>NC_141687.1:1512389047-1514789047 GCF_964263255.1 Lissotriton vulgaris | reverse complement strand
GCACCCACTCCACATTAAAAACACAAAGCAGGCAACAGGCGGGGTGGGCACCCGCTCGATAAATAAGGCAAAGTCGCGGGGTGGGCACCCGCGAACTAATCAAGAAATGTCAGCGAAGACGCAGTGTGGGCACCTACAATTAAAATCACTAAGCGGGGTAGGCCAACCCTCGGCAGCATCACAGTGGAATCCCTCCCGGGGGATTCGCTCCAACGATGCAAACAGTATCGCGCTGCGCAGCCCATGCTCCTCCTCAGCTGGGCAATTAAAGGATAGCGATTCCAGGCGCAAGATGAAGCCAAAGTCCTGGGGCAAGGAGAATGAAGCAAATCGTTCCAAAAGTCCTGGAGGCATCAAGGGGGCACTGTAGGTCCCAGGGGCCAGCACACAGGGCCCTCCAGCAAGGAGGCAGCCCCCATGGCGGTCCCTCCTGGGCCCCACCAGCAGCAAGCCCCCCTTAGTCAGGATCCAGAAGCAGAACATTTTCATGGGGTCACAGCCCCTTCTTTTATACAGCATTTTCCTTTGTTCTAACAGTGTAGGGCATGGGAGAACCAAATGCAACTGGTTCAAGGGAGCTGCTGACCACTTTGTTTTGCTCAGCTCCTCTCTCCCTTTCACAGGACAGGCCGGGGACATCAGACACACCACTGGAGGTGGAGCCAGCATTGTGGAGAGAAGGCACAGCCCTATTCAGGTCCCAGGTGCAATTCCTCCCTACCATCTAAATGCAGATCTTCCTATTCAGCATCGGGCAGACCCATCCTGGCTCCTGGAGCCACCCACATCATGCAGCACCTGTCAATCACAAGCCAGACATGCAATTCACATCAGGCAGGCAGACACACTGCACACAGAAATTCCAATTTCTAAAAGTGGCACTTCTCAACTAGTCACAATAAATCTGCGCACACCATTGCGCAGCATTTATTCTCACGAGTTTGCACATACTAAACTAGCCACTGCACTCCTCTCACATCAGGAATTACCATTGACACACATATCCCCCATGCATTCCTATGAGAGGGCAGGCCAATCTCACCACACGCACTCAGAGAGCGCACGCACTTTTCACTGGGCCACAGTGCTAAAGTGCGCAGAGGCCAAAAATCACTACCATCATGTCCGAGCTCAAGGCAAAAAGTTCAGGGGTGAACCTGCCAAAAGGGCCAAGTCCAACACTATGCCAATGCTTGTTGGTGTTTGGTAGCAAGGATTACCTAGACAGTTTACAATCCCAGTGCAAAAACCAAATTAGGGGAAATCTGTTCAAACTTAAGTCCTAGAAAGATAGGCGGGGAGTAGAAGATTGGTACAGAAATAAATTGGGTAATTGATACTAGGAGAATGAGTTAGTTATACGTTATTTCAAAAGTATACAACACTGGGGCTGGGTTCAATTCTCTGATCGTCAAATTTTAATATGTGCCGCATTGAAAGTTCTAGGCCTGTTACTATACTCTTTGCTCAAAGGCTACTCTTCAAAAGTAGTGGAGAGTTTGGAAATACAAGAGAATGATAAAAACACTGGCAGTGCATTAGGTAGGCAATATTTTAGACAATACATAGACAAATGGAAGAGGGAAATCACTTCCGCAATATGGAAGGAAGCATGGGAACATAAGTTCAGAGCACTAAAAGGTGCTAATTTTAGCAGGGTGCAACTTTTCACTCAGTAGATGGCTTATTATATCCCACAAGATCTCATGTAAGTGCCATACATGCCAAGGGCCTGAGGACTGGAAACACATGATTTGGTCTTGTCTGGCTCTAAATACCTTTTAGAACTTAGTTGCTTTTCATATGAGCAATGCTTAGTTGTGGATGTTAAATCTACAAAGGTGTCCCCAAAGGAATTATTTTCCAGTTATTTGCTATTTATGAACAGTCACATAGAGTGAACATTTATTGACCAAAACATGGGATATATCTCGATTCTTGTTTATTTAGATCAAGATTTAGTATGGCAACAACAATACTACTAACATTACAAATCCTCGTGTGAGTAGTATATAACACCTTTTGCTTTTTGTATGGACAAACAATATACCAAAGGAACTTGAAGGTCTCAAAATGGCTTAGTGACATTTACCCGGAGTGGACTACAGGAAATC
The DNA here is from genome assembly GCF_964263255.1 of Lissotriton vulgaris. Lineage (NCBI taxonomy): Eukaryota > Metazoa > Chordata > Amphibia > Caudata > Salamandridae > Lissotriton > Lissotriton vulgaris. The sequence continues at coordinate 1,514,786,933 of NC_141687.1, read as the reverse complement.
AACTATCACATTGCAGTGAGGCACAGACAGGTACTGATATAAGTCCTATCAGCCCACCCATATGGCGGAACTTCGTCATTTAGGACATCTTAAACCCGGTCTGTGTATCCAAGCCTAGATGGATTGCTTTGTTTCACTAGGCCGTGGTTCAGAGATTGTATGTGTCCTCTCCGCAAGTGGTGCTGGTATAGTGCAGTGCAAAAAACAAATAACAAAGAGTGTAGTGGTGATAGTTAAAATGAACGTCAAGGTGAAGAAAAATGTTTAATGGTATTCACCTAAGCGTCAGATTAAAAACAGTGTGGTAACAGTGTGAAAAAATCACTGTACAGTATGCGTAGAAATTCTTAAGGCCAACATGTTTCTGCCAAGAGGTGACAATTCACCGGCAGTCTTCAGGGCCAAGCTGATCTAAGCTACTGCAAACTACACCGTAAGGGGTGTTGAAAATAAAGAGTGATATCAATCAGTAAATAATAAATCTGAAAGATTGGTGTGGTCACATAAGACCACCCTACCGTATCCTCGTTGCTGATGTGTTTATCGAGGAATCTCTTCCCAACTCTGTGTGGGAAGATAGCCTCACCTCACCCGGCGACAGCTCGGATTAGGAGGCCCCGCTCTATCCGTCGGTACCTCGCGGCGTGTTCCTGAGCCGATCCTGCCGACATGAATCAGCCAACAATCCTCGAGATTGTTGGCTGATTCATGTCGGCAGGATTGCTCCCTTTCTCTAGTGCACAGTAAAGACACAGAGTCGAAGAGAAGTGAAATTTCTGTTTTGAGCACGTTCAACTATTGTGGACATTAGCTCCGATTTTTAGATTGTTGGGACATTGTGGTCCGTTTGACTAAAATACACTTCCGGCTGGAAGTATTAGGAATGTGCAACATCTTTTAGTCATGAGGATGGTCCTGGGGAATGTTTTCACCATTATCGGACCAAAACGTCGACGCTCTTAACATCGATTTGCTTTATAAAGTGTACCTCTGTGTCAGCTTGGTAACAGTCATATGTTGGATGAAAATGTTATGATGTTTGGTATATTGTTTGTCCATACAAAAAGCAAAAGGTGTTATATACTACTCACACGAGGATTTGTAATGTTAGTAGTATTGTTGTTGCCATACTAAATCTTGATCTAAATAAACAAGAATCGAGATATATCCCATGTTTTGGTCAATAAATGTTCACTCTATGTGGCTGTTCATAAATAGCAAATAACTGGAAAATAATTCCTTTGGGGACACCTTTGTAGATTTATCATTAATATACCCAGTCTTCTAGGGATAATTGGGTGGCTCTGTCTTTTGTACTAGTTGTGGATGTTATCTCCAATATAAAATCAGTTTTAATAGATGGCCCAGCCATCCGAGAAAAGCACCTTGAGATGCCCACAGATGTTGATTTATTGCAGGGTTGTTTGCTAGGTCTAGGATAACAGAGGTATTGAAAGAGAAAGAGACACTTAGGTTTGAACTTCGGGTAGGGAGAAAGAAGAAAACTTGGAAGAAGGCTTGCAATACGTTTGATGTTTGGTTGAATTTTGTGAACTACAACGGATTTGGGGACTAGAAAGCTGTATATATTTGATTTTTGCATTGGTTACATGTATTTGATTTCAACAAAACCTAAATAAAAACAATAAAAAAAGAGAAAGAAATTGTCTGCTATTCTGATAAACTAAACTGTTTAACTGTGTCCTACACAATTAAATTAACCATTTTTACATGTTTGCAAACACCAAAACACAGAGGGTGTGTGCACTCCACCAACCCAGTATTAAATATTTTCAGGCATGTTTCTTAACTTTAATAGACTTTCTTGCCTTTCCAGGCTCTCACTTCTTTGTGGACCTTGTAGGTGTATGTTTTGTAGTTAATCTGCTACATATTGGGTGCATTTTGGACCTTTTTGCTGCCTTCAACACAATCATGACACACAAATACTAAGACTTAGAAAGCCGAAACTGAGGGTAGCCCTCTCACTTGTCTCTAGTCCTACCAGCAAAACTGAACAAAAGTCCTCCATACTCCTCCCTTCTCATCAAAACCCTACTGCATAAAATAAGCAGTCCCTCAAGGCTCTATAACTCTCACCCCTCCTTTTCAACATCTAAATGAAATCCTTAATGGACCTGATCAGAGATTTTCAGTTGACCTTCTACAACTACACAGACAACATGCAGAATCTTATTAAACTGAAAAGCCCCAACGATATTGGAAGCTTCAAAATCTTCAATTGCCTCCGGATGTTGACCAGTGGATGGCATGGAGCAACCTCAAATGTAACGCCTCCATAACTGGAATAACCACTAGTGCAGGCTGGAAAACGAATGATGCTTTTTGCACCTCGTCTAACGATCGACTAAGGAACACCACCAAAAATATCCAAAGAGTTAAGAAAACTTGGAATTGCAAAAGGCTCCAAGCTTTCCACGAATGCCCAAGTTGGTAAGCCATCCAGATCAAGCTTTCTTACCAGGAACATATGCAACACATCTTCCCACACCTAGGATTCCCCACAAGGTCCAAGGGACAATCTCTTTTGCCCTAGCAAAGATAGAATACACCACTGGTCTATATCACAACTCACCTTTATCAACCATTTGAAGATTACAGAGAATATAATCTCTGCTGCCTGACTATTCCTACAAGTAAACTGAAGCACATATCTCCCCCACCTCGAGGATCCTACACTGTGTACCCGTTGCCAGAAGAACCTTCATAAATCTGCTTTTTGCATCACCCACAGAGCAATACATGGCAAATACTTTATTTTCATCAGAAAGAGAATAAAAAACAAATCCAGCGATGGAACCTACACTCTAGACTGGAACCCTATCATAAAATCCGAGCATACAAGAAAAGAAATGGGCGGTGCATCTTTTTCTGTGTAAGCAGCTAAACTACGGAATTCGTTAATCCCAAACGTGAGATCCACTGACAACCCTGTCAGCTTCAGAAGACAAGTAGACAAGCTGCTTTACATTCCTTCGAGACTTAGCTTGAAGGCTGCTCTCCACAGCTACCACTAGGATAGCTTTCTATAAAGGTTGCCTTTAACCTAATCATCAATAAGGGTTGTTTGGACTGGCACAGGGTGCCAGCTTTAATTAGTGGACAGCATATACCAGGCCAACTTCTCACATTGGTGTGAAAAGGTTGGGATTCAAGTTTGCTATTGTTTTACCAGATAAATCTCATTGAATGATTAACTGAAAACCACTAAAGGTGTTAGGTACATATAATACATCAATACTACTGAACTTGGAGTTCGGTAAGCCAAGGGTCTAGCACACCCTTTCTCCAACTCAAGAGAGTTTAATTCCCACTAGGTTAGGTAGGTGCCTCCACCACATAACACTAGTGTGTCCTCTAGAGGAGAAGCCAGCGGCACTCTGCCAACAAGGTATGACCAGCTCTCATTCCAGGAATTGAGATATATGTGTGCATCTAGGAAGCGGAGGACAGGGAAAGGGCCCAGCACTCAAAGCCTCATAGAAGTATTTGTTCTAGGTGACCTCAGAAAGACTCCAGGGTCTGATGAGGTAGGTAGAGAGGCTGGGGCAGTGGATGAGGACAGAGCAGGAAGTGAACACTTTTTTTTTACCTGGACTCAAACACTGGCCAGGAGGATAAAGATGATTTTAACCTGGAAAATCCAACTTTGCCTTTAGGTGGAGGAGAAGACCCCAGTGGCCCTCTATTTTCTCCCACAGGAAGGGTACAAAGTTTACCTAGAAGACCAGATCTCCTACCAGGGAATCTCATCATTCAGGTACTTCTGTAGGGACCTCTGCTTCTCATAAAAGAGAATCTTCTTATGATAACAAGTGCCAATTACTTGCTCATGAAAGAGTGTAACTCAGGCTCAAGAATGAACAATTGGCACTGGCACATGATATTCCAATAGCAAGACACTTAGGCCAAAACAAGACCTGGGACAGACTTGTTCCTCACTTTCATATGTCAGAGAACACAAAGGAGTTTTGTCGCTCTTGTATCACTTGTCAAGCCAGTGATTAGGCAGGTGGTACTACAAAAGACCCCTGATACTAATACCTGTGGTGGGGGTTGACATTGTTGGTCCTATGGATCCTCAAACTGCATCTGGGCACCGATTCATACTAGTGGTGGTGGACCATGCCACTAGGTATCCAGAGGCAATTCCACTAAGGATTACCACAGCTTCTATTGTGGCTAGAGCCCTTCTGGGAATATTTTCCAGAGTGGGTTTTCCTAAGGAGGTAGTATCAGACAGAGATGCAAACTTTATGTCTGGTTACTTGACTGCTATGTGAAAGGAGTGTGGAGTAAATTACAAATTTACCACCCTTTATCACCCAAAATGCAATGGGTTAGTTGAGAGATTCAACAAAACCCTCAAGGGCATGATTAAAGGTCTCCCTGAAAATCTCAGGCGTGGATGTGACATACGTCTGCCCTGCCTTCTCTTTGCCTACAGAGAGGTTCCTCAGAAGGGGGTTGGTTACAGCCCTTTTGAACTTCTGTTTGGACATCCAGTTAGGGGTCCTTTATGTCTAGTGAAGGAGGGATGAGAGTTACCTCTCAAACCCCCTAAACAAGATATTGTGGACTATGTACTTTGTCTCCGCTCCAGGATGGCTGAGTACATTAAGGCATCCAAAACCCTAGAGGCTAGCCAGGAATTGCAAAAGGCCTGGCATGGCCAAAAGGCTGTGTTGACTGTTTATCAGCCAGGACAGAAAGTATGGGTATTTTAACCTGTTGCCTTAGCAGCCCTCCACGACATATGGAGTGGCCCTCATATAATCATTGAGCAGAAGGGAGAGGTTACCTACCTGGTGGACCTTGGAACTCCCAGGAGCCCCCATAGGGTGCTCTATGTGAACAGGCTCAAAACATATGTTGACAGCGCAGACATGGGCTAGCTCATGGCTACTGATGAGGGACAGGAGTAAGAGAGTGATCCAGCAGCAAACTGATTGTAGGCAAGTCCTGAATCAGTTCAAACATATGTTTTCACTGACTCCAAGTCAGACTACCTGGTGCACTTATGAAGTGGACACAGGTGACAGTCTACCTGTTAAAAATATGATTTACAGGCAACTGACCATGTCAGGGACGGCTTTGGGACTGAAGTCCAGAAAATGTTGGAATTGGGAGTAATTGAGCCCTCAGATAGCCCCTGGGCTAGCCCAGTAGTCTTGGTACCAAAACATCACACCCAGAATGGCAAGAGAGAGATGAGGTTCTGTGTGGACTACAAGGGTCTCAATGCAGTCACTAGGACTGATGGCCATCGAATACCAAGGGCAGATGAACTCATAAATACTTTGGCCTCAGCCAAGTTTCTGAGCACATTTGACCTGACAGCTGGCTTCTGGCAAATCAGATTAGATGAGGATGCAAAGCCAAAAAAGCATTCTCAACCCCTAGTGGGCACTACCAATGTGTGGTGAAGCCCTTTGGCTTGAAGAATGCACCTGCCACATTTGAAAGGTTGTGAACAAAGTACTTACAGGTCTGGGAGCCTATAGTGCAGCTTAACTAGATGATATTGCGGTCTTTAGCTCCACGTGGGAGGATCACCTGGTCCACCTGAGAAATGTTTTAGAGCCCATGCAGAAAGCAGGCCTCACTATCAAGGCCACCAAGTGTCATACAGGGCAGAGTCAGGTTGTATACCTAGGCCACCTTCATGGGCGGAGGTCAGGTTCAACCAATGCATAATCCAGACCATCATGGACTGGGTTGCTCCAGCTTTCTTGGGCCTGACTGGGTACTACAGGAGGTTTATCAAAGGATATGGATCCAAAGTGACCCCTTTGAATGATTTAACTTCCAAGAAAATTCCTAAAGTTCAGTGGACAATTAGCTGTCAAAAGGGACCTGTAGCAGGCCATGTGCACTGCTCCCATTCTGCAAAGTCCTGACTATTCAAAACAATTCATTGTTCAAACTGATGCATCTGAGTTGGGGGTAGGGGCTGTGTTATCACAACTGAATGAAGAGGGCCAGGATCAGTCAGTAGCTTTAATTAGCAGAAGGCTGACCCCCAGAGGGAAACGTTGGTCTGCTATTGAGAGGGAAGCCTTTGCTGTGGTTTGTGCCTTGAAGAAGCTTAGGCCATACTTGTTTGACACTCACTTCATTGTTCAGACAGTGGCTGAAACAGATGAAGGGTGTTAGATGTTGGGATCTCTAGATAGGTACTTGTGACAAGTTGGGACCCTTGCCTCTAGTCAGGGTAAGGGGGTACACTCCTAAAAGGATTATAGGATTATAAAATATAATAATCTAACTGCCCATTCTGGCCTATGGAGAACAGGTAGCCTTGCAATAGTGGAAAACGAAAATGGCTGTAATTCACTATTAGGACATGCCACAAAACCAGGGCTTGTCCTACCTTATACGTACAATGCACCCTGCCCTTCGGCATACCATAGGGGTGTCTGATATGAAGAAAAGAGAAGGTTTAGGAACTTGCAAGTGGGTGCACTTGCCCAGCCAGAATGGCAGTATCAGACTGCACACAGGCTCTGCAATGGCAGGACTTAGACACACTTTTACAGGCTGCTTCTGTGGGTGGCACAACCAGTGCTGCAAGCCCACTAGCAGCATTTGGATTACCAGCCCTGGGCACTCCTGGTGCACTGTACTAGGGTCTGACAGGTAAACCAAACCAGCCAATTATGGAATCACTAATTCATACATTTATTTATAATAGGGAGAGCATATGCACTTTAGCAATGATCAGCAGTGGTAAAGTGCCCAGAGTCATAAAACCAACACAAACAGGTCAGACAAAGTACAGGAGGAAAGCAAAAAGTTCAGGGATGACCCTGCAAAAAGTGCCAAGTCCAACAAAGGGTGAGGACCCCAACCCTTTGAGGTGATCCATTTCCCTACAGGGGAAGGACTATACAGTGGAACATAGACCTGGGAGTAACCATGCCAATGCAGATGGACTCTCAAGATATTTGCACTTAGAACATGAAGACTCAACTGGTCAAGGTTAGTTTAATGTCCTTACGTTGGGAGGGGGGGTGTAGGAGAGTAGGATCTGCTTCTTATAGTTACCCTCCTTTTTGCTGATGTATCACTGTTTTCGACTTAGACTGATTAGGATCCTGCTATCCAGGACCCCAGTCTAGCTGCTTTCTCCTCTAAATTGATTGCATGTACTTTAGGTACACTCCAGATTGGATACTGGGGTACCCTTATCAGTCTCCCAGGGCATAGGTACCCCAGAGGCCTCCCAGGGGCTGCAGCATATATTATGCCACCCCTGACAGACCATTCAAACTCACCCTACAGGTCTGCTACTGCAGCCCGTGTAAGGTGGTGCATGCAACCCTTACTTAGATGTAGGCTACCTATAACTATTCTAAATCACTGCACTCATAAACCTATTAGTCACCCCTATGGCAGGCCTTATTAATCCTGAAGGCAGGGTGCTGGGTTTTATGTGAGGGCGCCCCTGCATGAGCAGAGCCCCTCTGCAGCCTTTGTAGCCAATTTTTCGGGGTTGTCTGTGATGCAGCCAACCATATATATTCAAGTGCATTATAACCTAGCCTTAAATGCTAACATTAAAAATGGCTGCTTAGAAACCTGTCGTGTTTGGTGTCAAACACCCTGGAATCATGCCGCCCTGCCAGTAACTGGCGGGAGAGGTATGATTCCACCCTTCTAGAGGGACTTATGTGAATCACCGGTACACCCGGTACCAGATTTCTCAACCTGGGCATCACAAAATGGATGCTGCCAGCCACAGACACAAGTCTGCCCTCCTGCTGCTGAGCTGAGTTTGAGCAGGGTTCCTGTCACAGGGAGGTGTGAACACATCCCCAGACAGGATTCAGTGTACTGGGGCTGGGTGGGTGCACTCAGAGTGCCTGAAAGTCTGCACTGGGGCACATTTGGTGTCCCTGTGCATAGTCCAGCTCACACCGGTTGCTGGAGCCGTTTGCTCCTGCTCTGGCGCAAAACTGGACAAAGGACATGGGTGTAACCACCCCTCTGTCCTGACCCTCCATACGTGGGTCCCCAGAGTTTGTCCAACCCCTTACTTGGGTATAAAGTAGGAACCCTGACTACAGGACTTTGGATTTTACCTGGACTAAACACTGCAAGCAGACACCAAGTACTTCGACGGTCTACACTTCGCTGGATGACAGAAGAATATCCCTTAGAGTAAAGGAGTTACTCCCGTGCAGAAGCAGGCACCTTAATGCATCTGACTGGTTTACATCTCCCTAGCTCCTGAGGACTCCGAAGATTTCTGCAACACAGGAGGTGGGTTCCCGAGTGTCTCTGAGGTCAATCTGCTTTCTCAGCAATTCCGAGACCAGTATCCCTCATGGGGACTGTGCAACCCGAACCCCTGTGCACTTTTGCATCAGCATATGCTTTTTGGCAATCCCTGAGGCTGTGCTTTGGGCTACATGTAGTCCCAACCCCAAGCAGTATTTCCACCTAAGATTTCCGGCCTCCACTTCACAAGTGCTCCGTGGGCCTGTACTTTGTGATTCAGCTTGAGGTCCCTTCGCGATCCCTTGTCCGTTGGCCTGTGAGTCCCTGTGAAGGTACCTCAGATTTCCCTTGGGCTTTCCTGGTTGCTCCAGATGTGCCCTGACTCCCTATAGTTTGGAGAGTCTCCACCTTGCTGGTCCCCACTGTAACTTGTTTCCTCTGCCCGCGTGGGTTGCATTTGCCAAGGCATGATGATGTTCCATCTGGACACTGACCCCCTCAGCACTCGACATGCTTCGTGGGACAGCTCACCTCCGGACTTTGTTCATTGTCAAGGTCTCCAGGTCCCCGTGGCTACAGAGTCAAGCATCCAATCTTCACACCTGAAGCACCCAACATCGGTGGGCATTCGTCTACCGAGCCCCTGGTCACCCTGAAGTAACCCAGACTTTGTCCCCTCTGCTTTTAGTTTCTTCTCACCTCGGATCCAGGCTTGGATTCCACTGGACACTTTTCATCTTCCATGCAGTAGCACTTCTTTGAGTCATGCCATTGAAAACAACGAAGGTTTCCGACACCAATTGACTCCTATGCACCCGGCCCCTTTGGGATAGGTAACACGGGTACAACAGTACTCACAAGGGAGCTGTCCTAAGAACCATCTATGTTCCAAAGGGTTTGCTTGAAGTCCTCTCAAAAGTGTCCTTAAACTGTAATACACACACACACACCTGTGAGTGTGTATGCATAGAGATATCAATTGGTGTGTACATATCATGAACGTATATGGGTCTGTATTTTGTAAAGGGACGGAACTGTTTATCTGTATGTATATGTGAACACATTTTTAACAAACAAAAAGAACAAGCTGAATACAGTCTCAAAAGACCAGCCTCCTGCTGATCACGAAAGAGGCCTCCCTTGTGGAAAAACCATTAGGATTTTTAAAGTACTCTCAGCCACCAACCTAATTGGTGGCATTCTTCATCATCAGTTTCCCATCTAGGGGGTTGAGTGCCTCCTAGGTGTGCTTCAACGCCTGATTACAGTGGGCATGATTTTTGTGGGGTGAATAGATGAATGTGGGTGAGTGTAAACCTTAAAACTGCCTCCAAGATACTTAGTCAAATCACAAAAATTTTAATAGACGCTTCTTGAGGCAGGATTAAAATCAAGGGTGGATGCGACAGCGAAAGAATGATCTTACACATTCCAAAAAAGTGAAATGGTGTACATTTTTCAGGCAATCAGATCTGCATCAGGAGGCTTTCTTCAGGACCAGTGCTAAGCAGGTGTTGTGTGTGCACACACATTAAGGTGTGCGTAAGTGAGAGTGATTTCATAACTTAGGATTTCTACCTATAAGCGGAATATGTGAAAGAGGGAAACAGAGACAAAACACTGTCGACCTTGAATCTGGGGAACCGGGTTAGAGTTCCGGCAATGACGCTGAACATCCTGTGATTCTGGGCAAATCACTTAATCTCCCCGTGTCTAACAAAAAAAAATTAATGTGTCCTCATGTAACGCAACTGGTACTATGTAAAGCGCTCTGATACCCAATACCTTCGGGTCAAGTTCGCACTATATAAAACTCTGTTAAAAAAAAAAAACATACATGATAATGTGACGTATATCAAACAGTTGATGGTGAATGCAGAGTTTAGCACAGCATGCGAGTTGACCTGCACCAACAGCCTAGTGCCACTGGCTAAAAGGTCTGTCATTCATGCCTGCTAGATTTGCAGACCAAATGCAGATGTGGTCTTCACAAGCAGTGTGTTAAATATGGGTTGCAGTCCTGAAACATTTTAGAGTGATCTATTCATTTAAAATATGTATGGCCCCAAAGGTTGGGGTTTGAACTCATGCATGTCACGCGTCAATCTTGGTGACTTCAGGCATTCAATCGTTTACATTAGATTTGCCCCAAAGGTTAAGGTATGTGCTCATTCATTTCACATTTTAATCGTGGTGACTGTAGGCTTTTAATCACAGAATTCTACATTCAAACTTTTAAAAAAAACATACAATCAGGCAAAGAACTAAGGATCCAAGTGAAAACAGCTCTGCGGTGATTTGGGGTTAGGTGGTTGTCCTTATGTAAACATCAATCTTTTCCCGACAGAGTGTGAATACAGGCACCGCCGGCTGCCAGGATCCATGTTATGTTAAATTATCGTAACAAAAGTAGGTGCCAACCACTACTGTTTACATAAGGACAACCACATAACCCCGAATCAAGAGGAAACCACATCTTGCTGATAACTCTCGGGGTGTAGGCACATGATTCCCACCGTAAACTATTTTCTATTTGGCCTTTATCTTTCTCCATCTGGCTTTAATGCCCTCCAGTTTTTTTGTGTGTGAACCATTAATGTGGTAAATATCAGCAAAAATTGTTTTTTTAGCTGCTCTAGCCTCCAATAACCTTACTTCTGGGGGTGCCAGTCCTAGCTTTCCCATCATCCCCTTAATGCAAGAAGAACAATAGTTACTTACCTGTAATCTGTGGTTCTCCAGTATTGGTGTCTTTCATAGATTCACATGCCTGAATCATTCCCGGTCGTCGGAGTGGGAGTCCCACGGTGACGACGGGGAATGATTCAGGCATGTGAATCTATGAAAGACACCCCAATACTGGAGAAGAACAATAGTTACTTACCTGTAATTTGTGGTTCTCCAGTATTGGTGTCTTTCATGGATTCAGATGCCTGAATCATTCCCCGTCGTCACCGTGGGACTCCCACTCCGACGACGGGGAATGATTCAGGCATGTGAATCTATGAAAGACACCCCAATACTGGAGAAGTAATAGTATGTTTGGCTGCTAGTATTTACATGTATGGGTGTTCTATAACCTGAATTTGGTTTGGGATTATGTAAATGGTACTTAATGTTCACCTACTGAACTCAGTATAAAAGATGCGCTATTCAATCAGGAAAACATTATTGCAGTAGCTTATTTTAAACAAACATGGAAGCCATACTGTGCACTCCATAGCTCTGCTTAGCCACTCATTAAAAATACAGATTTCAACAGTATGTAAGGGTACAATGGTTGCACACTATGATCCATAAATCAGATATCGTATCTGCATTGAAATACATTGGTTAAGGTGCTTCTGAAAAAAACAAAATAGCGCTATGCAAAATGAATATCCAATTGTGAATGATTATCACAATTGTAGTATGCACCTTCCAACATCTCAACTGATGTGCTTCTGTAGCTTTTAGATTTTGTTCCCTATGTGTTGTAGCCTACTGCATATGTAACTTCAACATCTATTGAACCTCCATTTTATTATCTTAAAATCATTATATAATCACTTGTTTTCAGGTTTCGCTTCCTTCCTTCGTGGGCTACTCTGTTTACAAACAAGAGCCCTGACCCCAGTGGCTCACTCCACTTGCCAGGAGGTACTGTCAACCCGCACTCTTTCGCGGGCGGCTCTGTGCTTACAAAGGAGGCTGCACTGTGGTTTTGGCAGCTGCACCATGAACTCGCAGGCAGCTGCCTTTCCCTTCTCTGCACATGGAGGACTGTAGGAGGTCTCCCCGCTGATCGCAGCAGTTTTTGCCTTTACTGCGATACACGACAGAACGTACCTTGGGGGCATTTGCTTGGGGTGACATGACGGAGTGAGGCCTTGATGGAGGCCCCCGAGCAGGAACTTATTGCATTTAGAAAACTGCCTGAAATTACATAATACAACTTGTAGGCGCACAGGTGCTCCTGTGCCCTACGAGGAATGCCTAATGACAATAATGTGTAGTAGGCATGCAAGTGTCCCAGCGCCCTACTAAGTTTCCTGATACACTCAATTCAGATAGGCCATAGTGATTGCAGTAACCCTGCTAATAGGAGGGCAGGTGTTCCTGAATCCACGTTTCCTGACTGTTACTGATGTGCTCATGGTGATATTTTGGGCTCCCTGTACTACTGGTGATATTTGATGATTCATGTGTTTCCACTAACCTAAACTAGCATTACAATCCCTAATGTTATGATGTATGTCCTTTTGATTCTTACAGTGTCCAGGATAACGAGTACTACTTCAGTATTTGCATAATATGCACAGTATTTATGATTCATGTTGTTTGGTCTGAGTTCATGTCAAATATACTGTATTTTTATATAATCTTGTGTGTAGTCTCTTTTGTGGTGTATTCAGTGTGTTTCTGTGTGAGTATGTTGTGCAAACACTATACACATAACCTCTGATGAGAAGCCTGACTGCTCTGCGCCAAGCTACCAGAGGTTGAGCACAGGTTATCTATGGTGTGTAACTTACTTGCCCTGACTGGAGTGGTGGCTTCTGCCTGGCTTAGACGCATATCCTAGCCAACCAGAAATCCTACTTCTGACACCCCATGTTGCTTCTTTCGACTTCGTGTCAGTTTTTATGCTGTCAGACTTGACAGAGTAACCAATCGCACTCCTTAGGGAGATTCAATCTCTCCAATGTTTCAACTAGAGTTCAAAAATATAGTACTCTTAAAGTATGCCAAAGAAAACGGCTTGTTATTCAACTTTATTCATCTGTTCAATGTTGTTCTCAAATTGCGCCGTTACATCACAGCCATATGAGGATTCCACAAAATTCCAATAAGTTTATATAATCCATTTGGTCATCTAAATACCCAATGCATTTCGTGCTGTCCGCACTTCATCAGGGGAAATACATGTCTATGGGGTAAAGTCAAATAAGGTATAATCAATGATATGGAAGCAGGTCACAGTCTGTATAAGTGATAAGCGTTATGCATGGTGTATGTTGTCGGCCAGTCTATTAGCATGCATTTAAATGGGAAAGTAAGGGAGTGCGTAAAAGAAATTTGTAACGTGCAGCCAGAGTGAAGTTAAAAGAAGTAAGCTTTCCTATAGTTAATGCAAAGGTACATGCATGTGTTCAGGAAATAGTCTCAACTGAATGTTAAGGATAATGACACCAAGTGAATCAAATTAAAAACGGGCAGTGAGACGATGCCGTGTTATTCATTCTCTGGTTCCGTGCGTGTAGTCACCGTGGCAGTAATATTGTATCACTCGTGACGGGTATTAAAAGGTGAATCCACGACGTCTTGTACGTTTACTAGAGTACACGTTATAATTCACTCACCGGGTGGGTAGTTCGGAAGAAAGCGTAGCTAGTCCTCACATTCCGTTCGAAATCGGGTTAGTGTGTACATGCGCATGCGCTTCAACTTGGTCTAAGTAGTTCCCTCATGACCCGGAAGTGTGCGGCGAATCCTTCCTACTGTGAAAATATAATTAAGTTATCGATGTGATGGGGAGCCTGACAGTGTCTAATATACTAAACCAAAAATAATGTAATGGAATTGCCCACATTGGTCTCGCTGTTATTATGAGATATATGTATGAGGTGGCGGCCATGTTGGTGCAGTATGTATCGGGTGAAGTGTAAAGGGCTAAAAAGAAAAGAGACACAGTATACATCACATGACGTATTAACCAATGGGAGGCTGTTCAACTGATACTACGGTGTTCTAAATGAAAAGTAAATTACATAAATCTGGTTCACTGACGGGGTGATGATCTGTGCATGAACATATTTACAAAAAATTATATTACTGTCTGAGATAATACAATAGGTTAAGTAGTATGTTGCAAAAAATTATTATATTATAAAAAGCAGCTGTATTCGAGCCGTTCATTTAACCCCGTAGGGTTGCAGGAATTTAATTTTTTGATCCAAAATATCTCACGTAGGAGCAGTCTTTTTTTGTTGTCACAGCCTTGCTTCACAGGAACACACTCCAAAACCATAAAACGAATCTGACTGATGTTATGGCTGTTGGAGATGTAGTGTGCTTTTTATAATATAATAATACATACATATATCTCATAATAACAGCGAGACCAATGTGGGCAATTCCATTACATTATTTTTGGTTTAGTATATTAGACACTGTCAGGCTCCCCATCACATCGATAACAATTATATTTTCACGGTAGGAAGGATTCGCCGCACACTTCCGGGTCATGAGGGAACTACTTAGACCAAGTTGAAGCGCATGCACATGTACACACTAACCCGATTTCGAACGGAATGTGAGGACTAGCTACGCTTTCTTCCGAACTACCCACCCGGTGAGTGAATTATAACGTGTACTCTAGTAAACGTACAAGACGTCGTGGATTCACCTTTTAATACCCGTCACGAGTGATACAATATTACTGCCACGGTGACTACACGCACGGAACCAGAGAATGAATAACACGGCATCGTCTCACTGCCCGTTTTTAATTTGATTCACTTGGTGTCATTATCCTTAACATTCAGTTGAGACTATTTACTGAACACGTGCATGTACCTTTGCATTAACTATAGGAAAGCTTACTTCTTTTAACTTCACTCTGGCTGCACGTTACAAATTTCTTTTACGCACTCCCTTACTTTCCCATTAAAATGCATGCTAATAGACTGGCCGACAGCATACACCACGCATAACGCTTATCACTTAAGACTGTGACCTGCTTCCATATCATTGATTATACCTTATTTGACTTTACCCCATAGACATGTATTTCCCCTGATGAAGTGCGGACAGCACGAAATGCATTGGGTATTTGATGACCAAATGGATTATATAAACTTATTGGAATTTTGTGGAATCCTCATATGGCTGTGATGTAACGGCACAATTTGAGAACAACATTGAACAGATGAATAAAGTTGAATAACAAGCCGTTTTCTTTGGCAAACTTTAAGAGTACTATATTTTTGAACTCTAGTTGAAACATTGGAGAGATTGAATCTCCCTAAGGAGTGCGATTGGTTACTCTGTCAAGTCTGACAGCATAAAAACTGACACATTCGACAACTTCCCACCGGTCAGAGGGAGCAAACTGGTCAGCACCTAAGTCACCCCAGGATTGAATTGAACTAGAATTAAAAAACAGAGTGCCACACCACCCACTTTTACTTGCTTCTTTCGACTTCCCCACAATGCTTCTTCCCATGTCGCTACTTCCCTCCCACCTTTCACCCTTTTGCGTATCAGTTGCTTCTTCCTGTTGTTTATGTTGCTTCTTCCCTCCTACCATGCCTAACATTGTGATAATTGCCCCAACTCCTGTGCACAGTGTTTACTTGCATCATTAGTGTAGAGTCGTGTGGCTCACTGGTTAGAGGCGGCAGACCAGAGAGCAGAGGACGGCCCGGGACCAGGGTTCAATTCCCGACACGGCAGGGTCGTAGACCAGGGTCAGCGGACTCGATAATTCTCATCTCGGTGCCTACTCTAACCAGGGATCACACTCGGCAACTCTGGGCATTAGCTTGCCTCATCTCCACAACGCCCCCCCCACATATGCCGGGGATGCCTGGTTTCACCTTGGAGATACCCAGTAGGGACCATCTCACAGGGAAAGCCAGGACGGGTTCCCCAGCGGTCTACTACGCAGAGATACTCCTTCGGGAGTCAATTCTAGCGCATTACAAACCCACAATTAATTAATTATTTAATTTCTGCCCTACAGTTCCTCTAAATAATTACAAATGGCAGAAATTGCTATTTGTTTTGATAGTCTCAGGTGAGAGGCTAAGAGATGGATGGGTTTCAATCTGAATGACTCCAACCATGTGATCCATCTTATTATGTGCAACAGAGGGTACTGCAAGGATTCACATGCAGTAGGAAGCTGTCTGTGTGCATAGTGCATACCAAGAACCGAATGATTGTCGGTTAGACAATAGTATATCTATTCAATTCAAAGGGTCTCGTTTTATCCATGTCACACGGATGAACATCTGCCCAACTAGTATTTGAGCCTGAGAACTGGTGCAGGCTCTAGAAATATTGCTGCATGCCAGTAGAGGATCAGGGCTTCATTCATTCTTGGTCACATCTGAAGTGGGATCACAAAAATCATATGTCACAGTCAAATCCATTTATTAGTTCGTAGAGCAGGGTACACAAAACCCCTCCCTCAAAGACATCTCTGCAGACTGGTGTGCAAATGTGGGTTGTGTCTACTTTCAACATCTAGGCAATCTGAATTCTACGTGTACAAATCTCAGAGGGGTTAACTCAAACCATTCTTACAAGGTTGATTACAAAAACAAGTATAGCTTAAATATAAATATACCTGTTAATGGAGGCTGTAGAAAACTTTCATGACAGGTCACCTGATGATACCAGCGGTGATGAGTAGCTAGACGCAGACAAGTCAAGTGGGAAATTACATCTTAACAGACTGGCATACAGTCGACTGACACTGCCCAAGTCTTCAGAGGACGGAAGGCCAGTCCCCGCCATATCCGGCACCAGTACTGCTCCATTCTACAAAGAAGGGAAACTTTACTAAGAAGATCCAAGCTCCCCCGCACACTGCCTGTGACGATTTCCTACAACGTGGCATTTTCTTGTTTTCCACCACAAGCTCCCTCAATAGCACAATTACAGCACCAAGCATTGGAAAAGCCTATAGGTCTCTCCTATGCGAAAGCTTTTGGCTTTGACAATATCTTTTAGCCATGTTGCTTTATATCCCAAGAGGGAGTGAGAAGTGATACAGGGTTCACTCACTTTCCCAAACATCTAGCCATTCCAAAACAACAGGAGGGAACCCCTGCCGTGCTTAGCCTACCTCTCTGTATTCGCCAAAGGGGATCATCCTATGGTGTTAAAAGGACTCTCACCCACTGGGATTTTGAGTGCCATGCTTCATCATAGAGTCCTCGTGCAGCTACCTAGTGTATCTTGACAGGATCAACCTCTGTAGCCAAGGTAGCTTTTTGGTTATTGGCTGGGATCATAGATTTAAAGTAGTCTAGGGTGTCTTGAGGGTTCATTTTATTTACAAAGGGCACCATGATGGAGTTGAAAACAGATGGAATGCACTAATGGAATTAGCATCTTTTGTATTCCTGGGTCAACATGTTTCAGCCATCAAACCAATGCTTTAACAGGCTAGCTGGCTTTCATCAGGACATTACAATGATCCCGTTATTATCCTATGTTTGTGCATTCAATTGCCAAACTTCCATTCACCAAACCAATACTCATACATGCCATATATACCAACCCATTTGGTCTCTATGTACGCATTCCTTACTTGGATGAGCGTGACCGAGATAATTAATCAAGCACAACATCATCAAGTATATCTGTGTCTATTCTTATACATGTCTCCAAGTGATCACTGTGATCATATCACATCAAGCAGGACCAGTGTGTAAGCAGTACAAAGTGTGAGTCTCCATCTCAGTTACTCTAAAAATGTGCACATATTCTGCATGTACTAGGTTGGTATACAGCGTGCAAGTATTATCCTTGAGATTACCAAGATATTGTATGTGCTAGACTCATCATGCATGTCAAGTGTGATTTTTGCTAATTTACTCTTGCTTAGTAGTGTCCAATTTAGAGCTCAATGAGGGTAAGGAGGCAGGTGGACCTTGTAGTCAAACTCTGTTAACATATGGGTAAAATAACATCCATGAGAGCATCAAGGTCTAGGTTCTCCTAGTCAAAGGACCCATCAAAGTTTTCATGATTAATTCATCAAAGGTCTATTTCCAACCGTGAACCTCTTTGGTTCCTCCTTCCCCTATGCCTGAGGAGGCTGTCTTGCTGCCAATTTGTCTTTTGTATAGAAAATCACCCAAATGTTCTCAATAGTGAGAGGCTCTTTTACTGCTTATTCATTTCGTTAAGTGTCAAAAAAAATATCTAAATGTGCTGTATAGAGTCTCCCATGTCTTAGATTTCCAAGGATTATCCCTTATCAAATGAGTCTGGCATTAACTCCCTCAGGGGCTCTATTTTTCTTGCACTGTCTGTGTACATATATGATTCATTACACAGAAAGTGTTGTAATTTTCATACGGTTA
The DNA here is from genome assembly GCF_964263255.1 of Lissotriton vulgaris. NCBI lineage: Eukaryota > Metazoa > Chordata > Amphibia > Caudata > Salamandridae > Lissotriton > Lissotriton vulgaris. The sequence goes on along the minus strand of NC_141687.1, from coordinate 1,514,768,607 downwards.
AAATAATTTTTTTTCAAGTGTGAGGAACCTTGTGACGTGGTCACTGATTTGCTACGCTTTCGTACCCGATTATATATATGCCTCTACTGTTATAGCCAAAGTGTTCAGAAGACCTGTTTATTTGTGCATGATAACAGTTACATCTCTGCTGACTTCAAACTTGTCTTCAGACCTGTCCCCAGACCTGAAAGTAGGCCAAATAAATGGTGCCATTAATAAAAATTAAATGATTAGGAAGAGCCTGTAGAGCTGCAGCCCCCTGCAAAACAACTCGTGCAGGAAACGTGGCTGTTCTCTGCCTTGAATGACACGTAGGTATTCCTCATGTGACAGATGAGTGCTAGAATAGGGGGGGGGGGGTGTGGCAATAGTCTATCCTGAATGATGAATGGTGTCCCCACACGACAACGTGTCAGTGTTGAAGTGAATCTAGTTCCACCTCTTCCGCTGTATGGAAGTGTGCGTGCTGTGCCATTGGCTTCCTTAATAAGGAGGATGTGTTACATCCTTGCCTCTTCCCCATGCTATGCCTCCATGAGGGATTGATGATGGTAGGGAATGTGAGGGGGTTTCTTCCCTGTGTCAGCTAGAGCAGGAGGTGATGGCACAAACTAGAAATGTAACAAAGGCAGCACCTTGCGGGCCTTGCACATGACGTATCGGATTTAAATGTAACGTTCAGTTAAGAAACTAAAGTACCATCTTTTCTATAATAGGCCGAGGATTATTTTAACATTTATCTTAAAGTGGCAAGAAGCATTAGTTAGAAATTGCTGCTATGTTGCGCTTGAGTTTATGAACTGGTTCCCATGCATTCTCCCAGGCCTCTGGCCGCTCCAGAACAACCGGTTCTGTCTTCCTTTTGCCAGCACATCATGTTTAACACTCTGCTCTGGTACCGCTTGCATAATCTCCTGCAGAATCTGCGTCTGTCAAGCACCATCACTACCCAGACCGTTTCCCCACAACATACTCTTACGCATACATGTATTTCCCTAAGCAATGTGACAACAATGAGATACGGGGCTCAGAAGACCCAGAAGTGCTACTGGGATATATGTAAAATCAATGTCTGATTATAAGAACCATCGACAATGCATCTTGGTAAATAAAGTTCTGAATTTCTCAAAACGAGGAATCCAACTTCCAATTAAAGAGTTATAAATAATTTCAGTTGTACCCAATAGTGGGCCCGTGTGTTTTAGAAAAAAGTTAATTGCAGTTTTATCCATGGCGACAGAGAATTTCTGTAGTTTTCAGTTCGAATTTTTCTATAGAAAGCCGTACTTTTCTTTTAAGCCTGACATTCATAGTTAAACATTCAAACGACCTAAAGTTGCGCCCCCGATAAAGTTAAAAAACAAAACACAAAAGATACCAATGCTGAAAAAAAAGTTTGAATTTGAATTCCTTAACAACATGTGTTTTTTTATCACTACCTTTCACCCTCTTTGTCGAGTCTATTAGAAAGATACTACAGAACCAATAGTTCTGGCCTTGGCAAACAGGTGCAATGGTTAAATTTCTTAGTGCATGCACATGGTTATTTTTTTTTTTTTTTCATTCACATGTCACACACTTGAAAATTTGGGGAAAACAAAAAAGAAAAACTGCTTTGACTTGTTAAAAGATGGTTGCAAAGCAATTTAATTAGAAACAAATAAAATAATCATCGCATATCATTTAAAAGTGACAGTACAATGCTTAATAGCAGCATATGTATTTGGAACCTTTTTTTTAACTTTTGAAGCCCATCACTTGAATATGATTCTCAATGAAGCATAGAAAATGTACTGATAGCTTCAAATTACTGTGACATGAGAACATAATTTAAACACATCTGAATGGCTTGAGAAAAACAATAAGCGCAAAGAATGAAATTAAAACATAAAGGAAAATGGTATTACAAGCAGTGCTAAAGATTCAATGACCGAAGTAAGGTGACCCATTTTTCTTCCCTGAACACTGTAGTGGGTGGAGGCAAAAGTGTGACTAAAAGTTCAGCAAATTCATTCTTTGAACAAGGAGGGCTGAGGCAAAGCCCCTTAGTTTATGTATAGATTTTTTTGCCATTATATTTTTGACTACACGAGACTTGAAAAACAGCTAAAGACTGTCTTTAGGCCAGACCTAAAAAGTATAAAAGCAACCCAAGATTGATCCTTTAGTATTTCAGGCAGGTTGGTCAACGAGCAGCGCAGCTGTAGGGGAATCCCACCTGGTCCAACTGCAATGGGATCTTTTACTCAAGCTAACATGAAAAATACCTTTAAGATATACATCAAATTTAATAGCGTTTGGTCCGAGTTTAGTGATTGGTTTGGTATAGAGCCGTTCAGTTTTTGTTTAAAGAAATTTAAATACATAGTCCAAAATTTTGGACAAATGGAATGATGAGTTTGAAAAACTAGTTCATGAATTAGTATTTTGAATGATAAATCAAAACGGATGTGTGGGGCACTTTTTGTAGCGATGGCCAACTAGTGGTTAATGGATTATCTCTGCATATTCCTTAAACTAGTTTGACTAAAAACGTCCAGGGGTGATCTGCGGGCAAGGTAAGCATCCCACCACCTCGGTTAGGGTCCAGGGGAAAACAAAGAGGGGCAAATGCTATTCAGTCTCAAATTTTTAAAATTACAATCTTTGTAAACTGCCATTATGGGAGAGCTAAATAAAATAAACATGCCCATTTTCCTACTCTTTAACAAGGTATGGCAATTGTGGGTGACCTGTTAGTCTTCAAAAGAGGGCCCAGGGTGGAAACAAAAGCAGTAGGCTCCCTGCCTGGTACAGGAGTTCCACAGAATCTTGAGGTTACAGCTCCACTGTCTCGAGCCTTCTCCACTATGAAAGGGCAACAGGGGAGGAGCTGGGGCCAGCGGAGTGAGCTTGTGAGGGAGGACGCCCTGAACCCAGGTCATTAGCGGTGAAAGGAGATTGTGGAGGGGACCGATGATTTGAGCAGAGAATAACTAGGTTCGGACGAAGGACATCCCTGGACGGCAGACAGCTGTGCAGTGAGTGCAGACACTGAGGAGAGGGGCCTCCGTGGTAGAGAGACTAGATTGGTGCCTGTGACAGGCCCAAGTAGCGCAAGAGGACGTTTGAGACACTGCGCTAGTGCTGAGGTCTAAGGCAGGGCTCTCGTGAGGAGAGAGAGCCCCACAAGTGCCGCCACAGGTGAAGAGACCGGGGAAGAAGAAACTGCCCCCAGAGACGGCGAGTGAGGGCTCAGGCGACGGGGTAGTTCTGGTCAAGGGACAAATTCCGAGCGGGTCCGCCATGAGAGCGGACCGCTCCACCGTTGGTTAGCCCCCGCTTACCCGGGTCCTGAGGAGCCCATTCTTTCATTGTGCATGGGGGCGTAGTTGATGACAGAGCCCCTGGAGGCTGCAACGTGGGGCACAATCGCTTTTCGAGCCCAAGTGGCTACAACAATGGCACTATTATCCTATGGCTGGTCCAGAGGGGCCCATGTTTTTCTCCCGCATTTGCCCCAGCCTCGGGCATACTTCATTTTAAAAAGCGCTAGTGCACTCCACGTTCTTGTGGACATTATTTGTTCTACAGAGCCCAGGTGGCTCCAACGTTTGGCAACATTATTGTCAGAGCCAGATGGCTCCAGCGGTTTATTAATTATTTACTGAGCCCCGAGTGGCTCCACCAAAGGGGAACACATTTGTCCTGAGGGCCAGTAAGAGCCCATGCTGCATTTTCGCTTTCATAGCTGCCCAGTAAGTATTGGGCAGCTGCACCGTTTAGGTTCTTCTTTATTTCAGGGGACATGTCTTTTTACTCCAGGAATGAGACACACTCTTTTACCCCATCCCTACCTTGACCTGCACAGCTGCGCAGCACTTAGTGCCATCTGCAACGTTTAGGCCCTTCATTGCAGATTCCCAGCTGCCCAGCAAGTAGTGGGCAGCTGCCACGTTTAGGTTTGCGCCAAGTGCGACCCCCCCCCCCCCGTGACCGTCGCTGAATTGGCAGCGCGCTCTGACTTTTTGGACAGAGGGCATTTGAGATATATAGATAGCCAGTTGGCCCAGGGGACTATTAGGTTTGTAGGGCGCAAGGCCCTAGTGTACTTTTTATAGGTGCTGCGAAATGTAATGTTTGTAGTGTAATTTATGCACCTTGATTTATGCTTTTTGATGTGTTTTTATGCTTACTAGGTTTTACCTACTGTCTTATGTTTCCTACTGTGGTCTGGGTTTGATTTATTCCCTACTGCAGGTAATGTTACTAAGTTTAAGTTTATTTACTATTGCAAGTAATGTTCAGGAGTTGTGGTCTACTAGATTTAGGCTTATGAGGTTGGCGCAGAATAGAGTTCTAGCCTTATGTGCTACTGTGCCGGTTCTTTGATGTAATTATGTACAAGAGGAGCTTGTATGCTCAATGGGGCTGCAGAACAGGAGGCAGCCCTGATTATTGCAGAATGACTCTGGATACGCCACGCCAGACCTGCCACTGAACACCTCTGCAGACATGCGGATACTGGCCCTGTCCTCCTACCGATTCACGGCATAGGTTACACCCCCTATGCTTTGTTAATTTTGGGGACCGACTGAACTTAACACCAAGGTGACCTCAAGTTGGCAGCCTCAGTTGGTCTCTTCATGATGCTCTAATGCTCCCGGACAATATAACTGGTCAGCGTCCTGAGCTTAACCACATCCCTCACCTGACCTTGATCCTGCTCTCCCTCCTGGACATGTACTCTGAAACGTCCCTCTATCGTAGAGACCCTGCTATTTGTCCGATGTCCAGTGGAGCTACCTGTTAGCTTAAGAGGAGATGGGTTGTGGATTCCCCCTCGGCCGTCACCTACCCAGCCGGATTTTGGGCCGACTTTCCTTTGTCTCTCTGTTGTTGTCTACGCTCCCTTCTTCTCGCCCTCTTCCCCTTTAATGTTTTTCTGTTGAGACCTAGCCATTTGACCGATGCCGGGTGGACCTACCTGATAGGTGAGGAGGAGATGGGCCGAGGATTCCCCCTCGGCTGTCACCTACCCAGCTGGACCTTGTTCAAACTTTCCCTTTGCATCTCCGCTATATCTATACACCACCCTTTTTGCCCTCACCCCCTTTCCATTCCTCACCCCATTTTCCTTTCTTCTATGCTCCTAAAAAGTTTATTTCTGGTATCTTTTGTAACTTTTTCCCCTCGTCTCTACGTCCTGTCTTCCTCCTACCCCTTTACCCTATCCCCTTACCCTTCCTGCTCCATCCACCTTGTCCCCTATGTTCTTTAAATGCTTTTCTTGATACTTATGTAACTTTTAACTGATGTAATTTGCAACATTATTGTCCTTCATGTAAAGCGCTCTGATTCCATCGGCTCTAGCCAGCGCTATATAATAACTTGTTAATTAATTTGTTCCCATTTGTTACTCTTTCTCCCTTTGTCTACCTCCCCAGCTCCTAGCTCCTATCCTCTCTCCGCTGAATCTCTCGCCTTGCCTGCTACTATGCCTAGCCCCCTGTCCTCTGTGCCCTTTGACTAAGCACTCCTTCTCCCCTTGTCAGGGAAAGATCCAATATTTATACATTTGGAGTCTCAGCGTACCAGCTGAGAGAGTCCACTGCGCCAAGGGAGCGACTCACAGCTGAGGCATGGTATGGCTTTCCTTGCCAAAGAACTCCCTCTCCCCTTTTTGGGGAAGGATCCAGTATGTAGGCCTTGGAGTCTCAGAGACCCCTCTGAGAGAGTCCACTGCGTAAAGGGAGCCTCCCGCAACAGAGATAGGGAAGTGATACCACTTCCCTTGGGATCATAGCTTACTGGACTTTGGACGTTGCTTTGACTCGTCTACCGGTTTGGGTCCCCGTTGCCCTTTCCCTCCTCTTTCCATGCGATGTCCTTCACCCTCCCCCCCTCTTTCCCGCCTTCATTACCTGTCTACTTACCCAGCTCCTTTTCCCTCCCCTGAATCTTTCCCCTTGCTTGCTTTTCCTCTTTCGTATTTGTGCTTATTGTTTATCTTGACCTTACTAGTAACTATGTTGCCATGCTCTAATAACTGTGTAACCTTTGTAACGTTGTAACCTGTAACTATGATCTGATGCTCATGTAAAGCGCTCTGATACCTCCGGGTCTAGCCAGCGCTATATAAAACCTTTAAAATAAATATCAATCGCCACCCTTTCTCTGTTTCCAGACACCGGCGACAAAGCGGTCACTGGACATGGCCAAAGATCATGCTCAAAGGACACTGGTAGGAGGGTGATGGGCCCCAATCTCCCTGAGACTGCAGGGCCTAGTAAGAAGCCATGTCTTGTGGGAACATGGGAAAGGGAGACTGATCCAAAACATGGTCAAATACTACAATCAGTGTTGAGTGGGCTGTGGCATGAGGGAGACTGCACTGCAGGTCACCAGTATTTTATTGCACAGCTACGGTAAGTGGAAAAATAACAAATCTTATGTTTAATGAGCAGTTATTTAGACAATGCTGCCGAGTTTATATAGGAAGTCATTAACGTACCTGGTGGGATCGAAATGACTGATAAGCAGGAGTCTCCCGTTCTGGTTTCGTGCCAGGTATGCAAGCAGGTCCAGGCACTCCTTCTGGATGTCTGGCACCCCAGATGACAATAAGCCTAAGATGCATCCCTCTATACTAGGGTGTGTCACTAACAATCTCTGGTTTTCATCTGAAATGAGAAAAGAACATACTCACCCATTGTTGTTCAATGAAAACTCTACGAAGGCAGCACAAGAGAAGGCAAGACAGAGTAGGCTTGCTCCAAGATGTCAAAGTGCATCAACAATATATTATATCTTCAAATCAAGTGTGGCTGGGCGAACATGAACACAAATCTTCAAGTTCCACTGTTATAGTCCCTCACCTTCTTGAGGCATTTGCCCATTAATGAAATCTTTGGCAACCTTATTCCATTAAAGTGTTACTAACATGGGAAAATGAGTTTACGTCCTGTGCACCCTGCTCTATAAACATCATCATGTCTGGGCCTTCCTGCAACTCTAGACCTGAAATGGCAGAGTATTCGAACACTACATACTAGAGGCTGCCAACTCGCCCACTTAAAATGATCATTGTAGTTATTATTTAATGACCATTTTACTACATTAATAATGCATGACCCCATATCCAATTAATCCATTCTGCACTTGGCAGCAACTGAATTTAAGAGCTATTTTACCATTCTCTGTGCAGACTTCATGCCAAAGAGCGATGACCGCTACGCAAAGTTCCACTTCCATCGGATCTTTCCCATCTTTTTCCAGGCACCTACAGAAAGAATACATGTAATGAACATATTTCAGGTGGGCTAAAGCGGCACAAAGCTAGGCACTGAGCAAGGGGCGTATTAATGCCGGGTCTGGTAGCCGAGTGGATTAATGAATCCACTCCAGTAATTGTGTTTGGCCTCATGGTCACAGGTGTGAATTCAAGAGGTTACATTCAGCCTTTCATCCTTCCGAGGTTGGGTGACAACAAAGCATTTACTATTCAAGCCTAAAATGCCCCCAGGGAGTCAAAAGGAGCTTTACAATTGCACGGCGTGTTATGTTAAGATCACTACTGAGAATAATGCTCTCCTTAAAGGCACATGCTGCACTGCCTGTTTCCTTCTCCATATAAGGCAGGCAGGGGGACAAGGGAGCCTACGTAGTACCAGTGAGAATAGTTGTTGCAGCAGTGAAGTATATGCAAATCCAATCATATAAAATCCTTGCATTTCTAAGTATATTGTCGATTTTTTCTTGTAATAAGATTGAAATTCTGCTTATTGTAACTCACCTCTGTTCAAAATCCAATAAAGAAAGTTAAAAAGAAAATATTGAGAAGAATACATGCTTCAGAAGCTTAGACAATGCAGCCGAGAAAGGCAGAGTGATGCAGGTATGATTCCAGCATGTTTGGAATCACATAATCTGCTGATACGGAGTTTCAGAACTGCAAACCCAAATTTCAGAAGTATCACTGAAATTCAGGAAAGAAGTGTGTTTCTTTCTGTGTTACTTTTGTGCAGAATTGTGGGTTAAATTCGTGCAGAAATTGCTCGTAGAATGAAAAAAATGCAAGTCTGCCAAACCGCGGCCTGATAAAATTAATGGATGGCTGAGCAATAGAACAATATTGCATACATATCCGACCACAATTATGGTATAAGAAAGCTTTTCAGTGTCAAGAAGGGGCGTTGAGTCACTGACATGGCTGATGGGAAGAAGTGTAATGTGCAGGATTACGACGTTCTTGCTTCGGAGTATATTAGGGCTCTTTGTTTTGTCAAAACTTGAGTTTCTGACTTTGTTAAACTGCGGCTCTAACAATATCATATACAATAGGCATAACTCCCTGTGTGCATACTGGATCACACTCCATAAGGGCTGGTTTACTTAACTCTTCTTGAGGTTTATCGAATGGGACGATTGGGTTGTATGAGCCTGACTTCTTGCAAAGTTTAGTGACCGTGCTTCTATGACAAGCTGCCTGTGAGGCGAAGCACTACAAACACTGCTCCTCTGCTCAGAGATGTCCTTACCGGCTGATGACCTTGTTGTCGCCAATGATACTAAATCCATTACAGGTCCTGAATATGGTGCGTTCAGTGCCTGAAATAAAATGAAATGATACATCAGACCAGCTCAACATGCCTTATGCACCAAGTAATGATGAAAATCAATAAAATCTGCTTGCAAGCGTTGCTTGCTTAAGAAACAAGTAATCTAGCTTTGCTAATGTTATTTAGGTTTATTCTTTACTTTGTTCTGTATAACACACAGTATCAAACATATTACCTACAGGTTGGCCAATTTGCAGTCATAAAGCCTGCTATTTGTAAACTCACAGGGTTTGTGATCACTAAATGGCATTTTTAATGTACTTAACCCATTTTGCGATCTGTAACAGGTTACCAAAGTGCCAGATAGGTTTAGAAAGGTATAATGAAAGACTATTTAGAAGGGTTTTGTTTATGGCGTCTTTACAAAATAGCGTTTTGTTATTGTATGTATCAATGGTTTGCAACTGAAATCTGGTCGCAAATCATTGAAAAGTTACCAAATATGGAGTTGAGATGTTATCACATTAGCAAATGTGAATGTCAATAGAAAGGTTTGTTGGGAAACAGGCAGTGGTCCAAGGGGCTACTGTCAACTCTCAAACAAACTTGAAAAAAAATACTTTTTTTAATGCAGCGCTATTTCACAAAAACAGGCTACATTTAAAAAAAAAAGTGTTTTTTAATTTAAACGCGAACACAGACATGGTGATCTGCTGACCCCAACAGGCCACCATCCATCCCTCTGATGGCATCCAATCGTAATGAGTAGCAATTTGTGCCCTACCTCAGGAATACTGATGAAATAGGCCATATTGTGACCCATTATGATTAGCAATTTTGTGAACAGACCTATGAGTACATAGACCAATTTGCTAAATTATTTTCCATTCGCAAAAAGTAGGTGCGCAACGTGCAGCCACTTATACTTGGTATATCAGGCCCTTGGAGGGGATGATAAAAACAAGTACGCTATATATATATATTTGCAGTAATACACTATCAGACTATATGTAGTGCATAAAACTCATTAATGAGTTTCCTTTAGAAGGACTCACTCCTTATCACAGTTAATAAAACCCTTACATTATCTCTAAAAAAGAACAAACTTTTGTCACTGTAAAGACTCAAAAGACTCCAACAATTAAAGCTGCATACTTGCTCCGAAGCAGTCATCAGATTTGCTGTTTAACCAACTGCCCACATTTACATTTACATTTAGTATCGGTAGCAGACACCCTGGTGAGAAGGCCTGCTTCTTTTTATTTTACTCTCTTCCTTGGCTTTATAGAACAGGAGGCAACCTCTCCCTTCATTTTCAGCCGGAGGCACCCTAAGATCATCATTATTCATTCTGGAATGCTGTTGTTTTTTTTATTTAAATTAAAGTATGCCAAGCATTATTGAATTTTTTTTTAAAGATTGCCAATGTTGTTCCTAAAGGAGCATGAATACCACTGGGGTGATCTAAAAGCTATTTACATATAGAGGAGACTGATTTTACTTGCCGGTAAACCAGCAGGTAAAATCACTGCAACCTATTTTTCATACATTTTTTATTCAAATTCACTCAGAGGCATAGCATCAAAACTTAAGAGCATAACTCAGTTCCTGACGCATCAAAATGCTCCTCGTACAGGCCGCGCCACGAACACATACTGATCCATCTGTGGCACTCCACAGAGTAGCGTGCTACCCTTTTGAAAATGCGCCATTGGCACCTCTTTAGTAGTATGACGGACTTATGAATACAAGTACAATGCACTACAAGATACTCGAACTCCACAGACCATAATAATGGAAATACAGAGCTAAGCAATTACTATTAACATAAACTATCCCTGCCTCCAAATCGGCCTTTGTGCTTCTATTTTAAAGATATCCATACAGGTAAATAGGGTTTGCTATAAGACATCCTGCTTTCCACACTGAGCCAATTATGAAACAATCCCCATGAGGCATGTTTATTCGTTTTCACGGTTAAACAATATCTGCATTGTTGCTCTTTCCTCCTACTATCAGTCCCCCCGATTTAGAAAGACTCAGTGAAGGGTAGAGGGAGATGTCCCTTCTCTTTTGTTGCTGTACCGATTTGGAATGTACTTCATCTTGGCCTGTGCACTATGTTTAGGAAGGATCCAATTTGTATTGATTATCTGTATATCTTTTCTGATGTTAGTCAGTTCAGTACCAATATGCCTTAGGGCGTTTATGCACTTTATAACTAACAACTCAACTCATATCTTGTATGTGTAGAATTTCAAAATATTTAAATGGGAACTCATGGGCCCTAAACACAGGACCGGTGGCAACTTTAGAAGAAATCGGGCAGAAATGATGTGCTGCGGTTCTTGTCTTTCAGTGATGCAGCATTTTTACCCAAGACCTAGCAAAGGCGTCTACTGCCTGACCGGTGGGTACACTGAGCAATAGCTCACCTAAGTGAAGCCTGAATATATAATGTATGTCTAACCAGAGGATACATGTTCGACCAAAAACAAATGTATGTACATGATCAGGTTCTCGGAGCGTATATAAGATAGATGCAGAATTTGCTTTAATGTGTGGCTTGTGCGGTTTTTCACTAGAATGGTGTCTATGCAGATGTAGTACACTCACACTCCTCTTGTGCTGGCATTGTATCAGTATGTCCTGCATCTTTAAACTAGTTAGGCAGTGAAATGTTTGTAAAACCTTACTCTGCTGTCGGACTTAGCCTGGATGTGTTAAAAGCAGCACAATCCTGATATAGTCTATAGAAAGTTCCAATGCAAAATTGTTGCACAATTAAAACACTACTCTGTTCACTACTTGTCTCAGTATTACAATGACAAACTGGTAACCAAGATGTCTGTCAGGTGTCTATTTGATGCCCCGTTCAATTTTGTCCCTTTCTCTCACCAAGCTAGGCTAAGGAATATGCTACTTACCAGTAAGCATGGGCGAATTTTGCGGACCTCGCGTTCGCGAATTTTGCGGATTTGCGGATTCGCAATCCGCAAAATCCGCGAATTCCCGCGAATTTGCGGATTTTTTTTTTTTTGTGTTCGCCCGTGTTTCTGCCAGTTCGCGAGGGTTTTTACAATTTCGCAATTTGCGAACTTACCTGTCGGGTCGCAAGTTTTGCGAACTTGTTGTTTCTACATGTCCAGCCTGTTTGGGACACTCTTCTTCATCACTGCCACTCTCTGTCACCACTGCCACTCTCTGACTACTCATGCCACCCTCTGGCCCACCCATGCCACCCTCTGTTTCATCACCACACCCTCTGGTTGTCCAGTGTACATTATTTTCGGCAAAGCAAAGCACACCTTCCCTGCCTCAAGTGACTTGAATTAATTTGGGGCTGATTAATGTGTCACAGAATATTTTTTTAGCTGGCACCTGCTTCCTTAGTGCGCCCTGATTAGTGATCTTTTGCACTTGCTAAGTGCTTTCATTGTTGCAAAATTAGTTACAACACCTGCCCTGCCCCAACTGACAATAATGAATTAGGGGCTAATTAATGTGTCACTGAAAGAATTTAAAGTTCCAGCCTGGCACCTGCTTGTCTGCTCCTTTAGCTGTAAATCAGGACCTTTGTGGCATACAGTTAAGGTCAGAGCAGGGTCACACAATAGTTGCAAGCAGGCAACCGAATTCTGGAGGGCCCCCTCAGGAAGCACTACAAAGAATCGTTACAAATCATGAGGTTGACCTTTTGCACCTGCTCATTGCTTTTGCTTTTGCTGAAATCGTTTTTCGTTTTTTTTCGCGCTATTCGCGGGGCGCGGCATCGTGCGAAACCGACCGCGGAAGCCGCCAATTCGTGCGAATGAGCATTTTATTTTTTTGCGGCTTGTTGTTTCGCGAGTTTTTTTGCAGTATTCGCGAGCCGCTTGCAGCGCAACACGCGAATTTACCCCAAGGTCGAGTACGGGCGCGGCCATTTTGTTTGCGTGACGTATTTCCGTTTCCGCCCGCTATGTATAATCTCGCGCAGTAAGCGCATTGCGAGTAGAGGGTCGCACGAGATCGCGCGGGAAATCTAGAGGTTCGCACGAGATCGCGAGGAAAATCTCGCGCGAACTTACTTTTGCGCTCGTGAACGGGCGCCGGCCATCTTGTTTTTCATTCATTTCCTGTGTCTGGGCATGGTGTTTAATCCTCTTGGTATCTTTGCCATCCTTTGCTTGTTTTCAGTTTTTTTTTTACGATTTTGCTTCTTATCTATCCCTCTCTTTTCCTAGCTGTATATTTTTGTCTTTTCTGCTATTTTTCTTTACTTTTAAACTACATTTTTAAACTCTTTTCTTCTTCCCTATCCTATTCTTTCTTAATTTTCTACTTCTTCCTACCTTACCTGCCCAGACCATGGTCAAGCCAGGCGCCGTGAAGCTGCCCAGGCACTTGAGGGCCGCAGCGGCGGCGGGGAGTAGTGCTGGACCCAGTGGCAGGACAGCATGCGGGAGATTGAGGGGGGAGCAGGTGACGCGACGGGAGATCTTCAGCCCGGAGGAAGTGGGCGCGCTGGTCTACTTCGTCCAGCGCCGCCTGCCCAGGACCATCGCGGGAGGCGGCAGGATCGCGGCCGGCGGGTACAACATGCGGGAGCGCCGGAAGCGGTGGGAGAAGGTGTGCTGGGCCATATCCCACCTCTACGGGGTCCAGCGCACCTACAGCCAGGTCACCCATCGCTGGACGGACCTCCTGGACCGCGAGCGCGACCTGCTGGACCAGCTCGGCTTGGAGATCCCCGGGCTTGGTGAGTAGTAGTAGCCATTTAATCACTCACTACTATGATGTTTTCTCCTGCTCTGTGTTGTTGTATTGGAAATATTTGTTTTTTACATGGAGCAAGCCAATAATGCCGCTGATGACGATTACATTGTAGTTAAATTATATTTCAAAATCTTCTGTGCATTTCAGGTGCACTGCTCTCCTTCTCAGTGGCGTTGCTACTATGCTTATTTGTTTTCTATTTCGTGGTCTCATTGGCCTGAGTAACTATTATGTATGAGTGTACTTTACAGAACTGCGTAATGCTAGACACTAGGGGGCAGATTACATTTACAAGCCCCTTGCGCCACGTTTACGTTGCCTTGCGTGACGCAACAGCGGCGTAAACGTGCCGCATCCCTGCGAGTCATTTACAGCATGACGCATCTAGGAGATGCGTCATGTTATAAAGCCATGGGCCTGCACCACAATGGGTGCGTTCCTAGTACGCAGGGTGGGCGCCGCGGTCCAGCGGCTGTGCGCCTCGCAAAATTGCCTGCGTGAAATGTACAAGATTTAACGCAGGCACTTCTGCGACGCTGCTACGTCAATTCAATTCCTTATGTCTGCTCGAAGCAGGCGAAAGGACTGACACAGCATGTTAAGTATTGGGTGGCCCTGAGCATTACTGGAGTTGCATTGCGTTGGCGACGTGACTCCAGCGATGCGCCGCTCTTACGTGACGAGATGCCTCACGCAAGTGCCTACCCTTGCGCCAGGGCGCGCCGCATTGTAAATGAGGCACATCTGCCGTGTCGCAAGGGTAGTTTTGCGTGACGCATTTGATCTGGCGCATCTCTGGAGATGCGCCAGAACGCGTAAGTAAGTATGCCCCTAAGGGGCAGAATTGCAATTACCGTCGCATCCCTGCAAAGTAGCAGGGATGCGCCATTAATTGTGCGGCCCGCTACCACCACCAAACATGGTGCGCCATATTTGCAATGCGGCGCACCATGGGCCCAAAACGTCACCGAAGCTTTACTGCTGGAGTTGCGTCGCAACGATGGCGCAGCTCCATCAATGCTCTGGGGTACCCTATCTCCCCAATGCTGGGTCAAGCCGTACGTCTGCTTCAAGCATCATTGTCCTAAAGGTGACTGATTGATATTTTGTAGATTTCCCTCAGCCACTATTAGGATGTGTTCCAGCGCAGGAATGCCCTCCCTTGCGCCGGAACGCCCCCTGATGGCGCAGGGCTTTATAACGGGATGCATCTCCCAAATGCGTCACGTTGTTATAATATTATACGCCGCACCATGGCGCCCTTTTTTGTTTAGCTGCTGCGTCACAAAAGTCACGCAAGAACGGCGCAAAAGAGCCGCAAGGGCTTAAATCTGCCCCTTCCTTTGTAACCCTGACAATAAGAAAAATAGTGGCGGTGGATTGATAGTTTGACTATTTAAATGACTGGTAATGTAGCAGGCAACTGTTAGTGTTGTCACTGATCTGACTGAAATCACAATGGAGTTTGTCTGTCACTTTGCGTCTTGCCTGCGGACTGCTGCCTGCCAGTCCTAGGTGAACGTTTCAGTACTTTGTTTAGTGAGTTACGTGACTTTCGAAGTCACAGGTCCGCATATAAATGAAAAGTAACCATAATCAATATAATTTCGCAGAAATATTTTGTTATTGTTCTTTTGAAATGTTTGATTTGGTTGACATTGACAAGCAACAATCATCCATGTTTTCTGTTCTTTCTTTCATGTTGTACGTCAGCTCCCCCCAGGGGCGAGAGGAGGACACAGGAGCAGCAGGCGGCGGATGCTGTTCATCAACAGGGCCAGGATCGGGCAGGCGAGGGCTCCTCTGCTGGCCCCAGTAAGTTTTCATTTTAGACTAGTACCTATTTTTCCTAGCGTTCCTCATTTGACTTTTTTCAAAATTGTCTTTGCTCTTCTTGTAGACTGTATCTAAATTCTTATCCTGCCTCTACTATGACTCCCTGTGGTATTACTAGATTATTCTTATTAGTCTGTCTGTGTAGCTAACTAAGATTGCACGGTTGGCGAAACTCCCATGATTCTAGTCAGCAATAGCTCTATCAACTTAGTGCAGTCCTCTGGGATTGTCCATAATGTCTTTTGAAGTGTTCTATCTGGACTCATGCTTGCAAAAATTGCAAAACCTTTCGCTCAGTCACTCTAGTCTGGACCAAAAAACACAGATTGTATTTAAGTTTAAAAGCTTTATTAAAAGTAAACACATTTATTAAAATGAAGTCATAATAAAACTAAACGTTTAACTGATAATGGAAAAGTGGTTAGTGCTGACGATTAATTGAAGACATTTCTTGTGGTCGAGCCGAGCTCTCACCTGGTTTCAACTTGATCTTGTTGTTAGAAGTCCATCTTCTGTCTGTGTGGAGAAAAATGGTGCGTGTTAAAAAAACAGCCTTCATCAGTTGTACCAAAAAGTGCAGCAAGACAACCTTCCCTGGAAAAAGGGACATTTTTTTTAACTTTAACGACAGTCACAAATTACATTGTTTTCACATGTCTTCATTCCTAGACCAAATACTAGTGACTGCTTTATTCTAACATTCTTAAATGTACTTTGTAGGTGGAACATCTGGTGGCGGGGCCAGTGTGGAGGTGGTGGTGCTCGACACCGAGGCGGAGGGCGAATCGGGCGATGCTTCAGGGGAGGAGGCGGCGGCGGCAGCTGTGAGAGTTGAGACGGTGGTGGTGGCGGCCAGAGGTAAGCTCTTATATATTCCTTACTTATTGAGATTGAAGACTAGCTGGGAAGGCAAGAATATGAGATGCATGGCTGGGTGAATGATGAAGCAATGATGGGTGGAAGGACAACAGCCTGGGTGGGTGACACAGAAACTGTATGTGTCCATATACCTGGATCATGCTACTATCTGACTCTTAGATAGCATATGTGTATCTAGAGCAGGGGTACTCCTAGTACGGCCCGCGGGCCGGTGGTGGCCCGGCAAGCCTTCGTTGGCGGTGCGCTGACCTTGCAGACAATCACTGCTCCCCCGGCCCCCACAGAGCAGAGGCTTTTTTGTATTTCACCTGTTAGCGCCCCTGCATCTCCACTCTGACAATCACTGCTCCCCCGGCCCCCACAGAGCAGAGTGGAGATGCAAGGCCACAAAGAGGTGAAATAGAACTAAGCCTCTGCTCTGTGGGGCCGGGCAAGCAGTGATTGTCAGGGTGGAGAAGCAGGGGCGCTAAAACAAACAAAGCCTCAATAATATGTTAATGGTCTTTTAAAGACCTGTTAAGTACTTTGGTGTTGTTGTCTGTGTGTGCGCGTTGAGGAAGCGGTCTCAACCCGGGCTGAAGGCTGACACAGATAGACACACACACAGTGAGATGACAGAGGGGGAGGGAGAGGGAGGGCAGGAGGGAGAGAGAGATGGAGGGAGGCCAGGAGGGAGAGCAGGAGGGAGAGAGATGTATGTAAATGCTGGGTCTGGTGGCTCAGTGGATGAGGGCATCTGCTGCAGGGACCTGTGTGCAACCTCATGGTCACAAGTTATCGTTTTGCTTTAGCCCCGCCCCCTCTGACTCCGCCCCCACCAGTGCGGCCCTCGGCCCCAAACTACACTGTAAATGTAGCCCCTGAGAGAAAGTTTGTGAGTACCCATGATCTAGAGAGAGTAGACGGTCAGTGGATGAACTAAGTGTAACTTTGAAGAGCATGTAACACTAACACTGCACCCGCACGTCCGTTCCAGTGTAGGAAAGGCAAGGAAAAGAACTTTTAATTTTGTCCAAATACTACCATAAATAGTAGCAGTAGTTTGTATTGCAAGCACTGCATAGATCCGGTTATTATGGTGGCCACTCCCTACCTCTCTTAATAAGTTTAGTAGTACTCAGTCATTCATGTGTGGATGTATCACTGGTCACTGAATAAAAAGCAAAGCACCTAAAGTCATCCCATATATAAGCAAAAACATCCCATGTGAAGTGATAGATAATCAGATTATTTATCTTCTTCAATTTTCCATTTCTAGTACTCATTTCCACTGTAGGGTGAAAGTTAAATTAATTAAGCAGTAGCCCTTGAGTTGTAACAGAGTATTCTCAGTGCCACCCGTACTAGAAAAGTAAGAGATTCACCACCTGCATGTACTGGACGGGTACAGTAACGCAACGGCAACGCAAGTCTAGGTCACTCCTCATGGCGTGCGTCTCTTTTTCTCGGGTGCAAGTTTACCGCGCTGGCATTATGCCGGCTTGCAGAAAATAACGTACCAATTTTCCAAAACAAGAGATAAGAAGAAGAATAAGACTGGTGTACTTTCATAGTCGACTCCAATGGAAGTCCACAGTGCTCGTAGAATTTGTTCCTTAAACTCCCACTAATGTTAGAGCAAGGATGAAGAAGTGTGAGGTTAGATAGATACTGGCCTCAATAGTTATGTAATGCGCTTGCAAGTTGCTAGTTGTACTGCAACACAAATTTCTGCTGAATGATTGAGTTAATCTAAAAGAGCATTGGTTACAGACTATGTCTTTCTTTCTTCATATAGGTTCTCCTTCCAAACGGACAAGGAGGAAGGAGCTGGCTAGAGCGGCCCGGCAACGGAGGATCGAGGCCACTGTTGCGGAATATCGGCGGCTGGTGGCCCTGGAGGACGTGGAAAGTGTGCAGTCGACAACTACAACAACGTCGTCTGCATCGGCCTCCGTGGCCCCACGGGCTGCCACCCAGCACAGTGGTCCACCCAGACAGAGCCGGGCTGCCAAAGGCAAACGCCACCACCGAGCAGCAAGGCCAACAGCTGCCTCTCACAGGCATTGCACCTGCAAGGCAGTGAAGGCACGCCTGCGCCGCACCACCCTGATGGTGTCCCGCCTTCAGCAGGAGCTCGCCTTGCTCCGCGAGGAGCATGATGCCCTGGCCCAAAAAGTGAACAGCATCCACCCATAGTGTCCCTTGCCCCTTTTTTAGAGACTTTTGGGGGGTGGGAATTGGGAGTTGGGTTTTTGGGGACTTTTGAAGGACAATCGTTGGGGTTAGGGAGGGTCTTGCGGGAGATTATTTTGTTAGGGATATAAATATACTTTTTCAAACTTTATCTGAGCATACCTGTTTTTTACTGCTTGCCTGGTGGGTGGGGGTTTAACGTTGACTGTTTTCCTGAAAGTTTAGTTCCATTTTCTTCCTTTAAGTGTAAATGCCCAAATGTTTTCAACACTAAGTGCCTCTCACAGACTCAGTGAAGTGAATCCAAGAGTCCTAGGACTTTAGTAGTACTACCTTCAGTCTCTCGTACTAATACTCCATTATACCCCCAAACCACCAAACGCTTATCTTACCTGTAATTTGTGTTTGAAAGTAGGGCTAGACCCAGGGCTGGCTCCACGGGAAACACCGAATAACGTTGGCAATCTTTGTCGGATAAAATTTCCTCATAGCGGTGGTACTATTGTTGTGACACAGTGGCAGTTGCATGCCTATGAAAAAAAAGAAAATGAAATCTGGTTTGTCCTCCTGAGCAATTCAACGGTACAACTGAGAATATAGCAGGTGACAGAAGTACAGTAGAGCAGTGCCACATTGTAGCCTAACAAATGGTAAAGTATAACTACTAATTCGGTTGAAGTTCTTTCACATTAGCAATGGTTCTTTGTCAAGCTGAGTAAGAATATATCATCGACAACTGTGGAAAGAAAGAATGCGACAGTACAGGGCCTGTGTGGAATTATTGATAACGATATTCAACATAAGGTCTCTGTAGCCAGATACCCGAGAGCCTTGCTGGTCACTATAAATCCATTCACAACAACACTCAATGGGGTTGGTCTGGAAGGTGTCCGGTTTACTCCCCGTGATCCAGTCGATGCAAATATGGTTCCACCTCCAAATGTCACCAACACCCAGAAGTGTAAACACAGGGTGTTCGAGGCATTAGGCGGTGGAGAAAAATAACAAACTAAAATAAAAAATGTGGGATGGGTAAAGGTAGGGTCAGCAGGGAAAGGATACCTGTAACAGAAGACAAGACAGGCATCAGTGAAGTGCTGTCCTAACATACAAGAAGAAGGTATAGTAGATAGAAAAGGAGAAATTGCTTTTTTTCTAGGTGTCCCCTCACTCACCAGGGTTGCCCCTTGGTGACATGCTTCATCATTGGGGCCATCCCAGTCCTCTACGGCCTGGGGCGTGCTGCGACTTGCGAATTACGTAGGAGCACTTACAAATGACTATGTGTGGTGCAGATGTGATAGTGGAGTGGACTAAGTGATGTGTTAAGGGATCAATGTAGAAGCAGAGAGAGAGCCAAGAAATGCAGTCACAGTCAGAGAAAAAGGCAAGGGATACTGCATCTATGTGGTTGTAGTGGTCCTGTTGGAAGTGGTAAGTAAGTTGCCCGCAGATAAAAAATCCTCCTATTAGCGGCACTCCTCCATTGCAGCCGACGCTTCGTCCATCGATGTTGGTCACCAGAAGACACCCTGTCCACTGCCTGCCTGATGGCTGCTGAATTGTGGCTCGCTACTGTGAAGCCTGACTCCATCCTTTTTTCCCCATTGCAGAGACTGAAACCCGGCCTGTAATTATTCAACGAAAAACAGGAAGTGATATAATATTACAACACCACTGATAAATAAAAATAAGGTATGTAGGCTGTGGAGTGCAAAAAGTCACAATTTGTTTTTCCTAGTAGACAGTACAATGTTTTTGAAAGTGCGTACTCTGAGTCACCTTTTGAAGGATAAATAAGTATGGGCAAATTAATGTAGCGGATCTTGCCCCTCAAGCTAGGTGTACTGTAAACTGTGTTTTAGAACAAAATTAGATCTTCCTAGCAGTGCTCCCACCCAGACCCTTACTAAAGCCAGTCGCAAAAATTTAGAAGACCCCCAATCAAATCTCAAAAAACGAGGCCTAGCAGAAAACTGGTGACAAAACTTACTTTGAAAGTAAAAGTAGGCCGAAGTACCCTAATTACCCATTACCCACCGTGGATTGCATTCAAACCACTTGCAAGCAACCAAGCAAAAGTAGCCATAGCCAGCATCGCTCCAAGACTCGAAATCCCCCCCACTCAAACACATGCAATAGAAATACTGCTAACCCTAACGAACCCTAAGTTAAGAATAGTGGCAAAGGCTTTCTTTAACTATGCCAAATCCCCCCTTTCCCACCATGGATTTTCTTCAAATGACTTGCAACCAAAATTACACATTCTCACGAGTGCTCTAAGACCCCAGAACTCAGTTTGAAAAATCTAGAACACCCCGAAACACATGCAATCCTGCTGCTAGGGCTAACCCTAACGAACCCTAAGTTACAAAAAGTGCCAAAACTAAAGGCTTTTCCGCGCGGATTTTGTCCCAACCACTTCTACCCGGTATTAGACCTTCCCAGGAATGCCCCAAGACCCGGCAACCCACCCGCCAAGAAGCGTAACACCCCCAAACAGGCCAAAAGCAAAATCTCATACTTGCAATATTTCTGGGCCTTCGGTCCAAACGCGCTGCGTAGCTAGGCCATAAGTCGGGGTTGGCACGACGGATTTCCTGAAAAGCAAATGCAATCAAGATTAGAGTGTCCCAGCAGTGCTCCCAGACCACGAAACTCACCCGCAAACAGACGGAACCCCCCCTAAGAGCACCTCAAAGGCAAGCAAGTCATCAAAAACACAAAAAAAATTCCGCCTGGGATTTGGTCCAAAACACTTTTATCCGGTATTAGAGCTTCCCAGCAATGGCCCCAGAGCCGTCAACCCAGGAGAAAACGAGTAGAAGACCCCCAAACAGCCAAAGAGCAAAAGTACAAAAATGGGGACTTAGTCACTTTTTCACAAATTTCCCAAATCACTCCGCGCGCGCTCTGCAGCTAGGCCCTAAGTCCCCTCAGCCACCATGGATTTGCTTCAAACCTCTTGCAAAGTAAAGTATATATAGCCAGCAGTGCTCCCAGACCACGAAACTCACCCACAAACACCAGGAAGCCCCCCAAACAGGCCCCCGAAAACGCTACATAGAGCAAAATGTCAGAAATAGCCCAAAAAAAAATCGGCCTGGATTTTGTCCCAACCACTTCTACCCGGTATTAGACCTTCCCAGGAATGCCCCAAGACCCGGCAACCCACCCGCCAAGAAGCATAACACCCCCAAACAGGCCAAAAGCAAAATCTCATACTTGCAATATTTCTGGGCCTTCGGTCCAAACGCGCTGCGTAGCTAGGCCATAAGTCGGGGTAGGCACGACGGATTTCCTGAAAAGCAAATGCAATCAAGATTAGAGTGTCCCAGCAGTGCTCCCAGACCACGAAACTCACCCACAAACACCAGGAAGCCCCCCAAACAGGCCCCCGAAAACGCTACATAGAGCAAAATGTCAGAAATAGCCCCCAAAAAAATCGGCCTGGATTTTGTCCCAACCACTTCTACCCGGTATTAGACCTTCCCAGGAATGCCCCAAGACCCGGCAACCCACCCGCCAAGAAGCATAACACCCCCAAACAGGCCAAAAGCAAAATCTCATACTTGCAATATTTCTGGGCCTTCGGTCCAAACGCGCTGCGTAGCTAGGCCATAAGTCGGGGTAGGCACGACGGATTTCCTGAAAAGCAAATGCAATCAAGATTAGAGTGTCCCAGCAGTGCTCCCAGACCACGAAACTCACCCACAAACACCAGGAAGCCCCCCAAACAGGCCCCCGAAAACGCTACATAGAGCAAAATGTCAGAAATAGCCCCCAAAAAAATCGGCCTGGATTTTGTCCCAACCACTTCTACCCGGTATTAGACCTTCCCAGGAATGCCCCAAGACCCGGCAACCCACCCGCCAAGAAGCATAACACCCCCAAACAGGCCAAAAGCAAAATCTCATACTTGCAATATTTCTGGGCCTTCGGTCCAAACGCGCTGCGTAGCTAGGCCATAAGTCGGGGTAGGCACGACGGATTTCCTGAAAAGCAAATGCAATCAAGATTAGAGTGTCCCAGCAGTGCTCCCAGACCACGAAACTCACCCACAAACACCAGGAAGCCCCCCAAACAGGCCCCCGAAAACGCTACATAGAGCAAAATGTCAGAAATAGCCCAAAAAAAAATCGGCCTGGATTTTGTCCCAACCACTTCTACCCGGTATTAGACCTTCCCAGGAATGCCCCAAGACCCGGCAACCCACCCGCCAAGAAGCATAACACCCCCAAACAGGCCAAAAGCAAAATCTCATACTTGCAATATTTCTGGGCCTTCGGTCCAAACGCGCTGCGTAGCTAGGCCATAAGTCGGGGTAGGCACGACGGATTTCCTGAAAAGCAAATGCAATCAAGATTAGAGTGTCCCAGCAGTGCTCCCAGACCACGAAACTCACCCACAAACACCAGGAAGCCCCCCTAAGAGCACCTCAAAGGCAAGCAAGTCATCAAAAACACAAAAAATGTTCCGCCTCGGATTTGGCACAAAGCACTTTTAGTGCTTCCCAGCAATGGCCCCAGACCCGTCAACTCACCTGCAAAGAGGTAGAACAACACCCCCACAAGTGCTGAGTCTTTCTTCATTGGGCGTAAACCAGCCCTCTGCTTTGATGGAAATAGGAGTCTGGAGGAGGAGGATAGAGGAGCATGTTCTTCTGAACTTGTGAACCTGAGGAATGCAGACTGCGGCACCTTCAAATAAATTAGCAAACAAGTGAAGACAGTTCTGCTGATGGGCTTGTTTTTGTGATTATCTGATTAAAGTTTGAATTATATTAACTGTGCACAACAAAGAAAGACAGACACACAGGAATAAAAGTGAATAAGGATGAAAAAGAAAGTTATTGATTCGTTGTCTCATTTTCAGGGCTCGAAGTCGGTATCACGGTCCAGGAATAAGAATAAGGCTTCGTCATCATACTCTGCGAATTCAGCCAGGGTGAGGTCAGTGCCACCTGACAGAGTAGAAATTCCCTCATCTATGGTGCTGGCCACCTCCTCTTCATCCGGCACGCTCTCTCGTACTCTTATATCTGGTGGTATGAGGTGCTGATTCATCTTGATCATTGTTAACCTCTCCACATTTTTGGGCGAGAGGCGGCTCCGTTTGGGAGTTACAATCCCACCAGCCGCACTGAAAACCCGTTCAGAAGACACACTTGCGAGTGGGCAAGACAAGTAGTTTAAAGCCAGGTTGGTGAGCTGTGGCCACAATTCTTTTTTCCCATGCCAATACGCCAATGGGTCAGAATTAACATAGACCTCTGTGGAGTCATTCAGATAGTCCTTCACCATCGACTCAAGGTCCTCCTCCAAGGTTCCTCCACTTTGCGTAGCTCTTGCTGTGCCTCTGACCTTTTGAGAACCAAACCCACGCAGAGCTAGCCAATCCTCTTCAGCCTCCAATGTTTCTGTTGTCTTTCGTGCAGATGATCCGGTTGCCGGTGTCTTTAACGGCTGAGAGGTCACTTGTGCCACAGCCACAGGTGCAGAAGTGGATTGTTTTGACTGGGGATGGCCTGCTGATGTACTGCCATTTCCTTCAATTTCCAGCCGTTCTGTTTCAAACTTCTTGGCTGACAAGGCTAGCCAACGTTTGTACTTTGTAACATCTTCATCAGCAAAAGGAAAGAATGCTCTGCCTGCCAGCGCCTTTTTGTAGCGTGGATCCAGAATAGTAGCACAAATGTAATGCTGTTCTGAGTGGATCTTTTGAAGACGTTCATCACCTTGTAGGAGGTCTAATAATTGCTCAGCCAGAAGCAAAGAGTCTTTCTTTTTGTCATCTTTTCGAAACACAGAACACACCTCCTTCAGTTGGTCCTCCAGCATGTACAACAATGGGATAGCTTTTCCCAAATTAGAGTCCTCCTTGCTGACTGCACGTGTGAAGACCTCAAAAGGACGAAGCATGCGTGTTAGGCTTTCAACTATGTTCCATTGCGGCCCACCCATCCTCAGCTCCTCTATACCCTCTTTCAAGAAATATTGATCGAGTTGCGTATACTGCTCATACAGACGCTCAAGCATGTAGAAGGTTGAGTTCCAACGTGTTACCACCTCCTGGATGAGTGCTTTCACTGGCATTTGACATTGATATAGCATGCTCCTCAGCTGCTTGCGGGCCTTAAAAGAATGCCTGAAATGCTTGCAAATTTTTCGGCAGTTCTCCAATACACTGTACGCTGCACTGCGTTTATTACCCAAGAATTTTTGGACAACCAGGTTTATACAGTGCGCCAAACACGGCACTCTGAAATAGTAACCGTCCCTCATGGCCTTAACTATATTGGAGCCATTGTCCGTGGAAACATAACCAACCTTGCGTTTTAGTGGGGACAGACAGTTAAGGACCTTTGTGTTAAAGACATCCAAAATGTTTTCTGCTGTGTGACGTTTCTCCAAACCAAACATGGCTAGTGTTGCATGTTTCCGAGCACCTTTAAAAACAATGTTAGTGTCAACACCTGAGTTTAGCTTTGCTTTAGCCCCTGAAAAAGAGACCCAGTGTGCAGTGATGCACATGTAATCAGCGCCTGCGCCACTGGTCCACATGTCTGTTGTCAGATGTATAGTGTGAACAGCACTCTTCTGCAAAGCTGCCCCAATCACCTTCAGAACATCTTCATGTAGTGCTGGAACCGCAACTCGGGCAAAATAGAACCGGCTAGGAACCTTCCATTTAGGGCAGAGCGCTGTCACTAATTCTAGAAAACCAACCCCTTCTACAAAAGAAAAAGGGAGAAGGTCCAGAGCTAGCATTTTAGCCAGCTTAGTGTTATACAGACGGGTCATTGGGTGGTTGCGTTCATATTGCGCTTCTGTAAACAACATCTTTTTAATGTTGCCCTGGACCAATGATTTACGGGATGATGATGATCTCTTCGACCCAGTTACGCTCGCTGATGAACTTTTCCGCATTGATGTCTCACTCTCTCCCACACTCTTAGTGTGGCTCCCATGGGGTGTGCTGCTGACATGGGAACTGGGTGTAAGTGAAGTGTTTGAATCGTCTTCTTCTACCTCCTCGTCATCAGCAGATGACAAATCAACGTTTTCATTACGTGCAATTCCGGCTTTCTTGATCGCCTCTAGGTGCGGAAACCATTGGACAGGGTGCCTTCTCTCAAGATGACCTCTCTGGCCTCCGGTACCATAGTTAGAACCAAGCTTACCACGACTAAATCGAAGCTTACAAAGGCTACAAATGGCTACGTTTTCCTTTTTTGGGCAAACACTAAAGAAGTCCCAAACTGGAGACTTGAAATGTCTTCGGGGGCCGGAGGAGGCGGCGATACTGGTGGTGGTGGTCCTGCTGCTAATGACAGATGAAGTGGAGGATGTGGATTGCCGAACTTCAGTACGTTTTGCACTTTCACCACCACGAATTGAGGTCGAGGACGAGGTGGGTACCTTCTTGCGAAGAAATATGGAAGCGGTAGGTTTTGGTGTACTACTTAACTCCAAATCTAATGATTCCATTTCCATTGCCTCCTCGCCGACATCATCATCACGCTCAGCAGCTTCTCGGGATAGGGTCAAAATGTCTCTTTGCTGCATGCCCGGTGGGGCTGCAGTGACCTTTGTGATGACTGGCTCGTCGTCATCGTGAGAGGCTTCATCACCAGCAGTATCTGTCACTTCTTGTTGAGCCTCATCACACTCCATAGGTTTGAGTTTTTGGACGACCTTCCTTTTACGCTTAGGTGCCGGTGTCAGATCATGGTGTGCCTCTGCCTCACTGTCAGACCGCAGTTGTGGTTCCCAAGACAGATCACTTGCACCAGAACGAGGTGGGCTTGAAGAAGATGTAGACACCCCCCTTGATCTTTTCCTTGCTAGGGATGTGGAAGACAATGAATGATCATCAGGAGGAGTGGCTTCCAATGATACCTCAGCTTCAATGTCGATTTCCAAATGTGCCCCTACTTCGGGAGGAACAACTATTGTGGGCACTTGTGAACCTCCATGCACCTTTGCTTGCGCATCTCCTTTTGCTGCCTCTCCTTCCACATGTACTTGGGCGTGTACTTGCACATGGTGTTGTTGCGGCTGTGGTTGTTCAACACTTGTCAGATGAGTTACAACAACCTGTGTTGATTCAGGGACATTGCTGCTACTTTCTTGCGATGAGCCAACATCACTGGTCGATGGTGATTGGAGAAGTACACTGACTGCCTCTGAAGCACTCAAGGGCTTTGACTTAAGTTGGCGTGGTGGTGGAGGCACTGAACCCAATGGAGCAGGGGTGCTGCTCTCAGCTTGGTCCCCAGCAGATCCTGCTGCTGCAGGCGTACTTTTTTTTTTGCTCCCAAAAAAAGTGGCGGGTGGCACACCAGCCTCCTTGGTAACTTGCTTCTTCTGCTCCTTACTAGCAACTTTCTTGCTAGAGGAGCTACGGAGAACTTTCTTTGGGGCCATCTTCTTCAGAGCAGGTCAGACAGCAGGCCGCAGTTGCACGAATTGTAGAGTTGTCTGAGGCCAGACGTGACGTCGCGTGACGTTATGCTGCACACACACACCGCTGCAGGACTTCTTCCTGGCACTGGTGGTTCTCTTGAGTCTTGTGCACCTAAAAAAAATGGAAGACAGAGGAACATCAGTTCAGTTATAGAGCACAAAAAAATCGAAAAACACTGCAAAATCAGCACAATCCCAATCCATCCATGCCCTCCATAATGTTTAAATTCAAGACAACCCACAGAAAGACTAGGCCCATGCAAGACTCACTACCCCTGGGCATAAATAAAGGTTGAAAAGTAGGCAAAATGGTTGGAGGCCTAACAACAAAGCCTGCATTTAAAATGGCCACTTGCCTGCCAGCACATGGCCAGTGCCTGTAGCTGCACTCAAAATGGCCACCGGCCACATGGCATGTCCCTCCCCATGAACAACCCCAAAAATCGAAAAACACTGCAAAATCAGCACAATCCCATTCCATCCATGGCCTCCATGATGTTTAGATTCAAGACAGCCCACAGAAAGACTAGGCCCATGCTAGACTCAAATACCCCTGGTGAAAAGGCCACAAGTACAGGCCCAAAAATCGAAAAACACTGCAAAATCAGCACAATGCCATTCCATCCATGGCCTCCATGATGTTTAAATTCAAGACAGCCCACAGAAAGACTAGGCCCATGCACCACTCACTACCCCTGGTCAAGGCCCCAACAACAGGTCAAAAATCGAAAAACACAAAATTTTACAACAAAAAAAAATCGAAAAACACAGAAAAATCAGTACAATCCCATTCCATCCATGGCCTCCATGATGTTTAAATTCAAGACAGCCCACAGAAAGACTAGGCCCATGCTAGACTCAAATACCCCTGGTGAAAAGGCCACAAGTACAGGCCCAAAAATCGAAAAACACTGCAAAATCAGCACAATCCCATTCAATCCATGGCCTCCATGATGTTTAAATTCAAGACAACCCACAGAAATACTAGGCCCAGGCAAGACTCACTACCCCTGGGCATAAATAAAGGTTGAAAAGTAGGCAAAATGGTTGGAGGCCTAACAACAAAGCCTGCATTCAAAATGGCCACTTGCCTGCCAGCACATGGCCAGTGCCTGTAGCTGCACTCAAAATGGCCACCAGCCACATGGCATGTCCCTCCCCATGAACACCCCCAAAAATCGAAAAACACTGCAAAATCAGCACAATCCCATTCAATCCATGGCCTCCATGATGTTTAAATTCAAGACAACCCACAGAAAGACTAGGCCCATGCTAGACTCAAATACCCCTGGTGAAAAGGCCACAAGTACAGGCCCAAAAATCGAAAAACACTGCAAAATCAGCACAATCCTATTCCATCCATGGCCTCCATGATGTTTAAATTCAAGACAGCCCACAGAAAGACTAGGCCCATGCTAGACTCAAATACCCCTGGTGAAAAGGCCACAAGTACAGGCCCAAAAATCGAAAAACACTGCAAAATCAGCACAATCCTATTCCATCCATGGCCTCCATGATGTTTAAATTCAAGACAGCCCACAGAAAGACTAGGCCCATGCTAGACTCAAATACCCCTGGTGAAAAGGCCACAAGTACAGGCCCAAAAATCGAAAAACACTGCAAAATCAGCACAATCCCATTCAATCCATGGCCTCCATGATGTTTAAATTCAAGACAACCCACAGAAATACTAGGCCCATGCAAGACTCACTACCCCTGGGCATAAATAAAGGTTGAAAAGTAGGCAAAATGGTTGGAGGCCTAACAACAAAGCCTGCATTCAAAATGGCCACTTGCCTGCCAGCACATGGCCAGTGCCTGTAGCTGCACTCAAAATGGCCACCAGCCACATGGCATGTCCCTCCCCATGAACACCCCCAAAAATCGAAAAACACTGCAAAATCAGCACAATCCCATTCAATCCATGGCCTCCATGATGTTTAAATTCAAGACAACCCACAGAAAGACTAGGCCCATGCTAGACTCAAATACCCCTGGTGAAAAGGCCACAAGTACAGGCCCAAAAATCGAAAAACACTGCAAAATCAGCACAATCCCATTCCATCCATGGCCTCCATGATGTTTAAATTCAAGACAACCCACAGAAATACTAGGCCCATGCAAGACTCACTACCCCTGGGCATAAATAAAGGTTGAAAAGTAGGCAAAATGGTTGGAGGCCTAACAACAAAGCCTGCATTCAAAATGGCCACTTGCCTGCCAGCACATGGCCAGTGCCTGTAGCTGCACTCAAAATGGCCACCAGCCACATGGCATGTCCCTCCCCATGAACACCCCCAAAAATCGAAAAACACTGCAAAATCAGCACAATCCCATTCAATCCATGGCCTCCATGATGTTTAAATTCAAGACAACCCACAGAAAGACTAGGCCCATGCTAGACTCAAATACCCCTGGTGAAAAGGCCACAAGTACAGGCCCAAAAATCGAAAAACACTGCAAAATCAGCACAATCCTATTCCATCCATGGCCTCCATGATGTTTAAATTCAAGACAGCCCACAGAAAGACTAGGCCCATGCTAGACTCAAATACCCCTGGTGAAAAGGCCACAAGTACAGGCCCAAAAATCGAAAAACACTGCAAAATCAGCACAATCCCATTCAATCCATGGCCTCCATGATGTTTAAATTCAAGACAACCCACAGAAATACTAGGCCCATGCAAGACTCACTACCCCTGGGCATAAATAAAGGTTGAAAAGTAGGCAAAATGGTTGGAGGCCTAACAACAAAGCCTGCATTCAAAATGGCCACTTGCCTGCCAGCACATGGCCAGTGCCTGTAGCTGCACTCAAAATGGCCACCAGCCACATGGCATGTCCCTCCCCATGAACACCCCCAAAAATCGAAAAACACTGCAAAATCAGCACAATCCCATTCCATCCATGGCCTCCATGATGTTTAAATTCAAGACAGCCCACAGAAAGACTAGGCCCATGCACCACTCACTACCCCTGGTCAAGGCCCCAACAACAGGTCAAAAATCGAAAAACACAAAATTTTACAAAAAAAAATAATCGAAAAACACAGAAAAATCAGCACAATCCCAATTCATCTATGGCCTCCATGATGTTTAAGTTCAAGACAACCCACAGAAAGAATCAGTCCACCCACCACTGAGTACCCCTGGGCAAAAGGCCCCAAAACAGCCCAAAAATCGAAAATCCCAAATTTTTAGTTGCAGCAACTGTAATGCCCCAAACAAACTTACTTGTAAAATTTCTAATCCAACAGTGATCCAAAGAAAGTCAAAAAGGCCTCAAATCCAAAGATCCAGCAGCATCCACAAAAAGTAATCCTTCCAGGTCCACATCCAAATGAAAAGTGACCAGGAGATGGACAAAGCACTGGGAGGAGCCTGCTGAACAGGAACAGGAAGTTGAAGACTATGGGGCACTTCCTTCCTCCCACCCCCCCTGCCCCCTCCCCAAAATGGACTCCTCGCTAAAAAAGTGCAGGCAAATGTCAAACTAAGGAGTTATTCACATAAAAATCATCATTTCTAGAAGGTTTATGCTGCTTGCTGGTGGATTTCTTGTGCAGAATTGCAAATTTATATTTTCGCTCGCCGCATCTCAAATCTCGCAAATTGCGAAGTACCGCGAGACGTGATCTCGCCGTACTCGCGTTGACAAACTATCGCTGGCAAGCCGCGATGACGTAATCGCGCTCGCCAATTCCCGCGGGATCACACAGCAAGATCCAAAATGGCGCAGCACTCGCAAACTATCGAAAAAAACAACTCGGCAAACGATGATAAACGCCGCGCGCCGCAAAAATTGTATCACCAACGCCGCGCGCCGCCAAAAAAATCCGCTGCGTGCGAATTTGCGGATTTTGCGGGAAATCCGCAAATCTCGCGGATTGCGGATTTCCCGAAAATCCGCAAAATCCGCGAGCGGAGCGGATTTTCCGCCCACGCTTACTTACCAGTATGCATCTGTTCTTGGCATAGAGGGCTGCAGAGTGGTACATTATGAATAGATCGCCATCTGGTGTTGGGCTCGGATGATTGCACTTTGTTTTTCTCTTGGAGAGTCTTTTGTATCTTGGTGACTGCCCTATTAATGAGCTGCACAAAACCTGTGTTATCATCAGGTGGTGAAGGCTTTGAGGGATATAGCTCTGGGTCGTTGTCCTCATCTGACCCTACATCATAATTTTCCCATGGGTCCTCCTCATCTGGGATAGTTTCGTCATCCCCTTGAGGTTCTCCCTCCCCTAGATCACTGTCTACATCTGACTGAGGTGTAGCTGGTCTTGGTGTGGAAGGTGTAGGAATATTTGGCCTATTGTGAGGAATAGGAGAAGAGGGTGTGACTTTAGGTCGAGGAGAAGCAGGAGGAGTTATATTTGTCCCCATTGTTCTCTTTTTTGAAGGAAGAGGTTTATCTTCTGACTGTTCACTCTTTCTCTTCTTCGTGACCACTTTCCCAGTTTGCGGATCAATAAACAAGATCTTTTGTTTGGGATCTGTCTGTTGCTCCTGAATCGGTACCGAAGGTCCTGGTTCCGAGAGGTGTTTTTGTTTTCGATCGTCAGATCTTGTTGTTTTCGACACCGAATGTCTGCTCGATTCCGACTTTCTGGGTATCGAGTGTATCTTGGACGATAAATCATATTTATGTTTCGACATGGAATGTTTCGATACCGAGCTTTCCCTTGTATGTAGCCTCGGTGCCGAAGTCGATGTCGCCCTTTTCTCGGATCCGACATGGTGGGGGTCCGAGTGTTTCGGTTTCAGTTTCAGTTTCGTTGCCGGGCCCGAGGGCGGGGCGTCGGAAACTTTTTTCTGCGGTTTGACCGGGCCCGAGGGCGGGGTCGTTACCGCACGGGGTCGGTTTTTCGGTAAGGGGACGTCGTCACTCACGGTTTGTTGCTCGATGAGTTCTTCAACCTCCGACTGGTCCCCTTCCGACCCCGACTGGTCCTCTTCTTCCTCGATTTGCTCGTCTCCGAACAACTCCGGGATCGCCTCCGCCTGCATTCTGGAAACTTCGTGTCTTCGAGCTCGACGATTTCTAATCGTTAGCTTGGAGGAGAATGCTGCACAGGCTTCGCAGTCCCTGGATTCGTGTTCAGGCGATAGACAGAGGTTGCACACCTCGTGTAGGTCCTTGTGTGGGAACTTAGCACCACACATTGGACATTTTTTGAATGGAGTCCTTTCCATGGACTCCGGGCTTGACTGCGTCGAGAAAGGCCTCCTGTTCTTCGACGTAGATCCAAGTTTTTCTCTTCGATTTTGAATTTGCAACGCGTCGGAATGGAAATGAAACGCGTTCGATAACAATACCGTCGAATTGGAAAGGGAATACGCGCCGATAAATCACTTTCTTCTGAAGTTGATCTGGAGCGTCTCGATCCTCATCCGAACCCGATGGCGGAAAAAACAATCTAAGGATGGAGCCGATGCCCATGCGCACTACCAACTAAGGGAGAAGTCACCAAGATACAAAAGACTCTCCAAGAGAAAAACAAAGTGCAATCATCCGAGCCCAACACCAGATGGCGATCTATTCATAATGTACCATCTGCAGCCCATATGCCTCGAACATATAATTACTATAGACCTTTAGGAACAACCGTTATAGAGAGTATGGTCAATCTGCTCAAAAAAATATTGGAAACATGTTCACCAAATGTTGCATTTTATAATGCACATTGCCCCAGCAGGATTGATAAAAACAACATATCTATATTAGTGGATTTTATTTACACTTTGTGCTTGGGGCTTCAGTACAGAATTGAAAGCATGGCTGCTATTATAATGAATGAAACGGTTCTTATATTGCGCAAACTTAGCCCAATGGGCGTCAAGGCGCCTAAATCAAATGTAGAAGCTAAGACCCCCCCTCTGCATCATTCTCTCATTGGTAGGCCCTCTTAAAGAAGCAAGTTTTAAGAGCCTTTTTAAATGACTATTGAAGGAAGAGTTTTTATTTCAATTGGGATGGAATTCCAAAGCTGAGGGGCAACCACGGAGAAAGCTCTGGCTCCCCATCTAGCAAGTTTGAAACGGGGCACAACAAGTTGACAGAGTCCCGCAGAGCGAAGGCCTCTTATAGGGACATAACGCGTGAGAAGAGAGCCCATAGCACTTGAGGGACCTTCTGTCAATGCTCTGTAGGCCAGACACAGAATTTTAAAAGAGATTCTGTGCTGGATAGGAAGCCAATGAAGGTCTTTCCTGGCCGGAGTGGCGGAAGAGGTTTTCGGGAGGGCCAGGACAAAGCGCGCTGCAGCATTCTGCACAATCTGCAGTCGGTGTATAAGGCTTTTGTTGGCTTCCATATACAGAGAGTTGCAATAATCTAACCTCGAGCCCAGCAGGGCAACTGCAACCTGTTTGCGTGCCTGGGGGGAAAGATACCCACGGATTCTGTTAAGTATCCTGATCACACCCCAGCAGGTGGCCCCGGTCCTGTTGACTTGTAGGGACAGAGAAAGCGAGGTGTCAAATATTACACCAAGATTTCTGGCAGATTGGGAGGGAGTGGGGCAGATGCCAAGAGAAAGTGGCCACCACTCACTCAACCAAACATCTTGGTCCTTCCCAAAGATCAGCACCTCCGTCTTTTCGCCGTTCAGTTTGAGGGAATTTATAGTCATCCAGTCTGCCACATACTGCTTGCATACCCTGAAACTGGCGGCAGATGTCCTGACAGAGGAGTGAGCCAGTGACACCATAATCTGGGTGTCATCCGCGTAGGACACCACCTCCATCACCGGGGATCTAACTACTCTTGCCAGGGGACCCACATAGATGTTAAACAGGGTCGGACTTAAGGCCGACCCTTGTGGCACCCCACACTGCAATGACTTAGCAGGGGAGAGGTGGTTCCCAAGCATCACTCTCTGCTCCCTTTCCAACAAAAAGGAATTGAGGAGGCTCAAGGCCGGTCCCATAACACCAGCTTCCCTAAGCCGAGATGTAAGAATGGCGGGGGACAGGGTGTCGAACGCGGCCGTGAGGTCTAACAGAACCAAAACCGTAGTTTGGCCAGCGTCCACTTTGCGTCGGATGTTATCGACCACACAAGTGAGAGCGGACTCAGTGCTGTGGTGTTTTCTGAAACCATGTTGCGTGTTATCAAGGTATTCAGATGAATCAAGAAAAGAGGACAAATAAAGATTCAGATGCGCCTCGAGCATCTTAGCGGGAGCGGGAAGAAGGGAGATCGGCCTAAAGTTTTTCAAAAGGGCCGGATTGAGGGACAGCTTCTTAAGAAGAAGTTTCACAATCGCCTTCTTCCATGCTATAAAGAGCCACTCATTCTTTGCAAGACATTGCCTGTCAGCAACAAATACTAAGGGTTCTGGAGCTTTAAAGAATACTTATATCATTAGCATGCTAGTTCAAAATGTGCTGCAAAGTTATTTCAAATGTAAAAACAACAACTGATGGACAGAATGCAGAACAATGTCATACATTCACCCCAGTACAGAGATCTGGGCCTAAATCCATTGTGTTTTGCTCACCATGCCATTCCAGTTTGAACACAGCCATATGTAAATCAGTCTTGACCTTGTGCCCAATGGGGACAGTCCAGCCCGAATTGCCAGGCCAGGTCTGCCCTGGACTGGAAACAAGCATCCTAGGACCGGTTTCGAGGTTTCACCCCTCATCAGCCAGCATAGCTTGACTCCCGTGGCAAGGAGAGCCCGGGACCCACATCTGGTCACACCCGTCCCACTCGGGGTGACAAATGCAAAAACAACAATTGATAGACAGAATGCAGAACAATGTCATACACTCACCCCAGTACAGAGATCTGGACCTAAATCCATTGTTTTTTTGCTCACCATGCCATTCCAGTTTGAACCCAGCCATATGTAAATCAGTCTTGACCCTGTGCCCAATGGGGACAGCCCAGCCCGAACGTCAGGCCAGGTCTGCCCTGGACTGGAAACAAAAACAATGGCTCCTGTGGAAAATTACTCTAATAATATGGTAATATTACTGCACAATGGCAATGTGGGTGATTTGAAAACAGACGAAAGGCAAGTAAGTGGTGTATACACTGAAAGAATATATTTGAATACCAGCCAAATTAAATACTGATTTTACACATATAAACAATATACACATATATATACACTTATACAAATTGAAAACAGTGAATTTGTGTCCCAAGTGAATATTTTCAACAAAAAACACAACTTATTTACAACATTTCATACAAAGAAAAGGGAGTGACATAGGGTTTCTATTGTGAATTTGTTTTTTGGAAAGAAAAGAAAAGAGGCGACCTACTGGTTAGTTTCAAGATTAATATTCAAGTTGACCAGTAATGCCAACTTAAAAAACGGTCTGCTTCTTTACAAGTTGTCGACGACGTTTCGACCTTGTATGGATAGAAGGTCTCTTCAGGACTGACTGTATATGGGGCACCTAAAAAATAATAAGGTTTAAATAAAGATTTTTAGACCTATGGACCACCACATCTATAGGGAACTATATATAAATTCGAGGAAAGGTTTAAAATACCTGCTCAGTGCTGGTAAATATGTATACAAAAACAGTGACACCGTGATGAAGGTGAATGAAAGCAACTTACAGAGATCCCAGCCGGGACCTAATTATAATAAAAAAGGACAATTGTAGGAGGATCAGTAACTAAGGATACGGTCAACTGCAAGATATGCACATGTGCATAGAGATGGCAATCCGAACTCACCCCTGTCGTGACTCAATTTGGTGTACTCGTAGTGCTTTGTTACCAATTTATGAAACTTGTCCACGGTTCAAAAAACCTATCAATGCAAGAATAATGTAACAATGACATTAACTCTATAGCGCGGATCAGTAAGCCCTGCCATCGTGCAGATGCCACCATTACTCACAGGATTGTCCGGAGTTTAGAAGTCGCACTAAGGTGAGAATTCACATGAGGGGACCAGTTTTAACAAGCGGTTATAAGCATAATTTGAGCGCTCGAATCTGAAACGGGTCTTTTTTGTTAAATTCCAGAGCCAGCATTGTCTGAGCCCCACAGACCTCGGCCACCTTGTGGCGTTGAATATTGATTAATCTATAGCACCATTAAGTGTGCAGAGGTTAGTACCGTAATTTTAAACGATCGGCGGTGAGTACTCTATGGCGGAATATAGAGTTAATGTCATTGTTACATTATTCTTGCATTGATAGGTTTTTTGAACCGTGGACAAGTTTCATAAATTGGTAACAAAGCACTACGAGTACACCAAATTGAGTCACGACAGGGGTGAGTTCGGATTGCCATCTCTATGCACATGTGCATATCTTGCAGTTGACCGTATCCTTAGTTACTGACCCTCCTACAATTGTCCTTTTTAGGTCTCGGCTAGAAGCGAGCGAAGCTCGCTCTCGCCAGAGACCTTATTGTTAGCGACTCAGCTTCCCAGGAGGACAGTCCTGGCCGCGCGCAAGGCGATTTGCGCCGGCCACGCGCACGCGAACGCGCTGTCCTCCTCGGAAGCTGAGACGCTAGCTATACCTCTCTAGGTTCATGCTTCGCTGGATTGATTGAAAAGGCAGCCTTTGTCCTAATACACTGCACACCCTCGCTTGTTGCGTGGGTGTCTAGATTCGGGATGTATTTCTTTTTTTCTTGTCTGTCTGGCTCGAGCTCAGCATCATGGTGAAGATTTCACGATCATGTCTAATATATTACATGTGCATGGCGAACAGCTGGTTAACGTTTACATTTACTTTTTTTGCCGTGACCTACGTGATTTAGTTAAGCAGAAAAAAAGACGTGTCATGATTGTAACTGGAAAAAAAATATTCCTTTGGCGGGTGAACGTTTTGTGGGCTGTGATGGAAAAGTGATCAGATAAACTCGGGGAAACCCAGCAATGCGCGAGAAGTACGATGACAGCTGCGCCGTTTGCACGTAGCTGAGATGAGTGGAATTGTTTAGCCTATGTGTCACATCCGTTTTATATAGTGATTAGGCTAATCTCATTTATAGGTTTTTCATGTCAGTAATGTTGTACTTGTATTGTACTTCATATCAGCAGGCCATTTCCTTATCGATTAGTTCAACCTTAAAGCACTTGTGGTTTTCCCATCGTTAATTTAAGGCGTGTGATGTAAATGAATGCCAAATTCTAAATGACAGGACATTTTCCCCATTAGTCACCATGTGCAGCTCAATGTAGGCTTCGGTCTTAACTTCTTACATTTGTATACCCATCAGTTGTCTAAATTACTGATTTATGGCCAATTCCAATTAACCCTGCAAACTAGATCGGCCTGGGAGTACATCGAGTTAGTCTGTTGACAACATATTTATTAGTAGTGAGTAGTGAGTGCAGAGTAGTGAGTGCAGAGTGCAGAGTAGTGAGTGCAGAGTGCAGAGTAGTGAGTGCAGAGTGCAGAGTAGTGAGTGCAGAGTAGTGAGTGCTGAGTAGTGAGTGCAGAGTAGTGAGTAGTGAGTGCAGAGTAGTGAGTAGTGAGTTCAGAGTAGTGAGTGCAGAGTAGTAGGTAGTGAGTGCAGAGTAGTGAGTGCAGAGTAGTGAGTGCAGAGTGCAAAGTAGTGAGTGCAGAGTAGTGAGTGCAGAGTGCAGAGTAGTGAGTGCAGAGTAGTGAGTGCAGAGTACTGAGTGCAGAGTAGTGAGTGCGGAGTAGTAAGTAGTGAGTGCAGAGTAGTGAGTAGTGAGTGCAGAGTAGTGAGTGCAGAGTGCAGAGTAGTGAGTGCAGAGTGCAGAGTAGTGAGTGCAGAGTAGTGAGT
The DNA here is from genome assembly GCF_964263255.1 of Lissotriton vulgaris. Taxonomy (NCBI): domain Eukaryota; kingdom Metazoa; phylum Chordata; class Amphibia; order Caudata; family Salamandridae; genus Lissotriton; species Lissotriton vulgaris. The sequence goes on along the minus strand of NC_141687.1, from coordinate 1,514,731,211 downwards.
GCTGAGTAGTGAGTGCAGAGTAGTGAGTAGTGAGTGCAGAGTAGTGAGTAGTGAGTGCAGAGTAGTGAGTAGTGAGTGCAGAGTAGTGAGTGCAGAGTAGTGAGTGCAGAGTGCAAAGTAGTGAGTGCAGAGTAGTGAGTGCAGAGTGCAGAGTAGTGAGTGCTGAGTAGTGAGTGCAGAGTAGTGAGTAGTGAGTGCAGAGTAGTGAGTAGTGAGTGCAGAGTAGTGAGTAGTGAGTGCAGAGTAGTGAGTGCAGAGTAGTGAGTGCAGAGTGCAAAGTAGTGAGTGCAGAGTGCAGAGTAGTGAGTGCAGAGTAGTGAGTGCTGAGTAGTGAGTGCAGAGTAGTGAGTGCAGAGTGCAGAGTAGTGAGTGCAGAGTGCAGAGTAGTGAGTGCAGAGTAGTGAGTGCTGAGTAGTGAGTGCAGAGTAGTGAGTGCTGAGTAGTGAGTGCAGAGTAGTGAGTGCAGAGTGCAGAGTAGTGAGTGCAGAGTGCAGAGTAGTGAGTGCAGAGTAGTGAGTGCTGAGTAGTGAGTGCAGAGTAGTGAGTGGTGAGTGCAGAGTAGTGAGTAGTGAGTGCAGAGTAGTGAGTGCAGAGTAGTGAGTGCAGAGTGCAAAGTAGTGAGTGCAGAGTAGTGAGTGCAGAGTAGTGAGTGCAGAGTAGTGAGTGCTGAGTAGTGAGTGCAGAGTAGTGAGTAGTGAGTGCAGAGTAGTGAGTAGTGAGTGCAGAGTAGTGAGTGCAGAGTGGTGAGTAGTGAGTGCAGAGTGCAGAGTAGTGAGTGCAGAGTGCAGAGTAGTGAGTGCAGAGTAGTGAGTGCTGAGTAGTGAGTGCAGAGTAGTGAGTGCAGAGTAGTGAGTGCAAAGTAGTGAGTAGTGAGTGCAGAGTAGTGAGTAGTGAGTGCAGAGTAGTGAGTGCAGAGTAGTGAGTGCAGAGTGCAAAGTAGTGAGTGCAGAGTAGTGAGTGCAGAGTGCAGAGTAGTGAGTGCAGAGTAGTGAGTGCAGAGTAGTGAGTGCAGAGTAGTGAGTAGTGAGTGCAGAGTAGTGAGTAGTGAGTGCAGAGTAGTAAGTGCAGAGTGCAGAGTAGTGAGTGCAGAGTGCAGAGTAGTGAGTGCAGAGTGCAGAGTAGTGAGTGCAGAGTAGTGAGTGCAGAGTAGGAGTAGTGAGTGCAGAGTAGTGAGTGCAGAGTAGTGAGTGCAGAGTAGTGAGTGCTGAGTGGTGAGTGCAGAGTAGTGAGTAGTGAGTGCAGAGTAGTGAGTAGTGAGTGCAGAGTAGTGAGTAGTGAGTGCAGAGTAGTGAGTAGTGAGTGCAGAGTAGTGAGTAGTGAGTGCAGAGTAGTGAGTGCAGAGTAGTGAGTGCAGAGTAGTGAGTGCAGAGTAGTGAGTGCAGAGTAGTGAGTGCAGAGTGCAAAGTAGTGAGTGCAGAGTAGTGAGTGCAGAGTGCAGAGTAGTGAGTGCAGAGTAGTGAGTGCAGAGTAGTGAGTGCAGAGTAGTGAGTGCAGAGTAGTGAGTAGTGAGTGCAGAGTAGTGAGTAGTGAGTGCAGAATAGTGAGTAGTGAGTGCAGAGTAGTGAGTGCAGAGTGCAGAGTAGTGAGTGCAGAGTGCAGAGTAGTGAGAGAGTGCAGAGTAGTGAGTGCAGAGTGCAGAGTAGTGAGTGCAGAGTAGTGAGTGCAGAGTAGTGAGTGCAGAGTAGTGAGTGCTGAGTAGTGAGTGCAGAGTAGTGAGTAGTGAGTGCAGAGTAGTGAGTAGTGAGTGCAGAGTAGTGAGTAGTGAGTGCAGAGTAGTGAGTAGTGAGTGCAGAGTAGTGAGTGCAGAGTAAGTGCAGAGTAGTGAGTAGTGAGTGCAGAGTAGTGAGTAGTGAGTGCAGAGTAGTGAGTAGTGAGTGCAGAGTAGTGAGTGCAGAGTAGTGAGTGCAGAGTAGTGAGTGCAGAGTAGTGAGTGCAGAGTAGTGAGTAGTGAGTGCAGAGTAGGGAGTGCAGAGTAGGGAGTGCAGAGTAGTGAGTAGTGAGTGCAGAGTAGTGAGTAGTGAGTGCAGAGTAGTGAGTAGTGAGTGCAGAGTAGTGAGTAGTGAGTGCAGAGTAGTGAGTGCAGAGTAGTGAGTGCAGAGTAGTGAGTGCAGAGTGCAGAGTAGTGAGTGCAGAGTAGTGAGTAGTGAGTGCAGAGTAGTGAGTAGTGAGTGCAGAGTAGTGAGTAGTGAGTAGTGAGTGCAGAGTAGTGAGTGCAGAGTAGTGAGTGCAGAGTAGTGAGTGCAGAGTAGTGAGTGCAGAGTAGTGAGTAGTGAGTGCAGAGTAGTGAGTAGGGAGTGCAGAGTAGTGAGTAGGGAGTGCAGAGTAGTGAGTAGTGAGTGCAGAGTAGTGAGTAGTGAGTGCAGAGTAGTGAGTAGTGAGTGCAGAGTAGTGAGTGCAAAGTAGTGAGTGCAGAGTAGTGAGTGCAGAGTAGTGAGTGCAGAGTAGTGAGTGCAGAGTGCAGAGTAGTGAGTGCAGAGTAGTGAGTAGTGAGTGCAGAGTAGTGAGTGCAGAGTAGTGAGTAGTGAGTAGTGAGTGCAGAGTAGTGAGTGCAGAGTAGTGAGTGCAGAGTAGTGAGTGCAGAGTAGTGAGTGCAGAGTAGTGAGTAGTGAGTGCAGAGTAGTGAGTAGTGAGTGAAGAGTAGTGAGTGCAGAGTAGTGAGTGCAGAGTAGTGAGTGCAGAGTAGTGAGTGCAGAGTAGTGAGTGCAGAGTGCAGAGTAGTGAGTGCAGAGTAGTGAGTGCAGAGTAGTGAGTGCAGAGTAGTGAGTGCAGAGTAGTGAGTGCAGAGTAGTGAGTGCAGAGTAGTGAGTGCAGAGTAGTGAGTGCAGAGTGCAGAGTAGTGAGTGCAAAGTAGTGAGTGCAGAGTAGTGAGTAGTGAGTAGTGAGTGCAGAGTAGTGAGTGCAGAGTAGTGAGTGCAGAGTAGTGAGTGCAGAGTAGTGAGTGCAGAGTAGTGAGTAGTGAGTGCAGAGTAGTGAGTAGTGAGTGAAGAGTAGTGAGTGCAGAGTAGTGAGTGCAGAGTAGTGAGTTCAGAGTAGTGAGTGCAGAGTAGTGAGTGCAGAGTAGTGAGTGCAGAGTGCAGAGTAGTGAGTGCAGAGTAGTGAGTGCAGAGTAGTGAGTGCAGAGTAGTGAGTGCAGAGTAGTGAGTGCAGAGTAGTGAGTGCAGAGTAGTGAGTGCAGAGTAGTGAGTGCAGAGTGCAGAGTAGTGAGTGCAAAGTAGTGAGTGCAGAGTAGTGAGTGCAGAGTAGTGAGTGCAGAGTAGTGAGTGCAGAGTAGTGAGTGCAGAGTGTGCAAAGTGCAGAATAGTGAGTGCAGAGTGCAGAGTAGTGAGTGCAGAGTGCAGAGTAGTGAGTGCAGAGTGCAGAATAGTGAGTGCAGAGTGCAGAGTAGTGAGTAGTGAGTGCAGAGTAGTGAGTAGTGAGTAGTGAGTGCAGAGTAGTGAGTAGTGAGTGCAGAGTAGTGAGTGCAGAGTAGTGAGTAGTGAGTGCAGAGTAGTGAGTAGTGAGTGCAGAGTAGTGAGTAGTGAGTGCAGAGTAGTGAGTAGTGAGTGCAGAGTAGTGAGTAGTGAGTGCAGAGTAGTGAGTGCAGAGAAGTGAGTAGTGAGTGCAGAGTAGTGAGTGCAGAGTAGCGAGTAGTGAGTGCAGAGTAGTGAGTGCAGAGTAGTGAGTGCAGAGTAGTGAGTGCAGAGTAGTGAGTGCAGAGTAGTGAGTGCAGAGTAGTGAGTGCAGAGTAGTGAGTAGTGAGTGCAGAGTAGTGAGTAGTGAGTGCAGAGTAGTGAGTAGTGAGTGCAGAGTAGTGAGTGCAGAGTAGTGAGTGCAGAGTAGTGAGTGCAGAGTGTGCAAAGCGCAGAGTAGTGAGTGCATAGTGAGTGCAGAGTAGTGAGTGCAGAGTGAAGAGTAGTGAGTGCAGAGTGAAGAGTAGTGAGTGCAGAGTGAAGAGTAGTGAGTGCAGAGTGAAGAGTAGTGAGTGCAGAGTGAAGAGTAGTGAGTGCAGAGTGAGTGTGCAGAGTAGTGAGTGCAGAGTGAGTGTGCAGAGTAGTGAGTGCAGAATGCAGAGTAGTGAGTGCAGAATGCAGAGTAGTGAGTGCAGAGTAGTGAGTGCAGAGTAGTGAGTGCAGAGTGAGTGTGCAGAGTAGTGAGTGCAGAGTAGTGAGTGCAGAGTAGTGAGTGCAGAGTAGTGAGTGCAGAGTAGTGAGTGCAGAGTAGTGAGTGCAGAGTAGTGAGTGCAGAGTGAGTGTGCAGAGCAGTGAGTGTGCAGAGCAGTGAGTGCAGGTGCAGAGTGGTGTGTGCTGTTGAGTGCAGAGTGCTGTGTATTGGCAATGTAAATGACAATGCCATTTATTTATGATTTAAAGAAAAAAAATGCAGAGTAGTGAGAGAGTGCAGAGTAGTGAGTGCAGAGTGCAGAGTAGTGAGTGCAGAGTAGTGAGTGCAGAGTAGTGAGTGCAGAGTAGTGAGTGCTGAGTAGTGAGTGCAGAGTAGTGAGTAGTGAGTGCAGAGTAGTGAGTAGTGAGTGCAGAGTAGTGAGTAGTGAGTGCAGAGTAGTGAGTAGTGAGTGCAGAGTAGTGAGTAGTGAGTGCAGAGTAGTGAGTGCAGAGTAAGTGCAGAGTAGTGAGTAGTGAGTGCAGAGTAGTGAGTAGTGAGTGCAGAGTAGTGAGTAGTGAGTGCAGAGTAGTGAGTGCAGAGTAGTGAGTGCAGAGTAGTGAGTGCAGAGTAGTGAGTGCAGAGTAGTGAGTAGTGAGTGCAGAGTAGGGAGTGCAGAGTAGGGAGTGCAGAGTAGTGAGTAGTGAGTGCAGAGTAGTGAGTAGTGAGTGCAGAGTAGTGAGTAGTGAGTGCAGAGTAGTGAGTAGTGAGTGCAGAGTAGTGAGTGCAGAGTAGTGAGTGCAGAGTGCAGAGTAGTGAGTGCAGAGTAGTGAGTAGTGAGTGCAGAGTAGTGAGTAGTGAGTGCAGAGTAGTGAGTAGTGAGTAGTGAGTGCAGAGTAGTGAGTGCAGAGTAGTGAGTGCAGAGTAGTGAGTGCAGAGTAGTGAGTGCAGAGTAGTGAGTAGTGAGTGCAGAGTAGTGAGTAGGGAGTGCAGAGTAGTGAGTAGGGAGTGCAGAGTAGTGAGTAGTGAGTGCAGAGTAGTGAGTAGTGAGTGCAGAGTAGTGAGTAGTGAGTGCAGAGTAGTGAGTGCAGAGTAGTGAGTGCAGAGTAGTGAGTGCAGAGTAGTGAGTGCAGAGTAGTGAGTGCAGAGTGCAGAGTAGTGAGTGCAGAGTAGTGAGTAGTGAGTGCAGAGTAGTGAGTAGTGAGTGCAGAGTAGTGAGTAGTGAGTGCAGAGTAGTGAGTGCAGAGTAGTGAGTGCAGAGTAGTGAGTGCAGAGTAGTGAGTGCAGAGTAGTGAGTAGTGAGTGCAGAGTAGTGAGTAGTGAGTGAAGAGTAGTGAGTGCAGAGTAGTGAGTGCAGAGTAGTGAGTGCAGAGTAGTGAGTGCAGAGTAGTGAGTGCAGAGTAGTGAGTGCAGAGTAGTGAGTGCAGAGTGCAGAGTAGTGAGTGCAGAGTAGTGAGTGCAGAGTAGCGAGTGCAGAGTAGTGAGTGCAGAGTAGTGAGTGCAGAGTAGTGAGTGCAGAGTAGTGAGTGCAGAGTGCAGAGTAGTGAGTGCAAAGTAGTGAGTGCAGAGTAGTGAGTAGTGAGTGCAGAGTAGTGAGTGCAGAGTAGTGAGTGCAGAGTAGTGAGTGCAGAGTAGTGAGTAGTGAGTGCAGAGTAGTGAGTAGTGAGTGAAGAGTAGTGAGTGCAGAGTAGTGAGTGCAGAGTAGTGAGTTCAGAGTAGTGAGTGCAGAGTAGTGAGTGCAGAGTAGTGAGTGCAGAGTGCAGAGTAGTGAGTGCAGAGTAGTGAGTGCAGAGTAGTGAGTGCAGAGTAGTGAGTGCAGAGTAGTGAGTGCAGAGTAGTGAGTGCAGAGTAGTGAGTGCAGAGTGCAGAGTAGTGAGTGCAAAGTAGTGAGTGCAGAGTAGTGAGTGCAGAGTAGTGAGTGCAGAGTAGTGAGTGCAGAGTAGTGAGTGCAGAGTGTGCAAAGTGCAGAATAGTGAGTGCACAGTGCAGAGTAGTGAGTGCAGAGTGCAGAGTAGTGAGTGCAGAGTGCAGAATAGTGAGTGCAGGGTGCAGAGTAGTGAGTAGTGAGTGCAGAGTAGTGAGTAGTGAGTAGTGAGTGCAGAGTAGTGAGTAGTGAGTGCAGAGTAGTGAGTGCAGAGTAGTGAGTAGTGAGTGCAGAGTAGTGAGTAGTGAGTGCAGAGTAGTGAGTAGTGAGTGCAGAGTAGTGAGTAGTGAGTGCAGAGTAGTGAGTAGTGAGTGCAGAGTAGTGAGTGCAGAGAAGTGAGTAGTGAGTGCAGAGTAGTGAGTGCAGAGTAGCGAGTAGTGAGTGCAGAGTAGTGAGTGCAGAGTAGTGAGTGCAGAGTAGTGAGTGCAGAGTAGTGAGTGCAGAGTAGTGAGTGCAGAGTAGTGAGTGCAGAGTAGTGAGTAGTGAGTGCAGAGTAGTGAGTAGTGAGTGCAGAGTAGTGAGTAGTGAGTGCAGAGTAGTGAGTAGTGAGTGCAGAGTAGTGAGTGCAGAGTAGTGAGTGCAGAGTAGTGAGTGCAGAGTGTGCAAAGCGCAGAGTAGTGAGTGCATAGTGAGTGCAGAGTAGTGAGTGCAGAGTGAAGAGTAGTGAGTGCAGAGTGAAGAGTAGTGAGTGCAGAGTGAAGAGTAGTGAGTGCAGAGTGAAGAGTAGTGAGTGCAGAGTGAAGAGTAGTGAGTGCAGAGTGAGTGTGCAGAGTAGTGAGTGCAGAGTGAGTGTGCAGAGTAGTGAGTGCAGAATGCAGAGTAGTGAGTGCAGAATGCAGAGTAGTGAGTGCAGAGTAGTGAGTGCAGAGTAGTGAGTGCAGAGTGAGTGTGCAGAGTAGTGAGTGCAGAGTAGTGAGTGCAGAGTAGTGAGTGCAGAGTAGTGAGTGCAGAGTAGTGAGTGCAGAGTAGTGAGTGCAGAGTAGTGAGTGCAGAGTGAGTGTGCAGAGCAGTGAGTGTGCAGAGCAGTGAGTGCAGGTGCAGAGTGGTGTGTGCTGTTGAGTGCAGAGTGCTGTGTATTGGCAATGTAAATGACAATGCCATTTATTTATGATTTAAAGAAAAAAAATGAAATGTCATGAGCAATGCCAATTGCTCTACCTTTAATGATGCCGAGACCATTGCATTGCAAATGCTTGTTTATTATAATTAGGTCCCGGCTGGGATCTCTGTAAGTTGCTTTCATTCACCTTCATCACGGCGTCACTGTTTTTGTATACATATTTTCCAACACTGAGCAGGTATTTTAAACCTTTCCTCAAATTTATATATAGTTCCCTATAGATGTGGTGGTCCAAAGGTCTAAAAATTTTAATTTTAACCTTATTATTTTTTAGGTGCCCCATATACAGTCAGTCCTGAAGAGACATTCTATCTATACAAGGTCGAAACGTCGTCGACAACTTGTAAAGAAGCAGACCGTTTTTTAAGTTGGCATTACTGGTCAACTTGAATATTAATCTTGAAACTAACCAATAGGTCGCCTCTTTTCTTTTCTTTCCAAAAAACGAATTCACAATAGAAACCCTATGTCACTCCCTTTTCTTTGTATGAAATGTTGTAAATAAGTTGTGTTTTTTGTTCAAAATATTCACTTGGGACACAAATTCACTGTTTTCAATTTGTATAAGTGTATAGATATATATGTGTATATTGTTTATATGTGTAAAATCAGTATTTAATTCGGCTGGTATTCAAATATATTCTTTCAGTGTATACACCACTTACTTGCCTTTCGTCTGTTTTCAAATCACCCACATTGCCATTGTGCAGTAATATTACCATATTTTTGGAGTAATTTTCCACAGGAGCCATTGTTTTTGTAGAAATACTTTACCTAGGCTCCCAGTGAGTAGGGTTCCCCTGTTAAATTCCTAACTGGACTGGAAACAAGCATCCTAGGACCGGTTTTGGGGTTTCACCCTTCATCAGCCAGGATACCTTGACTCCAGTGGCATGGAGAGCACAGGACCCACATCTAGGCATACCCGTCTCACTCGAGGTGACAAATGCAAAAACAACAATTGATGGACAGAATGCAGAACAATGTCAAACATTCACCCCAGTACAGAGATCTGGGCCTAAATCCATCCTAAGTTGGCAGGGTATGCCCAGACGTGTGTCCCTTGCTCACTGTGCCACTGGATTCAAGCTAGCCTGGCTGATGAGGGCTGTTAGCCCAAAACCGGTCCCAGGATGCTTGTTTCCAGTCCAGGGAAGACATGGCTTGGCAGTTCGAGCTCGACAACTAGAGACCCCTAGTTCTAACACTTACCCTCTCCCGTACAAGCAGCTCAACTATATACTCCATCTCCTCAATTCAAACACAACCAAGCACTATATCCTCCACCCCTTCATTGTTACCTTTCATGCTCCACACTTAACAAGCAATTCAATTCTTGCTTGTAAATTCTCACTTTCCTCAACTAAGATCTAATTTCCTATGCCTCACATTCATATAGGTATTCATCTGGTCCTTGCTATTTACCCTAAAACTGCTTCAAATTCCCTGATGCTACCCTCTTAAAGCCAGTCACCTTATCTTCCACACTCTTCTTCTCCTTAGCTCTGTAAATAATCTGGAGGCTCCTATCTCCCGTGCTTCTTTGCTTCTTTTTACCACCTGGACTCTACCAGCAATCACCTGGCATCTATCTTCACACCTCCTATCCCAATACAATATGCACTGAGCATGCTTGAGTAAGAATGTTACCCCCACCTGTCCTTCCACTCGTCCATCTGAAACTTCTACTTCACACATAAAATGCTCCCAAATACCCCTCAAATCTAGTCAAAGCCTCTGTTGCAAACCCCTGAATGCAAGAGAAATTAACAAGAACCATCTGAACGTATTTGCCCTGTTATCACACTCCTTTCCTGATCATAGGTCCATCACCAGACCAGGGGGACCTCATGAACTCCAGGCCCATCTCCCTGCTTCCATTCACAGCCAAGGTAATCGAAAAGGCCATTAACACCCAGCTAGCAAACTTAATTGAAGCTAACAATGCCCTGGACATCTCCCAATCCGAATTCCGTAGCAACCACAGCACCGAGACCACCCGTCTCGCTGCCATCAATGACATCCGCTCCCTCCTAGACCAGGGCGAAATGTCTGCCCTCACCCTCCTGGACCTTTCGGCTGCTTTCAACACAGTCTCCCACCATACCACAGTCACCAGACTCAACGACAACGGCATCCGCTGCAAGGCCCTTGACTGGATACGCTCCTTCCTCACTGACAGAACTAAGCGGGTCAGTATCCCTCCCTTCCTCTCGGGACCGGCCACGACTAACTGTAGAGTGCCTCAGGGCTCCTCCCTCAGACCCACCCTCTTCAACATCTACATGGCCCACCCTCGGAACTATCATCAGAAACCACAAGCTCAACATCGTCTACTCTGCCGACGACACCCAACTGATCCTCTCCCTAACCAACGAACCCAAGATTACCAAACACAACTTCTAAGAAGAGATGAAAGCCATTGCCACCTGGAAGAAGAACAGCTGCCTGAAACTCAACTCCCGCCCTTGAAAATCCCCCCACCTCGATGGACTATGCACAAAACCTCAGCATCATACTAGGCTCATCGCTCACAATGAACCGCCAGATCAACGCTGTATCCTCGAACTGCTTCAGCACCCTCTGCATGCTTCGAAAGACGTTCAGATGGATCCCATCCGAATCCAGAAAAAATGTCTTGCATGCACTCAACAGCAGCAGACTGGACTACGGCAACCCGCTCTACGCTAGAATCGACAAAAAACTCCTTTGCAAACTCCAGACTGTTCAGAACGCCGCAGCCACACTGATCCAGACATCCCATGTCGCAGTCACATCACCAAACACCTCCGCGATCTCCATTGGCTCCCAGTCGAAAGAAGAATAACCTTCAAACTCCTCACCCAAGCATACAAGGCCCTTCACAACACCGGACCCACATACCTGAACAACTGCATCTACTTTCACACACCCAAAAGACACCTCTGATCAGCCAAACTCTCTCTGGCAACCGTCCCACATATCTACAAGACCAGAAAGGGAGGAAAGTCCTTCTTCCTCGCATCCAAAGCCTGGAATGAGCTCCCCCTCCACCTCTGGCAATCTCCCACACTGCCCCAGTTCAGGAAGGACCTCAAGACCTGGCTCTTTGAATGACCCCAGCACTCAACAGAGTCACCCCCACCTCCCAGCGCCTTGAGACCGTCACAGGTGAGTAGTTGCGCGTTACCAAGCCTCATTGATTGATCACAGAAACCTCACCTAAAAATGATGCTGAACCTTTCCATCACAAAGCCATAAGCATAGGTTACAAAAAGGTCTGCAGAAACTAAGTATGGGCGAATTTTGCGAATCTCGCGTTCGCGAATTTTGCGGATTTGCGAACTCGCAATCCGCAAAATTGCAGATTTTTTTTTGTGTTCGCAAGGATTTCCGCCAGTTCGCAAGGATTTCTGACAGTTCGCGAGGGTTTTGTAACAGTTCGCAATTGCGAACTTACATGTCGGCTCGCAACGGTCACGATTATGTTGTTTCTACGTCTGGTTCATCATCACAGGTTCCCAGCACCCTCTGTTTCACCCCTGCCTCCTCTGTTTCACCCATGCCATCCTCTGGTACATCAATGCCTTATGCCACCCTCTGGTTCATCATCACTATAGATTATGGGGGGAAAAAGCAAGCACACCTGCCTGCTTCAACTGACATGAATTAATTTGGGGTTGATTTATTAATGTGTCACTGTTTTAAAATTCCAGTCTGGCACCTGCTTCCTTATCTGTAATTTGCTTTCTGTTGCAGTGCAATTTTTTTTCTCCAGGACCTTTGTGGCCTACTTGTAGCTATTCTATGAGCCTGCTGTGAGGGTCAGAGCAGGGTCATACAATTGTTGCAACTAGCAACTGAACTCTGGAGGGGCCCTTGTCAGGAAGCACTACAGGGAACAGTTACTAATGATGAGTTTGAACTTTTGAACCTGCTTTCACTTTTGAGAAACTCGTTTTTCTGCAGAACAGCATTACAGCAACTTTAATGCCCCACCAAGCTTATATGAGAAAGTTGATTTCTAATCCAAAAGTTATCCAAAGAAAATCAAAAGGCCTCAAATCCAAAAAAGTGCAGGCAAATGTCAACCTGAGGAGTTATTCTGATAAAAATCATCATTTTCAGAAGGTCTATGCTGCTTGCTAGTAGATTTCTTGTGCAGAATTGCAATTTTTGTAATTTCACGAGTGCGAGATTGTTGCTGCCCGCCGCACCTACATGTTCGCAATTGCGAACTTACACCGCAAAGAAAAAAAATCCGCTGCATGCGAATTTGCGGATTTTGCGGGAAATTCGCAAATCTCGCGGATTGCGAATATACCGAAAATCCGCAAAATCCGCGAGCGTAACGGATTTTCCGCCCATGCTTAGCAGAAACTATCAAACTAAAATGAGTATAGCAAGTCTACCGATTATCCATGAAATATCAACTTGGACCAAAGCCATCCAAGGCTACACTACCCCAGACTACCACAACTTTAACATTCTACTTACATTTAAACAGTCATTTCAATTACTGGGAGTACTGGGAGACTACAGCACTTGGTGTGAAAAACAGAAAGTTCACTAAATAAAATGCATTTTCTCTGATCTGGAGTTTATAAACGTCTGTCAAATTGCATCCAGGCATATCCAACCCAAACTCTCTCATATTTAACTGACAATGGACATGCATCAACTATGTGTATATGTCCTCTCCGACCTTTGAACCTTCGAAATAGTACCTGCAGTCACTGACATACAGAATTTGTCACCTTTGTTCCCTATTCTGTAATTAATAAGTTACTTACCTTCAGTAACGATATATCTGTAAGAGACATAGATTAGTTATGGATTAGAATTACCCCCAGGCGTCAGACTGGATACAGAGAATTTTTATTCAGCAGTACCCCTGCGCATCGGTAGGTGGCGTTGGTTGACTCCGCGTTTGTCTTTGGCGTTGTGGTAGCCGGAATGACGTCGCAGTATCTACTTAGACGCCGACCCTGAGCGCTGACGTCCATTCTTTACAGGACACTCCACACCAGAAGTGCAGAGCCATGCAAGACACTGACTACTGGTGCACAAAACAAGGGCCCTGAGGAGAAGTCCCTTACCCTAGAAGTCAGTTCGCAGAACGGGGAGGATAGGTGGGGCGGCGAGGAATCCATAACTAATCTATGTCTCTTACAGATATATTGTTACGGAAGGTAAGTAACTTGTTCATCTGAAAGAGACAACTAGTTATGGATTCTTCACCTTAGAATAGATATCCCAGCAATACCAACCCCGGAGCTGGGTCTGCAAACCAAGTTTACACCAGAAAGTGCTGGAGAACTGAACGGCCAAATAAGCTGTCTCTCCAGACTTGGCTGTCCCGGCTCGCCCTGGTGGAATGGGCACGCAACCCCACTTGAGGTTCCTTTTTTGCTAAGGAATAACAGATTTTGATGCAAAGAATGATCCATCGAGCGATGGTTAGTTTTTGCACGGCCCAACCTTTCTTGGCGCCCACATAGCCAACGATGAGCTGGTCATCCACCCGGAATTGTTTTGTGTGATCAAGATAGAATGAAAGCGCACGTTTTGGATCCAGACGGTGGAGCCTCTCCTCCTCTTTAGAAGGATGCAGGGCCAGAAAGAAGATGGGCAAAGTGATGGTCTGTACTATGTGGAAAGAGGTAGCCACTTTGGGAAGGAAGGAAGGCCTAGTGCGAAGGACAACTTTGTCCAGATAAACAGCCAGAAAAGGAGGTTTGGAAGAAAGAGCCCGAAGCTCACCCACGATGCGAGCAAAGGTGATGGCAATCAAAAAGGCAGTTTAAAGAGTCAAAAGTCTGAGAGGAAAGTTATGCAGTGGCTAGAAAGGAGCGCACATAAGGTAGGTCAGAACCAGGTTCAAGTCCCACTGGTGCATTACAAAAGGAGTTGGAGGAAACAAGTGAGTAAATAATGCCCTTAAGGAAGCGATTTACAATAAGAGACTTGAAAAGAGAAGGCTGATCAGGAAGATGAAGAAAGGCTGGAATGGGCGAAAGATAGCCTTTTAAAGTGCCCAGAACAGAGCCCTGCAGGGCCACAGAAAGAATGAAGTTGAGAACCTCAAAGCGGTGCAGAAACGGGATCCATAGCCTTTGCTACCCACCATGCCACAAATTTGTTCCATCTACAGGCGTATACCATTTTGGTGGAGGGATGCCTGGCTACCAAGATAACATTACAGACTTAAGGAGGAAAGTCGAAAGCTGCCAAGTGTGGCCGCTCAATCTCCACGCAAGGAGGTGGAGGCTGGACAGGTTTGGGTGGAGGACCGTTCCCTACTGCTGCAACAGAAGATCCCTCGAAGGGGCAGTCGGGTCCGAGGATCGATGGGCATGTGTAAGAGCTCGGGATACCATACTCTTCGAGCCCAGTCCGGAGCCACAAGACCTGGGCCCGGTCACGCTTGATCTTCTTCAGCACTCTGGGTAGAAGTGCTATAGGCAGAAAGGCGTATAGAAGACCGCTACTCCACTCGTGACGAAAAGAGATGCCGAGCGAATGCCACCTTGGAAATTTCAATGCGCAGAACTGCTGACATTGCACGTTCACTTTGGTGGTGAATAGATCTAATCAAGGCTCTCCCCACCAATGAAAGAGACCTTGCACCACCGCTGAGTGAAAATGCCATTCGTGATCCATCATGCACTGGCGGCTGAGTTTGTCCGCCTTGGCGTTCAAAGAACCTGCCAGGTGTTGAACCACCAAGGACATGCCCTGATGTTCCAGCCACTTCCAGAGACAAAGTGCCTCCTGACATAGGATCCATGACCCCAGCCGCCCTGTTTGTTGTAGCACCACAAGGCGGTGGTGTTGTCAGTGAATACCTACACTACTCTCCCTTTGACAGAAGGAAGGAATGCCTTCAGTGCAAGACGGATCGCCCAAAGCTCCAGAAGGTTGATGTGGAGCTCAGACTCTGCCGGAGACCAGAGGACTCTGATCTCCGCCTCTCCCATCTGACCGCCCCACCCCAGAAGAGATGCATCGGTCACCAATGGGAACTCTGGTTGGTGAAGGGAGAGTGATCTGCTGTTGACCAAATCCTAATTCATTAGCCACCACTGCAATTGGTGTGCAGTACCCTCGGAGATCTGGACGCAATCGGAAAGATTCCCCTGATGCTGTGCCCACTGGAACTTCAGGTCCCACTGCAGAGTCTGCATATGCCACCTGGCGTAGTCCACCAGCAGGATGCAGGAGGCCCAGTAGCCTCAGGGTCATTCTGACCAAAACCAGGGATAGAGGCTGAAAGATCAGACTCATAGCCCGAATATCCCAGACTAGCTGCTCAGGAGGATAAGCCCGAAACTGGGCTGTGTCCAGAACCCTTCCGATGAGAAGGAGCTGCTGAGAGGGCATAAGGTGTGACTTCGGCACACTGGTGGTGAACCCCAGCGAAAGCAGGAGGTCAGCTGTAGTCTGGAGGTTGGAGACTACAACCTGGTGCGAGCCCGCCTTCAACAGCCAGTCGTTGAGATAGGGGAAGACTGTAACCCCTGATCTGCACAGATGAGCTGCGACAACCGCCATCACCTTCGTGAACACCCGAGAGGCGCTGGTAAGGCCAAAGGAGAGCATTGAAAACTGAAAGCGCTTATGGCCTACCGTGAACTGTAGGTAACGACGATGGGGTGGAAGAACGGGAATGTGAAAATAAGCATCCTGCAAGTACAAAGCTACCATCCAGTCTCCAGGGTCGAGAGCAGACCGGACCTGAGCCAGTGTCAACATTTTGAACTTCTCTTTCCAAGGGAAGCAGTTGACGTTCCTGAGATCCAAGATAGGACACATGCCCTTGTCATTCTTGGGCACCAGAAAGTAGTGGGAATAGCAACTGTTAGACCTGGCACCATTGGCGTGGGTTTCCCTTCCATTTTCACTGTTGCCTCATGTGTTTTTGCTGGTGTTAGCTGCTCAGAGCACTGTCCCACTGCCAATCAGTGCCACAGTGCAAGTGCTCCCTATATGAAATTGTTATATTGATTGGATTCCATGTTTGGCTTATTTGGTTTACTGTCAGTCCCTAGTACCGTGCACCAGGAGTGCCCAGGGCTTGTAAATACAAATGCTGCTGGTGGGCTCGCAGCACTGGTTATGCCACCCCCAGAAGCGGCCTGGTAAAATGTGTCTAAGGTCTGCCATTGCAGAACCTGCGTGCAGTCTGGTACTGTCATGCTGACTGGGAAAGTGCACCCACTTGCCAGTCCCTAAACCTTCCATTAACCACATATTAGTCACCCCTATGGTAGGCCCAAGGGCAGGGTGCATTGTAGCATAAGGTAGGACAAGCCCTGATGTGCGTGGCATGTCCTAATAGTGAATTACAGCCATTTTCGTTTTTCACTATTGTTAGGCTACCTGTTCTGCATAGGCCAGAATGGGCAGCTGGAATTACTACACTCTATAATCCTAACAGACTCAGAGAACATGGTAGAAAGTCAAGTTTAGTATGCCTGAACTCAGAATAATAAAATACATATTTTAGTAAAGTTTATTTTAATATTCTGTGTTTGCAAATACTACTTTTAGAAAGTTAGTATTTGCTTGCCTAACTATTTCAGCCCACCTCTTCTAGGATGTGTATCTGCTGTCTGGTTCCTATGAGTGACAGGGCTGGGGAATTCCAGGGGACAGGCTGGGGCTGCCAGGTGGTGAATAGGAAGATTACAACCAGATGAGTGGGAGGACTGCACCTGGACTCTGAATAGGGCTGTACTCTGCCACCACAATGCTGGCTCCACCTCCTGGGGAGCGTCTGATGTCTCTGCCCTGCTCACTGAAAGAAGAAGCCAGAGTCTCCAAAACAAAGTGCTCCAAAACTGGGCTTCCGGGCTCCCCCCTGGCCGCCGCTCTACGCCGCGCCTCCGGGGGCCGCAACACAGCCAGGATCGCACCAAAAGGGGGGCCGCCCACGCCCGGAGCCTGCCGTCACTTCTACACGCCTCGCCTGACAACTTAAAAGGTACTGTGAGAGTCGCACTCCAACTTGTGCGCCCCGGACCAGAGAGTCTGCAACGTTGATTTAACCCTTTTTGTGATACGAACTGCCCCAAAAAGAACCGCACGGTCAGCGCAACGTGCAGGGACCCGAAAGACACACATTTCTTTGAAGTGTAGAAAATAAGTAGTATTGATGTACATAGGCTACGTTCATTTCCCTTTTTCCCACTCCCCTCCCTGCACGCACCATGAATATTGTAGAGCATTGACTGCATCCCTCAGCCCGCAAAGGCCTGTACCCATGTGTACATGACAGCCATTTTTAGGCACCCTGGCCTCTTGCCCACTCGTTAGAATCACTGGCTTCCCTCCTGCGCGCATTTGAGCACCCCCCTCCCTCCCACTCTCACATATGTAGACCATGAAACCCAGCACTCTGCGCGACCCTGCTATGAAAGGCAAAACTCTCCTGCTTGACCCAGGCACCCCCCTCCCATTTCCCTCTTGAAGAGTCATCCTTCGCCTCAGCTGACATAGCCCCCCAGTTGTATCTGACTGCCCCTGTTCTCTCATGTACAGGTCATAAGATCTCTCTCTCTCTCTCTCTCTCTCTCTCTGCGCGACTCTGGCCCTGCATGCACCCTGACCCACCCTCCTTCTCCTCATATGAGCAAGTCATAAACCCTCTTCTTTCGCAAAGCCCTGTCCTTGAGAATCACGGCTGCGCCTGACCAGCACCTCCTTCCCTTCCATGAATGCCTCCTTTATTGACAAGCCCTCCCTCCGCACTCGATTGTCCACGCAGGCATGAATACCACTCCTTTGATGACCCCTTCCCCCGAGTTCGGCTGACCACACATGTCCGAGGCCATCGCCTAAGCCAGGAGATATCATTTACTGCCCTTATTGTATGCCTAGCCACCCCACCCCCTGGGCCATGATCAGGCGCACACATCCTACGACACACTCAGTTGCACGATCGCCCAGCCCTCTTATCAGCAGGTCAAGGGTCCCCATTGTGAACGTATGTGGAATAGGATCATCACGAGGATTATAGGAATGTTTTCCTTTTGCGACACACTGACCTGATTGTATCATCAAATGTTCTGCAAATGTATAAAAGCCGGAGTCTCACGCTCACTTGTTAGAGCACCTCGCGAAAGACACTGTGTTTCGTGTCCGAAATGACTGGCTCTCCTCATGAGAATTAAACTCTGCTCTTGATTCCTGCTTCCAGCGCCCGTCTCTTTATTTTGGTAACTATTCAGAATGGGAACTAAGAGGCGGTTTGCGCCAGCAGCCTGGGCATCGATAGAATTATGGGCTCACCTTCAACAATTGGCGTCCCAACGCGGGGTCCATCAGTGACATAGGGTTCGGTAAGAGAGATCCAGACGAAAAAGTGAACGTCTAAAATGATCGGAGTATACCTGCCTTGAGAGGGCCCTAGCCCGGCTGCCGATCGACAGAACTTCACCAATTCTGAACGGACCTCTCTTGAGTGACCTATTGTCCTGACTGGAATCCCACAGGAATGCTACATGGAGTAAGAGAACGATCGGGCGCTGGAGGAGGGAGTCGAAGAACTGTCCGTATGGTCCGGTCCGGGTAAGATTAAGTAGGGTGTTTTTACGCCTGATTGGTAGGGTGGCTCTGTCCACCTGATTGTTTGTATTGAAAACCGGTATTTGTATACTGGCATTGGTTGGTATTGGTTCATTTAGCTTTGAGGGCTACTTGACATATTGGTTCTCTTTTGAGAACGAGACATTCTCTGTTTGCAAACAGCGGCGAATAGGAACGTCGTCCCTCTTTGCAGATAGAGAAGGGTAGGTAATGCAGACTTTTGTCCCCGGTGTAATCCGTCATGCCTACTTTTCTCCCCACTGATTGTTTGAAGTCGATTAATAATCGATTGTTGCTCTTTGAGATCTTCCCTGTCTACAAACTGAGACGAGTAGAAATATTCTGTCTTCCTTTTTGGATAGCGAAGGGCAGGTAATGCAGACATTTGTCCCCGTTGTAATCCGTCATGCCTGTTTTTCTCCCCACTGATTGGTTGGTTGCCTGGACATTGTTGTTCCAGGAATTGTTTCGTTTGAGGTATTTTCTATTTGCAAACAACGTGAAATAGAAACACTCTGTCTAGTCTTTGCAAGTAGAAAAGGGTAGGTTATGCCCCTTTGTGAATTCGTCAGTCCTACCCACTCCCCACTGGTTGGTTATTGTGGGGTAGCTCGCATGGTCCGCCCAGGAGACTACTCTTATGGAGGACATATGCTCTCTACTCATGGGCCATTTAATAGAAATAGACCGACTGGTCCGTCCAGGAGGCTACCCTAGTAAGTGGAAGTACATCGCTCGGTCTGTCCAGGATGATACCCTAATGAAGGAATATATGTTCCCCTTTTGATCGATAAATCTCGTTCCACCCCGGACCATTTATTGGAGGGGATTCGTCTGGTCCGTCCAGATGTACCCTCCTAGTGAAAAGGACGCATAAAAATATGAAGTGATCACCGTTCCCTACTAACAGAAAGCTTTAGCTCGAAACACGCTAAGGAAGAGAAAGAAAAATAAAAAGAAATCAGGCTAAGTCAGTAACCCCCTGATGAGCTTTTGACTTCACCAAAAATAAGAAACATTAGAAGTAGTTCGTAACAAGAAATGTAAAATGGCAAAAAGATTCGATATCAGAACATAGCCACGAGGTAGCTAGGCTTCACTGCCTGTTCCTGTTCCCAACATGTCTGCCTCATTGCCCGCCCCGCCCAAATAACGGTCACATGAAATAGAAACAACTCAATAGGTACCTACCCCCATTCCGGAAGCTCCTGAAGTGCAACAGGTCCGCGGTTACGCCCATCCGGAAGGCGAGGCCTGGAGGCACGAGGGACTCGCCTGCCCATGGTCAGAAGGAGACGATGTTGGGCAGGCGGTCCAAAAAGGATGACAAGGACCTCTCCGTCTTCTCCCTTCTGCCGCCCTGCAGGCCGCGGGGGGAGAGGGGGCTGTCTTGCCTCGGCCACCGACCACCCCTCTCTCTCACCCGATCCGGCTTTTGCCAAAGGCCGACGCCAAGGCGACAACGGCGGCGAATCAAGTAGTCCCGCCACATTTCAAATTCGCCGCATGCCATCGCCTGCTGGTCCAGAGCCGAAGCCAAGGCAAGAACGGCGGCAAATCAGATAGTCCCGCCACATGCCAAATTCACCGCCTGCCTTCATAGGTATAGGCAGTCCTGCCACATTCCACGCTCCCTGGAGAGTTGAAGGTAGTCCCGCCACATGTCGCCGAGGGAAGGGGGGGGGCTGTCTTGCCTCAGCCGCCGACCACCCCCCCCATCATCAATGGCTGGCACGGCCGATGTCGAAAACGATGGAGCCGGGGAACGGCGCGGGGTCGCTGGAAGGGGGAGGTGCCGCGAACGGCCCTCCCCCACCTCCCTCCAGGTGGAGGCTTCCAGCGACACCCCAACCCTCTTCGCTTAAGGGTCAACATCAAAAAGAGGTCCTCTGCCCAGGACGGGCACACGCTCCATATCGCCTCTCCTCGACCTTGAAGATTCTATAAGAGCCGGGGGGCCCCCGACCCTCTGCATGGGTGCCCCCGCCCCCTTCACTGGGAACCACGACATCGGTGCTACTCCTGCCGGCACCAGACTCGGATCGGAAATGGCTAAGATGCCGCCACGGCACAGGCTTGTTCAGTTCCGGAGGAACACCAGAATGACCCGGTAGGAAAATTGTTGCCGCCCTTCCCACTCTTTGACTCATGGTCCATATTGTTAGACTGTTAACCACATTGCACGAGACTTTCTGAACTGCCAATGGAAAGTTCTGGGCCAACCTTGCGAGACTAGAGACACTCTGACTGTGCTAGAACTTGCCTGACCCCACCCAAAATGGCGCCGACACAAAATGTGACGTTTTTAATGAACTTTGTTGCACCCTGATTGCGCAAGCTTTTTGCCCCGAGATATATATATCGTTTGGATAATGAAAGTAAATATGAAGGATATTGAGTATGTGCTTGAACAATGAATTGACTTAAGGGTGGGTACTGTTTATGAGATGGGAAATGAATTGGTATAAATGAATGATCATTGGACGATGTATTTATGAACGTATTAAAGATGAATTACTGACTTGCATCATGCTTGCTCTGTAGGAGAGTTTAATATGATTTTATTGCACTGCCGCACTTTTTTACAATGAACTGCCACCAGCTTCGTTCTTCCCATGCACAGTTCCAATCTGCTCCGTGGCTAGCCCACCGAGTTGTAGGCCTGTATTTATGTGTCAACCTTCTTTATTAAAGGTATTCTGGAAACGAAAGCATAGTTGTAGCGGATTGCATTAATGAGTTTTGAATGTATTACTACTATGAGCAACGAGAAAGTATGATGAAGGCTAAAGGTTAAAAAGGACCCGATATTTAGCAGCCACACTATGTGTGACAGGCAGCCGGAAAGGTGCTTTAGAAGCCCTAAAACGACACCACAGAAATGCCACCTGACCGCCACCCTTGTACCCGATCAAAAGAGGTTACGACCAAGTAGCTCATGTCGCACAGATCGTCAATGATTATCTGTCTGACCTCTCTGGTCCATCTGGGCTTAAACGCCGTGATGGTAGAGAAATACACTACGTGGAAATAGGTCGAGTATGTGGTAGGTAAAGCGTTTCCTGATTACTGCACGTTGATGAGGTTTTTGAATGTTGCCCCCCCACCCCTTCTTTTTCCTCCCTTCTGCAGGTCACGTCGGAACACTGGCTAATGTATGGATGGACGACGACCGAACCGCCGATGAGAGAAAAGAAAAAGGGAATGTGAGCATGGTCCTTAGGACAAATAAAAGTTTTTTAAAAAAGACGTAGACTTGAACATGACTGTTCCTCCTTAGAGCATAGCAATGGGAGGATGGACTGACATAGAGACTGGACAGGTACTGAATGACAAAAATAAAATTGACTAGAAACGACGCGTTAGATGAAATGACTGGACGTTTTGACTAGGTAGGGAAAGGACAAAAGAAAAATTGTACGGGTAAGGGTTGCCACGGCACCACCAGCCTAGGAAGTTAGAAATGTTGCCGATGTTCAAAATGCACTGCCCCCCTTTTCTCACACTCTTACAGATATAGCCAAGCTGTCCGACTGTTTTCCCGATCAATACTTGCCGTTGCCTCAGCCTGGAGAACTTCCCACCAAAGGAGGGAACAGAAAAATGGTTTAAGATCCGACCATGGGTAACTAGCATGACCAGGTTAATTTCCGATCAGCCAACGGAGGCGTGAGTATTGGTAATTGGGAACGCTCACAGGCGTGACAAACGAGAAGAGAAAGGGGGGAAAGGCAGAAAGAGCTAAGCACGTAGATAAATAGGATAGTAAAGATACGTAGGATTTATATATAAAAATAGATGTTGTAGACTAACAATTGTTTCCTGTCTTGTTGTGAATGTCTTGTATATGTGTAATACATGTGCCGTCTTCCCTGTCCGAGTTTGTGTGTGTGTAACGTACGAATATATGTCTCCCCTCTGTCTATATCTGCATGTTACCCGACCTTTGCTGTTCTGTGTTGTGAACGCACTAAATGACCTACTTTCGTACACGTCTCTCTCTCCACCCTTTTTTCTCTCTCTCTCTCCACCCTTTTTCCTCTCTCTCTCTCTACATGTCATACGTGTACCGAATGGCTCGTTTAGATTGCGGACGACTCTCACTCTCTATGAGAGTCTCCCTATTTTCTCTCCATTCTTTTTGGTAAAATTTGTGCCCCACCGGCACCAGTCTGATTTGATACATATTGAACACGAAGGTGTTCAGCGAAATTGACCGAAACTAAAATGACTGTATCTCGCCATGTTACTACCTCTCCTTTCTGCAAAATGAATGAACTTGAATTGGCTGAGAAGGAAAGGACGGGTAAGACGGCTAAGGTCCCCCAATTTGGCCTTTTATAGGGGAACTATATGCCAATGGCATCCTAATTTTTATTGTTAGAGACAAGCGCCAAGGTCCATATTGACCCCCCCCAATGCCCAGATTGCCCCACCCCTTTGCACCCAAGCACGAATGCCCGAAGCGTCCCCGCCCCACTTGATCGACCCCAGGTACTGTCCTCGATATATATATATAATGACCATGAGTAACTGCCGCCCCTCGAGAAAAAAAAATGTGTTTGACTCTGTCTTTCAATGATTGCACCCCCGCTTTGTTTTAAAGAGTTAGCCAGCTCTAAAGGGAAATGTAAGACTGTTAAGGCTCGAATTAGAAGGACGAGTCTCCCCTGAATATTGTCAATCTTGGGTTTTTTGTTGAAATACGCAGGTGATAAGAGTCCGACCTCTGTCCATATATGTCATGAACGAAAACCGATTAGACTTGGTGCGAACGCAGTAGAAATACCCACCTACTTACTTCATGGTAATAGACTTCTGACTATGACCAATGAGCATAACGCCAGGTGCTAGGATTGCGAGTGGAATTCATATGTAAAAATCTCTTCTCCTGCCAGTTCTCTGAAACTTGTTTTTACCCATTTTAAAGATACTCAATCACCGGAGGAGAAGGGCCGGACGTGACGCACAGCGTGGCTGCAGATCATGAGACACATGCGACCTCAACCAAAGGTGGAGCCGCAGGACAACGAGAAACGGGACGAGGCAGCACTCTCAAAGGCGGTAAAAGAAAGAATGAAGGGCTGTCCTGAAGCCCACTGTCCGCCAACCCACGTGTGCCTGGAGCCTCCGTCCCTCTTTTCAAGCCCGATTGATGGGTCTGCTTGCTTGTTACCCATTGCTCCCTTGGTCCCTTTGGTGTGTCCCGGGAAAATCTGCCCCCACTCCGCCCTCTCACTCCCATCGACTAACGAAACCGCACACCCTCTTTTCCATGCGACTCTCTGCTGAAGGAAGAACAGCATCTAGATGGAAATGGGGTTACACCACGGAAATATAGGTGCCAAGCTTAAGGCGCCACTCAAAGGATTGGTTAGGGAACAGGACTGTGGTCTAACAGCAGAGGACTGACCGCACCCTGCAACGCGCAAGGATAGAACAGAGCTGGACCTATAGCTCCACCGCGGGTGCTCAACAGCGCCAACGAAAGGACACGGACTAGAGCCTACCAGTGATGGCTCACTGATAAAAGACACTGGGACGAAGAGATCTTGTAACTGAATTCCTCCCTTGACTATTTGATTTGAAATGATAGGAACTCGACAAATGCCATCCCCTATGTACTGCGTTCTGCCAAAAACATCAACTGTCCATGATTGCATGACATATGTTAGTATTGACAAATGCAAATTCTTCGATCGCACCTGTTTATATGTACCTTCATCGACTGTAAAAGAAATGAACTTTGCTATGTAAAAAGGGGCGACTGTAGAAAATAAGTAGTATTGATGTACATAGGCTACGTTCATTTCCCTTTTTCCCACTCCCCTCCCTGCACGCACCATGAATATTGTAGAGCATTGACTGCATCCCTCAGCCCGCAAAGGCCTGTACCCATGTGTACATGACAGCCATTTTTAGGCACCCTGGCCTCTTGCCCACTCGTTAGAATCACTGGCTTCCCTCCTGCGCGCATTTGAGCACCCCCCTCCCTCCCACTCTCACATATGTAGACCATGAAACCCAGCACTCTGCGCGACCCTGCTATGAAAGGCAAAACTCTCCTGCTTGACCCAGGCACCCCCCCCCCCATTTCCCTCTTGAAGAGTCATCCTTCGCCTCAGCTGACATAGCCCCCCAGTTGTATCTGACTGCCCCTGTTCTCTCATGTACAGGTCATAAGATCTCTCTCTCTCTCTCTCTCTCTCTCTGCGCGACTCTGGCCCTGCATGCACCCTGACCCACCCTCCTTCTCCTCATATGAGCAAGTCATAAACCCTCTTCTTTCGCAAAGCCCTGTCCTTGAGAATCACGGCTGCGCCTGACCAGCACCTCCTTCCCTTCCATGAATGCCTCCTTTATTGACAAGCCCTCCCTCCGCACTCGATTGTCCACGCAGGCATGAATACCACTCCTTTGATGACCCCTTCCCCCGAGTTCGGCTGACCACACATGTCCGAGGCCATCGCCTAAGCCAGGAGATATCATTTACTGCCCTTATTGTATGCCTAGCCACCCCACCCCCTGGGCCATGATCAGGCGCACACATCCTACGACACACTCAGTTGCACGATCGCCCTGCCCTCTTATCAGCAGGTCAAGGGTCCCCATTGTGAACGTATGTGGAATAGGATCATCACGAGGATTATAGGAATGTTTTCCTTTTGCGACACACTGACCTGATTGTATCATCAAATGTTCTGCAAATGTATAAAAGCCGGAGTCTCACGCTCACTTGTTAGAGCACCTCCCGAAAGACACTGTGTTTCGTGTCCGAAATGACTGGCTCTCCTCATGAGAATTAAACTCTGCTCTTGATTCCTGCTTCCAGCGCCCGTCTCTTTATTTTGGTAACTATTCAGAATGGGAACTAAGAGGCGGTTTGCGCCAGCAGCCTGGGCATCGATAGAATTATGGGCTCACCTTCAACAGAAGTAATCATAGCCTTTCCTAAAACAGTATTGTGGCCTCATTTTTAAACGTTATTTGGATCTTGTGCTAAGCCTTTTATATAAAGACAACTTATTTTTTATACAAAACCTAGTGTGGTATCCCTTTTGTGGTGTGTCCATGAATTACTGTATGTGTTCACAGTTGCTTAACCTGTAGCACGCTTCTGAGATGAGCCTTGTCTGCTTGCGCCACACTACCTAGAAGGTGAGCAGGGGTTATTTTAGAGGGTGATCCCCTTATCCTGACTAGAGGAGAGGGTCCCTGCTTGTCACAAGTATTTACCTGTGCCAACCAGAGACCCCCAAATCTAACATTGGTGATCAGCGGTGAGGATTCAGAATTTGCATTTGTGATTCATGTACAGTGATTGGTGAACACCACGTAGTGAGTTCAGACCAATAACGCAGCCGCATACTTATTGATTTTTGTTTTGCTAAAGAGAATCTCCATTTTTGAAAAGTCATGCCTGGCCCAAACAGCATAGAAAGGGCAGCCTCTGAAGCGTCTGGAGTTGAAGAAGTAGATTGGGAAGAGGAGAGGCTAGACAACTACACAAAGGACCAGCTGAGGGGCTTCTGCCTAAAGTTTAAAGTTCCCATCACTGGATGTAGAAAGAAGCCAGAATACCACAGGGCACTGAAGGCCTGGATTGAGTCAAGGGCTCCTGAGAATGTGGTGGCAGTTAAACCAGCAGGAAGCGTCATTGATTTTGGCAAAGTCTTGTCGCCAGAGGGGCTGGCAGAAAGGAAGGAAACCCGTGCACATGAAATGGAGATGACAAAACGTAATGGACAGCTGGAAATGGAAAGCAAAAGGCTGGCCATGGAAGAGAGAAAAATCCAAATGGAGCATGAAATGAAATGGAGGGAGCTGGAGCTGAAAGCTAAAAGTTTGGAGCATCCTCCCTCTGGTGGCAGCGCAACAGCAGTGCAGGTAGAATCGAGGGTGTACATACCAAAGGAAGTGGTATAAGAATTTTTTAAGAATGATGACATAGGGCAGTGGTTCAAGGCCTATGAGGTAGCCATGTCTTCCCACCGGGTCCCTGAGAGAGATTGGGGAGCGGGGTTGTGGGTGCAGTTTCTCAGTGAGGGGCGGGGCACACTGCTAGGTTTACCCTCAGAAGTTCATACCCACACATGAAGGATGCTTTGATGACCAGGTATGGGTTAACTCCTGAATTGTACAGACAGAGGTTCAGGGGGTGTGCAAAGATTACTAATAGTACGTATGTTGAGTATGTAACTTTTATCTGCAGAGCACTGAATGGTTGGGTGAAGGGTAGCAAAGTGAATGATTTTCAAGGTCTCTTTGATTTAATTGCATGGGAGCACTTGTCTAGTAATTGTTTTCCTAAGCTACGCCAGCACCTGATAGATAGCAAGCTGACTAACCCTAGGAAGCTTGCTGAGGAGGCAGACCACTGGGTCAGCACCAGGGTCCACAAGGGTCACGTGGGAGACTCCGCCAAGGGTGGGCAGGGTCCCCAGCAGAAGAGTGGGGGGGGGCAAGGGTAAACAGAGGGAGTTCCAAAGACAGCCCCAAAGTAATTCCCTAAGGGAACCAAGGCAAAGATTCTCAGCCTCCCCCACCCCAGAAACAGATTGGGGCCCGACAGGTACTCCTGTTCAAAGAGGGCCCCTAAAGTGTTATAAGTGTGGCGAACTGGGTCATTTTGCCAATGATCTCAAGTGTTGCCTGTTTGGTAAACCAGCACCCACTGGTGCTCCGCCCCGGCAGATAGCTAGTGTAGCCTTTGGGGAGGAGGTAGAAGTCCCAGGTGGATGGGATCCTGTTCAGATGACCCTAGTCTCTTTAGGAGACAGTGAGATGGTCCCTGAGAACCAACTGCCCCCTAAGACTCAGAAGTATGGGCAGTGGGTGACCGTCAATGGCCAAAGGGTAGAGGCTCTTAGAGATACAGGAACCAGTGTGACTGCTGTCAAGCATCACCTGGTGTCTCAAGAGCAGGTTGTCCCCCATGCATACTGCCGTGTTGTCAACGCTGACAACACTGAGAGTCGTTGTCCAATGGCTCAGGTTCCCTTTGAGTGGGGGGGGGGGGGTCTCTGGTACTCTTCAAGTAGCTGTGAGAACTGCCATGCCTGTAGACTGTTTGTTAGGGAACGACTTGGAGAGCTCCCCTTGGGAAAAGGTGGAGAAGACGACTCCCCTGAAGATGGTGGGTCTGCCTGACTGGGCGTGCGTGACCACCCGGTCAATGACAGCCAGTAGGGGTGCTCAAGAGGTCCTGGAGCCTGAGGGAGAGGCCCGGGGACCGGCCTTAGAGAGAAGGCGCAGGAGGCGTGGGAAACCGGCCCTTGAAGTTCCCACGGCCCAGGAAGAAGCAGACCTTGAGGGGGATGCCCTGGAGCCCACAGGGGAACAGATAGCTGAACTGGGGGACCTGCCTGAGCTGACCCATTGGCAGCAGGAAGGAGGCCCCTCCAGGGAGGAATTCTGCAGGGCGCAGAAAGAATGCCCTCCTCTTGTGGGTCTGCGGCAGCAGGCTGCAGACCAGGCTAATGGTGACCAGTCTGGATCACATTTCATTTATTGGGAGAGTGACCTCCTGTATTCAGAGCCTAAGGTTGCTGAACCTGAGTCAGCCCATGCGCTGGTGGTATCCCAGAGATTCAGAGCCTTCCTACTGGGGCTGGCTCACGATGTGCCATTGGCAGGGCATTTGGGGCAGGACAAGACCTATGAAAGGCTTGTCACCCACTTTTATTGCCTCAAATGCACAGGAACTCAGACGCTCACTGTAGGACCTGCCAGACTTGCCAGGCAAGTGGAAAGAGTGGGGGGAAGCAGAAGGCTCCTCTCCAGCCAGTCCCTGTAGTCAGCACCCCATTCCAGCGAGTGGGAATTGACATTGTGGAGCCACTGGACCCCAGGACAGCCATGGGCAACAGGTTCATCCTGATCCTGGTGGATCATGCCACCCGGTACCCGGAAGCCATCCCTCTGAGGACAGTGACGGCCCCTGTGGTGGGACGTGCACTGATGGGAATTTTCTCTAGAGTGGGATTCCCTCTAGAGGTGGTGTCTGACCGGGGTACCAATTTCATATACAAGTATATGAAATCCCTTTGGCAAGAGTGTGGTGTAACCTACAAGTTCACCACACCTTACCACCCATAAGGAAATGGGTTGGTTGAGAGATTCAACCGAACTCTAAAGGGCATGATTATGAGTCTTGAGGAACCCATGAGGCGTAAGTGGGACGTTCTCTTACCATGCATTATCTTTGCTTACCGCGAGGTGCCACAGAAGTCTCTAGGGTCCAGCCTCTTTGAGCTCCTGTATGGCCACCCAGTGAGAGGACCTCTAAGTCTGGTCAAAGAAGGCTGGGAGCAATCTCCCAGGAAACCTCCCCAGAATGTATATAGCTACATGCTGGCCTTCAGGAACCAGACTAGGCGTTTCAGAGCACTTGCTGAGGCATATCTCGAAGCCAGCCAGGAGGAGATGAAGCGGTGGTATGACCAGAATGCCACTCTGGTAGAGCTTCAGCCTAGTCAGAAGGTGTGGGTCTGGGCCCCCGTGGAGCCTTGTGCGCTCCAGGATAAGTGGACCAGCCCCTTTGAGGTTGTGGAGCGCAAGAGTCCAGTTACCTATTTCGTGGACTTGCAATCTCCCAGGAATCCCTTGAGGGTCCTGCATGTCAACCGCCTTAAGCCCCACTTAGAGAGGTCTGAAGTGGGCATGCTCTTAGCAACAGATGCTGGAATTGAAGAGGAGACTGAGCCTCTTCCTGACCTCCTGGCAGCCACAGCGTAAGATGGGTCAGTCGATGGTGTTAACCTCTCTTCCGCCCTGACCCCTGAGCAACAGAATGACTGCCGCCAGTTGCTGGGATAGTTTTCTGACCTGTTTTCCCTGGTTCCCAGTATCACAGATTGGTGCGTCCATGATGTGGATACAGGAGAGAGCTTACCTATGAAGCACAAGGCTTACATTGTAACTGACAGGGTTAGGGCTTGCATCAAAGAGGAAGTCTCAAAGATGCTTGCCCTTGGGGTGATTGAGTCCTCCAACAGTCCTTGGGCAAGCCCAGTGGTCTTGGTCCTGAAGGCTGCAGCGCCGGGTGCCACACCCGAACTCCGGTTCTGTGTGGACTACAGAGGACTCAATTCAGTCACCAAGACTGACGCGCACTCCATCCCCAGAGCTGATTAGCTCATTGATCGGTTGGGGGCTGCCAGGTACCTCAGCACGTTTGATTTGGCGTCTGGGTAATGGCAGATCGCCTTGACTGATGGGGCAAAAGAGAGGTCAACATTCTCCACCCCAGATGGGCATTTCCAGTTCCGGGTTATGCCATTTGGGATGAAGAATGCCCCTGCCACCTCCCAGAGGTTGGTCAACCAGGTGTTGGTTGGGCTGGAGGAATTCAGTGCTGCCTACCTGGATGACATAGCAGTGTTCAAGTGTTCAGTGTCACATGGGAAGAACATCTGCGCCACCTCTGGGAAGTGTTGTTGGCACTGCGCAAAGCAGGCCTCACGATTAAGGCGAGTAAGTGCCAGATCGGGCAGGGTTCTGTGGTGTACTTGGGACACCAAGTTGGGAGTGGCCAGGTGGCACCCCTACAACCCAAGATTGAAACCATCCTGGCTTGGGAACCCCCCAAAACCCAGACAGAGGTGAGGGCCTTCCTAGGACTCACTGGGTATTATCGGAGGTTTGTCAAGGGGTATGGCAACATTGTTGCACCCTTGACAGAGCAGACTTCCAAGAAGCAGCCAAAGAAAGTGATCTGGACTGACACCTGTCAGAAAGCTTTTGACACCTTGAAAAACGCCATGTGCACGGCGCCCGTGCTCCTGGCACCCAACTTCTCCAAAGAATTCATTGTTCAAACAGACGCTTCAGAGCATGGTGTAGGGGCTGTTCTCTCACAAGTTACTGAGGATGGCTGGGACCAACCTGTAGCCTTCATCAGTAGGAGGTTACTTCCCTGGGAACAGAGGTGGAGTGCAATTGAGCGTGAGGCATTACCTGTGGTCTGGGCATTGAAGAAGATAAGACCCTACTTGTTTTCCGGGTTCAGACAGACCACAGGCCCCTCAGATAGTTGATGCAGATGAGGGGTGAGAATCCTAAGTTGTTGAGGTGGTCCATTTCCCTACAGGGGATGGATTTCACGGTGGAACACCGCCCCGGCACAGATCCCGCCAATGCTGATGGTCTGTCCAGATTTTTCCACCTTAGTGATGAGAACTCCCTGGGGTAGGGTAGTTCTCCCCACATTTCAGCTGGAGGGGACACGTGTTAGACCTGGCAACATTGGCGTGGGTCTCCCTTCCATTTTTACTGTTGCCTCATGTGTTTTTGCTGGTGTTAGCTGCTCAGAGCACTGTGCCACTGCCAATCAGTGCCACAGTGCAAGTGCTCCCTATATGAAATGGTTTTATTGATTGGATTCCATGTTTGGCTTATTTGGTTTACTGTCAGTCCCTAGTACCGTGCACCAGGAGTGCCCAGGGCTTGTAAATACAAATGCTGCTGGTGGGCTCGCAGCACTGGTTGTGCCACCCACAGAAGTGGCCTGGTAAAATGTGTCTAAGGTCTGCCATTGCAGAACCTGTGTGCAAACTGGTGCACCCACTTGCCAGTCCCTAAACCTTCCCTTAACTTCATATTAGTCACCCCTATGGTAGGCCCAAGGGCAGGGTGCATTGTAGCATAAGGTAGGACAAGCCCTGATGTGTGTGGCATGTCCTAATAGTGAATTACAGCCATTTTCGTTTTTCACTATTGTAAGGCTGCCTGTTCTCAATAGGCCTGAATGGGCTGCTGGAATTACTACACTCTATAATCCTAAAAAAACTCAGAGAACATGGTAGAAAGTCAAGTTTAGTATGCCCGAACACAGAATAATAAAATACATCTTTTAGTAAAGTTTATTTTAATATCCTGTGTTTGCAAATACGACTTTTAGAAAGTTAGTATTTGCTTGCCTAACTATTTCAGCCCGCCTATGCTAGGATGTGTATCTGCTGTCTGGTTCCTGTGAGTGACAGGGCTGGGGAATTCCAGGGGACAGGCTGGGGCTGCCAGGTGGTGAATAGGAAGATTACAACCAGATGGGTGGGAGGAGTGCACCTGGACTCTGAATAGGGCTGTACTCTGCCACCACAATGCTGGCTCCACCTCCTGGGGAGCGTCTGATGTCTCTGCCCTGCTCACTGAAAGAAGAAGGCAGAGTCTCCAAAACAAAGTGCTCTAAAACTGGGCTGAACTAGGCACAGGCCCCCTGGCCTGTAAGAACAAAAGATTTGCAGTATAAGTATAGGAGCCCTGCTCCCAAGAAATCAGATCCTGCTTGAACCAAGTTTGGCCTGCAGTGGTTGCCTTGCTGTGGAAGGAGAGGGAAAAGACTAACAGAGACTTTTATTCAACTTGTGCATTCAAACAAATCTCCAAGGGCCTGGAAGCGAGCTTGCCCCCTGAACGGAGTCCCAGGAATATTGGACTCCTGCTGCCCTCACAGCATACTGGACCTTGCCAAGATTTGTCCTGCCGCTGGATCCGCGATCTCAGTGCGACCCGTAATCATGCCCATTTCCAGGCCCGTGCCTGGCCTCCCGCACCGTGTGTCTTCGCTCTTCAATTCGAGAAGTAGCTCGCACCGTCTGCCAAGGGCCGCTCGCACGCCGCTTCACCCCTCCTGTGAACCGCACTGTTCGCTGATTCCCGCCGCTGGACTGAGGGATCAGAAACGCCCCGCACAGCTAAACCCGTCCCGTACGCTCGCAGCGTACCACCCGCCTAGCAACGCGCTGGTAAAGATCCCCCGGCAGCGCCGCACCTGAAGAGCCCGGCCCGGACGTATGACACGTACGGGCTGCCTCGTGCCTCGCTGTCCCCTTTGCAAGAGCCGCCCCGCTGGTGAGGGAACGGCTCGTACGCCGCATCGCCCGTGACCGCACCAAGGTCCGGGCCTTCTGCCGCGCTCCCCCGTGGCACCCGCTCTATGCCGCGCCTCCGGGCGCCGCAACACAGCCAGGACCGCACCAAAAGGGGGGCCGCCCACGCCCGGAGCCTGCCGTCTCATCGTGGACGGCAAATGTAAGGCGTACCAGACGGGTCGGCGCTAGTCATGTCACTAAACTCGGGGCACTGGATACAAGCACGGGCGAATAGAGGGAAAAAATCAGAACTTTTTCTACACAATCTAAAAATACAGGAATATCAGGAGACTGATGCAGAATGGCCCTCTCTTTGTGCTGAACTGGGAGAATTAAAACTCGCATAGACAATTGATTCGAACCGTCACATCATTACCGTAGCCAAGCTATTATAAAGCTGGAGAACAACACAGTTACCAGTTATGTGAAAGAAACACAGAATTCCTGCCGAAGGCGCAAGCCGAAACGCGTTGAATGATTGGAATTGTGGTTCTGTATAGTAACTTGAATCAACTTGATGTATTTTTTTGTATAATCTGTATTTAATCATGGCTGTATAATAATTTTCTGTCTTATATTTCTATATATAAAAAAGAGAGATAAAAAAAAGATTTAAAAAAGTGTTTTCTGAAAGAAATCTGATGAAATAATGATGAGATAATAAAAACAATATAAATAAGTAACAAAGCACGTCTCTTTTTAAGATAAGGTTTCAGGTCAACGTCACTTAGACTATTTGATAAAATGCACAAAACCCGGTGCTAAATTCCTCTTTTTTCTAAAAACGGATATTCCTTGCCAGGGTTTATTCTAATTAGGTAGGAGGCCCCCCTTTTTCACAGGCAACTGCCGTCACTTCTACACGCCTCGTCCGAGCCGGACGCCTGACAACTTAAAAGGTACTGTGAGAGTCGCACTCCGACTTGGGCGCCCCGGACCAGAGAGTCTGCAACGTTGATTTAACCCTTTTTGTGATACAAACTGCCCCAAAAAGAACCGCACTGTCAGCGCGACGTGCAGGGACCCGAAAGACACGCATTTCTTTGAAGTAAACATAGCCTTTCCTAAAACAGTATTGTGGCCTCATTTTTAAACGTTATTTGGATCTTGTGCTAAGCCTTTTATATAAAGACAACTTATTTTTTATACAAAACCTAGTGTGGTATCCCTTTTGTGGTGTGTCCATGAATTACTGTATGTGTTCATAAATGCTTAACCTGTAGCACGCTTCTGAGATAAGTCTTGTCTGTTTGCGCCACACTACCTAGAGGGTGAGCAGGGGTTATTTTAGAGGGTGATCCCCTTATCCTGACTAGAGGAGAGGGTCCCTGCTTGTCACAAGTATTTACCTGTGCCAACCTGAGACCCCCAAATCTAACAGCAACCACAACCTACTTCTGGGGCAGGAACTCGCTCAATGGCTCCCTTGGCCAGGAGAGCCGTAACTTCCTGTTGAAGAAGGGCCAGGTGATCCTCCGACATGCAATGGAATTGGGTTGGCATGGAAGGAGGGGTATTTCCGAAGGGGAGGGAGTAGCCCCTTCAGACTATCTTCAAAACCCACCTGTCCGACGTGATGTTGAGCCAGTGGGGGAGGTGATGGCGAATCCTGCAGCCCGCTGGCGATTGGTGGCCCTGAAAGGTCGGACTAGGAGGGCTTGGAGGCTGCTGCAGAGGGGGCGCTGGTGGACTGGCCCGCCCGCTGGCTCCCAGACCCACGACATTGGGTCCCACGTCCTTGCGCAGGATTGTGGCTCTGGGTGGAACGTGGTGGGTCATCCCTTCCATAGCCACGAAAGGGGGTAAAAGCAGACTGCGCAGGCGAGAGGTGGCAGCGAGGCCCAAGGATCTGGCCATAGTCCTTGAGTCCTTAAAGCGTGGGAGTGCGTTGTCTGCTTTGTTGCCAAACAGGAGACGGCCATCAAAGGGCATGTCCAAAAGTGTAGCTTGGACATCACCCGTAAAGCCAGTGGACCTCAGCCAGGTGTAACGTCTAAGGGCTACTGAAGTTGAAATCGCCCTGCCTAGCAAGTCGGCGGTGTTCAGCCCACATCGGATGGCAAACTTCGTTGCATCTCTTCCTTTGGCCACTGCACGGAAGAGCACGGCCTGGGCCTCCTCCGGGCACTGTTGCAGCACCTGTGCGACCATGTCCCACACAGAGTAGGAGTAACGGCCCAAGATACATGTGGTTTTCACCGACCACTGTCCTAAGCTGGAGGAAGAAAACATTTTCTTCCCAAGATGGTCCAGATTCTTGGATTCCCTATCAGTTAGTGCAGTTGGGAATGTGCCCTTGTAAGTTGAGGCTTGGACCACCAAGCTCTCAGGGGTGGAGAGGAAAATGGGGTCAGCCGGGGCCGGATAGTGGCGTCGGGCAATCACCATGCACACAGGAGCCCCTGTGTTGGGCTTGGACCACGTGCCCAAAAGGATAACCATAAGGGCCTCATTGAACCGCAGCAGGGGATCCGTAGAGGCTGCTGCCGGTTGAAGCACCTCGGTCAGGTTAGTCCTAACGGCCAACATAGGAAGCAAAGGCCTCAGCCGCCCTACACAACACCACTGCGTATGATGCACCCACCTCCATAGCCACGGTAGGGAAAGAAAGCATGCCAAGGTCTGGGGAAGTGTCTAGACCACTGGCCTCACCCAACTCCTCTCTCCAGTTCGGTTCTCCCAACTGGTCTGGCAGAGGGTCCACATACCCCTCCCAGTCCTCCTCACTCTCCTCTGGTAGCCAGGGCCGGACTGGAGACCACAACCGGCCCTAACAAAGTGCTCGCCCCCTCCCGCCCTCCCCACTCGGGGGGGGGGAGGGAGGGGGGGAGGGGAATCTGCCTCCAAGATCTTTGCCGGGCCAGTTTTCGGTCGGTTTTGATACAGGGCCGATTTTGCAAAAACGGCCCAGTAACAAAAAGGGCCCCCAGGGGCCCAAAACCGGCTCCCATCAGTGAGGCACACCGGGGGATTGCCCGGTGTCCACTATGGCCAGTCCTGCCCTGCTGGTAGCCACTCAGGGCAATAGGGAACACCAGGGGAGACAAGTGGTACAAAAGTACAGGTCGGCGCACGTCCCGACGTCGGGCAACGGCGTTCTGGCTCCGGGTCCACATTGAGGTGGAGGCCGAAGTCGACGTTGGCTGGGGACACAAACGGCATCGGAGGGGGCGGAGGTGTCGCCAAAGGATTCGGCGCCGGAGGAGGTGTCACGAGGTCGACCAGTGCCGATCCAGATCCAGGCTTTAATCCCTGGGGGCCCTGCGGCGCCGAAGCCGCCGACATCAAAGGTCTAGAGCCCCCAGCCGAGTCCGCAGGGCCCAAAGGTGCGCCGGCAGAGTCGGGCTGCCCAAAAATAGAATGGAGGGCTTCGTAAAAACTACAAAGTTGGGCAGGGGTCGCCCCCGGTTCCCGGAAAGGGAGGGAGGCTCAGGGTCGATCCAACAAGCTCTGTGGGTGGAGCCAGACGACTACCACCCGCATCCCGCTACA
The DNA here is from genome assembly GCF_964263255.1 of Lissotriton vulgaris. Taxonomy (NCBI): domain Eukaryota; kingdom Metazoa; phylum Chordata; class Amphibia; order Caudata; family Salamandridae; genus Lissotriton; species Lissotriton vulgaris. The sequence continues at coordinate 1,514,696,158 of NC_141687.1, read as the reverse complement.
GCCAACGGACGGGGAAAACGCGAAGAGCTACGGTGCTTCTTCACCTTCTTTTTGTGCTCCGTCTTACCCGAACACTTCGAAGAGGAGTGGTGGTGATGGCTCCGGGACCAGTCCCGCTCCCTCTCGACCGGGACCTCAAGACAAAAAGTCAAAAAGTGTCTCGAGGTACAGCTCTCGCCGGATCTACGCTGGTTGGCGCGGAAAAAGAAAGCGGAGTCTAAGTAGATACCGCAACGTAATTCCAGTGACCACAACGCCAACGACGAACACAGAGTCGATCAGCGCCACCTACCAACAAGCAGGGGTACTGCTGAAGAAAAATTATCTGGATCCAGTCTGACGTCTGGGGGTAATTCTAAGGTGAGGAATCCATAACTAATTGTCTCTTTCAGATACAACATTTAAACAGGCAACTTCAGGGTCCCTAATGAGGCAATGATGTTATGTCTGTGGTATTCTGTACCAAGACCTGCACTGGGATGTTTTCAATGGGCAAGAGGAAGTCACGTTCCAATGAGAAAAGTCAGTGCCATTGCCAGGGATCTTTCTTTGTTTACATGGGGAAGTCAGATGTTGCGTATGATAACACAGCTTCTGGGCATCTGTCAACGGAGTCAGAAGCTGAGCCAGGAAAGTTGGCAGTCATAGAAGCATGAGGAAATCAGTGCTGCAAATGTGGCCAAACAGAAGGGATCTTTAATATGCTAGGTGTCAGGGAGTCTGAAAAGGGTGTTAGGTCATCAGTGAATCGGCATGAGAAGTTGCTAGGTTAGGCAGGTGTATAAGCAAGTAAAAACACTCAATTGCACAGTGTAAAGCAAGAACCATCTTCAAACAAGCATGTTTAGTGTCCCTCTATAGTGGGCACTTGATGTCACGCGAATTCGCGTGGCCAATTCCAGAGAGGTTGCAGCGTTAATAATGTACAGAATCTGAGACAGAGTCACACTGGAGGACAATGCAGTGCGCAGTTGGACAAAGGACAGACTGTTTTTTTTTTATTCCAAGTGTCCACTCACACTGAGCGTTTCACCCCTACACAGAGGGTATTATTACAAGTTTCGTGAAAAGATAACTCCAAGGTTTCTCTGGGAAACAATGCTCACTCTTTTTTCCCTAACTTAAGGAGTTGCAGAAGTTTTTGTCACATTGATATAACAAAATAATTCTGAGGTTGTTTCTTAATGATATGTACATATTGAAAGTCACACAATATGCTGCTGTCAGTGCACCCAGTTTGAGATAACCTTGAAATCTTGACAACCCTGTGTCTATAATCAAATACCAATGTACCATTCGAAGTAGGAAGTATATTTTGATGCTCCTTTTAGGCCATTGAAGCATGGATCATCTGTCACAACCCTGGTATCCAAGTCTATATGTGCTTTCACTAGTGTAGGAGAAACCTAATCAAATAACCTGGCTCCAGTGTACTCTTGTCACTGTGTCCACATAATCTTATCCACCTAATAATAATATGCAGTGATTCAAATAACATTAACATGGTTAGATGTAGCAATCGATTAGACATGATAAAATTAATATTCAAGAGAATATCAATATCTACAAAAAATCGGCACATTCTCAATACATGACGTCACTGACGCCAATTTTCTTTGGACTTTGTATCCCACACACAAGAATACTGTACATAAGTAAATGATTTTTAATAAACTCTTTTTGGACAAACAAGTAAACAAAAAAAACACTTCAGGGAATAAACATCAGCAAAGCAGAAAACATCTAAACAGATTATCTAAATCATAGCTGCTGCACTTTCATGGTTGTCTGCTAAAACCAGGTCTAGGTGAGAGGGGTAAGGACTAGATAAGGAAGTTGGTGTATATACACTGAATTTTACATGGATGCTAAAAGCACTTACAGTTTTGCATTGTGACAGTCAGGAGCCGAATTCCTCCTGCGTAATAGGCTGGTGCCTGATTTATTTTGGACAACTTCTGAAGAAGCTCCTTCACAGATACCAAAGTTTCCTTCCCCAAAGCGAACTCCTCCAGTGCTTTCTCCTCCTGGATAACTTTCTGCTCTTGGAAGTCTACCTCATTCAGATAATCTGAGAAAGAAAACATGTTTCTATGTACTATTGTCAGAGGTCATTTGATTTGTGCTAGTAATTCTTAATCAAACAGCGTGAGCTTGCTCACCAAGATATTTTTTAAACGTATAAACAGATAAGACTTGTGCTATAATTCAGTGAATATCTACCATATGCTATGCGCATTGGATGTTCGAAGGGGTTTATCTTAGTAAGCCTATTGAGCAGGAACTATGTTGCAATAACAATTCAAATGAAAGATTCAAAGGTGAGAACAAATGCGTATGTATTCAGGGAGGGGGATATCAATTTGAGAACTCAAACCAAAGCTCAAATATGTGGACATTGAGTTGGAGGGGACAGTTTAAGTGGCAAGCAACTGAGGAAACTTGCTGAGCTGGGATGAATAACCAGAACGCAATATTGTTTTAGGTCCCAACTATCACAATCAGGTTATATCAAAGTTCAGAACAGTAGCTGTTAGCCAAGTGAGTCAAGAGATAGATGGTGATAAGGAAATGAATAAGTAAATAAGTGGACAAAGAAATACCTTGAAGGGTTTAAGGAGATATTGAGAAAAGTAAACAGCTTTCAACACAAAATAGCTCTGAAACAAAAGACCACAGCAGTTGTAGCACCAGGTACCTTCGAAATTTAACAGATGAACTGATAGTACAGTTGGAATAATTGTGCAGTTTGGGAATCATACAGTTGATCAGAAGCTCAGAATGGCTTGCATCCATTCCTCTGGAATACTAACATGATAAATCTTCAAGACTGTGTCTAGACATGCGTGATCTTAACTGCAACATTTGGGTGGATCGCGAATCATTCATCATTAGACATGCCTGTCACTTATTATCAAGCATAGTTGGAATAGAAGCCAAGACACTTTACAGCCTTTGTAAAAAAAAAACTGCATACTGGTACAAACACATGCCCTCTGAATTGGCTGCTGCAGGTTCTGTTTTTCAGAGGGTAATTGTGAATGGCTGGTCAGGAGAGCAGAGTAAAATATTTCCAGTTTATGGACATATTGAAAATAAATTGTTGGATATTGAAAAAGAACAACTCATATTTTTCAGTTTAAGTGTATGCAGATTATTTAGAACACCATGCATCTGAGGTAGGGGTAATGCCAAAAGTAAAAATAATGTAAATGACAAAAACAGCATCTTCATCGCAAGACAAAGATCCGAGCCGATCTGGGCTTGGTGGAATATAATGCAAAATGTGTGTTACATTTTGTAGAGAAGTCTGGCACCTTTCTGGAAATTATTGAGAAAAAATAATCAATATGACTGCGGATTGTGATAGAATTTGTGTGGACCAAATAAGCCAAACCTTGTGCAAACCCAACCTTTGTAAAAGATTCACACTAAAGATATGACCATTAACATGACAGACAGTAGCAACCAAGGGTTGAGAACAGTGTAGATTCAGAAAAAGGATGGTGGTAGAGAACAGAGAATTTTGCAGCCGATTTTTTGTCCAGGATACCTGAAATCACAAAGGAATTGGTTGAGAATACGGTAGATTCGAGAAAATTGATCCAACGTATCGACAACCACCCTTAAAAAACAGAAGTCAAAAGGATTCTATTAACCACATTCCTAACTTATTGACTATGGGTTAGCATTATTTGAAGAACACCCTAGTTGTATCTCGCTGAGTTACAGGCACCATGCCACGCCACCAGGGCTGACCATTTTGCTCCAGCACACTCTGTTACTTGCTACGGGATAATAATGGATATGTAATGGTTTGATCAATTTTTAAAATTTTAATTTCTGCTGCGCTCTGTTGTGTGCTATGGATTACTATATGTTATGTGTAGGAAAGTGCTCCTTTTTGTCATGGCCACCCCCACTTTTTGCCACTGGTAGGGATGTTTTGTGAATGATGTGCACTGGGTCCCAGCTAACCAGGCCCCTGCGTCAGTGCTCTTTCCCTAAAAACAAGGTAAATAGCCTAATTGCAACACGATGGGCACACACTTTGGCACCCTTGTAGGTCCCGGTACCCCTGGTAACTAGGGCATGAGTATCAAAGGGAGTTTCTAAGGGCTGAAGTATGTAGGATGCCACCCTAAGGGACCCCTATACAAATTGCATGCAGGCTGGAATTTCAGACTGCTTGTCCTGGTGCGAACTATGAGTGAAAACACAATATGGCACACTTGTCCCAATGCCAAAGTCACCCCTACTGCAGGCCTTGTAGCCCTAAGACACTGGGCATTATATTACTTGTGAGGGCATGTCTGCATGAACAGATATGCCCCTGTGCTGTTTAGTGCAATTATTAGATGGTAAAAGTGAACAGGAAAGCCATCTTAAATATATGTACTGGGCAATGGTCATTACGCGTTTCCCAGATACATGCTGACTTTACTGAAACCTACTGTGTTTGGTATCAAACAGCTTGTCTTAAAATCTTAATAATTAACTTTATTATGACAAGCAACCAGCAAGCCCCTTGGAGGTGCCCCTGAATATCATACCATTATCTAGTTTACTGAGTAACTGAATCGTCCAGCCTGCCACCACAGGACAAGTTTCTGACCCCTGCAGGGGAGAGCCTATGCTCCCTGAGGCCAGAAATAATGCTTCCACAGAGGAAGGTATGCACACCTCCTCCAGCAGGATGGCTTGTGATATAGAATATCAAGGACTGGGGCTTCAAAGCCCCTGCCACCTTTGATGTGTGACCCCGGCTTCCCTAAGACCTGGAAGATGCCACCCCCTGCCCTGAGGCCCATTAGGAAACTAGCTATGCAAGTAGGCGTGCTGCACCACCAGGCTAGTCACACCCCTAAGGAGGGCTACCTGATGTACTCCACGAAAGAAGGGTTCCACCATCTTGCTTTTGGTGGAATCAGGAACTCTGAGACAAGGTTAGGCCCACTCCCCACAGGAAGTGGTCATATAGGGGGTGTAGGGACCCCAGGGGTAATTAGCTCATTGGCTACTATCCTTCACCAGTTGCAAGCATAAAGGCTTGTTTGTGTTCATTCGGAACACCACTGCCACCAAAACGTGCGTCAAAGGCCTCCAAGAAAGACCAGCTCCACACCGAAGTGGCTCTGACGTGTTTGTTTTCCCTCTTCTGCGGAACACCAGAACCATGAGAACCTCTAACTCACTGACCCATTGGACAGAACCCCTTTGCACCTGAGCTCCCCAGCTTGGGCTCACATAGATCCAAGGAGTCTTTATGGTTCTGAAACCCTCAACCCCTTTTGGGTTCTGCCAGACTGGTCCGCCAGTACCCCTTGTAGCCTCTTTCTTTCAGGCACTTTTCCCATTTAGTTTAGCAAGTAGTGTTCAAGGCTACCATCGCTGAAATCACCTCTGCACCTGCGCACATCATGGCCGGTAAACTTGAACTCTTTGGCTTTCTTAGACCTTTGCCCCTACTTACCTTAAGTCCAGTAAGTTGTCTGTAAGTGTGTCTATGCAGTGAATGTTTCTCCCATATTATAACATTACAGCATTCGAGGATCATGACTCTAATGTGACAGCTGTCATTTTCTACTGTTTTTACTGTAAAATTTGATAACGTCTAAAGAACTTACCCGATTCCAATGAGCTTGATGTCTAAAAGCATATAATAATATATGTTATTTTTCGAAATTGGTCTGTAGTTTCTTCTTTAGTGTGTCTTATTGACTCTGTGTGTTCAAAAAATGCTTCGCACTACCCTCTGATAAGCCTAAACTGCTCACTCACACTAACATAAAAAGATCAGTTGGGATTATTAATTTAAGCCATGTAAACCAATAAGGGCTGTCTGGACAGGTTTCTAGTTTTTTTCCCCTGCAGCGATTTAGTTAGGTAATGCTTGTGCTTTATAAAACTCTCTAAATAAATAAAACTAAGAAATATAAAGTGGGCTTTGAGCATAATGTCACACATTAGCACAAACACAAAGAAGAATGGCTGGCTTTCATTTGAAAAATAAGATTAATGAATCATAGGAAAATAGATGTTTTGAAGGTGGGCGATGTGGAACAGCCGTGCAAGATGGGTATGAGAAATAAAATAGCACGGCCAGTGAAGGTTGATGGGGAGACTGTGTCAGGATTAAGAACAGCAATACAAAAAGATGATTTACGGAATGCTGAACATGGTCAAACATCCACCACCAGTCACAGATTTGGGCTAAATCCATTGTTTCTTTGCTCACCATGCCACCCCAGTTTGGACCCAGCTATATGCAAATCAGCCTTGACCCTGCTCCCCATGGAAACAATCCAGCCCGAACTGCAAAGCTAGGTCCTCCCTGGACTGATGTCGAGGTATCGCCCCTCGTCAGCCAGGTTAGCTTGAATCCACTGGCACAGCGAGCATGAGACCAATGTCTGGACATACCCTTGCCACTTCGGGCGACCATAGCAACACAAAAATATGATGGACGGAATGCTGAACATTGTCAAACATTCACTGCCAGATCAAGGTTAAATCCGTCAGTTCTTTGCTCACCATGTGGACTTAGCCATATGCAAATCAGTCTTGACCCTGTTCCCCATGGGAACAGATCAGTCCGAACTGCCAGGCAATGTCCTCCAATGTAGTTGATGGTGAAAGATAGGGTGGTCATGCTGGATGATGGAAGGGTTTGGAACAAAGAGAAAATAACAAAACCTGTTAACTTCAACAACTGTTATTCATTATTTCTTCATAAAGTGATGAAAGAGAGAGTTACTTGGCGAGAACCTGCCAATCGCTCTTTGGTGGTCGCTTACGTGATGCACTTCCTATATACAACCTTTTTTTTCTTATATTTAGGATTCACCACAAGGCATAGGACCTGTTTTTGGCTTTACTTTCATATGCATAAAGGGAAGGTTCACAGATAAGTAGTAGAACCTTCCCTCACTTACATTTAAGCGGAGGGGAACCCTGAAATAATCTACTGGATATGTGATGCTTAACAAGGGCTTTCTTTGTGTTTTTGAGTGGCGGGCGCCCTTGTCGCTTTTTTTTGCCTCTATTGCTCCTCTGTGTCTAACAATACATATACTTAGCACATGCACAATTTCCACATGTAGTACACAGTACTGATCTATCCATGAACTGTACCCTTCCCAGGCATACATACATCCTGCGCAGAGTCACTCCTCCGGACCAGCACTCCACGGCTACCTGATGTAGGCAAAGGGCGAGTTAAGCAGACAGCAGCAGAAGTTTTAGACAAGCATTGGCATAGCCAATAGGTCTCACCTTTGGGACCTTATAAATGTTTAGCCAGAGATATTGACTTTGCCTATGTCTTTAAGCAGTGCTGTACAGAAGTCTGCAAAAAACACAGTTGATGGACAGAATGCAGAACAATGTCTTACATTCACCCCAGTACAAAGATCTGGGCCTAAATCCATCGTGTTTTGCTCTCCACACCACCCTAGGTCAGACACTGGCTATATGCAAATCAGCCTTGACCTTGTGCCTCATGGGAACAGTCCAGCCCGAACTACCAAGCCATGTCTTTCCTAGACCGGAATCAAGCATCCAAGGACCGGTTTCTGGCGATCAGCCTTCTTCAGCCTGGATAGCTTGACTCCAGTGATGTGGAGAGCCTGGGACTCACGTCTGAGCATACCCAGCCCACTCGGGGTGAAAATTGCAAAAAACACAGTTGATGGGCAGAATGCAGAACAATGTCTTACATTCACCCCAGTACAAAGATCTGGGCATATAGCCATTGTCTGACCTAGGGTGGTGTGGAGTGCAAAAAAACGATGGATTTAGGCCCAGATCTTTGTACGGGGTGCACACGCATGATCCCTGCTCGCCTATACAAAAAAGAAGCATTAGGGATTGAGACAGCAGTACAGTTGGGCACTCAGGGCACAGGTACACACTGTTAAGCATGCAGAGGACTTTTATATCCCAACAGACCCCAATCGTAATAAATGTACTCCAGTATCACAAGTGGCCAGTCACAGGTACTACAAATCCCTTCCTTTGAATATAATGGAGGTAGGGACTTAAAAAATATTGTTAAATTAAATTGAGTTAAATAAAACTAGAAATATAAATAAATATAATTTACAAAAGGTTAAAAACGTATATAAAAAAAAAAAACATTATTTTGTTAACTGGTTGAACTAACCGTGATTCAATTAAATATGAATGTAATTGTTGTATTAAAATATAAGTAAGGTAGTTTAAATTAATTTTATATAACACTTTTATTAATTCTGAATACTCAAACAAAAATTATTAATTTTTATTGTAGGTGTTTTTCATATTTAAACTATAAAAAGTAATTGTAATTTAATACATTCAAAAACTGAATTTTAAATGTAATTAAGTTAATATTGCTGTAGCATTTTTAATTAGTTATACAACTAAAATAAATACATAAATAATATTTGGTTAATATTTAACCTAAACAAAATTCTACTAATTCTTTCTAAGTTTAAAAATCATTTTACATTTTCTCTATGCATTACCATATGAAGATCTGCATATGGTAAAGTTTAGGGTAAAGTTTCCTATACTTCATCTCCATCACAGAGGTGGAGCTCTCCGCATGATAAATAATAAAGAACATTTTAAATACTGAACATATTTTATTATCCTATTAAATGATGAAATAGCGAGTCAATGCACCAGTCGCACCTCCCTCCTTATCCCCTAAGGCAAGTCCAAGTAGAAAATATAAAAAGCATCATTGTGTGCACATCTACTGCACCCGCTGTTTCCTAGGTGAGATCTAAAAAGATCAACAAAGTTCAACAAAGGGTGTGGATTGCACAGCCAGATCAGTATTCCACAATTAATGAGTTCATTCTTTTCATTTGGTGTTCCAGGTAAACTTTATTTTCCATAGAAATGGCACAGAACAGCCAACGCGTTTCGTCCACTACATGTGGACTTAATCAGGGTGTAGTTTCTTCAAAATATTGGAGCCTGAGGCATGCCATGATATGTACTATGGATCAGTACAGGCATAAGTAATCGCCTGTCTTTCGTTGGAACCCCAAATTTATAGGGGCGAGCAAAACTCATCAGAATTCTTGGAAATATGGCAAGGAAGCATCGTGATACGTGTTTTCTCCCGCCTGCAAATTGGAAGGACAGGCGATTACTTATACCTGTACTGATCCATGGTACATATCACAGCATGCCTCAGGCTCCAATATTTTGACGAAAATGTGCCCTGATGAAGTCCACATGTAGTGGACGAAACACGTTGGCTGTTCGGTGCTATTTCTATGGAAAATAAATCTGGAACGCCAAATGAAAAGAATGGACTAATTATTTGTGGAATACTGATACTCCACACACATTTGTTGATATTTTATCATACCGTCAGCATTGAACTTCTCACCATGTGAGATGTTGGCACTTAACACATACATTTCAAACTTAAACTTGTACAGCTTAAAGAATGTGCTGCACTTAGTGGATTTCAGCTGGTGGACTGAGGTGCTGGTATCCAGGACTGGCAGTTCTAGCCCAGAAAGTGGGAGTTGTGGACCAAAATCAGTGATGCGCCACATCATTTAAGCCACATTTATCATTCTGAGTATATGGAAAAGAATAACAAATCTGTGAGTTGGATCTGCGAATGAGAAATATGTAATGAGTGACAAATACATGACTATACAGATGAAGGCTATCGGTGAGTGGCCAAATTGTGGTTGGGTATTAACTAGGTCAAGAACTGTGTGACTGAGTGATGGACATGTGGGGATAGACTTTCTAGGTAGTATATAGGAGTGAAATTGAATAGCAAATGACCCGTTGTGCTTTGAAAATATGTAAGAAAAAGAGAACCCAGCATCTTCTTAAATATGGGCCAATGCTTCATGCCAACTTACAATGATCCTCACCTCTGCAAAGGGAAATGAGAGGGAGCGTCAATCTCAATGTCTCTTCATCCCTTGGGATTCTCTGCTTCAGCTGCCAATAACTGGGATGGATCAAGGCACAGAATGACCACCATATCCTAAGGTCATTGATCTGAGCCAGTGACTGGTAGCTGTAAGGTACACTGTCATGTCAGGAAGACAGGCAGGAGCTTGTTAATTGCAGACACAATTCTAGCACTCTTAAAGTAGGGCAGGGCTGAGATATCATATGGAAGCTAATGAATACCTAACGAGATTTTATAAATCAAAGATTAAGGTCATACAAAGAATCTGGGTTAGACTGCGATATGACTAGTCAAACTGTATAAGTGAAACATTTTTTTTTCTAAAAGACATGCTACAAATTGAGAGCGATGAACCAATAGAAACATAAACTGTACAATAAGAACTGTTGAGAAAGAATGTCTTTCCTAGTCACAACAAAATAGGAATTACGAAAAATAAAATTACCTTTTACTAACTTTTCATGTTTGTGGTCAATTTCAAGAATTTTCTGATAGCAATTCCTGGCCTAAACGAGGAAACAATCAGATTAAGATTTGTATTTAACACATGCAGTGTAGCAGTGGATGGGGGAAATTGTATACCCCGATTACATCCTCGTTTAATACATTATGACCCCTGAAACACTTAACTAAACAGTGTATACTGTATGCAAGAAACTCTGAAATCAAAACAGTACAGATTTAATGAGAAAATCACTTGTTATAAGTATTTTCACCTTCAAATGTGTCACGCACAGCGGTATGGTAGACGGTGAGCGGGGCACTGCTAATCACCCTGGTGTTCCCCCAGATGTTCTGGTATTGACGGTGGGGGGCTCCGATGAGCTGTCCCCCCCACCGGCCTTGAACTCTCCGGGTCAGATGCACGCTTGCCGAGCACAAGATGGTGGAGTGCTCCTCAGTGCTCTGACTGCGCCCCCCTCTGACCCCACTTATGGGAACTCTGCTATCATGGTTTTTGGGTCCTGACCTGGGTGCATCTTGCCATTTTGAGATGGTTTCCATTGATGACCACGACCCGGGTCTGCCATGTTGTGGATTCTTGTCCTTTCCTTTGGTCCATTGGATTCCATCCTGCCGACCTTCAGTCATTTCTCCTTTGCTGAACTGCCTTATCTCTTTCTCCCCCTCAGGTACCCCTCTCTCCTCTCACCAATCTCAGCCTCCCACTCTTCTCCCCCACCTACCGCTCTCTACCCCTTTTGATTTTTTTTATTTCCCCGTTAACTCAGTAAATATGTGATATATACTTGTCCAGCCTAATCGCTAGTAAAATGTAATCCTGAGCAAATCTACTATTTGTATATATATGTATACAGAGATAACTCTAACCACTAGTATATGTAGTAGACCCTTGTACTCACCAGCATTCCTTTTTTTTATTTTTTATTTGTTATTACTCACTACCATTCCTATGTGATTCTTAGAGTTTATCCATTTGTATCTTTTCCTTGAGTGACTTTACAACTTGTACATTTGCAATTTTCTCTGTTTAGGTCTCTTCCTTGTGTGACTTTACAACTTGTACATTTGCAATTTTTTCTGTTTGTATCTTTTATGTAACTCATGTAATCCTAAGTCCTTATGTATGGCAACTGGTTCTTTTGTAAAGCGCTCCGACACCTTCAGGTAATGTTTGCGCTATATAAAATCGCTTTAAATAAATAAATAAATAAATAAATATCACCTGATGGACCCCAAACTTTCAAAATTAATGTTCTCAATATTTGTAAACTTACAATGTTTCGCATAGTGAAGTGTCGGCAAAACACCACAAACCACAGAAAACCTTACGAATCATAGACCGAGCAGAGTTCTGATATTACTTCTCAAGAACATAATAGGACCTTACCTCACCATAGTCCTGTAGTCCAAGATTCGCTTTTCCCATGTGAACGTAAGCTTTAATACATTTTTCATTGCACTGCATGAAGAAGAACCATAAATCAGTTAATTTATGCACACATGCATGTCTACTAAATGCTAATACATTTTGTAACATGACATTTATATTTTTTGAAAGATTATACTGTAATTTTATATATAAACATTCACAATAGTGTTCACTTTTGGAGCTCCAAGGTTGTACCGCCTGTGAGGTGGTATCTTCTAGTATGCATTTCTCATAATTCAAACAAAGTGATGTTAGTCCCCAGTTGTTTTATTTACCCTCTTTGACATAAGAGGTCTCCAGCAGTGATTTCTAGTGTGGTCATTTTTTTTTATTCCAGTCTCCCTCAAAGATTCAGAAGATGCATAGGCTACTTCTGGCACCATCGTCACTCAGAAGCTTGCTTCCTTTGATAATCTTCGTTGAGGTAGATAGTTGTGGTCCCTTTGGCTTTGGATTGCGGATTGATTTAAGGTTTCACCCATAATGTCCTGTCTGCATAATCCTGTGATAAAAATGTTCTCCAATGTTTTCACAAAACTTATACAAACATTGGAGGGGCTCTTCCCTAGACATTTGTGCCCTGAGCTCATAACATGCACATGGGTCATAAGGTCATACTTCGTACACCTTTTTAACACTTATATAGATGTCAGTAGGCGAGCCAAGACTTTGAAGGTCAGGCTACAATGATGGTCCTTCCCTCTTCCACTTTACAGAAATCAAAGGGGCCATCACCTTTGGGTTATAGCCCAAAATGCTTAAAAACATCTTCACTAGACTCCACATCTTTGCCCTATGTTCAAAGAAAACATTATCATGAGGTGTGTTTCAAGTCCATGTGCTTTTTCAATCTGGAACTGAAGTAAAGAACACAGAGTTCACAAAACCCCTTTCTTTTACAGGCAGGAGCGCAGTGAACTACAGATAAATACCTGACACACGGAGAATGAAATGCCCAGGAACAAAGTGGAAAACGTGTCAGAAGCAGACATTTTGATATTCTGAATGTTTTACCTCCTCTACACCACTCCATATTCAAGGCAACTGAATTCACCAAGATCCTCTCAATAGCCCAAGAAGCTGACTTAAAACAAAAACATCCAAAGTGCCAGTGGAGCCCTGTCCTGCTATTTGGCAGAAGCAATTTCTCTCAAAATGTGAAGCTGACCTCAGAGACGTAATTAACATCCCCAGCCTCAAAGGCTTGGCCTAGCTCGATGAAACACCCTTCTTCACATTCCTTCTGAAGAAACAGGCAGTCGACCATTGGATTGCCAATCTTCTATATTCCAGCAAGGTCATGAAAAGATGGAAGAATGCATTTATGTAAACCACCTTTTGCTTTCCTTAGATGAAAACAAGGAAGCACCTTTCCTGCTTTTGGACCTTTCAGCAGCCTACAGCTTTGTGGACAACAACATACTACTACATGGGCTCCAGGGCTGTTTAATCAGGACCTGCCAAGTAATGGATGTAAAACTTTCTTACACACACGCATGTACAATGCCACGGGGCCTCGCTAGCCTTTCTGTTTAAATACATGTGTTCTTGCTGCAACTCCTCGAGCAGTATCAAATAAGCAGGCAAAATCAAAATCAGTAAACAGGACCACAACCCTAGACCTCATGTTCTACCAGATTCAAAGTAACGTGCTTTACACTGACAGAGAAACATATACAGACTCACCATTCTTTGTTTAGAAATCCTCGCTACTGAGGACCTCTCTCAATCCAATAAGCAACAAGCATCGGAAAGAAAACAGGTCTGGCCTATGTGAGAGCTATTGGCTTTCTAAATGTTTTTTAAGATGCTGCACAGCAAATCGAACTGCTGTGCAACATGGCTTAAAGTGAAAAAGGTGCTTTTACACGGCCAGCGCGGACAATGTCATAAATCGCTTTTTTTAACCCATGATGTACAGAAGCCCATGCTGCTGTGCAATATTTTTTTTTTTTTAAAAGCAAGGGGGAGAGAAACAGGAGAGGGGAATGGAACTGCAATAACAGACAGCAGGAGGAGGGGGTATGAGGAACACGAAATGAGGGAGTTACGGAGGAGGAGGAAGGGAGTACCAGACTGGGGATAGGGGAATGGGGGGGGAGAGTTTGAGTTTGAGTTTAAAACATTTATAAAGCGCGCATACACCTGGCGGTTTCATGGCGCTGAGGAGTACTGAACCCAGAAGGACAAGAAATCAAGGAGGAGGCAAGGAATAAAGCAGTTATTGTGGGAAGGCTTGTGAGAAAAGAAAGGTTTTTAGCGCCTTTCGGAAGTGTGGGTATTGAGTAGAAGATCTTAGGTGAGCGGGAAGGGAGTTCCAAAAGGTAGGGGCAAGTGTGGAGAATTTCGTGCCCCCCCCACTTTTTACGCCTAAAGCGGGGAACTGCCAGCAATTGTTGGAAGGAAGAGCGCAGTTCCCTGACGGGGGCGTAGGCTTTGATTTCCGAAGAGATGAAGGCAGGGGCTGCGCCGACCCGGGCCTGAAAAGTAATACAGCCCATTTTGAACTGAGCTCGTTCTCGGATAGGGAGCCAGTGTAAGGACTTGAAGAGAGGAGTGACACATAATATCTTAATCACATCATGAGCAGCGGATGGGCACAAAGTAAGTAGATTCAATCTGTGCTTGGTCCATGCTCCATAGAAAGGAAGGGAAATCAGGCTTGGCCTGTGCTGCCAATTAGGAGGCTGCATAGAAGAGGGACACTGAAGCCATCAAATATTAAGCAATGGGCGACCTCAAAGCCCTTTTTGTAAAAAATACTTTCTCGCAAGCTACAGCACATGCAGTGAATGCGCTCTCTGGGAGGCGTATTCAATGCTGACCTCTCCTTATGTGCCCTAAATCAATTTGGTGGTCGGAGACATATATTTACAGCTTTCCACACTCATGAAAATCCAGCACAACTCCAAAATGACCATCATAGGGAATTGATACACCTTCACTTTAGGAATTCTAACCATGTCAACAAGCCATTCCTACTGCATCCCAATACTGCCTTATGGTTATGGATTTAGTTAAATCTACAAAATGCAATAATGTGAGAATGAAAGCTCATTTGAGCAACATACTGTTAACAAAATTAAGGAAGGTAATCCTGGTGTACAGGATACAGGAAATATGATATTTAAGGAGAGATCAGCTCAAATGGATTTTTATTTTGTCTGGGAAACAACCTCTGAAACACCTACTGATTACTAATAGGGATGAGTGGTATTCATTGTCTTTTGCTGAAAATGTGATTGCAGCTATAGAGCCCCTGATGAGCTAGCCTACTTTTCACTCCTTAGTCTGGTATTTTTAAATGAACATAGATAATGACTTTGAAGTCTTTAGAACGAGAGTAAAAGCCCTACTGTGGCTGCAGACTCCTTGTATTTATTTACAATTGATAATTTGATAGTCACCGTGTGTGTAGAGTTATATTAAACAATGCTTGACAAAATAGCACACTTTATCAAGATTGTCTTAGTATAATTCGGTTTCATATTCTGAATAGCGTATTATTCTTTAACGTTCTAGTTATATAGGGCCATATATAGGTAATCTCTATTTACCGATTCTTAAATACCGAATTTTACTGATTCGGTATTTAAGAATCGGTAAATAGTATGTAGGTAAAAATTCGGTAAATTTTACCAATTCGGTAATATTCGGTATTACCGATTCGGTATTTACAGATTCAGTAATTCCTATTCATTCCTATGGCCCTGGAAGCCCATAGGAATGAATGGGAAGCCATTCACTATTACCGAATCGGTAATAGGGGGACCATATTCAAGGGTGGCAGGGTGTCACATTGACACCCTGTTGCATCCCTGAATCGTGTATGTGTGCACATGTGGCACACATACATGCCCTAAGGTCATGTATGTTTGCAACATGGCACTTTTAAAAAAGCTCAAAATTGCTTTTTTAAAGGTTTTCAATATTTACCACCAACTTGTAGTTGACTTCTACTTGCTACTGCACGCTCGCGTAAACCGCTGCTACCTGCTGATTTTAATATTTCAAAATTCACTTGCACTTGCACCTGCACCATCGCGCTGCTCGAATTTAGGACGCAGGCGCTTCTCAAGTATTGTGGACATCTTTGGGGGCCATAATTACTATTTAGCTCTTACCTGCACTATAATCGTCATGCCACCCGCATTTTGCGGGACTTAGGGCTTGTTGGAACCGCATTGCGGCGTTTTGGCCGCCATCTTGGAGGTGGGTAGCCAGGAGGTGCCGATTAACAGGCGCCATCTTGGGTGAGGGGCCAGAGGTTTGCCTCGCAGGACTACCGCGCTCAACGGCTATATATGGTGTGCCTTCCTCAAGGGCGCAGCGCAGGCGCGCAGCGGGCGCGCCGATGACGCGCCGGAGGTGCGCCAGAGGTAAGCCCGTTTGCGCCCGTTCGCGCACAGATCGCGACTAGCGCTAGCTATGCTGCCTCTCCGGCGCAACCTCGTCTAACCTACTCCAGAGCAGAGCTAATTCAGCTCGGTCAACATCTCCCGGTAAGTAATCCGCCGGGTTCTACCATCAACAACTCTGGGGTGCTGTCCTGTGGCCTGCTCAACGTCCAGTCGCTCTGTAAGCATCATGTTGAAATCGCACTCCTAATTGACTCATATGGGTTGGATGTGCTCTTTCTTACTGAGACGTGGACTCGAGCAGACAGTGAGGTAGTACTTGGGTTGGCCTGCCCTTCGGTATATAAAATCAGGCATAACCCTCGTCTGGAGAGTAGAGGTGGAGGTATAGGGCTTATCTTTAGAGACACTTTGGCCTTCTCTCAGTTTGAGGTAAAGGTGGTCCAAGGATTTGAACTTATGGGCTTCTCTCTTAAAGGACATATAGGAGTTTTGCAATCCGGATTGTTATGTTATAGACCACCCGGTAATGCATTGTCCAAGCTACCAGAACTGATTGACTTAATCTATGATATTTCTAATACTCATGCCAGATTAATTATTTTGGGGGATTTTAATCTGTGGCCTAACGGGCCTTTGAATACAGCCTATAGAGAACTGTGTCAGGCCTGCAGCAACCTTCAGTTGCAGCTGCTGGTACTTTCTCAGACTCTCCTGAAGGGCCATGCCCTAGACCTGGTTTTTGCGGAAACCACTCAGGTTGTGATCAGGGATATAGCTACCCAATGCTGGATGGATCACGCTCTAGTCCATTTCTCCCTATATCTCCCCGCCGACTCCTTGAGAGAGAG
The DNA here is from genome assembly GCF_964263255.1 of Lissotriton vulgaris. Lineage (NCBI taxonomy): Eukaryota > Metazoa > Chordata > Amphibia > Caudata > Salamandridae > Lissotriton > Lissotriton vulgaris. The sequence goes on along the minus strand of NC_141687.1, from coordinate 1,514,679,118 downwards.
CGGTTCGGGGCCTACCAAAGTCAGTAGGCAATGGTCCAAACTCCTGAACAACACTGGTCCACCTACTCTGCTCCCTGGAGGTTTCATTTTGGAGGGGAATGTGGAGGCGAGTTATTCCAGTCTGTGCCAGCAAATCGCCAACTCGCTGGACAAGCTGGTTCCCCTACGGAAATCAAGAGATAGACGTAGGCCTGCCATGCCATGGTATTCTAACAACCTTCTCCAATTGAAACTGCGGTGCAAACAGGCAGAAAGGGCATGGAGGAAGCATTACTCTGAGTCTGCTAGATCCCTCTTCAAACGAGCACTGCTGGACCATAAAGCCCAGATTAAGTGCGCTAAAGCTAAATATCTAGAGGATATGCTGCTGCAGGCATCCAACAAATCGCAGACCTTGTTTAAAATAGTTCATGACCTTTCCAGGCCGACTTGTGCGGCAAACAATATCCCGGCCTCACAGTTCCTATGTGATACTCTGGCAGCTGCCTTTGAGGATAAAATCGCCACTATCCTGAGTGGACTTTCTAACTCAGGTACTCCCTGTTTCCAGTCATTAGCTGCCCCTGCACCTACTCTTATTTTATGTGAGTCAGAAGAACGGACAGGTCATCCTCGGCTGGAGAGTTTTAATCTTCCCCCGTTCGATGATTGCTGCTCTCTAGCAAATGGGGTGCCCTCGGGCTCTCCCCTTGACCCACTACCCCATATCTTCTGGAAGCTTTTTCAGGAGGAACTTTTTCGCCCCCTCTATTCCATCTGTCATCAGTCTTTTAGCACTGACACGGTTCCGGAGTGTTGGAAGCTGGCAATGGTCTCCCCCCTCTTGAAGAAATTCACACTCGATCCCACCTGTCTGGCGAATCATCGGCCAATCTCGTTGCTTCCCTTCCCGGTCAAGATCATGGATAAACTTGTGACCCAGTCTCTGTCCAGCTTTCTGGAAAGTAACACCTGTTTGGATGTGGCCCAGTTCGGCTTCTGGCAGGCTCATGGTACGGAGTCGGCGCTGGTGGTCGTGCTGGATGCTCTTCGCTTGCGGGTCGACAATGGCCGGGCAGCCTTCTTAGTGCTGCTTGACATGTCGGCCGCGTTCGATACGGTCAGCCACTCCACTCTCATCAGCAGGCTGGAGGAGATTGGGGTAGCGGGATTGGCACGGGATTGGCTAATCTCATATCTCCAGAATAGACACCAGGTGGTGGCTTTACCGCCTTTCAGGTCAGGTATCAGGAGAGTAGGGCAGGGTGTACCCCAAGGGTCAGCGATTAGTCCTATTTTATTTAATTTGTACCTTCGTCCCCTGATTAGTTTGATTAAGTCCTTCGGTATCTCCGTGATTAACTACGCTGACGACACCCAGCTCATCTTCTCCCTTGAAGGAGAAGATGCTGTGTCCAAAGAGACTTTCCATCAATGTATGACTGCCACTGCAGACTGGTTGAGAAACAATTCTCTCCAGTTTAACGGCTCAAAGACCGAGGTACTGTATTGTTCATCTGACCGTACCCGTGTCCTTTACCGGCAGATTTTTGGCCTTCATCCTCCTTGGGCACAGTGGTGGTGGCGGACTCTGCTCGCAACCTTGGAGTTATGTTCGGCCCTAATTTACAGATCAATGGTTTTGTTAACAAAACCATTTCTACTTGCATGATGCTACTTCGCACTCTGCGAAAAATTCTTCCCCTGCTTTCGGCTAAGGCCAGGCCAGAGGTGGTGCGTGGTATTATCCTTAGCAGGATTGATTACTGTAACGCACTGCTTCTGGGGGCACCCAGCACTCTGATTAGCAAGCTGCAGCGTATTCAAAACATGGCAGCGAAGCTCGCTCTCCCCAAGCCGCGCGCAGCTTCCTCCTCCCTCACGCTGAAAGACCTTCACTGGTTACCAGTTCAGCAGCGAATCTGCTTTAAAGCATCCTGCCTGGTCTTTAAGGCTCTGCACGATCAAGGACCAGTCATGCTGCAGAATCTTTTTTTGTGGCTCCATGCAGCGAGACCATTACGCTCCTCCTCGGCATGTTTGGTGGTGGTTCCGAGAATCCAGAGGCTACGGATGGGTGGCCGCTCCTTTGGATACACATCCTCTAAACTCTAGAACTCCCTCCCCCTGTCTCTGAGGAGTCTAAGGGTATTTCCATCTTTTAAGAGGGGCTTAAAAACCTACCTCTTCCCTAGGACAGTGTAACGGTGTGATTGTGTATCTGGTTCAGTAGAGTCAAAGCGCCAGGATACCCTCTAGGTGACAGTCTGCGCTAAACAAATGTGCAATACATACATACATACATTGTAGTTGGTGGTAAATAACGAATCCTTAAATCAAAAATGCACTGACTTGAATGCTTCCTACATAGGATTTAAGGATTCGGTAATTTACCGATTAGGTGTTTTAAGATTTCGGTAATTTACTGATTCCTTAAATTACTGAATCGGTAAATTACCGAATCCTTAAATCAAGCCACCTACATTAGAAAAAGCTAAATAGCGGTCGGTAACGGCAAACTGCCGTTACCGATTTTCGTCTGTTACCGACTGGTATTAAGCTACCTACATATGGCCCATAATGTTTTAAATTCTATTTAATGTTTATGTGGCTAGTGGTCTTGGGCAAGGCCAAGGGCTAGAATAGCGTGCGCCGCCATTATGGAGGTCGTACCAGTCCCCGGGGACAGGGTTGGGGGGGAGGGGTCGCCACGCTAGTTGGTGACGCGGCACTCCCACCCCCAGAATTATCTATAGGGAGGATCGTATGAGCATGAACCGGAAGCACTTTAGCCGGAAGCACTAAGCCAACGTCGGGCAGGCCGGTCTGGACCGGCCTGCTCTGTGCTCCCCCTTTAAAAGGGGTTTGTGGGGAGCAGCGCAGTCTCTTATCTTTTCGCTCACCACAGGGAAGGCAGCCAGGCCCGCAGTGGCCCGTAACTTGTTTTTCTTTTTCTCATTTTACAGGTCTGGTCGGAGCGGAGAGCAAGAAGTGAAGCCGCAGGAGCGGGGTTTTTTCTATCTCGTTGGAGCGGAGAGCCAAACGAAAGCGGATTGTTTTCAAAATGAGCCAGTGAGCCTGTGGCGTCGGGACCCCGTTGTCTTGGAAGGTGTCCCCAAAGTGCGAGCAAAGAGCAGTGCAGGCGGCAGAAGCCGGTAATCTGGTGAGCAGTTGGACAGCCTCATTTCAGTTGGTGAGGTGTCGGGGGAGGGGGCGCGCATCAGCCAAATTTTTAAAGGGCGCATGTGCTATCGGGTGCGATCGCCGACTAAATTAGCTCATTTGGGAGAGCGTTAGACTGAAGAGCTAGAGGCCTCTGTGTTATTCCTAGGCTTCGGCACGATCCGAGAGGTTCCTTGCAGGGTGCAGGAACTGCCTTTGGGGCTAAGTGCAGAAAAGGAGCAAATCACACGATGCAATTGAAAGGGCCAGACAAAAATGGCTGAGTTGGGTAAAGAAAAGCCAGACGGGGTGCCGGCAATACCGGCGGGTGGTGCAACGTCTGTGGTCTCGGTCCCGGCCACTGGTGGTTAAGGCGCATTGCTGACAGTAAGCACACCAAAGGACCCAGGAGCACAAAAGACGGCTGATGCAGCAGCACCAGCAGGTACAAATAAGATGCTGCCCCCTTTAGGTTTGGTGGAGATGCGTTCTGCCAGGGAACAGTTGGGGCGGCATTTGTCTCAGACCAAAGAAAAGATCTGGAAGGGGGCATATGTGAGCATTTTTTCCCTTTTAATAGATGAGGCAGAAAGGGATGCGGCACGGAAGAACAAAGAATGGACACATCATAAAGAGTGGTCAAACATAATTTTGAAATACAGGGTAGAAGAGAACTCGACCAATTGGATACAAGGCTTTACTATATACATGGCAGTCATGTTGGAGTGTTTCCCAGAGGTTGGGTCTGAAATGGCATGTTACCAGAATAGGGTCACCGTCGCACATTCAACAAAGGGGGGCGATGGGTGGTAGGAATATGAAAAGAAATTTAGAAGGGCAAAGGCGCGGGGCCCATCGTTAGGATGGAACCAGAATGATATGTTTATTCATTTAAAACATTTACAGCCAGATTCATCAAGGGAATTTGCGCTCGCAAAGGGCCAGATTCTGAGAATCTGGCCCTTTGCAAGCGCAATTATTGCATTTGGGATTCATCATCCCAAATGCAAAATTTGCTATTACAGATTTCACATTTTAGCGAGGAATAGCATTTAAGGAATCTCTATTTGAGATTCCTTAAATGCAATTCATGAAACTTTTAAAATGTGCGAATTCGCAATTTCCAGCCGCTATTTACCGCGAAGTCTGACTTCATGGTAAATAGCGGAAACTTAGAAAAATGCACTTTAGTGCATTTTTCTAAGTGGTATGTTACACACACACACACATGTCCTTTGGACATGTGTGTGCGCGACATCAGGCTACATTTCCATTTCAGGGGTGCTTCAGGGTGGCCTTTGGACACCCCTGTGACCCTTGAAATCGCATCCTTTAGGCCCATAGGAATGAATGGGGAGTTATTCCTTATTTGCGATTAGCAATTTGCTAATCGCAAATAAGGAATGTGTAGGAATCGCAATTTATTTAGCGATTCCTACATGAATCCTGTTTTGCGAGTCCTTAATAGCGATTCCTTAATAATCACTATTAAGGACTCGCAAAACGGGACCATGATGAATCTGGCTGTTAGTCCAGGGCCCATCAGACACTCTACGGGGGCAGACACAAGAAATTGGGAGTTTTCAGCTCTTTAGGGCGGGCCCTGCCAGTAATGCCAGGCGCATTGCAGGAAAATCAGGGGGCACAGGGAGAAAGGGTGTCTGTTTTGATTACAAGAAGAGGACCTGCAGTAGAGCACCAGGTACATGTAGGTTCAAGCATTCCTGTGGTTTCTGTGGTAACGTGTCCCACTCTGAGTCCAATTGTTTCAAGAAATCCAGAGAGATAGGGGTCAAGAAAAAGGAATGAGGAGGCACCCGTACAAAAGGCTAGATCCCCAGTGAATTTTGGCGCCATGATTCCCTGGTTAAACATGTACAACTGCCCTGAGGCTGCAAGAACTATCAGGGAGAGGTTTGTAGAAGGTTTCAGGATACCGGCGCAGGGCTACAATGAGGTGGCACACTGCAGGAACCAGCTCTCGGTTAGGTCCAATGAGGGCATAGCAGCAGCAAAAATTCAGAAGGAAGTAAAAGTGGGTAGAGTGGCGGGCCCATTTGACAACGTCCCAATGGATGACTTTGTATGCTTACCACGTTATTGTCGAAATCGAACATTGATCCCGCTTTCAGACTACTGCCTGTGCCCCCTTTAGACTTCCACCTGCTGGGGTTCCAATTCCAAGGAAAGTATTACGTGGACAAATGTATGCCAATGGGTTGCTCTGTATCCTGTGTCTATTTTGAGAAATGTAGCTCTTTTCTAGAGTGGGTTTTCAGGAGGGACACGGGCCACCAGTGGGTGCTACATCACCTCGCCGATTTTCTTTTCTTGGGTGCATCAGGCTCGGGGGAATTCAGGGCAGCATTATCAAAGTTCTGTGCCCTCATGCAAGAGTTTGGCGTGCCATTGGCACCCGGCAAAACAGTGGGTCCAAGCACAACAATTGAATTCCTAGGGATTGAGCTGAATTCTGTGCAAGGGGTGTCTAGGTTACCAGCTGAGAAGGTAAATGAATTCAGGGTAGCTTTACAGCACTGCCTAACCAAAGGGAAGGTTACGTTGCACCACTTACAGCAGGTAGTAGGACAGTTGAATTTTGCACTACGAATAACCCCAATGGCACAGCAATTTTCCCGCACCGTTGCGCAGGCCATGTCGGGTCTCAGAGAGAAACATCATCACACCAGGCTATCCAGAGAGGTCAAGCAGGACATGTTTATTTGGAAGGCATTCCTGCGCGATTTCTATGGTAGGGTGGTGTGGCCTAGCTCGCCCAGGTCCAGTCCAGAATTGAGCAGGATGACCGACGCAGCAGGTAGCAAAGGTTTCGGTGCTATTCTGGGGTCCGAGTGGGTTGCGCAGCGGTGGGCGGGTGGGTGGAGAGACTCTGGGCTCACAGGTAACATAAGCTTCTTAGACCTCTTTACCATCCTGGTGACACTGTCTGTGTGGGCTGAGGGACCAGTCTGTAATATTCTGGTCAGACAACATGGCAGTGGTGGAATGCAATAACGACCAAACTGCTAAGTGTGGTATGATACTGCGTTTGTTGAAAGAAATTGTTTTTCAATGTATGACATTGAATGTCCTTTTTAAAACCAAGCACGTGCCGGGTATAGTGAATCATGCAGCTGATGCATTGTCTCGTTTTAAAATGCTGGCATTCAGGTCACACATCCCAGATGCAGCGGTACACCCAACACCTTTCCCAGAAAAGTTTTGGCAGCTTGGTGCCCCCAATTATCGGACCTCGTGGCAGCTAGCCTACCACCCAGAACCAGGAGTTCTTACAAAGGGTCTTTTGGGTCTTTTTGACATTTCTTGGGGGAAACGTGGGAACACAAGAAGCACGACCCAGGGTCAGTGGTTGTGTATCTTGCTTTTATGAGGGGGCAGGAGCACACGGTAGCAGGGGCTAGGCGGCACATCACAGCAATATCATTTTTTGCCAAGATAAAGGGGGCAGGGGATCCCACAAGGAACTTTGTTGTGTGCCAGGCTTTGAAAGGCTGGCCACGCTTGCAGGGGGACAGTCCGATGTCAGGAGACCCATAGGAATGGAAACGTTAGCTAGTCTAATGGTAGCCCAGCCGCAGGTTTGTGAATCTACATTCCTCGCATTTTATGGTGCCTTTAGGATAGGAGAACTGGTGCCAAAGAACAAAAGGGACTGGCAGGGTGGCCTACAGGTGGGACATGTAAACATAGGCAGGGTGCCGTGCTGATCTCCATATACAAGTCCATGACTGATCAGGGAGGCAGGGGTGAGAGCATAGTGCTACACAGGGCAGGGAACCATGCATGCTGCCCTGTTGCCGGACTAGAGGCCTTTATGGCACAACGGGCGGGAGTCACGGGGAGCCTCTTTTGATACATAGGAATGGGTCACCCCTCACTACATTTCAGTTAAAAAAAGTCATGGCTCTGGGCATGCAAGACACTAGGCGGGATTCTGCTAACTTAGGGACCCACTCTTTCAGGATAGGGGCAGTCATGGAGGCAGTGGCCAGCGGGTTGAGGGACGAGCAGGTCAAGATGATCGGTAGGTAGTTCTCTAGCTGTTGTAAGTGATATGTGCGGCTGCACATGCTTTAGCTTGTTTTTGTTGGTTGTTTTCATGTTAACTGCGATTTTCTTCACCCTGTGACTCGGAGAGAAGATGACATTAGTTAACTATTATAGAGTGCTATGTGCAGTTAGATATGTCTTAGTATGCCTGTGTGGCAATGCATTTACGGGTTTCCTATTCTTCATGTTTACTTGCAGTTTCTTCATCCTGTGACTCAGGGGAGAAGCCTGCATTGGTCCCCAATCAAGATAAGAGGAGGTCATTGTGTCAAGCAGGGGGACGTCAGACAACAAGCTACGAAAGAACAGCACAGGTGATGGCGCAAGGTCACTCTAGGTCCCAGGAACAGAAATCTGGGTTGTAGGACATTCATATGTCCGTCGTTTGAAAACTTTCTTTTCAGGGGCCTACGAGGCCAGGGCATGTCAGTTGTGAACAAGATGGTATTTTTGGGGCAGGGCGATCTGTGCGTGGGGTAATTCAGGGAACTGGTGAATCGCGCTTTAAAAGAAAGTAAGGGACCACCTGCGATATGGATCCTGCACCTAGGGGGTAACGACTTGGCTCGACTAGGGCGGAGGGTGCTAGTGGAGGACCTGCTCACCGAGGTAGGATGGTTGGCAAAGAGGTGTCCCGAGTCTATGATCGTCTGGTCTCACATGATCCCTGGGTTTCAGTGGAGGAAGGGGGGGGGGGGAGGTCAGTACGGGCGTTGAATCACGTGGTAAAGCAGATAAACAACAAGCTAGATAAGCTATTCAGGACCCCTAAATTGAGGTCAATAGGACATAGGTACATCAGGGGGGTTCTGTTTTTTTTTTTGCAGGACGGGCTTCACCTCTCATACAAGGGAAATCAAGCCTTTATGGAAGACATCTTAGCTTGGGTGGAGAGTATGGGACGCAGGACATTACCTCCTAGTGGGCTGAGGGGTAGGCCAGATAGTCGGGCAACTATGCTGGCCTGTGGCGGTGAGGTCATGATTGGTAAGCATAGTCTTCGGTTCTTAGAGGTCAGCACCGTGTAACTCCAGGGGCAGTGACAACTGGTAAGTAGGCTGTCAAGGTGCGGGGGCCGGAGGAGTCATTCTTCCTAGTGGGCCTGTGGCAACCCCCTGCACGTGCAGTCGTATCAGGGCGCCAGTATTTCTGACATTATTCTATCCCAAAGTACAGCCTCGGGACGGAGAGAAATAAAAGGTTCACCTAAGAAAAATAAATAGATAACTAAATAAAGCAAGACAGTGTTCACAAAGCAGCCAGATTAATTTTATTCACACCCAAACACATTAGCACCACTCTACAGTGTATGCCAGTGAAGCGCTACTTTTGTTTTATCTTTTTTTTTAACAGCATTGTTTTCCCTGAATGAGGAAGTGCACCATACCTGGAGATACTGCAATGCCTGATTGATAGGTAGATTGGAAAACAAAATGCGTACTGCGGCTCGGTGTTCATGGATGTAGTCTTTTTAAACCATACTGCTTGCGTTTTGTAAGGATATAAGCAATGGACATTGAAGTGGGTACCTTTCGGGCCCTGTAGTCATGTCCTTAACTTTTCAGGCACAAGCACTCACTGATTTCTGAATAGTGAGGGTAAATGCATTAAGTTATACATGTTGCTCCTGTTTACATTTCACATGCTAAACTTAATCTTGCATTCCCTATGAGTATTTGTTTATTTCAGGATGTTCTTACGTTTTTTTAGGCAGTGTATTGCGCTTGTCTAGTGCATAATTTTAATTGTTTCGCATCGAGGTATTTATAGCAGGGCACAATTGGGTTGTAGTTGAAGGCCGTGCAAGTTTCTCGCAGTGGGGCAGTATGGTGTTCAGTGGGGGAGAGGATGTGGCACTATGGTAAGAGCTGCTGAATTTGGTACTGGGGAACCAAGTTCAGCCTTCATGACCAGTCCCCCAGACCACTCTCCTGAGGGAGCACATTCCCACGCTAGGCCTAAGAAGGCCCAGCAAGAACATCGAAGCGCTGGTGTCTTAGCACAAGAAGGTTTACCCTAGTGGGGGCAAGTGTGGGTTAACCTTGGAGGCCTGTCCACCACAATCCATACTGAAGTTCGCCTCTAGTCTTGGGGGCAGGCTTGTGAAGCAGCACACTCTAGCAGTTTATAAGTTAAAATCCTAACATAGAACAGTGACCTGTTGTCATCTAAGAGCTGCATGCAAACTGCAAGGTATAAATTAGAGCATTATCGGTTTTTCCCCCAGTCTTTGATTATCCTAATGTTGCAAAAAAGTGTTCTTTTGGATAGAAATCAATTCTGATTAGTAAGGAAAATCCCCAACCATGGTATTACGTTTTAAATTCTGAGTTTGTGTTTGTCCAGACCAATCAATATTAAACTATACTGCCTACTAGTATGGTTGCCATGTGACTTCTATACCTTTTAGTCCTTTGTCTTATGTAACATTTCCTATACCGTGATTTACACATGTATAATTCATTGACTCTTTGTAGTCTGTGTGATGCAAAGTGCTCTGAAACCCTACACTGGTATGAGTGGCGCTGTAAATCAAATTAAATGCATCTGAGAGAGAGTGTGGTTATGGAGACCTGAGGGGCACTGTTAAAGGGTGGAATTGAGGGAATCCGTGGCGGAGGTGGCCATTGGGGGTCACCAACAAACACTGTTGCACAGGGCGCCACCAGCCCTAAAGCCGGCCCTGTCCTTGATGCCAGCCCAGCCCGCATCACCAAATGGTACCTCCATTGGCCTTGTTTCAGCAGTGGCAGCTACAACTCACCAGGGATTGTCAATGCAGGATTTGCACGCACACCAACCTAAGTTTGCAAACTTCACATTCTCTCTGCTTCATGCACAAGCACTTTTAAGATGTGCTGCCTGCTTTGGGGCCACTGGAATTGCGCAGCAAAAAAGACAAAATTGCGCCAAAGTGTTGACTAAATTATGCAGCAAAAAAAGGCTGCAGTATATTTTCTGACACTTTATTATTTTGACATTTTTACACATGCTAACAGTATCTGGAAAGATTTTGCCTTTTTAGTACCAGTGTAAAATACAAATGCAGCAGTGAGAAAGGTGATCAGTCAACCTTTACAAAGGGCCGTTCACTCCGCAGCAACACCAGTGACATTGTTTAGTAACTTTTGATCCGTTTGAGCTACAAACAATTTATTAGTTAAAATCGTCAGATTATGTAGCAGATGTTGTATTATGTGGCAAATATGGCAATAATTATATAGAAAGCTTTTGCAAACTATGATATTTTTCCCATTCATGTTTGAACTGTTCTTGTGGAAAAAAGGAGAAGTGCTGATGACGGAAACTCCATGGCTCAGAGACAAATAGCTTGTGCTTCCACTTTTAAGCGTATTTGGGACATTCTGTGATTGGAAACATATCCCATTTTGTGATTATATTTTAATTTCAGTAACTCATATTAAACCTCAAATATTATGTGTATCCATTGATTGAATTAAATAACATAATAATCTGTAACTGGTCAGTGAAATGTCTTTAAAAATGTAATCTTATTTGAGCTTTTAACTGAATTGAATTGATTTGAAGTGAATTGAATTGATTTAGTTGTTTTTAAAATGTTGTGGTGTTCGATGTGTACATAGTTTTATTTGCTGCAGCACTTTATTTAGGCTATACTCGTACAGGGAACTTAGCATTTGAATGTGGGCTAATCTGCTTTCCTTACCGAGGGGGTGTGTGCCGGGGGCGAGCTGACTACCGTTGCCGCCGCTGCCACTTTCCCATTCTCACACTGTGTCTCCGGTCCGCCACGATTTTGCCAATTGCACGGAGAGACACAGCCTCTCCCCTTCCTGCCACACGACAACTTCCGCATCCGGCCAGCAATATAACGCAGATGCTGAGCAGGATGCGAACAGTGGACACGCGCAGCTGGCGCGCCGGAGGCGTGCCTAAGGCAAGCCCGTCTGCGCCCAACCGGGACCAGGAACCATGCTCCATCACCAATAGGTCGACATATTTACACTAGGAGACAACTTTTAGAGCTTAGGCCATTAAATCCCCCTCCGTGTGTATTGAAGATGGACCCTATCCACCTACCTGTGCCTAGCAGAACGCGTCAACACTGCCGATTCAAGTCGCCCGCTCCCAAGGACAAGTCCCTTGGTTCTCCCCACTCCCATAATTCCACTTGGCATCTTGGACTGGTTAAAGCCCGGTCAATCCCAAGACATGCCTTAGATATCAGGACTCTGTTAGAAGAGGACTCCTTCAATGTTCTATTTATTACGGAGACCTGGCTCAAGGGTAGCTCCGGGCCAGATATTAATCTAGCACTCCCTCCTGGATACCATAATCACAGATTAGATCGAGAGAATAAACCTGAGGGTGGAGTTGCCATTATCTTAAAAACTGCCTTCAAGTGCACCATGATTCCACTCTCTCTTCCAGAGTGCGAAAGTGCGCAGTTCCACATCACTCTCTCTCCCTCCTATACCCACTCTGGTATCCTTGTTTATAAACCAACAGGCCCCTGCCCCACTTTCTTAGAGATACTGCCAGATACCTTAGCCAGTTTATCCCTAGCGAAAAATTCCTTCACCTTGTCAGTCGATTTTAATCTTCATTTTGAAGCACTGGAGGCACCCCCCATAGAGATTACAATATGATCTGGAGGCTCTTGACTGTGCACAACTGATCTCCACTCCCACTCATGATAAAGGACATACGTTGGACCTTATATTCTCTAATGACCCCCAGGTCACGATATCAGAGGTCATCTCAGTCCCGTGGTCTGATCACGGTCTTATCCGGTTTGGGCTAGCCAAACCTGCTAGACAAACTAGGGATAAGGGGGAATCCACGATAACCAGGAGCTGTTCAAAGGTCGACACAGATGCTTAGACTCTACCCTAATGAACACATTGGTCCAACATGGATTGCAGTCAAGAGGAGGACTTCAAGAAATGGGAAAACTGGATTAGCCAGTCTCTGGAGGTGTGTGCCCCACTAGAAAAAATGCCTAAACAAAAAGATCAGAAAAGCACCATGGTTCAATGAACATTTGCTATCATTGAAGAAGCAATGCAAGAGATTAGAAAGGGATTGGAGAAAGGACTTCAAACTCCCCAAAAAATCAACTACAAATCCTCTATCAGATGCTACCATAAAGAACTAAAACTGGCACAAGCTAAATTCTACGAGGGGAAAATTTCCCAGGCACTTAACTCCCCAAAGGAACTCTTCAGAGCAGTCAAAAATCCGACCACTCCCTAAGAAACCAACGGATCTCCAACTGCCACGATTCAAAGATGCAATCTAATAGCCTCTTTCTTTCACAAAAAAGTGGCGGATATTTATGGGCTCTTTCAGAACACCACCCAGCCCGCTCAAGAAGAACCACACAGGAATAGCGTTCCAGCCTCCGCCCCTTACCTGACTCATTTTCCTCGACTGGAGGACGATGTGACCCTTAAGCTGCTTAGGTCCATCAAATCAGGCTCCCCATTAGATTAGGCGCCCGCACGCCATTCTCAAGGTGAATGAGGACATTCTTTCCCCCCTAGTGAAGATTCTTAACAAATCACTTGACGCAGGGTAGGTCCCTCGAGCATGGAAACATGCCATAATAAGACCCATCCTAAAAAAAAACAGCTGGACCCAGACACACTTGGTAACCTACAACCCATTTCACTTCTCCCCCTCCTTGGCAAACTCCTAGAAAGGCATGTCAACCAGACTTTAGTCAACTATCTGGATGGGAAAAAGCTACTCCACCCCACGCAGATGGGTTTCCGCGCTCTTCATAGTACAGAATCAGTGCTCCTGGTAGTCACAGAGGAACTGAAAGCCATACTAGACAAGGGAGGGTCAGCCGCCATAAAACTGCTCGATCTCAGCGCGGCATTTGATACTGTCAACCATGCCATACTAAAAAACAGACTGAGAGAAAAAGGGAACCAGAACAAAGTGATGGAGTGGCTAAGCTCCTTTCTGGACGGCCGGTCTATCCAAGTGATGGATCATGACTGCCTCTCAGATAGCCTGCCTATGAAATTTGGACTACCTAGGGGCTCCTTCTGGAGCCCAACGATTTTTAATATATATGTCAGACAGCTAGCCACCATTATGCAAGAGTTTGGCATAGTAGGAGTATTGTATGCTGACGACACCCAGCTGATTGTCTTTCTGTCCCAAGACCAAAACCAAGGCAACATGCAATTGGGTCCCTGCCTAAACAAACTGCTGTCGCACTGGATGTCAAACAGTTACCTAAATTCTCACACCTGATTCCAAAACTATCGAACAAGTTGCCTCAGGACCTTATAGAGCTACAAAATGAAATGGCATTCAGGAAAAAAATGAAGACCTGGCTATTCCCCCTAAAACTCTAATAGGCTTCTCCTCCTATCACAGTCAGTACCTTAGGGTAGCCATGCGCTGTATAAATCCTCATATCAAATCAAACCTCTGACTCCGCCCACTGATCCAGTTCTCTGGTTATTCCCACCCTTTGATTCTCCACCCACAGGTCCCCTACTTTTTTTCCCCACTTCGACCAGTGAACGTATAAGATTACTAAACGTTCTAATACTTTAATCAGTGATGTAGACATGACAGTACTCATGAAATGCAGCACTGGTTCTTGCAGGGCAGTTAAAATCAAACATTTTTGTGAGTCATATCTCATGAAAGCGTAAAGGATTGCTTTTGCTCAAGAAACTGCTGTATTTTCTAAAGCACTGGTGTTCATTTTGCCTCAGTACCTTATAATTCCAGTTTAATAATCACGCTACTGTAAGAGCTGCAAGAAACGCCTTTAATTGCACATATATTCTGCCTAATTTGCTTCTTTTTCCAGAGTAATTCAGCCATTTCCACCACATAATTTAGTCATGTAGGGCCACTGAATTCCAACAGCCTAGCTAAAATAGCACCCACCGAGCCATAGCTGCTATTCAGGAACGCTGCACGTGCAGACTCTTAAAAAAAACACAAAAAGAAAAAACTCACCAATTTGGGGTTAACCAACGCTGAAACATCTAATCAAATCCTTAGATACAGACATTTACCCCAGAAATCCAATATCCGCTATTGAAGCCTTAATGAGAGCAAATTGCTGTACTTCGAACTGTGTGGCCTCTCTTTCATCTACTGCCACAGAGGTAACTCAAAATTGATTAATGAGACGTGCACAGCAATCAGAAATAAGTAACTCAGACATCCCAGCAAATAGGTTCATATCCCTGCGTTACCAAGCAATCCCCGCCCTTTCACCCCTTATCCAGGAGACTTTTTTAGAAGGAATTAAACCAGGCTTATTGTATACTCTCGTAGGATCAGGTTTGTTCATGTAGTAGCCAGAGAAATTCTGAATTTCATGGGATTATGGTGTTCTCTGAGAATCCTTCAATGCATTGAACAGTTCTTGGTTTACCTGATTCAGTTCAGTTTGCAAATGTAAGGTATTTGTGTGGATACAAATAAATGTGTTATATGTTTGAACGATTTCAAACACAGTGCCATAATAGTTTATAATTTACGGCCCCCTTTTTGCTGCAGTTCTGCTGTAAATGTCAGAAGTAGCGATCAATTAACTAAACTGTGTTCATTTTATCGACTTCAGAAAGATGAAAGTCGGAGTAGAGCTTGCTTAGATTTCAAAACAGTTATCCCCTGGTGGCATTCAGATGTTAGTATTGGGTGCTTACTCATTAGCCCTCCTTGCCGGTTATAATGGTTTAGCTTGTCATAAATGATGGTAAAGCAGTTGACATTTTGCAGCAGAAAAGCACCCACAACTACAGCTAGTGCTGGCACTTTGGGGTGATAATCCCGAGCTCATGGCTGGTAGCAGATGGGGGCATTAAATCCTCATGGAAACCAGTGGCTCTTACGCTGCTTCTAAGCACTCAAGTTGGTCTACTGTTTATTTCAGCGGCTCATATGGTGCACAATAATCGAAGTCCACAAAGGATTTGTGACACAGAGTCGGCAAGCTTCTTGAAGGTGTGCATCTTTCCAAAGTAATTCTTGAATAGTACAAAACTTCCTGAAAGATAGTTTATTTTCCAGCACTTTCTGAAAGTGTTGTAGAGTTTCAGTCCATACTTAAAGGCAGCAAGATGTTTTTTACCCCCTCAAACTGTCACGTTTTCAATCCTTCCCTGAAGATAATCAGCGTTTCCAACACTTTATTTTTTTAATGTTTTTATTTTTATTTATGTTCCGGAAGATTCTTAGTTTCTATGAAGCATCCTTGATGGTTGTGAGCTTTTCAGAACCTTCCACCTACTCCTCATATTTGTTGGGGCCCTGTCACTCCCATGTCCTGAGCCCTGGGCAGACCTTTGATTACATGGAATTTCCAATATTCACGCGAATATGCCTGCTCGCGTAACTAAGAGCAATCTGGGGGAATAAAATCCTTCTGCGAGCAGCCGCTTGCACTCAATATTCATGTTCAGCTACATTTAGAGCTAAATGCTGGCAATAAGTTGAGAGAAACTCCTAACCCAAGAGCACATTTAGTGAGTGTGGCTATTCACTTTCTGTTGCATTTATCACTATTTCCAAGCACAAAATGCATCAGTGCGTCCATTTTGGATGCAAAAAGGCATTTTTCTTCTATGAAATAGAACTAAACGCAGAATTACTCCTCTCGCATTAATCAAGCATATTGTTACAGAATTTTTAAGTAATTCCACTTGATATGATATACGCAATTACGCCCACCCCGAATTTTCCTACAGATATTCATAGGCTTTGGATTGAATGGCGGTCTTCTGAGAGCTTACTTCACCCCACCCTCTTGCACCGACTACAGTGGGAATGGTTATCACCAAGCTACTAATCTACACCCACTCGGATTAAGCATGAGACCGTAGCTCAGGAGACTGGGCTAGAAGCATCTACTGTTCCAAGGATTGTGGTTTTATTGTTTCGCAGTCATGCCCACACTCAATTCTGGTCAGCAGATGCTTTCGCGTAAATAGCATTTTCATGGATTTCTGCCCTCCCCATTCATAATACTTTGTATCAGCTTCAAAGTACTTTAGCGGTGCTTTGTAATATCGTTATGAACAATAGATTTGCATTCATACACCTGATAATGAACATGGATAAGTCACAATATCCTTTCGCTGGCTTCATTTTAGGCGTTCTTAATATTATTTCCTGATTAATAGCTAGTCCTTTAGGCAAGAGAGGGTCTGTGCCAGTAGTTCTCTTGTTACTAAAAATAAAATTTGCAAATAGCTCAGCATGCCTAAAAGACCCCCATTCCTTGGTCAGAGAGTTTTCTGCACAGTCATTTTGAACCCTACTCAACCAGCTTAGATGGCGCGGCTGGGCAGGCTAGTAGTGTTACACATTGTTGCTTTAAGTGTGTGTTCCTGTTCACAGTCCCTGTCCCTGGCCATGGTGTAGGTCCCGCCATGTCCTATTCACGGCCAGGATGGGAGGGAGCTGGAACGGTCCAGGTCACCACTCCATTACCTGGCAGGATGGCAGCTGGGCACAAGCAATACTGTTCAGGCTGGTAGTATACTGGCGCAGATAGGGTGCCACTGATCACAGATAAACAGCCTGCTCCAACCAATCTCACCCCAGTAAAAGATCTGCCAGCAGTGCAAAACCGAGCACAAAGAAGGGGTGTGCAAGAGATATTTACCCTGCCACAACACTCAGCAGCTCAGCTACTGGTGAAGATATCATTCTGGTAACCTCATACCACTGTGCCACGGTAACCACATATGATGTTGCAACATCCACGTCTGGGCAGGCCAAAGGAAAACTGGTAAAACACTTCAGGGCTGTCACCTACAGCACACTGAAAGTGCCAGTTCCACAGAAACAAGTGCTTTTTGCACTCACAGGCACTGGGCCAGTCTCACGTTTCTGACGAGTTCCCAGAAATAAACTTTAGCAGCACTTCACAAGTGCTGAGGCAACCAAAAAAACTGCTGGGTCTTTTACAGTAAGCAAACATGATCTGGAACACAAAAGCATTTGTGACGATTGGATATTTCTGGAGCACATCTATCTTTGTTGAAAGGTCTTTTGAAAATCTAAGCAAACTGCTCGCTGCATGGTTCTGCATATTCCTATTGTGGGATATTATCTCTGCTTTGATTAATGGAAATCACCGACAAAAGGTTGCGGCGTCGTCAGGTGCACATGGCGACAGCCCATAAGTCAGAGCAGCCATCAGCATCAGTCAAGATCGTATCAAACGAGTATGCAGAAATACAGTATGACAACAAAAAAGGTCCAATTGATGTATTATCTTCGGAGAGAATAGAACCCTTCGTCCTGGAAACACGAGCACAGCAATTGATCTTGCTAAGAGGGCAAGCAGCGTGTTGCAGGGGGGCATGTCCCTTTCAAATTATTGCACTCTGGTGACAGGCGTTTGGAATTACTTTTTGTTGCTCGTCAAGGTTTCTCAAGGTTGTGCCTGCCTAAGGTGCCCATTTATATCTCGTGGATACTGAACGTGAATATACAGAAGCCACCCGAGATGGGCGACAGCCTACGCAGAGCGATAACCTGAAACACTCGACCAATAGTGGCCTTCGTTTGCAAAGCTTGATTAGTGAGGACTGGGCTCGTGAGAAGTGCCATAAAACGTGCTGTCTGCAGTACAGGTGCAAACTCACAACAAGGGGCAGCGCCTCAGTGAGCATCAGATCGGTGGTTTCTAACCGCTGGTCCATCGTTCAATGCAGAGGGACTAGCAGTGCTTTTAAGGGTGGGTCAGTCATCCTTCTACAAGCGTGTTCAGTGTATGGCTGCCCCTGCCTGTGGAAAGATGGTTGCAAGCTTTCCTAAGACTGTATGCCCACTAGTAATAGGCACCCTTTAGAATTGTTCTTACTATGCACAACTTACTAGTTTGTAAACTATTAATGTGGTCCCTGGCAGCCTGTTTGCGTCTGCACCAGCATAGCTAATGCAGTGTAGGTGCAAAGGTGTACCTCAGGAAAAGCACACCTTTGCATTGCGTCACTCCACCAACAAGATTGTGGAGTGACAAAATGCAAACCGTATAATGAGCTGTTAGCAAGATGGCGGTGGTGAGAGGCTCCCCCGCTGAACTCCAACTTTCAGGTTGAAGCAGAGAATGCCCGATGCATGCCATCCAGCTGTAATTGATTTTGCTGGAAAGACTGCGGTGGCTCCAGGGAGACGACCCGTGAGTTTTGCCGTGATAGTCTGGTGGGTGCTCGATGCTCTCCACCTTGCTCGTTATTATGAGGTTTGTTCGGTATGCTTGCCTGCCGTTGTCCCTCGATGGTCTGTGGAGTAGAGCTGTCCACGGTCTCAGTGGTGTTGAGGTGGGTTGTCACAGGGGTGTAGAGAACAGTGCAAGTGCCCCTGGAAGACACCTACATATCTTGCTGCAGGTTTGGGTAATTTGGAACAATGTGGGCCGGATTCTCCTCCAGGAGCCTGGCTGGCACCCTTTTGCTATATGGTTCACTTGGAGGTAGCTATGTGTGGCTTTTTGATGAGCTCCTAGGTAACTAGACTGCCAACACGCTGTTTCCGTATTACAGTGCACCGAAACAAGCTTGAATTGGAGTGGCCATGTTGGGTGGAAAAATGGCCATTTGCCATTCTTAACTGCTTCATGTCGGGAACTCGATCTAAACCGAATCGCACCTCGAAACCATCCCGCCATACTCCCTCATTTTGCCATTCCCAATACCTGATCAACAAAGGGATGAAATGTTAACTATGTAGTCTTTGTCAAGAGTTTTCCTTTAACTTACCAGGTGTTGGGTGCAACTCGGCTTGACCCCTTTTATTCTGGAGTACTGGTTAAGAGAGAGGCGTCGCAAGTTACCTTACCTCTTTGCTTCTGGGTCTGAACACAAAATGAGCCTACTATGCTTATTATAACAGTTACAAAATACACACAATTGATGGACGGAATGCAGAACAAATCAAAAAATTCACCCCAGTCAAGAGATCTGGGTTAAATCCATCATTATTTTGTTCACCATGCCACCCCAGTTTAGACCTGGCCATATGCAAATCAGTCTTGACCCTGTGCCTTATGGGAACAGTCCAGTAGGAACTGCCAAGCCAGGTCCTGGCTGGGTCAAAACTGGGATGGAGTAGTGAGAAAAAGAACAATGGATTTAACCCAGCTCTTTTGACTGGGGGAGAATGTTTGCATTGTCAGCATTCCATCAATCATTTGGTTGCTGTGATATTATAACAGTTGCATGCTGGAATTTTTAGAACTTCTATGGGAACATGTGGCTTGCATTACTTTTCCTGAATGTTCTCAAGATTTCTGATGTGTGTTAGGATCAACTAGATGATTTCTTGAAAATGAGTAAAACCGGGGGTCATTTACGGGAACAGGGGTTAGTGAGAAAATGCTGCATTCACTAATAAGTTAGATTAACTGAATCTAACAAAAAAAAATTGAATACAGTGCCAGTCTCATAGTGCCTGCTTTTTTTGTTGTTCTTGAAAAATACCCTTTCTGTAAGCCCACATGAACAGTTGAAATACTGAGATTCAGAAGTGTAATGCGGAACTACAAGCATGTAGTGGTCTCGGTAGCTGTCAAATGAAATTTCATCTGTAAGGTTTGTTGCTTGTAATAGGTGGACTTTTGTCTTCAAGGTATCTGGTGGACCTGCTTGCAAGGGGGTTGCAAAGATTGATGAATCAATTACTGGAAATTGGAGAGATGTAGTCTCAAAGATGTAAGGAAGTATGATTACTAAAAGCTCAAAGCGCCACTTGTAGTTATCTGGCCGTGCTAGAACAGGGAAAAACGCATGTTTAGGTTGCGCGTGGGCCGGGTACAGAAACCAGGTTAGTTGTGCTAAAAAGGTTACCTTCTCAAAGTCCAACACAACAAGTCCAGTTCACAATGGAGGAACAACGAGGAGGGCGTCACAGATGGTCATCATTGTAGCATGAAGAGTAGGCCTGGCGTAGCGCCCAGACACCACTGTAGCGCAATAGTTGCTGGCTGATATCTACAGGTAAAGTGGACATATGTTTGCATATGTGATTTAACTCACACACATTTTTAAAGTGTTTTATAAGATCATCTTAGTTTGTGGACCTTTACACATTTAAGCCAAATGTGGTTCCCATTTCCAGTGGAGAAGTTGTATTCAGCGAGATCGTGCCATTATGTAGTCCCAAACTCTCATCTTTTGCTAATAAATCTCACAGTAATCCATAACGGTAGAAGTCTGCCAAATAACAGAAGAGCTCTTACACAAATAGGGCTGTTGCCATGGTGACCGGTAATAGCTTTTAAAAAAGGTCTTTTTTTATAACATACATAAAACACATTAGCAGAGCCAATAGCTCTGGCTAAACACTTAAAAGGTCCTAAAGGTAAGACCGATTGCATTGCAAATGCTTTTTCTCCTTTGTTTCAATCCAGACAGTTTTGCCTCCTTGCTGTCTCCTCTTGCTGTTCTTTTTCACTACTTACATCTTTCCTTTGTGTCTCTCCTCTTTTCTTGATCTCCTTTTGGTCTATTTGTCACCTCTCAATTTCAGGTTTGTTTTCTTCTTTTTCTCCTTTGTACCTTCTTTCTTTTTCATTTTCCTGCCTTCTTTCTTTCTCTACTTCTCTTTCTTCTTTTGTCTCTTCTCCTCTTTCCTTTCTTCCTTCTCGTCGAAGTTTCTTCTGTCTTTTCTTCCTTCTCTTCTTTGCGACGACTCTCCTTTAGTCCTCCTTTAACCCTTTTTTTTGTGACACCGGTTCTTCTGTCCTTTCCTTCTCTTCAGTGATGTTTGTGCCTCTCTCCCTATCTCTCTCTCTCACTTTTCACTTTCTTCGTTTCCTCCACTTTTCTTTATTATTTCTCTTCCTTTCTTCAAAAGCGCTTATGTTACTATTAGGCAAGAGCTCAGAATGGATTTATCGGCTCAGCAGTAGCTCCCACTGTTAAAAAGGTTGGAGACACATGCTTTAGATGACATGGTATGTTAATCGAATGTACCAAACGAAAACACTTTAAAATGTTAAAGAAACACTCTGTAGGAAACTGAGTTATTAGTTATACAGAATATTAGACCTGCGTAAGTAATAGATCCACAATTTCTCCATAATGGGGACCAAGCACTCCATTGTGGTGCTTGATTCTCTAAGAGTAGTGAAGCAGAGCAGTCCAAGGCCTACTCAGGGTGGGTGGTGTGGGCTAGTAATCACCATTTGCTGGAACGCAATAACAACAATCAATAAAAATGATTACCCAGTCAGTGATTTTTCTTTAGAGAAGGAAAGGTACTTTATCACATACACACTTCTAAATACTACGCATTTTTTTACAAATATATACATAAAGCAGATTGAAAATACCTTGAATTATATTATGAAAACACATTTGACCTCAAGAAGTAATGACCCTCAAAATCACAGTGCCCCTCACCTATATCAGACAACACATTAAATTATAGGGGTGTATCAAGCACCCATAAAACCAGCCCCTAGAGGGCATTGCAATCCATGAGTCTACATCTTTCTTATAAACTTTCAGGCCACATTAAATGCAGTCATAGAACCAGCCCCTATAGGACACTGCACTGTGGAGGAAAATATCCAGCATCGGGTGTGTCTTGAAAAAACAGACTTCAATCCTGGAGGGGTCCTGGAATCCTTGACCCCACAAACGTAGGGTCAGTAGCTTTAAAGTTCGGGGGAGGGGGGGGGCACTCCTTCAACCTCCCCCACAATTTCGTTTAATTGCTGGTGGCACCCCTGCCCATTTTGTGGCTACCATAAAGCAAGACACAGAAGCAAATGAACAAGCTTCATAGGGCATTATGCGGCGCTCTAGCTGGCAGTGGATATTTTGCCGGGACCGCAGCGCTGCTCTGGGAGCCTACCCCCAAATGCCGCTGCCAGCTCCTACGCCCAGCTTCTTCTCTGCAAGCACAGGAGCCGACAGCTTGGTTTTGCACTGCCTGCTCAGTGCAAGCAGGTTGTTTGATGCGCCGTGGCTGCCTTGATTCCCCCAAACACGGGGAGCGGGTGCAAGGCCACTGCTGTTGGGGGTGCAAGTGGCAATACCCTGGTCTTTCGTGCATCAGGCACCGGGGAGATGGGAGCACCTGGGGGCAGGAATGAGCATGGTGAGGGGGGGCCCCACGCACGCCCCTTCCCTGGAAAAAAATATATGTATAATGTTTGCGCCTACTCCCGGGCACTGGTCTATCCTGGGGGTAATTCTTCCATCAGGCAGCAGAGCCCCATGTGCTCGATCCTTTGGGTAACAAAAAGATCACCAATCTTAAAACAGCCATAACTCCGGCCCCGTTGGGGCGATTCGGGACTCGTTTTACTTCTGATGGTGAGTGCTACCTACCAGAAGTAGTTTTAGCAAGCCTCCTGGCTTAAAAAGCAGTGTACTTGCAGGGAACTGGTACCACTGGCTGTCTGTGCCAGCTTTCTTCCTGACCTTAGTCCCTGGGTGCAGCCATCCAGATCATTCCCCCGGCTGGTCCTGAGAGGTATAAGGGGGCAGCCTCACTGGCTGGGCCCTTGAGAGACCCGCTGGTCCTGGGGTTAACTGGGGTAAAATACCTGGTCCTTTTAGGAATCAGGGGGCTTCTCCTTCCAGCTGTCACAGTCGTAGCGTCCAGCAGCAAAACGCACAAACAGCAATGGCACTTTCTCCTTCTTGTGCAAGAGTTTTAAAAGGGGGTTGGAAGGTTCTAGAAGACAGGCACCCAAGACAAATCCTAGGATGCCACATCACCTCTCCATCCCTGTTCCAACCCCCCAGCACAGCATGCTGGGACAGGTCAAGATGGAGTTATCCAGGAGTCACTTGTCCCATCAGCTCCTGGACACCAGCTCCACCTCTTGCTGACATGACTTCCCATCAAAACTGCAATGAGCCAGGCATGGCCATTAACATGGCCATGTAGGACGTGTGCCTGCGCTGCTCCGGCAACTTATATGTGATTTGACGAACTTGGAGGTGGTCTGAGGTCCCAAAATTGATGTTCTGCTGTCCCTGGGGGTCCGTCATCCCTATGATGTCGCTGAGGGCCGAGAGACAGCTGTGGTGAGCCTGCGGTCCGGAGGCGAGGAGATCGTAGTGAGGGCATCGGATCGGGACTCAAGATGGCACCGCTCGGACGCCGACTCTGAAGACAGCGCTGCCGGAGGATCTGCCGATTGCGGGGCGGCCTTTGAAGACAGAGGATTAGCCCAGTGTGGTTGCGGAGGCCGCGGGTGAGATCCGGGACTCTGACTGACACCTGCTGCGTTCCCGTGGCTCCGGCGAGGCGGAAGGGGGAGGAGCAGCCGCTGACCGGACCGCGCTGCTGTGCCCTGAGGTAGGAGCGGGCCTCGGGGGGCGTAACGAGTGGCGAGAGTGCCTGGGGGGACCCGGGGACGCGTTGCTCTGTGTCCCGGAGGGACAGTCCGCCCGCCCACCCGCTCCTGTAGGGGAGAGGAATCCCACCCAGATACCTCCTCCTGCAGAGGAGACACAGACAGAGAGACCCTTGGAGCCCGAGTGCGGGAGGAGTCGGGGGAGTCCTTTGGGGCCTTGGAGGGATCGAGGGAGGCCCGGGGGCACAGCGGGCCTAAGTTGAAGGGGCCTCTGCCCCCCCCCCAGCACCAGAGGGAGACCCGGCGGGCCTTGCTCCCCCCCCTTCCTGCTTGGGGGGGGGGATGCTGACTGAGAGGCCCTGGCGAAAGATGAACTAGGGTTATTTATTGCTGCCATAGTGAGGCTACAGCTCTGGCCAGGGGCACACAAGGGATCTTTCAGTGAACTTCAGCACAGCATGGAGTGGTGAATGGGGATCCCTGAGCCCATTGAGCTGCGGTGGGGGCACGTCAATTCGCCTGCAATATTCCCGCTCTAGAGTGTTATGAGCTGTATGGATGATAGGGGACTTAGCAGAGCATAGTGGACACAACCTGCTGTGCCTATTATCTGGTCCGGCTGGAATTAACCTGCTGGGGTGCAGGGCTCCTCGCTTGCTTCCCCTCCCTCCCCCTCCTGTGGGGATACAGAGACTGGTTCTAACAAGGGGCCAAGGCGAGTGTATTGCTGAGCGGCCGGTGGGCGGCTGCCACTGGAGAGATTCTCTGAGGAGGGACCTGGAAGTGGTGGGCCACGGTGAGGGGCTGATTCGACATCAGGACAGAGCAGTCACTGCAGGTCTGTGACTTACAGAAGAGCATTATGGGCAAGAAGGACAAGGATCCTAAACCTCCACGGCAGGGAACACTGGACTGTTATGCCACGGCGGCCCCCCAGCTGGGTGAGGACCCAGCAGTTGTACGCTCGGACACAGCCCTCCTGATGAATGCAATACAGGCGTCCCGAGAGGCCCTGGAGAATAAGGGAGGTGGGTACGGAGGTAACGCTCCTACGGCAAGACCTCTGGAATCTCGCAGAAAGGGTAACGGAGTCAGAAAGGAGACTGGGGGAAGCTGAGAACACTATACAAGATATGAGGAAAGGTATGGCGGAGCTCCAATCATCTCATAAACAGCTGCTGTGGAAGGTGGACAATGCAGAAAACAGGGCAAGATGCACCAACCTCCGCTTTGTGGGCTTTATGAAAGGAATCGAAGGTACAAACATGGTGGAATTCCTGCAACCTTTGCTTCTACGCACCTTCCCAAAATATACATTCTCGACCTGTTTCATCATAGAAAGAGCTCATTGAGCTCTGCTGGCGAAACCACCGGCAGGAACGAGACTTCAGCCAGTAATTGCCCGTTTTTTTAGATTTTCTGGATAGAGACATGATCCTAAGGGAAGCTAGAAAACTTGGGGAAATCAGCCTAGACAATGCCCAAATAATGATCTTCCCGGACTACAGTCAGGTGGTACAGAGGCAGAGACGCTCCTATGACTCGGTTAAAGCGAAACTGAGGGACCTCCAAATCCAGCACATGCTATTATTCCCAGCAAAGCTAAAGGTGATATACAAGGATAAGACGCACATTTTTCAAACACCGGAAGAGGCGTGGCAATGGCTGGAGGAGCGCCCTCCGTCAACAAGACACATGAATGGGTCTCGGATGTCAACTGATGCAGAGAGAACTATGGAAAACCCCAGGGGGGGGCGCCAAACCCGCAGAGGTCGCGACAGAGACGTGGAAGTCGAAACCTGGGGCGACCCCACAGCTGGACCTGCACGGCGGAGGCGTAGGAGTACTGCCTCCCTGGACTCTAACCGGCCGACGGGATCCCGTTTCCACTGCCTGACGGAAAAAGCGCAATCAGAGTGGGAAGAAGATCCTCAGTGTTCCTCGTCTGAGGGGGAGAAATTGGGCGGACAATCGTTGCACCCCTTGGAAGCGGCGATAAAAGCGATGGAAAACGAGACAATGTCAGAGACTGTGGCATCTCTGGGGGACCCTCCGGACTCTAATTCGTGATGCAGGGACCGATTTGGCTGACCAACCAATGGATATATTTGCATGGAGCACGCAAGTCGGACACCCCTTCCTGTTTGTTTTATTCTTTTGGTCTAATTCTTATACTGTTATCGCTTGCTCTTGTTTATACCATTACATGTTCTTAAAGGTTTAGAGTGGGCCTCTCTTATTTTGAGGGGTTGAGACAGGGTGGGCGACAGACCTCCTTCACCCGAAAAGCTTACTCTCTACCAGTCGGCTGGAGATGGGTCTGAAGGGGGGAGGGAGGTGGGGAGGGGGAGATTCCGGGGGAGATTTAACCTGTTTTTGGGAAGGGGAGGGGGGGGGGGGATTGGATGGGAGTTGGATGGGGATTACAGTTAAGTGTTTTAGGCATGTCACTGATGAGAACACTCAATACAGTTGCATACCACACACCAGACACCTGCTATCCCACAAGCTTTTTATGAATGATGTCCCCTACAGTGATGGGTAGCCCCCAGACGGTTGTGCAAGTCAGGGGAGGTGTCAACATCCTAACATGGAACGTGAACGGCCTGGGCAATAAGATAAAGAGGGGGTTGGTCATGCCCTACGTGAGGAGGGTAGGCCCAGACATAGTCCTCTTACAGGAGACCCACCTACAGGGTACGCGGTGTGGCTTCCTGGTGATGGCGGCATATAAGGTTCTGGCCCACGCGGGGTACACGTCAGGTTCAAGAGTGGTTGCTATCCTGATTAAGAAATCCCCCCCATTTGTAGCTACTCAGACATGGAAGGACCCACAGGGAAGGTATGTAGGGATAATAGGGACATGGGGGCGTCGGAAGATCACGATCATCTCCGTATCCGCACCACCGAAATTACAACCAAGAACCCTGACTGGTCTAGCTGAAATCCTACTGAACACACCAGGTACACTTTACGTGGTGGGCGGCGACTTCAATGATGTTATATCCCCCTCATTAGATAGTTCAAGGGACCGGCCTGACGACCAGGTAGTGACCCCTCTGGCAAGGATGATTGACATACTTGGACGGACGGATGTCTGGCGTTGGCTACACCCAGACGTCAGAACTTATTTATATTTTTCAGGGGCCCACAGGGTGTACTCCAGATTAGATTATGTCTTCCTTCCTCGACAAGCCCTCAGCGTTGAGGATGTGGCAGAGTACCAGGTGCGAGGAATTTTGGATCATTCACCTCTTTTGATGAGACTTGGGGGGAGACCCGAGGTTGGAGGCAGGGGCTGGCATTTGACGGCATGGGATCTTCAGAACAATGACTTGCTACGGGGATTCAGGGTGGATACAAAGGAATACTTTGCAAATAATCTAGGATCGCTCCAATCGGGGCTGATTTTATGGGAAGCATTTAAGACGGTTATGCCCGATACAGCCCAGAACAGGATAAAATGGGAAAAAAGGAAGGTACAGGACGAACTGCAGACTGTGGAAGCTGGCATCCTGGAGCTGGAGCGGCGGCATGTGGCAGACAGTAACGTGCAGACTCTTAGAGTATTGGTGGACATACAGCGACAGTATAAGGACCTAGTGACAGAGGAAGCTAAAACTCAGGCACAGGCAACCCTTCACAGACTATATGACGTAGGGGATAAGTCTGGAAAGCTTCTCGCGTGGTTCAGCCGTAGAGAGCAGGAAGCACGTTGGGTGGGACAAGTGACTGACGGGCAGGGCCAACTTAGGCGGACGGATGCCCAAATAGTACAGGCATTCGCCGAATACTACGAGAATTTTTATAAGGCCAGAGACCTGGCAGCGACAGCAGATGTAACGCTCTACCTAGACAGCATTGAGACCCCTGTACTACCTGAGGAAGATCAGTTAAGCCTGGAAGAGGAGATAACTATCACGGAGATCAAAGAGGCCCTAGTGAGATTGGGTCCAGGGAAATCCCCAGGCCCAAATATATTCCCCGCTGAATTCTTTAAAAAGATGGCAGATCTACTCAGCGGCCACCTGCTGGCCCTGTTCTCAGGGGCGGTCCAAGAGGGCATGCTACCACCGGACCTTCGTATGGCCACAATTATTCCTATTCACAAGCAGGGCAAACTTCCCAAGGATTGTGCGACATACCGCCCTATTTCACTTCTGAATGTGGAGGTCAAACTCCTGGCAACGATTTTGGCGCTTCAGCTAGGACAGGTGATCCTGGATCTGGTCCATTTGGATCAGACTAGCTTCCTGCCAGACAGGGCAACCAGGTTAAATCTGAGAAGAACCCATAACTGGCTGATGGAGGTGTGTGACTGACAGGATCCCAACATGTTCCTGTCTTTGGACGCGGAAAAAGTGTTTGACGCAGTTCACTGGCCCTTCCTTGAGGGAGCACTGACAAAGTTTGGGTTTGGGCCCAAGTTCAGGAAGTGGGAGAACCTTCTATATACAGACCCGAGAGCAAGGGTAAGGGTTAACGGGGTGCAATCAGCGGACTTCCCTATACCGCAGAGGGACCCGGCAGGGGTGCCTCCTCTCTCAGCTACTGCCCGCCCTTACCATAGAGATTGTGGTGTGTGAAATAAGACAGGAAAGTGGGATAAGGGGGTTTAAAATTGCACAGATGGATACGTCCGAGGAGAAAATCTCGCTTTATGCGGATGACATCCTCCTATACATTACCCACCCAACTGTTTCGATCCCACAGCTATTTACCCTACTAGGCCGGTATGGCTCTTATTCAGGCTACATGATTAATTGAAACAAATCGATTCTGTATAGCTCCAGAGAGGGGGAGGTGTGGCCCCCCTTGCCTGGCGCTCTTCGGGTCACAGATGAAGGGTTTACATATCTGGGGGTATATGTGACAAGGGATAAAACGATCTCCTATCAGAAAAACATAGAGCGAGTACTCACGAATTTCGTCAAGGATGCAAGTAGATGGAAGACTCTCCCCCTTACGATTCTACGCAGCGCCGCAATGTTTATAATGTTGCTGCAGTTTCTTTATGCCCTGCAGAATGAATATTTCCCTCTTCCCCGACAGGCTTGTAAAGATATAAACGTCGAGCTTCGGTCATTGCTCTGGTTAGGGAAACAATCCAGGATAGCCCTAGAGACGTTGCAGAGGAATCAGTATAATGGGGGAATCACCTTGCCAAATATTGAAGCGTATTACTGGGCAGAACACTTATCGCCGATAAATGACTGGCTTCACGCCCCGGCGGATCACCCCACGTATAGACTGGAGAGAGGGATGATGGCTCAACGCACTTATTTCTATGAGGTAGAGGGAAAGAGAGACTTCTCTCAGCAACACAGGTTTCAGTGGAGGTGTGGGGGAGGGCGACCAAGGCGATTGGCTGGACTCACAAACCTACGAAACAGACCCTGATATGGCACTGCACATGGCTAAAGGAGCTGCATAAGTTGAGAACCATCAAGAAACTCCTCCACGACGGTCAAACGGATGCGCTTATTTTACTCGACCTAAGCGCAGCCTTTGACACTGTGTCGCACAATAGACTACTCACCACGCTTGAAATAAATGGAATCGGTGGAATGGCCCTCCTTCCTGAGCCAACGTACATACCAAATAGCATCTGCCACTGCAAACTCTGGACATTTTAACTCCCCTCACGGGGTTCCACAGGGCTCCATTCTTAGCCCGATCTTTTTCAATTTATATCTGAGACCCCTAGCAGATTTAGTGGGAAAAGCTGGACTCACTTTTATGACGTACGCAGACGATTCACAAATTGTCTTTTCACTATCTGAACCCCAATCTTCATTGTCGTCTTCTCTCAAAAGTGGTCTCCTGAACATCTTCAACTGGATGTCAACTAACCAGTTGAAACTAAATGGAGACAAGACGGAGATCCTTCTTCTGGGCAAACATCCAGAGCTCTGGAATATATCACACTGGCCTACACAGATGGGTGATCTTCCAACACCAGTGCCCCATGCAAGAAATTTGGGAGTAATTCTAGACAATACTTTGTCCATGAAGCAACAGGCAAGCAAAGTAGTGGGTCTCTGCTTCACCATTATCAAATGGCTCAAGAAGATTCTGTGGATGCTGCCGGTCCCCATGCAAAAAACAGTAGTCAATGCCTTAATTACATCCCGGCTTGACTACAGGAACATCTTGTACTTGGGGGCAAATAAAGCAGTCATAAAAAGATTACAGCTAGTACAAAATACGGCTGCCCGACTTCTTTGCCATATCCCTAAAAATACCAGCGTGTCCCCTTACTTACGTGAACTGCAATGGTTGAAGGTGGAAAATCGCATCAGATTTAAGGCCTTAAACTACATGTTTAAAATTAAATCAGGTACTGCCCCGAAATATCTTCAGACACTAGCACATCCCTATATCCCTACAAGAAACCTACGGTCCCAATCAGCTGAAAAGTTCTGCGTACCGAGATTCAAGCTTTCCAGGATGGGAGGAAGATCCTTTTCCCACCTGGGTCCCACTATATGGAACTCACTTCCATTTCACATACGAAAGGAGGGAAGTCTCTCCAGGTTCCGTAAAGCGATAAAAACCTGGTTGTTCGATCAGTAACCTGAATGACCCAGCTATATTCTTCCATCTATGATGCTGTGTTCTCAGGCGCCGGGAAACCCTTCTTGGGTAGCTGTTGCGCCATACAAGTTTATAAAATAAATAAATAAATAAATAAAAGGTGGGATGACATTGGCATCTCTGTACTGGGGGACTTGTTGAAACGGGGATAGTTGAAGTCTTTCCAGGCGCTGAGGGTGGAACATGGGCTGCATCACACCCAATACTTGAAATATGTGCAGCTGCGTCATGCTTAGAAGGCAGAGAAGGCGCTCTCATGTCCCCTTCCAGAGTATGCCCCGTTTGAGGACCCTCTACTGCAGGAGTACGTCCCGAGCAAATTAGTCTCTCTGAACTATAAAACTTTGATTAATATTATGCCAGATGGACTGGTGAAATTGAGAGAAGCTTGGGAACTAAACTTGGGGGAAATGGACACGCTCGACTGGGAAACGGCCCTGATGCACCCCAGGGAAGTTGCAATAAAATTCCGCCTTCGGCACATTCAATATATAAAATTCTGCATAGGAGTTATTATGATAGGCAGCGACTGCACAGAATGGGGCGTGCTAGTGATGCCAACTGTCTGAGATGCGGGCATGTGAAGGGAGACTTATCATTCCATCTGGGAATGTGGTGTAATCCAGGGATACTGGGCCAGGATCTTAAGAGAATTAAGCGACATACTGGAGACGGTTCTTCCAGTGGAGCCCAAATTGGTTCTCCTGGGAATAACGAATGATGTGGACCTGAATAGCCCACTTCTGATTTTCATAAGATTGGTCCTGGTGGTGGCTAAAAGGGTTGTGACCCGGGCGTGGGGCGCTCCTACACCTCCTCAGCTAGAGGATTGGAGACGGGGCATGGACATGTACATGGCAGCGGAAAGGGTCACCTACAAGGCCAGGGGGTGCCCCAAGAAGTTTACCAGAATATGGGGGAAATGGAGACGTTATTATGGATTGGATGGGGAACTGTGAAAGTAGGAGGACAGGTCACTCGGGTATCCTGGTTGCAGGCAGGATGCTCCCTGACTGATTTGTGTAATATGGCGACTGGTGGGGCATCATTTTATTACAGTGTAGTAATACTGGTGGGACTTTGGGTCTGCAAGTGGGGGGAGGAGGGTGGATGGGGGACAAAGTATGGAGGATGGATTCATGTGACATGCTTGTTTTGTTCATGCACTTTAAAAAGCAAACACACATGTATTTATTTTTTAAAACTGCAATGAACCCCCTCCTGTGTTGGCTCCAGTTGTCTGGGCTTCTTCTTTTGATCAGTGGACCTGGGCTGTCCCCAGCCCTGGTACAGTGTGACAGAAAATTAACAGATGCAGATTGTCATTCCAATTTCTTCCTGCTCCAGAGCTAATGGAAGCACTGTTAATTATCTCTTTGTCTGGGTAGGCCTTTGTTCCTGCTGCTGGAGAGAAGTGTAATTACCTTAGACTAGCAAGGTGTCAAAGGCCTTGGACTCTGTTAGACCTGACATCATTGGCGTGAGTATCCCTTCCATTTTTTACTGATTGCCTCCACTGTTTTTTTTTTTTCTTTTCAATTTTTGGTAAACCTTTATTTTACGTAAAGCAGTTACAATCACAGGCATAAAACCATCACAGTCGGCCAGTAGTTCAGAGGCGGTCAAAGCAAAACAATCAAGCCATAAGAATAGCAACAGTCCGCCTCCCAAATGCCCCGTTGTAGCTCAGGATATTGTCCGTACCAAATTGGCACCAGGATTAAAGAGGTTTCTTTTAGAATTTTAAGAAAAACAGGATCTATTGTCGCACAGTCAAGTAATACAAAAGCAAGGGGTTAGCAAAGGTCAGGATATTCACGGTCAGGACTACTGCAGGCAGGACGATGGTGCCAGCGCACATTTATCAGGATAAACAATAAGCTACACATTCCGCCCCCCAATACAGCATGTGCCCGCCTTAACGCAAAACTTTATAAAGACATCCACCCTTGTAATTCGCATCACCAGAACGTACGGAGTGTAGCCCATTACTTGATTCCTAGCAGAGACGAAAATAAGAAAAGTGAAGAGAAAGCTGAAAGAAACAGAAGAGAAAAAGAGGCCCTAGAAACAGAAAAAGGAAAAACAGTATTACCCCCCCCTAACCCCCCACCCTGCACCCCTGCCTCCGGCTACGGCCTCCCCCTTAGCAGCGTGCCTGTCGCCCAATGTGAACCCGAAATATAGGAGAGAAGGGAAGTATAGAAGAGAAAAACATAGTGGGGGGGGCCCCCAGTTAAGGCCCCCGGCCCCCCCGCACAGTATACAGTGATGTTAGCGCTGTTGCAGAATATTCAGGACAATTACCGGAATAAAGCAGCAATCGTCACGCCAGATCACCCAAGCACCCAATCTCGATGGGAACCCTCCCCCTTAGCAGCCCAGGAGAACGATCGTCCCACTGCAGCCCCGACCCACCCGGCCAACACCGAAGCTGTGTCCCAGTCCACACATTCCGTCGTCATGCAATCAAAATACCGAAAGTACAATAATAATGGATGTCCAGAGAAAGGCAGGAGATCTTGCAGCACCCTAGGACACAACACATTCCAAAAGCCGTTCGCCGCCCACGACAGCATCCCGATCAGCTATGCAAAGTCCAGTTCAGCACAAGTAGTCAGTCAACGTAGTTTGAGTAGCATGACGATGTCAGCCATCGGTAAGAGGGCAACATAAGAGTCACCCCATGCCTAACGTCCAATGAAATCCCCGACGACTCCATGTGCCCATGAATCAGGCACCACTCCGAAGAAACCTTCTGTAGCGAACAAGGAAGCCTCACGCACCAACTCACACTTGCCAGTGACTTATAGAGATGTGCAAAAACACCCATCCGGGCCTTACCAAGGATTGAAAAGGGGATCACTGAACGAGAGGCACCTGGAAAAATGTCAGCATCGTGTGCACTCGTATCTCCACAAGTGCTGGGGTCTGATTTCCACACAAGCTCAAATCCACACACTGTGCTGCCATATCACTGGGGAGGGTATCCAATGCTCCTCTCGGGATGCGCATCGCTATCAGCACGGGTGGATGCGGCTCTGCGGGGACGACGCCATCAATCGGGGCCCACGGCATAAGTGTCGCCGGAGCCCTCACACCAGCCTCCATCTTGTAAACCATCGGGGCGTCCCCTCAGTTGCAGACAATGTAATTGCCGTCTCAGCTACATAACCGGTGGTCCCACGCATCCTGCTCAGTGCATCCAAGCGATGCCAAATCACGACACAGCAGCCGGCTCCGATCCCCCGATACGCGGACACTGTCGGCTGCAAGTGGTCTGCGTCGAGCTCCGGCAAGGAGACAAAGAGCGATGCCACAATCCTCCATTAGCGAGGCAGCAGTCAAGGGAGGAGGGAGGGTCAATCCAGCACGGGGGGACGGCACTCAGCAGCGAAAGCAAGGGCTCCTCTCGGGGCAAGATAGAGCGCCCCGGCGGGTGACCGGCGCTATTCAGGTCCTCCTGACCGATGTTGTGCCGTTCGCGGCGGCAGCAACCTCACGCGAGGCCCTGGCTCTGGGACCCACGCAGGCCACGCCGACCGGGAAGGCATATTTCCGCCCTCCGAACTCGGAGAGCCGCCGGAGTCACTCCTAGCTGGTCAGGTCACATTCCGACGGTCGATAATACGTCGGCAACGCCGCCACAACAGCCGATTCTACCAGCTGGGGGAGAAGGTCGACGGTGCCGGGAGCCCGGGCGACCATCTTGGCCGCCGGCCTGGCTCCGCCCCCCCTGCCTCCACTGTTTTTGATATGTTTTGCTGGTTATATGCTTTGGGCACTGTGCCACTGCTATTCAGTGCCACAGTGCAAGTGCTCCCTATGGTAAATTGATGTATTGATTAGTGACTCCATGATCAGGTTATTTGATTTACCTGTCAGACCCTAGTAGAGTGCACCATGTGTGCCCAGGGCTTGTAAATCAAATGCTGCTGGTGGGCTTGCAGCACCGTTTGTGCCACCCACAGAAGCAGCTTTTAAAGTGTGTCTCAGGCCTGCCATTGCAAGGCCTGTGTGCAGTCTGTGACTGCCATGTCGACTTGGCAAGTGCACCCACTTGCCAGTCCCTAAACCTTCCATTTTCTTCATATCAGACACCCCTAAGGTACGCCCAAGGTCAGGGTGCTTTGTAAGTATAAGGTAGGACATGCCCTGGTGTGTGCAGCATGTCCTAATAGTGAATTACAGACATTTTCGTTTTTCACTATTGCAAGGCTACCTGTTCTCCATAGGCCAGAATGGGCAGTTAGATTATTACATCTTATAATCCTAACTGACTCAGTGAACATGGAGAAATTCGAGTTTAGTATGCCTGAAATGATAAAATACACATTTTAGTGAAGTTGATTTTAACATTCTTTGTTTGAAAATACCACTTTTAGAAAGTAGGTATTTTCTTGTCTAACTATCCAAGACTGCCTCTGCTAGGTTGTGTATTCCTTGTCTGGATTTTGAGTGACAGGGCTGGGGGATTCCAGGAGACAGAATGAGTC
The DNA here is from genome assembly GCF_964263255.1 of Lissotriton vulgaris. NCBI lineage: Eukaryota > Metazoa > Chordata > Amphibia > Caudata > Salamandridae > Lissotriton > Lissotriton vulgaris. The sequence goes on along the minus strand of NC_141687.1, from coordinate 1,514,644,519 downwards.
AGCCCAGTGGTGAATAGGGAGATCTGCATCTAGATGGGAGGGAGGAGTTGCACCAGGTACCTGAATAGGACTGGGCCTTCCCTCCACAATGCTGTCTCCACCCCCTAGGGTGAGGCTGATGTCTCTGCCCTGCACTGTGAAAGAAGGAATCATGTCAACAAAGTTCTCCAGGGCTGTGCTTTCCCTCCACAATGCTGGCTCCACCTCCAGTGGGGTGTCTGATGTTTCTGCCCTGCACTGAGAAAAGAAAGAAGGAGTCATGTAAACAAAGTGCTCCAGTACTGGTTTGGACTAGGCAGAGGCCTCTCTGCCTTCAGAGAACAAAGAGAAAAGTAGTATAAATATTGGGACCCAGACCCAAGAATTTTAGATCACTTCTGGGAACAAGACAAACCTTTCGCCAAGGAGAAGAACCAAGAAAGCTGCAGGAGTTTGGACAGTCCCTCTGCCAGTGTGCTCTTTGCTGGGGTGGCCTGCAGTGGTTTCTTCATTGCCGAAGGAAAGGAGAAGTAACTTTCAAAGAACTTTCATCATCTTACTTAATATTTCTCCAAGGGCTTGAACTTGTGCTTGCCTCCTGCTGAAGTCTCAGGGACAAAAGACTTCACCACCAGCTCCCCTCTGAATTTATTTCCTTGCTGGGAATTCTACCTGCAGAAGCCTGCATGTCGCTGGGGGCTGGAAGCGCGACACAACGAGAAGAAGCGTGACGCCACCGCAGCTGTAGTCGTCGCATCGCCTTGGAAGCATGCCGCCGCTGCATCTCCCAGAAAGCGTGTCTTTGTCGAAGCTGTCTGCTGTTGCTGCTCCAAAGTACAGAGTCGTCGCAAGGCTGCCAGGGCGTGTACGCATCGCCATTACATCAAGGGCACCATCTTCTCGCATGGCACCAGGATTGTGGCATCGCATCGAGGTGCCGTCTTGCACAACGCAATTGGGCCGCAGGCCGAGAACCTACACATCACCCCCGTACTGGTAAGGATCACGGCGCATCCCCTACTCAGCACAAGCATTGACGCGCGACGCATCATCTCGCCCGGAGCACGGAAACGACGCATCTCCCACCCTGCAAGCCTTTTGTTTGTTTTGTGTTACGCATCCAGGTACTTTTGTGAGAACTATGTCGCATTTATCACCAACTTGAACTAAGTAACTTTTACCATCTTTAAGTCAATCTTAAGTACAGTATTGTGGATTTTTGTCGTTTGTGGTCTTGTGTTAAATCTATATAAAGAATACTTATTTTTATAAAACCTGTGTTGTGTCCACCTGTAGTGTTTTCACTGTATTACTGTGTATATTCACAAATGCTTAACACACTGCCTCTGGGATAAGTCTGTCTGCTCGTGCCAAGCTACCAAGGAGGTGAGCAGGGATTATCTAGAAGTGTAATCCCCTTGTCCCGACTTACAAGCAAGGGTCCCTATATGGTCAAAGGTGTATATCATTGCCAACTAGAGACCCCCAGTTCTAACATTGGTGGTAGCGGTGGGAGTTTGGACCTGCATTTGTGACTCATAGTGGTGTGGCTCACTGGTTAGAGGCGACAGACCCGGAAGCAGAGGACGGCCCGGGACCAGGATTCAAAATCCCGATGCGGCAGGGTCTTGGACCAGGGTCAGCGGACTCGATAATTCTCGCCTCGATGCCTACTCTAACCAGGGATCACACTCGGCAACTCTGGCCATTAGCTTGCCTCATCTCCACAACGGCCCCCCACATACGCCGGGGATGCCTGGTTTCACCTTGGAGATACCCAGAAGGGACCATCTCACAGGGAAAGCCAGGACGGGTTCCCCAGCGGTCAACAGCGGGGTGATACCCCATGTGGGGTGATTCAGGCGCTTTACAAGACATCATTTCATTACATTACATTACATTACATTACACATATACAGTAATTGGTGTACACTACTAGTGAGTGCAGCTCAAAGCGCCCACATACTTTTTTGGTAGAATTTCTTTCCTTGGACTGTTATTTTTTCCTGACAACTGCCAATTCTTACTACCATGAGTAGACCAGCATCGGTTGCATCTATGGATCTTGATTTTGAGGAAGAGAGGTTGGAGACCTACACTTTGAAACAGCTCAAGCATCTCTGCAAAAAATTGAAAGTTGCTACACCAGGCATTTCTGAAAAGGATGACTACCAAAAGGCGCTAAGGGCCAGAAGCAAGAAATGCCCCTGATCTTGTGGTAGAGCCAGCTGGGGATGCCGATGGGCAACTGGATAGGCCAGTGTTTCCAGCCAGGGGAGGGGTACTGTCCCCACCTGGCAGTAGTAGCTCTTCCAAAGACCTGTCCCCCAGAGAGTTGGAAGACAGGGAGAGAAATAGGGCACACAATCTGGAGATGGCTAAGCTTAAGAAGGAGGGTCATAGGGAAGCAGAGAATAACAGATTGTCCTTGGAGAGCGAGAGAATGAGAATGGAACATGAGAGGTCAGTGAGGGAGTTAGAGATCAAGGCAAAGGGCTTAGAAATCAATCCCTCTGGTGGCAGCGCACCATCTGTGCCTTTAGAAGGCAGGGTATATATCCCCAAGGATGTCATTAAAGATTTCCATAAGCATGAAGATATTGGGCAGTGGTTTGCAGCCTTTGAAATAGCAATGTTGGCCCACCGGGTCCCTGAGAAGGATTGGGGAGTGGGGTTGTGGGGCCGCTTTGTGAGTAAGGTGAGGGATGCCTTGTTAGACCTACCCAGTGAGAATAGGATGTCTTATGCCCACATGAAGGAAGCGCTGATTTCAAGGTATGGTTTGACCCCAGAACCCTATAGACAGAGGCTCAGAAATTGTAAGAAGCTGGAGGGAACCACTTGGCTAGAATATGTATCTTTCTTTTGCAGAGCTACGGATGGTTGGGTGAAGGGTAGCAAAGTGGATACTTTTGAAGAGCTCTATGATTTGATTGCCAGGGAGCACTTGTCTGCTAATTGTTTTCCAGAGCTACGTCAGCATCTTATTGACAGCAAGTTGACTAACCCTAGGAAGCTTGCAGAGGAGGCAGACCGCTGGGTCAGTACCAGGGTCCACAAGGGTCATGTGGGAGACTCCGCCAAGGGTGGGCAGGGTCCCCAGCAGAAGAGTGGTGGGACAAGGGTAAACAGAGGGAGTTCCAGAAAGGGCCCCAAAGTAATTCCCAAGGGAACCAGGGTAAGGGTTCCCATTCTCCCCTGAGAAAAGTCAGAACTCCGACAGGTAAACCTGTTCACAGGGGGCCTGCTACCTGCTTCCAGTGTAAGCAGAATGTACACCGTTGGTATGATCCCCAGTGTCCCCAAAAGGGTCAGTATGTGCCACCCTGTACACCCCACCCCCATCAGATGGCCAGTGTAGCCCTGGGATTGGAGGAGAAGTGTGACCAAGGTGGGTGGGGTCCCGCAGAAATGTCCCTTGTCTCATTAGGAGACTTTGAGATGGGCCCTAAAACTCAGCTGCCTGATAACACTAAAAAGTACAGGCAGTGGGTGACCATCAATGGCCATAGAGTGGAGGCTCTTAGAGACACCGGACCCAGTGTGACATATGTCAAGTGCCACTTGGTGTCTGAAGAGAAGGTGGTCCCCAATGTATTCTTCCCAGTTGTTGCCGCTGACAACACAGAAAGCCATTGCAAGGTGGCTCAGGTTCCCTTTGAGTGGGGGGGGGGTCTCTGGTACTCTTCAAGTAGCTGTGAGGACAGCCATGCCTGTTGATTGTTTGTTAGGCAATGATTTTGAAAGCTGCCCTTGGGCTACAGTGGAGAAGAAGGCTCATTTAGAGATGTTGGGTCTGCCTGAGTGGGCGTGTGTGACCACTTGGTCTATGGCAGCCAAGGGTGTCCAAGAGATCCTGGAGCCTGAAAGTATGGCCCAGGAACCTGCCTCAAAGAGAAGAGGTGGGGGCGTGGGAAACCAGCCCTCTTTGTTCCCACGGTCCAGGAGGAGGCAGACCTTGAGGGGGAGGCCTTGGAACCTACAGGGGAGCAGGTTTCTGAACTGGGGAACCTACCTGAGCTGACCCATTGGCAGCAAGAAGGAGGGCCCTCCAGGGAGGAATTTTGTGCAGAGCAGAAGAAGTGCCCTTCTCTTGAGGGCTTGCGGCAGCAGGCCATAAACCAGGCAGCAGGTGATCAGTCAGGATCACAATAGATCTACTGGGAGAACGACCTCCTGTATAGCGAGCCTAAGGTTGCTGAGCCTGGGTCAGCCCGTGTGCTGGTGGTACCCCAGCGCTTAAGAGCCTTCCTACTGGGGTTGGCTCATGACGTACCTTGAGCTGGACATCTGGGGTAGAACAAGACTTTTGAAAGGCTTGTCACCCACTTTTATTGGCCTCAGATGCGGAAGAGCTCAGATACTCATTGCAGAACTTGTCAAACTTGCCAGGCAAGTGGGAAAAGAGGAAGGAAGCACAAGGTTCCTCTCCAACCTTTCCCTGTAGTCAGTACCCCCTTTGAATGGGTGGGCATTGACATTGTCGGGCCACTGGACCCCAAGACAACCATGGGCAACAGGTTAATCCTGGTGTACCATGCTACCCGGAACCCGGAAGCCATCCCGCTCAGGACAGTGACGGCACCCGTGGTGGGACGTGCACTGATGAGGATTTTCTCTCGTGTGAGGTTCCAAAGAGAGGTGGTGTCTGACCGAGGTACAAACTTCATTTCCAGTTATATGAAGTCTCTGTGGAAGGCATATGGTGTTACCTATAAGTTTACCACTCCTTAGCGCCCACAAGGTAATGGGCTGGTTGAGAGATTCAACCGGACCCTTAAAGGCATGATCATGGGTCTTGAGGAACCGATGAGGCGTAAGTGGGACGTCCTCTTGTCATGCCTTCTGTTTGCTTACCGTGAAGCGCCACAAAAGTCCCTAGGGTTCAGTCCCTTTGAACTGGTGTATGGACACCCGGGTAAGATTACCTTTGAGTCTGGTCAAGGAAGACTGGGAGCAATCTCCCAGGAAACCTTCCCAGGAAGTATACAGTTACATGCTGGGCTTCAGGAACCAGACTCGGCGATTCAGAGAGCTCGCTCAGGCGAATCTGGAAGCCAGCCAGGAAGAGATGAAGCGGTGGTACAATCAGAATGCCACTCTGATTGAGCTTCAGCCTGGACAGAAAGTTTGGGTCATGGCCCCTTAGAGCCTTGTGTGCTCCAGGACAGGTAGACCGGTCCATTTGAGGTGATGGAGCGCAAGAGTGATGTCACCTACCTGGTGAACTTGCGGTCACCAAGGAACCCTTTGCGGGTCCTACATGTTAACCGCCTGAAGCTCTACTTAGAAAGGCCTGAAGTGGGCATGCTCCTAGCGACAGATGATGGAATGGAGGAGGAGACCGAGCCTCTTCCTCACCTCCTGTCTGCAACAGAGCAAGATGGGTCGGTGGATGGTGTCAGCCTCTCTGCCACACTGACCCCTGATCAGCAGCAAGATTGTCACCAACTGTTGAGACAATTCTCTGATTTGTTTTCCTTAGTTCCTGGTGTCACTGAGTGGTGCGTCCATGATTTGGACACTGGGGACAGTCCTCCTGTGAAGCGCAAGGCTTACAGAGTGGCTGACTAGGTCAGAGCTTACATCAAGGAGGAAGTCTCCAAGATGTTTGCTTTTGGTGTTATTGAGTCCTCAAACAGTCCTTGGGCCAGCCCAGTGGTTTTGGTCCCAAAGGCTGCCACGCCTAGTGCGACACCTGAACTCCAGTTCTGTGTGGACTACCGAGGATTCAATTCAGTCACCAGGACTGACGCGCACCCCATCCCCAGAGTTGATGAGCTCATTGATCGGATAGGGGCTGCACGGTACCTCAGCTCGTTTGATTTGACGTCTGGGTACTGGCAGATCGCCTTGACTGATGGGGCGAAAGAGAGGTCAGCATTCTCCACACCAGATGGGCACTACCAATTCCGGGTTATGCCCTTTGGGATGAAGAATGCCCCTGCCACCTTTCAGAGGTTGGTCAACCAGGTGTTGGCTGGACTGGAGGATTTCAGTGCCGCCTACCTGGATGACATTGTAGTGTTCAGCGCCAGTTGGGAAGAACATCTGCGCCACCTCTGGGAAGTGTTGATGGCACTGCGAAAGGCAGGTCTCGCGATCAAGGCGAGTAAGTGCCAGATCGGGCAGGGTTCCGTGGTGTAAATGGGTCACCAGGTAGGGAGCGGCCAGGTGGCGCCCCTACAACCCAAGATGGATACCATCCTGGCATGGGAACCCCCAAAGACACAGACAAAGGTGAGAGCCTTTTTAGGACTCATGGGGTACTACAGGATGTTTGTAAAGGGGTATGGCAACATTGTTGCACCCTTGACTGAGCTGACTTCCTGGAAACAGCCCAAGAAAGTAAATTGGACTGACACCTGTCAGAAGGCTTTTGACGCCCTGAACACTGCCATGTGCACAGCAGCCTTGCTTCAGGTGCCCAACTACTCTAAAGAATTCATTGTTCAAACAGACGCTTAAGAGCATGGTGTGGGGGCTGCTCTATCACAGATTAATGAAGAGGGCCTAGACCAACCTGTAGCCTTCATCAGTAGGAGGTTACTTCCAAGGGAACACAGGTGGAGTGCAATTGATCGTGAGGCATACGCTGTGGTCTGGGCACAGAAGAAGTTGAGACCATACTTGTTTGGGACTCACATCCTGGGTCAGACCGACCACAGGCCCCTCAGATGGTTAATGCAGATGAGAGGTGAGAACCCAAAGTTGTTGAGGTGGTCCATTTCCCTACAGGGTTTGGACTTTACGGTGGAACACCGCCCTGGTACAGAACATGCCAACACTGATGGTCTGTCCAGATTTTTCCAACTTAGTGAAGAGAACTCCCAAGGAGAAGAATAGTTCTCCCCACATTTCAGCTGGAGGGGACACGAGTTAGACCTGACATCATTGGTGTGAGTCTCCCTTCCACTTTTTACTGATTGCCTCCTCTGTTTTTTATATGTTTTGCTGGCACCAAGGAAGCTGCAGGAGTTTGGACTGCCCCTCTGCCAGTGTGCTGTTTGCTGGGTTGGCCTGCAGTGGTTTATTCATTGCCAAGGAAAGGAGAAGGAACTTTCAAATAACTTTCATCATCTTACGTAATATTTCTCCAAGGGCTTGAACTTGTGCTTGCCTCCTGCTGAAGATTCAGGGACAAAAGACTTCACCACCAACTCCCCTCTGAATTTCCTTGCTGGGAATTCTATCTGCAGAAGCCTGCGTGTCGCTCGGAGCTGGAAGGATGACGCAACGAGAAGAAGCGTTACGCCGCCGCAGCTGTAGTCGTCACATCGCCGGAGAAGCGTGCCACTGCCGCATCTCCCAGGAAGCGTGTCTTCGTCGAAGCTGTCTGATGTCGCATCACCGGAGAAGCGTGCCGCCATCAAGAGGGTCGCCGTTGCATCACCGGAGAAGCGGGTTGCAGGGTCTGTCGTGGCTACAAAGTAGAGAGTCGTCGCAAGGCTGCCAAGGCGTGTACGCATCGTTGTCGCGTAGAGGCATCAAGGGCGCCATCTTCCCGCATAGCACCAGGATTGTCACATCGCATCGAGGCGCCATCTTGCGCATCGCAACCGGGCAGCAGGCCAAGAACCTACGCATCAGCCCCTCACCGGTAAGGATCATGACGCATCCCCTACTCTGCGCAAGCATTGACGACGATGCATCATCTACCCCGGAGCACCGAGGCTTCTCCCACTCTGCGAGTCTTTTGTTTGTTTTGCGTTACGCATCCAGGTACTTTTGTGAGAACTGTGTCTCATTTATCACCAACTTGAACTAAGTAACTTTTACCATCTTTTTTTTTTTTTTTCCTTTTACCATCTTTAAGTCAATCTTAAGAATAGTATTGTGGATTTTTGTCATTTGTGGTCTTGTGTTCAGTCTATATAAAGAATACTTATTTTTATAAAAACTGTGTTGTGTCCATCTGTAGTGTTTTCACTGTATTACTGTGTATATTCACAAATGCTTAACACACTGCCTCTGGGATAAGTCTGTCTGCTCGTGCCAAGCTACCAATGGGGTGAGCAGGGGTTATCTAGGAGTGTAATCCCTTGTCCTGACTTAGAAGCAAGGGTCCCTATTTGGTCAAAGGTGTATACCATTGCCAACTAGAGACCCCCAGTTCTAACAGGCTCTGATCATGATTTGCACCAGAGAAATATGATAATTCTGGAAGACTCATATTATGCATATGGATTGTCTTGGGACCTGCAAATATGAATTATCTGCAACTTTTCCACCCCAGTTTCATACCTCATGGGACTTTGTAGGTCTAAGGGGAGGAAACTGCACTCTAAGGCATATTTCCCCCAGTCTGTATAATAAAGTGTCACTACACAAAAAAACAGTAAAGACCATTCATATTATAAGGTCTATCCCAGGTCAATGTCTAACCCTTCAGAGTCCCAAAGCAAACATAAGGAGATGATGGACAGAGCGCTGAACATTTTCAGGCACTCACCCCCAGTCACAGATCTGGGTTGGATCCATCATCGTTCTTTAGCTCACTTCGCCACCCCAGTTCAGACCTGGTGTGGTATGTTTTACTTAGCAATGTAAATTGATGTGTTAATGTATTTATTGTGTTTGTTTCTTTACCTATTGCCAGAACCTTGAGGTTTCTTCTGGTTCTGATTCTTTGGAATCTTGAGTATAGTTGCCTAGCAAGAAGGCTGTTTGCTCTCTGCTGACCAGCCGGGTAAGAGGTCTCGCTGTGGGTTCCTATATTGGATCTTCTTTACAGAATAAAGGACATTAATCTGCTTTCTGGTCTTGGCTTCCTGTTATTTCAACTTCACTCCTATACTACATGTTGGTACCAGGAGAGGGATGAGATCTTGTGTCAGAGACCCCACCTGCTGTCCCTCTTCTATCAATCTGTTGGACCGGAGTGCCAGTATTTTACATCCGATTTTCAGTTGGGATGGTTTTGTAATTTTTAAGGATGGCTATTTTCTAAGACATCTCTGCCCAACTGCTATCCAACCACCACCCTTCCGCATGAACATCAAGCGCATGCTCTACTCACTGGGAGGCGTCTTCCATTGTCTCTGCATGCGCTGCTGCCTTCCTGAGCTGCCGCACTCCAGCGTGCATCATCCCTCGGCTATAGGAGCCTGCGTTCGTCGGCATTCTTCCTCAGACTAGTGACACGCTCCTGCGTCCGTTCAGCATTCTGGGGTTACGTGCTGTCGTAGCACATCTGGCAGACATTTTAGATGAGTATTTCCTGGATGTTCGCACTGGGATTGCTTCTCACACCAGGATAAGGAATCAGTGATTTGCACACCAGCTGTGCGGCACACTCTTCACTGCACTTCAGCGTGTTATTGCCTCTTAAATATCAGCAGACTACATCAGCGATCTGCACACCAGCTGTGCGGCACACTCGTTACTGCTTTTCAGCCTTATATTTTCTTCAGTGTTTTTTCGGCTGTGCCACATCAGTAATCTGCACACCTGCTGTGTAGTTTTGGATATTCTTCTTCAACGCTCATCTTTGTTGCGTCTGTGTTTCACACACCTACTGTGCAACACTGGGATCCGTGTCATTACTCTCATACTGTTGGGCAAGTTGTTTTTACTTATTGGTACCTTTTGTTCCAAGTGCTGCATTCAGTTTAGTTTCTGCATTCATTGTACGTTTTCCTTTCCTACTTTTCAAATATGGCTAGCAGTCATGGAGTTATTCAACCACCACCCTTTCTACAGAGGGCTGGTAAGTCGGACATCAAGTGGTTGGAGTGGCTACGCATTTTCGAAAATTATCTTGCAGCTATTGATGCGGAAGGTTATTCCCCTTCTAGAAAAATTGCTATGTTGTTTAACCATTTAGGTATTACTCGCCAAAGAGTTTTTGACAAAATTCCTCGCTCTCCAGCGCCAGTGTCCGAAGGCATTCCTTGGAATCTTGATTTGGAAGGGAAGGAACGTATGTGGAAACAGTATCCAGATGCATCCAATGTTCTATTGGAAAGATTTAAGTTTGCTATGTGCAAACAATCCTGCGATGAGTCAGTAGAGGACTATGTAGCTATACTTAGAGTGCTGGCTGAAAAATTTGAATTGGGTGCTAATGTTGACACTCACATTAGGGATCAGTTTGTTTTTTACTGTTTCTCCAAGAAGGTTCATTCCTGAGGTGTTCTCTTGCAGCCACCGTACCATCAAGCTGCCTTCTAAGTTGCATGATCCTGGGCCATATGTATCATTCCAAATTGCGATCGCAATTGGGCTAAGTGGGATGTATGAATGGAAAACAGCCTCGCAAAATACTATTTTGCGATTGCATTTAAGGAATCGCAATTTGTGTTTATATTGCTTGCACTACCACCCTCCCTTTTCCCCCTCCCTCCTGGTCAGCTTCATTTGGGTCTTCTACCTGTGAATTATGCTCCTCTGCTCGCAATCCCCCTTCCTTCTCCTCTCCTCCCCCTTCTCATTGTCAGTTTTATTTATGTCTTCTATCACTGTGAATGCTACTGCTTCCACCAGGCACACACACAATCAGTCGTCAGTGCACGCTTCCACCAGGCACACACACCACCAGCCGTCAGTGCAAGCTTCCACCAGGCACACACACCACCAGCCGTCAGTGCACGCTTCCACCAGGCACACACACCACCAGCTGTCAGTGCATGCTTCCACCAGGCACACACACCACCAGGCATCAGTGCATGCTTCCACCAGGCACACACACCACCAGCCGCCAGTGCACGCTTAAACCAGGCACACACACCACCAGCCGTCAGTGCACGCTTCCACTAGGCACACACACCACCAGCCGTCAGTGCACGTTTCCACCAGGCACACACCACCAGCCATCAGTGCATGCTTCCACCAGGCACAGACACCACCAGCCGTCAGTGCACGCTTTCACCGGGGACACACATCATCAGACGTCACACACTACCAGCTGTCAGTGCATGCTTCCACCAGGCACACACCACCAGCCATCAGTGCACGCTTTCACCACGCACACACACATCACCAGCCGTCGGTGCACGCTTTCACCGGGCACACACACCACCAGCCGTCAGAGCACGCTTTCACCAGGCACACACACCACCAGCCCTCAGTGCACCCTTCCACCAGGTACACTCACCACCAGCCCTCAGTGCACGCTTCCACCTGGCACACACACCACCAGCCGTCAGTGCACGTTTCTACCAGGCACACACCACCAGCCATCAGTGCATGCTTCCACCAGGCACAGACACCACCAGCCGTCAGCGCACGCTTCCACCAGGCACACACACCATCAGCCGTCAGTGCACGCTTCCAGCAGGCACACACACCACCAGAAGTCAGTGCACGCTTTCACCGGGCACACACACCACCAGACGTCACGCACTACCAGCTGTCAGTGCATGCTTCCACCAGGCACACACCACCAGCCATCAGTGCACGCTTTCACCACGCACACACACATAACCAGCCGTCGGTGCACGCTTTCACCGGGCACACACACCACCAGCCGTCAGAGCACGCTTTCACAAGGCACACACACCACCAACCATCAGTGCACGCTTCCACCTGGCACACACACCACCAGCCATCAGTGACCGTTTCCACCAGGCCCACACACAACCAGCCGTCAGTGCACGCTTTCAGCAGGCACACACAACACTAGCTGTCAGTGCAGCAGGCAGGCTTTTCTCTGAGTTTCTTGGTAAATATGTGTTTGATGCCTGGGAGGGAGTGGGTCCAGTTTCCTCAAACCATGCTGAGTATGCAGGTGCAGTGCATGAACTCCTGTGTGAGTGAGTCATGCTGCCTGGGGCTCACTCACTCCACACTTGGAAATTGCGCTTGCACTAGGCTTTTTCTCATTTGCAAAGTTCAGCGGATGCGCACAGCTAGGAAGCCCCCACACCCCCGGGAATGACTGCTTATTACAACCAGAATGGAACCAACATTTAGAGCAATGAAAACAAGTTCATTTGATGCAAAGAACTGTTAACAAAAACCATGTCCAGCTATTGTAGATCTGTCAACTTAAACAAAACAGCAACAAAAAACAAACAAGCATTGGCATAGCCAATAGATCTCGCTTTTTGGATCCTATAAGTATTTAGTTATGAAGCAGAATATCCTTGGTACAACAACACCAACTGTTGCATGGCTAAACACTTATAAGGTCCCAAATGTGAGACCTATTGGCTATGCCAATGCTTGTTTAAAGTGCCATGTGGTGCACATACATGCCCTTAGGGCATGTATGTGTGCCACTTGTGCACACATGCACATTTCAGGGGTGCAACAGGGTGTCCTCTTGACACCCTGGCACCCTTGAAATTGCATTCTCAATTAGCGAATCTATAATTGATAATCGCAAATAGAGAATGTCTTCCCATTCATTCCTATGGGCCTTTAGGCCCATAGGAATGAATGGGGAGGTATTCCTTAATTGCGAATCGCAATTTGTGATTCGCAATTAAGGAATATGTAGGATTCGCAAAATTATTTGCAAATCCTACATACATAGCGTTTGGCGATTCTAAAATAGCGATTCACAAAAAATCGCTATTTGAGAATCGCAAAAGAACATTTTGATACATATGGCCCCATATCCTTAACCATATTTTATATTATTTTTATTTGTGTTTTTGATTTTGGTTTTTTTTGCGGCGGAAAGGGGGGTGGTTGTGGTATGTTTAACTTGGGAATGTAAATTGTGGTGTTAATATTTATTGTGTTTGTTCATTTAACTTTTGTCAGAAGCTTGATGTGTCTTTTGGTTCTGATTCTTTGGAATCTTCAGTATGGTTGCCTAGGAAGACGGCAGTTTGCTCTTTGTTGTCCAGCCTGGTATGCTCTCTAGCCGTGGGTTCCTGTATTGGATCTTCTTTGCATAATAAAGGATGTTAACCTGCTTTCTGGTCTCAGTTTCCTGTCATTTCAGCTTCACCCCTACACTACACCCGGCTATATGCAAATCAGTCTTGACCCTGTTCCTCATGGGAACAGCCCAGCCTGAACTGCCAAGTCAGGTCTTCACTGGATCGGAAACAAGCATCCTGGGATCGGATTTGGGGTAACACCCCTCATCAGCCAGGCAGGCATGAATCCAGTGGCAAAGTCAGCAAGGGACCCATGTCTGGGCATATCTTGCCAAATTAGGGTGAACAAAGCAAACACAAGGAGATTATAAACAGAGTGCTGAAACTTTTCAGACACTCACCCCCAGTCACAGATCTGGGTTGAATCGATCGTCATTCTTTAGCTCACTTTGCCACCCCAGTTTAAACCTAGTCATTTGCAAATCAGTCTTGACTCTGTTCCTCGTGGAAACAGTCCAGCCCGAATTGCCATGCTAGGTCTTCCCTGTACCCTGCAGAGTCCCTTCTGCGCAAGGCATTCTGTCTTTACGGTCTCACAGGCGTAGCCTGCACACATGTACACAGGTCTTACCACCTAAGTATCCCTTACCTCAGCTGCGCTGCAGTGGCCTTATCTTAAAAGGCAAACAATGGCATTAAACATGTACAGTCCATTTAAAGCATGATTACCATAGCAGAGACCCACATGTAGTGATGTTCAAGCATAGTGAAAAGCAAAAACTGGGTGATTCAAAAAGCAAAACATCTGGGTGTATTAAATGGGCAGAACCAATTGTGCAACACACTCTTTTTTGAATTTTAAAGAATTTATCATACTTTTACACTAAAATTCATCTGTAATTTACAACCAAATATTTTGATGGCTATGTTTGTGCTTTAGCTATTAGGGCCAAGCGTGATCCCTGGCATGGCTCTGGGTCATCTCTCCTTATGAATTTGCGGAGTTGCCCATACACAAAGCAACACACACAAAGTATAGAAATGTTTTAGGGGTACAAAAGCGGGAGCAAACATCCATTGTGCATCGAGACACTTGGGTAAAACAGAACCTTGAGTTCCAAAGGCATTACTTTAATTATCAAGGAATTATATAGTTCCATTACCATATAGAACAAGCATTTGCAATGCAATGGTCTCGGCATCATTAAAGGTAGAGCTATTGGCATTGCTCATGACATTTTTTTTCTTTAAATCAAAAATAAAACTCTGCCCTCACCACTCTGCACTCACCACCACTCTGCACTCACCACCACTCTGCACTCACCACCACTCTGCACTCACCACCACCCACCCACCACTCTGCACTCACCACTCTGCACTCACCACTCTGCACCACTCACCACTCTGCACCACTCACCACTCTGCACCACTCACCACTCTGCACCACTCACCACTCTGCACCACTCACCACTCTGCACCACTCACCACTCTGCACCACTCACCACTCTGCACCACTCACCACTCTGCACTCACCACTCACCACTCTGCACTCACCACCACTCTGCACTCACCACCACTCTGCACTCACCACCACTCTGCACTCACCACCACGGCTTTAAGTGCCTAGCTAGCCAGAACCTTGGCTAGGCTCTGCTCGCGTCTCCCTATATATTCGTCTGCTTGCCCAACTCCTGCAAAAACTACTAAGGTTTAGTACTGGGACACATACAAAAATAGTAAATGTCCGTTATTTTGAGTAGAGGTGGGTGAGCCACTGGAAGCTTGAGTCTGAAGCATGGCACAGGGTCAAGCTCGAGGTCCTGTTGGAGCCTCGAGCCTATATCAAGCTGCACTTTCATGTGGCTTCTGCCAGCCATGCTCGCTCTACCCTCAGCCAGAAAAAGGTAAACGAAGCATTAACATATGAGGTACAAATGAGAGACAGACAACTTTTTGGTACCTAATTTGTGCAAAGTAAAACCAGAAAACCTGCATTGATCGCTGCTTCCTGTTTAACTAAACTGTGTGATCTTGGGCAAATTTTTTTTTGACTGATTCTTCTTATTCTTCATGAAAGCGCCTACATATGCATGCGTGTACAACACAAACCGAATGAAAACGTATTGAGTTAGAACTAATAGAGAATAATGTCGCTCTATCTGTAAGAACGCATCAGCCGCATTTATACACCTGTCAACACACGAAGACACTTGCAGAGAGACACACAAACACGCCGTCTGCATGACACACCGTCCACGAATCGTCCCAGTGTCAAAAGAATAACTTCAAGTGAAACTGAAGACGAAGAACACAGCTGCTACCAGCCTTTGCCGAGTCACCCACGCGTACAACTGAATCGCAATGAAGACATCTCGGGGGAAGTAAAGGGCCAGCAAACATCAATTTGTCGGTCTGGTTTAGAAACCAATTTGTAAACCAGTGTGCCTGATAAACAATCTATCATGCCAATCACTTACGAGCCTTACGTTTTTTTAAACACTATAATTATGATTTCCATGTAAAACATACAATACAAACTTTACATAATGTACCGAGGCCGCCCCGGAAGTCAGGCACGGTCGCCTGTGACGGGGGCGGGGCCACGTTCACACCGGAAGAGGAGGCAGGCGGAGTCGTAGCGTCTCGCGGCCCGGGGCTCCTGTGAGCGGTGTAGAGCCCCGGGGCCGCGCCAGCAGGAGGTTGGGCGCCGCGTGCTGAGGTAAGGTAAGTTCCAAAAGGCTGGAGCGCGATTGGTGCACTTGTGTGTGTGTATGCTCGTGTGTGTGTGTATGTATGTGTGCGACGGTGACGGCGGGGGAGGGGGAGGGGGAGGGGGGGGCCTCGGTGCACTTGTGTGTGCGCGCGTGTGTGTATGAGTCAGGGGTGGTGTGCGTGTGTGCGACGGTGACGGCGGGGGAGGGGGAGGGGGGGCCTCGGTGCACTTGTGTGTGTGCGCGCATGTGTGTATGAGTCAGGGGTGGTGTCTCTGTATGTATGTATGTGCGTGCGTGCATGGGCGCGTGTGTGTGTGTGTATGCGCATGCGTGTGTGGTGCTTGCGCTTCCCAGGAGACAGCGCCTGGCCACAGCGCGCGTTCCAGTTACAAATCGCCTGGAAGGATGCGCGTGGCCAGGACTGTCTCCTGGGAATGATAGTCGCTGACAAAAGATCTCGGCGGAGACGCGCTTCCGCGCGTTGACGCCGAGACCTAAAAAAGTATTCATTGGTTTATATCACAGATAAAGTACCCCCTTTTTAGGTCGGCAGAGGTTATTTCATACCATATAAAACATGGTCACACCACCACCTTTCCCAAAACCCATTATTCAGAAAGAGAGAGCATGTTTACAGACATGAAGAATAAAAATCGAACCAATAGTGCAAAATTAAATGCATCAAAAACCTGTTGGAATCTTCTTGCAAAAAGATATTAGTAAACAGTTCAATACAGGTCAGTTTTTAGTTAAAAAAAAAGAAAATTAAAAAGCTGCAGTATTATTATTATTATTTATTTAATTTTATAAGGCGCAAGGCTACCCAGAGGTTTCCCGGAGCCATCGGACCGACGCAAGCAGAGAAAGGAAACATTGTTAGTTAAATAATCATGTTTTGAGACTTTCGAAAGGTCTTATGGTTTGTTTCATGTCGAAGTGGCGTGGGGAGTGAATTCCATATTAAGGGGGCCAGATAGGAAAAAGACTGACCACTTATACGTGACCGTTTGATCCTAGGGACTGAAAATTTGGCCTGAGTGGAGGATCGAAGATGACGTGTTGGAAGGTAGGGATGGACTAAGGCATTCAGGTACTGTGTTGCTGTGCCCATTTTAATTTTATGCATATAACACAGGGCCTTGAATGTAATGGGGTTCTCCATTCTCAGCCAGTGAAGGTCGAGGATGGAGCCTGATATAGAGGCTTTTCTAGGCACCTGGCAAAGCAATATTGCCGCCGAGTTCAGTACTACCTGAAGCTTTCAAACCACCTCCTTGATGGCTCACAAATACAGGACGTTGCCTTAGTCCAGCCTAGACGTGATCAGGGCCTGGATCACAGTTCTTTGTGTGGGACTAGGCAACATCCAAAGTATTTTTTTGAGCCATTTTAGGACGGTGAAGCAGGTTGAGGCGACCCTGACTGCTTGCTGCCTCATTGACAGCTGGTCTTCAATGATTATGCCTAGGTTGCGGACCATTTGTAGCGGCTGGGGGAGATCACCCATTTGAGAGGACCAATGTCGTGGGCCCCAAAGATCTTTGTTTTTACCGAGGATTATGACTTCTGTTTCTCCACCATTTAGCTTCAACATGTTGGTGTGCATCCAACCGGCTATGTTTTGCAGTCCTACCTGAAGAGAGGATACTTTAGATGCCTCATTAGTGGAGAGAGAGAGAAGATTAGCTGGGTATCATCGGCATACGAATATACGCATAATTAACTCAAAATTTGTACAAACATGCAGAAAGATTCTAACTTTTTTTATAATTACCTTACGAACTCAAAAAATAATCATGTTCTTTCTGCTTGTCACTGTAAGCTAAAAACAAAAGAGAGCAGAGGAAAGAGCAATGTGTCATTGCTTTAAACAGCTGCTCCATGAACTGACCTGCCTTTTACCTCGACTGCTGGCTCTGGCAGCAGGCTTTATGATATCAGAACCAGACTGCAATAACTTATTACAGTCGTGTTCTGGCGCTTTTCTCCATGAGTTTGTCACCTGTAGCTGATTATTAAGAAACTAGAGATGTGCATTTATTCAGGGTTTGCACAGTCCAATATATTATAAACATATTTGCTTTCAAAATCAGACTTTTTCTCAATATCACTTGCACAAAATTACGGTTTCCTTTCCTGGGGTAAGCGAAGAGAAACAGGAATAAATAACTCTAATTAGTACTGGCACCTTTGTCTCAGAAAACAGTTTGACTCTGAGGTCTTGAGGCTATGGAAGAAAAGGAAGAAAATCTAAATGCATAAAAAAACATGAAGTGTATTGTAGGGTTAAGTTAATCGTGTGTTAGTTCAGAGCAAATGTTAAAAAACTCACACTTGCAAACGTATAAAATGAAAAAGAAACACTATATGGAAGTGATTCAACCTAGTAATAATCATCCAGTTTTAATAAAAACCTTTAAGATTCACATCGGCAAGTAATGAAATGCCAACTAATTCCGATGTTAAAAGCAAAGATTAAAATTGTATTTTAAAAAAATGAATATTTTGTGTTTTTTAATGAAAACAGAGAGTCACATCCACTGAAAATTAAAGGAATTTCTATGCATCAAAAAGTGCGACTACAACTCCATTCTTTGCAGATTTAAG
The DNA here is from genome assembly GCF_964263255.1 of Lissotriton vulgaris. NCBI lineage: Eukaryota > Metazoa > Chordata > Amphibia > Caudata > Salamandridae > Lissotriton > Lissotriton vulgaris. The sequence goes on along the minus strand of NC_141687.1, from coordinate 1,514,626,446 downwards.
ACATTTTGCAACTATTGGCGCCAATGATGAATAAGTTTCACTTTTTCCCAAGAGTAAAGGTTGTGGTCAGCCTCTGTTATTCAGTGTAGAAGGACCACTTATCGGCCACTGAGTAGCACATTTTCTGAGTCCTTATCTCATTACCCTGGAACTTTCAAAGCCAGTGAAAGCTAACTTTCCATACTTCAGCCTTCTTTGGCAAGCATACAACTTTGTTCATGATTTCAGTGTTGCACCGCGCATTCTTTAATTTGTCTCAACATGCCGTCATATGATGGAACACGTATTCGAAAGCGGCCCTTCTCACTACCCATGTGAAAAAGATTTTGGAGAGGATGAGTATGTGTTATCTACAGAATGACTCAATTTGCTTTAAAAATGGCTTCTTGTATGGCCCACTCCTACTCCTCACTAACTGTCCTGCCAAGTACCACGCATCAGGCATTAGACTAAAGTATTTCAGTGTGGTGATTCGCATCACCGCACTGAAATGTTAAGTCACGCATAATAGACATATCGCCTCCTGGGCTGTGAAGTCCTAGCCCTGCTAATCATGCACCATTAATGCTGATTGAAACTAAAGCTGGAGTCGGTGCTCCTGGCAGGCTTGGGAGCTGGCTAAGTTGCTCTGCAGCTCTAACTGCTACAATGTAACAATAGGATTTGCGCTGCATTACTGATTTATTACAACACGATGTCTGACGTCAGGACGGCTGCACAAGCAACTGGCTGCAGTTCATGAATTTATGTGGGAGGCTGTCACCAGTGGCAATGCCAGCGCTGCTCGCACCGCAGTAAAATTTGCCTAAAAGAACGAGAACGATCCTCACAACCGAATCCCAGCCTCATGGACCCTAGCAGATGCTCAGCTCAGAGCGCACCATTGTGCAGCTGCTGGTGAGCCTGAGAGTCTGAATCTTGCCCGGGTGGGCGATGTTTGTAAAGTAAATGAGACAGTCAGTGGCTGGAGTGAGGTCTCTCTCACTCTGCTCCTGCCTCCACTAACACTTTGCGTTAAATATTTTAACAGGGCTTTAGCGCATGCTCATTTTCAGCTGCCACTGGCATAGGCCCTTGCCGACAGCCCCGTGGGATCTCCAGAGAGTGAGCATCTGCCTGCCTTCTCCTCCCCTTATACCCTACTTGTACTCTGCCTCAGGGTTGCAGAGGCAGGCGGCTTTGCTATCTACTTGCAGCCGCTTCCTTCACTGGAGTGCATCTGGTGCGGATCGGCCCACTGTTCAGGCTTGACGGAGGTAAGCTTCCTGGCGGGGGCCTCTCACATCCTCCTTGGGAGACTTGGCCCAGGTCCATGTGGGACAGAGAGGTCCTGGACTCCAGAGGGCACAGCTCAGCAGTATATGTTTGTCAATGGTGCTGCCACTTACTTGCAGTCACATGGCTGGGTCCTGAGTCTGTCTGTTCAGAATACCAAGGTCGGACCAAGATGCGCATATGACTTACACAGTTTAAAGGCAGGTCGTCAGCGGCCTGGCACCAGATACGTTCCGGGCACAGCGTCAGGTGAGTGCACCAATAAAAGAATTTGATTTCTCAAGTAGTAATTATTATAATTGTAAAAAGTCAACTGCAAGTCGGCAAATATTAAAGTGGTTTACTGTTATCAAATTGTATTCTTACTAATTTGCTTCCTAATTGACACCTATGAGACGGTTTACATATTGAAGCATGAGCTGGCCCCAGGTCATAGAGAGGTGACCAGTTGCCATGGAGACCGGCCTGGAGCCTGGCTAAGTTGTTTTGTGTTTTTTTGGCTACAATCACACAGAGCTTTCTCCGGGTCCAGCCACCACTCGGCTGTTTACTCCCTTATCAGCCTGATAGCCCTCTGATTTTAGACACACAGGCTCGCCTTCGCTCTTTTATTCTTTATTTATTTATTTATTTATTTATTTATTTATTTATTTATTTATTTATTTTTTTAAAAACTTTATTGTGCATTGCGAATATAGTTACAAGTATGGGCCTACAACCACAGGGGCCGGCCGCTAAAGCATAAAAAGCAGTCGCTAAACATGACGAAACATCGACCGATCCCCTAGAGGTCCGGCAAAATACAGGATACAATTCTCAGCAACACAGGATATAGTTATTTAAATTTTTTAGAAAAGAACAAAAAGAAAAAACAGACAAACAAATCTCAAGGCGGAGAGCATTATGGACCAAATCATGCTCCAACGGGGGTGACCTTCAATACAGGATAAATAACCAGGTAAGCAATGGAGATAGCCATGGGGGAAGTCAGTGGGGAGGTCAGGAAATCAGGAAAAGAATATATTCTTCCAGGAATGTCAGGATCAGGGGGATAGAGGAATGTCCGGATTGTCCTCAAACGGGGGTGTACAGATGTTCCCTCGATAAGCATTCCATTGACCCCAGATTCTATTCCACGCCCTAGGCTTGCCCCTAGCCAAATACACAGTCTTCTCTCTAAACATACACCAGTCCATATTCTCCTTCCATACTGACACAGTGGGGGGCCGTTGGGAACCCCACAGCTGCGCAATATCCCTCTTTGCGATCATGTTCCCAAGGGCCGCCCACCGGGCCTGAGCGACGTTGTAATCATTCGGCTCCCACACATTCAACAAGCATCTCCGAGCCTCAGGCAGCAGAGCGACCCCGGTAACACACTCCGTTACAGCATGCACACGAGTCCAATACGCAGCCACCTCCCGGCATTCCCAAATGATATGGAGGAAAGTAGCACTCAAACCACACCCACGCTTGCATAACCCATCCGAGGAGAAGCCCATTGCAACCAAACGAGGACCAGTAACATACACCCGATGAAGAATTTTGAGTTGGACGAGACGGGCGGGAATGGCGACCTCTTTCTGGGAAGACAGTGCTGACTGCCAGTCTTCGCCATCCAACTCCAACCCGTCTCCAGTCCAGGCCTCCCTGAGACGAACGAGGAGATCAGCCCGATTGTTAATTAGCTTCTTATAAATCAATGAAATCGTACTATTGGGATGATGACCATCAAGTATACGGTCCTCAAGTGGAGAGGACTCAGGAACATTAGTGTCGGCAGCGAAGACCGACGTCAAGGCATGGCGGACCTGTGCGTACCTGAAAAACTCTCTATCACTCAACTCATACTCATTCTGAAGTACCTCAAAAGGTCTTAACCCCGCCTTTCACCCAAAGGTCACCCACCCTACTTATACCGATCATATCCCACTTCTCAAAACCTTTCGTTGTCCAGAGGCATCCCAGTCTATCCGACGCATACAAAGGGGTCGCTTGTGTCAATCGATCATTCCATCCCATGGCCGCATTTGCATCCTTCCACACACGCACAGCAATCTTGGTGGGTCCCGTCAGATTCCTCCCCGCTGTCCGAGAATAAAGCGCCCTGTTGTAGTTACCGCCCGGCAACTGATGCCTGTCCATCTCGAAAGCCGGATTTGGGCTGGGTGCATACATGGCGTGGTTGATTGCGGACAACTGTGAGGCCCAATAGTACCTCCTGATATCCCGGAGCGCCATGCCCCCGTCATACCAGGGGAGAGTTAGCTTTGCAAGAGCACTACGTGCGCGGCCGTCCCAAATGAGCCGCCGCTGTAGGCCCTCCATCCCGAAAGTAGCTTGCCGGAATGACGTAGAACGAATTCTGGAGTGCGTATAAAAACCGGGGCAAAGACATCATTTTAAAGAGTGTGGCGCGGCCGAGCGGCGACAGCGGCAATCTACGCCACCGAACCACGTCTAGTTTCAACCTTCGGAGAGGAGGAAGGAGATTGTGCTCATAGTGGGCAGCTGGATCTAGCGATATAAAAATCCCCAAATATTTGAAGCCGGACTGAGAGATCTGAATGGGAAATCTACTTGGTAGTGGAGGAAGGCCGCCCGAGATGACGTATACACAAGATTTCGACAAATTTATGATCAAGCCAGAATTCTTGCCGAACTAGGTGAGAACGTCAAATAGGACGTTAAGGGATTTACGAGGGGAGGTAAGGTACAAAAGAATATCGTCGGCATACAACGAGACTCGGTCCTCAAAATTGGGGGCCCACTGAATGCCCTTAATCGATGGCTCCCATCGGAGCCAGGCTGCAAGAGGCTCTAAAGCAAGAGCGAAGAGCAGGGGGGACAGCGGGCACCCCTGTCTAGTATCCCTCCCGAGAGTGAAGAACCCGGACACTCGACCGTTGACAACCACCTGAGCCAGCGGTCCCGTATATAAAAGTTTCACCCACCCGACAAATTCCGAACCAAAACCAAATTTTGCGAGGGCGGCCCAGAGATAAGGCCATTCTATTGTATCAAAGGCCATCGTGGCATCCAAGGAAGCCAAGATGGCCGGCTCCGGAAGAGACCCCGCCCTCGCGAGCACACCATGCAGGCGCCGCAAGTTGAGAGCAGTGTTCCGATGTGGAATAAAACCGGACTGATCCGGTTGGATCAGGTCACAAATCACTGTAAGCAGACGATTGGCGAGAACCTTGGCAAGAACCTTAGGCTCAGCATTCAACAGGGAGATGGGCCTGTATGATGCGCAGCGATCCCGAGGCTTGCCCTCCTTGGGAATTACCACGATCGTTGCCAAACGCTGGTCACAAGGGAGGGTGCCAAGGTCACGTGACTCCATAAAAATATCGCGAAGATATGGCGCGACTTTATCCGGACGCAGTTTGTACAGCTCAATAGGCAAGCCGTTTGGGCCCATAGCCTTGCCCGAACGGAGAGAACGAATTGCGGTCGCAATCTCGTCTACAGACAACGGAGCCTCCATGCACTCTCGATCCTCCTCAGAAAGGCTGGGCAGCGCGATGTCCCGCAGCAATGAATGGGAGTCGTCCTCATCTCTATCAGACACCGGAGAGTACACAGCACGAAAATAATCCGCAAAACACTCCACAATCTCACTTGGGTCAGTCACACTCTCACCATCTAAAGTCTGAATCACAGGGACCACACGATTCGCACTCTCCTTCTTGTCAAGCCAAGCAATTAATTTACCTGCCTTATCCCCAACATCATACAGTCTACCCTGCTGCTCGCTGTACATCATCTTGGCAGCATTCGTGACGAGGGATTTATAGTCTAGCTGCTTCAGGCCAAGGGCGTGGAGTCTGTCATGGGTAACGCCTGAGTCTAGGTCAGCCTCCAAGTCCAATATTTCCGCCTCATGACTCACCACCTCCTGATTTCTAGCTTTCTTAGTTTCAGCTATTAAAGATAGGGCCTGTCCACGAATCACAGTCTTAAAAGCTTCCCACAGGGACACAGAGGACGAAACAGCCCCCTCGTTCTCCAGGAAATAGTGGTCTAGGGACTTTATCAGACTATTACGGGTCTTAGGATTACGCAGGTACCAGGGGTTGATAGGGGCGATCCGCCCGCAGCGTTCACCCCAGTGTCCATGCAGAGCCACAATGGAGAATGATCCGAAATGCCCCGGGCCAGGTGTCTGATCTCCCAAACAGAGGAAGACTGGGCAGCGAGCATAAGGATGTAGTCAAGTCTGGAGAGACTCCCATGAGCCCCAGAGTGAAAGGTGTACTGACTCTGTGTCGGATGCATTAACCTCCAGCAGTCTACCAGACCAAAGGTATCCAAGAACCCACTGAGCCATGACTGAGAATTAGGAAGATCCCTGGGGGGGTGACGATCCATAATGCCAAAAAATACAGAATTAAAATCCCCACCCATAAGGAGAATGCTATCAGGGAGCTCCAGCATGACACGGCCAACATCTGAGAAGGTAGAGGTCTGGAGACCCGGGGGAACGTATACAGTGAGCAATGAAAGAGTCTTACCCTCCCACCTACCAGTGAGGGCGGCATAACGCCCTCTATCATCGAGGATTACGTCATCAATCTCTAGAGGGAGAAAAGACCGAACCAGAATACCCACCCCTCTAGAACCAGTGGTGAACCTGGAGTGTGCGACCAGTCGATAACCCCATCTATTCATAGCATGACACATATTTCCCACCAAATGCGTCTCCTGCAAAAGTACCACATCAGGAGACAAGCGACGCAGATACTGCAATACCACACTCCGTTTTATGCGATCACCCAATCCATTGACATTCCAAGATATTAACCTCAACCCACTACCCCCCATCCCCACAAGTTATGCAAGAGTCACCCCACAAAGAGCAGGACATTTGAAGTGTAGAAGAAACCAATATGTCGCCTTGAGAAAAAAAACACATTCACAAACACCCCATCCCACCCCCAACCAACACCCGTTACAACTCCCCCCTCCCTGCACCCCTGCAGTAGACTAAAAAGCCACCCCAACATGCAGTGTGCCTGTCGCCCTAACATTTCCCCACTCTACAAAAAGACCCTGGAGGAGGAAAGAGGCCCGTCCCTCCCACCACCCAGAATGGAACATCAGTGAAACATAGTGTACAAAATAAATAGAACCCAGTTGAGCAATGTCTAGTATTCGGAGATCAGGGGCCCAATTCTCACTTCTGTACAGGCTCACCACCCTCGGCACCACCAGGGTGCTCAGTCCGGTCGTTTCGGCCAGGCAGGGAATCCAGCCAGTCACTCACATTCTCCGGCCGGTCAAAAAAGAATGTCCGTTCCTCGTACTCCACACGAAGCCTGGTAGGGAAAAGCATTGCGTACTTCAATCCTAAGTCCCGGAGACGTCGCTAACTCCCTGAAAGCCCATCCTTTGTCTCTGGACGAGCTGAGTAAAGTTCGGGTAAAAGTTAACTGTGGAATTCTCAAATTTCACCGGGCCGCTCACTCTCGACGCCTGCAGGATAGCATCCCGATCCCTGAAATGAAAAAGTTTGGCGATGATAGGCCTCGGCGAAGCGCCCGGCTTAGGCTTTCCACCCGGGACGCGATGGGCACGCTTCACTGCAAAGAACTTGCTCAGTCCAGAAGGGGCAAGGTGGTTCAGGACAAGATCTTCAACCAGGAGGTCAATCGAGTGAGTCTCGGGATTCTCCGGAACACCTATGACGCGGATGGTATTGCGTCTTGCCCTATTCTCAAAATCCTCCAGCCGATGGGACATCAGGTCATTAGCCGATTTCAAATTGCCAAGTTCGGTCTGAAGTTCCGACACATCGGCCGTGAGGCTAGAAGTCTTCAGATCCAACGACTTCACCTTCTCATTGGTCTTGGACAGGTCGGCTCTGATCAGGGTGACATCAATGGCAACCGTGTCAATTTTATGAGCGAGAGCCTCGTACTGCTGGCCGATGGTCTCCTTCATGTTGGTAATGGCGCCCATGATGTCCTGCAGGGACAGATCAGTAGGGGCGGTTGAGTCCTCCTTGGCGTCCTCCGGGGTACGGCTGGCAACTCCAGGGGATCCTTTGGGTTGAGTGTACCGGTCCATAACGTTGGATTGGACCAGTCCCCCACGAAGGGGCGTCTTAGACTTCCGTTTCTCAGCTTCGCCCCTGGCTGCCATGCTGGAAAATGCTCCCCGGAGGGGCCCGCGAGACCTAGTGAAAATGGCCCCCTGCGGGCAAGGCACCAACAGTCCAGAAAAACTGGCTCGTGCGGCCGAGACAAAGACACGACTTGACCCAATCGGCGTAGATGGTGAAGTCTCACTCACACTGAATAGAGGATGGATAGATCCCCGACCAAGCGGAACCTTCTCGCAGTCAGACCTTGCCAGGACCCAGAAACGAAACCGAAAGTTGGAGTAGGGCTGCTGGGGAAGACCCCACTGCCGTTGTTATTCAACATCGTTCCGGCTTCACAATTCGCCAAGTCCCCGGCTACCCGCAGGGTGGGCCTCAAAAGTTCAAATCGATGTAATTTCGGTTCACCGAGTCCGAATTAAAATCTGAAAAGAGTTATGGAATCAGCCAAGGTTCATCTTCAATAATCCGTCCAAGAATTTAGGATGTTGTCAGGATAAGTTGCGAAGAGTGTCGAGGGTCCGGGGAGCTCTGTGCTCACGCGGCCATCGCGGATGCTCGCGTAGCTCCTCCTCCTTTTATTTTTTATTTTATTTATTTTTAAAGTTTTGTATAGCGCTAGCTAGACCCGTAGGTATCAGACCGCTTCACATACATATTGTGCAATGCCGAAGGGCCTTACATTACCTAGAAGGCTGACAGTAAGTAAGCAAACCACGGATAAAGAATACAGTATGAACAATAAATAACTGTGCGACGGAGAGGGAGCGAAAAAAAAGAAAAACAGGGTGATTAGCATAGTCCGTTCGCCAACAATCCTTGAATGGGAGTCAACACGGGATACTGAGGTCTAGGTTAGTTGACGTTGTTCAGGAAAGTATTTATTAAGGAGATGGAGTTTGAGGTCTCTTTTGAAACAAGAGAAGGAGGGGTTGCATCTGAGGACTCCCGGTAGAGCGTTCCATATCCTGGGAGCGTTGCCAGAAAACAATCAGTATTGGGTGGTTTTCTTTTTCATTTTTGGCGGAATGAGAAGGAGTGAGTTGGAGCTTCTCAGTGTTGTGACTTGATCTGCTCTTAACAGTTTGTTGTTCAGGTAGTTGGGGGCCGGAGAGTGGAGGGTTTTGTGTGTGATGCAGGCCAGCTGTAAATACATCTCCCTTCCATGGGAAGCCATTTGAGGGAGTTGAGAGCTGGAATGATGTGATCAAATCTTTTTACTCCAGATACAAGTCGAGCGGCCACGTTCTGGGTAACATGTTTTTCTTTTACAATTTTATACTGCGTCATCTCAATCCAAAGTTGAAAACCTATTTTTATGAGCACTCGTTACATTAAACAGGCCCACAGTCACGTTATTTTATTTTCCAACATTAAATTACATTGGAAAGGATCCTCAACTGCAAACAGTGCCAGGCTGAAAAACTACCTGATCAGGGAGGAAAAGCAAAAGACACAATTTAGCAAAGTCTTTAATTCCCAAATATGTAGGTCAAGGAAGCATACCCAATACCTTAAATAACCCTTCCAGTTCCTCCAAAGCACACAACTCTATAGATGCAATGCTCCTGTGATCTGGCGCCTGACCTAGCATTCCTGAGTAGCCTAATCATCAAATATACATGCCAGCATCTAATGTTCTGGAGGCTTGGCTCGAGCTCAGTGGGGACAGCTGTGCAGCAGGCACCATTAGCTTGAGGGACAGTCTGGCCCCCAAACAGCCACATTTGAGGCCTGCCTGAGGCACAGCTGGCAATTAGTGACTGCTGCCTTTACAAAAGAACTAGCCATTTGAAACAGTTTAAAGCCTCAGTAATATAGTGATTTATTCTGTATTGTGCTGTATTGTACACTGCTCAGAAGTGGATAGTTTCCGATATTTATCTCTATACATGGACCTTATTCCTCGGTTACATTTATGAGAACCGGTTACTCAAGTTGTCACACATTTTGAACTACAATGCAACTCATAAATGCAATTAATCCTTGGAAATGTCACATATAAATAATCTAAAAACTTGGCAGCTGAGTGTAATTTCTGATATTTATATGTTTCCCTCTTCTTTATTGCTTGATTTTGCACGCGAGAAAGTATCACACATAGTTGTTGAATGTCACCCATAATTATACTGAAATTCGGAAAATGTCACACATAACCAATATGAAACCTTGGCAGGTAAGCACTAATGCACAGTCCAGCACACTGAAATTTAACATCTCCTTTCCTGATCCAGAGGAAAACGTACAATCAGTGCACCACTTTTCAGAGCACATTTAGCTCAAATGTAGGCTGTTGTCTTTTGCATTTTCCGCAAACATTTTCTCAGTGATTCTGAGACCACATCCTGTCACTGTGCTAGCAATATACCACGGTAGAGGATGAAATAAAAAAGTACGAGAAAATGAAAAGTAAACAACAACAAAAACGGAAACTGAACTGAAATAAAACATGTCACATCTGACAAACAAAATGCAAAATATACAGAATAAGAACCTTAAAATATTTATGATCTGAAATTGCCGACCCTGAGTAACCTTGAGATGTTTGTATCTGCAACCCAAAGAGTTGGCAAATCAACATGTTAAGCGAGGCATTTGTGAACGATAAGTCTATACATATCTATCTTTTTAAATCCAGTGTCAAGCTGGTTATAAGTTTAAACTGCACTCCCAAATCCATCAAATCACCAAAGACTATCGAGGTCGGCACATCTTCCTTGAACATGAGCAGGTTCAAAGACAGACAGTCAGAAGAATAAGTTGTAACACAAAAAAAGAAATGTATTTTGATATGTTTTGGATGAACACATGCTGCACAAAAGTGGCAGACACCAGAAAAGATGTCATTAGATAGCACTTACCCTTAGAGCCCACTCACAATCTGTAATTGCCTCCTTGTACTTTCCCAACTTATTATGTGCCTGAAATTGTAACAGAAGTATTTTTTAAAGACAGTTATGCTTCAAATAGTAGCATTCTAGAGTTAGAATTTTAATGAAAACAGTAAAAAGAAAACTGATACCCCTTTGAATACATCATCAAGTAAAGTTGCATAAAGAACATAATGAACATCAAGACATTTTTCAACGTTTCATTTCTTAGAAACTCCAATACACAAATTGTGGTGAGTGCTGCCATCTCGAATGACACTGTATTCTCCTTTAATTCGTTTGAGAGAGGTACAATACACCTATAGTCATTCAAAGGATCCGTATCACTAAATTCTGCCAATTTAAGATGGTCCAGTGCACACAATGGGCCATTTTCAGCTGCCATTATTGGTTCGGATCCATTTCACATTCCTATGGTACACTCTGCTATTGAGGAGTATATTGGTTTGCATGGCTGCCCTGTGGCTCATAAAAGGTGGACCATCACAGCAGGCATGACACCAAAGCTGATTGCCCTACAACTCTGTTCATGTGAGGGACAGAGTTCACACCTGAAAGTCAGCCACAGTTATATGTGCATCAAAAGGTTAATCGCTGGCTCACAGCCATACTCTTCATGATTCACTTATCACTTGTATACTATCGTACTGTACATTATGGAAAGACGTGTATGTAATTTTACTGTATTTCTTGGTGTGTTAAGCGCTCTGATACCTAAGGGTCCTGTTCGCGCTATAGAAAACTTTTAATAAATAAATAAATAAATAAATACATAAATCACCACCATCTCCTTTCCTGAGATGTGTCCAGGCCCCTTCATTGTGATCTATCACTGAAATAAGAGCAACCTATTTAAATGTAAAGGGAGAGACCCAGCCGCTGCTGACATTAAGGGACACAAGGGGCACCGCCCTGCCAGCATTGGGGGAGGAGACAAAAGGGAGCGAATGAACACCATGGAACAGGCGCTCACTGCTTGGCGCTCCTACATGAAATGACTGAAAATTAAGAAATGTATATATTTTTTGAGGTCGAGTCCTAATCCGTGTGTGCTGGCTGGGCAAGGAATTCCAGGCTCCTGAAACACTAGTGAGGAGATTGAGGTCAGCCTGGTGGAAGTGGCTGGACAAAGCAGCAGTGCTAGGGTTTCAAATGGAGCTCCAATAAAATGGCCCGGGCGCGGTCAGAAGAGTGTCATTCACATAAACGCAAATGGGCAGAGCTGACCAACAGCAAAACAGTGCAGTGGGTGTCAACTATTGGTTTGACAGCTCCTGTTTCCGGTATAATCAGCACGTGTGCTGCAGTGCATGCTGACAAACACCATCGAGCTGCTCCAACCTAAAGTGGCAGTGCACGGACCAGATACTGGAAAAAGAAAGGCTCCTGCAGTAGAGTAAGAAACAAGTGCACAGCTTTGTTTTTTTCCCTAAATTGCAGAGTACGGAATTGGGTCTTCAATCAATCCATCAGAGCATTCGTAGAGCGCACTACACACCCGTGAGGGTCCCAAGGCACTCAGCGGAGGGGTGGGGGTGGGGGGGGGGCTTGGGGTGCTGCTACTGCTCGAAGAGCCAGGTCTTGAGAAGTCTTCTGAAGGCGAGTAGGTCTTGGGTCTGCCGGATGTGGGTTGGGAGGGTGTTCCAGGTCTTGGCGGCGAGGTAGGAGAAAGATCTGCGGCCGAAGGTCGTTCATTTGATGCGGGGGACGGTGGCGAGGGCAAGGCCGGCGGAGCAGAGCTGGTGGGTGGGGTTGTAGAAGCTGAGTCTGCTGTTTAGGAAGGCTGGTCCGGCTTTGTGGAGAGCTTTGTGTGCGTGGGTGAGGAGCTTGAAGGTGATCCCACCTCTTTCTATGTTGCTCAGGAAGGTGCGTTAAGAGAGCTTCCATTTTCTCCAGTTGTGCTCTTTCATAACTTGATTGTAAAACTACTGAGTTGGTGATCCACAAATGAGTAGTTGGTCCCACTTCAACCTTCTTATCTGCAGCATCAATCTTCTTATTCTCCTTGTATGGTGGAGGGGCATCGCCTATGGCTTGGACAGAAGTATCCTTGCAGGCAGTGTGACCCACAAAGTAGTCTAGTGGAACGCGTCTCTTAATGTATGTATGGTCATTTAGGGAAGGTTTAAAGTTCATTTCCACCCAGGGATGACCACCCTGGCTCTACAAGTCTTTGAAGTTTTTAGGGGCCCACTTTGAAAATACCCTTGAGCACTGGGAGGAACCGAACAGATCTATTTGTCATTGAGAAAGTTTCAACCAAAAAGTCCTCCTTCTTTTGGAACACATGCATTTCTGCTTAATGGTAGGTAGCAGCATGCTTAGTGGCCTCGTGGTATGATGATGTGTCATCTGGAGAGGAAGGACAGACAATGTCGTGCTCTAGAACAGTATCCTACTAGGCACCAATATGACAGTCATCACATGGGTCATCTTTTGGTTGTGTATCCTGTGCTGAATGTATGGGTCAAAAGGCCCTTAAGGACTGCCTGTGGAGGTGTGAGGTATGGTGACTCTGGTGGAGAATCCGACATGGTAGGAGAGGTGCGAGTGGTAGTGGAGTGTGTGGGCAAGTACAGGGCTATTTCACTGTCTTATGCTTTTTAGGTGGTGTCTTGTGTGAGGAGTGCTTCAGAGCTGTATTTTCTTAGAAATCAAGGTTCCTTTTCAAGAGGGTTCGGTGGTGGAGGGACCCTGTTAGTGATTTGCCCCATGAGTATATCAAGAAGAAGGTGCTGTTGGTATGCGTCTAGTTATAGTTGAAGCTGCCCTAAGGCCCTTGGCCTCCTTCAATGAGAGATCTGCTGGAGGTTTGCATGTCTCAGTGTCGTTGTGGCCTTAATGTGGATGAGGTATCAGAGCTGAATACGGTATGGGTGCCAACTGTGGCTCTGATGTTTAGCGAAGTTTAGGCGTCAACTGCTGTCTCGGGCAGATGCAGCTTTCAGAGTCAATGTGGCTTTCAAAGGTGATGCTCCTTTCAATGCTGAATGGTTGACAAGAAGCCTTGACGTTTTTTGGAGTCAATCGAGGCTTTGGTGTCAGAGATGACACAGGGGTGCGGCTGGCTTTGATGAGAGGCTTGGCACCATCTGCTTGCATTTATTGGTGCCGACCGGTCCCTGACGGGGCGATGGCCCATGTCCTGCTTTACCCTTATCAATGTTCTCAGGACTTGAGGCTCTGTTTGTTGAGAGTTGTACTCCCAGTTCTAAGACTAGTCCTGATCTGAGGGCCAGATTTTGACATTGGTGCCACCTCTTGCTTTTCATCAGATCGCAGGGCTTTAGAGAGTTTGGTCTGTGCCGAGGGGGAGATCTAATGGTTTAGGTTCTTTCATCTTATTGGGGACTGAAGGTAATGTCTTTATCCTCCCTGAAGATGTATGTGGTCTGAAAAGGTATTCCAACTATATGGTGCATGCCCACCACTGCACCATATGCTGGTCAGCTCATGTCTTCGTTGTTCAGCAATAGGTAGATATTGCTGACTTGGTGGTGATCGGTCCATGGGTACTTAGCATGGCATTGGGGGCAGAACTGGAATAGTGACCATTCCATCACATAGTCTCAGTGCTGGATAAGACGCCACAAGAAGTCTTTTCAGCCCCCGAACGGGCTAGGCCCGACACCATCAGCTAACAATTGCTGAGCAAGAGTTCTATGTCTTTTGCTGGAGACAAAAGGGTAGATCTGAAATATAAAGAACGGACACTGAAAAGAGCCAACAAAATTGTGCTTTCTACGCCATAACTCTGAGCATACTCGCTGCCCCTCCAAACCAAATGGCAAGGAAAAAAACTACGAACACAACTGTGCCCATGAGCAATGTATGTCAAAAGGAGGAGTGACACTATGTCTCGTGACTCAACAACATTTGTTAAAGTAAACTGTAAACTTCTGTGCCCAACACTTGATGGCAGAAGTATGATAAGCATGTGTAGCAACATCCCCAAATGCTACAAACATATTTACTGAAAAGAAATTGTATAAGTGACGTTATAATTAGGTGCTCAAACGAGACACAAGCTAATGTTAAAAAAAATAAAAGCCACTGAAATATGCCAGCTATAGCTTAGTGGCTAACTATAACATGCACCCCCATAATGCATTGCTAATGAACTCACCTATTACACTCCTAAACATGTTAAATTACATCATTGATGACTGCAAATATTATATTTAAACAGCAACGGTTTAACATTAATAGTGGGCTCAACAATTGATTCTGACAGCAAACTTTAGGCAGTGTGAACAAAGACTAATACAACAACCTAAACGTTTGGTCTCTATAAGCTTGTGTGTGAGTTTTCAAAACTTGAGAAAGAAACTGTATATTTCAGAAGAGAAGCAGCTTGATGGATGTCATTGGCTTTTTACTTGTATTCACCGAAATGATGCGTGTGGTGGGGATAGGTCACTTGCAGAGAACTTGCCACTGAACATCAAAGAACAATAGACTGTTTAATTAACCATTGCATTAACCATTGTCAGTGTGAAGTGGTCTTGGGTAGGTGGAGGTTTGGAGGGGAGGCAGGGCCTAGGTATAGGGCAAGCCTACTGCCCAGGCCCTACTAAATGTTGGACGATGTGACTATTGGACGTGCACAAAACTTCCACAGTGTATGTTCAATGTCTGTGCATAGTTGGAATTGGCTGCTTGAGGAACAGTGGGTGGAGATCTTGGCGAAAGCTAAACCATGTGTCCAACTTGCCCTATGTATGGCTGAAGATCGTCTGCAGTGGAGGATTGATGCTTCCAGAGGGTTGGGTACTAGTCACGTTGGAGTCTAGGCACTGAGTGGAAGTCCTGATGCAGAGTGGATGCAGAGTCTGGCCAGAGGCTATGACCGAGATGTAATGAGCGTTGTCATATATGATGTCATTTGGCATGTCAGGAGTGATATAATATGCAAAGTCATAAACAGTGCACAATGGAGGGGTAGGTTATACCTAACTATAACTTCCGTATTTTCAGTAGTTCAAGGATTTTTTAACGTTAGCTCATGTTTCATTGCAACACCTAACTATAACTTCAATTTAACAGTTATTTGTTTTAGTGATTTTTTTTAACATAAATTAAGGTACTATCACTTTATCTAACTATAGCATCGCTTTGACTTTATTTGCTTCAGTGGCGTGCAGGTGCTCCATCGCAGGTGTAATTCGCGGCTATAAATATCCACACACACTTATTTGGACACAGCAGACCAAAGAAGACTGTCACTCCATGGTGGCATTGTATTATTTAGTATTATTCAGATTACAGTTCCATGCATTTCGGCTCAGAAAGAGCCTTTGTCAAGGTGGCACCCCCCACCACCATTCAAAAGAAATAGAGAAGCAGGTATAACAACGGAATAAATCCTGCGCTTGTTATTCAACCAGAGTGTTACACATATTTCATATAATTTAATACAGAATACCTTCAAAGCAAATACCATTTGTACATCAAAAGACAGTGCTTAACAAAAATGGCTTGATAAAAAATAGTATACAATAATCATGATAATAAATAAAGTACTTCTATTCACCTGGCAAATTCATTTATGACATCACAGATGGCATCTCAAATTACATCATCAATGAAATCTCAGAGGACATCATCCAATGAGTGAGTTGCTTTGTTTACAAAGTGGGGGGTAAGTGACAAATTACTTTTCTACCTAATTATGCACGGCCTGTGTCCAGCTAATCGGTTTAAATGTTTACAAAACGCCGATGCTTCTAATGCACCATAGGTGTGTAGTGGAATTTTAGAAGATGTTATAAATCTTTGTATTGAAGAGTTACTCTATGTGCAAGTGACAGTGGACGACTTGTGTTTATGTTCCACACAATTGTTTTGTTACTGCAGAAAATGTTTCCAGAAGGGCAAAGATTCTACATACTACATACAAAGTATTGCATACTAAGTATTGTAAGCAATCTTGAGTTATTAAACAGAATCGTCTCAGCAGGTATATATCTACTTAACATAGAAGACTGTGTGCACCAAGTACTAACCTATGTACATGTGCTTGTTTTGCTTCAGAAGATGAGCTATCTGTGAAGTGTTCACCACAGTATGAGGGATGAAGGTAGCATGATTCTTAGAATCCTCTTCGTAGGCCAGTCTAACCCCGATTAGGATTCAAACTTGTGACCATTATGTTGTATTCAAATAGCTTTCCGAATGTCTGCAGCCATATTAATGGATCTGAGGTTATATTTCCATGAAAGGGTGAGCACCAGCCAAACCAATAGTAGCCTGGTTATAGTGGTTGACTGTAGAAGGTAACATCTATACGGACATTGACATACAGTGCTGTGGATACTGACCTGGGCTCTGTTGGTGTACAAGACCAGCATGTCCTTCAGTCTATCCAAACCTTCGGTGTACCTCTGCACGGCTGTCTCATAGTCCCCCTTCGCAAAGGCCTCATTCCCCATATCCTTTAGGGCTGTAAGAAAATGTAATTGTCTCAAGTCAGAGTATAATTGCATGTGGAACATCTGAGGTGGGTTTCATGCGAAGACAATACCAAGGGTCAAATTCACAAAGCTTTTAAACAAGCACAATTCATACTGGGTGTGGGAAAATGTAAAGTGTCATCTGATTTCATGAATGACAGATCCTGGTTGATTTAATCAGGATATTATGACAACTACACCCTCAATTGGAAGCTATGGCCTTGGGGGATAAAAATCTGCAAAACTTGCAGTTTTTGTTCGCAGGAATGGTTTAGCGTTCAGCGTGGGAAGATGCGTGGGAAGAGTTGGTGGTCATTAGCAAGACCCAAAACACTTTAATTTTGTAGGGTGATCGTCAACATTTTCACTGTTTTCCATACTCAATTTGGGAGTACATTTTTAGTGACGAAAAAGGTTGGTATAAGGGTGCAAAAGGAGTGTGCAAAAACATTGACATTACCAACTTTTTAGGTCTCGCGACCTATCGATGCGCGCAAGCGCATCGAGCGGAGCGAGAATTCATGTCGGCAAAACACAAGTCAAACCAAGGGCTTTCAGCCCCGCGGTTTTCTTGCAGTTCACGTGTATCACGTGAGCAAACATGCACGCGCATCTCATGCAAGCCCAGCCTCTCGCATTCCCAGGCTCTCCCGCCCCCATCCGGCATCAGGCACTCCTCCCACACCTCACGGACATCTGTTTAGCACGCGCATCACATGCAAGCCCAGCCTCTCGCATTCCCAGGCTCTCCCGCCCCCATCCGGCATCAGGCTACTCCTCCCCTAGCAGCACTCCTCCCACACCAGCAACTCCCCCTCCCACACCAGCACCTCCCCTCTCTCTCCCCGAAACACAGCCTTGCGCTAGCAGCACTCCTCCCACGCCAGCACCTCCCCCCTCCTACACCAGCACCTCCCCTCTCTCTCCCCGCAAACACAGCCTTGCCGTTTATTTTTTTTAATGCAGAAACTACTTTTAAGGACACTCTTCAAAATACATTTTGGCTGTCATTCAGAGCAAACATTCAGTGTATTTAGTTTCCTTTTTGTTTAAATTGCACAAACAGTTAAATAATTGTCTCGTAGTGCACACAGTCTTTCAAGCAATTTGTCAGCTTGATTTCTTAACGTACGGCTACAGGGCCATGGCCCCCGCTGGGGCGCATTCAGTGCCTGTACATCGCACGCCTCCGAACGCCCCAGCTCGGTGATTCTGAGTGCATCTGCCCAGCTATAAGCTGTGCAGGGACAGCGCGTGCCTCGGGGACATGGCAGCTGTCTGCATGACTCTGCCATTTGCTCTTTCTGCCTGTGAGTCCATGGTAACACCTAGTACTTCCCATTGTCCCTTTGTGCCTTTTAGAGCAGCACGGCCTTCTATGTATAATCCACGTGATTCTGACTCAGATGGAGCTCTTGTTTCAGGCTAACCGGTTCCAGTGATTTATATAATTTCCACTTGTGTTCAGTTGATGTTTATAAAGTCTTGAGAGATGGA
Organism: Lissotriton vulgaris; assembly: GCF_964263255.1. Classification (NCBI taxonomy): domain Eukaryota; kingdom Metazoa; phylum Chordata; class Amphibia; order Caudata; family Salamandridae; genus Lissotriton; species Lissotriton vulgaris. The sequence goes on along the minus strand of NC_141687.1, from coordinate 1,514,608,225 downwards.
GAGTGTGGCAGCTTGCTTTCTTGTCTCCTCCACTGCCTTGAAGTTGTTTGCCTGGTGTGATTTATCTGCAGGTTGAGTTCCGGAGCAGGACACACACACATCCAAGCATATTGCACTCACTTGGTTATTGGCCAGCACAAAGTGCCTGAGAGCTCGGCCCGCTTGTTAGAAGGCATTGTCGGACTGGGAAAGATTACGGCCCCGGACATCAAAATAAATGCGCCCCCCATGTGTAATTAGATAGATAAAAAAAAACGGCCCATATTTCGAACTTGTTGCAGGTTTGAACTCGTAAAGACACGCAGTACACATAATTTTTCAGGGTATAGAAGACTGCATGGATTTGAGCTTTCTACAGGCTGTTATTGTTTTAACATCAGGGAAGTCAACAATAACAAGCATTGGCATAGACAATAGGTCTCGCTTGTTATATTTAATTAGCAGCAGCAGCATTTCTCCTGAGCCAGGCCACATCAAAGGCTCTGTGCCACTTTCACCCACACAGCAACACTCACACCCACGCAAGCCCACTATCATCCACGCAACACCACACTCACCCACGCAACGCCACTCACCCAAGCAACACCACTCACACACGCAACGCAACTCATCCACACAACCCCACTCATCCACGCAACCCCACTCACCCACACAACGCCACTCACCCACACAACGCCACTCACCCACGCAACGCCACTCACCCACGCAACACCACTCACCCACGCAACACCACTCACACATGCAACGCCACTCACCCACGCAACGCCACTCACCCACGCAACGCCACTCACTCACTCACCCACGCAACGCCACTCACTCACTCACTCGCGCAAAGCCACTCACACCCACGCAGTGCCACTTTCACCCACAAAGCACCACTTTCAGACACGCAACGCCACTCACACCCACGCAAGCCCACTATCACCCACACAAAGCCACACTCACCCAAGCAACGCCACTTACCCAAGCAACACCACTCACACACGCAACACAACTCACCCACGCAACCCCACTCATCCACGCAACCCCACTCATCCACGCAACGCCACTCATCCACGCAACGCCACTCATCCACGCAACGCCACACACACATGCAACGCCACTCACACATGCAACGCTACTCACACATGCAACGCCACTCACACATGCAACACCACTCACCCACGCAACGCCACTCACCCATGCAACGCCACTCACACACGCAACGCCACTCACCCACGCAACGCCACTCACCCACGCAACGCCACTCACCCACGCAGCGCCACTCACCCACGCAGCGCCACTCGCCCACGCAGCGCCACTCGCCCACGCAGCGCCACTCACCCACGCACCGCCACTCACCCAAGCAGCGCCACTCACCCAAGCAGCGCCACTCACCCAGGCAACGCCACTCACCCAGGCAACGCCACTCACCCAGGCAACGCCACTCACCCAGGCAAAAAAACTCACCCACGCAACAACACTCACACATGCAACGCCACTCACACATGCAACGCCACTCACCCACGCAACGCAACTCACTCAAAGCCACTCACACACACGCAGTGCCACTTTCACCCACACTGTGCAGTGCACAATAGGTCTCGCAGTACGAAAGTTGGAGCTATTGGTTTTGTAAATGACAAAGCCCTTTATGTTTTTAAAATGAAAACAAAAATAAAAGGCATTGTTATTTGCAATTGTAATAGCTCCAACTTTCCTACTGCAAGACCTATTGGCAACGCCAGTGCTTGTTAGAAATGTAAGGGAAGGGAAAATATTATTCAGGTAGTCAACAAATTTAAATTGAACTTAATTGTGAAGTAAGGATTTGCCACTGGTAGACAATCTGCCAATTTAGGGTTAGGAACATGCACAGTAAGCTATGATTTTATTAAATGCAGGAGTGCATGATTTTGTCTTCCCCCATTAATAAGCAATCATGCCCAGTTGGGGTTCACCTGTACCTTCAAAGCCTTGCATCTCCTTAAATATAAGAAAGGTTACTGAGAGGTTTCAGAGAACAGGAAATTTGCAACGTTGTTTTGGAGTTAAGAGAAAGGAAATAAAGAGTCAAGCAACCCGAAGCAAAACAAGAAGAATGTCTGTCAATAACATTTCAGGATAAGAGAGTACCTTTTCCAGGTAGGAATTTCCAGATTGTGTTTATATGTATTTTACATATGAAAAAATTATCTTTCCTTACTGTTCGCCCTGGTGGTACAGTGCTACTTTACAAAGCAGTCATATTTCATATTCCTGTGTCAGTGTTAGGTCAGTAAAATAGGACAGGATTAAGAGCACCGAAAGCCTAAAGTTATCCATTGCGGTTTTTTATTACAAATTAGCTGAATTTACTGGTTGATAAATTCTCCCTTGGAAAATACAAATAATGCAATGAGCAGTATATCGCCAGGGTCCAATGGGTGCCCCATTTTAAATTAATAAGGTTGGTGCGAGTAATTATCATTGGATTTTGTGCAACTATTTACTGACCTCTTTTCCTAGTGCATATTTTGCCAAGGGTTTCTTGCTGGAAGACTCACTGGGATATATGTTGAGTGTGTGTAAAGTGGGCACATCTTGTAATCTTAAATCAGGCGCCAAATCCTGTATTTGTAGGATTCAAAATCAAGAGGCCGCTTAAAATGAGGGTCGAAGTCTTAGAAAATATTCAGCATTCTATTAAAATGTAGCGCACAGAATGCAGACGGTTTTTAAAGATGTTCTCTACTGGGAATAAACACAAATTCTCCACTGGACATCTAAAACACCGGTCTGTTGACTGCCAACAATACATGTTCACTAGCAGCCAAAAAAGCTGCCCCTCTCTTCGTCCTCAATACTTCTTCGTTCCACAATACCTATCTGCTCGTCACCGCCTCTCCCAATACAGCTCCTTCATCCACCAACACCAATTCTTTAACATTGCGCACCCACAATACTTCTTTTCTGGAAATCTGAATATTCACTGCTATCCATCCACAAAACCTTTGTCCTTTGGTCATCCACAATACTCTTCCACGCTCTATCCTCATCATCTGTTACCAACACATAACAATTGGGTCCATGCAATCCTCAAAGATTTATCATACTGTGTATCATCGTGCTCAAATCCTTCCAGGCAGCTGTTTGGGCTCCTGGAACCAGGTCCTTGAGAAGTACCTGGCTACTTTTCAAGTGCACTTCAACAACCAAATCTACTTCTAAATCCAAATCATGCTCAAATCAGACCAGTCATCACCATTTACTTGCACCACTTCATTAAATTAGCAGAAAATGGTTTCCTGTGCATAAACTAATCAATACTGAGGTCCTAGTTCTTCGAAAAGCAGCCCTAAATCATTGTCTATCAACTGGCTTCTCGAATTAGGAATGAGTCTATCCACATAATTGAAAGTAAATGATCTATTTATTTATTTTAGTATTTTATAGAGCGCAAACTTGCGTGCTAGCGAAGGGATTCTTCTGATGGCGGGTGGGAAAGAGTTCCAAATTCTTGGTGCTGCCCCGGAGAAAGCCCTAATAAGTTCTACTTCACCCTGAGGTAGGTGCAGTGGACAATAGTGACTGTCAGAGGTTTCCGGTTCCAGGTTATCGACAAGTCAGCAGATTCAGGCAGGTTTGGCAGTTCGGCGGAGGCGGCGGCTAGCCAGTGGAGGCAAGGAAAAGTGAGAACCGTGGACCAGGGAGGAACAAGGAGCAGAGAACAGAGGAACGTGGGGGCTAACAAAGAGGAGGGGTGTATGTGTGCGTTTGAGAGTAGCTCTCTCCGTACTCTCTGTGCGTTCCCCGCTGCTATCTCTACCCCTGATCCTAGCTCCCGGCTTGGCCACCCCACCACCGCTGCACCTGAGCAGGTGGTGCCGCCCCAACCCCCAATCTGCCATCACTACCAACCACAAGGGGTGGTGAGGGACAGAGTCTCTGAATTAAGCAGAAAACTCTCACCCAGTCAAGAGATCAGGGCTAGATCCAACACCGTTTTTTAGCTCACTGCACCATCCCAGTTTCAGAACCTGGCTGTATGCAAATTAGTCTGTTCCTGTCCCAGTGCATGATGGGAACAGGGCAAACCAAACTACAAAAGCCAATTCTTACACTGGGAAGGAAACAAGCTCCCGGGGACCGGTTTCTGGCATTACAGCCGTCTTCGGCCCGGTTTGCTTGAATCCTGATGGTGCAATGAGCAAGGGACTCACATCTGAGTATACCCTTCACTGCTCCATCAGGATTCAAGCAAGCCGGGCCGAAGAAGGCTGAAATGCCAGAAACCGGTCCCCGGTAGCTTGTCTCCTTTCTGGTGAAGAATTGGCTTGGTAGTTTAGTCTGCCCTGTTCCCATGATGCACTGGGCCAGGGACAGACTGATTTGCATATAGCCAGGTTCTGAGCTGGGATGGGGCAGTGAGATAAATAACGGTGATGGATCAAGCCCTGATCTTTGGACTGGGTAAGAGTGGTCTGTTTAACTCAGACACTCTGTTCATCACCACCCCCTTTTCTAAATCGTTTTTGGCCACTATAGGTGTGGCAGGGTATACTCAGACATGAGTCCCTTTCTCACTGCTCCATCAGGATTCAAGCAAGCCGGGCCGAAGAAGGCTGAAATGCCAGAAACCGGTCCCCGGTAGCTTGTCTCCTTTCTGGTGAAGAATTGGCTTGGTAGTTTAGTCTGCCCTGTTCCCATGATGCACTGGGCCAGGGACAGACTGATTTGCATATAGCCAGGTTCTGAGCTGGGATGGGGCAGTGAGATAAATAACGGTGATGGATCAAGCCCTGATCTTTGGACTGGGTAAGAGTGGTCTGTTTAACTCAGACACTCTGTTCATCACCACCCCCTTTTCTAAATCGTTTTTGGCCACTATAGGTGTGGCAGGGTATACTCAGACATGAGTCCCTTTCTCACTGCTCCATCAGGATTCAAGCAAGCCGGGCCGAAGAAGGCTGAAATGCCAGAAACCGGTCCCCGGTAGCTTGTCTCCTTTCTGGTGAAGAATTGGCTTGGTAGTTTAGTCTGCCCTGTTCCCATGATGCACTGGGCCAGGGACAGACTGATTTGCATATAGCCAGGTTCTGAGCTGGGATGGGGCAGTGAGATAAATAACGGTGATGGATCAAGCCCTGATCTTTGGACTGGGTAAGAGTGGTCTGTTTAACTCAGACACTCTGTTCATCACCACCCCCTTTTCTAAATCGTTTTTGGCCACTATAGGTGTGGCAGGGTATACTCAGACATGAGTCCCTTTCTCACTGCTCCATCAGGATTCAAGCAAGCCGGGCCGAAGAAGGCTGAAATGCCAGAAACCGGTCCCCGGTAGCTTGTCTCCTTTCTGGTGAAGAATTGGCTTGGTAGTTTAGTCTGCCCTGTTCCCATGATGCACTGGGCCAGGGACAGACTGATTTGCATATAGCCAGGTTCTGAGCTGGGATGGGGCAGTGAGATAAATAACGGTGATGGATCAAGCCCTGATCTTTGGACTGGGTAAGAGTGGTCTGTTTAACTCAGACACTCTGTTCATCACCACCCCCTTTTCTAAATCATCACTACCAACCACAGCAAACCCATTGCGGGCATTCTCCGCTGAGCCTGTACCCTGGGCTAAGGGACGAGCGTGGCGGCCATAGTCAGCTGCCGCAGAGTGTGAGCCTGCCCCCCCCCCCCGCAGAATTGGACTGGCTAGAGCTAGGTGTGGCTTGTGGCTGGTGAGTCGGTGAGCATCGCTCTGCCCCTGAACTCTCGAGGCCAGAGACCAAAGCCCAGAGCCCAAAAAACAAGAAAGCCATGCACAACCACAGATTAATCGGCTTAAGAGGCATTGAATCATCTGTCATTACCTCCTACCATTTCGCCAAAGTTTGAAAGATTAAAGTGCTGGTACTGGTACAGTAAGCCTTATTATACAATTCCAGAGCATATTTTGGAGATGGACTGCAGAGGAAGGAAAAGGAGGAGCCCAGTGATTTCCCCTGTGCCACTCATGCTGTAAAAGCATTGCTTACCTCCCACGGCATGGGCTGCCCCTGGGGGAAGGGTGGGCCCATCCGCACCAGTCAGAGACCGGAAAAGGCTATGTTCCCCTCTTGGTCTTCTGATTTTTGGACCTTTGGCTGGAGGCACTTGTTCCCACGAGATATGCAGTGGCCGAGGAGTCTGGGGCCCAAGTTAATACAAGGTAGGCCTAGCAGGGTGTTTCCTGCCAACGTCTTTGTACCCAGTTGACTTTTGTTGCTGTTTGCTGGCTGACAGACTGCTGTCTTTTTTTCTTTTTTACCTTTTGTTTTAACTGGTCAAATCTGGGCGACACTCACCATAAGATTTAAACTTGTAGCCTTGTTCAGACACATCCCTGGTGTCAACATCGGAGCAGGATTACCATGGGCGAGCGCAAGGCAGCTGTGGCAGCCTCTGCAGTCTCTGCAATAACCACAGTGGACTCTTTTTTACAGAGTGCAGCAGGGGTTCTAGATAAGAAGACAGAGCTTGTGGCACAACAGCTCTCTCGCTCCCCAACTAACCGACTGTTTCCCCCAAATGTATCTGCATTCTGCAGTTCTGGAGTTGGCTGAGCCAGAAGGGGGATCCTTTTCACCTACTGGTCAGGATGTAGGTGGGGTGCCCGATGCACCTGACATCACGGAGGTGGCTAGCAGGGCAAAACCAGCCTCAGCGTCTGTGCCTGGTTAACTCCTTGGACGCTCATGACGAGCTCAGCTCGTCATGATGTACACCTCCATACACTCATGACGAGCTGAGCTCGTCATGAACAATGGGAATCAAGAAAAGTCAGCATCCTGGAGGATTACCTTTAGCATTCAAGGTGTTAAGCAAAGGTATTCAAACACACTGAGGGGTGGGAAGAAAACAAACAAAACCAAATGAAGACAATGAAAAATAATTAATATTGAAAAAACTGCCCTCATTCACACACAAATGTGTGTGACATGCTTCATCATCGGGTCTGCTTACATTACGCCCCCGCGTAGCCACGCAGGGGGCGGAGCATAGGGAGGGGAACACTAAACACACATCACAACACACATAAGGACAAACACAAAAATGACTCACAATAATCACAAAGTGTTACGCTTACAAGACAGGGTTACAGATAGACAAACTAGTGCAGTAAGGAAGTGCTCATTAAAACTGGCTCGTGGATACCTAGTCAAACCCTTTATTGGTAGGTTCCCGGACAGGATTAAAAAATAAAGAGAAGGATGGACAGTGTTTAGGCAGGAAATTAAGATCCTAAAACAGTCCTCCTTAAAACTGCGGTGGTCAACATGTTTTGACCGTCTTGATGTGCCCGCTATTTAGTGGGTCACTGAGGTCTTCGTCAGGACAGTCAACCTGTCGCAGTCCAAATCCACCTCTTACCTCAATTAGGCCTATTTAGAGGCAGTCCACGTGGAGGGACTTCCACCAACATGGAACAATATTACTGTGAAGAAAAAAAGGGAGAGAATACAAGGCTCTGTCAAGATGCATCTACCCCTGATCGTATCACATATTAGGTATTTATTGCATTGTCTGTTCCGAGGCACTGCTCGATCTCTAGCCCCCTACTCCCTCCTATTCCCCTAAATAGGGTGATTTCTTTTTTTATATTTATTTAAAAAGAAAGCTATTATTCATACAGACTGGGCAGCTCCCCCACTCACTTCTTTCCGTGAGGTTACATGCCCTTAAAGTCCGTAGTCACAACCGTTCAAACCCCCGGTTATGTTGTACATTGCTTTAGGAGCTCGTGTATAGGAATGTTAGAATGATGTTAGTATCTTGGTTCTATTGTATGAGTCATTCTGGTGAAGCTGTTAGGACTTAATACATCGCTTCCCTGGCTCCCACCTGTTGTATTACTTTGCCTTAATTTCAATTAAATGCCTTTACCAAAACACCGTTTCTTATCTGGATATCTACACTACACCCCCCATTGCGTGTTACAAAATAGCTGAAAGAATAATAACTGTGTGCTCATATATTGGTAAAAATGCTAACATATCCCTTCAAATTCGCATTTATCTCTCTGATCATATCGATAAACCCTTTGTGACACACCACGCCCAGTAAAAGTGCAACGATCTTATGGAGTCTATATAGTTATAAGGCTCGTACAGGCGTCGGGCGGGGGGTCTCCCAAAGAACACAACCTGTGTTTAAAAGAGACAACGGCACTTAAGACAGGTGAAGCAAACCTTCCGATTCCGCATGGTCTCCCCCTCACAATAGACACAGATGTTAGAGAGCGCACATGGAGCAATCAAAATCCTCGGCGCTTCCCACGGGTCTGTAAACAGAGCGGTACTCTATGGCAAGAGGTAATGGAATCAGGCACCTCCCCGCCCCATAGAAACCAAACCCTGGGCCGTTAAATACTCCTTATTGTTCCGTCGGGTAAGACCGTCTCCTCTCGTGCCCGCTTTCTCAGACACCGCGAAGGTAAGAGTGCTCCAATCCTATGGCCATTTAAAGCACCTCCTTCGACGGCGTTCTGTATGCGTAAAGTCACGTGGGCGCCAGTGTGTAAGCGCGCCCTGGTTAGAACGTCAGCTGACGTGCCGGCAATTGTAGTTTTTCAGTGTTCGATTCCCATAATTAGTAAAACATGATTAGATGGACGCTTCGCAGCCCTTCGACGGTGTTCTATTTGCGTATAGTCATGTGGGTGTCAGTGTGTAAGCGTGCCCTGGTTAGAACGTCAACTGTCGTGAAAAGATGTCGGAAATTGTAATATTTCAGTGTACGATTTCCATAGCCAGTTAAAAGTAATTAAATGGACACTTTGCAGCCCTTCATAAATAGTTTTAATTTACATGGGCAAACTGTTAGGCTCTAATAAGAACCTGAGGCCCCTCGCATAAAAAAGCCCTAGATTCTGGAATGGGCCCATGATAGTAACTGCACTCGAGAGACCCCCCTAGGGTGCCCTGGCAAATAGACCTCTCCTACTCAAAGGCAGTGGATTTCATTTCGTAAGGGCGTGCCCCGGTATGTCATCGTTTAAGCCTCGTTTTCTCACTACGGAGGCAGTATATCCACTTCTGTTCTCTCATAAATAGGGCCCGACATTCCCCTGACCCCGGGGACCTAGACTCGGTTTCTCTATGACCGTCCATCTTAGATCCTCAGCTGAGTGTTCTGCCTCAATGAAATGTGTGGTCAGCCTAGTGTTTGATTTTCCACATATGATCGTACTCCGATGTTCCGTGATACGGATCCGAATTTTCCTACTTGTCATGCCCACGTATTGTTTCTCACATGGGCACGTGATTAGATAAATAACCCCTTGCGAATTGCAGTTTGTGTGAGATCTCTGCTCCCAAGGGGTTGTTAGACCCAGGTCAATTTCTTTAGTGTCGGTGGTCAAATGGCAAATGCTACAGGATCCGCAGCGGAAATGTCGCATTACAGGAGACAGACCAAGAACCGACCTGTCCACATGGCATACAGGTGGAATTCTAGGTCTAGTATGAATTAGGAGATCCTTAAGGTTTTTACTGCGTTTAAAGGAGAATAGAGGTTGAGTCACTTGAAGGTTCGCTGAATTCAGAATTCTCCGGTTCTTCAATATTGTCCGTCTAATCTGATTAGAGGCTGTGTTGAAGACCGAGACAAAGACTTGTTGATAGTAGGTCTATTTGTTTTTGATAGGAGTGCTTCGCGGTTGGCGTTCCATGCTCTCTTATTAGCCCGTTGGATGATCCTTTTCGGGTACCCCCTTTCCCGGAGTTTAGTGGACAGAAGGTTAGCTTCCCCCAGAAAATCACTACGCTCTGAGCAGTTCCGGCGGACCCAGAAAAACTGCCCCACCGGTAGATTTTCCCGCAATGAGCGGGGGTGGAAACTACTATAGGCTAGTAATAAGTTCTTGTCTGTTGCCTTATGATATACCCTCGTTTGTAGGACACCCTTTCCTGGTTCGATGACTAAATCCAGGAATGGTAGGCTGGTTCTGGTTACGGTAGAGGTAAAGTGTAGCAGAGTTTTTTTTTTCATTCAGCCACTCCAAAAACTGGCCAACAGAGGTGGCATCACCCCGCCAGATGACTAGAACGTCATCGATGTATCGACGCCAAAGTCGGATGTTGGACTTCCATGGGCATGCTTCATGATAGATGATATTCTGTTCGAAGGCACCTACGTACAGACCCACCAGTGAAGCGTAAGCAAAGGTATTACCAAACTAGTGGCTTCCCGTCCTCTTATCCCGACGTGGGTGTCAGTGCGGGTTCCAGGTCCAGAGATAAAGGAAAGTGCTCCCTGGTTGGGAGTAGGGCAAAGCGTTTGAGAGCAGAGGCTCCATTGTCCAATGCACATGATACACAGGCCTTGTCAAAGGCAGATATGGTGGCCATGATGGAAGCATTTGCGGATTCCCTTTTGGCTAGGATAGACTTCAAATTGGATCCAATTAAACAACGTCTGTTTTCAATCGAGCGGGAGCTCCTTAACTTGAGTCAGCATAACAACATAAGCACCAGAAATAGATTGGTGGCCACATCGGGCCACTTTGGTGAAGAAGGCTTTAGTCAGCCTCGGGCATGTAGTGTGAACCAGGAGGACCTATCATTCCATCCCCAACTGCAGGAGAGTTATCCCCCTACCAATACGGCCCTCACCGACGTTAGCTGTGAAGAAAAGGTCAAATGGAGAAGGACCACCCTGAGAACACAAGGATGAAGGCTTATTTGGACATCACCAGGGAAGAGCCATGGATAGGAGGGGAAGTCATTGCACCGCATGGAGTACCAGGCACCCAGAGCCAGAGTTCTTTTTACCTTCACCTACCCCTGGAAGCCACTCTGTAGGTTGTGGTCCTGGGAATGTACCCATGTTGAAGCCAGGTGTCAGAGGATTTCCATCAATTTAACAACAAAGTATTGTTTTGGCTGAACACCAACACAGTCTTGGGGATAAGAGTGGAGAGATTCATTAACATGGTGCGTAGAGTTGACAGGGTAGAAAAAGAACTGTGATGCTGACTGTGTTATAATTAACTTTAACAGACCGCATATGGCAGACAGTATCCTCCATGTGGTTAGTTTTAGCACCTCTTCAGGTCCTGCTAAGTCTATTGTGGCTCTTCACATAGGTTTCTTTTATAGACCTTTGAATCCTGTAACACCTTTTGGACCATGGTGCCTTAGGAGGCTTCTCGTTCAACCAAAGCAGGGGTGGCAACTAGGGTCCTCGACTATTCCCCTTTCAAATGGCTTTGATCCCCTGGGGTTCTTGGATAACTGTGATTCACTTCCAGCAACACTACCACCGAAAGCAACAATCCCTTCCCCAAACGTTGTTCTTACTCATCAGATTGACTATGGTCCCTTTGGTGACAGTTCTATGGATGGCAACTCCTGTAATTATATTTCATGGAATATAGCCGGTCTGGCACGCAAGTTTTCTGACCCAGGATGGTGTTGTTTTATAAAAAGGTTTGAGATTATATGTTTGCAGGAGACATGGGCTAATCAAAATTCTTTTTCATGGAGGGGTATAAAACTTTTTTTTGCGCCCGCCACCCCTTCGAGGGCAGGTCAACCTAAGGGTGGGGTCTGGTTGTTTATGTCTCTCTGGCGGTGAAATGTAGTACTTCTGTATTGTCTACAGACAACCCATGTTTGCAGGCACTATCCCTCTACAGTGGGTCCTGTAATCTGTTGCTTTTAAACTTTTATAATGCCACATCGTCTCTCCCAGAGGTTTGTAACATCTCCAAGCAGGGTGCTTTTTTGTGCAAACTTAACGCCTCCATCCTTCCTAAGAGGTATCTTATGCTGGTTGGAGACTTTATCATCCATCCACAAGGGGATCCGAGAGAGTTAGGCATTGGAGCTTCAGTATGTCCTCGTCTGACAGGGCTGCACCTGGAACACACCTACCAGGAAGATAAACTAAATGCCCTAGTGAAAGAGTTTGACCTTTTATCAGCAATGGGAAAACTGCACCCAGGTCGGATGGAACTTATCCCCACATTTAAACGGAATTGTAGTGATTCATTTATAGATCTTATTTTTGTCACTACCCCGCTTTTTTACATTATATTGGATTTCTTTATTGAAGTGAGTATTTTCAGTGACCATAACCCTCTGTGTCTCAAAGCCAGCTGGCCCCCAATAGCCCAAAACAAGGGGAGATGTAGTGGTCGGGGACTTTTGGAAGCCACAGATGGCTGTAGAAGGCTTACATGGGCTAAGATTATTCCTGACTCTTTCCATGAGACCTTATTAGCCAAATGTCATAAGGAGCTACAGACGTGCCCGGACCCGCAGCCCAAGCCAGGAGTTGTCATTAATGCTTTCGCAGTTATTTCTCGTTCCATAGCTGGCTTTCTAGAGGTCCCTGCCACTAGAAGGCACCTAGATCGGATCCCAAGATGGTTTGATTCTGCCTGTTCATGCACATCTAGGAACCTTAGGGATGCTTTACGTACTACCCCAAGAGATACTTGCCTTTTAAGAACTTGTAGAAAGCAGTAAGAAGGAGCATTGGCTAGGGGAAAGGGGGCATTGAAGGAGGATGCCTGGAGTGAACTTATTGAGGCCAGAACCCTTAAGAGTAGTTCCACATTTGGGGCATTGTCAACAGTCCCTTTTTAGCGCCGGACACAGCAAATGTCTTGATACCCACATCACCGAGGATGAATGGGTTAGCCATTTTGAGGACATGTTCCGATGCCTACTTGCTCAGAGTGCATCTAGCAGAGCGGGTAGAGAGAAATCGGCCTTGTCTGTTTCAGAGGGGAAAGTTAGGAAGGGCATAGTTGGGTGGTCTCGAAATAAGACCCCAGGACCAGATGGAATTCCTCCTGACCTTTACATCTCCAGTCTGGAGCTGTGGGCCTCTGCCCTCACCTGAATTATCAATGTGGCTGTTAGAGTTTGCGCCCCAGGTTCCTGAGCCACCTCCGCCATCATTCCTGTTTTTTAAAAAAGGGAATAGCGACAGTACGCATTGTTATAGGCCAATTTCCCTGTTGGATTCAGTGGTCAAAAGTATCTTACTGGACAGGTAATATAGCTGGGCAGATGACAATAACATATTGACAGAAGTATGGTTTTTGTGCTGAACCTGTTCATGACGCTTAATAGGTATACAGTTTTCCGTCCTGGTACCATTTACTTGGCCTTTATGAATCTATCATCTGTGTTCAATCTTGTTAAAATAAGCAAGATGTGGCAGACTTTGTTATCCATTGGGGTAGATAGTGATATTGCCCTTTTTTACAAGATCTGCATCGAGACACCAAGGCGGAGGTCAGATACACCAAAGATTTTAAGGTAACCCAAAAGTTCTCTATACATAGAGGGGTCCACCAGGGCTGCATATTGGCCCCTTTTCGGTTTAATTTATATATAAACAATCTAGAGAAGTTATTACTGGAGGATAAGGCGGATTACCCTCAGGTGGGGTGGCGCATCCTTCCTGTCCTTTTGTATGCAGATGATGCTGTTTTGATGGCCAGAACTGAGAGGCTCCAACTTTGCTCAACTCCTTTGCCCAATTTATGAAAGAGCAGGATTTGATGGTCAATAACTCTGAATCCTATGTGATGCAAGTGGGATCTCGGGCGAGCAAGTCCTATATTTTTAAGGTTGGGTCTACTCCGGTCCCTAGGGCCTGTGTCTTTTCCTATCTGGGGGTTCTGCTGGATACCAAGATGAACTGGGGGCCTTTAAAAACTTGTAAGATAAGTGATTTTATTCAGGCAAATGTGGCTATTTTTTACTTTGCCTCTAGATTAGGTAAAAGACCGTTGGGGATATATTGCAGATCTATAGGGCAAAGTGTATCGCTAAAGTGTTGGATGGCAGTAAAAATCTGGGGCCATACTGTCCTTGATGATCTTCAAATCTCTGAAAACATCTTTTTGAGAAATCTTTTAGTGGTTCCTCAGGGTACCCCAAAGACACTGGTATAACCTATCTCACTGATCTGTTGGCCTTCCGCCCTTTCCCATTATGTTAAACACTTGGCAAGGGGACCTCAGTAAACAAACTGTTCTTGAAGGATTATATGGCCCTTGACCATGCCTTTTATATCCCATGGCTCAAATACATAAAGGATTAGTTTGTGAGCATGAGGAGAGCAGATCTTTACTTTAATCCAGAATCAAGCAACAAGAAGGACTTGGTTTGGATCAAGGAAGCCCTTTTAGAAAGCAGTCAGTAGTTAGTGAAACAAGTATTTTCAATGCAATAGGTCTCGCATTTACGCGAGTTTGAGCTATTGGCATTGTAAATGACAATGCCTTTTATTTAGGTTTTAAAAACCAAAACATACATAAAAGGCATTGTCATTTACAATGCCAATAGCTCAAACTCGCGTAAATGCGAGACCTATTGCATTGCACATGCTTGTTCTTTTCAGCTACCACTTGTAACAAAACCCAACTGCTGCCTTCACACAGGTGTAGGGAGGGGACGCTGTGCTCAGAAACAGTGTCTGGGGGAAGGCATTCGCTAGAAAATTGTTGAGCTCGTTACACTCTACTGTGTTCTACTGTGTATTAGGGAGGGCTGTTGAATTCTAGAGGGGGAATTTAGCGGGCTGATGCCACTTCTAATAAGGCTTCTGTGCACTGTAGTTGGATTTTGATTACATCAAAGCGCTCGGCTGATACTGCTTTTTATCTTCACATGGTGGGTAACGAGGCTGGGAAATAAAGGAGCTATTGGTATAAACGCAAGAGAAATATTTCCATTCCGCTGCATGGGTAAACTCTTCAAACGCGGCCAGTGCCTGGCCCGATAGATGTTTTGACACAGCAGGTATGAGCTGGGGAGGTCACAGCAGCGCCTAGACTCCTGTGACTACTTTTGAACCAAGTGGTTGAACATTGCACAAATTCCACAGCTTATTTAAAAGCTCCTCGCGCCACCCGGGATTGTAAATAAGCCCCTCGATTTTTTACGTAGAGGGTTGAGAGGTCACAAGACAGCAGCTGAAATCTGAGAACACCTTTCTCACCCAGAAACGGAAATGTTCTGTTACTGAAAGTACTTGGTTATGACACCTTTTCTCCCTAAAGAGCAACATGCTTCAGGGGTTGACACTTGTTTCTGAATCCCAGCTAAACTTTATTATTGTAACTGACTTTGCCTCCATTTATCTAACTGTACACAGGTAAAATTGCAGAGTCCGAAATAATACGTGTTGACTGGTTTCCTGAATTTAAAAAAAAAAGACCCAAATGCAAAGTGAATTGAGCTGCCTGTGAACTGAGCAGAGAACAACATTTTCTGTCTCTGGCGTCTAAAGTATTTTATTTCGTGGCTTAACCATGTCTGGCCCACTTATGCCATCTTTTTAAAAGTTGCAGGAACGTGCGATAACTCAGTATGTTCCGTTTCAAATACCAAATCGGGGCAGAACCCAAACTTGAGGACTCTAAAAGCAGCAATTCAGCCACCAGACCACAGCCCGCCCTCCCTACTGTTCACTGGTTATTCCTCACCACATCACAGTACAGCTTGCTGTCAAGTCACACTCAACCACAACAGAGTACCGCATGCAAGGACGACGAAATGTTATTAAAAACAAGCACAGCCAGAAGTATACAAAATAGTTACCAACCAAAGGGTCTCATGCCTACCTCTGCGTCGTGGGGCTTTTCACAATGGGCTCCAGGTCTCAGGGTCAGGAGCGCCTCTCACCTCTTCACCTAGCAGTCCTCCAAGGCTTCTCAGCGCCCTCCCCGAGACCCTGCTTCCTTTTTCCCACGCCGCAGGCTGGAATAGTCACGTGGACTTATGTGGCATGGCGGCTGGTACCCGGAGGTCTGGCAGATGGCATGCAAAGTTGGGGGCTTTTTCTGTCTACACCCCACAGAAAGTTGCAAATAAAACGCCTGAGACCGAGGGAGGCCAGGAAGAAGGGGCCGTGATTTAACGTGTATTGATTTAATATACCTGAGAACTAGATTTTCTTTGTAGTGTACCGACAGAGAGGAGCCTGGTCTATTTACAGCAGTCCCTGACAGTGATGGACGAGAGAGCGGGCAGGATGATCAAGGACAGATATAGTGGCACAACACACAAAAGAATGTGCCTCGACTCCCCAACACTTTGTATTCTAGACATTGGCCAAACTAGCGTTGCGAAGCTATGGACTATCTAAGTAAAGGATAAAGAGACTGGTATGCTAAACAAGCATTTGCAATGCAATGGGACTTGCATTTCTGCTACGCTTATTGCATTGGAAACGGGACTGCGGGGAGGCAAAAAGGCATGAACGGAAGTTCAGTGGTCTGAGAAGTAATGGACTGTGGGAGGGGAGGGGTGGTGGGGGAGACATGAAAGTAAAGGGGCCCGTAGCCATGGAAGGATACAAATGACGGCATGCTCGTCATAAGGAGAGACTAACAAGCCTAAAACCAATCGGAAGGGAGCATTTAGGATATAAGCCAAAGAAAAATATGGGCAGAGAGTGGGCAGACCCACGCTATACTGAATACTACATGCCTCGCAAAGCGAGCAGCGCATGCGCTGCAATGCTAGGCTCGACCTAAAAAGGGTGTTAAACAAGCCCAGTATCTGTTGTTTCATCATGCTTAGAAACACGTAGCTGACTGAACCTTATTTAATAGGGTTTGTGAACGCTTATGATCGCTTTCTACTGACCAGGATTCAATTTGATCTTTTTCATCTCCTTCTTGCCACACTAGGGGGCAGAGCAAGTGCCAGAGGCTGTTGCCCTGTGACGGCAAGTCTCCACAGGACAGGATTCACTTCTTGATGTTTTGTAGTTTTTATTAACAACCTAGGAAGTCCGTTATCATCCCAATCCTGAAAAAGGCCAACTTCAGGCAGGTGCGCCCCACTTACATTTTTTATTAATGTTAAAGGGTAGCACAGTTTTTATGTGCTTAGTTTTTTTTATCTGCAGTTAGACTTAGATCCACCTGCAATTTGAACATTTTTAACACACCAACTCCTTAGGACATTTGGCTAATAAGGTCTCATGGAAAGAGTCATCAAAATGTTATGGCAATTTTTCTTGGTTTAAGTTATTGCCGACATAGTTGTAATAACCATGTAGCAGAGGGCACTATTCACTTTAATATGTTTTGCACATTCACTACCAATAAAGAAGGTCTTTTATTAGAGTTTTTATTTATAGTGATGTATCTTGTGTAAACCCTTTTGGGTATGTGTTTACCTTTTGTTAATACCTGACGAGAAAAGTAGTTTAGAACCTAGTCATTCTTCTTATCTGGTGTTGCCGGGAGCTGAAATCTCTGCTTTCCGTATTACGCCTTTTATACACAGTTGTGGAACCATCTTAAGCGGTACATTTCTTATCTGATGATGATTGTGTGTTTGCTTTTATAGTTTTTCTAAAAAGAAAACGAATAACTATTGTTGACTGACTGACTCTGAGCTCTTGTTCGCTCTTAGGTTAACACAGTGATTAAGGGCTTTAACCTACAACACTCCGCACTGGTTGACCCTATGGCAGCGCAATCGGGTAAACTGCAATGCCATCTACACAAGTCTCCTAAAAGGATGCAAACTTTACAAAATTAAGGGCCAAGAATGTGCTAGAGCCGGAGGGAAGTGTGTTCACATATGATATGATATGATATGATATGATAAAGAAATGTGTACAGCGCACGTTCACAAACGGCTTCTTGGCGCTTTAGGACAGACCGAGGGTTAAGCTGCAAGGAAGGGACACTTAATCAAATGCTTGAGAAAACAGCCAAGTCTTTAGGGCTCTCCTAAATAAGTGGTAAGAAGGGATGAGGCGGAGATCAGGAGGGTAGAAATTCCATAGATGAGGAGCTTGATAGGCAAATCTTAGTACCCCTAGCCTTTTCCGTTTGAAGGAACAGGTGGATAACAGATTAGAGCCAGACAAACGAAGGACTCGGGAGGGAGTATATCGGTGGAGATGAGAGGCAATGAAGGCAGGGCCTTGATGGATAAGGGCCTGATAGGTCAGGCAGCCCACCTTGAAGAGGCTGCGCTGGACTACAGGGAGCCAGTGCAGGCTCCTCAGGAGAGGTTTAGCAGAACTGGTCCTTGGCTGCCGAAAGACCAGTCTGGCTGCTTGGTTTTGGATAAGTTGGAGTTGATGAGACTGAAAGAGGGGGATGCCAATGTACAATGAGTTCACGTAGTCGGTACGGGACATCACTAGACCCAGCGTGGCTTGAACTAAGGCCTCGTGAGTGAGGAATCTGCTGATCTTTCTGATGCGGCGAAGATGGAAAAAAACAAGCCGACATCACAGATTTCATTTGAAGTTTCATGGACAGATCCTTACTAATGGTAACTCCAAGGCTCTTGACCGAGCTCACCGCACAGGGAGCACTGCCTAGCGTGTGCAGCCAGAAATCAGAGTTCCAAGGGTTGTCCGGGGGTCCACTGAGTACCAGCTCAGTCTTATCTGGATTTAGCTTGAGCTGGTTCGCATTCATCCAACTACTGATGTATGTCATAGTTGACTGGAAGTTCTCAATGGAATCGGGGGAGGAATCAATATTAAAGATAAGCTGGAGGTCTTCCGCATAGTTGAAGATGACCACCGGTTTGTCCCGCAGCTTGTAAATGAGGAGAAGAATATAAAGGTTGAATAATAATGGGGAGAGGGAAGAGCCCTGAGGGACCCCACAGGTAAGGCCTTTGGCTTCAGACATGAAGGGACCAAGACGAACCGTTTGCATACGATCTTGTAGGAATGAGGCAAGCCACCTAAGCGGGGTGCCCCTGATGCCGGCGTTCTCGACCCGCTGAAGAAGGATGGAGTAATCAACGGTGTAGAACGCCGCTGACAAATCAAGGTGCACCAGGGCCTGGGAGATATTTTGATCCGCCCCTTTTCTAAGTTTGTCATGAACTGCCACAATCACAGATTCAGTGGAATGTTGGGGTCTGAAACCCGCCTGATGTTGATCTAGGAACTGTGAGCTTTCTATGAAAGAGCCAAGGCAGGTGGAAACATGGGCCTCTAGCAGTTTGCCCAGAAAAGGGAGCAGGGATATTAGGCGAAAACATATAAATAGCACTAAAACATTCCATCATCTCCTGCTGAAAGCAAAGTACCAACTTCAATGTTTTCTGAACCTTGCCAAAACCTACTGAGTTGAGAGCCACAATATCCGTAGAAACCGACATCCTACCATGTGTCAACCAGAAACCAGCAATCCACACAATCACACATCATCAAGTAAGAGAGCCTTCAACTTCCAGGAACAGGAGGAAGATCATTTGGCATGCAGTTCTTGAGGTCATATAATGTCTTGACCCTAAACCTGAAGGCAGACGCTAGCCATGTGTGCCTTTAGAACTACCCACCTATAAACTGAAATGTCATAACTAACATAGGATTTGGCTTACAAACAAAAACATCAAATAGAAGGTTGGCAATAAAACCAGACCGGACAAAAGTCTTATTTCCTAACAGAAAATGAAAACTACAGCACGTTGAAGCAAACTAAATGTTTTAGACACCACTCTAGAGAAACATTAAATAATAAAAATATGTATTGCCGTTGTCACAAGAACCCAAGACATTGGCTGAAAACAAACCAAATGCTGACCACCCAAATAGCAGGTGCTTGTAATGGGTGATCTGCAAACTTGACCTTAAGATTACCAGAAGCAAAGAGGTGAAAAGTCATCCAGTTATTTGCCAAAGCACGTCGTTGCAGTTCTTCTGTAATTGTGTGATCTTTGCAACAGACCCTTCCAACATTTTTTACTGTATTCCAACACTTAGTTGGATTTCAGCTCATTCACGCTGCATCCTTCTATTTCTTACTCTGAATATGGACTCAAACAATATATTAAACGATCTCTTTAGTATGGCACTAAACGGCTAAAGCAAGAACCCGCAGAGCAAAAAAGCTCGGACTGAGAGCAATAAGTTTGAAAAAGCTTAAACACGCAGCTACCTGCTGCACAAGGCAGCAACGTACAGAGGAAGCAGATAAGCGGCGGGGGGACAAAGACATTGGTCATAAATAGAGGAAATTTAGGAGTAAAGTATTGATGTCGGATAAAAATAAATTGCCTTGACATTTAAAACTTCTGCAATTACCATTTGCTAAAACTTCATTTTCTTTCCTCCTTTCGGCTCGTTCTCGCGCGTCCTGTTCCAAAGCTGCCAAGAATCCATCTAATAAAAAGAGAATATATGATGTGAGGAATGGCATTAGAGTCAACGCTCCTTATTAAAAGTAAACGGGGACAAGAAGGAAGGAAAGTATTGTCTAGAACCATGCTCACACAGAGGGTCTTAGGTGCCATTTTGGAGACCGACATTAAAAAAAAATTGTTTCCTCCTTATCGTTCCTTTACTACCCACACTATCCTTAGCCTAGAGCCATGGGTCAATGGGCTGCCCATTATAAAGTCAAAGGCGACACCTGACAGTTTATTATTGTGCAGTTTCCCGCCCTTAGCAACCTTTGTCTGCTATGTATTGTGTATGTTTAATGGCTGCATTGGGAAGTAGTTTACATCTCGTAAGCTCTTACATCCCAGCGTTGTGTAGCCATCATTGGTACCACAGACTTCACTGCTTTCCAGTGCTAGCTAGGACAATTAATGAACCTTACGTCGTGCACACAGTAGTACACAGACCGGACACAAGAGTGTATTCAACCTATCAGGTGGACTACTGAGAACTTGGGGGAGTGGTTGCTTTTTTACAGCCTGAACATCAATGCAGCTGAAATGGCAATAAAGCAAATTTCTGTTAAGGCTACTGCCTTGCTCATTACGTACCTTCAGGTATGTTGTCATGTTAAGAGTTTTATATAGCCACACTGCTAAACGGAAAGATGTACTGATAATGAAGAGCCAATTAAAACCGTGGTCAGCAAAAAAAAAAAAAATTGCCCATGAAATTAATTGTGATATTAAACAACAAATAAGTGCTACTTCCCTGCCTGATGTCAGAACATGTAGAGATGCGTGAGATAATGCACCAGCGGCATTGTAGTATATCTGTGGTGGGTTCTAACTGCTGGCTCCCTTCGCATCGAAAGTCCTCTAGAATCTTTTAATAACCAGTCTGGAAAATGTTAAAATCTTGAACGCCTTGGACCCTAATCCAAGGGTTGGGTCTTAATTAACCTTGACTACTCTAAGAGTTGTTCTCCGCAACATATCACAAATAATTCATCACAATTGCTGCAATTCAAATGCCTTGAAAACGAGACCTGGTATCTCTTAGATCGGTCACCCTTGGGTGGTAGTTTCCCAAACATTTTGCCTTCACCCCTAATGTTTTGATGAATTCGTTTTTGTTGGTTTTAGAACTCTGCACTTTCCTTCTGCTAACCAATGCTAAAGTGTCTGTGCTCACTCCCTAAACCATGGTACAATAGGCTTACACCCTTTTGGCACATTTAATTTGCATATAAGTCTCTAAAAGATTGTACTGAATGTACCCAGGGACTGTAGGTTCAACAATTCTAGTGGACCTGCAGCACTCTTTGTGCCCCCCCCCCCTTTTAAAACGTCTCAGGCCTGCCATTGCAGCCTATGGTATAGTTTTAAACTGCCATTTCGAACTCGCAAAATAAACCTTTTGTCATTTTTTATGGAAATAAGTCACCCGTAAGGTATGCAATAAAGGCTCGCAGGGCGCACTGAAGTTATAAAGTAGGACATGTGGGTTTAAGTTTTATATGTCCTGGCAGTGAAAAACTCCTAAAGTCGCCTTTCACAGTGGCAAGGCCTACTTCTCACATATGTAACCTTATTTCGCCTAATAAGTGATAACTTAGGTTTGGGAGTAGATAGAAAAATTATGTTTACACTCAAATAAATTGTAATTTAAAATCTTCAATGGTAAAGTTGGATTTTAAGTCACAATTCTGAAAAAGCCACTTTTAGAAAGTTGGTATTTTCATGTCCTAACCATTTGTACCTTCTGACATGACTGTGAACAGCTTAACAGATAACCTTTGTGTATTCCTCTCAGACATTGAGAGGACCGGGCACTGTATGTTGGCAGGGTGGGCCATCATACTAGGATGGTTGAAGAGGATCTGTTATCAGCCCCACTTGCATTTGAAAGGGGCTTGCCTCCAGCATACACAAAGGAATCGGACACTAGTCTCTTGCAACCTCAGACTTCTTGAAGCCTGGACAGGGGAAGGGAAGAACTTTCCAGAACCAGATGTTGGGATAGCCAGGTTGTCTTACTGTTTCAAAGGCGGGCACCAGGTATAAATATTGGATCTCCTAAACCACTACTCAGATCACTTCTGGACATGTGAAAAACTCAGAAGAATGACTGCTGCTAGAAGGACAGCCCTGCTGCCTGGGGAAGGAAGACAGGACCTGCTCCTTGAACCCACAACCACCACAGTGACCCCCACGGGCTAGCTGGCTGGCCTCCTGTGGGTGGCACAGGGACATAACAAGCGCCAGAGACCTGTCCTGGATAAGCCCAGCTGACCAGAACCAACTGGACCTGCCTGTGCCCTGCTGCTGGCCTCTGCTGGAGTGGTTCCAGAACCAAGAGAAGTGCTCCACATATCCTGGACCATTGAGTGGCATCAAAGCGTCCCTTTTGTTGCTGAACTGAGGGTTCTCTAAAAACCGATGCAACTCGAAACAGAACCTTGTATTGAAGCACCTCGAGGCTTCTGATTGGTGGCCTCTTCGGAACAGACCCAGCATGACAACTCGACGCAGGACCTCACATCGCAGCACCTCCCAGCTCCTGATCAGCTGCCTCATTGGAGCGGATGCTATGTGACACAGGTCAACACAACGTGACAGAGGATCTCACATCTCAGCCCAATTACACCCAGGTAAGCTGTGCAGAGGGCCGAACTCTGTCCTAAACCAGGCTTAGGCACTACCGCAATTGTTCTGAACTTGTGACTTTGTCCTGGTCTGGCACGATCAGATAATATAAGTTGGCGTTTTTGTGTGCTTTTTGGCGCTATTTTTACTTAGTTCTTTGAAATTCCATATCTCCAGTTATACTGAATGGATTTCTGTTGTTCTGGGATCATTTTATTTATTAAAATGTACTCTATTGTTCTAGATTGGTGTGAGATGTTTTTTGTGTTGTGTTTTCACTTTATTACTGTTTGTTGTCTGCATAAATACTTTACACATTGCCTGTAAGTTAAGTCTAACTGTTTTGTGCAAAGCTACCAGAGGATTAAGCAAAGGCTAATTTAGTGACTTTTGTGGTACACCCTGACAAGCACTGTGTCGATTATTTTAGTGAGGTTTCCTCCCCTCTCAAAAAATAACCTAATTTCCTACAGTATTAGTTTCACACTATATACTGGATGTGAGCCTGGATCCCAAAGTGTGGCGATATTCATTGATTTTAAGTGGGTTTGGTTGTCTCTGTTGTAGTATCAATGACTGTTCTTTAGTGCGACATTTTTCAGTGATAAATGTAACAGTATGATTGCAATTTTTTTTTCCAGTATTACCAAAACGAATTGTCATTACATGGTTTCACACACTGTATATTCAAACAATAAGATTAACTTGCTTTTACCCAACTATGTATATAGCACTTCGGCATTTCTACGTGCTGCATTACTATTACTAAATGTAATGACACTCACTATACTGACTTTAAACGGGTGAAATGCTAAGTTATCCTTGCAGTAATCCAAACCCTGCAAATAACAGCAGGGAAACAAATACTCTCTGCCTTTTGGGGCTTCGCAGCTGTACTAAAGTCTGAACGTAAATAATAATGCATGAATAATATCATGGGCTACCATGGTGGCAATGTAGGTGTACCTCCCACCACCTTAATTACTTTGATAAGCTCCCTATCCTGGACTAAGTCTGTTCAATTGAAAAAGTATTCATGGTAGGCCTGCTACTTCTTACCTCCAAGTAGCATGCCACCATTTCCAGTCACCCATTACCTGCTCGAGTTCGAGTCTCCATACAGGAGGATTGAAGATGACAGGGTCACTTACTACCTCTCCAACTGCTTTTATTTGACAATGAACGGAGCTCAGACTAAATGAACCCCACAGAGGGCAGGACATCGTTTTACAGAGGAGAGCACAATTTCCCTTTTTCAATAGAAAACTGAGCAAACTGTTATGCATGTTAAAAAAATGTTTAACCTTAAAGTCACACCCATCCTTAACCTGTAAAAAGTAATGAAACAAGCATTGGATTCATTTGTTGTCACGCAGAGACATTAAAAGGAATGTCTCCCATTGTTTTGCTTTAGTGCAAAGCTTTAGCTTGGAGCAATTTTTTGTTTATTAGATTCTCTATCATCCAAGCACCAAATGGTGCGAAATGTATTTACTTAATCTTTAGCACTAAAACAAACCTTAAACCCAACTTTGGGGGGGACTAAATTTGACCTCTTTTCTGACTGAATGAATTCTGATAAGAACGTTAAAGAACAATAAAGAAACAAAAATGAGACAAGAAAACAAAATTGTTTTTCCAGATATACTGGTAACTGAGGCTGAAGAAGGCGCACAATAGCACCACTGCTGCACTGCTACTCACGCACAGGTCTACAGGGTAGGACTTCTTTGGATTTTAATGGACATTTTCAGTTCCGTACCTTGACTCATCTCCTCCATCTGCTGAAACCCAGAGAAGTAGAGCATTAAAATTCACAGAAAGGAAACAAAATGGATTAAAATAATATTTTCTACATGAACTAATGATTTAATACACATAAGGAAATATTGGCTTCAGATTGGTTTTCTACAAACATTTAATGGATATTACCGCGTAAAGAAGTAAGGTCTTACTGGGGAACGAGGGCCATTGAGCTGAGAACTTGGCAAAGTGTTCACTGAAGTCTTGTTCACTTTGGTCCTGCAGCCTTCAATCAATTCAGTCTCTGGCTGAGAGGAAATCCTTCGGTCGGCTTCACAGAAGGCCTTTTCCCGCACAGACTGGTCATCCGAGTTCAGCTCTTGGACTAATTTTGCTGTAAATACCCAAAAAGGAATAGCCAAACACAACAATTGAGCCAAACAGTAAATAGATAAATAAATTCACTCAGAAAATTCCAACAGAAAACCAGCATGCCACACGACGTCTAAATCAGAAACTGCCCAATTTGTCGTATTTTTGCGTCATACGGACACAATTTCAAGATCTTTGGAAGCTACTTTGCCCCACCTTACAAGCTACAAGAGCCTGGGGCTTCACTGAGAATATAGCGGGTGGTAGATACTAGACTAAGAGTGTCCCAATGTACCGGACCTGAAATTATCCAGTCTGAAAACACCAGACCTGATTTCACTAAGTTCATATCCAAACACAGGAAAAACCACGACTGGACAGGCACAGGGTCCTCAGGCACAGTTATATCCTAGCCCCCGCCGACCGCCTCCAGCACAATAGAGGTAAGTAGACAATGCTTCACAAGTCAAGCCACAGCCTCCTCTCACACCATACACTCTCTTCCTTACTCCTGCCCCTACCCGCACCAGGCCCCGAAATTATCCACCAGTTCACAACAGGCATAAATGTCAGTGAAGCCAGAAACATTTGAGGATTTTCATCCCGTGCTCCTGAGTCCGTATAGGGATTATCCTTTCTGGGGATTATAGCACATATTAGCTAATAGGGGACAGGGATAATGACCAGCATCAGACACCTGTTTCCACACACCTAAATCGGGCAAACTGGTAAAGAGTTCGTAGCTATCTTGTAGGAAGCAGCTACTTTTCTTTTCCTGACACATTTCTTGCACTAACATGTATGCCTACAACACAGTTTTTCCTTATACCTCTATCCGCCTTTTGACAAACTCCATGAAGATGCGCCTTAAAAATATAAACAGGACGACAGCATCAATTGATAGTACAGGCCTGTCATTTATCACTCCCGGGCCTAAGCTTCGATATAGCTAATGAATAGTTTGCCCACAGTGTTACTAGGTAATCAGTCATAACTGAATACAAAATGTGGGTTTCTACATAGGAAATCTGAGAAAAATGTGGCCCCAATGACCTCGATCACACTATCAACTTCAATGTACAATTTCTGACAGACAGACAGACAGTGCATGATCCTGCAGTGACCTCTGTCCCTCCGGGCAGGTCACCCCCCGAGCACACTCCCTGTGAGTGAGCCCGTCCCCTGGTGCCGCCTCTGCCCTGAGCTGTACCCTCTGCCAGATCCGCTTTCCACGGATCTCCAGTGCCTCCTGCCACCAGCTGGGCCCTCGGCTGGGCCCGACCGCCGGATCCGCTTGGTCCGCGGATCTCCTGTGCCCCCTGCCACCTGCTTGCTTCGCCGCCGTTTTGTTTTTCTTTCCCCGCTGTTTTTTCCCTAGCCCCCAGTGCTCCCCCCTCCTCGCCCAGCCCCGGCCGCGTTTCCCGCCACCTCCTCGCCGCTGCCCCCCTGCGGCCCGCCCCCTTCCCTCGCTCACCATCCCCATTCGCCACCCTGCTCCCCCTCCCAGCGGCCCCTCCCTCGCTCCGCCCCCCCCAATCTCCTCATATGGCAGAGTGGCCAAAGCGCAGCGTGCACGCGCAGCGGGCGCGTCCTAAGCACGCCGAAGGTGCGCCAAAGGTAAGCCCGTCTGCGCCCGTCCACGCCTGGACCGCGCCCAGCGCTCGAACCCCTGGCCCCCGAGGACCCCAGCCCACCCGCCGGACGTACACCGCCGCCACCCTCAACGCGCTCAACACCGGCCGAGTCCCGGGATGCTACCGAGCCACCCCGAGACGCAACCACGGACCCTTCAGCTGCCACGCCTGCAAGTTCACCTGCATCCGGACCTGCCCCGCACCAGCACCCGCCAAGCCGAACACCAGCAGCAACCACCTCAAGTGCATCCTGCTCAACACCCGCTCCGTCCACAGACACGCCATCGAACTCTGGAACCTCCTCGACACCACAGCTCCTGACGATGCCTGCCTCACGGAAACCTGGATGAACGACTCCTCAGCGCCCAACATCGCCATCGCCATCCCAGAGGGTTACAAGATCACCCGGAGAGATTGCGACATCCAGACTGGAGGAGGCATCGCCATCATCCACAGGGACACCATCCACATCACGACCAACACTGACGACACCCTGACTACCGCCGAACACCTACACTTCCAGATCCGCACCGACCCGAAGACCACCCTCAGAGGCACCCTGATCTACCGACCCCCGGGACCATGCACACAATTCAGCGAGGACATCGCCTACTTCGTCAGCCCGCATGTCCTCCCCTACGCTGACTACATCCTCCTGGGGGACATCAACTTCCACCTGGAAAACAACGACCGCAACACCACCACCCTGCTCGCCAACCTCGCCAACCTTGGACTCAAGCAGCTGGTGTCCACCCCCACCCACCTCGCCGGACACACACTCGACGCCGTCTTCTCATCCAGCAAAGACATCGCCTTCAGCCACGCCACTGGACTCCACTGGACGGACCACAGCTGCGTCCACTTCACCTTCAGAAGAACGACGATCCACCACCACCAGCAACAGGTTGCTCGAAGAAGCTGGAACAAGATCACAGCCGACCAGCTCGCCGCTTCCCTGAGCCAGCACCCTCCCGCCAGCTCAGCGAACCCCAGCCAGGCCGCCGACAACCTCACAAAGTGGATCAGCAACTGCGCGGACGAACTCGCCCCACTGAGTACCCCGCCCAGCAGACCCGGCAGCAAGAAGGCCCCATGGTTCACCGACGAACTCAAGAGCTCCAAGAAGAACTGCCGAGCCCTCGAGAAAGCCTGGAGAAGGGAACCAACACCGGACAACATGACCACCCTCAAGCTCGCCACCCGGAAGCACCACCAACTGATCCGCGCCACCAAGAAAACTGCATTCAAGGACCGGCTGGACAACAACGCACACAACTGCAAGGAACTCTTCAACATCGTGAAAGAGCTCTCCAACCCCAACGCCGGAAACAACGACATCACCCCATCGCAAGACCTCTGCAACTCCCTCGCCTCCTACTTCCACAACAAGATCGCGGACATACACAACAGCTTCAGCACTCAACCGACGCACGCCACGACCGAACCACCGCCCCCCACCACCACCCTCCGCGCCTGGACTCCGATCAGCACCGAAGACACCGTCCGCATGATGAACTCCATCCACTCCGGATCTCCGACCGACCCCTGCCCTCACCACGTCTTCAACAAGGCCGACGCTGTCATCGCACCCCACCTGCGGGACATCATCAACACCTCCTTCGACACCGCCACCTTCCCGGAGAGCTGGAAGCACGCCGAACTCAGCGCTCTACTAAAGAAACCAACAGCGGACCCCACCGAACTCAAGAATTACCGCCCCATCTCGCTCCTCCCGTTTCCAGCCTAAGTCATCAAGAAGACCGTCAACAAACAGCTGGCCGCCTTCCTCGAGACGAATGGATCCCTCGACCCCTCACAGTCTGGCTTCCGAGCCAACCACAGAACCGAGACCGCCCTCATCGCTGCCACCGATGACATCCGAGCCCTGATGGACAACGAAGAAACAGCGGCCCTCATCCTCCTAGACCTCTCCGCGGCATTCGACACTGTCTGCCACCGCACCCTAGTGCAGCGCCTCAGCAACGTCGGAATCCAGGAGAAGGCACTGGAATGCATCATCTCCTTCCTCGACGGAAGAACACAGAGTCCGCCTACCACCTTACAAGTCAGAGGCCACCGAAGTCATCTGCGGCGTCCCTGAAGATCCTCGCTGAGCCCCACCCTCTTCAACGTCTACATGAGCCCCCTCGCGGCCATCGCATGCCAACACAACCTCAACATCATCTCCTACGCGGACGACACCCAGCTGATCCTCTCCCTGACCAACGACCCCGCCGCCGCCAGAGCCAACCTTCACGAAGGGATGAAAGACGTAGCCGAGTGGATGACGACCAGCCGCCTGAAACTGAACTCAGACAAGACGGAAGTCCTCATCCTGGGCTCCTCGCCCTCCGCCTGGGACGACTCCTGGTGGCCCCCTGCCCTGGGCACCGCACCCAAACAGAAAGACCACGCACGCAACCTGGGCTTCATCCTGGACTCCTCCCTCTCCATGACCAGACAACTCAACGCCGTCTCCTCGTCCTGCTTCAACATCCTGCGCATGCTACGGAAGATCTTCCGGTGGATCCCCACCGAGACCAGGAAGACGGTCACCCAGGCCCTCGTCACCAGCCGACTGGACTACGGCAACGCCCTCTACGCCGGAACCACCGCCAAGCTCCAGAAGAGACTCCAGCGGATCCAGAACACCTCAGCCAGACTCATCCTCGACATCCCACGACACAGCCACATCTCCGGACATCTGAGAGACCTGCATTGGCTCCCCGTCAACAAGAGAATCACCTTCCGTCTCCTCACCCACGCACACAAAGCCCTACACGATCAAGGCCCGAGCTACCTCAACCACCGCATCAACTTCTACGCTCCCAAATGCCATCTCCGATCAACCAGTCACGCCCTCGCCGGCGTTCCCCGCATCCGAAGAACGACAACAGGAGGAAGGTCCTTCTCCTACCTGGCCGCCAAGACCTGGAACTCCCTCCCGACCAACCTGCGCCTGACCCAAGACCACCTCTCCTTCAGGAAGAAGCTCAAGACCTGGCTGTTCGAGCAGTAGCAGCACCCCCCCCCCCCCCCCCCCCAAGCGCCTTGAGACCCTCCGGGTAAGTAGTGCACTCTATAAATGTCTTTGATTGATTGATTGATTGATTGATTGCAAGCTATGCGCAAGCGTGCATCTCCCACATATGGCAGGCCTTTGATGTTTAAAACTCAACAGCACACTCTCGGTTCCCATACCTAGATTCAAGTAATGTGTTTAAGTGAACAAATCTTGTCTCTAGTCATCAATGAAACGGTGTACACTACACAATTAATAACTAAAATCAAAATGTTCAAATTATATAGTGGTAGTAACTTGAGTGGGCATCGCCTTACATTCGGTGAAAAAGGAGAGGTTTGAAAGGAAATATTACTAGAAAACCTTTAGAAGAGGCTGAGCCTGCTTGTGCATGGAAGGACATCGCATAACATCAAACAATACACCTAAAATAAGACAGACTTATTGGCTAAGCCAACACTTGTCAGTACTGATTTTTATTTAAAATCAGATGAGAACGTTATGACAATACTGCTGTGAATAATTTGAAATGTAAATGTTTCAAATTTGAAAATATGAAACTGTGAATTACGCAATACAAAGGTCTGTGTAAGGGTGAATAGAAGTCTGTGTGAGTCTATGTCACTCTCGTTTTCTTACGCACATAGCTTCTCTTCTTATTCTACGCTAGTTACTTGCACTCTTTTTCTCCCCCGATCTATCTTTCTGAAATCCTTCCATCTGTATCTTTCACACTTTATCTCCTTTTTGCAGTCATATCACTCTTCCCTTCTGCGTGTACTTGTTAACGTCATTCCTCCTTGTCCATGCTCTCTTTTTTTCTCTCTTAGCATTTCTTTTCCTTTGTCTTTATGAATATTTCAACAGCTGTGTATACCTACTTCATTATTAATAATAATAATATAATTTAGAAAGGTGATTATAATTGTCAGTTATTTCTGACCAGTGATCTCTGAAGAGAGGCCAAAGATTGGAAGAGCATGAAGTCGAAACACGGTGGGCCCAACTCACACAGGTAAATTGAGACCTAAAGTCTAAACTGAGATCTAAAGTAGAAGTTTACCTTTGTGAATCGGGCCTCGCAAGACTCACGGATTGGCACTGTGAGAGATTCGCACTGCCTTCAGCATCGACTTCAGAGCTCTCAACAGTGCCCCAACATGAACATCCATCCACACCCGAGCTCACTATGCACTATACAAGACAACTATGTTGCATGAAAAACAGAACTACAAAAACATATCTATAAAAAAAGCTAATAATCTTAGAAAATGCAAGATGAAGTCAAATATATGACCCGCAAACAGGAAATGCAATGCTGATTTGGATCACTTGAAGAGTTTTTGCACTCATTATCCAGAAATCAATCCATGCTTCTGCTTGTAAAGTTAAGGACATGAATAAAGGGCCTGGTATGGAACCGTTTCAGACCCCTTTGGAAAGCTATTTTCAATTGCTTCCTTTGATAAGCACTAGCAAGCCCGCCCAACTTAAAGCCCTGAACGTGAAGTTAGAAAATGCTGGAAAAAATATGTTCCAAGAATCTAAGTCAATATGAAACAGAAGATAAGAAAAAGCCGGGGGAAATACGTCAAGTGGATACGAAGCATGAAGCTGTTTTGTTTCATGAATTATTGCAGCCAATCCTGAAGAGTGTACGAGATTTGGCGGGATTCTGTGGCCAACAGAGAAAAAGAAAGAGGACAAGAAAACATTTTGCCTGCCCAAAAATGGGGAGGAAGTCATCAGACACCATGGAAGGTGAGGAAGAGACAACGCACATGTTGATATTGGAATGGCCTGCTATGGAAAATGTCAAAAGAAGCAGACCTGGGGGAAGTCAGACGCAGTGCCATCTTTGTTCTTGGTGCGCGAGTGCCTGTCTGCCTGCAGAAGAGGACACAACCATATAGCACCATCCCTGGCCACCGTTAGCAAGATGTAAGATTGCTGCATGTTAGTTTAAGTATCACTGTTTACCACTATCTAAGTTTATGAATGCTTCTGAAGGGTCAATGCATAATGCTAGAACATCTTACCTGCTTCAATATGGTTTCCTACTTCCCAACCCAGACAACCACCAGAGAACATCCCTACCCAGAAGCAAAATAACAAATAAACAAAATATCACATAATCCAAACAATCCATCATAACTTAAATAAATTGTGATTTCAGTGCATTTGCGTACAGCTAAGCTAATGTCGCAATCATCCCCTTGGCCTAAACCTACGTCAGCAATGCACTGACGAGAACAAGAGCAATCCGCTGCAGGAGTACCAAGGTTGTTGAACTGGTTGAGTAATATTTTTCGCAGCACAGGGAAAGTAGTTAGGGGGCAGCCCGTTAGAGAGCTCAGTGAATACTTATTCACTGTATAGATTTTATGACTTAACTGCAATCCTTACATTTGAATCCTCAACCCAGCCTTCACTCCTTCCGAAATATATGAAGTGACTCCCATTTAGGTGGACAATCGCTACTCCTGAGTTAGAAGAGACCGGTGCTAGATAAATATTTAAACTGGAAACTTGCTTTTAGGCGCCAGCACCTTCAGATACCGTACGTGATTAGGCTACACAATTAAAATAGATATGCATTTAACTTTACTTTACAGAGTACATTTTTAAATACAATTAGTATCACCCACTTAAAAAAATGGCATTCGTTTTCAATATCTTGAAAGAATGCCAGAATTAACCGACCTTGCCAGGGTCCAAACCTACAGATAGCACACAGATCTCAGCGGTCAAGTCACTCTTAAATTCAACCAAGACTCTACCCAAATGCAAGTGCCTTATTAAAAGCCAAAAGTGAAGCAGGCTGCCTCACAAGCACAGACTCTGTGTAAATAATCTGTGAGGACAGAAGGGCCTGGCCTGGTACACTTATTGCAAGATAGCAGTAGACAGAGCTGAATGAGTACTGAGTAATAAGAGGTGCTGGAAGATGCAAGGTGTGGCCCTGCTCAGACACAACTGTCTACCAGTGGAACCCAACATAAAGTTAGAGATGTTGCAGGAGGGACGGTAAAGCTGGCCCCTATACAATAAACACCAATGGGGTGACGCAAACTGGCGAGACAAGTACACAATGGCTTAATCAGAGAAAGTTACAAGATTGTAGATGGCCAAAAACAGGAGAAAAGAAATCATTATGACCTTTACAATATGTACTGTGACCAATCAACTACCTAGGGTCAGATTAGTCTAAACTGCAATTTGGCAGTGCCAGAAGGGCTGGTCTGATAGGTAGGTGTGTTAGCCAGTGTTTTTAGCTGTTCGTTGGTATGTTTCGTGGTCTGGTGGGCCGTTTTTTATGTTGATTGGCCAGATATTACAACAAACATTGCCTGCAGCAAGCACAAATGCAATCAGTTTTCCATACCTTGCAAAACAGCTATACAACATGTCTTTACAAGTTCAAATATTTTAGTGAATTGGATAAGTAGGCCACTTTCTTTAGATATCCAAGTCTCTAATGGGGGCCACTTTTATTTTAATGATCGGGCCAGTTTCCTATCCCAGTCCTACTGTGCAGATAGCATGTGCATTATGTTAACATCAGTACTTGGTGGCTTCAACCCCGTCTTGGTCTGACAACTGGAAGAAGGACCGGCTGGTGCATACAAATAAAAGGACCTGACTGGAAACACCATGAAAGCTATACAAATGTTAGAAAAGTGTGCTACTTCAGGCAAAACACCTACAGCTGTTATAAACCTGGAAGTAATGCTATGGTCAAATCGTCTCGTAAGCTGCATGTCTCGCCCACTCTCACACTGTGAAGATGTAAAGTGATGATGTTTGTCCCTGCTTTCCTGTCAACCTGCATCCCCTCTGCTTTTACCTTCCTCTGATGGACCTCTTAGTTGATGTATTTTTGTGAAAAGCCAATAAACAAAGTTTATCAAAATAAAAATAAAACACCCTGAAAGTAAAGGTTAAAATGCCATGCGATGTCATGATATTTTTTCTTACCTTTTAATAAAACAATCTTTCCCATCCAAACATTTGGAGAAGTCAAGGACAGTGGCCCATTCATAAAGGTATTTTAGATATCAATGTTGGATACTAAAAGCATACCAGAATTCAACAATATAATTGTGCCACCGTAGCCTCAAAGCATGCTTCAGTCCCCAGGCTGAACATCTGTAGTCTTTAGAAAAATGATGCTACTGTTCCTTGGTTAGTAGGCTCCAGCGCACACGCAGTGGCACAGTGATTCATAAGGGAACTTACTGCATTTGTCTTATAAATGATTTTGTCTACAGGCGGGCAGTTACAGCAGTATGTGCTTGTCTCATAAATCATCCCTGTGCATCTTCAACTACTTGAGTTTATGCCTGGCCTATCCTACTAAAGAAAATGCTCATGGAATGTTGATGGAAGCCATTTCTTGAAGAACGGATAGTATGCTGTGCAAACGACAAACCAATAATAAACATACATGGCAGTGTTTAATTTGTAAACAAAACAGGTGATGGACAGAATGTGGATCAATGTCACACATTCACCCCAGTCCAAAGATCTGGGCCCAAATCCATCGTTTTTTTGCACTCCACACCACCCTGGGTTAGACAATGGCGATATGCAAATCAGCTCTGACCCTGTGCCCCATGGGAACAGTCCAGTCCGAACTACAAAAGCCATGTCCTTCCCAGAACGGAATCAAGCATCCGAGGACCGGACCGGTTTCGAGGTAACACCTCTCATCAGCCCGGCTAGCTTGACTCCAGTGGTGTGGAGTGCCTGGGACCCACGTCTGAGCATCCCCAGTGCACTTATGGCGGCAATTGCAAACAAAACAGGTGATGTTTGCAAGTGTTTCATTTGTGGCAGGGGTTTAAAGTGATTAGCATCTGCAATCTTACACTCATTTTTGGAACGGGGGAGGGGCTTATTTTTTAATCGTAGACTTTGACTGTGAGCCACAGAGAGAAAGCTAAAAAAAGAAGAAAGAAGGATTAAGAGTAATATATGACAACATTGACAAAGAGAGAATGCAGTTGTTAAATGGAACATGTGAGAGCCGGATGATGATAAGAGACGAAGTGTACGGGTGGTGGAAGAAAGAGGCATAAGATGGAAGCAAGAGTAGGGACCCTTGGTATTCGGCAACAGTGGCTTAATAAAAACTTTGGGCTCTTGCACTTTTTTTCTTAACAAATTACATAATCTGTTAAAGGATGTGACGAAAACTCAGAATGGTACACATGCAAACTAAAATACCACAATAGGTGGCTAAGAGCTGGCTAAACTTTAACCTTAAAAGTATGTAGCTTGAAAAGTACATTCAGAGAGATGTTAGAGGCCTGTTAGACTTGCCAGATACATTATGTGACGGCATAATTTGACATCATTGACTATACTTATATAAGAGTTCCACGATCTCCCAAAGAGCAGTACTGAGCTAGGGAATTCCAATACTGTGTGGTGCCCTAACTGGTCTTTGGGGAATTACCGCAGAAAGTGCTTTTCTGCACCAATTTCTATGTTATTCTCACATTTCAGGCTGTTTTGAGTGGGTATTTTTCACGAGGTTTTACCAGGAAAAATGTCTGTATGGAAACCTTTGAAGATGTGGTATTATTTCATGTTTTGTTATCCAAATTGCAAGAAAACTTCAGCTTCTACACACAGAAGAATTAGATTGTCAAAGGTAACGAGAAACTTGTTAACCAGTTTGCTACTTCCTCCTGTATAATAATCACTGTTCTTATGGTGGGATGTGTCATTCTCAACTGTGCTCCTATTTTTTGGAGGGTGTTTTTACAAAACTTACTAATCGATGGCTGTTTCATGCTTTTACCACACTACCTTTATTTAAAAAAAATCCGTTATACTTAGCCCCTTGCCTTCCCTCTTACCTCACAAACCTCAGTTTATTCACCCTT
Source organism: Lissotriton vulgaris (assembly GCF_964263255.1). Lineage (NCBI taxonomy): Eukaryota > Metazoa > Chordata > Amphibia > Caudata > Salamandridae > Lissotriton > Lissotriton vulgaris. The sequence goes on along the minus strand of NC_141687.1, from coordinate 1,514,572,806 downwards.
GATCTACAGAGTATTCTATAGTTATGAATATACCATAAAATGTGCAGCTCCTCGTCTGTATTTATAGCTTGGTGAAAATGAAATTGGTCCATCACCTACTTCCAAATTACTTCACTTCTCTTTATAGAATTGTTTTACAAGAGTGTGCATCATCATCAGATTTAAATATTTGGTTATCTCGCAGATGTGATTATGTGAATTACATGCAACAATGATTTAAATACCACAAATACAACTTTTGGTAATGGAAAGATGCTGTCCCGAAAAATAACAATTTCTCCAAGTTCCACTGGGAATAGTGGTGCAATATGACACCATAAATAAAGTTTCACGTCAATAATTGAAAGTGTTTTTGTTCATGAAGCAAGCTCATCAAAACATTTATTTGCACTCTTTTACATTCAGCATTTTTAAAGGCATTTATCTTGCTCACAATCACAACTTGGCTTTTCCCTATTGTAATCTGCTGTGGTAATTTTTAAGGGAAGACCGATTAGTGTTAAGCAAAGCACTCCGGGACTGATATTATGGCTTGTGACCTCCATGTGGATCCATCAATAGAATGCAAAAAGGAAGAAAGAAAAGACACAAAGCTCAACCATGCACAGAACATGTGCAAGCTCAACCTTTCAGGAACTAATCACCAATTACAATGAATAAAGGATGAGCCAAAAACTGCATTTTTCAGAGAATGCTACAACTAAAAACATTGATCAAGAGGAATCCTCCAAACAACATATCCATATAATTCATCCAACACACCTCTAAAAACTAGGAGGCCGCCAACACTTGACAAGAAAAATCTGCCTCTCGCAAAGACTTTCGAGCTCGACGGCATCAAACAGTTGGTTCTACAGTGCAACCAAAAGACTCGAAGAAACAAACACACACTAAAATAGTCAGATGTCAAGAAGCTAAAGTACTAAAGAATATATTTAAAATACATCATCATCCTAGCATTTATTGAAGCCTGCCTGACCTGTGACCTCTCCTATCAAGTCTGATCTATATTCCACAGACAAAAGCAAAGCATGTTGAGATTATCATATTTATTGTATATAGTGTGTCGAGAGTGACTTACTAATATCGTCGACATCCTTCAAAAACTTCTCCAGGTCTTTGTTCTTTTCTGCAGCCATTTCAACTTGACCTCACTCAGAAGAAGCAACTTTGATTACCTAAATAAAGAAATGCAAGAATCATAATCAGACTAGCTGCGCTCCCAAACTATGGGTTTTGTATACTTGCTGCACATATTAAAGTTCTGATAGTGTGTGAAGAATATGCAGCGCCATACAATAATAAAAGTACAGGAAAGGGAATTTGAACAGAAACAAAAAGAACACATGCTAAGATTACAAATGAGTGAAGAGAGACATCTCCTTTTCATATGCATTTTTTCACTACTGCAGGTAATACTGCTACTCTTAATTGGATAGCCAAAGCTCCTTTTATGTCTGGAATTGTACCCCTCTATCGCATTCATGATGAATAAATAAACAAACAAATAAATAAATGTCTTATAAATAATTCAGTTTTTAATGTCAAAACATTTTCCAATTCCATAAAACAAGCATTTAGATAACTCTGCCATGTTTCCTTTGAGCCTGCATTATCTTTCCACTGTGATGCCACGACAGACTGTGACATCAACATCTGCAGAACGTGATGGCACAAAGGCTGTGACTCTAGATGTCCACAGTGATGCTATTATGTCATAAATGACAGTCACCAGCATCACCTGCGAAAAGTGACATCAGGAAACATAAGCCTCTATGCCTGCATTGAACTCATGATGGGCTGCAACATCAATAATATCTGTCCACAGTGATGTCCCAATAGACTGGCACCAACGAGAGCTGCCCGTATGGATTTATTTTATTTTATTTGAAAAGTTTTATATAGCGCTGGCTAGACCCAGAGGTATCAGAGCGCTTTACATGAGGAAAAAGCATTGTTTCAGAACATGGTTACAAAGTTCCATCAGTAACTGAAGCGTATTTACATGCGTAAAAAATCATAGCATAAACATAAGGAAAAAAATTGGCAAAGGGAGAGAAAAATTAGGGGAGAGAGGAAAGGATTAGGGGAGGTACACAAAGAATAATGGAGGGAAGAGGTGGGGAGGGGGTAGGAAGCACAATGGGGAGACAAGTGAAAAACAGTGTCCGACGTCGCCTGGGTAGGTGACGGCCGAGGGGTGAACTAAAGCCAGAGTCCTCTATAGCTGACTAGGACAGCTCCACCGGTCATTGGCACAATAGGCTAGAACATCAACACAGTCTTCTAAAAATGATATATATACACAAGTAGGTTGTGACATGAGTACCGTAAGACCACAATGATGTCACAACTAGCCTGCAAAGTCAACAGCATCTGCCATAAGTGAAGTAATAATAGACTACTGCACCAAATGCCCCCAATAATATCACAATAGAATCTTGATTTAATTCTATGTGAGATCAGTGTGGACTGATTATGTTACTGTCCGTTTATTGTAATACCACCATAAGAAGATATTTATTTATTTTATTTGAAAAGTTTTATATAGCGCTGGCTAGACCAGGAGGTAACAGAACGCTTTACATGAGGAAAAAGCATTGTTTCAGAACATGATTACAAAGTTCCATCAGTTACTGGAGCGTAGTTACACGAGTACAAAACCATAGCATAAACATAAGGAAAAACAAGCATTTGCAATGCAATAGGTCTTGCATTAGGAAAGTTTGAGCTATTGGTATTGTAAATGACAAATTTTGTATTTATGTGTTGGTTTTGAAAATAGCTAAATTAATAGCTTTGTCATTTACAATGCCAATAGTTATAACTTTCGCAAATGTGACACCTATAGCATTTGAAATGCAATATGTGTTGTATTTACGTGAATTAGATGTATTGATATTACAAATAACAATGGATTTTAATTTTTTTAAATAATCAATACCTAAATAAAAGTTATTGTAATTTATAATGTCAATAGCTTAAACTTTTGTAAATAACTTTTGTGAAGATTATGTCCAGTGTATTTTATTGTGACGAAAATCCAAGAACAGAAGTGACATATTAACATCTTTTTGTGACATTTGTAATAAAGCTTGAAACATTGAGAGAACATATTTGAACCAGTTGTTGTTGAATGGTTGCACTGATTGATGCTGTAGCGGCGCTTAGTGATGCTGTGGCGGCACTGAGTGATGTTGTGGTGGCGACGAGTGATGCTGTGGCATTCAGTGATGCAGTGGTAGCGCATAGTGATGTTGTGGTGCCCGGAGTGATGCTGTGGTGGTTCTGAGTGATGCTGTGGTGATGCAATAGATAGATAGAGGGAAGGCGATAGATAGATAGACAGATAGATAGAGTGAAGGCGATAGATAGATAGAGTGAGGGCGATAGATAGAGTGAGGGCGATAGATAGATAGATAGATAGATAGATAGATAGATAGATAGATAGATAGATAGATAGATAGATAGATAGATAGATAGATAGATAGATAGATAGATAGAGTGAGGGCGATAGATAGATAAAGTGAGGGCAATAGATAGATAGAGTGGGGACAATAGAGAGCTAGAGTGAGGGCGATAGATAGAGTGAGGGCGATGAAGATATACTAGAAGGTAAGCTAATGAGGTGTGTGTATGTGTGTCACCTTCCATTCATGAAGTATACTAGAAGGTAAGCTCAGGAGAGTAGTAAAAGCACAATGCAATTGTTCTAGGGCAGAGGATATCAAGCTGGTTGAAAATGTATGTTTAGGCCCGGGTAACTGGTCTTTGGGTGAAAAGAGAAAATGTCAGTTGGTGAGGTTAGCATGAATATTGAAAAGAGGGCAGAGGTTAATTGTGCAGGTCCCCACTGTTGCTGGTACATCTTTATATGCGAGTCAAATAAATAAGCGGTGTTGTGTTGTGTGTGAATGTCCAGAACTGTGTTAAAACTGACAACGATTTTTGGGGTAATGAGGGTCTGAACAAAGAGCATTGTGAATGGTCAGAAAGTGGTGATTCCAATGTTTCCCAGGGAACAGGACATAATGTTGTGCAGTATGATTCAGTTGGAGAACACAGATTTGCGGGGAAGGAGGCTGGAATTTACCCCTTAGCAAGGCTCCCATACTTTGAATACTATAGCAGGGCCCAGAATCTATGATAAATATGAACGGGTTTTCGTGTCAAGATGTGATCATTTTGATCTAAAAGGCTGACTTATATTAAAGTATGACACTTTGTAAGCACATAGAGATAATAATAATAATGCAGTTCATTGGATTTTGGATTCTGGTGGAGATATCCGTGACAATGAAAAAAAAGCATTTACAATGAAATAGGTCCTGCCATTGCGAGAGTTTAAGCTATTGGCATTGTAAATGACAATGCCTTTTATTTATGTTTTAAAATCCAACAGATAAGATACAGGCACTACCGTTTAGAATGCGAATAGCTCAAACTCTCACTAATGCACGACCTAGTGCATTGAAAATGCTTTTTTTTGTCAGTTTTGTATAGTGCGAACTCGACCCGAGGGTATTGGAACGCTTTACCTGAGCACCAGTTACATTACGGAAGGACAGATTCTTTTTTATTAGGCAAGGGGAGATTAAGTGATTTGCCCAGAATCACAGGATGCTGAGCCGACGCCGAGACTCGAACCTGGTTCTCCACCTTCAAAGTCTACAGCTGTGGCCGTTACGCAACAACAGTAGCACTTGATGATGGTGGAAGCCAGGCACCAGCCTTGCCCTTCATAATACTCTGAAAACAGTTTCCCTCCATGAAGCTCTTTTGAGAGCTGTGCCACCAACATCATATCAAGCGCCACCTTTGCACCATAACCCCAACTGAACATCTTGTGTGAAGCTCCCTATCCCGAGGTTTAACGTAGCTGCATACTTTGTGCTTCAGCTCGCTTAGCCATTGCCTACAAGTGTCCCTTGTCAGCACAGTTCATTTAGCAGAAGAAACGCTTTCATGTGTGCAACACTCTGCCTGTTCAGAAGCAAACAAAGAATACAGAGTGCATCAGCCACCAAACATTTCACCGACACCTGCATCACATCATTCATTACAGCTCCCCAAGCACATCACCGGCTCCCTGTGACTAAGTGTTCATCCTCTAAATTCTGGGACGTTTCCTTACAAAGATAAGACACACTCAAGACCATCTGTGAATGATGACGGCAGTAAGGACCAGGCTGCTCCCTAATAGAGGACCTCTTCAGACACAGCCATTTACTCTCATATGAGCATACAGACATAAGTATCTAACTATTTTTTTCTCGACTCTATGGAAAAGGACACCAACAACATTGCAACACAATTAGTGCACCCCTCTGTTCAACAAACGTGAAAATAAAACCCCGCCTTCTACTGTAAAACATACACTCTACAAACCATGCTCACTATCGTAGGTTTATAAGTGTCTCTATCTCTGTCTTTTTTCGCATCATACTACTATTTAGTGTTGCTACATATGTATAACGTCAGGACAGGAGCACCCTGCATATTACCAGAGATGACACCAATGTTCTTTCCGCATAGGCTACTCTATTAACCCAAAATCTCTCTAACAAGACAACCCAAAGCAAGAACCTGCCACCTATCTACTGAGAATCACTTAGCCGTTAAAATGACAGGATGATGCCTGTGGAAAGTAGCAACAAGCAGGAGGTGATGTGTGTATGCTCTTAGAGCCAAGCCAGACTATACAGGCACGGCAGGCTGTGGTGGGAGGCGGGAGGGGTCTGCAGGCACCGCTGATATTAAGTAAATACCGGCGCTTGGGCAGGCTGTGGCGGGAGGTGGGAGGGGTCTGCACGCACTGCCGATCATAAGTAAACACAGACGCTTGGCCAGGCTGTGGTGGGAGGCGGGAGGTGCCTGCACACACCGCCGATCTTAAGTAAATACGGGCGCTTGGGCAGGCTGCGGTGGGAGGCGGGTGGGGTCTGCAGGCACCACTGATATTAAGTAAATACCGGCGCTTGGACAGGCTGTGGTGGGAGGCGGGAGGGGTCTGTAGGCACTGCTGATATTAAGTAAATACAGACGCTTGGGCAGGGTTTGGTGGTTGGCGGGAGGGGTCTGCAGGCACCGCTGATATTAAGTAAATACCGGTGCTTGGGCAGGCTGTGGTGGTTGGCGGGAGGGGTCTGCAGGCACCGCCGATCTTAAGTAAATTCGGGCGCTTGGGCAGGCTGTGGTGGGAGGCGGGAGGGGTCTGCAGGCACAGCTGATATTAAGTAAATACCGGCGCTTCAACAGGCTGTGGTGGGAGGCGGGAGGGGTCTGTAGGCACCACTGATATTAAGTCAATACCGGCGCTTGGGCCGGCTGTGGTGGGAGGCGGGAGGGGTCTGCACGCACCGCTGATATTAAGTAAATACCGACGCTTGGGCAGGCTGTGGTGGGAGGCGGGAGGGGTCTGCAGGCACCGCTGATATTAAGTAAATACCGGCGCTTCAACAGGCTGTGGTGGGAGGCGGGAGGGGTCTGCAAGCACCGCTGATATTAAGTAAATACCGGCGCTTGGGCAGGCTGTGATGGGAGGCAGGACAGGTCTCATTAAAATGACAGGATGATGCCTGTGTAAAGTAGCAACAAGCAAGAGGTGATGTGTGTACGCTCTTAGAGCCAACCCAGACAAGACAGGCGCTATGGCAGGCTGTGGTGGGAGGCGGGAGGGGTCTGCAGGCACCGTTGATATTAAGTAAATACAGGCGCTTGGGCAGGCTGTGGTGGGAGGTGGGAGGGGTCTGCAGGCACTGCTGATGTTAAGTAAATACAGGTGCTTGGCCCAGCTGTGGGGGAAGGCGGGTGGGGTCTGCAGGCACCGCCGATCATAAGTAAATACAGGGGCTTGGCCAGGCTGCCAACGAGAAACGAGAAAAACAAGTTAATGCATTAAATGGAAAAAGAGTTGACGGCAGTTTGCACAGCTCGAGCATTGCATGGCGGGGGAGCGGCTTCCTTTGAAGTCTGATGCCGGTGCTCAGACAAATGGTGTGGGATGTGGCTGGCAATGGTGTGGTGTGGGTGTGTGATGTGCGACGTGCACGCGCCTAGCTCACATGAACTGTATGCGATCCGCAGCTAGGTAGACTTTTCTGTTCCGCTTACTAAAATCTCTCCTATTATCCCTACGGGATATAATAGGCGAGACCTAAAAATAGGCAAAGGGAGATAAAAATTAGGGGAAAGAGGAAAGGAATAGGGGAGGTAGACAAAGAATGATGGAGGAAAGAGGTGGGAGAGGGGGTAGGAAGCACAACGGGTAGACGAGGAAAAACAGTGTCCGATGTCCGGCTGGGTAGGTGATGGCCAAGGGGTAAACCAAAGCCAAAATCCTCTATAGCTACATAGGACAGCTCCACCGGTCATCATCCAAAGGTTGCTTGGGCTCCGTAGTACATACAGAAAAGTTAAAGTTTCCGCTTAGGGGTCATAGTCGAAAAAAGATAATTGGGTCATTGCCCAAGGAGAACAATCTTGTTGCCTGTCGAAATATTAAGGCTGCTGAATTTTCATGTTTGAGTTTTGTGTGCCTTCAATGTGCTTAGATGGCTATTGCGCAATTGATTGGGACTTGGCCGAGTTGAGATGCACTTGATACCAGTCTCCACTGGCCTTACTGTATTTAGATGATGTTTTATTGTGATATCACCAATGGAAGCTAATTTCGAGATCAGACCATTGTGAAATCATTGTTGGAGATAAGGTTATTGGTGATGTTGCAGACTTTTTATGGCATTGTAGTTGGCTGATGAGATTTATGGCAGTCTACTGTGACTTGGCAATAGAAGGATGATCTTAAAGGTAGCGTCAGATCACTGTGGGCAGCTGAAGGTTATTACAACATTTTGACGGCAAAAGTATGCAATGATGGTGATGCCACAATAGACTTCGACGTAAATATCTTCTGCTCAGAATGATGTGGCAATATATTAATACCAGCCAAGGATGATGCAACCTCAAAAGCCTTCACAAAAGCAATAGCCCTTGGCAAAATTCATAAAAAATGTATTTAATATTAATATGAGACTGTTAATAAACTGATACATTAGCATCCAGCTGCCTTCCAGGCTAGGCTGGTGCTATAGCACTCATTATGTTACAGTCTCCCTGGTTACTCTCGAACAACACTCAAATGCTTCCAACACAGGACCAGAGCATTTACAACACTGTCAACTTCGCACTCACCCCCACAGATCGGCATGCTACTGGACCTCAGAACGTGGGATTAAGTTTTACATACATGCTACTATACAATAACAGTGATGGCACAATGAACTTTCGCGTTACCATCACCAGTCCATTTAAATCTCACAATGAGCTCTGACATTAACATTATCTGTCCAGTGACAGCACAAGTCTGACGCGAACATCAATTCTTTACTGTGACGTCACAACAACCTAACATATACATCAACCGATCACAATTATATTTAAATAGCTGCAACATTACTGAGGGCTACAGAACAATAAGAAACAAGCATTTGCAATGCAATAAGTCTCGCATTAGGAAAGTTTGAGCTATTGGGCTTGTAAATGACAATTTTTTTATTTATGTGTTGGTTTTGAAAATAGCGAAATTAATAGCTTTGTCATTTACAATGCCAACAGTTTTAACTTTCGCAAATGTGACACCTATAGCATTTGTAATGCAATATGTATTGTATTAACGTGACTTAGATGTATTGATATTACAAATAACAATGGCTTTAATTTATTTTTAATAATTAATACTCAAATAAAAGGTATTGTAATTTATAATGGCAATAGCTTGAACTTTGGTAAATAACTTTTGTGAAGATTATGTCCAGTGTATTTTATTGTGACTAAAATCCAAGAACAGAAGTCAAATATTAACATTTTTTGTGACATTTGTAATAAAGCTTGAAACATTGAGAGAACATATATGAACCAGTTGTTGTTGAATGGTTGCACAGATTGATGCTGTGGTGGCGCTGAGTGATGTGGTGGCGTCGAGTGATGCAGTGGCTTTCAGTGATGCTGTTGTAGACAGAACCCCCAGGATATAGCGGCATGGATTAGCAAATTTAGCGGCACAAATATGGAAATTTAGCGGCAATTTTGCGGCATTTTATGTGGCCATTTTTCCTACAGCAAACACAGATATCTTAGTTTTTTTAGTTATTTAACAACATGAAGCTATGTATATTTGGTTTCTTTACAATGTAGACACTTTGGGGCAGATTTACAAGCCCCTTGCGCTGCTTTTACGCCGCCGTTGCGTCACTTTTGTGACGCAGCGGCGGCAAAAAAGATGCACCATGGTACGGGGTATTTACAACGTGACGCATCTCCCAGATGCGTCACGTTGCAAAGCCCTGCGCCAGAAGAGGCGTACCATTGCAGGTCAGTTTGTGTCTTGCAATAGCCTTAGAGCTTGGTGCCACTGTACCTGCTGCACTAATGATGGCTATACCTATCGCCCCTTTACAGTGTATTTTGAACACGACCTGATATCCCACCGGATGCCCGTTCGACAGATCTAAACACTAAAGAAAGAGCAGTCAAAACCGCCAAGTGGTCACTTGTTAAACAGGCTGAGTGGTTCTGTCTGTTTATCTTGAGGGACAGACATCTCTGCACGGCGCTCCGTCTCCAAACCCGCGAATAGGGTGACCAACTGGCATTGGTGCAAATTCAGGACGGTGAGTGTACAAATTCAGGACAAAGGGTCAAAATTCAGGACACAAATTCAGGACAGGAGGTCAAAATTCAGGACAAAACTTCAGGACAATAGGTACGTTTTAACATATCAGAGGTCGCGCAATAGTATATAAGTAAGCCCAGCCATTTCCAAACATATTCAACCGTTTGCAAACCTATCCATCATGTATCCTTCCATCTATCATTTCACTCATCCATCCCTTCATCCATCCCCTCATCCATCCTTTCACTCATCTCCATTATCCATCCACCCTTTTACCCTATCCATCTGTACACTTATCCATCCACTCCTCATCCCATCCATCCATTCAGCCATTTACCCTTTCACCAATCCAGCCATCCTTTCACTTACTAATCCTTCCACCCATCCACTATTTTAGTCATCCATCCATCCATCCTCCCTTTCTCTCTCCATCGACCCTTTCACTTAGCCATCCTTCCTTCCATCCATCCTTTCACCCACCCATCATCCATCCATCCATCTGTCCTTCCCCTCATCAGCCATCCTTCCCCTTATCACCCATCCATCCTTTTCCCTCATCATCCATCCATCCTTTTCCCTCATCATCCATCCATCCTTCTACCCACCCACTCTTCATCCATCCATCCTTCCCCTCATCATCCATCCATCCTTCCCCTCATCATTCATCGATCCATCCATCCTTTCACCCACCCCCTCATCATCCATCCATTCCCTCATCATCCATCCATCCATCCTTTCACCCACCCCCTCATCATCCATCCATCCACCCTTCCCCTCTTCATCCATCCATCCACCCTTCCCTTCATCATCCATCCTTTCACCCACCCCCTCATCAACCATCCATCCATCCCCTCATCATCCATCCATCCAGCCTTCCCCTCATCCATCCATCCTTCCCCTCATCATTCATCGATCCATCCATCCTTTCACCCACCCCCTCATCATCCATCCATTCCCTCATCATCCATCCATCCTTTCACCCACCCTCTCATCATCCATCCATCCACCCTTCCCCTCTTCATCCATCCATCCACCCTTCCCCTCATCATCCATCCTTTCACCCACCCCCTCATCAACCATCCATCCATCCCCTCATCATCCATCCATCCATCCTTCCCCTCATCCATCCATCCTTCCCCTCCATCCTTCTCCTCATCCATCATCCTTCCCCTCATCCATCATCCAGCTACCCTTCCACCCATACATCCAGCTATTTACATTTTCTCTCCATCCGTCCCCTCTCATCAATCAATCCATCCATCCTCTCTCATTATCCATTTATTCAATCTTTCATTCATCCATTCACCCTTTCACTAATTCATCCAGCCATTCACCCATCCCTTCACTTACTTACTCACCGACCTTTCCATATTTATCTTGAGCTGAGCCTTTTGAGAAGAGGCCCATCAAGAACTTCACCCTCGCTGCAGAGGCCGTTCCAGGACTGGGACAGAAGCCACCCAGGGCGGAGACAGGATCCACCACAGGGGGGGACAAGAGCCATCACAGGTGTAGGTGGACTGGAGCCACAACATGGGGGGACAGGAGCCATCACAGGCGGGGGATGGACTGGAGCCACCACATGGGGGGACAGGAGCCATCACTGAGGGGAGGGCAGGAGCCATCACAGGAGAGGGAACAGGATCCACCAGGGTGGGCATGCAGTATTCTAGTATCATCTTGGGCTCCTCGCCCCCTCCTGCACAAGACAACGAGAAGACAGGCTCTCTGTCCAAAATGCCATCCCCCACTGTGATGTACATTACTTACAGGAGATGCTCTAAGAGAACTGATTGAACTGATTGTCCACCATACTTTGTTAATCAGTGTGGGTGCGATTGTGCCATTTCTTTATTTTCTTACATTATAGACTGCATGTTGAAGAACCGAGGTTTGCTTACAATTTAGTGACAGTAATTACGCTCTGTGAAGAGAACCACGTGCTGCCTCGGTGTAATCAGGGGTGTAATCTGGCCGAGTCTCGGATGTTTGGGGCCCTGGGTAGAAATGGAATGTGCGAGCCCCCTCCAAATAGCAGAGACATGATGCATTCAGGGCTGTTTGCATGTGAATAGATGTCGCTGCTCCTGAGCCTGCAGCCCCTCCCTCTCAGTCACCTTCGCAGCGCCTCTTAACAGGTCAGCAAGGGCTGGAGGTGTCAGGGCTGCCCCCCCCTCCTCTCAGTCACCTTTGAAGCACCTCTTAACAGGTCATCAAGGGCTGGAGGTGTGAGGGTTGCCACCCCGCTGTGCCTCTCCAATGCTGCTGAGTATCTTGGCTGCTAGCCCAATTCACAGGCGATAGCCACATAAAGCAGACCCCCCAGGATATAGCGAAAAACGCCGCGATTTCTACAAAAAATGCTGATTTCGCAGGCATTTTTGTAAAAATCGCGGCATTTTTTAATAAGTGCCGATTTCGCGGCAAATCGCGAAATCGCGATATCCTGGGGGGTCTGTGTAGAGCATAGTAGTGATGTGGTGCCCCGGAGTGATGCTGTGGTGGTGCTGAGTGATGCTGTGGGGATGCAATAGAGTGAGTGCGATAGATAGATAGAGCGAGATAGATAGATAGATAGATAGATAGATAGATAGATAGATAGATAGATAGATAGATAGATAGATAGATAGATAGATAGATAGATAGATAGATAGATAGATAGATAGATAGATAGATAGATAGATAGATAGATAGATAGAGTGTTGGCGATAGAATGAGTGCGATGGATAGACAGATAGAGTGAGTTAATAATTTTCTGCTGTGGGCAGCGCTCTCCTCAGAAACATTCCCCCGGTAAAGGGAGGCTTTGTGTGAGCCGCATTCCAGACAATTTACAGTGATGGTATGACAAGAGAGGCAGAGAATGTGATGAGAATTGCCGAACTGCAGGCTTCCATTTTTGCTGATGCGAATGAATCTCAGTAATTAGTCTGCACACAAAGTGATGAATGTATCTCCCTTCGCACTTGTTGTTGAACCACTGGCTCTATGTGTTGCATGCATGCGTTAACGTGGCAGTCTATTTTGACCAGCAGGTGCACTCACAACACAATGAAAATGAACTACTATTACCCAATGTAACGGTACTCAATTCATCCACCTTAGAAGCAGGAAGTGTGAGTTGGTCCTGCCAGAATGTGAACTGATGACCTTTATTACATAACTGAAGATGTCAGCAGCGAGCGTTTAAAACACAGAAAAATCTTGCTGTGAATGTGTGTGCACGTGCATGTGTGCGAAAGAATTAGCACTAAATAGCATGTGTGTGAGTTGGTCCTGCCAGGATGTGAACTGATGACCTTTATTACATAACTGAAGATGTCAGCAGCGAGCATTTAAACACAGAAAAATCTTGCTGTGAATGTGTGTGTGCGTGCATGTGTGTGAAAGAATTAGCACTAAATAGCACATGTGTGAGTTGGTCCTGCCAAGATGTGAACTGATGACCTTTATTACGTAACTGAAGATTGTCAGCAGCGAGCATTTAAAACACAGAAAAACCTTGCTGTGAGTGTGTGTGTGTGCGTGTGTGTACGTGCATGTGTGTGTGTGAAAGAATTAGCACTAAATAGCACGTGTGTGAGTTGGTCCTGCCAGGAAGTTAACTGATAACCTTTATTACATAACTAAAGATGTCAGCAGCGAGCGTTTAATACACAGAAATATCTTCCTGTGAATGTGTGTGTGTGTATGCGTGCGTGCGTGTGTACGTGTGAAAGAGTTAGCAGTAACAAACAAACCAGATGTGGACAAGGCTTGGGTGGGCGCTGACTGCCAGAGAATTATAGATGGTGATGTACACGAAAAGTAGCATGAGGCTGACATCACTGGCTCCTCCCAGCTCTAACAGCCTGAGATAGTTTTTGGCCAAACTTAACCTGGCAGTTGACTGACCTTACCACTCCATACCAGCACTGAGCTCTTCAGTGTAAACCCAAAGCAACCCTAGCAGCCATTAAATCCGAACGTAAATATAAACGAGGGTAACAATCATGCAAAAATATATACATTAATAGGGAGATCTAGATCTTGTATATCATCATGATTTATGTAGTTCACTGTGAAAACAAATAACTTATTTTCACATATTTTATTAGATCATATTTTCTTGCCATGTACTTGGTCAATGGAAAAAATGCTTTGTTTTTTCTAATATATTTTTAGGCCTCTGTATTTTGCTGCTTTAAATAAGCCTGTTTTTTCTGCTTTAAACGTATTTAGGTTTTTGATAGTAGAGATCACAAACTTTACCTATTTGTCAGTGTAATATGGGTATACATAGCTTAGAAAAATTAAAGGCACGTACTAAGAATAGGACGTTGGGTGAGATGGATCAAGGGTGCCAAGGTGCCTAGCAGAACATAAATAGGGGCAGTGAGCGGGGGGGATTTAAGCTTGGAGCTGATTTGGATGGGCGTCATGCACGGGCCTTTCATCCTTCTGGGGCCGATAGGAATGGGGTTTGGTGCTGCGGGCGCTGAGGGGACAATGCCAGGGTCGGGCGTGGTCGGGAAAGGTGAGTGCAGTAGAGGATGCGGGGATGGCCGCAGAGGGGAGGGGGGGGCAGGGGGCCGCACAGTCAAGTGCCCTTGGGTGAGGCACGTGTGGGAGTGCTGGGCGATCGGGAGGGGAAGGGTGGATCATGTCATTGAAGGAGACGGAGACCGCTCGGAGTGAGGCACGCGTGGGAGCGTTGCTGGGCGATTGGGAGGGGAATCCTGTCATTGAAGACGACGGAGACCGCTCGGAGAAAGGCGTGCGGAATGCATAGTGGGCTTGGGATAGCAGTCTGAGAGTGGGACAGGCACAGGCCAGAAGAGATGGGCTTTGTTTGCGCGGCAGATAGAGTTTCAGGAGGGCCGTTAGGCCTGGCTGATGAGAGGGTCAGCTGGGGGATTCCACTGCCCCCCCCCTCCATCGCGTGGGGTTGCTTGGGTCTGTGGGGCGCGGTATGTAATGGATGCGCTGGGATAGGCCAGAGTGGTGGCGGGGATGGTGAGAGAAGAGCAAGTGTCACGATGCATCAATTAACGTAATAGTTGTTGTAATTAGCATAAGCTGCCAAGGTTTCAGGTTGCTTATGTGTAAGTATTTTCACATTGACAGCGGCTAGGAGGGGCAATTTTCGCCAAAAAAAAAGTATATACAGAGATAAAGTTTCCAACAAGGCGGATCAGTAAATACAAAGTGTTACTTACATTAAAAATGGGGACTGGCTGCTACGTACGCACTGTGCCCCGCGAATGGCATTTCCTCACTGATGTTACAATTCAGCTGACCCCTCACGTCTCAGAGCCAGCTAGGGTGCTGTTATTAAGGGCACGAAAATAGCATTATTAAGGGACGTCCGGTATAACAAAGATGAAGGGGTCAAGGCTCAAGGCCCACTGGTATGTAGAATAGCTTCAGTAGGTATTAGGTGGGGCATTAAAGGAGGCCTCAGAGAATAGCGAGAGGGAGTCAGGCCAAGAAACATCTACCCCACCCGCCAGCCAACAACAACGCCAGGGAATAGCCAGCCGTCTCAGGCCCAAGAGCGGGCAGATCCGCAACAGGTGCCTTGCACTGTGGGAGGGATATCCTGAAGTGGCTGCTCGCAGAACTTTTTATTTTATTTATATTATTTTAATTATACGAGTTTATATAGCACGAATTTTACCAGAAGGTGTCTGAGCGATCTACATAAGAACTGGTTGCAAAGTATAAGGATTTAGGATTACGTGCGTTACAAAACAGATACAAAAAGAAACAAGCTCTTGGCATTTCTGTGGGGAGGGGGGAGGAGAAATGCGAGACAAAGTACGGCTGGCCGTAGGCAGCAACAGCAGGGGTGACTAATTAGGGGGAGGAGAAATGCCTGAGCAAATGGCAAGCTCGTGCACGGGAACATGCACTTTGACACACTGATGGAGACCAAAAGTCGGCCGGGCTGTACAATGCTGTAACGTTTTGAAGGCATGAGTTTGGCCTGGGCTGGAAGCAAGGAGCACGGCGAGCAGGGAGGGGCTGGAGAGGTGATGGCACAGAGAAAATAAATGCGAGTCACGGCCTGGCGGCCGTGAAGTGTGAAGCAGTGGGCGGGGAAGCAGGAGCAAATGGTAAGGGGAGCCTTTGAAGAGCAAGGCAGGGCGATAGAAGCGCGTTCACGAGCATGTGCACTTCTACAAATTCTCAGCTTTCTGGTTTGACTGCAATAGGTCTCTCTGCGAGACCTAAAAAGGCAACTTAGTGAAATAAAATAATTGCCTAGGTTCAGAAATTTGCGACGCCTTGGGTCAAGCGCATACAAGTTATTTCGAGAACATTATTATTCAAGTCACAAGTACTGCAGTTCTGGTAATGTTTTTCGAGAACTAATCATCCTAGCTGTGAGCTACCGAGATCCCATTACACTGATGTCATTGCCATTGGAAAAAGAGGAAGAAAAAAAAACATTGTATCTTTCCACATGTGCTGAAGAACAAAATTATAAATTTATAGAGCGGAATTTGACTTTTCCGTGCTCTATATGTGAGATATATGGATGCACTGTAAAAATGGTTGATGTATCCGCTTTCACCAGTACTTACATTAATGTCAAATTATATAGCACTTTTAGTAAGTGTTTATTACTATCCTACAGAATTCATTTTGGAAACCTTAGAATAAAGAAAGATTGATAAAACACCTGGAAGGGCCCGATGTGTCTTACAGTGCACATAAGGCTCCTTGATGGTGCTTCATAAAATCACTAATCTGCATTACAAAAAAAGTCATTTATGACCAGCAGGTAATACACAGGGTTTTTTTTGCAACAGACGAAGCACGCCGCGGACCTACTTACATAAAGCACAAGTCTGTCATATGCCTTTTACACACCGCGCTTTAAAGCAGGTCCGTTAAAACTATTTTTTAATGGGTGAAACCAAGGACTAATCTGCACACAGATCCCTGTTATATTACCACTACTATCCAATGAAACCTGCTAGGCAACCACGCACATACCGCCGCAACTGGTGTCTGAACCCCTTCAGGTATTTTAAAATGCAGTGGGTTTGTGTGAATTAAATAAACCTGCACCAACCTACAATCGCATGAGCCTTTTTGCCAATTTCTTTTCGGAGATATATATATATATATATTATTTGTTTACAGCACGGGTTGCCACGACCCAAAAAACAAGTATTTATTAGGCGTGTTTGATACTCGACAGCAGTATTAGAGCCGAGCACTTTCGAGAGCTCGTAGCATTTCTTGCTCACTTTCTCTGCCAGCTGTAAACCAGGTTTCCAGTTTCGCTGCGTGGGAATAACGAAGTGCGCATGCGTGTGTGCAAGACACCTTAAATAAACTATACTCCGCGAAAGCTTTGTGTCCAAACAACTGCCACATAATCATTTAAGGTGTCAGTACTACAACTCACTATGTAATGAAAGGTTTCAGGCAGAATCCACATTAAGGACTGGTGTCAGTGCTAATTAAGGACACGTTTTATTTAACAGCCGCTCGCCGTCGGTTTGAGGATCGGGTTAGTTTGCGGCTTCTTTCGGAACTGGGTTCGTCTGAGGCTTCGGTGGCAGCAGCGGTGCGCGACACCCGGCGGCAGCGGCGCGCTCGGCCCGGCTGCAGCAGCAGCAGCGCTGCGAGGGCTTCCTGGAAGCTCGCGCGCCTACTCAGCTCCGGGGGCACGTGCAGCACGGATTTAAACCTTGGCTATCCTGTCCACGCACAGCAAGCCATGCCCCCCCCCTACTCCTCGAGCCCAGCTTCAAGTCTAGGAGCTGTGCGTACATTAATGCGATACAGGCAGCCAGTGTAGAGCAGGTGGCGGCTGGCGATCTCTCTCCCGGCGCCCCGAACAGTGGCAAACATCAGATCCAACTCAACTCACGGCATTAGGCGAGCCGGTCTACAGACCTATGCCACACAAGGTGTGCATCTCTGTAATAGTGCGGTGTCTCGGAGTACATGGAGGAGATCAGGGAGCATGTTACTTAATCACGTATAATGCAGGGGAGTCGTAGTATCACGGTGCATTACTAGGTATCCTGCACAAGCTGCAATCATTGACGCAGCTCAGGCAACACGGTAACCAGTATTGTGCAAATGTTTGGCTCATCCAATTTCGAAAAGAGTAGGTCGAATGCACGTGCACCCCTTCTGCATGCCTGTTTTTAATCATATGCAGATAACGAAAACAGATGTAATTAAAGACGAGAACCGTGTATTCGCCAGTCACTTGTGTCAACATATTATTAAACACCTGTTCACGACCCACAGTTCAAGACTGTAAATCTGGAAGAAAATGCTCTCGCCAATCTAGAAAGGATTTGATCACACAACAGAACGGGGTAAGAACGGAATGAAGATGCGGGCTGGTTCATGGGCTCAAATTCGGATGTTACTACAATGTTTCGCCGCTAGTACTAGTTCTTTAGAAGCGCCACAGAGCATGAATCGAGGGCTTGTGTGATGGTTTCTCCTAGTACTGGACGAGTGTAGAACTGACAGCTTCCAGGGGTTGCCCTGATCGCGCGTATAGCGCTTGTGCCATCGCCTTGCCGTTCTAAAGCGCTGACTAGACAGTGTAGTCGTTGCTGCCGGTGGGTCAGCTGGAAGTCAGTATCGCTTTAGAAAGGAGCTAGTGGCTTCAGTACTGCTTTACTATTGGAAACCGATAGCTTTTGCAATGCTCTAATACGGGTCGGCAATTTCATTTTTATGTCACCGCTTATAAAGCTTCTAAAGTACCATAGGTGTCTCGGTACTGAAAAACAAACCCAAAGATAAACAAGACGTGTGCGTCGGAAAACTGCCGTGGGGCGGGACTTCCGTTTCCTGCTGGAAGCCCGCGCCCACGGGTTGGCTGGCTAGGAGAGGAGCAGAGGTGACGCGGGGCTCCCATGCCCGAGGGAGAGCCCCGCGGTGGCGGCTGAACTCCGGAGTTGCACCGATGCGGTAAGTGGGGTGGGGTTGGGGTGGGGTGGGGTGGGGGAGGGGGGGGTGCGCGCATGTGTAGCTGTGCGTATGTATGTATATGTGTGGCTGTGTGTCTGTTAGCTGTGCGTGTGTGTGCGCGCATGCATGAGTTGAGTGTGGCTGTGTGTGATTGAGAGAGGCAGGGGATGTGCACGGCGCCGTGCGCGCCCTCGAGGAGGAATCTGAGACAGTAGAGGCGCGTCCCCGAACGCTGTCTCAGATTCCTCCGAACACGCCGACAAAAGGTCCTTCGCTAGCTTCGCTACGCTTGACCTAATAAACAGTGACATAATTTTCATTATCCACATAAATAGCTAAAATTGAATTCTCTGTTTTCCCTGGATATATATTTTCCTCGAGAAACTGAAAGCAACAAGTCAGTATGAAACACTCAGGATGTGGTAAAAATTTGTATAACACTAGCAGAAGAACTAGAAACCCGCATGAGACAAGGAAAGTGGTTTAATATCAACAAGAAGCTGCCAGGCGTGTTACATACATGCGTGAGACTGGCAGTAAATGGTGCATTCCTGTCTGAGACAGGAAGTGCTCAATACCTGCATGACATTGTCAGGAAGTGTTGTTTACCAGTTAAATACTGCAAGCAAGTATCACATGCAAGTAGCGGGAAGGGTTAAACGAGAATGGGATGGCAGAAGGTTTAAGTGCCTGGAAGGTTACATAGCGCCATGAAAGTGGAATGGCGAATTAACAACCTGTATGCAACTGGTAAAATGAGACTGGCAAGAAAGGTTAAATAGCCGTCTGAGACTGACAAGACAGGTAATGTACCTGTATGATAATGACAGGCACGGTTATGTGTTGATATGCCACCTGGATGAAATACTCAGTACTACCATAAGGTTAGCATGGGCGCTACGTCGCTGTCTTAGACTGGCACAAAAACGTTGCATAGCTGTGTAAGACTGGCATGGTGAGTGGGATGCCTACAGGAAATGTGCCCACATGTAAAAGGATGGCCGCAGAGTTACATACGTGCAAGAGTGACACAAAAGGGTGAATGCTCGCAGGAGATAGGCGAGTGGTGTTATGTGCCTGTATGAGACCAGCAAGAGAGCTCACATGCCTGAATGACAAGGCTTTTGGTATGCTAATAATCCCCTTGAGGAACTGTTGTGTACTCAATTAAATCGACTGAAAGAGGGGGTTACGTATGTCAGGCAATGCTGTTAGTGTACGAAGCTATGTGGGACCGGCAGAACTAAAATTCCTGTGCGAGAAGTACAGCGGTGTTACCATGTTAGACCGCATGTATGAGCTAGACTTACGAGACAACTACAGGACTGAAATCTGGAATTTTACAAGCCTGCATCAGACAGATCTGTAAAAGACTGGCGACAAACAATACATACCTGTACGAGATTGGATTCACGCTACCCCACTTTGCAACTCGACACCTCCTAGCCCTACAGCTGCAGGTCACTTTCAAACAGACACGTATCCAGGTTACTAGATGTAAACAAAGAAATGTGCCAATAAGTGAGTCTCCCTTCCCTCTGCAACATCCCTCCTCCGTCGCACTCTTTTGCACTGATGGAAATGTAAATTAGTCCATAAAAGAGGAAAACAGCTATCAAAATGCGCCTGCTTGGGCACTGGACGCATGTGTTGTGTGGGCTTAACTGAAAGCAAAATGAAAGACAGATGAACCCAAGTAGTACCATATTCGTTGTATCAACACAACTATCAAAAGGGCTGTTTTTAAATGGCCTTTTTTCTTCCTGATCGCCATTTTCAAGATATTGTCTATAATCTCAATATTTTTTTTTTACTCGCAAACATAAAATGAATAACTAGAACACCTGTCCACACTGACTTAATGTAAGCCTAGTAGGTAAATCCAAGTTCCTGAAATTTACTTCAGACAAACACCTTACATAAGTGCATAGAATTCCATCCAGCAGATATGTTTATGCTATGTAACTACGCTCCAGTAACTGATGGAACTTTGTAACCATGTTTTGAAACAATGCTTGTTCCTCATTTAAAGTGCTCCGATACCTCCGGGTCAGCCAGCGCTATATAAAACTTTTCAAATAAATGGAAAAAAATACACCAGGGCAGATTTAAAATATATCGTTTTGAAAACTATAACGTGTTTTTATACAATAATTGATGCCAACGTTTTGCCTTTTCCAGGAGAAGTACATAACCGGTGACAGCATCACTGAAGTCACGCTACTCGTTTTTCAACCTCAGAAAGATAAAAGACTGAATCAGCCACAGAGAGCCGAACCTATTACCAGCACATTATATAAATATATTTCAGCAGAGAGCACTGAAGAGAGCACGGAAGTTGCTGGACAGCTGTGCCAGATTACAATAGCTTGATACATACAATGCAAAAATGCTATCATACTACACAGAATTTTAAATAAATAAATACATGTTTTCAAAAAGCACGCATTGCCATTGTATGACCCATTCCTCATGTTGAGCCACAGAGAATATAAACATAGATTTGCCCCATTATCTGCCCCTGTGTAAACCTAATAAGACCAACCATAGCTGGGACGTGTTCGCTCACATTAGAACTCGGTACAACGGTTTGACACCACCAGCCACCACCCCAGCACTTCCCATTCTTGCACTTTCGGACTGTATTTTTAACGTTATAAGTGAAACCTCAACTTCCCACATGCAAGGTGCACATTGGTTAAAAATCTAGGACTGGCTGAAGGAATCGCACGGCAGTATTTTCAATTCAAAATGTGCCACCTCCTAATACTTTCTGTTCTTGCAGTCATTTGCTATTATTAAGTTGCGTATAGAAATTTCATTTTAGTTCATGGGGAAAAAAGGTTTTCAGTATTTTTAGTACTGTTCTGTTTCCTCTTGCACCCCCACCTTCCCAAACACGCACGGTTTTCATTTCTAGCACGCCAGCAAGAGAAGGGACTGCGCACACAAGCCCACCCAACCCCTTTTCTTCGCCCCGTGCCCCTACCCTCTTTCACCCCACCACCCACGCCGCTGTCAGATGGCTCATTCCTAACCAACAGCAGCATCAATGTCTTACACTCTCAGCTGCTACAGCTCCATGGAAACAGAACGCTTCGGGACACGAACAAAAGTTTCTTCCGGGTGTCTGTACTTCCGCATTAAGGAGTAAACGCGACAGGACTGTCGTTCTCGCAGAAGCACTGCTCTTGGTCGCCCCCTTGGAGTCTGGAGGAGATATGGCCTCCTGTCCAGTGCAGCTGCTCGATGTCCGGGAGAACAGTGGAAGAATAAACAGGCACTGAGAAAGCTAATAGGTCCAGTGTTTTTTCGCCAGGTTTTTGGCTTTGTCACTGCTTGTTTTATTTTGTCCCTGTTTCTCTAAAACGTTACTGTTGAGGGACATGCTGAGCCTTCAGCCACTAAAAAAATATTGGCTCAAAGAAAACATATTTGGTTTTTAAACAGCACACAATGCCATCGTAGTTCCTGCTAACGCATAGTACTTTTTCCCCTTTTCCCTTGCTCCCTGTAATGGAAGTTTCTAAGTGCTTGATTAATAAAAGGTGTTAAAATCATCTACCATTCAACAATTACAGTTTAACCCATTTGGCCACACAGTAAAAGATGGGGTTAATATTTATTACAAATTCAAAGCCAGTGAAGCACAACGCTATCAGTGGTGTGCTATTTCCATAGTGATAATCCAGAAATGAGCAGGAGACCACAATGAAGATGAAAAGAAATCCTTTAATAGAAGAACCCACAGCCTCATCAACCGCTGCAGGACCAAAGAACAGCAGGCAACTGACTCCTGCCTGAGATTTCATGACCCATGAAATGCTTGATGTAATCATACTTCTAAATAGGAATGCCTTATACATTACAAACAGTCTGTATGAGAGAAACATAAAATGCAATTAACAAAATGCTGAACACTCACAAGATGTAAATGCTACAGACAGACTGATATTCACAAGTCTCAGTAATATATTGTAACAATACAGGATTACTACAGGCAGGCCAAAATGACAAATGAAGTTTAGCCGTAGCGCCATAAAACGTAGAAGAAATTCTGTGACTGCAATGCAGAGTATTAAAAAGAAGATTTGATGATCAGTATACGATTTGCGGTCCTCTTGCATGTTATGCTTGACAAAAATCTAAATCTCTTAATCTAAATCTACTCGAAATAATACTGGATGAGGAACCAAGAAACCCCTAATTAGATCCATTAAAGGAGAAAGGAATCAGCACAGCAGAACCTCTGAAGCGGTTCTCTAAAGGAAAGGAATATTGTATACTATGAAGCCACACAACACAGATGTCGCAAGGAGGACTGTACCTTTCAAAGTCTAAAAAGGAATCTGAATCTAGCTGAAGTGTGATCTCCAATTAAACCACCCAAAAGAACCTCCATTAAACCCCTTTCACATGTCTCATTATTTTCCATCTTTAGACAGTAAAACTTGGCAATTGCACTTGAATATCTTTCCTTTGGTCTGCACATCAGGGGGTCTTTGGATTCTTCCCGTCTCCCAACTCTGTAAAAACAGTAGTCCTTCCTTTGTTTGATAAGGCTTCTCATTCTTGCCAAAAGATACTTTTTTCGAGCCTTTATATCTCTGTTGCACAATGTGTTTTTGTCTGTTCATTAGATCACACAACAGCACATGCAGAGGAGAGAAAACCATTGCCTGAGGAGCAAACATTCATGTTGAAGGTTAAATATTAAGAAATCTAAATGCTTAGGGCCTTTGGTCAAATTAACGTGGCAAGCATCTCAATACATGTTTAAATGCCTGATTATAGATGTGTATACAGTAAAATATAGATGCAGAGTAGTATTCAAATGAATACATGAGTATATATGAGTTTACAATATTATTCAAACCACGCAAATGCAGATATATTTAGGAACTGCAATTCGATGTTACTGTAATGAAAACATTAGTTATGCACACACATATATGTCAAGATAACAAAGTTAATGCACTTTATGTACTGTCAGTCCACCACATCACGTTAATAAGGTTACATCATATGAGCACATGAGGCCATGTATAATATATATGTATATATTTGTGGCCTGGTCAAACATGAAAGGGTGGAGCCAAAATTACACTGCTCCATTCCTGGCATTGAAGGGGACGGCATTGGGGGTGGCTGCGCTCCTTGTAAAAGAGAGGAATGCCTTCATTCACATTGAAGATACATAGTTGATGTTGTGGGCAGACACATGTCTCCATTGTGTGTTCTGTACTGAGCGGCCAAAAATTTGACTGGTACAACGCAAGACCAACACATGAAGAGGGCTGCTTGCAGGGTGGCTTACATCACCATGTAGTGGCAGAGCAGAACATTCATTCATTCTCAAATTTCAATTATAACTGGACCCAATGTAGTCAGTCATGTTCAACATGAAGTGCATAATCAGCCAACGCACATAGAATGTGAGTCTCTGACTGGGCATTGATTATGGGAGTGAGATTGTATCTTTGGCTCCTGACAGGGTCATGGGGGAGCCACTGCTCTTTGCAATAGTCGTGGACTTGTGGTTTCTTTTCGGGTACTCCTACATTTGGTAGCTGTTGGAAATTACCATTGTTTGAGTAGTGTACCCCCAGATGTTTTCTGTGCTGATTTTGCTGGCAGTAGATCTCTTTATAATTTACCCCTGCTAGCCAGTGGTAAGGTGCCTGTGCCCCCTTTACAAAATAATGATATTGACATACCCCTGATTGTCTTATTTAACCTACCTATAAGTCCCTAGCATATGGTGCAAAAGTGTACTCAGGGCCTGTATGTTAAATGTCACAGGTGGACTGAAAGACCCATTGTGCAATGCCTCTGTACACATGATTGCAGGCCTCCCATGTGCAGCTCAACTGTGCAGTTTAAAACTGCAAGTGTTACCAGTCAAAATAACCCTTGAAAGGCCTACAACTTCCTTTTAAATATTAGTAAATTACCCCTAAGGAGTCCTTTCTGCCCATAACATGGTGCATGGTATTTAAAAGTAGGACATGTAAAACATGTAATGTTAAACATATCCTTACTAAGAATATAGTCCCAGAAACCTATCCTCACTGTAGCAGGTATGGCTGCTCCATAGTAAAGCATTGGGACACAATATTACAATTAATATCACTATCTCCTGCTAGGAAATGTAGTAAGTTCCCTTTTGGGCATTCTTTGCTTCTGCCTTAGTTTAGAGTTTTCTGCCTCTGCTTTTCATTGTCAGATATAACACATGTGTTTTCGCGACATTGTTCTGGGAATACCCTGTACATGTTGCTTGTTATTTTAGGGACTCTTCTTGGGATTCAGTCTGCACATCTTGTACAAGTTTGCTCCGAATACATAACAACATAGTGTACTGTTTTTTCTTCTCTTTCAGCAACAGCTCCTAAAGTTAGTCATAACACGGTTGCAGAGCTGCATCTTCCAACACAGTCGTTTTTATCATATACATTGTGCCTCATCCCCTTTGAGGATAGAGAGGAGGATTCCGACAGACAGGACTGATCTGATACGACAACAGTGCCTGACATACAGCCCTGAGTAAACTAAGTTGACACTCATGATGCGGACCACCTAACTACATGCTGCAGGTACGGGGTCTGAGGCCAATCTCAGAGATTGTAAATATAGCCCTGTGCTCCTACAGCGAGGGTAGATGCAGCCACAGTGACATTTTTCCATGGTTGGGATGTTGGTTCTGCATACTCTGTTAGTAATGCTAATTGTTTAATTTAGTTGCATCTGCCTACTGATTGCAGCACATTTGATTCACAATAGACTACAATAGTTTCAATAAATGTATTGTAAACTTCCTTTATATCTTTCTTTAACTTATCATGTGAATTCATGAGTGAGTAACGAAAGGGGGGGCTCTGTTTCCACTGTTCCATTGGGAACTAGAGGGTCATATTACAGGTTGTCAAAATAACCTGTTACTCTGGGAAGGATATGAGTTCAGGTGACGCACTGTGAGCTAGCTAGGATTTGGGCAGAAAGGTACTGATGTTATAGATAGACTCAGTCCCTACACTCTGACGTCCTATCCTCCTAGTACCCAGTTTTGCTTTGCCAGCAGAATCCATGCAACAAAACCCCTATAAATTTTATTTTTGAACTTACGGATGTATTTATTACAAGCCCAGTTCATTGGTGAAGTCGGATTTCTAATAAATATTTTAGAAAATGTACTTTTGGAAAGTTACCTTTTCCATGCCTAAAAACTCTAGAGATCCATGTGCATTAACTTAAATTGATATCCAGGGGCTGAATAGCTCCCTTGATGAGGTGTGAACTTGCTCACAGAGCTGAGACAAAAGTGTGCAGGGGTATTCTCTCCCTCTCACAGGATGACCATGTGGATTCTGCCCTGGAACTTAAGAAACTTCAAGTAGGCCTATCCAGTCACAAGGAAATGTTAGCTGGCACCTGGGCAGGGCCCTTCTATTGTCCCCTCAGCTCGATGGGTTTTAATCCCAATGGGAGAGGAGCTACCCCCAGAAATTGTTTGGAATGCCCACAGAGGTTGGATTACTCATTTTCCTGGCACACCTCTGGGATAAGCAAACAGGCTCTGCACAAAGGTAGAAGGGTTTAACTATCTTGGATTTAGGCAGAGAGGGACACTGTGAGATTGTTTGCATCAGAGCACATAGGAAGTGCTACAACATTGGGTAGGGTTGCAACTATGCACTTTTTCTCTTTTGGTTAGGGAGAAGCCAGGAGTCCCCCCTACTCCCAGGTTG
Organism: Lissotriton vulgaris; assembly: GCF_964263255.1. Classification (NCBI taxonomy): domain Eukaryota; kingdom Metazoa; phylum Chordata; class Amphibia; order Caudata; family Salamandridae; genus Lissotriton; species Lissotriton vulgaris. The sequence continues at coordinate 1,514,546,448 of NC_141687.1, read as the reverse complement.
GTGCCAGACATAAATGTGGCACCCACAGTACCCTACTGAGGACAGTTTTCTGGAACTGTGGAAGAACAGAAGAGGTCTGGGCCTGTTGTCTGTGACGTGAGAAGAGCACAGGAAGACTGGGCCTGGGCCCTCTCTTGTACCCAGGGCAAAGAAGTGGACAACAAGGGTAACTAAGCAGACCTCCTGTTCAAGCTATAGGGAGACAATAAGATACAACAGGTCTTTTCTGAAACTGCCCAGCTGACCAGTTCAAACTGGACCTGCCTGGACCCTCCTGCTGGCCTTGGCTGGAAAACGTTGTGACCTCCACCCAGTGCTTTCCCCAAGGTCCTTGATTCTTGGCTGATGTCAAAGTGTACTTCTCCTAACTTTAATTAAAACCTGGGACTTGGAAACTTTTTGGATCCAAATGTCTCCGAAGGACCAGGACCAACCTGTCAAGCCAGCGAAGGTGCATTGCTGCTGGGCCAGAGATTCAGGTTGCTCCTGCATGGAGCTTTTCTGCAGTAGCAAACACAGTTGAGAAGGAATTTGGCCTTGTGGATCCCTCTTCAGCTACAGCCTTCAGCCGTGCCCCATTGGAAGAATGCAAGCTCCAAAGAAGTGATTATGTCTTCAGATAGAAATTTTCACTGAGCAAAAGCACCAAAAGTATCTGACTTGGGGGCCCCTCCTTAGGTTTGAAATTCAAATTTCTCCCACCAAAATCAACAGCATCACCGAGACCTCGTCCAGCGGCTATCTGTATTTTCACCCATAAATGTTACTAGAAATCGGAAAGTCAGCAGTCTAGGTTCTGCTCCCAAAAAGGAACTTCCTGTAATGTGAGGAGAAGAAGGAGCAGGTGTGTCAAGAAGGAAAGAGCCGGGGGGAGGAGCCAAGCTCGCGACCGTGATGGCCGCACTGTAGCTCGGCTCTGTCAACCTTCCTGCCTGAAACGCATATCCTGTACCTCATCCTGCCCCGAGGAGACACATTCGACAAAATATGGGAAGGTGAAACTTTGCTCGCACTCACCGTTTGTCCCGGGGGCTCCTGGGTGCCGCGGATCTTGAGTTGTGCCCTTGTTTGTTCCGGAGCCTCCGCGGAGTGCAGGCCGGGGACTCGGCTGTGACGGTCGGCTGGAGCGGAGTGTTGAAGCCGGCCCCCGGTGGAGGAGAGGGGTCGGCTGAAGAGGCCATTGTGCGGTTGTACCGGTGGCGACTGATCGGGCCCGGTCTGGTGGCCCGGGGGCTCTGTTGCAGGACGCGGCCCGCCTCGGACGGGGGTAGACCGAGCAGGAGGCTTGTCCCCCTTTTGTTGTCCTGTCCGGCCATCTTGAAGCCCTTCGCCCAGAATCGGCGGGCGGCGCCCGTGAGACGGTGGCGCCGGCGACCCCTTGTTTTCTGGCGGCCCATCTTTCTGCACCAAGATTGCCATTGCCGGGGCTCGACGGGACTCCGTTGGGCCTTATTCGACGGCCCGGTCCGGGGGTTGAGGAACGGAGCGTCCCTGCTGCACTGACAAAATGGCGGCCGGCGCCCTGGGTCTCGGACCTGTTTGGGGCGGCGAATCTGTTCTGTCGAAATGCACGATGGCTGAAGCTTGTGGGTGTGAGCCTACGATTGGCGATGCCTTCGCTGCCCTATGCTCTTGGCGTGCGGCCATGGCCTTTGACGCAGTTGTGCAAGATAGCGGTTCTGCCACCATGCCTGTTGGGCCGTCCCCCATGAATGCAGCCCGACTGAAGGAGTGTGCTGCTTTGCCTCTCCCGACTGTTGCAGAGAGTGCTGCCGCCGTTCATCTGAGAGACCGTATGTCTGCTACCCCGAACCTCCAGGAAGTTTTGATTGTGGTGGATGTGGGTGAGGGCCCCGCGACAGCGTCCGTCCAGGTCAGTCTGGCTGGGGAGCTCGGCGGCTGTTTGACTCGAACTGCTTCGGAGGGGTCCCATGGCTGCCCCGTGGGGGATACCTCGCCCCTTTGGACAGCGGGACCGCGCCCAGACTGTTTGCTGCTCCTGATGTTGCTCTTTGACAGTGTGGTCTGCGGCCGCCATTGTTTGCATTGCTGCTTGAGAATGGGGTCCCCTGTTTTGCACCCTTGGCCTGCCTTGTTTTGATCCTGTGTACACTCCATGCCGAACTGCTTGCTGTATTCTACTTTATTGTGTACTAAAGTTATGATCAGGAGAGGACAGGGGTGAGACAGAATTGCCTTGGTGGACTGCTAATTAATGTATGGAGATGAGGACTGCTAACAATATGACCGATTCCTCTTCATGTTCCTGATATTTGAGGTTGTGTCGATCTCGTTTCGATGTGGGTTTCAGCTGTGTTAAGGTGGGGGTAGTAGCTGAATGTTCGATTGCAGATCTCCTCTCCCACTGGTTTTCTTTTCCCCTTCCTTCCTCTTTTTGTCTGTTGTGTTCTATTCTCACTTTCTGATTCTTCTATATTTCGGGTTCTACTTAGGGTGACAGGCACGCTGCTGGGGGGGTAGGCCGTAGCCTTCTGCAGGGGTGCAGGGTGGTGTGGGAGGGATGGGGTCTGTATATTGTTTGGTTTTTTTCTTAGTTCTATGGCTCTTTTGTATCTCTTTATCGGGACGCTGTGTCTGCGCGCGTCCTCCACGGAGTGTTAGCCGGTAGTGTAGGGTATGACTTCCTCACGTCAATGATAATGATAGCACATGTACCATGTCTTACTCGCCGCGACCCCGATTGTGGGTCCTAGTCCTGTGTGCTTTACTCGCCATGGGACGCGTACTGCGGCGCTGCGTTCTTTCTTTTCTGTTTTTAATATTCCTTTTTCTACCCTTCCCCTCGTTCTCCCCTTTATTTGGGTTAGTATAGTGGATGGCTATCTTTGTGTGGCTGCTCTGATTCCTTTGACTTGTACCAGCACACATTCAGGTGGTGACGGGTGGATGGTGGGCAGCGGTGGGAACTGATTTGAAAGAGGGCGACTTTACATTAACTTTGCCAATTGCTGCTCTTACTTCCGCTTCTCACTGCTCCTTTGTATTGATGATTTACCAACTGCCCGCCATAGGAATTCAGATGTCAAAAGTTGCAATTGATCCAGCTATACTTCCTATTATATTATAAAATTAACCTTCTTCCATCCTGCTCCTAGCGGCCATACTCGGCCTTTTAATGTTGACTGCTTGTTTATATACTGCTGAGAAACTGCTGGGGAATTTCAATGCTGACTTTGTGCGCTCACAATGTTTCGTGGCCGGCCTGATTGGTTGTAGGCCCGTATTTGTATGCTTCTACTTGCACAATAAAGGTTTTCAAAAAATTAAAAAAAAAAAAAAGAAGGAAAGAGCCAAGCTAAGACGTAAGTAGACCAGCTCCTCATATGTAGGCCCATGGACCACGCAAAGGACAAATAAATAAAGGCTATGAACTAATGAGGCATTGTGTTGCGCATGAGAAAGCAGACTAAACACTGGGGATGAAGGAACCACTTCGGCAAGCAGCAAGAGACAAGTAAACAATGCACAGCACCTCGCGAGAAAAACAAAGGATTCGGCATGGCTCGCACAGTAAGATAATCAAGCTGTAATAAACGATACTGTGAGAAACAGTACAATGCTATCAGTTAGTCTGCCACCAGCAATTTGTATGTGGCGCTTGTCTCCACACATCATGCATGACTACACGTTGTCCAAGAAATCGCTAACTCCAAATGAAATTGCAATAAAAAATGTTCCAAATACTTGAAGGCTGTGAACTGTGTAGCAAACAGTAGGAAACACCAGCGCCACACAATGCTCATGTGTGTCACTAGTGAAGCATCCATCTTCAAGTTAGGTGATCCCACAAAAAAGCTGTTGAAGTCTAAGGGACGGTCGTCTTGAAGTCAGGCATTACAGTAAACTCTATGGTGTGGAGCAGCCATCCGGGAGTCAGGTGGTCCAAATGAACCCCATCGAAGTCTAAGGGGAGGCCATTATGAAGTCAGACATGCACTGGAAACAAGTGGGAAGACCATTAGAAACCAGGCAAACCCACAACAACTGACAGCCACAACTCGCAGAAGCCAAACAATGCCGAACACTGCAAAATAAACTGCTACAAGGCTAAACCAAAGCAAAAGACAGTAGGATGAGAAAATGTCGATAGAGACACAACCAGGAAGAGGGTGAGCACCATACCACCTAGCCCCTGATCAGCCACTCCTCTCATCAGGAAACAAGATGGGCCTAAAATGGAAGGAATAGATAGATTAATTTGAGGAATTCACTGAAGCCTCTAGTTATAAAGATGAGAAACACATATAGCCACAATGAAGTACCTAATCGGCAAAGAGATACTCAAGAATTGCCAGCTGCCCAAACACAGACTGGCTCATCATTGTGTGCAGCATTGGACATGAAATTCCTACCAAAGAAAAACATCGACAATGAGTGCTACACGTTCAATCTTGCATTCCACGAAAAAGGAGAATCAATGGCTCATTTCATTAGAAGGCTATGTTGGTGGGTCAAATATTGCAAATTCAGCCAATTTTCAGATGAAGACGAGATATGCCTATGCAACAGAGAGGGATGTCTGTCAGAATCGCTGTGACGTCAATTATTGCGAATGAGCTACACACCAGACAAAATTGAATAACTGACACGACTGAACGATCATGCTGAAGCACAAGCGAAGAGGATTAAATAAGAAAGCAGAGAAAAAGAGAACAGGCATTTGAGCTACAAACTCAGCCCAAAAACAGAACTAGTAAGAAATCATTTGCAGGATAAGAGATCAGAAGATCGACCCAATCGAAGCGTCAAACATTACAGCAACAAAAAAGGAAATAATTCTATTGCTGTAGCAAAGCATACTCTCATGATGGCACATATCCCGAGATGGAGAAAGAATGCTGCAAATGTGGGAAGGATATCTATTTGAAAAAATATGTAAGGGATCACAGAAAGTGACAACTAGGCACTCACATGATCACAAACCAGACACCAGGCATGTGCAGTAAGGAATACCAGAAGCGCATCAAGATCCCACACACCATAAACAAAGCCCCGGATGAAATGGTCAACATCCCGGGCATCAGCAGAAAGCCCCAACTCATCCACAGTTTCTGTTGAGAGCAATGACTATCTGCTAATTGTAGCTAAAGAGGAAGAAGGCAAGAACAAGTGTCCATGCATCCAAACCACCAAGGGTGAGCACTGCACCAATTTCATCCTAGACAGCGGGGCATCACTGAACTACATCTGTGCAGCAGAATACATGAAGATGAAACCAAAAACCGAAGTTGCATCCAGCCAAATTGCAAGTGCTAACATGCATGGCACAGAAACCACTAGTATATCTAGGAAAATTCACAACCACATTGACATATAAAGACCGAACCACAGGGTCAGAAATACATTTAATGAATGGCTCAGGGCCATCAGAATGTCTATTCAGCCTACACATGGTGGAAGTATTTAAACTAATTGCAGTCCCATACATGGTGGATGATATTCGATCTTCAGTGAGCCAGAGGTCAAAACTGTTTACAGAACTGGGGAAAATGAAAGACTTTACTGTGAAGGTACATATTAATGATTAAGTCAAGCCTATACATCATCCCCATATGAATACCATTTCATGTATAGAAAGCAGTAGAAGAGGACATACAAGAACTGCTAAAAGCCAACATCATAGAGCGAATGCAAGGACCATGGGTGTCGCCGCTCGTGATAGTCCTCAAGCAAAACTTAGAAGGGCAAGTTCGTCTATGTGTGGACATGAGAATACCTAACACCGCAATCCAATCAGAATGACACCCTGATCAACACCTCTCTGACATGATCAAGCTCCTAAAGGGGCTTGCATATTCTCAAAACTAGACCTTAACAAAGGATGCCTTTAACTGGAACTACACAAAGACTCTAGATACATGCACTTAGGCTTATTTTGATAGAACAGCTCAGCTTTGGAGGGTCATGAGCAGCCAAAATCTTTCACGAGTTCATCAGATGCATAATCTTTCCCTCAGTTAATTCACTGAACTACAGTAACAACATCCTGATATACAGAACAATGGTAGAAGAGCATGACCGTGCAATGGAACAAATATGTTGAGCACTTCAAAAAGCCAGCTTGATACTTAATCCATCCAAATGCGAGTTTCACAAGACTCAACTGTGCATCACAAAAGGATGGTGCACTGTCAGTGCGCATGCCAATGGCACCCATTTGGAGGAGGAAAGGAGTCATTTTGAACCCCTGACAACCCCTTGCAGCCAGGTGCAGTCACTCACTGCATCCACCTGCAAGGGGATCCTTAACCTCTCTTAAAAGTCCAGGCGGGTTGCCACCTGCACAGTGAAAAATGGAGCGGCTTTGAAGCAGCCATTTGAACATGCTGCCCCCAGGGCAGCACAAGTTTGTGGCCACCATGAGGGCAGAACATTCTTCATAAATGGACACACTTTCTCTATTTGTGCATGACACATCTATTTAAAGGTCTTCCTTGTCCTTGTTGACTCATCGCTTCAACTCTCTCAGAGTTGAGTCTGCTAGAGTGGCTTCTTCAATCATGCTGAGTGACAGCAACTGTGGTAATGCATGGTTCATCACAAAGTTCGGATATTCCTCAGCAGGGGGGGGGTGCTTTTGTTTTGGGTAGTGAATGACAAGAGGTATAATCCACTGGGTTGTTGTCTATTCAGAGTCAATGTCACATGGAATAAGAGTATTCTTACAAGTGGATACCCCAGCATTCTATTCTCAGCTGCATCTTTGCTCTAGAATTTCTGAATATCGTCAATAGTGCTTGATGATCTATTATTCTCCTAAATGTTTTCCAAACACCAAGATGTGATAATGCTCTAATACCCATACTACAGCTGTCCTTATCCGCTTAGGAGTATGATCACTCAATCTCTGACAAACTGCAAATTGCATATGAAAAGGTGTCTCTCTTCATTGTGTCGACATTGTGCTAAAATCAGTCTTAGGCCCACAGGATTTGTGTCTAAAGACATGGAGCCCTATTCAGCCACTGGCGGCCACCTAGCCCCACTGAGGATAACAAAAATAGTTATTTTTGAAGCTTGAATTATTGTACACTGATCCATTCATGGAAACATCCTCTATTTTGTGGCCTCCATATTCCATCTTCACTATTCACAGTACACCTTGTGATCCACTGGTCAGTTTATGTTGGATATTCCTAAAACTAGAATGGTAAAGTTTGACAACAGAGCTTTCTCTGTAGCTGTTGCAAGGAAATGAAACAAGCTTCCAGCTCCTCTTTGCGCTATCTCCTCCCTATCTATCTTTTGTAAGTCGCTCAAGAGTTTTTAACCAAACATTTATAATGAATGTGTTGTCTGTACGTTTTTTTGTCATGCTCCTTAATTGCACCGAGAAACTTCAGAGAACTGCCCCATAAACAATAATGTAACCTAGCATACATACGTAACTTACCACAACACATAGAGTATGCAACTACAGTCCATCAAGGAGACTGAAGACAAGAAGACAGCTTCTGTTAAAAAGACAATCTCAGTTTTTTAGAAACATTCTGTGTCTGAGGTTGAGTTTTGAAAAAGGTTAGCATTCATTACAATAGTCCCAGCATGCAAAGTGAAGGGTAATTTGCATTTATTAGAACATCTAAACTTCACAATGGCTAATAATTTTGTGGTGGATAATTACATTTCAAAGTACATATGCCTGCCAGAGTCATGCACTACAAACACACTTGGTTTGTCATATATTAATATATTGAGGATAAAACATGTCAAAAGTTCTATGACATTTGTAATGGGAGCTCACAAATAAACACATATAGATGTTGGGTTCTTATTGAGAGAGCAGGGGAGCCACTTAAACATCTGACTCAACAGAGATGTTTTTTTTAGTAGCTTGTGAGGTAAGATGGAGGAAACAATTGCAATAAAATGTCAATACAGTGTAAACAATTGGGCCACACAATAATCCACTTAACAACTAAATCTGACATTCGTAAAGTTTAATCATACATTTAGAAACAGATCGATATAAATCAAGCTCAGCATTATCATACAGAAATACAGAATGAATAAAATGAGCCCAAATCTTCTAAAGAGATTTCCCCTATATAACCAAAAGCAGACAACTTTCTCTATAATGAGAATGCAAGTAATCATGAAAAATAGTTGAGCATTAAATTGCATCAAATGATTCTCAAAGGTAAGCATAAGCATGCTATCCCTCCCTACACTGCCTTAATAGGGACAACCCTAAACTAGCAAGCACTGCATTAAGGCAAAATTGGAAATGTGTCAGCTGTCAGGAGCCTTAAGTAGAAGAAACTCCAACCAAGGGTCATGGGCATGAAGCCAATCAAAACAGAAAGAGCAGCAGAGGTCTGTACCTCATGAAGTCCTAAGAAGTCTCTCTGACCCTCACTACGTTACAGCACAATACATAAGTTGCACTCAAGGTAAGTCTCATGCTCCTCCAGTAACATTCCATGATTTCAACACAAATTGGTTGCTGGCACTACCTTGACAACATCAGTAAGTTGCTACTTCATTCGTCCTTGGCCATTCTTCTCCTCCTCCATGATAACTCACCTCCTTACTCGTTAATGCATTTCTCCTTGACAAGATCCATCATCTCATACCATGCTATCTAACTAAAAAAAAAAAAAAAACTTTATTTTCTAGTTAACAAGACTTTGACAGCACCTGCAGTGGAAACAAAAATACAAGCAAATATACATTATGTTGAAGGATAAATATGAACAACAAGTTAAGACTTTAAAAGTGAGCTTGTGGGGGCGTGGAAGCAGCCAACGATGGCGGCCGCAGCTCAGGGAGGCTCCCGGGTAAAGGCGGCTTTCCGCAGCAATCCGTACAATTATCCTGAACTACTCCGGCTATAAGGGGTGGACCGGACCCGGAGTCCGTGCAGCGAGTGTTTTCAGAACTTTTCGGAGTGGCGGCGGACCGAACTAGCGATTCCCGTTGGCCAGAGACGGAGGAGGAGCCGGGCCCACACTCGACAATGAAGCCGCGGAGCCACAGCTTGGTCAGACCCGGCCGGAAACGACCTGAAGCCGGGGCCGAAGGACAGGAAGTGGCGGCTCATCGGCTGCATCACTCCGAAACCCCGCGAAAACTCCCCACAGCGGCCCAGGCTCAGGAGCACACTCTGCAATCGCCTGTTGTCCCTCCCTGGGCGAGCAAAATTCTGTCGGTGGCGCGGCCGACGTCGCGCACGTTTGACTCAGCGCCGCCATTACCAGGCGAAGACGGCCGGGACGGCCACCTAGCCGCATCAGCAGTGCCTGCGCCATGTCACACAGGGGCCCCAAAAACACAACAACCCAGGCCAAGTTGGACAAATTTGCGTATGAGAGACGCTCACCCCCCCAAGACCAGCGCAAAACCGCTGGGAAAATGGCGGACGCGGAGGCGGTGCGAAAGGCCACGCTGGTCGATGTCCTGGCAGCGCTGGCGCAGGTACAAGAGACTGTGGGGGCCACGGCGACTGAAGTCACCTTAATCAGGGCGGATCTTCAAAAAATGAACGAGCGGGTCAAGCAGGTCGAAGTGGTCACCAAATCGCTGGTCGAAGATGTATCCGAGCTGCAGATAGCCATGGAACGCCTGCAAACCGACAACAAAACACTCAGGGACAAACTGGACGACCAGGAAGAGTGCTCACGACGCAATAATGTCCGTATTCTAGGTGTACCGGAATCGGAAGACACTGGGGCCCTGGACTTATATGTGGAAGATCTGGTGAAAACTCGACTCCAGCCAAAGGGCCTGTCCAATTTCTTCTCGGTCGAAAGGGCCCACCGTGTTCCGGGAGGGAAACCCAGGACAGGAGGCGCGCCACGACCAATACTGGCGAGATTGTTCAATTTCCGAGATCGAGACGCCATTTTACAGGCCGCAAGAGTGGCGCCGGCCATTCAGATTCAGAAATTGCCTTCTTCCCGGACTATACAGCGGAGGTGTCTAGGAAACGGAGAACATTCCTGGAAGTCAAGAAAACTCTGCGAGAGAAAGAACTGCCATATTCGATGGTGTTCCCGGCCAAACTACGTGTGGTGGCAGACAAAAAAGTATGGTTTTTCGATTCTCCCGACGCGGCCCGGGACTGGCTGGAGGGCTGGCACACCGTGGGACGGCAGCGCAGGACGAACAGACCGGATCAAGATTGCAGAGGAGGCAGCAGAAATGGCTCGCAAGCGTCTGGTCGTGTGGAAGGTGCAGAACACTCGCCTTCCCATGGATTTGAAGGGGGAGGCGGAGATGAATGACTCCGGCTACAACCTGTGACCTAAAAGGGATCGCCGATCACTGACTTAACTTGATGTTGCATAGCTGCATGTTGACTCTGGCACGGCAACCCCGAGAGCCTACAGGGGGGCCGCCAACCCGGGGAGACGCTCTCCCCCCTACACGCAAGTACTCTGGTTTTGGGATGGGTAAAGCACTCTGCTCCGTTGGGGTGGCGGGCAGTTGGAGGTTCGTTAAGCAGGGGAGCAGGGAGGGGGGTTTGTTCTGAACTGTTTCTGTTGGGAATGCACACAAAAGGTCACGGACAATGTTTCAGTACTTATGGAACTCAGGGCACATTGCTGGGAACGGATAGTGACACTATGCCCCCATGATGCCTCTGAACGTCTTGCTGCGCGGCGACGCGGCCTAAAGACCGATTACTTCGCTGGGGCAATACAGCATGTACCTTATACTCCCCGATGGCTAACAATTCCATACCGACAGGGGGAATGAATCCTTCTGACACACAATGTCCACCTATGACCTTGATGTCCTGGAACGTGAGAGGTTTGGGGGACAAGGTTAAGCGGGGATTGGTATTGACTGCTATTAAGCGTCTGCGGCCTACTGTAGCCATGTTGCAAGAGACACACCTGGTGGGGGGGGCTACGAAGGCCTTGGATAGACGTGGTTACAAAATGTGGGCCCACTCTGCTTTCACGTCCGGCTCCCGGGGGTCCGGCATTTTAATACAGAAGAACTCAAGGTTCATGCCCCAATCAATTAAAACTGACGACCAGGGCTGCTTCGCGGCCGTGCAGGGACAATGGGAGGGGAAACTCTTTAATTTAGTGTCAGTATATGTCCCGCCAGCTTTGCAATCAGTACACCTCCCAAGACTAGGAGACTTCCTTTTGACTCTCCCCGAGGGTGAGACCATTTTAGGGGGGGACTTCAACGCTGTCATGGACCCACAACTGGATAAACACCCCGCACCACATCAAACAGGGAGGGAAACGTATTTTCAACGATTTACGGCAGCCATGGGCCTGACGGACATCTGGAGGCACTTACACCCGGGCATGCAACAATACACGTTTCATTCCGCGGTGCACGGCAGCCTGTCTCGCATCGATTATTTTCTGTCACTGGGAGATGGCCTTTGTAATGTAGATACCCTGGTGATTCACCCTCGAGGTATCTCAGACCATTCACCACTCACACTAACGCTTTCCCTACAAACGAAGGCACGTAAACGCATTTACCCCATGCACGCATCATATTTTAAAGTGCCTCAGGTTCGCAAAGCACTCAAACAAGCCACGAAACAATACTTTCTTGAAAACACACATTCAGTGCGATCCCCAGCAACGCTTTGGGAGGCCTACAAAACTGTTCTGCGGGGCCAAGCCATTAACACCATAACCGGACATAAGAGACAACAGTCACAGGAACTGGCCGACCTAGAGGTTACGCTGCAGGAACGAACCGCGGCCCATCAGTCTCACCCTTCCCCCTCTGCCCTCCACGCACTTACTCTCCAGGAACAGCTGTACAATGATCACCTACGTTTGGTAGTTAAGGGTCACATGACCGACACGCAGAATAGGATTTATGAAGTGGGAAACAAGGCAGGGAAAATGCTGGCGTGGCTCGATAAACGCGAGGGCAGCTCCAGGGGGATCCAGCGCCTGAAAGACGAACAGGGGGTGCCACACACTGACCCGAGGCACATAACAGAGCTGCTTGCGACCCATTTTGAGCGAGTATACACCCCGGCACGCAAGATTACACCTGAGAGCGCTAGGGTGCTTTTAGCACCGATTGAGGTCCAGACTCTATCGCCTGAGGCGTCGAGCGAATTGGAGGCGGACATTACGGCTGATGAAATTCAGCTGGCCATCAAGGCTCTGAACCCGGGCAAGGCATTGGGACCGAACGGGATACCCATAGAATGGTATCAGGTGATGCCGGACACCCTCAGCGCACATTTGTTGGGGATGTTCAAGGATTGTTTGGAGAAGGGCTCCCTTCCGTTGGATCAGCGTATGGCCACTATCGTAACAATCCCCAAGCCGGGTAAACCACCAGAGGATTGTTCCTCTTATCGGCCCATCTCCTTATTAAATGCGGAAGCGAAAATCTTGGCCAAACTCCTGGCACAAAGGATCCTGCCCCATCTGTCCTCGATTATACACCCGGATCAGTCCGGGTTTATGCCGCACAGGAACACAGCGCTGAATTTGCGGCGACTGCATGGTATCTTGTCCAGAGCTGACACCATTTCCACGCCGGCAGTAATCCTAGCACTTGACGCCAAAATGGCATTTGACTTGGTGGAGTGGGAGTACCTTTTTGAAACGCTGACGCGTATGGGGTTTGGGCCTCGCTTTTTAGCGTGGGTTAAACTGCTGTACACAGCTCCAGTGGCCCACGTGGTGGCCAATGGCCACATTTCACGCACTTTCCCGCTGGGAAGGAGCACGCAACAGGGATGCCCTCTGTCACCCCTGCTGTTTGCCATCTCACTGGAGCCCCTTGCGACTCTCATACGAACCTCTCCCCTCCTCAGAGGTATACCAGGGACCGGAGGTTGGGAAGACCGTCTGTCCTTATACGCAGACGACATGCTGCTGTATCTAACGGACCCCGAGGAGAGTATACCGGCCTTATTACGCATTTGTGACACATACGGCAGGATCTCCGGCTACACAATAAACTGGTCCAAGTCAGAGTTATGTGTCTTGCAGGGCCCAGCTCCAGATCTCGGCAGTGGTTGCCCGCTGCGTCTGGCAGGATCATCCTTTAAATACCTAGGCATACACGTCACTAGGGACTCAACGGAATTCATAGATAGGAACCTGAAGCCGCCCTTGGAACGGCTCAAACGGGATGTTGAGTTCTGGTCCGGCCTGCCGTTGACACTCTTAGGCAGGGCGGCGCTTTACAAGATGATGGCGTTACCACGCTTCCTGTACGTCCTTGACAATTCGCCTTACCCTGTGCCGCCCAGGTTCTTCCAGAAGGTAGCAGCTTTGGTCTCCAATCTCCTGTGGGGCAACCTCCCGGCACGAGTGGCGCAATCCAAATTACACAGAGACTGGTATAGTGGGGGTATCGCGCTCCCAAATCTCAAACTGTATTAATGGGCTGCACACCTCAAACCCATTAATCAATGGATCCACGCACCATACACTGAGCCAGCATTTCACTTGGACAGAGTACAGTTGGGCACTGATAGCCTGTTGGGTCCACTGTATGATCGCCGACGGATCCGGACTCTAGTTGGCCCCACCAAGTTAACTGTGCAGATATGGCACGCAGCTACGGCAGCTCTGGGCTGGAAAGGGAGGATCACTAGGATGACTCCGCTGTGGGACTCTCGTGCACTGGGCAACCTGAGAAACACCAAGGGGTTTGCACAATGGGACACAATAGGTATCTCCACGGTGGGCGACCTGTGGGAAAGGAATGAAGTGATCCCCTTTGCCCGACTAAAAGAACTCTATGAGCTCAATGACAGGGAACTCTACAGATACATCCAAGTCCGACATGCGCTGCTTGCGGCCGTCCCAGCCGACACTCCACTGCCGGAGTCCTCACCCCTAGAAGATCGCCTACTCACTGATTACATGCTAGAATGGGCGACATCCCTCACATATCGCAAGTTCCTCAGTAACACCCCTGAGCCTACATCACACCTAAAAGAGAAATGGGAAGGGGAAATTAACGACATGGATGAACATGAGTGGAACGAAGCACTTGGGTCCCCCAAAGAAGTAGGCATCTCGGCGCGCATGCGACTGGTGCAATTTAAGATCCTGCACAGGGTTTACTATACAAGGACAATGCTACATCATATACACAGGGCGCCCCATCCTTACTGTCTGCGTGGGTGCGGGGAGGAGGGCACGTTCACACCATATGGGACTGCCCCAAGATCCAAGAATACTGGAGACAGATACTCCGTACACTTTCACAAGCATTAGACCACTCCATACTGCCTAACCCGAGAAGGTGCTTGCTAAATATATGGGAGCCCACCGACTTGTCCCGCTACGAACAACTTTGGGTTACAGCGGGGCTAATGGTAGCGAAACGGGACATAGCACAGCGCTGGGGGGCGGCTGAACTCCCAACCAAGTCCCAATGGTGCTTGAACATGGATCGAGTAATGTTGACAGAGCGTGCAGTATATTCCAACCGAGCCTGCCCGGGGAAATGGAACAAGATATGGCTGAAATGGAACGAATACAGAGGGGACATATGCGAACCCCTACCGGAGGATGATCAAGATGACTCCGACGATGAGGGCGAAGTAGGCTAAACCTAGGCTGGTTGGAGGGGTGGAGTGGAGGCATGGGCTGCTGTAGGAGGCTTCTTCTTAGGACATGGTCTGGTGGGTAGAGGGGAGGTGGGGCAGGTGTTGTGCGCGGATGCGTGCATGTACTGTGCGAGGATGTCAAATTTCCATAATCCCAAGAGACACTTACGACTTTGAGTGCACTGATTCATACCAGACCGTAATGTCATTCCTAACTGTTTGTTGTTTTGAGTTTGTTGTTTTTCGAAAAAACGAAAAAACTTCATCAAAACCTCATTTCATGCATTGAACAGTTGCTCAACTAGCACTTTTAATTTTTTTCAGCCCGCTCCGTCGCGCATTTACTGTATCTGTAACTCTAATATCTTATTTGCTGAAAGCATTGCGAACAACGGTCTTATGATAGCGGCCGGCCCACAGGGATGTAGGCATTCCGCTGTGTAATATGCAAAGTGCAATAAAGGTTTTGGAAAAAAAAAAAAGTGAGCTTGTACTGAACGATTCTCGAAAATCCAAACCTATGTTATGAGCAGCAAAGGCAGATAGTGGTAGTATCAGCTGAGACCTGTTTTGTGACGGTAACGCGAAAGCTTTTTTAGCGCTTTAAAACAAATTGAATAACAAATCTTTTGCACTGACTCTAATCTGAATTTAGGTTTTATGAATTGCACAGCTTTTAAAATGTTTTAACTCACTGTTAATTGTCTGGTGCAGAGTATTCTTCCCGCCCCATCGGGGCAATCAGTGCTGATTGGATAGAGGCAGGGAAGTAGGTGTGACGCATATCCGATCCCCGTCCTGGGCTGCAGTAAGCTGTCTAGCTTAGGGACGGTAGGCCCCTACTTAAGGCACATGCCCGAGCAGACGCGCGCAGCAGGTGTGCCTCTAGCGAGCCAAAGACAAGCCCGTCTGCGCCTGTCCGTGGCCGTACGGGCCTGGAGCCAGAACACCTGCCCATTTAGTAGTAGCTCACAAATACACTGCGGAACAACTTCATACACTATGCCCCCCCCATCACAGAGCAATGTAGGCACAGCATACTGATGGGATCCACTCTTCGGATTTGCAGTTACCGCCCTTATACAATGGAGGCAAACTTGAGGTAGACAGGGATAGGTCAGAAGTTTAAGCTAATACTGGTCAATTGCAGATCACTCAATAAGCACAGATCTGAATCCACGATCATCTTGTGGACAGTCAGCCAGATGTCATGTTTCTCGCTGAAACATGGCTGAACGAGTATTCCGCACCTGAGATCCTGGAGGCTCTCCCTCAGAACTATGGGATTGCCAGACTGGATCGTCAAAAAAACAGGGGGGTGGGATAGACATTATTCATGAGCTATCCGTACATTGCACCTTAGAGCAGGCTAACATCGATGCCAGCGAGGCAGTATTTTTTACGGTCACGGCTGCCGCAAATTATGTTATAAAAGGCTTTTTCATTTATAGCCCACCAGGTCCCATCACCCAGTTTGCTTCTAGCCTAAGGGAAAAGGTGATACAACTAGAGTGCTTGTGTTGGGGGACATGAGACTACATTTTGATGATAGGGCAAATTCTGGAGCTCAGGAGCTCTGTCAGGAATTGGCTGCTTTGCAGCTGCTATTGCAATCTTCTCTTCCGACTCACCAACTGGGTCACCTATTAGATCCAATTTTTGCCAACTGGGGTATCTAATAATTGAACGCCCTAATGCAGTTCCCTGGACTATTTGGTCCCCTTTAGCGCCCTGATACCTAATACCCTAATGCCAAAGACGAAAGGCGCAAGGAGACTGCATAGGAAATGGGCCAGATTCTCAGCAGCAAACTTAAATCACGCCCTTCAACAGGGAGGCAATGACATTGAGACTGCCTGTAGCTCACTAGATGAACGGATTACGGAGGCTCTAGCCAGAGTAGCCCCATGGTCCTTTAGTGCACCGAAGAGACAGTCAACCTCTCCCCCATGGTTCAATAAAGAACTCAGGATAGCAAAGACTGCCTGCAAGTGAATTTGGAGAAAAGATTTTTCAGAGCACAGGAAGACTAAATACAAAACTAATCTAAAACACTATCACTCCCTCATAAGAAAAACTTGTGCCGCTTACTACAACCGTCACAGCTTATTGCACCTACGCAATCGAGTTTCTGTACAACTTACTCTACTGATTCAGCACTACTTCTGTCAACAGAAACCATCCGCAGACACGTAGATGAAGGCCAGATGGTGGATCTGGTCCTCCATGTTCCTCCCATGGAACTCCTCCCTGATGCAAAGTAATGCAAGGCAGGGTTACATTTTGGAAAAATTCCAAGCAAAGGAGCGCAAATCTGATTTGTGTGGCTTTGTAAATCACCACTAACTTTTTGCGGCATGACTATGCCCAAAAAAAGTGGCGCAACCACAATGCAAAATGTTAGTAAATGTGAGCCCATATCCTTCTAGCACACAAATTGATTAACGCAAGAAAGCATTGTCTCTAAGTTGCAAGTCTGTTTCATGTTGTAATTGGAAGTAGACAGTTTTTTAAATGTACTTCGTTTTTTATAAAAGAGGAGTCTAGAAGTAATGTAAGACAATGCAGTGTGATTTGCAATAAGCTTGGGTTCTAGTATTTATAAAGTGAGTTAATCTTCAATTTGGCCCCAGACGGGCTGGTCTTTGATAACAATTTATTTTTTTTGCATTTTATATTGCACAAACTCAACCCGAAGGTATTGGAGGGCTTTACACAATACATTATTTGAAAGGTTTTATATAGCACTGGCTAGACCCAGGGGTATCAGAGCGCTTTACATGTGCGAAAAACAAGATTACAGGAGTTGCTCAAAAAGCACATTATGAAAAAAAAAATTCAATTGAGGTCTAATAAACAGAGACATAGCAAGAGCACATACATTTACATACATTTTACATAGAATGGGGAAGATAGAAGGGGGAGGGGAGAGGTAAGGGGAGGGAGTGAAGTAGAGGAGGATAGGGTTGTCAGAGGTCAGAGGTATGAATTAAGGACCCCAGTATTTGCAGAGGAGGTGCAGTTAAAGGTCTTTTTTCAGGCAATGTAGGAGGAGTTGCAGCGCAATTCCTTAGGGAGGGCATTCTAGACGATCGGTGCATTTCCATAGAAGGAGCGAGATTGAGTGGTTTTCCTTTTGAATAAGGGATGGATGAGGAGGAAAGTGTTTGTCCTCCTCATCGTTCTGGAGCTGGCCGCTTTTTAAAGTTTGTTTCTGAGGTACAGCAGGGCATTCTGGTGTATGGCTTTATGTGTGATGCATGCTGTCTTGTAGGAGGATCTACCATCAACGGGCAGCCAGTTGAGAGCCTTCAGGGCAGGGGAGATGTGATCAAAGCATTGGTAGCCAGTGATGAGCCTGGCTGCTAAGTGGATCACATATCTGAGTGGGGCTAGGTGGACTTTGGGGGTTCCTGTGAGGAAAGCGTTTCCATAGTCGATTTTTGAGAGTACCAGGGATTGGACGACCCATTTGAAGTCTTCTGATAGGATGAAGAGCTCCTTTAGCAGATTTTTTATGTGGTCGTTGGGGGTTAGAGTTTTGTCAACGGTAAAACCAAGAGATTTCAAAGATTTGGACAAAGCGAGCGAGCAGTTGAGTGCATTGAGGTCAGAGATCCAGGTTTGGACGGGAAGTCCGTTGTTTTAAGGGGAGAAGAGGATGATTTCAGTTTTCCTGGGATTGAGTTTGAGTTGGTTGAAGTGGAACCAGTGTTGGATTTTCTTTAAGGTATGGTTAAGATGAAGTACATCAGTGTGGGACCTAATCTTATAGTACAGTTGTGTGTCGTCGGCATAGAGGTGGTAGTTGATTCCTGCTTGTTTCAGGATGAGGGTAAGAGGTTCCATAAAGAGGTTAAAGATGGAAGGGGAGAGAATAGGACATTGTAGGACACCTAGGGAAACCGGAGAAGGGTTGGATAGACAGTCGTTCATTTTGACTTGTTGTGTTCTGTGTTGGAGAAATGGGGTGAACCATTTAAGGACCTGACCGTTAAGGCCAAAGAGGGACTTGAGTGAGTTGAGAAGGGAGTTGTGGTTGACTGTATTAAAGTCAGCCGAGAGGTCGAGGAGAATGAGTAGGCAGGATTCACAATTGTCAAGGGAAGCATGAATGTCATTGATTTTGTTCCGCATGGCGGTTTCCGTGCTACAGCCTTTTCTGAAGCCGGATTGCAAGGGGTCAATTAGGTTGAAGTTGTTTATGTGTTTATCTAATTGAAGCAGAGCACATTTTTCCAGGGCTTTGGAAAGCAGAGGTAGGTTAGAGATAAGGCGGAACTTGTTCAGGTCATTAGGGTATGAGGTGGGAGTTTTAGGGATACGCGTGATTTGACCAAGTAAAAGAGAGTCCGGGACACAAACTGTGGAGAAGGAGGTATTGATGATGTTGGTCCAGTAACAGGCAATGATGTGGTTGAGATTCTGGATAAGACTGGAGGGGATAGGGTCTTTGGTGTGTGAGGACGGTTTAAGTTTGGTTATGATGTTAGAGACTTCAAGTTCAGTCACAGGGTGAAAATTAGACTAAGATGCATAGTTTTTTAGTTGTTGAGGGGGAAGGCTGGGATCTGGAGGGTAGTAGTGAGAGGGGGAGTGGAAGGGTAAGGAGACAGAGAAAATACGGGAGGATCGATAAGTGTATTGTCAGCGACAAGAGGGGAATTGGGTGTGATCTCAGTTAGATGGAAGCAGTGCTCGGTTTTTGCAATTTTATCCGAGAAGAAGATGGCAATTTCTTCACATTTATTTGTTGAGGTAGTAAGTTTAGGGGGGCTGTGGATGTTTGGTTGCGAACAATTTTAAATCGTTCTCTGGGTCTGTTTTTTGCCTGATCAAGTTGTATTTGGAAAAAGGAGGTCTTTTCCTTGAAGATGTGTTTTTTATAGGATGATCTAGCGGCTCGGAGACAGGCAAGGTGGGCAGCGGACGGGTGTGGTCTCCAAGATCTTTCAGTCAGTCTAAGTGAACGCCTTTCGTTATTAAGGTCAGAGTTAAACCAAGTTTTAGATGGAATGGTTCTTTGTTTTTTTAGTTTGGGAGGGGCTGGGAGGTCTATCACCTCACTGGAAGTCTTGTTGAAGAGTTCGGTGAGCTCATTTGCGTCTTGGGAGAGAGGGGTGAGAAGACGTTGAGCTTGTAGTTTAGACTCCAGTCTGCCAGGAGGGATTTGGTTGAGGTTTCTGGTCCATTTCAAGGGTGGTTGATTTTTAATAGGAGGGGGAGGGGAGCGGATTCAATCTTGAACAGGATGAGGTGATGGTCAGACCAGCAATGGGAAGGATGTTGGAGATCGTAGCCACGTCATTATTGGATATGATGACATCGAGAGTAGCACCTATAGTGTGGGTGGGCGAGTGACAAAGTTGAACAAGGCCATTTATTTCTAGAAGATTGAAGAGATGGGTGACTGTGGGGTCAGCAGTATTATTCCAGTGGATGTTAAAGTCTCCAAGGAAGATGTTTTTCGAGTTGGAGAGAGAGGATTGTGAAAGAAGGTTGGATAGTTCCTCAGCGAAGGGAAGTAGATCACCCAGAGGGTGGTAGATGTTCTGTAGGCGAATTGAGGGGAATCCTGAATAATGAGTTCAGCGCCAAGGTATTCGAAGAATAGGTGTTCGGTGTTTTTAACACAGGATAGTTGCTCTTCATTTTTGTAAACAATAGCAAGGCCACCACCAATTCTGTCTGTTCTGTCTTTCCTAATGATGGAGTTGCCCGGGGGGTGAGTAGGTCAAGGTTAGCCGTTGAGTGGCCATTAAGCAAGGTTTCTGTAAGGAAGACGATGTTGATTGATTCACTAAGGAGGGTTTCGGATATTTTAGTTGCGTGTCGTACAGCCGAGCGGCAGTTAACGAGTATGCAGGATAGGGGCA
The DNA here is from genome assembly GCF_964263255.1 of Lissotriton vulgaris. Lineage (NCBI taxonomy): Eukaryota > Metazoa > Chordata > Amphibia > Caudata > Salamandridae > Lissotriton > Lissotriton vulgaris. The sequence goes on along the minus strand of NC_141687.1, from coordinate 1,514,526,039 downwards.
TAGGGTTGGCTTTGGCTGTAGTGCACAAGTGTATGGTGGTAAGTTGAGTAGGAGGTCTAGGCGAGATGGGAGAGGAGGGTGTTCTGCTCGTTCCCAAGATCACTGGGATGCTGAAGAAATGGGGGGGTGCATTCGGGGATCTGGGGTTTGGGAAGGTAAGAGTTGCAGAGGGGGAGAGACTGTACCTAGCAAGATGCAGCCTAGAAGATCTGTTATAGAGGGGAATAGTTTTCCAGAGGTTATGTTGGGAGTGGTGAGTGAGGCAAGGGCGGGGGGACATCCAGATTGTGGAGGGCCTTCTTGTTCAGAACCCTAAAGTCTTCTCTGAGTCTCATAAGTTTCGTCTGAACGGTTGAGAGGTTCAGTTCGATGTTAGAGAGTGTCAGAGCGATATGGTTGAGTGTTAGCTCGGACGGCGAGGAGGGGGTGGAGCATGGGGGTCGTGAGGCCGGAGACAAGAGCCTGATGGGTGGCGGGGGTAGATACAGTGTGGCGGGGTCAGAGGGGAGCTAGTGAGGTGGGACGTTGAGGTGGAGGGGTCACTCATGCAGGTAGGTTGTGAGGCCAGGGGAGGGGATATGTTGGAGAAAGGGGAGGGAGGTGAGGTCATGATGAGGGGGATATTTGGTGGTAGAGGTATAGGTGTAGTGGGGGGAGTGGTGGCAAGCAGTGGGAGAAGGAGCTGGGACTTAATTATCTCAGCGTGCGTGGGGGGAGTGTAGTCCATTGTAGGTGTTGCGGGCATCGGGAGGGTGGATGTTCAGGGGGGATATGGGAGATGTGGAGATGTCATTGGTAGTGAGGTGGGTTTGGGGATGTCGGTCGGATAAGGAGGAGATTTGGGTGGAGGGATGATCAATTGGAGTGTGTAGTGGGTGTAGGCTCAGGGCTGATGGGAGGGAAATGTGGGTGACTGACGTTTGGGAGGGAGAGGGTTTAGGGGCTGGTTTGGATAGAAGGTCTGTCACGGAACTGTAGAGGTGGTCGAAGGTGTTGAGGTGGTGTTTGGGTGCTTGAATGAGAATGTTGTTGGTTTAATAAATGGAGATATCAATTTCTCCGTTATAAGCTTTACATAACATAAGATCACATTTATTTTAAGGCATGAGAACTTTAAGTGATTTGCCTAGAATCACAGGTGGGTGAGCTGACGCTCTGACTTACGATGTCGTCCAGTTATGATGCCAGCAGCTATGACATTAGCGTTTTTAGGTCAAGCATGCGAGAGCGGGCACTCTAGCAAGTGAGATTGTTGTATTCAATATTCAGCTTCGAATCCGCCAATAGCTTTTCATTAGTTGTCATCTTTGTTGTTTTTTTTGCTGCCCTATCATTGGACAGTGCTTGACATACGTCACTTCCTTTTTGTTTTGTGGCACACGGATGAAGTATAGATTAATTGACTTTACTTCTTGCCCCTTAGCCGCTGTCCATCTGTTGCTCACACTGCGATTTATTTATTTCTTTGGCTATGGTCTCATTTCCTGTTCAATAAGCATTTCTGCGCCGGTAGAGAGCTGCGTGGTCTTAGGAGGGGTTGCAGATGTGTCTTTATAAGCTGCTGTTATGGCCTCATCTGCTCACACAGGTGTGGACCCATGCTTTTGCACTGTCCTGTTCAGAGTAAAGACTGTCAGGAAAAGGCAATTTATTTAACAGGTCCGATAGTAGTGCCTAACTTTAAGAATGCCACTTTCCACGCCCAACATGCTGAGCGCCAACTGCCCCTCCCTGCAGGCCAGTCAAGGACAGGTTGCCTTTCACAAAGTCTGCTGAAGTACAGATTTTGCAGCAGGTCATGTTTCTGGGAGGCATCAAGGCTGCCACCTCTGAAGGATTATTTACTCCTTTATAAGGGCATAGGGTGGTGAGGCTGAAGGAATTAAGGACTGAGAGATACCATGCTGCCAGTCAGATTTCACACCATGACAGTCAATGCAAGTAATGGAGGTCCTGTACATCAGTGATAACACCACCAATATCGCCAGCAAGCAAGAGGGAAAAGGGAGCAGACTTGGACTGTCATAAATCCATCAATATTTCCCTTTGGAGCCCCAGCACATGTTGGCTGTGTCAGCCACATCTGTAACAAATCCCCTTCAGTTCTCTGCGATCTTTTCCAGCGTGTGTCTTAGGGCCCGATGTAGGTAAACGCGATTTTCCGATTTCAAAATACCGAGGCGGGCCGAATCGGTATTCTGAAATCGGAAAACGATATGTAGGAAAAAAATACCGAATGAAAACCGAATCGGTCGGCATCGGTAATGAGAATCGGTACGTTCCGATTCAGCTTGTTCCGAATCGGAAATTACCGATTTGGCCAACAACGAATCGGAAAACACCGAATCGGCTCTCATCGAATCGGATAGTTCCGAATCGGCGAATACCGATTCGGTAAAAGCCGAATCGGTAAAAACCGAATCGGCAATCATAGACCCATGGCGAAAAAGCCCATAGGAATGCATTGCATGAACCGATTCGGCTTTTACCGATTCGGATAATACCGAATCGGATTTTACCGATTCGGCTAATACCGAATCGGTAAAAGCCGATTCGGCAATAGGCGATTCAGCCAATGAGGTGGCTCCCCCTCCCCCACCCAAACAGGGAGTGGCAACCCTGGCAGGTGCAGACAATTAAGAAGTTTCTAGAAGTTACTGGAAAGCCTGCCTGAGCCCAACACACAGTTAGCAGCAGTGGGAGAAGGAGGTTGCAGACTGAACAACAGCAGAATGGCAGATCAGGCAGGAAGCCAGAAGTCCTCCCAAAAGAGGAAGCCCAAATTCACCACCACAGAACTGCAGGTGCTGGTTGAGGAGGTGGTGAGGGTGCACCGCCAGCTCTTTGGCAGGCTGTCCCTCAACGTGCCAGACAGCACGAAGAGGAGATTGTGGACCGACATCGCACAGAAGGTCAATGCTGCTGGAGTCACCCCCAGGTCCATTGAGGAACTAAAGAAAAGGTTCTACGACCTCCGCAGCCTCACGAAGAGGAAGCTGGCCGAAATCCAGAGGCAGGCTGGACACACCGGAGGAGGCCAGAACCCGGCGCCACCCCTCACCGAGCTGGAGGAAATTGTCTCCAGCACCATCGAGAGGGCGAGCATCGTAGGGATCGGGACCCTGGACAGCACTGCGATGGCCACAGCTACAGGTAAGAAGCATGCGCATCATGACACACCCTACCAGACACCTCCCCATTAGACACAATGCATAGGCAAACACCAGCACTGTACTGCCACCAACATACAAGAGACAAGCATCATGGTACATGTAGTCAGCAGAAGTTAGCCAGATATGTCAGTGCAGAATCACAAGACAGGAAACAGTGTGACACGGTGTAAGGAGATGCAAGGACATGTGGAATGCCATAATTGTACTGCCTGTAATACATCGGCACTCAGTTTACAAATGCTTCTTTGTACCTAGGGGCACCATCAGGCAGCACCACTGTGGCAGCAGAGGGAGCCTCGACATCTACTACTGCAGTGGCAGGGCCCAGCACCAGCCAGCCTGGCCAGGAGGAGGAGGATGAGGATGAGGAAGGAGACACCACAGGGCTTGGAATGGAGGGAGTCCTGGTGATTGATTTCCAGGCAGTGCACTCCCCAGTACTGCCCAGCTCACCCCCCTTGCAATTTTCACCATGCAACTCCCCAACAAGGCAGACCATTCCGCCGACAACAGCTCCTGCCACAACCGTGGCCTTGCCACCCGTCCTACCTGTCCTGGGAGCAGGGGCACCGGGACCGGCCAGCACCACACCACCACCAGTGGCACCCCAGCCCACTCAGCAGGCCGGAGGCAGCAGTGCCAGACGCCGTGCCACCACCACCACCACCACCACTGCTGCACCAGCACGGGAGGGCAGTGTGTTCCTGGGCCTGGAGGGCCAGATGGTCAAAATCCAGCGCCAACAGGCCAGATCCACCATGGCCTGCCAACGCCAGCTCCTGCAGCACAACCTGCAGATGGGGGAGTTGGTGAAGGGGTTCCAGGCTGTTGTGGACAGCAACAAGGAGGTGGCAGCAGGGTTGGGCAGGCTGACCACTGCCATCACCCACTCCTCTGCCAGGCAGGAGGAGCATGAGGTTGCGCGCAGGAGGGATGCCCGGGTGCTCAACCGGGCCATGGCCCGCCTTGCATCGGCGACCGCCCAGCTGTGCATCCGAAGCGCAAATCAGGAGTCGGTGCAGAGTCAGCAAACGGCTGAGCTGACCAGGGGGATGGCCAGAATCACCACGGCCATGGAGGCCATGTTAATTTCAAACGCCGCCTCCAATCCTGCCCTGGACCTGGGTGATGCTGGAGACAGCAGCAGCCGCAGCAGCCCGGCCAGCGCTGCATCAGAGCCAAGGAGGAGCACCAGGCGATCCGCTGATGCTGCAGGCCATTCGGAGGGGGCCGGGGGACACCCCAGTGGGTCTGGAAAGCGGGCCAAAAAATAGGCTGGCAAGGGGGGATGATCATACCAGGACCCTGGACTTTATTTGTTTTGACAGACTCCATTTTTTAATGCACTTCAGTGATGTAACTGTGGTGCATCAGTATTAAAAATTTTATTTTCCAAGCAACATTTAGCTGTCTTTGCATCTGTACTCAGTCAGAAATAGTTCTCAGTGATCTCCTCACGTCTGTATCTGCCATCACATGGCGTACACACCCCAGCTGGCTGTGTCAGTGGCACAGCTTCGTCGTCGTCATAGTCCTCGTAGTCAGACAACTCCACCTCAGTGCCCTTCTTGACCGCAAGGTTGTGTAACATTGCACATACAGCTATGATCTTGCAGCAGGTGATGGGGGTATACTGCCTTGCACCTCCACTCTTGTGCAGGCATCTGAATCTACTTTTCCAGATGCCAAAGGTCCGTTCCACAACATTCCTGGTGCGTATGTGGGCCCGGTTATACCTCCTTTGGCTGGGTGTGGAGGGGTTGAGGTAGGGGGTGAGTATGAATGAGCGGAGGGCATATGCACTGTCGCCTGGAAGAGAAAGGGGTCACATTAGACACATGCATACATGTATTACACCTACCTACCATGTGTTATGGGGGTCTGATGATGTGGCTCACCTAGGAGGTATCCTTCTCCAAAATCGCCAGCCATCAGCCGTGCATATATGCCGCTCTGTTGGAATATATAGGAGTCATGGGTACTCCCTGGAAATTTTGCTACCAGGTCTGTGATGGTGCACTTGGCATTGCAGATCACCTGCACGTTGATGGTGTGTGTCGATTTCCGATTGCGGTATATGTATTCGGTGTCCGCTGGTGGGCAAATCGGAATATGCGTGCCATCTATGCAACCGATGACTTGGGGAAAGTGTGCCATCTGGTAGAAGTCCGCTTTGGTTTGTAGCAGTTCTGCGTGGGTTGCAGGGAATGAGATGTATTGGTCCATCCTGTCTATCATGGCGTCAAGGAATATGTGGAAGAACCTTGACAGGCTGCTCTGGCTCACCCCTCCTGCTGCTGCTACTCCACTTTGATAGCTGCCAGACGCTACCAGGTGTAGGCTGCATAGCACTTGGACGTGCGCAGGGATGGCGTGTGCCCTTGGGGTGTGGTGGTCCAAGTATGGCTTAAGGTCCCTGATGAGCTCAAGTATGGTGTCAGAGTCCAGCCTGTATCTCTGTAGGATCTCAGCCTCAGTGAGCATGAACAGGGTTATCCTCTGTCTGTAGACCTGTTCATTTCTTAGCCATTCCCTCTGTCCTTCCTGCTGTAGCCGTAGCCGCCTCGCTATGACATAGAAAGCTGCCATCCTGCAAGTTGCAATGCATTTTGGGACTGTTTATATGGGTTGGAGTTGGTTACCACCTGATTGCAATCCATGGTAAATACCGAGTGAATTCTACCGATTTTGAGCCGATTTCGGTGTTTCTGTGCCTCTCTACATCTCCCCAACTGTTGGAATCGGGGAATTTCCCGATCGGAGATTCATACGAATCGGCATGTTTTCCGATTCGGTTCATGTCCGAATCGGTATTTCTACCGAATCGGTACATGGACCGAATCGGTGATTTCCCGATTCGGTGTCACTAACGAATCGGTAGTGGGACCGAATCGGTGAATTCCCGATTCGGTGTCACTAACGAATCGGTAGTGGGACCGAATCGGTGATTTTCCGATTCGGTGTCACTAACGATTCGGTACATGGACCGATTCGGTCTTTGTCACCGAATCGGTGTTTTTCCGATTCGTTACATATCCGATTTTCGGTATGTACGTATCGGATCCTTTCACGTTCGGTACACATTCCGAATCGGTTTTCTATCCGATTCGTTCTGTTTTTGGTTCCCTACATCTCGATGGCTGTTTACCGATCGGTAAGGGCCAAAAATCGGTATTTTCGGCCGATACCGATCGGTAAAGCCCTACCTACATCGGGCCCTTAGTGTGTTTCGGGGCAGGGTAGAAGGGGAGCGAGATCAGATTCAAGTGCTTTCCCATTTTTGCAGACTTCCAATCTTGCAGAGAACATTTCACATGGCATTCAAGGGCAAAGCATGATGCAAGCCCACTCTGAGGGCTAAGTTGCAACTTGCCACCCCAGGTCCAGATAAAGCCATCACTCAGGGTAAATGTCCTTAAAAAGAAGTAGGGGGACTAACATAGTTAGGCAGTATGCAAGTGTCATCACAGCACGTGACATCAGGGTGTGTGTTATCACACGTTGCATCACAGGAAGTGACATCACAAGCCATGACTTTACAGGAAGATGCATCCAAAGAAGTGACATCAGATCTTAAGACCTCACATATATGTTTGGCAGATCTATCATGAGTACATTTGAGAGCATTATGGGTATACATTAAAACCCTCCTGATTTAGACAGAAGACTCAGACTATTGTAAGCTACACATTAAACAATGTTGTCAGCGTAAAGCTTCCTTCACCCAAAGATTGAACAAACTAACTCCACCTCCAGCCTGCTCAACCACTCATACTAATCCCTATGCAGCACATTTCCATGTAGATGTGATTGTTTTAGCTGCCTGGGCTCTCCAGAGGTGAAACCGCTCTACTATGTGAAGTATTCTTACTCATTCTTACCCACTTGCACTTTGGGGCTCAATTTTCACCAGCAGACCATGACCCAAAGCAAGATAGAAAGTTAGAAAGGGAAGAAATGAGAAAGAGAGATAATAAAACAATGATGACAGCAGAAAAGGGGATTAAAAAGAACCTGCAAAAATAAGATATTGTAGAATAGTGAAATAAAAAAGTTATTGCAACCTTGGTATTGGGAAATAGGACACCAAGAACAAGTTTGGTGCTCTGCATTTATGTTTTTACAAATAACACAAAGCCTCCCAAAATGTAATCTCTACATTTAGCAGCAGACATCTCTCATATTCTTAATGTTGGCATAACTATAAATAAAACACACTCACCAGTGCAACCTGACAGTTCACCCTGGAATCAGTACCACCGTACCACCAGAATGCTCACACCAAGAATGGACCATAAATTTCAAAGTAAGCGGTAGCAGCTCCACATCAAAATAAGTGTAAGCAGTGCAGTATCCAAGGATGAGAAGGAAACTGTGACAAAGGTAACTCGCACGAAAAAGCCACATGCAATTCCAGTCCCATCTAGCACTTTCAAGAAAATGTTGGCCTTCAAAAAGGAAATATGACTAGTTTGCATAGAAAATTACACAAGTGGGGGGATGTAGCAACAGTGAAAAACGCCAGAAACTATGGCCAGTAATCAGAATCTACACTAGACTATGCTCACTAATAAGAACTTTGTATATCCTAGACATGCTACACTGCCACTTGGTGCACCAAATACATGATTTTTCATTTCATACATAGCATAACTCTGAATTACATCAGTCTCACAGACCTAAGAGCAACATAACAACAAATCTACCATGTGTTATTGTGTTATATTACAGTGCATTACAAACTTTCCAACATCGCTGCAGTAAGTAGGCATGAGAGGGCAAAAAACCAGTTCACTCATACCTTGGCAAGGTAACAACTTGGCAAAGTATAACGCAACCATATCCAGTGCTCTCGAATTTCCAGAGCTACAAAAAAGCAACTTGTCTTTCTCTCAAGGAAAACAGCTCTTCAAAATGTAGTGATAGGAACTGGTCAATAAAGCACATCATTTCAAATGTTTGGAAATAATTTTTTATTGTGGTGTGACAAATTAGGATACTCCGTCGCAAATCTGAAATATTTGGCTCAGGTAAGAGCAAGCAGGATTATGCAACAAAATCCGTATTTGAAGTGAAAAGTGCACAGTCGCGGCATCTGCCTGCCACCCATGCTTCAACCTCATGTGGCAAAAATTAAAGACACAGTATTAACCTTTGATGTGAAACAGGAAACATAGAAGAAATAAAGAGATGTCCATCTAAAAGCTGAAATGAACAATGTAAAAGCAGAAAGCCTGTGATTAATCTCGGCTTCCCACCTTGAACATATTCTGTGATCCTAGGCAAGTCTCTCTCTTGTGTTTGATTTAATAGGTTTTAATGTTGCTCCATGGACAGGGCTTGAAAAATCATAAAAATGTTACTGGCAGGTCTAGTAACATGAATACACTACTCGACCTAACTGTAATGCACCTGACCAGTGAACTGGTCTCATCCTGATTGTTACACAGTTCACTTCACAAGATCCTCTAACTTCAGCCACAGAAATAAAAGCAAATGTAGGAAGACAAACTGGCTTTTGACCTCTGTCTTTGAAAGCGGAGAAATGTGATAAGATAACAAGATGTAAAGGCATCTTTATTGCGCATTTACTTTGTGAGCAAGCAGAACACATGTTGACAGCTCGCCAGAACGGCAGAGCAGGCCCTAAAAATAGCTCATTCTGATTAAATCTGGCTTGCTATTGAGAGTGGGCGAGTGGATTTTTCAAGCCCTGATGTATAATCAAAATCTAGGATGCGGGTGAAGGCGGAACCATATAGGTTCACAGCCAGGAAGACACCTGCCTCCTTACCCTCATGTAGCTTTAAATAGTACACTACTAAAGAAATGCGAACATAGGGATCGAATGGGTCGATATATATGCCATGTATAAATATGATGAATGGAAGTTTCACAATTGAGTGTACGCAAATAGGATACTAATGGGATCCTTGTGAGGTCCTGATGAAAGCCAACTAGCCCAGTGGGTCATTGGTGTGATGGCTGAAATATGTTGACCCAGGGTTACAGAGGATACTAATTTCCTTAGCGCTTCCCCACCTGTTTTTAACTCCTTCAGGGTGCCCTTTGAAAATAAAATGTACCCTCAGGCCACCTAGTCACCTAGTCTATTTTAAATCTAGGATCCTACCCAATAATCAAAGAGCTTCCTTGACTACCAAGGTGGAGCCCGGCCAGATACACTAGGTATCTGGACAAGAGTTCTATGATGAAGCATGCCACTTGGAATCCCAGTGGGTGATAGTCCTTTTAACACCATAGGGTAATCCCCTTGGGCTGGTATGAAGAGATAGGCTAAGCACAGTAGGGGTTCCCCTCTGTTCTTTACGTATGGTTAGGTGTTTGGGAATGTGAGCAAACCCTGTCTCACTTCTCACTCCGTACTTCTTGTAATATAGTAATAAGAATCTAGGCCACAAATAGAATGCATTTGACACTTGATTTGCATGTAGCTTCTGCCTGCCAGCCACACTCTAACCTCATGAGCCAAGAATTACCACAAAACATTGGCATTTGATGTGAAATAGAAGAAATAAAGAGATGTCCATTTAATGGCGAAATAGCACAAAGTGAATTCAGAAAACCTGTGTGCTGCCCATGATCTCTGTATGCTAGGTGGGTACTGCAGTGATTATTGAGGGCTGTTGTCCTGGTGCATTGCTCTGTCGAGAAGAGGGCAGTCGCCCTGTGCAGTGATATGACCTGAAAGTGCTATTTTCCTGTGTGCGCTGTTACAAACTCCTTATGTCATGAGGGGGCCATGGTGAAGTGAGAGGGCTGTCGACCTGGATCAGCATATGTTAAATGTTTATAATGTTATATTGTTATGTTAAATGTTTATAAAGTGCTGACTAGGCACATTTTACAGAGGGGTGAACACCAGGATAGATTTAAGCGTGTTTACTAAAACATAAAAGCTTTCAGCTGTTTCCTGAAAATGCTATAGCTTGGGATTTTACATAAAGCCGGAGGGAGCTCATTCCAGTATCTAGGCGCAAGATATGAGAAGGCTCTACCTCCAGTGCGGACAAGCCGAATTTGGGGAACCTGCAGGAGATCCTGAGCGCTAGATCTGAGATTCCTGCATGGAGAGTATTTCAATAGTTTTTTTTGCAGATAAAGGGGGCCTCTTTCATTCAGTGCATTGTATGTCGGGCAGCAAACCTTGAAAAAGGATCTCTTCTTTACTGACAGCGAGTGCAGTTCTCTCAACAGAGGAGCCGAAGATGTACCTGCGGGTCAGTTTAAAATCATTCTTGCTGCAGTATTTTGGATCACTTGGAGTTTTGCCAATAGGGTCTCTCCTACTTCAGCCAACAAAGCATCCCTGTAATCCAGACGGCTGATTACCATGGCCTGGACTAGTGTTCTACGGTGGGAGGTGGGCATATAGGGTAGGATTTTCTCAGGAGCCGAAGACCATAGTAGCATGAGCTTGTTGTGGCCACTATGTGATCTTTCATACTCAGAACCCGGTCCAGTTTTAGAGCCAGGTTTTTTACTGTAAATTTGGGAGGGGGGGCCAGGCCAATTGAGCCGGCCACCAATCCTCCTACCAGAAGTCCATGGCTTTGCCCATGAACATCAGCTCAGTTTTTTCCGGATTCAACTGGAGACAATTAGCAGTCATCCAGTTTGAGATGGCAAGCATACTGGGGCGAAGCGGGTTTTGCCGAGCACTGGGTTCGGACCGATGCAACTGCGTATCGTCAGCATACGAGATGATCTCAATACCCAGCCGCTCGACAATCCCTGCCAGCGGTGCCATATATAGATTTAAGAGGGTTGGGCTTAAAGAAGAGCCCTGCGGAACGCCATTGTTGAGATGCCTTTTTTCAGAGGTGTAAGGTCCCAGCATTACGGTTTGAGTTCTCTCAGACAAAAAGTGCTTAAGCCACTTAAGTGAAGCCCCCTTGATACCACAGGTTACAAATCTCTTTGCCAGCTTAGAATGCGAGATGGTATCAAAAGCTGCGGAGAGATCTAGGAGGATCAGAATTGCTGAGCCTCCCGCAGCTATATGTCTGAGAGAATCGGTCACAGCCAGAATTGCCGTCTTGTGCTAAAACCCGTCCGAAACCCCGACTGGGATGGATCCAAGAGATGGTTATCTTCCAAGTAGGTACTTAGTTGTTTGTTAATTATACCTTCCAATGTTTTGCTCAACAAAGGTAGCAAGGAGATGGGCAGGTAATTTCCAAGAATTCTCAAAGCATACAGCTGTGAAGGAGAAGCAAGCCATTACCTGTAGAGGAAGAGCAACAATTCAACTACCTAACAATCCAGGAGGACCCAAGACCTGCCGCAGGATTCAGGGAGGCTTACCACATAGGCGGAGAAGCGTGTGGCCGCCTACCGCCTTTACAGTAGCATCCAGCCTTCTGCTCACCGCTGGGCCACACACGCGTGTCAGGGCACTCCAAAGCTCCACTCCATTGAGAGTGGGTAAGGCTGAATACTTGGTCAACAATACTGGGCTTGCTGTGACTGACACACGACAGCAGTGAGGCACTTTGAAAAGCCATCATGGACCTTCTAAGACTTGAACTCACTTGCATGGCCTTGCTGGAATGTCACCTCACATAAAAAGGGAATAATATTGATCCTTTTACAGGGGAAGTTGAACTCGAGAGCTTATACAAGGAAAGTTAGTGTGCCTGCCTTAGGAAGACTGTGTATATTATTTGTACACAAAATACATGGACAGATATACGTGGAGGCCAATGCACCACCCATCTAATGCATGGTAATCTAAGACAGCGCAATGTGCTCCCTAGCATTAGGGGATTTTTTTTAAAGCCATTATGTATATTATTTTTGCACAAAATACATGGGTAGATGGACAGCAATGCCAAAAGCACCACCCATGTAATGTCTAACTAACGCATGGTAATGCAAGGTAGCATGACACTCTGCCTTGGGCTAGATTTTTTTTTTTGTTTTTAGAAAGCCATGCAAAAATTATCCTATGAGGCTATTTTGTCTTTATATGTGTGCTGAAGGAAGCAGCATACATGCAAAGAGGAAATAACGAGGAGAAATAAAGATATTTCTCTTTGTTAAGCAAGCCTCAGGTAGACTTACTAGTTTTTTCTATGTAAATATGGGTTTGCGTTAAAATAAAATAGGATGCATTGGAATGCCTAAGCATGACCCATGTAATGCCTACCTGATGTAAGATACCACCAGGCAGGGCAATGTACTGCCTTGCTTTAGTGGGTTTTTTTTTTTTACAAAGCCAAGCATATGAGATTTGTATAGCACTGTAAATCCCAAAATAGATTTTGCGTCAAGGTTGTGCCGTTAAACAAATGATGCAACCCTCAGGCACAATCTGGGCCTCCACTTATACATTTATTTATTTTTTAACTCAGCCACAAACAAATTGGTAAGAAGGAGAAAACTGACAGTAAATCTGTTCTGCTTAATTGGTCGCAAAGTCTGAATTTTAAAATATCTTCTGAAGTTTAGGCACCTCCTACAGAGATCTGTGTGTTCCTAGTAAGTTTAACTGAATAATATTGGCAAGATAACTCTGGAGGCTAATGCACTTGCAGGAAAGATCTGCGTTTTGTCCAGCCCCAGTTTTGACTCAAAGTAGCATTGAGGGTTAATGTGTCTCCTGCAAAGCACAACCTGTAACATGCAGATGAAAGCTTTTATTTTGTGTCGATAGGTAAATGGGTTACACAGAGATCCTTATGTTACTAGCAATTGCACTGTCATTCTTCTAATATAGCACAGTGAGCAATAAAGATGATGCATGTGAGAGATGATATGTGACGTCCACACCTTGTAACCCCACTGTCAAATGTAACATATCCTGTGAATTGGTTTACAAATATACATGATTTATTGTATATGTAATGTGTACGTGTTATGTAAAGCGCTCTGACACCCTACATTGGGATGAGTAGCGTTGTAAAAGAAAAAAATAGTGGTATTTAAATTGTTATTTTAACGACTCGTTAGGGGTAGCAAGCACTATATAGATGCATTTTACTTTGAATAAATACTGGGAAAGACCAACACATCTGACATTCTTACAGTGCATGAATATCTCATATACAAGGACTAAACAAACTAAAAAGCATGCCTCTCTTAAGAATGTGTGAAGTGCCATCAAGGTATGTACCTTTGTTTTCACTCCACCGTTTTCGAATCTAGGTGTGAGGCTCCAGACCTCCCTCAGCCTGGCGACTCAAACAAAAGGAGGCCTGATGGCCCCTTTGTTATAAGCCCAGCTTGAGTCTAAAATAAGAAAGCCCCGTCCACACTTGCTCGTTGCTGCAGATTGAAAGCAATTGCACAAACAACAAGTGATGGACCGAATGTGGATCAATGTCACACATTCCCCCAGTCAAAAGATCTGGGCCCAAATCCATCGTTTTTTTGCACTCCACACCACCCTGGGTTAGACAATGGCGATATGCAAATCAGCTCTGACCCTGTTGCCCCATGGGAACAGTCCAGTCCGAACTACAAAAGCCATGTCCTTCCCAGAACGGAATCAAGCATCCGAGGACCGGACCGGTTTCGAGGTAACACCTCTCATCAGCCCGGCTAGCTTGACTCCAAGTGGTGTGGAGTGCCTGGGACCCACGTCTGGGCATCCCCAGCGCACTTAGGGCGGCAATTGCAAAAACAACAAGTGATGGACCGAATGTGGATCAATGTCACACATTACCCCAGTCAAAAGATCTGGGCCCAAATCCATCGTTTTTTTGCACTCCACACCACCCTGGGTTAGACAATGGCGATATGCAAATCAGCTCTGACCCTGTTGCCCCATGGGAACAGTCCAGTCCGAACTACAAAAGCCATGTCCTTCCCAGAACGGAATCAAGCATCCGAGGACCGGACCGGTTTCGAGGTAACACCTCTCATCAGCCCGGCTAGCTTGACTCCAAGTGGTGTGGAGTGCCTGGGACCCACGTCTGGGCATCCCCAGCGCACTTAGGGCGGCAATTGCAAAAACAACAAGTGATGGACCGAATGTGGATCAATGTCACACATTCCCCCAGTCAAAAGATCTGGGCCCAAATCCATCGTTTTTTTGCACTCCACACCACCCTGGGTTAGACAATGGCGATATGCAAATCAGCTCTGACCCTGTTGCCCCATGGGAACAGTCCAGTCCGAACTACAAAAGCCATGTCCTTCCCAGAACGGAATCAAGCATCCGAGGACCGGACCGGTTTCGAGGTAACACCTCTCATCAGCCCGGCTAGCTTGACTCCAAGTGGTGTGGAGTGCCTGGGACCCACGTCTGGGCATCCCCAGCGCACTTAGGGCGGCAATTGCAAAAACAACAAGTGATGGACCGAATGTGGATCAATGTCACACATTCCCCCAGTCAAAAGATCTGGGCCCAAATCCATCGTTTTTTTGCACTCCACACCACCCTGGGTTAGACAATGGCGATATGCAAATCAGCTCTGACCCTGTTGCCCCATGGGAACAGTCCAGTCCGAACTACAAAAGCCATGTCCTTCCCAGAACGGAATCAAGCATCCGAGGACCGGACCGGTTTCGAGGTAACACCTCTCATCAGCCCGGCTAGCTTGACTCCAAGTGGTGTGGAGTGCCTGGGACCCACGTCTGGGCATCCCCAGCGCACTTAGGGCGGCAATTGCAAAAACAACAAGTGATGGACCGAATGTGGATCAATGTCACACATTCCCCCAGTCAAAAGATCTGGGCCCAAATCCATCGTTTTTTTGCACTCCACACCACCCTGGGTTAGACAATGGCGATATGCAAATCAGCTCTGACCCTGTTGCCCCATGGGAACAGTCCAGTCCGAACTACAAAAGCCATGTCCTTCCCAGAACGGAATCAAGCATCCGAGGACCGGACCGGTTTCGAGGTAACACCTCTCATCAGCCTGGCTAGCTTGACTCCAAGTGGTGTGGAGTGCCTGGGACCCACGTCTGGGCATCCCCAGCGCACTTAGGGCGGCAATTGCAAAAACAACAAGTGATGGACCGAATGTGGATCAATGTCACACATTCCCCCAGTCAAAAGATCTGGGCCCAAATCCATCGTTTTTTTGCACTCCACACCACCCTGGGTTAGACAATGGCGATATGCAAATCAGCTCTGACCCTGTTGCCCCATGGGAACAGTCCAGTCCGAACTACAAAAGCCATGTCCTTCCCAGAACGGAATCAAGCATCCGAGGACCGGACCGGTTTCGAGGTAACACCTCTCATCAGCCCGGCTAGCTTGACTCCAAGTGGTGTGGAGTGCCTGGGACCCACGTCTGGGCATCCCCAGCGCACTTAGGGCGGCAATTGCAAAAACAACAAGTGATGGACCGAATGTGGATCAATGTCACACATTCCCCCAGTCAAAAGATCTGGGCCCAAATCCATCGTTTTTTTGCACTCCACACCACCCTGGGTTAGACAATGGCGATATGCAAATCAGCTCTGACCCTGTTGCCCCATGGGAACAGTCCAGTCCGAACTACAAAAGCCATGTCCTTCCCAGAACGGAATCAAGCATCCGAGGACCGGACCGGTTTCGAGGTAACACCTCTCATCAGCCCGGCTAGCTTGACTCCAAGTGGTGTGGAGTGCCTGGGACCCACGTCTGGGCATCCCCAGCGCACTTAGGGCGGCAATTGCAACAAGCATTTACAATGCAATGGTCTCGGCATCATTAAAGGTGGAGCTATTGGCATTGCTCATGACATTTCTTTTTTTTCTTTAAATCATAAATAGATGGCATTGTCATTTACATTGCCAATACACGGCACTCTGCACTCAACAGCACACACCACTCTGCACTCAACAGCACACACCACTCTGCACCTGCACTCACTGCTCTGCACACTCACTCTGCACTCACTACTCTGCATTCCGCACTCACTACTCACTAGTCACTGCTCTGCACTCACTGCTCTGCACTCACTGCTCTGCACTCACTGCTCTGCACTCACTGCTCTGCACTCACTACTCTGCACTCACTACTCTGCACTCACTACTCTGCAATCTGCACTCACTACTCTGCACTCACTACTCACTACTCTGCACTCACTACTCACTACTCTGCACTCACTACTCACTACTCTGCACTCACTACTCTGCACTCACTACTCACTACTCTGCACTCACTACTCACTACTCTGCACTCACTACTCACTACTCTGCACTCACTACTCTGCAATCTGCACTCAATGCTCTGCACTCACTACTCTGCACTCACTACCCACTACTCTGCACTCACTACTCACTACTCTGCACACTACTCACTACTCTGCGCTCACTACTCACTACTCTGCACTCACTACTCGGCACTCACTACTCGGCACTCACTACTCGGCACTCACTACTCACTACTCTGCACTCACTACTCACTACTCTGCACTCATTTCTCTGCACTCTGCACTCACTACTCACTACTCTGTACTCACTACTCTGCACTCACTACTCTGCACTCACTACTCACTACTCTGCACTCACTACTCTGCACTCAATACTCACTACTCTGCACTCACTACTCTGCACTCACTACTCTGCACTCACTACTCTGTCTCACTACTCACTACTCTGCACTCACTACTCACTACTCTGCACTCACTACTCACTACTCTGAACTCACTACTCTGCACTCACTACTCACTACTCTGCACTCACTACTCTGCACTCACTACTCTGCACTCACTACTCTGCACTCACTACTCTGCACTCACTACTCACTACTCTGCACTCACTACTCACTACTCTGCACTCACTACTCACTACTCTGCACTCACTACTCTGCACTCACTACTCACTACTCTGCACTCACTACTCACTACTCTGCACTCACTACTCACTACTCTGCACTCACTACTCTGCAATCTGCACTCACTACTCTGCACTCACTACTCACTACTCTGCACTCACTACCCACTACTCTGCACTCACAACTCACTAATCTGCACACTACTCACTACTCTGCACTCACTACTCACTACTCGGCACTCACTACTCGGCACTCACTACTCTGCACTCACTACTCACTACTCTGCACTCACTACTCACTACTCTGCACTCACTACTCACTACTCTGCACTCACTACTCACTACTCTGCACTTACTACTCACTACTCTGCACTCACTACTCTGCAATCTGCACTCACTACTCTGCACTCACTACTCACTACTCTGCACTCACTACCCACTACTCTGCACTCACTACTCACTACTCTGCACACTACTCACTACTCTGCACTCACTACTCACTACTCTGCACTCACTACTCGGCACTCACTACTCTGCACTCACTACTCTGCACTCACTACTCACTACTCTGCACTCACTACTCACTACTATGCTCACACTACTCACTACTCTGCACTCTGCACTCACTACTCACTACTCTGCACTCACTACTCTGTACTCACTACTCTGCACTCACTACTCAATACTCTGCACTCACTACTCACTACTCTGCACTCACTACTCTGCACTCACTACTCTGCACTCACTACTCTGCACTCACTACTCACTACTCTGCACTCACTACTCACTACTCTGCACTCACTACTCACTACTCACCACTCACTACTCACTACTCTGCACTCACTACTCTGCACTCACTACTCTGCACTCACTACTCTGCACTCACTACTCACTACTCTGCACTCACTACTCACTACTCTGCACTCACTACTCTGCACTCACTACTCTGCACTCACTACTCACTACTCTGCACTCACTACTCTGCACTCACTACTCACTACTCTGCACTCACTACTCACTACTCTGCACTCACTACTCTGCACTCACTACTCACTACTCTACACTCACTACTCTGCACTCACTACTCACTACTCTGCTACTCACTACTCTGCACTCACTACTCTGCACTCACTACTCACTACTCTGCACTCACTACTCACTACTCTGCACTCACTACTCACTACTCTGAACTCACTACTCACTACTCTGCACTCACTACTCTGCACTCACTACTCACTACTCTGCACTCACTACTCGGCACTCACTACTCGGCACTCACTACTCTGCACTCACTACTCACTACTCTGCACTCACTACTCACTACTCTGCACCCACTACTCACTACTCTGCACTCTGCACTCACTACTCACTACTCTGCACTCACTACTCTGTACTCACTACTCTGCACTCACTACTCAATACTCTGCACTCACTACTCTGCACTCACTACTCACTACTCTGCACTCACTACTCTGCACTCACTACTCACTACTCTGCACTCACTACTCTGCACTCACTACTCACTACTCTGCACTCACTACTCACTACTCTACACTCACTACTCTGCACTCACTACTCACCACTCACTACTCACTACTCTGCACTCACTACTCACTACTCTGCACTCACTCCTCACTACTCTGCACTCACTCCTCACTACTCTGCACTCACTCCTCACTACTCTGCACTCACTACTCTGCACTCACTACTCACTACTCACTACTCTGCACTCACTACTCACTACTCTGCACTCACTACTCACTACTCTGCACTCACTACTCACTACTCTGCACTCACTACTCACTACTCTGCACTCTTCACTCACTACTCACTACTCTGCACTCTGCACTCACTACTCACTACTCTGCACTCACTACTCTGTACTCACTACTCTGCACTCACTACTCAATACTCTGCACTCACTACTCTGCACTCACTACTCACTACTCTGCACTCTGCACTCACTACTCACTACTCTGCACTCACTACTCTGTACTCACTACTCTGCACTCACTACTCAATACTCTGCACTCACTACTCTGCACTCACTACTCACTACTCTGCACTCACTACTCTGCACTCAATACTCACTACTACTCTGCACTCACTACTCACTACTCTGCACTCACTACTCTGCACTCACTACTCACTACTCTGCACTCACTACTCAATACTCTACACTCACTACTCTGCACTCACTACTCACCACTCACTACTCACTACTCTGCACTCACTCCTCACTACTCTGCACTCACTCCTCACTACTCTGCACTCACTACTCACTACTCTGCACTCACTACTCTGCACTCACCACTCACTACTCTGCACTCACTACTCACTACTCTGCACTCACTACTCACTACTCTGCACTCTGCACTCACTACTCTGCACTCACTACTCTGCACTCACTACTCACTACTCTGCACTCACTACTCACTACTCACTACTCTGCACTCACTACTCACTACTCTGCACTCACTACTCACTACTCTGAACTCACTACTCTGAACTCACTACCCTGCACTCACTACTCACTACTCTGCACTCACTACTCACTACTCTGCACTCACTACTCACTACTCTGCACTTACTACTCTGCACTCACTACTCTGCACTCAGTACTCTGCACTTACTACTCTGCACTCACTACTCTGCACTCACTACTCTGCACTCACTACTCTGCACTCACTACTCTGCACTCACTACTCACTACTCTGCACTCACTACCCACTACTCTGCACTCACTACTCACTACTCTGCACACTACTCACTACTCTGCACTCACTACTCACTACTCTGCACTCACTACTCACTACTCTGTACTCACTACTCTGCACTCACTACTCAATACTCTGCACTCACTACTCTGCACTCACTACTCTGCATTCACTACTCTGCACTCACTACTCTGCACTCACTACTCTGCAATCTGCACTCACTACTCTGCACTCACTACTCACTACTCTGCACTCACTACTCACTACTCTGCACTCACTACTCACTACTCTGCACTCACTACTCTGCACTCACTACTCACTACTCTGCACTCACTACTCACTACTCTGCACTCACTACTCTGCAATCTGCACTAAATACTCTGCACTCACTACTCTGCACTCACTACCCACTACTCTGCACTCACTACTCACTACTCTGCACACTACTCACTACTCTGCGCTCACTACTCACTACTCTGCACTCACTACTCGGCACTCACTACTCGGCACTCACTACTCGGCACTCACTACTCAGCACTCACTACTCACTACTCTGCACTCACTACTCACTACTCTGCACTCACTACTCACTACTCTGCACTCTGCACTCACTACTCACTACTCTGCACTAACTACTCACTACTCTGTACTCACTACTCTGCACTCACTACTCAAAACTCTGCACTCACTACTCTGCACTCACTACTCACTACTCTGCACTCACTACTCTGCACTCACTACTCACTACTCTACACTCACTACTCTGCACTCACTTTTCACTACTCTGCACTCACTACTCACTACTCTGCACTCACTACTCACTACTCTGCACTCACTACTCACTACTCTGAACTCACTACTCACTACTCTGCACTCACTACTCTGCACTCACTACTCTGCACTCACTACTCACTACTCTGCACTCACTACTCTGCACTCACTACTCACTACTCTGCACTCACTACTCACTACTCTGCACTCACTACTCTGCACTCACTACTCTGCACTCACTACTCTGTACTCACTACTTTGCACTCTGCACTCACTACTCTGCACTCACTACTCACTACTCTGCACTCACTACTCACTACTCTGCACTCACTACTCACTACTCTGCACTCACTACTCTGCACTCACTACTCACTACTCTGCACTCACTACTCACTACTCTGCACTCACTACTCTGCAATCTGCACTCACTACTCTGCACTCACTACCCACTACTCAGCACTCACTACCCACTACTCTGCACTCACTACCCACTACTCTGCACTCACTACTCACTACTCTGCACACTACTCACTACTCTGCACTCACTACTCACTACTCGGCACTCACTACTCGGCACTCACTACTCTGCACTCACTACTCACTACTCTGCACTCACTACTCACTACTCTGCACTCACTACTCACTACTCTGTACTCACTACTCTGCACTCACTACTCAATACTCTGCACTCACTACTCTGTACTCACTACTCACTACTCTGCACTCACTACTCACTACTCACTACTCTGCACTCACTACTCTACACTCACTACTCACTACTCACTACTCTGCACTCACTACTCACTACTCACTACTCACTACTCTGCACTCACTACTCTACACTCACTACTCACTACTCTGCACTCACTACTCTGCACTCACTACTCACTACTCTGCACTCACTACTCACTACTCTGCACTCACTACTCACTACTCTGCACTCACTACTCTGCACTCACTACTCTGCACTCACTACTCACTACTCTGCACTCACTACTCTGCACTCACTACTCACTACTCTGCACTCACTACATACTACTCTGCACTCACTACTTACTACTCTGCACTCACTACTCACTACTCTGCACTCACTACTCACTACTCTGCACTCTGCACTCACTACTCTACACTCACTACTCTGCACTCACTACTCACTACTCTGCACTCACTACTCACTACTCTGCACTCACTACTCTGCACTCACTACTCACTACTCTACACTCACTACTCTGCACTCACTACTCTGCACTCACTACTCTGCACTCACTACTCACTACTCTGCACTCACTACTCACTACTCTGCACTCACTACTCACTACTCTGCACTCACTACTCTGCACTCACTACTCTGCACTCACTACTCACTACTCTGCACTCACTACTCACTACTCTGCACTCACTACTCTGCACTCACTACTCACTACTCTGCACTCACTACTCACTACTCACTACTCTGCACTCACTACTCTGCACTCACTACTCTGCACTCACTACTCACCACTCACTACTCACTACTCTGCACTCACTACTCACTACTCTGCACTCACTACTCTGCACTCACTACTCACCACTCACTACTCACTACTCTGCACTCACTACTCACCACTCACTACTCACTACTCTGCACTCACTACTCACCACTCACTACTCACCACTCACTACTCACTTCTCTGCACTCACTACTCACTACTCTGCACTTACTACTCACCACTCACCACTCACTACTCTGCACTCACTACTCACCACTCACAACTCACCACTCACTACTCACTACTCTGCACTCACTACTCACTACTCTGCACTCACTACTCACTACTCTGCACTCACTACTCACTACTCACTACTCTGCACTCACTACTCACTACCCTGCGCTCACTACTCACTATTCACTACTCTGCACTCACTACTCTGCACTCACTACTCTGCACTCACTACTCTGCACTCACTACTCTGCACTCACTACTCTGCACTCTGCACTCACTACTCTGCACTCTGCACTCACTACTCTGCACTCACTACTCTGCACTCTGTACTCACTACTCACACTCTGCACTCACACTCTGCACTCACTACTCACACTCTGCACTCACTACTCACACTCTGCACTCACTACTCTGCACTCACTACTTCACACTCTGCACTCACACTCTGCACTCACTACTTCACACTCTGCACTCACACTCTGCTCACTCACTCTGCACTCACTACTCTGCACTCACTACTCACTACTCTGCACTCACTACTCTGCACTCACTACTCACTACTCTGCACTCACTACTCTGCACTCACTACTCTGCACTCACTACTCACTACTCTGCACTCACTACTCACTACTCTGCACTCACTACTTTGCACTCACTACTCTGCACTCACTACTCACTACTCTGCACTCACTACTCACTACTCTGCACTCACTACTCTGCACTCACTACTCACTACTCTGCACTCACTACTCACTACTCTGCACTCACTACTCACTACTCACTACTCTGCACTCACTACTCTGCACTCACTACTCTGCACTCACTACTCACCACTCACTACTCACCACTCACTACTCACTACTCTGCACGCACTACTCACTACTCTGCACTCACTACTCTGCACTCACTACTCACCACTCACTACTCACTACTCTGCACTCACTACTCACCACTCACTACTCACTACTCTGCACTCACTACTCACCACTCACTACTCACCACTCACTACTCACTTCTCTGCACTCACTACTCACTACTCTGCACTCACTACTCACTACTCTGCACTCACTACTCACTACTTTGCACTCACTACTCACTACTCACTACTCTGCACTCACTACTCACTATTCTGCACTCACTACTCACTACTCTGCACTTACTACTCACCACTCACCACTCACTACTCTGCACTCACTACTCACCACTCACAACTCACCACTCACTACTCACTACTCTGCACTCACTACTCACTACTCTGCACTCACTACTCACTACTCTGCACTCACTACTCACTACTCACTACTCTGCACTCACTACTCACTACTCTGCACTCACTACTCACTACTCTGCACTCACTACTCACTACTCTGCACTCACTACTCACTACTCACTACTCTGCACTCACTACTCACTACTCTGCACTCACTACTCACTACTCTGCGCTCACTACTCACTACTCACTACTCTGCACTCACTACTCTGCACTCACTACTCTGCACTCACTACTCTGCACTCACTACTCTGCACTCACTACTCTGCACTCTGTACTCACTACTCACACTCTGCACTCACACTCTGCACTCACTGCTCACACTCTGCACTCACTACTCACACTCTGCACTCACTACTCTGCACTCACTACTCACACTCTGCACTCACTACTCTGCACTCACTACTCTGCACTCACACTTACACTCTGCACTCACACTCTGCACTCAACTCTGCACGTTGCATTCACACTCTGCACACTCACTCTGCACTCACTACTTCACACTCTGCACTCACACTCTGCTCACTCACTCTGCACTCACTACTTCACACTCTGCACTCACACTCTGCTCACTCACTCTGCACTCACTACTTCACACTCTGCACTCTGCGCACTCTGAACTGTGCGCACTCTGCACTCACACTATAATAATCCTTATGCAGAATTCCTCTAAAGTATAAGCAGCTTGGGTTTTTCCTATAGGCGCCAAAGAGTCAATGATAGGAAAAGAGGGCAGAGAGTGCTAACCCCATCTCCCCACCCACAGACAACCAAAAATTATCTTCTGCGTTGCTTTGTTCTAATAATATGAATAAGGAATTTAAAGTATATGTATGGGCGAGTGGAAGGTGATCTATCGTATTCAATATATTTTAACACAATTGGTGCTCATGGTTACCTTTACAAACGTGAGATAAAGATGATGCTCACTTTTTAGTTATATAAGGATATTTTGTCGAGTACATTCAAGTTCAACCCACTGGCTGTAAGCAACAAGCTGAGGATCAACAGGTGCGAAACAGCGTGGCGGGCGCGCACGAGACGCAGCGTGGGCGTGCACATCAGCTGAAGATCCCCGGAGAAGACACGGAGTCTGCCTGCTGCCATGACTGACCCGCTGCGAGGGAAAGAGCCCGGTGAGTGGGGGTCGAGGGGGGGGGCAGAGAGGGAGTGGGCAGAGAGGGAGGGTGTGTGTGTGTGTGCGTGTGTGTGTGTGTGCGTGCGTGAGTGAGTGTGTGCTTCCGTGAGTGTGAATGTGGAGCAAGAGATGTGCACGGCTCCAGGAGGCTCGGCGTGCGCGTCCACGAGATGCAATCGGCGCTCGTTCACAGCTCTGGCTCCGTTGAGAGTGAACTCCGTGACAATAGGTCTCGAAGCCGAGACCTAAAAACAACAAGTGATGGACCGAATGTGGATCAATGTCACACATTCCCCCAGTCAAAAGATCTGGGCCCAAATCCATCGTTTTTTTGCACTCCACACCACCCTGGGTCAGACAATGGCGATATGCAAATCAGCTCTGACCCTGTTGCCCCATGGGAACAGTCCAGTCCGAACTACAAAAGCCATGTCCTTCCCAGAACGGAATCAAGCATCCGAGGACCGGACCGGTTTCGAGGTAACACCTCTCATCAGCCCGGCTAGCTTGACTCCAAGTGGTGTGGAGTGCCTGGGACCCACGTCTGGGCATCCCCAGCGCACTTAGGGCGGCAATTGCAAAAACAACAAGTGATGGACCGAATGTGGATCAATGTCACACATTCCCCCAGTCAAAAGATCTGGGCCCAAATCCATCGTTTTTTTGCACTCCACACCACCCTGGGTTAGACAATGGCGATATGCAAATCAGCTCTGACCCTGTTGCCCCATGGGAACAGTCCAGTCCGAACTACAAAAGCCATGTCCTTCCCAGAACGGAGTCAAGCATCCGAGGACCGGACCGGTTTCGAGGTAACACCTCTCATCAGCCCGGCTAGCTTGACTCCAAGTGGTGTGGAGTGCCTGGGACCCACGTCTGGGCATCCCCAGCGCACTTAGGGCGGCAATTGCAAAAACAACAAGTGATGGACCGAATGTGGATCAATGTCACACATTCCCCCAGTCAAAAGATCTGGGCCCAAATCCATCGTTTTTTTGCACTCCACACCACCCTGGGTTAGACAATGGCGATATGCAAATCAGCTCTGACCCTGTTGCCCCATGGGAACAGTCCAGTCCGAACTACAAAAGCCATGTCCTTCCCAGAACGGAATCAAGCATCCGAGGACCGGACCGGTTTCGAGGTAACACCTCTCATCAGCCCGGCTAGCTTGACTCCAAGTGGTGTGGAGTGCCTGGGACCCACGTCTGGGCATCCCCAGCGCACTTAGGGCGGCAATTGCAAAAACAACAAGTGATGGATCGAATGTGGATCAATGTCACACATTCCCCCAGTCAAAAGATCTGGGCCCAAATCCATCGTTTTTTGTGGTGTGGAGTGCAAAAAAACGATGGATTTGGGCCCAGATCTTTGGACTGGGGTGAGTGTGTGACATTGATCCACATTCGGTCCATCACCTCTTGTGTTTGCATATTCCGCCCTAAGTGCGCTGGGGATGCCCAGACGTGGGTCCCAGGCACTCCACACCACTTGGAGTCAAGCTAGCCGGGCTGATGAGAGGTGTTACCTCGAAACCGGTCCGGTCCTCGGATGCTTGATTCCGTTCTGGGAAGGACATGGCTTTTGTAGTTCGGACTGGACTGTTCCCATGGGGCACAGGGTCAGAGCTGATTTGCATATCGCCATTGTCTAACCCGGGGTGGTGTGGAGTGCAAAAAAACGATGGATTTGGGCCCAGATCTTTGGACTGGGGTGAGTGTGTGACATTGATCCACATTCGGTCCATCACCTGTTGTGTTTGCATATTCCGCCCTAAGTGCGCTGGGGATGCCCAGACGTGGGTCCCAGGCACTCCACACCACTTGGAGTCAAGCTAGCCGGGCTGATGAGAGGTGTTACCTCGAAACCGGTCCGGTCCTCGGATGCTTGATTCCGTTCTGGGAAGGACATGGCTTTTGTAGTTCGGACTGGACTGTTCCCATGGGGCACAGGGTCAGAGCTGATTTGCATATCGCCATTGTCTAACCCGGGGTGGTGTGGAGTGCAAAAAAACGATGGATTTGGGCCCAGATCTTTGGACTGGGGTGAGTGTGTGACATTGATCCACATTCGGTCCATCACCTGTTGTGTTTGCATATTCCGCCCTAAGTGCGCTGGGGATGCCCAGACGTGGGTCCCAGGCACTCCACACCACTTGGAGTCAAGCTAGCCGGGCTGATGAGAGGTGTTACCTCGAAACCGGTCCGGTCCTCGGATGCTTGATTCCGTTCTGGGAAGGACATGGCTTTTGTAGTTCGGACTGGACTGTTCCCATGGGGCACAGGGTCAGAGCTGATTTGCATATCGCCATTGTCTAACCCGGGGTGGTGTGGAGTGCAAAAAAACAATGGATTTGGGCCCAGATCTTTGGACTGGGGTGAGTGTGTGACATTGATCCACATTCGGTCCATCACCTGTTGTGTTTGCATATTCCGCCCTAAGTGCGCTGGGGATGCCCAGACGTGGGTCCCAGGCACTCCACACCACTTGGAGTCAAGCTAGCCGGGCTGATGAGAGGTGTTACCTCGAAACCGGTCCGGTCCTCGGATGCTTGATTCCGTTCTGGGAAGGACATGGCTTTTGTAGTTCGGACTGGACTGTTCCCATGGGGCACAGGGTCAGAGCTGATTTGCATATCGCCATTGTCTAACCCGGGGTGGTGTGGAGTGCAAAAAAACGATGGATTTGGGCCCAGATCTTTGGACTGGGGTGAGTGTGTGACATTGATCCACATTCGGTCCATCACCTGTTGTGTTTGCATATTCCGCCCTAAGTGCGCTGGGGATGCCCAGACGTGGGTCCCAGGCACTCCACACCACTTGGAGTCAAGCTAGCCGGGCTGATGAGAGGTGTTACCTCGAAACCGGTCCGGTCCTCGGATGCTTGATTCCGTTCTGGGAAGGACATGGCTTTTGTAGTTCGGACTGGACTGTTCCCATGGGGCACAGGGTCAGAGCTGATTTGAATATCGCCATTGTCTAACCCGGGGTGGTGTGGAGTGCAAAAAAACGATGGATTTGGGCCCAGATCTTTGGACTGGGGTGAGTGTGTGACATTGATCCACATTCGGTCCATCACCTGTTGTGTTTGCATATTCCGCCCTAAGTGCGCTGGGGATGCCCAGACGTGGGTCCC
This sequence comes from Lissotriton vulgaris, assembly GCF_964263255.1. Classification (NCBI taxonomy): domain Eukaryota; kingdom Metazoa; phylum Chordata; class Amphibia; order Caudata; family Salamandridae; genus Lissotriton; species Lissotriton vulgaris. Next base: position 1,514,498,396 of record NC_141687.1, on the reverse strand, counting down.
AGGCACTCCACACCACTTGGAGTCAAGCTAGCCTTGCTGATGAGAGGTGTTACCTCGAAACCGGTCCGGTCCTCTGATGCTTGATTCCGTTCTGGGAAGGACATGGCTTTTGTAGTTCGGACTGGACTGTTCCCATGGGGAACAGGGTCAGAGCTGATTTGCATATCGCCATTGTCTAACCCGGGGTGGTGTGGAGTGCAAAAAAACGATGGATTTGAGCCCAGATCTTTGGACTGGGGTGAGTGTGTGACATTGATCCACATTCGGTCCATCACCTGTTGTGTTTGCATATTCCGCCCTAAGTGCGCTGGGGATGCCCAGACGTGGGTCCCAGGCACTCCACACCACTTGGAGTCAAGCTAGCCGGGCTGATGAGAGGTGTTACCTCGAAACCGGTCCGGTCCTCGGATGCTTGATTCCGTTCTGGGAAGGACATGGCTTTTGTAGTTCGGACTGGACTGTTCCCATGGGGCATAGGGTCAGAGCTGATTTGCATATCGCCATTGTCTAACCCGGGGTGGTGTGGAGTGCAAAAAAACGATGGATTTGGGCCCAGATCTTTGGACTGGGGTGAGTGTGTGACATAGATCCACATTCGGTCCATCACCTGTTGTGTTTGCATATTCCGCCCTAAGTGCGCTGGGGATGCCCAGACGTGGGTCCCAGGCACTCCACACCACTTGGAGTCAAGCTAGCCGGGCTGATGAGAGGTGTTACCTCGAAACCGGTCCGGTCCTCGGATGCTTGATTCCGTTCTGGGAAGGACATGGCTTTTGTAGTTCGGACTGGACTGTTCCCATGGGGCACAGAGTCTCAGCTGATTTGCATATCGCCATTGTCTAACCCGGGGTGGTGTGGAGTGCAAAAAAACGATGGATTTGGGCCCAGATCTTTGGACTGGGGTGAGTGTGTGACATTGATCCACATTCGGTCCATCACCTGTTGTGTTTGCATATTCCGCCCTAAGTGCGCTGGGGATGCCCAGACGTGGGTCCCAGGCACTCCACACCACTTGGAGTCAAGCTAGCCGGGCTGATGAGAGGTGTTACCTCGAAACCGGTCCGGTCCTCGGATGCTTGATTCCGTTCTGGGAAGGACATGGCTTTTGTAGTTCGGACTGGACTGTTCCCATGGGGCACAGGGTCAGAGCTGATTTGCATATCGCCATTGTCTAACCCGGGGTGGTGTGGAGTGCAAAAAAACGATGGATTTGGGCCCAGATCTTTGGACTGGGGTGAGTGTGTGACATTGATCCACATTCGGTCCATCACCTGTTGTGTTTGCATATTCCGCCCTAAGTGCGCTGGGGATGCCCAGACGTGGGTCCCAGGCACTCCACACCACTTGGAGTCAAGCTAGCCGGGCTGATGAGAGGTGTTACCTCGAAACCGGTCCGGTCCTCGGATGCTTGATTCCGTTCTGGGAAGGACATGGCTTTTGTAGTTCGGACTGGACTGTTCCCATGGGGCACAGGGTCAGAGCTGATTTGCATATCGCCATTGTCTAACCCGGGGTGGTGTGGAGTGCAAAAAAACGATGGATTTGGGCCCAGATCTTTGGACTGGGGTGAGTGTGTGACATTGATCCACATTCGGTCCATCACCTGTTGTGTTTGCATATTCCGCCCTAAGTGCGCTGGGGATGCCCAGACGTGGGTCCCAGGCACTCCACACCACTTGGAGTCAAGCTAGCCGGGCTGATGAGAGGTGTTACCTCGAAACCGGTCCGGTCCTCGGATGCTTGATTCCGTTCTGGGAAGGACATGGCTTTTGTAGTTCGGACTGGACTGTTCCCATGGGGCACAGGGTCAGAGCTGATTTGCATATCGCCATTGTCTAACCCGGGGTGGTGTGGAGTGCAAAAAAACGATGGATTTGGGCCCAGATCTTTGGACTGGGGTGAGTGTGTGACATTGATCCACATTCGGTCCATCACCTGTTGTGTTTGCATATTCCGCCCTAAGTGCGCTGGGGATGCCCAGACGTGGGTCCCAGGCACTCCACACCACTTGGAGTCAAGCTAGCCGGGCTGATGAGAGGTGTTACCTCGAAACCGGTCCGGTCCTCGGATGCTTGATTCCGTTCTGGGAAGGACATGGCTTTTGTAGTTCGGACTGGACTGTTCCCATGGGGCACAGGGTCAGAGCTGATTTGCATATCGCCATTGTCTAACCCGGGGTGGTGTGGAGTGCAAAAAAACGATGGATTTGGGCCCAGATCTTTGGACTGGGGTGAGTGTGTGACATTGATCCACATTCGGTCCATCACCTGTTGTGTTTGCATATTCCGCCCTAAGTGCGCTGGGGATGCCCAGACGTGGGTCCCAGGCACTCCACACCACTTGGAGTCAAGCTAGCCGGGCTGATGAGAGGTGTTACCTCGAAACCGGTCCGGTCCTCGGATGCTAGATTCCGTTCTGGGAAGGACATGGCTTTTGTAGTTCGGACTGGACTGTTCCCATGGGGCACAGGGTCAGAGCTGATTTGCATATCGCCATTGTCTAACCCGGGGTGGTGTGGAGTGCAAAAAAACGATGGATTTGGGCCCAGATCTTTGGACTGGGGTGAGTGTGTGACATTGATCCACATTCGGTCCATCACCTGTTGTGTTTGCATATTCCGCCCTAAGTGCGCTGGGGATGCCCAGACGTGGGTCCCAGGCACTCCACACCACTTGGAGTCAAGCTAGCCGGGCTGATGAGAGGTGTTACCTCGAAACCGGTCCGGTCCTCGGATGCTTGATTCCGTTCTGGGAAGGACATGGCTTTTGTAGTTCGGACTGGACTGTTCCCATGGGGCACAGGGTCAGAGCTGATTTGCATATCGCCATTGTCTAACCCGGGGTGGTGTGGAGTGCAAAAAAACGATGGATTTGGGCCCAGATCTTTGGACTGGGGTGAGTGTGTGACATTGATCCACATTCGGTCCATCACCTGTTGTGTTTGCAGATTGAAAGCAGACAGCTTGCAAACGCTACTGAATGTGTTCCAGTGTTTTGAAAATTACATTAGGATGAGTTCAGCATATTTTACAGAGGGGCTAAACTTCTTGGCAGGGCGGATGGCATCCACCCTGTGAAAGTAGTGGGTGGACACCCTCCACCCGAGTGTACCCCCAACTTGTGCCCAGCACTTACTACATTGCACTTTTCTTCTCTCCCTTTTTCTCTGACATATATCTTGAAAGAACAACAGGCAAAAGTATGCATCGAATATCACCCCGAAAATCAAACTGTCCTACTGGGGGTAGTGTTTTTAATATTAACCCCTTCACTGCGGCGGCTATTTCGCCGCAGTGCTATGGGGGGAGGGCGGCCGAGCGGCGGGCGCATGCTGGTGACGGAACCGCTCCGTCACCAGCCGCGGTTGCGCTGTGCTCAGGATGGAGCGGGTCCGTCACGGCCCCGCCCACTCAATATAACGCTCAGTGCAGGCGCGGAATCCGCGCCGCGCAGGTATGCCGAGCGGGCCGTGACGGAACCGCTCCGTCATCAGCACAGCGTGACCGCGGCTGATGACGGAGTGGTTCCGTCACCAGCAGGGGAGGGCTTAACTGAGATATTTGGAATTAACCATTTATATAGTGCACACCACAACTGAGTTGTCTCCTGGCCCAAGGATAATTGGGGTTCTTAGGCAATTAATGATCACATTCATTTTTTTCCACTTCGCAACGATGAAAGGCTGAGTAGGCCTTGCTTGGGGGTTGAACCTGTTAGCCGCAGGATCTACGCCCATTTCGGCAATGGATTCTTGACCCACAAACAGAAAGCTGCCTTTGCTTTAAAATGAAAGCTATTGTTCTTTGCTTATTCTGTGCTTCTAAGAATAAAAACGTATAAAAGTTGGAGAGGGCCTGGCAACAATTAATCAGATCTAAAGCAACCGCTCACTCTGGAGCTATCTAATCATGTTCAACAGGGATGAATGTTTTGGAGCTTACGAATCATGTTAAAAAAAGATGAATGTGTAGGAGGTGATGGAAAAGTAAAACAAAAGCTTTGCAGAAAATATATATTCCGGATTATGGCACATATAAAATCCATTAGTCAGTTCTGTGATCCCTTTACAAGATTCAACTGCGTTTTTGACATTGTCACTTTCAAAGAAAATATGAAAGCATACCTTAGCAGCTTGAAAAGGTAATCTGCAATAGGATTCCCAGACATTTATCATATTCTGAGCCATAATCAGGATAGGCGTCCATGTCTGCCATGTAATTTCATATCTCAAAAATTACAAACAAGTGCCAAAGTAGCTCAATCAGCATCTTCAAGCATTTGTTAAGCTTCAGTACTGTGGTGAGAGAGCGCAATTTGAATAAAACGTATATCCGAGCCATATTTACAAGCATATCGTATAACGTAGGAATGAAATGTATATCGTAATATGAAGTTGACACTTATAGCATAAAGTTAACCGATGTAACCAAAGTAATATAGGAAATGTAACTGTATTTACTCTTGAACATGCGTTAGATTTAGAAGGCCAGTATACATAGTGGGCTAATGTAGAAATGTGTAGAAATGCTTACGAATTGAAGAACGTGCAAAGTAGAATTCATGTACATGTGTAACTTTAAATGGAGAAACGGCGAGAAATGTAACATGGAGAGATGTGCAGAGAAAATACAACGATGTAACGAATGAGAATGTAAAGTTATATTCTAGGTAGCTTATATTCTATGTAGAATGTATTCACTTAAGCAAACGATTTACTAAATGCGATTATATATAAATATGTGTTAAAGGTTATACTGTGTAGAAAGCTTCTTGTAAGAATGTTAGAAGGGTTTAGGTCATGTGTGATTTTAAACTAGCTGACCAAGGGTTCGCAGGAGTGTAGTCCGCTGTTTGTAATTTAGTGGGCTCACAGGAGTCGTGAATAGCCTTGATGTGAACGTGCGAGCCAAGGAGTCTAGTTCTTGCTAGATTTAAGGTGACAATGCCGGAAGAAGTTTATGGCCTAAACGTGATAAGAGACGCTTGGAATTTGAGTCTTGTTTTGAAATGACCATTCACAGGACCAAGAAAGGTTATGCATATAGTTATAAAGAGTAAAGTTCCGCTGAGGTGATAGACTTTTGCTCCGAAAGGGCAACTGATATGTCAATGAAGTCACCAGCAAGAAGACGAAGATGGCGCCTAAGGAGAAGGGTCAACTTAATGGACGACGGAAAGAGATGAAGCCATGGAAAAGAGCAAAGAATGAGATCATGGGGAAAGTCCGTGGTGGGCGTCGAAGGGGCGTTCCACCCATACTGTGATTGTGTATTTTAGGGACAGCACCCCGGGGAGAAGATAGCGAAGGCGAAGGCGAAGAGCTCAGAGTAGATGACTTGAGCAGATGCGCTGAGAAAGATCAGAGCGCAAGGGAGCAGTAGGCCGAGGACCCTTAGAGAGCGGATGGGTAGGCAGAGAGGGTACTGCTTCTCGATCGAAATTACCTTTAGAGGCTAAGAGAGTTTGTACTTCTTTGGAAGTCAAACTGCTGACACCTTTTTAGGTTAGGAACTTGCGAAGTAGGGATGTCACTTAGTATAGAGTAGGGACAGATTAACTTGATTATTTTTCTCTTTCTTTAGATGACGCAACGGAACCACATCATATCTATGCTTTTTAATTTGTTGATTCTCGAGCTGACTTTAATTGTATTCGTTTGTAGACTGAGGTTCTTTAGGGAATATATGTTCCTTCTAGTTCCTGTATATTTGATGAACCTTATCCTGAGAGGATTGTATATGCAACTTTTCTTAATTTTATATTAAATCTTTTAACCCTTATCAGTTGTAAGTGGTTCTTCAGAGTTGCGTCAGTCTATGGGGTTTATCTAACCTATGCGGGGTTTGTCTTTTACTCAATGACAGAAAACAACCGATCCAAAATTGACGAATGAGATAAGTTATCAAATTGATCATAAAAAGATATTAAAATCTCATTCCCCGCAGTTGGTAGCAGAGAAAGATGGTTTTCTTCTTGAGGAAGACAACCTAGGTCAGGTCTAAATTACCCCAAGGTCCCTAGTCATCGACGACCAGAAGAAGAATCCCTGCCGAAGAAGGTGCTGACGGTGCGTCGAGAGAAAAACAGCAGAGTCGGTCGAGAGTGAGTATAAGGGTCATGCATTGTAAGATTGCGGTATTTTGTGTTGTACCTGTGTTGTAATGTCAAGCGGAGTTGAATGCCTGTAGTGTGATTGAGGGAAGGTTGTGAACGCGCGCAACCGGATAAAATCTTAAGTTCAAGGAGAGCTTAAGTGGTTCGGGTGTATCGAACACCCAGAGTAATTTGTCTACCATTGAAAGGGGGTCATGAGGTACCATTGATCGCCCGACAGACCGATGATAGGGGGAGCGTAAGAGTGAGTGTATGAGTAACGGACGCTGGTCGTACGTTTACTGTGTGTAAGTAACCTATCAGTTGAGGCAAGCGTCTGACCGTAAGAGGGAAGACGTTTCGCCAGTTGAGGTGACAATTACAGTTAGACTGTGGCCGTACAGTCAGAGAAAAGTGATCGCTTGGACGGAAGTAGTCATTTTTCGGTGTATGAATGAAAACGCATGCAAGACCGTGAGACGAGTTGAGAACGGAGGGGAACTGCTGCAGAGGGAACGAGTGACGTCAGCGTAGAGCTGCGCTGAGATTGGTCGGTTAGCGTAGAACCGCGCTGGGATAGGCCGATTAGCGAGAGCCGCGTAGGGATTGGCTGGTTTGTCATCGGGACGTAAATAAGGAAGAGAGTAGAGGAAATTTGTAGATTATCAAAAATGAGGTGTTTTAAACGTTTAAGGGCGATCTTTAAGAGAGATAGAGGAAACTTGTATGCCGGAGAAGAAGCTCCACCAGAAGGCACACCAGCTTATCATATGGCAGTGAATGTAGGCTTACACTCGATATTATGGATCTCCGAGTGGAATAAGCTAACGGAAGGGAATAAGGAACTGACGTTTCCGAGATACGGAACGTTTAAGCTAGAAGTATTGAACCAACTGAAAGCGGTAATGCTTGCAACAAGACCTCTACCGAGGCCAACACAGTTCGAAGCCCTTAGTGCATGGTTTAGAGCAGCACACGAAAAGAGCTTAAGAAGACGCCAGGAAAGAGTAAGGCGATCGGTAAAAGCAGTGCAGGATGCTAAATGGGACGATGAAGCCAAAAAGTGGAGGGTGCAAAAGATAGAAGCAGACAAGCTGTACCCGATGCTAGAAGTTACGGGGGAAAAGAAACCTCTAGAAGAAGATGAGGATAGCGAGCCGGATGAGGATCTAATAGAGAGACTACTAACAGATAGACCACCTCCGTACAGCGGAGAAGCCGAAAGTCCTGTACTACAACAAGGGGACGGAGCTAGATGGGGGGAATATAAATCGCTTCCAGTAACAGAGTGGGATGCCAAGAAGGGTGAGGAAGTACCTCAATCTAGTTCCGAACAGAGAGTAGTAGGAAGATTCGTGGTCCAGAAGATGCCAGAAACGCAGTATGCAAGGTCGTATCAAATGCCAGATGCTCTACAAGTACCTGTTACCATAGGGCCTATAGTGTCAATCTACAACCCAGAAGGGGTCCAGCAGGAGGAACAGGCACGATGGGACAGAGAAAGGGCAGAGACAGGGGGAAGGAATAACACGACCAATTCCCAAAGGCAGTTGTCAGGACCAATGAGTCGGAGTACCCCACTAGATTCTGCAACGGGTCCCTGGGTAGAACAAGGGGGCCAAAGAGGACAGATGGATTTAAGGGGACCGAAACCGAAATCCTATAAGGAATTAAGGGAATATTTGAGAGAATGGGATACTGCTGAAGAAACTGAGAATAAGAAATTAGAAACAGGAGCAGAATGGAGTGATCAGGATAACAGGATCCTCTCTCATTGTGGAGCTGGCGAAAGCAGCCCAGAGTGGGAGAGAGGGAGTCAAGGAAGCAGAGGAGATACTTGCCCTACTACCAGTGGCAATAGGCAAATGTACGACGACAGGAGTGCAGGGTGTGGGGAAGTGCCTCGTGTCACCTTTAGTGAGGGAGAACGAAGGACGCAGGAGTACCGAAATAGTTTCAGATGCACTCACCATGCCCCAGATGAAAATGCGCGACATTGGAATCACGGAAACATGGAGAGCCGCGAAGGGTCTCGCCATGCATCCGGTGATCACGAACGAAGTCATGAGAATATAGGGAGTCGCGAAACGTCTCGCCATGCATCCGGTGATCAGGAACGAGATCGCGGGAACATGGAGGACCGTAAAGGACCCTTCATTTTGTTGAGCGACACCAGACAGCAAGCGAGTTACAATGGTTTAGAACAGCACGGTGGATCCTATATCGTATCTGGAGACACCGAGCCGAAAAGACGGAATGTAGTGATGGGGAATGGAGCAATGTTCCACCACACCCCAAGGGAAGATGGAAAGGCTTGGGATCTAGAGAGGTGGGAACAAAGAGATGGAAGAAAAACTCCTCATAACTCACCTGTGCTTAGGCGTAGGGCGCATAGTGGAGGTGAGAGGGATGTAAGAGAACAACCTAGGACTGACGTACTGAGAGCTGAAATCAAAGCAAGACGGATTGACGTAATGAGTTTAAAATCAGACTTGGATGAGATAATTGATGGCACTGTGGCAATAGAAAGGTTAGAGCTGTACGAACCAGATGAAATACTGTTTTTATCTAAGGATGTTACTCGGAAAGCAAGGGCAGCTCATGAAAAATTATCCGAATTGGCAGACAAGTATATGATAGACATGTCACGGACTAAAGCCTTACAGGCCAACCATAGGCTGAATTGCACAGATCGAGATCTAGATGAGCGTAGAACGATTGGGCTAAGAGTACACATAAGGGAACTGATCATGTGTATCAGGATATGGAGAGATCTGGATAGATGGGAGGAAAAATGGTCCAAGAGGGGATCTGTCAGAAGGAGTGCACTTGTGAAGTCCCAGGATGGAGACCTAATGCGAATGGAAGCTTTCCCTTTGCGAGAAATCGCGAACGGAAACTACGTTCATGTACCTTGGAGTAGGGGGGATTTAGCGTCATTTACTAATTCTTTCCCCAAGTTAAGAGAGAACCCCGTAGAGTGGTACAAGCAGGTAGAGAGGTTCGTGAAGATCTCTAAGGTGCTGTGGATCGATTTGAACACCTTGTTCGATATCGTAGTACCCGGAGATTTGTGGACGGCATGCAAACTTAGTATCGAATGGCCCACTTGTGAGCCTCCGAGAGATGCCCAGACAAACGGCCCATCCGATAGAGTCATGGAAAAGTACGAAAGAGTAATTGCATGGTTAAAAGAGAAAGTGCCAGTGCAAGACATAGACTGGGTTAAGATAGATCGAACAACTCAGGAACCTAAAGAGACAGTTCACGAATTCTACGAGAGATTGCTGAAAGCATTTAAACAGTATAGCGGGTTGGATGTCATGGATCCTAAAGACATAGGACAGTTTGTGTCGAAGTTTGTTCTAGGATTGAGACCAGACATAAGCCTAATGATACAACAGCATTTGACTTGTTGGCAGAACAAACCGTTAGATGAGATTCTGAGATATGCAAGGTACTGTAGCGACGAAATAGACTCAAAAGCAAAGAAACTTAAAGAAAAGCTGATGTTGGTGCAGATGCAATCAGCTGGAAAGGGTGGACAGCGGCCACAGGGAACAGGAACACCAGTAAAGAAACAGAATAATCAGAGCAGAGATGAGGAAGAAAGACCGAGACCGAGAATGGATATCGCGACACTGAAAAAGACAACGAGGTGTCATCAGTGTAACGAGGTGGGACATTGGAGACGCGAGTGTCCATATAATGTCGAGACGGGGGAATTAGAACAGGAGGAGGATGAGGTTCAACCCAGCATGGTAAAGGGAACAGCAGTCCCGAAGGGAAAGTTTATCAAAGGGGGGAATCAGACTCCTCGAGCCCCGTTTCCTCAACCGCCTCGCATTACAAATGGAGGAAAAACCTATAGACAAATGCCATTGTTCGTCGGAGGAGAAGAATGCAACTACGTTGATCCTCTTACAGGACAACGAGTGAATAGGGAAGAAGACTGTACTCTAGGTGCAGCCCTGGAGGTAGATCAGAGAGGACCCTACGTAGAGGCTGAAGTAGCTGGATGTCCTACGACCTTTTTGGTAGACACGGGGGCCACTAGATCCACGTTGAGATCAGCGGTAGTCCTAGGTTTGCCAAAGTCGGGAGAGACGATACAGGTGGTAGGAGTCGCAAACAGGAGGATGACGAATCCTTTGACAGAACCAGTATCAGTGAAGATAGGGAATTACAGTGATGAACATCAGTTTGTAATCTGTGATTCTAGCCCTGTGTGTCTGTTAGGAAGAGATCTGTTGTGTAAACTAAATTGCACAATACATTGCACACCTGAAGGAGTAGAAGTGCAGACCAATGATGAGGATGCCGATTTTAAAGTTGTAAACTCGCAGGAATGTGTGGAACTATATCCTGCCCTAACGGTGGAGGAGCTTCCACAGGACTTGAGGGAGAAAGTGTCAGCTGAGGTGTGGGATTTTACTGGAGAAGAAATAGGATTGATTAAAGGGGTAGAACCAGTAAAGATCATGGTAAGACCCAATGCCGAGTATCCGAGAATACCACAATATAAGTTGACACCGGAGACGATTGCAGGAATAAAGCCTGTGATCGAGTCCATGATTAAGCAGGGAATACTGAAGGAGATTGTGGGAAGTCCATGTAACTCCCCGATTATGGGTTTACAGAAGCCTAGTGGAAAATACAGAATAGTGCAGGATCTTCGAAAGATTAATAATATTGTTGTCTCATGTTGTCCAGTGGTACCGAATCCATCAGTGATATTATTTCAGATACCGTTCCAAGCTGAATGGTTCACCGTAATAGATTTGTGCCAGGCTTTCTTTTCGATTCCTTTAGATGAAGAGAGCCAGTATCTTTTCGCTTTTAAGCTGGAAGATCGCGTTTTAACATGGTGTCGTATCCCTCAGGGGTATACAGAAAGCCCATCGATTTTTAACCAGCTACTGAAGAAGAATCTTGAAAGTCTAGTACTGCCCAAGAACTCGGTTCTAGTCCAGTACATAGACGACCTCCTAGTTGCGTCAGAAACCGAGGAAGCTTGCAAAATAGACACCATCACCTTGTTAAATCACCAGATATCGTAGATGAGCCATTGACTGACCCCGATGAAATATTCTTCGTTGATGGTTCATGCGTAAGAGACGATATTGGTCAGCTGAGAGCAGCTTATGCAGTTTGTACTATTACCAGAGTTGTGGAAGCCGCCTGCCTGGAAGGAGTACATTCCGCTCAGGTAGCTGAAATTATTGCTTTGACCCGTGCCTGTTTAGCAGGTAACAAAATTCGAGTCACCATATACACCGATAGCCAGTATGGTTTCGGGGTAGTTCACGACTATGGGCAGTTATGGTCTCAAAGAGGTTACATGACCTCCTCGGGTTCTCCCATTAGGAATGGAGAATTCGTGAGACTATTGTTAGAGGCATTGCAAGGTCCGTCAGCCATAGCAGTTGTCAAATGTGCCGCGCACACGAAGAACGTAGACTTTGTGTCGCAAGGCAACCGTTATGCTGACGAGGTAGCGCGTTATTGCGCAGAACAAGGTTATTCTCACACCAATGTAGAAGTGGGGGGAATACAGGAAAGAACTGAATTGACAATGTTGTTAGACACTGTAGATACGTGGGATGAGCTAAAGAGTGTTCAGGAAAATGCACCAGAGGATGAGAAAAAGGGCTGGGAGACAGCTGGATGTACTAGAAGTGAAATGAATTTTTGGATCTCTGCAGATGGGAGAGCAGTTTTACCAAACGAACTTGTTAGTCCAATGGCAAGGAAATTGCATGGATCAGCACACATAGGTAGAGATGCTATGATGAGAGTATTCAGACAAACGTGGTTTAACCCGAAGTTTAGAGTAGCGGCAGAAGCAGTATGTCAGCGATGTGCGATCTGTCAGCAGCTAAACGTAGGAAAGAGAACACCAGTCACATTGAGTCACATTGGGAGGTCTGGGGGGCCTTTCAATAGAATGCAGCTGGACTTTATTGAAATGCCCAAGTGCAATCGACTCAGATATATGTTAGTGATTGTCTGTATATTTTCTAGATGGGTTGAAGCTTACCCGACACGTAGGTGCGATACACTCACAGTAGCGAAATTGTTACTTAGAGAGTTGATACCAAGGTTTGGGGTGCCATCCTCTTTGGAATCGGACAGAGGAACTCATTTTAACAGCGAAATAGTGAAGATGTTGTGCTCAGCTTTGGGTATCGATCAGAAGCTCCATTGCAGTTATCGACCAGAAGCTTCAGGGATTGTAGAGCAAATCAACAGCACGATAAAGTCCAGACTCACCAAAGTTTGTTCATCAACATCTCTGAGTTGGCCAGACGCACTTCCATTGGTTCTTATGAGCATACATAGCACACCCGATAGGAAAACAGGTCTCTCTCCACATGAAGTGCTAATGGGGAGAGCTATGAGATTGCCATCGGTTCCGACTGCAGCGTTGTTGAACATCACAGACGATTTGATCTTGGACTACTGCAAGGGACTATCTGATGCCATTAATTCTGTGTCCCTCCAGGTCCAGGCTGCAGAGGTTCCATCAGCACAAGACTTGTGCCATGACCTGTGTCCGGGGGACTGGGTCCTGGTGAAGAAGCACGTTAGAAAGAACTGCCTAGACGTGCGCTGGCGAGGACCGTTCCAAGTCATACTAGTTACGAACACTGCAGTAAAGTGTGGCGGTTTGCCCAACTGGATACACGGTTCACACACCCGAAGAGTACCAACACCTCTGGAAGAAACAGCTCCTCTCTCGAATGAGAATCCAGCGGAAAGCGGAGAAGCCACAGAGGGGGAAAGCCAAGCTGTAGAGGTGATCGAAGAGGTTTAGCCGGTGTCGGAACAGGTTGACGACGGTCAGGACACCAGTGGGACCGAAGTCTCCTCAGGAGAAGAAAGTAATTGGGAGTCCGAATCAGATACCGAACAAGCTGAGAGTGACCAAGAGATAAGTCCAAGAACAAGGAGTAGGAGGACAAGGAGTGACGAAGCTAGTTGGCCGGAGAGAAGGAGAAGGCCAAGCTTAAAGACACAACAAGAGAGAACCCTTGTCCCGATCGCTGAAGAGTCGGACCAGGAAGAAGAAACTACAGACTCAGGCACTGAGAGTCTAAGGAGATCGAGAAGGGTACGTGTGCCCTGCAGAAGGTACGCCACCCCAGAGTGGACTTATCTAGCAGATGTCTTGGGGACAGAAATCTGGGAGAGTGAAAGAAGTGAAGGTAATCGATCTCGATCCATTTGTGGCAGTGGAGATATGGATGTTGACGCCTGGACTCGAGACTGAGGGGTTACTGACTTTCACACTTCCCATACCCCCATACCTAAGTCGGATCAAAGATCTAGTGCTAAATCGATTACAGTTTCCAACTTTTGGTCATCAAATTCCAGAAGAAGAAGAAAAAGTTGTTCGTTTTGAACTATTGGAACTTGTTGTTAAAGCTGCAGGTACGAGAAAAATTGTTGATGCATAAAGACTTTTGTATATAAGCTATAAAGAAGAAGATAACCTAGAGCCGAGTGGAAAGAAGAATAAATTTAGGGATTACATTCAGAGGACGGAGAAGGGTTAGGGTTGTCTGTTGCTAAAGAGAAGAAGACATTGTTGTGAAAAGAGACTTTTGTTGATAAAGAGCACTTTATAAATTGAGAGACCAAACAAGGCAATTAAAGCAAAAACTGAAAAGAGAAACTTTCCTCGCAACGGAAGGAGTTACGCTGTTTTGATAACATGGAGAACGGCAACCCAAACCGAAAAGCAAAATGCATAGTAGGTACACTAATAGCAGTAGTAATTTTTCTCATAATTACGGTAGTGACCATATCATACATGGTAGGACATGAGAGTGATGAAGAAACAGCAGATGTAAAGCCTGTAACGACTTTGAAACCTGCTCTTGTTGTGAAGGAGGAGGAGAGCAATGTCATCCGTGAAAAGGCGTTACTGGCGAATGAAGCTCGTAGGTTACACGTAGACGAGTCACAGGGTAACTTTAGGTCAAACGCATATGCCAAATTGTTGTACGAGTATATCGATGCCATGGAGGCCAAAGAATGTTACGTTTGTATGCAATTGCCGGCTTCCGTAGACGAAGGCATCCGATATCATCATCTCCCACTGACTTATGGGATAACATGTAGTTTACTGCTTAGTATATTTTATGGTAGAGAAGGGTTTGAGTACTACTTTTCAAATTATGATTCGGTACTACCTGAAGTTCCGAATTATAAACAAATGAATAAGTGGGACTATTATAAAAAGGAGGATAGACTAGCTAAATTCTTTCTTCCTTGGGATACATTAGATACATCATACGCACGCAGAAATAATCTGACTTGCAAAGTGTCAGAAGTAGAGAAAAAGTTCATAGGACAAGTAGACGACAGATACAGAAGGCAGAAGATTCTAAAAATGTCAGGACAGTGGAAAACAGATTGGACCGAAGAAGAAAAAGCACACAAGAAGAAAGGTAGCAATGGTCCAATAGCTTTGGATAGAACGCAGAAAGGGAAGTTATGTTTAACTCGAAGCAAGACGTATTATGAGAGTGTATTTGTAGGTGAAGTAAATTGCGAACATGCTTTTAGGTTAGAGTACTACACGAAAGATTTTATGAAAGGGATGCAAGCGATTCCAAATGTATATTTTGTATGTGGAAGAAATGCCTATGTAAAACTGCCTGACAATTGGTATGGTTCGTGTTACTTGGCAATTGTCTTCCCCAAAATATATCATGCAAAGGATTTTGCGATCATAGAAGGAAAGGCTTCGACAAGAGCGAAAAGGGAAGTAGGAGATGCAGAAGTAGTTGGAGACATATTTGGAGCGATGTTTCCTATGTTAGGTTTGATACTTAACGATGTTAAGATCAGGAGACTAGCTACAGTCGTAGATAGATTATCTGCAAGTACTGCAAGGTCATTAATGCTAGTAGAAGGAGAGATGCAGTCGATTAGGGCAATGGTTCTTCAGAACCGACTTGCTTTAGATGTACTGCTAGCAAAAGAGGGCGGAGTTTGCAAGGCTTTGAAGGTCCAAGAATGTTGTACTTACATTCCTGACAATTCAAAGCCACCTGAGAAAGTCATACAGAACATTACACAGATACATAAAGAAATAGAAAATTTATCATAAACAAATGTTTGGGAAAAAGTAGGTCATGGAGTAGGAAAGGTTGGAAGTTGGTTTGCCAACCTTGGTAAAAGCATTGTGTGGTATATATTAAAACCTGTATTAATAGTATTGATTTGCATAATCACAATATTAGGGTTAGTGAAATTGTATAAATGGTATAGATCGAACCGGTTACAAAGATCCATGAGAGAGCAAGAAAGGAGATTAGCTGCTTTACAAGATCAACAGTACAAAAGTTTAAGAGCTCTCGAAACGATAAAAAGAGGGAATATTCTAACTAGTTCTGTGTAAGGGTGCTATTCAAATTGCATTTAGTGATGACTCCCAGAAGTCATCAAAGGGGGGAACTGAGAGAGCGCAATTTGAATAAAACGTATATCCGAGCCATATTTACAAGCATATCGTATAACGTAGGAATGAAATGTATATCGTAATATGAAGTTGACACTTATAGCATAAAGTTAACCGATGTAACCAAAGTAATATAGGAAATGTAACTGTATTTACTCTTGAACATGCGTTAGATTTAGAAGGCCAGTATACATAGTGGGCTAATGTAGAAATGTGTAGAAATGCTTACGAATTGAAGAACGTGCAAAGTAGAATTCATGTACATGTGTAACTTTAAATGGAGAAACGGCGAGAAATGTAACATGGAGAGATGTGCAGAGAAAATACAACGATGTAACGAATGAGAATGTAAAGTTATATTCTAGGTAGCTTATATTCTATGTAGAATGTATTCACTTAAGCAAACGATTTACTAAATGCGATTATATATAAATATGTGTTAAAGGTTATACTGTGTAGAAAGCTTCTTGTAAGAATGTTAGAAGGGTTTAGGTCATGTGTGATTTTAACCTAGCTGACCAAGGGTTCGCAGGAGTGTAGTCCGCTGTTTGTAATTTAGTAGGCTCACAGGAGTCGTGAATAGCCTTGATGTGAACGTGCGAGCCAAGGAGTCTAGTTCTTGCTAGATTTAAGGTGACAATGCCGGACGAAGTTTATGGCCTAAACGTGATAAGAGACGCTTGGAATTTGAGTCTTGTTTTGAAATGACCATTCACAGGACCAAGAAAGGTTATGCATATAGTTATAAAGAGTAAAGTTCCGCTGAGGTGATAGACTTTTGCTCCGAAAGGGCAACTGATATGTCAATGAAGTCACCAGCAAGAAGACGAAGATGGCGCCTAAGGAGAAGGGTCAACTTAATGGACGACGGAAAGAGATGAAGCCATGGAAAAGAGCAAAGAATGAGATCACGGGGAAAGTCCGTGGTGGGCGTCGAAGGGGCGTTCCACCCATACTGTGATTTTGTATTTTAGGGACAGCACCCCGGGGAGAAGATAGCGAAGGCGAAGAGCTCAGAGTAGATGACTTGAGCAGATGCGCTGAGAGAGATCAGAGCGCAAGGGAGCAGTAGGCCGAGGACCCTTAGAGAGCGGATGGGTAGGCAGAGAGGGTACTGCTTCTCGATCGAAATTACCTTTAGAGGCTAAGAGAGTTTGTACTTCTTTGGAAGTCAAACTGCTGACACCTTTTTAGGTTAGGAACTTGCGAAGTAGGGATGTCACTTAGTATAGAGTAGGGACAGATTAACTTGATTATTTTTCTCTTTCTTTAGATGACGCAACGGAACCACATCATATCTATGCTTTTTAATTTGTTGATTCTCGAGCTGACTTTAATTGTATTCGTTTGTAGACTGAGGTTCTTTAGGGAATATATGTTCCTTCTAGTTCCTGTATATTTGATGAACCTTATCCTGAGAGGATTGTATATGCAACTTTTCTTAATTTTATATTAAATCTTTTAACCCTTATCAGTTGTAAGTGGTTCTTCAGAGTTGCGTCAGTCTATGGGGTTTATCTAACCTATGAGGAGTTTGTCTTTTACTCAATGACAGAAAACAACCGATCCAAAATTGACGAATGAGATAAGTTATCAAATTGATCATAAAAAGATATTAAAATCTCATTCCCCGCAGTGGCATGTAGCATGATCACTTTTTAAATGTCAAAACATCACACCAGCTGAGTTTCTCAATAAGTTATTTGAAGTAACCACGAGTATAACCCTTTATTTACACAAGCAGTATTTGCACACGTGTTAAAGTGAACTCCAGCATCCATGTAGGCTTCAATTACACGTGCACCAGTACTGGTGCCTTAGTTATTTAAAGAGATTAATAATTATACCCTGGGGACAGCGCCAATGACACACTTTTCTGCTGTGGTAGAGAAAAGTTTGAGATGTTGGTGTTTACTGCATCAAATCCCGCACGTCTTGGTATTTTCTGGGCCTTTTCCCTCTGGTAAATATCTGCACATTTTCCGTCTGTATTTATGCATATTTCTTTTTTGACCATTTTTTCGGTATTTATGCATATTTATTTTGTGTTTTGCGTATAAATGAAGGTGTAAAGCTGTACATTTCCATATTTTTTTAACGGATAGACGCTCACTCATACTTTGATGTCGGTCGTTTTTATAGCTAATTAAGCTGCCAAATATTACATAACGATACGTGCACTGGTAAATACTAGCATTGTACAACACATGTATATTGACACATGGCGGTATATAAAGAAATGTCCTCCTGTTTGCTAATTTCCCTTGCTGTCCATCCACTCAGCGTTGGGCTATAATGCACGAACAATAGCACAGAGAATCACTTAAAAGCAGCACAAATGTCTGTATTTATCCACTTTTAAAGATAAATGCAGACAGAAAACACAAGGGTGGAGAGGACAAGGGTAGTTGCCTGTTTGGGCCTGTTCGAGACTGGTCGGGACTAGGGCCTGAAATGCTACCCTTTTTCTCTTTAAAAAAAAATAAAATCCTTCACTCTTTTATCCCTCCACTATCCTTTTTCTATCAAAATTAACAGACTAACATGTTCACTTCTCAAATTCCATGTTCCATATTCAACTATACTAATATACTGCCCAATAACTGATAAACATATCTACTACTCAAATTACTTCATATTTATACTATACTAATTTTCAACACTAATCCTTTATGGGTTCCGGAGTGGCGTGCTACTCGCCAAAAAAGCGCTTCAACACCCATCAGGGGTAACAAGTGCTATATGAATGCAAATCTTTCTTCCCTTTTTATCCATCCGCTATCCTTCTCACGCCAAGTAACACACTAATATCCACCACTGAAATTACCTCATATTTCACCATATTAATTCACCACTAATCCTTTATAGGCTCCCTGAATAGCATGCGTCAACAAGCGAGCGATAATAAATACTAACCTTTGTCCTACTCTATCCTTCTGCTATCATTCCAAATCCAAATAACTGACTAACCTATCCACCACTTAAAATGTACTTGCATGTTTCACTATACTAATTCAAAACTAATCCTCTGTGGGTCCCGGAGTAGCGTGCTACCCACAGAAAAAGCGCTTCGACGCCTCGTCAGGGGTAGTAAGCGCTATATAAATGCAATTACAATACAATACAATACAATACAATACATTGTTTTCGGTCTGTATTTATCTGCAAAAATCTGTAAAAACGTAAAACAGAGAGCCTTACTCATAATTAAAGCCTAAAGTTGTTTTTCAAAAGTCCCAAACCAGATACCTGCCATGACAAGGAGAGGGCAAATATTTTGCCTCATAATACATGCCAATTTATGCCACGCATATTTTTTTTTGTGAACGGTAGAAAGTAGTGGTACAAATTAACAGTTTGATTTGTGACAATAAGGTGTATGCTTTTGGGTTAGTGGTTTGTGGGTGTGTTGTTGAGCAGGGTCGGCTCCTCTACTAGGGAGGAGGAGCGTCGCCCCACGCTTTCTTGCAGTGTGAGAAATCCAAAACATAAAATGGTAATACATTTTGGTTATTACCATTTTAGGTTTATTGGCACATTGCGGGCGGGTGGGGGGAGCTGCTCAGGCAGGGCAGGAGTGGTTTGCCCCCTCCTGAGTGCGCAAAGACTGTTTGGTCTGCCCTCTCGGGCCGTCCAAACCAGTCATATGCACTCTGCCCTTCTCCATGTAGGCTGCATTGCAGCCTACATGGAAAACATGCCAATGCCTTACAGACCCTGGCTGGGAAGCATCTGAGGCACGATGAGGGGGTGCAGTTATGTTTCTAATAAATTCACTGCATTGCTTGATTGGTGGCCTGCTTCCTGTTTTTCGGAGGCAGGAGAGCAGGAGCAGTGAAGACACAGGACCCGGGCCGGCGGAAAGGTAGGTTTAAATTACATTTTTCAAATTATTGACACCCCCACCCCACGCGACCCTGCGCCGGCCCCCCCACCTGTGAGCTATGCCGGCCACTACTATTGTTGAGTGTTGCCCTTAAGAGTGCAGCCAGAAGTTACCATGTTACACTTTGAGACAAGGTTGGTCTGGTAAGGTGGGCAGTTGGGCACCAGTTTGAAGGCCACCCATGGGCCGTTTTTTAGGGCATGGAAGTGGGGGTTTGTCTGTGCCCCTTAGAGGTTGGCCAGCCCTGCCAAGTACCACGCATCAGGCATTAAACTAACACATTTTAGTGTGGTGATCCGCATTTATAGCGCCTATTGAAGTTGCAGTGAAGCTGAAAACAGGAGCGCTGCTATTGCACTCTGAGCAAAGTATGACGGGTAGCGTGCTGCTCTGGCAGCCGCAGAGTGTGTGCAACTACACTGGGCAGTGCACTGCTTTGCCCTCCTGATATTGCATTTCTACTTACAAAGTTTACATCAAATGTCATGCGTGGGTCCAGTTGCGTTTCCAGGCTGAGCTCAAAGCTATGCTCGCTGGCTGCAGAGCTGGGGTGGCATTCATGTCACATGACTGCAGCATTGTTCATTCGCAGAGAGGAGACACAAGTTACTAGTGGGCGGGGCAAGGCAGGGACACTTGAGGCACGGGGAGAGGGTGCAGTTATGCTTCTAATAAATTCACTGCATTGCTTGATTGGTGACCTGACGCCGTCACTGTGGCGGCAGGCAGCAGCTTAATTTTTCTTTGCTGGGCCTCTGCCGTCCGCCACCAGAGCAGACAAGAAGCACCTCTCTTGTCACTGCCAGACCCATTGGTCTATGCTGCTATGTGCTGTTGAGCAGGTCATGCTTTTACATCATGCCGGGTCGGTCTAACAGCAACCAGTGGAAGAGCTAACATTATACCAGAATCGCAAAGTGCTCAGTGGTTGTCGCACTGGTGGGCTGAGATAAGCAGGTATGATGCACGGTTTCCACTCTCTCTATTCACTTTCGTTCCAGCCTCCTAGACTTTAGCCAGAATGGACTGCTTTGTATTAATCTTGCTGACTAAAAGTCAACAAGCTGCAGTCACTTGCGCCTGGGTCAGGGCCCTGTATTTAGGACACAATTAAAAGCACCACGAACAGCAGGCTCCACATAGTCAATCTCCACTGGTGCCCTCTGATCTGTGACTGGGAAGATGTCTCTGTGAAGGCTTCTGAGCTGGCCGCACATAAAACAAAATCAAGTCTATTGATGCATTCCCCCAGGGAATGTTAGACCAGAAGGCTCAGAGAAAAGTTAATATCTATATGGCATCTACAAACTACAAATTCTGCGTTTTCAACTGCTCATCAGATGCCAACTTGTGCGCTAACATGCAGCTGATATCATCCTGAAATAGAATTACAACAGTTCCATCACAACTATGTTTTATGGCTGTAGTCTTATAGCCATCATGGATAGACGTAGACATATGTGGGCCTGACCGTAATTAACCATGTTTCCGTTCAAATAAAGGCAAATTAGTGTAGTTTGAATGGATTGAATAAACAAAGTGGACAAGTCCTTGGTAAGTGTAGAGGTCCTAGTTCTTGACCTGTACCTACGCAGAATGAGCGCAAACAACAGATCGTTGTTTAAGGAAACCCCTCACCCACCTACCTAGTAGGTGGCATGCTTCATCAACGGGGCCCAGCTGGATTACCGAGTGCAATCCAGCAGTGCTTCCACACCTGAACTACAGCGGAGCAGGTTGTCGTGTAGAAAGTGCAAAGTGCTATGTCAAGTGAAACTATGTGCTAAAAATATCTCTAGGAAATACCCTTATGAAAGTTTTAATGGACGGATCCTAGGACATAGTCAAAAAACATCGTTGGGATACACTAAGGTTTTAAAATTAACCTATGTATCACTTTAAAAATTATAGGTCTACTAGTTTCAGCCTTCAGAAATGTTCAAAAGGCTTTTGTCATGTCGTCACGCCTGACTCTGCCTCGAGACAGAGCAGGCAGACAGGAAGCGGAAAGGCGGAAACAGGAACAGGAACACTAATCTAGTCTATAAGCCAGTTACATCCTGGCAGGGAATAAAGAAGGATGTGAAAAGTCTAGCTCCGACTCCTGTGTCGTTTATGTATGGGCAGAGCGTGACATTGGCGACGAGGGTGGGATGCCATTACCCCACAACAGAGTCGCATAGCCCAGCCGCCTACACGGCCCAAAACGACAAGTCCGTGGTTTCCCGCGCCGGCTGCCTGGAAAGGCGCGAGAAACTGCCTGGAGCGGTGACCCGGCTAGACGACGCCGCGCTGCCACCCGCGGTGCACAGAACAAGGAGTGTGCACACGCATCACCGGACGGCCAATCCCCAGAAAGGCCCAGGTACCGAGCGGCGCCACGGCAAGCGCGGAGGCCCCGCCCCCTCGCGGAGATGCTGGAACAAGAGCAGACACGAGGGTGAGTCCTGCTACGGCGAAATAAGAGCCTGAAGCAAAGAGAGCGTAATTGTGGCAGCTAGTGCAGGCGTGTGGTCGAAGAACGTCTGGGCTAAGAAAATAGCATCCCATCTGGCGGCCATCTTTAGGTCAGGCGCCGGCCCTTGAATAACCCACGCCTCAGACGCGGCGGCAATCTTAGAATCAGGCATTACTCATTTCAGGACATAAGGCCAGCAAATAAAGCGGGAAAACAAGCTCACATTAATCAAAAGGGGCAAGAAAAGCAAAGAAACACATGCCCAACTACAACAAACCCCAGCAACAACGAGAAAGCAGGGAGATACAACAGAGGATAAATAAAACTCTGAATTAGCCAAACTACTATCCAAGCCTCACATGTCTGACACTGAGCCTAACAGTACCACAGGAAGTCACGTAACAGCGGGCCCAGCAGCACAAGCCAACGCTGCCATGATGCCTCAGGCGTCCGTGGGGGCACCTTTCATGCGACAACCACAGCCGCTGACACTGACGCCCGGCAACACCATGGGGCCCGCATGGAAAACCTGGAGTGAGGCTTTAGAAGATTACATGGAGGGCTCTCTAGTACAAGACTCCAACCGTAAACTGGTTGCACTGCGAAATCTAGCAGGCCAAGAGATAGCACAAATCATCAAAGAGATGCCGGACGCAGCAACTGCCACCTATGACGAAGTGAAAGCTGCCCTTGATAGACGATTCTTGCACAAACGCAACGTGGACTACGAGCGATATGTGTTTAACCTGGCCACCCAAGAGAAAGGAGAATACATGGGCGATTTCATCGTGCGTATTAAAAGGATGACGCGATACTGTGAATTTGAAAACTTCAAGACGGAAGACGCACTACGACTTCGCATCATCGATGGATGCCAATCTGAATCACTACGCAGGCGACTCCTGAAGAAACCATACACCTTAGAAGAGATTGAAGAATTAACAAGAATCAATGATCAAGCGGAGGATCATGCCAAGCGAATGGAAACTCACAAGCCCGATCATAAAGAACACGCCCTCCGAGTACAAACACGCAAGCCCACTCGATCCGTGACGAACACACATAGATCGAGCAAACACCACCATAGCTCCCGGAAAACGTCACCCGGACAAGAATCACGACGTACCAGATCCACCAAATCAACACCTGCATGCTATCGATGTGGACAAGAATACCCCCATTCGGGACAATGCCCAGCAATTGGCCAGCGATGTCATCGCTGCGGAAAAGATAATCACTTTGAGGTAGCATACCAAGCCAGACAATCAACACGCCAGTGTCCCATCCCGCGACCTAGCACACGACACCACGCACGTGCTGTAACGGGAAGAGAGAGACACTCATCCAGCTCCTCAAGATCAAGTAACCGACCAACAAGCTCATACCAACCACGAAGCCAATCCACGAGCGCGCATTACTCCCGACATCATACGACAAGCTCACATCGAGCGGACAGATCCACATCCAGCGACTCATCGTCACACACACCTACGTCGCAAGACAGTGACGAATACATCTGCATGGTGTCTGACCCGGACCGCTTGAAACGATATCCCAAACTAGACATCATGATAGGGGACCATCCAGCAAAGTTCGTCCTGGACTCAGGAGCATCGCTAAATTATATCTGTGCGCTGGAGTACTACAACATGAAAAATCGACCCAAACTGGAGCCAGCAGCGGTTCGCATATTCACATGGATGTCTCGGAAACCCCTACCGTGTCTAGGTCGGTTTCACACCACACTGACTTTCAAGGACAGTAAAGTTCCAGCATACGTCCATGTGGTAGAGGGGCCTGACGTCGCTGACTGCCTGCTCAGTTTGCCAACAGCTGAAAGATTAAAACTAGTGGAACTGCTGTACATGACTGAAGATGCCCCTGACATCGTGGCAAAATTCCCAAATCTCTTCAAGGGCCTGGGAAAACTAAATCACTTCAAGGTGAAGCTACACATCGACGAACGTGTAACACCCATTGCCCAGCATCACAGGAAGGTGCCCTTCCACTTGCAGCAAGCTGTTGATGACGAGCTCCAAGACCTTTTACAAACAGACATCATTGAACGCACATCAGGACCCACCCCCTAGGTATCCCCAGTCGGGGTAGTCCCGAAGAAAGGACAGGACAATAAAGTCAGACTATGTGTGGACATGCCAGCACCCAACACCGCCATCGAGCGAGAACGCCACCCAGGGCCACACATAAGTGACATGATCACGAGACTCAACTGCGCTACCATATTTTCCTAACTTGACCTTAACAAAGGATACCACCAGCTAGAGCTCCATGAACAATCAAGGTACATCACAACATTCACCACGCACCAAGGCCTGTTCCGTTACAAACGTTTAAATTTCGGCATTTCGTCAGCTGCCAAAATTTTCCAGGAAGCCATCCGGAGAGTCATCCAAGGGATTCCTAATGCGTTCAATTATAGTGACGACTTGCTAGTATTCGGTAAGGATCGGATCGAACACGATACTGCACTGGACAGAGTATGCCACGCTCTACTGAAAGCAAACTTGACGCTAAACGCCAACAAGTGTGAGTTCCACAAAAAGACCCTGAAATTCTACGGACACATCTTTTCAAGTGAAGGGATGAAACCAGATCCTGACAAGGTAGCTGCACTTGCTGACACCCTGACACCCCGAGACGTGAGTGATCTCCGCTCTTTCCTCGGAATGGCGAGCTATTGCGCACGCTACATCCGTGATTACGCCACCATCAGCTACCCACTTCGAGAACTCACGCGTCAAGGACAACCTTTCGAGTGGTCACAAGCATGCGAGCAAGCCTTCATGGAAATCAAACAGGCTGTTGGCTCAGCCAATAATCTTGCCTATTTTGACACGAACAAGAGAACAGAGATCACGATCGACGCCAGTCCAGTGGACCTGGGCGCCATCTTAGCTCAATATCAAGAACACTCTGATCAACGCCATATCATCGCATACGCCAGCCGCAGCCTCACGGACACGGAGAAAGCGTACTCCCAGCCGGAGAAAGAAAGCTTGGCCGTGGTATGGGCGTGCGAACACTTCCACCTGTTTGTATATGGCAAACACTTCACCATCATCACTGACCACCAGGCATTGATTACCATATTTGGAAATCCCAACACCAAGATGCTGCCACGCATTGAGCGGTGGGGGCTGCGTCTCCAAGACTATGTGTACACCATCGTCCACAAGCCTGGAAAAGCTGAGAATCCAGCTGATTACATGTCTCGGCACCCCTTATCCAGCGCCACGACTGCACAATCACTAGCAGACGACTATATCCATTTCGTCATCGATGCAGCATGCCCTCCTACAGTTCCCCTTGAGGCCATTCAAGAAGCAGCCGCCTCGGACCCACTCATTCAAGCAGTCATGGCCCACATACGTGCGAACTCCTGGTGACATGTCAAAAATACACCTCAAGGGTCAGAGACACACCTCCGCGATCTCACAGCTTTTCAACGCATACACGATGAACTCTCCATCAGTGACAATGGACTTCTCTTGAGAGGGGGGAGAATTGTAATCCCACACAAGCTGCGCCAAGGAATCATCAACCTGGCCCACGAAGGCCATAGAGGCATAAACGCCACGGAGAAGATCTTGAGAGAACGAGTCTGGTTCCCTTCTCTCGACCAGATGGTAGAGTCAACCCTAAAAGACTGCATGACTTGCCAACTGGTTAGTCGCGAGGAACCTCCAGCCCCACTTCAAATGTCCGAACTTCCAGACGGAGTGTGGCAACAAGTCGCAGTCAACTTCTTTGGACCACTGCAGTCAGGACAGTACATCATGGTTGTCATGGATGAGTACTCAAGATTCCCTTTTGCCCACATGATACCATCCACCAGAGCAACAGCAGTCATCCCCATACTAGATGAAATCTTTGCAGCATGGGGCATTCCCTCAAGAGTTAAATCTGACAATGGACCCCCGTTCAACGGCCATGAGTTCACAGACTTTGCAAAACAGCTCAACTTTAAACACCAGAAAATCACTCCCCTATGGCCACAAGCGAATGGCATGGTGTAGCGATTCATGGGGACGCTGAAAAAGGCAATCCAGCAAGCGGAACTAACACACAGAGACACCCAGCAGACCCTGAATGAGGTGCTGAGGGCCTACCGGACCACTCCGCACAACACTACGAACCAGTGCCCAGCCACAATAATGCTGGGGAGAGCCCCCCGCACTCGATTACCCACGATAAGCACGACGCCCCAACCACGGACCATCACCGTTGATCACAACACGCTGGTTGAAATAGACAGAGAAAAGAAACAGAAGATGAAGACATATGCAGACCGACACCGGCACGCCAAAGACGTCGACATCCAAGAAGGAGACTGGGTCATAGTACGAGGTGACCGGCGAACAAAAGCAGATAGCCGATACCTGGACATTCCACTGCAGGTTTACAAAAGAAAGGGAACAATGATCACAGCAAAAGCTGATCACAAGCAAATAACAAGAAACATATCGCACTTCAAAAGATACACTCCCTCAAATCGGCGAGAAACCTCCTCGAGTCAATTATCGAGTGACTCAGCCAGTCAAAGTGACAACAACGACCCCCATCATCACGACTCTCCAAGAATTATCAGCAGCTCCAGTCGGCATGGCCAAACGCCAGAACAAGAGGTCCGTCCCAGACGTCAAGTAAGGAGACCCAGGCGACTTGTCGAAGAAATGTAGGGAGCAGCAGGACTTTGTACAAAAGGGGGAGATGTCATGTCGTCACGCCTGACTCTGCCTCGAGACAGAGCAGGCAGACAGGAAGCGGAAAGGCAGAAACAGGAACAGGAACACTAATCTAGTCTGTAAGCCAGTTACATCCTGGCAGGGAATAAAGAAGGATGTGAAAAGTCTAGCTCCGACTCTGTGTCGTTTATGTATGGGCAGAGCGTGACAGCTTTCGTCAGGACTAACTGAAAGTGCGTGACCCAAAGGAAAAGGGGCCACTCTGGTGTAAATATCAGCACACACCCTAAAGTGTGCTGTGAGTGTGGTGGGATCTTGTTACTTAGAGATCCTATGCAGAGAGTAGTTTGACTCTGTTAGCAAGCTGCCTCAAGGATCCGATCTAACAATTTTACGCCCATTTCTGACCATTTGTCTTGGGCTATAAACAGCAGGATCCGGGCTACAACGTACGTGACAATGGCTTATAGCCCAAGACAAACGGCCAGAAATGGGCGTAACATTTGAACATTTGCATGGCTGGGCCTTTTCATTGTGGATATACATTTAGCATGCTTTTCTTTGCACATTTCAGAACAAGGTGTCACTGACCATAGAAGCACATTATTTTACCAGTTAGAGTATTCACACCTACAGCAGCCCTGCCCATTGCATGAGCCACAGAGCCCAGCTGCGCAGCCACCTTGTCAGAGAAGACCACAGACTCAAAACGGCCTGCAGTACTGCATTCTGGGGTGCACCATCTAAACCAAGTGCAGTCCTGCAATCAGCTGTGCATGCTATCAAAAGCCCAATGATCCACAGCTCACCCCACGCTCTCTGCTGGCTCGGGTTGACAGTCACTTGTTTGCACAGTTGTCTATCACACAGTATTGCCGACTGAGTGAATGGGGTTCAGAATCAGAGTGTGGTGGGACAGGGGCAAAGATGTGCCTGAAAAAGGTCAATATTTTCTTATTCTTTCTCTATTTTAGTTGGCCAATCACCTTCAGGTAAGTGCATGTGCAAATACCTCTACACAAACCTTAAAAGGAAAGCTACATTAAAGTTATAGATGGGAAATGCTCTCTTACATTATGAAGCCTCATTGGTTAATGCTATCTGGACAGTAGATGTTGGTGTGTGAGTAGCAGCAGAGGAAAACAAAACTGAATATTTGTTGGTATGCGGGAATACTGACTATTGTTTAATATCACGGTGCCACAATTGCTTTACAGTACATTCATCTATGAAAGGGGGTACATTAATGACCTTACATGTCAGTGGTTTGCCAGCAGTTTCAAGATGTTTATAAAGCTTGCCATTGAACACAATTGTAGCATGGGGATTTATACACAGACCTCAGGAGACAATTAGTGATGATCCAAAGCAAGTTTTATTGGTGTAACCAATAAATTAAGTAAAGTAGGAGCTCATGAGAAGAGCAAAGTATAAGATAAGAAGCCAGAGATAACTGACTACAGAAGAACCTAACTCCATGACATCCATCAGATCCTAAAGTAGAATCAAATAATTAAAGGAGAAGCAACTTAACATGTAATACTACATATCCCCCATATAACGAAAAAATACAAATAAGTAAGTGAATAAATAAATAAAAATATATATACACAAGCATTAATACAATATGTAGTCATTGAATCTTTGTGGTGCTTTGCACGTACGATGGTTACGCAGAAATGTTGTATCATGAGTAACTGAAGATTGAACAGGTAAGTTGACAGATAAATTTGTAGCAGAATTAATCATAACATTAGGTGCATTATTTTCCTCAAGTAAATTAGGTCCAAAAATAAACCCGTTGTCATTGTCTTCATAAAATCTGTTAGCATACATTTTCTCAAATACTTCAACTTGTTTCTCAGAAACTTTCAACACATTATTTTTGTTCCACCACCCTCTGTTTCCTAAAAATACAGAAGATTTAGTAACCTTTTCAATTTTAACTGGTGAACTAAACATAGATTGTCGTTTACAAACTTTAAATGTTTTTTAATGATTACCCAATAATTTATCTTAAGCAATGGATCATGATGTGTGAAGGATCCATCATAATTTTGTTTTTGTAATTTCTGTTTATAATCCACTCTAGATTTGACTTCTTGAAAATTGGTTTTGGAATTTCTTTTAACAATAAAATCAGAGACTACAGTTAAGTCACCAAACCACTGAGGCATCAATTTGGATTTATCTTCTCTGCCTCTAAGAGCTTTAAAAGGTATTACTCCAGTTGTAGAATGTGGTGCAGTTAAGTAAGTGTGCGTCGGGGGTCGCCATTCCCGACTGGAATGGCGCTATCATAAGCAGTTAAGTAAGCCCATACTTTATTTTGTAAAAACTCACCTATATCAACATTTGTTGCAACAGCAGTTTGTGCTCCTTCTTTGAGAAAGCGATTAGCCCTCTCAACAAGGCCATTCGAAGAGGGACTGCAAAGAGCAACACAGCAGTGTTTTATTTCAGCATTTTTGAGGAAATTAGTGAATTGTTGAGAAATGAAATGTTGACCATTATCAGTGACAATGTGATTAGGAGTGCCTTCTATTTTAAAAATATTTTTAAGAAAGCAAATAGCATTTGCTGAGATAGCTGCTTCTACAAATGAATAATATATCCTTTTGGAGTGGTAGTTTATAGCAACTATGAAGTATCTCTTATCCAGAGGCAATAATGTAAAAGGTCCTGAAAAGTCAAAAGCAATTTTATCCCAAGGAAGTTCTGGAAAAGGGACAGTAATCAAAGGTTTAGTATGGACTTTCCAATGTTTGTCTGAAACAATACAACTTGGACAGTTCTTAATGAAGGAAGCCACTTGTTTGTCCATGCTTGGCCACCAATATATACTCTGAAGTGTCTTGCAAGTTGCAGATATGCCTAAATGGCCCTCATGGGCAATGCCTATGATTTTTTCTCTTAGGGATGTAGGAGGGACAAACAAACCATTCCTTACACAGACTCCATTTTCAAAGGATAATTGTTCACTAATTTGTGCACAACATTTCACATCATCACTTAGTTTCTTGTTGTTAGGCCATTTACCATTGATGTAAATCTTTACTCTCTTGAGAGTTTCGTCATTTTCCATAGCATAAGCCCATTCCTCTTGTGAAATGCTTCCATTGCATTCGGAGACAGCATCTATTAGACCAACTACACAATCTTTATGAAATTCATCTTCACCTTCACTATTGTCGAGCAGAGGGATGCGAGACAAACAGTCCGCACTGATGTTTTTACCCCCTTGAAAATATTTAATATTAAGATTGTATTCTTGTAGCTTAGAGAGACGTTTTACCAATCTTGTAGATGATTTCCCTAGACCATTACCACACAATAAAGATACTAATGGTTTATGATCTGTGAACTCTTCACATCGAGTACACCATATGTATGTTTTAAATTTCTGCACTGACCAAACAATGGCTAATGCCTCGTGTTCAATGGTACTATAGTTGCATTCAGTTGGGGTAAGAGTCAGTGATGCAAAAGCCATCGTTTTTTCTTTGCCATCAATCCATTGTCCAAAAACCGCTCCAAGACCCCTTTGGCTTGCATCAACTGAAATGAAAGAGGTGGCATTGGATACAAATGGATGTAGAGCTGGAGCATTAATGACTACCATCTTGATGTCCTCAAAGCTTTCATGTAATGTGTTATTCCATTCAAATTTGATACCTTTTTTTAAGAGATGTCTTAAGGGTTGGATTAATTGTGCATATCCAGGAACAAACCTCGCATAGTATTCGCATAACCCAAGGAATGAACGCAATGCATCTTTGTCTGTTGAGGGAGATGCTTTTTGTGTTGCTTCTATATTAGAAAACTTTGGTTTGATCCCCTTACTTGTGATGTTATGACCTAAATATTCTACGTTATCAACCAGCAACTTACATTTGTTTTCTTTCACAGTCATACCTTTGCTTTGTAAAATGCTTAAAACCTTTTTGAGAACCTGCATGTGTTCTTCTTTAGTCTCTGTGAATCAGAACGTCATCTTGGTATGCCTGTAATTGTGTAAATTCACTGAAGAGATTATCCATAAGCTTTTGACAAACACTTGCGGCTGACGCAAGTCCAAATGGCAGCCTCAAATATTTAAATGCTCCAAATGGAGTTACAAAAGCAGTAAGTGCTTGACAGTCTGGAGTGAGTTGGATTTGATGGTATGCGGAATGTAGGTCTATGGTGGAAAATAACTTCGATTTCCCAATTTTGCTAATATTTCATGTATAAGGGGTAGTGGATGGCAGTCCACCAAGATATTTTGATTTAATGAATGTAAATCCACACATAGCCTCAATTCTCTGTTTCTTTTTTTCCGCAAAACCACAAGAGAAATCCATTCAGATGAGTTAATGGGAGAAATTATGCCCTCAGCTTGTAGATTATCAAGTAGGGTTTTTAAATCATCTTTAACTGAAAGAGGTACAGGTCTGGCTTTATGTATTATTGGGACAGCATTATGTTTTAATTGCATTTTATGTTCATATCCTTTAACAGTACTCACTTTGTTTTTGAACACCTCAGGAAAAGACTTTACAAGGTTTCCAACATCCACGTCAGGTTGATTTGTGGCTAAAATATCACTACCAAGTATAGGAAGATTGCCAAGTACAATAGGAGGATCTTGTCCAGGACGTAATTCAATGCCTAACAAAACTAGATCCTTCCAGCCAATTATGTCTCTACCTTTAATGGCAACGTATACTTTTGTTCTTATAGACCTGCCCAAACATTCCACTATTTCTAAAAAATATCCCAAAAGATCTATATCCTTCTCTCCAAATGCTTTGGGATTTAGGTCAGGATCAATGAGTGACATATCTTTTGGCCACAACTTGTAGAATGTACAATCTGCGAGGATAGTAACAGGGGCCCCTGAGTCAGCCATTGCCAAAATAACTCTGCCATCAATATTAATGTCCACAAAAGGTCCCTTTATAAGCTTGTCCAAATACTCAGGAACTTCTACAGTAACTACAACATTTGCTAATTGTGTAGTGCAATCTTGCACCTCATGTGTTTCTAAGGATATGTTGGAAATTCTACCCTTATTTGAATTCGAATTGAGATTACTCCTGCAAGCTCCTTGAAAGTGACCAATCTTTTGCCACCTTGTGCGTCTTTTTCCTAAAGCAGGGCAATTAGGATTGTTCCCGATATGGTTCATAGACCCACAACGGAAACATACCAACTGTCCTCTTGGAGTTTGATTTTTGAAATTCCTATTTTTGTTATACATTTGTCTACCACTAACAGCACACACAGTATTATCTTCATTCACTAGACTTACATTTGATGCTAAAGCTGTAGTAGTAGTAGGTTATGTCACATTTTGTGCAGGAGAACCCATGTTTTGATTAGATTGACTAGCTAATACCTTGGACGTGACAATTGACCTTTCTATGCTCTTGGCGAAGTCAATTGTTTCTGCCAAAATGGAATTACATGAGGTAAGTAAACGTTCTTGAATGTTCTTGGAGAAACAATAGAACACAAATTTGTCCCTAATATAAGTATCAATATCAGTGCCAAATTCACATTTCTCAGCTAAAACCCTCAAAGTCGCTATGTAACCCTCAACTGATTCTTCACTTAGACGGTTTACAATTGCAAAATAAAACCTCTCCAACATAACACTGGTGGTATCAGAATATTGTTTAGACATACGTAATTTAGCTTCAATAAACACATCCCATTCTGCATTTTCAGCAGTGAGTGCAGGGTGTCTTGGGAAGTTGTCAAAAACCCTGCGACCAGCTGTACCCAAATGATTTACTAAAAGTGCTAATTTCCTTGTAGGAGAATATTTATCCGCATCCATAGCGGTGAGGTAATTCTCAAAGTCTCGAAGCCATTCTGACCACTTAAGTTCAGGTTTACCAGGTTTTAACAGAAATGGCGCTGGTTGTATTACACCTTGACTGCAAGCCATGAGATTTTAAAGAAAAGGTTTAAGTAATTATACAGCAGATTGTCATGCAAAACACTAAAATATTTAAGTCAGTCACTGTTGTAAAAAGGAAATAACTAAAATGTGTGAATCACCTTGTCAGACCTCAAAATTGGGTATCGTCTGTTTTAGTCAAGATTGGGTATCTTCTGAGTTAGAAGTAACAAGGTTTAAATTACTGTCTTATATAGTTAGTTCATGTCTGTTGTTGAAGTAAATAAGTGGAACTGGTGTGCGAATCAATGAACAAAACATTCCACCGTCACTGTTGTTGAAGTAAATAACTGGAATTGGTGTGGGAATCACCGAATGAGGTATCGCACCGATGATGCTTTATCTTCTTTTAAAATCGGACAATGTTTACCGCTTGAGTTACGGAGAAAATGCCTCTTTACTAAAGCAATATGGCCATCGAGCGTGTAATGGCGTGCGTGATGACGTCACACGTTCCCAGGATTCAGTTCGTGTGAGGACGTCAAGCTGACAGGAGGATGAACACAGCAGGTTGGAACGCTTGGTAAGTTCTTATGCTTCATACAATGGAAGGCACGAGAGGAATGCTCTGGCTATGCATCATTCAAATCGATGGAAGCGCGAGGTGTTTGGCGAGACGTTAGCATTATTAATGATCGCGAGTTAGTCTTTGGTAGAAAATATGCACAAAAAGTACATAAACCAAAATTGGACTAACCTCAGAAGGACTCGCCTTCAACGTCAAGCTTCTTCCAGTATTGACGATGTAAAGTTCAATGTCTTGAGTGCTCTTGTATTCACCCCTATGGTTAAAAGTTGAGACCAAGGGGGAAAAAATTCAATTTCTTCTTCTTGAATAATAATTCCTTGATGTCCTCTCCAAAACATTAATGAGATGAGCCCTTGTCGCAAGATCAATTCATCGTCGATGGAAGGTAGCTCCGAAACGCTGTGTACCCCACTCCTGGTACCAATTTGTAGCATGGGGATTTGTACACAGACCTCAGGAGACAATTTGTGATGATGCAAAGCAAGTTTTATTGGTGTAACCAATAAATAGATAAAGTAAAGTAGGAGCTCATGAGAAGAGCAACGTATAAGATAAGAAGCCAGAGCTAACTGACTACAGAAGAACGTAACTCCATGACATCCATCAGATTCTAAAGTAGAATCAAATAATTAAAGGATAAGCAACTTAACATGTAATACTACAACAATGGTGTCATTTCTGAAGTTTATCTCTTTTCTTTGGTTTAGTTTGCCTCTTCATTGCTTGATTTTCGCTCCCAAGAAAGTGTCACTCATAGCTGTTGGATCACGCAGTCCTGTCAAGTATCACGCATCAAACGTGACACTAACGCATTTCAGTGCGGTGCTCCGCATCACCGCACTGAAATGCATTGTCACACACACACACACATACCTGTGTTGCAGCTGGCTGCAGGCACTGTCTGTGGTCTGCCTGCGCCGGCGCGCTGCTTCCGTGGTCTTCTTGAGGCAGTAATCCCTGCTAAACGCCTGCCATTCCCAGGCTCTGCAACAGTGTATCACCCGAAGCCGCCCTGCAGCGCAGCATTGCGTCAGCCTCCCTTACGTCATGTCCGTTCCCAACTAGCGCTTCGCAGTCATATGTTGCTGATCCGAGAGCGGGGAGTTTATTCTTCTGTAAGTTGTCCACAATAATTATGGGGCAGCGCCGTTGATTATATTGCACGTGATGGCCCGGCCTGGGCCACACTCTGCTGTAGGCCATCAGGGGTCTTTAGGCGCGCAACGTGGACGTCGCCTTCTGCTGGTGCTGCCGCCGATGCTGCAGTGTTGTTTGCGAGACTGGGAAGCTGCCATATAGGGCAGCGCTACTTGACCCAGATGGTTGCTGTACGTGTTTAATCAAGACCAGCACCCCACCGTGAATTGTCGAGGGAGTGCCAGGACGACCGAGGAGGCGGCCGTCCCACCACCACGGTAAACTCATTGCCTTGGCTCCGGCGTCGCAAGTTGGACAGTAAGTGCTGCAGCCAGCGGCGCATGATCATGCCCCTTATCAGTGAGATGTGCGGAGACTCTGTCCCGCTTGTTTACTTTGCTGTAG
This sequence comes from Lissotriton vulgaris, assembly GCF_964263255.1. Taxonomy (NCBI): domain Eukaryota; kingdom Metazoa; phylum Chordata; class Amphibia; order Caudata; family Salamandridae; genus Lissotriton; species Lissotriton vulgaris. Next base: position 1,514,463,764 of record NC_141687.1, on the reverse strand, counting down.
GGAGCGTGTGGCCCTTCGCCGTGTCTGTTGTCCATTGCACAGTAGCTCCCTGTGTAATCGGCTCCCTCTTTCCCTCTGCTTATGCTCCCTGTGTCCAGTCTTGTCACGTCACCCTTTTACTGCTTGCACTTTAGAAAACAAGAGCAGCAACAAGTGCACCAGCGCGAGCAGTGGCTGTCACCATCCACAAGAAGAAATTTGCATGAGGAGCGACCTGTAGTGGTAGCTGACAGAGGATGGCACGGCTACAAGTTTAATTCAGGTTTAAACCACAACAGGCTGGGTTGACTGATAATACCTTAAATACGAATGGTGCACTTAAGAGAGCAGAGCCCGTCTGTTTAAACCCCCGCATTCCTTTTAATAATACCATTGCAAATCAAGCTTTGCTACTAATGCCTCCGAACCATCGTACATCTAATGTAAATCTAATTCAATGAGCTTCATTTCTTTCTCGTTCTCTGTAAGGCACAGTTCCTGTAAGTAACAATTGTTAATAGTTCTAGTCTCGGCGTCGCCTCAACATCCCGTGATTCTGGGCAAATCATTTAAACTCACTGGGCCTAAAAAAAAAAAAAGTAGTAATGTAGCTGATGGTGCTCATGCAAACAGTGCACCAATTCGGAGTTTGTGCTATACAAGTGAACACCAAGATTCAGTCCTACCAAGTTGTTTTTTCCTGGTCCATGTGTGATGTGGTGCTCAAGTCTTATTATTTTCTTTAAATTCTGGGACTTGTAGTCTTGATCACTCCATTATAAAACTGGAATAAAAGCCTCAGAATTCAAAGAAAACCCTAGATTGGAATAGATGGAAGTGGGAAACTTGACCGCTATGAATATTCTTTCACATTGTTTTATATCACTTTTATTGCTGGTATTTTGTGCAGCACTTTCAACCATTGTCATGGCACCATAGCGCTATTTTCATCTGTGCAGAACTAAAGAGACCATTGTTAAATAATGTGTGTTGCGATTTGGTTCTTTGCTGTTATTAGGTATTTCATTCACTCTTTAGTTAGAATTGGAATTTGTGTAGTAAAAATGTGCAGTGGTCTTCTCAGGCACATACCATGGTCACATGAATTCTGGTGCCACACAGTGAATGATTCATAGTAAATCCCCATATTTTGATCCTGAGCACATATACCATGTGGTTGTCTCTATCACGATAAATTTGAAATGTCACAAATTTGGCTACAGAATGTCACTCCTCTGTACACACTCAAACTATGGAAATGCCACACATGGGGGGCTTGGGGGAGGGAGCCGACCGACGGGAGGTCTCCTCCCCCGGGCGGTTTGGGAGGGCTGCGAGGGGTTCTTTCCAGAAGTTGCCAGAATGTTCTAGTTTTTGGGCTGGTCTAGTAGGACCAGCCAGCCCAAGTATAAATTCCCCCTTTCCCGCTAACCGCCACCATTTTAGGTTTGGTGACCTGGTGGCTAGGTAGTTTTAGCTTTTTTGTGAGAGAGTGTCTTGTGTGTCTGTGAGACTCTTTTTCATTCTTTGCCAGTTGCGATTGTTACTTAGAGCTTAGATAATGGAAGACGCACGAGTCATTGAGGCGATGCGCCTGTTGGCAGATGCCGGTCGTTTGGATTTGCTCGCAGGAGGTGGGCAGGCTAGGCCTCAACGCCAGGCCTCTGCCGGTGTGGTGGCTGCGGTGATGGCATGTTCGTCGCCGAAGAAGAGACGTCCGAGTCAGGTAAGCGAGAGGGGCCGCTCCCGGTCTAGGAAGCCGGCCCCACAAAGGATGGTTCGGGGGGAGCCCGGTACTTCGGAGGCTCCGGAGGCTCAAGGGGCTTTGAGTGTGGGGGGGGGTGAGTCTTCCCAAGCTCCGGCGCTTCAGTTGGGAGTTGTTTCTGGAGCGGGGGAGTTTCCGGTTATGGTCGGTCGGGGGCAGGTGTCAAGGAAAGGAGGCAGGGGTGGCCGGGGAGGAAGCAAGAAACGCTCTGCTTCGGACCCGCTGTTTGAGCGGCGGGGGCAGTCTTCGGACGGTGCCTCTGTGCGCGGGGGGCGTAGGGGTTCGGTTCAATTTGTGTTGCAGGACTCGGAGCGGGAACAGGTTGAGCATGGTGCCCAGGACGCCATGTTGGTCGTTAATGAAACTCAGTTTATACCTGAGGCTGGTCAAAGGATGTTGTTAACCCCTTCAGGACGGATTCCTTACAATGTTCTAGCGGGGGAGGGGCGTGATGTGACTGCAGGTGGGCTTCAGGCTGGTTTGTCTTCTGGTTTGCAGGTCGTTGGGCAAGAGGCTGATGCGGGGGTGGGCGACTTTGGGGGTAATGTAGGGAGCCCGTTATTGTTTTCGACGCCGGGCTCGTCGGCTGGTGAAGTCGTATCTGTGGGTGGTGGCTCTAGAGGAGAGGGCGAATGGGCCCAAATGGGCGAAAGTGGTTCATTTGGTGGTGCGAATACTGGTTTGGAGGATCCGCGTTCTGGGGGCGTTGTTGGGGGTGTTTCACTGGGGCATGTGGAGGGTTTTCGGGCGGAAGGAGGGGGTGTTCCTTTTATGAGTGGTGGGACTTTTCAATCTGGTTTACAGATTCGTCAGCCAGTTCTTGGTTTCGGTTCTGCGGCATTTGGTGCTTCAGGAATGGGTTCGGGAAGGTTCCTGGCTCCCGGGGTCTTGAGTGCGGCGGGGGTAAACTTCCAGGGCACTTTGTTGGGTCCGGATAGGGGCTTTGGCCAGGTGAGCGGCGGGCCAATACAAGGGCCCAGGAGTACAGCTCCTCACTTCTCTGGGGCCTCTGGGGGTCCTTATTTTATGTGTGGTTCCCCTGGATGGGAACATTTTGGCGCAGCGGGGCTTGCGCAGCGTAGTTTCCAGAAGGAGTTAGCAGGCCAGGAGTCATTCTCGAGAGCATATAGGCAATCTTCTTCTTCGGCATTGGCACCTGATAATTTGGATCACAGTGGAGACGAGGAGGTTGTAGGTGGATCTCCGGTGCGGGAGGTACCTTTGAGGTCAGATGCACGTGGTCGTTCTTTGGAGAGGGGTCGGAGAATGGATGTTGATTCTAACTGGAGGGGGAATGTGTCTGGTTGGTTTGTGGATGGTAGGAACCCTAGCACACCAGTCCAAACTTTTTCTTTGCAGGAAGAGGTTAGGCGCGAAGTTCCAGACTTGGCAGGGCGCGGTCCAGTCCCTTTTCGCCAAGGGGAAGTGAGGAGAGTGCCTAGCGCGGCCCTCTCTGTTCCACCGAGGGATCCCGCCGCGGCCAGCACACGAGGGTCTGGCTTGACCCCGCTGGCCCCAACGAGTAGCAGGTATAGGTGGCAGGCCTTGCCGGCGGCTATGGAGCAACAGAGTCAACGCGCAGGGAGGTACAGGCGCGTACAGTCTGCTCCCCCCCCCTGGAGTTTCGAAATCTTTTAAATGTACAGTTGTTGATACCGGGTTGGGTAAGACCCGTGGTGATTTGATGCATACCAGTGTGGATTCAGTGGTATTGGACTACGATGAAGAGAGTCCTGAGGAAGGTGAATTGCGGGATCCTGAGGGGGGGTGCCCTCTCATGCTTCTCATAGTGTTTTACAGGCTCCAGTGGTCCAGAGGCAAGTGCAAGGGAGAAGAGAGCACGGCCCATCGGGTAGGGCGCCTCGCAGACCGGATGCATTGACCTCGGCGCCACGGGCGGAGCCATCGAGAGCTGTCTCTCTGTTGCCAGGTGAGCAAACGGCCCCACAGGCCAAACCTGTTATGGTGTCTGTGGGTACCGGTGGTGAAACTGATGTGGTCATTGGTGATGGCCGTCTGGTCAAAGGTCGTTATGTGAAAGACACTGCAGTTGGCACTGATGAAGTGATGGATGTAACGGATAAAGGGGAAAGTGGTGTTATGGCTGGTGCTTCCAGCAAAGTTACGGATAAAGTGGACAGTGGTGTTATGGCTGGTGCTTCCAGCAAAGTTACAGACAAAGTGGACAGTGGTGTTATGGCTGGTGCTTCCAGCAATGTTAAAGAGCCAGTGGCCAGTAAGGAGTTGAAAATCAAAAAATTGCCGTACATGGGGGTTACTAAACCTCTTGGTGCTCATCTGATGCTAAGTACCAAAGAACGTATTTGGAACGGTGAGTATGTGGAGCTCCTTAAGCTTCTACACCGGGAAGTCCGGTCTAAGGAGGGGTCTAAAGAGGAGGAATTTGAGCTGGCTAAACGCCCTAAAGTGCCTTTGAATATCGAGAACTGGACAGCTGCGTTTTTGATTTATGCTAGTGTATATTGCGAAAAGTTCCCTGAGCGCAGCGTGTCCCTTTTTAAATACATGGACGTTATTCGTAAGGCTCAGATCACCGGGGGTGGTTTTGCCTGGTCTCAATATGACGAGGAATTTAGAGCCAGGATGGCTTGGGATCCCGAAGCGAAATGGGGTGAGCTCGATATGGATTTATGGCAACACACAATGGGGTCAGCAGCTGGGGGGAAGATCATTTTTACGGCCAGTGGTTTCCCGTTAGTTTACCGGCCCTTTCAGGGGAAGCCCACCCGGGGAGGGGTGGGGGCCACTACAACAATGCCATCGGGATCTGGGATCTGTTGGGAATTTAATAGGGGCTCCTGCACAAGAGAATACTGTAAATTCAAGCATGAATGCTCTGGTTGTGGAAGGAAACACCCGTTGTCCAAATGCTGGGACAACCAGCCATCAGGGAGCCAGCAGGGTAAGCAGTCGGGTTCAGGAAATTCCAATACGTCCTCACAGTTTTCAGGGGGACGGGGATCCAGAGGTGCTAAGGGTGCTGGGTCCAAGGGCTCGTACACCAGTTAAATTTGAAAGGCTGCGTATTGCCTTACAAGGTTACGATGATGAGTCTGCAAAATTAAAATTGTTAGAAGGTTTTCAGTTTGGTTTCCGGCTAGGTTACCTAGGCTCTCGGGAAAGGAGGTGGTCTGCCAATTTAAAATCGGCTTCTGAACATGCCGCAGTTGTACAAGACAAACTTAATAAAGAGTTACAGGAAGGAAGGATGGCTGGCCCGTTCCAAGATTGGCCGATCCTTAATTTGATTGTTTCACCGGTTGGTGTGGTCCCGAAAAAAGAGTCGGGACAGTTTAGACTCATTCAACACTTGTCGTGGCCTGAGGGGTCGTCTGTTAATGATTTTATTGACCCGGAGGCGGTGTCGGTCTCCTACTCTTCGGTTGACGTGGCCATGTCACTTGTTGTGACCGGGGGCGCAGCCGCTGAGATGGCCAAGTGTGATATCAAGTCTGCTTTCAGGCTGTTGCCTGTCCACCCGGACGATTGGTGCCTTCTGGGTATACAATTCGCAGGTAATTGGTACGTGGACAAGGCTCTACCGATGGGCTGCTCAATATCATGTGCTCTGTTTGAGTGTTTTAGTACTTTTCTGCAATGGTACTTTTCCCATCAGTCCGGTCATTCACTGGTGACACACTACCTTGATGACTTTTTCTTTGTCGGATCCCCGGGCTCCGCGAAGTGCCAGAACGCTCTAGACACATTCCATGGGCTCATGGAGGATCTGGGAGTTCCTTTAGCTCCCGAAAAGACAGTGGGCCCTACTACGGTCCTTTCCTTTTTGGGTATTGAAATTGATTCTGTACTTATGTCGGCTCGCCTGCCCGAGGACAAAAGGGTCAACATGGTGCAACTGCTGGAGTTAATGTTGTCAAAGAGGAAAGTGCTGGGGAAAGAGATTCAATTGCTTTTGGGTCATTTGAATTTTGCTTGCAGAGTTGTGAGAGCGGGCAGGACCTTTTGTAGAAGACTGGGCAGGGCTTTAGCGGGTCATCACTTGCCCCATCATCGTGTGCGTTTGTCTGCTGGTGTTAAAGAGGATTTGAGAATGTGGAAGTTTTTCCTGAACTCTTTCAATGGTGTTCCCTTGGTCAGAGACGTTGATTTTCAGTGGGACGTGCAAATGTTTTCAGATGCGGCTGGCAGTGATGGTTTTGGGCTCTTCTGGAATGGTAAATGGTGTGCGGAACGTTAGCCGGATGAATGGTTGAATGGTGGTCGCAGCATCACTTTCTTGGAATTGTTCCCTCTATTGGTTGCCTTGACCCTGTGGGGGGAGGAATTGGCACACAAGAAGGTGCTGTTTCGTGTGGATAACATGGCTGTTGTAGAGATAGTGAACCGACAGTCTGCCAGAGACGAACAGGTGTTAAAACTTATGAGAGTTTTCGTTCTGGGTTGTTTGAAACACGACATTCATTTTCGTGCCTTACACATTCCTGGCGTGGACAATGACATTGCGGATGCTCTGTCTCGTTCACAGTGGGGGAGATTCCGTGGACTGGCGAAGGACGCAGACAGATCCCCGACTCCGATGCCGACTCATCTGTGGCGCGTAGGCGAGATCGGGTCGTACAATTGGTGGTAGGTTCTTTGTCTGTGTCTACGCGTTCTGCATATTCCTTGGCTTGGAGGGAATTCCTGGAATCTGGTGCTGTCAGAAGGGAGGATCTGTCGCGGCGGTCGGACGATGTGGTCAATTTTATACTGGACCTCATGGACAAGGGCCTAACCAAAGTAACCATCGCTGGGAAGCTAGCGGGTATTGCTTTTATGGGAAAGTTGTTGTGGGGTTACCCCCCGTCAGCGGGTGAGATAGGCAGGAGGATGCTTGAGGGCTGGGCCAGAGAGCAAGGGCATGTTGGTAGATCCAGGGCTCCCCTCTCTTGGCAAGTGCTTGCCAGACTAATCACAGTCCTGCCTTTGGTATGTTCGGATGATTTTGAGGCATGTGTTTTCTCAATGCTCATGGCGTTTATGTTTTTTGGAGCTTTTAGGGTCTCGGAGTTGTTGGGGTCCAAACATAAGGGTGGTTTGTATTGGAAGGACTTTTTTTGTTATGATGAGGGTGTACATGTCTGGTTGTCCAGCTCTAAAACTGATCAGACGGGTAAGGGAAAAGGTGTGTGGTTACAGGCGCATGCTCCAAAGCTCACTTGCCCTTTACTGCTGGCGCGGCGCTGGCGTTCATTATGTGGGGGTGGTGATGAGGCTCTTGTTTTCCAACATATTAATGGCACCCCTGTCACAACTTATCAGTTACGAATGGTTTTACGCAAAGCTCTGCAACACATTGGTCTCGATAGCAATCTATATGGGACTCATTCTTTCCGAATAGGTGCAGCCACTGAGGCCTTTCACAGAGGTTGGACTGAGAGGGATATTATGCGGTTGGGGCGTTGGTCTTCCAATTGTTTCCAGCGTTATGTGAGGAGCTCGGCAGAGGAAGCGCAGGCGTCGTCCTCCTAGTCATGATTTCTAATTGTCTTTTCTTTTGCAGGATCCGTTGCTGGACCTCGCTCCTCAGTGGTAACGGTCTGGATAGTGGGGCATTCCTTCGTAAAGTGGGCCAGAGTCCAGGCGGCACGAAGCTACTTTGGAGAACAACTTGGTTTTAATGATCGAATGTTTAACGTTGTCTGGAAGGGTAAAGGTGGGATGCTCTGGAGGGAGTTAATCCCTTGTTTGAACAACAACATGGTGGGCGGTTTATGCCCGGATATTTGGGTTATTCATTTGGGAGAAAATGACCTTTGTGCCACGAAAGGTGTTGTTTTACTGCGTGCTATGAAACGGGATTTAGGCCTCATCAAGGAGCTTTGGTCTGGGTGCCATGTTTTTTGGACGGAGTTGATACCGCGCAGGACATGGCGAGGGGCTGTGAACCCCAGGGCTGTTGATCGGGCCAGGAAGAAGGTGAATTCAGAGGTGTCTCGTTGCTGCAGGGGACTTGGTTTCAGCAGGATCTCGCACAGGGACATTAAATTTGAGTCAGTTGAGTTTTTTCGGGAGGATGGGGTCCATTTGTCCCGGGTGGGCATGGATCTTTATTTATTGGAGCTTCGTGAGGTGTTAGCACGGGCATTGGCTATGCAGCGTTGATCCCCCTTTTTCTTTTCGCTTCGCGTGTTGGGGGGCAGAAAGGGAGGCGTGGTGTGTCCCCCCCCCCGCCTACCTTTCTGGGTGGCGGTGTTTTTGTGTATCAGTACGGTTTTAGGCAGATTGTTGGTTGAGTTTTCGATAGAGTATTTCTTTGACTGGGGCCGGGGTATGTTGGTCATGGTTTGACCGTTCAGTTTTGTGAGGGGGGTATCTGCAGGAGTGCAGGGTCAGGCAGGGTCGATGATTACGGAGGGCATGACCAATGTTATTTCAGTTGTGGTTTGACGAATAAAGTTTTAATGATGACGTATGTTTTATCTATGACGAAATGTTTATTGATGACGTAATGTTTTATTGATGACCTAATGTATAATGCTGTTATAATGTTTATTGATGTATTGTGGGGAGGGCCCAAATATTTTAGGGGTGGGGGTTGGGGGCCTGAGTTGTTAGTTATTTATTTATTTAGTGAGGTTTAGTTTTGTAAGGCGTTGCCAAGGTTTGTATTTGTAATGTGCACCTGTTTCCTAATAAAGCGGCCTTTTACACACACACAAACAATTTTTGGTCTACTTTTCTCCCACCCCTCGCCCTCCCTCCCAAGGGGGGCTTGGGGGAGGGAGCCGACCGACGGGAGGTCTCCTCCCCCGGGCGGTTTGGGAGGGCTGCGAGGGGTTCTTTCCAGAAGTTGCCAGAATGTTCTAGTTTTCGGGCTGGTCTAGTAGGACCAGCCAGCCCAAGTATAAATTCCCCCTTTCCCGCTAACCGCCACCATTTTAGGTTTGGTGACCTGGTGGCTAGGTAGTTTTAGCTTTTTTGTCCCACCCTCCCCCCCTTTTTTCTTTAGTTTTTTCTTCCCCTCGCTCCCTTGTTTTTTGCTCCATTTTGGGGTCTTCTGTTCTTTTTCTTTTTCAAAAGGCTGTTTTTCTGGGTTACCGGTGTGCAGGGGTTTTTCTTGTACTTGTATTTGTCGCTAGGAGCAGGTGCAGTGCGGTGTTTTTGTGTATCAGTACGGTTTTAGGCAGATTGTTGGTTGAGTTTTCGATAGAGTATTTCTTTGACTGGGGCCGGGGTATGTTGGTCATGGTTTGACCGTTCAGTTTTGTGAGGGGGGTATCTGCAGGAGTGCAGGGTCAGGCAGGGTCGATGATTACGGAGGGCATGACCAATGTTATTTCAGTTGTGGTTTGACGAATAAAGTTTTAATGATGACGTATGTTTTATCTATGACGAAATGTTTATTGATGATGTAATGTTTTATTGATGACCTAATGTATAATGCTGTTATAATGTTTATTGATGTATTGTGGGGAGGGCCCAAATATTTTAGGGGTGGGGGTTGGGGGCCTGAGTTGTTAGTTATTTATTTATTTAGTGAGGTTTAGTTTTGTAAGGCGTTGCCAAGGTTTGTATTTGTAATGTGCACCTGTTTCCTAATAAAGCGGCCTTTTACACACACACAAACAATTTTTGGTCTACTTTTCTCCCACCCCTCGCCCTCCCTCCCAAGGGGGGCTTGGGGGAGGGAGCCGACCGACGGGAGGTCTCCTCCCCCGGGCGGTTTGGGAGGGCTGCGAGGGGTTCTTTCCAGAAGTTGCCAGAATGTTCTAGTTTTTGGGCTGGTCTAGTAGGACCAGCCAGCCCAAGTATAAATTCCCCCTTTCCCGCTAACCGCCACCATTTTAGGTTTGGTGACCTGGTGGCTAGGTAGTTTTAGCTTTTTTGTCCCACCCTCCCCCCCTTTTTTCTTTAGTTTTTTCTTCCCCTCGCTCCCTTGTTTTTTGCTCCATTTTGGGGTCTTCTGTTCTTTTTCTTTTTCAAAAGGCTGTTTTTCTGGGTTACCGGTGTGCAGGGGTTTTTCTTGTACTTGTATTTGTCGCTAGGAGCAGGTGCAGTGCGGTGTTTTTGTGTATCAGTACGGTTTTAGGCAGATTGTTGGTTGAGTTTTCGATAGAGTATTTCTTTGACTGGGGCCGGGGTATGTTGGTCATGGTTTGACCGTTCAGTTTTGTGAGGGGGGTATCTGCAGGAGTGCAGGGTCAGGCAGGGTCGATGATTACGGAGGGCATGACCAATGTTATTTCAGTTGTGGTTTGACGAATAAAGTTTTAATGATGACATATGTTTTATCTATGACGAAATGTTTATTGATGACGTAATGTTTTATTGATGACGTAATGTATAATGCTGTTATAATGTTTATTGATGTATTGTGGGGAGGGCCCAAATATTTTAGGGGTGGGGGTTGGGGGCCTGAGTTGTTAGTTATTTATTTATTTAGTGAGGTTTAGTTTTGTAAGGCGTTGCCAAGGTTTGTATTTGTAATGTGCACCTGTTTCCTAATAAAGCGGCCTTTTACACACACACAAACAATTTTTGGTCTACTTTTCTCCCACCCCTCGCCCTCCCTCCCAAAAGCAAAGTGAAAACTTGGCAGCTATATAATCTTATTCACCATGGCTTCCTAATTTAATTTACATTCAGGAGCATGTCATTCAGCCTAACATTACGGTTTGAGACCTCTCCATTGCACAGTGAGTCACTGTCTGTAGTACAATCAGGTTACAAGGGGATATGGAGCTTTGCAGCCCTTTTTAGATCTTAGAGATTCTCATTGCTGGAACGGGTGTTATTTCTGATTTTAAAAAATCCCTTGTCTTCGATGCTTGATTTTGCTAGTGAGAAAGTGTCTCTCATAGTCGTTGAAATGTCACTCATAATTCCACTGAAAATATGAAAATGTCACACATAGCAATCTGAAACCTTGGCAGCTATGAGATTCACATCACACATAATTACACTGAAATTATGAAAATGTAACACATAGGCAATCTGAAACCTTGGCAACAATGGTGGGTTTGCCAGAGAATTCAGGGTAGAGGCTGAGCCCAATCAATAGCCAGGGGCCTGGGCTGGCTCTAGCATATATGCCAACATTTTGTAAACGGAAAGAGGGAGATTTTGAAATAAAAATCGGGAGAATGTATTTTCCCCATCCACTGAGCCAGAGAATATTTAAGGCAGGAGATAGTCTAAATTAAGCGATTTTTGGCTTACAAAATAGAATCTCCCAACCGAATCGGGTTTGTTGGCATGCTTGCTCTAGCAACCCAAACACGAGCCGAGCCCGCAAATAAAATTTAATGTGACTCTCGTCCGTTGCTTATTGAATAGTACTCTCCTCCAAGATGGCCGCCACGCTTTCACTAAGTCAGTAAGCGAGGCGTGTGCACGTTATTGAGGCTCGATCTCTGACCAAAACCCCGTAGCAGCCGAAAGACTATGGCGGGTTTGAACAGGACAATGGGAGACTCCTCCCGCTTGGGCTTAGTCTGCAATGGGGAGAACAGCAACCTGGCCCTGGAATCTACTGACACGAGTAACATGACGGAAGAGAGTGGCCGGACCTCTCCTGAAGATCTGCCTCTGGTATTCCTCTGCAGCATCTGCAAGCGAGCCCTGGGCGACTCCGCTGGCTGGATGCAGAGTGACGTGGAGGAACAGTCCGTGATCCTAAAAGTTGTATCGCCATTTGTTGTGAAAGGGAAAGAACAAAAAGTGTCTACAGCTCCTCGAGACAAATGTTGCATGATTGAAAGCTTGTTTTGCTCCGGTTGCTCCACATGCATTGGGAAGATGTACAAGTCCACACCAAAGCATCTTGATTTCAAACGAGACCTCTACTGCCTCGATGTTCATGCAATCGAGAGTTATGCTATAGGCCAAACAACCTTGCAAGAAGTACCCGTGGAAGACGAACCTCTAACCTTGGAGAAGCGGGCTGACTTGGAAAAGGAGCTGGAGAAGGCAAATGCACTGCTGAAAGCGTTGCAGAACCAGATTTCCGCTCTTGAAGCTGAAATGTCATAACAAAGATTGAATTAAAACGCACAGACGTTCTGATGTCGTTACCTGCCTACCCGAGTGGAAAGTTTTCTTGGTAACGACCCGGAGCTGTTGACTTGTTGCATCCAGCCTTACAAACTTCTACTTGTCCATGAAGTCAATGGTAGTAGAAACTTTAAAAGGTTAAGAGAAGAGCGCAAAGCTAAATTGACATCATCCAGCTGGGAATGTCCTTTTCTTTTTAGGACGTTGAACATTCTTTTGCATTTTTTTTCATTAAATAAGTACACGAAATGTCACAGAGTGTTTCCTTATGGCAACTGCTGGCCATGTTGGAATTGTTATTCCCGTTTGCTGTTACTCTAGTTCAGATGTTACTTTTACCTACCCCTTTGTTTATCAATAAAGTTATCGTTATAAAACTGATTAAACTGTCCATCAGCGAAGCATCATCATTTTTTTTAACATATTTTGTTTTTTTAAATCATTTAATACACCTCCCTTCATTCTTCTGTCTCCAATCGCTATCAGCATATCCAACTTTTGAAACTGTTTTTATGTTTGTTTTTCACTCAGTCTTAATTGCATTACTAGAACACTAGCTCTGGGACACTCATAGGAGCATCTGTGCGCTTTACAAATTCCACTCATCATCATCACCACTCATTGACATCATTGTCACTCTTTTTTGTTGTCTTCTAATTAGGCAGCACTTGCCACGCATCACTTCTTTATTTCCTTTGGTGCACGGACCAAGCACAGATTAATTATGTTTGATTAGTGTCTTTCCACTGCTCATGCTGTGAGTCAGGTATTTCTTCTGAAAAAGAGTACTGCGCCATATTGCTATTTTACCTTCTCTCCACATCGTTGCTTTCTTCTCCCACCTGCCCTTCCTTCCCTGTTTATTCTCCACCCTCCAGACAGAAAGAAAATAAACACTGTGAAGTGGCAAGAGATGGCAGTGTCAGCACTTTTTTTTAATCATCCTGTTACAAACCCCCATCCGATAGCCAAAGCCAATAGCTCGTGAATAGGTGTGACCTATTTGCTTTGCCAATTCACCTCCAGCTTCTTTAATCCACCACCAGACATTCCCTACTCCTGTATGTCACTCTTGTTGGCCACTGCTTTCTCTCTTTTTGACAGTTTTTCTGGTTTCTTCCACCGTCTGCCTGCTTTGGTAAATGCATTATGCTGGAAAATAATTGCCGGTTCCTGGAGATAAGTGCTAGTTGCATCCACTGGCTCAAATTAAGCACTGGATATTAATTGGCATTGAAATTAACCTGTTTGACAGGGCACTCTGGCCCTAATCTCCGGTGGGAATATTGGGTGGAATCTGTCACTGCAGCCAACATCCCTGCACCAAAATCCATCAATTACCAGTTTTGTCCCTGGAACGAGGATTAAATAGCTTGGCTCAGAAAAACATGCCCTTTTCTGCTGGTTTTTCCACGTCTCTGGGATTGCTACATTTTTCAGTGGCTCAGTGTGGGAGAGACGGTAATGTTTGTCAAAAAAAGCATGATGGTTGGCTTGGGTAAGCTGGTTGTAGGCTGCTAAGAGCACTGTCTGCTCCCTCTATTGTGCCACTGTAGTTAAGCGGGGTCCGACTGTACTAGTGCCCAAAGCCCCTCCCTTCCCCATGCAGCAGTTTACTGTACTAACAGAGAACATTGTTCATGCACCAGGTGGGGTTCTGCAACTCGTAAATAGCCACTGATTGGCATTAATTATTACTTATATCTTATTAGATGCTCAGATGAAGGTAGCAGAAACCTACCCACTATCCATCATTCACTGTCATGATCATTTACTCTTATTTGGACTGCAAGAATATTGATTTTGTCACTATTTCATGCAAGAAAGAAAGTAGTCCTTAAGTAACACAGATGTAATTTCCAGCTGGTTTCTGTTCAGATCCCATTTATGTATCGCTGTTGTGCAGCAAAGTGTTGTACAAAGAGTTGAAAATGATTGTGAACAAGACAAACATACAGTAGAGACTGGTGTTGCTAGCAGGTAGCAAGGTGTCTTTTCGGTTGAGCCCGGAGAAGCTTGGTTGCTAATGGTGTGCTTTGTGCTCTTTTTCCAAAGTACGGAAGCGATGAATCAAGGCATATGAGCATTTGGATGCATTTACACTTCAGGGTGCAAAGCTTCTAAAGGCATTTTTCTTTTTCTTTTTCATCTACGCTTTATGTTACAAAATCTAGTGATACCATAGTTTTATGTGCTGCGAAGGTCTCACAAGACTACAGAACCTTGAGATGAGGGTGATTAGTTCATATTTCAATAGTCCTTTGGTAAGGAGAATCATTCCCTTTAGGACGCTCTTCTGTTGGGCCAATCTTTGGTCAAGGAGGCTGGCCCTGATGGTGATTTGGCCATACAGCTTAAAACCATTGAACGGAGTTAAGGGTAGGTAAGGCAGAGGTAAACTTTCCAGAGACCTCCTCGCTGCCACCAGGTTGAGTCTTCTCAGCGACTTGAATCTTGGAGCCAAAATTACTACCCTTGGCGAAGCAGAAGGATTTGTCACACTTGGACTGTTGGAGAGTAAAACTGTCTGTGTTATTGTTTGTTAACCAGTCCTGGATTTGGGCTTGTCTGTTGTTATTGCATTTAACTTGAAGTAAACATCTGCTGTACTTGTTTAGGTAAGTGCAAGAACATTGCTGTGAGTGGATGAATTCATTGACTGGCAAGACTTTCAGATAAAGCTGAGTGCTCTAGACAGAATTTAGCAAAAGAAGTCTTTTCATCCAGGGTGACTGGCTGCAAAAAATGGATAGGTTACGTAATATTCTTCAAATTTATTTAGGAGTTCAGGTAAGATTACTACCCAGGACGTACCACTCTCCAGAATATGAAACTAATTTGTTCCAAAACGCAACACTGTCCATTTTGGATTATATGATGCACTTTGAGCATTGTTGGCCTGCAATGTTCTTATATGTATATTGTCTACTAGTAGAGATAATCCTGGTGTTTGAAAATTCTTTTCTGTTTTTATGGATGCCTTTCGCATTAAGCAGACATACAAAACAATTTATTTTATCATAGTTGGAGTGAGTAGAAAACTAGTAAAGTTTAGCTGAAGCAATAACTTGACCCACATCTAAAACAACAAAAAAACTCATAACAGGTAAGAAGGCAGTTAACTCGGGGATAAACTAGACAAAGGAAATTTGCACAATTGAAAGCTAAATCCTACGAATACCTTATAAAATAAGAACAGAAAACACAAGGAAGACATTATTCATAAAGCAATTCGAGAATGTGCCTTTTCCGATTTATCAGAAACAGTTTTGGGTCAATGAAGCAAGTAGGACTTTATGGGCCAGACAATGGCGGTTGAGTACGTTTACCATGACTGTCATAGGGGGTCTGAGCTACCATGGCAGTGCAAAATGAACACAAAGTGCACCCTGTCAACATCTGACCATTATGGTAGTGGAGCGAGCAGTGCAAGACTTCTCAGGGAAGTAGTGTGGGTGGTAGAGGGTCAGATCCCAGAAATTATAATTGTATATTCCAGTGCTTACCTGTTATAAGACAGAAGTACGTAATTATAACAACAAAATACTCTACAAGGAATATGCCTGTGAGCTAGAAAAAAAGGTTCTAAAACGAGTACTACAGGGAAAATATACAAAAATGTATCAGGCTAAGAATAATTTCATAAGTGCAGGCTCACTGTGAATAGCATAAGCAGCCTTCTGTGTCACTGGTCTGTAGGCTAATCCTTCAATGACATCTTAGATGTTCTTGAAGCCAAAACAGTCTCAATGCCTTGTGAGTACAAGTTCCAAGGTGTGGAACTCACTTGAGCATAGCAGCAATGAGGTCCCCAGCACGAGGCATTCATTCTATAACAAATGTGCTTCAGTTCCACCTTCCTCTGATACTGTTCAGGAGCTGCATGATGGCCATGACTGGTGAGCAGGTGGGGCTGCAAGTTCCAGCCCATGAACAGGTCGAAAGTGAAAGCTCCCCTCCCAAACAGCCCACTGGCTGGTGCATGGGATTCGTCAGTCTTCAACGACTGTCTGCTCACTCCAAAAATCAACACAGGATTTCTTTGAAATCCATGGACACAGTCATATTCTCTCACTCTTCTTTCCTCCTTGATGGGCAGTAGTTCTCTGGTTACAATTCAAGTAGGGATCGGAAGGCATGGAGACCCTCTACAGTACTCAGGTATTGCATTGCTCCCTCTCCTTGATCTTGGGCACTGCTCACCATTTGTGATTTAACATTGATAAAGGAGGCAGGGAGACACACTGCCACACTCATTGTGGCTTTGCTTTGCTTCGACACTAGTCTGCACATCTGGGCTATCCTATAATGTGTTCACAGAAGCTTAGCTCTCCTGGAGTATTTTAAACTCTCCTCTCCAGCAGCCAGGCAGGCTCCAGTGCCAAGATAGTCCTGCAGCTTCTTCAGCACTACTTACAGTCTTTTCAGGTGATGCCCCTTCACCTCTGGGAGACGGGCAGGCTACCAGTGACACAAGCCCTGCATCTCCATAACTTCCCTATTTTGCAGATTAACACCTCTTCAGTCAGTGCCAAATCTGGAAACAAGTGGGGACATTTTAGTCTCACTTTGTCTTGTAACAAACAGGGATTTTCATTTCACTCTCAGGGTCCTGGAACAGGTCTAAAGTGTCTTCTTTCAGTGTGTCTCTTCTGTAGGACAATTAAAGTCTTTGGTTCAAGTGATGCTTTCCACAAATTGAAGGTATGTGGCATGTCTCAAACTAGAGTACTTAAAACATGACCACAATTACTTTTGAGCACATTGTACCTGGCAGCCATCGGTCTTTGTGAGTAGCACCCCTGAGAGAAACAAATACTGGCTCTGCCTTTAGGATTTTCTCCTCACAACAAAACAGATTCCTAGCTGCACATGCCAATAACCTTGATCAAGCCAAGTGATGGTGCTCAGGAAAAGGCAAGCAGCAAGTTGCTGATAAAAGGTACCTGCTGCATAACTAAGCCAGCTCTCTTATACGTTACTCTCTGATACTAAATTCCATACTTTCAGAGTTACGAAGAGGATTTCCAGTAAGAGACACAGAATCTGTCCTCGTTGCCATCTGTGTTGACCTTAAGAACACAGTTGACTGGAACAGGGTTGCTGCACTGCTTCTCTTGGACCTCTCAGCTGCCTTTTACATACTTGGCCATGACACGCTAATACAAAGATTCTACGAAGCCGGCATAGAGGGGACTGCTCTCGACTGAATCCCATCATACCTTCAAAACAGAACTAATGTCATCCATAACCCCGCCCTTTCTCATCCAAACCGTACTTCACAAAAGCAGGGGTCCCTCAAGGCTCTATCATCTCACCCATGCTTGTTAACATCTACATGAAGTCATTACCAGCACTTATCAATTAATTTCACCTCACATGCTATAACTATGCAGATGATACACAAATACTCCTTAAACTGGAAAGCCCCAAAGACTCACACATTTTCATTTGCCTCAGAGCTGTTCGGTCGATTACATGGAGCCATCTCAAATTGAATGCTTCCAAAACAGATACACTTACATGTGGCATTGGAAAAATTATGACCCACTCACCGCCTGGCCTGATGATCTGGGAACACTGCCTAAAGTATCTAAGGAAGTAAGAAACCTCAGAATTACCATGGACTCCAAGCTATCAATGAATGCCCAAATGGACAAAATAGCAAGATCCAGCTTTATTACTATAAAAACCCTGCACATCTTCCTCCACCTCAATATTTCCACACAAGGTCCAGGCTGCTCTCTCTCTTGTTGTGTCTAAATTTGATCACACCAATAGCCTCTACCATGGATCATCTTTAACAACTATGAAAAGAATACAACGGATTCAGAACTCTGTTGCCAGACTACTCTTACATATAAAGCCACAAGCCCACATTTCCCCTGCCTTGAAGGCCCTTCATTAGTTACCAGTTGCAATAAGATCCACATCCAAGCTGCTTTGTATCACCCACAAATCGATACATGGAACAGGGCCGCTCTTCATGAGGAATAAAATCACCAAATACATTCAACAAAGGAACCTCCGCTCTAGATTGACACTTCGCCTCAAAATCCCACAATACAAGAAAAAAACATAGGTGGCATATCCTTCTCTGTTCAATCAGCCACACTATGGAACTCTTTACACCTGAATATGAGATCCACGTACAACCACATTATCTTCAGAACACTACTCTTCCCCACATAACCACCATACTCAAACATAAATATACAGCATATCCCTATATAAGCAATTATTTGGATTATATGTGTACCTAGATGTGTGTAATCCTTTGTACAAATGTGTATAATAATCATGTTTATAAATATATATATATTCATTAGTTCTG
Source organism: Lissotriton vulgaris (assembly GCF_964263255.1). Taxonomy (NCBI): domain Eukaryota; kingdom Metazoa; phylum Chordata; class Amphibia; order Caudata; family Salamandridae; genus Lissotriton; species Lissotriton vulgaris. The sequence goes on along the minus strand of NC_141687.1, from coordinate 1,514,445,669 downwards.
CTTAACCAATGTACATATTACTTTTGGGTTTTTTATTCTATGGTTAACATGTATATAGGTCACTCCATAAATTAGTACATTTTTGTCATACCTATCCATCTACAATTGCTTCACTATTGAATTAAAAAATAGCTTAAAGTACAGTAACACTTGAAAGTCTGAGTTTATAAAATGCAACATAAGTCTAGATAAATTACCTTACTTATACATATAAACCAACCTTCCATATTCTTATGTATCTGTATATTTATTACTTTACTCTAATTAAGCCTCTCCAATGTACCTTATATCTCACCCTGCACCTCTCTCAATATATCCTTTACCTCGACTCTCTGGTCAATCTCAAACCTCAATCTGCTACTCTTCCCAATGCACTAACTTATTTCTCACCCTATACCTCTCAATATATCCTCTACTTTGACTCTATGACTCATCCCAAACCCCATTCTAGTACTATGATCCCCAAAATAACTTTCTAGACCCTTCCCTTCTCTACCCCTCCTTGCATCATCTCAAACCTCTTTTACTATTCAGATCTCCCAAACAAGCCTTTTAAACCATTCCCTCTGCTGCTATGATCCCCAAATAAACACTTTCTAGGCCCTTCCTCCTTCCATCCCTCCGCTATCCTTTTCAATGCAACTAACAGACTCACATGTCCACCACTCAAATTAATTTCATATTTCCCTATACTAATTTACCACTAATCCTGTTTGTGTTCTGGAGTAGTGTGCTACTTGTTGAAATGCCCTCTGACGCCTCATATGGGATAACACTATCCTTGTTCTGTCCAAATAACAGACTCACATCTCCACAGCTTAAATGAATTTCATATTTGCCTATAATAATTCACCACTAGTCCTTTTTTGGCTTCCGGAGTAGCGTGCTACTTGCCAAAATGTGCTTTGATGCCTCGACTGGGGTAGTAAGAGCTATGTAAATGCAATTACAATTACAGTTACAATAAAGGTATGGTGACTACTACAATGCTATTTTTATTGGTGTTATGGTGCATTTCACTGATACCTAAATAGGCCCAAGAGGAGTAGAAAGACCAATCTTATTGGAAAAGAAAGCCTCACTCACATAATGTGACATGCTTCACCATAGGCAACCTCTCCCCACCTGGGTAGGACCATGCCAACAGGCCAGACTCAACCTCCCAGTAAACCCAATGGAGGGAGTTCTTAATAAGATAATTTCCTGGACAAAATAGGTAAAAGTACCTAGAGGTAACTGGGTTTTCATATTTATTAGTGGTGACCTCTAGTGCATCTAAAACCAACTACGTGATGGAATTAGAGAACATTGGTTCAGACCATCGTCTTATCACCAACATGTTTCTGCCCTATTCTAAGTTACTTATATCAGTCGGGGGTATTTATCAGGGCTAAGGCTAGAATAATAAATAGTCCATAGTAAAACGTTAAAACCATGCACTAGAAGGACCAGAGTGAATCCTACCTGGTCTTAGTGCTAATAAACCCTCACTAAGTGGATACCTGCTGTTAGAAATGGGGGTCTCTAGTTGGCCGTGGTTTGTACCCTGTCCAAGTAGGGACCCTTCCGCCTAATCAGGGCAGATAATCCCTGCTCACGCCCTTAGTAGCCTTGTACGAGCAGTCAGGCTTATCTCAGAGGTAATGTCTAAAGTATGTGTGCATAACACACACAGTAAAAATACTACATATGGACACCACACCAGCTTAGAAAAAGAAAGTATCTGTAGCTAAACCAAGCAAGACCAAAATGACAAAAATCCAATATACACAACTCAAAATATGACTTTTAGAAGGTTTCACACAATTCTGTCATAGGAAACAATGAATGCGTGATTTTTACACAAAGTACCTGTTAGATCTGGGGTCTCAAGTTGGCAATGGTATTCACCTTTGTCTAAATAGGGACCCTTACTTCTAAGTCAGGATATAGGGATTACACTCCTAAATAAATCCTGCTCACCCCCTTGGTAGCTTGGCACAAACAGACAGGCTTAACTCAGAGGCAGTGTGTTAAGCATTTGTGAATATACACAGTAATACAGTGAAAACACTACAGATGGACACAACACAGGTTTTATAAAAATAAGTATTCTTTATATAGACGTAACACAAGACCACATACGACAAAAATCCACAATACTATACTTGAGATTGACTTTAAAGATGATAAAAGTTGTCTAGTTCAAGTTGATGATAAATGCAACACAGTTCTCAACAAAGTTCCTGGATGCGTAATGCAAAGTGAACAAAAGGCTTGCAAAAGGGGAGATGTGTTGGTTCCGTGATCCAGGGGAAAGGATTTGTCGTGCCTCAATGCTTGCGCAGAGAAAGGGAATGCGTTGTGATCCTTACCAGTGCGGGGTTGATGCGTAGATTCTCGGCCTGCGGGCCCGCTGCGATGCGCAAGATGGCGCTTTGATGCGATGCGAGGATCCAGTTGCGATGCGAGAAGATGGCGCCCTTGATGCGGTGATGCGATGATGCGATGACGAGGCGTAGACACCCTGGCAGCCTTGCGACGACTCTGTACTTTGGAGCCGCGACAGGCCCTGCGATACCCTTCTCCGGTGATGCAATGGCGACTCTCTCGATGGCGTCACGCTTCTCTGGAGATGCGACAGCAGGCAGCTTTGACGAAGACACGCTTCCAGGGAGATGCGGCGAAGGCTCGCTTCTCCGGCGATTCGACAATTTCAGCTGCGGCGGCGACACGCTTCCTCTCCATGCATCGCGCTTCCAGCTCCCAGCGACACCAAATGTCTGTAGACAGAACTCCCACCAAGGAAATTCAGAGGGGAGCTGGGAATAAAGTCTTTTGTACCTGAGACTTCAGCAGGAGGCAAGCACAGTTCAAGCCCTTGGACAATATTCTGTAAATGATGAAAGTCCTTAAAAAGTTCCTTCACCTTTCCTTGGCAATGAAGCAACCACTGCAGGCCAACCCAGTAAACAGCACACTGGCAAAGGAGCAGTCAAACTCCTGCAGCTTCCTTGGTTCTTCTCCTTGGCAAAAGGTTCCTTGTTTCCAGAAGTGATCTAAAGTTCTTGGGACTAGGGCCCAATATTTATACCCCAAAATCCTTTGTTCTCAGAAGACAGAAAGGCCTCTGCCTAGTCCAAACCAGTTCTTGAGCACTTTGTTTACATGACTCCTTCCTTACTTTCACAGTGCAGGGCAGAGACATCAGATGCCCCACAGGAGGTGGAGCCAGCACAGGGGAGGGAAGGCACAGCTCTGGAGTTCGTTGTCAAAATTCCTTCTCTCCTTTCACAGTGCAGGGTAGAGACATCAGACAAGCCACAGGAGGTGGAGCCAGCATTGTAGAGGGAAGGCCCAGCCCTATTCAGGTCCCAGGTGCAACTCCTCCCTCCCATCTAGATGCAGATCTCTCTATTCACCACTGGGCTGCCCCAGCCTGTCTCCTGGAATCCCCCTGCCCTGTTACTCACAAACTCCAGACAAGGAATACACAACCTAGCAGAGGCAGGCCTGGACAGTTAGGCAAGAAAATACCTACTTTCTAAAAGTGGTATTTTCAAACACAGAATATTTAAACCAACTTTACTAAAATATGTATTTTATCATTCTGAGTACAGGCATACTAAATTCGAATTTCTACTATATTCCCTGAGTCAGTTAGGATTCTAAGAATGTAATAATCTAACTGCTCATTCTAGCCTATGGAGAACAGGTAGCTTCGCAATAGTGAAAAACGAAAATGGCTGAAAGGTGGCAGCGGCATTCTTCATCCCAAAGGGCATAACCCGGAATTGATAGTGCCCATTCGGTGTGGAGAATGCTGAGCTCTCCTTAGCCCCATCAGTCAAGGTGATCTGCCAGTACCCAGACGTCAAATCAAAAGTGCTGAGGTACCGGGCAGCCCCTAACCGATCAATGAGCTCAATAGCTCTGGGGATGGGGTGCGCGTCAGTCCTGGTGACTGAATTGACCCGCGGTAGTCCACACAGAACCGAAGTTCAGCTATGGTACCAGGCGCTGCAGCCTTTGGGACCAAAACCACTGGGCTGGGCAAAGGACCGCTAGAGGACTCAATCACCCCTAAAGCAAACATTTTGGAGACTTCCTCCTTAATGTGAGCTCTAACCTTGTCAGTCACTCTGTAAGACTTGTTCTTCACAAGAGGACTGTCTCCAGTGTCCACATCATGGACACACCACTCTGTGACACCAGGAACCAAGGAAAATAGATCAGAGAATCGCCCCAAGAGTTGGCGACAATCTTGCTGCTGATCAGGGGTCAGTGTGGCAGAGAGGCTGACACCATCCACTGACCCATCTTGCTCTGTTGCAGACAGGAGGTCAGGAAGAGGCTCTGTCTCCTCCTCCATTCCATCATCTGTTGCTAGGAGCATGCCCATTTAGGACCTTTCTAAGTGGGGCTTCAGGCGGTAAACATGTAGGACCCTCAAAGGGTTCCTGGGAGTTTGCAAGTTCACCAGATAGGTGACATCACTCTTGCCCTCCACCACCTCATATGGACTGGTCCGCCTGTCTTGGAGCGCACAAGGCTCTACAGGGGCCATGACCCAAACTTTCTGTCCAGGCTGAAGCTCAATCAGAGTGGCATTCTGATCGTACCACAGCTTCATCTCTTCCTGGCTGGCTTCCATACAACAGTTCAAAGGGGCTGAACCCTAGGGACTTTTGTGGCACCTCACGGTAAGCAAACAGAAGGCATGGCAAGAGGACGTCCCACTTACGCCTCATTAGTTCCTCAAGACCCATGATCATGCCTTTAAGGATCCGGTTAAATCTCTCAGCCAGCCCATTACCTTGTGGGTGGTAAGGAATGGTGAACTTATATGTAACACCACACTCCTTCCACAGAGACTTCATATAATTGGAGATGAAGTTTATACCTCGGTCAGACACCACCTCTCTGGGGAACCCCACATGGGAGAAAATCCCCATCAGTGCACGTCCCACCAAGGGGCCGTCACTGCCCTGAGCGGAATGGTTTTCGGGTACCGGGTAGCATGGTCCACCAAGACCAGGATAAACCTGATGGCCATGACTGTCTTGGGGTCCAGTGGCCCCACAATGTCAATGCCCACCCTTTCATAAGGGGTATTGACTACAGGGTAAGGTTGCAGAGGAGCCTTGTGCTTCCTTCCACTTTTCCCACTTGCCTGGCAAGTTTGAAAAGTTATTTTTTTTAACTCTCTTTATTAAGTTTTTCAGCAAACATAAAATACAAGAAAGGCGGCATATTAGAAACATTGGTGTCGTTTTGATATCGTCACACATAAGAATCAGCACAAATATCACACATCGTGGCAGTAAGCTATAAAAGGAAGGAAAGACAAAATGAACAATATTTAGCCCTCGTCACACTAGGCATAAAAATGGCAGCATCCTCGAGTCCGCACATTCTCCAACTCTCCCATGTTCCTACTGCAGTGAATCAAGGGGGACAATCAAGAGTCAGCTATATGGAAGCGAATCCTGTAAGGTCCCTTTTACTGTCCAGTGTCTATGGGGCTCCGGGCCGCCGTGTTCGGGAGTGGAGGGTCAACCCTGTCAGCCGACGTTGGGACAGGTCTCCTGGATACATAAAGAGACCAGAAGTTTTTGGGCCTTTTGCGGGGCGGTTGCAAGTCGCTGTAATTTTCAGTTTGAGTGCAACAGTAAAGCATATCCATGGACCACTGCTCTAATGTAGGGGTCGGCCCACAAAGCCAGCGCTGTGCTATGTTCCTCCTCGCCAGAAGGAGGGCCATATCAACTAGTCGTCTATACATCTTAGGGAGCGGCTTGGAATAACCCAGTAATGCCATGAGAGGGTCAGGAGTCAGTTCCATATCCGTGACCCGGTTGATCTCTGTAAAGACCTTCCCCCAAAAGCTGGCAACCCCCGGGCAAACCCATGCCAAATGGAAGAAATCTGCAACCAATTCTCCACATCTTTCACATTGCGAGTCTTCACGTAGACCGTAGCGATATAGTCGCTCCGGGGTGTAATAAACCCTATTAAGGAATTTAAAATGGACTAGTCGGTGTCGACCATTCAACGAGATACATTTGGTGCTTGTGCAGCAGTAGAGCCATTTCTCGTCCGTCAGCTCTATCTGTAAGTCCCTTTGCCACGCTAGGCGTGGTTTCGTATACTCTCCGTCTCTCGAGGACACTATCGCCTGATATATGCTGGAGACTAACTTTGCGGGCGATTTTGCCTTAATGATCGCCGTCAGTGCCGGAACCTCCTGGGGCTCCTCCATATCGTCTCCTAGAAGTTCCCTAAGTGCATGCCTGAGTCGGTAAAATTGGAATTGGGCTAATGACGGTCTCGCCTCCACCCCCTCCGCTATGTCCTCCCAGGGGCGAACAGCGCCGTCCGCAAAGATGTCCCCTATAGTGTGTAGGTTGAGTTCTTTCATTTCTATCAGGACCCCCTTGTCGGTGTACGGTGCGAGCCAGTGGCACCAATCTAGGCGAGCCAAAGTAGAGTATAATATGTTACCAGCTTGCGCATCCAATATATGATGCCAGGCATGTGTGACTGAATCTTGGGAATCCAATATTCTGGTGCGTCTATCTCTGGGCAAGAATAGCAAGGCTGGTAGAGGTTTGGGATCCGCCACTATGGTCTCGATCCGAATGTGAGGTATATCAGTGGGGCCGTGTATCCAATATTAAGCATGGGAGGATTGCGCCGCCCTGTAATAAAGCTCAAAATCGGGGAGGGGGGGGCACCAGCCCCCCATCTTATATGGCAGTGTCACTATATTACAGGCCACTCGGGGCTGTTTGCCAGCCCAGGCTAGTCTAACCATCACTGAGTGTAGCCGCTGGAAGAATATTTTGGATAATACCATAGGAATGTTTGTAAAGAGGAAAAGGAGCCGAGGCAAGACAATCATTTTCATTAATGATACCCTGCCCAATAGAGACAGTGGGAGGCTGATCCATCGCTCCACGTCCTCCTCCAACTTAGAGACGGCCGCTCCATAGTTTTCCCTGAGAACTACGTCTGAGTATGAAATTGCATGCCTAGGTATCTTTCCGCCTCCGTGGTCCAACCTAAGGGATAATCCGTCTCAAACCGAACCATAGCTGGGGTGAGAGGGAACATGATTGACTTGCTCCAGTTAACCTTGATGCCGGAAAGGGAACTGAAGAGAACCACCTCCTGATGGACCGGCGACAGGTTGATCTCCGGCTCTCTGACATATAACAACGTGTCGTCCGCATAGGTGGACACAGTTAGATGGTAGTTTGGGAATCTTATGCCTCTCTGCTCATGATATTCCCGCAGAGCGCAAGCCAGTGGCTCTGCCGTAAAGGCGTACTGCAATTGAGACAGGGGGCAGCCCTGTCTCCTACCCTACACCCATTTGGCTGAGAACCTGCCTTATGAAGGGCCATTCGACAGAATCGAAGGCCTTTTCCATATCTAAGAACACCGCAACTGCGGAGACCTCAAAACAGGTGTGTTGGAAGGCCGCAAACACCGTGCGCAGATTGTAGGTCAAATTCCGGCTAGGGACAAAGCCGCCTGTTCCGGGGCCACCAGGGTGCTTATCAGTGGACTCAGCCGATTGGCCAGTATGTTCGTAAAAATTTTTGTATCCACATTCATGAGGGACAGGGGTCGGTATGAAGCGCACTCCTCCGGGGGTTTCCCCGGTTTGAGTATGGCAACTAGAATCGCTTCCTGCATAGTGGGAGGCATCATCCCTGAGGTACAAATGTCATCGAACAGCGTGAGTAAGTGAGGAAATAGGAGTTCCTGGAATGCTTTATAGATAGCAACAGTGAGGCCATCACTCCCCGGCACGCTCCCCACCCTCATACCCGATAGTGCCCAAGTCAGTTCTTCCCTCTCAATGGGACGCATCAGGAATTTGCAGTGAACATCTGTTAACCACAGGAGTGTAATGTAAGTCAAGTAATCTAGGATGCGCTCATCTGAGGCACTGCCCCGCGAATTATATAACTCAGCATAATACCTACGGAATCGCTCCGCTACCTGTGCTTCTGTGAGGGGAGGCTCACCCGGAGGCGGTGTAATGTCTGGGATCATAGTTCTATCTCTACGCTGTTTCAGGGTCCGCACGAAAACCGTTCCCGGTCTTTCACCCTCACTATAGGCGCGAACGGTGGCATATTTCCCAAGATGTTTCAATTCCGCGTCTGCCTTTTCGTGATAGTCCCCGAGCATCTGCGCAAGTTCCCGCGCTATGTCGGCACTCTGGTGCGTCACATGCGTTGACTCTATGTCCTTCAGTTTCCATTCTAAAGCCGCCAACCTACCTCAGATCAATTTGAAAACCCCAGCGTGTTTAGAGATAGTTATCCCTCTAACAAACACCTTGAAGGTCTCCCAGACTGTTTGGAAGGAGTCAACTGAACCTATGTTCAGGTCGAAGAAAGATTCAATGGATGCAGCAAGTTCCTCCTTGAGCACAGGATCCAGAAGGGAATAGGGTGGGAAGTGCCACAGAAACAGGGGAATCCGACTCTTAGGTGAAGCAAGTGTCAACAATATTGGCGAATGATCAGAGTAGGTACGGGGGAGAATCGTGCACTCTTGTATGCCTGGAAGTAAGTGTTGTGATGCAAACCAATAATCAATCCTTGTGTGGATGTTATTGTATGCCGAGTAATGCGTGTACCCTCCCAGTCGTGGGTGCCTTTGTCTCTGGCTGATGCTGAAAGTCTCCTGTCTGGGCTATCGGACCTGTCCAGCCCCGGGTGTCTAGTAAAGTTGAAAACCCCTCCCCACAATATGCGGTCCTGTGCATGTCGATGTATAAGGGTAGTCAGATGGGAATAAAATTCAGGGTGGTCGTAGTTGGGGCCATATATGTTAAAAAGAAAAAGTTCTAGTCCCTTACCACAGCACCGTGATATGGCAAATCGACCCTCCCTATCTGTGTCCAAGGGCTTGAGATTTCGGGTTATCCAAGTCAGGATCCCCCTGGCATGGAATGTGAAACCTGCAGCATGTATGTTCTCTAGGAGACCTCTAGTTCTTAAGATGGGGCTATCCGGTCGAAGGTGTGTTTCCTGCAGAAGGGCCACTTCAACCATATGTCTGTGGAGGTAATTCAATATTTTACGGACCTTACGGTAGTCGTTAAGACCACAGACATTCCATGTAAGTAGTACCAAAGCGTCTTGTGTGACATCAGGGGCAGTCGTCAATGTGTCTGCCATAAGAAAGCGTTAGAGCTCATGGGTAACAACGTCAGTCCCCGCAGGACTATGCCATTCCACACTCCTGTATCAGGAATTATCCGAACAAAAAAAACACTGCAAAACATCCCCAATCCGCGCCCACTCTCTGTTCCTGTCTGACCTGCGGTTTGTGGACCCGCAGTTGACAACCGTGTACCCATCATCACGCTGCACATGAAAGCGATCAACAAGAGTGAGCATTGGGTATTAACCATAACCAGTCCCCTCCCCACCCCCACCCACGCCGGCCCATCCCCAACTTGGCTGCGGTACCATCCCTCCTGCCTAGAAACAGAACCCGCCCACCCCCAAACCTCAAAACTCATCCAAAGTGTGCTTCACGCGGGGATGAATGTAGCTCGTACCATTATCAAAGTGTGAAACCACCAGAGTTCCGTCTCCACCTCCCGCCCGAAAGTTCAACTCACAGCTGTGGGGTAGTGCAACACAACAGTGTTCTACACATATCAGGAGGCGAGAAACTAAAAAGCTTATCAACACTGCCAGTCAGGACGCCGTTAACAATGGTTACTGACCTTCCCACTCTGTTAAAGATTAGACTGCAAAACGTCAACATTATCGGCGCCATCTTGCCCCTTTCCAAGCCCATTCGTGCGCGTAAGCGGCAGCCATTTTGAGCACCATGGCCTCCCTGCCCCTCGCTGATAGCCAGCGCGTCTCTCTCTCTCTCTTAACCTCGCAAGCATCCCCCCACACACTGACAACCCCCGCTCTCTCATGCCTTGGGTCATAAACCCCCCTTCAGCGCAGCTTCACCACGGAATCCCATCCTGTTCCCAGCGCGGCACCTCCCCTCATTCCTTTCATGGCCTCAGATCCTTTTGATGCAAACCCCCTTTTTCCTGTGTCCCCGTTTGTCTTCCTTGTTCCCAGGCCGCCACCTGGCCCTGCGGATACTGTTTATTACCCCGTACAGTAGGAAGCTTCCCCTCCCCATCAAAAGACCCTCGAACCGATCAAAGCCCCCACCCTATGAGATCCGATCAACCCCATGCATTCCGTGAATCGGCGGAATGCCCTGCTGTGCGGCAACCATCACCTGTTGTGACCGGGGTGGGGAATCCAACTGTGAATGTATGTGGGAACAGGCCTGAAGGGGAGATTCCGAGGATGTTCTTTCAACTATCAACGTGTTGCGAGAATGTGTTATGTGCAATAAAGGTCATAAACCCTAGTATAAGAGGCCGGGCCTCAGAGATGTGGTTAGAGCACCTCGTGACGATACTTGCTGTCTGAATTGATGTGTTCTCCTCCGGAGAGAATAAAATCCTCGTTTCCTGCCTTCCAGTCTCCAGCGCCTGCTTCTTCATTGATTAACATTGGTGGGTCATAGAGGCGATACCGCCGGGCAACATAAAAGGGTCTTTGGTTACTGGTTGTCTTTGAAACCCTTTTTTACAATTGGCGTCCCAAACGTGGGGCCCATCAGCGACTCGTGGATCCAGTGGGAGAGGTCCTGACGACAGAGTGAACGACTGCAACGATCGGAAGGTACCCTGTCCGATAGACCCTCGTCTGACAGCCGATCATCCGAACTTCACTGGTTCCGAACAGACCTCTCTCGAGTGATCTGCGGTCCTGACTGGGAACCATCAGGAGTGCCACGAGAAGTACGAAGAGAAGAGGACGATCGGGCGCTGGATTCGGAAGACAAGAAACTGTCCATGCGGTCCGGGTAAGGTCGTGTAAACACGACAAATTGCGAAAGTGATTGATAATTGAAAGTGATTGATAATTGATGAGAAAATACTAGTATTACTTTTTGTTAATTTATTGGAGATTCACTGTCTACAAACGGAGAAACAACAGGCTCTCCCTTTATAAACAGCGAAGGATAGGTACGCACCCGTCGGACCTATCTTTCTCCCCCACTGAACAATTGCCCCTTCCCCCCATTGATTAACTGTTATAGATTGTTTTCTGGAGATTCTCTGTCTGCAAACAGGGAAGAATAGGTCCCCTCTTTACAGATAGTGAAAGGGTAGGTGACGCGAACCTTTGCGAGCCTACTTATTCTCCCCATTGACCATATTGATTTTTTATTTTTGACCTAACATTGATTGCTCAAGATTGGTTCATGAGGTATTCACTACGTGCAAACAACGTAGAATAGAAATATTCTGTCTAGTCTTTGCGCGCAGTGATAAGATAGGTAGTGCTGACTATTATCCCATTGTGATCCGTCATGCCTGTCTTCTCCCCACTGGTTAGTAGCCTGTTTAGCCCGGACCGCTTATTAGAGATGAACCATCCGGCTCCGCTGGAAGGCACCCCTAATAAGGACATGTTCATGAAGCATGGATTGATCGCTATAGCCTATAGCCAGCTGTGGCATAAATATACGAAAAAGGATCGAGAAAGTCAGTGGCCACTGATAGGATCCTTCGAAAATGATAGAATAATCGCACTAGAAACAGCCCTTGGTAAAAGCAAGACGACGTCCACTATGCTTGACAGCTTCGGCATGTGGCGAAAAGAAGCCGAACAACGCAAAAAGAGAACCGAGAGTAGGTTGGGAAAAGAGCTGCGGAAAGCAGCCCACCTAGCGGCCCAGAAACTAGAGAAAGAGATAAAAGAAAGAGAGGATACCAAACAGAAGCTAGAAATAGAAACATCAAGCCAGTGTCTGGTTAGAACTCCCTCCACGCTCTACCCTGAATTACACTCAAAACAGCGAACCAACGATGATCTGCTGCTAGGTCCTCCGATCATCCACATGCCCACTCCATATGCCCCTTCCCAACCCTTAGCCCAGCACCCACTATCCCCAGGTACCAGCGAGAGTAGCACCACGGCTTCAGCCCCCATGGCCTCCGTGCCGGCTGAACTCCTTGTATTAGATACTACGCAAACGACAACGCTGGGCGACCCAGAAGCCCGAAGGGGTGGTCCTGCTAGAGCATATAGACTAAGCAAACATGAACGAGCAGGGGTCGACAAGATAGCAAAGATACTGGTAGAGAAGAGGGAGGATGAAGAGTCCGTCACGGATGTGTTTAATTCTTATACTGGGAGTCACAGACGACACTTTACTGTACAACTGTGTTACCATGTCTTAAATGCATACGAGGACCGATATCAAGAAAAAGGTCCACAGAGCCTAACGACTCTGTACCGGAAGGTTGATATCGGGGATGAGAGTGAGAGTGATGTGACGGACCTCCTTACGCGTACGCTTGAGGTTTTCCGCCACCTCACTGAACAAAAGCCGAAAATCGAATCCACTACCTCCGTAGCAACCAACCCACAAACTGAACGACCTAACACTATGATGCCGATACGAGAGGCTGCCCCTTACTGGGTTCCTCCATGAGGTGAAGGGACTCACGATGACGCAAACAACAAAGATGCAAAGGGAAGGGTAGTGTACAATTGGGTCTACCAACCATGGGACCGGCAAGAGATTCTGACCTTCCGGAAATCTCTGCCTGACCTACGTAAAAACCCCACTGCCTTCTATACTGAGTTAGGTACGGCCCTAGGATCGACGATTATGACTCTAGCTGACATCGACTTGTTTTTCGGGTTATGTCTACCAGCTGATGTGTGGAAGCAAATCCGGAAAGTCGACCACTCTGAGCTGTTTGGACATAACTGGTCACAACTTGATGGCATAGACAGACAACGAGAACCCGGACAAAAGCCTTTGATAGCCATTTTAGACCTCCCGGATAAAATCGTGCAGAAATTAAAAACCCTGATCCCAGAAAAGAAAGTGGACTGGTCGATAGTAACGGCTTGTCGCCAGAAACCTCAGGAGGATGTATCGGAATACTTCTCCCGGTTTGAAACGGTGTTCTCTGATTACAGCGGCCAGGACCTGACCACTGCAACCGGACACCATCTGTTTGTCCAGAATTACGTTAAGGGCTTATCACCGGAGGTCTCGCAGAAACTGCAGGCCAGCGAAAGTAGTTGGGCAGCCTCCAAACCTACGGCTATCCTCCAGATGGCCCAATATTATGAACATCAGAAAAACGAAAACGATAGAACAACAGAGAGAAAGAAGAAAGAATTAAAGGAGAGGGTGATGATGGCTCAACTGCAAGGGGTGACTCTGGGACGAGACCAATACCGGGGAAACCATCAGATGAGCGTCCCTAAAACGGCACCTCCCAAAGACCGTGCTTCAACTCCCCACATTGGACGTACAGACATTAGAGAGGACCAGTGTGCCTTCTGTAAAGGATCGGGCCACTGGAAATCTCAGTGCCCGGTTCTTTTGGAACTCACCAGAAATAGAGATCCTAGAGATCCAGCAAACGAACCAAGAAATAGGGGACCACAGCGAGGGCCCCCAAACAACGCAACTAATGATAGATCAAGTAGGCCAAACACATTTGACCGACCCCGACAGAACCAATGCCAGCAATCTGACTACGATGATGTTCATGACTTTGCATAGGACTGCCTAGGGCAAGGGAGGGATCCAGTCGAGCTCCATGTTGACCAGCAAGGCCCTTATGTCACTGCTAAGGTCTTGGGTACAAAGTCACCATTCCTGGTAGACACTGGCGCAACACGTAGTGCATTATCTAAACGACTGATTCCAAGGGCACCCTTGTCTGGCTCACTAATAACATCGACAGGTTTCGATGGGACGCCCTCCACTAACCCTTTGTCCGCCCCAATCCTCTTTGACTTAGAAAACAACACCACTGACACTACGTTTTTGCTTTCCTCCAATAGCCCTGACGCAATCATGGGTCTCGACTTATTGAAACACTTCCGAGCAACGATTAGATGTTCTCAAGATGGAGTCCGAGTTTTCCTTTACGACAATCCTGTTCTGCTTAGACATTGCCCCCCCAGACACATGTTTTCCATCACCGACGCTGACACTTCCCTGCTTGACACTCTGCCTCCGTATCTGTGGGCCAAAACGGATTCGGATGTAGGGCGCATGATGATTGACCCAGTGCACATCACTGTTCGACCAGATGCAACACTCCCAAAACTTCCACAATATCGGATATCGCCCGAGGGCGAGAAGGCATTGGTAGAAATCATCCAATCACTGATAGACGCAGGAGTGGTAGAGGAAGTAGTTAGCAACGTTTGCAACAGCCCAATCTTGCCCATCATTAAGAAACAGGGAGAAGGAGATGAGAAAGCATACCGCTTCATCATTGACCTTCGAGAGATCAACAAAGTGGTGGTACCCCAGTACCCTGTGGTCTCGGACATTACCACCATCCTGACTTTGATTCCCTCCACTGCCACCACCTTCACTGTCATTGACCTCAAAAACGCATTCTTTTCCATCCCCATCCACCCAGACAGCCGATATCTCTTCGGTTTCACCCTAAAGGCCCGCTCATATAGGTTCTGCCGAGCACCCCAGGGCTACACAGAAAGCCCTAGCATCTACAGCCAGGCCCTCAAGAGACAACTGGATCAAGTCCAGTTACCCGATGGAGTGGTGTTAGTACAATATGTCGATGACATCCTCTTGGCAGCCGACACCACTCCACTAGCTGTCACAGCCACCATTCAACTCCTGCATTTCCTTGCAGAAAATGGCCACAAGGTCTCTAAGAAGAAGTTGCAATTCTGCCAACCCCAGGTCACTTACCTAGGCCACCTTTTGTCCAAAGACGGAAGGAAATTGACTCCTGACCGGATCCAAACCATTCTCGACACCCCCGTCCCTAAGACCCAGAAACAGGTCCGCTCCCTACTAGGCCTCACCTCCTTCTGCCGACAGTGGTTACCCAACTTTAGCCTTGTAGTAAAACCACTGCTTTCATTGTTAGCAAAGGACATCCCTCTCCCACTCCCTTGGACCCCTGAGTGTCAGGCTTCTTTCATGCAACTACGAGATGCCCTCTGCTCGGCCCCTGTGTTGGGCACCCCCGATTACACAAAGCCCTTCTCCCTTTACACCCATGAAAGGGAGGGGTGCGCTTTATCTGTCCTGACCCAGTCCATCGGCTCAAAGCAACGACCATGCGCTTACTTCTCAGCCACTCTTGACCCTGTAGCCAGAGCCCTGCCTGCTTGCCTTCGAGCCGTAGCTGCTGCTGCGATCTCTATCCGACAGAGTGAGGGGATCGTGCTCTCGAATTCCCTCACAGTACTGGTACCCCATGCAGTTGACACCCTCCTAAACCAAACCAAAACGCAACACCTGACGAGTGCACGACTGACAGGATACGAACTGACTCTGCTCGCACCCCACATCACTCTGAAGAGATGCACCACACTGAACCCAGCAACCCTGTTGCCCTTACCAGAAAACGATCCCAATGCGCACCCTGTACACGACTGTGTGACCCTCACAGACGAACAGACCAGAAGTAGGGTTGACCTCAGAGACACGGCCTTCCCCAACCCCGACGGAGAGCTGTGGGTGGACGGTTCTTGCATCAAACTCCCCGATGGCACCACTTCAGCTGCCTATGCAGTCACCACGGCTCGAACTGTAGTCGAGACAGCCCGCATAACGCAACGATCTGCCCAGGCAGCGGAACTGATTGCCCTGACACGAGCCTGTATTCTAGCAGCAGGAACCACAGCAAACATTTACACCGACAGCCAGTATGCCTTCGGGGTGGTTCACCATTTTGGGCTCCTGTGGAGGGAGAGGGGATTCTTGACCTCACACGGCACCCCCATTTTGCACGGGGATCTAGTCTCCGCCTTGATCGAAGCCGTCCTTCTCCCCAAAAAGCTTGCAGTCATCAAATGCCAGGCACACAAAAAGGTGACAGACATTATTGGACAGGGAAATGCACTAGCCGACCTCACTGCCTGAACGACAGCTGAAAATAGGACGACAACACGCATGTATGTGACCAGGTCACAAGCAGAAAAATGGTCTGACGCTAGGGACACTATCAGAGACATTCAAATGGCTAGCACACAACACGAACTGACTGAATGGACACGGGTGGGATTGAAAGATGACGAAGGCTGCTGGCGGACAAAAGACACAAACAAATGGTTGTTACCTGACTCATATCTGATTCCCATACTGACTATGGCACATTCCCCTGCCCACATAGGATCAGCCCATATGATTGAACTTGTCTCCAGAGTTTGGCACAATGATAAGATCACAGAGTCCGCCAAACGCCTGGTCCAACAATGTTTGATATGCCTGCAACACAATCCCGGGAAAGGAACTGTAGTACCCCGGGGAGGGTTTGGGGTCCCGAATCACCCATTTGAAGTCCTGCAGATGGACTACATCCAACTAGACAGATGTCAAGGCCTGAAATATGTACTTGTGGTGGTATGCGCATTTAGCAAATGGGTGGAAGCATATCCAACCCGTGACAACACTGCTATGGCCACAGCAAAAGTACTGTTAAAGGAGTTTTCCCCCCGTTACGGCCTTTGTCGAATTTTGTGGAGCGACAATGGCCCCCACTTCGTAGCCGAAGTTATCCAACTCATTTTGAAGGGGTTGGGTGTAAAACAAAAGTTCCACGCAGTCTTCCACCCCCAATCTGCTGGACTAGTTGAACGACATAACGCCACACTGAAACTAAAATTGGCCAAAATAGTAGCTACCACAGGACTGAAATGGCCAGACGCACTCCCCCTGGCATTGCTTTCAATGCGTTCCACCCCCACCAAACACCACTTGACGCCATACGAGGTTGTTTTCGGCCGGCCTATGAATGTCTGGTCTGCACCGAAACCAACTTCCATTCATGACGTCCCGGACGTCCTAATGTCTGATTACTTATGTCAGTTGACTAAAACGCTGTCTGTTATCCATCAACAGGTGCTGCATGCCATCCCTGACACTTCCAGGGGTCCCGGACACACCATTCAGCCTGGGGATTTCATCCTGATCCGGAACTTCCAGCGTGCCAAGAGTCTGGAACCCCGGTGGACGGGCCCCTGGCAAGTCCTCATCACCACCCGAACAGCACTACGGGTGGAGGGAAAACGCAACTGGCTGCATGCACACCACTGTAAGAAGATCTCCTCGACCCTGACCTCGACCGAAAACATCGACAACCAAGAAGAGCTCCTGAACAAGGACCGACCGTCACTAACCTGCTATCCTGATACCGACACACTTGAACTTTCAAAATTCTCTGATCCCACAGTGCCATCAAAAGAAGGGTATTTCCTGCGTCGAAAGGAGGGAGTCTCAGCTAAGTAGACCACGGACTGAGTTAAATCTCAGAACGGTGACCTAAACACTACCAAGGGTTACCCGGAGAGAAGCAAAACAAAGTCTGTGGTTCTGCCCGCTACCGAGCCCCTTGAAGATGATGGAAGCGCCAGATAAGAAGATGATGGAAGCGCCAAATAAGAAGATGATGAAGGCAACAGGAAATACCCCCGCAGAAACCCAAAAGCAGACAGACTCCATAGCCCAAAGACTATTGCGCTCTTCATCACAATCCTCTTCTGCTTTCTCCTCATGACCACACTCTGGATTGTGGAAGAAAATGCACCTGCTCACGAAACATTCCTGACCACTGTCCAGCCTACCACCATGAAGGAACATTATCTGATCTCGCTCTCTCCCCAACTCAGAGAGAGGCGAAAGGAATTTTGGAATAACTCCTTCGTACAACTACTTCACCAGCACAACCTTGCCACCAATGCCACCAACTGTTGGATCTGTGGGTTGCTACCCCACGCCACTGGACACTCGATACCATTCATCCCTTCACCTTTCTCAGTTCACGGTTCCTGTCTTGCCTGGCTGATGCTTCTGCAAGAAAGCTTTAAGGACAATGCCACCTCCAGCAAAACGGTAACGCATTTCTACCACGGGGTCTGGCGGAACAGAACAAAGACACACTTCTGCCCGCAGACCAACAACAACACAATCCACTTGGACATCCCTGCTAAAGAACAAGTTGAAATGCAAGTGTTCAATAATCCAACCAGAACCACCTTCTCCTACCTGCGAAAACGAACGGCTGCCACTCTGACTGTGGCCCTGTCAGTCATCAACGTCACCGGCCACATGTGCATGGAAGGGCTTGGGACTCAGCTGGTAGGCCACAGTGCCTGCCGGTTTTCCAGAACTCTGGACTCCGCCGACCCACCTTCCTTTGTGGCATCTCCAAACACGTATTTCGTCTGCGGCACGAAGGCTTACACCTGGCTCCCCAAAGGCTGGGGGGGCACTTGTTTCATTTCCTTCATCCTTCCTCCGACTTATGTGGCACCAGCAAATCATCACAGACAAAAACGAGCCAAGGACATCGAACAAGCCGACTCAACAGGAGCGCAATTCATCGATGCTATGAAAGGACTTGTCCCCCTCTGGGGCCCGATGGCAAACAGCCGTGCCATCCGACATCTGACTCAAGCAGTTGAGACAACAATGAACATCACGGCTGGTATCCTTGCTAACAACACCGCTGAACTTCAAGCGGTCCGCTTGGTGGCCCTCCAGAACCGCCTTGTCCTGGATGTGGTTCTTGCGGATCGTGGTGGGGCATGCCGCATTATTGGGTCCAGCTGCTGTACGTACATACCGGACAACTCACCCTCAGTGTACAAGGCCATCGAACATCTTCATAGACTCTCTTCAGAAGTCCACCAAGAACAAGAAGAATGGTCGCTGGGTGGGTGGTTCTGGAGCACCGTTAAGAACTGGGGCTGGAGACTATTCACCATTATCCTGATTCCTGTGGTTGTAATATGCGGTTTATGTTTAGGAATTCAATGTCTACCACCCCTGTGTACATTATGTGTAAATTGTATTTGCCCTAAGACTGTGGACTTTTCCACGACAGGTTTCATTTTGCCTCAGTTGCCGAACTCTCCACTAGCGCCAAGAAACCGTATGGTGCACGTTGCGCTTTATAAATGTTTTAAATTTGAATTTGAATTTGACTTTGGAAACGAACATATGAGAGCAATATATGATGCCGAGGTTAGGAATTTGATGAAGATTGACATTGAGTAAGCAAGTTGGCTAAGATATGTTGAAAAGGGAGGACTGTTAAAGATTAGACTGCAAAACGTCAACATTATCGGCGCCATCTTGCCCCTTTCCAAGCCCATTCGTGCGCGTAAGCGGCAGCCATTTTGAGCACCATGGCCTCCCTGCCCCTCGCTGATAGCCAGCGCGTCTCTCTCTCTCTCTTAACCTCGCAAGCATCCCCCCACACACTGACAACCCCCGCTCTCTCTTGCCTTGGGTCATAAACCCCCCTTCAGCGCAGCTTCACCACGGAATCCCATCCTGTTCCCAGCGCGGCACCTCCCCTCATTCCTTTCATGGCCTCAGATCCTTTTGATGCAAACCCCCTTTTTCCTGTGTCCCCGTTTGTCTTCCTTGTTCCCAGGCCGCCACCTGGCCCTGCGGATACTGTTTATTACCCCGTACAGTAGGAAGCTTCCCCTCCCCATCAAAAGACCCTCGAACCGATCAAAGCCCCCACCCTATGAGATCCGATCAACCCCATGCATTCCGTGAATCGGCGGAATGCCCTGCTGTGCGGCAACCATCACCTGTTGTGACCGGGGTGGGGAATCCAACTGTGAATGTATGTGGGAACGGGCCTGAAGGGGAGATTCCGAGGATGTTCTTTCAACTATCAACGTGTTGCGAGAATGTGTTATGTGCAATAAAGGTCATAAACCCTAGTATAAGAGGCCGGGCCTCAGAGATGTGGTTAGAGCACCTCGTGACGATACTTGCTGTCTGAATTGATGTGTTCTCCTCCGGAGAGAATAAAATCCTCGTTTCCTGCCTTCCAGTCTCCAGCGCCTGCTTCTTCATTGATTAACATTGGTGGGTCATAGAGGCGATACCGCCGGGCAACATAAAAGGGTCTTTGGTTACTGGTTGTCTTTGAAACCCTTTTTTACAACTCGATATTCCCCGGCCTGACTGAAGCTAAGTCCTGCAAAGAAATCGGTGTGGTCTCCTCCTCTCGGATCTGAATATCTGCAACCAACCCCCCACCCACCCGTACCCCCCGAAAAATGTCAACCCTCGAGAAGACACACTATAGGGATCAATAGTACTGTCATGTTTAGCACCAATCCTCGCCCAGCATCACCAAAGACAACAGATCCCCTCCAACTCCCTCCCCTCCGATTACCCCCGCCATTTTCAGTAAAGCAAGGCTCCAGCACGGAATCAATCCTGCTCATCCATAGTGTCCCCTGCCACTTCATTTAGGAGGTGTTTTTCCAGATGAAGTCGCTTCTCTTTTGTCCAGTCTTTTAAAACCTTCTGTAGGGCCTTCGGGTCTGTGAAAATCAGTGAGCAGCCTTGTCGATTCACTCACAACTTTGCGGGATATAGCATAGCATAGTCCGCCCCAAGTTCCCTGAGCTGTCTCTTCCTTGGTGCAAACTGCCGTCGGGCTTCCTGAACTTTGACTGTGAAGTCAGGGAACAGAGAAATCTTAATGGCTGCTTCCCCCGCGACAGCCTGAGAGCGGTATCCCTGTCCCTGTAGTTAAACAACTTCACAATAATCGGTCTGGGAGGGTTACCCGGCGTAGGTCGCGGCCCCAAGGACCGATGTGCCCTTTCTACCACGAACATGTTCAAGAAGACAGAGTCCCCCAGCAACGTTTTTAGCAGGTTCTCCATGAAGAGTTCCATGTTTCCCGCGGCTGTGGACTCCGGCAGGCCCGTAATTCGAAGGTTACAGCGCCGAGAACGGGCCTCCAGGTCCTCCGTTTTGTCTTGCAATACTTGGAGTACCCTGCCCAGTTGTTTATGTTCAGTGTCGATGTTAGAAATGGGGATTTTCGGTTGGCTAATGCTTGCGCCAAAACCAGGCAGAAACCACCATTCTAGTCAGGGCAAGGAAGTCACCTGCCAAAGATAACCCCTGCTCACCCCCTTAGTAGCTTGGCACGAGCAGTCAGGCTTATCTCGGAGGCGATGTGTAAAGCATTTGCGCACGCACCCACCAGCAACAACATCCAAGGCCCCCCACAAAAGGAACTCCACACAAGGCTATATCAAAAATAGCCTTTGCATTATCAAACACATCAGAATCAGAATCACAGGATGTACATTGTGCCAACTGGCACGGGCAATATTTACAAGGGATTATATACACGGGACAGGGCCACGTGGACCATTGTCAGGAATAAGCACTTTTAGAACTAGCACTTTTAGAACATATAATACTTGTAGCACCAAATAGCAAATGTAGCACACAACCAGTAACCACTGGTAAAAGGTAAGTACCTCCTACGCAATCCTAACCACCATAGGCATATATCACGCAGGGAACCATGAACTCACTAGTATAACCCATACTAGATAAAACAACCTCCTAAGCATAAACATATGTCTAGAGGTATCAGAACACAGGGTGCGCAAAACATACTACACACAGTACATTTCCTAACACCCAAAAAGCAATAGCACATGAATCATAACAGCACATAAATCATATTAAGGGTCCAGGTTGCGCCACTGCGCCAAAACCTAAACGTAGCAGCTGCCCACTACTTGCTGGGGAGTTGAGGACAATAGCAAGGGGCCTAAATGTTGCAGCTAACACTAAGTGCTGCACAGCTGGGGAAGACCAAAGTAGGGATGAAGGAGTGCGACTCACTCCTGAGTCCAAAGAAATGTCCCTAGGAAGGAAAACCTAAACGGTGCAGCTGCCCACTACTTGCTGGGCAGCTGGGAAGCAAATTGCAACAGGGGCCCTCACTGGCCCTTAGAAACAAACTGCGCCAATCGTTGGAGCCCCCTAGGCTCTAGAACAAGAATGCACAGAACGGTGGAGCCCTCTAGGCTCTGGGATCAACTATGCCCATTGGAGCACTCTGGCTCCTAAACTCATCATGCCCTCAAAATGTGGCTTTACATAAAGGTACCACTGGGGGAGCCACGGGCCTCTGAGAACAACTATGCCCAAACCGGGGTATCACTGACCCCTGAGGACCCCACTGGGCCCTTTAAATAACTGTGGCCAAATGTTAGAGCCCTCTAGGCTCTAGAAATAATGGGGGCTTCGTTGGAGCTTCTCAGGCTCTGGGAAGAACGAAGGGGACCAACCACAGCGGTGTGGGCCCGGGGGCGGGCACCCATAATGTGCCCCGACATCACCCCCTACACAACAAAGCCTGGGCCCCTCTGGGCCTGGGTAACTACTGCACCAGCGTTGGAGCAGCCCCCTACCAGGCGGGGCTACTCGAGAGCGGGACACCAGCAGGGTGCCTTGCTCAACTCCCCCCCAGCCGGTCTTTATTCACCGGCTCTGGGGCCGGGCTTCGTCCAGTCTGACGTTGGGCTCTCCCTACTCATGGGAACCCCGCCTCGCCTACTTCACCCGGTCCCCCATATCGGGACCGAGACTTTGTGTAGAGCCCTCGAGGCTCCGGGCAGCTGTCCTCTTCCGGACAGCCTCCAGTTAGAGCGCGGCGGCGGGCGGGACTTCCCTTCACAACCGGAAGTCCTGCCAAGCGTCAGGCACTACGGTGCCTGACTTCCTGTTTTCGGCCCGAGGGCCGTGGCGGTGATTTTCAGGCAAAAAGGAGGGGTGGGCACCCTCGGTACTAAAATAAAATATAGAAGCGGGGTGGGCACCCTCTAAGGCACACAAAACGGGGTGGCACCCTTAAGAATGGATATAAATGAAATGAAGACGCAGGGTGGGCACCTGCGCACTCTGGGGCATACAAAGGGCAGGAGCACTTCCCTCGGAGGGAAAACAAGAGCGCTCTGCCCAGAAAGGAAAAATAAAGCGCTCTCCAGGCACAGGCAGCACCAAAGGCACCAGTGATGACCCCTTCAGCAGGAAGGGTCCCAGCAACACAGGGCAAGGTTTCCAAGGCAAGGAAAGTCTCCCAGCCATCCTCAGGCCAGGCAGAAGGGGCCCCAGAAAGAAGTCCTCCAGTAATCCAGGGCATCCAGGGGCTGGGCAAGGCCCAGGGAGGCAAGTCTTCCCCTGGGCCCCAGCAGCAGCATGCCCCTGGTAGATTCAAGTGAGGAAACAAGAACATTTAACATGAGGTCACAGCCTCTTTTTATACACCAAATCCCTTTGTCTCTTGGGTGCAGGGTGGGGAGAAACCAGACGCAGCTGGTTCTGGAGCACTCTGTTGTGCTCAGCCCCCCTCCCCATTCACTGGCCAGGCTAGGGACATCAGTCGCACCTCAGGGGGTGAAGCCAGCATTGTGTAGGGACAGCCCAGCCCTATTCAGGTCCCAGTTGCACTCCTCCCACCCATCTGGCTGTCAATCTCCCTATTCACCACCGGGGCAGACCCATCTGACTCCTGGAGCCAGGCTCACCAGCCAGCTCCAGCCAATCACAAGCCAGACAGTCATTTCACCTTTATTGCACAGGCAGGCCAACTTCTAGAAGTGGCACTTCCACACTAGCCACATTAAAGCCGCACACATCATCGCGCAGCATTCAATCTTATGAGTTCGCACATACCAAACTCAACCTTGCACTCCCCACGCATCAGGAATTACCATGGACACACATATTCTCCAGGCATTCCTATGGGAGGGCAGGTCACTCTCACACATACACTCAGAGAGCGCACGCACTTTACACTGCGCCACAGTGCTAAAGTCCGCAAAGACCAGAAATCGCTATAATGATGTAACATTAAAAGGCAAAAAGTTCAGGGGTGAACCTGCCAGAAGGGCCAAGTCCAACAGTTGAGCACAGTCTGCACTTCCTCCATCTCAGTCAACCTGCGCTCAGACATGTCCAGCCGTTCCGCATGCTTATCAAGTCGTTCTGCCATGCGGTCCATCCTATAGGTCAGGGCATCCATCTTGGTGCCCAAGGAGGATATGCTCCCCTAGAGATTTTTTCCATACTCAGCAGAAGGCCACGGATGTCCTGAAGTTGATCATCTAGCTCCTGGTCTTGGTCCCCACCACCTTCCTCTGTGGCGGCATCATTAGATTTGGATAGTTTCTGATCAAAGGACAGCTTAGACTGCGTCCTGTCCACTCTGCCCATGTTGGAGCTCCTCGAGGGGGTATCGCCGGTATAGGGAGGGAAGCCAAATGTCGGGAAACAGCAGCCCCACAGCACGACACAACCTGGGAGCGCTCAGCGGTCCACCAGGATCCGCCCAGCTCCGCCACTAGTACCTCACCTCCACCACAGGTCAGGGCAAGCCAACAGTCCACCGATAGCAGGGGTCGCAAAATGGCCGCCTCACCACAACACACGCTTTCTGGGGCTATTTCACTCGTGTGTCCAGAGGGGCGCGGGGAGGGGGGAAAAAGGGAGGGCCGCAGGGGAGAAGCGATATCCAGGATAAGAGTCTAGTATCCTCACCCAGGGTAGGCCACACAGCGTCACGGCAATAGGGCACTCGCTCCCTGGTCTCCGCCCAAGCGTCTCAATGGTTAAGGCGTCAGTTTCCGCTCTTGTAGACTTTCCTCCTCTTCTGGGCATCACTCATCACCCCTCCATCAGCAGCACGCTGCCAGACCGGGACCAGCTCCCCAGAGACCGGAATGGGGGAGGGGGCAGCACACCTCTCCCAGTGCGAGCCCCGGGTAAGGCAACTCTAGCACCCCAGCAGGCACAGCGCCAGAGTCAGCAGCGCCCTTCTCAGTCAGTCTCCCATGATTCCACGGGCACTCCCATCCACACAGCCCAAGGAGGGGGGGCCGACAGTCCACACAGTCTCCAGCGGAGCGCGTATCCCCAGTCAGGGCAGTCGGCGGCCGCCGCAGGTATATGCATGCAGCTCTGCCGCATCAGCCACCATGGGCCGTGCAGACCGCAATATCATATGATCCGTGGGGGGGAAGGCGCGAAGACCAGACTGTCCGGCCGCCGACGGGCGGGAGGGAACTCCACAGGTCCGCCACCTGCCCCAGAACCAGCACACAACACGCGCCTCAGCGGGGGGGACTCCGCATGCTGTCAGACGCGGCCCCCGCTTACCTTGAGACGCTGTGCCCGCCGCCTCTTCCAGGCCGCTCCTCAAGCTGTTCTCTCGGCCTACTCAGCACACCAGGCACAGGCTGGGACAGGCAGATCCCCAGCAGTCTCCAAAAGCAGGGAGCAGCGGCCGCAGGCAGGCACGCTCGGGGTCGGCTCTTGTCAGCCGGCTGGAGGACAAGGAGGGGGGAAGCCAGGCCTCAGCCCACCCGTCTCCCGAATCTGCAGAGGGGCACAGCTTCACAGAAAATGCAGAGCGAACTGCCTCTCAAGGTCTCCGATTTTCACCAGGTGCCACACAGTGGGGGTAGAGGTGCCACAGCTGTAGGATTTTGAACGGATAGTTGGCGGGATGTAGGAGCTCTCAGCTCAAGCAGCCATCTCAGTCGCGAGCTAGCTCCGCCCCCCAAGTTTTACAATGAGTATCCGAACTCTTCCGCATCTGGGGCCAATAAAAGTGGGAGACAAGCCTTTCAAAGGTCTTGTTTTGCCCCACATGACCAGCTAAAGGAACGTCATGAGCCAAACCCAGTAGGAAGGCTCTGAAGCGCTGGGGTACCATCAGCACACGGGCTGACCCAGGCTCAGCAACTTAAGGCTCGCTATACAGGAGACCGTTCTCCCAGTAGATCCATTGTGATCCAGACTGATCACCTGCTGCCTGGTTTGTGGCCTGTTGCCTCAACCCCAAAAGAGGATGGCACTTCTTTTGCTCTTTACAAAATTCCTCCCTGGAGGGACCCCCATCTTGCTGCCAATGGGTCAACTCAGGTAGGTTCCCCAGTTCAGAAACTTGCTTCCCTGTAGGTTCCAGGGCATCCCCTCAAGGTCTGCCTCCTCCTGGACCGTGGGAACGATGGGGCTGGTTTCCCACGCCCCCTACCTCTCCTCTTTAAGGCAGGTTCCTGGGCCATATTTCCAGGCTCCAGGATCTCTTGAACACCCATAGCTGCCATAGACCCAGTGGTCACACACGCCCACTCAGGCAGACCCAACATCTCTAAATGAGCATTCTTCTCCACCTTAGCCCAAGGGGAGCTTTCTAAATTGTTGCCCAACAAACAATCAACAGGCATGGATGGCCTCACAGCTACTTGAAGAGAGCCCCACACCTAACTCAAAGGGAACTTGAGCCACATTGCAATGGCTCTCTGTGTTGTCAGCGGCAACAACTGGAAAGAATGCATTGGGGACCACCTGCTCTTCAGACACCAAGTGACAGTTGACCGCTGTCACACTTGCTCCGGTGTCTTGCTCTGGTGTCTCTCAGAGCCTCCACTCTATGGCCATTGATATTCGCCCACTGCCTGTACTTTTTAGTGTTATCAGGCAGATGGGTTTTTGGGACCATCTCAAAGTCTCCTAATGAGACAAGGGACATTTCTGTGGGACCCCACCCACCTTGGGCACTCATCTCCTCTCCTCTCAAGGCTACAGTGGCCATCTGACGGGGTGGTGCACGGGGTGGCATAAACTGATCCTTTTGGGGACACTGGGGATCATACCAATGGTGTCCCACCTGCTTACACTGAAAGCAGGTAACAGGCCCTCTATGAACAGGTTTACCTGTTGGGGGTCCTGTCTCCTTCTCAGGGGGAGCCTGGGAACCCTTACCTTGGTTCCCTTGGGAATTACTTTGGGGCCCTTTCTGGATCTCCCTCTGTTTACCCTTGTCCCCCACTCTTCTGCTGGGGACCCTGCCCACCTTTGGTGGAGTCTCCCACAATACCCTTGTGGACCCTGGTACTGACCCAGCGGTTCGCCTCCTCAGCAAGCTTCCTAGGAATAGTCAACTTGCGATCAATAAGGTGCTGGTGTAGCTCTGGAAAACAATTAGCAGACAAGTGCTCCCTGGCAATCAAATCATAGCGCTTGAAAATTATCCACATTGCTAACCCTCACCCAACCATCCATAGCTCTGCAAAAGAAAGATACATATTCTACCCAAGTGGTTCCCTCCAGCTTCTTATAATTTCTTAACCTCTGTCTATAGAGTTCTGGGGTCAAACCATACCTTGTCGTCAGTGCTTCCTTCATGTGGGCATAAGACATCCTATTCTCACTGGGCAGGTCTAACAAAGTATCCCTCCCCTCAGTCACAAAGTGGCCCCACAACCCAGCTCCCCAATCCTTCTCAGGGACCCTGTGGGCCAACATTGCTATCTCATAGGCTGTAAACCACTGCCCAATATCTTCACTTTTATGGAAATCCTTGATGACATCCTTGGGAATATATACCCTGCCTTCTGAAGGCACAGATGGTGCGCTGCCACCAGAGGGATTGATTTCTAATCCCTTGGCCATGATTTCTAACTCCCTCAACATCCTCTCATGTTCCATTCTCATACTCTCTCTTTCCAAAGACAACCTGCTATTCTCTGCTTCCCTCTGACTCTCCATCCTAAGCTTAGCCAACTCCAGCTTTTGGGCCCTATTTCTCTCCTTGTCTTCCAACTCTCTGGGGGACAGGTCTTTGGAAGAGATACTGCTGCCAGGTGGGGACGGTACCTCTTCCTCTGGCTGGAAACACTGGCCTATCCAGTTGCCCATCTGTATCTCCAACTGGCTACACCACAAGATGAGGGGCATTTCTTGCTTCTACCGAGGCCCTCAGCGCCTTTTGGTAGTCATCCTTTTTAGAAATGCATGGTGTAGCAACTTTCAGTTTCCTGCAGGGATGCTTGGGCTGTTTCAAAGTGGAGGTTCCAACCTCTCTTCCTCAAATTCAATATCCATAGATACAACAGATGCTGGTCTACTCATGGTAGTAAGAATTGGGAGTTTTTAGGAAAAATTAACAGTCCAAGGAAAAAGATTCTAGCAAAAAAGTATGTGGTCGTGTTTGGTCTGCACTCACTAGTAGTGTACACCAATTACTGTTTATGAAACACTAATGCAGGTCCAAATCCCACCGCTGCCACCAATGTTAGATCTGGGGGTCTCTAGTTGGCAATGTGTCCCGAGGTCATGGTCCCAGACACAGACGGACGGGGTGTACCTGCTAACGTTTTTCCATTTCCGCCCCGTCCGCAGGATCCCTTGGACGTTTCCTGGATTTCCTCAGCTCTGCCTTCGCTGACCCCGTCACTGGGCCTGCCCTCCTTGACGCTAGGGGGGTGTTCCCTGGCGTTCCCGACATTCGACCAATCAGGAGAGAGGTCGTCATTTGACCCAAACCAATCAGAGGAGCCGGGGGCGTTTAAGGAAGCCCCGTTTCTATCTGCCGGCGCGGAACCTCCAGGAGAGAAGCTGACCCGCGAGGAGAACGCCAAAGAAGAAAAAGACGGAAGTACCGAAGAGCCGCTTCAAGGATTACCGGAGCAGAGACTCGACAAGCCAGGAGGCCAACAGTACCACGAGCCGCCCTGCCACACTTCCAGGGGAGAAGTGTGGCTCCACAAGGTATGAGGGCGTTTTCAAGGGATGTTTAATTCACGGGGTGGGACGGGGTAGACTGAGGGTGGTCACTAGCTCCGTGCACTGTTCCCGACGTCACACAGATGTTACTGAAGAAGGTGGTGGAACCCTGGTGATCCCTCACTCCCCTGCCCCCCTCACACTCATTGACCCCGGTTTCAGCCACTAATACGGCTGTTTGTTTTCCTTTCTTCCTGAGCCTACACCGGACCCGAGAAGAGCCACAGGGAAAGCCAAGACGGGGATTCAAAAAAAGGAAGCCCAACCCAGGAAGGAAACCCGGCTTACTGGACTCTGGGCATTGTTGGATGCTGAACTGCATGCATCCCTGAACTCTAGACAACCCGAAGCAAATGTACCTATAAATAAAAGGGTTATCCAAGCACCTCAGTTCGTAGTGTCCCTCCTTTCCCCAGCCCAACTGTCACACAATGGTATTCACCTTTGTCCAAATAGGGACTGTTAGGAATGGGGTTGCCAATTCAACGGGGGGTGGTACAAAAGGGGGTGTTAATGGACGGAGCATCTGAACCAATCAAACCCTCACACCCAGTCAAAAGATCTGGGTTTAATCCATTACCGTTCTTTAGCCCACTCTGCCACCCCAGTTCAGACATGGCTATATGCAAATTAGTCTGACCCTGTGCCTCATGGGAGCAGTCCAGCCCGAACTGCCAAGCCATGCCTTCCCTGGACCAGAAACAAGCTTCCGAGGACCGGTTTCTGGCATTCCAGCCGTCTTCAGGCCGGCTTGCTTGAATCCAGTGGCAAAGTGAGCAAGGGACTCATGTCTGAGCATACCCTGCCACACTTATGGCGGCCAAAAGCGGTACAAAAGGGGGTAGCATGGAGCAGAGCGGGCAGGCCAAACTCCTGAGGACATGTGTGAAGCATCCAAGCAGTACCCACAGTCGACACACCAGGCACACCACAAAAGAGACACAACACCGCTTCTGGTTGGAAAAAGAATAACTTTTGTATTAGGTCCAACCTGCTAAAGTAACACACAGTAATCACGGTGGGGCACCAACGGGCGCCAGGGCAATGTACATCAGGGAGATTATTCACAGGGGTAATCAGAAAAAGAATAAAAAGGTAAGTCCGTTAGTTTCCAGGGCTGAAATAAAAGAGCGTTATCACATGACATGAAATATCAGCAATATCAATAGAAGGGAAAGAAACACTAGGCATCAGGCTTGGGCAGATCAGGATGAGATAAAACATTAGGTGTGAAAACACAGTATGACCTGCATTGGCGTCTCCTGCAAAAAGGAACAATGGGCATATACCATTAACATCAGGCCTAGACAGGTGCACCCAGACAGTATTCCAGGGTTCATAAACATATGCGCCTCCCTGAGCAGGGCACATCAACATGGGGGCATAAATTTTAGCATACCATAGCGTAATCCTCTTAGCAAGGGCTTCAGACACCTGGTGCAGGGCATAACACAGGGCCTAGAACATTAGGATGTGTCATCGAGGGGCCATTGGCATCAAATGCATAACAGTGGGCTCAGGTCACAACCAATCATGAGCAGGGGGCGCTGCAACCTAAGCACCCAGCATTAACAGAATAGGGGCTCAAAAGCACCTTTCGGTGACATGAAAACACTAGGCACCCAAGACCGGCATCACCCCATCAACAGTGGCATCACACAGGAGGCAGGACCATCTGCAACTAAACTTCATAGCCTGACTTCCTCTATAGGCATGGGATCAGGCAAACTCACTACTGCAGGCACAACCCGGGACTCTGAACCACCCGGGACTCACACCTCCGAGCCTCTGTCCTGGGGATACTGGGCCCCCACTCTGGCAATGTCCACGGGAGCTCCTGTCTCCCCTTGGCCCAACGTTGCAGGTGTCCTGGGGCACCTGGAGAACAATACTGTTCCCGGGGGCGGCAGTTCACCACGGAATGCTGGCACTGGGGGTTGGGCACCGACACTATGCCCCGATACACCCCCCACAACAGTCTGTTTGAGCCCCCCACTCACCGGGCTCTTGGCTATGTCTCCGCGCCTCTGCTCCTCGCTCCGGGCTGCAGGTTCCAGCACGCAGGACTCCGCTGGCGTCTTCGGGCAGGACCGGGGCAGATGGAGGCTCTCCCTCTCCCCTGGGAGCCCCCTTCACTGGTGTCCTGGGCGGTCCCGGGCCTTCCGCCTCTTCCTCGGCCCGGGAACCAATGGGGATGCGGCCTGGGGGAGGTCCTCGAGGGCCGGACACCAGAGCAAATCGAAGGGCGGCTCCAGGTAGGCGCGCCCCGAGGAACCAATGGGGCCGTGTCTGCCTCTTGGTAAAGCCGATGATGTCGGCCTCGTAGGACGCGCCAGGGCCTGGTGCGGCATTTCTCCAATACCGCCGCCGCTCTCCTCTCCACTCCGGGGGCTGCGGTAAGCCCGGAGGCCACGGCGCTTCACGGCCACTTAACCGATGGGGTGGGCTCCCGCACCAGTGAAAATTTCGCAACTGCACAGGCTCGTACCACACATGGGAGCCCCGCCTGACACCCGGGCAGCTCCTCCTTCTTCAGGGTCGCGGCGGTGATTGCCGACCCAAGCACGCTTCTTCAGGCGTCCCTGGGGGCCACGGTGGTGAGTACCTCAGTAGCGCCTCTGAGTCAGGCAAACCCGGGGTAGGCACCCGCTTACATACAAGGCATAAAAAGAGTTGCCGCTACTCGGGGTGGGCTCCCTCGGCGTTTTAGAATAACGAGTTCTCCTAGGCCAGGCAATCAGTTCCTTAACAGCACATCGCTTCCAAGATCATAGCGCTTAGCAGACAGCAGTTCTTCGGGGCCAACAGCGCTTCCAGACGGCATAGCACTTTGGGGGCTCAGTCCTCCGGATACAGCGCTTAGAGTACACAGCAGCAGTTTCCCAGATCAATACAGTGCTTTGCAGTCACCCACACCAGGGCAGTCTTGGTCACGGCGCTCTGGGGACACGAGGCAGTCTCCTGCAGGCCAGCACTTCCAGGCACACAGCGCAAGGGGGGGCGGACAGTCCCAGCATTAAGTCCCAGGGGCCCCAGGGTAACTCTTCTCACCTCCAGGGGGCGGGGGTCCATTCCACGGCATTCCTTCCCTTCCACGCGCTTCTGAGTGCAGCGCTTCCGTGGTGCAAGGTCCTGGCGGTTTCAGGGACCTAGAAGGGCCCTCCTTCTTCAGGGGGCCGGAGGACAGAGCTGTAGGCACTACTGGGCCAGGTCAACAGTCAGTGGTGGCTTCATCAAAACAGGGCGGTAGGCTGACAGCATCCTCCACTGCAGCGTGGCCCTCCTCCTGAACAGCAGCCTGAACTCCTGAAGTGGGGCTTCCACTAGCCCTAGGGGCAAGAGAGGGGTCCTAGATGGGTGCAGGGTCCAGCACACAGGCCCAAGTGGTGGTATCCCCTGGCAGCAGGTCCCCTCACGTTCCTGTCCTTGCTCTGTCTCAGCACATGGTGGCACATCCCCCTTATTTATAACCCCTCACTCGACATTCCAGGCAGTGCCAGCAGCTTCTGGAATTCTCTGGCGAACTGGTTCAAACTGGCTCGGGGGGAGGAGTAGAGAACCCTCGGTGCCAGGCTTTCCCTCCAAAAGCAGGGGTGGCTGGATACCTAACGACTAGACCGCTAACCTACTGCAGTCAGGTGGCACAACGCACAGTCATGGCATCCATTTTAAAAATAGCATTTCACCAGGGTACATTTTCTTGACGGGGGATTAACAAGTGCTCACACCGTTGCATTACATTGTCATCGCAACATGGCATCTCACACCACACATGGCCTATACAGTAACCTTTACCATGGGGGAGACATCCTTAAATTAGGGGGGGGCGAAAAGCAAAAAATGTTGGGGAAAAGGGCAAAGTCCAACAGGGACCCTTACTTCTAAGTCAGTATAAGGGGGATTATACTCTTAAATAACC
This sequence comes from Lissotriton vulgaris, assembly GCF_964263255.1. Taxonomy (NCBI): domain Eukaryota; kingdom Metazoa; phylum Chordata; class Amphibia; order Caudata; family Salamandridae; genus Lissotriton; species Lissotriton vulgaris. The sequence continues at coordinate 1,514,413,277 of NC_141687.1, read as the reverse complement.
CCTGCTCACCCCCTTGGTAGCTTGGCCCGAGCAGACAGGCTTATCTCAGAGGCGGTGTGATAAGCATTTGTGAATATACACAGTAATTCCTGTGAAAACACTACAGATGGACACACCACAGGTTTTATAAAAATAAGTATTCTTTATATAGACTTAACACAAGACCACAAACAGTAAAAATCCACAATACTATACTTAAGATTGACTTTAAAGATGATAAAAGTTGTTTAGTTCAAGTTAATGATAAATGCGACACAGTTCTCAACAATGTACCTGAATGCGTAACGCAAAGTGAACAAAAGGCTCGCAGAAGGGGAGATGCGTAGATTCCATGATCTGGGGGAAAAAATGTATTGTGCCTGAATGCTTGCACAGAGTAGGGGATGCGTTGTGATCCTTACTGGTGCGGGGATGATGCTTAGATTCTTGGCCTGCAGGCCAGTTGTGATGCGCAAGATGGCGCCTTGATGCGATGATCCGGTTGCGATGCGAGAAGATGGCGCCCTTGACGCGGTGATGCGATGACGATGCATAGAAGCCCTGGCAGCCTTGCAATGACTCTGTACTGTGGAGACGCGACAGGCCTTGCGACACGCTTCTCAGGTGATGCGATGGTGACTCTCCCGATGGCGTCACGCTACTGCGGCAAAGGCTTGCTTCTCCAGCGATGCGACGATTTCAGCTGTGGCGGCAATGCGCTACATCTCGGTGTGTCGTGTTTCCAGCTCCCAGAGACATGCCAATGTCTGTAGATAGAATTCCCAGCAAGGAAATTCAGAGGGGAGCTGGGGATGAAGTCTTTTGGGCCCTGAGACTTCAGCAGGAGGAAAGCACAGTTTAAGCCCTTCAGGAATATTCTGTAAATTATGAAAGTCCTTAAAAAGTTAATTCTCCTTTCCTTGGCAATGAAGCAACCACTGCAGCCAACCCAGTAAACAGCACACTGGCAGAGGGAGAGTCAAACTCCTGCAGCTTCCTTGGTTCATCTCCTTGGCAAAAAGTTCCTTGTTTCCAGAAGTGATCTAAAGTTCTTGGGACTGGGTCCCAATATTTATACCCCAAAATCCTTTGTTCTCTGAAGGCAGAGAGGCATCTGCCTTATCCAAACCAGTTCCTGATCACTTTGTTTACATGACTCCTTCCTTTCACAGTGCAGGGCAGAGACATCAGACGCCCCACAGGAGGTGGAGCCAGCACAGGGGAGGGAAGGCACAGCTCTGGAGCACTTTGTTGAAAATATTCCTTCTCTCCTTTCACAGTACAGGGCGGAGACATTAGACAAGCCACAGGAGGTGGAGTGAGGATTGTAGAGGGAAGGCCCAGACATATTCAGGTCCCAGGTGCAACTCCTCCTTTTTCCCATCTAGATGCAGATCTCTCTAATCACCACTGGGCTGCCCCAGCCTGTCCCCAGGAATCCCCCAGCTCTGTCACTCACAAACTCCAGACTAGGAATACACAACCTAGCAGAGGCAGGCCGGGACAGTTAGGGAAGAAAATACCTACTTTCTAAAAGTGGTATTTTCAAACACAGAATAATAAAACCAACTTTACTAAAATATGTATTTTATCATTCTGAGTTCAGGCATACTAAATTCGAATTTCTACCATGTTCCCTGAGTCAATTAGGATCATAAGAATGTAATAATCTAACTGCCCATTCTAGCCTCCGGAGAACAGGTAGCCTTGCAATAGTGAAAAACGAAAATGGCTGCAATTCCCTATTAGGACATGCTACATACACCAGAGCATGTCCTACCTTATAGTTACAATGCACCCTGCCCTTGGGCCTACCACAGGGGTGTCTGATATGAAGCAAAGGGAAGGTTTAGGGACTGGCAAGTGGGCACACTGGCCAAGTCGACATGGCAGTCACAGACTGCACACAGGCCTTGCAATGGCAGGCCTGAGACCCACTTTACAAGCTGCTTCTGTGGGTGGCACAACCAGTGCTGCAAGCCCACCAGCAGCATTTGATTTACAAATGCTGGGCCACATGGGGCGTGTTAGACCTGACACCCTTGGCGTGGTTATTCCCCCATCTTTTTGCCTCTGACTCATGTATTTTTGATGCTGTGCTGGATTTCGTTTTTGCTGGTTTAGATGCTTGGGACACTCTGCCACTGCTGATCAGTGTCAGAGTGTAATGCTCCCTCTGTAAATTGTCATATTGATTGGGTATACCTGATTGGCATATTTGTATCACCATGAAGTCCCTAGTAAAGTGCACTGTGTGTGCCAGGGCTGGTGATGACAGATGCTACTAGTGGGCCTGCAGCGCAGATTGCGCCACCCACATGAGTAGCCCTAAGATGGTGTCTCAGGCCTGCCAGCGCAGGGCCTGTGTGCAGTCAGTGGACTGCCATGTCCGCCTGGCCAGTGTCCCCACTCGCTGGGCCTAACCCTTCCCTGTCTGTGCACATCAGTCACACCTATGGAAGGCTCAAGGTACCCCCCTGGGCAGGGTGCAGTGTATGGATAAGGTAGAGCATGTACTAGTGCAGGTAACATGCTCTGGTAGTGAGCAGCAGCCATTTTGTGTGCTCACTGCTGTAAGGCTGTCTTGCTCTATAGAGTAACATGGGGGAGGCTGGTCCCATTGGATCCCAGCCTATCTTCCCATAGGAACAAGATGGAACATAAGTGATTGATATCCCTGAACTCAGAATTTAATAACACATCTTTTAGGAAAGGTTGTTTTTGAATTCTGTGTGTGAGAATAGTACTTTTAGAAAGTGGCTGTTCTCTTGTCTAACCTTTCTGTGTGCCTGGGACTGGTTGTGGATTGACTGCCTGGGTTAAGGATGACAGGGTCTGCAGAGCCTCCAAGGGGTTAGCTCGTGGATGAAAGGTGCTGCCAGGGGAGTGGGAGGAGATCGCCTCTGATAGTGTCAGGCTGTGCCTGCCTGACCACCCTGCTGGCTCCCCCTCCTGCTGGCCAACTGTCACCTCCGACCCTGATACTGACAGGCTGAAGGAAACCAGAAACACCCCAGTGCTCCAGCAACCCCAGACCTGGTTTAGACCGGGCTCAGGGCCCCCTTGCACAAAGACTTCAAAGGACTTCAAAGACTTTTTGGGGTATAAGAGAAGGACCCCTAACTACAGATTTTCAGATTCTACAATCAAGAGGAACCTCTGCCAGAAGAAGGACTGCTGAAGGAGCTGATGGAAGATTGCCTTGCTGTGTGCTTTAAGGGCTGACCTATCCTGCTATCCAACTGAAGGAGAGGAGAAGAAAGGGACTCTGCTGTGTACTGTGACCCTGCCTGCTTGAAACTGCTAAGACTTTGCTGTGTGCTGTGTCTGCAACCTGAATCTCCGAGGGCCTGAGAAGAGCTGGCTCCCTGTCTGCAACCCAGGAACATAAAGGTTGCCCAAGGACTACAAGACTCTGCTGTGCCCCCTCAAGCTGCTGTGCAGTGAAGAGATCGTGAAACACTGTGTTTGGGCTATGTAGCGCACTGGCTGCTCTCTAATCTGAGGGAGGGCGCCGCGCTGAACCAGCCTGCCGTGTGGCCGAGATCGACGTGTACATCGACACGTGTGGGGTGAAGATCTGACGCTTGTGGGCCTCTCCAGCGCAAGGAGCACTGAAAAACAATTGTTGGCCGTGTCACCGTCGCTGCCCGGGGCCAGAAGACCTCTCCCCGAAGTGCCATCCTGATCGGAGCTGCGGGGCCTAAGAACGAAGCCGCCGCGCTCCCATTGGGTGGAGGAGCCGAGCCCCCTCACCAACGCCGCGACGGGATAGGCCTGTGCGGCGCAGCGTCATCAGCGGTGTTGGGCCGTGATTGGCCAAAGGAGCGGAGCGTCATCGTTTGCCTGTCCCGGGAGCCGCACTGCCATTGGCTGACTCCCGGGTGCTGCTGGAGGCTCGTCCCAACGCCACGACAGGATTGGTCCCCGTCCTCGGGACCGCTGCGACTGCCGAGTGATCACCGCCAGGACTGGGAAAGACTGACCCGACCTCGCCGAGGGAGTCTCTGCCGTGTGAGCACCGCCGGGCCCGGGAAGGAGTGAGCGGACCCCAGCGAGGAGCCGACAGCCGACAGCCGAGTCCACCGTTCGACCCGTCCTCGCCGAGGGAGCCCCAGCGTGTGCCCCGTATCCCTGGCCGGTCGCCCCCCGAAGTGTGCTGCACCAACTCCCCCGCCGCTCGTTGGATGGTCGAGAGCGGGCGGGAGAGCAGCGGGGATCGGCCGGGGCCAGGACCAAGTGTGCTCCGATCGGCGCTGTGCGCCTGAAGGTCGTTGGGGGGTGTGAGGCTGTGTGAAACGGCCTGCAACGGAATCCCAGCATCCCGGTGAGGCGCATTTGCAGCGCTAGGGCCCCTGGCTCTGTGGGCTGAATTGTTTTGGGTTAATCTACCTACTGGCAGTGCGTAGTTTGCTCGTGTAGAGCTAGGTGGAGATAAAATCAACAGTATTATTCATAGATACTGATTAAAGAGACTAGAGACTATTTTCTTTTAATAAGAACTTCCTGATATGTACAACCATTACGAATTAAGTGCAACATTTTTATGACAAAGTGATTACCGTGCAACTGCCTTATTTACATTGCTGAAACTAGATAAAGTTATATATTTTTATAAAATATACTCACCTGTGTGGTCCCAGTTTGTGGTGGATTGGGGATTATTGTTGTGTTGAGTGCAATTATTATACACATTGCCTTGGGGATAAGCCTGCCTGCTCGTGCCAAGCTACCTAGAGGGAGAGCGGAGGTTATCTATGGTGTGTATTCCTTCACCCTGACTAGAAGCAAGGGTCCCCCCTACATGGTCTAAGGTACTTACCTCTGCCAACTAGAGACCCCTAAGTCTAACATTGTTGGACAGCGGTGCGGATTTTGAACTAATAATTGCACTTGACCTGCAGTGATTTCTTGTACATCACTAGTCTAGTTTAGCAGCACAGGTTGCGCAAGATTTTTTCTTTTTGGTGAAACCTTTTTGTTGAAAAGGTCAGGAAGCATCATGTCTCAGGAAGTGCCAAGTGTGAGGGTAGAAGTGGAATTAGAATTCGAAATTCAGGAGTTGTTCAACTACAAAAAGGGCCTCCTGAAGCAATTCTGCAAACAGCTTGGATGCCCAGTGAAGGGCAGCGCAAACAAGGAAGAGCTACGGAAAGCTCTGGGGGCCTGGTGGGAGGCCCGACATGGTGATCCAGAAGTTATTACTGGAGAGGGAGGCACACAGGAGAATGCTTTTGTACCGCAGTGATTTGCCAGTGAGGAGGTCAGCGTCTAGGGTTGGTAGCAACCCCGGCAGCAATCACTCCAGTAGGAACATTTCTCCAGAGGAGCTGGAGGATAACCAGAGAGCTAGGGCTCATGAGATTGAGCTTTTTAAACTCAAAGCCCAAGCAGATGAAAGGAGACTGTGCCTTGAAGCTGAGAAGGCGGCGGTGGAGAGAAGAAATGCTCTCGCTTTGGAGGAGAGAAGAAATGCTCTCGTTTTGGAGGAGAAGAAACTCCAATTGGCTCATGAGAGGAACATGAGGGAGCTGGACATCAAAGAAAAACAAGGGGGGTCCAGCTCTAATGGTGGCAGCACACAACCAGTACAGGCGGGTAAGGTATACATACCAAAGGATCTGGTACAGAATTATCAGAGGGGTGAGGATATTTATGCGTGGTTTAGATCGTATGAACTTGCCCTAAAGATGAATGAAGTGCCTGAGAGGAGTTGGGGGGCAGGTTTATGGAAGCACTTTGAGGCCTCTGGGAGGGATGTCTTGGCACCCTTAGAAGCAGCAGGTACTTTATCCTACCCTGCCATGAAGGAGGCTTTGTGCCTCAGGTATGGGCTCACTGCAGAACAGTACCGCCAGAAGTTTAGGAACTTCAAGAAGCTTGATTCAAGTACTTGGGTGGAGTGTGTGAGTATGTACACGCGTGCACTGGAAGGTTGGATAAAGGGCAGCAAAGTTACTGAGTATGTGGGGTTGTGTCACTAGATTAGTTGGGAGCACTTAAGTAGTTTATGTGTTCCAGAGCTGCGCCAGCATCTTCTAGATAGCAAGTTAACTGATCCCAGTGAGCTTGCTAAATAGGCGGACCGCTGGACTAGCACCAGGGTCCACAAGGGGGTGGTAAGTACCCCAGCCAAGGGTGGACAGGGTCCCCAGCAGAAGAGTGGGGGGGACACGGGTAATCAAAAGGTGTCTTCTAGAGGGCCCCAAAATTGTTCCCAGGAGAAAGCGTCTCAACCCCCCAAGTCCAAGAAGTCCTGGCCCCATAAGGGCAAGCAGGACAACAGGTCCCCACCTACTTGCTAGGCTAGTAGGGAGGCGGGGCACATTGCCCCCAAATGTCCAAAGAAACCTCCAGCACCCACCGGTGCTCCAACTCCGGCATTAGCTAGTGTAGCTTTGGGAGGGGATTTGATTTCTAGTGGGGAGGAGGGGTTAGCAGTGATGACCCTTGTCTCTTTAGGAGACCAAGAGATGGCCCAGGAAGCCTTGCTGCCCTTAAACACTAAGAAGTATGGGCAGAAGGTGACCGTCAATGGAAAAGAGATAGAAGCTCTGAGAGACACAGGGGCCAGTGTGACATCTGTCAGGTGTCAATGGGTGTCTGAAGAGCAGATCATTCCCAAGGTGTGCCCCGCATCCCTGGCCGGTCGCCCCCCGAAGTGTGCTGCACCAACTCCCCCGCCGCTCGTTGGATGGTCGAGAGCGGGCGGGAGAGCAGCGGGGATCGGCCGGGGCCAGGACCAAGTGTGCTCCGATCGGCGCTTTGCGCCTGAAGGTCGTCGGGGGGTGTGAGGCTGTGTGAAACGGCCTGCAACGGAATCCCAGCATCCCGGTGAGGCGCATTTGCAGCGCTAGGGCCCCTGGCTCTGTGGGCTGAATTGTTTTGGGTTAATCTACCTACTGGCAGTGCGTAGTTTGCTCGTGTAGAGCTAGGTGGATGGAGATAAAATCAACAGTATTATTCATAGATACTGATTAAAGAGACTAGAGGCTATTTTCTTTTAATAAGAACTTCCTGATAAGTACAACCATTACGAATTAAGTGCAACATTTTTATGACAAAGTGATTATCGTGCAACTGCCTTATTTACATTGCTGAAACTAGATAAAGTTATATATTTTTATAAAATATACTCACCTGTGTGGTCTCAGTTTGTGGTGGATTGGGGATTATTGTTGTGTTGAGTGCAATTATTATACACATTGCCTTGGGGATAAGCCTGCCTGCTCGCGCCAAGCTACCTAGAGGGAGAGCGGAGGTTATCTACGGTGTGTATTCCTTCACCCTGACTAGAAGCAAGGGTCCCTACTTAGGTCTAAGGTACTTACCTCTTCCAACTAGAGACCCCCAGATCTAACAGGGCACTGTACTAGGGTCTGACAAGTAAATCAAATAACCCAATCATGGAATCACTAATCAATCCATCAATTTAACATAGGGTGCACTTGCACTGTGGCACTGAATAGAAGTGGCACAGTGCCCAAAGCATATAACCAGCAAAAACATCAGAGGAGACAATCAGTAAAAATGGAAGGGAGACTCACACCAATGATGCCAGGTCTAACAGTACCTGAAATGTGTTGAAATTCACAAGGCAAAACAGCCACAGATGAATGAAGCATCGGAAAACACAGTAATGTGTCAGTTCTTGAGCCCTTTTAGAGACAATGCAACAGTTCTGCTACACGTAGGAGAAGTGATGCATCGAATCCAGACTGTCAGCGAAGTGATACTTCGATCCCAAGACGGTTCTGGTCTGGAAGTACTGCGTCGTAGACGCGCGTGGCACAGGTGCAATGTGTTGAAATCTGGGACACCCTGGAGGTCGGTGCAGCGGCAATAGGCGCTGTGTCACTTTCTTCAGCCGTGGTCTCAATGCGTAGTTTCATTTAGCTGCACAACAGGGCCTGCATCAGAGTCAGTTCGTCACACTCGTGTACAGAGGATCTTCGGGTCACTGACAGGTACTGTGTCAGTTTCTTTGGATGTACAGTACTATGCGTCCATATTGTCTCCCGCACAGCAGTGCTGCATAAGAAAATACAGCTGCAAGAAGGGTAAAGCGTTGATTTTGAAGGTTTCTTCAGTTCTTTGTAGTTCTTTGCAGCAGGAACAACCTCCAAGGGTCCAGAACTGGATTTAGCACCATAAGGCAGGTCAGAACTTCCAGCAGTGGAGTTCAAGGATGCTGCAGGTGAAGTCTTTGTGTCCCTGAGACTTCTTAACTGAAGACAAGCTCTACTTCAAGCCCTTGGAGAATCTTTTTAAGCAGGTTACCACAGCAAGGCAAAAGTCCAGTCCTTTCCACTGCCCACAGACAGAAGCAGCAACTGCAGGCCAACAAAGCTACACACAGCAAAGGGGCAGTACTCCTCCTGTCAGCTCTTCAGCTCTACTTCTTGACAGGGCCCTCTTTGTTCCAGAAGTGGTCTAAAGTTTTGGGGTTTTAGGTCCAGTACTTATACCCCAGTTTCCCTTTTTGGTCCTTGTAAGAAAAGTCTCTCTTGCTCAGTAAAACAAGTACTGTCTTCCCTGGTCCAGTTACACTATAGTGGGTAGAGACAACATTGTGCAGCATTGTGCCTATTCAGGAGCTTAGTGACAACTCCTCCCACCACTCTAGTCCAAGAAGACCCATCAGCAAATGCAGGGCACACCTCAGGAGAGCTAGTCCTTGTAATAGTGAAAAACGAACTACACAGTATTTCACTATCAGGAGACGTTAAAACATACCACTACATGTCCTACCTGTCACATACATAGCACCATGCCCATATTGGTATCTTGGGCCTCCCTTAGAGGTGACTTACATGTAGGGAAATGGAAGGTTAGGGGCAGGCAAAGGGTGCCCATGCCAGGTCGACATGGCAGTTAAACACTGCATGTGCAGACACTGCAAGCTTCAGGGCTACTCGTGTGGGTGGCACAACCATTGCTGCAGGCCCACTAGTAGCATTTGATTTACAGGCCCTGGGAAGACATAGTGCATGTTACTAGGGACTTAGCAGTAAATCAAATATGCCAATCATGGATAACCAATCATAATCTACACAGAGAGCATATGCACTTTAGCACTGAACAGTAGTGGTAAAGTGCTGGGAGTCCTAAAGCCAACAGAAAATGGTCAGAAAAATAGGAGGTAAAAAGTTTGAGGATAAACTTGCAAATAGGGCCAGGTCCAACATTCGCCACCCAGTCTGGGGAGGAACAGTGTCCTCTGTAGTCACGCAGTCATCAAGAGGTACGCCATGCAGAAGCATATGTCCGTCCTCACCCAGCCGCAGGTGCTACCTGCAGCTGGGTGAGGACGGATGATAGCTGCAACTGTCCTTCTGATGCTTGTAATGCATGGTTTTTAACTTTATACTATTGACTATTTGTTAGTCTAGGTCTTTAGAGATCTTTAGCCCAAAAGAATGCCACGACCAAAATAGATGACGTAGAATAGGGCTGAAACATGTTGGTGATAAGACGATGGTCTGAACCATTATGCTCTTGTTCCAACTCACAGTTGGTTCTAGATGCACCACAGGTCAACATTAATAAATGTGAAAACCAGCGGCTGTTCCTCCTTAGAAGCGGAGGAGCGTCACCCACCCCCACAGTCCTGCAGAAAGAGTGGAAAACAAATTGGTAATAAGGATTTTATTACCATTTTATTTTTTACTCTCTGCCGAACGTAGTGTTGGGCCAAGACCAGTGCTTAATTGCGCCAATTGATTGCAGCAATGAAATGTGGCCCCTTCAGTTTTAAGTCCACATGTCGGTTTGGCCGGCTACCTTGCAACGACCAAACCGACATATGCAATTCAAACTCTCCAACCCAGCTGGGTTAGACAGCTGGGTTGGAGACCTGGCACAGACCTCCAGTGCCTTTTAGAGCACTGAGGCAGCCTACTCCAGCCAATCCAGATGGTTCCCTCATGCAGCATGAGATCAGCCTCTGGATAGGATAAGGTAGCAGGATGTCTGACGGCACCTCACTCAGAGGAGTCTGGAGCAGGGACTGGAGAGGATCGCGGTCCTGCTGCAGTAGAAGGTAAGTAAAACTTTTTTTTTCTTTCTTGTAATTTTTAATGTAATATAATTTTATAATGTATGTATGTATGCTTGTTATGTTGTATGTTGCGCCCCACAGTTTTTTTACCCACCGCTAGTGAAAACCCGGTTACCTCTAGGTATTTTTTACTTTACCTGATCCCCCCTGTTTTGTCTAGGAAATTATCTTATTTAAGAACTCCCTCCATTGGGTTTACTAGGAAATTTTTTACTAGGAAATTAAGTCTACCCTCGTGGTATTGTCCTACCAAGGTGGAGACATGTTGCCTATGATGAAGCATGTCGCATTATGTAAGTAAGGCTTCGTTTTCCAATAAGAATGGTCTTTCTTCTCCTCTTGGACTTACCCCTATGCATGCAAGAATCTTGGTTATTTAGGTATCAGTGATTTGTACCATAACACTGATTAAAATAGTGTTGTAGAAGCCACCATACTTTTATGGGTTTTGGGTCTTTACTTTGGGAAAATGTGTGGTGGCATATACCCCCCTCTCCTTTTCTGTTTTGAGTTGAGATGATCCAAAATGGAGGCCATCAGCTTCACAGTGACACTTGCATTAAACATGGAGTTGCAGTATCCATCACCAAATATATACCCCATGTACACAAGCAATAACTCAAGGATGTCAGTGCAGAATTCAGGCACTTCATGGTAGAAGAATTTGTCAGTGTTAGACCAGTCGAAGTCTCTCTTTTCAAGAACAGTAAAAAGACCTTCCTGTATTAGAGGTTAGAAAAACGTTATGCTGCCACCACCATACCACAATTATGCCCAAGAACAGGTACTCCAGTGTCTTATTAATGCATCCTTGTTGCACTCCTCAATAGCATAGAGCCACATCACGGGTCTAAGAAGCATACACAAAGTCTTGGTCACAGCAGACATGCATAATTGTCATGCGCATTCACATACTGACAAATTGCGATGGTTTACTGTTGATTGTCAAATTGTTGCAAGGCAGGTTCAAAACTCAACCTTATCCACTGAGTGCTCAGACTATAATTTGGAGTTATCTTGGGTGATACTCTACAGGGGTGTGATATGCCTAATTTGACAAAATTAACGACCAACCACATAAAACGCTACCCCAAATTCATCAGCCAGAAACCTAACTAGCAAGTGATCCACATAGAAGCGTTTAAGAAATTATGGGACTGGAGGAGGCATTAGTTAACTCTTCTGTCTCTTTAGATATCCATGCCATGTTCCCAACAAAAACTGTCTAGGTGAAAGTTTGTTGGGTACACATTATGCTTTAAGCGGGATGAAAAAGGTGGTTGGTCCCTGAAAAGTGTGGCTTAAGAAGACTTTAAATGAGGTTTGGCCTATGTAATTATTGCATGTGAAATAGCCTTCTATGTCTGACAAGTTCGTAGATGGGGTCTTAATGGGTAGGGCATAACCAAAAACAGGAGGATATTTTAATGACCAGTTTTATAGCGCCTTTATCCAGGACCAAGAGCAATTAAACAAACTGACAACGTAGGTTTAAAAATAAGTAGCAATACACTAGTTATTCAGTTTAAATGAAATATTGCTTCAGGCACTGTGCCATAAGTGGTGACACTGCGCTGTTGCACAGGCAGTAAGGTAGTTTTCTTTTTTTTTCAACAGGTGAAGGGCAAATATAGAGGGCCATATGGAGCCCTGGTTCAGTGTCCATTTTTTGCCTTTGCCTGGGCCCACTCTGACAGGCCTTGGCCCACTTAGAGCACTGGATACACCTTTGTATTTGCATTTGTAGCAACATATTTGTAGATGGCGTACAATTAAATATTGTTCACAGGGAAACCATTTTTTCAATGAAGAACTCCATTTATTTGTTCCCCTATAAAGTTTGAAGGTGTTCACTTCTCTTCACACCCTCAACCTTTTACAGTGGAAGGGCCAAATGTGCAAAGCATTTTATGGTCAAACATGCTCCAATTAGGAAACAAATGACTTTTTCAGATCTGGTAATCACATTTTTGTGGTCAGAAAATCTTTTCCAATTCATAAAATGGGATTTTAAATAGATACTAACTGACTGCGTTTTACCCCAATTGAAATTAAGGAAGTTGCGAAAATATGTATGGAAAAAGTATAGTGAGTCAGAGCCTCATGTGTCTCCTTCTGTACATTACACCACAAGTCCCAGAATCCTTTGAGATAGAAATGGCAAATCCCATTCCCACTATCGAAAACATGGGCCCAGCACTGCTGCCGTATATACCTAACACTGGAAAGTAGCAATTGACAAAGTGCCCCTTCCACTTAGCCAGCTGCGGACGGGGCAGACAGGAGCGGTGGGGGCGGGACACGGGGAAAATCGACAGTCAACATAATAAGGAAAATAAAATAAAATTAACAAACATAACCACTTACCTTGTGCTCACTGCATCACCAAGCACAAGGTGATTGAATCATTATTTTTAAGACATTGATTTTCCCTATTCTGTCATCTGTCTATTTCACCCCCTGCCACCCAACTGCTCCTACATGCCACGGCAGCGGCTGCACTTAGCAATACTATTAGCATTACTATTAGCATGTAGAAGCACTAAGGACATTTATGACAAGTTACACATGTACATTTTTGATTTGGTGACTTTTCTCTGTTCTCCCCTATTGACACATTCAGCCAGAGTACAGTCTACCACAGTAGCAGAGATCCCTGCATCTGCATATGGACAGATAGTGCCCGATTCACAAAGGTAACCGGTGATGAAAGTCTAACTTTACGACTTTCTATATTCAGAAAGGAAATTTACGATAAATGCCCTTCGAGAATGACGAAAGTCGAATAATAAGATAATGTGGCTCAGTATACCTTTGTGATTCAGGCCAATTATATGTGTTCCATCAACAGTGCCAGAACTGTGAACTGAACTCTGGAATCGTGTGCCATAACAAATCAAAAAGGAATGTTCACTATATTGTTTTGTTTCTGGCACAAAATCTGGAAATCCAATGTTAACAAATATAACAATGATGAAAAAGAAGTGAGATTCAATTGCAAGGAGTCTTAAGAATGCGTCCAGAATCCAACTTATATTGATTTTTGCAATACATGAAATTGTCCAGTCAGCCCAGCTGGTTTTATTTGTTAACATTGGATTGCTTGATTTTGGTCCGGAAACAAAAAAATACAGTGGACCCTCCTTTTGGAATTGTTGTGGTGTAAATTGAATAGTTGTGGCTTCTAGGCATTTAAAAGTTGACCATGGGATCACTGAAGATATTTAGTACGATACACTTGTGCAATGGTAGGGCACACACTGCTTGTTCTTATCTTTTGTGTCTGAAATAGAGTTCTACACATGTGGCAGCTGGAATGTTAACTGGCAGACCCACATATTGTAGGTCCAATTGTTGTATAGCGTTTTAGGACCCTAGTGTAATTTTCCCGATTCATGCCCTTATATAGGTATAATTCACATTACCCTTATATAGGCATAGAAATCATAAACATATTTAGACATAACCCATCCAGTCCAAATACGGCATGGCTACTTCCACTAGTTCCAAAAAGCCACAACGATTTCTTGGAAAACTCGGCTTCAGCAGTCAGGGACATCCCCTTTCTTGAATATTGATTTATCCTAGAAATCATGGCGTTTTCAAAGAACTACCATTCCCTTGGGGTTCTTTGGTGACGTTATTATGTCCGACCTTACGTCAATCCAGGCACCTTCAAGGTAAAAATATGCTTACACTTGCCCTAGCAAGCACACAGTGGTTTGGAGCAGTTCGACTATCTACTTGCCCGACGCATCTCGCTACAGCAAGTGCCGAAGGAAGCCAACCCTCCAGCTGACACACTGATAGAGAGGCTGCCTTTCTCTCGCGGACAATCCAGCTCCAGTGTTTCGAAGCTCTTCTTACGGGGTGTTGGGAAATCGAGTCCCGAGACAGAGATACCAGACCTCCTTCATTCTAAGCCAAGGTACGGAGCTGATTAGACCCTAAGAGAAATCTTGGATAGATTCTTGGCAAAGAAACTAAACCCATACTTACTTCTTCCCTCGTACTAGACTTAGGTTAGGTACACCGGGGTAGGCATATTTTAGAAGCACCAGTTGAGTACTTTTAGTCTTTGTTATTTATGTATGTATTTTATGGCTTAGAAACCATACCATGCTTTTACAGTATTATTTCATAATACTCTTCTTGCTGTATGCATTATACTTTACAGCCAGTATTAAGATTGTATTTTCACAAGAACAAGGGAACCCAAAAGGTATATCATAGGGACCTTGGGCAGTATCAATTTACAAAAGACAATGGTCCCTATATCTGTACAGGATAGAAAAAAATAATAATCATACACCTAATAGGTAGTATGTTTCTTTGTCCAGCCGGACAAGAATTTTATTTTAAATGATCAAGTTCATAGAGAGAGTTTTAAGACCAAGATAACAAGTGGGCTGGGTTATTGAGGAGAAACAGCGGGGCTAATGGCATTCTTTCAAAACAATTCCGGGGCTTCCATCAAGGTTGTGTGGAAACGCCAGGAGTGGAGCGCAATGGCTCAATTTGTATTGGCAGGAGCACTGTGGCTAATACGGGAGTCCGATGGAAGTGAACGAGACAACTAGCAAGTAAACCGACATTAATGCGATAATAGGCATTGTGTTAATAATTGTTGAACAAAACAATAATGCTGATAATTCTTGTCCTGATGATGATGTTATAATTTAAAAAGGCATCGAAACGTCGTCGACAAAAAACCCCATATGCAATATGATGAATGCTATATTGTTTGACGCAATGGCATGGTTATGTTTAAGAGATTGAGTCTGTAGCACTGAACAATAGTATACAGACAGATTTTCGCTTTGCCTTTTTGGCCATTTCTTTGTTGTTTTGTCTTAAATGTTGTGGGTCACGGCTGTGCCCACTTGTTATCTTGGTCTTAAAACTCTCTCTATGAACTTGATCATTTAAAATAAAATTCTTGTCCGGCTGGACAAAGAAACATACTACTTATTAGGTGTATGATTATTAGTTTTTGCTATCCTGTCCACATATAGGGACCATTGTCTTTTGTAAAAAAAAGTATTAAGATTGTAGCAGTTCATTTCTTCTGCATGAGAAAGAAGACTGTTCAATAAATACTTTTATTGAAAACGCCCACCTCTCTATTTCTCTGCACCTCTGATGAAACGAAGCATGCACGACTGACTGAGTAAAATATCTATCTTTTGTTTCCACGACTCTGAAATCAGTTTTATCTTGGGGAAACAAAGTTGTCATGTTTATGCGGTTGTCAGAAACGAATCCCTTCTTGTTTATTCGAGAACGTTTCTAGTGACCTCTGAGCTAGCTGGCACTCACAATTAAGTCTAATATATTCGATAGAGACCTAGTCGACCTAAGTCCCACGTCAAATCTATAGGATATATTATTCCAATGCACAAAGCCTATTAGGAATATAGGAACTACACTACATGGCGCCCAATGTTTGGTAAGGCACTAATTTAACGCTAGATACTAGAGTAACTCAGTCGTGCTTTTCACAGAGACCCCTTTTTGCGTAAAATACTCCAATAGACATCTGGAGTGGGTAAAAGGATAAAAAATCCACCATAACTGAGTAGGACGAAAACCCTATGTATTAGTTTTTGGTTTGTTCAACGTTGAAGGATACAGTGTTCCAAAATATTGGGCACCTTATCTTTGTTTCCGTAAAACAAACAAAGTCAACAAAATGAGTGACAACGAGAACAGTGGAGCTGCAAGAACTGCAGCCCAACCGGGTTTAGACGTTACAGGTTTCCAACAAAATGACCCGGATGCTATAATCATTCCGGAAAATTTAAGGAAAACCATCACTATAAAGCTTATAACAAAGGACCTATCATCAAGAGGTGGTAGGGTCATCTTTGTCATAATGGCACATGAATATTGGCAGACAGAGGTATTATATTCATGGATTGTCTTCCCTGAAGCAAATCCAGTAACACATGTTCCACTTCTACAAAGTAGAGGAACCTCCAACGGAATACGTTCCTTTTGAGGACATTGGAATTTCATTAACATACCAATGAAGAACCGGGTTTTAGAACCCAGGGGCGCCAGGGGCACGCCCAATGTCTTCAGGTTCACCTGTCTTAGAATACAGAGACACGGGATACTTCTCTGTGACGTCAAAGACCAAATTTATTGGCTGCAACTAGGAACAGAGGTCTACGAAGCACAACACTTGTGGCTCGTCAGAGACTGTACAATTGTAGTATTGCGAGACATCGTCTTTTATGCCAAAAATCACATTCCTGACTAGCATCAATTATTTACGAACTGTCCAATGACACAGTGACATTTCAAAAGATATCGCATAACGACAGGCCCACTTTCAGTTGTCCAGCCCACCATAAATGACAAGGCAAATCCAACATTCTTGTTCGGACAGGCCGGACAAAACCCATAATAAAAGGACCTCAACCCAAACCATAAATAGGCCATAAAAGAAGGAACAGAAACAGATGAGAAACAAGATAGAAGGGTGTGTGCATGTACCATAAACTCAGCAATGACCTGCTCTTTGATCTCTATCTGACCAGCTGCCTAACAGGGAACTGGCTCAACAAGGTCAGCTTCGGGCAATGAAGTCAGTTTGTTCAGGTCACACAGAAGTCAGCTAAATGTGTACGTGCCCCAAAGACTCGTTCTGCCGTAGTTATCGGCCTATGTGAGGGCAATCACAAAATGGCTGCCGTGCACAAAATGGAACCCGGAGGTTCGAACGAAATCCCTGAATATGCAGTGTATCCATCAATCGAACATGACGAAAACACTTGTACATACCACACTCGTTATTTGCGGTCTGCTGATACCAAAATCGTCTTGATATGACGACCTTTATTGAACTGGTTTAGAATCACGGAACCTCAGACCCTCCTTTTGCCCTTACATAGGCAATAAACCCAAACTCATGTCAGTCTGAATCCAGTCTATATTCATCAGATCATCCAGATGTTGCTGTAGCATCATCATATTACTTAGGTCTCCTAGCACACAAAGTAGCACAAAGGCCACATATAGCAGGAGCACACTGAACGCAAAGACAGACAGGAAAAGGATAGCTAATATCATCCCAATGACCATCAGAATCTTCCATCCCCAAGTGGATAACAATCCCCAAAACCATCCCATTAACGACCAATCTCCTTCGTCCACATGTACAGACTCGGAGATCTTATGTAGCTTGGAAATGGCTTGGTACACTGTCGGAGCGTTGTCTGGAATGAAAACGCAGCAGCTCGATTGAATCAATTTGCATACCCCTCCTCTATCTGCAAGTATGACATCTAACGCAACTCTGTTCTGAAGAGTCATAAGGCGATCCGACTGGAGCTCAGCAGTCAAGTTACTAAGGGCACCAGCAGTCTCAACTATGGTGGACTCAACCACTCTTGTCAGTTGTCGAATGTTCCTGCTGTTAACCATAGGTCCCCAAAACAGCAGAAAACCCTTCAAGAAATCTCCTAATTCTTGTCCTGCAGTATCTTCCTTACTGAAGACACCTCTAACAACTCTCGTCTTGTGGTAATCTGCCGCAGCTGTATACGTAGGAGGCAACAGGAACAAAACAAAACATGTGCCCGAGAAACCATGTGTACGCTCTATCATAGCAAACAAAATAGGTACCCTTAGCTTCTAGAAACAATGGGGAAGTCTGGGACGCAAAAACATACGTCTCAGTGCAAACACTCTTCCCTAACTGAGCTCTCGGATTCTTGCCATTACCTTGCAGACAGTAATGACCCTGGTGGGGTACAATCCAAATCGGAGAGGATCTTTTCGCTCGCTGGTTCTCACTCGGACTAACTCCATATCCAGTCACGTTCCATCCAATATACGCTAGTGTCTCATCTCTTGGGATAGTCTCATAGGAACTAATTCCTCTAATCATATCGACTATACCCTTGACTATAGCACCATTCTTTGGACTATCCTTCACAGAACGTAGGGGGTAAACTTCATGAGCATAGATGAACATCGTTCTGTATGCCCACACAGAACCATTGTAGCTAAAAGGCAGGACCAGGTAAGGAATACCTTTATCAGTAGTATGAGGCATAAGAGCACACACCCAACAATTAGTCGTGTTCACTACTAGCTGGTGTTGGTGCAGAAGCTGAAAAAAGGAATTATTGACGAATTCCAATCTTCTAATAGATTCATGTTCGGGCAAAGGGTGAAAAGAATGCGAAGAAACAGTAGGAGGAGGCATAGATTGTGTTGTGGGTGCAATGCACTTTGAAAGAGAATATTATATATCCCATCAGAAACATCATTAAACTAAACAGCATCAACAAACATAATATTAAAAAATGTTTTCTGCTCATCACTGTACATATTTTGCTCTTGAAGCTCATTCTTTCAACAAGTCTCTCCATCTCGAAAAACTCCATCCTCTAGCCGTGCTGTTCGCGGCGGTTGGGTCTTCCGTGCTAAGGAATGCGTCTGTCAGTCCAGGGAACGCCCGGAGACCAACCAGAACCGTCGACCTTGTGTCTTCGGCTTGCACTCCCAAGTCTTTGCACCGCGACCTTACAGCTGAACCAGGATGGCGGTTCAAAAAACAAAAATCAATCAAAACAGTTCCTCGGAGGAGAGAACATAATTTCAAAAAAAGCAAAGAAAAAGAATTTCATTTTATTTGTCCCACGACTGTTGGTCGCAAATTATAAAGACCTTTGCCAGGCAATGTCTGATCATGAAACAAAAGTTCAGGTTCGGAAGTATCCAAACGATTTGACGGAGGCACAGCTTCTTGCAGAAGATCGTCGCTTTCTCGTTCAGAGTTTGTCCCAATTAAACGTGCATCGCTAAAAGGCAGAAAACGAGGCACGGTTTCAGTTTCAGAGACAGGAGTACCATTCTGGACCCACTGGTCGTACGGCAGAGGCAAAGGGGCCCTCTTACAATGTACGCTGTGGATCCAGTTCTTTTTACCGCGCACTCGCACTGCTGATCGCGTGGACAGTAACACCAAGTAGGGTCCAATCCAGCGGGGCTAATCGTTCTTGGTCCCCTGAAAGTTCTTAACTAAAACCCAGGAACCAAGTTCGATAACATGTCCTGGATCTTCAGATGCTTGTGGCAGTGTATCATGAACCTGTTGGTGCAAAACACGCAATTTAGCCGTCAATTCGTAAAGGTAATCAAGCAATACAGGGTGCTCTATTTCACTAAATTTGGTCGGCTGCGGCACTCCCCATATATTTGCCGGGCGACCAAAAACAACTTCATAGGGACTAAGTCCCATTCGCGAATGTACAGTCATTCTTGTTCACAGAAGTGCTAATGGCAAGGCATCGGGCCATTGTAGACCGGAGCTTGCCTGAATCTTGGCCAGTTTTAGCTTAAGGGTGCCATTATAACATTCTACCAACCCAGCTGATTGGGGGTGATTTGCAGCATGACATTTTTGGCGGATTCCTAAACCATCACACACTCTCTTCATCACTTGACCCACAAATTCACTCCCATTGTCGCTCCAGACCATTCTCGGCAATCCAAATCTAGGGAAGAATTCCTTGACAAGGGTTTTAGCTGTGGACAAAGCAGTGTTATCTTTCAGGGGATATGCTTCTACCCATCTCAAAAAGGCACAAACAACCACAAGCACATATTTTAAGTTGTTGCACCTCTCCATGTGGATGAAATCTAGCTGCAAAACCTCGAACGGATACGTCGGAGGTGCAACATGACCAGCTGGAGTTGGATTTCCCTTACCAGAATTGTACATCAGACAAACCATACAATTCTTAACCAGGTTCTCTGCACACTTAGGAATTCCAGCATTTTGCCATACTGGAGCCAACAACTTACAAATCCCTTTCACACTGATATGAGCCATTCCATGCGCCATCGTAACCACTGGAAGCACATACGCATCGGGTAACAACCATCGCTGATGCTCTGACAACTCAACCCAACAACCTTTCAAATCCAATTTACCCGTACTTTCTCTCCATTCATTCAACTCTTTCTCTGTAGCTTCAGCTTGAATGGACTTCACGCTCTCTATCGTATCTTCACACATACTTCTATCTGGAACTCATCTCGCCGGACCTGCTACATACATTCGACTCATTACATCTCTCGCCGTTTCTTTCGCAACTTCATCTGCAAACGCAATACCACGACCAACATCATCAGTAATTTTCTTATGTGCCCTGGATTTCACGATCGCAACTTGCAGCGGCAAAGTAAGTGACTCAAGAAGTTCATTCACCAACTGACCATGCTGAATCTTGGTTCCATGCGAAGTCAGGAACCCACACTCTTTCCACAAACGTCCAAAACTATGGGCCACACCAAACGCATACTGGCTATCAGTGTACACAGTCACTTGTTTCCCTTTCGACAACACACACGCTCTTGTCAATGCAATCAACTCCGCTGCTTGTGCTGAATTATGTGGGATACGTGCAGCTTCAACAATCGTATACAACGTCGTAACAGCATATGCCGCAGTCGTATCACCATTCGGAAGCTTGAAGCACGAACCATCAACCCATAAGGTACCATCACACTCTACAAGAGGAGTGTCCCTAAGGTCTATTCTACCTTTCGTTTCTTCCTCTGTCCTAAGGAAGCAATCATGCTGTTCAATAACATCTGTCTCAGCTAAAATCGGCAACAATGTAGCTGGATTCAACGTATTACATCTCTTTATGTGCACATGACTCGCTAAGAGTGTTAACTCGTAACCTGACAACCAAGCACTAGTTAAGTGCTGTGTCTTGGCCCTGTTCAACAAAGTATCCACTGCATGTGGAACCGTCACAATCAACGTATTATCCATCACCAAACCAGCAGACTATCGAATAGAGACAGCCGCTGCCGCTGTAGCTCTCAGACAACTCGGCAACGCTCTAGCTACCGGATCCTAAGTCGATGAAAAATAAGCACATGGACGTTGTTTATCGCCAAACTGTTGTGTCAAAACTGACAATGCACATCCCTCTCTCTCGTGGACATAAAGTGTAAAAGGCTTACTGTAGTCGGGAGTACCCAACACAGGAGCCGAACACAACGCATCACGCAATTCTGAAAAACTCTTCTAACATTTGTCAGTCCAAGGAATAGGATTTGGAGTATCCTTAACAGTAAGAGCTATCAAAGGTTTCGCAAGAAGCGAAAAATTTGGGATCCACTGTATACAGTACGATGTGATACCCAGGAAAGCACGCACTTCTCTCTGTGTCGTTGGCACACTAATTTTCGCAATCGCTTGAATTCATTCTGGGGTCAATCTTCTTCCCTCCTTTGATAAGAGGTGACCTAAGTAGGTCACTTCTTGTCGACAATATTGCAACTTCGAAAGAGACACCTTATGATGGAAATCATACAAATGACGTAACAACGACAAAGTAGCCTCTTTACAAATCTCTTCATTGTCAGCAGAAACTAACAGATCATCAACATACTGAATAAGGGCAGCACCATCAGGTAAGACAATCGAATCAAGCTGTGTTTTCAACGCCTGACTATAGATGGATGGACTCTCACAATAGCCTTGAGGAGCGCGCTTGAACCGGAAACTTCGGCCTCCTAAAGAGAAGCCAAAAATATCCCTACTCTCCTCGGCAATCGGGATGCTGAAGAAAGCATTTTTCAAGTCAATCACCGAAAACCAGGTAGCAGAAGCCGGAATCAAAGTCAATAAAGCAGTAATATCTGGCACAACAGGAAATTGCGGAACTACGATCTTATTCACCTCGCGAAGATCGATCACAAACCTATATACAGGCGGTTGTGAAGAATCTGTACCTTTCAAAACAGGCAAAACCGGACTATTGCACACATTGCCTCTCGTTTCTTCAATCACACCTTTCTCAATCAGATCATAGATGATTGGTAAAAGTGCTCTCTCACCATCACTGGAAATCCGATATTGGGGAACACGTGGCAATCTAGCATTCGCTTTCAACGTTACAACACATGGTGGAATCTCCAAAAGACCCACATCATTAGGACCAGTAGCCCAAAGAGAATCAGGAAGAGAAGACAATTCAGCTGGAAGTCGATCTTTAGACAAATACATCGGAGAGACCACTGTCTTACCCAATGTAAGCTGTACTCCTAAAGGAGAGCAATGTAGCGTCGCATACAAACTTTTCAACAAGTCTAATCCCAACTAATTCTCGCCACAACCTGTCGTCAGAATAAGGGGTGCTTCGAATTCACAAGGTCCAACAGAAAGGGACAAAGGACTAGAAATCGGATTACTAACTGGGGCGCCAGAAAAACCTACTGAAACATTCGTCAAGCCACACAAAGGTGCACCAGGGAGTTTAGAGTGCATAATAGAACTCTTCGCAGCACCAGTATCCAACAGAAAAGGCTCTAACACACCTGATGTAATCACATCAACATAAGGTCCACTCTGATCTACTGGAACTGAAACAACTCCCTCTCTTTGTCTATGGCTGTCCTAGCAATCATTACCATCCATATTCTCACCTTCTACATAATAGTCGTCCGCATAGTACTGAGGCCGTCCTACCAGACGCACCATTCTGCTGATCAAAACTATTCATAGAATTCTGTGGAGGCAAGGAACGCGCATTCTGAGGAAACACACCACGTCCTCTACCTCTAGGAGCTTGCTGAACACCTCGACCTCTCACACCAGAAGCACAGTTCGTGCGCTGTAACAGAACCGGACAACTATTCTTGAAATGACCCTCTTCTTTACAATACGCACACTGATTAGGGCCTACAGGAAAACACGGCTGAGAAGACTCGAACCTTTGCGAGTTTCTCTGATACTGCTGAGGTTGCTGATAATCGCGCTGATTATTACGAGGCGGATACGCTTGCTGCAAAAGAACCTTTGTCTTTAACTCTTTAGTCAGTCTAGGGAGAATCCCTGGGTACACGCTCACAAGGAAATTTGCTCAATTTCCGTGTCTCAACAGTCTAGGTGTTCACACAAACGTAGTCCCACCAACACTGCCCAATCAGTCACAGTGGTGGTAAATGGTCAATTTCCACACTAAAATTGAACGTTCACAATCTTTTTAATAAAAAAACATACAAGAGTTTATATACACATAAACAAAATAAAATTTCAAAGTAGTCTTTGAATCTATACATTAAAAAACAGATATCCAAAAGCAGTTCAAAGTAAATATTAGACAAGCATAAATTCATGTATCACAGTTCATAGATCAAAAAACATGTTAAAAAAACAGATATAACAGACAGAAGTACTATATAATCATGAAAAACCCCCTCTACAATGTGGCCTTTGGATTTCTTTGCCACTCGAATAGTTAGATCCAATGGTCTTCAATTGATATGCACGTGGTATAGTCAATAGTACCCTTAGTAAATTAGTATCTACTGCTTCCCAGACCGTAGTTGGATTCTGCACAAAGAAAAAAGAATGCGTCGACGCGTTTCGGTGCTGTAGACACTCGATATTGTAGCACCTTCTTCAGGACTGCCGTTTCTTTGGGGTCACCGGCTTCAGGGATTATTATTTAACACCCTCCCTGTAGGTACATGTAAAGAAAAGCAAGGTATCACTGCTCTGAGTTGTGACATAAATGTTAATCAAGCATTTTTTGTTGCTTCTTGTTTTAACAGGAGTTCTCATGTTCTAGTTTCTCCCGTCCTTATACTGGGTTCTTTTACTCGTTATCTTCCAGATTTTTAACCCTTCTTTCCTATGGCTACTCAGGGTTCAACAGTCTATTGATAATTCACATATTTTCATTCCCATTGTCCATCAATTATCTTTCAATTAATTCAAGAATCATTCATATTTTCGTGCCCAAACTTTATTTTACATATTGTTCCTATTTGGACCCTCCGTTTCTTTTTTAGTGTGGAAATAGGAAGGACTTTGGGGAACTCACCCAAGTACAATTTTATATCATTAGATATTTTCACAAACATATATCCCTTGATCCTCCCGCTAACAAATTCTTACCCTATGGGTATAGATTTTACCCCCGGGGAATTCTCTGGGCTACTGCACTGCTTCGTGCCTTCTCGAGTGGGATGAAAGATCCTTCCTAATATCGGGATACAAAGTACTGTCAGTTCCTACGTGCCGTGTGATTCAAATCTTTTGTAGTGGGCAGTAAGGGAGTTAATTACCTCTTTGTTGATAAAAGGCTTTGGAAAAAGGGAACTTTCCACTTCTTTGTAGATTTATGGGTAATTTTCCAATCCTCTTCTTTGACTGTATATGTCACTGTTTAGGTAGAAAATATACCTATTGTATTATTTGAACTTTCAGTGCCCCTTTCACTCTGTCTGGGCGGTCATAGTATATATGTTTTCTTACCTTAAAAAATTGGTAAAATTGTTTCTGGACGGGCATATATCCGCATTGTTTCGTTGGGCAACTTGATTTATTCTGTCAAGGTAAGCATGATAAAGTATTTACTTGTCTCTCATTGTTGAGATATTTATCTGTCTCTCTTTTTATGTTTTCAGCTAATCTCGTCACTTTTCCTCACTGCGGGCATTCTCTATCACTTTCCAATTTGCCCCCCTTCTAGTTAGCCATGTTCCATGTGTTTACGTCTATCTAGGAGAGTATACAGTACTTAATGCACAAGGGTTATTCTATGTAACAGAAAGACACTTTTTTCCTTTTTGTCTCTGACTTCTCCCCCCTGGTTTTATGTTGATACTATATCTATATCAAATTATACGGTTATCCGGACAAATACATCGCGTTTATTTTCAACAGATTTCCCCTTTAAATTCAGAGGTTACCTCCCCTAAGAGGATCAGCTCTATTATAAAGTATATTTGCAGCTTCACCGGGTATGTTGTCCCTGTGTATAACGCATTGGTTGGCCCGATTTTATAGTTAAGTCTCTAATTGCGTCGTGTAAATACTTAGCATGTTTCCCTCTTAGTATTCGAGGTAACCACCCCCCCAAACGGGTCAGCCTTGCTAAGAAATGTGTTTGCAGCCCCCCCGGGTATATTATTCCTGGCCCTGTGCTCACCTTGTTAGCTCCACGTTCGTGCTTCTGCCTCGTCCTTCTCCTCCTTTCCTCAGAATACTATGGCGGGACGCGCTGTTTTTAAAGCTGATTTAAGTGGTTTAATTACACTCAGCTGTGGTGCGCGCCTACGCCTGCGCATTGTCTTTGTAGACTTACGGCGTTTCTCCGCGCCATCTTAGAGAGGGGTTGTTTATACTGAGTATTATATTCACAGGTGTTTAATTTACTTTACTCTCCCCTAACCATTATTCCAGGAGGATAATTGTCTGCAGATTATCTTTACGGGAATATTTTTTTTTCCGCGCCATCTTTGGAAGGGGTTGTTACGGTTACATGTATTTCAGTGCAACCCCGACCGCTGTTTTGAATATTTAGTACCTACTATATAATTTATAGTTTGTCCCATCTCTATCGATCATCTATGATTCTTTTAGAATTGTTAATAGATTGTTCCCTTTTCTAACTATATCGTTTTCTAATATTATTTCACCCGTGTATCCCAGCATCATTTCACATTATTCAATCGTATTTCTTTTTTATAAGGGAAGATGGAAATTATTGGGGAAAGTTTGATGCATTCTTTTCTAATGTGGGGCGATATTCAAAAGATGTATCCATATTATTACTACATCATTTTCTAATGCTACACGGGTTGTTTTATACAGTGGGGGCTAAGGAAATAGGGATAATTCTGATATAGTCTTTCCTTGCTGGTCTTTTTATTATGTTTCTCCCTATATTTCTATAATTTTTGTATCTTCGGTCTACTCTCGCCCTATTTCTATGTATTAATCTATGGTTCAAAATAAATAGTCTGGGCACAGTGGTAATCGATTGTCCTGTGGTTTCCATCTATCTTTTCTATAGTGACTCTATGTTTCTCTCCAGCTAAGTTGTATATCCTCCCCTCTATTCTGCTATTTGTTTGTCAACCCTAGCTTGTATTCTAGGGTTGCTCCCTAATGTATATTATTGCTGATCCGTATTAGCTTTCTGTATTGACCTGTTTATCTCATATGAGGGTTTCCCATTCCTCCTTGGAGTTCAAACCACATCTAATCGTGTCAAATTTAATCATGAACCATTGTTCTTGTTGTTTCCTCCTTTTTTTTACTGTCCCCTAGTCTGGTCTGTTCCCTAATTCTCTCTAAGATGACCCATCTCAGATCCCTTTCGCTGTGTCCATGTTCTTTCCAGTGAGCCACTAGTGGCGCATTTTCCTTATTGTTCTTAATAGCTGATTTATGTTCACCTATTCTTAACCTGAGTTCTCTTCCTGTCTCTCCTATGTAACCCTGGTTGCATGGACATAAAATCAGGTATATGACATTCTTGGTTCTGCAATTATTCAAACTGGTAATATTTTGTGTAGCTCCATTGTGTTCCACCTTCTGAAAACCAAATTGGAACGTCCCCTATATGCATATAGGAAAAACAAAAACCCGAGGTCTAGCCTAGTACACACCTACAGGGATGACATAATAGAAAGTCAAACCACCCTAACGGGAACCAAAGCGATAGGCAATCACAAATGCGGCAACTGCTGCATATGTGAACTATGTATAGTCACCAAGAAGGTGGAACACAATGGAGCTACACAAAATATAGAGATGGGACAAACTATGAATTATATAGTAGGTACTAAATATTCAAAACTGCGGTCGGGTTGCACTGAAATACATGTAACCGTAACAACCCCTTCCAAAGATGGCGCAGACAAAGACATGGCCCGTAAAGATAATCTGCAGACAATTATCCTCCTGGAATAATGGTTAGGGCAGAGTAAAGTAAATTAGAAACTAGACAGAATCCACAAACTATCTAAGAAATAAGCTCGGAGGTATATCGGAACACGGTTAAACACCTGTGAATATAATACTCAGTATAAACAACCCCTCTCTAAGATGGCGCGGAGAAACGCCGTAAGTCTACAGAGACAATGTGCAGGTGTAGGCGCGCACCACAGCTGAGTGTAATTAAACCACTTAAATCAGCTTTAAAAACAGCGCGTCCGGCCATAGTATTCTGAGGAAAGGAGGAGAAGGACGAGGCAGAAGCACAAACGTGGAGCTAACAAGTTGAGAACAGGGCCAGGAATAATATACCCGGGGGGGCTGCAAACACATTTCTTAGCAAGGCTGACCCGTTTGGGGGGGT
Organism: Lissotriton vulgaris; assembly: GCF_964263255.1. Lineage (NCBI taxonomy): Eukaryota > Metazoa > Chordata > Amphibia > Caudata > Salamandridae > Lissotriton > Lissotriton vulgaris. The sequence goes on along the minus strand of NC_141687.1, from coordinate 1,514,386,106 downwards.
GGTTACCTCAAATACTAATAGGGAAACATGCTAAGTATTTACACGACGCGATTAGAGACTTAACTATAAAATCGGGCCAACCAATGCGTTATACACAGGGACAACATACCCAGTGAAGCTGCAAATATACTTTATAATAGAGCTGATCCTCTTAGGGGAGGTAACCTCCGAATTTAAAGGGGAAATCTGTTGAAAATAAACGCGATGTATTTGTCCGGATAACCGTATAATTTGATATAGATATAGTATCAACATAAAACCAGGGGGGAGAAGTCAGAGACAAAAAGGAAAAAAGTGTCTTTCTGTTACATAGAATAACCCTTGTGCATTAAGTACTGTATACTCTCCTAGATAGACGTAAACACATGGAACATGGCTAACTAGAAGGGGGGCAAATTGGAAAGTGATAGAGAATGCCCGCTGTGAGGAAAAGTGACGAGATTAGCTGAAAACATAAAAAGAGAGACAGATACATATCTCAACAATGAGAGACAAGTAAATACTTTATCATGCTTACCTTGACAGAATAAATCAAGTTGTCCAACGAAACAATGCGGAAATATGCCCGCCCAGAAACAATTTTACCAATTTTTTAAGGTAAGAGAACATATATACTATGACCGCCCAGACAGAGTGAAAGGGGCACTGAAAGTTCAAATAATACAATAGGTATATTTTCTACCTAAACAGTGACATATACAGTCGAAGAAGAGGATTGGAAAATTACCCATAAATCTACAAAGAAGTGGAAAGTTCCCTTTTTCCAAAGTCTTTTATCAACAAAGAGGTAATTAACTCCCTTACTGCCCACTACAAAAGATTTGAATCACACGGCACGTAGGAACTGACAGTACTTTGTATCCCGATATTAGGAAGGATCTTTCATCCCACTCGAGAAGGCACGAAGCAGTGCAGTAGCCCAGAGAATTCCCCGGGGGTAAAATCTTTACCCATAGGGTAAGAATTTGTTAGCAGGAGGATCAAGGGATATATGTTTGTGAAAATATCTAATGATATAAAATTGTACTTGGGTGAGTTCCCCAAAGTCCTTCCTATTTCCACACTAAAAAAGAAACGGAGGGTCCAAATAGGAACAATATGTAAAATAAAGTTTGGGCACGAAAATATGAATGATTCTTGAATTAATTGAAAGATAATTGATGGACAATGGGAATGTAAATATGTGAATTATCAATGGACTGTTGAACCCTGAGTAGCCATGGGAAAGAAGGGTTAAAAATCTGGAAGATTACGAGTAAAAGAACCCAGTATAAGGACGGGAGAAACTAGAACATGAGAACTCCTGTTAAAACAAGAAGCAACGAAAAATGCTTGATTAACATTTGTGTCACAACTCAGAGCAGTGATACCTTGCTTTTCTTTACATGTACCTACAGGGAGGGTGTTAAATAATAATCTCTGAAGCCGGTGACCCAAAGAAACGGCAGTCCTGAAGACGGTGCTACAATATCGAGTGTCTACAGCACCGAAACGCGTCAACGCATTCTTTTTTCTTTGTGCAGAATCCAAGTAGGGTCTGGGAAGCAGTAGATACTAATTTACTAAGGGTACTATTGACTATACCACGTGCATATCAATTGAAGACCATTGGATCTAACTATTCGAGTGGCAAAGAAATCCAAAGGCCACATTGTAGAGGGGGTTTTTCATGATTATATAGTACTTCTGTCTGTTATATCTGTTTTTTTTAACATGTTTTTTGATCTATGAACTGTGATACGTGAATTTATGCTTGTCTAATGTTTACTTTGAACTGCTTTTGGATATCTGTTTTTTAATGTATAGATTCAAAGACTCTACTTTGAAATTTTAATTTGTTTATGTGTATATAAACTCTTGTATGTTTTTTTATTAAAAAGATTGTGAACGTTCAATTTTAGTGTGGAAATTGACCATTTACCACCACTTTGACTGATTGGGCTGTGTTGGTAGGAATACGTTTGTGTGAACACCTAGACTGTTGAGACACGGAAATTGAGCAAATTTCCTTGTGAGCGTGTACCCAGGGATTCTCCCTAGACCGGTTGTCTTTGTACCCTGATCCCTGGTGATAGTGGGGTACTCTCTCTCTTAGATATTTTACCTCTTTAGTCTTCTTGTCGGCTCTATCTTTCTCGTCCTTATCCCTTTTCTCGTAGTACTGTGCAGTAGCCAAAATCTGTGCTGACGACGAAACAGCCCAGGCACTCTCAGAATCCTTCAACTTAGTGCACAAATCTGGAAGCAAATTATGCACAAACTTATCAACAAACAATCGTTGACCACCTTCCGTACTAATGTCCTGGCCACTATGGTCGATAAACGTCTCTTCAAACCTAGTAAAGAAATCGGACACCCTTTCATCTTTCTTCTGCTTATATGCAGACAACTTGTCCCAGTTTACACGCATAGCAGGCATCAACGTCTTTATGTAATTAATAATCCTACCAGGGGAGGAGCTTCGCCGGCGATCAAGATGGCCGCGTGAGCTCGGAGCTCCGAAGACCTCCCGATCCTCCGCAATAATCCTGCTATCTATCCTGTCCCACGACAGTGGGAATCGACTGCTGAGTGGGTCCTGATGCGGCGCCCGCTTTCGGAATGAAAATCGGACATTCCTGGACTTAGTTAGCTCGACGGACCCCGGAGGCTCCGCCCGCGTCATTGGCTATCGTCGCGGGGTACAGCGGTGCTTCCGCACGGGCGCCTCTTTGTCTGCGCTTTGTCCCACCGATGAGCAACTCTGGTATCTGCACGCCCTGCTACTCGGCCTAAGTACCGGACCCTGGCAACATCATCGTGTGTGTGGCGCACCTTCCAAGAGGCTTCTTTGCCCCTGTTGGCCGTCCGACCTGGGGGTGCCAACATGGCGGGCAGAGGAGACCTGGACAAAGGCAAGTCCCAGCGGGTCAACAGAAAACCGTCCCAGTCCCAGTCCACTATTCCGGAGCGCTTTTCCCAGTCGAAGGGCTCGCCGGTACAGGCGGGCCGCACTAATGACTCGAAAAGGGATGGATCACCGGACGATTCTGCCATAACGCTTCGGGACGTTCTGGGCGCGATCACGGGAGTACAGACGGAGATGCACGCTCTCCGGGAGGAACTGTCCAGCAAGGTCGACTCCCTGAAGATTGAGTTGAACCTCATCAGGACTGACCTCGGGAAAACCAATGACCGGGTGAAGTCGTTGGATCTCAAGACGACTAGCCTGGTCACTGATGTGTCTGATATCCAGACGGAGGTGCGTGACCTGAAGTTGGCGAACGGAATGCTGGCGCGCCGACTGGACGAGTTGGAAGGCCGTGCGCGGCGCCAGAACGTCCGCATTACTGGGGTACCGGAGAAGGCCGAAGAGGACTCGGCGGAACTTTTCGTGGAGGATCTGGTGCTTAAGAACTTGGCGCCGGGGGGCCTGAGTAAGTTCTTTTCGGTGGAACGGGCCCACAGGATACCGGGGGGACCCCCGAAGTCGGGCGCTTCCCCTCGCCCCATCATCGCACGGCTCTTTAACTTTAGGGACAGAGACGCTATCCTGCAGGCATCGAGAACCGCGGGACCTCTGCGCTTCCAGAACTCTGACGTGAACTTTTTTCCGGATTTCACTCAGGCCGTGCAGAAAAAATGTCAGAGCTTTACCGGGGTGAAACGGAGACTGAGAGAAATGGGCCTGCAGTACTCCATGCTCTAGCCCGCCAAGCTCCGCATCGAACGGGACCACCGGACCTTGTTTTTTGACTTTCCGGATGAGGTGGGGCACTGGCTGGATACCCTGCCACAGGAACGACACGAACCGGCTGACCAGACGGAGGAGACCACCGGGGGCGCGGAAGCGCAGGAATGATTATTTATCGTTTGACTTTCCGTGAGCTGAGTAGCCGTATGGGACTTCAACTTAAGACACTGCTGCTATTGGTTTGACTCGTTTTGTCAATAATATGGGGGATGACGGGGGGTGATAGGATGTCTCCTTTCTCCTCTGTGGGCTTTTTGTAGATTAGTTAAGGGGCGACAGGCACACTGCTAGTTGGGGTGGATTATAGTCTAATGCAGGGGTGCAGGGTGGTGGGTAGTTGGGGTGTGTTTTTTCAACTTCTTTCCTTGTCTTATTCTTTGTCCTGGCTGAGGATTCATTGCGCTGCTATGTTGCTGTTGTGGGCGCCATTGCGGGTGGGGGGAGGGAGCGGAGCGTCCTTGACGATGGGGGGTAGATCTCTTAACTTGTTGAGCTGGAATGTCAACGGGTTGGGGGACCGTATTAAGAGGGGTGTTGTGTTGCAGATGCTCAAACGTTGTTCGCCTGATGTGGTTTTCCTGCAGGAGACCCACCTAGTGGGGCACACTTGTAAAGCTTTGAATAGACGTGGTTTCAAAATGGTGGCACACTCGGGGTTCTCCTCGGGATCACGAGGGGTGGGCATCATGGTGCGCATGTCCCTCCCGTTGGAGGTGGAGTCGGTGCTTGCGGATGAGAGAGGCAGATATGTGGCTGTGGTGGGCAAATGGGAGGGCCGTACGCTAGTTTTGGTTTCGGTTTATATTCCCCCGGGGCTACAGGAGACTACTTTCAGGGATCTAGCTGGCGCCATTTTAGGTCTCCCTGAGGGACTGTTGCTTGTGGGTGGTGACTTTAATTCTGTCATTTCCGGGAACCTGGACCGCTTCCCATCCAGAGATCTGCGTCCTTCCCAGTCCTGGCTGTCTGATTTTCTGAGTTCCATGGGGATGGTTGATTGCTGGCGTCTGTTGCACCCCTCCCAGAGACAGTACACGTTCCTCTCCGGCGCCCATGGTAGCCTTTCTAGACTAGACTACGTCCTCACCCCGGCTGCCCAGGCGCAGTCCGTGTCCACTGCGCGTCTCCTGGCTAGGGGCATTTCGGATCATTCCCCAGTTTGGGTCTCCTTTGACTTTCAGGTCCCCGCGTCCTCGCGGGTGGCTCCCATTAACCCTTGGTACTTTCGCGACCCGAAGACCAGGTCGCTCCTGGCTAAGGCTATGGATCGGTACTTCGTCGAGAATACAGGCTCAGTTGACTCAGCCGTCCCACTTTGGGAGGCCTTCAAAGCCGTGCTTCGCGGCGAGGCCTTCTCCTTGATTGCGGAGGTCCGCCGTCGGCGGGACGAGGACGTAGTTCGACTGGAATCCGACATTGCTGAGTTAAACTCCCAGCTGGAGCTGGGACCATCCCCCGAACTACTCCACGCTCTCTCCCTCAAGCAGTCTGAGCTCCGGGCGACCGCCACTGATGCGGCGAAAGCCCTGAGCAGGGAGCAGCAAGGCAGGATTTACGATGCGGGAGACAAGGCTGGCAAGCTCCTGGCGTGGCTAGATAGAAGGGAACTCGCGTCTCGGGTGGTCCCGGAGCTGGTGAGTGCGGATGGCTTATCCTTAACAGACCCGGCGGCTATAGTTGGGTCCTTCGCAGACTACTTCGAGGAGGTTTACGCCTCCGCGGACCCCCTCCCGGAGTCCGCGTCGGCTTCCTTCTTGGAGGACATTGAGCTTCCCTGCCTCTCGGATCTCGAGCGTGACGACATGGATCGGGACCTGACGGTAGATGAGATGGCCTTGGCTATTAAATCACTACGCTCGGGCAAAGCGCCGGGGCCCAACGGCATCCCGGTTGAGCTTTACAAACTCAGGGCCGACGCGCTTGCCGCACCTTTGTTGAACATATTCCTTGAGGCCCGTGAGGCGGGAGAACTCCCCCCCGACCAGCGGCTGGCCACCATTGTGGTGATACACAAGGAGGGGAAGCCTCGAGATCTTTGTCGATCCTACCGACCCATCTCCCTCTTGAACGCCGAACCCAAGATTCTGGCCAAGCTATTGGCTAACCGGTTGGTGGGAGTGATTTCAGATCTGGTACACCCAGACCAGTCCGGCTTCATACCGCACCGGAATACGGCGCTCAACCTGAGACGGCTTCACGCAGTAATGGCACGTATACATCTGCTTCGTGAACCCACTGTCCTCGCTTCTCTCGACGCCACTATGGCCTTCGACTCGTTGGAGTGGAACTACCTATGGGCAGTTCTGGCCAAGTTGGGGTTTGGACCCGCTTTCATCGGCTGGGTCCGACTACTGTATTCTGCTCCACTGGCCAATGTGGCGGTTAATGGTCGGTTGTCGGCCTCTTTTGCGCTGCACAGGGGCACTAGACAAGGTTGCCCGCTTTCCCCGCTCCTGTTCGCCCTGGCACTTGAGCCTCTGGCGGCCTGGATCAGAACGCACCCCGATATCTCCGGGATAACGTGGTCCCCGGGTTTCGAAGACCGGGTGTCGCTCTACGCGGACGACATCCTTTTGTATCTCACCTCTCCCTGCCACTCGCTCATAGTGGCCTTCGACCTCTTGGGGACCTTCGGGGCCCACTCGGGCCTGGTAATCAACTGGACTAAGTCCTCGTTGTATGTACTGTCCGGAGACACGCCGCGCCTTCCCCGTGGGTGCTCAATACAGGTGGCCCAGCAAGGCTTTCGGTATTTGGGCATTTACGTGTCGCGGGACTCCCGAGCCCGATACTCGCACAACCTCCTCCCACCATTGGAGCGGCTGCGCCGGGACGTTGAGGGCTGGAAGAAGTTGCCGATCTCTCTGAAGGGTAGAGCTGCCCTGTTTAAAATGATGGCGTTGCCTCGCTTCCTGTATGCCCTGCAGAATACTCAGGATCCCGTGCCGGCGAAATACTTTGCGGATATCGAATCCCTGCAGCGAGCGTTGCTGTGGGATGGTAGGCCACGAATCTCGCTGGCTAAGCTGACTATACCAAGTTACGATGGGGGCATTGCCCTGCCTGATGTGAGGCGCTACTACTGGGCGTCCCAGCTCGCGGCAATTAATCATGGCCTCTACGGCCCGGCGATCAACCCGGGCTACGCTATGGATCGGTGGCTCGTGGGAGATGGGAACTACTATAGAGCGTTGTACTCCGGGTCTCTGGATCGGAAGCTGACAGGTCCCACTATGACGATGGTGCGTATATGGCGCGCAGTCACTAAAACTTTGGGCTGGCATAACAGGGTTACTATGGCCACCCCGCTGTTTGATTCAGACGTACTGGGGAAGCTGTGGCATACTAAGGGCTTCGACAGGTGGGACACCATTGGGATATCCAAGGTTGGGGACATGGTGGCCAGGGGACGGGTCAAGTCGTTTGAGGTGTTGCAATCTGAGTTCCAACTGGCGGCAACGGAATACTTCCGACACGCCCAGCTTAGTCATGCCCTCTCCCCCTATGTATCGGAAGGGGAGGCGATCCCTGAATCATCTCCCCTGGAAGATCGGGTGCTGGACGGTCATATGCCGGACAGCGCTATCTCCCTAACGTATAAAAAACTTATTAATGTGAGAGTTGATTTGTTGGTGCGATTGAGAGAGCTCTGGGTGCATGACGGTATAGAGGTGGATGACGAAGAGTGGCAATCGGCGGTCTCCTCACCTAGAGAGGTGGCCATATCGGCGCGGCTCCGCCTGGTGCAGCTGAAGATATTGCACAGAGTGTATGTCACCGGCCCCAGACTTCTACATATAGGACTTTCTACGGATGGCGCGTGCCGGCGGGGGTGTGGTATGCTTGGGACCTTCCTGCACATCATATGGGAGTGTCCAGGTGTGGCCCGGTATTGGAAGCGTGTGCATGATGTTATGAAAGAAGTGACTGGTGTGGCCCTGCCGGCTGAGGCCCGGCGATGCCTCCTCAACATTTGGGGCCCGACTGATTATAGCGTTGCGCAGACCCGTTGGGTCACCTTGGGCAACATGGTGGCTAAGAGAGACATCGCCCAGAAATGGGGTGCGCCTGCTCCTCCCTCACTCAGCCTATGGGAAACCAATATGGACTGGTGCATGCTGCGTGAGAAGACGGTGTATGTGGCCAGGGGCAAACCTAAAATGTGGAGGTCTGTGTGGGGTGCCTGGAACTCTCATAGAGGTGACATTTGCGACCCCCCCGTGGAACTTGATTCCGAGGTCCAGCTTTCCCCGTAATGCCCCCTACCTGTGGTTCCAGATTGCTTATCCTGTTGTGCTACTTCCCACGTGACTCACTGTTGTCATTCTCAGTGTGCTGCCTTGGGTGTGCAGCCCTCGACCTCCTCCCGCTACACAAGTCCGCTGTATCTGTATTGTCCTCAGCCTACCCTCTCTCTCCTTCTTTTTCTCTCGTGCTTACCGCACACCTCTCTCTCTTGGCCTTTTTGGGCCTTCCTACCTCATGGTTTATTTATTTCTGAGTTTGATGTTATTTAAAATTAAACCTGATTGCTCCTGCTTATGGTATTGTACATGACCTTTCCTGCTGCCTCAATGCTGCCTGGCCTCCGGGATGTATGGCTGAATAGCGGTGTACTTTTTTCTACAAATAAAGGTTTTCCAAAAAAAAAAATAATAATAATAATCCTACCAGGGAGTTCTGCAACTAAAGGCTCAGGTTTATCACCACCAACTTGTCGGCCATCTGCAGCACCAATATTAGCCCATGTATCACCTAATTCCTGCGCATGATCTGTATGACGAATCAGTCCCCATAAAGGATGTGGAACTACATTCCCAAACAACATGTCTATGTCGGCTAAATTCATAACACATGAGTCTGCAGTCTGTGATAAATCCTTATAGTACCCTGCAGGATTTTTACGAGGATCAGGCAAAGTCTGCTTAAGGGCCAAAACTTCAACCCGCTTCCATGGAACATGTACCCAAACACGCTGATAATGTGGCAGAATAGGTGGATTAGCGGCTACATCTCCCGCTCTCCAAACTGGGGGAACGTCTCTCATCGGATATTGACGCACTGTCCTCCTAACAGAAGAATCAGGCTCAAACAAGGGCTGAGAAGGAGACTCACTCCTAAACAACAACAATGTCGCAACTGCTCTTTCAACGTCGAGACCCACTATAGTTCCCTTCGCAAATTCGGACTGTACGCGGAACAACTCAGACTGAGTCTGTCCCAAATCACCATCTTCCCATTCTTCACAAAGGAAAGTACACATCTTCTCGAAAACATATCTCTGCTTCGGTGCTTCCCATTGATGGAAGACATCCATAACAGACTCTAAATTATATCTTAAAGAATGAGTCACCCATTTACGTGCTAAATGATCCAATACTTCCTGCTCATCGGGACCAGGCAGTTGGCTACGCAACTGTTTACGCGCCGAAACAGGGGTCATACCCAATGACCCAAAGAGAGGATAAAAGAGACCAGTAACAGTATCAGTCATTCTCTGTCGAACAGAAGGAGAAGTTGACATAAGAACAGGAGACAAAGCAGACTGAGAGGAAACCAACGTAGGAACAATAGCAGACGAAGTAGCAAGTACAGGAGACAAACACGTAGGAGTTGGAGACGGAGCAGGTAGCAAAGTCGGCGGCCCTTGAGAAGGCTGCACCAAAGGAATAGGAGCCAACTGAAGAGGAGCTGGCGGTTGTACAATAGCACGAAGCAAAGCAACCGGAGGTTGCGGAGGTGCTGTAGCACTCTGCATATAAGGGGGTGGCGAACTCAAAAAATGTGACATCAAAGGATCTTTCTCAAGGTCCTTCGTTGCACCTTGCTGTTGAGGTGGCAAAGCTGGATAACACTTATCAATCGCCATTTTACGTTGTCTGTGCAACTGCTCACTCGCTTGTTCTTCTTCGTTATCTTTAAACTGTATAGCAGCTTGCATTATCGAAATACCTTTCTCTCTTTTATTTCTTTTTGCTAGTTTAATTTCTTTCTGTTTGGCTTCCTTTCGCCATAGGCGGAAAGAGTCAAACATCGCCAGCCGGGCTTTCTTCTTGAAAAGTTTAACTTCTAAATTATCTAAAATCTCTGTGTCATAACTACTATATTGGGACCACTTTAGGACACCATCCTTCCTAGTATATCTAATCCATACTTCATTATACGTGATAGGTCCCACGCCGTGTTTTAAATAGAGCTCATAGGTCGGAGTTCCAATCGGAGGCACCGGACACGAGTCCTACAATCGGGAATCCCTAGTACAAACACAACAAAATATATTTCCAAGTCTGCTAAGACCAGGCATCTTCGCTCACTAGTCTAGCTTCAAACTTCAAGGGAATATCGAATACGATAGCCTCGTGAATACACTAGTCCCTCGGCTTTGGAGCTTGCAAGTCCCAAATCAAAGATCCCAAGGGGATACCCAAAACAAAACTAAGGACTGGGAGACGCTCCACTCATACTTAACTGAAATATCGATGACATCGCCAGAAGACCCGTCTATTGTCTCGCTCTACAAATCGTCAAAAGGCTCCAAGACAGGGCGACAGTCAGGGCAGCAGTCCTTCATAGCCGTCGGAAAGCGTGGAACCTCGCAGCAAAGACTTTCGGACCACGACGACATACAGGGGTCGATGAAGTGGCAGGCCTTCCTCCAGAATTTTCACACGAAGCTCCTCACGATCTTCAGGCTTGGACCGGTACCGCTGAAGTCGCCCCACGTTGGGCGCCAACTGACGAATCGGGTTTTAGAACCCAGCGGCGCCAGGGGCACGCCCAATGTCTTCGGGTTCACCTGTCTTAGAATACAGAAACACGGGATACTTCTCGGTAACGTCAAAGACCAAATTTATTGGCTGCAACCAGGAACAGAGGTCTACGAAGCACAACACAGGTGGTTCGTCAGAGACTGTACAATTGTAGTATTGCGAGACATCGTCTTTTATGCCAAAAATCACATTCCTGACTAGCATCAATTATTTACGAACTGTCCAATCACACAGTGACATTTCAAAAGATATCGCATAACGACAGGCCCACTTTCAGTTGTCCAGCCCACCATAAATGACAAGGCAAAATCCAACATTCTTGCTCGGACAGGCCGGACAAAACCCATAATAAAAGGACCTCAACCCAAACCATAAATAGGCCATAAAAGAAGGAACAGAAACAGATGAGAAACAAGATAGAAGGGTATGTGCATGTACCATAAACTCAGCAATGTCCTGCTCTTTGATCTCTATCTGACCAGCTGCCTAACAAGGAACTGGCTCAACAAAGTCAGCTTCGGGCAATGGAGTCAGTTCGTTCAGGTCACACAGAAGTCAGCTAAAGGTGTACGTGTCCCAAAGACTCGTTCGGCCGTAGTTATCGGGCTATGTGAGGGCAACCACAAAATGGCTGCCGCGCGCAAAATGGAACCCGCAGGATCGAACGAAATCCCTGAATATGCAGTGTATCCATCAATCGAACATGACGAAAACACTCGTGCATACCGCACTCGTTATTTGCGGTCCGCTGATACCAAAATCGTCTTGATACGACGACCTTTATTGAACGGGTTCAGAATCACGGAACCTCACCAAGAGCATGCGCTCTGGTATAAAGGCGCCCTACAACATCAAAATCACATTACCAGGCTCAGTCCACTAGGCAGACCAGGAGCAACATGGCCAGTACTAGCCAGCTATACACCACATCCTGCCATTGAAGAAATGTCAGGTCCAGAACTATTAGTTCAGCTAAAACAACTAATAAAAATACATAGACAATTGGTTCAATATGTCATGCGAACTCTAATAGTCCAACCGGCTATCAGGATTCCAGAGCAAACCCCTCATCAGGGAAACACAAATAAAATTAAACCACAGACTATACAATCAGTCATTGGTAAATTGCGTGCAAAATGGGAACAAATTCCATTCTGGTTAGCTCAAAAGATTACTCAAATAGAGGCAGTATTTTCAGATAGAACACCTCATGGGAAACACAGAATTTTAACAATCTGTTTACCAATGGGGATAGCACCACATTTGGAGGACTGCAAGACTTGGGGTACAGTCTTTGCTGCGATCTACACAAAAATTCATGCTGTTCCGTCTATGGCGGTAATACCAGAAGTTCTGCAACAGATTCAAAATGAATACGGGCCAGAGCCTGCTTTAAATATGGGTATGAAATTACTTAAAGTTTTGAAACAGGTCTCAGCTATAATATTAGCAAATATTAAAGTTGAAGCATCATCCGTGGCGATCCGCCAAAAATTAAAAGAACTTGATGTAACTGAGCAACCATATGAACTGGCCAGAAAAATTGAAAAATCCTATGAAGAACTAGGTAGAGATAGTTTGGGTGGGAAACCAGTTAAGCCCCAACTAACAGAAAATCCTGAAAAGGTTTTTGTTAAAAACACTCTCACTACTCCTAAAAAGAAATGGGAAAATACTAGAAGGACACTTCCTAAAGAGAAGCGTTCTCAATCCAGAGGTAGGTCTCCTCAAAAGGAGCCCTCTGAAAAGAGGTATACCCTCAGGAATAGGGATAATTTGAAAAAACCTGATAGATATCAAGATACTGATACACGTTCCTCTCATACCTTTCAGACTGCCTCACAGAAATCGGAAAGAAGAGGATGGTCAGAACACAAGAAAGAACGTGTGAAGTCCAAAGACGATCAACACGTTCCAAAGAATAAAAAAACACAATTCACCAAGAAGAAGGTAGCAGGTCAAAAAATCAGACATGCAGAGGATCTTGAGGACACAACTCAAGAACGGGGAGTGTGTCCTGACAATGTTGGACAGCGCAGTAGAAGTTACCACAGCTTGCAAGATCCTGAAGAATCGTCTGGAGACAATGGACTTGAATGAGTACATTCGAGTTGAAACTGCCAATACCAGGGTTAGTGTACCCCATAAGTTATATGAAGTAACACTCTAGATGGAGGGGGACATAACTAGGAAAATAAGAGCACTCTTTTGGGACCTCTAAGGGTTATGACATTTTTCTACCTGAAAAAGACTGGCCACCAAAATTTGTCAGGGAGTGCCCACATGGCGAAGAGATCATTATGTCAGCCTTCTCCAATCATATTCCGATTCATAAAAAATACACCTATGCCAGAAAATGGGCTGTAGCCCAGGCTCCAGCATTGTACAAAAATCATGTTGAATGGGATGAGGATTTTCCTCACCATAAAATCCAGTTAAAAACTCAACCAACTGCACAGAAGCAGTATCCAGTAAAGCAAGAAGCTAAAAAACAGGTCATGGAGATCTTAGATCAACTTCAATACCAAGGGGTGATTAAAACATGCACCTCATCCATGAACAATCCCTTGTTTCCTGTCTGCAAACCAGACAATACCTATTGTCTAGTTTTCGACTACAGACATTTAAACTCGTGTTGCAAAACGTTCGCAGTACAAAATTAACACACAGTCCAGCACTGATGAATAACATTGTGCGCAAAAAATATAAAACCACATTAGATATTTCAAATGGTTTCTTCTGTCAAAATATCGCACCTGAAAGCAGGTAGTTGGCCGTTTTCCCAATTATGGGGCCACAGGGTCACTTCAGTCATCTCCCCCAGGGATTCAAGAATAGTCCAGGGTTATTTTCAGCCAGAGTAACAGAGTTACTACAAACGTATGATGATGAGGCATTATCTTATGTCGATGACATCTATCTTACAGAGGATGACTTAGACAGGCACTTGAACAGAGTGAACACCATAATACTTGGTTTCGCATCTGAAGGGTACAAATTCAACTTTAAAAAATCAAGAATTGCCCACCTCAATGTCCTATTCTTAGGATACGAACTTTCAAGTAAAGACAAAAGCCTGGCAGCAAACGTTTTAGAAAAGTGTGCGCTGCTCTAACCTCCAAAAACGCTGAAAAACCTACAATCAAATCTAGGTTTCCTGAATTTCGGAAGAACATACATTCTAAATTACGCAGAGAGGGTTAAACCTCTCTACGAATTAATCAAACCTGATTTCAAAACTACTAATTGGACTCAAAAACACACAGAAATTTTGCGTTCAGTGCAAACAGACATGTTAGCAACAACACATTTACAGACACGCGTAAACATACACAACCTTGTAATCAGAATAACCCCAGGAAGAAGCGGATTCACGTACTTAATCTTTAATGAAGGCGAAAAAGTACCAATTGCTTACATATCACACTTGTAGACATTAGCTGAAGTGAAATTCACTTCAACAGAAAAAATTCTGACAGCGGTTCAAACTGCAGTAGCAAAAGAGAGAGCTCTCGCACAAGGTAAACGCATAAAAGTTGTTACTCCTGTACCTGCCTTAGAGGCAGTGACAAAAGCTAGCCTTCCTAATGCAAAGGCATTACATCCAAGATGGATACAATGGGTTAACTCTCTTGCTGCAACATACGTTAAATACGTTTTTGACCCCTACTTCAAACCTGAAGAATTTCTACAATACGAACAAGAATGTCCTCTGCCGACTGAAATTCTCCCTCTAGAACAGCACAAATGAATAATTTATACAGACGGATCAGCACAACCCGCAATTGGGGGTAAACAAGCTTATAGTGCTGCGTGGCGATTGTTAAAGGTCGCTGGCGCGATGGTAAATTTAGACCTATGGTCACAAAAACGCAATCCCTAGGAGACTGTGCAGCTCAGCGAGCTGAACTACAGGCTTTCAAGATGGCGCTGGAAAATACCGATCGTGAATTTCCCACACTCATAGTGTGCGATTCGTATTACTGCGTACAGTCTTACAATGAATATTTACAGAACTGGATTCAAAACGGTTTCAACAATGCAAAAGGTGGCACAATCAAGCATAAGTTGCTTTGGGAACAAGTAGTTCTATTACAGAAAGAACTACAAAAGACTCACGTGATTCATACATTGAGTCATCAGCGTGATGGCGTTCACGTTGAAGGGAATTCATTGGCTGATGAAGCCGCGAAGGCATCTGTGCAAATGGCTTCCGTAGCTGCAATCACTTGTTCAAAAACAAATATAGACAGCGAAATAATGCAGGCTGTCGCCGCTTCCAATAAGGACAGCTGTAAAACATTACCGAAAGGCTTTCCACTCAAGTATTCCTATAAAACTGATGCAAATAATGTTCCTTTTGCTCGAATCCCTGAAGTGGGGGATAGAGTAATTCCAAACATGGAACATAGATTCGGACTAATCTTAGCAGCACATGAAGGACTTTCCTCTGCACACGCAGGTGTTTCCGCCACAGTGTCATTATTAAAGCAAAGATACTGGTGGCCGCGCATGAGGAAACAGACCCGAAACTATATTTTGGAATGTGAAATCTGCCAGAAAATGAAAGTTTCAACAGTAAAACGCCCTGCGCAAAGGCCCCTTCTAATTTCAGATAAACAATTAGCGTGCGTTTACCTGGACCACTGTGGTCCCTTACAAAGGGATGGCAACTATAAATATATCATGGTCGAAGTGGATTCATGCACAAGATTCATTTGGATGTGGCCTCAGCTCTCGGCTGACGCCCGAACTGTTATAAAAGATTTGCGAGTCTTTATCGGCACATACCCAATCGGCACGCTACATTCTGACCAGGGTCCTGCGTTTAGCTCTCAAGCTTACATGGAGGCCATGGCCAACTTGAGCATTGCATTGCGGTACTCAAGTTCATTCCATCCTGAGGGAAATTCGGTAGTGGAAAGAAAAAAACGGGACATAAAGCAATCTATAACAGCTAGGGTATTCGGCTCAGGTGACGGGTGGGTCAAACATCTAATTATTTATTTATTTATTTATAACAACATTTGTAAAGCGCGAACGAAGGCCCTTGGGCATCTCGGCGCTGAGTTACTGCAGTGTTTAACCAACAAGGGAGGCTGAGGTTCATTGATTAAAAAGCCAGGTTTTAAGTTGTTTGCGGAAGGACCAGAGGGAGGTGCTGGTTTTGATTGAGTGAGGCAGTGTGTTTCACAGTTTCGGTGCGACTACGAGAAATCTTCTGTCACCCCAGTTGACAGATTTGGTTCGGGGGACCACCAGTTCAAAGGAGCTGGAGGAGCGCAGTGTTCTAGAAGGGCAGTAGGGGATTAGGTTCTGGGTGAAGAACACGGGTCCAGCATTATGTAAAGCCTTGTATACGAGGCACAGAGACTTGAACTTGATCCTCAACTTCACCGGTAGCCAGTGAAGCTGTCTTATGGTAGGTGACACCGGTTGGTATTTGGGAATTCGCCCTAGGAGCCTGGCGGCTGCGTTCTGAATAGCCTGCATTTTTGATAGCACTTTCTCCTGGGCACCTAGAAACAAAGCGTTACAATAGTCTAGGGTAGACGTTGGCTGCTGCCGTCGGCCAACGGTCATCGTGTGCACTACCTTGGTAGTGCTGCGCACGTCCGTTGGCCGACGGTGCCCCACCCGTATTTCAAATGTTCAGCACTGGAGCTGAAAATTCGACCCAGCCAACGAGTTAAACAGTCTGCCAAGAAATTCTCTGGGTGGAATCACTCCATATGAAATCCTTTTTGGTACTAGAATGATTGTCGAAGACCTCGATTGTCATACTTCAGTGGCAGAACAAAAACCCTTGGATATCAAAGACTGTTTGGCTGTTTTGCAGGACTTAAATGAAACAAGAAGAAGTCTAAGCAACACATTACAGAAGCCAACGACCACTGAAGAAAAACCACCTGTCCCAGAAAGGCCTGTCTGGATTCCAAAGATTGGGGATATAGTCAGAGAAAAAATCGGAGACAAGAAGGAATTTGGGCCTTCTTACAGAAAACTAGTACCTGTGTTAGCAATCCACAGATCATGAACCGTGTTACTGCCGCCCCTTGCTGTAAGAAAGGAGAACCGGTTCGTGCCCATTGATCTGGTAAAACCACATCATGTGGCCAATAATAAGTAGTAGGCCCAGTGGACTCCAAAGATGTAGCAGACGACCAAATCTTGCTACTATCCAAGAGGTTCAAACTGAGAGACTCATCGCCTTTGAAGAATCTGAAGTAAGAAAAGAAGGACTATACAACAAAGCAATGGAACTTGTGCCTCTTGAAACCCAAATAACAGTTTGTCAAGACACTCCTGTCTACAATGATATAGCCTCGGACTATACTAATATGACAAGGGACCAAGCAGCTCCAGCGATTTAAAGTGCTCCGATGCAATACCAACAATTGACAGAACTGTCTCTGGCTATTTCATCAACTTTGATACGTTTTCTGAGGATCCCAGTGAGCCCGAAACAACGGCAGCAAGTAAAACTTTTAAAGACTGAGTAACAGAACTTTTTCAAGAACTAGAAAAGACTAATCTGGTTTCACCATGGGTTGAATTTTGGATTGTGTTAGGTGTACTTTTTCTCCTACTTTGGCTCATTCTTATTTTAAGTTTGGGAAAGCTGATGGAAAATATAGTAAAATGGACACAGCAAGTATGAAAATTAACTTGCTCCTGAAGCCACACAAATCATCTCATTGTGAACAAAGAGAACTGTCACCAGTGAACATCACAGCCGTTCCTATACCTGGTGGTATAGCATGGGACAGAACTGATTATGATATTTATGGTCCTGCTGAGCTGTTGAAGATTCTACACCAATTTAAGGTTTCCCTGAGTGACTTTGTTACACCCAGCACATTTTCTGATGATTGGGACTTTAAGACTGTTAATAACATGATGGCAGACTTAGAAATGTCGGCAAAATTTACAAACCCTGAATATTTAGAAGGTTCATCAGATTATGAACAAATGTTTTGTTACAATCACTATGGTCACCATTAATTTCACAAATCTGCAAACCCTAGAAATGTATATGCCTTAAATCAATGGGAACATTGTCCAACGCCACCAAAGGGTAGCTCAAAAACATTTTATAAAAAATGTCCATACTTCTCAGGTTTCAATACCACAAATCTGGAAACATTTTACTTTAAATATGTTAATAAGACAGGAATGAAAAGTATGTTAACAAATACAAAACACATTTATTCAGCCCCCATTTATGGACAGCTGTCCTCATTAGGTTTCAACTTCTGGAGAGACAACATAGTAACAAAAACTGTCTGGGGCACAAAAGACTGGCATATACAGGGAATAGAAGCCTTATTCCGAGCCTGTATTATTCCTGAACAGATAATGTTTTTGAATAACACTGTTCAACAAACATCCTGTTTTGGACTAGCCAAGATAAAATATTTAAACAAACCACCATACCTGTACCTACAGCTGATAGTAAAAACACTTCAGAGGGAGGGGTCGACGTAAAAACAATTTTACTTAAAAATAGAACTGATCCTGATTGGAAAAAATGGTTAATCTGGCCCACAGACACAAATAACTGTCAAGATAGATTCCTGAACAAGACACAAGGGTTTACAGTAACTAGGCCATACCCAAGATATGTCCAGAGACAACATCCAGGGATAGTAACAACTTACAGTGTAGGAAAACTGTGCCTCGAGTGGCTACAGAAATCTACACTTACAGAGGTTAAACAACACCTAACTTTACTTAAAGATGGCGTTGATTTCAGAGACTTCTTACTAGGGCCTCATAAACCATGTCATAAACATTTCATATACGCCGGTATTTATGCTGCCTATAATGAAGCATGGAAAGTCACACAAATGGAAATTGCAGAACAAATACGAGAAATTGATCGTATTAATTTAGAGAAAGCTCTCTCTGTAGTTCATAATGGGTTAACAACTCTGTCATCTAGAATGTATTCTGTGGACAGCATTGTATCCTCTGCCATAGACATATTGGAACAGGACTTGCTCATGTTACAACATGGACAGTCTCAATTGCGTTCTAGAATGCTGCTAGGCTGAACGTTACAAAATCTTTGTTCAGGCTGTGTGCATTGGCGTCTAATCAACACCATGTCATTGTTTACTGGATTTAACCTTACGGATAAACAAATCTCTTTAGCACAAAGGGGAGCAGACTGTACGGTGCTGAGCATAGAAAAAGGGGAAAGATTACCATTGACTGTTTCTGAGAAGCCAGCCATAGAATGGATAATACATGGCACCATTACGCTGCCAGTGACGATTTTCCAGTTTCAATATTGTTTGAAACGCATACCAGCAGGCCTGTATGAAAGGTTGGGTAAAGAATACATAAAGTCAACCTGGGATTTACCATACACAAACAAATGTTGGAGTGGGGGAAAACAGCTCACTAAGCTGTACACTTTTATGTTAGAGTATTAATTTACACGGAGCCTGTGATGGTTCTTGGACCAACTTATCCTGCCACCTGCAAGGTTCTCCGGTAGCAGTGATAGATCCAATTGTTAGGCAGCTTTCCAATGGGAGCTACATAATGTTGAATGATCACAGCTGTTGTGGAATGATACCAGGAATTGCCTATCTCGTAAGTGTGTCAGCCAGGGTCACTTGTTGTATGCAAGTATTGTTTCCTAAAGCTAAGACAGACGGGGAGTCGCCATTATGGCCTTCACTGAACATCTCTTATATTCGAATTGATACTTTAAGCAGAATGAAAGCCATTCTTTTACAAAAAACAGTGCCACTGACCTCATCCAAAGAGACTTATGATCCGCAAGTTGCAAGGTCCTCTGCGGGGATACATGCTTATTATCAACAAACTGCCCCATACATTTTGCAGGAATGTTAGGTCGTATCTTAAACATGTCTGATACCAGTGGTTTTGTACATGTATTTAAGACGATTTTTTCGGGACTGTTAGCACCCTTTGAAGCAGTCCTGAGCATATTTCCAAACTTCGTGCACTTGGTGTTTGGTGGACTGCCTCTCGTTTTCGGACTCACAGTAGGAATTTTATTTTTGCTACTTCTGCTTTAATATGGCAAGCCAATCCACCAACGATGCCCAGATTACCATCGAGAACACTCTCCTGGCAATGAAGTGTTGTGAACGCATAATCCAAATTTTGGGCTTGGCTCGTTTAAGAGATCTGAATACCACATGGTTTCTTTCAGTCAGACCAATCTGGCAAGATTGCATCTTACCTGTTCTACGATGCCTGCTAGGTGGAGAAGAATGCATGCTAGACATCTGTCTAACACTTCCATCAGCACTGCCAACGGATGTTTTTTTTTTAAAACATATTTTATTGGTCATTTTTCATCATACAAAGAAAACATTTCTTACATTCTTCATATACCACAAACATGTCCCCTTAGTTATTCCCCATCTCTCCCCAGACATACCTTCCCCCCCAATCGCAGTGGTGTGGGTATATTCACTTCTCCATAATACCTAGAAATCCTAGCAGGTCAGATAGTTATATGTAATTCCCCCCTGTAGACGGCCACATGCCCGTAATTACTTAATCATCCCCTCCGTCCGACTGTTGTTGCAACAAAGCTTGAACCAGTGCTTCCCATGCTCTCGCCATCTCCATTGCCTCATCTCCCCCCCTCGCTTAGCCTGCTGGAACCTGATAACACTTTCGCTGCTTGCCCACTTACAGAACTCCGCTCGCCAGCGGCTGCCAGGCGGCCCGTCCCTCGATTTCCAATGCCAAGTTATCTCTCTCTTGGCTAGCAACAGCTCCAAGTCAATAAATTTGCTGGTGATCTTATTTTTGGCTGTGTGTGGGAACCAGTGTAGTAAGCATGTTGCCATGTCATAGGTCAGTTGCCTATCTGTGAGTTCAGTCAGAAGAGCCCCTACTTCTACCCAATAGCTCCCCAAAACCGGGCAATGCCATAACATGTGTTCCAATTCCACCTCTTCCTCTCGGCACCTGGGGCACACTGCAGTCTGTACATTGAAATATTTTTTAATCTTCCTCGGAGTCAGGTAAGCTCGATGCAAGATAAAGAACTGTACCTGCTGAAACCGCGCATTCCTACATCCCTTCCATGCCCTCCTAAAAATATTGCCCCACGTCTTATTTGGGATAGGGCGGCCTATACTCGCCTCCCATTTCGATTTCAATTCCAGCAACGGTCTCAACCCTTCATTCAGCATCCTCAGATGTAGGCAAGTGATTGCTTTGATTGTCCCCGCTGCCATCACAACATATCTGCAAGCCATCGTGGTCTCAGGTTCCTCCTGCCCCCTACCCCAATGTTTCCTCACCGCTGTTGCTACCGCCGCGTGAAGCAGGAAGCTACCTTCCGGGAACCCAAACGTGTCGTGTAGCGTCCGAAACGGCATCAGCTCTCCGTTCATGTACAAATCCCCCACCATTTGGATTCCTAGCTCCTCCAATTCCAGGAGGGGAGACCAGTCCCCGCCATGTGGAAGCGCCGTCAGCACGCCCAAAGGAATCTCAGGCGCATAGGGGTGTACAACACCTGCCCTGCGCTGACTCCTAGCCCAGCACTGCCGCAGCGTGCGCTCCTCCAACGTGAGATCCCTTACATCAAGCCTCTGCTGCATAACTATATAGGACAATATATGACGCTGTATCCCAAGTCCCCTCCTATCCTCCGGACCCCTGAATTCCGCGGCAATCTCCTGTGTCAATACCTGCAACTGAGCAGCCAGATAATAAAGCTCAAATTCAGGCACAGCCAACCCGCCTTCCTGCTTAGGTCTCATCAGGGTAGTCAGTGCTACTCTCCTTCTCCCAGTGCCCCACAAAAGGCCCACGATCAGGGACCTCAACTCCTTACATAACCATGGTGGAACCCAAACTGGTAGTGTACGGAAGTAATAAAGCAATCTGGGCAAAGCCACCATCTTGAGTAGAGCTACTCTCCCCACCACCGTCAAACGGAGCGTCAACCAAAACGCCATACACCCCTTCAGAGCTCTTATACATCTCCCTATGTTCCCATCTAGAAAGTCTGCACTTTCATGATAAATCCTTACCCCTAAATAGGTGAAGCATGTTGGCTCCCACTTTAACTCCCCTACCTCCAACGGCTCACCCAATCCAGGACGGACCGGGAAAAGACACGTCTTACTCCAATTTACCTTAAGGCCTGACACCCGCCCGAATCGCAAAAGCAATGATTCCACAGCCCGCAATGCTATCCCGGTGTTTTCCAGAAAAAGGAGCAAATCGTACGCATACAGAGAACTATACTGTGGAGCCCCCTTCAACATGAGCCCTCGATAGACCTGCCCCGATCGCGCCTGGATCGCCAGTGGCTCCATGGCCAACGCAAACAGGAGCGGGGACAGCGAACATCCCTGCCTCATTCCCCTCAGAACTGGATATTGGGTAGATATGACCTCTCCCAGCCGCACTCTAGCCGTCGCCGAAGAATATAACACTCTTGTCCAATGTACAAACCGCTCACCCAGGCCAAACCGTTCCAGCACCCGATGCAAAAAAGCCCACTCCAAGCTATCAAAGGCCTTCTCTATGTCGACGGACAGGACCGCCGGCAGTCTCAATTCATGCTGACCCTCATCAATAACCCGCAGTAACCTCCTAATGTTCGACGCCATGTGTCTGGTAGGAATAAACCCTGCTTGGTCCTTATGGACCAACGTAGTCATGAACGGCAAGAGTCGGGTCGCCAAGATCTTACTCAAAATCTTATAATCCACTGTCAGCATGGACAGCGGTCTGTAAGAAGCCACATCCTCCTGGTCTCGCCCCGGCTTCAACAGTGGTATAATCAACGCCTCTCTCATTGACATTGGCAGACGGCCCGGGTCCCTGGCTTCCTTATAGACCTCCCATAATCGAGGTGCCAAAATATCAATGTATTGTGCATAAAATTCAACGGGTAGTCCATCAACACCCGGAGTCTTATTCCGGGCCATTTGTTTTATCGCAACCCGTATCTCAGCCAGCGTGATATCCTGGTCTAACAGTTTCACCTGCTCGTCCTCCAATTGAGGTAGTGGAATCTCATCCAAATATCCCTCCATATCGGCATCCCTTGCTTCTAACGTATGCCTATATAAGGATTCATAATAACTTCGAAACCGGGTAAGCATCTCCACCTGAGAATAAACCAGCTGTCCCGCCTCGCTCTCCACGCTCAAGATCGGGTTGCCCTTCTGCACAGGATTCGCCAATTGTGCAAGCAGGGTCCCAACTTTATCCCCCTCCGCATGCGTTCTCGCCATATAATTTTTGTGGTCAAGGCAGCGCAACCTCTCAACTTCTACCGCTACCTTTTCTTTCGCCTCCAGTAGCTGCTCCTGTAGTTCTGGCTCTTCCGGCCTACGCCTCTCTAGGTCCCGCAATCCGTCCTCAGCCCTTACTACATCATTAAGTACCACCTTCCTGGCTCTCGAGTATTTACTAATACACAATCCTCTCACAACAATTTTAAAGGCGTCTCATTCCACTGCCCTAGTAATCACTGTCCCATAATTTTCCTCAAAATAGTGCTCTATTCCCTCTTGTATCTCCGTGCGAAACATCTGATCTTCCAGCGTCTCCGGCGGAGCCGCCAGTTAGGAATCGCTGAGCGCGCGCGCTGCCAAGTAAGCGAAAGTAACATCGGGTTATGATCCGAAATGGTGCGTGTGAGGTACTTAGAGCGTGCAGCCACGTGTGCTATCTCGCGAGAACAGAGAATTTTATCAATCCTAACATGCAGGTTGTGTATAGAGGAGAAGAAGGAATAATCCCTATCTCTGGGATGATGCCTACGCCATGTATCTACCAGCCCCCAGCTGTCTTGCCATTCTGATCTGCTTTTCGCCAATCTCCTGACTGGAGATGCAGTTAAGGGAGGATGTGATCTATCCAAGGCAACGTCCGTTATCGCATTAAAGTCTCCCCCCACTATTGCAGGACCCGCCAAGTAATGTGCCAATGTCCCAGACAGCCTCTCATAAAAGCGCGCCTGCTCTACATTCGGAGCATAAATGCTACAGAGCACTACATCCTTCCCATACAGCCTACCCTCCACTGCTACAAATCTGCCCTCCGTATCCAAAATATGTCTCGTGGCCTGGAAAGGGACTCCCGCTCTCACCCAGATTAGCACCCCCCTAGCAAAGGCCGAATATGCCGTAGTAAAGACTTGCCCTCTCCATCGACGCTGTAGTGCCAGACCCTCCTCCCTAGTTATATGCGTTTCCTGCAGCAGGGCTATCTGGACCCCCCCTTCTTACCAAATATGCATGCACCTTATGTCTCCTAGTCATCGTATTCAGACCCCTTCCGTTCCATGTGATGCATCGCAGTTCAGGTAACGTTCCCATCGTCTTTACCTGCCTGCTTCAAGAGTTTCGTATCAGTTCCACCCACACCACCAGTACCCCCCCAAAAATCAACACCCCACTCAACTCCCACAGCCCTCCCCCCCAGAACAGGACCTAATACCAATCTATCAGTCCCCATCCAAACTATTCAAAAACACACAACTATAGTCTGCAGTAGTCACTACAGAGTGCCTTAAGGGCAATTGAAGGGTGACTCAGCTCCAACAGGAAGCGGCGTTCGCCTCACTAATGTATGTAAATGTATTTGAGCTTATATAGCGCACAGCTACCCACAAAGGGTTTCCCGGCGCTTGCTTAAGGAACCCGTCCTGGTATTCCCCTGTGAGATAACCCCGGCAGGGTATCCACAAGGTGAAAGCCAGGCATCCCGCCGCGAGGGGCCGTTGTGGAGATTAAGCAAGCTATTGCCCAGAGTCGCAGAGTGTGAACCCGTGAGTTGAGAAGGCACCGGAGCGAGAATTATCGAGTCTGTGGAATTTTGAGCCCAAGACCCGCCGAGGCGGGGAATTGAACCCTGGTCCAGGGCCGATCTCAGCTTCTGGGTCTGCCGCCTCTAACCCCTGAGCCACACTTCTCCACTGTCCCCCGTTCACTATCCCCCGCCCTAGATCCCATTTGGCAGTGCTCTGTATAAATCAGTCCCCCCGCCAACCCCAATTAGAAACATTTGTGTTGCCAGTCTAAAATGGCCTACCAACTGCCCCAGTCCTCTCAGATGATTCATTCATCCAACATGCCTTCTGCCGTCCCAGGTTTGACCGAGGGTCCTTTGGTACTGTACGCTTCAGAAAGTTCAGTGTCCGATCGCACTCTTCCGTCTTCTGATTCCGTGCCCACCTCCGATTCCGTCTTTTGCAATCCATTGATCACCGCCGTCGCCGCCAATGCCCCTTGTCTATCAGCCGCCATTTGCGCCATTAGTTGTTTCCGCAGGGACCTGTTCCTCCTCCGTATCCGTTGGGATTTACGCACTTGCAATGTTTGGGACAATTCAGAGTGTCGGAAGGTCCCTCGGTCCGTGCCCGCCCTGTACGTTTCAAGCCATGTCCACGCTTCGTCAGGGGTAAAAAAGAACTGCGTCGTGCCATCGACAATGACCCTCTGCTTGGCCGGAAATAGTAACGAGTACTGACTCTCTTCCCCCCTGAGCTCTTTTTTAACCACCAGATGGGAGGCCCTGGGAGGACATGGCTTTTGTAGTTCGGACTGGACTGTTCCCATGGGGCACAGGGTCAGAGCTGATTTGCATATCGCCATTGTCTAACCCAGGGTGGTGGGGAGTGCAAAAAAACGATGGATTTGGGCCCAGATCTTTGGACTGGGTTGAATGTGTGACATTGATCCACATTCGGTTCATCACCTGTTTTGTTTGCAATACCACCATAAGTGCGCTGGGGATGCTCAGACGTGGGTCCCAGGCACTCCACACCACTGGAGTCAAGCTGATGAGAGGTGTTACCTTGAAACCGGTCCGGTCCTCGGATGCTTGATTCCGTTCTGGGAAGGACATGGCTTTTGTAGTTCGGACTGGACTGTTCCCATGGGGCACAGGGTCAGAGCTGATTTGCATATCGCCATTGTCTAACCCAGGGTGGTGTGGCGTGCAAAAAAACGATGGATTTGGGCCCAGATCTTTGGACTGGGTTGAATGTGTGACATTGATCCACATTCGGTCCATCACCTGTTTTGTTTGCAATACCGCCATAAGTGCGCTGGGGATGCTCAGACGTGGGTCCCAGGCACTCCACACCACTGGAGTCAAGCTAGCCGGGCTGATGAGAGGTGTTACCTCGAAACCGGTCCGGTCCTCGGATGCTTGATTCCGTTCTGGGAAGGACATGGCTTTTGTAGTTCGGACTGGACTGTTCCCATGGGGCACAGGGTCAGAGCTGATTTTCATATCGCCATTGTCTAACCCAGGGTGGTGGGGAGTGCAAAAAAACGATGGATTTGGGCCCAGATCTTTGGACTGGGTTGAATGTGTGACATTGATCCACATTCGGTCCATCACCTGTTTTGTTTGCAATACCGCCATAAGTGCGCTGGGGATGCTCAGACGTGGGTCCCAGGCACTCCACACCACTGGAGTCAAGCTAGCCGGGCTGATGAGAGGTGTTACCTCGAAACCGGTCCGGTCCTCGGATGCTTGATTCCGTTCTGGGAAGGACATGGCTTTTGTAGTTCGGACTGGACTGTTCCCATGGGGCACAGGGTCAGAGCTGATTTGCATATCGCCATTGTCTAACCCAGGGTGGTGGGGAGTGCAAAAAAACGATGGATTTGGGCCCAGATCTTTGGACTGGGTTGAATGTGTGACATTGATCCACATTCGGGCCATCACCTGTTTTGTTTGCAATACCGCCATAAGTGCGCTGGGGATGCTCAGACGTGGGTCCCAGGCACTCCACACCACTGGAGTCAAGCTAGCCGGGCTGATGAGAGGTGTTACCTCGAAACCGGTCCGGTCCTCGGATGCTTTATTCCGTTCTGGGAAGGACATGGCTTTTGTAGTTCGGACTGGACTGTTCCCATGGGGCACAGGGTCAGAGCTGATTTGCATATCGCCATTGTCTAACCCAGGGTGGTGTGGAGTGCAAAAAAACGATGGATTTGGGCCCAGATCTTTGGACTGGGTTGAATGTGTGACATTGATCCACATTCGGTCCATCACCTGTTTTGTTTGCAATACCGCCAATAAGTGCGCTGGGGATGCTCAGACGTGGGTCCCAGGCACTCCACACCACTGGAGTCAAGCTAGCCGGGCTGATGAGAGGTGTTACCTCGAAACCGGTCCGGTCCTCGGATACTTGATTCCGTTCTGGGAAGGACATGGCTTTTGTAGTTCGGACTGGACTGTTCCCATGGGGCACAGGGTCAGAGCTGATTTGCATATCGCCATTGTCTAACCCAGGGTGGTGTGGAGTGCAAAAAAACGATGGATTTGGGCCCAGATCTTTGGACTGGGTTGAATGTGTGACATTGATCCACATTCGGTCCATCACCTGTTTTGTTTGCAAGACCGCCATAAGTGCACTGGGGATGCTCAGACGTGGGTCCCAGGCACTCCACACCACTGGAGTCAAGCTAGCCGGGCTGATGAGAGGTGTTACCTCGAAACCGGTCCGGTCCTCGGATGCTTGATTCTGTTCTGGGAAGGACATGGCTTTTGTAGTTCAGACTGGACTGTTCCCATGGGGCACAGGGTCAGAGCTGATTTGCATATCGCCATTGTCTAACCCAGGGTGGTGTGGAGTGCAAAAAAACGATGGATTTGGGCCCAGATCTTTGGACTGGGTTGAATGTGTGACATTGATCCACATTCGGTCCATCACCTGTTTTGTTTGCTATATTTAATGTTGGCATTGAAACGTCGTCGACGCCCAAACACCCTATGCACCAGACTCAAGCTATAACACATTGTGCAACGGTGTTAAATGATTAATTTGTGTCTGTCTATACTGAGTACAAGTGTACAGACCCATTTTGGCTTGCCTTTTGGCCAATTCTGTGTTTGTTGTTCTGTCTTGTGTTCTGTGGGTCACGGCTGTGCCCACTTGTCATCTGAATGTTTTATTTGATACTACTTTTGAAAAATATTATGAAAATAAATTCTTGTCCGGCTGGACAAAAGACGTACATTCTATTCTAGTGTATGGTTATCTATCACACTGTATTCTCCCTGAATAGGGACCACTGTTCTCTATAACACCACAGGTCTCGGCGGCCGGCCCAGTAGTGGAGGCTTAGCCGGGACCCTATGAGCTCTCTCAAGCGTGAAAAAGGGAGACAGGCCCTCTGGTGCGACCACTGTCCTGAGCCAATCTTCTAAGTAGGCCAGCATGTCCCCCCCCTCCACTTTCTAGACGTAGGCTTACGATACAGTTTGCTTGCTAGGTGACCATCTTTGGGGAAAATGAGTAGATCTAAAAAAGGAAGTTCCTTCTCACCATATTCCACTGTGAACCTAAGAAATTGGTTCTGAGAGTTCAGCCAACGTTGGAATGCAAGTATAGAAGCAGTGTCTCCACGCCATACTACTAGCACGTCATCAATATATCTCTTCCACAACACCGTTTGTTGGTAATACAGGTTGTTGTGGTCGAGGACATATTGTGTTTTAAAGAGGTGGACGTACAAATTTGCCAGGCTGGGGGCAAAAATGCTCCCCATAGAAGTGCCTGATGTCTGGAGGTACAGAGTATCTTCAAATTGGAAAAAGTTTTCCGTCATAGCAAGTCTTGCTAGCTCCATAATGAAATTGATCGGTGTGATACTTTCATGAGTATTAGCTTCCAAAAGACCCCTCACGGCCTGCAAAGTTTCTTCCTGCGGTATGCAGGTGTATAGGGATTCAACGTCGAAACTAACAAGAATGGGTATTATTCCACACTCTTCTTGCTCTCCTTATACAAACTACTTATGAATCTACTGGTTCTTTGTAGCTTTCTCTTTAGACCCTTAGCATCCCTGTTGTGTTTAAGCATGGGCGTAAAATCCGTTCCGCTCGTTCCTGCAAAATCCGCAAATTCGCACACAGCGGATTTTTTTTTTCTTGGTGATACAATTTTGCGGCGCGCGGCGTTTACTTACCGTCATTCATCGTTTGCCGAGTTATTTTTCTTGATATTTTGCGAGTGCTGCGCCATTTTGGATCTTGCTGCGGGATCCCGCGGGAATTTGGCAAGCGCGATTACGTAATCGCGGCTTGCCAACTTGTACAGCGAGAGTTTGTCAACGCGAGTACGCCGTGATCACGTATCGCGGTACTTCGCAATTGCGAGCTTGGAGATGCGGCGAGCAGCAATAATCTCGCACTCGCAAAAATACAAAATTTGCAATTCTGCACAAGAAATCCACCAGCAAGCAGCATAAACCTTCTGGAAATGATGATTTTTATCTGAATAACTCCTCAGGTTGACATTTGCCTGCACTTTTTTTGCGAGGAGTCCATTTTGGGGAGGGGGGGGGTGGGAGGAAGGAAGTGCCCCACAGTCTTCAACTTCCTGTTCCTGTCCAGCAGGCTCCTCCCAGTGCTTTGTCCATCTCCTGGTCACTTTTCATTTGGATCTGGAGCTAGAAGGATTACTTTTTGTGGATGCTGCTGGATATTTGGATTTGAGGCCTTTTTGACTTTCTTTGGATCACTTTTGGATTAGAAATTTCACAAGTAAGTTTGTTTGGGGCATTACAGTTGCTGCAACTACAATTTTGGAATTTTCGATTTTTGGGCTGTTTTGGGGCCTTTTGCCCAGGGGTACTCAGTGGTGGGTGGACTGAGTCTTTCTGTGGGGTGTCTTGAATTCAAACATCATGGAGGGCATGGATGGAATGGGATTGTGCTGATTTTTCAGTGATTTTCGTTTTTTTGGGCTGTACTTGTGGCCTTTTCACCAGGGGTAGTGAGTCTTGCATGGGCCTAGTCTTTCTGTGGGGTGTCTTGAACTTAAACATCATGGAGGGCATGGATGGAATGGGATTGTGCTGATTTTTCTGTGTTTTTCGATTTTTGGGGGTGTTCATGGGGAGGGACAGGCCATGTGGCTGGGGGCCATTTTGAGTGCTGCTACAGGCCCTGGCCATGTGCTGGGAGGCAAGTGGCCATTTTGAATGCAGGCAGTGTTGTTAGGCCTGCAACCATTTTGCCTAGTTTTCAACCTTTATGCCCAGGGGTAGTGAGTCTTGCATGGGCCTAGTCTTTCTGTGAGGTGTCTTGAATTTAAACATCATGGAGGGCATGGATGGAATGGGATTGTGCTGATTTTTCAGTGATTTTCGTTTTTTTTGGGCTGTACTTGTGGCCTTTTCACCAGGGGTAGTGAGTCTTGCATGGGCCTAGTCTTTCTGTGGGGTGTCTTGAACTTAAACATCATGGAGGGCATGGATGGAATGGGATTGTGCTGATTTTTCTGTGTTTTTCGATTTTTGGGGGTGTTCATGGGGAGGGACAGGCCATGTGGCTGGGGGCCATTTTGAGTGCTGCTACAGGCCCTGGCCATGTGCGGGGAGGCAAGTGGCCATTTTGAATGCAGGCAGTGTTGTTAGGCCTGCAACCATTTTGCCTAGTTTTCAACCTTTATGCCCAGGGGTAGTGAGTCTTGCATGGGCCTAGTCTTTCTGTGGGGTGTCTTGAATTTAAACGTCATGGAGGGCATGGATGGAATGGGATTGTGCTGATTTTTCAGTGACTTTCGTTTTTTTGGGCTGTACTTGTGGCCTTTTCACCAGGGGTAGTGAGTCTTGCATGGGCCTAGTCTTTCTGTGGGGTGTCTTGAATGTAAGCATCATGGAGGGCATGGGATTGTGCTGATTTTTCTGTTTTTTTCCGATTTTTTTGGGGGTGTATAACTGAAGTGATGTTCCTCTGTCTTCCATTGCTTTTAGGTGCACAAGACTCAAGAGAACCACCAGTGCAAGGAAGAAGTCCTGCAGCGGTGTGTGTGCAGCATAACGTCACGCGACGTCACGTCTGGCCTCAGACAACTCTGCAACTCGTGCAACTGCGGCCTGCTGCTCTGAAGAAGATGGCCCCAAAAAAAGGTCTCCGTAGCTCCTCTAGCAAGAAAGTTGCTAGTAAGGAGCAGAAGAAGCAAGTTACCAAGGAGGCTGGTGTGCCGGCCGCCACGTTTTTTGGGAGTAAAAAAAAAAGTATGCCTGCAGCAGCAGCGGGATCTGCTGGGGACCAAGCTGGGAGCAGCACCCCCGCTCCATTGGGCTCAGTGCCTCCACCACCACGCCAACTTAAGTCAAAGCCCTTGAGTGCTTCAGAGGCAGTGAGTGTACTTCTTCAATCACCATCGACCAGTGATGTTGGCTCATCGCAAGAAAGTAGCAGCAATGTCCCTGAATCAACACAGGTTGTTGTAACTCCTCTGACAAGTGTTGAACAACCACAGCCGCAACAACAACAACATGTGCAAGTACAAGCCCAAGTACATGTGGAAGGAGAGGCAGCGCAAGGAGATGCGCAAGCAGAGGTGCATGGAGGGTCACAAGTGCCCACAATAGTTGTTCCTCCCGAAGTAGGGGCACATCAGGAAATTGACAATCAAACCGAGGTATCATTTGAGGAAGCCACTCCTCCTGATGATCATTCATTGTCTTCCACATCCCTAGCAAGGAAAAGATCAAGGGGGGTGTCTACATCTTCTTCAAGCCCACCTCCTTCTGATAATCTGGATGAAGATTGGGAACCATCACGGCAGTCTGAGAGTGAGGCACACCATGATCGGACAAAGATACCTAAGCGTAAAGGAAGGTCGTCAAAAAACTCATAGCTATGGAGTGTGATGAGGCTCAACAAGAAGTGACGGATACTGCTGCTGATGAAGCCTCTCACGACGACGAGCCAGTCATCATAAAGGTCACTGCAGCCCCAGCGGGCATGCAGCAAAGAGACATTTTGACCCTATCCCGAGAAGCTGCTGAGCGTGATGATGATGTCGACGAGGAGGCAATGGAAAGACAACAATCATTGGATTTGGAGTTAACTAGTACACCAACAGCTACTGCTTCCATATTTCTTCCTCGCAAGAAGGGACCTCCATCCACCTCGACCTCAATTAGTGGTGGTGAAAGTGCAAAACGTACTGAAGTTCGGCAATCCACATCCTCCACTTCATCTGGCATTAGCAGCAGGACCACCACCACCAGTATCGCCGCCTCCTCCGGCCCCCAAAAAATGAAAACGTAGCCATTTGTAGCATGTGTAAGCTTCGAGTTAGTCGTGGTAAGTTTGGTTCCAACTATGGTACCGGAGGCCAGAGAGGTCATCTTGAAAGAAAGCACGCTGTCAAATGGTTTGCGCACCTACAGGCGATCAAGGAAGCCCGAATTGCACGTAATGCTGTTTCATCTGATGATGACGAGGAGGAAGAAGACGTGTCAAACCCTTCACTTACACCCAGTACCCCTGTCAGCAGCACACCCCATGTGAGCCACACTAAGAGTGTGGGAGAGAGTGATACACCAATGCGAAAAAGTTCATCAGCGAGCGTAACTGGGTCGAAGATATCATCATCATCATCCCATAAATCCTTGGTCCAGGGCAACATTAAAGAGATGTTGTTTACAGAAGCGCAATATGAACGCAACCACCCACTGACGCATCTGTATAACACTAAGCTGGCTAAAATGCTAGCTCTGGACCTTCTCCCTTTTTCTTTTGTAGAAGGGGTTGGTTTTCTAGAATTAGTGGCAGCGCTCTGCCCTAAATGGAAGGTTCCTAGCAGGTTCTATTTTGCCCGAGTTGCGGTTCCAGCACTACATGAAGATGTTCTGGAGGTGATTGGGGCAGCTTTGCAGAAGAGTGCTGTTCACACTGTACATCTGACAACAGACATGTGGACCAGTGGCGCAGGCGCTGATTACATGTGCATCACTGCACACTGGGTCTCTTTTTCAGGGGTTAAAGCAAAGCTAAACACAGGTGTTGACCCGGACAAAGTTTTTAAAGCTGCTCGGAAACATGCAACACTAGCCATGTTTGGTTTGGAGAAACGTCACACAGCAGAAAACATTTTGGATGTGTTTAACGCAGAGGTCCTTGACTGGCTGTCCCCAAAAAAACGCCAGGTTGGTTATGTTTCCACGGATAATGGCGCCAATGTAGTTAAGGCCATGCAGCTGGGTGACTATTTCAGAGTGCCGTGTTTGGCGCACTGTATAAACCTGGTTGTCAAAAAATTCTTGAGTGATAAAGGCAGTGCAGCGTACAGGGTAGTGGACACCTGCCGAAAAATGTGCAAACATTTCAGCCATTCTTTTAAGGCCCGGAAGCATCTGAGGAGCCTGCTATATGAACGTCAAATGCCAGTGAAAGCACTCATCCAGGAGGTGGCAACACGTTGGAACTCAACCTTCTACATGCTTGAGCGTCTGTATGAGCAGTATACGGTACTCGATCACTATTTCTTAACACAGGGTACAGCTCAGAAGGAGGACCTGAGGATGGGTGCGGCGCAATGGGTCATAGTTAAAAGCCTGACACGCATGCTTTGTCCTTTTGAGTTCTTCACGCGTGCAGTCAGCAAGGAGGACTGTAATTTGGGAAAAGCTATCCCATTGTTGTACATGCTGGAGCACCAACTGAAGGAGGTGTGTTCTGTGTTTTAAAAAGATGAAGAAAACCAAGACCCTTTTGTTCTGGTGGAGAAATTATTAGAGCACCTACAATGTGATGAACGTCTTAAAATGATCCACTCAAACCAGCATTACATTTGTGCTACTATTCTGGATCCACGCTACAAAAAGGCGCTGGCAGGCCAAGCATTCTTTCCTTTTGCTGATGAAGATGTTACAAAGTACAAACAGTGGATAGCCTCCTCAGCCAAGAGGTTTGAAAGAGAACGGCAGCAAATTGAAGGAAAAGGCAGTACATCAGCATCAGCAGGCCATCCCCAGTCACAACAATCCACTTCTGCACCTGTGGCTGCGGCACAAGTGACCTCTCAGCCGTTAAAGAGACCGGCAACCGGATCATCTGCACCACCAGACACAACAGTAACATTGGAGGCTGAAGAGGATTGGCTAGCTCGGCTTGGGTCTGGTTCTCAAAAGGTCACAGCAGCAGCTAAGCAAAGTGGAGGAACCTTGGAGGAGAACCTTGAGTCGATGGTGAAGGACTATCTGAATGACTCAACAGAGGTCTATGTTAATGCTGACCCATTGGCGTATTGGCATGGGAAAAAAGAATTGTGGCCACAGCTCTCCAACCTGGCTTTAAACTACTTGTCTTGCCCACTCGCAAGCGTGTCTTCTGAATGTGTTTTCAGTGCTGCTGGTGGCATTGTAACTTCCAAACTGAGCCGCCTCTTGCCCAAAAATGTGGAGAGGTTAACAATGATCAAGATGAATCAGCACCTCATACCACCAGATTACAGAGTACGAGAAAGCACGCCGGATGAAGACGAGGTGGACAGCAAAATAGATGAGGGAATTTCTTCTCTGTCAGGTGACACTGAGCTCACCCTGCCTGAATTCGCAGAGTATGATGACGAAGCCTTATTCTTATTCGTGGACCGTGCCACCAAGCCCTGAAAATGAGACAATGAATCAATAACTTTCTCTTTCGTCCTTATTCACTTTTATTCCTGTGTGTCTGTCTTTCTTTGTTGTGCACAGTTAATATAATTCAAACTTTAATCACCTAATCACAAAAACAAGCCCATCAGCAGAACTGTCTTCACTTGTTTGCCTATTGATTTGAAGGTGCCGCAGTCTGCATTCCTCAAGTTCACAGGTTCAGAAGAACATGCTCCTCTATCCTCCTCCTCCAGACTCCTATTTCCATCAAAGCAGAGGGCTGGTTTACGCCCAATAAAGAAAGACTCAGCACTTGTGGGGGTGTTGTTCTACCTCTTTGCGGGTGAGTTGACGGCTCTGGGGCCATTGCTGGGAAGCTCTAATACCGGATAAAAGTGGTTTGGACCAAATCCGAGGCGGAAATGTTTTTGTGTTTTTGCTAACTTGCTTGCCTTTGAGGTGCTCTTAGGGGGGGTTCCGTCTGTTTGTGGGTGAGTTTCGGGGTCTGTGAGCACTGCTGGGACACTCTAATCTTGATTGCATTTGCTTTTCAGGAAATCTGTGGTGGTAAACCGGACTTATGGCCTAGCTACACAGCGCGTTTGGACCGAAGGCCGAGAAATATTGTAAGTATGAGATTTTGCTTTTGGCCTGTTTGGGGGTGTTATGCTTTTTGGCGGGTGGGTTGGCGGGTCTTGGGGCATTCCTGGGAAGGTCTAATACCGGATAGAAGTGGTTGGGACAAAATCCACGCTGATTTTTTTTGGCTATTTCTGACATTTTGCTCAATGTAGCGTTTTCGGGGGCCTGTTTGAGGGGCGTAATGGTGTTTGTGGGTGGGTTTCGGGGTCTGGGAGCACTGCTGGGACACTCTAATCTTGATTGCATTTGCTTTTCAGGAAATCCGTGGTGGTAAACCGGACTTATGGCCTAGCTACACAGCGCGTTTGGACCGAAGGCCGAGAAATATTGTAAGTATGAGATTTTGCTTTTGGCCTGTTTGGGGGTGTTATGCTTTTTGGCGGGTGGGTTGGCGGGTCTTGGGGCATTCCTGGGAAGGTCTAATACCGGATAGAAGTGGTTGGGACAAAATCCACGCTGATTTTTTTTGGCTATTTCTGACATTTTGCTCAATGTAGCGTTTTCGGGGGCCTGTTTGGGGGGCTTCCTGGTGTTTGTGGGTGCGTTTCGGGGTCTGGGAGCACTGCTGGCTATGGATACTTTACTTTGCAAGAGGTTTGAAGCAAATCCATGGTGGCAGAGGGGAGTTAGGGCCTAGCTGCAGAGCGCGCGCGGAGTGATTTGGGAAATTTGCAAAAAAGTGACTGTCCCCATTTTTGTACTTTTGCTCTTTGGCTGTTTGGGGGTCTTCTACTCGTTTTCTCCTGGGTTGACGGCTCTGGGGCCATTGCTGGGAAGCTCTAATACCGGATAAAAGTGGTTTGGACCAAATCTGAGGCGGAAATTTTTTTGTGTTTTTGCTGACTTGCTTGCCTTTGAGGTGCTCTTAGGCGGGGTTCCGTCTGTTTGTGGGTGAGTTTTGGGGTCTGTGAGCACTGCTGGGACACTCTAATCTTGATTGCATTTGCTTTTCAGGAAATCCGTGGTGGTAAACCGGACTTATGGCCTAGCTACACAGCGCGTTTGGACCGAAGGCCGAGAAATATTGTAAGTATGAGATTTTGCTTTTGGCCTGTTTGGGTGTGTTATGCTTTTTGGCGGGTGCGTTGGCGGGTCTTGGGGCATTCCTGGGAAGGTCTAATACCGGATAGAAGTGGTTGGGAAAAAATCCACGCTGAATTTATTTTGGCTATTTCTGACATTTTGCTCAATGTAGCGTTTTCGGGGGCCTGTTTGGGGGGGCTTCCTGGGGTTTGTGGGTGGGTTTCGGGGTCTGGGAGCACTGCTGGCTATGGATACTTTACTTTGCAAGAGGTTTGAAGCAAATCCATGGTGGCAGAGGGGAGTTAGGGCCTAGCTGCAGAGCGCGCGCGGAGTGATTTGGGAAATTTGCAAAAAAATGACTAAGTCCCCATTTTTGTACCTTTGCTCTTTGGCTGTTTGGGGGTCTTCTACTCGTTTTCTCCTGGGTTGACGGCTCTGGGGCCATTGCTGGGAAGCTCTAATACCGGATAAAAGTGGTTTGGACCAAATCCGAGGCGGAAATTTTTTTGTGTTTTTGCTGACTTGCTTGCCTTTGAG
Source organism: Lissotriton vulgaris (assembly GCF_964263255.1). Classification (NCBI taxonomy): domain Eukaryota; kingdom Metazoa; phylum Chordata; class Amphibia; order Caudata; family Salamandridae; genus Lissotriton; species Lissotriton vulgaris. Next base: position 1,514,350,017 of record NC_141687.1, on the reverse strand, counting down.
GTGCTCTTAGGGGGGGTTCTGTCTGTTTGTGGGTGAGTTTTGGGGTCTGTGAGCACTGCTGGGACACTCTAATCTTGATTGCATTTGCTTTTCAGTAAATCCGTGGTGGTAAACTGGACTTATGGCCTAGCTACACAGCGCTTTTGGACCGAAGGCCGAGAAATATTGTAAGTATGAGATGTTGCTTTTGGCCTGTTTGGGGGTGTTATGCTTTTTGGCGGGTGGGTTGGCGGGTCTTGGGGCATTCCTGGGAAGGTCTAATACCGGGTAGAAGTGGTTGGGACAAAATCCACGCGGAAAAGCCTTTTGGCACTTTTTGTAACTTAGGGTTTGTTAGGGTTAGCCCTAGCAGCAGGATTGCATGTGTTTCGGGGTGTTCTAGATTTTTGCAACTGAGTTCTGGGGTCTTAGAGCACTCGTGAGAATGTGTAATTTTGGTTGCAAGTCATTTGAAGAAAATCCATGGTGGGAAAGGGGGGATTTGGCATAGTTAAAGAAAGCCTTTGCCACTATTCTTAACTTAGGGTTCGTTAGGGTTAGCAGTATTTCTATTGCATGTGTTTGGGTGGGGGTGTTTTCGAGTCTTGGAGCGATGCTCGCTATGGATACTTTTGCTTGGTTGCTTGCAAGTGGTTTGAATGCAATCCATGGTGGGTAAGGGGGTATTTGGGCCTACTTTTACTTTCAAAGTACGCTTTGTCACCAGTTTTCTGCTAGGCCTCGTTTTTTGAGATTTGATTGGGGGTCTTCTACATTTTTGCGACTGGCTTTAGTAAGGGTCTGGGTGGGAGCACTGCTGGGAAGATCTAATTTTGTTCTAAAACACAGTTTACAGTACACCTAGCTTGAGGGGAAAGATCTGCTACATTAATTTGCCTATACTTATTCATCCTTCAAAAGGTGACTCAGACAGAGTACGCACTTTCAAAAATATTGTACTGTCTACTAGGAAAATCAAAGTGTGACTTTTTGCACTCCACAGCCTACATACCTTATATTTATTTATCAGTGGTGTTGTAATATTATATCACTTCCTGTTTTTCGTTGAATAATTACAGGCCGGGTTTCAGTCTGTGCAATGGGGAAAAAAGGATGGAGTCAGGCTTCACATTAGCGAGCCGCAATTCAGCATCCGCCAGGCAGGCAGTGGACAGGGTGTCTTCTGGTCACCAACAACATTGATGGACGAAGCGTCAGATGGAATGGAGGAGTGCCGCTAATAAGAGGAATTTTTTTTGCATGCAACTTACTTACCAAATTCAACAGGACAACTACAACAACATACAGATACAGTATCCATTGTGTTTTTCTATGACTGTGACTGCATTTCTTGGATCTCTCTCTGCTTCTAAATTGATCCCTTAACACATCACTTAGTCCACTCCACTATCACATCTGCACCACACATAGTCATTTGTAAGTGCTCCTACGTAATTCGCAAGTCGCAGCACGCCCCAGCCCGTAGAGGACTGGGATGGCCCCAATGATGAAGCATGTCACCAAGGGGCAACCCTGGTGAGTGAGGGGACACCTAGAAAAAGAGCAATTTCTCCTTTTCTATCTACTATACCTTCCAGACCAACCCCATTGAGTGTTGTGAATGGATTTATAGTGACCAGCAAGGCTCTCAGGTATCTGGCAACAGAGACCTTATGTTGAATATAGTTATCAATAATTCCACACACGCCCTGTACTGTCGCATTCTTTCTTCCACAGTTGTCGAAAGTACAACTTACTTTTCACTGACATGCATGCAGTAGTACATGCACTTTCAAAGATTGATGGATAGGTTTGTACCCAAATATTTGTTTATGTTCACAATTGTTTGTCCATGCTGTGCTTTTTTTCTTGTCTCCCAAAACCTTTCCCAAAAACCCCCATACCCATCCATTTTTCAAACCCTAACCCTCTTCCCCCGGGCGGTGTGGTTTTGATTGATGTGTGACTAAATTACAGCAATAAATCCACACACTTGCTGGGGAGGATAAGGTGATAGCAACAGGCTGGTGAAGAAATCCGAGGATATATTCTTACTCTGCTTGACAAAGACCCATGGCTAATGTCAAAGAACTTCAACCGAATTAGTAGTTATACTTTACCATTTGTTAGGCTACAATGTGGCACTAAACTAGCAAAAGAAGGGTTGGAGCAAAGTGCCTGCACCTGTCGTAGTCAGTGACTCCTGAGTAATGTGATGGTGCTTGAGAAACCTAGGAACACAACCCTATAAGTTCCTTTCAAGGACAAAAGTCCTAAACAAAACAACATACACTGTGGAATCAGCACCCATCAACAAAGTACTTCTTGATAATTGCAAATAATGTCCTCTGAAGCAATAAAAAACATCCGTATCAAATGAACAGGACCGAGCTTGGCAAACGTATGTTTTCAATCCTTTATTTTGTTTTCACGGTAGACAAATGATCCAATTCACAATGGATTTTCTTTTTCTCTTTTCTAGCTAACGCGTTTCGTCGCATTTACTGAGACGTCTTCAGGGCTCAAACACCTGTCTTTATGGTAAGTGATATGGGCTGGCGAATTCTTAGTATGCACGCGAAACTTGTAAGAGATCTGTCATATCCTATAAGTATTCAGGAATGACTCGGAAGTGGCATGGTGACCTGCTAGAAGAACAGCGTGGATTCGAAACGCCATTTCGAATCCACGCTGTTCTTCTAGCAGGTCACCATGCCGCTTCCAAGTAATTCCTGAATACTTATAGGATATGACAGATCTCTTACAAGTTTCTCGCGCATACTAAGAATTCGCCAGCCCATATCACTTACCATAAAGACAGGTGTTTGAGCCCTGAAGAAGTCTCAGTAAATGAGACGAAACGCGTTGGCTAGAAAAGAGAAAAAGAAAATCCATTGTGAATTGGATCATTTGTCTACCGTGAAAACAAAATTAAGGATTGAAAACATACGTTTGCCAAGCTCGGTCCTGTTCATTTGATACGGATGTTTTTTATTGCTTCAGAGGACATTATTTGCAATTATCAAGAAGTACTTTGTTGATGGGTGCTGATTCCACAGTGTATGTTACAATGTGGCACTGTTCTAGTGTACTGTCACCTGCTATATTCTCTATTGTACCGTTGTATTGCTCAGGAGGACAAACCAGATTTCATTTTCTTTTTTTTCATAGGCATGCAACTGCCACTGTGTCACACCACTAGTACCACCGCTATGAGAAAATTTCATCCGCCCAGGATTGCCAACCTTAATCGCCATTTCCTGTGGAGCCAGCCCTGTGCCTAGCCCTACTTTGAAACACAAATTACAGGTAATATAAGCGTTTGGTGGGAGGGAGTATAATGGAGTATTAGGAGAGACGAGAGACTGACGGTAGTACTACTAAAGTCCTAGGACTCTTGTTTGGGCATTTACACTTAAAGGAAGAAAATGGAACTAAACTTTCAGGAAAACAAAGTTACTGTTAAACCCCCACCCACCAGGCAAGCAGTAAAAACAGGTATGGTCAGATAAAGTTTCAAAAAGTATATTTTTATAGCCCTAACAAAATAATCTCCCCCAAGACCCTCTCTAACCCCAACGGTTGTCCTTTAAAAGTCCCAAACCCAACTCCCGATTCCCACCCCCCCAAAAGTCTCTAAAAAAGGGGCAAGGGACACTATGGGTGGATGCTGTTTACTTTTTGGGCCAGGGCATCATGCTCCTCGCGGAGCAAGGCGTGCTCTAAGCGGAGCCCCTCCAACACGTTGGTAACGTGGTGGAGCTCCTGCTGAAGGCGGGACACCCTCAGGGTACTGCGGCGCTGGCGTGCCTTGCAGTGGCTGTGAGATGCAGCTGTTGTCCTTGCTGCTTGGCGTCGGCGTTTGGCTTTGGCAGCCCGGCTCAGTCTGGCTGGAGCACTGTGCTGAGTGGCAGCCCGTGGGGGCACGGAGGACGATGCAGCCGACGTTGTTGTCGTGGTCGACTGCACACTTTCGTCGTCCTCCAGGGCCACCAGCCGCCGATATTCTGCAACAGTGGCATCGATCCTCCGTTGCCGGGCCGCTCTAGCCAGCTCCTTCCTCCTTGTTCGTTTGGAAGGAGCATCTATATGAAGAAAGAAAGACATAGTCTGTAACCAATGCTCTTAAAGATTAACTCAATCATTCAGCAGAAATTTGTGTTGCAGTACAACTAGCAACTTGCAAGCGCATTACATAACTATTGAGGCCAGTATCTATCTAACCTCCCACTTCTTCATCCTTGCTCTAACATTAGTGGGAGTTTAAGGAACAAATTCTACGAGCACTATGGACTTCCATTGGAGTCGACTATGAAAGTACACCAGTCTTCTTCTTCTTCTTGTCTCTTGTTTAGGAAAATTGGTACGTTATCTTCTACAAGCCGGCATAATGCCAGCGCAGTGAACTTGCACCCGAGAAAAAGAGACGCACGCCATGATGAGTGACCTAGACTTGCGTTACTGTACCGGTCCAGTACATGCAGGTGGTGAAGCTCTTACTTTTCTATTACGGGTGGCACTGAGAATACTCTGTTACAAGGGCTACTGCTTAATTAATTTAACTTTCACCCTACAGTGCAAATGAGTACTAGAAATGAAAAATGAAGAAGATAAATAATCTGATTATCTATCACTTCACATGGAATGTTTTTGCTTACATATGGGATGACTTTAGGTGCTTTGCTTTTTATTGAGTGACCAGTGATACATCCACACATGAATGACTGAGTACTACTAAACTTATTAAGAGAGGTAGGGAGTGGCCACCGTAATAACCGGATCTATGCTGTGCTTGCAATACAAACTACTGCTACTATTGATGGTAGTATTTGGACAAAATTACAACTTCTTTTCCTTGCCTTTCCTACACTGGAACGGACGTGCGGGTGCAGTGTTACATGCTCTTCAAAGTTACACTTAGTTCATCCACTGACCGTCTTCTCTCTCTAGATCATGGGTACTCACAAACTTTCTCTCAGGGGCTAAATTTACAGTGTAGTTTGTGGCCGAGGGCCGCACTGGTGGGGGCGGAGTCAGAGGGGGTGGGGCTAAAGCAAAACGAAAACTTGTGACCATGAGGTTGCACACAGGTCCCTGCAGCAGATGCCTTCATCCACTGAGCCACCAGACCCAGCATTTACATACATCTCTCTCCCTCCTGCTCTCCCTCCTGCCCTCCCTCTCCATCTCTCTCTCCCTCCTGCCCTCCCTCTCCCTCCCCCTCTGTCATCTCACTGTGTGTGTGTCTGTCTGTGTCAGCCTTCAGCCCGGGCTGAGACAGCTTCCTCAACGCGCACACACAGACAGCCACACCAAAGTACTTAACAGGTCTTTAAAAGACCATTAACATATTATTGAGGCTTTGTTTGTTGTAGCGCCCCTGCATCTCCACCCTGACAATCACTGCTTGCCCGGCCCCACAGAGCAGAGGCTTTGTTCTATTTCACCTCTTTGTGGCCCTGCATCTCCACTCTGCTCTGTGGGGGCCGGGGGAGCAGTGATTGTCTGCAAGGTCTGCGCACCGCCAAGGAAGGCTGGCCGGGCCGCCACCGGCCCGCGGGCCGTACTATGAGTACCCCTGCTCTAGATACACATATGCTATATAAGAGTCAGATAGTAGCATGATCCAGGTATATGGACACATACAGTTTCTGTGTCATGAGGAAAACTGAATTTTATATGGCCAAGTATGTCCCCTATCGTGTACCCCAACGTTCAATGTATGTGCATGACATCCATGCATTTTCCCTCCATGGCCGAAAATAAAGACGCATTTGCATTTGCGTCCAACGTTAACATGTCATCTACCAAGTCCTCCATGAAAGCAACATTAATTTGGTTTTTAGGCCTATGTTGCCAACGTCTTTACATGATGCATGTTTAAAGATGCACACGTTTTTCTGGCTCAGCCGAGCCAGGCCCTGAATTCAGGTTCCGAACCTCTTCTGTCTCTGAAAGCTGCAGTTTAGGTATGCATCCCTGACCTCTACCTTACTTCCTGCCCAGGCAAGTGGTGCCCGGCTCGGCCTGGCCTGCCTGCCAAGACGGTATTTTGCCTACAGTTATCTGCTCAGCCTCCGCAAAAACACATTCCAGTCTTGTGAAATAGGTAAACATATTCCCGGCTACAGAGCAAAGGGCCCGGCCTTCCTGTCTCCTTACAAGTAATTTACTGCACCCGTTGCCATAGTAGGCCCATGGCCCTGCGCATTGCACGAAGAAACGTATGCACCCACTAGCATTCAGTGATGAATGGCCTCTGCCCGAGAGACCTTTTGCTTCAGACAACACATCCTCCAAACACAAGGTATCAGATATGCTATAGGTGCAGGTCGTTCTGACATCCCAGACACCAGACTCCTCTACTAGTGCTAAAGTCAAGTCCCCCAGCTCTCCCCAGTTACACGTCAATACCACGTCATGCTCAGTTGCGCGCGCATATGTGGTAAAGGTTTCTGCAGACTCAGCAGATTTCCTCTATGCATCCACCCACCTATGACACTTCTGTGACGCCTCCAGAACACACCTCCGTGTACGCCCTATTACACGCCTTCGTTTACGCCCATATGCTCTTATCTTTCTCTTTTCACTTGTCACGCCTATTGTATTCAATGCAACTGTTCAGTTTTACTATATATATATTGTGTGATGTTAATAAAATGTTGAATATCCCTTCCTGAACCCTAGTGGTGATGGAACCCGATGTCCAGTGACTCGAGCCACTTAATTAAAGCCCGTATGACTCAGATACCACGGACTCTGCCTCTCATTTATTGAGCTATCCTTATTGTCATTTAATGTATAGAAAAATAGTTCCGGTAATTTTATTTACCACATAATCTGGCGCCCGAATAGGGACCCTCCCCTTCCCCACGCGCTGGCGATGTAACGCAGGCCCCTGACCCCTTCTGCAGCCGTGACGGACCCCTTCCTGTGCACACACGTGGGTTTTCCTGCTAACTCCCTCAGGCCCACGGAGGAGACGGAGACTGCGGTCCAGCATCTAGACGAGGCGGTGAGGAATGCGGAGAGTCCCGACCAGAGCCCAAGCCGAGAGAGCAAGGTCCGAGGTATCCGGAGGCCCACCTGTTCCGAGGCGCATGCGTAGTAGCAGTCAGACGCCGTAGCAGTCCAGTCCAGTCCAGTGTCGAGTTTCCGAGGCCTTCAGTTTTGCTTCCCGGTGAGTACCGTTATTGGGAACGCATCTAGACGGGTTCATTAAATTGTGCCCGGTCAAGACGGGTCTGGGTACACAGACCCGGTCCAGACGTGTTCACTCAGGTGGATACGGTATGACGTGTCTCTTTATGGGACCGGTATGTCTGTACTGCTTTAGCAGTGCATCCAGTAATTCAGTATTCTAGTATTGTCTCTCGAGATTTTCAGAATTATGTTTTTCTATGTACTAGATAGTATCTGTTCGAAATGTTTTTAATGTATTTAATGTCGTGGTATGAATGATTGTTTGCAATTCATTACTGTGTTTATTGTGTTCACGTTCAAGTCAGTTAAAATATGCCGCTGTTTTCGAAATTACGTCAGATAGGAACCAGGAAAGGGATACTCGAAGAAGCAGTTCCCGTCCCGCCTAGGGACACTCCCGGACATTTTATGTACCACAAGCATGGCTTAGATGCCATACTGTACTTAGACTTATGGGCGGACTACACCAAAGATCTGGAAGAGAAATATAGATGGCCTGTTTCAGGGACATGGGATGCTGATTGCATCATGAGAGTAGAAGAAGCATTGTAGAAAAAGAAAGCCAGACAATCCCAGAAAGATGCCATAGAATTGTGGCGTAAAGAAGCACATAAAAGAACAGAGAAAGAAATTAGGAAAGCAGAGATAAGTAGGGAAGCATCAGAAAAAGCCCAAGAAAAAGGATTACTAGAAGAAGGTGAACGAGTTAAAGCAGAACAATTAGACAGACAAAGAAATGCCCTTATTATTTATTTTTATTTTATTTTATCAATTTATAGGGCGCAACAGCTACCCAAAAAGGGTTTCCCGGTGCCTAGACACAGCTAGATTGAGGGCAGAGAAAGGGAGGTGACTGTTAAGTGGTTATTGTTCATACAGCCAGGTCTTTACAAGCTTTCTGAACCTACAGTAGTTTTCTTCCTTCCGGATACAGGGGGGAAGCGTGTTCCAAAGGGAGGGTCCCAGATAGGCAAAAGATCTGCCACCTGTTCTTGCTCGTTTAAACCTTGGTATGCAGAAACAGGCTGCTGTCTGTGACCGGAGGTTTCTCTTGGGCGTATAGAGGCAGGCAAGAGATTGGAGATATTTTGGTGCTGTTCCTGCTTTTATTCTGAACATGTAATTCAGGGCCTTGAAACGGATTCTGCTCTCGATCCTGAGCCAATGAAGATTCCGACGATGGTTCGAGACTCCGGCGTTCTTCGGGATATTGCAGAGGAGTCTGACCGCAGCGTTTTGCGCTACCTGTAATCGTCCGATCACAGATTATTAAAGGCATGTATCCCCTTCTCTCCGAGGGCCTGCCTAAAGCGACCCCGGAAGTACCCTGTAACTTGCCGCCACCATTGGTCCCGACTAAGCTTCGCCATAAACAGACCGCAGCGGAAATTTTCCTTTCTTCCTACTTAGACGACACTGTCCCAGAGTATGCAAATACTAATCCTCCTCCAAATATTCAACCTCACAACCCTGTTAATAACACGACTCCCCCCACTGTTCCTCCTGCCACTGGTCCTGGCAATCCTTTTAATCCGCCTGTAACCCAGGACCAACCTACTTTACCTACACCTACTTTACCAGCACCAACGTTTCCTCCAGTGCCAGTACACCCTGCAAGCCCCGGTGGCTCACATCTAGGAGCCGCGGGAGGGGGTTTCTCCACCCCTCCTCAAGTGAAACGAATATCATTACGAGATTTAGCACTGGAACAAACGCCAAAGGCAACATACGCAACCCTTAGAAAGAACCTTACTGATTGTATATATGATCCAGTACCGGGTGAGGACTCATTGGTCTTACACTCGCTACGATTAAGACGCGTTACAGATTATTTGATCACTTTACCAGGCATGAGAGAGAAATTGGACAAGATATATCACTTCATTAGAACGGGGGAGGGACCAGAAAGTATATAGGAAGCCTTGGTACACAGAAAGGTGGAAACTCAACGCATGATTTTACAGTTCTTGATAAATTGTTTGATCAGGGAACAAGATCAACCACACAGAGAAGTAACTAAACGTATGTTAACTTGGAGTGATAACATAGCGGTCGGAAAGCATGATAAACAAAGTAGTGTAGAGTCAATGTACAGAAAAATCCGTAAGGAAATTCTAGAGATACGTGAGAAAGAACGGGCCAACGAGAATGAAACCGAGAAAGAGGATGAAGTCTCAGAAGACGATGATATAGAAACTGAGAACGCAGATAGAATAGCGTACGTAGGAAGGGCGAGACCCTTTGACAAACCCATACGCCTAGAATGTAAGAAAAGTTTTCTTCCTCCCATACCAGAACAATGTTCTCTTGAGCATCTATTCCAAGCCACCGATAAAGTACTGAAACAACGAATAGGTTACAGTGAGCTTAGTACCATGCATGAACAGGAACTAGCCCGGTCAGCAGTTCAATGGGCTAGCAATTCTACCATATATAAAGATGACGTAGTGGCTCAAACATTTTTGAATCTTTCCCCAGACGAACAGCGACTAGTTGGTATGTACATGATCCAACATCTCATTACACTGTACGAAAGTCAGCATTCTGATCCAGGTCCCCTATATAATGTATTGGAAGAGTTACTCCTAAATAGATGGAGAGGCCTGGGTACCGATTTAATTAATGCCATTCTAGAACAGCGACACAAATACAGGACTTTCCTGACTCCACATTTCGTTCCTGTTCTACCCCCAGTAAGGAAAACATTTTACATAGACAGACAGAATCCCTTACGAGAAGTTCATCCCGTCCGGGCAACAGGTGGTGAGCTCGAACGAGTATTTGTTTACACCCCCTTAACGAAAATAGAACTATTGGAAATGAAAAAATTAGTGCCCTGTCACGATAAAGATCCAGGAGGGTTCCACCGTGAATTAAAAGATATGCTCCGCATGGGAGAGTATACGTATCCCGATATCATTAAAATGTTAAAGGTACTGTTGCCAGCCGGCATTTACGAAAAACTGAAAGAAAAAGAATGGGAGGTGGGAGAGAAAAAGATTGACTGGGCAGAATTAGAAAATGAAGATAATACACGAATCCCTGGTACTGGTCTCGGGGGAAAAGCCAGAGCATTGCCCGAGTTATTAATACAGGTTTTGCCAAGATTACTAGCCACTAAAAAGGAAGACTGGGATGCCATCTCAGCCTGTAAACAGAAACAAGACGAAGACACTAGTGATTTTTATTCCAGATTCGAGAAATGTTTCATTATCAATAGCGGGCTAAAAACAAGTAGTGAATCATACCCACATCTTTTTGTGACCAAATTAGTAGAGAATTCCTTACCACAAGTTAAAAATAGAGTACTAAAGGTTGAGAGTACCTGGCAAGCTAATACCCCTTCCCAAATGTTACAAATGTTACAGTACCACCAGAACCGAATTAGAGAGGAGCAAGAACACGAAAAGAGACGCATGAAAGACACGAAAATGAAAGTACTAGTTGCTCAGTCTGTCCCAGCTGATAGTCAGAAGAGGGGTACTACACCGACCAGTCATTCTGCAGCTCCTGTAAAAGGGACGTGCAATTACTGTAAACAGCCAGGTCATTATATAAACGAATGTGCCGTTCTGAAACACAATATAGCTACAGGCAAGACGAAAGAAAGACCGCGTCCTCCTAGACAGGAACATGTTCCGCAGAACACGCAACCTCCACAGAATGCCCAACAGACAGTAGCCGTACCCCAGCCCATAGCTGACACACAACAAGTTACACAGCAAATGTACCAGTATGCTCAGTCAGATTATCCAGATTATCAACAGTATTCATGAAACAGCCTAGAGAGGGAGGTTGGCTTGCCCCTTATCGAGGTTCCTGTAGATCAAGAGGGTCCCTATGTACATAGTCAGGTATTAGGGAAAGACAGAAAATTTTTGATTGACACAGGGGCGAGCAGAACTACCATCAGTCATGACGAGGTTCCAGGGGCACCCCTCTCAGGCTCAAGAAATGTTTCCCTGGGATTTTCAGGAAAGCCTATTGTTAACGAAGTGTCAAAGCCAGTTTCCCTAGAAGTTGGTCCATTGTCCCGCACTACAGACTTGTTACTTACGAAATCATGCCCAGAAAACTTGCTTGGTATAAAAACATTGAAAGAACTAGGAGCAGTGATTTGTTGTTCTCCGGAAGGAGTGAGATTGTTTTTACGTGATTTTAAAGGACATTATGTGTTAAGAGATTTTGACCCGAGATTACAGAATGTACCACAGTATTTATGGGCGCAAGGTCTAACTGATGTAGGTTGCATGCACATTACACCATACCGTGTCACTTCGACTGTCCTCCCTTGGACTCAGGAGCATACACTTGCTTTTGACGAATTGAAGAAAGCTCTATGTCAAGCACCTGTTTTAGCGACACCATGTTACAGCAAACCTTTTACACTTTTTGTCACTGAACGCGATGGCACAGCATTATCTGTTCTCACACAAGATCAAGCAGGAAAACACAAGCCTTGTGCTTATTTTTCTAGTACATTGGATCCAGTAGCCCAGGCCTTGTCTGCGTGCTTAAAATCAGTTGCAGCAACAGCTCTAGCTATCAGACAAAGCGATTCCATAGTGTTAGGACATCCCCTGACAGTACAGGTTCCACACTCCGTGGAAGTTCTCTTAAACAGGACACAGAATCAGCACTTGACCATAGCACGACTGACAGGATATGAATTGACACTGTTTCAGCCACACATAGAGATCAGACGTTGCAACATATTAAATCCTGCTACTCTGTTACCCTCGATTACAGCAGACCTTACACCACATGACTGTGTGGAAGTCATTAACACCATAACGAAGCCAAGACAAGACTTGACAGACATTGCATTACCCGACCCAGACCTGACACTTTATGTGGATGGTTCATGTATGAGAACAAGTACAGGAGAGTTAGTGGCCGCATATGCAGTGACCACTGAAACTGAAGTCATAGAAACACATCGTGTTGACACCCTGTCTGCCCAAGCAGCAGAGCTCATCGCTCTGACCCAAGCCTGCATACAAGCCAAGAACCTGAAAGTAAACATATATACAGACTCACAGTATGCATTCGGAGTCGTCCACGACTTCGGAGTCCTCTGGCAAGAGAGAGGTTTTTTGACTTCTCATGGTGCCAAGATACAGCATGGTCCCCTCATTCAAGCACTGTTAGACGCAATACACTTGCCTACAGCCATAGCCATCATGAAGTGCATAGCACATACGGAAGTTACTGACACCATTTCCCAGGGTAACGACCTGGCAGATCGAACAGCCAAGCTTACAGTTCAGACTCATACAGACATTCCAGCTGACACGACAAAGACCGAAGTACCATCACTGACGAATTGCATGACAGTCAGGGATCCCACACAAGATGTACTCGACATACAGACACATGCTACTCCAGACGAAATCAAGAAATGGACTGAACAAGGAGGGGTCCAGACAGGTCAGGGATGGATGACAAAGGGGAAAGCCACATGGTTTCTCCCCGATTCTATGGTTCAAGTTATCATCAATACAGCACATAGTCCAGCACACTTAGGAGAAAAAGCCATGTTAGACAGCATACAGAACCTTTGGTTCAACAAACATTTACGTGCAGCAGCAAAACAGAAAGTGCGTACCTGCATGATCTGTTGTCAGTTCAATCCAGGCAAAGGTATTCCTGTGGAACAAGGTGGATTTCATCCTCCTGACCACCCTTTTGAAGTCCTCCAGATGGATTATATCCAGATGGATCGATGTCGAGGATTCAAGTATGTCCTCGTAGTTGTATGTGCCCTATCCAGATGGACAGAAGCCTATCCAGTCCCAGATTACACTGCCGTGACCACTGCCAAGCAGTTGGTTCGTGAATTCTTCCCGCGATACGGTTTGCCCCGTGTCGTGTACTCAGATAATGGACAGCCATTCTCGTCCGAGCTCATGAAACAGGTATCACTCCTGTTAGGGTACCAGTGGAAATTTCACTGCGTACGACACCCCGAAGCAGCTGGTCTCGTTGAGAGACACAATCAGACTCTGGAAACACGGTTAGCAAAGGTCTGTGCAGACAAAGGTGTAGATTGGATGGTAGCCCTGCCGGTTGCCCTCTTTTACATGCGTATGGTAGCCCATTCCAGAACCGGATTATCGCCTTATGAGATTGTCTTCGGTCGTCCCCCAAATATGTGGGGTACGCCTATGCCGCGTAAGATCACCGATGTTGATAGTAATATGCTGACAGATTACCTGGCTTCCTTGATGTCTGCACTACTCTCTTGTCGTTCACAGGTCGCGGCTGCCTTCCCGGACAACACCCAAGTGAAACCGCATGAAATCGTTCCGGGGATTTTGTTTGGATACGGAATTTTGATCGCTCAAGCCCTTTGGAGCCCAGGTGGCGGGAGCCGAAGCTGGTGTTGATGACCACGAGGACCGCAGTAAAAGTGGAGGGACGAAAAGGCTGGCTCCATTCCAGCCACATCAAACGATTTCATGGACTGTGTCCAGAGACATTTCCCAAGGACTGCCCCGATTCTGATACTGACACTAAACTCCCTCTGCTAGAGAAAACTCCACAGCAGGAGTATAAAGCTAAATTAAGGTCTAGTAAGTCAGACAGCGTTTAATTGTTTAAGTCCCCCTCGGGTGAAGTGGTTAGACAGGTTTTCTGACATGTATGAGATAGACCCAAATAGTGAGAGAGATAGACAGGAAATAATGAAAATGAAATACTGTAAAAATCTACGTAGCAGATGCATCGTTACATTGCTTTTTATGTTTTTTCTGAGTCTTACGATCATATGTATGAGCTGGACGTTACACGTTTTCTTTCCTCCTCTTGGTTCACATGTACATTCTTCTTTCAACGACACCGTAGAACACACATTCAGTGACCTGCCCCCTCACGAACTATCCTATCGCCTTGCACTGTGCAACAACACTTTTATCCGTATGTTACACCATTCTCACCAGACCAGCAATGTCACAAATTGCTGGGTATGTGGCCGACTCCCACCTTACCAGAAAATGAAGGGAGCTCTGCCCCTCTTTCCTTATCCGTTTTCACACAATGGTTCGTGCGGAGCAGGGTTTGCTTTAATGTCCTCACTAGGCAGTAAATCCACAGTTTCCCAGAGCAATTGGATATGGGGAGATCTAAACACAGTTATGAATAAGGCATGTTTCCCAGACGAGGACGGTCTTCCCCAAAGGAAAGGGACCGACCTAGAAAATGAAGTGTATGATTTAGGTAATTTTTCCCTTAACCTCATGATTCTGAACGTCCAGTCCGAGACTAGTTCGAACTTACCGTCTATAACAGTTTTACCAGTAAAAGGTGAATTATGCGTTAGGAAGAATGGTTCAGTACATCTAGGACACAGTGAGTGTAATACTGTGGTCGAATTCAGTGATAAAGGAAAGTCTACTTTCAAAGCTTCCCGTCATTCCTATTTTATTTGTGGTTCAACAGCTTATGTACGTCTGCCCTTAGATTGGGGTGGAACATGTTATATTGCATTCCTACTGCCACCAGTTTTTCTAGCCCCATCCAATTATCATCGAGATACCCATCTTGTACACATCAGACACAAGAGGGGGATCGAGTCCCCAATTGTCGATCAGACTGAGACAACGTGGGAGCAATATACAGATTTCAATAAAGGATTCTTTTTCTTTGTAGGTCCTGTCCAAAATAGTAAACTGATACGCAAATTGACCAGAACCCTTGAAGCAGTAGTGAATGAAACTACTTTTGCCCTAGGTAACCTAACCGAAGAGCAGTCTGCTATGAGACTTGTTGTACTTCAGAACCGCCTTGTTCTTGACGTCATCCTGGCCGATAGGGGCGGAGCTTGTAGAGTGATCAGCTCCAGTTGTTGTATTTTCATTCCTAATAACGCACCATCAGTGTATTCAGCAATAACAAGGCTTCATAATATAGCTCACCAGATGCACCAGAATCCAGGCACCTGGACTTGGTCCGGCTGGCTCTGGAGTGTGATATCAGCCTGCGGATGGAAAGTACTGTCATTCTTAGGACTAGTATTGCTCATAGTATTCAGTTGCTGTCTCTGTCTACAATGTGGCCCAGCGATTTGCGGCCTGTGCGCCACGGCTTGTATTCCCCGTCCACGTTCACGTTCCCGTGCTCGAATGAAAAAAAGACGAGCAAATGATGTTATACGAACAGATAGATGGTCTCATGAAAATATATATATCCTGAAGGGAACATAGGGGACAAGGAGGGAATGAGGAAAATTGAATTTTATATGGCCAAGTATGTCCCCTATCGTGTACCCCAACGTTCAATGTATGTGCATGAAATCCATGCATTTTCCCTCCATGGCTGAAAATAAAGACGCATTTGCATTTGCGTCCAACGTTAACATGTCATCTACCAAGTCCTCCATGAAAGCAACATTAATTTGGTTTTTAGGCCTATGTTGCCAACGTCTTTACATGATGCACGTTTAAAGATGCACACGTTTTTCTGGCTCAGCCGAGCCAGGCCCTGAATTCAGGTTCCGAACCTCTTCTGTCTCTGAAAGCTGCAGTTTAGGTATGCATCCCTGACCTCTACCTTACTTCCTGCCCAGGCAAGCGGTGCCCGGCTCGGCCTGGCCGGCCTGCCAAGACGGTATTTTGCCTACAGTTATCTGCTCAGCCTCCGCAAAAACACATTCCAGTCTTGTGAAATAGGTAAACATATTCCCGGCTACAGAGCAAAGGGCCCGGCCTTCCTGTCTCCTTACAAGTAATTTACTGCACCCGTTGCCATAGTAGGCCCATGGCCCTGCGGATTGCACGAAGACACGTATGCACCCACTAGCATTCAGTGATGAATGGCCTCTGCCCGAGAGACCTTTTGCTTCAGACAATACATCCTCCAAACACAAGGTATCAGATATGCTATAGGTGCAGGTCGTTCTGACATCCCAGACACCAGACTCCTCTACTAGTGCTAAAGTCAAGTCCCCCAGCTCTCCCCAGTTACACGTCAATACCACGTCATGCTCAGTTGCGCGCGCATATGTGGTAAAGGTTTCTGCAGACTCAGCAGATTTCTTCTATGCATCCACCCACCTATGACACTTCTGTGACGCCTCCAGCACACACCTCCGTGTACGCCCTATTACACACCTTCTTTTACGCCCATATGCTCTTATCTTTCTCTTTTCACTTGTCACGCCTACTGTATTCAATGCAACTGTTCAGTTTTACTATATATATTGTGTGATGTTAATAAAATGTTGAATATCCCTTCCTGAACCCTAGTGGTGATGGAACCCGATGTCCAGTGACTCGAGCCACTTAATTAAAGCCCGTATGACTCAGATACCACGGACTCTGCCTCTCATTTATTGAGCTATACTTATTGTCATTTAATGTATAGAAAAATAGTTCCGGTAATTTTATTTACCACAGTCACCCACCCAGGCTGTTGTCCTTCCACCAATCATTGCTTCATCATTCACCCAGCCATGCATCTCATATTCTTTCCTTCCCAGCCACGTCTTTAATCTCAATAAGTAAGGAATATATAAGAGCTTACCTCTGCCCGCCACCACCACCGTCTCAACTCTCACAGCCGGCACTGGAGCCGCCGCCTCCTCCCCTGAAGAATTGCCCTCCGCCTCCGTGTCGAGCACCACCACCTCCACGCTGGCCCCGCCACCAGATGTTCCACCTACAAAGTACATTTAAGAATGTTAGAATAAACCACTCACTAGTATTTGGTCTAGGAATGAAGACATGTGAAAACAATGTAATTTGTGACTGTCTACTCTAAAGTAAAAAAAAAATTCCCTTTTTCCAGGGAAGGGTGTTGTCTTGCTGCACTTTTTGGCACAACTGATGAAGGCTGGCTTTTTACCACGCGCCATTTTTCTCCACACAGACAGAAGATGGACTTCTAACAACAAGATCAAGTTGAAACCAGGTGAGAGCTCGGCTCGACCACAAGAAATGTCTTCAATTAATCGTCAGCACTAACCACTTTTCCATTCTCAGTTAAACGTTTAGTTTTTTTATTATGACTTCATTTTAATAAATGTGTTTACTTTTAATAAAGCTTTTAAACTTAAATAGACTCTGTGTTTATTGGTCCAGACTAGAGTGACTGAGCGAAAGGTTTTGCAATTTTTGCAAGCATGAGTCCGTGCCTCTGACACTTCTTGACTCTGACTCGGTACTCTTGAGCTACTTTGGATAATCATCATTGGGGATCAATCATCGATGAATTCGGGAGGTAAATGACCGTGCCACACTATGTAGTCAGTCAGTAAGGACATTGGGGGTTCAAAGTCTGTTATCACAGAGGTATGTGGAAACTCTAACAGCGCCTATTATAATTGATAAGCAATGCACTATTTATTGTCCATAGTTCTGTTTCTGCAGAAGAATTGTCCCCGCAACAGTAGTGGTATGGATTGTCCTCCTATCCAAACCAAAAGGTAGTGTCTTATTCTTTCTTGGTGGTCATTCATATTTTACAGTTGGGAATTTTCAAAGCAGATAGAACACTTCAAAAGACATTATGGACAATCCCAGAGGACTGCACTAAGTTGATAGAGCTATTGCTGACTAGAATGGGAGTTTCGCCAACCGTGCAATCTTAGTTAGCTACACAGACAGACTAATAAGAATAATCTAGTAATACCTCAGGGAGTCATAGTAGAGGCAGGATAAGAATTTAGATACAGTCTACAAGAAGATCAAAGACGATTTTGAAAAAATCAAATGAGGAACGCTAGGAAAAATAGGTACTAGTCTAAAATGAAAACTTACTGGGGCCAGCAAAGGAGCCCTCGCCTGCCCGATCCTGGCCCTGTTCAACAGCATCCGCCGCCGCCTGCTGCTCGTGTGTCCCCTTGCCCCTGGGGGGAGCTGACGTACAACATGAAAGAAAGAACAGAAAACATGGATGATTGTTGCTTGTCAATGTCAACCAAATCAAACATTTCAAAACAACAATAACAAAATATTTCCGCGAAATTATATTGATTAGGGTTAGTTTTCATTGATTTGCGGACCTGCGACTTCGAAAGTCACGTAACTCACTAAACAAAGTACTGAAAGGTTCACCTAGGACTGGCAGGCAGCAGTCCGCAGGCAAGACGCAAAGTGACAGACAAACTCCATTGTGATTTCAGTCAGATCAGTGACAACACTAACAGTTGCCTGCTACATAATCAGTCATTTAAATAGTTAAACTATCAATCCACCGCCACTATTTTTCTTATTGTCAGGGGTACAAAGGAAGGGGCAGATTTAAGCCCCTTGCGGCTCTTTTGCTCCGTTCTTGCGTGACTTTTGTGACGCAGCAGCTAAACAAAAGAGGCGCCATGGTGCGGCGTATAATATTATAACAACGTGACGCATTTGGGAGATGCATCCCGTTATAAAGCCCTGCGCCATCAGGGGGCGTTCCGGCGCAAGGGAGGGCATTCCTGCGCTGGAACACATCCTAAAAGTGGCTGAGGGAAATCTACAAAATTTCAATCAGTCACCTTTAGGACAATGATGCATCACACAAACCCTGCACCTGCTTGAAGCAGACGTACGGCTTGACCCAGCATTGGGGAGATAGGGTACCCCAGAGCATTGCTGGAGCTGTGCCATCGTTGCGACGCAACTCCAGCAGTAAAGCTTTGGTGACGTTTTGGGCCCATGGTGCGCCGCATTGCAAATACGGCGCACCATGTTTGGTGGTGGTAGCGGGCCGCACAATTACTGGCGCATCCCTGCTACTTTGCAGGGATGCGACGGTAATTGCAATTCTGCCCTTTAGGGGCATACTTACTTACGCGTTCTGGCGCATCTCCAGAGATGCGCCAGATCAAATGCGTCACGCAAAACTACCCTTGCGACACGGCAGATGCGCCTCATTTACAATGCGGCGCGCCCTGGCGCAAGGGTAGGCACTTGCGTGACGCATCTCGTCACGTAAGAGCGGCGCATCGCTGGAGTCACGTCGCCAACGCAATGCAACTCCAGTAATGCTCAGGGCCACCCAATACTTAACATGCTGTGTCAGTCCTTACGCCTGCTTCAAGCAGGCATAAGGAATTGAATTGACATAGCAGCGTCGCAGAAGTGCCTGCGTTAAATCTTGTAGATTTCACGCAGGCACTTTTGCGAGGCGCACAGCCGCCGGACCGCCCACCCTGCGTACTAGGAACGCACCCATTGTGGCGCAGGCCCATGGCTTTATAACGTGACGCATCTCCCTAGATGCGTCACGCTGTAAATGACTCGCAGGGATGCGCCACGTTTACGCCGCTGTTGCGTCACGGAAGGCAACGTAAACGTGGCGCAAGGGGCTTGTAAATGTAATCTGCCCCCTAGTGTCTAGCATTACGCAGTTCTGTAAAGTACACTCATACATTATAGTTACTCAGGCCAATGAGACCACAAAATAGAAAACAAATAAGCATAGTAGCAACGCCACTGAGAAGGAGAGCAGTGCACCTGAAATGCACAGAAGATTTTGAAATATAATTTAACTACAATGTAATCGTCAGCAGCATTATTGGCTTGCTCCATGTAAAAAATAATTATTTGCAATACAACAACACAGAGCAGGAGAAAACATAGTAGTGAGTGATGAAATAGCTACTACTACTCACCAAGCCCGGGGATCTCCAAGCCGAGCTGGTCCAGCAGGTCACGCTCCCGGTCCAGGAGGTCCGTCCAGCGGTGGGTGGCCTGGCTGTAGGTGCGCTGGACCCCAGAGATTTGGGACATGGCCCAGCACACCTTCTGCCACCGCTTCCCGCGCTCCCGGATGTTGTAGCCGCCGGCCGCGATCCTGCCGCCTCCCGCGATGGTCCTGGGCAGGCGGCGCTGGACGAAGTAGACCAGCACGCCCACTTCCTCCGGGCTGAAGATCTCCCGTCGCGTCACTTGCTCCCCCCTCAATCGCCCGCATGCTGTCCTGGCACGGGGTCCAGGACTCCTCCTCCCCGCCGCCGCTGTGGCCCTCAAGTGCCTGGGCAGCTTCACGGCGCCTGGCTTCACCATGGTCTGGGCAGGTAAGCTAGGAAGTAGAAAATTAAGAAGGAATAGGATAGGGAAGAAGAAAGGAAAAGAGTTTAAAAAAGTAGTTTAAAAGTAAACAAAAATAGTAGAAAAGACAAAAATATACAGCTAGGAAAAGAGAGGGATAGATAAGAAGCAAAATCGTTTGAAAAAAACTGAAAACAAGCAAAGGATGGCAAAGATAGCAAGAGGATAAACACCAAGCCCAGACACAGGAAAATGAATGAAAAACAAGATGGCCGCCCTTTCACGAGCGCGAAAGTAAGTTCGCACGCGATTTTCCTCGTGATCTCGTGCGAACTTGTACTCGCAATGCGCTTACTTCGCGAGATTATACATAGCGGGCGGAAACGGAAATACGTCACGCAAACAAAATGGCCGCGCCCGTACTCGACCTTGGGGTAAATTCGCGTGTTGCGCTGCAAGCGGCTCGCGAATACTGCAAAAAACTCGCGAAATAACACGCCGCAAAAAAATATAAAGCTCATTCGCACGAATTGGCGGCTTCCGCGGTCGGTTTCGCACGACGCCGAGCCTCGCAAATAGCGCGAAATTACCGAAAAACGATTTTTGCAAAAGCAAAACAAATGAGCAGGTGCAAAAGGTCAATCTCATGATTTGTAACGATTCCCTGTTGTGCTTCCTGAGGGGGCCCTCCAGAATTCGGTTGCCTGCTTGCAACTATTGTGTGACCCTGCTCTGACCTTAACTCTATGCCACAAAGGTCCTGATTTACAGCTAAGGGAGCAGACAAGCAGGTGCCAGGCTGGAACTTCAAATTCAGTGACACATTAATTAGCCCCTAATTCATTCTTGTCAGTTGGGGCATGGCAGGTGTTGTTAATAAACTAACCCCAAATTAATTCATGTCAGTTGAAGCATGGCAGGTGTGCTTGCTTTTCCCCCCCATCTTCTACAGTAATGATGAACCAGAGGGTGGCATTGATGTAACAGAGGGTGGCATGGGACAAAGAGAGGCTGGCAGTGGTGAAACAGAGGGTGCTGGGAGGCTGTGATGATGAACCAGACGTAGAAACAACATAGTCGCGACCGCTGCGAGCCGACAAGTAAGTTCGCAATTGCGAACTACTACCAAATCCTCGCGAACTGGCAGAAACACTTGCGAACACAAAAAAAAATCCGCAAATTGCCGGGAATTCGCGGATTTTGCGGATTGCGAGTTCGCAAATTCGCTAAATTCGCGAGCGCCAGATTCGCAAAATTCGCCCATGCTTAGTTGTGTTTACTGTTAGTTAGATTGGGGGATAGGATGCAAGCTGGTCTTTAAATACTCCCCTTACACCCCTCTCACGTTGTGTTTTTTGATTTACCATATACACACAAATGTTGGAGTGGGGGAAAACAGCTCACTAAGCGGTACACTTTTATGTTAGAGTATTAATTTACACGGAGCCTGCGATGGCTCTTGGACCAACTTATCCTGCCACCTGCAAGGTTCTCCGGCAGCAGTGATGGATCAAATTTTTAGGCAGCTTTCCAATGGGAGCTACATAATGTTGAATGATCACAGCTGTTGTGGAATGATACCAGGAATTGCCTATCTCGTAAGTGTGTCAGCCAGGGTCACTTGTTGTATGCAAGTATTGTTTCCTAAAGCTAAGACAGGCGGGGAGTCGCCATTATGGCCTTCACTGAACATCTCTTATATTCGAATTGATACTTTAAGCAGAATGAGAGCCATTCTTTTACAAAAAACTGTGCCACTGACCTCATCCAAAGAGACGTATGATCTGCAAGTTGCAAGGTTCTCTGCGGAGATACATGCTTATTATCAACAAACTGCCCCATACATTTTGCAGGAATGTTAGGTCGTATCTTAAACATGTCTGATAGCAGTGGTATTGTACATGTATTTAAGACGATTTTTTCAGGACTGTTAGCACCCTTTGAAGCAGTCCTGAGCATATTTCCAAACTTTGTACACTTGGTGTTTGGTGGACTGCCTCTCGTTTTCGGACTCGCAGCAGGAATTTTATTTTTGCTACTTCTGATTTGATATGGCAAGCCAATCCACCAACGATGCCCAGATTACCATTGAGAACACTCTCCTGGCAATGAAGTGTCGTGAGCGCATAATCAAAATTTTGGGCTTGGCTCGTTTAAGAGATCTGAATACCACATGGTTTCTTTCAGTCAGACCAATCGGGCAAGATTGCATCTTACCTGTTCTACGATGCCTGCTAGGTGTAGAAGAATCCATGCTAGACATCTGTCTAACACTTCCATCAGCACTGCCAACGGACGTTTTTTTTTTTAAAACATATTTTATTGGTAATTTTTCATCATACAAAGAAAACATTTCTTACATTCTTCATATACCACAAACATGTCCCCTTAGTTATTCCCCATCTCTCCCCAGACATACCTTTCCCCCCAATCGCAGTGGTGTGGGTATATTCTCCATAATACCTAGAAATCCTAGCAGGTCAGATAGTTATATGCAATTCCCCCCTGTAGACGACCACATGCCCGTAATTACTTAATCATCCCCTCCGTCCGACTGTTGTTGCAACAAAGTTTGAACCAGTGCTTCCCATGCTCTTGCCATCTCCATTGCCTTATCTCCCCCCCTCGCTTAGCCTGCTGGAACCTGATAACACTTTTGCTGCTTGCCCACTTACAGAACTCCGCTCGCCAGCGGCTGCCAGACGGCCCGTCCCTCGATTTCCAATACCAAGTTATCTCTCTCTTGGCTAGCAACAGCCCCAATTCAATACATTTGCTGGTGATCTTATTTTTGGCTGTGTGTGGGAACCAGTGTAGTAAGCATGTTGCCATGTCATAGGTCAGTTGCCTATCTGTGAGTTCAGTCAGAAGAGCCCCTACTTCTACCCAATAGCTCCCCAAAACCGGACAATGCCATAACATGTGTTCCAATTCCACCTCTTCCTCTCGGCACCTGGGGCACACTGCAGTCTGTACATTGAAATATTTTTTAATCTTCCTCGGAGTCAGGTAAGCTCGATGCAAGATAAAGAACTGTACCTGCTGAAACCGCGCATTCCTACATCCCTTCCATGCCCTCCTAAAAATATTGCCCCACGTCTTATTTGGGATAGGGCGGCCTATACTCGCCTCCCATTTCGATTTCAATTCCAGCAACGGTCTCAACCCTTCATTCAGCATCCTCAGATGTAGGCAAGTGATTGCTTTGATCGTCCCCGCTGCCACCACTAAATATTGGCAAGTCATCGTGGTCTCAGGTTCCTCCTGCCCCCTACCCCAATGTTTCCTCACCGCTGTTGCTACCGCCGCGTGAAGCAGGAAGCTACCTTCTGGGAGCCCAAATGTGTTGTGTAGCGCCCGAAACAGCATCAGCTCTCCGTTTATGTACAAATCCCCCACCATTTGGATTCCTAGCTCCTCCCATTCCAGGAGGGGAGACCAGTCCCCGCCATGTGGAAGCGCCGTCAGCATGCCCAAAGGAATATCAGGCGCATAGGGGTGTACAACACCTGCCCTGCGCTGACTCCTAGCCCAGCACTGCTGCAGCGTGTGCTCCTGGAGTGGATCCAATCGTTCCTCACCGGAAGAAGCCAAAGGATCAGACTACCACCCTTCCTCTCCGCCCACACGAAAATCACCTGCGGAGTCCCACCGGGGTCATCACTGAGCCCGACCCTCTCCAGCATCTACATGTCCCCCCTCACAGCCATCGTCTGACAAGACGGCTCAACATCGTATCCTATGCTGACGACACCCAGCTCATCCTCTCCCTCACCAGAGACCCCACCACCGCAAAACTCAACTTCCAGAAAGGAATGCAAGAAGTTGCAGTCTGGATGACCAACAGCTGCCTCAAACTCAAAGCAGAGAAGACAGAAGTTCTCGTCCTTGGAACCACCCCATCAGCATGGGACAACACGTGGTTTCCCACCGCCCTCGGAAGCCCAACTACACCCTCAAACCACGCCAAAAACCTCAACATCGCATTCCACTCATCACTCACCATGAACCGACAGGTCAACACCCTCACCTCCATCTGCTTCAACACCCTCCGCATCCTTCGGAAGACTTTCAAATGGACCCCCCTCAGTCAAGGAAGACAGTCACCCACGCATTCATCGCCAGCAGACTAGACTATGGAAACGCACTCTATGCCGGCATCAACAAGTTCCTACTCCGCAAACTCCAGGCAATACAGAACACCGCGGCCAGACTCGTCCATGGCATCCCCGGCAAAAACACATCAGCCAACACATACAGAGAATCCACTGTCTCTCCGTGGAGAAGAGAGCCACCTTCAAAGTCCTCACCCATGCCTACAAATGCCTACACAACAACCGACCCAAATACCTCAACAACAGAATCTACTTCCACATACCCAAAAGAAACCTCCGATCCTCCAGCCTCGCACTAGCTGAAACCCCGCGCATCCACAGCGCCACAGCAGGTGGAAGATCATTCTCTCACATTGCAGCCAAGACCTGTAACGAGCTTCCGGCAGACACTAGACGTGCCCCGTCCCTGAACACCTCCAGGAAGACTCTCAAGACCTGCCTCCCCCCTCAGCGCCTTGAGACCCCCACGGGTAAGTATTGCGCTTACAATCCCTTGATTGATTGACTTGATTGAGGACCTGCTGGTTATGTGGAAAATCCCTCAGGCGGTGGACAGACTGACCCAGGTGTTGGACAGGATGGATTGATCTTGGCAAGACATGTTCAAGAATATCAAAGAGATTATATCCATCCATAGGGAAGAGAATGCAAGACACCATGCCTTGGCCATGAAGATGATGAAGGGCATGCTGAAACTGATCGAAAGTCTCCCTTCAAGGTCAACACAGGGAGAAGAGCCATCACACCTGCCTGCAGCACATCACACCCACACACCTGTACCACAAACTGCACAGGCTCTCAGCAACAGTACACATCCACCACCACCCCCTGTCCAGGCACTCCCCCTCCTCGCACATCCACCATCACCCCGTGTCCAGGCACTCCCCCTACTCGCACATCCACCATCACCCCCTGTCCAGGCACTATACCCTCCCCCTGTCCAGGCACAGCCACCAACTATACCAACACGATGATCCCCTGTCAGACAGATGCACCACACCAACCTACACCTCGGTGACAACACAAACACACTCACTCACAGTGATTCTCACCACCAACTTTGCGAAGTCGCAAGCACAATCCCCCTTGATCACATGTCAAATATATCATCCTGCGTGAATATGTGTAAATAAAATATAAATCTACTCAGAGGTCAAGACTAAGTTGCTTATTATGTACTGATGGGAAAATGTTTACCCTTGTGCTGGCCTAGAGATGTGAGGATGAATGTGTGTGAGTGAGACATGTAAAAGTTTAACCCCATCAGTACAACAAGTTATTATGTGCTGAGTAAATAGCCACTGCCAAAATATATGTCCATACTTTGAACATGACATTCAGAAGGAAATTAACAAGATAGAGAAAGTATTAATCAAAATATAAGTTTATGTCAATGAAATGGTTTGGAGTAGAAAAAAACCCAGTCTGTTTGGAAGGGAGAAAGGAAAACAAATAATGTTTTTATATAGACAGGACAAGGGGACTTTGGGGGGGCAACATAAATAAAACACATCATGAAGCATCAAGGAATACCGTCTTTATACAAGGGGCAAAGGAAATGTCCAAAACAAAGTCAGAGTCCAACAGGTCAACTGTCCTTCTGGTCATCCTCAATCTCCACAATGTTCAGATCCTCTGAATCCGAAGAGGGCTCCTGGCTGGGAGGTGCAGGACCAGGCACCACACAGGGTTGGGATACATGAGGAGTATGGTGGGAAACAGTGTGGGGCAAACTACAGGGGGAAACATGAAGGGTGCTTTGGGACAGACGTTGGGCTAGGATAGACAACATGGCTGCACCCAAGGAAGTGACACTGGCAGTGAGGGTGGCCAGGGATCTTGCTAGTTACTCTTGCATCATACGCACCTCATTGCAGATATGCAGCATGATGCAAGATGACATGTCTAGCTGATTCTCGCATACCTCCATCACTTCTTGGGGTGCAGCCACAGGAGTTACAATACAGGGAGGGGCTTGGGTAGAACATGAGGGTTGTGGTGTCTCCAGGTTTGGAGCCTATGTTAGGGTCTTCCTGGCAGCCACTTTGAGGGAGACTAGATGCAGGGGATGCAGCTAGAGACTCCGATGGAATGGCTGTGAAGGGAGAAATCACATCTGCCTGGTTGTGTTGTAGCCTGCCCCGGGGACACCTCCCCAAAAGAAAGTAGTGATTGATCCTTGCCGGGACACTCACGAGTAGCCATGCTCGTAATAAATTCATATAACATAACGTAATAAATTCATATAACATCAGGGGTGAGTCGATCTCCTCCCCCCAGCCAGAGGTGTCCAGTTCTTCCACCCCCCTTTAATGTTCTCAGCCTCTACCTAGTCCATAGCACCAGAAGTGTCTTCCTGCTCAGTGCCTGTGGACGCAATTCCCCTGCCTCCTATTGTGGAACGGCCCTCCTCCTCTTCCTCTTCAGTCATGGAGAGAGGTCGTGGCCCCCGGTGCCTCAATGGTGTCCTGCTCTGAACCGGTGCTGGTCCTCTTGGCCAGATGAGCACACTGAAATGTAAGACAAATCATGCTGTAGTGGTTGTACACGTCAGAACGAGACACATAATTACATAAGGCAAGGGCAGACTTTGTTCTCCTCTGATCACACTATACAGATGTAAGTGAATCGGAGCATAAAGTATGTGTATGTTCACTGTGATTTCCTGATTTGACTAGCACATGGACATCTCACTTGAAATTTGATGGCTTACGCTTCTGTACTGATCAACCCTCAACTTATGCATTTTTGTGATCTGTGTGTCCTGTCATTGCTACATAGTCATCTTCAAATGCCAGTCTAGAAAAGGAGATTGGAGACAGTCTGGATGGCATTGGAATGGGCCTGCGATATGGAGTCTCTGCACTTTAACTTTCTGGCAAATGTCATCTGCTGTGTAGCATTATATGAGACCCAAATGCAGATGTGGGGGTACACATCCACATAGGGGATGGGATATTAGCTTTGCTAAGTGGGGAGTCTAACCTTTGATATTCCCTCACAAAAGTAGACAATCCAGTGCCACATATTGGCTTCGAAGACTTCTCAGGTAGTGCTGTGCCCTGGTGAACAGTTGTGGCTAGTTGTGGCTAGTTGTTAAAGCTACCTTGACTGGATAAATGACATAAACGCCACTGTTGGTAAGACATGTGTATGTTGACCCGCTTGGAGAATTGGGTAACACTTAAGAGTGAGGCAAGGATCTCAAAGTCCGTCTTAACTCCATTTATAAAAACTCCATGGCACATTGTGATCTGTCTTAATCAGAACCCAAACTCACCAAATGCAATGCAAGTCACAGCATCGGACACCAATAGGCCTCTCATCCACATACTATACAGTGTCTGTACCATTCTTCACCCAATGCACTCATCAGTTATAATGCCCTTGGTTCACTGGTAATGGCGCTGGCAGTGCAAATATATGTACAAATGCACGTGTGTGGTACAAATGCATGTGCGTGGCTCAATTCCCCAGTTGATATATTAAAACTACCACTCTCAGAATGCACTCTGCACAGTGCATTCTATGTGCTACAGCGAGCCTTTGGTCATATTATGACTGCTGCATTTTGAATAGGTAAATGGAGGCATGGGACACATGATGATACTGCTCTGTCTTCCCTCACGTCATACTTTCAGACACATATTGCAGTTAATGCGCTTACCAGCTATCTGCTGCTCATGCTCCTCCAACTGAGCGTGGAGGGTTTGCCAGGCTGCCTTCAGGACTTCAGGATCCCTCCTGTACAGTGGCAATAGGCGAGGCCGATGCATATGGTTCTGGGAGGACTGGCCCAAGATCTCCTGGGCCTTGATCTGGGCCCAGCATTTTAGGTCCTCCCAGCACTTGCGCATGCCCTGTCCTGAGGGGTATGGACGCCCACTGCACTGCAGCACTCCCCAATGGTGGTTCATAGTCTTGCGCTTGCTGCATTGCTAAACTCATCCTCATACCCCCCATACAGCTGAGGAAATTTGGATAGAATCCCCTCTGCTAGTATTCTAATTCCCTTTCAGTGAATGGGGTTGCTTTCTCCTTATATTCCTCAGCCATGTTGGGGGTACTTAGGTGGTACTGAGCAGCAGGATAGCAGAGGATCTGATCTGTGGCAGAGGATTACTCAGAATGAACAGAAAATGGCTGTCTGCAACTTTCTGCGATTTATTTCCTGCCTACCAGCGGTGCCTCAGCTCCGCATACGAGGAATACACTCCGCATACAGAGAGTACGCCTTCGGGCCGGATGTTTAGGAAATGGACTGGAACCCATTCTTTCATACAGGAAATGACATACAGGAAGTGGTAGGCAGGATGACATCACAGGAAGTTGCTGACAGCCATTGTCTGTTCATTCTGAGTTTTCCTCCATCATAGATCAGATACTGTGCCATTCTGTTGCTCTGTAGCGAAGACCCCTAAAATGACACATTAAAGGAACATCAGAGACATGAAGCAAAAGGAGACCATTAAATAATGTTTGCCTGGTAAGAGAGTATGGCCAGACACAACATCACATCCCAGTAGAGTTGGCTCCTTTACATTATGGTTTTGTAGTCCATAATTTGTGCTCAACTCAAGAGTTGACTGTTGTGTTACAGTAAATTCGGGGGAAGCAGTGCTGTGTATCCCAGACACAAAGGGCCTGATTCACCAAGCTCATCATCACTCACGTTGGGGGGCCCTCAGTTGTGAGGGAGTCGTTTCAGTTGGGGGCAACTACTCCACAATGCAATGGTTATGCCCCTTTATAATTCAGGCACCCATAGGCAAAAGGATCTCGGAGTTTTCACTTATGCACATACATCTTATCCTCTGAGGCAATAGATTCCTTAGGGACATTGACAACACTGATTGCTGACATTTGCCTTTGACCTGATGCTTGGGTAATCTTTTGACTCCTGTCAACAGCTGTGGTTTACATACATTTTGTGTGGCTTGCAAAGTAATTTCAGGATGGAATTCTTGGACTGAGATAACATTATTCAACTTTCATCATTGAAAACAGACTGCAAACCACATTTTATCCATAGCACAACAGGTTGCTTAGGTGAAAAAAGTGCCAACCAGCTCATAAACCACTTGAATACCCTGACCTCTGTTCTGGGCAATGGCCCGGTTGCCCTGATTCAGAGCTGGCTGAGGTACAAGAGGTATGTGTAAGCCATGGCTTAAAGTTATGTTGTGCAAAACACAACAGGCAAATATGATCATGCGCAATACTTCAGGGGAGTACATCAGCACCCCCACTGATGGTCAAGACATCAGAATCATGACTTCAAAACACCAAAAGTACGCTCTATGATGGCGTTCGTATGTGTGCCCTATTTTACCTACGCTGAGGTACAGTGGTTGCACATCTGTATGGTGTGAGGAGTTAAGGGGAGAGTGCATAATCAGCATCACCTGAGGAGGGAAAATAGGGCAATTGATAAATGTTCCTCTTACATCTGTACAGAACATAATCTATACTTTGGTAAATGCAGTGTCTGTTGAGGCCTTGTATGTGGCATGATGATTCTTATTGTACAATGGTTATTAATGTGAGATGGCATTCATACATTACATTTATACACATTCCACATGTTTTGTGCTTGGTACTTACCCAGTAGTCACATGTTGACAAATTCTCCCACAGCCATCCGCAGGGCAAGAGGTGAAATGCGGAATACAAAGCTGTCATTGGTACTGCCTGGAAACACTGCATGCACATCAATGAACCTACCACTGGCATCACAGACAGCCTGCACATTGTTGGAATGCCATTGGTGTCTGGTGCAGAAGATGTGTGCAATGCAGTGGGGTGGCTGAAGAGCCACATGGGTACAATAAAATGCACCCAGCACACGTGGGAAGCGAGAAATGGGATAGAAATCCCTGGCTGTCCTTTGTCTCCTGTCCAGTGTATGGGGTATTTGTATGTGGAGGTGGGCTCTTGTGTTGATGCAGCTCAGTACCTGATGCAAGTCCCGTGACTGGCTTGCCTGAGAGATGCCCACAAGGTCACTGGAGACCCATTGGACTGACCCCCTAGGGAAGAAATGGAAAGCAGAAAGAATTTTGAGATAGGCTGGGATGGCATGGGAGCAACAGGACACTGAGTCAAGTTCCTGCTCCCACTCACATACCATCTCCAAGATGACATCTGGAGGGAAACAGTATCTGACCTTGACATCTTGTCTGGACATCCCAAATAGGTTAATCTTTTGTCTGACTATCCTCTCTACTCTCCTCCTCCTCCTCCTCCTTAAGTCTCCTTGCTGCATGGCAGGGGGCAGAGCAACAAACACATTTAGCGACATGTTGGAAGGTTTGTATATGTCAGCTCTGATTTTATATGTGCTGCAGGGTTGGGATTGGCTGTTAGGCTGCAGTGTTTCAGAAGTAGCTTAGTGGGAGATGGTAAGCACTTACACAGGTGTTAAGCATTGAAGACAATGATCATCCAGCCGGAACGTGGAGCACAGATTCCAGCCACCTGGATGCAGAGATTAAGGCCTGCGTGTGGAGATTCCACCTGGGGTGTGGAAATTCCACAACGGGTACAGAAATGCGGCCCGAGTGCAGACGTAAAGACATGAGTCAGAAATGACTTCTGTGAATAGACAAAGTCGTGAAGTTAGACTTTTGACTCAGATTACCTTTGTGAATCATCCCCTTAGTATCTGGAAGGGGCGTTTTGTAGATGTCCCTTTAAAAGTCTGAATCAGTGTGCTATTTGCATTTTTTCTTACAGAAATCCTGTGGCAAATCATTGAAAAGTTTATGAAACCATTAAGTAGGTGGTAAACAATTCACCCTTGTGAATTTAAAAAAAGTTAGTTAAAGGGTAGGCAGAAATCAGGGGACCACAGCTACTATTTAAACAAGCTTTCCAAAAAAAAAACGTTTCTTTTTCAACGCAGATTTGTTTCCTTGCCAGAAAATGGGCTGCATATTTAAGACAGTTCGCTTTAATAGCAATGACAGACAGGGTGGTCTCGTAACCCCAGCTGGCTACCATTCTTGTCATGGCCTCCAATCATAGTCAGTCGAAATTTACGAACTACTTCATTAATATTCATGAGGTAAGCCTGAATGCATCCCACTATGATAGGAATTTTAAGAACCAACCTAATAATTTATATGTGAGTTCTTAAAAATCCTTACTGGTGGGAAGAGTACTTTCTGCAATCCGCAACCAGTATTTTCCAAACAGATATGTACAAATGTGGTCTTTATTCTCTGACATTTGCAATATGGTGTAGGTCTCAAATGAGTTCTTGAATAACTGCAAACTCTCATGCTTGTGGGTATTTGGAAACTTTCAAGGCTAAACCCACCTTGGAACACGCATTCCCTACCCACTACTTTGGGTTTACTCCAGCATAATATTACCTAATTGTAGGGTACTTTTACATAGGATCAGATTCATGACTGCAAGATCATCTTCCGTGAATTTTTTGCAGTTATAAATTCTGTGCTTTGCACTCATTAGTCTGATGTTCCTCCTACACCAGTACATTGGAAGTCACACTGCATATACAATCAGAAAACTTTACGGCAATAACCTAAAGTTAAATGTTTGCCCTTACTCCAAAAGACCAACAGTTCCTTTAATACTTAGTTTGCAGGAATTATGTGTTATCCATCCTCTAGATAACATCACAACAACAATAATATGTTGCATTCCTTTAAAAAAGAATAAATACCAGTTTTAAAAATATGAAACATTTTTCAGCATACTGTTTAAAATTCTTGAAACCGTGTATAATCTGAAAAGGGTGTTGAAAGCATATTCCTCATAGCATTTACTGAAATACTGAAGGGGCACCAAGCAGCAAAGCTTCCTTAAAAACTGCTGTGGATCCACAGTCCTACCTCGACCTTGTTCTTTAGCGTGTGAACTTCCCATGCTTTAGCTCTGTGTCCTTCTGCTGGTAGCCCTGTGGTAACATGTCCGATGACAGCATGTCTCTGAAGAGGTCACTTGAACAGTGGATTACTCGATAATTGGAATCAGGGCACATATGCCTTGCTCCCGTCATTATTAGGGTCATCTGAGTGGCAAAGCCTTATTTGTATTGATGTGGGTGTTCTAGAGACAGCCCCCCCCCCCCCCCCAAAGGAGGCTGCACTGTGACATGCCCAGCATTCTGCCGCATTAATCCCAAAAGGCAAATCAAAAGTCAAAGAGTCCTTCAGTGGAAAATAAACAAATCAAGCAACACAGGACATCACTGTGAGTCTATAAGCCTCAAGAGATATTCGGCAGGGCAGCAGTGAACACATGGCAGAATAATGCCTGACTTCAAAAAGACATAATTGCTCAAGTTCATAATTTAACCTGACGTGGGTCAGGGCGCAAACACTGATGTGAAGAAGTCCAAAAACGTTTGATGGCATTATGGTATGATCATGTACAAAGAGTACAGAGTTGGTCTGAATAGCTGTTGCTCAAAACAGTTTATAGTTGGTGTCCTTAGTTCAAATGTGGTACAAAAGGGGGTGGTGATGGACGGAGCATCTGAATCATTCAAACACTCACACCCAGTCTAAAGATCTGGGTTTAATCCATCACCATTCTTTAGCCCACTCTGCCCACCCCAGTTCAGACATGGCTATATGCAAATCAGTCTGATCCTGTGTCTCATGGGAACTGTCCAGCCCAACTGCCAAGCCATGTCTTCCCTGTCTTTGACTGTTCCCATGACGCACAGGGTCAGACTGATTTGCATATTGCCATGTCTGAACTGGGGTGGCAGAGTGGGCTAAAGAACGGTGATAGATTAAACCCAGATCTTTTGACTGGGTGTGAGTGTTTGATTGATTCAGATGCTCCGTCCATCACCACCCCCTTTTGTACCGCTTTTGGCTGCCATAAGTGTGGCAGGGTATGCTCAGACGTGAGTCCCTTGCTCACTTGGCTACTGGATTCAAGCAAGCCGGGCTGAAGATGGCTGGAATGCCAGAAACCGGTCCTCGGAAGCTTGTTTCCGGTCCCGGGAAGACATGGCTTGGCAGTTCGGGCTGGACTGTTCCCATGAGGCACAGGGTCAGACTGATTTGCATATAGCCATGTCTGAACTGGGGTGGCAGAGTGGGCTAAAGAACAGTGATAGATTAAACCAGATCTTTTGACTGGGTGTGAGTGTTTGATTGATTCAGATGCTCCGTCCATCACCACCCCCTTTTGCACCGCTGTTGGCCGCCATAAGTGTGGCAGGGTATGCTCAGACGGCATGCCATAGTGTGGCAGACGTGAGTCCCTTGCTCACTTTGCCACTGGATTCAAGCAAGCCGGGCTGAAGATGGCTGGAATGCCAGAAACCGGTCCTCGGAAGCTTGTTTGGGCTGGACTGTTCCCATGAGGCACAGGGTCAGACTGATTTGCATATAGCCATGTCTGCACTGGGGTGGCAGAGTGGGCTAAAGAACGGTGATAGATTAAACCCAGATCTTTTGACTGGGTGTGAGTGTTTGATTGATTCAGATGCTCCGTCCATCACCACCCCCTTTTGTACAGCTTTTGGCCGCCATAAGTGTGGCAGGGTATGCTCAGACGTGAGTCCCTTGCTCACGTTGCCACTGGATTCAAGCAAGCCGGGCTGAAGACGGCTGAAATGCCAGAAACCGGTCCTCGGAAGCTTGATTCCGGTCCAGGGAAGACATGGCTTGGAAGTTCGGGCTGGACTGTTCCCATGAGGCACAGGGTCAGACTGATTTGCATATAGCCATGTCTGAACTGGGGTGGCAGAGTGGGCTAAAGAACGGTGATAGATTAAACCCAGATCTATTGACTGGGTGTGAGTGTTTGATTGATTCAGATGCTCCGTCCATCACCACCCCCTTTTGTACCGCTTAGTTCAAATGTTGCATCCGGAGCCTTGCTGGAGTCTGCTGCAAATATTGCTTGTGTTGTGTTGCTTGACTATTCGAAGACAGTCTTACAGTGACTAGTAAACTCATCAATGATCTCCTGAGATCTTCCTCAGGGCCACCTCCAATTCCAAGTATCTTTCCATGGACCAACGCATTGTCTATCTCTTGCATGTGAAGGGTGCTTAGAAGTGTCGTCAACGGGATTGCATGTGGGCTGTGTTGGGGGATGCATGTGCTTCATGTATGGGCTGCTGCAAAACTGCTGATGAGCCACTGCCTAGTTGCTCGTAATCTTAGGGGTAGATGGATCATGGTTAATGTGTGCTGGAGACTGGCCCAGGACAGAGAGAGGGTGAGCAGATTGTCACTGATTGGCTGTAGATTTGGAGTGTCATGTATTCTTCCTGATTTTTGATAGAATGCTGATGTTTTAATTCCAGCCTGGTTGTAAGATCCTCTGTAGATGGTAGTGGTGATACACTTTACAGGAACTGGCATCAAGGTGTTTATAGTTGGGGTACCCTTGAACAACATGTATATCCGGACTGTCCTCAGTTGATGTCAACAGGACCAATTCACTGTGAGAAATCCAGGATGGTGATCTTGTAGGTGATACTCAAGTACAGGTTATCGACGGCTTGTCCACTGGTTTGAAGAGGTTCTTTAATGGTGCATCGAGGATTGGTGATAGTAACTGGAAATGCTTTGTATCCCGTTGCATATGTGAGTTGCTGGTGCTCAACATCTCTCTGTGCAAGTCCTTAGTCTTTCTTGGCATGGATGACATGGTTTGCTAAGCAGCGGAGACTGTCTCTGAATGCTTTCTGAGATACATGCCATTCACCTTGACCAGCACTGAAAGAAAAATCAGGCATGTACTCAAACCATTGCTAGCCACTGACCCCCACAAGTAGTCCAATGCACTTTGCACTTTGGATTCCATTAGCCTGTACCCAGCACCTGGATGTGGTGACTGGACAATGAGTCACCTTCACTGGACATGACCAAGAAGCCCCATTGGTATTGTTCATTTGTGAATTAAATAATATGCACTTCATTCTGTGAGTGCTAGATTCCTTGGGCAACTTTGGGCTTTATAGTTGGTGTTTTGAACTTTGTAGCAGATGCACAAGACAATTTTCAGAGTAGAATTCCCACTAAAACTAAATCACAGCGA
Organism: Lissotriton vulgaris; assembly: GCF_964263255.1. Classification (NCBI taxonomy): domain Eukaryota; kingdom Metazoa; phylum Chordata; class Amphibia; order Caudata; family Salamandridae; genus Lissotriton; species Lissotriton vulgaris. The sequence goes on along the minus strand of NC_141687.1, from coordinate 1,514,314,706 downwards.
TCAATAAAATAATAGTTTAGTATTTGAAGTTTACCTCTGGTCCTTTTCGAAATATATCTACACTCCAGTAAAACTACTTCTGTGTGTTGGAGCTCAAAAACGTCCATGAAGATCCACATATCTCTGCCAAATAGACTAACATGGACCATAGAAATCAATGTTAACTTGAATTCTAGCGCTTAGCAACAGGAGCTGTACATTTGTTTTGTTTAGGTCTCAGACTCAGAAGGTACAAGAAATTTCTGTGTTTAGCTGTGTATCATATACTTATGTGTCTATTATAATTATTATGCCTAATTAAGATCTTTCATTTTTAAAGTAAAGAGCCGATTGGACCTTCTCTTTATTATTTATTACTTATTTGCCTCATCTGAGAGTCTACCACTAATCTTCTTCCTTGTTTAAGCATTGGAGGCTCAATCCTGCTACCATATGAGAGTCAAGTGCTATAGGGGAGAACATCTTCACTGATTTAGAGCATTGTGGCCCCTAGATACCTGTGGGAAATGATTTTAGTTGCTACAATTAAGGGCCAGTAACCCCTGATCGCTGTGGGACCCCAAGAAAAGACTCAATGGTTGCTGAAACTTCATTATCATTTTCTTAATAGTATTTTTGTTTTTTATAGGGAAGACCCACCATGCACTCCTGTCTCCCACAATCACTTTTATTCTTAGCCGAATACTCTTCTCTGTGGGAGCTCTTCTTATCTGGTGGTGGAGTGGGAGACAGTAGTACCTTTTCCCCAGGCCCCTTTTACTTCCTGTCCTTCACTACACATGTCCTGCAGCTGGGCTGGTATTTATCAGACCTCGCAAAATCTGACACCTTTGGGTCACAATTTATGGAACTCCCAAATCGTCCCTAAAAAAAGAAAATACATGCACGTTTTAGTGTTTAGTGCACCGAAATTCATATGTGCCGATAATTATTGGGCATTTGTCACCTGATAAATTTCGTCATGTTTGACCTGCTAAAATGTTTCAGTGGGAAACAGCAGGAGTACAGTGTTAGAAGCCAAACTTCTATTTGTGATATGTGTGGCAACAGGAGTTACCAAACATATTAAAGTTGTACTTCTTGTCCTCCCTCCTTGTCCGTTGTTCTCGCCCTGCCCTCCATTTCTGAGCCTGCTCCCTGTTCTCCGTTGGACGGGTATTCCCAAACGTGGGTTATGTGCACACTGTGTCACTAGAACCAATTTATATCTAACTGATGAGCCCTGTGTAGGGGCAAAACCGGTCCTTGGTTGCTTGTGTTGCAGTTCAGAGAGGACCTGGGTGCCAGTTCGGGATGAACTGTTGCCATTGGAGCAGAGTTAATACTGATTTGCACATGGCTGGTTGCAAATGGAGGTGGCATGGTGTACACAATTATGATGGACTTGGATGAGGCCTGACTGATTACAAGTAGCTGAGATTAATTCAAGCATTCCATCTATCACTTTCTGGTGTACTTTTATTGTGTTGCCCTAGGTGGGACTGGAATGTCCAGATGTGTATCCTGTACATACTGTGTCATTGGAACCAACCTATACCTGGCTTTTGAGCCCTAACTATGGTGAAACCGGTACTGGGTTGCTTATGTTCTGGTTCAGGAAGGACCTGGTCTGGCAGTTCGAGCTGGACTGCTTCAATGGGAGCGGAGTTAAGACTGATTTGCATATGACAGGGTCCAAACTGCCATGGTATGGTGAGCAAACTTACTATGGGCTGGGATACGGTCTTGAGTAAATACCAGTGGTTGAGATTAATTCAGATATTTCATCCATAAGTTTTTTGTACGCTTTAGTGTGCTGTTCTGTTCTCCCTGGGCATGCCCCTGCATAGCCAATTATATATTATTTCTTTAAAAAAAATTGCAGTACCATGGTACTTGGTCTCGTGCACTAAAAAGGGACTACACTGTGTGATGTGCTAGTAGACTTTTGATGTCCTAGCACCTGTTGCTCAAAATATTTTGCAGGAGGTTTTTAATGGAACGGGTGTCCTGAATGGCACTTGGAATTTCTGGAATGGACATTCTGCTCGCTTATGGACTTAAAAAAAAAAATGTTTCCTGTTTGTTGATGTGGCCAGCGAATCAAATTCCTTGGTACTGTGGGACAAGCCCTTTTCCAACTGCACCGAAAGGGCCCAAGGGAGAATAATGTTCACAGACTTATCAGAAGGCCCCATTTGTAAAAAGAAATGACAGTCCTGTCCTGCAGGACTTCCCATGTACCAAGATTGTTAACCCAATCTTGACCATCGAGAAAAACTGTTTAAACACATATTTTTCAAAAATGGCAGTACAAATTTATACCAAACTAGCTGTACCCTGCCACGCGTTGCTGTGGCTCAGTCTGGTTAGATGGAAGAGAAAGAAAAGAGTAAGCGCACGTTTCTAATATGTTTAATTTCACAATGCTTGTGGGCACACAATATGTTTTTGTGACTATTGTCACGTTCTGTATATATAAACACGCATTAATGTTGCAAAGTGAACCAACTCCTCCCCACTCCCTCCACCCACTTCCCGGTCTGCCATCCTGACACCAACTGTCCATCCTAATATATGTAGACTATTATCTCTATGCGTCCCTTGTAGTTGTTGCGCAGCAACCAAATCGATAGTGCTGTTCGGCCTTTCGATTAAAAACATGCGCGTATTGGACACACCCGTATTCGAATCCAACGTTGTGTATATATATATAAACACGTGCTAATGTTGCAAAGTGAACCAACTCCTCCCCCCTCCCTCCACCCACTTCCCGGTCTGCCCTCCTGACACCAACTGTCCATCCTAATATATGTAGACTATTGTCTCTATGCGTCGTTTCTTAATGTTGCAAAGTGAACCAACTCCTCCCCCCTCCCTCTACCCACTTCCCGTTCTGCCAGCCTGACACCAACTCTCCATCCTAATATATGTGGACTATTGTCTCTATGCGTCCCTTGTAGTTTTTGCGCAGCAACCAAATCAATAGGGTCTGTTTGGCCTTTCGATTAAAAACACTGAGGTTCCGTGACAATTGTAAGTGGTGTTTTCGACTCACCCGAATATGGTCGAGTCTGATATCTATGAACCGCAAATGATGAGTTTAGTGGGTGTACACGATTTCGCTGTGCTAGCCTAAACCGTTTGTTTGTTCCGTGGGTTTCTTCATCTGAACCCACGGGTTCCATTTTAGATATGGCATCCATTTTATTTCTTGCCCTCAAGTAGCCAGCGAACGGACGCTGTCTGCTTCGTGACCCTGGGATTCCCAAACTCTTGCTGAAGACACGTGTTCCTTTGAGGGTGTCTTTATGATGAGGGGGATGATACTGTAAGGCAGAGGGCCCCGCTCGAGGCTCATCTTGCCATCCTGGTCTATTGTCTCAGTTGTGCATTCATTAGGCACGTCTCCTTTGATCCCCGCAATTGTGTTTCCTGATACCACCCCTTTTTACACTCTCTTCGATCTGTTCGCTATCCTCGCCTTCCTCTGCACCTGTTTCTGTCTCTTCCTTGATTCGTTTACAGCCGAACGGAATGTACTAATGGTGGGAAGATGTGCTTTTACAGTTGGGAACCGCCAAATGTTACTGTAATTATGTTCCGGGCCCTGAATACATGAAAGCGACCCCCTATGAAATGTACTGTGGGAACCGAGTTGTAAACTTTTGTTCGCTATGTTATCTTATGACAAGAAAACTATATAAAAGGAGTGATCCACAGATGCAATTTGAAGCAGTCTCTCAGAACCTACATGCTATGTACTTCTCGTGACGTCTGTGTTCCCTGCAGTAAATAAACCTTGAATCTTTGACGCCGAAGGAAGTGTCCCGTGTCTCTGTCATTTGTACGCCGGAACAGGTAACCCACGAAGGTTTCAGGTGTTATCCCTGGCACCGCTGGGTCTTAGCAGAACCCAGTCCTTCAGTTGGCGCCCAAAGTGGGGCTGCATCAGTGGTACCGGTCCAAAGCCCGACGATCGTGAGGAACTTCGTGTGAAATCTCCGAGGGAAGGTGCACCCCGCTTCATCGATCCAGTTGTCGAAACAAGTGGCCCGACGACTTTTCCCGCGAAGATCCCCGCCTCCTGACGGCTACGACGGACTGCTGCCCTGACTGTAGACCTGTTTTGGCGCCTGGCGTAGACTTTGGTACAGCGAGACGATTGACGGGCCTCCCTGGTGACGCCATTGATCCTTGAGTTAAGTATTTGTGGGTCGCTCCCAGAGTCCTTTGTTGTTGTGGGTGCTTAGTTGTTGCATGGTTCCATTGCATTTGTGGTTCTTGGTATTTTGTTCTTCGTTGTTCTATTTGACGTCTGCAGTCGCCAAAAACCAAGGGTTTTGCACTTTTGTAGGGACATTGTAATCCTATAACCCTTGACATTTGTGAAACTCGGTTAGTGTGCACGATGCCTGGCCGTAGTACTTTGTTTAGCTGCTTTAGAGGTTGTGGTGCGGATTCTCAACTGGAGGACTCATGTCCGATACCTCCAGTTGGAACTCCAATTTATGAATTATATAGTCGACATGGTGTGGGTCCTATTACGTTCAATGATTGTTGGGTTCGTTACACTAAAGAAGACGGTGTCCTTAGTTGGCCACCTCATGGTAGTTTTGAGACCCCGATTTTAGATAATCTTGAAGCTAAATTGTTTCAAAAGAAAGCAAGGCCGGCCATGCTTGATTCCTTTCGGTTGTGGCGTAAAGAAGCCAAGCAGAAAGAAATCAAGCAGCTTAAACGTAATAAAAGAGAAGGTATCGTTACAACGATGAGAAATGCAGAGCAGTTTCAGCGAGACAAAGAGGAGAAGGAAAAGGAAATTTTTGATAGATTGCAACGCATGACAGTGGATAAATGTTACCCCGTTTTACCGACGGGTACGGATAAGAAGGGAGAGGAAGCAGTAGAGGACCCTTTGTTGTCTTATCTACTGAAGTCGCCTCCTCCTTATGCACAGGATACCGCAGTTCCTGTGGTTCCTCCGGTTCCTCAACCCGCTGTTCCGGCAGCTGTTCCTCTCGTTCCTGTTCCTCTACCTGCTCCTGTTCCTACTGCTCCACCGGCTATACCTTCTCAAACTGTTCCCGCTACTTCCACCCTTGTGGCTACTCCTGCTGCTCCTCCTGTTTTTGCCTCTCCTATTGTTTCCCCTTTGCTTCTTTCTTCTTCTCCGTCTGTTCGACGTCGTGTTCCTACTGTTGCTGCCAACTTCTACACTCCTCTTGGACCGATTCTTGGGTCTACTGATTTTGATGTTCCCCAACGACGAAGTCAGCTTCCTGATGGTAGGGAGCGTGACACGTTAATTAGGATGGCGCGTAATTGGATTAGGTACCCTATTAAAAATTCTCCGCGCATAATTTTAGATACGTTCTCTCAATTCAATGAGCCAACACAGAGATTTGTGTTTGATGAAATGTGCAAATTTCTACGTGAAGCGATATCTAATGATGAAGTAAACGCAGTACCGATCGATGTAGTTGAACTTCAGCTTCAGTTTGCGAGTGGTGTACTTGTGGGTTGCAATGTTCGACGTGCCGTCGAGCATCTACTGTCTTTTCGTCCCACTATTATACCTCGAGCATTGTTTAAAGATGATACTGAGGAATGGATGGCTACGCCTGGTCAGTATCCCATGCGTGAAGTTCCACCAGTGTATATGCCAGGTAACCCTGGTGCTAATCCTTCAGTCCTGCCATTCTTTCAGAGAGTTTGGATACACATCCCATGGAAGCGATCGGAAGTTTTGCAGGTGAAGCAATCTTTGCCTGACCCTCGCAAAAATCCTGCAGGGTACTATAAAGAATTGTCGCAGCTAGTGGATGCTACGATAATGAATCTTGCCGATATCGAAATGCTGTTTGGCAATGTCGTACCACAACCGGTATGGGCGAAAATACGTCGCGAAGATCATGCAGCTGAATTAGGTGGTGATTGGGCTGCGCTTACAGCCGCGGACGGTTTGCAGGTCGGTGGGGCTAAGCCTGAACAGTTAATTACGGCTTTGCCTCAGAGAATAATTACCCTTATGAAAACGCTTATGCCAGCTATGAAAGTTAACTGGGACAAACTGTCCGCTTGCAAGCAAAAGAAGGACGAGAGTGTCTCCGATTTCTTTACAAGATTTGAGGAGGCATTCATTGATCATAGTGGTCAAGATATGGGCACTGAGGGAGGTCAGAGATTGTTTGTAGACAAATTTGTATCAAATTTGTTGCCCGACCTTAGCAACAAATTGAAAAATTCAGAAAGTGCGTGGGCTGTTTCTACCTCTGCCCAGATATTGGCTACGGCTCAATATTATGAAAATAGAGAAAAAGAAGAAAATGACCGTGCAGACAAAAAGACGAAAGAGCTTAAAACGAAAGTTTTGTTGCAACAAGCATATCCTCCGCGCTCGAATCAGAATGATTCTCAGCGGCGGAAACGATCGCAATCGCAGTCATCTAGGTCACAATCGCGAAGCGACTCTTCTTCGCAGAGATCTATGCTTGGGTACAATCAGTGTGCCTACTGTAGAGGCGAGGGTCATTTGAAATTTGATTGTCCAGTTTTGCGTGATCGGAATAGTGGTAATTCATCTAGAGGAGGTCGTAGTGGTCCTCAGCAGGCTACACGAGGTAGAGGTCGTGGTGTTACGCAGAATCAAAATGATCGTTCTAATAATTCTTCTGATTCTAATAATTGTTTCGATCAGCGTGGATCATCATCTGGCAGATCCGCACAGTACAATGTGGATGATTATTACGTCGATCAGGGTACTGACGGCGGTAATTACTAGGACAGCCATAGACAAGGAGAGGGAGTAGTATCAGTTCCGGTTGATCAGAGAGGGCCTTACGTCGCAGTTGCCACCTCGGGCGTAGTTGAGCCTTTTCTGTTGGACACTGGTGCAGCGAAAAGTTCCATCATGCATTCAAAACTCCCTGGCGCACCTTTGTCTGGCTTAACAAATGTTTCCGTTGGATTCTCTGGCGCCCCTGTTAGCAATTTGGTTTCTCGCCCATTGCCCCTTACAATTGGGCCTCGTGAGCTAAAAGCTCCTTTGATTTTAACTACTGGTTGTGGTGAAAATCTTTTGGGCCTGGATTTGCTGAAACGTCTGTATGCGACTTTGTATTGTTCTCCTGCCGGAGTAAAGCTTACGTTGGGTGAGAGAGTAATCTCTCCCATGTATTTGTCCATTGATAAGCTCCCACCGGAATTGAGTTCTCTTCCTGCATCTTTATGGGCAACAGGTCCCAATGACGTGGGCCTGCTTGATATCTCTCCTTATGTTGTTCAGCTGAAATCGAATGTGCGTTTACCACGTATTCCCCAGTATCGTATCTCCCTTGATGGTGAGCGAGCATTGTTAGCGATCATCTATGATTTGATCGAGAAAGATGTTATCGAGGAGACACGGGGAAACGTGTGTAATAGCCCTGTGCTACCCATTCTGAAACGCACTGATCCATCTAAGCCTCCTGTTTATCGTTTTGTCATTGATTTACGGGAGGTGAACAAAATTGTGATTCCTCAGTTCCCTGTGGTGCCCGACATTACGGCTTTACTGACTCTGATTCCAGCATCCGCGTCCTGGTTCTCAGTGATCGATCTAAAGAATGCTTTCTTTAGCATACCGATTGCTGAAGAGAGCAGGGACCTTTTCGGTTTCTCTTTAGGTGGTCGCAGCTTTAGGTTTAAGCGCGCTCCTCAGGGCTACTGTGAGAGTCCATCGATATACAGCCAAGCCCTGAAGAGCCAACTTGACGCGTTTGCGTTGCCGGCTGGTGCGGCCTTGATCCAATATGTTGATGACTTATTTGTGGCTGCGGACACACAGGACATTTGCAAAACTGCTACGGTGTCTTTGTTGCAACATCTCTGTGACTTACATCACAAGGTGTCACCTTCTAAGCTGCAATATTGTTTCCAAGAAGTAACCTATTTAGGTCACTTATTGTCAAAGGAGGGAAGAAGGTTGACCCCAGAGAGAATTACAGCGATCGCTCGAATGACTGTGCCAACAACTCAGAGAGATGTGCGTGCCTTTTTAGGTATCATGTCATACTGCAGGCAATGGATTCCAAATTTTTCATTGCTAGCGAAACCATTGGTGGCTCTTACGTGCAAGGATGTTCCAACTCCCTTACCATGGACGGAAGAATGTCAGAAAAGTTTTTCTGAACTACGTGATGCGTTGTGTTCGGCTCCTGTGTTAGGTACTCCTGACTACAGTAAGCCGTTTACACTATACGTTCACGAGAGGGAAGGTTGTGCGTTGAGTGTTTTGACGCAACAATTCGGTGGTAAGCAGCGTCCATGTGCATATTTTTCCTCGACCTTGGACCCAGTAGCTAGAGCATTGCCGAGTTGTTGGAGAGCAACAGCGGCAGCTGCGGTGTCCATCCGACAATCTGCAGGATTGGTCATGGATAATATGCTTACGGTGATGGTTCCGCACGCAGTTGACACTCTCTTGAATCGTACGAAAACCCAACACTTGACGAGCGCAAGGTTGTCTGGTTATGAGTTGACGCTTCTGGCAAGTCACATTCAAATAAAGCGCTGCAATGTCCTAAACCCGGCGACTTTGTTGCCAACTAATATGGAATCAGACGAGGTAACACCGCACGACTGTTACTTACGAACTGAGGAGGAAACAAAAGGTCGTGTGGACCTGAAAAACACTCCAATGGAAGACCCCGATGGTATTTTGTATGTGGATGGTTCATGTTTTAAGTTGCCGAATGGTGATATGACGACTGCGTATGCTGTGGTGACGTTGAGTACGGTTGTGGAGACTGCGAGATTGAATCAGAACTCTGCACAGGCGGCAGAGCTAATTGCCTTAACCAGAGCGTGTGTTTTGTCGAAAGGGAAACGGGTGAATGTGTTTACGGATAGTCAGTATGCATTCGGTGTTGCGCATAGTTTTGGACGTTTGTGGAGAGAGAGAGGTTTTATGACATCGCATGGTACAAAGATCCAGCATGGACAGCTTGTGAATGATCTTTTGGATGCACTTACTTTGCCTAAGCAGGTGGCGATTATTAAATGTAGTGCACACCGTAAGGTGACGGATGATGTTGGTCGTGGCAATGCGTTTGCTGATGAGATTGCTAAGGAGACTGCAAGAAATCTTACAACTAGAATGTATGTGACGAGTTAGGTAAGGTGGCCTACAGAAACTGGTATGTGCGAGGACACTATTGAGAGTGTGAAAGCGATTCAGAATGAGGCCACCGAGACTGAAAAGACTAAATGGAAAGAGAGTATGGGAAAGCTGGATGCGAATGGCTGTTGGATTGATTTGTCGGAGAATAAGAGGTGGATATTGCCGGATGCGTATGTGCTAGCTGTTGTGAGGATGGCACACGGCTTGTCACATATTAGTGCGAAAGGTATTTGCAAGTTGTTGTCCCCTGTATGGAAGAATGATGGTATCGCTAAGTGCGCTGAGAGATTGGTCAAGAGTTGCATGATATGCATGATGTACAATCCTGGTAAAGGAACTCCTACACCCCCTGGCCACTTTGCTCCTCCTTCATGTCCCTTTGAAGTGATTCAGTTGGATTTTATCCATATGGAGCGATGCAATAACCTAAAATATGTTTTGGTTGTGGTTTGCGCATTCTCCGGATGGATCGAAGCCTACCCTCTTAAAGACAATACTGCCCTGTCCACCGCAAAAGTCCTACTGAAGGAATACTTTCCTCGGTATGGAATGCCACGAATTGTATGGTCTGATAACGGAAGTGAGTTTGTAGGGAGTGTGATGAAGAGTGTGTGTAAGGGCCTTGGAATTACACAAAAATTCCACAGCGCCAACCATCCCCAGTCAGCAGGTTTAGTTGAGGGATACAATGGAACTCTCAAATTGAAACTCGCAAAGATTCAGGCTACGACTGGTCTCTCGTGGCCTGACGCTTTGCCCTTAGCTCTTCTGTCAACTAGGGCGACTGTACACTCTCGAGTAGGGCTCAGCCCATATGAGATTGTGTTCGGTCGTCCTGCCAATGTTTGGGGGGTCCCTAGGCCCAGTTTGTTTTCTGATCTTGAGTATCCAATGTTGATCGATTATCTTCATGATCTGACTGCTAAACTGAGGTTAATTCACCAACAGGTCTTTGAAGCACTGCCGACGCAGACGGAGGGTCCAGGCCACCAGCTCCAGCCCGGAGACTGGGTGGTTACGAGGAACTTTGGCCGAAAACGAAATCTTGAGCCAAGGTTCATTGGACCCTACCAGGTGCTCCTTGCCACGAGAACTGCTGTTCGTTTGGAGGGGCGCAAGCACTGGGTGCATGCCACCCACACCAAGAAGGTACCTATACCTTTGCCAGCGGACTCGTGGGTAAGGAAGGGCATCGCCTCGTCTGAAGCTGAGGTTGTACCGAACTTTGCCCCATTCAGCGACGCTCAGCCTATTGGAGATACCTCAGTTCAGCCGGACGATACTGTGGAACATTTGTCATCAAAGAACTCAAGATCTGAACAATTGTCTGGTCGACAGGATTCTGTTCCATCATCGGACCAACTGTTTGAAGATCAGACACGTCCTGGGAGGAGCAGATATTTCCTCCGCTCCAACACTAGAGACTAATAAAAAAAAATGTTTGCTTCCTCCCCTGACATTCACGTTCCCCCATTACCACTTTGAACATTTTTTTTTTGAATATTTGTGATTTTGTAAATTTTGAGTCTTTTTCTGCATATGTATTTGTTTCCACAGCTAGGAGATTTTGTATATACTGTTTAATTAAAGTACCTTACATCCGGGTGGACCGTAGGGCCGTGCGGGTACTTCCTTCTGGTTAGTAGGTCCTGACACTAGGTCGGAGACCGTCGGTTCCTAGGAACTCCTGGAGATTGACTATTGCTGCACAGAACGAAGTGCGTCAAGAACGTTGCGGACGGTTTTTAGAGGATGGCCTTCTCGAAGCTGTCAGAATTGGAAAAGACTCAAGCTCAAAGATTCGAACTGCATAGGATTGTACGTACAAAATGCTTCATGTTTCAGGTGTTCCTTCTATTCCTAACTGTTTCTTCGTTATTGGTGGGTGGGGTGTATTATATGATACAGTCGTTGTTGCCTTCTGCCTCACCTACCCCTTCTTCTGAACTTAAACCTATTTCCACTGTTTCTCCTCATTCCTTCTACATCTTACCACAACACGAGCAGGTTAGACGTGCGGAATTTATGAACAATTCCTTCGTTCAGCTCCTTCATCAACATCAGTTGGTAATGAATACTACCAATTGTTGGGTGTGTGGGTTAATGCCACATACCACCGATAGGGGAATTCCGTACTTGGTTCTCCCTTACAGTTCCCAGGGTTCTGCTCGAGCATTCCAAACAATGTTTCGTAGCGCACTAGATTCCTACCCCCATCGAGAGCCACGCACTGCAGATCACGGTCCTGGCCCGTACCACAAGCCTTTGGCAAGAGCAATTGCCGATTTAGATAGGGATATCTTTGACGCATCGCTTATCCCAGAGGAAGAGGTGCGAGCATACCGAGATCTGAGTGAGGCTGAGTATAGTATGTCAGTGGGTGATCGGCAGCTTAAAAGCTCGTCTCCGATCTGGATCGTACCCCACCTCGGTAATTTCTGTCTAAAAGGCCTAGGCCGAAGCCCGCGAGCTCAGCTTGGGAGGAGTGCCTGTACCGAGACGTATGTTTTGCCGACAACCTCTTCCCCTGTTCTTCTGACTGCCAAGGGTACTTACTTTGTTTGTTATGATCGTGCATATACATGGTTGCCTCGTGACTTCTCAGGCACATGTTATATTGCGAATCTGTTGCCACCGACCTTTACTGTTGGGTCGGATTATCACAAGACCAGAGTTGTGAGAGGCGTGATTAGCGAAGAGGACACTGCCGGTCAAGAAGCAGGAGACTTCTTTAAGGGTTTCTTGCCGTTTTGGGGGCCTATGATCAATAGTAGGAACCTGAGACAGTTGACTCGAGTGGTGGAATCGACCGCTAATATCACCGCGAGTGCCCTTGGTAACATTACAGCAGAGCTTCAGGCTGCCAGGCTTATGACGTTACAAAATCGTATGGTTTTAGACGTTGTTCTAGCCGATAGAGGTGGAGTATGTAAGGTGATCCATTCGAGTTGCTGCATTTTCATTCCTGACAACGCTCCAACTGTCTATCAAGCCATCTCGAAGTAGCATAAAATCTCCGAGTCCATACACGTGGACGTAGGGGATTGGACGCTACTAGGGTGGTTTTGGGGCCTGATGTCGACGTGGGGTTGGAAGATTCTGATGATCATTGGGGTTGTTGTAGCATTTCTGTTCACATGCTGTCTTTGTGTGCAGTGTGGTCCTGCCTTATGTGGCCTTTGTGCCACGACGTGTATAAGACGGCCACCTGTTACCAAGGAAGCATTGATGGATAGGATAATGTTGCAGCAACATCTGGATGGTCTGATGAATATCGAGATCGATTCTGATTACGACTAGTGCTTGCCTACATGAGGGCAAAAGGAGCGTCTGAGGTTCCATGACAATTGTAAGGGGTGTTTTCGACTCACCCGAATATGGTCGAGTCTGATATCTATGAACCGCAAATGATGAGTTTAGTGGGTGTACACGATTTCGCTGTGCTAGCTTAAACCGTTCGTTTGTTCCGTGGGTTTCTTCATCTGAACCCACGGGTTCCATTTTAGATATGGCATCCATTTTATTTCTTGCCCTCAAGTAGCCAGCGAACGGACGCTGTCCGCTTCGTGACCCTGGGATTCCCAAACTCTTGCTGAAGACACGTGTTCCTTTGAGGGTGTCTTTATGATGAGGGGGGTGATACTGTAAGGCAGAGGGCCCCGCTCGAGGCTCATCTTGCCATCCTGGTCTATTGTCTCAGTTGTGCATTCATTAGGCACGTCTCCTTTGATCCCCGCAATCGTGTTTCCTGATACCACCCCTTTTTACACTCTCTTCGATCTGTTCGCTATCCTCGCCTTCCTCTGCACCTGTTTCTGTCTCTTCTTTGATTCGTTTACAGCCGAACGGAATGTACTAATGGTGGGAAGATGTGCTTTTACAGTTGGGAACCGCCAAATGTTACTGTAATTATGTTCCGGGCCCTGAATACATGAAAGCGACCCCCTATGAAATGTACTGTGGGAACCGAGTTGTAAACTTTTGTTCGCTATGTTTTCTTATGACAAGAAAACTATATAAAAGGAGTGATCCACAGATGCAATTTGAAGCAGTCTCTCAGAACCTACATGCTATGTACTTCTCGTGACGTCTGTGTTCCGTGCAGTAAATAAACCTCGAATCTTTGACGCCGAAGGAAGTGTCCCGTGTCTCTGTCATTTGTACGCCGGAACAGGTAACCCACGAAGGTTTCAGGTGTTATCCCTGGCACCGCTGGATCTTAGCAGAACCCAGTCCTTCAACACACACAAGCGTATTGGACGCGTGCATATTCATATCTCACATTGTGTATATATAAACATGCGCTTAATCAAATCCAACGTTGTGTCAAAATTTCAAATCAATCGGTGAAGAACTTTCGGAGATTTAAGATTTTGAACAAAGGAACATTGCCATTTTTATATGTCTGTTTGGGCTTTCAATTAAAAACGCGTGTATTTGAATCAAATGTTGTTTATACAAAAACACCCCCCTATTCGAACCCAACTTTGTGTCAAAATTTCAAAGCAATCGGGGGAGAACTTTCAGAGATTTGCGATTTTGAACAAACAAACATTTACATTTTTATTTATATAGATAACGAAAAGCATGCTTTGTGAGTAAGGTTCAACCTTTTTTCAAAATGTGGAGTAATCCCTTTCAGCCATTTTATCTGTAGCTGCTTCAAAGCTTTCAGGCGGCTTGTCCGAAAGCTTTGAAGCAGCTACAGATAAAGGCCAGGACAGGAAACAGCACAATGGACCAAAGAGAGGACCAGAGAACGAGGGGGCAGTGGGGCAAGGGCAGACACAGAGGGTATTTGCAGCAGAGGGGCAGTTTCAACACAACAAACCAAAGAGGTAGGGGCAGTGGCAATCACACAGAGAACAAGGAGGGAGGGGAGCAAGGGCTGCAATGAAGGACAGTTGCTGTAGATGGGCAGTGGCAGCACAATGGACATGGTATGGACGAGGCAAGGACACGCACACAGAGAGCAAGGGCGCGGGAATGGGTCCCATGGAATGCATCCCTGGGGCAGAGTAATGCAACCAGTAGCCGCTCGCACAGGTAAGAGCGGTGAGGCGGGGCACAGGTGGGGTGGGGTGGGGCGGGGTGTGGTGTAAGTGGACAGACGGCTGGATAAGTAATATCAAATAAATAACTAAAACCACAATGCGGTGAGCGCAAAGTAAGTGTTTTTACTTATTTATTTATTTAATATTACTTATCCCGTCGTCTTTCGACTTCCACCACCCCACCCCGCCTCACCACTGCTACTTTTTCGAGCTGCTACTGGACACAACACAGCGATTTGCACTGCATTGCGTTACTCTGTATTTATCATGTCACTCAGGTTCATTGAAGGTGCCCTTGCATGGCTTGATAAATCGCATCTTGAGGGTTGTGTCAATTTTGCACCACGTTTCGTGGTGCAAAAGCGACACAACGCCGTGATAAATATGGCCCTTATTTTCCAGAATCAGGCTTTGATCCACACCAGCGAGGAAGGAGCAAAAAGAAGAAAGAAGGAGGAAGATACAGATTGGAAAATAGAGACAATAGAGAAAACAGGGATGAAAGAATCCACGAGAGTGAGAGACAGACAGGAAATGCAGGCCAGTGGAAAAAAGAGGGATGTGGTTCATGAATAGGCAACCTTGGTATTCAGCAACCCCATTCAGCCACAGTAAAAGTGGGCTCCAGTGAACATCTTTAGGACCCTGTACTTTTTATTTAGTTATTTTTTGACAAATTACTCCCTTGTCGATATACAGAGAGGAGTGAGAAGAAAGGTATGGGAGGATGTCCATAAACGCAGTAAGGTAGCCAGTGCTTCAAGGGCCATAGTGAAAGGAATGAAATGGGCCCCAGGGCTGCAGTTTGAATCATAAAATAAAGTAAGAATCAGGCCTCTAGTCCCTTGTGTCACTGCACCTGCTGCTCCGATTGAAATTTTAAGTAGGAAAAGGGAGACTCATAGGCTAGAAAGTAGAACTGCCATGTGATTAAACAAAATGTGAAGAAAACTATTTTTTGTGACTTTCGTTTAAAAAAAATGTAAACAAAAAGGAAGTTATGAAACATTTGAACTTCAACATTTTATAAGAAGTGTTTATTATAAAGTTCTTACTGTTTTATTTAAAGAACAGCCCACTCGGGTAATTTTTTGGGTAATTTCTAACCGAAGAAGCTAGCAGAAGACCAATAACTCAGTGGTGGTGGTGCAATGTGATTTAATACCTCTTCCAACCACGCGTTGCCCAACAAATATTTACAGCGCTGTTCTGGCTGCAGCAGTCTATTAAAGCCGGGTCGGCCAGCCGGCTCTATCAGAGCACTGGGAATAATTGCTTTTTTACTGACGCGTGATAATGTATCTGCAGCGATAACGTTGTCTCTTCCCATCAGGAGTGCCAGACAAAGAAATATGACTGCAGAGAAATAAGCAATAGTTGGGAAGCGCGCCGGATTGGAAAGTAGGATAATTCCTTCTGTCACAGTGGTGTGCTAGTAAACCACGGGGCGATCACCTGACAATCATGCTTCCGCCATCTTTGTATACTCTTACTGTTCAGACACATTGCAGCGACGGCCAAAAATTGGTTGGGTTCATCCAGGGCCATTCTATCAGGACAGGACATGTGACCCTCTCAATAAAAGGGGCCGGGCACACGTGCCCTCGGAAGTGTTTTACCATGTAAGCCACTGTATCTGCGTCTTTACTTATAGTGTATGGGGGCCTAGGGCCACAATCCTTTACACTGGTGATGAGTGGGACTTGGCCCACCTGTGCGCTGGCGGAAGTGCTGGTGTGTTGTGGGGGGGAGTGTAGGAGTCCATAAGTCACACCGCACTTACTGCCAGCTAGTAAATGGCTGATGCACGGCGAGAAGGCATACCAGTGTGGGGTTTGGCATCCTCTGCAGTGTCAGCTGGCACAGATCTGGGGTGGTGGGGCGGGGGCTAGGGGGTAAAGAGATGTAAAAAAAAATAGTATTACCTCCTCGCTGATTGTCTCATACGTCATCTCTCCTCAGTCTGTCGACAAGGAAGCAGCCAGGATCCCCTAAGCCAATCAGAACGTTGCAATGTAGTATTGTGATTGGTCCAAGTGTCGTAATTTGGTGCTCAGACAGGGAATGGGGGCCTGGGCATGTTCTCCACCCACGCTGTAGTGCAGCCTGGGTGGAGCAATAATGTATAAAGAGCCTCCCACTAGACCAACAGATATTTTCACAGTGGCTAGAAATAGCTTATGGGGGCTGTCCCTTTGTTATAAATATGACTGAATACAAATACAATTAATTAATTCATATACTTTATTAATTGTTCTTTTGTAATTCTATTGCACTAATTATAAACCATTTTTTTAATTTATATATTTTTTTAGAATATAAAAACAATAAACTGTTTGTGTTCTAGCGTACAATGCAAATTATACATAATTCATGTTGGGCAGCCCGAGACAGCCAGCCAAAGTGTCATGTGCACTTCGGTGTGCCCACCATTCCTCCCCTGCCCTGCTCTGTGAGCAGAGCAGCCCCGCCCCACCCCCATGCTGCTGCAGCAGGAAGGAACAAATAAAATGATAATAACATCGTTATCATTTGATTTTTCCTTTCCTTCACTGCTGCGGTGCAGTGAGACGACACTCCTCCGCCTTTACGAGGAGCCGCCACTGGTGAGGCCTTTGCAGCTGCCCACGTTGCTGACACCCCTGCTGCCGCGTTAGTGATTGGCTCTGCAGGGAACCGGCCACGAGAGGAGGAGCCCAGCACTGCCCATGAGGTGGGTGCCCACCTTGATAAGGAAGCCGGCAGGGGGTAAGAAAGACGGCAGAGCCTGGCACCCAGCACCATACTATCACCAGAGCGAAAAGAAAGTGCACAGTAGCGGCGAAGCATGAGAGCTGTCAGCAGTGCAGGTGAATAAAAGAAGGGCAGCGCGTCTAGAATAGGAAACCCGTATCCCCTCCAAGTATGGAAAGCATACCAGCAGAAGTGCCGCTGGGGAAGAAAAGACTCCTACAGCAGCCCATTGTGCAGAGGCCTGGAAGGGAACGAGGAGCAGTTTTGGCCCGCCTGGGAATGTGTCCATCCCCAGTGGTCACTCGCCCGCTCCGCGTGAATAGTCGGTAGTGAAGTGGAATGCTCCATCCTGCGGTAATTCTCCCCTTGCCTGAATGCCGTATGTTGGACTCGGCACCCCGAAGGCAAGAGGGGCCTGGCCATACTTTCAACCTGCTCCAGCAACGTTCATGAGGAGCAACACACCAGCAGAAAAATAGAAAAAATGTCAAATGAGTCACGGCCCGCCAAAAGAAAAATAACGGCTGCAGCCCAGGAGTTAAAGCAAGTACTCTGACAGGCTGCCCCGGGCCACCGCAGGGGGCCACCTAAGAGGGCAGCCACCCTTAGTGCCACAGGATGGCACAGACCCACAAGGAGCGGTCTAGTGTATATGACCCTGGGGGTCCCGAGTGATGTCACTTCCAGCGGAGGGAGGGGTCGTAGGCATATAGCCTGGGGTCGCGGGCCTGGCGCCCTCATTCACCCCGACCTGCCTCGATGACGGACCCTCTCCCTCCTTGCCCCGGACGAGTAGGCTGCCCGGACGCTGATTCTCCCTCCCAACTGCTAACCCGGCTGTCGGGCAGCAGGGGACGGGTGAGTTACCTAATAATATTTTGCTTTGCAGGCGGAGTTACAAGGCGATCCAACGCTGGAAGGTACAGAAGGGTACCCTCTACAGGAGCACAAGAACGGTGCGAGAGCCAAGTATCCCCAGGGAGATCCTCGGTGGGATACTGGAGGAGTGACGGCGCCCCGTTAGTCCTTCGGGCAGTTGTGGACCTGAACAACCGGGGGTTGCCTGCAACGCTCCGCCCCCCCCATAGGGGGAGGGGGCGTGAGTAAGGGGTGGACTGGAGGTCCGCCGGGGGGAGGGGGGTTAGCTCTCCCCCCAATATTGACAAAGCCCCCGCGGTTAACACCACAGGGGGTGCATGGCTCATCAGGTGGGCAGGTCGCAAGAGGTGGCCTAACCCTGGATCGCCCATAAGATAACCCAACATGTTGGCATAATGTTTATGCCAATAAAGCTGCAACAACTTTCCCCAACAAAACATGGTGTTGTATCTGTTATTATGGGAAATGGTTGTGAGCAGTTTGGGGTATAGGGCCGATGTTGGCACTAACCTGTGGAGAGAGGGTGAGGCGCTCTGTGGCCCATCCCATGGGAACTGATTGCGGTGGCAGAAGCAGAAGCAGTCCGCCTGCAGAACGAAGAGTATGGTAACCTGGGGAGCATTTGCTTCTGGAGCATAGGGCTGCACAAATGCGAAGGGAGACCGGCAACGGCCCTAGAAAAGGACTGCAGCTATACCCACATGTACCTTTTGGTTGCCAGCAGCCGTGGGGATAGCCTCCACTCAGGCAGCAAGGAAAACTTCGGGTGAGAGCAAAGAGGCCCGCAGCAATAGGGAAGCTGCTGGGGCAGAGGACAATAGCAACAGTGCCACCTGGTGGTTTTTGGGGTACTGCACCTGAAAAAAAAGGGGAATGAAGACGACAATAAGTGGCCAGTAGAATGGCCCGCAGTACAGGGAAGGCTGCTGGGACCGACAGCTAATGGCAGAGAGAGTGACCAGTAGTTCCTTGCGCTCAAGGCAGGGTGAGCACAATAATGTGGAGAGTGCTACATGCCCCTGGTGGGACAACAAGTGCTTGACTGGGGAGAGACTGGGTCCACCATGAAATAGAAGAGCCCAAGCTGCCCACAGATGCTCCTGTCAAGTAAAGCTGCTGGGGGCTATAATGATGCTCTGGTGATGTCTAGTGGCCATGGGTGGTCACTGCAGCAGCCTACTACCCCCTGGAACAAAGGAAATTGCTGCAGCGCAAAGAAGAGTACTGTGTCCCTGAACTGTAGTCGGGTCACCACAAAGAGGGCATAGACTAGTAAAGAGATTGGGCAAGAGTGTGCCTTATGCTAGCCCAAGTGAGGGGGCTGTTGTGAGCAGAGAAGAGACGGTGCATTGACTCATGGACTACAGCAGTGTCTACCCAAGAGGACTGCCAGACACGTGAGAAGTGAAGTAATGAAAATCCCTGCAAGCACAGTCACAGCCACAGACGGGTTGCCTTGAGAAGAAGACTGGAAGCAAGTGGGCCTGAGCAAGGAGGCCTGAGACCAGTGAAAGACTTCAGGAGAAGAAGTCGCATCCTCCGGAGAAGAACAGATGGTGCAAAACTCAGAAGCGCACAGAAGATGAACTGACGGTACAGGTATGAGCCCAAGAGCGAGAGCCCTGTGAGGAAGAGGGCCCATATTGTCACAGGGTGACAGACCCTGTGAAGCCTGTCTGATTGGAAGCAGAAGAGCGCCACATCGGCGTAACCTTGAAGCACAAGGAGTGCGTCTTCAAGCAAAGAGAAGTCCTGCGAGTGGTCGAAAAGGAGACCTGCAAGAGGTCGAAGAGGAGATCTGGGAGAGGTCAGAGAAGAAACCTGTGAGAGGTCGACAAGAAGACCTGTGAGAGGCCCATGAAGATATGGCCTGTGAGAGGCCCAAGATGAAGACCTATGTGATGTTTTGAAGAGAAGGTCACGATGAGAGTTCTGGTCAGTGGACGAGGTGAAGGCATAGTCCTAGGAGTAGGACATGGCCAGGGAGACGTGTGAAGTGCACGCCACATTGAGAGGTCTGGTCTAAAGAGAGAAGAGTAAGACAAGATGGGAAAGAGGAAAAGTAAAAAGTGTGGCACGAGGTCACAGCATAATCAATCAATCAATCATATAATTTGTAAAGTGCACTACTTACCCGTGAGGATCTCAAGGCCCTGGGGGGTGGGGGATGCTGCTACTGCTTGAAGAGCCAGGTCTTGAGGAGTCTTCGGAAGGTCAGCAGGTCTTGGGTCTGCCGTATGTGGATGAGGAGGGTGTTCCAGGTCTTGGCGGCGAGGTGGGAGAACGATCTGGCGCCGGAGGTTGCTCTTCGGATGCGGGGGACTGTGGCAAGGGCGAGGTCAGCGGAGCGAAGCTGTCGGATGGGGGTGTAGAACCTGAGTTGTCCGTTGAGGTACGCTGGTCTGGTGTTGTGGAGTGCCTTGTGTGGGTGAGGAGCTTAAAGGATATCCTCTTGTTGACGGGGAGCCAGTGCAGGTCTCTCAGGTGGGGTGTGATGTGGCTGTGGAAAGGGATGCCGAGGATCAGGTGTGCAGAGCTGTTCTGGATGCGTTGAAGCCCTTTCAGGCTCATAATGAGTCAGAAGTAAAGAAGAAAATGGTGTGGAATAGACACCTGGCACACCACATGCTGTGAGTGTTGTTGAGACCAAGTGCATCTTCAAGAACAACTCAGGAGCTGTTGGACCTTTTGAGTGAAGCAATGTACCTATGAAACACCCAGAGGTCAGTGAGGCAGCCGTGGCACCATGAGAGACTGTCCACAAATCTTCGGTTACGCCGAGCAAACCTGAAACCTGCAGAAGAGAGCAAGCTGGACCATTTGTACTATCCACCTTTGTAGTCACACGTGAGACTGGATTGTGGTCCTGATCGGACGTGCTGAGTGACCTTGGTCGTGGGGTC
The DNA here is from genome assembly GCF_964263255.1 of Lissotriton vulgaris. Taxonomy (NCBI): domain Eukaryota; kingdom Metazoa; phylum Chordata; class Amphibia; order Caudata; family Salamandridae; genus Lissotriton; species Lissotriton vulgaris. The sequence continues at coordinate 1,514,293,995 of NC_141687.1, read as the reverse complement.
TAGAAGAGGATTCGACCAATCCACAACAGACTGTGGCGATCCACGGGCAAGGGCCTCAGGGATCACTGGTGAGAGAGAAATCCCAACACAACACGTTAGCAGCAGCTGCCCTGCAGGTCCCAGGAAGCACAAAGATCTCTTGTCAAAAGTTAATTACCCAAACGACTGTCCTGTCAATGCCGGTGCACCAGAAAAAGGAGGGCAGGAGTACACCGACCTGGAAACAACTATCCTCTAGGAGGAGTGAGTGACTTGAAGGTGGGATTCTTAGCGATTCCTCCATGAGTCTATAGTATGGCATTGGAGCGACACGCCGAAGTCCACACAGTCCTGTGGAAGCCTGGTTAAGAGGCCCTCAGGAGACTCCTGTGAGAGGGAAATCCTGGTAAGAGAGAGGATCCTGGTGAGAGAAGGAAGCTAGAGTTTACTCCACCATCCTGCAGCTGGGAGCACTGCTGCATCTGAGGAAGACTCAGCAACAATAACCATGGTGTCATCCGTCATAGGAGGCTTGATGTTCATGGAGCCAGGACGTCTTTTGAAAACATAACATCCACAGTACCACATCCACAGCTCCACATGCGCCATCACAGTACACCATGTATATAGAGATTGGTTATAGATTTCTATGCATTGAGTCCAGGTAGGACAAGATCCACAGTGCATCGCTGAGCTGTGTCAACTCGAACTGGTGAGCGAGAAATCCAGAGTTCATATAAATTGCCATTCGTGCCATGAGCAGTCTGGTTAAAAAGGCGGAGGCACTTGTACTCTCATCCTGTCCGGAAAGCAGCCTAATAGACTCTATGGAATTTTGTGTTGCTATTATGTTCTCTCCTACAAGTTGGACATGTTCTACTTTCATTAATGTTTTGGGGGATGTAGTGACCTGCTGGTCACTATTCTAGTGTTCCTAATTGTTCGTTTGTCTCAGCCAGTCTCCAAAGGCTGGCTTACAGTACCACCTCCCCACCCACGCCCCTTTATTGACAGGTGCCACATGACATGTGGCCCTGTCAATAAAGGGGCTGGCGCATGTGCCCTGGGCCAGTTGAACTATGTAAGCCTGTATGTCGGCGTCATTACCTATAGTGTATGGGGGCTAGGGCCCCAACCCTTTACGCTATCATTCCCAAACTTCCGCAAAATGGGTCATCATTAAGGTATGAAACTGTATTGAGTTTTGAGTTTTAATTGAGCCTGACCTTTCGGGCAGTAATTGAGCCTAAGCTATTGGGCAGTATATGAGCCTGACCATTAAGTAGTAATAGATTGTGATTGAACCAATCCTATTGGCAGTAATTGTACCTGACATTTAATCCATCTAATGTTTGTAAGTACTCCCTCAACCTCCAAACACAGTTCCAGGAAAGTTGGTTTATGAACAAATATCAATTGCATATTGACCCTGACCAACTGTAGAAATTTATATTTAGTTCAGCGCCCAACTAGTCTGATCATTTCACTGGGTCTCGTGGAGATGTTAAAATAGGTGTGACTACATTGGATGTGAATCATCACTTACCACATCAATGCTACAGCAATCCCCCCTCTGTGCTGAGAGCCTTTGAATCCCATGGTTCATGACGAGCTCAGCTCGTCATGAGCACATAAGCAGTGTACTGCATGAGCATGGAAGGGGTTAAGTTTCATAGAGAAGGTCCTCCATTCGCAGGGGAACTACTAGGACAGAGCTACACCTAGAGGCTCTCTCTCATCTCACTTGTTCATGGTGTAAAAAGGATGCCTTCTCAACAAAGGGTTATTCAAATGGTAAGATGAGGAACATTTTCTAATTGTTTCATTCTTCCCCAAATAACTATGTATCCGTAAATATCACAAGAAGGACCCTATGCTCTTAATGTCAAGATAGAGATCATCTTCCCAGCATCCACAGTTAAGGCGGACACAGTTAAGGGAAGAGTTTAGCATCCCTGCATGCAATCGTGGAGATACATCCAAATGCAGCACTGCACAAGGAAATGCCTAGGCCCGTGCCCTTTGTCCTTGTCAGCCGCTCCGATGGTAGGATACCTCCATACATGGGGGAATCATAAAGGGGTAATGTCAGGCCTATATGAAGTTCTCTCCTCCTATCTCGTCTCGCACCCTCTGTCAAGAGCTCTTTATACCAGATGGCAAGCACGACTATCAGTCTCCTATGGAGAAGAGGAATGGGCAGATACTTTAGAAGCCCTGGACAGGGTCACCAGGGAGATGTGACTAAACTTCTGTATTTTTAAGACCCTGCATGACTGGCACTGGACACTGATGAAACTTCATACAGCCGGCTTACTGCCGCATGCGAATTGCTGGAGATGTGCGGACACATGCTGTGATACAACACGTATTATTTGCGAATGTCCATCGGTGCAACCCTTCTGGTCTTATGTGGGGCAGGTCCTGCGCACCTCCATTCCCCTACATTTACCACTCACCCCATCATTCTTTTGCATGACCTGCTGCACTCACAAGAGCTCTCAAAGGTACAATGCCGTCTCTTCCATGCAGTGGTTGCCACAGCTAAAATATGTATCTTCTGACAATGGAGGTCGTCGATACCCCCATCGCATGAGGCTTGGCTTGTGGCCACGATCAACACCGCCTCCCAAAAATAAGTCATTTATAAGCTACAGGACCAATACAACATGTTTTTACAAATATGGGTACCCTTCCTGCATGCAGAGGAGAGAGCTGAGGACAACCATACAGCAAAGGACTCAGATCTGCTCCCTCCCACAGCCAGCCCATAAACCAAAGCATCCAATGTTCCTTGAAGTATCGCAATTGAATGCCCGTCAGCCCCCCATCTACAGCGCACTCTTTGAGCTGTAAGCTTCCACTTCTCCCCTTTTCTGTCCCCCTACACTCCCCACACTCAACCTCTCCGGTCTCCACAAGTAAACCCCACCTGTACACATTCACCACCACCTACCTTTACTCTTCGGCTGCTCTGGCCACTGGTCTCCTGTCTACACCCAGGAATATGTAGGGAACCCAGTGACACTATCAGACAATATCATGTCCCATGCCACCCATATCCATATTCCCGCGCCCCCCCTTTTTTTCAGTCCACCCATACCCTGGCAAATGGGCATCCTCACATCTAGAATAGTGGCACTGAGGTGCAAGATACCCTCCATCATCTTTCCTCATGGACCACTCCCGCCCCCTATACACTCATACCATCAAACACCACACGCAATTGTCCTTTTACACTTTTAGACGACCATAGATACACAAGCAACAGCATCACCACAGCTCCTGTGGCACTCTATATGCATGTTCATCCCCCCCAAGGCCATGCCCCCCTAACCTCTGGACAAGGGCCAATTGACACCTGGAATACTCCTAAGGTTGCATAATGGACGTGCCATCTTGCCCCGGCGGGGATAATGACTAGATCCTCTGCATCACCTCTCCCTCGAGAGACGCTGAACTATTAGATCATCCGGGTTTGATACTCTTTTGCCTATGGACATCAGTGCTGCCCCCAAAAAAAAAAAAAGAAGAAGAGGGCTCCTACCTTACAGACTTGGACACAAGTGGCCAACCGCTTCACACTTGCGTATCCCACCCACAGGACAAGTAGCTTCTCCCTACCCTCTACTCTCCCCATTTACCCCCCATTTATTTTTCATGTACTTTCATGTGTTACTAAGATGCAAATGCCATTCATGCTTTCATACCAGTACTGTTGCGGCTATTGCATTTAGTCTGCAAATGTTGACACTTCACGATGTATAGTTTTATGACTTTTTATGACAATAAACAAAATTGCAACACAAAAAAGGAAATAGGCAGGTGTAATTGGTTCACCAGGTAATATTGTTTTGGATAGGGGTCCCTCATAAAAGTAGGATATATTGGGATGCAAAGTGACACACCTATCAAAAATAAAATCCTCTCTAGTGTCTTTGTTGAAGCAATTTGGAAAGAAAAAGAGGTAGAAGGCTGTCCAGACACAGTGACTCTCTGGCGGGAAAAGATTTCTGAAAATGTCCAATTTACTGCTCTTCCTACAATATTTTTCTCATGGTCCATGCGATCCTTGCTTCAGAAGGTGAATACCCTCTGGATACAATTAAATAAAAAACAGTATACACATTGACACAGAGTAGGGTTCTGTGTAAAGTAAGCTTATAAGACCCACAGGGAAGCAGATGGATACCAATCCATATTTGCCAAAGAAATCATAAATTGCTAGAATGATTAAAGTACAGTAAGAGAGTTTACAAATTAGAAATAATGAATTACCCTGTTTTTTCTATGTGCAGTCAACATTTTGTCTGCTTTAGTATACAAGTCTCAACAGATCTAATACTTATTTTACCTTTTTAAGAATTCCATACAGGAACTGCCCTGTCCTCCACATGCTTAGTTAGATACCCAATGACTTTTTGAATTTGTGGAATTAGGACATTTGATACACAGCAACAATCTTGTTGAAGGCTATAATTCTTTGGAAAATTCTTTCAGCAGTAATGAGACTTTGTGGCGAATAAGTGAAGGAACGTTAAGGGAATTGGCTTTAGGATGGACTGTCCAGCCATCCTTTGAGGACACCTATTGCCTGATTTTGAGGTGGCTGGTAATAGAGAGTCTTCAGTTTGCGGTGGGAGTTATAAATAATCTGAGGGACGGTTATGTTCCAATGGAGAAACTGCTGACAGTGTCACTTCTGACGCACTCGTCTTATCTTGAATAAAATTCTATGAACAGATTCTCCATCAAACAGTGTCCATGAAATGTGAAATGAAAACAATGAAAATAAAATGTATAGAGTGCACTAGTTCCCGGAGGTGTCTAGGTGCCAGCCCAAAAGAGGAAGACTACCAATTGTATAATGAAGGATAAAGCTTGATACAAGATCCTTAGAGATTGAGAAGCCAAGTTTTTAAGGCTTTTCTAATTCTAAAAGCAAACAGATCAGACTTCTTCTTAAGATCAAGAGGTGTGGAGTTACACAGCTTGGCGGTGCCGGTCACAAAGCTCCTGCCACCCCAGCTAGATCTTTTGAATTTAGGGACCACTAAGTGAAAAGCAGAAGATGACCAAAGAGGTTTGACGGGAATATAGCGCTGAAACACTCTGAGAGATATTCAGTACCGAGATTATGCAAGGATTAAAAAGTGATGTAGACGGCCTTGAAATTGATGCTCTTCTCGACAGAAAGCCAGTGAAGCTGGATCAAGGCTTGTGATGCAGGCTTTGGTTTAGGTATACCTAGAAGCAGGTGGGCAGCAGTGTTCTACAGAATCTGTAGCTTATTTAGGAATCATTTCTGAATATTAGTGAAGAGTACATTAGAAGAGTCCAATTTAGAGATTTGAAAAAAGGCAACCTCACTTGTCTGCAGTTCCTGTGGGATGAACAGGAGGACTTTCCTCAGTAACTTCAGTATAAATAAGGAAGAAGGAATGACATTGATCTGACCTTCAAAAGACAGCTCACTGTCAAAAATGAACCAGAGAATGTCTAACCTTCGAGACAGAGGTGGGGAGAGTACCAAGTTCCTGTTGCAACCAATTCCGGGACCAGAAGGACGAGTTTCTGCTGTCACGTGGCCCATAGGTACAGGGGTACCTTTTAAAAAACAAGCCAGATTAGGGGCTAAAACATTACAGGCTTCATGAAGCTTAACTTGTTTACAGACTAGGGAATGCCGTACTGTGGCATCGCAAGTCTCTCCTGTAAGGAAAACTTCCTTATCTGCGCACTGACATCTGTAGGTGAAAGGTAACCACCATAATTTGTGAAAATAGTTGTAGCCCAGGGGCTCATATCTACCAACTGGATGATGTTTCATGCATGCTGTGAACTGAAAAAGTAAGATAGGCAGTGAAATAACCCCATGTATTAACCACACAGCTGAATCCGTCCATGCCACCGAAAACGGTAACTGTTTTAATTGTTCAATATGTAACAAGGTGTATGTTGCGTCTTTCATGGACATTAATTTCTGTTTATCGGTCAAATTAAACCGCAAACACAGTGCAGAAGCATTCAAATAATCCCATGCCACGTTTCCATTTTTGAGTGTCTGTAAGGTCCACGCAAACTGCATTACAGAATGTAACTGGTTTTGACCATGATACAAAAACACACTTCATGCTGTTCAATGTCAATGACGGATGATACAATATTATCCAGAGTATATATACCGGAAGACAGTGTATTAAGGCTGTTATCGACCAATGCAAGAACTTTTTCTAAATTAGCCTGTCAATTTGGGGCAGACGCACTGCAGCTTCCATCTGCGACAGTTTCCAAAATTAATTATACGCTGAATAAATAAAACGTTTTGTGCGAGGGGACTTTGGACCTAAAAGAAAATCAGCCACATCGATGTCACCTCACAAAAGAGAAAGGTGATGTTTGTCAGACGACAGTGTGGAATGTTCCAACCATTGCTGACACAATTTAACCACTGAATATGTGGTAACTGTATGGGAATGTGGGAAACGTGAATCAGGTCTACTTTGTGTAAACCCATTTGTGGTATTCAAAAAACGCAATTAGCATTCATGGGAGCTCGTTGACCACAGTAACCATCCCAAGGGGTCAATATTGGAAGAGTTGAGAGTGCCATTCTGAAACATGACAGCTAAGTCTTCAATTGTATAGTTAGTGTGTGCTAGGCGTGCATCATATGGAGCCAATAATGGAAGGGAGGGAAAATTTAGATTTTTGGCCGTGGCTAAACCAAAACAAGTAGTCTGTTTTACCGTATCATTCAAAAATGAGATTTGCGACAGTATAAGACATGCATGATGCACAGGTTCAGTGCCCTGCACTTGCGAATCTCTAGTACACCAAATGGATTTTAAATCAATTGTGTCCTTCCAATGTTCATAACCCTTCATGGACACATCATTCCTGAAGGACATGGAGTAAACTAATTTAGTGTATGTCAACATAAATTTAGTTTGGGGTGGCATCTTCAATTTATAAAAATTAGACTGTGGATCTGACAGATTATAACCAGAAAAATACATTAAAAAATGTACTTTGTTGGGTCTCTGAACTTCCCTCTAAGTGTGTTGGGCGGCATCTTCAATTTAAAAAATAAGACTGTGGGACTGACAGATTATAACCAGAAACATACATAAATGTACCTTGTTGGGTCTTTAAACTTCCCTCTAAGCAGACCCTCCAGGATTTCGCGATTTCGCGGTTTGCCGCGAAATCGGCACTTTTGTAAAAATGCCGCGATTTTTACAAAAGTGCCCGCGAAATCGGCACTTTTGTAGAAATCGCAGCATTTTAAAAAAAGATAATGCATGCCGCTATATCCTCGGGGGTCTGTGTAACGCAGGAGTCCCCGCGATTAAGTACGGCTGCACGGATTGCTCCTGGCTGCATAACTCAGACCCCGAATACCTCCCAACAACACCGGAGAGGGAACCTGCTGGGCGCTGGTGATGGCCCGGGTGGTGAGTGACAGACCTGATTTTGGGACCCACGGTGGGGTTCCAGCCGCATATACAGCCCAGGGCAAGACCGATGCAGCACGACTGACTTCCCTGACTACCACGCTTCCTAGCTCCATTGCCGATACCGGCCCACCTCTCTCCATCTACCTTGTCTGATTGCCCCAAGAGACTTGCTTGCTGCCGGGGGGCCTGGCGGTGTTCAGCACTACGTGCACACACTTTACTTCTCTCCCACAGCCGGACATTACACCGGGTCCGGGGGCGAGAAACCCGAAAGACCGCGCGTAACACATGACAACTCGGCAGGCAGGAGTGAGTACGCCCCCCCTTCATCCTTCTCTTCGAAAATCTAGAAATCGGCCTGACGGCGGGCCAAGATGTCAGGATGGGGCCCACGTGGGGGACCGGCTGGAAAGCTCAAGAAATTTGCATATTACGGTTTGCTTAAGATAACGATTACCTGGTATGATGGAAGAAGACTGACTTGGCGGGCTAGAGTATAAATTTGAATCATTGATAGAAACTAGTCTCAAGATACAATTTTTCCACTTCAGATTTTGTTTGAGTAGTCTCTGTTATTAAGAATAGTTTCAAGGTGCTAGGAAAATGAAACAAACCTGAAAATGAAAACAATAAGTATTTTCTAATTTCATTCCGATTTCATTTTTGGGAAGGTGAAGCCCTTCTCAAATAGTTTGTTTTTATCACTGCGTTAGGCCTTGCATAGATTATAAAACGCTCTCTCTCCGTTACACTCTAAATTCCTCTTGTTTTGTCTCTCTTTTGTGCAATATGAGAGTATGACAACACAAGGCACGTCTGCTGACTATTCGTTCGTGGGCGTTGTGTGATAATTGAATCTTTCATCCCAGATGATCTATCCTCCAACACCTTGCAAATGGGCTACTTAGCCAGAGAACTGACATTGCAGGAGGCAATTAAAAACACAAAGCCTCCTGTAGCTATAAATGGATTTTGGACAACCCGTGAAAAGCTTAGGGTGAAGCTGAGTTTGAGGTCCCAGCCCAGTCACACATCCGGTAAAAAAGTGCGTGTACTGAAAGCTGAAGGCTATACTATCGCGCAACTTCCTATGATGTGTCTGGAAAACGTACATTTATTCACATTTTGTCCTGAATTTTGACCCTTTGTCCTGAATTTTTAACCTTACCGTCTTGAATTTGCACCCATGCCATGTTGGCGACCCTGTTCTGGAAAGGAGAGCTGTGCAGTGTAGAGTGGGCGTGGAGGTGCAATGCAGTGCAGGGATGTGCACTGGAACCGAGACCCGTGAAGGCAGCAGGGAGCTGTGACAGATGCACATCTGGAAACGAGAGCTGTGCAGTGTAGAGTGGGCGTGGAGGTGCAATGTAGTGCCGGGATGTGTGGTGGATAGAGTTATCTATGACAGAGTTTGGGAATCCCACAGCTGACAGAACATGCAGTCCACAGCATGCTACAGCTCACCGAATGCAAACACCCACAGCACCTCACAGAAATCCAGGCATCCTGTAGTTAGCAGCTTCCTACAGCTCCGAGCACTACATCACAACAGCATCAACATCATTGATCTCACACCGCATGCAGTTCCTACCAACCCACAGCTCTCAACATCTTGCAGCTCACAAAATCCCCCGACTCACGGCTACTTACATCCCACAGGATCCTTCCTGTTGTGCCCTGTAGACTAGAGGAGCATGCTATCCACAACTCCAAGCATAGGCTTCGTACAGCTCAGTGCGTAATACAGCTCCAGTGGCTGTCAACAGGTCATCCACTGCAAAGGCGGCGAGGCTGGCCGGCAGTCAGAGCACTGTCCCAGTGTGGAATGGAGTCGTCTGGCTACCAGGAGTGGCTGGGACGGAGGCTAGACGCGCTGGAGATAGATAGCGCTGTGTACACGGCCTATATTCAGGGCCTGCTGCGGGAAGAGGAGAGCGACGAGGACAGGCTGGAACAACAAAGATCCAAACCTTTTTTTATGCAAGGTGTGCCAATTGAGCTGCTGCACTGGGGAGGCGCTGACACCGCAATATAAAGCACCGTCTTGCCGCACGCAACGCAGGATGCCTGTAATGCTGTTTTGCTGCCCTGGGCTGCTGACGGGCAGTCTTTTGCTTTTCGAGGGAAACAAAGTGTCTACATTGTAAATAAACCAAATATACATAGCTTCATGTTGTTAAATAACTAAAAAAACTAAGATATCTGTGTTTGTTGTAGGAAAAATGGCGAAATAAAATGCCGCAAAATTGCCGCTAAATTTCCATATTTGTGCCGCTAAATTTCCATTTTTGTGCCGCTAAATTTGCTAATCCATGCCGCTATATCCTGGGGGGTCTGAAGGGTGTTGGGCAAGGCTCCCATGGGGTATAATAAAACATTATCTCTGGGTTTTGGTGTTGTGTAAAAATGATGGCCATAATGTTGATAACAGAATGAATCTGTGTAATTTACTGAATTCAAATACAAATCTTCAGTGTAAAAAGCAGCATAATATTCTAAATCAGAGAACAATGAATGAACGGCCTGAACATCCCAGTCATCAGAATGAATGTCGGGCAAAACAACATATCCTAAGGAAATGCTGAAAAAATATGGAATGTTTTTAATTTTGGTCGGGCCACAGATATCGTATGATGCTTTATCCCAAACAATGTTATCAACAACAGAGAACGCTGATATATTGACAAGGACCTGGTCTCTTTTCATGATATGGGACGACATATGAGGGGTCAAAACTCAGTCAAAAATGTTCACAGCAGTGTGTTCAGGTAAATAATGGCCATTAATCAAGAGGAAAAACACAGTCACAAACCCAATCCACATGGAAAGGAATATCATCGTAAGCACCATCCAAATATATGTCCATGGCAGGACCAAGTAAGTCTTTTGGAACCCGGAGATGAAAAGACTAGTTCATGTAGGGGGCTCTGCCACAGAAGATGATGAGGAAGATGTGTCAGATGAAAAGCTTGTACAGTCCATATAATAACCACTGGACCCCAGCTGAAATAACAGAGGATGTGCTGCGTTAGATGTTTCTGGTATGGTACTATCAGGAATGTAAATTATGACCTCAAATGGAGGAGAAGCATACTCAATATCCGTAGATGTGGATGTAGAAGGAAAAACAGGTAATAAATCAATTGAAGTTTCCATTCCCCCCTCCATGTGTTGGGGAGTAGTCGAAAAAGCAGAAGCCATTTGATTCATTAAAAGATCCTGGCGTGGAATGCTGGGAAGCATACTATTCAGTATCAGCCATATGATGTAGCTTGACATGTTCGATTGAAATGTAATGATTCTCCTTATGACCAGGTAAAGGAGGCAGGATCACAGTACGGGTGCCTTTCAAACCAAGGACTCTGACCGGTGCATGGTATGATGGACCAAAGTCTTTTTTGTTCTCCACTTTTTCTCAGACTAGGTCGCCAACTTTAGGAAGCCAGCCAGAAACAGGAATCCGCACCACTGGATCCACGTACGTGGGCATTTGGGCTTTTGCTTGTGAATTACAAGCTTTTTGTAGATCCTGTAACATAGCACAATCATTATCTACGTCAAAGGTTGCGGCATCCGCCACAACGTCTAGACCATCAAGGTCTAGTACAAACATTTTAATGCCAAAGAGAATTTTGTATGGGCTCCACCCACCCAGAGATCTTCTAGGGAGATTATTTAGTGCACATTGGACTCCATAGAGATGAGTCAGCCAACCCCTGACAGTACCTAAGACTCTCGCCGTCAAAGATTTCTTTAAGTCACAGTTCATTCATTCCACAACAGAATTGCCCTCAGGGAGATTTGGAGATGAAAATTTAACCAGCATCCCCAGAGACTTCATCACATCCCGGTAAGCCTTAGAGGCAAACGCAGGACCTTGGTCAGAATGGAAGGTGCCACAGGCAAATGTTGAAAGACACACAAATCTTTTATGACAGTTCGAGCGTCAGCACTATGTTGCGGCCAAACTCAAAGGAATCCAGTGCACAAATCCACTGCAACCAAAATGTGTGTAAAAGTAGTATCAGGTGTCAAAGGACTGCAGTGATCAAGATAAATGCAACCCAATGGCTAATTAGAGGTGTAAAGTTGAGTGTAGGGTGGACGTGCAACAGTAGAAGGCCTAATTTGTTGAGAAAAGTCCCAAGAAAGAACATATTTCCGTGCCTGTTGATATAAAACATGCCACCAGAAACGTTGCTGCAAAAGTGAAATTATCACAGTTACTCCGGCATGTGCCGAAGCCACCCCTTCATGAGCAGCAATGATCAAAGAAAGTCTGCGGACCTCGTTGGGAATCAGTCGAACCCCAACGGATGGAATAGTTGCAAATGGGATTTGATTGGACGACAAGTGGTATGTGTTAAAGTGAAGGGGAACCTTGGCGAAACTCTGTTCCCTCTTCTAGAATCTCATCATCAATTTTAGTCATAGACCTAGTGACTGCTGCTACTGAACAAGTGGCTACTGCAGATTTGGCTGCCTCATCAGACAGCGAATTACCAACAGCATGTGCTCCCACACGTTGATGGCCCAAACTATAGATAACATGTGTGAGTGGCAAGCGCTCCTTGCCACTCACCCAAAGCGTTTTATGCTTAATTGCCCTACCTTTAGAATCACGAACATGATTTGTTGTACAAAAGAACAAGTTGTCATTGAAGCATTGTACACATTAAAACAAATCGCACACTACAAGAATTGGAACCTCGGGGTCAGCAAATTCAAGAGCTAAAACCAAAGCACCTACCTCTGCCAATTGAGCTGTGCAATCACCAAGAGACTGTGTGTACACCAAGCAGGTTTTTAAATCCCCATCGACAATCTTCCCTGCCACAATTGGGCAGGCGGCAGAATAAGCATGTTTAGAACCAATGGCCGGCTGCGCAGATCCATCAGTGTAAATAATGCATTTGTACTGATCAAGTGGGAGCAATGATAAAGGAGCAGGATGAACATGTTCATACCGTAAAAACTACTGCATCTGTAAAGAAGGATCAAAGATAAAGTTGACATCATCCGACATCAAAAAACGAGCCCATTGTATCCACCGTGGATGCAAGGCTTTGGAATTTGGAACACTAGCCTTTGTAACTGCTTCTAAAGCAGATACCAGCGAAACCATGAAAATGTGTTTACCATGAGGCAGAGAGAGTTCTTTAACAAACGCCATCTGGACAGCTGTCAAAAATGTTTTGTAGAAGAGAAACACATCTCAGCAGGAGTATACAAATGCGATTTATAAACCATGGGGACAGTGTCCCCCTCATTGAACGTCAAGAAAGTAAAGCATGGTACAATCCTTGTGACCAAATTTGTAGATTTGTTACACGTTAACAAGAAGTTGGTGGCAAGCAGATCATACTGCAGAGACCGAAGAATTGTGGTATTTCCCGTCAGCCAACAGGAAGTCGAAAAAGAAGATTGTATCAACGAGTAAAGTGGTTTGATATGCTGGGCATAATCAAGAATGTATGTACTCCAAAAATAAAAAAAAATCCAGCAAGGATTGCAATTTTTTTAAGTGTAGATGGAGATTGCAATTGAGCATAATTCTCCAGAAAGTGGGGGCCAACCCCCTACCTTCAATATTGAGTTCGTAACCAAGAAAAAGAACTGACAAGAAGGTGATGTGAGACTTAGCAAATTTGAATTTGTGACCAATTTTTGCCAAATGTGTGAGTGCTGTCCACACGCAAGAGATGCAGCTGTAATTCATCATCAGTCAAGTATATGTCATCGACGTACGAGAAGGCATCAGGGTTGATCTCATGCAAAAAGGACACTATGTATGCTGCAAACACACCATGGCTATTCTTATATCCCATAGACAATCCCGCATATTGGTGCTGACTGCCCAACGCACTGAATGTAAGCATGAGCGAATTTTGCGGATCTCGCGTTCGCGAATTTTGCGGATTTGCGGATTCGCAATCCGCAAAATCCGCGAATTCCCGCGAATTTGCGGATTTTTTTTTTTTTTGTGTTCGCCCGTGTTTCTGCCAGTTCGCGAGGGTTTTGTACACTTTCGCAAATTGCGAACTTACCTGTCGGGTCGCAAGTTTCGCGAACTTGTTGTTTCTACGTGTCCAGCCTGTTTGGGACACTCTTCTTCATCACTGCCACTCTCTGTCACCACTGCCACTCTCTGACTACTCATGCCACCCTCTGGCCCACCCATGCCACCCTCTGTTTCATCACCACACCCTCTGGTTGTCCAGTGTACATTATTTTCGGCAAAGCAAAGCACACCTTCCCTGCCTCAAGTGACCTGAATTAATTTGGGGCTGATTCATGTGTCACAGAATATTTTTTTAGCTGGCACCTGCTTCCTTAGTGCGCCCTGATTAGTGATCTTTTGCACTTGCTAAGTGCTTTCATTGTTGCAAAATTAGTTACAACACCTGCCCTGCCCCAACTGACAATAATGAATTAGGGGCTGATTAATGGATTTTAACTTCCAGCCTGGCTCCTGCTTGTCTCCCTTAGCTGTAATTCAGGACCTTTGTGGCATATGTGTAACTATTCTGAGGTTCAGAGCAGGGTCACATACTAGTTTCAACTGGCAACTGAACTCTGGAGGGGCCCCTCAGGAAGCACTCCAGGAAATGGCTACTAATGATGAGCCTGAACTTTTGAACCTGGTAAGTAGTTACTTTCAGTTTTGCTAAAATCGTATTTCTGCAATTTTGCACTTATTCGCGGGGCGCGAACTCACGCGAACAGTGCGAGCAGTGCGAGCAAAATCCGCTGCTCGCGGATTTGCGGATTTTGCGGGAAATTCGCAAATCTCGCGGATTGCGGATTTCCCGAAAATCCGCAAAATCCGCGAGCGGAACGGATTTTCCGCCCACGCCTAACTGAATGTAGTCAAATCAGGGCTCTCAGGAGCCAGAGTGACTAAAAAATCCATTGGAAATATCCAAGGTGGTTTTGTATTTTTTGCGAATAATGTTATTCACTAACGCAGAGCTATGACTGTTCTGAACCACAAAGGTTTGAAATGCCTGTTATCTAAAACTATGCGATATGAACCGTCCAGTTTTAATATGGATAAAAGAGGATTATTCATCGAAGAAACAAGAGTTCAATCACACCCTGATATTCCAATTGGGTCAAAATTTCACTTAGCGTCTCGTTTGATTAGATACTGTGGTCGGGGTTGAGGTGTAGCACGCAAAAGAATAACATGAACCGGTGTACCCTCGTCCCAACCTGTCTGATTGCGATATTACGCTGGGGTGAAGGCTATAGTCCACTTCGAGGCAAAAGCCATTTTGTCATCATCAGGGACATTTTGCGGAAAACTTGGAAGAATAAAAGCCTCCCCCTTGAAGGAAGCCAGGACAAAAGGGGAGGTCAATCAACCTCGGTCAATAAAATGTCATAAGAAGTGAGGTTTTCCCAAAACACTGCTTTAACTGGGCGTTTAATATCACCTTCAATTTGGAGGGTCACTTCGTAAAGTCAATCCGAAGGAGCGATTCGAGTATCAGCTGTCTCTACTGTAATAAAATGTCAGTTGATTTTGCCTCCTGACGCTGGTGGAGTGTCTGCTGCACTATGGTCATTTTCGCTGCCCTGTCCAGGAAGGTTACCACCCAGTTCCTGACGAGGAGTAGGCTTCTCACCCTCTGAGGCATACTTTGCAGTCAAAGCGGCAACTTTTTTCTTCTGAAATGGGGCACGATATTGAGGTGGTTCCCCCTGCTTGACTTTTACATCACACAGGTGCTGAGGGTCACGTCTAGCTTGCGTACACTCACCTTCCCTGCGATCCTGATGCCCTCCTCCGCCGAATAGTTGCTTGGACGATTACTGAAAGAAACAAGGAGAAAGAGGATCAGGATCCTGCAACCTCTCAGGTGTCTTCATTTTAGAGTGGTCACGCTAATCATATCTACATTCAAAACAAAAACGTCAGGTGGAGGCGAACCTGCACAAGAGCCAAGCTTTGGTTGTTGCTGCACCTTATTTTTATTCCAAGCCTTTTTAGGAAAGACTGGGCATCCCTCCTTCTCAGGAGGGAGCTTGTTCTGTATCTGAGTAAAAGCTCTTACTTCCAAACTATTGTGTCCCAATGAGGTATACACCTCCGCAATAATAATCGGCAACTGCCCCTGCGGGTCCATGTCCGCCACAGCCGATAGGCGTCGGTGCACTTGTAAGCAACTACCTCACCTTCGATGTTGGCCAGAATCAGCGACTATAGGGAACATTCCCACTAATTTCATCCACAATTCCAGGGCTGTACCAGCCCCGTGTTTATCCTGTACCTTCTATAGAACGCTTGGTAGAACGCCCATGGAGGGGGTGCCAAAACACAGTGTATACACTGTAGCAAACACCGTCCCCATGTAGTGCAATCAGCTAAAGCAGGAATAATACCACTCAGTATACTCATTGTAAGGATCCTGTATTTCTCAACAGGAGAAGTATACTGAAAAACTGCCTTGAGTTGCTCTAATTTTTCAGCAAGCCAATAAGGTAAATCATCTCTATTCTAAGGACATTTGGCCATCGCTCAATTCACAATGACAGAGGCTTATGACAAGGCCACCACTAGGGGGAGGAGGCGCAGCTCCAGCCGGAGCCATTTGAATTGCACATGACATAAACTGTATGACACTTCTGTGGATATGAATCAAGGATATATGCAACTGATGTAGCTCTACGTGTGTAACATTAAGATAATTTGGATGCAGTGTAAAACCAGCCAAAATGGGCTAAGTGGCGATAAGGGGCCTAAACGGACCACAGAAACAGGGTGGGGAAGGGCGACATTAAACCAGATGGTATGCTTCCAGGCTGTCAACGGAACTTCAAGTAATGCATAAGGGCAATACGCCCACTGCACTGCGACTGCTGTCTATTCATGAAACAAATTCTCATTTCCATCTACTGCTGGAAATGTAATCCAAGAGTAAAAGACCTCTAAGCGGTGAGCCGTGTCTGCCTCCACAACAAACATAAAGGACACCCCCACATTGGGGGCACATTGAGTCAAGAATGCCTTAACTGCCACGCAGTTATATGCCCGAATAGCGACTGCCATAATAAAAGCAGAAAAGGATCAACCAAGAGAAAGGTAGCGCAAAACAGTTTAAGAAAGAGTAACACAACCTTATAAATTTCAAGCTTGAAAACCTATAAAACACAAATATAGGAGGTTAATCCCTCACCCCACGGAAGTCTACTGAATACCAGTGAGAAGATATTATGGACAAGCACAAGCGCGACTCAGGGGTCTCTGGAATAAGTACCACACCAAACATTGGTGGCACCATGTTGCAGGGATTCTGCACAAATACAGAACTATGTGCAGGAATATGGTACCTTGGTGTATAGGGACTGAGTCTTGCTACTACCTTAGTACCCACAAGCCCAGGACTGACTAGCTTATAGTGTCTGAATTACTCTTCTATTCACTCACAGAGAAATAAATAATTAGACTCTGAGTTTTTCTTGTATGCTACCCACCCATTTAACAGCCTATCGACAAAAACCCATGAAAAGAAAAAAACTACATTTTTTTTCAGACCTTTTTTTAACATACCACTGCCGATATTTCACTAGAATCAACCAGAATTAATAACTAACTCCATACAACACTGCTTTGGGATACCAATGTAATTACACACGAGGACAAACTACCCTCAACATGTCCGGTTTCCAGTTGGGTAAAATCTGCTGTGAGGATCTCTAATCAAGTAAGTCTCTCCTTCCTTGTAGATGGCATGATCCATGGATGTCCCAACAACCGGAGTCTCGACTCAAGACATCATTGAGATTCTATGTTTGCAACCACAAGCCACTAACACTGCTCCCCTCCCCCGTTTTCCCTTTTCCGTTTTTCCTTTTGGCCATTCACAGGTTGTCGAGATACCGCAGCCTCTCTGAGACCTTGGGGCACAATGTTGCTTCTTAAGATGTATGTATACACATGTGTGGTTCGTCCATATTGTGTGTCACTTTCACTTGGTGTTTTTTTAACGTTGTTCTAACTTAGTTTACACAACTCCATAAGAACGATTTGATATGCAGAATTGTTTTTAGAGCGCAAAAGACAGCATTTTTTCTGTACCACATAGGGGCACTGGAAAATGCAATTCACACAATAATGATGACCTTGGTGCGTGCAGTAGCTACGACAGATTATACCAATTGTGATTAGGGGGCTTCTTGTTCCCTTAACAATGTTCGTTTTTTGTATCCCACAGATACTATGTGACAATGTGCAATTGTATGTATGTACTAACGCATGCTTATTATTTGCGGCATCATTTAGGGCCAGATGTAGGAAGGCAAATACTGATCGGTAACGGCCGATTTCGGCCGTTACCGACCGGTATTTGGAGTTTGGGATGTAGGGGCATGTTAAAATACAGATTCGGTAATTTTACCGATACCGATTCAGTAAAATTACTGAATCTGTATTTTGACATGTAGGTAGCACTGTAATAAGTGCTACAGGGGTTTAATAATTCGTTATTTGCCACCAACTAGAAGTTGGTGGTAAATAATGAAAACCCGTTAAAAAGCATTTTTTTGCTTTTAAAACACTGCCATGTTGCAGACATACATGCCCTTAGGGCATGTACGTCTGCAGCATGGCACCCATGCACAATTGAGGGGTGCAACAGGGTGTCAAAGTGACACCCTGCCACCCTTCTATCTTTCCTCCAATGACCGAATCAGTATTTACCGATTCGGTAATTGACATTCATTCCTATGGGCCTCCAGGCCCATAGGAATGAATGGCAATTACCGAATCGGTAAATACCGATTCGGTAATTACCAAATCATACCGATTCGGTAATTAAATCGGTAAAATTACCTACATCCTGATTGCCAGTTCTTAAATACCGAATCGGTATGATTCGGTATTTAAGAATCGGTGATCTGGGATTACCTACATCGGGCCCTACCATGTTTCTTTCACCACATTTAGGTTATTTAGGAGTGGCGTACACAGGGCTGGTCCCTGTGTAGTACTGACGAAGAGCACTGGGGAATGCTCGAAACATGTTGACTAAATACTAGGGACACCTAACCCATAATAGCTAGGTTTTCCAGTATTTTTACCCCATTTTTAGACTACACAACTAGGAGCAAGAAGAAAATTAATTTGCCCACTAGCTAGGTAATTTTAAACTTACACTTGTCCACTCGACTACACTTCCTGCACAACACATAGTTCTCACAACAGTGCTCCTACGTAATTCCGCAAGTCGTAGCACGCCTCAGTCCATAGAGGACTTGGATGGCCCCTATGATGAAGCATGTCACAGTGGGGAAACCCTGGTGAGTGAGGGGACTCAAGAAAGAAAGTTTTCTTTCTTGTTTAGCTTTCAGACTCAGATTGAGTAAAGAAATCTCTTCTTTGGCTAGGTTCTTTTACCCAATACTTCGGGTTGTTCTGGTCTATACACCCCAGAACACAGCACTCCCAGATCTCTCTGGAATCGCGGTAACCAGACACACCTTTTCACTCGCACTCTTGTACTTGTCCACAATAAGATCTGCCAGAGACAAGAAACAGTTTAAAATATTCATTTTAACTAACGTGCCCTAACATGCAGTATACATGCAATGACAAGCAGGAAAATGCATAGTACAAATATAGTCAACATAGCAGCTAGACCATATATCATGAAGGGAGATGTCATCATAGAAGACAATGGAGAAAATACTATAGTGCCTAACCTCCCTCCCCTTGCTAAGAAGAAGTATTATTATATAATAGAAGGTCTGTGGGCTTTGTCAGCAGGCCCCATACCTTATTCTATAGATGGAATACCTACATCATAGATGCTGTCTTACGCTTCTCCCTGGAAAAGTCCCTCTCCAAATTTGTGACACCTATTTGTGTACCCTACTAAAAACCACTGTACATTGTCCAAACAACAGCTCCATCAGTATGTTTTGTCTAAGGGCTAAGGTCTGGCCAGGACAAAATAACAAGGGACATTGTTGTTCGACCTTGCACATAATGTTCAGTCAAAATCCTAGGAACATACAGAGAGTGAACACAGCGATGAGTTCACATGTGAAAGTAGCCATAAAAAATATTGCAAAAAATAAGGACGTGTAGTAACGTGCGCAAAGCAGCAGGCAATCTGTAACTTGCTCATGCTAAGTTGGTGAAAAAGGACAATGTCGCTATGAGCAATGTGACACTGCCAAATAATAAAACGTATGTTTTGGTAGAGTTAATTTTCAAACAACTGTCCTTCATCCATCTCTCAATTTGAAGCACACAACTGTGAAATCTTGTAGCTGTGACCTCCAGATTACTAGCCAGACACCTCAAACTGGGTGTCATAGGTGTAGGACACCAGCGAGAAGCCAACCGATTTGTCAAACTAGCCTGTGTGGTTCAGTAAAGGGTAAAAAGGGTTGGATCCAAAGAGGATCCTAGTGGAACCCCACATGGCAGGGAAAAAAGAGGTGAAATGAAGTCCTCTAAGGTAACAATTTGCTCTCGTCTCGTGAGGAAGAATTTTAAGAGGGAGAGAGCTCTGTCCCTAATACCTATGGAGGCAAGACAGTCAATAAGCAGGTCATGATTGGCAGTGTCAAATGCTGGCAAAAGCAGCATTTTCTCCAGCATCAAGAGTCTGTCTGATTTCATCTGTGGTGGTAGTCAAAGCAAATTCCGTACTATAATGGCTTCTAAAGTCAAACTAAGTTGAGTCTAACAGATGGCTATCATTAATAAATGAAGTCAGTTCCAAGTTAATGTATTTCTCGACAATTTGTTCCAGGGATGGTAGATGAAATTGGCCAATATTTGTTAGGGTCTGTGGCATCTAAGTTGGGCTTTTTGAAAAGAGGAAGGATGGATGGTTTTTCCACTCTATAGGAAAATAGCTGGTTCTGAACATCTTATTTAAAATGTCGACAAGATGTGCTGCTGTGATCTCAGGTACCAAATGCATGATCTTAGGAGGGCAAGGGTCCCTAGGGGAATGTAATTTTGTTTTGTTTAATAAACCCAGGGTTTGATCCAAGGTTAGGGAGGAGAAGGAAGACATCATAGTAGATGTGTCCTGTTGCGGGGATTCTGCACATACACAGAACTATGCACAGGAAAACCGGGCCTCGGTGTGGAGGGGCTAAGCCTTCCTACCACCTCAGTACCCAAAATCCAAGAACCGACTAGCTATAGTGTCTCATTCATTCTCCTACATAATCATGAAGCTTGCGAACGCACACTCCGAACTCCCGCAGAAATTGCGGTAGCAAGACGTACCCTTTGACACACTCACTCCTACCTGTCCACAATAGAAATAGACAGAGTCCCTGTTATAGTTCAAAATATTTATTTTTAACCATTGTGCTCTGTAATGCAGAATACAAGCCACTACCAGCAGCAAAACGCATAAACCTAAAACAGTTAGCATTGTAGCAAGTCCATAGTCTATAAAAGGGAAGTCACTGTATACAGACAGTGGATAAAGGACTAAAAAGCCTAACCACCCTCCCCTTGGAAAGAATACATTTTATTATATAAAGGAAGATCTCTGGGCTTTGTCAGCAGACCCCATACCTTAATGCCTAGATGGTAGCTTTACATCATAGGAACTGCATAGCTCTTCTCCCTGGAAAGATCCAAAGTGTGTGTTAAACCGACATGCAATCCCATAGTATCAAAGCACAGGTTTCCAGCAGCTGCAGCTGTGTAGAATGTTTTGTCTAAGTGCTAGGGACTGACCAGAACAGAATAACAAGGGGCATTGTGTATCGACCTTGCACTCCTTGTTCAGACTAAACTCCAGGAACAGTCAGAGAATGCAGGAAGCATACAGTTCTCATGTGAGAGGCACAAACAGAGTCTTGCATAGTAAAGTCATGTAGTAACGTGTGCAAAAGCAGATCATGGCAGGAGAGCTCATTCTAACTTAGCAAGGTCGACAATGTCCCCAATGGCCATACAACACCCTCCCCCTGGCCAGGTCATAGCATATAGATAAAGAACCAAAACAGAATTCAAAGATAAGAAGAGTCAAGAAGCGCTCAAACAAAAACAAGAAAAAACTTTATTATAATTTTGTCGTTAAGAACAGGATTAATTTGTAGTTGGAAAATCCATCAAAGTAGGTGATCCCAAGAATGCAATTTGTTCCAAAAGGTCATCCCTATTGTTTGTAGCAAAAAGGGATGCCATCCAATCATGTAGTTTGAAGGAACACACGTGTTCCTCATAATCTGATACCTTCAAGAGCATATCCTGGCAACTTGTGTGATATACACTGACCACTCCATTGTAAGAGATGCTGTGCAGCCACATAGATTTTCCACTCAGTCAACACTCCAAGTGCAGCCGCACACGCCATACGGTCATCCCGAGAACAGGGCTGATCATGGGCCACTAAGGGATCCATTAACAGATCAAAATCCGGGTCAATGCATGACGTATTGGAAAGGCATAAATCCAAATTCCAATAGAAAGAGCATAGTTGGCATTAAAACACAGGTTGCACGCAAGTCAATCAATCAATCAATCAATCAAAGACATTTATAGAGCGCACTACTTACCCGGAGGGTCTCAAGGTGCTTGGGGGGGGGTGCTGCTACTGCTCGAACAGCCAGGTCTTGAGCTTCTTCCTGAAGGAGAGGTGGTCTTGGGTCAGGCGCAGGTCGGGAGGGAGGGAGTTCCAGGTCTTGGCGGCCAGGTAGGAGAAGGACCTTCCTCCTGTTGTCGTTCTCCGGATGCGGGCGACGGCGGCGAGGGCGTGACTGGCTGATCGGAGGTGGCGTTTGGGAGCGTAGAAGTTGATGCGGTTGTTGAGGTAGCTCGGGCCTTGATCGTGTAGGGCTTTGTGTGCGTGGGTGAGGAGACGGAAGGTGATTCTTTTGTTGACGGGGAGCCAATGCAGGTCTCTCAGATGTCCGGAGATGTGGCTGTGTCGTGGGATGTCGAGGATGAGTCTGGCCGAGGCGTTCTGGATCCGCTGGAGTCTCTTCTGGAGCTTGGCGGTGGTTCCGGCGTAGAGGGCGTTGCCGTAGTCCAGTCGGCTGGTGACGAGGGCCTGGGTGACCGTCTTCCTGGTCTCGGTGGGGATCCACCAGAAGATCTTCCGTAGCATGCGCAGGATGTTGAAGCACGACGAGGAGACGGCGTTGACCTGTCGGGTCATGGAGAGGGAGGAGTCCAGGATGAAGCCCAGGTTGCGTGCGTGGTCTGTCGGTTTGGGTGCGGTGCCCAGGGCGGGGGGCCACCAGGAGTCGTCCCAGGCGGAGGGCGAGGAGCCCAGGATGAGGACTTCCGTCTTGTCCGAGTTCAGTTTCAGGCGGCTGGTCGTCATCCACTCGGCTACGTCTTTCATCCCTTTGTGAAGGTTGGCTCTGGCGGCGGCGGGGTCGTTGGTCAGGGAGAGTATCAGCTGGGTGTCGTCGGCGTAGGAGATGATGTTGAGGTTGTGTTGGCGTGCGATGGCCGCGAGGGGGCTCATGTAGACGTTGAAGAGGATGGGGCTCAGCGAGGATCCTTGAGGGACGCCGCAGATGATTTCGGTGGCCTCTGACTTGTACGGTGGTAGTCGGACTCTCTGTGTTCTTCCGTCGAGGAAGGAGATGATCCATTCCAGTGCCTTCTCCTGGATTCCGACATTGCTGAGGCGCTGCACTAGGGTGCGGTGGCAGACAGTGTCAAATGCCGCGGAGAGGTCTAGGAGGATGAGGGCTGCTGTTTCTCCGTTGTCCATCAGGGCTCGGATGTCGTCGGTGGAAGCGATGAGGGCGGTCTCGGTGCTGTGGTTGGCTCGGAAGCCAGACTGTGAGGGGTCAAGGGATCCATTCGTCTCGAGGAAGGCGGCCAGCTGTTTGTTGACGGTGTTCTCGATGACTTTGGCTGGAAACGGGAGGAGCGTGATGGGGCGGTAATTCTTGAGTCCGGTGGGGTCCGCTGTTGGTTTCTTTAGTAGAGCGCTGAGTTCGGCGTGCTTCCAGCTCTCAGGGAAGGTGGCGGTGTCGAAGGAGGTGTTGATGATGTCCCGCAGGTGGGGTGCGATGACAGCGTCGGCCTTGTTGAAGACGTGGTGAGGGCAGGGGTCGGTCGGAGATCCGGAGTGGATGGAGTTCATCATGCGGACGGTGTCTTCGATGCTGATCGGAGTCCAGGCGCGGAGGGTGGTGGTGGGGGGCGTTGGTGCGGTCGTGGCGTGCGTCGGTTGAGTGCTGAAGCTGTTGTGTATGTCCGCAATCTTGTTGTGGAAGTAGGAGGCGAGGGAGTTGCAGAGGTCTTGCGAAAGGGTGATGTCGTTGTTTCCGGCGTTGGGGTTGGAGAGCTCTTTCACGATGTTGAAGAGTTCCTTGCAGTTGTGTGCGTTGTTGTCCAGCCGGTCCTTGAATGCAGTTTTCTTGGTGGCGCGGATCAGTTGGTGGTGCTTCCGGGTGGCAAGCTTGAGGGTGGTCATGTTGTCCGGTGTTGGTTCCCTTCTCCAGGCTTTCTCGAGGGCTCAGCAGTTCTTCTTGGAGCTCGAGTTCGTCGGTGAACCATGGGGCCTTCTTGCT
This sequence comes from Lissotriton vulgaris, assembly GCF_964263255.1. Lineage (NCBI taxonomy): Eukaryota > Metazoa > Chordata > Amphibia > Caudata > Salamandridae > Lissotriton > Lissotriton vulgaris. The sequence goes on along the minus strand of NC_141687.1, from coordinate 1,514,270,038 downwards.
GCCGGGTCTGCTGGGCGGGGTCCTCAGTGGGGCGAGTTCGTCCGCGCAGTTGCTGATCCACTTCGTGAGGTTGTCGGCGGCCTGGCTGGGGTTCGCTGAGCTGGAGGGAGGGTGCTGGCTCAGGGAAGCGGCGAGCTGGTCGGCTGTGATCTTGTTCCAGCTTCTTCGAGCAACCTGTTGCTGGTGGTGGTGGATCGTCGTTCTTCTGAAGGTGAAGTGGACGCAGCTGTGGTCCGTCCAGTGGAGTCCTGTGGCGTGGCTGAAGGCGATGTCTTTGCTGGATGAGAAGATGGCGTCGAGTGTGTGTCCAGCGAGGTGGGTGGGGGTGGACACCAGCTGCTTGAGTCCGAGGTTGGCGAGGTTGGCGAGCAGGGTGATGGTGTTGCGGTCGTTGTTGTTCTCCAGGTGGAAGTTGATGTCCCCCAGGAGGATGTAGTCAGGGGAGGGGAGGGCATGCGGGCTGACGAAGTCAGCGATGTCCTCGCTGAATTGTGTGCGAGGTCCCGGGGGTCGGTAGATCAGGGTGCCTCTGAGGGTGGTCTTCGGGTCGGTGTGGATCTGGAAGTGTAAGTGTTCGGCGGTAGTCAGGGTGTCGTCGGTGTTGGTCGTGATGTGGATGGTGTCTCTGTGGATGATGGCGATGCCTCCTCCCATCTGGTTGGCGGTGCGGTCCCTCCGGGTGATCTTGTAGCCCTCTGGGATGGCGATGGCGATGTCGGGCGCTGAGGAGTCGTTCATCCAGGTTTCCGTGAGGAAGGCAACGTCAGGAGCTGTGGTGTCGAGGAGGTTCCAGAGTTCGATGGCGTGTCTGTGGACGGAGCGGGTGTTGAGCAGGATGCACTTGAGGTGGTTGCTGCTGGTGTTCGGCTTGGCGGGTGCTGGTGCGAGACAGGTCCGGATGCAGGAGAACTTGCAGGCGTGGCAGCTGAAGGGTCCGTGGGTGCGTCTCGGGGTGGCACGGTAGCATCCCGGGATTCGGCCGGTGTTGAGCACGCTGATGGTGGCGGCGGCGTACGTCCGGCGGGCGGGCTGGGGTCCTCGGGGGCCAGGGCCCCTGGCACTGGGCGCGGTCCAGGCGCGGACGGGCGCAGACGGGCTTACCTTTGGCGCACCTTCGGCGCTCAATCGGTGCCCCCGCTGCGCGTGTCCGCTGCGCGGTCGCTCTGGGGGCGTCATAAGAAGGGAGCGGTGAGGGAGGGTCCGCTGGGAGGCGGGTAGCGCGGGGACCAATCGGCAGGCGGGGGGGACGGGTTCGGAGCTGCTACGGCGGGAAAAGCTACTGCGGGAGAAGCTGGGGGCTCGGCTGGCGGCCCTGCGGCGGCTGGGGCGCTGGGGCGGCCCTGCGGCGGCTGGGGCATAGGCTCGGCTTCGGTGCCTGGCAGCAGGTAAGGAGGAGCAGGCAGGGGGTGTGGGGGCGACCAGGCCGTGGGCGCAGTGGTCGCAAGTGAAGTAGGCAAAGCGAAAAGTTAGTCACTAACTCACGCTGAGCATTGCTAATGGCAAGCATCCAAAAAGTTGCTGTATTCAGTCATGGTACAGTTGCAATTGGCCAGGTCTTTGCAGTACCACAAGATCGGCAGCCATTGCATAACAGGAGCAGATGTATCAGCACGCCAGCCGCCAGCGCCAGTATTAAGGGGATACCTTCAAAGGCACTCGAAAAAAAGAATGTATAAAGGTTGGTATTACTCCAAATATCGTCTGAAAAGAAGTCACAAGGAAAATGAACAAGCGGCGATTGCGGGACATGGGCATGAAGTATGCTATGCTGTTTCCTGCAAAACTGAGGATCGAACATGGCGGCCGGGCTTTGTTTTTTGACTTGCCGGAGGTGGTGTCGGACTGGCTTGACACCTTGCCCCAGCGGCGTGAAGACACAGAGGAACGGTCAGAAGAAGCTACTGGCGGCCACGACCGGCAGGAGTGATGATTGGCTACAGGACTTTTTTTTGGACAATGGGTCTACCATCAGCTGTTTGGTTTGGTAATCCTGTACTCATAAGGGGGCTTCCCCTGTTCTTTTCTGTTTGGAGGATGGGGGGGATAGGGTTACCTCCTTTCACCTCGGGGGCTTCTCGTAGATTAGTTTTTTAGGGGCGACAGGCACACTGCGAGTTGGGTGGGCTTTTTAGTCTGATGCAGTGGTGCAGGGTGGGGGGTGGACGGGTTCTTTGTTTTCGTTCTTGGGTTAAATTCCTTTATTCTTTGTTCCCTTTTTGGCAAGGCAATTGGTTGTATGAATCTGTTCATGTAATGGCGGTGCCCGTCGAGGGTGGGATGGGTGTGGATTTCGATGATGGGGGTAGGAAATTGAATGTTTTAAGCTGGAATGTCAACGGGCTGGGGGACCGTATCAAGAGGGGTATTGTACTGCAAATGTTTAAGAGGTGTGTGCCGGATGTAATACTGTTGCAGGAAACGCATTTGGTGGGGAACACATGCCACGCACTTAATAGAAAGGGCTTCAAAATGGTGGCACACTCTGGGTTCTCCTCGGGGTCTCGGGGGGTGGGGATTATGGTGCGCTCGACCTTCCCCTTGGAGATTGACTCGAAAGTGGTCGATGAGCGAGGACGTTACGTCGCCGTCACAGGGAGATGGGAGGGGCGTAACCTGGCTCTAGTTTCGATCTATGTCTCCCCTGGGTTACAGACGGACACCTTCAAAGATCTTGGGGGCACCATTTTAGGTCTTCCCGAGGGGCTGCTTCTTATGGGAGGCGACTTCAACGCAGTAGCTTCAGGGACATTGGATCGGTATCCATCCAGAGACCTCCGAGGTGCGCAGACCTGGCTTCCCGACTTTCTCGACACTTTAGGACTTGTTGACTGCTGGAGGCTTCTGCATCCTACCCAGCGCCAATACTCATTTCACTCAGGGGCTCACGGTAGCCTCTCCAGGACTGACTATGTCCTGACATTAGCGGCCCACGCATCGGCGGTCTCAGAGGCCAGATTGATGGCGAGGGGCATCTTGGACCACTCTCCGGTCTGGGTGTCCTTCGATTTTGATGTTGGAGCGGCCGAGAGGGTGGCACCGATTAACCCGTGGTACTTTCGTGATCCCAAGATTCGCGGACTCTTGGCCAAAGCCATGGAGCTCTACTTCTCCGAAAACACGGGCTCGGTTGCCTCCGCTGTCTCCTTATGGGAGGCATTCAAGACTGTCCTGTGGGGGGAGGCGTTCTCACTAATTGCTGATGTGCGGAGACGCAGAGACGTGGACGTGATGACTATCGACTCCGACATAGCGGCTATAGACACCCAGTTGGAGGCCGGCCCGATGCCGGATCTCCTACACGCTCTCTCACTCAAACAGCCGGAGTATCGAGCTACAGTTACGGAAGCGGCGAAGGCCATGGGTAGGGAGCAGCAGGGGCGAATCTATGAGGTTGGAGACAAAGCCGGTAAGCTTATTGCCTGGCTTGATAAGAAGGAAAGGGCCAGCCGCGTTGTCCCGGAGGTATTGGGGGAGGATGGCACGGCTGTCACCGACCCTAGCGCTATTGCTCTGACCTTCGCTGAATACTTTTCATCCGTTTATGTCTCGGCCTCCGAAGTGTCGGAAGAGGACTCTGGCGCATTGCTGCAAGGCATAGAGGTCCCGTGCCTGTCGGAGACTGAGAAAGAGGATATGGATAGAGACATCGAGGTGGACGAGATCGCTCGGGCGCTGCGCTCCCTGCGATCCGGCAAGGCTCCTGGCCCCAAGGGTATCCCAGTGGAGCTGTACAAGATTAAACCAGACCTCGTTGCTTCGCCATTGCGGGCTATGTTTCTTGAGGCGCGGGAGTCGGGTGCACTTCCCCCCGATCAGAGACTGGCCACCATTGTGGTCATTCATAAGGAAGGGAAGCCCAGAGATTTGTGTCGGTCGTACCGTCCTATCTCGTTACTGAATGCCGAGCCCAAGATCTTGGCTAAAATGCTAGCCAACCGGCTGGTTGGAGCGATTGGCGACCTGGTGCACCCGGACCAGTCTGGTTTTATTCCACACCGTAACACTGCCCTCAATTTGAGAAGACTTCACGGAGCCCTCGCGAGGGTCCGCACCCTTCAGGAGCCGGCCATCTTGGCGTCCCTGGATGCCACGATGGCCTTCGACTCCCTTGAGTGGCCATATTTGTGGGCGGTGCTGGAGAAGTTTGGGTTTGGTCCGGGGTTCATAGGATGGGTCAAGCTCCTATACGCCAACCCTCTTGCCAAGGTGGCGGTTAACGGCCGCGCATCGGCTCCATTTGCCCTTGGCAGGGGCACCAGGCAGGATGCTCCCTGTCCCCCCTTTTGTTTGCATTGGCACTGGAACCACTGGCGGCGTGGTTGAGAGGGCATCCGGACATCAGGGGAATCAAGTGGTCCCCAGGCTTTGAGGATAGGGTGTCTCTGTACGCAGATGACATTCTCCTATACCTCACCTCGCCGTGTATGTCCCTTATTGTTCTGTGTGATGTCCTGTGTACCTTCGGTAGACATTCTGGACTCGTCATTAATTGGGCGAAGTCTCATTTATATGTCCTGAGGGGTGAGGTCCCGAGACTCCCGCGGGACTGTAACATACAAGTCGCGAGGCAGGGGTTCAAATACCTGGGCATCTACATTTCTGCTGATCCCACGGTACGTTACGCGAACAACTTGCTTCCCCCTCTTGCGCGCCTTCGACGTGACGTGGAGGGGTGGCGGAAGTTGCCGCTTTCCTTGCTCGGATGGGCGGCTTTGTTCAAAATGATGTCCCTGCCCCGGTTTCTATACGTGCTTCAGAACACCCAGGATCTGGTCCCGTCGGGATATTTCAGAGAGGTTGAGGGCCTCCAGCGGGCCCTGCTTTGGGATGGTAGGCCGCGCATCGCTATTACTAAACTGACTCTATGACGGAGGGATTGCGCTGCCTGACATCCGCAGGTATTATTGGGCGTCTCAACTGGTAGCCATTAATCATGGCTTCTATGGACCAGCCGTAAATCGGGCTTTGCCATGGACCGGTGGCTCCTTGGTGATGGGAAATATTACAGGGCTCTGTACTCTAGGTCTCTGGATGGAAGAATGACAGGTCCCACTAAGACATCGGTCCACATCTGGAGAGAGGTGACGAAGGCGTAGGGCTGGAAAGGCAAACTCACAATGGTGACTCCACTCTATGACTCCGATCTGCTGGGTAACTTGTGGCATACCAAGGGGTTTGACCGCTGGGACTTGATAGGCATCTCCAGGGTGGAAGACATGATTGCTAAGGGACAGATCAAGCCCTTCGAGGTACTGCAGAGAGAATTTCAGTTGGGGGAAAGGGAGTTCTTCAGGTATGCTCAGTTAAAACACGCCCTCCTGGCAGTTATGCCGGAAGGTGAAAAGATCCCTGAATCTTCCCCGCAGGTAGACAGTTTGCTGGACGGCTACATGCCCGACAGCGCTATCTCACTGACCTATAAGAAACTGATTAATGTTCGTACGGACCTTCTTCTAGGGGTGCGAGATCAGTGGACCCTTGATGGGATTGAGTTGGACGACGAGGATTGGCAGTGTGCGGTCTCGTCTCCGAAGGAGGTGGCAATTCCGGCCAGACTGAGACTTGTACAACTGAAAATCCTGCATAGGGTCTATGTAACTGGCCTCCGACTGGTCCACATGGGTCACTCGGAGGATGGTCTCTGTGGACGGGGGTGTGGTTCCCTAGCGACCTTCATGCATATTATATGGGAATGTAGGGCGGTAGCTGCATATTGGAGGCGTATACACATAGTGATGGGTGAAGTGACTGGAGTTGACTTGCCCGCTGAAGCCCGGCGCTGTCTGTTAAATGTATGGGGCCCCACGGACTACACCAGTTCACAAACTCAATGGGTCACCCTAGGCAACATGGTGGCTAAAAGGGACATTGCACAGAAATGGGGAGCGGCTCTGCCCCCCACAGTAGAGATGTGGAAGGCTAACATGGACTGGTGCATGTTCCGGGAGAAAACTGTGTATGTTGCCAGAGGTAGGCCCAAAAAATGGAATAAGATTTGGGGGCCCTGGAATGAGTATAGAGGTGATATTTGCCTCCCGCCGGACACAGCGCCCTTGGAGGAGCGACTGTCCCCTTAGCCCTTGAGTCCAGCTGACTTATTGATACACAATGTCCTGTCTCCTCCCCCCCCCGATATCCCTGCATGTGACCTGTTCAGTTATCCTATTCCACATATAGGCCCATCCGGCCCCAAAGTGGGGCGATGCCGTATTCACTTCCTTTGCCTTGCCTCTTGCACCGTTATAGGTGCTTTTCCGTTCTTACACTGTTTCTTTTGTTTTCACACTATAAAATAAACCTCATGTGATTCTGTACTGTATTCTGTGTGCACCATTTATACTACGTAAAGTCTTGCTGCCTAGCCTTCGGGATGTATGGCTGAATAGCTGTGTACTACTGTGTTGTAAATAAAGGTTTTCCCAAAAAAAAAAAAAAAAAATGAACAAGGCCTTCAGTATCAGACGCATTGAATATTCTATGTAACAGTTCTCCAAAAAGGAGTGGGAGATTCATGTTCAACAGTGACTGAATCTCCCTAGATGTTCTAGCCACCTGCAATTCGAAGGTCTCTCAAGCCGAAGTGAGAGCCACTTTTTGTTGAAACAATAGCGCTTTGAGTCTGCCTAATTTATTGAAATCTGTTTTTAAAGTTGGAATGGAAGGCCAAATGGAACTACCTACAGTCCCATACGGAGGTGGAAAAAGCACATTGCTACAACAAGTAACACGCTGTGAAACCGTTACTATATACAGGATGCCTGCCCGTAAGCCACAGCAGTCATTGTTATTCAAAATAAGATAACTGCCATTAGAAAGCAATGTGAGAGCGGAAATTATTGCCGGAACTGGTGTTCCTTTAATAAAAAACAAGCCAGATTAGGTGAGGACACATTACAAGCATGTGCAACTTAACTTGTTTGCAAACTAGGGAGTGTCCCACTGTGGAATCTTCTGTATCCTCCTGTTGACAGCGGTAAGTAAATGGAAGGGACCATAATTCATGTAGGAAAGCACTACCCAAGGGTTCAAAGCGGCCAATTGGGAAATGTTCCATGCAAGATTTAAATTGAAATAGTGAAAAAGGCAAAGAGATATCAACCATACAGCCGAATCGGTTTCTGTAACATAAAATGGCAAATGTTCCAATTGTTCAATGTGTAACAGTGTGTATCTAGCATCTTTCATGGAATTGAATCTCTGAATCTCAGTTAGATTAAATGGTAAAAAAACGAAGCAGAAGCGTTCAAATAATCCCATGGTACTTTTCCCATTTTGAGTGTCCGTAACGTCCGTGCAAACTGCACCACAGATCGTAATTGATTTTGACTATGATATAACACAGAAACATAATTTTGAACAATATCAATAACAGATTAAACGATATTATCTAAAGTATAAATGCAGGAAGACAGTGTATTTATGCTATTATCGACTACTGCAAGAACTTTCTCCGAATTAGCTTTGACGTTTTGGCGCAGACGGGTTGCTGCTTCAATTAGAGAAAGTTCCATAAATCATTGTACATTGCATAGATACATTTTTTTGGTCTGGGAGATTTAGGACCCAAGAGAAAATCAGCCAAATTGATGTTGCTTGACAAGAGTGACAGGTGTTGTTTGACTGACAATAGAGTGGAGTTGACACAATTTTACCACTGAATATGTGGTGACCGAATGTGAATGTGGGTATCGTGGCCTAGGCCAGGCCTAGTTTGTGTGAAGCTGGGCGTCGCATAATAAAAACGCAGTTGAAAAGCATTAGAAATGGCTTGCCACAACAACCATCCTTAAGGGTCAACATCAGAAATATTAAAACTGTCATTTTGAAACAGAGTTTGTAAGGCATCTAACATATAATTTGTGTATTGACGCCAATTATCATAATCAGCCAATGACGGAATAGAAGGTGTATTCACATTTTTGGCAGTAGCTAGGCCAAAACAAGTTGTCTGGTGCACTGTGTCATTTAAATACAATATTTGAGTCGGTATCAGACATCCACGATGCAAATCCTTGATTCCTTGCACCTGCCAAATCTTAAAGCCCCAAATCGATTTTAAATCAATGGGATTCTTCCAGTAATCATAACCATGTAAGGCCAATTGAGATCTAAAAGAGTTTGAATATATTAACTTTGTGTGAGTCAAAATAAATTTAGATTGAGGGTGCAATTTCAACTTAAAGAAATAGGAGTCTGGATTGGGCATGTTGTAATCAGTGAAATAGGTGAACTTATTTTTAAGTGTTTTTGAACTACCCCGAAAGGGAGTTGGACAATGTTCCCACTGTGTGTAATTAAAAGTAGGTCTTAACGTGCTTGTTTTGTGCGAGAAATGGTGGCCATAAAGTTGATAACAGAATAAATCAGCATAATTGGCTGTATTTAAATACAAATCTTCAGCATCAAAACCTGCATAATATTTCAAATTAGAAAACAATGAATGTACTACTTGTACATCCCAATCATCAGAATAGATATCATGTGTTGCCACATCTTCTAAGGAGACGAAAAACACGTATGATATCTTGAGGACCTCCGTCAGAGCATTAATTTCGAATGCCACTTTATTCCCGACGATGCCACCTGCAACCGAGAAAGCTGAAATGTTCACAAGGCCTTGATCACAATTCATGATGTGGGACAATGTATGGGGAGCAAGAATACCATCGGCCAACTTTACAGCAGAGTGTTGGCAATTAATGACCATTGACACTGTCACAAATCCAATTGACATAAAAAGGAAGTTATGGATAAGCACCAACAAGATGTAGGTCCAGGGTAGGACCAGGTAAGTTTTTTTGAACCAAGAGATAAAAATACTTGTCTTTGATGGTGGAGATGAAGAAGAAGAAGAAGAAGAAGAAGAAGAAGAAGAAGAAGAAGAAGAAGAAGAAGAAGAAGAAGAAGAAGAAGAAGAGTCATATGAGAAGCTTATACGGTTCTCAAAATAACCGCTTGCACCCACGTTCAGCAACGGTGGCAGAGCAGCATCAGCATCATGTTGTTAAGGACTGTCCGGTATCTCAATATAGAACTCATCAGCAGAATGAGTATGCTCAATGTCCACATTGGAAGGCACCGTGTATGAAGGCCCAGCAGGTAAAAGACTAACCGGACTTTCCATCTCACCATTAACGACACAGGGATTCGTTGAAGATGCAGGCATCACCAGATTCAAAGGAATAGCGTTGCATGAAACACTCGGAGTCACACTATTCAGAATCGGCCAGATGGTGTAGCTTGACATTGTCAATCAAAATGTTTCTATTGTCTTTGCGACCAGGCAAAGGTGGCAGTATCACTGTACGAGTACCCTTCAATCCAAGAACAGGGACTGGTGCACGATAAGAGGGACCAAATTCTTTTTTGTTCTCCAGCTTTTCTCCTAACAGATAGCCAATCTTAGAAAGCCAGCAGGCAACAGGAATCAGCATTGCCGTGTCAGTGGAATAGGGTATATGTTCAGTAGCGTAGGTGTCATGGGTCCTTTGAAGGTCTTGTAACAAAGTAGAATGGTTATCTACGTCAAATGTGGCAGCCGTCGCCACCATGTCTAGACCATCAAGGTCATGCACAAACATTTTGATGCCGAAGAGCATTTCGTATGGGGTTCGCCCACCCAGAGATCTTCTTGGTAGATTATTAAGTGCACATTGTACCCCATACAAATGGGCCAGCCATCTTCTGCCAGTACCTAAGACTCTAACTGTCAAAGATTGCTTTAAGTCATGGTTCATTCGTTCCACTATAGAATTGCCCTCAGGCCTGTATGGAGACGAAAACTGCACCAGCACCCCAAAGACTTCATCGCATCCTTGTATGCCCTAGAGGTTAATTCTGGACCCTGGTACAAATGGAAGGTGCCACAGGCAAACACCCCGACAAAGACACACAAATCTCTAATGAGATTTCGAGCGTCAGCACTGCCTTGTGGCAAAACTCAGAGGAATCTAGTGCACGAATCAACTGCAATAAAAATATATTTATATGCAGTATCAGAAGTCAATTGACCGCAGTGATCAAGATATATACAGCCGAATGGCTGATTTGATATAAATAGCTGAGTCTGTGGTGGACGTGAAACTGTAAATAGTTTGACTTGTTGAACAATGTCACAAGAAAGCACATAACATCGGGTCTTTTTATATAAACCACGCCACCAATAATGTTGTTGTTGAATAGACACTGTCACAGACACTCCAGCATGTGCAGAAGCCATGCCCTCATGTGCTGCTATGATCAACGGAAATCTGCGGTCCATGTAGGGAATCAGCTGATCCCTGACTGACGGAATTGAAGCGTAAGAAACTTGTTCGGGAGATAAATGATATGAATATTTAGACGGGAAGCCCTGTGGTTAAGCAGTTCCATCTTTCTTAGCAGCTATAGCTGCCAGAATCTCATTATCTATCTTAGTCATGGACTTTGTAACTGCTGCAATGGAACACGTGGCTACAGAAGATTTGGCTGCCTCATCAGCCAAAGATTTACCAACAGCATGTGCTACCCACGCTGATGGCCAAGACTATGAATAACTTGTGTGAGTGACACAACTTTTTTAAACTCTCCCACATGAACCCAGAGCATTATATGCTTATTGCATGGTCCTTAGAGTCTTGATAATAATTTTGAGACCAAAAAAATTAAGTTGTCATTAAAAGACTGGACACAGTAATTAGAATCACACACAATAAGAGGATCTGCAAACTCGAGAGCTAGAACAAGAGCATGCAGCTTAGCCAATTGCGCTGTACAGCCCCCCAGAGCCTGTGTATGCACTATGGAAAACTTAAATTAGCCAATTACTATCTAACCAGCAACAATAGCACAAGTCGTGGAATTAGCATGTTTGGAACCGATGGCCGGTTGAGCCGAGCCGTCGGTGTAAATGATACATTTGTACTCATTCAAAGGAAGTAAGGACAATGGAGGAGGATGAACTTGTTCGTACTGTAAAAACTCCTGTGTTTGGAAAGCAGGATCAAAGAGAAACTTGACATCAGACAATGTCAAAGAAGTAACCCATTGAATCCAACGGGGATGTAAAGCTTTAGAGTTTGATACACTTGCCTTAGTCACTGCTTTTAAAGCAGGGATAGGTGAAACGACTAGCATGCATTTTCCCTGCTCCAGCAACGTTCTTTCAGAATCGCAAAAAAAGTCAACGTTGGAAAAGCGCATTTCCGCTGCTGTGTACAGATGTGATTTGTATGCAATAGGTACTGTGTCCCCTTCATTGAACGTTGGGTACGTGAAACCCACCGTCCCTGGTACAATACATATGACTAGGTTCGTAGAATTATCATGTGTCAACAAGAAGTTAGTCTCTAGCAGATCAGACTGCAAAGATCGTAGAATAGAGGTATGTTCCGGTAACCAGAAGGCAGAAGTAAATGTTGGTTGTATCAACGCATAGAGTGGTTTGATACGCTGGGCATAAATGGGAATGGATGTCCTACCAAAATGTAAAATTCCAAGCAAAGACTGAAGCTTCTTCAGTGTAGAAAGAGGTTGCAACTATGCACATTTCTACAGAAAATGGGGGGCTAACCCCCTACCTTCATTGTTGAGCTCGTAACCCAAAAAGAGCACCATTAAACAAGCGATGTGTGATTTAGCAAAATTAAATTTGTATCCATAGTCAGCAAACAATAGTATAATTCGACTCAGCCTAGATGCGGGATCAGTTAGTCATCCATCAGATAAATATCATCTACATACGACAACGCATCTGGGTCTATGCTGTGTAATAAGGACACAACATGTGCGGCAAAAGCCCCAGGGCACTTCTTATACCCCATAGGCAAGTGTGTAAATGTTTTCTGATTTCCGACAGTGATAAATAATGTCAAGTCACAGCTCTCAGGAGCCAAGTTGTGACTATAGAAACCTTTGGATATATCCAGTGTCGTCTTATATTTTTTTCACGAACAATGCTGTTCACTAGCACAGATTTGTGTGTTCTGTACCGCAAATGTACGACAATGACTATTCAAATTTCGATAATCTAATACGATGCAATATGAACCGTCTGGTTTCGATACCAGAAAAAGAGGATTATTCATTGGTGATACACAGGATTCAATTACTCCTTGATATTCCAATTGAGTCAGAATGACACAAACAGGAGCTTTAGCCTCCAGTCTGATTGGATATTGCAGTTGTGGTTCTGGCATAAACCGTAATGGAATCTCGTGTGCTGGCAAATCTCTGTCCTAGCCTACTTGATTATGGTACACCGCCAGGGCAAGTGGCAAAGCCCACTTTATCCTCCTCAGGGACAAATGGTGAAAAATTCGGGAAGTATCACGTCTTTCCCTCTAGAAGCGGCCAAAACAAACGGGGAAGGCCAATCTGCCTCCACCAACAAAAAGTCATATGAAGAAGTGATATTTTCCCAGAAAACTGCAGTAATTGTACGTTGTATAGTACCCTCAATTTGGATGACTATTTAATTGAGTCTATCCGGGGGAGCAACTTGAGTATCTGCTGTTTCTACTGAAAGAAATTATCAGTTGCTCTCGCCTCCAGACAGGGACGCAGTGCCTCCCGCACTATGGTAACCTCCACTGGGCTGTCGAGCAGAGTCACTGCCCATCACCAGTCTAGGAGTAGCATCATCACAGTGTGTGGCATATTTTGCTGTTAAAGCAGCAACTTTTTTCTTTTGATACCGGGGTCCAAAACTAAGCGGTCCCCCTTGTTTGGCCTTCACGTCAAACTGGCGAGGTTGATCCGTCCCTGTTGAGTGGTCTCACCTTTGCCGCGATTCTGACGCTCCCCTCCACTGACTCGAGAGTTCGATGCGTCCTGCAAAGAACAAGGAGAGCGCTCATCAGGGACTTGAAATCAATCAGGAGACTTAATTTTTGTGCGATCGCGCAAACCATATGTTCGCTCAGAAGATTCGGGTATCGGTGAACCAGCACGCAAACCCTGCTTCTGTTGTTGCTGCCCTGTTTTTTGCTTTTTTAGTTCTTTTTATGAAAGAACAGGCACCCATCCTTTTCAGGTTGGTCTTTCTGTTGAAATAGATTTTGAGTTTGAGTAAAAGGTTTAATTCCCAGACTATTGGGCCCTAAGGTTTTATAAGCTTTAGCAATAATCTTTAGCAATTTGCGCTGTTTATCTGCGTCTGCAACAGCCTCCAAGCATTGTGCCACCTGCAAGCTCACCTTTAACATTCGCAAGGATCATATCGCTAACAATATCAAACACTCCCACCAGTCTCATTCCCAACTCCAGGGTGGCCTTGGCCCCATGTTCATCTTGAACACCTTTTATCACAGAAGTGAGTATGGTCATTGAGGGGGTGCCAAAACACATCGAATAAACCGCTGCAAACACTCTACTCCAAGTGTTACAATCAGCTATCTCTGGAACTAGGCCTTTAGGTAAACTCAAGGTCAGAATCCTGTGTTTCTCAACAGGTAGGGTATTTGGAAAAACAGCTTCAAGTTGTCCAAATTTTTCAGCAAGCCAATAAGGAAGTTTGGCTATATTTTGCGGACGCTTGCCCATCACTGAATTGATGATGAAGGGACTTATGATTACCCCAACAGGTCCCGGTGGTTGTGCAGCAATGCCAGGTGGTCCCACCTGGAAGTTGAGCGACATGAACTGAATTACAGCTCTATGCACACGCATTAATGATGCATGTAATATGCATAGCTCTGTGACTGGAACAGTAAGGTAATTCGGATGTGGGGTATACCCCGCCAAAAAGGGCCATGTCGCCCCATCAATTGACAAAGGGACCTAAATGGACCGCAGTTACAGGGTGAGGAAGGGCGCCATTAAACCATATAGTATGTTGCTAAGCTGTCAGCGGAACTTCAAGAGATCTATAAGGTTGATAATCCCACTGAACTACTGTGGCAGTATATTCGTGAAACAAATTATCTGTTCCATCGACTGCTGGAAAGGTGGCCCAAGAATAAAATATCTCGAAGCGGTGAGCTGCATCCGCTTCAACCACACAAATAAGTGCAACACCAGCAGCAGGGACTCCATATTGAGTCAAATAAGCCGTGACTGTACCGCGGTTAGGAGGTGTTATGAAAACCGCCATAATCAATAGAAGAGAATAACAACCTATGTGCGGCAGCACAGTAATGGGTAAAAAAGAAAGAGAAAGACCTTTTAATATTCAAGCTTGAAAAACCTATAAAATATCACAATATAGGAGGCTGCACCATCACAACCGTCTCCTGAAACAGAAGTGAGAGGTTTGTGGACAAGCACAATCACTACTCAGTGCACTACTCAGACATCAGACCAGACCAAACGTTGGCAGCGCCACGTTGCGGGGATTCTGCACATACTCAGAATTGTGCGCAGTAAAACAGGACCTTGTTGTAGGGGCTAAGCCTTTCTACCGCCTCAGTACCCAAAATCCCAGAACCGACTAGCTATAGTGTCTCATTCGTTCTCCTACATAATCACGAAACTCAAAATGATTAGACTACCAAGAATACAGCACTCCCGACTCTCTCAGGAATCCAGTAGCAAGTCGTACCCATTCGCTCACTCACTCTTACTTGTCCACAACAAGAATAGACAGAGTCACTGTTATAGTTCAAAATGTTTATTTTTAACTATCATGCTCTATAATGCAGTATACAAGCCACTACCAGCGGCAAAACGCATAAACCTAAAACAGATATCATTGTAGCAAGCATGAAACGAGAAGTCAAGTCAGGTCAAGGAAAGCTTTATTCGGCTGCTGTATAAAACAGTCATAAAACGGGTATAATCCAAACTTTCCTGTGCTCATGGTAAAATTTACAAAATAGGACTAAGTGCATAGTAGATTGGGTAGAGGTGTTATTGCAGGGGCACAGTGGAAGAATACGAGACCAATCGTTCATTTTTGGGAATGCCGTCAGCCTAGAAATAATGCCCAGTCTTAACCTGGTAAGGAAAAATCTATCAAAGGTTCCAGGTACATAAGATAAATAGGGCTCCATTCCTAGGGAGTACGTAACAACTCATATTTTATCACGGTTATTTTAGTTGCAGATTCTTCATGTAGTCTTTTAGCTTCTAAGAACAGCATGCCCTAATTTTTTAGTGTCTTTCTTGTAATAATCATCATTGATGATGGAGTGGTAAAGTAATCGAGGTGGCACAGTTTGTTCATAAAGTCACATACGTATTTAATCCAAGGGATTCTATAGGCCCCATCCAGCTTTGATATCTTTTAAAATCTCTCTATTGAGCTCCGTCTTATCCTTACACCAGACTCTATGCCACAAGAGGATTGGCTCTAGTTTTGCCAGAACTGCTATATGATGAAGAACCAACTCCTCGTGACAGATAAAAGTAGAGATACCTGGGGGGGGGACAGAGAGGATGTACCTTATAAAGGCATTTTTAATCTTTTGCAAGGAGTTGATATCAACAAAGCCCCACACCCCAGCTCCATAAGGAGCCATGGAAATACACTTGGCTTTATATATGTGTAACAGCTCTAAAGGCGGTTTCCTACCTAACTTCTTTGTGAAGTTTGATAGTGCCGCAGTTGATCTAGCGAAGGCTGGGTTTTTTCAGATATGGAGGGACCCGGAATCTTGATAGTTAAAAAATACACCTAGGAATGAATTTTTTTTTGTGGATGCTAATTTTTTCACATCAATGAACATTTTGCGGGTCTTCTGCAACCCCTGCTTACACCTCATAACATACGTCTTGGTTATATTAGTTTGAAGACCAAGATCACCCATATATGTGCTAAAAATATCCAGGGCTCTCTGGAGGCCGTTTTGAGTAGGATCCATCAATACAGCATCGTCCGCATAAAGAAGTGCAGGAATCAATCGGCCACCCACTTGAGGAAAGTTTTTGCCCTGGGACAACAATGCACATTCAAGCCCGTTTATGTAAAGATTAAAAAGGAAGAGGGCTAGCACACAACCTTGTCTGACCCCTCTCCTGATATGGAAGGCTTAAGTGCATTCTCCCTTCGCTGATGCGTCAGTATACAGTCGGCGTAGGAGCGTAATAATTTGTGAATCAACCCCCACCTCTACAAGGACCTCCCACAGCCTATTGTGCTTTACTGAATCAAAGGCCGCGGTGAGGGCGACAAAGGCCAGATAAATACTGCCCTTTTTTGCTCTTGTATACTTGCCTATCAATAAGGTGAGGTTTAAGGACTGCTCTATAGTGCCAAGGCCATCGCGAAACCCATATTGTAGATCTGATAAAATCTTTTTTTCCTCGGCCCAAACTGCTAATCGCTCCAAAATAAGCCTTCCTAGTACCTTAGAATATAGGAGGGAGGTAGGTCGATAACAACCTGGATCTTCGTGATTACCCTTTTTAAAAATTGGTATAATTATAGATTTTGTATTGTATTGCATTGTATATGGATTTGTTAAGCGCGATTGCTGCCCAAGGGCGTCCAAGCGCTGAGTAAGTAGACAGAGATGGGCGGTGCAGAAGAGATTCGAACTCGGTAGATTTGGCAAACAGTAGGGTTTTCAGCTGTTTGCGGAATGAGAGCAGGTTCGAGTTGGACCGGAGTTGTAGAGGAAGTGCATTCCACAGCTTCGAGGTGTTCAAGGAGAACATCCTGCCTCCGGCCCTAGCTCTCCTTACTCTGGGTACCACCGCCAGGAAAGCCTCCGTGGAGCGAAGGTTTCTATTTGGGTGGTAGGGAATGACTAGATTGTCATTGATTGCTGGGCCTGTCTTCCAGAAGGCCCGATGGGCAATACATAGTGCCTTAAATGCCACTCTCTGCCTTACTGGTAACCAATGTAGACTTTTTAGTCCGGGTCTAGCTGACTGGGTGCGCGGGATCTGTAGCAGGGTACGGGCTGCACAGTTCTGTACCACCTGCAACTTCCGAAGTGTCATCTCAGGGGCCCCCACATATAGGGCATTGTTTGAATCTAGACGGGACTGGATCAGGCCTTGTACTGCCACCTGTTTGGCTTCCAATGGTAGAAGCGGGAGAACCTTCCTCAGGGTTCTGAGTAAGCCAAAACATGTGGCGGACAACTTGGTGGCCTGGGTGGAGAAAGAGAGACTTTTGTCCAGCCATACTCCTAGGCTCTTTACACTTTCCTTAGGGGTGGGAGGAGAACCCAGACAGGGGGGCCACAAGGAAGTGAAAGGCACTGGTGAGGCTGGTCCCAGGAGCATGAGCTCTGTTTTACCTCCGTTTAGTTTGAGGGAGGAGGTAGTCATCCACTCCTTGACGTCCTCTAAACATTTCAGCAGGCCTTCCGGAGTTTGCCTGTTGCTCTCTTGTGCCAGCGAAACCACTAGCTGGGTATCGTCGGCATACGATATGATTTTGATACCGTGCGGTTCGACGACCCCAGCCAGTGTTTTCATGTATACGTTGAACAACGCAGGGCTCAAGGAGGAGCCCTGCGGCACTCCACAGCTTAGTGGTTTGCTGGATGACACTGCTTCCCCGTCAAAGATCTGAAAAGATCTATTGGTCAGGAAGGAGTCGAACCACCTCAGTGCGTCGCCTGATACTCCGATGTTATATAGACGGTTCAGCAAGGTGGCATAGCTGACCGTATCGAAGGCTGCACTTAAATCAAGGAGGATCACTGCCACTGATCCTCCCTGATCTAGTACCCTTTGTGATTCTTCGGTAACCGCTAACAGGGCGGTTTCAGTACCGTGCTTCGGTCTGAAGCCTGTCTGGGACGTATCCAGTAGTAAGTTATTCTCAAGGAACTGGACTAGCTGGGCGTTTATGTACTTCTCCAGGACCTTGCTTGCCCAGGGGAGCAGTGAGATGGGGCGGTAACTGGAGTGGTCGTCTGGATCCAAGTTGGTTTTTTTTAGTAACGCCCGCACCATGGCTTGCTTCCAAGCGGTGGGCACTGTACAAGAGGAGATGGAAGAATTTAGTAGCTCCAAGATTACAGGCAAGATGGCTAGGCTTGCTTGTATCAGAATTTCCGGTGGAGCTGGATCGCGAGGGGAGCCCGATTTAACTTGGCGTGCCACTTTGCCAAGGGTGTCAAGGTCTAGTGGGGGAAAGTGCTCAAGACTTGGGTGGTCTGGGGAAGGAGGGTGTCTCGAGGAAGATAAGTCGGTTACATCTGGGATTGTGGCTGCTATTGGGAAGGTGGAGTAGATTTTGGAGACTTTATTGTGGAATAATTCCGCAAGCCTATTACATTGTTCCTGGGTCTTAGTCGAAGGAGGAGCTGTGTTCACTTTAGTACATTGTTTTACTATGTGAAAGATTTCCTTGGGCTTGGATGTGGCTTCCATGATTTTGTCCGAAAAATAGGTAGGCTGGGCCGCCCTGACCCCTTCTCTGTAGGCCTTGATTGCCTCTTTGTATTGTACCTTTTTTTCCGGTAGGAAGTCTAGACGCCACGCTCTCTCTCGTTGCCTACAGAGACGTTTTTTATCTCTTAGAGAATCTGAGAACCAGGGTGCTGATTTATGCAGTCTCTTTGAGGTGGATCTACGAAGAGGGAGAATCGTGTCCAGAGAGTTCGTGATCCAACCTTCATAATTTTTATATGCCACATTGGGGTCTGTGCAAGGAAGTGGGCGGGTGGAGTCTAGGTTGCTTGTCCAGGATTCCATGGGGAGTTTAGCCCAATTCCTCCTCGTTGTGACTTGGGGAATCGGCAGGGGGGTTTTGTAGGTGAGCCAGGTGAGCGGGATTAAAAAGTGGTCCGACCAGGGAAGGGGGGTGGGTTGGTCCACTATCAAATCGGTGCAATTACTAAAGATTGGATCAAGTAGATTGCCCTTCTCATGAGTAGGGGCTGTGACCAGCTGGGATAATTGAAGGGCTCCTAGGTCATCAATTAGTTCCGTGGCGATGTGATCTAAAGGGGAGTTGAAATGGAAATTAAGGTCCCCTAAGACCGTGTAGTTAGCAGAGGTCATAAGTCGTTTGGCTATGATTTCTGGAAGAGACCTATGGAACAATTTGGTGGGCTCCGGGTGGCGGTATATCAGAGTGCCGGAGAAGGTACTGTTCGCATTAAAATCTATGCTGAATTCTAGACTCTCGCACTCAGGAATGGTTTCAGCTGTAGTCCGACAGCGATACTGGTCTTTTAGTATTATAGCTAGACCTCCTCCTCTCCCCTCTGGCCG
This sequence comes from Lissotriton vulgaris, assembly GCF_964263255.1. NCBI lineage: Eukaryota > Metazoa > Chordata > Amphibia > Caudata > Salamandridae > Lissotriton > Lissotriton vulgaris. The sequence goes on along the minus strand of NC_141687.1, from coordinate 1,514,250,943 downwards.
GTCTAATCTAAAGATTTGAAAACCAGCGGGTAGGGCTGCGACTATGTCTGGCTCGGATTGGGATGTAAGCCATGTCTCTGTCAAAAAGATAGCATCTGGCTTGTGCTCCTCTAACAGCAGGGCAATTTGTGTGCTGTGCTTCGGCAAGGATCGGCAGTTTAGTACATACATACAGTATTTCTGTGAAACGGCCGGCGGAGTAGTGCTGCGAAAAGAGTGTTTGCAGCCAGGGCAGCGAGGGGGGAGCTCCGATGGTGCATTTTGCCCATGTGGGGGGAAGAGTGGACCATATGCTGGCGTTAAAGACTTGAGTTAGTATGGGCCCCCACAGGATGACATTATGTTTGTACAGGTCAGCTGGTGCACCATCGGGCCCTGGTGCTTTTCCGCCTGCTCTTTGCTCCAGAGCCCTGGTTACCTCCTCCAACGTGATTTCTAGGTCAATATTTTCCCAGTCGTTTGGAATCCGAACTTCCGGGTAGCTACCTAAATCTGCCCTGATCAGTATATAGTTTGGAAAAATGGGTAATCCATACTTCTTCCGTAATCGCTATCACCTCTGAGGGACCTATGCTAGGGGCTAAGAAAGGGGCGCTCACCACCTTCCAAAAGGTTATACTGTTTTTCTGCTCTGTCGCATTATGTAAGGAGTCCCATGCCTCATTACCGAGGGATTGTTTTCTTTCTTTAATAGCCCTCCTGTAATCTAATCTAGTTTGTGTGATGTTGGGCAGCGATCTTGGTTTAGTATGCAGGACCTTTTTAGCTTGGAGTATGCCCTAGAACACCTTGAATTAAACCATCCATAGTGTTTAGGCCTATTTTTAAGCTGTACTGTCATTACGTTTCTAACTACCCTAGTGATTTCTACAGAGCAGTTCACTGTTGTAATATCCTGGGTGTCAACACTTAGGCAAGTTTCAATCACTACCCTACACTTCTCTAAAACATTTCTAGTTAGCAGATCTGGATCGACCTTAGACCACTTTAATGAGAGTCCATTTACTGATTTTACTTCTACCGTTCCCTGCATGTGGGTATTTAAATCATGCTTATTCTGAATACACTTGCAGGTATTAGATTTTAGTAGAAAGGGGAAGTGATCGCTTAGGGCGACATCACCAACCACGCTGGATAGTATCACGTGGGCAAGTGTAGCTGAAATCAATATGAAATCAATTGTGGAGGCATAGCCTCTTCCGTTAAATGTGGGCAGAAAACCCACTGGGGGGTTTGAGATCTTGTTAACAAATGCCAGATCTAATTTAGAAATGAGATAATTTAATATGTCCCCGTCTTGGAGTGAGTGAAGTGTGTACAACTATCCTCGTTGTTATAAGTACCACACAATCCATTATCTGCATTTTTGCATAACCCACAGTTAAAATCACCCATCAGTAGACTCATTATGTCTCTGCTTTTCTCATCCGAGATTTTAGTGATTGTGGCCAGTAGACCCTTACAAGGCAGCCCTACTACATTAAGGGGATCCACCACTGTGCAGATTGTGAGATATGGTGTTGCCAGGGGCGTATTACCCATCTACATTAAGGGGGTCCAAGATGGGTAATTTTGGATATCCCTGATGAATCGGCTCCTGCTCCAACCAATGTGCCGTACTCCCAACACCCCCCCCCCCCCCCCCCCCCACCCCCCCCCCCCCCCCCCCCCCCCCCCCCCCCCCCCCCCCCCCCGCCCATTTGCACAACCTTGAGCCTATCTGGGGCTTAGAGGGCTTATTAATTCCACTTTTCATGTGGTGCCCAGATCGTAGTTAATCTCCTGGTGAGTGCTATTTTGTGTTTCCTACAGTGTTGCCTGGGGAAGAGGCCAGTCAATCTACTCTGTCCAGACTGTAAAGGGGGTCAAAAAAGTTAAAGGTTGGGATACCATATCTACAATATGGACTGTTTCTGCTGTTATCAGATAGGGATGCCTGCTCAGACCTTAGGGGCAGTTGGTAAAAGAAACCTAAGGTAGCTACCCCCATCCCCCCTTTTCTCTCCGTAAGGCACCTGGACTGGTGAAGAATACTTCTAACCAGTTCCAGTGATGTAAAGGTAAGCACTACACAATACCCTGATAGTCTTTTAGGTGCAGGGCCTACCCAGGGGATTCGACGGGCCATCTTGAATTCTGAGAAATAAAGTATTAGTGTGGCCCATCTTGATAGCAAGTGCGTGCAGTGCCTTATTTTTCAGGGAGGACCAGTGCGCGAATGCTGCCTGTTGTAAGGGTGGTACATTAGTTAGAACAACAGTATAGGGTGTGGCCTCGGGGTGGAAGATGTAAGGCAGGGGTACTCATAGTACGGCCCGCGGGCCGGTGACGGCCCGCGGCGCCGGTGGCGGCCCGGCAAGCCTTCCTGGGCGGCCTGCTGACATTGCAGACACCTGTGTTTAAAATAAAATAAATTAAATAGTGTTCGCAAATACAGCCGCAGCAGCTCGGACTCAGACTATGCTCTGTGGGGGCCCGGGTGATTCCAGTGATTGTCAGAGGGGAGCTGCAGGGGCGTAAAAGGTCAAATTCAACAAAGCCTAATTAACATGTAAATGGTCTTTTTAAAGACCCATGAAGTACTTGGTGCGGCTGTGTACGCGCGGCCGGGGAAGCTGTCTCAGCCCGGGCTGAGGGCTGACACACACACACAGGTGATAGGACAGAGAGTGAGGGAGGGAGACACAGAGGGAGGGAGAAGGAAGACACAGAAAGAGGGCAGGAGGGAGGGAAACAGAGAGTGGGAGACAGGGAGGGAGACACCGAGGGAGAGCGGGAAACAGAGAGTGGGAGACAGGGAGGGAGACACAGAGGGAGGGAGGGAGGGAGACACAGAGGGAGGGAGGGAGACAGGGAGGGAGGAGGGAGACACAGAGGGAGGGAGGGAAACAGAGTGGGAGACAGAGAGGGAGACACAGTGGGAGGGAGGGAGACACAGAGGGAGGGAGGGAGACGAGAGAGGGAGGGAGACAAGGAGGGAGACACAGAGGGAGGGAGGGAAACAGAGAGTGGGAGACAGGGAGCGAGACACAGTCGGAGGGAGGGAGACACAGTGGGAGGGAGGGAGACACAGAGGGCGGGAGGGAGACACGGAGGGAGGGAGACACGGAGGTAGGGAGACAGAGATAGGGAGGGAGACACAGAGGGAGGGAGGGAAACAAAGAGTGGGAGACAGGAAGGGAGACACAGAGGGAGGGAGGGAGACACAGAGGGAGGGAGGGAGACAGAGAGAGGGAGGGAGACAGGGAGGGAGGAGGGAGACACAGAGGGAGGGAGGGAAACAGAGTGGGAGACAGGAGGGAAACAGAGTGGGAGACAGGGAGGGAGACACAGTGGGAGGGAGGGAGACACAGAAGGAGGGAGGGAGACACAGAGGGAGGGAGGGAGGGAGACACAGAGGGAGGGAGGGAGACACACAGGGAGGGAGACACAGAGGGAGGGAAGGAGACACAGAGGGAGGAGGGAGGGGAGACACAGAGGGAGGGAGGGAGATACAGAGGGAGGGAGGGAAACCAGAGGGAGGGAGACAGGGAGGGAGACACAGTGAGAGGGAGGGAGACACAGAGGGAGGGAGGGAGACACAGAGGGAGGGAGGGAGACACAGAGGGAGGGAGACACGGAGGGAGGGAGACAGAGGGAAGGAGGGAGACACAGAGGGAGGGAGGGAAACAGATAATGGGAGACAGGGGAGGAAGACACAGAGGGAGGTAAACAGAGTGGGAGACAGGGAGGAAGACACAATGGGAGGGAGGAAGACACAGAAGGAGGGAAGGAGGGAGACACAGAGGGAGGGAGGGAGACACAGAGGGAGGGAGGGAGACACAGAGGGAGGGAGGGAGACACAGAGAGAGGGAGGGAGACAGGGAGGGAGGAGGGAGACACAGAGGGAGGGAGGGAAACAGAGTGGGAGGCGGGAGGGAGACACAATGGGGGGAGGGAGACACAAAAGGAGGGAGGGAGGGAGACACAGAGGTAGGGAGGGAGACACAGAGGGAGGGAGGGAGACACAGAGGGAGGGAGGGAGACACAGAGAGAGGGAGGGAGAGAGAGGGAGGGAGACACAGAGGGAGAGTGGGAGACTGGGAGGGAGACACAGTGAGAGGGAGGGAGACACAGAGGGAGGGAGGGAGACACAGAGGGAGGGAGGGAGACACAGAGGGGAGGGAGACACGGAGGGAGGGAGACAGAGGGAGGGAGACACAGTGGGAGGGAGGGAGACACAGAGAAAGGGAGGGAGGGAGACACAGAGGGAGGGAAGGAGGGAGACACAGAGGGAGGGAGGGAGACACAGAGGGAGGGAGGGAGACACAGAGGGAGGGAGGGAGACACAGAGAGAGGGAGGGAGACAGGGAGGGAGGAGGGAGACACAGAGGGAGGGAGGTAAACAGAGTGGGAGACAGGGAGGAAGACCAATGGGAGGGAGGAAGACACAGAAGGAGGGAAGGAGGGAGACACAGAGGGGGAGGGAGACACAGAGGGAGGGAGGGAGACACAGAGAGAGGGAGGGAGACAGGGAGGGAGGGAGGGAAACAGAGTGGGAGGCAGGGAGGGAGACACAATGGGGGGGAGGGAGACACAAAAAGGAGGGAGGGAGGGAGACACAGAGGTAGGGAGGGAGACACAGAGGGAGGGAGGGAGACACAGAGGGATGGAGGGAAACAGAGAGTGGCAGACAGGGAGGGAGACACAGTGGGAGGGAGGGAGACACAGAGGAAGGGAGGGAGGGAGACACAGAGGGAGGGAGGGAGGGACACAGAGGGAGGGAGGAAGACACAGAGGGAGGGAGGGAAACAGAGAGTGGGAGACAGGGAGGGAGACACAGAGGGAGGGAGGGCGACACAGAGGGAGGGAGGGATGGAGACACAGAGGGAGGGAAACAGAGTGGGAGACTGGGAGACTGGGAGGGAGACACAGATGGAGAGTGGGAGACTGGAAGGGAGACACAGAGGGAGAGGGAGACACAGAGGAGAGTGGGAGACTGGGAGGGAGACACAGAGGCAGAGTTGGAGACTGGGAGGGAGACACAGAGGGAGAGTGGGAGACAGGGAGGGAGACACAGAGGGATAGTGGGAGACTGGGAGGGAGACACAGAGGGAGGGAGAGAGAGGGAGGGAGACACAGAGGGAGAGTGGGAGACTGGGAGGGAGACACAGTGAGAGGGAGGGAGACACAGAGGGAGGGAGGGAGACACAGAGGGAGGGAGGGAGACACAGAGGGAGGGAGACACGGAGGGAGGGAGACAGAGGGAAGGAGGGAGACACAGAGGGAGGGAGGAAAACAGATAATGGGAGACAGGGAGGAAGACACAGAGGGAGGGAGGTAAACAGAGTGGGAGACAGGGAGGAAGACACAATGGGAGGGAGGAAGACACAGAAGGAGGGAAGGAGGGAGACACAGAGGGAGGGAGGGAGACACAGAGGGAGGGAGGGAGACACAGAGGGAGGGAGGGAGACACAGAGAGAGGGAGGGAGACAGGGAGGGAGGAGGGAGACACAGAGGGAGGGAGGGAAACAGAGTGGGAGGCAGGGAGGGAGACACAATGGGGGAGGGAGACACAAAAGGAGGAGGGAGGGAGACACAGAGGTAGGGAGGGAGACACAGAGGGAGGGAGGGAGACACAGAGGGATGGAGGGAAACAGAGAGTGGCAGACAGGGAGGGAGACACAGTGGGAGGGAGGGAGACACAGAGAAAGGGAGGGAGGGAGACACAGAGGGAGGGAGGGAGACACAGAGGGAGGGAGGAAGACACAGAGGGAGGGAGGGAAACAGAGAGTGGGGAGACAGGGAGGGAGACACAGAGGGGAGGCGACACAGAGGAGGGAGGGGATGGAGACACAGAGGGAGGGAAACAGAGTGGGAGACTGGGAGACTGGGAGGGAGACACAGATGGAGAGTGGGAGATGGGAAGGGAGACACAGAGGGAGAGGGAGACACAGAGGAGAGTGGGAGACTGGGAGGGAGACACAGAGGGAGAGTTGGAGACTGGAGGGGACACAGAGGAGAGTGGGAGACAGGGAGGGAGACACAGAGGGATAGTGGGAGACTGGGGGGGAGACACAGAGGGAGGGAGAGAGAGGGAGGGAGACACAGAGGGAGAGTGGGAGACTGGGAGGGAGACACAGAGGGAGAGTGGGAGACAGGGAGGGAGACACAGAGGGAGAGTGGAAGACAGGGAGTCAAGTCAAGTCAAGTCAAGTGGATTTATATAGCGCGCTACATACCCAGAGGGTCTCAAGGCGCTTGAGGAAGGGTGGGGAATTACTTGTCAAATATCCAAGTTTTAAGTTGCTTTCTGAATGCTAGGTGGTTCTGAGTGAGACGAAGGTGAGTGGGGAGTGAGTTCCAGGTTTTAGCTGCCAGGTAGGAGAAGGATCTACCTCCCATGGTGGTTTTATTGATGCGAGGTACGGTAGCAAGGGCTTGGTTGGAGGATCGTAGCTGTCGGGGGGGTGTAGAAGGAGAGTCGTGTGTTGAGGCAATCGGGTCCAAGTTCGTAAAGTGCTTTGTGTGCGTGGGTTAGGAGGCGGAAAGTAATCCTCTTATTGACGGGGAGCCAGTGGAGTTTTTCAGGTGACTGGAGATGTGGTCTTTACGCGGGATGTCTAGTATGAGTCTGGCTGATGCGTTCTGGATGCGTTGGAGTTTTCTCTGGAGTTTTGCGGTGGTACCGGCATATAGGGTGTTTCCGTAGTCCAGGCGGCTTGTAACCAGTGCATGGGTGATCGTTTTTCTGGTTTCGGTGGGGATCCAGCGAAATGTTTTTTTGAGCATGCGAAGAATGTTGAAGCAAGAAGATGAGACGGCGCTGACCTGTTTGGACATCGAGAGTGAGGAGTCTAGGATGACGCCCAGGTTCCGTCCGTGATCCGTCGGGATGGGTGCTTTTCCAAGGGCCTCTGGCCACCAGGAGTCATCCCAGGCGGAGGGGGAGGTTCCTAAGATAAGGACTTCTGTTTTGTCTGAGTTAAGTTTCAGACGGCTATGCTTCATCCACTCGGCTACTTCTTTCATTCCTTCATGTAGGTTGGTTTTGGCGGTGTTAGGGTCTTTGGTGAGTGAGAGGATCAGTTGGGTGTCATCAGCGTAGGAGATGATGTTGAGGTTGTGTTGCCGTGCGATGGCTGCGAGGGGGCTCATGTATACGTTGAAGAGGGTGGGGCTGAGTGAGGATCCTTGTGGTACGCCGCAGATGACTTCAGTGGCTTCTGACTTGAATGGTGGGAGGCGGACTCTCTGGGGGGCATATTACCAAGCAATAGCGATAATTATCGCTATTGCTTGGTTAGAGACAAAAATTACCGCAGCGCTGCGACGATTTTTACCGCAAATAAACCTTGGTATTACCAAGGTTTAACGCAAATGCGGTAAAAATCGCCGCAAAGCATGAATATCGCTGAAAAGTCAGCGATATTCATGCATTAGCGAGCTAATGCTCTTAGCCATGTTATCCACCTCCCATTGAATAACATGGCTAAAAACTGCTCAGGGCAGGTGTTAGCTTTTGGATATATTCCCGCTTAGCGCGAATATCTCCAAAAGTTGGTAATAGGAGATAGCGATGTTAGCGACTGTTTTCAGTCTCTAACATCTTGGCACGCCCACTTTGCATCTCATTAGTGATAAATATCACTGACATGCAAAGTGGGGCCCAAGATGGTCGCTATCTCCTACTAGCTGTCGCTAACTGGTGTTAGCGGCAGCTAGGTAATAGGGAGATAATTTTATCTCCGCTTTCTTGGCTTTTAAAGCCAAAAAAGCGGAGATAAACCCCCTTGATAATATGCCCCTAAATGCCTGGATAAGGCAATGGGTTCTTCCGGTGAGGAACGAGGTGATCCATTCCAGTGCTTTTCCTTGGATTCCGATGTTTCTGAGGCGCTGTAGGAGGGTGCTATGGCAGACTGTGTCGAAGGCTGCGAAGAGGTCGAGGAGGATGAGGGCGACTGTGTCTCCATTGTCCAGTAGAGTTCGAATGTCGTCTGTTGCGGCGAAGAGGGCGGTCTCCGTGCTGTGTTTGGCTCGGAAGCCGGACTGTGAGGGGTCGAGGGATTTGTTGGTTTCGAGGAAGGCGGCGGGAGGCACAGAGGGAGAGTGGGAGACAGGGAGGGAGACACACCGGGAGGGAGGGAGACAGAGAGGGAGGGAGAGGGAGGAGAGAGAGGGAGGGAGACACAGAGGGAGAGGGAGGGAGGGAGAGAGAGAGAGAGAGAGAGAGAGAGAGAGAGAGAGAGAGAGAGAGAGAGAGAAGGAGGGAGAGAGAGAAAGATGTGTATATGCTGGGTCTGGTGGCTCAGTGGACGAAGGTGTCTGCTGCAGGGACCTGTGTTTAACATCATGGTCACAATTTTTGTTTGCTTTAGCCCCGCCCCCTCCCCCTCTGACCCCGCCCCCACCGGTGCGGCCCTCAGCCACAAACCACACTGTAAATTTGGCCCCCGAGAGAAAGTTTGTGAGTACCCATGATGTAAGGAGATCGGCTCTGATAGATAGTTGACTTCCTGTTTTCTATTAAGCCCCCTGGTTTGCTCCCTGGACTCTGGCCTGATTGAGTTTGTCTGGTTTACCTGTGTGATGGGGCATGCCTGGGTCGTTTCAGTCATTTGCATACTAGGAACCAATAGGCCTATTTTGCGTTCTGAGTTAACTATAGGCCTCAATTGTGGGGCAATATTGACTAAGTTGGTGTTATGCTGTGTGCTCTGTCCAGACGGGCACGGAGTATTATTGGTAGTGAGCTCCGTCTCGCAGCAAATCTGCAGGACTGGTTGTGGGTGCTCCAGTGAACGTTTAACTACCCCCTCCAGACTCTGTAACCTTTCTTCTAAAGCGTATAACTTAGTTATCACTGGTCTAATTAGGTTAGAAAGAATGCCCTCTAATTTATCCCAGAATGATGGCTGAATCGTATCCTCTATTTCCCCTACAGCAAGAGTACTCCCTGTGCTTGCCTTGTCCGCTTGGGTTTTTACTAAACTTGCATTTTCTCGATTTGTCCCCGTATTATGTTGCCTATGGTGTGAATTTTTGTGTGTGTTAGGACCTTGTCCACATCTTTTTCTTAATGGGGGCACTGGGCCCCTACCCTGACTGATCTTCATTTTTTGGCCTCTCGTTTGAACGTTAGGTTTATTTAATGAGGCATGGTCAGATACTTCCCGTGCAGGCACAAGATGGACTATTGGCGTCGGTGTCAGCATCCTATCCTCTCCCTGGGGTGATATCGGCAGTGGTGCCTCCTTATCTGGAACAAGTTTTAACATTTCACTCAAGGTGGAAACTGATACTTCTGGGCTTGTAATCAGTGGACGCATGGGATCTACTCGAGGCTTGAGTGATAGCCTATGCTCAGTTAAATTGATTTCATGCCTTAGGTCCCACTCAGCCCTTTGCAAAAAGGCATAGAGGGTCCCACCTACCCCTTGGCCCGTGAGGGATTTTGGCTTATTCATTCTCTGTTCCTTTTTATATTTAAGACCCTAGAGGATATCGGTGTCTTCTCAATTTTTACCAAATTGCTGCGGGGTGGTCATTTATCTGTATACGGTCTATTACAGTCAAGTGGGTACAGAGGCACAGTCTATACAGAAGTAAACAGGTAAAGTAGCTACTAATTACAATATGGAGAATGTCAATACCATGGCCCAGCCTCCTCCAGTCTCGGACGGTCTCAGACGGGTCTGCCCTTGGTGCGGGCTTCGTCCGGGCTTAGTCCTGTGAGAGGCAGCGCTATAAGCGCGATGACCCCGCCTCCCCCTCGCTCATGACACTCACGTCAGCTAGTGGAAGAGTGATGCACTCTGGTGGTAGTAGTCCTCCCCAGAGTGTGGCCGATAGCTTTGACTCAGTGGCACGCCCTTGGGGCCCCCAGCCCTCCGTGAGGTCCTTTATCAGTGGCAGTAGTGTCCTGCTATGAAGATAGGCAGAACTGGTGGCAAAGATGTGAGCAGAAAAGATTCCTGGGAAGTCATCATGTGCAGACCGTGGATAAAGGACTATAAGGCCTAACCATCCTCCCCTTTGAAAGAATACGCTTTATTATATAAAGGAAGATCTCTGGTCTTTGTCAGCAGACCCTGTACCTTAGTGCCTAGATGGTAGCTTTACATCATAGGAACTGCATAGCTCTTCTCCCTGGAAAGGTCCCTCTCCAAGTGTGTGTTAAACCAACATGCAACCCCATAATATCAAAGCATGGGTTTGTCTAAGTGCTAGGGACTGACCGGAACAGAATAACAAGGGGCATTGTGCATCGACCTTGCACTCCGTGTTCAACCTAAACTCCAGGAACAGGCAGAGAACGCAGGAAGTAGACTGTTCTCATGTGAAAGACACAAACAGTCGTGCATAATAAAGTCATGTAGTGATGTGCTCAAAAGCAGCATCATGTTACAAAAAAATAGGGTCAACCCAAGGAGTCACTGGGACCTGCGTATTTAGTGTTATAGAAAAGAGGGGTCCCAGAACATGAGGACAGATTCGAGAAATTATACAAAAACACTCTATTTTGCTTATTTGGAAAACACAATGTTGTTTATTCACATCGTGTTAAAGGCATCTAAATGTGCATTTTCATTGAAATACTTTACAAAGATGGGTGCCCACAAAGGAGGGAAAGGGGGTGGGGGTGAAATGGTTGGGATCAGTGCAGTTTGGAGATGTGACAAGGTCAAGCATACACTCTTTTTATGCAAAACACAGTTAATAGCGGCTTCACAGGGGAGCCATGCGAAAATACATCATATTTTTCATTTTTCCGTTGCCATCCTTTAATAAACAGTGTTGCGAATCGTGCTTGTATCAGGTGGCTGTGGAATGATGGTCTATGTTTCGGCCCTGGGGTGTTAGGGGTGCTAACCCTTACAGAGCGGGTCTTCTTCAGGACGAAGGGGAGTGGTGGGCAGAATTCATGTGCGTGAAGTGCAGGCGCTGAGATGACTCTAACGCTGTGGATTTTTGGGGGATCGGGCCTCGTCTGTCTTCAAAGGTTCAGGCTAGGTATGGACACGGTCAGGCAAACTGCATGCGCTGAGCAAGGTATCCTCTCTCGCCGCTCCAAACTGCCGGTGGTCTGCCACTGTCCCCCGACAATCCACAGCGTTAGAGTCATCTCAGCGCCTGCGCTTCGCGCACATGAATTCTATATATTTATTTCATGTGAACAAGGGCTGCTCAGCCCGAAACGCGTCATCGTTGGTTTTTCCACCCTACCTTTCTGCAGTAAAAAAGAACTGTTACCTAAAATTGTGGACCGTCTCCTGCTTCGCCGGTCTTGTGGGATTGGAGGTGGCTGTTGGGAGTTTTCATGGCATATTTAGATATATATATATATATATATATATATATATATATATATATATATATGTGCATATTCACTGAAGAAACAAAGGGTATAAGAATGTTATAGTTAGGTTCAGATTTTACACACACAAAACCATAGTGATTCAGCAGTTATAGTTAAAGTTATCGCAAGTAACTATAACTTGCACCTCAACGTGACTATAACTTGTGCCCCACCATGCACAGTTTTCTCATCAATAATTTCACTGCAAATGTTGCAGTGATATTATCAATGATGTCATAGAAGAAGTCGTGAGTGATGTAATATGTGGGAACATTAACAGTGCATAGCGAGGGCGCAAGTTATAGTTACCTTAGGACCCAAGTTACTTGAGATAACTAGAACTAGAACTGCTGAATTTCTATTTTTTTGCGTGTGTAAAATCTGAAAACTAACTATACTATCCCTGTAAAATTGGTGTTTAAGTGGGTGTGTAAGTGGTTGTGTGGGTGTGTAAGTGTGTATGTGTGTTAATGTGTGGTGGGTGTGTTAATACATGTGTGGGTCTATGAATGGGTGCATGTGTGGCTGTGTGGGTCTGTTAATGGATATGTGAGTGGCTGTACAAGTGTGTATGTGGGTGTGTGAATGCCTCTGTGGGTCTGTGAGTGGGTGTGTGAGTGGTTCTCAGGGTCTCTGAGTGTGTGTGTGTGTGGCTATAAGAGTGTGTAAGTTGGTATTTGAGAGGTTTTCTGGGCTTCTGAGTGGGTGTGTGAGTGGCTGTATAGTTGTGTGTGAGTGGTTTTCTGAGTCTCTGAGTGCGTGTGTTAGTGGTTGTATGGGTGTGTGAGTGTTTGTATGGGCATGTAAGTGGGTGTTTGAGTGCCAGTGTGAATGGTTTTGTTGGCTTGTGTGTGGGTGTGTGAGTGGTTTTTTGGTTCTCTGAGTGGGTTTGTGGGTGGCTATACAGGTGTGTAAGTGGGTGTGTGAGTAGCTGTATTGGCATGTAAGTGGGTGTGTAAGTGCCTATGTGAACAGCTGTGTTGGTTTGTGTGTGGTTGTGTGAGTGGTTTTCTGGTTCTCCGAGTGGGTGTGTGAGTGGCTATACAGGTGAGTAGCTGTGTTGGTATGTATGTGGGTGTGTGAGTACCTGTGTGGGTCTGTGAGTGGGTGTGTGAGCAGTTCTGTGGGTCTCTGAGTGGGCATGTGAGTGACTATATGGATGTGTGAGTGGGTGTCTGAGTGGGACTGTGAGTGGGTGTATTTTTTTAAATTGTGGACTGAATCCTCAGATTCAGCATAGATTGACATGGTGGGCCACACTGAGCGCTACGGTGGATCCACGGATTCTCACACCCACAAAAAACACAATTCCCCACATTTTTTTATCCATGAGAAGTCCCTCACAGATCCCTCCATCAGGCCCCATGGGGTCAGTATACCTCTATCCTGACCCACTTATACCCTATTACACTTTATTCCCCCACCGGGAACCGTGTCCTGATTGACAAAATGGTTGCCACAGCTTTTCTCTCAGGTTGCGATCAGCCAATCACGTAATTACTGTTGGCCCATGAATCTGAGGATGGATCAGTGTCTCTAGATATATGTAATTTTTTTCCATAATAACTTCAAACCTACCAAACAGAAAGGACTCTTTCTAGACCAAGATCTAGCTTTCTTCCAAATTTGGTGTAACTCCATTCAGCGGATCAGGCTGTAGTTGTTTCCATAGGAAAAGCATTTTTTTACCTGCCTATAGCTTTGGCACTGGTTGATGAATTTCTTCACAAAATTGTCCAAAAATAAGTTCTCCGATGATTCTTGTTGTGAATGGCAAGTTTTGGGCAATCGGTCAAGTGGGGCCAAGATAAAGGGGGGGGTAAAAAAACATGTGTTACCATGGTAATTCCCATAGTCATTTTAGACATGACTACAGCCCGAACTGCTGAATGGAATTACACCTCATTTGGCAGAAAGGTGGCCGTTGGTCCAAAAATTGGTGTAAATCCATTCAGTAGTTTTGAAGATATTAAAGGAAATTCAAATTTGTATATATAGAGATGCAAAGGCTCCATAACCCTCCGATATCGTGCTGAGATCTGATTGGCTGCCAAGACTTCAACCAGAAAGTTTTTTCAGGCATCTTGGGACTCGGTTGAGTCGAGTCCCACAAAAATAGACTTTTAAAAAGGGACACTCTGAGCCCCTAGCCATAGTGCAGTGGTACCCCAGAGACCTCGCCATGGCTAAAAAGCATTATAAAAAAAAGAAACTCTGTAAAATCCATGCATAGATCTGCAGATTTTTCCGAGATGAAAAAAAAACTGTGGTGTCCTGCGCAGTTTTACTTTGCCCAAGGTGGGGCAGATCCAGGGGGCGCTGGGGGCTTAAAAATGAAGGGGGGTGCACGGGGCCCCCTCCTAGGGCTTATGGTAACACTGGGAACCACCACCTCCATGGAGCTAACATAGAAAAAATGCAGGGAGGCTACGCAGGCTCCCCCTGCCCCGGGCAACACCACTTCTCCAGCGCAAAAGTTAATAAATAAATGCAGGGGCCCGTGTGCCCCCTGAAGCCCTGAGACTGTCACCCCAGAATAAATGTACTTTATTTGAAGCGCAAGGGCCCACGTGGCCACTGCAGCCCCAGGGACTCCCACCTCCCTGGGGTAACCATTAGATTGTATGGGGCCGCTCCGCTATGCAGACCTCTTGTGCCCCGGGGACCACTATTTCCCCGGGGCCAAAATACAAAAATTAAGCGGGTCCATCGCAGACTTCCGTCCCGGGGAGCCCCACCTTCCCGGGGCTAAAATAAACAATGGAGGAGAGCAGCGCTGCTCCCCTCGATGAGCCATACATGGGCCTAGGGACCTCTACACCCCAAGGGCCGACTAATGCTACCTCCCAAATTGCCAACACACAGAGTGTAGCTGTTTGCTTTTGGTTGGTGGGAGCTGACAGCTCCCACCAAGCAGAAGCAAACATGGCTCCTCTTCCTATAAGCGGGCGCTGCCAAACAGCTCCGGCTTGCAGAAAGGAGAGTTTTCATTTGTTTCCTTGCATGCAAAATATACATGCAGGGAAACAGATGAAAACATGGTTCCCACAAGCAGGGAACTGCTATTTAAAGCAGCTCCCTGCTTGTAGTAGCAATTCTGGTTCCTGCAGGAGATGGGAGCCGGGAGACCAAGGGGGCCCTCGAGGCTCCCTGCGGACCCAGGGAAAGAGAAGAAATATGTGAAATAAAGGCAAGAAAGGAGAGCAAGAGGCATAATATTTGCAGAAAGGCAAAATAGAGATCAGCAACGCACAGAAAGAGGCAAAATAAAGGTCAGAAACAAGCTTCAAGAGGCAGAATAAAGCTCAGCAATGAGCAGAAAGAGGCAAAATAAAAGTTAACAACGCACAGAAATAGGCAAGATAAAGAAGGTTAGAAACGAGCAGAAAGAGGGAACATAAAGGTCAGAAACGAGCAGGAAAAGGTAAAATAGAGATCAGAAACTAGCAGTAAGAGGCAAAACAGAAATCAGAAACAAGCAGAATGAGGCAAAGTAGAGGTCAGAAATGAGAAGGAATGGCAAAATGGAGGTGAGAAACGAGTGGAAGGGGCAAAATAAAGGTCAGAAACGAGAAGAAAGAGTCACAATAAAGGCCAGCAATGAGCAGAAAGAGGCAAGATAAAGGTCAGAAATTAGTGGCAAACCAGAATTGCCTGGGGGAGGTGGAGGTTCCAGAGGCTGGGGGTTAGGGGGCATGCTGTGGAAACTTGGCAGAGACTACTGTTAGTATGAGCTGAAGCCATTTTGTTTTTAGCATCCATTTTGGTTAAGCCATGTGTTTGTCATGTGTTTCCCCGTCTTCGCTGTTGCCTTCTTCTCTATTACGCCTGAGTCATCATCTATATTTAGCTCCTGCAGCACTCAGCCTGAGCACAGCGAATGCTCAGGGTGGCCTTGGTTGCTGGAATGCACCTGTTACAGATGTAATTGTCAGGATGTCCTCAGGAAGTAACAATAGCTTGATTTTCCTTATAGTGTTGAGCTGATGATAGGCTCCTCTGATAGTAGTAGCACTGATGTGATCTTGCATATTCAGGTATTTGTCCGGGTTATACCTAAAGATCTAGCAAAGTCAACAACATGAAGGGTGCTGTTAAGCGCAGTAAGTTGTTTGAGTCAGTCTTAAGTAGGTGCAGAGGGGTTGCGGAACAATCAAGAGGAATTCTGTTTTGAGGGTAGTTAACAACAGATGATTATGAGTTAGCGATTGTTGAGTTTTTAGGAGTGCACCATTTAGAGTTTTTATGTCTTCTGGAGAAGATATCTTCAAATATAGTTCAGTGTTATCAGCATACATATAGTATTGAATGTTAGAGCGGTTCAGAATATCAGGGAGAGGTTCCATGAAAAGGTTGAAACGTGTGGGCAAAAGTGTGGATCCTTGAGGTACTCCAATAGTAACCAGGGTACTAGTTTGCAAGGGATTGGTTAACATTAAATCTTTGGGTACGGGTATATAATAAAGTGGCAAACCAATTTAAGATAGGGCCTGATAACCACATCCTATATTGAAGAAGAACAATCAGATTTTCATGTTTGGTGGTGTCAAATGCTGAGGACAAGTTAAGAAGGATCAGAAGACAAGGAACATTTTGGTCAAGAGATCTCAAAGCGTCATCAACAATGTGAGTTAGAGCGGTTTCAGTACTGTGCCCTGCTCTGAAACCTGACTGGTAGAGGACAAGAAGCTGAAATTTCTCGATATGGTTGCAGAGCTGTGTGTGAACGCATTTCTTGAGAAATTTAGCTACAATAATGATGCTGGTGATCGGACAGTAATTGTTGGGATCAGCTAAGTTAGCATTAGGCTTCTTTGAGATGGAGTGACATGCCCCATCTTAAAGCAATCAGGAATCGTTCCATACATGGGAGATTCTTGAATGACCCAGGACCAAAGTTGAAGAATGGCCGAATTGAGGTCTTTGAAAAACGTAGCCGGTAGAGGATCGCTGAAGTGATTAGAATGTTTTAATGGCGCCATAGATTGGAGCAGCTCAGTTTCATCTGGAAGAAGAAAAGAATTCCAATATACTTTTTTTAGGAGTACAAACTGTGGGGTAGGAAGGTGCACTCACTACCATAGGTTCCACTGATGGTGCGAGGAAGCTCAGAGGCTGCAAATTTGGTGCGGCATGTTCCAGTTCAGGGTCAATTTTGTTTGCCTTTTTGCCTTTTCGGATAAGTGTGCTGAGAAGTCCTCCTCACTAGGGCAGGTGGTTATGGGTGCCCAGATATGATTGGTAGAGCAGTGAGCTTGTTGTTTGATGATTTCAAACAGTTTCTTGGATCTGTTTTTAGCACAGTCAAGCTGAGCCCTGAAATGATCAGTTTTAGCACTGCGAATATGTTTGTTGTAAGCACTTTTCATCCTCCTTAACTGTTTGAGGCTTGTAATGGAGGGAGAATTTCTTGCAACGTTCCTCATATAGGGAGCAATTAAACCAGGGTTTGGATTGTTTCATTGGAATCCTTTTGAGTTGCTTCAGAGTGCCAAGAGCACTTTGCATCATACACATATTATTCAGAGGCAATAACTCATAGAAGTGTGTAAGTCAATGTAGAGAAAATGTTACGTAAGACAATAAGGGCTGCAAGGTGTATGCGTTACATGCCATTCATACTTGCAGGGCCAATGGAATTATGCGGCAGTGTTGACTGAATTATATAACAACTAAAGGCAAAGTATGCGGCATAATGTGGCACATACTTTGGAGCATTATTTCGTTATTTTTTAATTTTAATTAATGGTAAATTGGTAATACTGTCCGAGCAAAGATATCCCCTCATCAGTACCAGCTTAACAACTAAATTCATAAACAAGCAACCGAAAAATGACCATTTAACCTTTGTGAGGCCTTCCACTACATGTGAACACAATTCACCACTCTTTTAGTAACTTTTTATCCATTTGAGCTAGAAACAATTATTTTGCTAAAATGTGAAAATTATGCAACAGATAATGAGTTATATGGTAAATGTGGCAAATCACTAATCATGAGAAAAAAACTGTGGCTGCAAAAGTGCAAAATTCCAGTTGCCCTGATTAGATGTTAAGCATGCTTGGTTTGGAGAAAAACAAACTCAGGGTTTAAAACATAACATTGTGGTTGGGGTTGTTCTTACTAATACATATTTATTATATGCAAATTAACCCACTGAACTACTCAAAAAAAGCATTTCTTTGACCTGCATGTTCACTTTGTGCTTTACCAGTGGCGCACTATCCCTCTGCTCTATTTTAAAACCGGCATTAGTCGAAGCTCAGATATCTCTCAAGGAGATACATTAGTCACCATAGTGAAATTAACATTTTTATACTGGTTTTATAATAGTAGATAGGCAAAGATCTCATAAGTCTTCGCCATAAGCCCTGTCGGCTATTTCAAAATGCAGTGCACCTGGAACCCCAAAGCATGGCTCCTGTTTCAGTGGCAAGTAAATTAACATTAGTTTATTATTTATTCGCCTTTCTGCCCCCCCCCCCGGACAGCATTATACTATTAAGTAAGTTAGCCAGAACAGTTATGTTACTTAAAAAATCTAAATACGTCTATATGTTTGGAAAGCTAATGCATCCAACCATAGCTGTAATCTGTTAGTTTCAAAAGCAGAATGCTTTGCCCTAAGCCGATGTCGGCAGAGACACACCACGTGCTGTATTTGCAGCATGGTCAATTGTCATTCTGTATTAGAAAATCAGGCACAGACAATAATGGGTTATTTATTTATTTATTTACAGGCAGAATGACTTTGGGGCTAAGCACGACCGTTTCCAAATTCATGTTTGAAAATTATCACTTAAACAACTTCCGAATGTTCTGTTAAAATCTAATTTACTAAGGTGAAACGGTTCTGCAGGTTATTTTTAAATACAGTTTTTATATTCTGAAGAGCCTATCATATTTTTACGAATTTGCTGTCTGTAAAGATGCAGGTGTTCCTAAAGTTAAGGGGTGCAGTACACCCTAGTTACTTCATTTTTTTAAACTGTAAAGAACCTTTAAATACATGATTGCTGTTTATTTAACATTTCCTTAATGTTTGTGCTGAGTCCAGTAAAAAGCAGCCCAGTGCTGCTGTTGCCCAGAGGGCCGCATGTGAAGGTCAGGAGGGCTGAATGTGGCCCCCGGGCCATACTTTGAGTCTCACTGTTCTAAACGGATATTGAATCCGCGGTGAATTAAACGGTCAGTGTGTTTGAGAGGTTGGGGGGACGCAGTGATTGTCAGGCTTTTGATTTCTTTGTCAGTAACAATGTTGCGCAGTAGACATGAGTGAGGGATGCTGTCGTGCACTTTGAACAGCTGTCAGCTGCCATTGTTGTCAGTGACTGGTTACCCATTCCAACATAAATTAAATGTATTTCAGAGAGAGTCTTTAGGAAATCTATGAAAACAAGCAATTTTAGTGTTGTGAACGAGATGCAGGGCGAAGAATAAAAAGCTTACGGATGTAACGCTGTCAGAAAATCTCAAATATAGGCTGATACCACTAGAAACATGAACAAGATATAAGTTATAGACAACTACATGCAGTGCATACCCTCAGAAATGTCCCTTTATAAATGTTACATATAGGTCATAGCAAATTTTATAACAAATGGCATGCGCATAATGGCAGAAAGCATTCTAAAATGACTGCCCGTTTGTGCACACGTGCGGGAGGTCATCTTTTAATTTTTTGACTTTACTATGTCATTCTATACCATTCCGACATTGCTTTTAAATTTGACAGCCATCCTGGAACTGTGAATTAGTGATACAGTATAGCAAAGGAAACAAGCGTCTGGAAAGCTTCAGCCTTGCAGCCAACGCACGACCTCTTTGTTTTCCCATTGCACGTTTACTTTTGCTTACTGAAAACATTGTGTTCCTGAACATTTACTAATGGATGCAGCCTGTGCCGCACTGCAGCCGCGAGCTCCAGTCCAGCAAGAGATGCCTAACCGAGCTGGATGTGGGCCTCCATGACATACATCTGTGGGATTGTGCCACCAGAGCCCACCAGAGTGTTATAGAGGTGGTGCCTCTTCCCCTGCCCCCAGGAGTCCTTTCCCAGTGGAGTATGGGGCACGCATGGACATCTGCCTGCCAGGTTGCCAATAGCGCGCTCCTGCAGAAGTCTTGCCTGTTGGGGAGTTGACAGTGGTGCTTGTCCCCTTTACAGCAGCCTGTGCAATATGGTGAAACCATGCAAACACAAGGGTTGCAATCAGATATGAAAGAACAGTTGAGAAGGTTTGATGAACTCCTGCAAGGCATTAGGGATGTGAAAACATCACTGTAGCCTAAAACTGACACCTTTGCCATCCAAATTGGATTTCTGAGGTGCAAAACTAAAGGACAGAGTGGAGTCCACTGAGTCGGCATTGTCTATTATGCATCCCTCAGTGACTGAAATGCTATCACACATTAAGGCCCTGCAGAGTGAGGTATGCCTCATTCGTGCGAAATCGGAGGATTCTGAGGGCCATTTCTGTTGCAATAATGTGCCTATTAAAGGCCTTCTAGGGGTGGCAGAGGGTGCAGCATGGAACTGATCCTTGATGACAAGCTATTGAATCTGGTGTTGAAGGGAAAGCGCTCCACCTTTTTCTCCAAGGAGTGGGCCCACAGAGTGCCAAACAGCTGGCCCACTCGGAGGTTCCTCTCAGACCAGTTATAGACAATTGTTTAAATATCAGGACAGGGACCATATGTTGCAGGCCCTTAGGAGCAATGGCCCATGGAAGATGGAGTATGGGATTGAACATATTCCCAGACTACACAATGGCAGTGCAGCAGCCCAAGACATGGAGGTAAAAAAAAACATCTCTATTTAGGACCCAGTTATTCACTTATGTGCCTGGCCGAGCTACAATTGATAGATGCTGAGAAAGCCCTCTTTTTCACGGCACCTGCCAATGTATGGGAGTGACTGGAAGCCAAGGGTGTGACCAACTCAGCGGTTTGCCCACCATCACCATGCAAAAATTCCGGCGACAACCCAGAGGAGCAAGGGGCAGGTCATCTTGAGAACAGGCGGCGAGAGAACGGCCATGGCAGTTGCGGAACTGGAACTTCACAGTGTCACTCAGGTCTACAACAAACTCACCAGGGAGGGAGATGGCAATCACCATGGAAGACATTGAGGTGGAGCTGACATTGGGACCAGGCCTCACTCACCCCGATGAAATTCGAACTTGTTATATGACATTGCGTCATTATATCTTTTTACTTATCATGCTACTTTCATTAATAATGGGCTGTGATGGAGCCCACATGAGGGCGGGCATGCGCCTCTTTCTGGCTGGGGGATGAGCCTGTTGAGGAGAAAATGGTGGTGAGCCACTGCGAAGGTTAGAACCATGAAGGTCGCTGATTATTGGCTCCACCTAGTTTCTGGGATTGAACAGTTTGCTACATTAGTTTCATTGCTCTTAAATGGTCAGCAGCTTGTTCTTGTCCTGACTTGAGAGTGCGGGCTGGGGTTAATACTTTGGTTGTTTTTGTGGACAAAGAGCTCGACGCTGATTGCACAGCCGTGAGACCACAGACACTCCTCCCGTGGGAGCAGAGGGACCACACCACTGTACAATATGGCGCCTGTGCTGCCTGGGTCATTTTCCAGCTATAATATTTTAACATGGAATGTGCGGGTTATAGCCACTCCTAAAAGATGCCACAAGATCTATAATATATGAAATGCAGGTAGACACATATTGCACATCTACAGTTATAGAGGAGATGAAGGGGCCAAATTATAGGCACCAACTTCTCGGCTTATGGAAGGGTGGTCCTGATCTTGATCTCCCAGCTCTTCCGGTGGTGATCCACCTGATGCAGGTGGAACCTGAGGGAAGATAAGTGGTGGTTGAGTAACTGCTGGGTGGTACACCCGTATTGATGGTGGCAATCTACACCCCAAACAGAAACTACTCACGGTGTCTTGACAGCCATCCACCAACACTAGTACGTTAAGTATCAATGGGGTGACCCAGTATCCCTATGAACCGGGCAGTAAGGAAAAGTTATAAACAATCGGTTCATTCGGGTACACTATATTTCTTCATTTGTCTCATATTTTATACAATAAATGTATTCATTGCAGGAGGAGCAAATCAATACAAAATTACGAATGAGAAAGAGGAATCCAAACCAACTGCAGTATTGCAAGATACTTTATAAATTGTATTCATTTATAAGTACTTTCATTCACTTTGCCCACTAATGTATAAAGTTGACAGCCTGTTACTACTTTTCTCCTTTAAAATGAAAGTACTTATAAATTAATACAATTTATAAAGTATCTTGCAATACTACAGTTGGTTTGGATTCCTCTTTCTCATTCATAATTTTATATTGAGTTGCTCCTCCTGCAATGAATGAATTTATTGTATAAAATATGAGTCAAATGAAGAAATATAGGGCCAGATGTAGGTAATCTAATTTTACCGATTCTAAAATACCGAATTTTACCGAATCGGTATTTTAAGTATCGGTAAATGGTATGTAGATAAAAAAATCGGTAAAAAATACCGATTCGGTAAAATTCAGAATCGGACATTCGGAAAGTACCGAATCGGTATTTACCGAATCGGTAATTACCGAATCGGTATTTCCCATTCATTCCTATGGGCCTTTTGGCCCATAGGAACGAATGGGAAATACCGAATCGGTAAATACCGATTCGGTAATTTCCGATCGGGATGCAAACAAAAGTGAAACTTAAGTAGGCAGCCAATCAGGTGCTACCACCCTCCCCCTCCCTACCAGGAGTGGCTACACAGGCAACTGCAACTAATTAGAAACTTCTGGAAAGGCAGTTGGAGCTGAGCTGAGTCCTGAGGTTCTGAAAATTACAAATTCGTTCGTGCTCAGCCTCCATTTTTGAGATCGCCGCCATTTTGTGTTGCCCTCACTCAGGCAGCTCGGCGAACGCCATGTTTTTGTCGTTTCTGCTTTGCGTGTCAGGTGGCTTCCTCGCCTATGTTTGCTAATGAGTGTCAGGGTCTGGCCGAGTACACTAATTCCTGTCTGAGCTGATTAATCCCCGTCCGGACTACAAGTCATTTCACACCATTGTTTCCTTCAAGTTATCTTATCTGCTGTCCTTTGCTACATGTCTCATGCATTCTCCTGTTTCTCGACTGTCCTTCTACAACACCCAGCTGTGTTTTCTCTGCTTATAAACCGAATTGTGTGGGTTCACTTGTGATTTACTTAAGGGGTCAAATGACAAACAGAACCGGGAACTTGAGCTGCTTTGG
The DNA here is from genome assembly GCF_964263255.1 of Lissotriton vulgaris. Taxonomy (NCBI): domain Eukaryota; kingdom Metazoa; phylum Chordata; class Amphibia; order Caudata; family Salamandridae; genus Lissotriton; species Lissotriton vulgaris. The sequence goes on along the minus strand of NC_141687.1, from coordinate 1,514,228,353 downwards.
TCTTAAAACATTGTCTATAACATTTGCCTTTAGCTCATGCTCGTGTTTGATTGCATTTTTGCATTGTGTTGTATCATATATAAACCTATGCGCCACGGAGTTAAGTGGCAGTCTCTTTTGAACCTCGTTGTACTGACGACTTCTAAGACCACTGTACTAGCTGCAGCTAATAAATACCATCTTCTACGCCAGACGAAGAGTCAGTGTCTCTGTTCTGACAAGGCAGGTGAATCCCGGGGATTTAGGCGTACCCTGCACCACCGGGCCTTAAGGCAGCGGTTCTCCAACTGGCGCCCAACGTGGGGTGACTTCAGCGGTAGCGGTTGAGCCCGAGGGTCGTGAGGAGCCCGCAAGAAAACTCCGGAGGAAACGCACCACGTGATCGACCCCTATATGTCGGAAGTGGACCGAATGTCATTGACGGCGCGGCTACTCCTCTCCGACGGCTGCTGGCGACTGCTGCCTTGACTGTCGCCCTGCCTTGGACCCTTCTGAAGTTTTGGTAGAGCGAGACGATAGAACGATTCTTAGTTAAGTATTTGGTGGGTCGCTCCCACAGACCTTTTTGTTTTGTTTTTGTTCTTAGTCTCTGTTCAGATATTGCAATAGCTGAAGCCAAGGGGTAAGTACGATTGTACTGTTTCACTGATCTATACACCTTGTTGTTTGTGATCAGTCTAGAGAAGTGACGATGCCTGGACTGAGTAAGTTCAAAAGATTTTGTTGTTTGGGTTGTACAAGGGATTCCCAGTTGGAGGAATCATGTCCGATCCCTCCGGTTGGACTTATGAGCTCTATTCGAAACATGATATTGGTCCCATTACCTTTAACGAGACATGGGTCCAATATACGAAAAATAGTGGAGTTTTGAGATGGCCCCAGAATGGTAGCTTTGATCCCGCTATATTAGATAATTTGGAAACAATTCTGTTTAGAAGAAAAGCCCGGCCGGCTATGTTTGACTCTTTTCACCTCTGGCGTAAAGAAGCCAAACAGAAAGAAATAAAACAAGTGAAAAAGGATAAGAAAGCACAAGACGTGTCAGTCCTGCAGGCTGCCCAGCGGTTTAAGGACAACGAAGTAGATGATGTGAAGGAGATAGCAGAGAGACAACATCGTATGGCGATAGATAGATGCTATCGGATGTTGCCTACTTCCTCTTTAGATAAAAATAAGGAATTAGAAGATTCCCTAATTTCTTGTTTATTGAATTCACCTCCGCCCTATGTTCAGAATATGAATGCACCTCTGTTACCCCCTCCCGTCGCTCAACAAGTGGTTGCTCAACTATCGATTGTCCCGCAACCAGCTCAGCCCCTTAATGCTCCCTTGCCTGCTTCTGCTCCGCCCTCACAGCTTGTACTTCAGCCCCCACCTTCTCCCGCTCCTATTCTTCAGCCTGCTATGTTTCAGTCTCCGTTACCTTCTACATCTGTAATACCTCCTATTCTTTCGAGGGATTCTCCTATTTCACAGAGGAGGATAGCAGATGCTGTTTCAAGTTTCTTTTCTCCTTTTGTTAGGTCTATAAAAATGTCTCCAGCTTTCTCTAGACGACAATCTCGTTGTGTAAATATTTTACTCTAGACGACAATCTCGTTGTGTAAATATTTTAGACAGTTCGCTTTTAGCTGCCTACACACAAGATCTCCTCGTGGCAAGATCTACATTGACCCGAGGCCCCCCGAGGACTTTCCCTGACCGGTACAGCCGATTTTCGGGCTGACGCCGGCAGGTTACAACGAGCGCCATCTTGGGGAGGAAGGAGGGAAGAGGTAGCGGTCCAGTTGTTGGACGCTACCCAATGCATTAGGTATTTAACCTCGCCCTCCCGCCCAAAATCAGATTTACTTTTGCTCACCCTTGAGGCGAAACAGCCGGGGGCTCTTCTCACTATCCCTTTATTTTCTAATAACGAATTAAGGTTATAGAAATTGTTTGCAGCATTTATTTTAAAATTGTGTAAATATTTTAGACAGTTCGCTTTTAGCTGCCTACACACAAGATCTCCTCGTGGCAAGATCTACATTGACCCGAGGCCCCCAGAGGACTTTCCCTGACCGGTACAGCCGATTTTCGGGCTGACGCCGGCAGGTTACAACGGGCGCCATCTTGGGGAGGAAGGAGGGAAGAGGTAGCGGTCCAGTTGTTAGGACGCTCATACTCCTCCACCAAATGGATATAAAGATGACAACTTCCCGTCCGCGCAGCGGACGGGCGCAGCGGGCGCGCCGGCGGCGCGCCGAAGGCGCGCCAAAGGCAAGCCCGTCTACGCCCGTCCGCGGCAGTCCGGGCCACGGGGCTAGAACCCCTGCCCATTCTACCCAGACTACCATTACTAACAGGACACATATTAGGTACACTGCTAATGATCTGCTTGCCATACGCCCCAAGATTAATGAGAGCTGCCGCCACACTATGTCCGTAGACCCTCCCACTATGCATTGCGCGTCCTGCCATTTCGCTATAAAAACTGGAAAAGATGGTAAGCCAATAGGGAATACTCTGAAAATGGCACTACTTAATTGTAGATCCCTCAAAAAACATAGATCAGAGATACATGACATGGTGTCAGATGGGGATCTCGATGTACTTTTTTTAACAGAGACTTGGCTGGACACTACCTCGACTCCAGAAACCTTAGAGGCGGTCCCGGTAGGATATAGCCTGCTCAGAATCGACAGAGTAAAGCAGATAGGAGGGGGACTAGCTATAGTACACAAGAGCGACCTACACTGTACTTTAGAGAAAGTTACTCTATCAAATAGCGAGAGTGGGTTCTTCTCGATAAAGACCAGTCCTAAAAATAGCATTAATGGACTTTTAATATATAGGCCACCGGGTAAATCCTCTGATTTTATCACTCAGTTGACTGAATTAATAACGCCACATGCACTTCGGCATAAGAAATTCCTCATCCTGGGAGACCTTAATTTTCATTTTGAAGATTTGAAATGTAGAGAGGCACAGGCCGTGATAGAAGCCCTGAACTGTCTATCACTCACACTGCAATCACTATCCCCATCCCATCAACTTGGCCATCTTCTAGACCCTGTATTTGCTAGCTGGGAAGGTCTTAAAATGAATATCCCACTACAGATTACATGGTCTGATCATTTTGTCATCCCCTTTGAGGTACAAAATGTTCTTGAGGATTATAGCACGATTAACTCTAATGTGCCCAACTCTAATCCCATGAATCGTAGAGACTGGAAGAGCTTTTCAGAAGAAAAGTTTAAATCTGCCCTTGGGAGGGAACCTCCCCCCTCCAGCGACTCCCTACTCACGGCATGGGAAGAATATGAAAAATGGATGTCCAGTGCTCTGGACACAGTAGCACCGTGGACTTCCAAACCCTCTGTTAGAAAGACTCAAACGGCCCCATGGTTCTCCAAAGAACTCAAGGAAGCGAAAGCCAAATGTAAGAACATCGAACGAGGATGGAGGAAAAACTACGATGTAGAGGACAAACTAAAATATAAAAATGAATTAAAAATGTATCACAAACTTATTAGAGCAGCCAAAGGTGTGTATTTTAAAGAACGTATTGAAAATGCTAAAAATCTCACTAAGGAACTGTTTTCAATATACAAAGAGCTCACGGTCCCCACCAGACTTGAGGCTCGAGACACATACTCTAACAAGTTATGTGAGGAGATTGCAGATTTTTTAGTGAAAAAGGTAGATTTAATACACGATACTTTCTCAAACAGCCCCCTTGACCATCACTCAACCGTGACAAAGGTTTCCGACACCAAGCCCCAGCTGACAACCTTTATAGTCCCTAAGAGATCTGACCTGCTCTCGATTATGAGGGGAATACAATCTGGATCCCCCCTGGATGTGATCTCCCCTAAGCGATGTACGGGAGTCCTCGATGGCATGGCCGAGCAGATTGAACAGCTTATTGCTCTCTCTTTCCAGGAGTGCCATGTGCTGGATGCCTGGAAAACCGCTCAGGTTATACCCCTGAAAAAGAAAGCAAATATACAGATCTCTCAACTGCAAAACCTCCGACCAATATCTCTTCTCCCCTATTGTGGGAAAGTTGTGGAGAAGGTTGTGAATAAACAACTTATGCAATTCATTGAAGAGAACTCCTGCCTCCACTCAACCCAGTCAGGTTTTAGAGCAGGATATTCAACCGAATCTGCGGTTCTGTTTTCTACAGAACGCTTAAGACAGCTTGTTGACGGAGGGCAGACAGCAGCGTTGGTATTATTAGATCTCAGTGCAGCATTTGACACCGTGCTGCACTCAACGCTGCTGTCACGTCTATCAGATATGGGAATTGAGGGTCCAGCCTTGGAATGGGTAAGATCCTTCCTGGAAAACAGGAGTTTCCAGGTACATTGCCCTCCCTATAAGTCATCCCCCCGCAAGTTAAGGCATGGGGTTCCACAGGGCTCAAGTTTGAGCCCCACGCTGTTCAATATTTATATGGAGCCTTTGGCACATATTGTGGAATCCTATGGTGTGGATATCGTCACATACGCTGACGATACCCAACTAATAATTCAACTTGCTAATAATCAACCTGAGGAAGCCATTAATTTTTCCAACTGTATGCGGGCAGTTGCTGGGTGGATGAACAACAACTGCCTTCGCCTTAATGGCGAAAAAACTGAGCTACTAGTGATCGGCAAATCGTCATCTACCTGGTCTCAGGTCTGGTGGCCAACGGAACTAGGGCCTATCCCCCGCCCAGCAGAGGCTGTAAGAAACCTGGGAATCATGATTGATGCGGAGTTGTCCTTCAAGCAACAAATTAATAAAATCACTGGAAAATGCTTTGGAATTCTCAAAACCCTCCGCAAAGTTCTCGACCTGCTTCCCTTTGGTGTCAGGAAGAAACTTATCCACGTCCTAGTCACGCCGCATCTGGACTACGGCAATGCCCTTCTCCTTGGCCTGAGCAAAAAAGGCATTCAACAACTTCAATGTGTCCAAAATGCCGCCGCCCGTTTAGTATTAAACCTTCCACGTAGGGCATCTGGCACAACGGCATTACGCAAACTCCACTGGCTCCCCATTGTAGAGCGTATTAAATTTAAGGCACTTTGTATGGCTCACCGCATTGCCCACGGAAAAGGCCCCAAATACCTGCAAAGACTCCTTATCACCCATCGCCCCTCTCGTAATCTTAGATCCGCTGGAGCGATGTTATTCAAACTCCCCCGTGTCTATAAGTCCAGAATGGGAGGCAGCTCATTCCGCTTCTTGGCTAGCAAGCACTGGAATGGCCTCCCCCTGAACCTTCGGATGGAGCCCTCCGAAACAAGATTTAGACAGAATCTAAAAACTCATCTTTTTCCAGAGTAAGTGTATTCTGACACTTCGGGAATTTCCTGTACCTTGGTTTTTAGCTTCAGTTGGGAGCAGCAGTCTTTCAGCGCGGGGACACACCGTCACTGGTGTAACCAGGCGCTTAAGAAATGGCCTTATTATTATTATTATTTTGTCACCTTCCTTTTGCGGACGAGAAAGTAGCTTTGGGTTCTCTCGCTCGCAAATGGATTGAGCATGGACCAGAATATAGTACCAATGATATCATGAGTTGTTTTCATCAATGGGGGGAGCCCACGCAGAGATACGTTTTCAACATTATGTGTCAAACTCTTATTAGAAGTTGGGAAGATATGGAGTTAGATACAGTTCCTTCGGACCTCCTGAAATTGCAAGCTGATTTCGATAAAGGTTTTATTGTAGGACACCGAGTTGAGGAGGCAGTAACTAGACTCATTGCGTTTCGAACAATGTTTCTGTCCTTGTCTTTTTCTGAGGCTGATCCCGTCAATAAAAAAGGTAGCAAGAATTATCCATTGCGTGAAGTTCCCCTGTATGGAGAGAAGAGGTGCTTGGTCCACCTCAAGTCCCCGCTCATTTTCAGCGTATATGGGTTCACGAACCCTGGAAGAGGTCTGAAGTATTGGCGCTTAAGCAAACTCTTCCCGACCCCCGTAAAAATCCTGCTGGATATTACAAAGAATTGTCCCAAACAGTTGACGCTTGTATTATGAATTTGGCCGACGTTGATATGTTATTTGGAAATGTTGTTCCGCAAGGTATATGGGCACGGATTCGTAGGGAGAATCATTTGGCTGAATTGGGTGGTGATTGGGCTGCTATTAGAGCTGCGGATGCGAATCAGGTGGGTGGTGCAAAACCCGAGGATTTGATTACGGCTCTTCCAGGTAGAATAATTGAGTTGATGAAGACAATGATGCCTGCAGTACGAGTAAATTGGGATAAGTTGGCCGCGTGTAAGCAAAAGAAAGATGAAAGTGTCTCGAATTTCTTCACTCGTTTTGAAGAAACGTTTATAGACCACAGTGGTTAGGACTTGAGTGTAGAGGGTGGTCAGCGATTGTTTGTGGACAAGTTTGTATATAATTTGCTTCCTGAATTATCGAATAAATTAAAGAGTTCTGAAAGTGAATGGGCTGTCTCTTCTCCTGCTAAAATATTGGCTACTGCACAGTATTATGAGAATAGGGATAAGGAGGAGAAGGAGAAGCAAGAGTAGAAAAATAAAGATTTTAAACCTAAAGTTCTTTTACAGCAGGCGTATCCGCCTCGCTCGAATCAGCATCAGCAAAACACTCAGTTTCAGCAGCCTCCACAGTTTCAGAGATTGTTGCAAAAGCCTGAGTATTTTACACCGAGACCTTCATTAGGTCCTAATCAATGCGCATATTGTAGGGAAGAAGGACATTTCAAGAATAGTTGTCCGGTTTTAATACAGCGTAATAATGGGATGTCTGCTTCCTGAGGTGGTGGTAATTTTCAGACAGGATCTAGAGGTATAGGACGAGGTGCGTCCTCTCAGGAGCAGCGTTCTCTTGTCCCATCCACTTTGAATTATTTTGACCAGCAGACAGTTCCGTCTACGCAGTATTACAATGATGATTACTACGTTGAAGAAAGGGCGGACAATTTTCAGACTGAATAGGACAGCCATGGACGAAGTGAGGGAGTTGTGTCGATTCCAGTAGATCAAAATGGGCCGTATGTCACTGTCAAGGCAATGGGTGTTTCAGAACAGTTTCTTTTGGATACTGGTACGATGAGAAGTTCTATCATTTATTCTAAACTCTCTGGGGCACCTTTGTCTGGCTTAATAAATACTTCTGTGGGATTTTCTGGCGCTCCAGTCCGTAATCCGGTTTCTTGCCCCTTGCCTGTTTCGATTGGTCCTTATGATTTGGAAGCTTCACTTATTTTGGCAACTGGTTGTGGTGAGAATGTACTGGGCTTAGATTTGTTAAAACGACTACATGCGACATTGTATTGTTCCCCTTCTGGTGTGCATCTCACGTTGGGACAGAGATTGATGTCCCCCATGTATTTATCTCGGGACAAGTTTCCACTTGAGTTACTTTCTCTCCCAGAAAGTCTTTGGGCCACATGCCCGAATTACGTGGGTCGTCTTGCGATCCCACCGTACGTTGTCACAGTTAAAGATAATGTTAGAATGCCACACATTCCTCAATATCGTATTTCTAGTGACGGAGAGAGAGCATTGTTGACTATTGTTGATGATTACATTCAGAAAGGTGTGGTCGAAGAGACTAGAGGCAATGTTTGTAACAGCCCTGTTCTTCCGATCCTTAAGAGGACGGATCCTTCTCAGCCTCTTGTCTATAGATTTGTTATTGACCTAAGGGAAGTCAATAAAATAGTGGTACCACAGTTTCCTATTGTTCCGGACATTACAGCTTTATTGACAATGATTACTGCTTCAGCGGTTTGGTTCTCGGTGATCGATCTTAAGAATGCTTTCTTTAGCATTCCCATTGCTGAGGAAAGTAGGGATATTTTTGGTTTCTCTTTGGGTGGCAGAAGCTTCAGATTTAAGAGAGCTCCTCAAGGCTATTGTGAAAGTCCCTCTATTTATAGCAAAGCTCTTAAATGTCAACTTGATACTTTTCCTTTGCCTCCAGGTGCTACGCTTGTTCAGTATGTGGATGATTTGCTGGTGGCTGCTGATACGGAAGATGTGTGTAGGAATGTGACTGTTGCGTTGTTGCATCATTTGGCTGTTCTGAATCACAAATTATCGCCCTCCAAGTTGCAGTATGTCCGACAAGAAGTGACCTATTTAGGTCATCTCTTGTCGAAGGAGGGAAGGCGATTGACCCCAGAACGTATTCATGCTATAATTTCACAGATGTCTGTACCCACCACACAAAGAGAAGTGCGTGCCTTTTTGGGTATTACTTCCTACTGTAGACAATGGATTCCCAATTTTTCACTTTTGGCGAAACCATTGGTGGCATTAACGCTGAAAGATACGCCCCATCCGCTCCCTTGGACAGATGAATGTCAGAAAAGTTTTGTTGATTTACGTACTGCCTTGTGTTCCGCTCCAGTGTTGGGTACTCCAGATTATAGTAAGACCTTTACATTGTACGTTCATGAGAGAGAAGGTTGCGCGTTGTCAGTCTTGACACAGCAATTCGGAGATAAGCAAAGGCCATGTGCCTATTTCTCAGCTACATTAGATCCAGTAGCTAAAGCTTTGCCCAGTTGTCTTAGAGCTACAGCAGCTGCCGCAATTTCTATTAGACAGTCTGCCGGATTAGTATTGGATAACACACTCATTGTTATGGTTCCACATGCAGTGTATACTTTGTTAAATAGAACTAAGACGCAGCATCTCACGAGTGCTCGTTTGGCTGGTTACGAGCTGACACTTCTAGTGAGTCATATACATATCAAAAGATGTAACACATTAAATCCAGCTACACTGTTGCAACTCCCAGATGAGAAAGACGATCAGGAAAAGCATGATTGTTTTCTTCGAACAGAAGAAGAGACAAAGGGGAGGATTGATTTAAAGGACACTCCGCTCAAGGACCCGGAAGGGATCCTATGGGTGGACGGTTCTTGTTTTAAGCTTCCAAATGGAGAAACCACTTCTGCCTATGCTGTTACCACCTTATGCACTATAGTTAAAACGGCTCGTATTGGACATAATTCAGCCCAAGCAGCTGAATTGATAGCCTTGACGAGAGCGTGTGTGCTGTCGAAGGGAAAGAGAGTGAATGTGTACACGGATAGTCAGTACACCTTCGGTGTTGCGCATAGTTTCGGAAAGTTGTGGAGGGAGAGAGTATTCTTTACCTCCCACGGTACAAAGATTCTGCATGGTCAGTTAGTGACTGATCTTCTTGAGTCACTTACTTTACCAGCACAGATAGCGATCATAAAGTGCAGCGCACATAAGAAAATCACAGATGATGTGGGTTGTGGAAATGCGTTTGCAGACGAGGTAGCGAAAACTACAGCTAGAAACACTACTAGTCGAATGTATGTGGCAGGTCCTTCAAATTGGGTGAGGGAAATTGGAATGTGTGAAGATACGATTGAAAGTGTGAAAACGATTCAGGGAGAAGCCACTGAGAAAGAATTGAGTACGTGGAAAGAAAGGACAGGAATGTTAGATTCGACAGGTTGTTGGACAGAGTTGTCGGAACTTCAGGGATGGTTGTTACCGGACGCTTATGTGTTGCCGGTTGTGACTATGGCTCATGGCCCAGCTCACATTAGTGCAAAAGTAATATGTAAGCTTTTGGCTCCAGTATGGCAGAATGAAGGAATCCCGAAATGTGCAGAAAATGTGGTTAAACATTGCATTGTTTGTTTAATGCATAACCCAGGAAAAGGAACCCCAACTCCAGCAGGTCACTTTGCTCCCCCGTCATATCCCTTTGAGGTGTTGCAGATCGACTACATTCATATGGATCGCTGCAACAACCTCAAGTATGTTCTGGTGGTGGTATGTGCCTTTTCCCGTTGGATAGAGGCCTACCCCTCGAAAGATAACACTGCTTTGTCAACTGCTAAGGTGTTAATTAAGGAATTCTTCCCTAGGTTTGGTTTGCCGCGCATTGTCTGGAGTGACAATGGAAGTGAATTTGTGGGCCAGATAATGCAGAAAGTATGTTCTGGTCTTGAACTCAAACAAAAATTTCATGCGGCGAACCATCCACAGTCTGCAGGTTTGGTTGATTGTTACAATGGTACGCTCAAGCTTAAGTTGGCGAAGATTCAAGCCAGTACAGGTCTTGCTTGGCCTGATGCCTTGCCCCTAGCTCTTTTGTCAACCAGAACTACTGTACACTCTCGTATGGGACTTAGCCCATATGAAGTAGTATTTGGACGCCCAGCTAATGTTTGGGGCGTCCCCCGTCCCAAAAGATACTCAGACATACCATATCCTCTGTTAATCGACTATTTACATGATTTGACTACTAAATTAAGTGTTATTCGTCAACAGGTACAGAGTGTTCTGCCGGAGGCCTCCACAGACCCAGGTCACACTATCTTGCCCGGCGACTGGGTCTGTGTGAAGAATTTTCAACGGACTAAGAATTTGGAGCCTCGTTGGTCTACGCCTACGCACGTTTTGCTCGTTACTCGCACGGCCGTCAAGGTGGTGGGCAAACGGAATTGGGTGCATGGAGTGCACTGTAAAAAGGTGCCACTTCCATTACCCTTTGATCAGTGGATTCGCAGTGGTGTAAGAGAATCGGACACTGCAGCAGTTCCTTGTTTTGTCCCATTTAGTGATGCTCAGATTTATGGGACTCAGTCTGAAAAAGCGGATGACGATATTCTTCAAGCTGCTGTGCCTGTGCATCGTCGAATAGACACCGCCAACCCAGAAATATTGTTCAAAGATCAGACCGTGCCGAGCAAAACACACTACAATTTGAGACCAAGACCCAATGAACTGAACTCTTGAACACTTTTTTGTTAATTAAAGAATTTTTTTTGTCCTTTTGCCTTTTTGTGTAATATTAGTATTAGATGTGCCATCTGTCTCCGTCGCAGGGTCAAGGTAGGAGACTCAGACTGTAACCTGATTCTGTTCTTTTAGTTAACGGCTAGTTCCTCAGGATATACAGAAGTGATTAGCTGAGTGATTGAAGAAGAGTGCCGTGAGTGACATTTTTTTTAGATAAAGATGGATGGTACAATAATTGTAGGTAGGGAAAATAGGAAGCAAGAAATGAGATACAAATTTTGTAAATTATTACGTAGTCGATTTGGCGTAGCTTTGTGTGTTCTTATGTTTTTGTGTATTTTATTAGCTTGCACAGGATGGATTGTCCACATTTTGCAATCAAGAAATGTTGCTAATACTACGACTTCTTTTGCTTTCTCGACTTTCTGTCTTTTCACACAAAATGCATACTTTGCCCCCTCATGAACAGATAAGGAGAGCCGAGTATTTGAGCAATACGTTTATTCATTTGTTGCACCAACATCAGTTGGCCATTAATATGACTGATTGTTGGGTGTGTGGACTCATGCCACACAACACACGAAAGGGAATGCCATATTTGGTTCTTCCTTTTTCATACGAGGGTTCAGCTTGGGCCTATTTGACAATGTTGTCGGCCGCATATCACAACAGACTTAGAAGCCCTGTGAGAACTCCTGGGAATGTATTAGATTTTAGCCACAGTTCCTTGATAAAAAGCATAGTGGTAATGGCCAAGATTGTAGAGAAGAGTAAGATTCCATTAGATGAAAAGAAAGCTTATGATGGATGGAATGTTACCCACTATGTCTCCATTCTCAGCGACAAAACTAGAAAAGGCGAGTCTTCCCCAGTGTAGACTGTGCCCCATAAAGGCAATCTTTGTCTCCAAATTAATAGCAGGAAAATTGACGATATCCAGAAATGTACATATACATATGTTCTCTCATCTCTTGATTTCCCTCCGCTAGTTCCGTCTCAAGGAACGTATTTTGTTTGTAATGATCGAGCTCACACTTGGTTACCTTCTAACTTTTATGGAACTTGTTACATAGCTTTTTTCCTTCCCCCTACATATACGGCTTCGTCAGACCATCATTGAGTTAGACATAGCAGAGGCATATTCGATGCCAAAGACAATGCAGAGCAAGAGGGAGGAGATTTCCTTTCAAGGATTCCTTCCCTTTTGGGGACCGATGGTTAACAGCAGACACATTAGGCAATTGGTTTGAGTGGTTGAGACCACTACTAATGTTACCGCAGGTGCGATAGGTAACATTACAGCAGAGCTTCAAGCGGACGGTCTTATGACGCTTCAAAATCGAATTGCGTTAGACGTGATCTTAGCTGACCGAGGAGGTATCTGTAGATTGATTGGATCTAGTTGCTGCATTTATATTCCAGACGACGCTCCAGCAGTATACCAGGCCATTTCCAAATTGCACATAGTCTCCGAGTCGATACATCAGGACGAAGGAGATTGGTCTTTTATGGGATGGTTTTGAGGAATATTGTCAACTTGGGGATGGAAGATCTTAACGTTCCTTGGAGCGATTTTAGCTGTCATTTTCTCTTGTTGTTTATGTGTTCAGTGTGGTCCTGCAGTTTGTGGCCTTTTGGCTACTTTATGCGTTCCACGATCTGCCGCTCAGAAGACAGAGAATATTAGAATGATGGTGCAGCAACAGCTCGAAGATCTCATGAACATCAGTGTTGACTCTGACTCAGATTAGCATGAGTTGGTTTGTTTTTGTCTGAGTAATGGCAAAAGGAGGGTCTGAGGTTCTGAAAATTACGAATTCGTTCGTGCTCAGCCTCCATTTTGAGATCGCCGCCCTTTTGTGTTGCCCTCACTCAGGCAGCTCGGCAAAAGCGATGTTTTTGTCGTTTCTGCTTTGCGTGTCAGGTGGCTTCCTCGCCTATGTTTGCTGATGAGTGTCAGGGTCTGGCCGAGTACACTAATTCCTGCCTGAGCTGATTAATCCCCGTCCGGACTACATGTCATTTCACACCATTGTTTCCTTCAAGTTATCTTATCTGCTGTCCTTCGCTACACGTCTCATGCATTCTCCTGTTTCTCGACTGTCCTTCTACGACATGCAGCTGTGTTTTCTCTGCTTATAAACCGAATTGTGTGGATTCACTTGTGATTTACTTAAGGGGTCGAATGACAAACAGAACCGGGAACTTGTGTTGCTTTGGTCTTAAAACATTGTCTATAACATTTGCCTTTAGCTCATGCTCGTGTTTGATTGCATTTTTGCATTGTGTTGTATCATATATAAACCTGTGCGCCACAGAGTTAAGTGGTAGTCTCTTTTGAACCTCGTAGTACTGACGACTTCTAAGACCACTGTACTAGCTGCAGCTAATAAATACCATCTTCTACGCCAGACGAAGAGTCTGTGTCTCTGTTTTGACAAGGCAGGTGAATCCCGGGGATTTAGGCGTACCCTGTGCCACCGGGCCTTAAGGCTGCGGTTCTCCAGTCCCTGAGCAGCAGAAAAAGTATTGAGCACTTTTAAAACTGCAAAATGGCAAGCAGCAAAGAAAAAGAGCAGACAGAAAGGAGGAGGAAACTCAAATTCAGCGGCATGGAGCTGCAGGTCCTTGTTGAGGAGGTGGTGAAGGTGCACCAAAAACTGTTTGGTAGGCAGTCCCTCATTGTGGCAGAATCTGCCAAAAGGAAACTCTGGCTGCACATACTGGACAAAGGTAATGCAGTTGGCGTGACTACCAGAGACGCAGAGGACCTTAAAAACCGATTCTACGACCTCAGGAGCCAAACTAAGAAAAAATTGGCTGAACACCACAAGCAGGCAACAAAAACTGGCGAAGGCAAGAACCCAGCACCCCCTCTTACTGACCTGGAGGAGATGGTGGCCTCAACCATTGAACCAGACAGCGTCTGCGGACTGGGAGAAGTAGACAGCTCTGCCAGAGCTGCATGCAGAAAAGGTAAGACACATGCACAGCATTCCCCCCCTACCATAATCCTTACCTGTACCCTTTGTGGCTAAGTGAACCCCAGTCCAGTACTGCTAGCACTATACAGGAGCAATGCATCATGGTACATGTAGTCAGGAAATGTAAGCACATGTCATACAGCACAGCAAGCACCAAGTTAGGGAAATGATTGCACAGAGAAAAAAGCTAAAGTGTGAAATATTTAATTGTAGTGACTATGAGACAGTAGCGCTTAGCTAATGTACGCTCATATGTCCACAGGTGAAACGTCTCGCAGGCGTTCGCAGGAGACTGAAGGCACACCACCAGAAAGGGAGGAGAGTCAGGAGCCAGGTCCAACTACCCAGAATGTACCACAGGACACAGGTGCACCAAGTAGCCATCCTCCTGCACAAGACTCAGAAATGGCTCCAGAGTTGCAGGCGTCCCCTGTAAGATCTCAATCCCCTCTGCTGCTGTCATCCCCAGAAATGCCAGCATCACACCTTGACACAACACCTGCATCACAACCAAGCATGAGGCATGTTGTGCCCCACTTGTAAAAAAAAAAGTCAGCAGCAGCTGACATGGCGGGGGAAAAAACGCACAACTTGCCTGTGGATGATAGCCCTGGCACACTGCACTCTAGTGCAGAGGTGGGCCATAGTGGTGGAAGACGCCGCAGAGTCCTTGAAAGGCATGCAGATATACCTGTGGAGAGTCAAAGTGTGTTCCGTGGCCTGGAGGTGTCCATGGTGAGAATCCAGAGGATGCAGGGAAGAGCCATCCAGTCATGCCAATGCCATCTGAGGTCCTTGAACAATAACATAGGAGACATAGGAAAGGGCATCAGGGAGCTTGTAGAAGTGAACAAAGAGATGGCAGCAGGGATGCGCGAAATGAGCCAATCGGTGCAGTTGCTATGCACCAAACTAGACACTGATTTTGAGTCAAGGCGCAAGGAAAGGCAGCGTGCTCATGGCCAAAATAAAGAAATCAACCGCCTGGCCACTGCCACATCCCTGCTATGCAGGAGAAGCAGTAACATGCAGGAGGCAATGACCCAAAATAGCAATGAGGTCACTAGGGGCATGGGCAGGATGACTAGTGCTCTTGAGGCGCTGTTAAATGCCCAAACAGGACAAACAGCTGCTCTGGATGTGCCTGTGAGTGAGGAGAGCACAAGCAGGAGCAGCATGGCAAGCTCCCTTGTCACAGAGACAAGGAGGAGCAGCAGGCGCCACGCTGAGGCCACAGGCCAGCAAGAAAGTGAGCACAGTGAGCAAAATACAAGTGGCCCTGGGAAGCGAGGTTGAAAATGACTATGACAGTTCATGGTGAAGTGAACCAGGAATGACATAATTTAAGTTAAAAATGTTTGTTGCACATTTGTGCTTTAGTAACCTACGCAATGACACAATTAAACTACATTAGTTGCATACTCCACCTGTCTGTGTCTCTTTACTTACTTAAAGGAAGTTGCGTGTGACCTCTTCCCGTCTGTGTCTGCCATCAGTTGGTGTTGCAACTCCAGATGTGTGTGGTTCAGGCAGTGCTTGGTCATCATCATGGTCCTCATAATCAGAGATATCCACTTTGGTGCCCTTCTTAACTGCAAGGTTGTGAAGCATTGCACAGGCTGCAATCATCTTGCAGCAGGTGATCAGTGTGTACTGGTGCGCCCCTCCACTCTTATGTAGGCAGCAAAATCTGCTCTTCCACATACCAAAGGTGCGCTCCACAATGCTTCGGGTTGTTTTGTGTGCCCTGTTGTATCTCCTCTGGCTTGGTGTTGTAGGGTTGAGTTAGGGTGTGAGGATGAAGGACCAGAGGGCATATGCACTGTCCCCTAATTGCAAGAAGAAAAAACATTACTCACATGCACACACACACATACATCTGCTATACGTATCAGGGGAGTTTCACACAGTGTGTTACCTAGCAAGTATCCTTCGCCAAATTTCCCCACTGTCAGGCGTGCGTAGATCCCACTGTTTTGGAAGATGTAAGAGTTGTGGGTACTCCCGGGAAATTTGGCTACTATGTCAGTGATCATGTACTTGGAATCACAGATCACCTGTACATTTATGGTGTGGGTGGCCTTCCTGTTCCGATAAATGTACTCTGTGGCAGCAGGCGGGCATATTGGTATGTGGGTACCATCAATGCAGCCAATGACGTTTGGGAAATGCGCCATCTGATAAAAGTCTGTCTTTGTCCTGAGCAGTTCTGTATGCGTTGCAGGGAAGCTGATGTAGTAATGCATTCTCTGCAACATGGCGTCAAGGAATTTTTGGAAGAAACAGGACAGACAGCTCTGGGACACCCCACCTACCGCAGCAACCACACTCTGGTAATCCCCAGATGCAAGCAGGTGTAGGCTGCACAGCACCTGCACATGAGGTGGGATGGCTTGGGCCTTTGGGGTTGGATGGTCAAACAGTGGGTGGAGGTCCCTGATAAGGTCCAGGATAGTTTGGGGGGCCAGCCTGTACCTCTGTAGGATCTCAGGCTCAGTTAGCTGGAATAGAGTGATCCTCTGCCTGTACACCTGCTCCTCCCTCCTCCAGACCCTCTCTCCTTCTGCCTGTAGCCGTAGCCGCCCCGCAATGACATAGAATGCCGCCATTCTGGTGAAAGTGGTGCATTTTGGGTCCTTTTTTATATCCTGCACCTGGTTACCACCTGATTTCAATCCATGGTAAATACCGACTCTTAAATACCGAATTTCATGCAAATTCTGTATTTAAAAGGGTACCTACATCTCGAAATTCATATTTTCCATTTCTTAATTTCCAAATCGGTATATTTACCTATTCGGTAAATTTACAGATTCGGTAAATTTACAGATTTAGTAAAATTTCCGATTCGGAAACTTTACCGATTCGGAAAATTTAATGATTCAGTACATTTTCCGATTCGGTAAAGATTCCGATTCGGAAACTTTACCGATTCGGTAAATTTACCGATTCGGATGTTTTTCGGTCCCCTACATCCCAAATGCCCAATACCGGTCGGTAACGGCCGAAATTCAGTAATTTCGGCCGTTACCGACCGGTATTGGGCGACCTACATCTGGCCCATAGTGTACCCGAATGAACCGATTGTTTATAACTTTGACCAACACTAGTACAGCACTGAGCATCTGGGGTGGAGATTTTAGCTGTGTACCTGTTGTCAAGTTCGATAGATCGTCTATTCCGCATATACATCTAAGTTGGCCCCTCTGGCCCCAACACTCCTCCAACTGTTCAAAGTTGCTTTAGAAGCTGGGCCTCTCCATACAACTACGAGAGAGGCGCTGATTGCAGTGCTTCCTAAACCGGGCCGAGATCCTCTTGATGTATCTCCCTACAAACACCGTTTCTGTCTCAATACGGATTGTAAAATCCTTGGAAAGGTAATAGCCAACAGATGGATGCCGATTATCAAAACTAGTTCTCCAGGACTAAAATGACTTATTTCCTGACAAGAATACCTGCAGAAATACTTTTGCTGTGCAAGTGTGAAATGCTTCGTGTTGGCATTGCAGGCTGCACTCCTGAATTCCTCTCCCCTCCGGTTCATGTTCATATACAAGGAGAGTGCTGGCAAGATCGTCTTTGTAATACTAGCAAGACTACAGTGCCACCTACTGGTCATAAGTACACCTACAGTAATTGGCAAACAACAAAATATTGGGAAACTGTGCCATACATCTTTTTGCAGTGATTGTCATGCTTTAATACTTTTTTTTTAATTCCTGTTTGTCAACCAATTTTTTTTTTATTTGTCTGGGTGTCTGGATAATTGCTAAGTATTGCTTTCAAATAAGCAGGCTGTTATGCCTCCAAGCCCATTTTTGCAAGAACTTGGAGAACCGCATCTGAAGTGGTGATTGTGGTTTAGATGTTTTAATACATATTTAGGTGCTAATGATGGTTTGAAATTTAAACCAGATTGGAATATATCTATTATCTAATAAGTACTATTAACAGGTGTAAAAAGACAGAATGTTTTTGCCCATTTGCCTGAGTATGTATGAATTTGAAATTGCTGTTAAGCAGTTGGAGATCTATTTTGAAGGAAAAGTAAATTTAGTTGTATGTCAACACAAGTTTTTCACACATGTGCAAGCATCGAATGAGAAAACTGATTCCTATTGTCAGATTGTACAATGTGGTCTAGTGGTTGGGGTGGAGTTAAGAGGGAGGAACAGGAACGGGAGGAGCCAGTGACAGGAACCAGGGCAGTTAGAGCAGGGACATGAAGCAGGTTGGAAGCACGCAATAAAGCTCTGTGATTTACAAGTAATGGTGTCTGTGGTCATTAGTAGCAGGATGCTACAACTGGCGACGAGGGTGGGATGAGCAAAACCCCACAAGCCACAGCACCTCGTGGAATCATACTGTTCCTGCAGCGTCGAGAAGCGAGCTCCGCTGCTGAAGGAAGGCGGCACCAAGAAGAAGAAACCGCCGCTGCACGGAGCTGCCCCAGAGAGAGGCTGGCAGCCGGTGACTCTGTCCCTCGGAGGCCTGGAGGGAGAAGAGAGGGAGCCGCAGTGACGAGCGTTGGAGCGCTCAAGAAGTCGGAGCAGTTCGCGCCAAAACGCGACATTGCTGGATGCACGTACCCCCAGCATAGGCAGATAGAACAGAGGTCGGGAGCCCACCCCGACTCTGTCCAGCGCCCAAGAAGCGGAAAAGAGTGCCCCCGGGCGAAGAGCATCGCCCCAGAAGATTTGGCGGTAAGCGCTGTCGAGCGCGGTGGAACCGGAGCTCGAGTGGCCCCGGCGTTAGGAACCTCACGCCTGATGCGTGTGTCTTTGACGCGCTGTCGCCGCGTGGAAGCGCCCCCCTAGCGCAGCGAAGCGGGAACTCGCTCCAACCTCACCTGTGGATACGCGAGGGACCTGGAGAAGCGCTGACGTCCCTGGGGACCGACGGCCGTTGAGTCCGCCCGGCGCGGTGAGTGAGCACCGGAATACAAAACAAAATGACTAGAAAGCAATGAGGGCCCAAATCTCGTCGAAAACGAGATCTCCAAGTCGGCGGCCATCTTAGAAACAGGCGATTTCCTCCAATCCCCTGTCAGGAATCTGAGTCGGCCATCTTGAAGTCAGGCCAATAGAGGTAAAGAAACAAACGTCAGTAAGTGTAAGCCAACAAGCACTGACAAACACAGGGGAACAACCAAAAGAACAAGCATTGGCAAATGGAATGACTACATTGAATGAACATTGGCAAGTGACGGACTATGTCGATGAACGCACATTGACAGATACAAGTAAGCAAGCATTGGCAAAAGCAATAACAAAGACAAACAAGCACAAGTAAATGCAAGAGCTGCATTAGGACACGCAAAGGTGAATGTGAGACCAATAACAGCGACGGACTATGTCAATGGACGCGCATTGACAGATACAAGTAAGCAAGCATTGGCAAAAGCAATAACAAAGACAAACAAGCACAAGTAAATGCAAGAGTTGCATTAGGACACGCAAAGGTGAATGCGAGACCAATAACAAAAACGAGTATCAATTAACGCAAGATACAAATAAAGACAACTGTAAACACAACAAGCACTGGCAAGTGCAAGAGACACACTGAGAGCAAGCACAAGCAAGTACATGCTTCAAGCATAAACAGACATGAGCAAAAGCAAGCCTTGCTGCAAACGAGCATAAGCTGGCACAAACATCGAATGGTACTAAAACAAGCAAATGCAAACCCAGAACGCCACGAGCACGAGCCAATACAGACCTGGACATACCAAGCACGGATAAATACAAGTCCCGAAGTCAGCGAGCACAGGCGAGTGCACATTCTAAATGCACCAAGCAACTACAGACCTGGAACGTAACGAACAAAAGCAAGCACCGAAGCAACCTTCCTGCGTCACGCAAAGACAAATGATCAACAGCAAAGAGAACCCCAAATCACCTGCAGGTAGCAGGCCACCCCAATAAAAGTGGGAAGGTGCTGAGCCAAGTGTCATGTGTGGACCAGCTGAGTGGTGGCCATTTCCGAAATCAGGAAATCCAAGCCTAACTCAGTGAAGCCTCCTGAAACAGCCGTGCTAAAGGCGGACAGAATACAGTAGTCACCCAGGAGTGGCGAACCTGCCCGAAATCAAAGGAGACGGCTAGACATGGGATCCTGGCCGAAGAAAGTCAGCAGACAAGACGGGAAACAAAGCGAACAATTCTACGACGATAGCAGACAAAACACACCTTCCTCATGGCGGCGGTAAAAGCAACCCACCAGCCCAGTCCTTGCATTGAAGTACCACCCCCAGTGTCACAGACTGACGGTCAGAACTTGGGTCCCGAATGGAACCGGTGGCTGGATTCCCTGGACGATTTTCTTGATGCAATCGATGAACAAAGGGATGGAAAATGTCTGACACTACTCCTCCAGCTAGTCGGTCATGAGGGTCGTCGCCTAATCAGATCATTTCCCAAAAGGGACACAGAGAGCTATGGAAGACTCCAAGTGAAGCTACGTGCCCATTTCCATGCACTGGTGGAAGTGGATCATGCTCGCATCGCTTTCAATACAGCGCGGCAGGAACCAGGAGAACCACTGCCGAGATTCATTACCCGGTTACTAAGTCTGGTACCCTGCTGCCACTTTAACACATTTACTAATGAAGAAGCAGTTCGGCTCCGAATAATCGAAGGCTGTTCAAGCGCAGACACGAAGCGCAAGATTCTTCAGGAGCAATGGTCGCTATAGAGAATCATCAGAGGGGCCGAGGCTGGAGTGTGAATACAAGCAAAAGACTTCTCGAAAGACGTGCACTCAAATGCAAGACACATGGATGTCTGGAAAGAAGCACCCCTCATGCCTAAGGGAGAGGCCCAGGAAACAAACAAAGCTGAAAAGAGGGAGGGTGAATCAGAGTCAAGAAACCAGAGACAGAGCGTCATGGAACACTCCAAGTCACCATCACAAAAGACCAGGATGAATCAGGATCGCGAAAGCGGTACGGATGCAACCTCATGGAGCTATTCAACCTCAAGGAGTCAGTCAACAGATGATGACACTGATACAACCTCACAAAGTTATTCAACCTCAAGGAGTCAGTCAACCGATGACGAGAACGATTATGAAACAGATGAAGTGTCAAGCGGGACAAATCACACCCATGGACAAGATGGCAGATTGCTCAACAAGAAGGCAAGAAAGATGAACTACGGAAGGAGGGACCTATCCCGTCAATGCCGGAAACCAGCACGCGGACAGCCCCGGCCATCCTCCCGCCATGCACCAAAGTCTACAGATGAGTCCGAGGAAGCATCAAGCAGTGAGACAAATCACCCCAATGGCACGGACGTTAACACAAACAACAAGCGAGAAGAAGAAACCAACCACATGAGGAGTGGCAAGCCACTCAGACACCGGAAAGGGAGAGGCATGTGCACTACAGACAGTTGTGTCAACAAGAAAGCGGAGAAGGGACGATTGATGTCCCGTGGAAAGGGTGAAGACCAAATGCTCCGAGACCAAACTAATGACGTAAACGATCCCCCCACAGCAACAACACAGAAGACACAAAAAGAAACATACCCACGGAAATGCTTCGTAAACAGCTCCGACTCCAGGAGCATGTCATCCCAGAATACCAACTCGATAAACATACCAGTCACGACGCCCTCAAAAGAACGTTCTCAGAGGAAATCGGCAACCGACTCCTCCGAGTCGGAAGACATGTCTGTCCGATCATTCGGGTCAACAAAATCATGGTCCCGACCACAGCCATGGCATCAATCACCCGGACGCACAACAGAACCAAAGGACAACACGTCACGTCAGTCATCGCCACATCAAGACATGAATAATATACCGTCACCCCTGATGGGGTCAGAGAGGTTGACTAAAAGAACTGACGGAAGGAGAACAAAGAGATGGGACAATATCCATTTAGTGGCAAAGGACTATCCCGTCACCCTGCGGGGAGGACCGAACGTGGTGACAGAAACGAACTGCCACCGAATGAGAGACAAACAGACACATGACCAGGTGGTCAAGGGTCTCGCCAGCCTCAACCACGAGCGGGAAGGGAAGAAACGAACAGTGGCAGCAAATGAGGCCAAGAATCAAGACAGGACACCCACCTCAGATAGTACATTGACGTCTGGCGTGCCCGACGGTGCACAGATGAACAGTGTTGCTCCCAACCGGACGAGACAAAGAGAAATAACCTTACAGGAGGGAGTTTGGAAGAAGACCGGACCATTGTCCACTCCCAAAGAAGATCAACCGTCAACAGAACAAGAGTCACCAAGGCAAGCAGACTGCCACTGCCGAGTTGAGCCAGCAGCAGTCACACAACATGAAAGAACCATGACAACTGCGGAACTGGATAATAAGCCGCCCATACACAATGGGTCACACTCTCAAAAGTGCAATCCCGTAGTCAAGGATGTTTTGGCTAAGACGCCGGAAAGATTGATCAATGTCAGGACCACCACGGATTCGACGCTACTGATGCTTGAAGAACAAGCTGTCCGCCAACCCGTGTGGTGGACTGAAGAATTGCGAACACTGTGGAAATTAAGTTCATTTTGTTAAGAAGGGGGAAGATGTCAGATTGTACAATGTGGTCTAGTGGTTGGGGTGGAGTTAAGAGGGAGGAACAGGAACGGGAGGAGCCAGTGACAGGAACCAGGGCAGTTAGAGCAGGGACATGAAGCAGGTTGGAAGCACGCAATAAAGCTCCGTGATTTACAAGTAATGGTGTCTGTGGTCATTAGTAGCAGGATGCTACACCTATGTCGCAGCATAAGAAATGTTATCAGCGTATTGGGGGTTTGAAGGGTTTTCTTCTCAACTTATACGTGATCAAATTGTATTAAAGTGTTACTTGAAAAAAATACAACAAAGATTATTGGCGTGCAGGAATCCTTCGCTTTATGAAGTGATTGACATTGCAAAGAGCACAGAGTACTCCCTGGAAGATATCAACTGGGGCCAGAGAATTCACATGTTTGTGTGGCAAATGGTAGAGTCTCATGTCAATCCACAGGTGTTTGCTAGAGGAGGGTTAAATGAAGAACTTCTTCCGGACAATGGAATGCAATTAATTTCTTCTGCCATGACTGAGTTTTTGAAAAAATGTCTGGTGAGACATTAACCCACACCTTTGTATCATCCCCAAGACAATGGAAAAGGTGAAAGATTCAACAGAAGTCTGGAGAAGAATATTCAGTGCTCTCAAATTCAAAGTTGACCATGAAGCTGCAATCAGGGACTTGGTGTGGGTATATACATCCACACCCCATTCAATTACTGGTAATGTACCATTTGAACTCATGAGAGGGAGAAAAGTGGTGAATTCCTTGTGTAGTTTTTGGAATGTGAAGGTGAAGAGTTAAGGCTGTGATGCGTCTGTTGCTTGTTCTTTTTAAGTGATTAACATAGTGCTGCCCGATGTCAGAGGTACATGAGGTTAAAGGAGAAAAAAGTCAGGAATTTCATGTTTAAAGTGGGTGATTTGGTGTGCATTACAGATTCAATTTTGTTAAGAAATGGATCTTCAAAGTTCAAAGACCCGATTCAGGTCATGAAAGTGAGGGGTAATGCTGGTCGGGTATCAAAAGGACAATAGTGTAGTGTGCCAATGATAGTTAAAGTGTGAAAGAGTGATGCTGAAAGAGACAAGCACATTTCTGATCAGTGATTGGTCAAGGAATTGTGCTAAGGAGGAGTGCACATGCTACTAAGATACCTAAAAAGTATTTTGAGTAAGTACATGCCACTTAGATATCTAAGACATATAGGTACCTAAACAGTATTATGAGTAGTCCCGCATCCATGTTTTGTGAGTAATTTTGCTGTTGTAAGTTTCTATTCATATTGTGTGCCATTTGTTAATCTTTGTTTGGCATATTTTGTTTTGTTTTGGTTCTGTGTTTTAATATTGTTTGTTGTTGGGTTTAAATTTTTTGTTTAAGAAAGGGGGATGTGTGGCATCTGCTGCTGTAGATGTCCTTACTTTCTATTGGTGTATTATTTCATTATCCTATGTTATGCTATTGGTTCATATAATGTCCTGCCTTAGAATGTTATGTTGTGATGATTTAAACTAATGTCAATTGTGGAGATCTCCTCAGGATCACAGAATTAGGTCAAGCACCGGGACTGCTAAAAAAAACTTCTGATTTCCAGCTCATTTGACTCTGGTGTTGAGGGTCAAAGAGAGCCTCAAGCTAAGCCAAGGGAGGCATCAGCCTCAGCCGTTCTCGAGCTATCAGTGGCTCGCCTACCCCTAAGTGTCGATAGTTCATCATTAATGCCCCTGTTTTCACAGAGAGCCAGCCAGGTTGATGCTGCTAAAATGAGGTGAAACTATATTTAGGCAGACTGTATATGTTAGGGGTAAAATACAGGAGTAATGTAGGAGGTTTGATTCTCATCACGTTTCACCCTTGCAAAGAATAGGCAACTCTCAATCTATAAGCCCCTTATGAGCTGTGAAAGTGGTACCTTTAGGTGGTTAGAAGGGAAGAGCTGCAGCACAGGAAGGGCCTTGCACAGTGCTGCTTCAGGAGCATGTTCAGCCATTGAGATGCACATGCAGCCATTTGCAGGTAAACAGCCCTAAAAGTTAAGGAATACCATGTTTGGGGTGTTGTCCTGTGAGTATGCCTTGATGTTTTATTTCCAGGCGTGTTTCATAGTTGTGACATATTGTCAAATCAATGGAAAAAGGCATAGAGAGAGTATTTTGGCCCAAGATCAGTTTGTTGAAGTAGTTGACCCAATACTGAAACACACTGCTACATGCTGCAAAGGCTATCCATTTACCACCATATCGTATTTTGGTGAATATACCATCTGACTGGGCAAATATCTCCTCCCCTTAGAACTTTCCAATACATGTGTTGAACCAGACACTTACTAGTAACTTTTATGTAGATTCTAAATACTCCCAATTTCGCCAAAACAGGAGCAGATGATTAACTTCTAAAAGGGATTGTCTAAGAGCACATCATGTGTCCAAAATTGGAGGCCAGGGTTTAAAAAACCGTGGGGCAGATTTACAATAACTGGTGCATCCCTGAATATTAGCAGGAATGCACCAGTTATTGTGCGTCATGGTTGGGCCACCATGGATGCTCCGCCTCTACAAAGCGGCGCACCATGGGGCAAAAATAGACAGATGCGTAACACATCTGCTGCCGTAAAGGCGGCGCATTGCTGGAGTTGCGACGCAGCTCCAGCAAGGCTCGGGGGTGCCCTATCCTGAAAATGCTGCGTCAATCCTTACGCCTGCTTCAAGCAGGCGCAGGGTTTTGGCACAGTATGGCCTTAAAAGTGACTGAGTGACCACTTTTAGGAGGCGTTCTTGCGCCAGAATGCCCCCACTGCGCCGGAACGCCTACATGTGGCGCAGGGCTTTACAACGTGACACATCTCCCAGATACGTCACATTGTAAATACCCCACAGCATGGCACTGGCTTTGCGCCGCCGCTGCGTCACAAAAGGGACGCAACAGTGGCAAAAAAGAGGCACAAGTGTCCTGGCCCTACGTTTCTAACCAATGCAATAGACCACAGCTGGGGTAACAGTAATTCTGAAGGCAAGGTTAAGGGGCTACTCTTCTCAGGGAAATGTCACTGTGTCATGCTCTATCTAGCTTTAGAATGTAGTCAAGGCTGTTGGACTTTTCTCATAATTATGGATTTGCCACATAATCCATCATCTGTTGCATAAAGTGCAGATTTTAACCCAAACAAATTAATTGTTTCTAGCTCAAATGGGTCAAAAGTTACTAAAATCATCAATAATAGGCCAGATCTGTTGAACCTCAAGGCCCAATTGGAGACAGAAGTGCAACAATGTAGGTTATACACTGAGAGGCAGCACTGATGCACACATGTGAGTTGGCAATTAAAGCTAGTCTGAAGCTAATCCAATTGAAAACATTACACAGGGTGTACTACATTTAGGTTGGGGAGAGTGCATCCCCCAATTGTCTCAGATGTGGTGAAGAATTGGAAGATTCCTTTATCTATATCTGGAAATGTCATCCCATCTAGAATCTCTGGAGGGAGAAAGTTGATGAACTCTGCGATTTTTTGGATGTCAGTCCAAGCCACCCTGCAGTTTGTGAGGATATCAGGAGATGTGATTCTCCCCAGAAAACTATTGCTGTTTTACACACAGGAGCTCGCTCTGGCAACGGAAGCTATAGCAAGACAACGGGGGAGCAACATTGTGCCAACTAAAGACATGTGGCTAACTGTCATGACCAATTGGATAGAAGCAGAAAGCGCTGTGTACGAAATAATGCTCAAAGAAAAGGCAAATTATGCGGCATTGTGCACCACATTTTGTGGTAATACTACTGCATTGTTTTGTCATTTTTTTCAGGTTAATACTAACTGTTGAATAATCAATCTTTGCATTGTGCCACAATTTGCTTTTTCTTTCCTCATAATTTAGTGAAGCCTGCTGCATAATTTTCTCCTTTCCTGATGCATAATTCTAGTGGCCCTGAATACAGTGCTTATTCCCAGAATGTTTAGGTGCAGTGTTAAAGTCAAGATTAGATGTTAAGTGTCCTTGTTCCATGGCTACAACATGATAAACATCCATTTGTACGCGGTCATTACACCGCGTACCATTACTACGCAAGCATTACAACGCATGCGCTGTGATAAGGCGCAGCCTTTACTAAGCATGTTATTATTTTGTGTGCGTCGTTACAACGCAGGAGTTGTAATGCGTGTATGGATGACGCCAGTCAGGGTATGGATTGGCGCACGGAATTGCAGTGATGAGGAGGCTAGCAAGACTACGTGGTGGAAGGAGACCTGGTGAGAACAG
Organism: Lissotriton vulgaris; assembly: GCF_964263255.1. Classification (NCBI taxonomy): domain Eukaryota; kingdom Metazoa; phylum Chordata; class Amphibia; order Caudata; family Salamandridae; genus Lissotriton; species Lissotriton vulgaris. The sequence goes on along the minus strand of NC_141687.1, from coordinate 1,514,201,820 downwards.
CATCGAAGCAGGGGCACGAGGGGCAATGGGCACCCCCGCAATCATCTATGCACATAATTCAGAGGTTTTTTAAGGGACCTTGTGCTGTTGTTTCATAGAGAACGCTTGCAGACAAGGACAAGGGACGTGCACCGAGGAGAGAGAGAGGTAAGAGAGACTGTGTATTTTTGAATGCTTTCTGTTTGAGGAGCAGTGTTTTTAGTTTAAGGGTAGTGTTGTGGGTCGTTCAGGGTAGTGTTTCAATGTAGGGACAGGCCTGGGTGTAGGGAAAGGGTTGTGCTGGGGGTAGTGTTTTAGGGTTTAGGGTAGTGTTGTGGTGTTTGTGTAGTGTAGAGTAGTGTTTTAGGGTTTAGGGTAGTGTTGGGCTTCGTGCAGGGTAGTGTTTCAGTGTAGGGAGTGGACTTGGAGTAGGGGAAGGGTCGTGCCTGGGGTAGTGTTTTAGGGTTTAGGGTAGTGTTGTAGTGTAGGGTAGTGTTTTAGTGTTTAGGGTAATGTCAGGGGGTCGTGTAGGGAAGTGTTTGCGTGTAGGGGTGATAGAGCGCGCAGGTCGCCCGACTCTTTATTTCACCAAATTGTACGCACTTGGGCCCATAACGTGTTTATCACAGTACTCTTGTGAATCGGGCGAGCTTACACATCACTATCAGTAATTCTTGTGTTTCTTTTACTATTATTTCCCGTTGTACCCGACTTACCAATCCTTGTCACAGGTACCTAAGTTCCAGATGAATCAGGAGCTAGCAGGGGTAGGAGATAAGGCTAACCAGAATACCTTGTACATTTGGATAACACTTTATACCTTTTGTAATAACCACAGATACCTGAAGGGTTTTCAAGACTTTATATACTAAAAGTCAAATTCCATATGCCATGAGAATAAAGTTTATACAGATTAGAATATCAATAACTAGAATCAGGACTATAATGTAACTATGAATGAGAGTGAGCACCATTGAGTGCGAGCAAACTACAGGAAAAGGGTAACAGGGAACATGCTATTCAGTTTACAGGCTTATACTAAGGCAGGTAAAGTGAGACCTTATTCTATCTACTAATTAAAGCATAGATTCTGAAGGAGGGTAAGAATAAATCACACTGACTAAGTAAACAGTTCATTAATATCCTACAGGTAAGGGTAAAAATGGAACATAATCTAATAAAACAGTTTGCATGTAAAATCTTTTGGAAGAGACAGGGAACATAACATAGGCAATGATGCTTTATTCAAAAGGAGGAAAGGAAAAAGAGTAAAGATAGACGGACACCCACAGATATATATTTACCTAGGACGGGAATGAGGACTAACCCTGGCCACGGGTCAGTTGGGAAAAAGGCAAGGTCAAGGACCCTCAAGGACTTAGGATGCCAGTAGGTGAGCAGGTACAGCTCATGGACTGTCAAGACAGGATACCCCTCAGGATTTGGATCAGGACTGGGCTCATCAAAGGGTACGACCAACACCTGCAGCTTCGGATGCAACGCCTGCGCTACTCCCTCTCTGCATGGAATCTGCCAATAACCTCGATTGGGTTTTCGAATCTCCCCGCAAAGTGCTTCGCCAGCACTTAAACTATTCCACCCCAGTGAGTTTGTGGAAATTACGGACAGAGTGCTCCGCAGCTCTCTGTATCAATCACCTATAGAGTTCGTAGGGTCGGTGACAGGTCAGCTACTCGGACAAGTCGGACAATTTCTCTAGCTAAACCTAGACTAGTTATACTGTTTTCGGGTCAGTGGACCACCCAGAAATGTTGCAAGTGACAGGATCCCCAACTTTGGATTGGACAAGAGAGGTGGTAAGGTCATTGTCACCACCTAGAATTCGGTGTTCTCATAATTAATATGTAATATTTCAAACCCACCCCTTACATTCCAGTTCCCGTGGCATTTGGAAGGTATAGTACAATAGGACACACATAAAATATAAACATTGTTTCAGTTTCAGGTACAGCTGAAATCTTCTCCTGGAGCAAGGGTCACTTTCCCAGGCGCATCTCAGCTTCGGAAGCCAGCTGGCTTAGTTCCACTCCTGCGCAATTCGTTTTCTCCCTCATCACGTGATTAGGGTGACATGGGGTTCAAAGATGGAGTGGCTCCCCTTCCCCAGGCCCACAAATACTCGGTACATGAAAAGTAAGCGAAAACAAATAACAAACACAGAAAAAATGATTACACTGTATAACGTGATTGGCTATACTACATCCCTTACTTCATAATATCTATAGCATTAGGATTTAGGCAGTAATAGACAGCTGTGCCAAAGCAGCGGCAGCAAGCAAGATGCATGTTAAAAACAAAGCGGCCATGTTTGCAAATAATGCTCATGTGCGAAAAAATCCCTCCAGATCTACGATTGCGTCACATCACATGGGTATGACCGACGCATGCGCAGACTGAAATCCCGCATAGCAGCGACCAGTCAGTGTGCAAGCTTTGTTAGGATTAGAAAACACATAAGCAAGCATCTCTGGGACACCCGCATGTAGTGTGAAAGTGCGATATTAATACACGAAACGAGTTGATTACTATTTTAAAGGTTAGGCGAGGGGTTTGAATCCAAGCAAGTCGCATAACGTGTGAATCCTTGCTCCATCAGGGGCAGGACGGGGGCACAGGGTAGGGCTGTGCTGGGGGTAGTGTTTCAGGGATTGCAGTAGTGTTGTGAAGTTTGTGTTGTGTAGGGTAGTGGATTTGCATTTAGCATTTAGTGTAGTGTTGGGGTGTTTATTTATTTATTTATTGTTTGAAACCTATTTTGTTAAGTTTCTAAGTGTTGGGATGTTAATAAAAAGGAAAAATGTGATGTTAAACTATGCAGTGTATTAAATTTCATAGACGAGTATTCATTTTTAAAATATATTTAAAATTACTCCTCCACCCGAAACCCCTATTTCCCTGGCATCCTGTCCAAGGGGGTAGGTAACCTTTAATAAAAAATATAAAAAATGGTCCATGTACGCGTAGTAGTGGTATGCGAAGTAAAAATCTGTGAAGTAAACGTAAATTATTATATTGGTAAGGCATTTGCGAAGTAATGGTATGTGCAGTAAAAATATGCGTAGTAATGGCATTTGCGATGTAAAAACATCGCACTAAAAGCATGCGTAATAATGGCATGCTAAGTATCGTCATATATTCCTACAACATATCTAGTGGACCAGGGCCTGTGTGACAACGTCGTTACTGGGCATTATGAGTGGTAGAAACTGATATTTATCAGTGGGGTTTCAAAGCTTAAGACTATTTAATTCAGTTTGGATACCAGAGTTGTTCATTCTTTAAGTTTGTCTCTCAAAAGTTGCAATAGTGAGCTGTCAAGCCTTGCTCCAGGACGCGGTAGAGAAATTAGAACTCAAAAGGTGTAAAATAGTAATCATACTGAATAAAATCAATCTCGCGCCAAATTACATATTTTAAGATGGCCAAAAATTAGAGGATGGGATTTAGAATAAAACCCAAAAATGCCCTTTGCAGATCATTGTCCCCCACTCCACAAAAACGCCTGCTGCTATCTCTGCATGCGCAAAGTGTCTCTATGCAAGCAGTGTCCTGTGAAGTGATAATGCAAAGTTGCCAACACTATGGGTGAGGGTCTGAAGAGGTGGAGAAAGATATCTTCTGAAGAGTGAGGGAAGAAAGGGAGGCCGGGGATGAGCGAAATAGTAGAGTGTTGGAGGAAGTGATGGACACACAAAGGTACTGATGGAAGAGAGATCTCATGATGGACAAAATTAGTGGCCGATGGACTGGAGGAGGGAGAGAGATGAGAAAAAAAACAAAGTGAGAGGAAAAGGCTAAACAGAAAAGGACAATTTTTTTTTTTTAACTTTATTTTTGACAGTTTTCAAAAAATAAACAACCAATAACATTCCCCTATTGGCATCAAAACATTACATATGCACATTGACAGACTCATTAAGGCACGGTTAGTTGACCGGAGGTCACACTGAGATACATAGTTACCCATGAAACATTGCATACTATCAGACAACAGTTAACGTCTTGTGAGCCCTGGGCTAGTCCCTACACCTCACTCCCCCTCCACCGTGACTCCGGGGGCGTCCCCCGTATCCTCCTCAGCACCTGAACCTATCGGTGAGAATAACTCACCACTCGTCCCCTCTGATTCACTATGGGAGGTATGATCCAGGACCCCTATCGTGGCACACATTACGCACCAAGCCAACAGGTCCTCCTGCAGCTTCTCGTCCCTCCTACAGCTCTGCACATGCGCCTCCTCCGCTAGGGACCACTCCTGCACATCACTCAGCCACCTGGGAATCTCCGGGGCCCTATGACCCATCCAAGTAATAGCCACCCTGCGCCTGGCCAGCACCAGCATCAATTGCATCAACTTATAAGACAATTTCCGTTTCTTCGACCTAGGTACCGACGCCAACAAGCAGTGTAAAGGTGTCAGTGTAATGTGAATCCCCGTTGTGGCAGTAATATGTTCCAGTGCCCTCCTCCAAAAACTCTGGACCATTGGACATCCCCAGGCCAAGTGCAAGAACCCCGCTCCCCCCACTCCACATCTGGGGCAATCATCCCTCCTACCCGGGGAGTAACGGTACAGCAAGCTCAGAGTGAGATAGGTGCCGTGCAGGACATTGAAATGTATTAGCTTAAAGCGCGCATTACAAGAGACATTCTTTGTAAGGGCCCCTATTTGCTTGCGTTGATTCTGCTCCACCGAAACACCCAAATCCACCTCCCAGGCCGCCCACGCTGGAGGAACCGGCGGGGCAGGGTCTCTACGCATGGCTGCAAACAGCAGGGATATAAGTCGAAGTCCTCGGCCACAAGACAATATAATGTCCAGGGTGTGAGTCATTGGGGCAATCTCTATACACTGTATACACAGTGACCTCACCACATCTCGCAATCCCTGGTAATGCAGGAACTGCCCCCTGCCAAGTGTGAAAGCCTCCTCTGCCTGTTCATATGTCAAAAAGGTTTCAGATGGGTACAGATCTGCTAGGGTCTCACAGCCTCTCTCCTACCAGGCCCGAAAGGACATTTGCTCCTTCAACTCCACCATGGGCGGCAGGATCCAAAGCGATAGGTCCCTATAAAAAGGGCGCCGCCCGGAGCACCCTCTCAACAAAGCGGTGCCAGACATTCACCGTATGTCTCACAATGTAGGGCAGAGTCTTGTTTGCCCCCCTTCCCCTCATCAGTGCCACCCGGAGCTCCCGCACCGTCGCTGTACCCGCCAACAGCTGCATCTCCGAAACCTCAGATTCCGCAAACCATCTGGCGGCTGGCAGCATCTGCGCAGCATAGTAGTACAGGTCAAAGCGTGGGGCCTCTAGGCCACCCTCATAATAGGATCGCACCACTGTGTGAAGGGCAACCCGACTACGTTGGTTTGCCCACAGTAGGGACGTAAGGAGCGCATTCAGTGTGAGAAAGACCCTTGCAATATATAAAGAGTCCTAGGCAACATCACTATCTTAGCGACAGCAAGCCGGCCCATGAGGGACAGCGGGAGGGTGTTCCAAAGGGACACGGAGCGCTGCAGGGACTGAAGCACCTTGTCAATATTACAGGCCAGGGATCTCGCCTCCGTAGGCGCCACGTGAATCCCTAAGTAACGAAAAGTATCCATCTCCCAACGGAGCCTGAGCTCCGGCAAGTCGTCCCCAGACACTGAGCCGAATCCCGACAACGGGTAAATCAAAGACTTACGTCTAATGAGCCGCAGTCCCGACGCGTCCCCAAACTGATCCAACTGATTAAGCAACACAGGAAGGGCCTCCCTAGGGGCCTTCAGATAAAACAAGGCATCGGCTGCATACTAAGAGATAATGTTGCACGTATCTCCCACTTGTATACCCCACTGCGACATCTCCAGATGAATCCGGACAGCCAAAGGCTCTATTGCAAGAGCGAAGAGAAGTGGCGAAAGGGGACACCCCTGTCGTGTACCCCGCCCCAACTGCCACTCCTCCGAACGCGCAGTCCCCAATCTCACCCGTATTTAACAACAAGGGGTGGTGATGGACAGAGTTTCTGAATTAAGCAGAATACTCTCACCGAGTCAAGAGATCAGGGCTAGATCCAACACCGTTTTTTAGCTCACTGCACCATCCCACCTCAGAACCTGGCTATATGCAAATTAGTCTGTTCCTGTCCCAGTGCATGATGGGAACTGGGCAAACCAAACTACCAAGCCAATTCTTACACTGGGAAGGAAACAAGCTTCCGGGGACCGGTTTCTGGCATTTCAGCCGTTGTCGGCCCGGCTTGCTTGAATCCTGATGGTGCAATGAGCAAGGGACTCACATCTGAGTATACCCTTCCACGCTTAGGGTGGACAAAATATTTAACAACAAGGGGTGGTGATGGACAGAGTTTCTGAATTAAGCAGAATACTCTCACCCAGTCAAGAGATCAGGGCTAGATCCAACACCGTTTTTTAGCTCACTGCACCATCCCAGCTCAGAACTTGGCTATTTGCAAATTAGTCTGTTCCTGTCCCAGTGCATGATGGGAACAGGTCAAACCAAACTACCAAGCCAATTCTTACACTGGGAAGGAAACAAGCTTCCGGGGACCGGTTTCTGGCATTTCAGCCGTCGTCGGCCCGGCTTGCTTGAATCCTGATGGTGCAATGAGCAAGGGACTCACATCTGAGTATACCCTTCCACGCTTAGGGTGGACAAAATATTTAACAACAAGGGGTGGTGATGGACAGAGTTTCTGAATTAAGCAGAATACTCTCACCCAGTCAAGAGATCAGGGCTAGATCCAACACCGTGTTTTAGCTCACTGCACCACCCCAGCTCAGAACCTGGCTATATGCAAATTGGTCTGTTCCTGTCCCAGTGCATGATGGGAACAGGGCAAACCAAACTACCAAGCCAATTCTTACACTGGGAAGGAAACAAGCTTCCGGGGACCGGTTTCTGGCATTTCAGCCGTCGTCGGCCCGGCTTGCTTGAATCCTGATGGTGCAATGAGCAAGGGACTCACATCTGAGTATACCCTTCCACGCTTAGGGTGGACAAAATATTTAACAACAAGGGGTGGTGATGGACAGAGTTTCTGACTTAAGCAGAATACTCTCACCCAGTCAAGAGATCAGGGCTAGATCCAACACCGTTTTTTAGCTCCCTGCACCATCCCAGCTCAGAACCTGGCTATATGCAAATTAGTCTGTTCCTGTCCCAGTGCATGATGGAAACAGGGCAAACCAAACTACCAAGCCAATTCTTACACTGGGAAGGAAACAAGCTTACGGGGACCGTTTCTGGCATTTCAGCCGTCGTCGGCCCGGCTTGCTTGAATCCTGATGGTGCAATGAGCAAGGGACTCACATCTGAGTATACCCTTCCACGCTTAGAGTGGACAAAATATTTAACAACAAGGGGTGGTGATGGACAGAGTTTCTGAATTAAGCAGAATACTCTCACCCAGTCAAGAGATCAGAGCTAGATCCAACACCGTTTTTTAGCTCACTGCACCATCCCAGCTCAGAACCTGGCTATATGCAAATTAGTCTGTTCCTGTCCCAGTGCATGATGGGAACAGGGCAAACCAAACTACCAAGCCAATTCTTACACTGGGAAGGAAACAAGCTTCCGGGGACCGGTTTCTGGCATTTCAGCCGTCGTCGGCCCGGCTTGCTTGAATCCTGATGGTGCAATGAGCAAGGGACTCACATCTGAGTATACCCTTCCACGCTTAGGGTGGACAAAATATTTAACAACAAGGGGTGGTGATGAACAGAGTTTCTGAATTAACCAGAATACTCTCACCAAGTCAAGAGATCACGGCTAGATCCAACACCGTTTTTTAGCTCACTGCACCATCCCAGCTCAGAACCTGGCTATATGCAAATTAGTCTGTTCCTGTCCCAGTGCATGATGGGAACAGGGCAAACCAAACTACCAAGCCAATTCTTACACTGGGAAGGAAACAAGCTTCCGGGGACCGGTTTCTGGCATTTCAGCCGTCATCAGCCCGGCTTGCTTGAATCCTGATGGTGCAATGAGCAAGGGACTCACATCTGAGTATACCCTTCCACGCTTAGGGTGGACAAAATATTTAACAACAAGGGGTGGTGATGGACAGAGTTTTTGAATTAGGCAGAATACTCTCACCCAGTCAAGAGATCAGGGCTAGATCCAACACCGTTTTTTAGCTCACTGCACTATCCCAGCTCAGAACCTGGCTATATGCAAATTAGTCTGTTCCTGTCCCAGTGCATGATGGGAACAGGGCAAACCAAACTACCAAGCCAATTCTTACACTGGGAAGGAAACAAGTTTCTGGGGACCGGTTTCTGGCATTTCAGCCGTCGTCGGCCCGGCTTGCTTGAATCCTGATGGTGCAATGAGCAAGGGACTCACATCTGAGTATACCCTTCCACGCTTAGGGTGGACAAAATATTTAACAACAAGGGGTGGTGTTGGACAGAGTTTCTGAATTAAGCAGAATACTCTCACCCAGTCAAGAGATCAGGGCTAGACCCAACACTGTTTTTTAGCTCACTGCACCATCCCAGCTCAGAACCTGGCTATATGCAAATTAGTCTGTTACTGTCCCAGTGCATGATGGGAACAGGGCAAACCAAACTACCAAGCCAATTCTTACACTGGGAAGGAAACAAGCTTCCGGGGACCGGTTTCTGGCATTTCAGCCATCGTCGGCCCGGCTTGCTTGAATCCTGATGGTGCAATGAGCAAGGGACTCACATCTGAGTATACCCTTCCACGTGGACAAAATATTTAACAACAAGGGGTGGTGATGGACAGAGTTTCTGAATTAAGCAGAATACTCTCACCCAGTCAAGAGATCAGGGCTAGATCCAACACCCGGGCTCTGGGGGAGTTGTTTAAAATACGGACCCACCGGCAAAATTTCAGGCCTAGGCCCATCACCCGGAGTACCTCCTGTAGGTAAGCCCGGTCCACGGTGTCAAATGCCTTGGCCTGGTCAACTGATACGAGCACCATCTGCTCATCCATCCCCTGAACCTCATGGATGATATGATTCAAGCGCCTCAGATTCATGGCGGTGTTATGCCCTGGAATAAAGCCGCATTGGTCCGGGTGGACTAAATGGGCCGTCTGAGGGGCCAATCGGTTGGCCAATAATTTAGTTAGAATTTTAACGTCAGTATTGATCATGGTGATAGGGCGATATGCGGACGGGTCAAACTTGTCCCCCCCGGTTTAAGGATCATACAAATTTCTATACTGGACATACTCTGCGGGAGCGATCCGGTCTCAAAGACTTCGGCGTAGACCTGCACCAAAAGACGCACCATCGCGTCTCCAAACTCCTGGTAAAACTTCGGCGGGTTGCCGTCACTACCCGGGGACTTTGCGCACGGCAAGCGGGCGAGGGCCGCTCGTACCTCCTCCGTTGATAGAGCCGCATCCAAGTCCTTCTGGACGGGTGTGGAGATAGAAGGGAGGGTCAGCCCCTGCAAATAAGGGGAATAAGAGGCCTCGGAGATGCCCTGGTCCGCGGTATAAACCTGCTGAAGGTGGGACCTAAGATTCTCAAGAATCTCCCTTTCCAAGTGAACCCCCGTACCATGGGCGTCTCGTAGTACCACTATACGTTCCGGTGTTTGCTCTCTATGGAGGATCCAGGCCAGCAATCGCCCTGATTTGTCTCCTTCTCTATGAAGCCTCTGCCTATATTGGCCGAGGGTGTACTTATCCAGGCGGTCCAGTATGTCATGTAACTTCCCTTGGGCTACCCATTCGTCCGCGCACTGTAGGTCATCAGGGGATCCGGCAGCCTGGACACACAATAGGTCCTCCTCCGCCGTTCGCAAATCCCTGATAAGCTGTTTATGTCCAGAATTGCTCCACAGGATACGATCGATGCTTACAATGTTCCACCTCCAAACGTCACAACACCTCTTGTAGAAAAAACACAGAGGGGTTGAGCCATTAGGTGAGGGATAAATAGAACCAGAAAGGGAAAGGGAAGGGCCAGCTGGGAAGGGATTTCCTGTAACGACAAAAACAAAACACTTAGATAAGCATTCTTAACCAAATGGCTACTCTCATTTAATCTCGCTAAAAGAACCCGGTATACCTTGTGATAAACTGGTAACTGCTTTGTGATCATACGTCTCCTCTATCGCCTTCTGGCACCTGACCGGCCTATTGGACACAAAAGATACGTCAGACACAACACACTCCCCAGAGCACTTAAATCTCCTAACAGCTACATCCATGTAAGTGGCATACCATGACAACAGGCGAGAGACGTTATAACTGGATACCAAATGAGATGCAGCACTCGGCTGTAGAAGATAAAGTAAATAGGTTCACAAGGATAAGGCAAGCAAGGTTTTCCTCTTCTGTCAGAAAACGGCGGTGTGTGGGAAGCAAGAACCACAACACTCCGCTCTGCACAATAGAACACAAAAAAACAATTATTCAAATGACCCTTTCCTGCAGGGTTCGAATAGTTTATAGTACCAGAGTTATTGCTTATAAACAAAAGTCTTACTCAGTGTTCCGCTGTCCATGCAAAAACTGAGCATGGCACGGTGACGCATAGTTTCGACCACCACCGCGCCCCGCACGCTAAATACCCCTCGAGTCTTTCCTCAGCTGCTCAAGGTACACTAAGGACTTTTCCCTTAATAGTTCTCCTCCGTAGTTACTTCACTCGGGGGAAGCTTAGAACGGTAACGCGTGGCGAGATGCCACCGCGCTCCGCTCTGTCAATAGACTGGAGAACGCGCGGCGAAGCAAGACGCTACCGCCCACGAACAAGACGATTCCAAGATCCTACCTGGATCCGATCACGCTGGTACAAACACCGGCTTCCTTTCCTCCGGTCTCTCCTCCGAGTAGCCGCGGCATGCAGCGACTCCCGACCTCCTCGGACAACAATACAAATTACACGCAACAGGAAGCGTGTAAATGCAGCATATGTACTTCCCCTACCGGGGAGTCTGGGAGTTGTAGTCCCACTCCGATTACAGTCTCACTTGTTCTGCTGCTGTTCCACACTCCCCTTATTAATCGAGCACAGACAATGCAGGCGCAATTACCTGAGAACCTGACATTATGTCCTCTCTCCTAGCGCCTCCTAGGGCCAGGTCGCTGAGGGAAGCTACGATGGAAGGAACGGATGGCTTCAGGGGCGCGAAGGTTCTGCACAGGCTCCCATGAATCATCTTCCGCCGAATATCCTTTCCAGGAAACCAAGTACCACAGAACCCCCCTCCTATATTTGGAATCCTTGATACTCCGCACCACATATTCATAACCACCATCACAAAACACTGGAGGAGGCGCACGCCTCCGTGCACCAAAAGCAGGTTTCAGCAGGTTACAATGGAACACAGGATGTATCCTCAGGGTACCCGGCAGCTTCAGCTTGTAGGCCACAGGATTGATCTGTTTTAGGATAACATAAGGACCAATGTATCTGGGGTGAAAGATGCTGCGCAATTTGAAACGGATGTTCCTAGTGGAAAGCCACACCTTATCTCCTACCTCGTAGGAAGGGCCTTCCCTCCGGTGCTTGTCCTTGTTCTTTTTATACTCGGTCTTAGCCTTCTGTAGATGAGCCCTGATCTTTTTGTGCACAGCCTGTAAGTTCCGTATCTGTCCCAACACAGCAGGTTGATCAGCTTCCCCCTCTGGGATGCTGATAGGAAGTATTCAGGCATCAAAACTATATGTGGCACAGAAGGGTGATACCCCCAGCGAACTGTGCCAGGAGTTATTGTACGCCACCTCGGCCATCCACAACAGGGAGACCCACGAGTCCTGGGCTTCGGCAGCATAGCACCTCAGGTATTTCTTCAGGGTTTGATTGAGTCTTTCCGTCTGCCCATCAGTCTGTGGGTGGAAACTAGTGGAAAGAGAAGACTGGATCTGCATGGCCTGGCACCAGGCCTTCCAGAACCTGGCGATGAATTGCGGGCCCCTATCTGAGATTATGACTTCGGGCACCCCGTGCAATCGGATGATGTTGCTCAACAGCAGCTGCGCTGTTTGACTTGCTGCAGGGAGATTCATGCACGGAATGAAGTGTCCCATTTTAGTGCGACAGTCTATCACCACCAGGATTGCCGTTTTACCTTGATCCGGGGGAAGTCCTGTGATGAAGTCAAGGCTGATAGTCTGCCAAGGCCTTTTAGGTGTGGGCAGAGGAATCAGCAGCCCTTTCTTTTTTCCTGTCTCATTCTTTGCACGGGCGCACTCCTCGCATGCTCCAACCCATCTGCTTACATCACCCTTGAAGGTCTCCCACCAGAAATGTCGTAGCAACTGAATCGTTTTGCTCACCCCCGAGTGACCTGCCAACAAAGTGTTATGTCACCACTCGAAAGCCTTTTTCCTCAGGTCAGTATTCGGTAGGTACAATTTGCCATTCTGCATAGGTAGCCCTTGTTTTAAAGTGCGGCCGCTTCCTAGTGTAGCCCACATCACCCATGCATCCGGAGACTTTGCTTGGCGGACCAAATCCAAAAAGGTGTTGGCCTGAACAACGCAAACCACCTTCCCTGGATCTATAATCGCCTCTAGGGCTTTAACACCCGGGAGATTACCAGCATGATTCTGTCTAGATAGGGTATCGGCTTTTCTGTTCTCTACCCCTGGTCTGTAGGTAATGATGAAATCGTATTCTGAAAAGAATAACATCCACCTCATCTGTCTTTGTGTGAGGTTCCGAGCAGTTTTCATGTATTGGAGGTTCCTGTGATCAGAGAACACTGTGACCGGGAATGCAGCTCCCCAGAGATGTTGACGCCATTCCTGAAAGGCTTTCTTTATTGCTAGCAGCTCTTTCTCGGCTATGGTATAATTCATTTCCGCCGTGCTCAATTTCTTAGACATATAGGCTACTGGATGCAGCTGCCCTGTGGTTTGGTTCCTCTGTGATAGGATGGCCCCTATTGCTACATCTGACGCATCCGCTTCCACTATGAATGGATGTTCTGGTTTAGGATGGGCCAAGATTGGGGCAGTGGTAAAAGCTTGCTTCAGGAACACAAAGGCTCTTTCAGCTTCATTAGACCAAAGAAAAGACACACCTTTTCTGAGTAATTTAGACAGGGGAGACGCTACCTGAGAGAACTGAGCAATTAACCTGCGATAATAGTTCGCGATTCCCAGGAAGCTCTGGACGTCTTTTACGCTGGACGGAACCGGCCAATCCTGGACGGCCTGAACCTTTCTCTCTGACATCTGTAGTCCAGAGGGGCTCAATATAACTCCCAGGAATTCCACCTCAGTCATACTGAATTCGCACTTGCTCAGCTTGCAAAAGAGTTTGTTCTCTCCCAACCTCTGTAGTACTTGAGACACATGGTGCCTGTGTATCTCAGCCCTGTCTGAGTAAATGAGTATGTCGTCTATATAGACAACCGCACATACATCCACAAACTCCTTCAGGACATCATTAAGGAAATACTGGAATGCCGCCGGGGCGTTACACAACCCAAACGGCATAACAGTATATTCGTATAATCCACTACGAGTCTTGAAGGCAGTCTTCCACTCGTCCCCCTCTCTGACACGTACCAAATGGTATGCGCCCCTCAGGTCCAGACGGGTATAGATGTTGGCATCCCTCACTTGATCCAGTAGGACCGAAATGAGGGGTAACGGGTATTTATTCCGTACCGTGTTCTTGTTTAACACTCGGTAGTCTACACAGGCTCTCAAGTCTACATTTGCTTTTTTGATGAAAAACAAAGGAGAGGCTGCGGAGGATCTGGAGGGTCTGATGAACCCTATAGCAACATAATGATCCAGGTATTCTTTTAAATGTGCTGTCTCAGGTACGGAGAGTGCATAAACACGACAGGAAGGTAGTGTGGCTCCCTCCACCAGATCTATGCGACAATCATATATCCGGTGTGGGGGCAGTTGTTCTGCCTGAGTTTCACTAAAAACATCCGTGAAACGCCTGTATTCAGAGGGAAGAACCACATTTTTTTTCTGCTGCAGTAGCCACCACTACCGGGAGAAGTAAGGCGGCGGCCAGCGATGACTTATCAGTGTTCAGATGCCCTTTGCATTCCTTTGACAAAAACCGGACCTCTTTAGTTTTCCAATTGATCATCGGGTTATGGTAGCTTAGCCAAGGCATACCCAGAATGACCTCGTATTGCGGTGCCTCTATTATGTTGAGTGTTAGTTCCTCTCTATGCAATCCCTCTTTTCCCTTGAAGAACAACACTACCACATCTGTCTGTTCAGTTATGAGTCCGGATATCAAAGGTTTCCCATCTACAGCAAGTACCTCCTCGGGGGTTTCTCTAGTTACTCTGTCTAAAGCCAGTGAGGATACTAAGCTGCTATCGATGAAGTTCCCTGTGGCCCCTGAGTCAATCATGACTTTGACTTGATGTATCTGTAGTTGGCTCTCTAAACTCATGGGGAGAATGATATGTGTCTCCGAATCCTGCAGGGCCAGAACAGTCAGTGAAGGTATCTTTAATGGCTGAGACGCCCTGGATGGTTCCTGGGATTTCTCTGTCTCTGCTTCAGATGTACTCACAACCGAAATGGCTATTCTTTTGCTCCTGTTCCATACTCCAGAGGTCTTAGGTTTGGTGGGGCACTCTTTTACATAATGCCCCTTTTTACCGCAGTATAAGCACAACCCCAACGCTCTACGGTTCTCTTTTTCTTCTTTAGACAAAGGTGCTCGTACTGCTCCTATCTCCATGGGTTCTGAGCTAGCTTCAGAGGAAGACAACGCTTTTCGAGGATTAGCCTCAGACCCATAAGACACCCTGTCCCACCTTCTTCTTTCTCCACCTCTCTTGCTTAATCTACCATCTAAACGCAGGGTTAGATTAATCATATCCGTGCATGTAACAGGTTGAGGGTCTATCTGAGCAATGACATCTTTTAACCCATCTCTCAAACCTTGATAAAAAAGCGACATCCTCTTCTCCTCTGGCCAAGACGTCTCTGCCACTAACCTGCTAAAATCTGTCAAGTATGACACCAGATCCCTCCTACCCTGTCTAAGGGTGAGCAGTTCTCTGTCTGCACTGAACGTAGTAGCGCGTCTATCGAACACTCTTTCAAATTCCGCACAGAACGCAGCCCAATCAGACAATATAGCATCATTGTTCCGTACCAGGGGCACTGCCTAATTGGCTGCGTCCCCGATCAAGTACGAAATGGCAAAAGCTACCCTGGAGTGATGATTTGGAAACGAGGCCGGTTTGCAAGAGAAATGCAACATGATCTGAGTCAAAAAGACTTGAGTCTTATTTGGATCTCCTGAGTACCGCTCGGGACTAGCCAAAGGAATGGGTGGTGGGACAGTAACCTGCACCTGCGAAGTGGACGCATCGAAGGGGTTTCTGCTTAACCTATCCACCTTGTCTCTCAAATTAGTGGCCTCAGCTTTAGAGGCAGCTAATTCCTGCTGGACCAACAACAAGGCCTGTAAAACATCATCCAGCGAGGCCATTGCAAACACGATCGGATTGGGTGAAGCAGTATTTCGTGGGCGTGTAATTCTGTCCAGAATTGCTCCACAGGATACGATCGATGCTTACAATGTTCCACCTCCAAACGTCACAACGCCTCTTGTAGAAAAAACACAGAGGGGTTGAGCCATTAGGTGAGGGATAAATAGAACCAGGAAGGGAAAGGGAAGGGCCATCTGGGAAGGGATTTCCTGTAACGACAAAAACAAAACACTTAGATAAGCATTCTTAGCCAAATGGCTACTCTCATTTAATCTCGCTAAAAGAACCCGGTATACCTTGTGATAAACTGGTAACTGCTTTGTGATCATACGTCTCCTCTATCGCCTTCTGGCACCTGACCGACCTATTGGATACAAAAGATACGTCAGACACAACACACTCCCCAGAGCACTTAAATCTCCTAACAGCTACATCCATGTAAGTGGCATACCATGACAACAGGCGAGAGACCTTATAACTGGATACCAAATGAGATGCAGCACTCGGCTGTAGAAGATAAAGTAAATAGGTTCACAAGGATAAGGCAAGCAAGGTTTTCCTCTTCTGTCAGAAAACGGCGGTGTGTGGGAAGCAAGAACCACAACACTCCGCTCTGCACAATAGAACACAAAAGAACAATTATTCAAATGACCCTTTCCTGCAGGGTTCGAATAGTTTATAGTACCAGAGTTATTGCTTATAAACAAAAGTCTTACTCAGTGTTCCGCTGTCCATGCAAAAACTGAGCATGGCACGGTGACGCGTAGTTTCGACCACCACCGCGCCCCGCACGCTAAATACTCCTCGAGTCTTTCCTCAGCTGCTCAAGGTACACTAAGGACTTTTCCCTTAATAGTTCTCCTCCATAGTTACTTCACTCGGGGGAAGCTTAGAACGGTAACGCGTGGCGAGATACCACGCGCTCCGCTCTGTCAATAGACTGGAGAACGCGCGGCGAAGCAAGACGCTACCGCCCGCGAACGAGACGATTCCAAGATCCTACCTGGATCCGATCACGCTGGTACAAACACCGGCTTCCTTTCCTCCGGTCTCTCCTCCGAGTAGCCGCGGCATGCAGCGACTCCCAACCTCCTCGGACAACAATACGAATTACACGCAACAGGAAGCGTGTAAAAGCAGCATAAGTACTTCCCCTACCGGGTAGTCTGGGAGTTGTAGTCCCACTCCGATTACAGTCTCACTTGTTCTGCTGCTGTTCCACACTCCCCTTATTAATCTTGCACAGACAATGCAGGCGCAATTACCTGAGAACCTGACAGTTTATGGACTCCATACGTCAATCCCATACAGGCTCCCCTCACCACGGCTTTCAAGGCCTCCCATTTAGTGTCCAGCGACAGGTCCCCCACTTCCCAAATAAGGTCTACATAATCCGTCAGGGCCTTCTCAACATGTGCTCTGCCCACGGAGTCACGGAGAACGTCCACTGGGAATCTCCAGGTACGTGGACGGGAAACCAAAGCTCTCCATCTCACCAGACAAATCACCGGGAGTGGTCGGACAGATAGCGCGCCTGATGTGTCACTTCCATATTCATGCTGCTCTCTGCGTTAGCAACCAGTACCCTATCAAGGCGACTGTGTGTGTTATGAGTGAGGGAAAAGCAAGTATACACCTGCAGCGTCGGGTTGGCCTGTCTCCAAATATTGAGAGCCCCAATATTCTCCATAACCTCGTGAAGCTGTCTCGTCATTCGGAGTTTCGTGCCCTCCCGCGGCGGGGATCTATCTAGTACCGGGTCTAAAACACAATTAAAGTCTCCCAACCAGAAAAGTGGCGCCTCTAGGTCATCAACTATGATGTCTTGCAGTGCCAGGAAAAAACCCGGATCATCCACATTCGGTGCATACGTATTGAGAAAGGTGACATCCCTACCATCCAACTTGGCCTTGAGGAGCAAGTATCTACCCTGAATATCTGCCAAATACTGGAGTGCAAACGGGACACCCGGCGCTACCCAAATCAACACCCCTCTAGCATATGAGGAATATGAAGAATGGAATACCTGGCCCCGCCATTTCTTACCCAGCTTCTGTGCCCCCTCCTCAGTAAGATGAGTCTCCTGCAGGCATGCAATCAAAACTCTATGCCTACAAAGCCAAGACAATAATCTATATCGTTTTGTGCAAGTACCGAGCCTTCTCACATTCCACCTCACAAACTTGTATCCCATTGTCAACTATGTGTCCCGCCTTCCCCTCCTACTGCATTCCCAGTGTCCCTCCACAAACATGCCCAATGTGTCATACATGCGATGCCTGTAACTTCCCCCAACAACAACCCCCCTCCAACCCCAACCCCACCCACGAGCAATATACTAGCAACAACCAAACCTGCCGCTGGTGCCAGGACGTACACAGCTTCCCCATCAGTCTCACTCACTAAACCTACCCACAAACCAAAGAAAAACCAGGAAGACAACCACCCCCTACCCCATTCGACTCCCTCCCAGGCTGCCCATCAGGACCCAAAAACAACCACTCCCCCTCTCTGACAACTAAGGAGATCATCATTCACCCAATCCCCTGAACCCCCACCCGCTCCCCCCGCTCCCAAGCTTCAGCATCTGGCAGTGCCCCCCCCCCATCATCCGTAGCCCCTTACTGTCTTTCAAGGGTCCAGCACCGTGTCCAGAGTCCAGCAATCACTGTAGTGCCAGGGCCCCTCCTCACGATATTCCATCCGGCTCCTGCTCCTGCGCTCCAGCCATCTCCGGGACCGCTGCACTGGTTGGGGAAACCATCTCCGGGGTGGGCAGCAACGTGTCTGGTACAAGGATCTCCCCAGGAGAGGAAGGTCGAGACACCGCCGGTAAGCGGTTCAACTCCGGCAGATCCATGCAGAGGGAGCCATCCTCTCCCACCGTGACTCGATTACTCTCCACACTTTCATCCGTACGGGACCTTTGACGTCTTCTCCCGCTGCGCTGCCTCTGCGGTCTGGTCCCCCATGTGCTACGAGCCCTTGCCCGTTCTCCAGGAGGGAGGGCATCCCCCCGAATCTCGAGCCACTCCCACACCTCTGCAGGATCTTCAAAGAAGTGCACCTTCCCTTGGGCTATAACATTGAGCTTCGCTGGGTAGAGTAGCATATACTGCAGTTGCATCTCCCTGAGCTTTTGTTTGACTGCCAGAAAGGACTTGTGCTGCTCCTGAATCAATTGCGTATAGTCCGGAAAGATGGACCCCCTTGAATTCTCAAATGTAAGGGCCTTAGATTCCCTTGCCGCTCTTAGGATGCAGTCCCTGTCGCGGTAGTTAACGATCTTGGCAATGAGAGCCCGTGGAGGGACTCCAGGCCTCGGGGGTGGGACCAACGCTCTGTGAGCTCTTTCTAGCACAAAGACGTCCGACAGACCTTCAAGGCAGTACCGTCTGAATCCAGTGCTCAAGGAAGCGCACCGGGTTGCCCGCCTCCGCCCGTTCAGGGATACCCAGCACACGAATGTTACCGCGGCGCTCTCTTCCTTCTGCATCTTCCGCCCTCCGCTCTAGTGCCTCCATAGTGGCTGAGAGTTGTGAGACCGTTTTTTTTAGGGAGGCGACCTATCCCTGCAGTTGAGTGATGTTCCCCTCTGCATCCGTAACTTTATCGGCCACCTTGCGCAGGTCAGTCTGTAGGAGATTCACGTCGATGGACACAGTCTCAATCTGGCGCTCCAAGGCTGTGTAGGACCGCTGTATAGCTTTCAGCAGTTCCGCCCGTGATGGCTCCTCGGGCGTTGGATCCCCTTCCTCCTGCCCTGACTGGTGCGTGAGTCTCTGCGAAGGGAGCCTTTGCATAGTATACTGTGTTATGGTGTTGGGCTGCCCAGCCCAAGGCGTTTTGTCCTTACGCATCATGAAGTATGACAGAGGTCCTCCCAGACGTCTTCTCTCCATGAGACCCTCAACGCAGCAGAGCGCTTAGAAGTGCCACACGTACCCGGGACCAGGCAACTCGGTCCATAACCTCAATATCCAGACCCCCCACTGGCTAGGGGCGTCACAGTTCCAACGCTGGCCTGCGTTTCCCTGGGGAACCTGTCCTGTATGAGCCGGCCCACCGGTCCATGGCCACCTAACCAAGCACTCCCTCATGCATGCAGGGCGAGTCCGAGGGGGGATGTTGGTACGCGTCCCAGGTCACCAAGGGTCACAATAAGGGACTAGGCCCAGTCCTCGGTTTCAGCCCCCGGGGGCATGTGTGTGCAACTACAGGATACCCCCTCCTCCGTCGTGCACAGTCCGACCAGGGTACTGACGACCTCGGTCTCTCCTTCCACGCGGTGGTACCCCAGTGTCGGTGCGCTCCTCCGGGACCACTCTTTCAGTCACGTGTGTCTCCAGGCCAGGCCCCGGTCCAAAGGGGGAAACAGCCCCATCCACATACAGGCAGCCTCTCCCTGCACACCGCCGTAGGGTGCTCACTCTGGGTCACCATGTGTCTGTATGCTGCGGCACAGGACCTATTCCCCAGTTTCAGAAGAAGACCCCCGCAGCTGTGGCTCTCCCCGCACCAGGAGCGACGCGTCCCATGGGCCTAGGATTCAATCCTCGGTTCGGGCACAGGCAGCCCCGCCTCCGGGCAGGTGGGATCCAGGACGCCGCCAATCCGCCACAATCCGCTGCCGCCTCCAGGCAGGACGGGAGGCCCCCGATGGCAACGGGCCTCCCAGTTGTAGACCAATCAGGGGTCCGAGAAGTAGGCCCAGACCCCGGCCTCAATTTTGAGCGGCCCTGTCCCGAACCGGACAGGCCGCGGCACCATCTCCTGGCCAAGACTCAATTAGGGCATAGGGACCGGCCCCCGAGTCCTAGGAAGCTCCTGTTGCTGTGGCTATCCAGTCCCTGCGGAGGGCCCCGTTGACAGAGGGCACCTCCGCATTAGGCGGTCCGCGTCACTCCGGGCCGGCGCAGTCTATGGCCCAGGCGGCTCCTCGCAGTGCCGCCCGAGCTAGGCCGCACTCCAGTCCCTCCTCCGTTCCCTTCTCCTGCAGCCAGAGAGGTCCCTGATGACAGTGGGCTCCTCGGTAATCCTCCGGTCGCAGGTCGCGACCAGGCCCAATCTGCGGCCCCAATTTGCAGCAGTGCCTCCACCAAGCTGGCTGCCTCCTCCCTACTGCAGGCCAGCCGACGGGCAGCGGGACAATCTATCCGGGCCCCCGTCACCAGAAGGCCCCAACACCACTCCAGCACTCCGGCGACAGCGGAAGTCCCCGATGGCAGTGGGTCCTCACACATCCGGATCAGGCCGATGCCCGAGGTTAGACCGCAATCCCCGGCCTCAATTACAAGCAGGTCCGGCGGCAGGCTGACCAGTAAGAGCCCTCCAGCAATCTGCCCGCTCACCATCTCAAAACAGGGCAGGGGTAAGCGCAGTGCAGTCCGGGGTCGTGGGACCGTAAATCACACCTCGAGGTGGGCTGGAAGGATCATATATGCACGATTAAAGCGGCGACTGGCCGGGAGCCGAAGGAGCTCATGTCCTGTCGGCCATGCTGCTTGGCCACGCCCCCCGAAAAGAACAAATCTTTGATCAACCATTTGAAACAATAAGAGAGGCAAGAATGGAGAGAGAGTGGAGTGGGGAAATAGGGAAGGGAAAATGAGGAAAGAGTAAGGATATAGAAATATTAGGATGGATAAGAGGAAGTTGATAAAGAGATGAAAACGACTAGGAAATAAAATCATAAGGAATGAAACAAAAGGAAAGCAATGAGATTTGAGATTATGAGACACTTTCGCAGATGTGATGCTGTGGGGCGTAGGCCCCCATGCATATGGAGTGACCACACAAACACGTTTAGTCTGTGACGGTGCAGGTAGAGCGATGGTGAATCTGGTAGATCTCATGTTTTCACCAATCAATCCTGTTTGTTGTTGCATCTTCACAAAGGCAGCATTGCTCCTCACTACAGAATGGTGGAGTACATGTAAACATCCCTCTCTCACTAGAATGCCCCTTCCATGGTTATTCCCCTCTCACAGGATGTCCCAGAGGCCCTCTTCACCAGGCTTCCACTGGACTGGGTGTACTTCACCATGTCACTCCAATGCCACTCGCTAGGTGTGTGTAGGAAGTGCCATAAGTCTCACCTCCAAGTCTCTAGCTCCACAAGAATGAATGAAGGGAATTTTTTACCGCGCATCTTAGCAGAAGGGCATCAGGGCACCAAACAGGTCATCCAATCTGTAATCCGCTAATGTATACTATTATAGGTATGCCTCAGAGAAGAGCCAAGTTTTTAATGCTTTGCGAAACAGAGTTAGGGAAGATTGCCCTACAAGTTGAGGGGGGACCGAGTTCCATAACCTGGGTGCAACCGAGGAGAAAGCTCTACCTCCCCATGTTGCTCTTACAAATCTGGGAACCACAAGAAGATTTTTATTAGAGGAGCGAAGAGCTCAGCCAGGGGAGTAGGAGTGAACAAGCAACCTAATCCCCTCTGGGCCGGTCCCATGAAAAGCCCCATAGGCCAGACAAAGAATCTTGAAAGAAATCCTGTCCTGAATGGGAAGCCACTGTAGGTTTCTTCTGACTAACGAGGCAGAGGCAAGCCTGGGGAGATTAAGGACCATCTTTGCCGCCGTATTCTGGACCATTTGCAAACGATGAATAAAGCTCTTAATTATACCCACATAGAGGGCGTTGCAATAGTCCAGTCTTGAGGAAACTAATGCCACAGTGGCTTGTTTCCGAACATCGGGGGAAAGATAGTGAGCAATCTTTCTAAGAACCCTGATGATGCCGCAGCAGGTGGAAATAGTCCTGCTGACCTGACGTGGTGTCCATTAGCACCCCTAGGTTCCTAGCGAACTGGCGGGGGGGGGGGCAATCCCCAAGTGAGGGTGGCCACCAGTCATTTGACCAGATATCCTGATTACCCCCGAAAATCAACACCTCCGTTTTCTCCCCATTTAGCTTCAGGAAGTTCTGTATCATCCATTGAGACACCGCCTCCATACAGTTCCTGAAGTTCAGGGCAGAAACCCTCACGGGCTGAGTGAGGGAGACCATGAAGGGTAGTTTTTTTTTTAAACAGATTTTATTGATAGATCATATAAATAGCCACAGATCTCTGTAACCCAGAGGTATCTGCCAGGTATCAATAAAGTTGTACAATAACGCAATCCATCATTACTTTCATGATCAAAACAATGGGAACAATCACAAGAAACAAGTCCCCCCACCCGTTCCCCCTAATCCCACCCCCAACTACCCCCCCTCCTATCCCACCCAGGACCCACCCCCCACACGGCATTCAGTCGATCAAGCCATTCACACACATCCATCCGGTCATCGCGCTCACTCATATGTCTGGATCCGGATCCTGCTCTACCGGGGGCTCTAGCCAAAGACCCCTGTATTCGGCCCACCTCTTCCATAACTTGTAGTGTTTGCTGGGGCAGCCACGGGCCAGAAATATGGGCCTCTCCATCCCCATATAGAAGTCCAGGCCTCTCTTCCAAGCGAGAAGTGATGGGGGCTGCGGGTCCTTCCAGGCCCTAGCTATGTCGCGCTTGGCTATTGTTAGTCCCAGTAGTAATAAGTGTCTCTTGTACAGATTGCCCCCCACTCCCTCCAGCACATGCAGTAAACCCAAGCGCGGTGTGCCCGGGAGCACCCAGTCCAGCGCCTCATCCAGACCATTCCAGACACCACGCCAGAACCTCTCCAGGCGCCCACAACTCCACACTGTATGAAGGAACGTACCTTCCTCGCTCCCACACCGAGTACACTCAGGGGATGCAATGAGTCCTGCCTTCCATAGCCTCTGTCGTGTGTAGTACACTCTGTGAAAGTAGTTAAATTGAATCAGCCGAAGGCGAGTCGAGATGGCCGCGCTTCGAGGACTCACCAGCGCTTCGTTCCAATCCTCGTCCTCCAGTAGCCCAAAGTCCTCCTCCCATTTCTCCTTAAGGGAGCATAAGTCAGAGAAGCAATGTATGGTCAGGGATTGATAAATGCGAGAATTTCTTTTGGTATCTAACTCCCCCATAAAGACTCGGGCCTCCAGAGGGCTAAACTCAGGGAGTGCGTCAGACCCTCCAGATCCGGAGTCAGGGCATGGCGAAATTGCAAGAAGCGGAAAAATTGCGTGCTGGGCATGTCAAACTCCACTCTCAGCTCCTGAAACGATTTAAGCTGAAGGGTAGTTTTTTACTCCTGCCACTTAGTACAAGATCTTCGTCTTCCTGGGACCGGCGGAAGAGTGGCTGAAGACTCATCTCTCGTGGCGGGACCCGCTCTCACTGGCGTCCCTGAGGCCTTTGCCCATGGGTCACCACAGTCTGGTGTGGAGTGGTAGGATTCTCTTCTTCAGGACGTCTGAGCATCCCCACCGTCCAGTCTCCTGTGCGACTTCAAAGGTGGATGTCACAAATGGTCCAGCCTGCTCGCCTCTGCATTCACCAGGTTTGCTCGGTGTTCCGAAGACTTATGGATAGCTGGTTTCTCCAAGTGCCACCAATATTCTCCAGGTACTGTGCTCCATGCCAGATGTTCTTGCACTAGGTCACCTTTGCCTTCTGGTGTGCGGGTTGTCAGATCATACACTCCTCTCTTCTTCTTGAGATTTCTTCGTGGTGGTGTCATGCCACACAACTTCCTCCTTCTTATTCTTTCACTTTATGACATAGTCTCATCCCATCCGGTCTTGCACTTCTTCTCTCACCAGGCCTCTCCGTGTTACATGTACTTCACACGGGTCTCCCTGGTCCTGTCCTACCCCTAGGTTAATACATTCTCTTCTTTGGGTGACCAAACCTGTCATCGCAACCTTCTTCCGTTCATTACTTCAGACTTCAGGTCAATCTTGTCAGACCTCTCCTCGGTCCTCTTGTCAGACCCCCTTCTCAAGTCACCCACGGCTTCTCTGACCTTTTCTCAGGTCACTGCTCTCAGACCTCGTGCAGGTCATCTCCTCAGACCTCTGGCAAGTCGTCTCCTCAGACCTCTGGCAGGTCGTCTCGTCAGACCTCTGGCAGGTCGTCTTATCAGACCTCTTGCAGTTTGTCTTCTCAGACCTCTGACAGGTCGTCTTCTCTTGAAGGCGCGCTCCAGGCGCCTCAATGCCTCACCGACGTGGCTCTCCCTTGCAGCCTCCACTCGGGCCGGCTTCACATGTAGTCACCCCATGTGACCACCTGGACCCTCTTCCTTGCAGGGCGCTCACTCTCTGGCACCTGCCCGTACCCTCCATATCTGGGGTACATCTTTGGCACAGCTTCTCTCCTTGTGCTCTTGCTTCATTAGATGGTATTCCTGCTTTGGGAGGCTAGCGCACTTACTTATCCACTTGGGGTGGCATCCTTTTGCCACTAGGCACGCATGCAGTGCGCCTTCTTCCGTTCTCCAGGGTCTTACTGCTTTGGGCTGTTGTCCTGTACCACACTCGTTCTCCTGGTGACTCTTCTTCTTGTGTCCTTGCTACTGCAGTGAGCACCTGTGGCCACTAGGCGTCACTGCATTGTCCATCCCAGGCCATGGCAGCCTTTCTGTCTAAAGTACCTTCAGTGCTCACTTGATGACCGAGGCAGTAGTCCTTTCTTCACCCCTCACATGTCAGTCTTAGGGGGGACCTTGGCAGTCTTTGTCCCACCAGTTCCTTTCAGCGCTCTCTTCGCTGACCAGTGACGTTGCCTTCCTCCTCACGTAGGAAGGTAGATTCTTGGGGTGTTTTGCCCTTTCAATGTAAGCAATTGCACTTTCCCCCATCAACTTTAAGTTGCAGCATCTTTCTCTGTGCAGCTGTGAGTTTCCTTTGCACAGTCTCTTGGCACTAACTGTATGGGTATGTAACTGTTACCACGCATCTTTTACCACGCATACTGTAACAACGTATACCATTACAACGCAGGATAGTTTACAACGCATACCTTTACAACGCAAGACATTACAACGCAGATACTATTACAACGCATGCCATTACAACGTAAGTATAGGTAAGTATATCATTTAATTTAACCTTTTTTTTAATTATCAAAATATTAAAAAAATAATAATAATTATTATTATAGTAATTTTATATATAGGGTTTAGGGCTGGGTTTGGGTTTTGTGGTACAGGGGTATTTTTAGGGTTCAGGGCTGGGTTTGGGTTTTGGGGTACAGGGGTATTTTTAGTGTTCAGGGCTGGGTTTTGGGGTACAGGGGTATTTTTAGGGTTCAGGGCTTGGTTTCGGTTTTGGGGTACAGGGGTATTTTTAGGGTTCAGGGCTGGGTTTGGGATTTAGGGTACAGGGGTATTTTTAGGGTTCAGGGCTGGGTTTGGGCTTTGGGGTACAGGGGTATTTTTAGGGTTCAGGGCTGGGTTTGGGTTTTGGGGTACAGGGGTATTTTTTGGGGTTCAGGGCTACGTTTGGGTTTTGGGGTACAGGGGTATTTTTAGGGTTCAGGGCTGGGTTTGGGTTTTGGGGTATAGGGGTATTTTTAACATATATATTTACAAATTCTTAAATAAAAATTAATATAATTAATTAAAATATTTAAATAATTATTAATTACATTATTTAAAAATATTATATACTTACCTATACTTACGTTGTAATGGTATGCGTTGTAATAGTATCTGCGTTGTAGTGTAATGCGTTGTAAAGGCATTCGTTGTAAAGGGTCCTGCGTTGTAAAAATTGCGTGGTAATGGTATGCGTGCTAACGTCATATATCCACTGTATGCCCTTGGCAGTCTTCACTGAGTCCCTGTCCAGTGTTGCCTTTCTTTTCTTTATGCTGGTGCAGTGGCACTGAATGGCCCCTAGATGACACTGTTTCATCTGTCCCAAAGCCCCACCAGCTTCCTTATTGCTTATTGCTGCGGGCCATTTCTCCTCCTCTCCACTGGCGTTTTACTTGCGGTGAGGCAAAGCTATCCTCATGGTAGCTGCAAGCCAAAAAAGATGCTTGTGGGTACAACGTCGGCTGTAGTTGCCCTTCTCGCGGGCGCAGGATCTGCTCTGCACTTCTTCTCGGCCGGCTGTGTCACTCTCTCCGGCCGAGTGCCGGGCCACACCATAGCATTCATTGCTGGGCAGGCTCTGCTTTCTCATTCCCTCCGGGCCTTGTGGGGCTCACATGGTAACGGCACCGCCTCTGCCATTACTGAGCACCGCCCAGGTGCAGAAATGCCCATCCATCAGCAGTCACCGTGCGTTGCCACCGGTCCCACTGCAGTCGCCAATGTGATGTTGTGGGACACTAGGCCCCCATGCATAGGGAGACCACACAGACATGATTAGTTAGGGTGTAGAACTGGCCCATGGCAGGTGCGCCTGGCCCCCTTTATTGGCATGTTCATATGTCCTGTGACGCCTGTGGTGGATGGGTGTGGAGTGTTATGTTATGTTATGTTATTTATGTCTTTTATAGCGCTCGGCTACTCAAAAGAGTGTCCCGGCGCT
Organism: Lissotriton vulgaris; assembly: GCF_964263255.1. Taxonomy (NCBI): domain Eukaryota; kingdom Metazoa; phylum Chordata; class Amphibia; order Caudata; family Salamandridae; genus Lissotriton; species Lissotriton vulgaris. The sequence continues at coordinate 1,514,174,989 of NC_141687.1, read as the reverse complement.
TTATTGACAACCTGAGAAAAAAGCCCAACACAACACAGACATTAAAAGAGAAACGAGAGAGTGGGATGTAAGCCAGCCCACAGGGAGTAGCTGATACATCAAATAACTAGACCAGTGACCAGTAGGTCACTACAGCAGAAAGACAGATTGGGAACCCAACAACCCATCGAAGAAAACATTATTTTACCCATTATTAGCAAAGCAGTATAGAATACTGCTAAAAAAGCACCATTATTAGCAAGCATAGAACTTTAGGATACTGCTAGACAAGCGCTGTGGCGCTACACCCAACTCCCCCCACCCGCCCCTTCTACCCAAGGCGTTTTATGTTAAAACCAGGTGTAAACTCTCGGGCGTCCCTCTCTTGTTACAAAGTAAATCGTGAGCTGCGAGTTTGACACAGTGCAGTGCATCTGCGCAGTTGACACTATATACTATGCACATCAGCTAAAGAGCATCGTCAACATTTTAGGGAATTAATTTTTAAATAAACTTGCATCTAATGGAAAGAGAGGGCTCTCAATAGGCATAAGCATTTAGGTCCTTGTGGATGGAAATCTGTAGGCATGAAGAAGGCAACCAGTCTCAAGGGGCGACATAAATTAACTAATCTGTCTGTGAAAAGACACTAAGCATCAACCGCTGGCAACCTAATGAGTGCGGATGACTAGACAGCAGCCTCTCTCCCCTCTGTGCATCGCTAATGCCTTGTTATGTTCAGTCCACTTAGCGCACGGCTGCAAAGTTTCTTGGTGCTGTAGAGATAACACCTAACCAGCAACTACAATCTGGAACACACGTCACAAGAACAACTCTGAAGTACACTTTGTACAAATGGCGTACACCAGGGGGTGGGGGGAGGGGGCAGAGAGCAACTACAATCTGGAACAAACATCACGATAAAAACACTGAATTTACACTTTGTACAAAAGGCGAACACAAGAGGGGAGGGAGCAAACAGCAACTACAATCTGGAACAAACATAATAAAACCATTGAACCTACAGTTTGTTCAAACGGCTTACACAAGGGGGAGGGGGCAGGGAGCAACTACAATCTGGAACAAACTTCACGATAAAAAATCTGAACTACACTTTGTACAAATTGCATACACAAGGGGAGAGGGGGACAGAAAAAAACTACAATCTGGAACAAAAATCTAGATAAAAACACTGAACCTACACTTTGTACAAATTGCGTACACAAGGGGGTAGGGGGGCAGAGAGCAACTTCAATCTGAAACAAACATCACGATAGAAACACTGAACCTACACTTTGTACAAATGGCCTACAAAAGTGATGGGGGCAGAGAGGGGACTTACTGTTTCAAAAGCCAAAAGATAAGTCTCATTACAAGGAGAGGATGAGCATGTTCCAACTTTTGGCTGCAGCCAGCAGGAAATTATTATCCACAGACTGCCCTTGTGGGTGGGTCAACTCAATTCCGTAATGTGGCAGTGTTAGTGAGAAGGTGCCTTGCTTTCATAGGGGTGGCCATTTTAAAAGCCCACCACGTGTTGGAAGGGTAGAGGCCTGATGGAAATTTAAGGGGTAGGTAGCACTGCCACATACAATGAGCTGTACTAGTAGAAAGCATACAACTTTGCTCAAGTGGCTGTTCTTCAAATTATTGTTATTGATGGTACATGATAATGGAAAATAGACACGTTTTAATTTGTCTTGTTGAATGTACCTATTGAAGTGCGCACAACAAGCACAAATGTGACGTGTGATCCAAGTTAACAGATTTAGGGCCAGATGTAGGTAGCCAAATACCGGTCGGTAACAGCCGAAAATACCCAATTTCGGCTGTTACCGACCGGTATTTGGATATTGAGATGTAGGATCACAAAAAATACCGATTCGGTAAATACGAGTCGGTAATTTTACTGAATCGGTAATTTTACAGATTTGGTCATTTTACCGAATCGGTAAATAAGAAATGCTAAAAAATGAGTTTTGAGATGTAGGTAACTCCTAAAATACCGAATTTCATTGAATTCAGTATTTAAGAGTCAGTATTTACCATGGATTGAAAGTAACCAGGTGCAGGACATAAAAAAGGGCCCAAAATGCAACAGCGTGACCAGAATGGCGGCATTCTACGTGATAGCAAGGCGGCTACGGCTACAGGCGGCCGGAGAGAGGGTCTGGAGAAGGGAGGAGGAAGTATACAGGCAGAGGATAACGCTATTTCAACTAACTGAGCCAGAGATATTGCAAAGGTACAGGCTACACCCCCCACACCATCCTGGACTTGATCAGGGACCTGCACCCACTTTTGGAGCACCCAACCCCAAGGGCGCACGCCATCCCAACCCATGTGCAGGAGCTGTGTAGCCTACACCTGCTTGCATCTGGGAGTTACCAGAGTGTGATTGCTGCGGTAGGTGGGGTGTCCCAGAGCTGCCTGTCCCGTTTCTTCAGGAAGTTCCTAGAGGTTAAAACTGCTCAAGACCAAGACTGACTTTTATCAAATTGCACATTTCCCACATGTCATCGGCTGTATTGATGGCACCCACATCCCAATATGCCCACCTGCTGCCACAGAGTACATAAACAGAAACAGAAAGTCAACCCACACAATCAATGTACAGGTAATCTGTGATGCCAAGAACATTATCACGGACATAGTGGCCAAGTTCCCAGGAAGTACCCATGACTCCAACATCTTTCAGAACAGTAGGATCTACACACGCCTGACAGCGGGGGAATTTGGCAAAGGATACCTGCTAGGTAAAACACTGTGTGACACTCCCTTGATACAAATTGCAGATGTATGTGTATGTGTGCATGTGAGTAATGGCTTTCTCATTTTCAAACAGGGGATAGTGCATTTGCTGTCCGCTCTTTGATCCTGACACCCTACCTCAACCCTTAAACCCCCAGCCAGAGACGATACAACGTAGCACACAAATCTACTAGGAACATTGTGGAGCACACCTTTAGGCTGTTACAAAGCAGGTTACGCTGCCTCCACAAAAGTGGAGGGGCACAGCAGTACTCACCAATCATCTGCTGTAAGATGATTGCAACTTGTGCAATGTTGCACAACCTTGCTACTAAGTAGGGTACCGAGGTGGAATTGAGTGACTATGAGGACCATGATGATGAACATGCACTGCCTGAACCCAACACAGCAGGAGTTGCGACACCAACAGATGGCAGGCAAAGACGGGCAGAGATCACACGCAACTACTTTTAAGTAAGTGAAGAGACACAGACAGGTGGAGTATGCACCCAACGTGGTTTAATATTTGGCACTACGCACGTACTCAAAAGCACAAATGTGCAGCACAAATATAATCTCGTTAATAATAGTAGTCCTGGGTCACTTTCCCATTTACTGTACAAGTCATTTCCACCCACGCCTACCAGTGCCAGATGTAAGTGGCTGGCTCTCTTCACTGTGTGTTTGGGCTGTTGGCTCACCATGGCGCCTGCTGCTCCTCCGTGTCTCAACAACAAGGGGGCTTGTCATGCTGCTCCTACTGGTGCTTTCCTCACTTTCCGGTACATCCAGAGCAGCAGTTTGTGCTGTCTGTGCTTTAATCATTCAGAAAAGGGGGTGGTGATGAACAGAGTGTCTGAATTAAGCAGACCACTCTTACCCAGTCCAAAGATCAGGGCTTGATCCATCACCGTTTTTTAGCTCACTGCACCATCCCAGCTCAGAACTTGGCTATATGCAAATTAGTCTGACCCTGGCCCAGTGCATCATGGGAACAGGGCAGACCAAACTACCAAGCCAATTCTTATACTGGGAAGGAAACAAGCTACCGGGGACCGGTTTCTGGCATTTCAGCCGTCTTCGGCCCGGCTTGCTTGAATCCTGATGGTGCAATGAGCTAGGGACTCACATCTGAGTATACCCTTCCACGCTTATGGTGGACAAAAATGATTCAGAAAAGGGGGTGGTGATGAACAGAGTGTCTGAATTAAGCAGACCACTCTTACCCAGTCCAAAGATCAGGGCTTGATCCATCACCGTTTTTTAGCTCACTGCACCATCCCAGCTCAGAACTTGTGCTATATGCAAATTAGTCTGACCCTGGCCCAGTGCATCATGGGAACAGGGCAGACCAAACTACCAAGCCAATTCTTATACTGGGAAGGAAACAAGCTACCGGGGACCGGTTTCTGGCATTTCAGCCGTCTTCGGCCCGGCTTGCTTGAATCCTGATGGTGCAATGAGCTAGGGACTCACATCTGAGTATACCCTTCCACGCTTATGGTGGACAAAAATGATTCAGAAAAGGGGGTGGTGATGAACAGAGTGTCTGAATTAAGCAGACCACTCTTACCCAGTCCAAAGATCAGGGCTTGATCCATCACCGTTTTTTAGCTCACTGCACCATCCCAGCTCAGAACTTGGCTATATGCAAATTAGTCTGACCCTGGCCCAGTGCATCATGGGAACAGGGCAGACCAAACTACCAAGCCAATTCTTATACTGGGAAGGAAACAAGCTACCGGGGACCGGTTTCTGGCATTTCAGCCGTCTTCGGCCCGGCTTGCTTGAATCCTGATGGTGCAATGAGCTAGGGACTCACATCTGAGTATACCCTTCCACGCTTATGGTGGACAAAAATGATTCAGAAAAGGGGGTGGTGATGAACAGAGTGTCTGAATTAAGCAGACCAGTCTTACCCAGTCCAAAGATCAGGGCTTGATCCATCACCGTTTTTTAGCTCACTGCACCATCCCAGCTCAGAACTTGGCTATATGCAAATTAGTCTGACCCTGGCCCAGTGCATCATGGGAACAGGGCAGACCAAACTACCAAGCCAATTCTTATACTGGGAAGGAAACAAGCTACCGGGGACCGGTTTCTGGCATTTTAGCCGTCTTCGGCCCGGCTTGCTTGAATCCTGATGGTGCAATGAGCTAGGGACTCACATCTGAGTATACCCTTCCACGCTTATGGTGGACAAAAATGATTCAGAAAAGGGGGTGGTGATGAACAGAGTGTCTGAATTAAGCAGACCACTCTTACCCAGTCCAAAGATCAGGGCTTGATCCATCACCTTTTTTTAGCTCACTGCACCATCCCAGCTCAGATCTTGTGCTATATGCAAATTAGTCTGACCCTGGCCCAGTGCATCATGGGAACAGGGCAGACCAAACTACCAAGCCAATTCTTATACTGGGAAGGAAACAAGCTACCGGGGACCGGTTTCTGGCATTTCAGCCGTCTTCGGCCCGGTTTGCTTGAATCCTGATGGTGCAATGAGCTAGGGACTCACATCTGAGTATACCCTTCCACGCTTATGGTGGACAAAAATGATTCAGAAAAGGGGGTGGTGATGAACAGAGTGTCTGAATTAAGCAGACCACTCTTACCAAGTCCAAAGATCAGGGCTTGATCCATCACCGTTTTTTAGCTCACTGCACCATCCCAGCTCAGAACTTGGCTATATGCAAATTAGTCTGACCCTGGCCCAGTGCATCATGGGAACAGGGCAGACCAAACTACCAAGCCAATTCTTATACTGGGAAGGAAACAAGCTACCGGGGACCGGTTTCTGGCATTTCAGCCGTCTTCGGCCCGGCTTGCTTGAATGCTGATGGTGCAATGAGCTAGGGACTCACATCTGAGTATACCCTTCCATGCTTATGGTGGACAAAAATGATTCAGAAAAGGGGGTGGTGATGAACAGAGTGTCTGAATTAAGCAGACCACTCTTACCCAGTCCAAAGATCAGGGCTTGATCCATCACCGTTTTTTAGCTCACTGCACCATCCCAGCTCAGAACTTGGCTATATGCAAATTAGTCTGACCCTGGCCCAGTGCATCATGGGAACAGGGCAGACCAAACTCCCAAGCAATTCTTATACTGGGAAGGAAACAAGCTACCGGGGACCGGTTTCTGGCATTTCAGCCGTCTTCGGCCCGGCTTGCTTGAATCCTGATGGTGCAATGAGCTAGGGACTCACATCTGAGTATACCCTTCCACGCTTATGGTGGACAAAAATGATTCAGAAAAGGGGGTGGTGATGAACAGAGTGTCTGAATTAAGCAGACCACTCTTACCCAGTCCAAAGATCAGGGCTTGATCCATCACCGTTTTTTAGCTCACTGCACCATCCCAGCTCAGAACTTGGCTATATGCAAATTAGTCTGACCCTGGCCCAGTGCATCATGGGAACAGGGCAGACCAAACTACCAAGCCAATTCTTATACTGGGAAGGAAACAAGCTACCGGGGACCGGTTTCTGGCATTTCAGCCGTCTTCGGCCCGGCTTGCTTGAATCCTGATGGTGCAATGAGCTAGGGACTCACATCTGAGTATACCCTTCCACGCTTATGGTGGACAAAAATGATTCAGAAAAGGGGGTGGTGATGAACAGAGTGTCTGAATTAAGCAGACCACTCTTACCCAGTCCAAAGATCAGGGCTTGATCCATCACCGTTTTTTAGCTCACTGCACCATCCCAGCTCAGAACTTGGCTATATGCAAATTAGTCTGACCCTGGCCCAGTGCATCATGGGAACAGGGCAGACCAAACTACCAAGCCAATTCTTATACTGGGAAGGAAACAAGCTACCGGGGACCGGTTTCTGGCATTTCAGCCGTCTTCGGCCCGGCTTGCTTGAATCCTGATGGTGCAATGAGCTAGGGACTCACATCTGAGTATACCCTTCTCATGATGCACTGGGCCAGGGACAGACTGATTTGCATACAGCCAGGCTCTGAGCTGGGATGGTGCAGTGAGATAAATAACGGTGATGGATCAAGCCCTGATCTTTGGACTGGGTAAGAGTGGTCTGCTTAATTCAGACACTCTGTTCATCACCACCCCCTTTTCTGAATCGTTTTTGGCCACTATAGGTGTGGCAGGGTATACTCAGACATGAGTCCCTTTCTCACTGCACCATCAAGATTCAAGCAAGCCGGGCCGAAGAAGGCTGAAATGCCAGAAACCGGTCCCCGGTAGCTTGTCTCCTTTCTGGTGAAGAATTGGCTTGGTAGTTTAGTCTGCCCTGTTCCCATGATGCACTGGGCCAGGGACAGACTGATTTGCATATAGCCAGGTTATGAGCTGGGATGGTGCAGTGAGATAAATAACGGTGATGGATCAAGCCCTGATCTTTGGACTGGGTAAGAGTGGTCTGCTTAATTCAGACACTCTGTTCATCACCGCCCCCTTTTCTGAATCGTTTTTGGCCACTATAGGTGTGGCAGGGTATACTCAGACATGAGTCCCTTTCTCACTGCACCATCAGGATTCAAGTAAGCTGGGCCGAAGAAGGCTGAAATGCCAGAAACCGGTCCCTGGTAGCTTGTCTCCTTTCTGGTGAAGAATTGGCTTGGTAGTTTAGTCTGCCCTGTTCCCATGATGCACTGGGCCAGGGACAGACTGATTTGCATATAGCCAGGTTCTGAGCTGGGATGGTGCAGTGAGATAAATAACGGTGATGGATCAAGCCCTGATCTTTGGACTGGGTAAGAGTGGTCTGCTTAATTCAGACACTCTGTTCATCACCACCCCCTTTTCTGAATCGTTTTTGGCCACTATAGGTGTGGCAGGGTATACTCAGACATGAGTCCCTTTCTCACTGCACCATCAGGATTCAAGCAAGCCGGGCCGAAGAAGGCTGAAATGCCAGAAACCGGTCCCCGGTAGCTTGTCCCCTTTCAGGTGAAGAATTGGCTTGGTAGTTTAGTCTGCCCTGTTCCCATGATGCACTGGGCCAGGGACAGACTGATTTGCATATAGCCAGGTTCTGAGCTGAGATGGTGCAGTGAGATAAATAACGGTGATGGATCAAGCCCTGATCTTTGGACTGGGTAAGAGTGGTCTGCTTAATTCAGACACTCTGTTCATCACCACCCCCTTTTCTGAATCGTTTTTGGCCACTATAGGTGTGGCAGGGTATACTCAGACATGAGTCCCTTTCTCACTGCACCATCAGGATTCAAGCAAGCCGGGCCGAAGAAGGCTGAAATGCCAGAAACCGGTAGCTTGTCCCCGGTAGCTTGTCTCCTTTCTGGTGAAGAATTGGCTTGGTAGTTTAGTCTGCCCTGTTCCCATGATGCACTGGGCCAGGGACAGACTGATTTGCATATAGCCAGGTTCTGAGCTGGGATGGTGCAGTGAGATAAATAACGGTGATGGATCAAGCCCTGATCTTTGGACTGGGTAAGAGTGGTCTGCTTAATTCAGACACTCTGTTCATCACCACCCCCTTTTCTGAATCGTTTTTGGCCACTATAGGTGTGGCAGGGTATACTCAGACATGAGTCCCTTTCTAACTGCACCATCAGGATTCAAGCAAGCCGGGCCGAAGAAGGCTGAAATGCCAGAAACCGGTCCCCGGTAGCTTGTCTCCTTTCTGTGAAGAATTGGCTTGGTAGTTTAGTCTGCCCTGTTCCCATGATGCACTGGGCCAGGGACAGACTGATTTGAATATAGCCAGGTTCTGAGCTGGGATGGTGCAGTGAGATAAATAACGGTGATGGATCAAGCCCTGATCTTTGGACTGGGTAAGAGCGGTCTGCTTAATTCAGACACTCTGTTCATCACCACCCCCTTTTCTGAATCGTTTTTGGCCACTATAGGTGTGGCAGGGTATACTCAGACATGAGTCCCTTTCTCACTGCACCATCAGGATTCAAGCAAGCCGGGCCGAAGAAGGCTGAAATGCCAGAAACCGGTCCCCGGTAGCTTGTCTCCTTTCTGGTGAAGAATTGGCTTGGTAGTTCAGTCTGCCCTGTTCCCATGATGCACTGGGCCAGGGACAGACTGATTTGCATATAGCCAGGTTCTGAGCTGGGATGGTGCAGTGAGATAAATAACGGTGATGGATCAAGCCCTGATCTTTGGACTGGGTAAGAGTGGTCTGCTTAATTCAGACACTCTGTTCATCACCACCCCCTTTTCTGAATCGTTTTTGGCCACTATAGGTGTGGCAGGGTACACTCAGACATGAGTCCCTTTCTCACTGCACCATCAGGATTCAAGCAAGCCGGGCCGAAGAAGGCTGAAATGCCAGAAACCGGTCCCCGGTAGCTTGTCTCCTTTCTGGTGAAGAATTGGCTTGGTAGTTTAGTCTGCCCTGTTCCCATGATGCACTGGGCCAGGGACAGACTGATTTGCATATAGCCAGGTTCTGAGCTGGGATGGTGCAGTGAGATAAATAACGGTGATGGATCAAGCCCTGATCTTTGGACTGGGTATGAGTGGTCTGCTTAATTCAGGCACTCTGTTCATCACCACCCCCTTTTCTGAATCGTTTTTGGCCACTATTGGTGTGGCAGGGTATACTCAGACATGAGTCCCTTTTTCACTGCACCATCAGGATTCAAGCAAGCCGGGCCAAAGAAGGCTGAAATGCCAGAAACCGGTCCCCGGTAGCTTGTCTCCTTTCTGGTGAAGAATTGGCTTGGTAGTTTAGTCTGCCGTGTTCCCATGATGCACTGGGCCAGGGACAGACTGATTTGCATATAGCCAGGTTCTGAGCTGGGATGGTGCAGTGAGATAAATAACGGTGATGGATCAAGCCCTGATCTTTGGACTGGGTAAGAGTGGTCTGCTTAATTCAGACACTCTGTTCATCACCACCCCCATTTCTGAATCGTTTTTGGCCACTATAGGTGTGGCAGGGTATACTCAGACATGAGTCCCTTTCTCACTGCACCATCAGGATTCAAGCAAGCCGGGCCGAAGAAGGCTGAAATGCCAGAAACCGGTCCCCGGTAGCTTGTCTCCTTTCTGGTGAAGAATTGGCTTGGTAGTTTAGTCTGCCCTGTTCCCAAGATGCACTGGGCCAGGGACAGACTGATTTGCATATAGCCAGGTTCTGAGCTGGGATGGTGCAGTGAGATAAATAACGGTGATGGATCAAGCCCTGATCTTTGGACTGGGTAAGAGTGGTCTGCTTAATTCAGACACTCTGTTCATCACCACCCCCTTTTCTGAATCGTTTTTGGCCACTATAGGTGTGGCAGGGTATACTCAGACATGAGTCCCTTTCTCACTGCACCATCAGGATTCAAGCAAGCCGGGCCGAAGAAGGTTGAAATGCCAGAAACCGGTCCTCGCTAGCTTGTCTCCTTTCTGGTGTTGAATTGGCTTGGTAGTTTAGTCTGCCCTGTTCCCATGATGCACTGGGCCAGGGACAGACTGATTTGCATATAGCCAGGTTCTGAGCTGGGATGGTGCAGTGAGATAAATAACGGTGATGGATCAAGCCCTGATCTTTGGACTGGGTAAGAGTGGTCTGCTTAATTCAGACACTCTGTTCATCACCACCCCCTTTTCTGAATCGTTTTTGGCCACTATAGGTGTGGCAGGGTATACTCAGACATGAGTCCCTTTCTCACTGCACCATCAGGATTCAAGCAAGCCGGGCCGAAGAAGGCTGAAATGCCAGAAACCGGTCCCCGGTAGCTTGTCTCCTTTCTGGTGAAGAATTGGCTTGGTAGTTTAGTCTGCCCTGTTCCCATGATGCACTGGGCCAGGGACAGACTGATTTGCATATAGCCAGGTTCTGAGCTGGGATGGTGCAGTGAGATAAATAACGGTGATGGATCAAGCCCTGATCTTTGGACTGGGTAAGAGTGGTCTGCTTAATTCAGACACTCTGTTCATCACCACCCCCTTTTCTGAATCGTTTTTGGCCACTATAGGTGTGGCAGGGTATACTCAGACATGAGTCCCTTTCTCACTGCACCATCAGGATTCAAGCAAGCCGGGCCGAAGAAGGCTGAAATGCCAGAAACCGGTCCCCGGTAGCTTGTCTCCTTTCTGGTGAAGAATTGGCTTGGTAGTTTAGTCTGCCCTGTTCCCATGATGCACTGGGCCAGGGACAGACTGATTTGCATATAGCCAGGTTCTGAGCTGGGATGGTGCTGTGAGATAAATAACGGTGATGGATCAAGCCCTGATCTTTGGACTGGGTAAGAGTGGTCTGCTTAATTCAGACAGTCTGTTCATCACCACCCCCTTTTCTGAATCGTTTTTGGCCACTATAGGTGTGGCAGGGTATACTCAGATATGAGTCCCTTTCTCACTGCACCATCAGGATTCAAGCAAGCCGGGTCGAAGAAGGCTGAAATGCCAGAAACCGGTCCCCGGTAGCTTGTCTCCTTTCTGGTGAAGAATTGGCTTGGTAGTTTAGTCTGCCCTGTTCCCATGATGCACTGGGCCAGGGACAGACTGATTTGCATATAGCCAGGTTCTGAGCTGGGATGGTGCAGTGAGATAAATAACGGTGATGGATCAAGCCCTGATCTTTGGACTGGGTAAGAGTGGTCTGCTTAATTCAGACACTCTGTTCATCACCACCCCCTTTTCTGAATCTTTTTTGGCCACTATAGGTGTGGCAGGGTATACTCAGACATGAGTCCCTTTCTCACTGCAACATCAGGATTCAAGCAAGCCGGGCTGAAGAAGGCTGAAGTGCCAGAAAACGGTCCCCGGTAGCTAGTTTCCTTTCTGGTGAAGAATTGGCTTGGTAGTTTAGTCTGCCCTGTTCCCATGATCCACTGGGCCAGGGACAGACTGATTTGCATATAGCCAGGTTCTGAGCTGGGATGGTGCAGTGAGATAAATAATGGTGATGGATCAAGCCCTGATCTTTGGACTGGGTAAGAGTGGTCTGCTTAATTCAGACACTCTGTTCATCACCACCCCCTTTTCTGAATCGTTTTTGGCCACTATAGGTGTGGCAGGGTATACTCAGACATGAGTCCCTTTCTCACTGCACCATCAGGATTCAAGCAAGCCGGGCCGAAGAAGGCTGAAATGCCAGAAACCGGTCCCCGGTAGCTTTTCTCCTTTCTGGTGAAGAATTGGCTTGGTAGTTTAGTCTGCCCTGTTCCCATGATGCACTGGGCTAGGGACAGACTGATTTGCATATAGCCAGGTTCTGAGCTGGGATGGTGCAGTGAGATAAATAACGGTGATGGATCAAGCCCTGATCTTTGGACTGGGTAAGAGTGGTCTGCTTAATTCAGACACTCTGTTCATCACCACCCCCTTTTCTGAATCGTTTTTGGCCACTATAGGTGTGGCAGGGTATACTCAGACATGAGTCCCTTTCTCACTGCACCATCAGGATTCAAGTAAGCCGGGCCGAAGAAGGCTGAAATGCCAGAAACCGGTCCCCGGTAGCTTGTCTCCTTTCTGGTGAAGAATTGGCTTGGTAGTTTAGTCTGCCCTGTTCCCATGATGCACTGGGCCAGGGACAGACTGATTTGCATATAGCCAGGTTCTGAGCTGGGATGGTGCAGTGAGATAAATAACGGTGATTGATCAAGCCCTGATCTTTGGACTGGGTAAGAGTGGTCTGCTTAATTCAGACACTCTGTTCATCACCACCCCCTTTTCTGAATCGTCTGTGCTTTAATCAGCACCTCTACAGCACTGGTCATCCTAGCAATGCCCCTAGACACCTCATTGCTGTTGTGTGTGAGTCCCTCATGCATGTTGATGCATCGTCTGCATAGCAGGGAAGTGGCTGTGGCCAGGCGGTTCATTGCCTTACTTTATTGCTGCGCAGGCTGCCTCTCCTTGCGTCTTGCTAACATGTCCTGGTCCAGTTTACTGCACAAAAGCTGCACCGATTGTGTCATGTCCTGCATCCCTGCAGACATCTCCTTGTTCACATCAACCAGTTCTCTGATGCCATTCCCTATGTCTTCCATATTTATGTTCAGGTTCCTCATCTGGCGTTGCACAGACTGGATGGCCTTTCCCTGCATCCTTTGAAACTTGACCATGCGACCCTCCATCCCACGGAAGACACTGGGACCCTCCACATGTGCTGCAACACTGCAATATCTGGGCCTGCGGCGTCTCCTACCTGTACGGGCACCCTCTGCACTGTACTGCTGTGTGGCAGTGCGTCCTTCCCCAGCCAAGGTTTGAGTGTCATCCCCCTCCATGTCACCTGCTGATGACTCCATTGGGACTAGTGGGGCAACTACATGCCTCTTTCTCTTTTGTGATGCAGGTGTTGTTAGAGGCAGTGTCGCAGGCAGCTCAGGTGAGGACAGTCGCAGAGGGGATCCTGAACGTTCTGGGGACGCCTGCAGATGTGGAGACATTTCAAGGTCTTGGGATGGTGGCTGTGTTGTTGGTGCACCTGTGTCCTCTGTGACATTCTCTGCACTTGTGGCTGTCTCCTGACTGTCATCCCTCTCTGGTGCCGTGCCTTCCGTCTCCCTGGTACGCCTGCGAGATGTCTCGCCTGTGGACATATAAGCGTACATTAGCTCTGTGCTCCTGCCTCACAGCCTCTACAATTAAATGATTCACACTGAAACACTGTACATGTTGCCTGTGATTGACTATGTCTGATATGATTTGCCTAACTTGTTGCTTGCTGTGCTGTATGACATGGTGTTTCATTTAATGACTACATGTCCCATAATGTATTGCTCCTGTATAGTGCTACCTCTACTGGACTGGGGTTAACTTTGCCACATAGGGAAAAGAGAAGGTGATGGGGTGGGGGTGATTGGTGTGCATGCCTCTTACCTTTTCTGGTGGCAGCTCTGGCTGAGCTGTCTGCATCTCCCAGTCCACAGACGTTCTCTAGTTCAACTAGTTCAATGTTGGACCCCACCAGCTCCTCCAGCTCAGTCAGGGGGGGGTGCACGGTTCTTCCCTCCTCCAGTTTTGTTTGCCTCTTTGTGGAGCTCTGCAATTTTTTTCTTAGTCAGGCTCCTCACGTCATACCGCCTCTTTTTAAGGTCATCTATGTCCCTTGGAGTCACTCCTACAGCATTCACCTTTGCTTGTATGTCCAGCCAAATCTTCCTTTTGGCAGATTCAGCCACAGTCAGGGACAGCTTGCCAAACAATTTCTGGTGTTCCTTCACCACCTCCTCCATGAGGACCTGCTGCTCCATGGTGCTAAATTTTATTTTTCTCTTCCTCTCTGGAAGTTCCTTTTCACTGCTGCTTGCCATTTTCAAAGTTTAAAGGCATAAAACTTTTCCTGTGGCTCAGGGACTCAGCTCAGCTTTCACAGCCTCTCCAGAAGCTTCTAATTTCTTGCAGCTGCCTGTGTAGCCACTTCCTGGTAGGGAGGGGGAGGGTGGTAGCACCTGATTGGCGGCCTACTTAAGTTTCACTTTTATTTGCTTTCCGATTCGGTATTTACCGAATCGGTATTTACCGAATCAGTATTTCCCATTCATTCCTATGGGCCTTTTGGCCCATAGGAATGAATGGGAAATACCGATTCGGTATACACCGATTCGGTAAATACTGATTCGGTAAATTCCAAATCGGTAAATACCGATACGGTAAATTCCGAATGGCAGATTCCGAATTTTACCGAATCGGTAAAAAATAGCGATCTTTTACCTACCTTGCATTTACCGATTCTGAAATACCGAATCGGTAAAATTCGGTATTTTAGAGTCGGTAAATTGCAATTACCTACATCTAGCCCTAAGCTCCTTGTGCTCAGGTTCTGTTGCAGTATGTTATGTTAGGTTTTGCTACAATGCTTACATAGCATGAACAGTTACTCACAGGACGCTGATGGGCCTCTTTGATGCCTCTATACGTCAGTTTATTATCCAAGCTATGGTCCTGTCCAGACTGGATTACTCGTGCTCCCTCTATTAGGGGGCCAATAAAGCAGACGTTCAGAGGCTGCAAAGGGTAAAAAATGCTGCAGTCTGAACACTTCTAGGTCTGCACAAGTTCTGCTCTGTGTCCAGTGTCATTCGCCGCCTCCATTGGCTTCCGGTGGCCAGGCGCATTGAATTCAGGGTTCTGTGTATCTCTTTCAAGGCCTTGAAATTGGCCACCCCGCCTATTTTGGCTAATCTCCTCTCACCGTATGTTCCTGCACGTTCCCTCCGGTCAGAGGGTCAACATTTGGTAGTGGTCCCCCGGATCCGTAGAAAGCGGGCTGGTGGTCGCTCTTTTCACTATAGAGCTGCCGCACTCTGGAACACACTACCTGTGCAGATTCGTGGCTTAGAGAACTACCTGGAATTTAGGAAGGCCATAAAGTCTCTGCTCTTCCCCACTAACTAGCTGGTGTCACTCTGCAATCTGTCAGCCTTTCCTTCAGCGCCGGGACACCCTTTTACTGGGCCAGCTGTTGCGCTATATAAAACACCCTAACATAACATAACATGGGGTTTCCCTGTGCTTTTAGCATCAGATAGAGTTTCTCTCATCTCAGGTGATTCAAAACAGCCACGTCTTTAGTTGTCTTTGAGAATTGGGCATGGCAGGAATTCTGGCAGAGTGTTCCAAAGCTTAGGACCGAGGAATGTAAAAGAGCAACCCCCTATATGAGTAAGTTTGACCTAAGGAATAGTGCACAGTGAAAGGTGGCTGAAACATAAATAGCGAGTGGGCTGGTGCAGTTTAATCAGACCATTGATGTGGTGGGGGCAATTACTGCCCTTGTTTTGTAGACATAACACAGAGCCTTGAATTTAAAGTGCTTTTCAACCCCTAGACAATGGAGCTTGCGACAAAGGGATGAAATGGAGGCATGTTTTTGGCATCCTGCACCACCTGCTTGCATATCCTGAGGCTTTATCAGCCCCAATATAAAGCATAGTCCAGGCGAGATAGAATAAGAACCTAGATAACAGTTCTTTGGGTAGACATGGGGAACATCCAGATACATTTCAGTATCCATTTCAAAGTGGCAAAGCAAGTTCCACATACCTTTGCCGCCTGCAGCTTCATGGAGAGCTTATTGTCTAAAAGGTAGCCTAAGTTCTTGACTTTGGAAGTGGGGGTAGGGGTATCAGCCAGCGCCGCTGGCCAGTGCTGTAGTCCCCAGAGACTCAAGTTCTTTCCAAGGATCAGCACCTCCATTTTTTCACCATTCAGATTCTGCGAGTTGTTATTCATCCATGTGGCTACTTGAGCCAGACAGGAGTTCAAAGACACGGAGCTGTGGTCCTGAGCTGCTGACAATGCGAAGTTGATTTGTGTATCATCAGAATAAGAAAAAAGGGTGAGATCACTGTGCTCCACCAAGGGACGCACATAGATATTAAAATGTGCTGGGCTAAGAGCTGATCTCTGAGGGATCCTTTAGGTCAGAGCTCGGCCCATGAATGAAGCACTGCCTGATATAACCTGAAAGGTATGACCCTTCGGAAAGGAGGACAGCCAACCCAGGACCTTACCCTGCATCCCCAATTGTGTCAGTCTCCCAATGAGCATGTCATAGGACACTGTATCAAAGGCAGCAATAAGATCGAGTAGAATCGGCGCTGCCATCTCGCCCTCATATAGGAGCTGGCTGAGGTGTTATGTGACTCCCAGGATGGTGGACTCCGTGCTGTGTCCTGCCTGGAATTGTCTTTGGAGGTCGTGTAGAAAATTTGAGCCTCCACAAAAGTAGAGAGTTGTCTACCAACATGCTTTTCTAGAATTTTGGACAGAATAGGAAGCATGGAGATGGGTCTATAATTAGACCAATTGACAGGGTCCTAATTAGGTTTCCTTAGAAGAGGAAGAACCTGGGCATGCATCCAATCATGAGGAATGAAGTCCTCCTGCAACTAACAATTAGTAACTTTTACCAGAGGAAGCATGATATCCGATCTAAAAGACCAAGGGGCAGATTTATGAGGCCCTTGCGCGACATTTACGCCGCTGTTGCGTCACGCAAGGCGGCGTAAACGTGGCGCATCCCGACGAACGATTTACAACGTGACGCATCTAGGCAGATGCGTCACGTTGTAAAGCCCTGCGCCGCTTGTGGGCGTTCTGGCACAGGGTAGGCGTTCCGGGGCAGGTGCGCCTCGCAAAAGTGGCTGAGTGAAATCTATGAAGCAGGCGTAGGTCTTGACGCAGCATTGTTAAAATGGGGCACCCCCGAGCCTTGCTGGAGCAACGCAACTCCAGCAATGCGCCACATTTCCGGCACAGATGCGTCACGCATCTGTGTCGTTTTTGCACCATGGTGCGCCGCATTATAAATGTGGCGCACCATGGCTGGCGGAGCTGTGGCGCACTGTGGCGCATGTTAACTGGCGCATCCCTGGGGATGCGCCAGGTTAACATAAATCTGCCCCCAAGTTTGGTAGGAGGAAGGGGGGTCCCTGCTAGTGCCAGATCCTATAGATTGTATCAAGGACACAGATAAAGAGAGGTCCAAAGTGTCCCACACGTGTAATGTCTGGCTGATGGAGATGAGTTAAACAAAAACAAAACATCAACATCAGGGAGCAATAAAGCGGTATCAATCAAAGAAAGATCTCTTCCTCTCAGCAGAGATTGCTGAATATCCTACCCTTTACTCACGAAGAAAATTGCCAATTCCTAACATTGAGCCTGAGATAGTAGAGGTGTTAGAGAGTAGGCACTAGTTTCCAGTCACCTAGCAGCATAAAAGAAGAGAACCATTGCCTAGAGTAAGTGCTCCTAACATATAGTTGTGATGTCTTTTGATTTTGCTTTGTTACAAGGGTACTACCTGTGTGCAGTTATAATCCCTTAATTGATGAATAAACTTTACTGGGGCGTTTTGCTTCTACAGAATTCAGGAGCAGTAGAGCCTGCACAAAATGGGCCAAGGCTCTAAAATGTCATCTGATATCAGCATTTCAGGATGCTATGTCTCATCTGTGTCTACCAGTTAGTAGTAACATGTCAGAATATCATATATTGAAAAATTGTCTGATATAAATATAATGTCCTAAATATCATTACAAAAATATTGTCCATTTGGGGGTCAGTTTTCTATTATTAACTCCAATGGTTCAATGGTTTTGTAAATTATATTTAGGAAAAATTATTATGTCAAAGATATTCGGACAATTATATGCTTGTACCACACACCAGTGGGTTAGATACAAAAACTTTCCTGGGCATTAACTTGCAGGTACGCCTAAAAAAATACAGTGATTGCATCTTAGGACTTAAGGACTGGTTTAGAGTTTGTCAGGCAGGGTACTTCATCCCAAAGGTGATGGAGCACCCTGTCTGCCAAACCCTAGGTCTGCCCACCGTATTTAAAGGCAGATGGACCTTAACTTTTCTGTCAATGGACCCACTGTTAGAGTGAAAGCCATCAACGGTGTGACAACACTTACTGAGTAGTTATATCACTATGCGCATCATTACAATACCGGTCGGACTCTTGTCCGACTGGCACCTTAGAAGAAGAGGGATCCCCTGACAAGGAGTTGACGGTCCCCCTGCCCTTATTACAATGCAACCACCTTCACGGCGGTCGCAAAGTGAATATTTTCTATTGTGGCTTGAAATACAATAGTGCAATAGAAAATATACACTTGTAAAAATTCCTTGCACCGTTTTCAGGCACCATGTGGTGGCTGCTACATGGTGCAGGGATGTTAAGGAGGGCACCATAGGCCCTCCCCAACCCCATCGTGGAGGGCCAGAGGGTAGGGGGCCCGATAGGGGCTCCTAAATTTACTTTCTGCCTGCCTTTTCATAGTGGGTGAACTGCAATGAAAGAGCAGGTGGAAAGGGACATTGTAATCCATACGGTGATGCCTGAAAAGGCACCGCCCCTATTGTAGGGATTACTGACCCTCTGATGGTCCAAAGGGCTCATTGAGCCTGTCGGAAAGTGTTGGACTGTCCCTCCACCTGTTGTAATCCATACCGTGATGCCTGAAAAGGCACCTCCCGTATTGTAAGGATTACTGACCCTCCGATGGTCCAAAGGGCTCCTTGAGCCCGTCGGAAAGTGCCGGACTGTCCCTCCGCCTGCTGCCTGCGACCGCATGCATTCTAATGTGTCTGTCGGACTGCGTCAGCAGATGGCAGTCTGACCTCATTTGAGGAGCCATCAGATGCTTTCAGACCACCATCAGAATGACCCCCAAAATGTTTGCATAACAATGTTTTGGACTTCAAAAGGGCTAATAGCAATATTTTTCTCTCAATGCACCCTTACTGCTCCACTGCGTGAAAGCTTTCTCTCTAACACCGAACAGACACTACAAAGGAAACAGCACATACTTTTTTTCACACATAAAACAGGTGCAGCATGTGCAGCAGCAATGCAAGTTCACTTCACAGACAAAACAGGTATGCATGAGTAGACGAAAGCCAAAAATTAATGATGTGGACTCCTCTGGTGTCCACCTTTTACATTCAGATATATACTGGAGGGAGAATAGGAGGAAGGGCCGGTTCAGAATGTTGGAACAAAGTCCTGTTGCTCTGGTCGCTTTCATCCTCCAGAACAAGAGCTGATTCTAGGAAATAGTTCAGTGGCTAATGTGCCTTTTACAAACGTCTATAAACGTTTCAGCTTTGCTGGGAAATTAAAATGTCTTATTCTTCGGATGTTAATAATATCAATGACGTTTAATTTGATTGCAATATTTGGTGTATAAATTAGGTCGTAGTTTGTGCTATATTATAGGTAATTTTCAGTTAACTTCAGCATACTTACCTGTATTAGTCATTTAATACTATTGACAATCCGTGCATATAAAGGACAGGTATTTAAACACATAAACACTCTCTCATTCTGGCCCTCCACCTCTCTCTTGGACAAGTTCATAAATAAGGTTAACTGCTAATTCAAACATCTGAGGTTACTCAGTCACATTCATGTGGACTGCAATTACAGAGAAGGCATGGGGAGGACGTTTTTGTTTGACTGATCTGTGCTTATTTTAAATTTGAGAGCAAAGCCTAGAATGAAGTGCAATGAGCTGCACCGTACACTTATAGAAGGTTTCTTCTTGTAGATCTTACACCCCTGCCCCTTCCTATGACCTGGCCCTGAGCACCAGAGGAGGGAGGCTCACCCCAAAGTCGATATGACCTGCATGCACCAGTTTACCGGCTCGCAGAGGCGGACTGGCAATAAAAATCCTCTTGCAGACGCCATGTGGGTCAGGGGCATAAAAGCCTTCAATTGCCTCAATGTATGTAGTGGTAGTGTCTTTTTGAATCTCCTGCCTAGCCAGGGGCTCTTTTACCATAGACAAGAGAATTAAGCAATATCTCATTAGCTTATCCAAAGGCTATGGGCCTTATTTAAAGTGTGGCTGAGGGTATACTCCACCAAACCGTGACAGATGTTCCATCCACTGTATAACAAATGCCTTAGACTATAATGCACTTGCACAACACCAACTGGTCACAGTCTTGTTCACAACACAAGGTGTATGCCAGGAACCTAGAACCTATACAGCAGTTGTGTTGTAATTTAGCAGCGAACGGAGTTAGGATTTAGCTGAAGCCATCTTGGATTTGCCAGCCATTTTGAATGCCATGTGCTACCTTGTGCTCACCATATGTTCTGTCCTACCTTTCTGTTGTGTACCCTTGTATTCTGCCTAGTGACAAGGTATATTTAGCCTCTTCTGCTTTGCACATGCTCAGTTGAGCTTACAGCTGTCTATGCAGCTGTTATAGTCTGTAACTGTCAGGATGTGTTTACTAGAATTAGCAACTGCTAGCTCCTCCCACTTGTTGATTGTAAGTTTTCTGTAAGACCTTATATGTACCTAAAACCTTCTTTGTGCACTTGTACCGCCTTCTTTTGAGCCCCTATGTGGGTATAAAAGGACCATGCTCCTTATGGATTCCTCTTACTTACTACCTACCTCTCCAAAACCTCTCCCTCCCCTCAAAATACTATTGTTACCCACCAACATCCATCTGATGATGTTCATAAGCCGCCATGATTTTGCTTATTTATCTTTTTCCTTCGATTTATAAAGTTTTATGCTTATTTATTACTCGCTGTCAATTGTATACATTTTATTTAAGTTTTAATATCTGCATACAATGGTATATTTTATGAAATGTTCATACTTCACTTCCCTTTTTGTTTTATTTCCTTTTCCCCCCTTGTTTTCCTTTTCCATGACTTAGATATAGGTGTTTATTGATTCCGTTTTATTATGCCTTCTCAATTTTATTTTTGTATCTCATATACCTTTCATTGATTGAGTGTATTACATTCTGTATTCTATGCTATGTTTTGGTTTCAATAAACTTGAACTTAAAAAAAAAGGACCATGCTCCTTCAGTTCAGTGTGCTACTTCATATATTACCGAAGGGTGTTGTGTGAATGTAGTTCCACCTCATGAGGTTTAATAAATATTGTATTTTATATTCCAGTTTCCGTGCCAACTTCTATCCTATTGGTCTAAGGACTTTGTGCACAGAAGGGCGAACCCCTAGAACTGGTAGGCCTAGCTGAGGCTAACCACGACAGTTGTATTCTGCATGAACTGTTATTGGCACCACAGTCCACCCATGCCCACACCCCTGCAGCAATAATCTGCAAATCAGATCACAGAAGGGAAGAAGTGTTCAAGGGTTGGAAATTGGATGCAAAATCCTATACAAATCACAATCATTTCCTCCAATGTGCTGCCAAAGTTAAGTGAAGGAGCCTGCACTTGGTGCTTAGGAGAAGAATCCGGTAGAAACTAGGGATAAGGTAATTTATTAGTACAGAGTGCTTTATTCACAACTGATTTTATGTTGATTAGACAAACCTTTATGGTTAACCATGAAAGTCATTGTTTTAACTGTTGTGAATGCACATTTCAGCACTGCGGGACTTAGTTCGGGATAGGTGGTTATGTAAAACTACCGTTTGGAAGCAAAAGTGGCAAACTATTGTCAGCAGAAATATGACCATTGGTATTTCTGCAACAATATCACAAAATGACAGCAGGCATTACATGGTGACAAGTTTTGCCGGTATTAACCCCTCCCCCCCCCAAACTTATCAAAAAGCTCCTTCCTGGAAAGTTCAGAAAAAGGGTTGGGGGTGCCAAATGGCAAAATCTCATGCATTTTCGCTAGACTTTTTTTAACAGCTCTACCGCAAAAATTACTGAACAGAATTACACTAGATTTGTCAGGAAGCTGAATCTTGGTCCAGAAAGCGTGCTTTTTGTGATATGGTGTAAAGCCTTTAGGCTCAGATTTTTAAAAAAGTTTAAGACTCAAAATATTTGTATATCTGGACAATTGGGTTCGAAGGACTCTCGTGAGAGTCCCTCAAACCCAATTAAAAAAATGAACTTTCTGATTGGCCTAAGGGGCTTTTTTCTCTTGGGCCAGGAACCCAAGGATGTGAGCACTCCAATTGGCTGCCTGCAACATGAGAAAACATGTTGTAGGCCACCATTACAGGACTCATGGACTTAGCTCCCTGTCTGAGTTTGATTAAGCAAAAAGATATAAGGTGCCATTGTAGGGATACCCTGCTCCCCTAGCCATTATATAAGGGGATCCCAAATGTGTTGCCGCGATCTTGAGGGACTCCCACAGGCCTCCCTTATCATTGCAGCATTAAAAATAACGGAACACCGGCTGCCATTTTCTATTTTATGAATTTGAAACCCAGGGTGGGCCAGAGCGCCGGGTTCATTACTATTAAATATTTGGGGATAGGAGCATGATTGGGGCCTCCCTCCCCAAGTTACTGTTGGGACCCAGGGACCCCGTCACCTTTAATATTCCATTTTAAATACTGAAAAATGTAAAAGAAAGACTAAGAGGCATACCGTTTTTAAAAAAATAGGACCACCATTTCTCTGAGTCTTTCTTTTGACATGATTTAACCTACAAAATGTAATCATAAAAACAACCACTAGAGGCCTTGCACTCCAGTTGAAGAACATAGAGCTTAGAACAGGAGTGTTTTAAAAATATGTGGTAATCTCTTCTAGTGTAATGTTATTAATGAGCTAGGAGACAGTTTTTTTAATGTTGCTGGGGGACTGCTGTAATTCCTGCAGCCTCACAGAACATTAAAAAAAGGCTTTGTGGTACCCCTCCCTGCTCTAGGGTCACTACCAAGCTTATAAAAATATAAACAAATAAGTCCTTGAAGGGCATTATGAGGTACTCCTATAAAAGAGAAGAAAATGTTAAATGAGCGGCTCATGCCACTAACTTAATATTAATTTTGGTGCCCACCCGAGACACCCTTATTTGTTAAATTATTGGGAAGGGGGTGAGCAGCCCCCCTCCTCAAGCATTTATGGCCCCGGGGGGACCCTCTTCCCTTTAGCCTTACTTTTTAACTAATAATAGTAGGTGTGCTGCCCCCTTCATGAGCCTCTGGGACACCATCCCCAGGGCCTTTATTTTTTAATGAGGGAAAGGGTGTGAGCCACCCCCTTCCCTGATTCACTTCAAGACACAGTAACCCAATCTCCCGAGGTGTTTCTTTGTTTTAAAGTGAGGGGTTATGCAGCCTCCTCTGACCCTAGTCAATAGTAGCCACGGGGACCCTATCCCCTGGGGCATTGGGTATTTGCCCCTTTGCCCAACCAGTTTACCCACATCACATTATGTGTGGGGCATGCTCCCCCCGCTAGCACCCAGCCATCCTAAATAAAGCAAACCAGTCTCTTATTCTTTCTTTTGAAACAGTTTAACCACCCAAATGCAATCATAAAAATAACCATAAGAAGGCCTTGCACTCCAGCTGAAGAGCATGTAGCTCCAGCTAGGAGCGCTTTAAAAAATATGGTAAGCTCTCCTGAGGTCATGTTTTCAATGTTTCAGGAGACTGCAGCACTCCCTGCATCTGTAATGGCTGGATTTTCTGAGTAGGTGGGATCAGCCCCCAGGGGCCCCTCCAACCCAGCCAGAACGTACTCACCTTCCCTCCTCAGGACCACCTATCCAGGCACCTGGTACCTACCTGAGGATGGGGAACTCACAATATACAAGCTCATATTATTAAAAACACCACTAAATCTATAGGGATACTAAGAATACTCACTGATTACTAGGGATATCCATACCCTACACCACACTTATTCACATCAGTTGGTCTCGCGGCCACCCTGACCCAGACCGTTCTACCCTAGGGCAGATATGACACACAATCCGGTGCGTCTACACACGGGCCTGCAGAACCCAATGCTCCCTTTTCCAAACTGTTCGCAATCCTGCGAAACTACACACTAGTTCGACCACCTAGTGCTCTCATTTACTGAAGCCACAATCCAGTGGGTATCCACACTGGTCTCATACTCAGTGCTCTCATTAACGCCGCATATCAACGACGACCACATTCCTATGAACACCTATACATATATATATATATTGGGAAGTCTCTTCACTAAGGGTCTGCTACTACAATAATATTATGGGATGGTGTACTAACTTAGTCCCTTGGTTGCAAGTCTCCTCTCTCCCTCACTATTACTTACCTGATCAGGGGTAGCATCTGTTCAAACAGTAATACTTACCAGGAGTGATTAACCTCACTGTATGGGGATAAAGATATACACACTATGTGACTGAGTTATTTCTTGATTTAAGCGCTCCTACCCCCCTTTTTGATCCATCAGTGGCTCAACAGCAACTGGCTTGAAGCCAGGATAACTTTATCATAAAAGAACTCATGCACACTAATTCACTAATTAATGGGGTCATTTATTTAATCAATAATAAAACATACATATACAGAACTATGGGGGGGGGGGTCTCTATAACTAGCAGTAACTTTAACACACCGTTGAAAGAGAAGGATTAAACATAACAGGAACACTCCGCTGAAAGGGAAAAGATTAGACATAAAGTGTAAGTGTAACTAATTCAGACTACCTCACCTATTAGAAGGAAGATTTCTCTCTCTGCCTCTGGTGGGATTAGGGCTCTCTCTCTGCCTCTGGTGGGATTAGGGCTCTCTCTGTCTCTCCCTCCTTCACCACATCACCACGCCTCTGGTTCAGTTGCTCCAGCTGACAGCCTTCTTTGATGCCCTCTGCACTGCTTTCTCTCTCCTCATCTTCAGCAATCGTCTGCCTTCTTTCTCCATTCAAGAACTGCACTCTATTTTGCAGCTCCAGCAGACATCCTCTCTCTCTCTGCAAGCTGTTCTGAGCTCCAAGCTGTTCTGAGCTCCCAGCAGTTCTGTGCTCCAAGCTGTTCTGAGCACCACGCTGAACTGCACACCACGCTGGACTGACCTCCAAACTGAACTGAACACCAAACTGAACTGAACTGACCTGACCACTCCTCCTCTCCTGTAGCTCACTAATATGGAAGCTTGTCCTTTCATGGAAAGTTACGGCCAGTAACCTGCCGCCCACCAAACTCTTGTACCTCCCCGTACCAAGGACACGTTCCCAGCTGGCCAGCCTGAAGTTGTGTCTTCGGAGTGGAGAAAAATACATTCCTTCGATAAGGGCCAGCCTGAACCGGTTCTCTCCAAGCGAACAACAGCCTTAACTATAAACTTTGCCTTTGCCCTGAAAAGCCTCTCAGCTTCATCAAGATGGAGTCCCTCTAGCTCTAGGCCTGTAGGCCTGAAAGGGGTGAAATGCTCCTTAGCTCTGTCAGAATATCTACATAAACCATACCAATATGTCTAATATGTCAAAGCCAATAGGCAATAGACAGGTTAAAGTCAAGAATAAAGGCATATTAAGCAGCTATCCTCTTATAGGTCTGGAAAAAGGGCTTAAAAGGGCCAACACAGGCTAAGAATACCTATACTAGATGCGAGCAAGATTAATGATCTATATCACTGCTAAATAAAGCCAAAAACTCTGCCATAACATTCCACCCTTAGATCCTTATCTTGCGAGCATCAATAAACAACAACAACCATCAAAACAAACATCAACATAATCTATCCAACATAGGCTAAGAATACCTATCCTAGATGTGAGCAAGATTAATGATCTATATCACTGCTAAATACAGCCCAAAAACTCTGCCATCCACCCTTAGATCCTTATCTTGCGAACATCTTATAAACAATAACATCCAGATAAACAAACATCAACACAATCTATCAACAAATCAAAACCTAAAAAACTCCCTAAACACAATGACAACTCAAGGAAATTCCACCTGAAACTCAATTATAGGCAATAGAAACCTAAAAACAAATCAAAGCACCCTTGACTTGAATGCTGAAACATATCTGATAACAACAGAAACTAACCAAAGCATCCTCAAACTAAATGTGCCTCAACTCCTAATGATAACTGGTGAAATCTAGTGATGTAGAGACTTATGTGTTGAATGAAAACAGCAAGGGACGTAAATGGGGCCTACTTCGGACAACTTAAGCCTAAATGCGGCCTACCTACTATTGTCAACTTAAGAACTAAATGTGTTACAACTCCTAATGAGAAAACAAGAAAGGGCCTAAATGAGCCCTACCTACTTTAGTTAACCTAAGCTAACATTTTGGTGAAATCTGAGAAGTAGACATGATAAACTGTGTCAAGGTTTGGGCAAACATTAATACATAATCATACTAAAAGACACACCACCCAGAACAATCCAAATTTTAAGGTAACCACCCTTTGATCAATCAAGGTGAAAATGTAAGAACAGTAAAAAAAAAAAAAACAACCCCATTTCTACAAGATAGCTGGTGTAACATCAAGCTTTTAAATCACACTGTGGAACACATGTGGGCACCACCATTCAAAAAAAAAGTCCTTCATTGGCAAAAACTGTTTTGAAGAAAACAGAAAAACTATAATAGGTGACATATTTTTTGCTTTAAAAGTGGGGCCTGCTTGTCCAAGGGATTATTCATCAAATCCTTTTAAAATTCTGTAACAAATAAAACAAGGTTGTGGGTTTTATTTTTTTTAAGTGGGGCCTGCTCGTAGTGATGTCAACAAAAAATGCAGGCCAAGCAATTATGTCCAAATTCTTCAGTGTAGGCCACCACCCTGCATCCTCGGTATCCGGACACTTCCTCCAATGCGGCCATCCATCACCCGGTCTGGTCTGGTCTGGTCTGGTTCCATCATCCAAAAATAATAAACTAAAATAAAAACATGAAAGTAAAAAGCTAAAACAAAAAAAGAAGTGGAAGGGGGAGGGACCCACGCACAACCACAACTTCAGCAATCCTAGGAACAAGAGAACAAGTATCATTAATCTTGCAAAATAAAATTTTCCATTTAAAAAGCACCCCGGGTGCCTTTCATTATTGAAAAGAAAATATCCTAATTAATTAAAAACATTCAAAATTTAACTTTTAATAACATTAGCAGGGCCTAACATACCCTAATCCTTACTAAGCCAGCCTCTCCCTTCAGAGCAGGAGCCACGCTACAGTATGAAGCTACTTGAACTGCAATATGATGAGCCTTCTCTAAACCAGCCCCTCCCTTAAATAAACAAGCCATCCGCGGAAGAAAATTGGATTGTAGCCAATCATAACGAACAGGGACATGATCGAAACTTGCAGAATGAAGGAAAAAAACTCGTCTGCACAAACCAGCTGGTCTGCCAAGGTCGAAAAACAAATTTCTCATGCCTGATCTGTGCTAACCAACGAAAGCTAGCATTTTTTAAAAAAAACAATTCTGTTACAGTGTACTGCCAATTAAAAAAGCACCAGTTTTTAAAAAGACTTTTGTCCAACTAATTCAGCTAAAGGCAAGACACTTAAAATATGGGCACTTATTTAGAAAGGGGCAACTACCTTTTGCACACAAGATTATACATTCTGCATTTGAGAAAAAAACGAATTACATTTTAATTTACATTTGGGAAAATAATAATGTTACATTTTAACATTTTTTCTCTTTCAAAGGCACATGGTTGCCTTCCACTAATTAAAAGCACATGTTACCATGCACTGTCGGGCAAGATTGATTATACTCAACCTGTAATCATTGCAACCAGCACATTCCTGTCTAGATGGAAAACCCTCAAAGAAATAATTAATGAAAACAGCCCGTAGCATGCATTCTAACGGGCCATCTTTTTAACATTTCACTCATTTTAAAAGAACACAGCTCTCTCTGTAATCCGACTGGTTGATTTATAACCACATCAGTTCCAAGGCAAACCCACACAAAAATTCGTAGACGCATTTCAAAAGGAATGTGAAATGAACAGAACCCTTCGCAAAGCACAAGATGGTACCTTTCCATCAAGAAACTGACAAAACACATAGGCAGACCAAGGAATCAAAAAAAGTCAAAATCAAACCATCAAATAATCCACTGACTTTTATAGTTAGGTCAGATAACCATGCATGTTGACAGCATGTAAAAAATAAAGACTGCCATCTCAACTCAAGATATTAACCCTTTGGCAGCTCAAGCAGAATCATTTCCCAACGACTGCAGATACATGGGAAAATCATTAGCACATTTCTTCACGTTTACAGATGACACGTACACATATTTTCAAAAACGTTATCCCCAAGCACCCAAGAGAGATCCAGCTCTCTCCTGCCAAACGTAATGATAACATGCCCTGTCCAAGCCATGACCACATGGCGCTATTCACAAGCCATATTTACAAGACAAGCCTTTCACAAACAACATTTCCAAGGCGCAATGCACAAGGAACACAGCAGATCAACATGAGAACATGCACCTCACAAGTCACAATAATATGGCGCTATTCACAAGCCATATTTACAAGGAGCTATATTCAAAGAACTTCACAGATCATAATACAATGAACATATTTCACATTGCACAGCATAAGCAGATGCAGCAAGCAATTTAATGGGCAATTTAAAAGCATTTTTTACACACATTTATACAATTGGACCATCACATAGATGTAACTGGCTTCCTCATGTAATGCCATCCTTCAACTCTGACAGTTTAAACACCAAGATGAAAACCATTCCTTCCACCCTGAATAAACCAAATGCCATGATGTAATGCAATCTCCTCACGCTGCAACTGTTCAAGCCCTTATGTCTAACAAGCTACATAAACTGCAACATTACGCCAGATGGAACCAGCGTTCAGGGCACTCCCTCAGAACACATGGGAAACTCTCTAAGCACATGGCCAGATCACACAGGATTCGTAAGATGACGACTACGCCAGATGTAATGTCTGGCGCTCAGGGCACTCCCACACAACACATGGGAAACAATCTAAGCACATGGCCAGGCACACAGGATTCGTAAGCAGCCGACTACGCCAGATGTAATGGCTGGATTTTCTGAGTAGGTGGGATCAGCCCCCAGGGGCCCCTCCAACCCAGCCAGAACGTACTCACCTTCCCTCCTCAGGACCACCTATCCAGGCACCTGGTACCTACCTGAGGATGGGGAACTCGCAATATACAAGCTCATATTATTAAAAACACCACTAAATCTATAGGGATACTAAGAATACTCACTGATTACTAGGGATATCCATACCCTACACCACACTTATTCACATCAGTTGGTCTCGCGGCCACCCTGACCCAGACCGTTCTACCCTAGGGCAGATATGACACACAATCCGGTGCGTCTACACACGGGCCTGCAGAACCCAATGCTCCCTTTTCCAAACTGTTCGCAATCCTGCGAAACTACACACTAGTTCGACCACCTAGTGCTCTCATTTACTCAAGCCACAATCCAGTGGGTATCCACACTGGTCTCATACTCAGTGCTCTCATTAACGCCGCAAATCAACGACGACCACATTCCTATGAACACCTATACATATATATATATATTGGGAAGTCTCTTCACTAAGGGTCTGCTACTACAATAATATTATGGGATGGTGTACTAACTTAGTCCCTTGGTTGCAAGTCTCCTCTCTCCCTCACTATTACTTACCTGATCAGGGGTAGCATCTGTTCAAACAGTAATACTTACCAGGAGTGATTAACCTCACTGTATGGGGATAAAGATATACACACTATGTGACTGAGTTATTTCTTGATTTAAGCGCTCCTACCCCCCTTTTTGATCCATCAGTGGCTCAACAGCAACTGGCTTGAAGCCAGGATAACTTTATCATAAAAGAACTCATGCACACTAATTCACTAATTAATGGGGTCATTTATTTAATCAATAATAAAACATACATATACAGAACTATGGGGGGGGGTCTCTATAACTAGCAGTAACTTTAACACACCGTTGAAAGAGAAGGATTAAACATAACAGGAACACTCCGCTGAAAGGGAAAAGATTAGACATAAAGTGTAAGTGTAACTAATTCAGACTACCTCACCTATTAGAAGGAAGATTTCTCTCTCTGCCTCTGGTGGGATTAGGGCTCTCTCTCTGCCTCTGGTGGGATTAGGGCTCTCTCTGTCTCTCCCTCCTTCACCACATCACCACGCCTCTGGTTCAGTTGCTCCAGCTGACAGCCTTCTTTGATGCTCTCTGCACTGCTTTCTCTCTCCTCATCTTCAGCAATCGTCTGCCTTCTTTCTCCATTCAAGAACTGCACTCTATTTTGCAGCTCCAGCAGACATCCTCTCTCTCTCTGCAAGCTGTTCTGAGCTCCAAGCTGTTCTGAGCTCCCAGCAGTTCTGTGCTCAAAGCTGTTCTGAGCACCACGCTGAACTGCACACCACGCTGGACTGACCTCCAAACTGAACTGAACACCAAACTGAACTGAACTGACCTGACCACTCCTCCTCTCCTGTAGCTCACTAATATGGAAGCTTGTCCTTTCATGGAAAGTTACGGCCAGTAACCTGCCGCCCACCAAATTCTTGTACCTCCCCGTACCAAGGACACGTTCCCAGCTGGCCAGCCTGAAGTTGTGTCTTCGGAGTGGAGAAAAATACATTCCTTCGATAAGGGCCAGCCTGAACCGGTTCTCTCCAAGCGAACAACAGCCTTAACTATAAACTTTGCCTTTGCCCTGAAAAGCCTCTCAGCTTCATCAAGATGGAGTCCCTCTAGCTCTAGGCCTGTAGGCCTGAAAGGGGTGAAATGCTCCTTAGCTCTGTCAGAATATCTACATA
The DNA here is from genome assembly GCF_964263255.1 of Lissotriton vulgaris. Lineage (NCBI taxonomy): Eukaryota > Metazoa > Chordata > Amphibia > Caudata > Salamandridae > Lissotriton > Lissotriton vulgaris. Next base: position 1,514,144,365 of record NC_141687.1, on the reverse strand, counting down.
AACCATACCAATATGTCTAATATGTCAAAGCCAATAGGCAGGTTAAAGTCAAGAATAAAGGCATATTAAGCAGCTATCCTCTTATAGGTCTGGAAAAAGGGCTTAAAAGGGCCAACACAGGCTAAGAATACCTATACTAGATGCGAGCAAGATTAATGATCTATATCACTGCTAAATAAAGCCAAAAACTCTGCCATAACATTCCACCCTTAGATCCTTATCTTGCGAGCATCAATAAACAACAACAACCATCAAAACAAACATCAACATAATCTATCCAACATAGGCTAAGAATACCTATCCTAGATGTGAGCAAGATTAATGATCTATATCACTGCTAAATAGAGCCCAAAAACTCTGCCATCCACCCTTAGATCCTTATCTTGCGAACATCTTATAAACAATAACATCCAGATAAACAAACATCAACACAATCTATCAACAAATCAAAACCTAAAAAACTCCCTAAACACAATGACAACTCAAGGAAATTCCACCTGAAACTCAATTATAGGCAATAGAAACCTAAAAACAAATCAAAGCACCCTTGACTTGAATGCTGAAACATATCTGATAACAACAGAAACTAACCAAAGCATCCTCAAACTAAATGTGCCTCAACTCCTAATGATAACTGGTGAAATCTAGTGATGTAGAGACTTATGTGTTGAATGAAAACAGCAAGGGACGTAAATGGGGCCTACTTCGGACAACTTAAGCCTAAATGAGGCCTACCTACTATTGTCAACTTAAGAACTAAATGTGTTACAACTCCTAATGAGAAAACAAGAAAGGGCCTAAATGAGCCCTACCTACTTTAGTTAACCTAAGCTAACATTTTGGTGAAATCTGAGAAGTAGACATGATAAACTGTGTCAAGGTTTGGGCAAACATTAATACATAATCATACTAAAAGACACACCACCCAGAACAATCCAAATTTTAAGGTAACCACCCTTTGATCAATCAAGGTGAAAATGTAAGAACAGTAAAAAAAAAAAAAACAACCCCATTTCTACAAGATAGCTGGTGTAACATCAAGCTTTTAAATCACACTGTGGAACACATGTGGGCACCACCATTCAAAAAAAAAGTCCTTCATTGGCAAAAACTGTTTTGAAGAAAACAGAAAAACTATAATAGGTGACATATTTTTTGCTTTAAAAGTGGGGCCTGCTTGTCCAAGGGATTATTCATCAAATCCTTTTAAAATTCTGTAACAAATAAAACAAGGTTGTGGGTTTTATTTTTTTTAAGTGGGGCCTGCTCGTAGTGATGTCAACAAAAAATGCAGGCCAAGCAATTATGTCCAAATTCTTCAGTGTAGGCCACCACCCTGCATCCTCGGTATCCGGACACTTCCTCCAATGCGGCCATCCATCACCCGGTCTGGTCTGGTCTGGTTCCATCATCCAAAAATAATAAACTAAAATAAAAACATGAAAGTAAAAAGCTAAAACAAAAAAAGAAGTGGAAGGGGGAGGGACCCACGCACAACCACAACTTCAGCAATCCTAGGAACAAGAGAACAAGTATCATTAATCTTGCAAAATAAAATTTTCCATTTAAAAAGCACCCCGGGTGCCTTTCATTATTGAAAAGAAAATATCCTAATTAATTAAAAACATTCAAAATTTAACTTTTAATAACATTAGCAGGGCCTAACATACCCTAATCCTTACTAAGCCAGCCTCTCCCTTCAGAGCAGGAGCCACGCTACAGTATGAAGCTACTTGAACTGCAATATGATGAGCCTTCTCTAAACCAGCCCCTCCCTTAAATAAACAAGCCATCCGCGGAAGAAAATTGGATTGTAGCCAATCATAACGAACAGGGACATGATCGAAACTTGCAGAATGAAGGAAAAAAACTCGTCTGCACAAACCAGCTGGTCTGCCAAGGTCGAAAAACAAATTTCTCATGCCTGATCTGTGCTAACCAACGAAAGCTAGCATTTTTTAAAAAAAACAATTCTGTTACAGTGTACTGCCAATTAAAAAAGCACCAGTTTTTAAAAAGACTTTTGTCCAACTAATTCAGCTAAAGGCAAGACACTTAAAATATGGGCACTTATTTAGAAAGGGGCAACTACCTTTTGCACACAAGATTATACATTCTGCATTTGAGAAAAAAACGAATTACATTTTAATTTACATTTGGGAAAATAATAATGTTACATTTTAACATTTTTTCTCTTTCAAAGGCACATGGTTGCCTTCCACTAATTAAAAGCACATGTTACCATGCACTGTCGGGCAAGATTGATTATACTCAACCTGTAATCATTGCAACCAGCACATTCCTGTCTAGATGGAAAACCCTCAAAGAAATAATTAATGAAAACAGCCCGTAGCATGCATTCTAACGGGCCATCTTTTTAACATTTCACTCATTTTAAAAGAACACAGCTCTCTCTGTAATCCGACTGGTTGATTTATAACCACATCAGTTCCAAGGCAAACCCACACAAAAATTCGTAGACGCATTTCAAAAGGAATGTGAAATGAACAGAACCCTTCGCAAAGCACAAGATGGTACCTTTCCATCAAGAAACTGACAAAACACATAGGCAGACCAAGGAATCAAAAAAAGTCAAAATCAAACCATCAAATAATCCACTGACTTTTATAGTCAGGTCAGATAACCATGCATGTTGACAGCATGTAAAAAATAAAGACTGCCATCTCAACTCAAGATATTAACCCTTTGGCAGCTCAAGCAGAATCATTTCCCAACGACTGCAGATACATGGGAAAATCATTAGCACATTTCTTCACGTTTACAGATGACACGTACACATATTTTCAAAAACGTTATCCCCAAGCACCCAAGAGAGATCCAGCTCTCTCCTGCCAAACGTAATGATAACATGCCCTGTCCAAGCCATGACCACATGGCGCTATTCACAAGCCATATTTACAAGACAAGCCTTTCACAAACAACATTTCCAAGGCGCAATGCACAAGGAACACAGCAGATCAACATGAGAACATGCACCTCACAAGTCACAATAATATGGCGCTATTCACAAGCCATATTTACAAGGAGCTATATTCAAAGAACTTCACAGATCATAATACAATGAACATATTTCACATTGCACAGCATAAGCAGATGCAGCAAGCAATTTAATGGGCAATTTAAAAGCATTTTTTACACACATTTATACAATTGGACCATCACATAGATGTAACTGGCTTCCTCATGTAATGCCATCCTTCAACTCTGACAGTTTAAACACCAAGATGAAAACCATTCCTTCCACCCTGAATAAACCAAATGCCATGATGTAATGCAATCTCCTCACGCTGCAACTGTTCAAGCCCTTATGTCTAACAAGCTACATAAACTGCAACATTACGCCAGATGGAACCAGCGTTCAGGGCACTCCCTCAGAACACATGGGAAACTCTCTAAGCACATGGCCAGATCACACAGGATTCGTAAGATGACGACTACGCCAGATGTAATGTCTGGCGCTCAGGGCACTCCCACACAACACATGGGAAACAATCTAAGCACATGGCCAGGCACACAGGATTCGTAAGCAGCCGACTACGCCAGATGTAATGGCTGGATTTTCTGAGTAGGTGGGATCAGCCCCCAGGGGCCCCTCCAACCCAGCCAGAACGTACTCACCTTCCCTCCTCAGGACCACCTATCCAGGCACCTGGTACCTACCTGAGGATGGGGAACTCGCAATATACAAGCTCATATTATTAAAAACACCACTAAATCTATAGGGATACTAAGAATACTCACTGATTACTAGGGATATCCATACCCTACACCACACTTATTCACATCAGTTGGTCTCGCGGCCACCCTGACCCAGACCGTTCTACCCTAGGGCAGATATGACACACAATCCGGTGCGTCTACACACGGGCCTGCAGAACCCAATGCTCCCTTTTCCAAACTGTTCGCAATCCTGCGAAACTACACACTAGTTCGACCACCTAGTGCTCTCATTTACTCAAGCCACAATCCAGTGGGTATCCACACTGGTCTCATACTCAGTGCTCTCATTAACGCCGCAAATCAACGACGACCACATTCCTATGAACACCTATACATATATATATATATTGGGAAGTCTCTTCACTAAGGGTCTGCTACTACAATAATATTATGGGATGGTGTACTAACTTAGTCCCTTGGTTGCAAGTCTCCTCTCTCCCTCACTATTACTTACCTGATCAGGGGTAGCATCTGTTCAAACAGTAATACTTACCAGGAGTGATTAACCTCACTGTATGGGGATAAAGATATACACACTATGTGACTGAGTTATTTCTTGATTTAAGCGCTCCTACCCCCCTTTTTGATCCATCAGTGGCTCAACAGCAACTGGCTTGAAGCCAGGATAACTTTATCATAAAAGAACTCATGCACACTAATTCACTAATTAATGGGGTCATTTATTTAATCAATAATAAAACATACATATACAGAACTATGGGGGGGGGGTCTCTATAACTAGCAGTAACTTTAACACACCGTTGAAAGAGAAGGATTAAACATAACAGGAACACTCCGCTGAAAGGGAAAAGATTAGACATAAAGTGTAAGTGTAACTAATTCAGACTACCTCACCTATTAGAAGGAAGATTTCTCTCTCTGCCTCTGGTGGGATTAGGGCTCTCTCTCTGCCTCTGGTGGGATTAGGGCTCTCTCTGTCTCTCCCTCCTTCACCACATCACCACGCCTCTGGTTCAGTTGCTCCAGCTGACAGCCTTCTTTGATGCTCTCTGCACTGCTTTCTCTCTCCTCATCTTCAGCAATCGTCTGCCTTCTTTCTCCATTCAAGAACTGCACTCTATTTTGCAGCTCCAGCAGACATCCTCTCTCTCTCTGCAAGCTGTTCTGAGCTCCAAGCTGTTCTGAGCTCCCAGCAGTTCTGTGCTCAAAGCTGTTCTGAGCACCACGCTGAACTGCACACCACGCTGGACTGACCTCCAAACTGAACTGAACACCAAACTGAACTGAACTGACCTGACCACTCCTCCTCTCCTGTAGCTCACTAATATGGAAGCTTGTCCTTTCATGGAAAGTTACGGCCAGTAACCTGCCGCCCACCAAATTCTTGTACCTCCCCGTACCAAGGACACGTTCCCAGCTGGCCAGCCTGAAGTTGTGTCTTCGGAGTGGAGAAAAATACATTCCTTCGATAAGGGCCAGCCTGAACCGGTTCTCTCCAAGCGAACAACAGCCTTAACTATAAACTTTGCCTTTGCCCTGAAAAGCCTCTCAGCTTCATCAAGATGGAGTCCCTCTAGCTCTAGGCCTGTAGGCCTGAAAGGGGTGAAATGCTCCTTAGCTCTGTCAGAATATCTACATAAACCATACCAATATGTCTAATATGTCAAAGCCAATAGGCAGGTTAAAGTCAAGAATAAAGGCATATTAAGCAGCTATCCTCTTATAGGTCTGGAAAAAGGGCTTAAAAGGGCCAACACAGGCTAAGAATACCTATACTAGATGCGAGCAAGATTAATGATCTATATCACTGCTAAATAAAGCCAAAAACTCTGCCATAACAGCATCCCACGACAACATTATCAAAAACAGGTGGTGGTGGTGCCCCTCCCTTTTCTAAGGCCATGCAGGGCTTATACAATTATAAACAAAAAACCCTTGCAGGCATTATGAGGAGCTCCTAGAAAGAGCATTGAATACTAAATGAGCAGCACCTGCCACTCATTATTTATTACATTTGGTGTCGCGGTGCCCACCCGGGACACACTTTTCCTAATTATTGCAGAGTGGGGTATGAAGTCCCCATCCATGAGTTTTTATGGCCCTGGGATCCCATCCCCTGAGTCCTTTTATACAATCAAGGGCGGGGGCGTACAGCCCCCCTCACTGAGCCAGTACAGTTCAGGGACCACATCTTTGAGGCCTTTTTTTAAAACAAATGTAGGGGACACCGCAGCACTCTATGTTGAGGGCTGTGGGGAGGGGGGGAGACTCAGCACCTGCCCACTCCATGCATGCACTCAGTGTGAGCGCAGCAGAGGGAGAGAGAGAGAGATTTATGTAGCGCACAAATGCCCAAGGCCGTCTAGGCGCTCATAGCGGCGGAAAGAAGCCTGAGTTCCAGGTGTGGATAAATTAGGTTAAATTAATTTGAGAAAATCCAAGTCTTTAAAAGCTTTCTGAAACCGAGTAGCGTTGGACAGCTCTTGATGTTTATTGGAAGTGAGTTCCATAGTTTCGCTGTGCCCAAGACAAAGCTTCTTCCGCCCCAGTTGACTTTCCTAAATTTTGGAGTCCGGAGGAGTTTGCTCTGTGCTGAGCGAAGGTGTCTTGGAGGATGGTACCACGTGAGATGTTGTTTCAGAAAGGTTGGTCCCATACCAGGTAATGCCTTATATGCTAGGCAGAGAGCCTTAAAATCTATTCTCTTTTTCATGGGGAGCCAATGGAGTTTTATAAGGCTTTCCGAAATGTGCTGAAATTTAGGGATGTTCAATATTACTCTGTCAGCTGAGTTTTGAGTCCGCTGGAGCTTGGCCATATGCTGTTTTTGGATGCTTAAGTATAGGGCATTTCCGTAGTCCAGTCTAGCCAATACTAGAACTGTGACAAAAGTTTTTACTGCTTCAGGGGGAATGAAAGTGCATATTTTTCGTATGGATTTTAAAGTCAGGAATGTCATTAATACAACTTTGTTGACCTGATGTGGAAAGGACAATTTGTCGTCAAAGATGACGCCCAAGTTCCTCACTTTTTGAACTGGGGTGGGGAGCGCGCCCATGCTGTTGGGCCACCAGTTCTGAGCCCAAAAAGAGGTGTCTGATCCAAATATTAGGACCTCTGTTTTAGTGCTGTTAAGCTTCAGACAATTCAACCCCATCCATAGGTTTATGTGGTACATACATTGTCTAAAGTTATTGCTGTGTCTTCAGGGCTGCTTGAGATTGACACCACAATTTGGGTGTCATTGGCATAGGATATTAATTTAAATCTGTATTTCCTGATGATATTGGCCAGAGGAGTTACGTAAAGGTTAAACAACGTAGGGCTCAGCGCGGAACCCTGCTGTACTCCACATGGGAGCGTAAACTCCTCTGAGCGGGAGCTGCCGACCTGGACATATTGATATCTGTTGTTCAGATAGGAATTGACCAATTTTAGGGCAGAGTTCTTGACTCCTGCTTCTTCGATCCGTTTGATTAATATGTCATGGTTCACGGTGCCAGGAGCCAGTATTACTGCCACCCAGGCGGAGCAGCCTTTTTTGTTTGCTCCTGCTGGCGGGAACAATATTAGTATCCCTGCCCGTAACAGCAGGGGCAGGGAAACACATGCTGGTGGGAGCAGACATGTTTTTCATGCCTGAGCTCTTGTGGGCAGGGAACAGTGTACCAGGGGTGGGTTCCCTGGGACACCACAGTAGTACTGACCCTAGGGGATGAGGTCCCTGGGGTCTTAAGAGGCTCTGGGAGGTTATTACATGCCCCTCTTCCCTTTAATATTGATGTTGGCCCCAGAATATGGGGTTCCCAGGCCTTTCTATGTTCTGGGGGTGGACCACATGCAACCCTGCCCTTTGATTTCAATGACTGGACCTGAGGGTGGGATCACAGGGCTCAGAATCGGCTTTGGCAGGGGCCACACACACACACCACTCTCACTACAAATTGCATTTATTTGACCCAGGGCAACTGGCCCCCCATGGGGAGTCAAATAATGTGATCCTGCGGGTGGAGTCTCCGGGCACCTGGGGGTCCCCATCAACCACCATGGTGGGAGTCACCCATTTTGTTTTAATTGTGTCTAGGGGCGGAGTATCCCTACCCTACACTCATATGTTTTTTTTAAACAAACTCCTGACAGGGGACTAAGTCCCTGAGTCCTATAATAGCTGACTGCATCATTTTCACTCATGTTGTGGCCAGCTGATCAGAGCGTTTGCTTCAGAGAGAGCTTAACTACTGCAGGATCCTTTCTTCTGCAGGAGTGAGTTGGCCCACAGAGAAGAAAGCCGCAGGCAAATCAGAATTTCTATTTTTTTGTATAGGTTTGAGGGACTTTGGTGAGAGTTCCTTCATGCCAACCGTCCAGATAAACACATATTTTTTGTTCCTAATTTCTCAAAAACTACTGAAGAGATTTTCACCAAATCACAAAAAGCACGCTTCCTAGACCAAGAGCTAGCTTCCTGACAAATGTGGTGTAATTCTGTTTGACTACTTTTGAAGTAGAGCTGTTAAAAAAAAGCTATAGAAAATGTTTGGGTATTTTGGTCCCCTGTTTTTATAGGCCCACACCTGACTTATCACCATAAAACTTTCCATGAAGAAACTAATCACAAAAGAGCACTTTTTTGGAAGATTTTTCATGAAGATTTGTCAAATGGAGCCAAAATTATAAGACATTTCCTAAAGAAACGCAGAGCTAACTATTATTACTCAGTGGTGACAGCCAGGTAAAAAAATAGAAGAATAATAAATGAGCAGCAGGAACTGCTCAATTATGGTTCTCTCCTCCAGAAAGGAGTGCCCTATATTTCCCTAGAGTGTTTTACATTTCATATGTTATTTTCCTAAGTAGTGCCCCTCCAACCACTTTCTTATGTTGCGAGGGGCTGCAGGGACTGAGAAAACAGTACTTCCCCAGAGTCATTGAATTCATGGCTCCAGGAGAGCTTACCATATTTTTTAAAACTCTCCATGCTGGAGCTGTAGGCTCTTCAACCTCCTTGTGGTTGGTTCTCTGGTTGTACTTTATGGCCTGAAAAGGTAAGAAAACGACTCAAAGACATGTTTAACTTTTTTCTCTTAAAAATGTTTTTTGAAAATGTTGTGACAATCACTGTTAGTAAACATTGCAATGTGTGACCTTATAAAATATACATTTGATTGTTGACAAAGCCAATAGGTCTGCTCTATATATGTGTATCTGCTGAGCCAATAGCTCCCCTGCTTTTTAGATTTTAGTGTTTTGATCCTTTTACAAAGCCAGTAGGTCTGTATTTCTTAAAACAACACCCTTTATCACCCTGGAGGTTAGGCACAGAGCCTAGTACGTGCCAATCGGCATCTTACTTTACATTAAAAAAGCAACAAAAAAATCATTAAAATAAAAACGAAGTATAAAATGACATTATAGTTAGAAATTGTAATAACACATTCCCCTACATTAAAAAAACCTTACAAATGTGCAAAACAAAATAAAGGTTGAAGGGATGTTATAGTTAGGTGAAAATATGAGTTACAACATACCATTTTAACCCCTCCCCTGCTGATGACGGAACCGCTCCGTCATCAGCCGCGGTGGCGCTGTGCTGATGATGGAGTGGTTCCGTCATGGCCCGCCCGACGCTCCTGCGAGGCGCGGATTCCGCGCCTGAGCTGAGCTTTCTATTGAGCGGGCGGGGCCATGACGGAACCGCTCCGTCATAATCACAGCGCAACCGACGCTGGTGACGGAGCGGTTCCGTCACCAGCATGTGCCCGCCGCATTTCCGCCCCGCCCCCTTAGCACTGCGGCGGAATAGCCGCCACAGTGAAGGGGTTAAACAACCAAAACCACTGAAATTCACGAGTTATAGTTATCACAAGTAACTATAACTTGTGCCCTAAAGTAACTATAAATCACGCCCTCGCCACGCATTGCTAATTATTTTGCATATTACAGCACTCATGACACGTTCTAAGACATCACTGATACAGCACTGTGACATCTGAAATGACATAATTGATGACAACACTGTGCAAGGCGGAGGCATAAATAGCTTTGTTAGTGTTCGATCTTGTATAATTTCTGACGCCTAAAGCAGCTCCAGTAGCACAGTAAGGGTGCCATGAGCCCTGGTGAAAGCAAGGAAAATTGTCCCTTTAACTGTTGCAGGGGTAGTAAAATATAGCAATTGTCAGGGTGGCACTGGTGCCACTGCACCTACTGCACCAATGCTAGCTATACCCCTTAGTAGCTCTCCCATGCAGGGCAGAAGTGGAGGAGTCAAGCTATGTTGCAGGAACACGTATTTGGTCTATCACTCCAAGACAGCACTTGGCCCAAGACACCACTCTTAGAAACAATAGTTAATTTAAAGTTTCCAGTTGAACTGCGCAGATGGAAATTGACAACTCTTACCGCATCTAACAGCATGACCGAGCACAGGTCTCTGATCACAGCCGCATGTACCGGCCCCGGTAGTCCAGGAAGGAAATTAAAGGATCAGCTTGAGAGGGAGCGAGTGAGGACAGCATCTGTAGAACACTGGCGCTGTTCGAGGACATGTTCTCTCCTGGGAGCAAAGACAATGCTGAATTAAAAAAGAAATGCTGGTGCAACCTTATGTTCCCACGAAGAAGGCGTTTTGTTCAAGTCTGAATGTAGACTTTGTTGAATGAAGGCTTATGATCTTATGTTAATGATGAAGTGGGTTTCCAGCAACATCAGTGCACGGGAATAGTGCCAATATCAGCAACACACTCCTCATCACACATATAGCAGTCTCCTGATGAAATAAACACACAAGACATCTTTTTCGTGGAGAGAATTGCTGCAGGTTAATTTGCATACCAAAATATGCCAACATGGTGGGTCAGCTTATGGGCAATTCAAGGGCAGGCAGCCCCTCTGCTGCCTGCCCACCTTATGAGCCAAATTGTACTGTGGACTAACCAATTGGTGCTTACCAATTCTGGGGGAGGGTTTACCCCTTCCCACCTGTGGACCGCCAGTCCAACCCTCTACTCACTTCCCTTGGGGGAGGCAGAGCGTATCAAGGCAGCCTCCAGTTGCTCAGGCTTACAACCGCCCATAGGAGTAGCGGGGCGCTGTTGTTCCTCCAGGGTCCAACGTGAGGACCACCTGTGGATATTTGGCCTTTGCATCCTTGTTGTGCTCATGAAGAGGTTACCCCTATGTACCTTTCAGCCTTTGGATTGCCCTGTAACTCCGCCACAACTCTGGGTGTGGCCATCGTCACAACCAGGGCCCCCCAATAAGGCAGGCATTCTTACCTACATTCTTTTGATTCCAGGGCCTCGCCCAGGTCCAACAAAACAATTCCATGCCCACTCTAACAAGGTGAATCCCCTCCTCTTCAAAACACCCTGTGGACTTGGCATACAGCAGACCGTGCCTAATAAAGCCAAACCGCCTCTGTTCAGTGAATTTGCGCATGGCACTGTTAACTCTCCTGCGTGAGGTTTCCACGGCCTCCCCTGACCGGGCCCCACTCCACCTTAAACGTAGGGTTGTCTCCAACCACCACAACTCACATGTCCCAAATAGGTTGCTTAACTTGCACAGGGAGAACTTCCTTTCTTGCAGCAGTGCCCTCCTACCTATGAGAGTCAAATCATTGCCTCCCAGATTTATAACCAAAATGTTGGGAAGGGAGACACCCACCATCCTGTGCCTCAACTTCTACAGCAAGGGGTTCCAGTGCATGCTTGGGACCCCAACCAAATTAACTCAGTGGAGGACAACCCATGCCTCCATTACCGTGCCCCTCTCAAGGCGCACGAAGGTCATTCACCCAAACCTTTGACCCTGGCAAAATAAAGAAATGCTAGGTTGCCAAACACATTGATTGAAGCACTGCACACCATTCTATCCCACAACTCAAGATTGCCCATAATTTCATACAATAACACTGAACCCCACCAAACCCCTGCTGCATTAGAGGTTTGCCTTCAGTAAACTCAAAATTTGCACTGTACATAATTCACTTAACCTGTCCTCCGGCCACTCCCTTGGGTGACTTACGGACAGAAGTACCGTTAAAACATTGGGATTCCCATCCTCCGACCTGCATGATGCTCTCTGCTCCATGCTTGCCCTGAAAGCTGCAGTCGCTGCCCTTCCAGAAAGAGTGACTGCAAAAGTGCTTGCCAGGACCTGCATTGCCTGACATTGTAAAGTATGCCTACATTACCTGCTGAACCTGAACTTTGGTAAGGGAAGAGCTGTCAGCATGAATCAGTAAATACCCTCTCCTGAAGGGCGAAGGACCAAGCCTCCTTGGAGTCGCAGCACACCTATATATGGAATGACAACCCCTGATTGCCCATATCTAGCTTGAGAAATCACGTTGCTCCTGGCACTGTACCCTTTTCCATGTGTATGGCCAATGTAATCTATTGGGCCCCTGAATAAAGGATAACCCTATCAGGGAATACAACTCATGGGAAACGAAAGGGAGGAAATACATTCACATCAAGTTCGATGTTGATATCAGGATAAAGTGTTCATGAAAAAACTATAGATCCAAAATTATAACCAATGAGAAACAATGTTATAAAACACTCTTTTTTATTATAATTCTCTTTATCGTTTTTTAGTGAAAAAAAGGATTTTTTTATACATATAAATATTTTTAGTAAAAAGACATCATGTGGCCTATCTTTACGTAATCAATTTTCTCCAATTCGTAAATTCATTTACAATTAATTGTAGTCATTCATACATGAAAAAACCACCACCATAATTTTTTTCAAATTCTATCATGTCTAAACCTGATACATTTAGTACAGATTCTATGCCTTGGTTACAGCAACTATTACATTAACTTAGAGGCATAGTTTATCAGTTCATGGCTGTTGTCACTGGTAATGATGTTTAGCTACCACCAACGCGTTTCCGCAAGTTGCCTTCCTCAGGATTTTTCTCTACCAGTGGTTTTAATATAGGTATATGTGATCTTTGCTGAAGTAGATTATGGCGGCAACTCTATGTTTGAAAATATCCAGTCAACTGGAATGCTCTGTTCTTCTGGATCTGAACAGGCTAAAAAAAAACTAGCTATTCTGTTGCCAGTTGTAGGTGCTAGAAATTCTGATTTGCTATAGAGGCCTTATAGAGTGCAGAATTCTGAAGAATGTTATCATCATATTCTGAAGTTTCAGGTGAGGCAGTTCTTTTTGCCGGTAGCTAGAACGGTTGGAGGAACTGAAGCTCCTCGATACAAAAGGAGGAAACATATACCCCTCATTGACCAGATCAAATTATTGAAAAGCAACATAATCACAGTATCCCGAGAACTGATCAGCTAGTTGTCTCAAGATCTTTGAAAAAGGGAAATAAGGAAAAAAAGAGTGCCATTGGATTAAATAACCTTTTAAACATGGAAAATCCGTCAGCAAATTATCAAGATACAGAATAATAATCTTACAAAGAGAGGAGTACCTTACCCACAAGATAATGTAAATCTCGACTCTGCTTCCACCTGAAACGTCAGAATATGATGATTACATTCTTCAGAATTCTGCACTCTATAAGGCCTCTATAGCAGCTTAGAATTTCTAGCACCTACAACTGGCAACAGATTAGCTAGTTTTTGAAGCCTGTTCAGATCCAGAAGAACAGAGCATTCCAGTTGACTGGATATTTTCAAACATCGAGTTGCAGCCATAATCTACTTCAGCAAAGATCGCATATACCTATATTAAAACCACTGGTAAAGAAAAATCCTGAGGAAGGCAACTTGCCGAAACGCGTTGGTGGTAGCTAAACATCATTACCAGTGATGACAGCCATGAACTGATAAACTATGTCTCTAAGTTGATGTAATAGTTGCTGTAACCAAGGCATAGAATCTGTACTAAATGTATCAGGTTTAGACAGGATAGACTTTGAAAAAAATATAGTCTTGGTTTTTTCATTTATGAATGACTACAATCAATTGTAAATGAATTTACGAATTGGAGAAAATTGATTATGTAAATATAGGCCACGTGATGTCTTTTTACTAAAAATATTTATATATATGAAAAAATCCTTTTTTTCACTAAAAAACGATAAAGAGAATAATAATAAAAAAGATTGTTTTATAACATTGTTTCTCATTGGTTATAATTTTGGATCTTTAGTTTTTTCATTAACACTTTATCCTGATATCAACATCGAACTTGATGTGAATGTATTCCCTCCCTTTCGTTTCCCATGAGTATGGCCAATGTAATGCCCTGGCATCACACATGACCCCCGCAACCTGCTTCATAACATGGCCATATTGCATGCTAGCCCATCACCTTTTGCCTGAGGTGTATAACTGCTGTGATTCCAGGCTGATGTCCCCCCTAGCGCAAGAAATGACTTTCAAACTTTGCCAATGTGAGCCATGGCACAGACAAGAGGGTGGGGACAGGAGGTGGTGACACGCTTAGTACAGCTACCTGCCTTTGCTTAAATAATGGACAGGCCAACTTTTCTTAATACCTTGTAGCTTTTTAGTGCTTTAATACCTTGTTTCCCGAACTAAGAGACAGCAGCACCCTTGTAGATGTCCACTTCCTCAACCCGCCTAGCTCGACTCACTATCTGTGGAGGGAATGTTTTTTAATCGTAGCAACCTGTAACATGGCCCCGGGTCCAGTATGCAACTACTTTGCTGAGTTGGTCCAGACATTTGCACGGCCCTTTTGATTGCTAAACCATGGGGAACCCCTGGATGGTGTCAAATCTGGTTTGAGGGAATATTAGTACTGTGCCCATTATTGCAGGCACTGCCCCCTCTTAGGAGTGACAACTTACACAGCCTCCCAGGTTTACTTATTGTAGTCCGATCTAAGGGACACCCTACCTGCTGACCAACTGTGATCCTTGGTGCTCAAACCAGCAATAACCCTAGTTTGCGTCTATATCCCTTGAATTGTTAGCCCTCCCCAGAAGCAAAGCTGGGTACTGCTTTCCTTCTAGTTACCTTGTAATTTCATCTAGAACGGTTTTACTCCACCGCCAAAGAGTCTTGCATATATTAAACCCAAAGAAAATGTCGCAACCTGAGGTTACCAGATTCAAGTTTTGCCGCAACCCACCACTGTGGATCCGCTGAGACCTCTTTGCCCACTGCAAGTGACCTCGTAACTTAAACCCTGCTCCCTTACTGCATTGCCTGTCACTCCAAGACATCCGGCAACAACCTGACGGCGCAGCTTGACGAACGAGCAGGTGCGCACATGACTGAAGGAATCCCCAGTTGCAACAAGAATTTTTTTACTGCCCACCCAATGTCTTACATAACAAGACATTAATTACCTGACATATCTCTTCCCCTTTGAAAGATACAACAACCACTTTGATTTTGAGAACCTCACTAAGCACAACATTTTATCATGGACCTACCTCTAGAGATGTAATAATTCCTAAGCCTTCGAAAATAATACTGAGATCAGCTGGTTGACGCAGTGGCTAAAATTCATTACAACTGTTTGCGCTCATTACTATTTTGCAAGATCCAAACCCATTGGCTCTCCATGTGTTTTTTTCCTGTCCTTACTGCATTGTCAGGAAAGCTTGCCAACTGTGGTTGACATAGCCTATCCCAAAATTAACAAGAGGGTGCTTGCGCACCTTCATTCCGGGAGCTACCCTGGCACTGACTAACAGATGTTTATTGCTACCCAACTCGGTGGTACTCAATTTATCGACCACAGGAGGGTGAGAGGCTGAGGGGGCGACACCCTATCTCAAGGGATGGTCTTAGTAAATGGATGCCCCTATGCAATTCCAACATGCCCACCCTTTTCCTAAAGGGGGTGACAAGATGTGGGTAATGCTCCCGTGTCCCACCCACATCTTCCCAGGCTGCTTAAAGGCTACCAATGTGAGCAGCCAATGGCCGATGATTGACATCTGTTAGTTGAAGTTGCAAATCTCCCCCAACCCACCTAATATGTGTCTTCTAAGTATACTTGGAGGACCGAGGAAGTCTGTGGCTACTTTACTCATGCTCTTCACATTTCTAGTTCATACGTCGGGGTCAATCAGTCCCCATGTTGCTCAACATGACCACAAACAATCAAGAGCAGTTTATAATCATAGGATGTGACAATGAGGTGTTGCCACTTCACCCTGAAACTGCAAAAATTGCAGCTTCCATTGAAAAGGCGGTACCAGCAGATAGTCAATTCCTACCCACACCAACAGACGGCCCATTCTTCACAACACTCGGGGGAGCCCTGAAGCCTTGGGGTGAATTCGCAGGAGATCTAACGACTACCTATGAGTCATAAAATTGCTTCAATTGATGGAGTCAAATCGCACCTGACCGAAGCATAGTGCCAATGTAGCTGCACTAAACTGATAGGCTTTGGTGACTTAACGTAGTTCACGGCCAATCATGAAAAAGGGTGCCCCATAAGATCTTTCATAGGGTTAGCCAACAAATGGGGAACTGTTCGCCCCTCCACTATTTGGAGGGGGAGGAGATGCTAGCCTAGCTATACAGTGGTAGGTTTTGTGTCGACTTATGAGTGTTGTCTCCCGCTTGCTTCCGGAACCTGACCACTGGGGAACCCATTCCCCTGAGCTTCCCCAAGACAGCAACCTCATGAACTAAGATGCCAGATACAGCTGCCTAACAACCAAAAGTTTAAAAAGGCCGCCAGGCCGTAGCAGTGCAAGGCCCCCATGCTTTTGTGTCATGCGTGTGAGAAAAGTAACCTTGAGTGCTGGGCTTACTAAATACCTTCCTGCTAACATAAAATTCCAGATGCCTTACCAATACCAACCGAAAGAATGCATTACTGGTAGCCTTTAACCCGTGTATGCTGGCCCTCAGTCTTCCACCTGGTGCTCTCCTTGTACTTGGTGCCACTGCCACCCATACTCTCTGGATTGACTGGTCTATCTTCCTGCAACCAAGATGCCACCAACGTAGCACGGTTCAACTCCCAGTTATCGCAGACAGATACCATGCAAAATAAATAAAGACACAGGTGATCAGTGCACTCTCTAATTGTCATAAGAACGAGCTCATATGTCAGCGAATTGTTTGCTTCATGAAAAACAGATGTCTCCCTTATGGCCCGCACCAAACTCAGCCCCATCTTCCTAAGAGGACCCCAAACCTAAGGAAAGGTACACCCATCTTGTGGTGCAGCACCTTTTAGAGGTAAGGGAAGTGTGAGAAATGGACGTTCAGGTATATTGGAGGTAACTGGGGTTGTAAGTAATTTTGCTGCTCTTGTGCTATGCCGTGCCTTCAATAAACACGCATCAGATTCACACGCTGAATACAGCAAGGAGCTCTGCCCATGTAACTACCCCCCTATTTCGAGACCCGAGCAGGAAAGGACACGCCCAACATTATAGACCTAACGGCAGACCAGCTGTGCCCAAAGACCTCATAGATTTCACACGAAAGTGCTTAATTTGTAGAAAACTATCTGCCAGGACTGACATCAGACGGCCACACAGTTAGCACCACACATAGCTCCTGAAGTGCTGCCAATGACATTAACATCACCATACTGACCTTTACGCTTGTGCATCTATATGCCAGCACACAAGACAGGCGGCCAATTCAGTTTGCACCACACATAGCCACTGCCGTGGTGTCAATCATAGTAACCTCACACTACTAACCCTGACGCATGTGCAAGTGTGGCAGTTTAGACTATTCCAGGCCTCCAAAGCTATAAGAATGACTTGGGCAGCAGGCAATAGAAATTAAAAGTGTATCGGGTAATCAATGCCTGTTGTTGTGGTCATCTGGAAGTAGAACAAACAGCGTCAACTAGTGGCAGACTGTCACAAGCGCCGGTGATAACAATTGGGTAACAGTGCCGCGCACCAGGACCACTTGGCCAAAATAAGCACCTGGTAACTTGATGTTGTAATTTAGCCTTGGTAGGCCATAGCAGCACTGTTTGAAAGTCCAGGGTTAACTTTCTCACATTGTGAATTAACAAAACAAGGCATTTTTTTATGCCAGGCTCAAAAGGTAAAGTGTTTATCACTGTGGTTTTTGGTGGCAGGGATGAAATGGTAGAGTCCCTCCCCCTTCAGTATTCAATATACAGTTGTATATCACTTATACTAATCTGTAAACATAGAGGATATATTCAACCTTGTACTGTTGAAATCCATATAAATACATGTGAGATGCATATAAATACGTGAGGTATTGTGATACAGTAAGTGATAATATGGTACATGCCATTTGTGCATATGGTTTATCAAACTGTTTTACCAGTGTGTTTGTGATAGTCCAGCAGTTATACTAGGTCTGAAGTGGTACCCTACTTAGAATTGATGATTGTGAAATGTAAACAATAACAAGAAGGCTTAGGGAGAAAAAAGAGATGTGAATTGCAGAAAAGCAGCGTAACATTAACCAGAACCAGAACTATTTCCATCCAGTCTTGGTATTTTACCCTCTTTTGTTTTTAAATTCTTATCAGAAATGTCGAACTGAAGAAGAAACTTGCTGTTCTAAATACAACGCGCAACCAAGGTTCGTTACCATTTACGCACAGTTTTTAGGTTTCGCCTGGCGTTCACTGCGTAGCAGTGTCGCGCAGGCGAAATGTTTTGTTTTCCAGTACTGTGGCTTTAACCCGCCTCTCTCTTCCATTGGCTAGCTCCATAAATGGAGGCTAGCCATTGGAAGAGAGATGTGTCAATCATTGTGGGAGCAGATTTGTGGGCGTTTCTGTGTGTTTTTAAGCTCCGCCCCTTTTCTCTGTCATGCAGCGATGGGCGTTTTTTTTGTGGGTTTTTTTCAAGGTTTGTTTTTGTCATTCCTCCGAAGATGGCGCGCGGGCAGTAACTTACTTGCAAAGCTCCGCAGTGCCGTCTTGAACCAGAGGACGCGGCTGCTTCGGGATGCCGGTTTGAAACTTTCGAGTTTCTGGACATGGGTGAAAGTGTAAGGCGTGTGCTTTACATGGCGTTTTCTAGTTATCTTTCCTACTGGCTGCAAACATCTGAATGAGGGAGGTTAAAACTGTCACAGCAGAAGACTAATAAATGTTTTTGTAGACACTCTGACCGGCTCTTGCTCTGGACAGTCCTGTGGGTGGGTTTCTGTCATCTTTGAAAGAATGTGCCCAGGTGGGGCTGTGGAGGAGGGAGGTGTCCGGTCAGCTCTTGTGCTGCAGCAGAGCCATCTTGCAAAGAGCACGGACGCTTCTCCTCGTTAAGGGAATTCTGCCTGCGGCAACTAACCGCAATCCCAAACAGAGGGGGCTGTAACCTCAGCCCCCGAGTACACTTCCTGTTTATCAGAACTTTCCATTCTTTCTTCCCCTCGCGCGCCGCGCAACTGAAGCTAGAAGCCAGGACAATACAGTGATTCTCTCAAGCAGCTCACGGCTAGAGGAAAGAGACGTGGCGTACTGCCCTACGAAACAAGGGTCAGGGGTGGCCTGCAGCCCTAAGAGCAGGAGTTTGGGCCCATGCTACCCTCTGAAAGGAGTGCTATCTTGTGCATTTGCAAATTTTCCCTCATTTCACTCCACTTGTATATTTGCATTTTTTTCTGTTTGTATCTCTTATGTAACTCATGTATTCCAAAGTCCTTATGTAACGCAACTGGTTCTTTTGTAAAGCGCTCTGACACCTTTGGGTAATGTGTCTGTCTCTTACCACAATCCAACTTAAATAGACCAGGCTGGTAGGGTCTTTTTCCAGCAGCGGTGCATCCATTGGGGCGTAGGGGCGTAGCCCCACTAAGCCTGGTGGACGCACCTGCTGCGCCACCAACGAGCTCCCAAATAAATATAATAAAGCGCTTTCGGTGGGGGTTCCAGCCGGGACACACCCGCTGGAATAGGGAGGGCGCAAGGGGTGGGGCCTGGCTGGCTGGCATTTAAACTTAAACAAATGCTGCGCTGGTCATGTTACGCTTCCGATTTGCGCATGTAGAATTATGGGCAGAAACTTGCCCGAGCATGCGCATCAGCGTCATGTAGACGCTGAGACAGGGCAAAGGGGGTGCAGGTTTATTCGTGCTCGGCAGCCCTGGCATTACAAGGGCGACAGGGCGAGCAGTTAGTGTGCCCTCCAAGCCAATCAGCGCCAGGATTGGCTGGTCACCGCGCCGCAGAGCAGGGGCAATCCATATTGGATGCCGCGCGTGGGTGGCTCAGCCGCAGTGCACAATGGCCAATAACTGTATCTGACTTCTTGTAGTCATGCAGTGATTGGCCATTGGCGCGCGGCGCTGCTGTCGTCCTACGTTGGATCCGGTAACGGTTCACTCCGACTCGCCCGCCTCGTGGTTGTGTGTGGACTGAGGAGCCCTGCTGTGGAGTCGACTCGTGTCACGTCGGTGGACTGGACTGGAGTGGAGACAGTACTGACAGACAGTGTGCCGTGTGCGCATCACCGCCGGCAGCCTGTGCTTGCCTAAGTTTTGCTGCCTGTTCCTTTTGCTGCCTGTTCGTCGTTGCCTTTCTTAATCTTTCCGGCAGCTCGACTTCTTCTTTTAGCTGGTAGGTTGGGCTCAGAGGCATTCTATTCTTTCACTGTATTACAACCAGGTAGAGGGAATTAATGCACCTATGTTGGGCGATGACGCGCTTGACTCGCTATGGGTGGCATGTCAGGCAGCCAGAAGATCACTGCCTGCTCCGACCGTGTTCTTAAATGGAAAACAATTTCTTTTTTAAAGCAACACCTCTGTACCTTTAACAGAAACAGAGCGCTTTAAACAGATTTTTTTCCAGGTTGGCAAAGCAAATACAAGGTTGGTGTTCTGCTGTCCCTTGCAGCCCACCTTTTCTGTGTTCGCGGACATTTGCAATGAGGCACAAATTGCAACCTGGCTATTCGCTATTCATTAAGCAGATCATTTCTCGACCTCTTCTTGACAGTGTCAAATTTGCAACGTAAGCTGTTCATAGATCACATTGCGATTGCACACCTACTTGCAAACCAGGAGGAGCGCAATCTGCACAAACCTGGTTTATTAAGTTGGTCTTATGTTTCAGGGAGCCCAGAGTGTATTAGACTCCAGTCTCTTCCAAGATTTATTTTGCTATGCATAAATAGAAGACCACATTATAGAGCAGACGTGCCTGAATTATGTAGCAGAGATTAACACAAATTATGTGCATGCTGTGGATCCCAATACCTTAAAATACCGAAATTTCTCAAGACAACTGTTCACGTGAGAAGATATTACTGAACATTCACAACTGAATTCCCAAACATTTGCTTTGTACCTCTGATATAATTCTGGAGTGCAGTGATCGCTGCATTATGTGTGCGGATAATGCAGGTCTGTTAACAGCCCCCACATTCAAGCATTTACAAAAGTCAAGGCATTTTAAAATTCAAGGCATCAGGCTTTAAAACGAGGTGCCAAATGTGCAGAACTTTACTCAATTCCATCTGCTCTCCCATATAAGTGCTACTTTGATAACGCTGTTACACCTAGAGGACTGTGTACCAACTTTGAAACAAAATATTTCTGTGACAATACCTACATAACTGGGTTTGCTTTGCTTGACATATCTTTAAATGTTTAGGATTTTAGTACTCCTATCTATAAGTAGCTGTCTTCTATTCTATACCTTGCACACCTAGGCGTGAGTGTGGTTGAAAGTGTGTTATCTTTGTTTTGTTTCTATGTCACATTGACCTTCTTAGCATGCTTCTGCTGTACACAAGTGCTGTTGACATTACCTATCTCAATGGTGCTTACTTGTTTTAGCTCTCAAAGGTGGGTGGCTGTTTGCCCTGTCGGGTTCGAACTCGTGATCTACATCAGGGGAGACACACAAGCATGCGAGACTTCTCTATTTGTCGGTCATGTCTCAACCTCAATTAAAGCTACGACTCTTTTATTGATGAGCAAGGCAGTCGATCATGTTCTGACTGGCCTGGGCTCAATAATTACTGCAGAAGGTTAGATTGACGCCATATTTCTGCCGCTTTTGCAGCTGCCCTTTGTAGTGTAGGAACTAGTGGTAACACGCTAAATTGTTTTTCTTCGTTGGGAAGTGTTTTCCTCGCTTAATCTGACCAATTTCAAAAAACTGGTCAGATTGGGAGCGTGTCTAAGAGCGTCTGGCAGGGCGTTCCACATTTGAGCTCCCTTTACCGTGAGGGATTGTCCGCCCAGGCGGACTCTTCTAAATCTGGGGATGACCACCTGCTTTTTGGAAGTGGATCGCAGCTGTCGGGTTGGGAGGTAGGGTGTGAACCTTTTGGCTAGATAAGAAGGGCACGGTCCATTGAGGGCTTTGTAGACGATGACCAAAGTTTTAAAGCGCACTCGTTGTGCCACAGGGAGCCAGTGAAGATCCTTCAGCTGTTTGCGAACGCTGAGTCTCCTGGGGATGTTAAAAATGAGTCTCACCGTGGCATTCTGGAAAACCTGTAGCTTTCTGATCATATAGTCAGGAGCCCCTAAATAGAGGGCGTTTGAGTAGTCCAGCCGGGAGAGTACCAGAGCCCTGGCAACCGAGCCAACCACACTGGGTGGGGGTGTTTGCATGGGAGTACATGAGAGTATAGTAAAGTCGATGTCCTTGTCCGAGGACAAATTATATCATGTTGCCAGTGCACCAGGGCTGGCATGCAATGAGAGAGTGGGTATTGGCAGGCCACTTCTGTTAATTTGCTGACCAATGGCTGTCCGCGCCAATGCCACTGGACTGACTACAGAACACCCTTATCCAACTAAGACTCAGAGGGGTACTTGAGTACTGTCCAGCACAGACTTCAGGCCTCAGTCCACTGTTTGGGTCTCCTCACTACTTTCATCTTTTGGCAGCTCTGTGACCTTCTGTGAATGTTAGGGTGAAGGCCTCTAATTTACCAGAGCTTTTAAAGTCCCTTTCGGTTTTCTGTTTGCATACTGAGCTTAATCTCCGTTCAATATTGATGTATATCAAGTCTGTTAGTTGTTCCCTATGTTTGCATATTTTACCAAAAACGTCTGGCTCATTTTCCTAGACGTGGGCTGTTGTGTGCTGCGGTGACCAAAACAGATAATGCATGCTGGCTAAATTCAGCGATCTTTTAAGGACTTGTGTGCACACATGTCACTTTTTCCTCCTGTAATGCACCGTGTGCAACCTCATGTATTTTGTTTGCTCACAATTGTCACTTTTGCCTCTTGTAACTTAACGTTTGCTTTTGTAATTTGTTCACTTGTAATTTTCTCCTCATGTTTCATTATTGTTCCTATTGTGAAGCGCTTTGACGACTTTGGGTAAAGTCTGCGCTATATAAAAACGCATAAATAAGTAGAAGACCAGAAGACCCTGTCCGGCCCTGCCATTCCAGCCTCCTAGGCTAGTCCTGACCCAGGCGGTGCATTGTGCTTGCAGTTGCACGCGGCCGACTGAATGATTCATTGCTCAAGGTAGGGAGCAGGTCAGGCCTTTCCTTGAACTCTTCACTACACTTTTTCCTTCTGTAATGCACCGTGTGCAACCTCATGTATTTTGTTTGCTCACAATTGTCACTTTTGCCTCTTGTAACTTAATGTTTGCTTTTGTAATTTGTTCACTTGTAATTTTCTCCTCATGTTTCACTTGCAGGTGGTTCACTTCACAGAGATGTATTTGTATTTGTACTGAAATTTCATATTATTGCACTGCACCTTATACGTTGTACTTTGATTATTGACAGGTTTATCAGCAAACAACAAGAGGACCCCCAACCTCCTTTGCGGCTCTCTCACCCCGGCTACAACCCAGCAAACACCAGTGTTAAAGGTAAGCAAACTGATGCTATATATTTTTTTACATGGGAGTTAGGGCTATGTAGTATGTGGTCACTCTCCAGGCCCTCAAGCAGTGTCTCTTTCAGTGCCTCCAGTCCCACTATGGCACAGAGAGGCAGAAGGCAGTACGGCTGTATTTTAGCAGTCATTTTTTGGGAAGGGGAGCTGTTGGAGATGTATTTGTATTTGTACTGAAATTTCATATTATTGCACTGCACCTTATACGTTGTACTTTGATTATTGACAGGTTTATCAGCAAACAACAAGAGGACCCCCAACCTCCTTTGCTGCTCTCTCACCCCGGCTACAACCCAGCAAACACCAGTGTTAAAGGTAAGCAAACTGATGCTATATATTTTTTTACATGGGAGTTAGGGCTATGTAGTATCTGGTCACTCTCCAGGCCCTCAAGCAGTGTCTCTTTCAGTGCCTCCAGCAACCACTATGGCACAGAGAGGAAGGAGGCAGTACGGCTGTATTTTAGCAGTCATTTTGTGGGAAGGGGAGCTGTTGGAGATGTATTTGTATTTGTCCTGAAATTTCATATTATTGCACTGCACCTTATACGTTGTACTTTGATTATTGACAGGTTTATCAGCAAACAACAAGAGGACCCCAACCTCCTTTGCTGCTCTCTCACCCGACCCCAGCTACAACCCAGCAAAAACCAGTGACCAGTGTTAAAGGTAAGGGCTATGTATCTGGTCACTCTCCAGGCCTTGAAGCAGTGTCTCTTTCAGTGCCTCCAGCAACCACTATGGCACAGAGAGGCAGGAGGCAGTACTGCTGTATTTTAGCAGTCATTTTGTGGGAAGGAGAGCTGTTGGAGATGTGTTTGTATTTGAACAGAAATTTCTTATTATTGCACTCCACCTTATACGTTGTACTTTGATTATTGACAGGTTTATCAGCAAACAACAAGAGGACCCCAACCTCCTTTGCTGCTCTCTCACCCCACCCCGGCTACAACCCAGCAAACACCAGTGACCAGTGTTAAAGGTAAGGAAACTGATGCTATATATTTTTTTACATGGGAGTTAGGGCTATGTATCTGGTCACTCTCCAGGCCCTCAAGCAGTGTCTCTTTCAGTGCCTCCAGCAATCACTATGGCACAGAGAGGCAGGAGGCAGTATGGCTGTATTTTAGCAGTCATTTTGTGGGAAGGGGAGCTGTTGGAGATGTATTTGTATTTTAACTGAAATTTCATATTATTGCACTCCACCTTATACGTTGTACTTTGATTATTGACAGGTTTATCAGCAAACAACAAGAGGACCCCAACCTCCTTTGCTGCTCTCTCACCCGACCCCGGCTACAACCCAGCAAACACCAGTGTTAAAGGTAAGGAAACTGATGCTATATATTTTTTTACATGGGAGTTAAAGCTATGTATCTGGTCACTCTCCAGGCCCTGAAGCAGTGTCTCTTTAAGTGCCTCCAGCAACCACTATGGCACAGAGAGGCAGGAGCGAGTACGGCTCTATTTGTAGCAGTCATTTGAGATGTATTAGGATAATCCACAAGATATATGTATAATGTATTTATACTGAAATTTGATATTATTGCACTGCACCATATCCGTTGTACTTTGATTATTGACAGGTTTATTTAATATATATATATTGGTAAGGCCAGCAACACACCATCATGAATACAGTACAAGAGCTGATTACAAAGTCATTCCAGTCACGGCCACTTGAACAAAAACTACAGATAAAACAATTAGGACCTCCTCAGCCTGAAATAAACCTACAGCAAACTACCCAGGACAGAGGAAAAATGTCAAAACGTACATTCTCAAATGCCTGGTACACAAAAGCTGATTGGCTTACAGGGTGCCCTATAAGAAATTCTCTGTTCTGCTTCCCCTGCTTGCTGTTTGGCGGTGACTTTTCTTGGACACGGCAAGGAATGGTCGACCTGAAGCACATCGCTGAAAAAATAAAGAAGCATGAGCTCACAAGAAATCATCTGGAAAACCTGACAAGACTGGGAATATTGGGGGAAGACGCACCAATTGAGCAGCAGATAAATGATGCGTATCGTAAATCCATTCAAAAACACAATGAAGCTGTTGATAAGAACAAACAAAATCTATCCAAGATCATTGATTGCATTTGTTTCTGTGGTGCTTTCGAACTGGTATTGCGAGGCCATGACGAATCAGAAACTTCCTCAAAACCTGGGATCTTCTGAGGCCTAGTGGATTTAATGTCAACCATAGACCAGGATTTGGAAAGACATTTAGCACGTGCTACAGTCTTTAAGGGCACCTCTAATACAATACAAAATGAACTCCTTGACTGTATGCTCGAAATTATAAGAAGCCATATTGTGCAAGAGTTGCGAAACACAGACTTTGTGGCTATTCAGGCTGATGACACCACTGATGTGTCCACTCAAAAACAGTCCGTGTTAGTGTTTCGGTACCTTGACAGTGACAGAAACGTTGTGGAAAGATTTTATGGCTTCACACATTTAAGTGACTCTAGTGCAGCAACCATCACTGAAGCAATACTGTGTCAACTGGACTTAATTTTCCCGGACCTGCCTCAAAAACAAAAACTTATCGCACAAAGCTATGATGGTGCGTCCGTAATGAGTGGAAGCCTTAGTGGAGTACAGAAACGAATTCGAGATGTGTACCCTAATGCTCATTTTGTGCACTGTTACGCCCACCAACTCAATCTTATTATGCAACAGGCGGTATCAAAGATCAGAGAGACACAAGTTTTCTTTCAGGATATCGGAGGCACAGCAGCATTCTTCACACGTTCCCCCAAAAGAACAGAAGCCCTTCATGAGATTGTGGACAAAAGCGTACCAAGGGGATCCTCAACTCGTTGGAACTTTCACATTCGTACAGTCAACTTAATCTTTGAACAGAGGGAGGGCCTTGAGAAATGTTTTGTCACCATAGCATCCAGAGCAGACTTTGTTCACACAAGTCAGAGTGAAGCCCATGGCTTTATTAGAACACTGCAAGACAAAGAGTTTCAGTTCTTACTGTTTTTATTTCATGACATAATGATTCCTGTTGATGTGTTATACGATCAGTTGCAAAGAAACGACCTAGATACTGTCTCTGTGAAAGCCAACACATCTGCATTTGTACAACAGATTATGGAAGTGAGAGATGGGGTTGACGATTTAGAGAGCAAACTGCCGGAGCATTCTATTTTTGCAAACCGCAGATAAAACATCACCTCTCTGGTTCGAATTGGAAAGGAGATATGTGACATTGTAATTGTGCAGGCAAAAGAACGTTTTTCATTCACAAAACATTTGGTGAGTGCAACTTTATTGCAAAGTAAAGAGTTTGCACAATATGATGAATCCTTCCCTGAGGGTGCTCTGAATCAGGCTGTGGAAGCATATCCTATGCTAAAAAAAGAGCAGCTGAGAACTGAGTTAACTGTACTCTACAGAATGCCTGTGTACCGGAAGGCCAAATGCGCCTTGACTTTGCTGAGTTTAATTCATAAACTGCATATGGAAAACTCACTTACAGAGACAGTGACTTTACTAAAAATTGTGATTACGACTCCAATGACAACAGTAGAAGCTGAATGATGTTTTTCAGCCTTAAAGCGCATAAAGACATTCCTCAGGAACACCATGCTAGAGGAAAGACTAAATGCTTTGGCGATGGTATCTGTAGGGAGCAAGCTAGTCCAAAAGATACCAGACTTCAACATGAAAGTAATTGACAAGTTTGCTACACTGAAAGACAGACGTGCGGATTTCATTTACAAAAAGTGAATGCTGCTACTTGTTTGTTGAATACAAAAAATTCTGATTGAGGTAAGAAATCCATTGTTATCTCTGTTTTTAAAAGTTTTGTAGTGTTTGTTCTATTTGGAAACTACACAGATTTGCTCACCTTTGTTCACTGGCCGGACCTGTCTCCCGCAGGGTGAACGATTCGTTGCTTGTGTTGCCTATCAAACCTTTCCCCTTGGCAAATTGCGAAAACCTTTATACCATTTATATTTGGGGTACTTGCGTGGACCTATGTGAAGTGTGTGTACAAAGCTCAGCTCAACCAGAATCACGGTAACAGCGCATTGCGCTGCCTCTTTTATATTCAGTATATTGTAAGACTGTTTTTCTTCCCCCACCTTTCCTTGTTTTGTTTCCCTGTTTTCCCCTTGCTTGCCATTCGTTACTCTAGAGCCTAATATTCAGTATGTTGTAAGACTGTTTTTCTTCCCCCGCCTTTCCTTGTTTTGTTTCCCTGTTTTCCCCTTGCGTGCCATTCATTACTCTAGACTCTAATAGAGTCGGAAGGCCGTAGGGGAAGACTGTGGACTTTTCTTCAAGTTCCTGACGCTCCTGCGGAACGAGCCTGGCAACCATTACACTGCTGTGCAACTTCTTCTACTCTTAGAGCTGAGATTTCCATGAAAGTCTTATAGTCTGAATTCAGCACCTGAGCATAATAGGACAGAATGTATGAAGCTCTGTGGTAATACTGAATAAGCAGCTACCTATGTTATGCCATCTATTAATGTAATAACTGCACTTTCACAATTGCTTTATTACCCTTCCTGCTTTCTCAAATTTTCTTGAAAATGCATGATTTTTCTTCTTTTTTTTCAAAATATTCTTGGGCGGGGGGTAACCCACCCATACCCCCCTTTTGGGGTTCTGGCTCGCTCGCTGCACTCGCTTGCTACAGTGCTGTATGCTAATTAGTTTGCGCCCCCACCACTTTAAAATCTCACCCACCGCCCCTGTCTGTTTCCGCTTCCACGCTGGAGTTCGAACTATTCAATCTTGTGCATTTGTGTATTGCTTCTTGCCTCTAACGGAACATTTTTCTAATAGAGAATTATTTTCGTCCCTTACTACGATCTAATTATAACTGATCGGGTTTTTTTGTTTGTTTTTACACCTGAGCTTTTTGTTTTTGTATGCAAAACTTTGCATTTTGGGAAGGTGCTTGATTCATTCAATTCTGCGTACTCGTGTATTGCTTGCTAATGGGTTTTCGAACGGAGCGTTATTTTCCCTTCCTGCCTACATTGTGATCATACTATAATCGACCGGGATTTTATGGTCTGTTCTTATTTTCACAACTGGGTTTTCTGTTTCTATGCTGCCTGGCAACACTGCTCGGGACGCGGTGCAAAGTGACGGACAGCCGGTTTTGACGTCAATTGTATGCAGAACCATGCATGACGATTGAACTACTCGTTTTGGCATTAAGCCAACTGAGTCTTTCTACGGTGAAACTTTGTTAATTGATTTTCGCGCGCCAAACAGCGGGATATATAAGGGGCCTCGCATTTCTATCCCTTCCCAGCACACAATCGACATATTTTCGAGACGTACGAATCGTAGGTAAGAACTAGCCACTCTGGCCTGTGATTTTATTTTATTGCTTAGCGTTCTGCTTTTGGGTTTGGCAGCTAGCCGTCACGGCAGATTTTGTGTACTCTTTCTAGATGAACACTTGTGTGTCTTTTTCCACAAGGCGGTTTATTATTTGGAAATATACACTGCCCACTGCCGTTGTAGTTTGTATAAATATCCCCAGCTTGGGCCTTCTGCCGCCTTGGTGGTATGACTATACATTAATTTCGAAAAACTGTTGGGAGTGAGAGCCTGATGCCCCTGGCCCCATGTGTTATGTTTTCAGATCGTTATAGACGAATGGTTTTAAGCAGGCAGATGCTTTTATTTTAATACTTAAATGCACCATCCTTTCTTTTATTGAAGTGTAGCCTTGCTGCTGACATGGTACAAATATGTCCACACCGGGCTCCGTAGATCGCTAGGGCTTTTTGCACAAACTTAAAAGATGTGCAAAAGATGGTGAGAAATGTGGACTCTCACATGTTGCGCCACGTACGATAGCCCGAAGTCAGGCCTCAAAAGCTTCACTTTTTAGTTAAGATTCTACTTGCAGGTATGTCCCAGTTTTGGCTATTGCAGAACGCCATGCCCTGAAACGCCATGCCCTGAAAGCTCAAGCTAGCTATTCAGTTTGGGGACGTTTATGTTATATTAATCTTTCTATTTGAGCTTATTTTAAGCACAGGCTTTAATCTTACTGCTTTAGCCTTCATGTTGCATTTTGCTCTTATTCTTAGTGCTACGGTTTGGCCCTTATCAAGGTGGCCTACGCTCCCTACGCGCTACACTTTTCTCAACGACTTTTAGACATCATTGAACTCATTGACCCAGTGGAACCACTGCTCAACGTTAATAATTGGTATGTACATCTACATATTGTTGTTCACCATCTCTTGAAATGCCTATAAGTGAAGGTTATCTCCCTTATGTCCAGGGGCAGATGTATTAAGGTTTTTTTATGTCGCAAATGCTGCAAATCGCAATTTCCCAGTGTTTGCGACAAAATAAAGTGGAAGTGGCATGTATGAAAAAATCGCATCGCAGTTTTAAGAAATCGCAATATTTGTGATTTCTTAGTGTGCGAGAAGTGTTTTTCTGAGAATTTTTTTCCGATTCCTTATTTTGCATGTTTTGAGTTTTGCGAAAATCGCAAACAAGAAATCGCAGCTTAAGAAATCGCAACAGGATGTATGTAAAAACCACAATTTGCGAATTTCTGAAAATCGCAAAATAATAAATCGCAATTGACACCAAATACAAGCAGGTGTTAAAAGAAAAAAAGTATTAAAAGGCACCCAGAATGCATTATTTTAAATTCCAAAATGGCTGCACTATACCTGATTGCCAGGAGGCTGTGCATTCAAGCTCTTGCCCAGAGGAGATAGAGACAGGAGAGAATCTTCAGAATACGCATTACGCTGTTACAGCAGACTCAGGAAGAGATATATGACAAATACAGACTTCATCCACACACCATTTTGTTCCTCATTAATGAATTGGAACCTTTTTTGGAACATCCTACAGCCAGGACACAATCAATTCCAACACATGTGCAGGTATTGTGCTCACTGCACCTTTTGGCTTCAGGGTCTTTTCAAAGTGTCATTGCAGAGGTTGGTGGAGTGTCACAAAGTGCTCTATCACGCTTCTTTCATGTGTTCCTGGATGTAATGCTGAGGAGACTCCAACATCATATATATTTCTCAAATACACAACAAGCCATACAGGAAACAAAGTTGTATTACTATCAAATTGCACGCTTTCCACGTGTGATTGGATGGATTGACCGAACTCATATTGCTATCACTCTACCTGCAGCCACTGAAAATGTATTTCGTAATAGAAAAAGCTACCACTCTCTCAACATCCAGATCATATGCAATGCCAAATACATCAGTGACATTGTGGCCAAGTATCCAGGGCGCACACATGACTCCTTTATCTTCAGACATAGCGCAATTCATAGACGTCTGAGTGCTGGTCAGTTTGGAGACGGATACCTGCTAGGTGAGTAGCACTCATGCAAACCTCCATCCATCCATCCATCCATCCATCCATCATTTGAAAATGGAACATACAGTTACTATATTTTTTTCACATGCAGGTGATAGTGCCTATCCAGTGCGTAATTTCATCCTAACACCATACTTGAATCCTGCAAATGCAAGTGAAAGACGGTACAACAGGGCACACCAGTCTACACGTGGGGTCATTGAACGTAATTTGGAATTTTAAAAAGCTGTTTCAGATGCATACACAAAAGTGGAGGAGCATTGCAATATAGTCCTGAAACCTGTTGTAAAATTGTTACATGTCCAATGCTGCAAAACATGGCCTTACGTAAAGCCACAGACATTGAAGTGAGTGAATCTGACTCATCTGATGATGATGACATACCTCCACCTAGAATGGCTGCAGCAGGAGCTGGAGCAATGGCAGGCCGACAAAGAAGGACAGAGATTACACAAAATCATTTTTAGGTAAGAAAAGCCAAACTACAGACTCATGTTTGCAATTGTTGTTTTAATCCACAACAGACAAACCATAGTGCATTGTGCTGAAATGTTAAATTAAAAATGAAGGAAACGAAAATGTCCATAAGTGGAACAAAACACAGCTTCCACAATGCAGTAATGATGAATAAATTGCCATTCAAAAAGTTATTTCTTGCGCAGGCGGCCGGAAGCAGGTTGTTTCTGTGATTGCATGCCTTCTTGTTCAGGTACTGTACTAGCACGCCTTCCACTCCTGCGCTGGGTCAATTGAGTTGTTGGAGTGGGGTTCCTACTGCTCCAACTGGAGGTGTCCTCACTATCAGCTGAGCCAAGGAGAGCGCTTGCGCCAGAGTTGGATGCTTGCATTATTTCTAACACAGAGGTCATTTTGTCCAAACTTTTAGCCATGTCACGTGTGCAGTCGCTCATTTCATGCTGCATGTTAATGCTGCGCCTGGTGAAATTGCTAGTGACAGAGCAAAGCCTGGTAATTGCCTTTGTGTACCCTTGCATCCTCACATGTGCTGTCTGTGCAGCCCTGTTGTGAGCACTTTCTGTGCGTTCAAGGGTCAGGCAGAGTTTTTCTATTGATGCAGCCATGCCTTCTTGTTTGTTATTTAATTTCAAAAGCTGCCTATTGATTGACCTGAGGGCCATGTGTTGCAGGCGCTGAACATGAAGCATATCCTGCTCAAGGCCAGCAAAAACAGTGCCACCTTCAATTTGCCCACTGCTGCTCCTACATGTCTCCAACCTGAATGACCGTGGCCTCCTTGGTATTTGTGGTTGGTCTTGTGAGTCTTGAGGGAACACTGTGTCAGTCTCACTGGCCACTGTACCTCATTCTACATTATCATCATCTTCCA
The DNA here is from genome assembly GCF_964263255.1 of Lissotriton vulgaris. NCBI lineage: Eukaryota > Metazoa > Chordata > Amphibia > Caudata > Salamandridae > Lissotriton > Lissotriton vulgaris. The sequence continues at coordinate 1,514,112,214 of NC_141687.1, read as the reverse complement.
TTGCTGGTAGAGGGGCGACATGTCTGCGCTTTCGTGCATATTTGGATTGAGGGCAGTGGCCTCAGTGCCTCCTTATTCTGTATCAGTTGTAACATGTGGAGGTGAATTATCCAAGTCACTTCATTCCCTGGATTCCCTTGATTGTTCTGTGGATGTAGAGTGTGATAAATGAGTTTGTGTTTCTTACAAATAAAGTATTTTTATTGATGACAATTACTTGGACTACACTGTTTTTCTACCTTCATTATCAATTGCAAACAACTCATGAATTTCTATGATGATATGTGTGACAATCATTATTGCACTACAACTCCCGTGATGGATTGATTTCTACAGGTTTAACAGTCTCACTAGACTTCCACCTTTATCAAACTGAGTATATGCACAGGACACACACACACATGCATTAAACACATTCTATGGACTTCTTTGCATGCATCTTAACTTGTGTAGTTGGTGTAGGGTCAGAGCTATCAATGTTAGCCACTCCACTCACACTCTCTGGAAGCAGGGTTGATTCTATTAATTCCTCATGGGGTGTAGGTTGGTCTGCAGATGATGTACCACCACCAGTTTTATTTGCCTCTTTATTCCTTTCGGCAAGCCTCTCTTTGGATCTTAGTCGCATGTCATACCCTCTCTTCTTTATTTCATTTATGAAGCGAGTGGTAACTCCAACTGAATTTACTTTGTCCTGGATTTCCAACCAGATTTTTCTTTTTCTTAAATCTGGAACTTTAAGTGCTTTTTTGCCAAAAAGAACCTCATGGTTACAAACCATTTCTTCAATGAGGATTTCTTGTTCTTTTTCAGAGAATTTTTGCTTCCTTTTCCTCTTTTCTGCAGACAATTCCTCCGGTGTGCTTTGGGACTCCATTGCTCTCCAAACAGGTCTGCTCTGCCTCACAACACTCTTCCAACTCCCACTGGGTGTGGCTCAGGCAAGCAGGTGCAAGCAATCACTGAAACTTCCTGGTTATGATGTTATCAGCCTGTTCCTGAATTTCAGATTCACGTGTTTGCGATTTCTTAATTTGCAAAATTCGCTAATTAAGAAATCGCAGAAAAATCGCGAAGTATTCTGCGATTTTTAAGAAATCGCTAATTTATCGCAAAAATGTACATACATCCCATTTTGCAATTCCGAAATTGCGATTCGCAAAAAATCGCAATTAAGGACTCGCAATACATATTGTTGATACATCTGCCCCATGGTCATTAATAATTGTCTGTACTTTCAGCTTTAACTAATTGGGCACGAGGGCGATCACAATCTACATGAGGATAGATCTGTGAATTAGTTACTGAATGCCTGTTTTTTATATTTGATTTTGTATACAAACTAACTACCAAACTCATGGCTGCTTATAATCTGTGTTAAGGGAAGGTTACAAAGGCTGTGACAACCGTTTTAATGATTACATTTGGAGAATACTTGCTAAACGCTTGCTTCCCATTTATTAACATACATAAATCTGTGCTAGTGCCATTTTAGGGACGCTTGTTCCTCATTGATTAACATACAGAAATCTTTGCCAGTACTTTCTCAGGAAAAATCCCAGCATGATTTAAACTAACTGGTTGTTTCTCTGCCCTTAATGACAACATGCTTTTATTAGATCGTATGTGATATCTCACTTTGTGATGTGCTTTTTCATTCACAATCTGTTTTTATACTGCACTCATGGGTAGGATCACATGAGGTTGCCAGAATCGGTCCTATCTGAGTATGTCCAACATGTGCCTATGCACTACATGTGTTTTGGAATATATAAGACACACAGCACAGGCTTTACTTTTCCTGCCCCCACTTTCTTTTCTTTCCTTTTCTCAAATATCGAATAAAACATATCACACTTAGAGGTGTGATTTACTGAATAAGACATATCACACTTAGAGGTGTGATTTACTTTTGAAAAGCCCCATACTCACCATATACATACTTTTGGGGACCAATTATGCAAATTTTGCCACCACGTGATTTCTAGATGGAACTGTTTTAAAATGTGTGTTGGTTATAAGCACAGTATGGAACCCTTAGGTTGCTGTTAACATTAGGTTTCCGGATTCTGTGCCTTTTTTTAAACATAAAATGTTTTTATATGTAATGCGATCTCTGCTGTTTGAGTTTGGAACTTTATGTTTGTTATTTATGTCTTTTTCTTCAGCCCTGAAGAAGTTCTTCCAAGAACGAAACTCGTTGGCTGATTGCTTTTACACTTATGCTTTGGATTTATACAATTAAAGACTTATTCCACTATGATACTGACTGAGCTTCATTGTTTTTGGTAACCTTCGGGTAATGTTCGCTATATAAAATCGCATTCAATTATAATTAAATCCTATGTAGAACGCGCTGCGAGTGCTCTAGGAAGAAGGAACCGGGGAAACTGTACATCCCTAGGAGCTAGGGAGCAGTCATGGGGTCACGGTATGTTGCTCCAAGAACGAGGTGCCGGGGACATCGTTGCTGCCATATGGAGTAGAGGGCTTCTCCTTGATTGGCTGCCAGATATAGCGTGCTAACCTAGAAGTCGGCGCTAGACAAAGAGGGCCTTCTCAGACGGAGGTGTCCAGGGAAATGAGCTCCTCTAGGAGGTAGGGTTAATAACAAAGCTCGCCTGCTCTGTAAGGTGAAGCAGACAGTAGATTAAAGGCTAGAGTGCCTGACGGTGACACTGGGGAACCAGGTTCGAGTCTGGCGGGCGACCCAGGCATCCTGTAATTCTGAGCAAATCACTTAATCTCCTTGTGCCTACAAGAAACCTAATATACACAAAAAAAATGTTTCCCTCTGTAGTGCAACTGGCGCTCGTGTAAAGCGCTCTGAAACTTTTGAGTTCACACTATATAAAACTGCCAAAAAATAAATGAAATGTAGAGTAGCCGGCACTGCTCTTAAGTACGATAGCATAAGCCATGATACAAGGAAAATGGCTTCCGAGCACCGTGAGTGGGCAGGCAAAACACCCACAATCGGATTGCAGAAGGTCTTCACATGCTCCCAGGCCTTGGTGTTACAGCACCTGCTGCATCACCCGGAACCCCCAACCTCTCCTCCGACTGAGTGACCACCGCAGAGCCTCGCCCAGCCTGTGTGTGTGGCTCTGTGTGTGTGTGGCTCTGTGTGTGTGTAGCTCTGTGTGTGTGTGGCTCTGTGTGTGTGTGGCTCTGTGTGTGTGTGGCTCTGTGTGTGTGTGGCTCTGTGTATGTGTGTGTGGCTCTGTGTATGTGTGTGTGGCTCTGTGTGTGTGTGTGTGTGGCTCTGTGTGTGTGTGTGGCTCTGTGTGTGTGTGGCTATGTGTGTGTGTGTGGGGCTTTGTGTGTGAGTGTGGCTCTGTGTGTGTGTGTGTGGCTCTGTGTGTGTGTGTGGCTCTGTGTGTGTGTGTGGCTCTGTTTGTGTGTGTGGCTCTGTGTGTGTGTGTGGCTCTCTGTGTGTGGCTCTGTGTGTGTGTGTGGCTCTCTGTGTGTGTATGGCTCTGCGTGTGTGTGTGGCTCTGTGTGTGTGTGTGTGTCTCTGTGTGTGTATGTGGCTCTGTGTGTGTGTGGCTCTGTGTGTGTGTGGCTCTGTGTGTGTGTGTGTGGCTCTGTGTGTGTGTGTGGCTCTGTGTGTGTGTGTTTGGCTCTGTGTGTGTGTGGCTCTGTGTGTGTGTGTGTCTCTGTGTATGTGTGTGGCTCTGTGTGCGTGTCTGGCTCGGTGTGTGGCTCGGTGTGTGTGTGTGGCTCTGTGTGTGTGTGGCTCTGTGTGTGTGTGGCTCTGTGTGTGTGTGTGGCCTGTGTGTGTGTGTGGCTCTGTGTGCATGGCTCTGTGTGTGTGTGTGGCTCTGTGTGTGTGTGGCTCTGTGTGTGTGGCTCTGTGTGTGTGTGTGGCTCTCTGTGTTTGTGGCTCTCTGTGTGTGTGTGGCTCTCTGTGTGTGTATGGCTCTGTGTGTGTGTGTGGCTCTGTGTGTGGCTCTGTGTGTGTGTGGCTCTGTGTTTGTGTGTGGCTCTGTGTGTGTGTGGCGCTGTGTGTGTGTGGCTCTGTGTGTGTGTGTGTGTGTGTGGCTCTGTGTGTGTGTGTGGCTCTGTGTGTGTGTGTGCGGCTCTGTGTGTGTGTGTGTGGGAGGCTCTTGCATGTGTGTGTGGGGCTCTTGCGTGTGTGTGTGAGGCTCTTGCTTGTGTGTGTGTGGGGCTCTTGCGTGTGTGTGTGTGTGGGGCTCTTGCGTGTGTGTGTGTGGGGGGCTCTTGTGTGTGTGTGTGAGGCTCTTGTGTGTGTGTGTGTGTGGGGCTCTTGTGTGTGTGTGTGTGTGTGTGTGTGGGGCTCTTGTGTGTGTGTGTGTGTGGGGGGCTCTTGTGTGTGTGTGTGTGGGGCTCTTGTGTGTGTGTGCGTGTGGGGCTCTTGTGTGTGTGTATGGGGCTCTTGTGTGTGTGTTTGGGGGGGCTCTTGTGTGTGTGTGTGTGGGGGGGCTCTTATGTGCGTGTGTGTGTGTGTGTGTGGCTCTAGTGTGTGTGTGTGGGGGGGATCTTGTGTGTGTGGGGGGGCTCTTGTGTGTGTGGGGGCTCTTGTGTGGTGTGTGTGTGGGGCTCTTGTGTGTGTGTGTGGGGCTCTTGTGTGTGTGGGCCTCTTGTGTGTGTGTGTGTGTGTGTGGGCGGCTCTTGTGTGTGTTTGGGGCTCTTGTGTGGGTGTGTGTGTGCAAATGCAATACGTCTCACATTTGCGACAGAGTAAGCTATTGGCATTGTATATGACAATGCCATTTATTTATTTGTTTTCAAAACCAACACATAAATAAAAAGTTTGTCATTTACAATGCCAATAGCTCTAACTTTTCCGAATGCGAGACCGTTGCATTGTAAATGCTTGTTTAAATCACGAGCACCATCTGTTCTGGTTAATGTCACGCTGCTTTTCTGCAAAATCCACAGACCTGATCATTCATTTCTTTAGTGTAATTCACCGTCCCAATTAAATTCACTTTTTTCTCACCAATTCACATCTCTTTTTTCTCCCTAAGTCTTCTCATTATTGTTTACATTTCGCAATCACAAACATTTCGCAATCACAAATTCTAAGTACGGTACCACTTCACACCTCACTTTTCAAATCAATCGTAAACAAGAATTGGTCAATAAAAATTTTGGAAACTTTTCACCAGTTTGAAAAAAGTTTGTTCTGCTTCTTAGGCCCAGCTTGGGCAACTGAATCCATCAGGATGGAGGCCAGTGGGCCAATGGGGTAGATTTTGACAGTTACTTGGTCAGCAGAGCATTCTTCAGTCCAGTTCCATCCTTTACAGAATGAGTGCCATAGACAATAAGGGAGTGGTCATGATGCTGTGGATGCAGGATGATCCAGTTGCGATGGGATCGATGGGGGTGCCTTTGTGGTGATCTGTCAGTCCACTGGTGATTTGGGGCAACTATGGCCACAGAGGTCGGGGTACTATGAAGTCCTCTTCAAGACAGCGTAAGACCAGCTGCGGCTTGGCTCCTGCTCTCCAAACACAGCAGTTGGGGTGAAATCTTTTAGTGAAGGTTAGTGTCCCTCTTGGGTGACCAGTCCAGTCCCTGATACCACTCCTTGTCCAGCTAACCCCAGTGCACCTTTTGGCCATTGAGGATCAGTCTCTTGGGGTGCCCTGAGGCAGTTTGTGATACATTTTTTCTGATGGCTAGCAACTTGCAAGTTTGGTCTTCTTCTGCTCTTTTGTCCCTGGATCTGGTTCCATGAGATCAGCCAACTGATCTTTGGGGTCACTGCTTTGGTCTGGGGCTGGGGCACATTTTTCCCCATAACAGGAGCCACAGGTTCAGTCCCAACTTTGTTAGCTCAAAAGTGTAGCAGGTGCAGTCCAGCAGACAGTGCAGCGTCTCTTTGTACAGTCCAGGGTCAGCAGGGCAGTCCTTCTTCGGTTCTCGCTCTAGTTCCAATATGATATGAGGTTCAGGGTGCCAGAGGTGCCATATTTAACTTGGGAAGGAGTACTGAGGGTACAGTGCGGTCACTAGCTAATGGGCTACCAGGTCCCCTCTCTCTTGGTAATGATTTTCTGGCAATGTGTGTCATCCAGCAATCCCAAAGTACACTATTCTGCCTATTCTCAAGATGTCTGCACCTTCCCACAACGGGGGGAGCTTGGCAGTCCACCCTAGAGGAGAGCTACCTGGGGGCTAAACACCCATGGGAAAACCATGACTGGCCCTGTTTGCCTAAATAAAGGGAGTGTTATCGCAATTTGCCCACAAAAGGCGGCTTCGCCTTTAAAGCTCACCTTTTGGGCTAACACCCTGAGTGGCTTCCTGCAAGGTGGAGGTTAAACCTCTCCCTGCAACTGCGTGTATAGTTATTGAGCCTGGGAGTCGTTCACACAACTCCCCAGGCGGGCAGAAAGTTGTCTGTGGGCCAGTGCCCATGTGAGGCCACTGAACCAGCTGGGTTACAGAGTGGCTTTACTTTATTAGTGACAATAATTTCGACCTGGGCATCAGGTCGAGGTTAATGTAATAACTCATTTGATACCTTACAGTACTTAGTTAGGTAGACTTATTCAGAAGTTAGCCAGGCTGGTCTGTATTAGCCAATGGGGCAACTAACTTTTCCACAGCAAAATGACAATTTGAGGGGTTTTGCTGCAAGGACATATATAAACATATGTGTCCCACTGTATAGTATACAGCTCCCCACCTTACAGCTCTATAGGTCTTCCTTTGGTGAGACATACATATTTTGTTACGGGTAAACATAGCTTTGCCATTTATGGTAATGGCAAAGCCGAACTGGCCGTGGGCCACAGCCCTTCCAGTCTGCAGTGGTAGGCTGGGAGACATTTTGTACTTTGTCACACACAGGGTGGCACAATTAGTGCTGCAGCCCTGGGTGGATACTCTGCCTTACATGACCTTGGTACCATGGGTACCACATACTAGGGACTTATAAGTAAGTCACTAATTTCCAATTGGGGTGGGCCATTTTGACATACACTTTGTAATGGGTAAGAACACTGGCACTGAGGTCTGGTTGGCAGGCCTCAGTGCACTCTCAGAATTGAAAAAACAGCAGCTAGTAGTCTAAATGGGGGCAAAACATGGGTGAAACCTGCAAAAAGCCTGTTTCCATAGAGAACACCCCCCTCCGCCAGCTAATACTTTTAGTAGAACTCAACCCGACTGTTGACGAGTCTCCTTGACCATTCAGCGAGGAAATATATAGGGGAACTGGCTGACCATTGCAGGGCCTACTCTGCCTCACATCCTTCTGTCAGTGTCATTCCCTCTGGACATCTGACCCACTTCAACTATGACAGGACCCAACCTAACCTGGTTCTTAGCTGAAGCTGTCTCTTTACAATCCTTATCTCCTACCTTGGACAATGACGTGCTTACCTCCTCTATCCCTACCTTAGATAGGACAACACCTTGCTTACCCAAAGAAGTCCCTCAACACTTGAGTAACCCACCATGATCAACAAGGTTAGGGGGCCCACTTCACTTCTTATTACAGGGTCTACTTTCTGTGTCAAGGACAGTACTGCCATAAAGGCAAGCCCCCGACAGAGGATACTGCAGCTGTCAGTGCCCAGAACCACACCCTGAGCTCTCCATTGACAAGTGGATGGGATACCTTAGGGGCTACTGTGGGTTTTGGGAGCCTCTCTACCTTTTTAGGGAGGGGAGATACCATCTGATGTGGCAGACATCCTTCTTCCACCCTTTTTTCTGTCATTTCAGGGGTGCAACCCGGGTTCTGAACAGTTGGCTGACTTTACAGTACTTCTTTGCGGTCAGAAAAGCCTTAACAGTACTAACTTTGGGTGTTCTCACTTACTGGGGTAGAAAGCCCTTGTCTCCCTATCTCCCTTGCTAAGAGTAGCCTTCCTTTTCTACCTTTACCTTTTTTACCCTTTTTCTGGGGCCTACGTCTTCTACCCTTAGGGACAGGGCAGTCAGGATCCTTGGTTTGGGCAGCATCCTGGACAGCTGAGTCTACTGGGTTTAGACCAACCTCTGGACATCATTGCCTCAGATAAAATCCATGGGGAGGTCAGGACTGACTACCACCCCATGCCAGCTAAGGGTACCCCCTACTTCTAAGATCACAGGAATGTTTGTCATCTCCCCTGGAGAGCCCTTACACTCCCGGCAAATACTGGTCAGGGGACACTAACCTGTCAACCACTATGGTATGACTGGCACCTGTGTCTCTCATGGCAGTCGTTGGGATCCCATTGACCTTGATGGGGTGGAAGTGTTTACTTCAACCCTCAGGGATCAGCAGCTTACCACCTGGACCCTCTTCTCAGTTACAAGCCATTGGTACCTCCTCATCTTAGTTGTCATCTTCTAAGGCTACACTGGCCAACCCAGCTGCAACATGCGACATCTGTGGTGCCCTGGCTTCCGACAGTCAAAGCACAGCCTTCTATGTAAAAGCTGTTCCAGACCTGGGACCCAACTACTCTGATTTAGAGATGGGTGGGTTTTTGACCTCCATCTGAGGGTTCTGGAATGCTGAGGGAATCTTTTGGGCAGGTTTACTACCCCACCTATTCCCTTCTGTGGGTATGATCCCCCCTTCTTGGGATCACTCCAGCAGGTGTTCTTGGGAACTCTTGTCCTAGCCCACTCATCAGCTCTCCTACCCAGCTCTCTAGGGCTAGAGAGTTTTGAATCTACCAGATGCAGGTGTCACTTCTCTGAGGTACAACTTGTGATTCTACTCCTTTACCACTAAACTGTTGAGCCCATCAAAGGTATCTACCTTGTTACCCTTGGTCCAGCCTCCCAGTGACCTCACAGGCAACTGCAAAGTCCATCCATGTCTGTGTTTACCCTTTGTGTGTGTTCCTTAGCTTAAGTCTGTACACCTCTGAGGTTAGATCAAATAGCTTGATTTCTTTTAACTCTTTTTCATTTGCATTTCTGCAAATAATCTCAGTGTTCATGTAGTAGAAAGAGCCTGCTACTGCATGCTCCTTTCATCATCGGAGACACAGGCGGGCACTCAACTTGAAGTGGGGGAGTAGCCTTGAGACAAGTGTGACTACAGACATCCCTTCCCCCCGTATGGTCTCATGATGCAATTAAGAGGCAACAAAAACTGGGAGGGGCTTAGCGCGAATCCAAAATGGTCGCGTGAGCTGGGAGCTCCCGAGACCCTCGCTGCCTCCACCGACTATCCTGGCACTAATCCTGATTTAGACGACAGGTTCTTCTTGCCGTAACTCTCCTGATCTGAGAGACCCTTTTCAGAATTCGATTTGTACACCGGATGCCCGACTTGCTCCCTCTGGAGCCTTGAGGCCTACATCGTGGCTGATCCCGGACCTTGGGCATTGGGAGCGCCCCGAAAGTAGTTGAACAACAACGGCCTGTGGTATGAGTCAGATGCCCGGGCACTACTTTCGGTTTCGCTTTTCCCTGGGAGCGAAGATTGGAGATCGCTGTTCTAGAGCCAGCTGGCTGCTGCAACTCCCTGCCTAATCCCTGCTGTGCCTTGTGTTTCAACACCTCGTGGAATTTTCCTTCGTGGGAGCCATTTCCACCAGAAATCGGAAGCACCGGCGGGGCGGATTATCCACCATGGCGGCTAAGTCGGAGGGTGACAAACGGCCTCTCAAGACTACAACTCGTGGTGGCGGGACCCAAGCCTCCATTATGGAAAGATTTGCTCGGAACAAAGGCTCACCGAGTGGGACTAGGAAGACCTCGGAGAGCATGGGTAGTGGCACCCAGGAGTCGGAAGAAATGACTCTTCGAGACATAATGGGAGCGATCGCCAGCATACAGTCGTCGATGGGCCAACAATATGAGACCTTGGCGGCCAAGATCGACACAGTGGCGGTGGATGTGGGCCTGATCAGGGCAGATCTGGGGAAAACCAACAAGAGGGTGAAGTCGTTGGACATTAAGACTGCCAGTCTAACTTCGGATGTCTCCGAGCTCCAGACCGAAATCCGCACCCTTCGATCCACTAGCGAACGGTTTGCCCACCGCCTCGAGGATTTTGAAGGTCGTGCTAGGCGAAATAACATCTGCATTATCGGAGTTCCGGAGACATCGGCGGATCAATCGACAGACCTTCTTGTTGAAGATTTGATTGTTAATCATCTAGCCCCTAAAGGCCTGAGCAAGCTTTTTGCTGTGGAACGCGCCCATAGGATTCCGGGCGGCAGACGGACACAGGGGAGGGCACCGCGGCCCATCATTGCGCGGCTATTCAACTATAGAGATAGAGACGCCATCTTGCAGGCATCGAGGACCAATGGCCCCACCAGGTTTGAGAACACCTCCGTCAACTTTTATCCTGACTTTACTCCCCTGGTGCAGAAGCAGAGACTGGCATTCTCCGGGGTGAAACATAGACTACGGGATTTGGGCATGAAGTATGCCATGCTTTTTCCCGCTCGTCTGCGTATTTAATACAATGAGCAGGTGCTCTTTTTCGATCTGCCTGAGGTAGGCAGTGACTGGTTGGACACTTTACCCACACCTAGAGACAATGATGACAACACTGGTGGTGCTGAGGGAGGCCAACGGGACCAGGAGGAGTAGAGGCACCGGCATATGCTCCATTGTACTGTGATTCGATGTTTTGTTCTCCCTTTTTGGGGTCGATGATTTTTATACTTGGACCCTGAGGCGGCGGGGGGGGGGGGAGGGGGTTCGGGACTTCTCCTCCTCCGGGGGTGTTTTTTCCTTTTCATCTGTAGTTCTAGTTCTTGGGGTAGGGCGACAGGCACACTGCTGAATGGGGTGGTTTTCTGGTTCCTTGCAGGGGTGCAGGGTGGGGGGCTGTTGTTGTGGGGTTTGGGGGGAGGGGGTTGGGTTTTCTTTACTTCGTTTATGCTGCATTTGAGGCTCCGTATTGTTGCTATTTCTGTGCTTCCTTCGTGGGGTTGGGTGGACCTGATTTCTTACTTCCGGGATGGGGGGTAGGGGGCTTCGGGTCTTGAGCTTGAATGTCAATGGCTTGGGGGACAAAATAAAGCGGGGCATTGTACTTCAATATGTAAAACGTCACTCTCCCGATATCATACTCCTGCAGGAAACTCATCTGGTTGGAAATACGTTTCATGCCATGAATCGGAGGAGCTACAGGTTGGTGGCGCACTCAGTGTTTACATCGGGTTCCAGAGGTGCTGGTATTATGCTCCGTAATTCCCTTCCCATTGAGATAGACGACACGATTTTGGATGACAGGGGTCGATACGCCGCAATTGTTGGGAGGTGGGAAGGAAGAACTGTTATTGTCCTTTCGGTTTATGTTCCCCCTGGCTTGTAGAATACCATGTTTGTTGACCTGGGTAAATTGTTGCTTGGGCTTCCCGAAGGGCTTCTAGTGATGGGAGGTGACTTTAACTCTGTCGTGGATGGTTTGCTGGATCGACACCCTCCCAGGACGCTTACACCATCCCAATCGGGTCTTAGTGGGTTGCTGGATATATTTGGTATGGTAGACTGTTGGCGGATGCTGCATCCAGGTCAGGCCCAATATACCTTTCACTCTGGGGCGCATGGGAGTCTGGCTAGGCTTGATTATCTCCTTGTGCCTGCTGCCCAGGCCACGACGGTGCGAGAGATCCGACATTTGCCCAGAGGCATCTCGGACCACTCCCCGCTGTGGGTTCTTATTGACCTTCATTTGAATGCTGGGGGCCGAATCGCCCCAATCAATCCTTGGCATCTCCGGACTCCAGAGACTAGAGCGGGATTGGTTAAAGCTGTAGACTTTTATTTTGCCGAAAATGTGGGCTCAGTTTCGTCTTCAGTGTCCATCTGGGAAGCTTTTAAACCTGTGATACGGGGCCAGGCACTCTCGCTTATTGCTGGTGCGAAGAGGCGGCACAATGAGGAGGTTGAACGGCTGGAGGCTGAGGTGGCCACTCTAGAGAGAGAACTTGTAACTGGAGTCACGCAGGAGAAGTTACATATTTTGCAGTTAAAACAGTCTGCTTATAAGGCCTTGGTCACGAATGCTGCGAAAGTCATGAGTCAAGAGCAAATGGGCCGTTTTTATGACGTGGGTGATAAAGCCGGGAAGTTGATAGCGTGGTTGGACAAGCGGGAGAGACTGAGTCATGTGGTGCCTGTAATCGAACGTGAGTCTGGGGTACGTGTGACGGAGCCGCTGGAGATAGTGGAGTAGTTTGCCTCTCACTTTCGTAAGGTGTATGCTCCGGTCTCGGATCGGCCTGAGGAGGATTCCCATCTTTTGCTTCGAGATATCGCCTTGCCCTGTCTGTCTGAATCTGATAGGGAGCAACTGGAGGCGGATTTTTCCACAGATGAGGTAGCGCCTGCTATTCGCTCCATTCGCTCGGGCAAGGCTACGGGACCAAATGGTCTGCCCATCGAGCTGTACAAATTGTGCCCAGACAAAATGGCATTGTATCTTCGTGCAATGTTTTTGGAATCGAGAGGGAGAGGCCGACTTCCCCGAGATCAACGATTCGCCTCCATTGTAGTGCTTCCCAAGGAGGGCAAACCACGTGAGTTCTGTACCTCGTATAGGCCTATTTCTCTCCTAAATGTCGAACCCAAGGTTTTGGCGCAGGTGTTGGCCAACCGATTAATAACCGTTATAAGTGATTTGGTGCATCCGGACCAATCCGGTTTTATTCCCGCTCGTAACACCGCGCTCAATTTACGTCCCCTTCATGGCGTGCTGGCGAGAGCGGACACGTTGCGTGAGCCGGCCATTTTGGTCTCGTTAGATGCCACTATGGCGTTTGATACTGTGGAATGGCCATACTTATGGGCGGCTTTGGCTAAGTTCGGCTTTGGGCCGGTGTTCATTGGTTGGGTCCGTTTGCTGTACGAGGAACCCCTTGCCCAGGTGGTTGTTAATGGTAGAGTGTCGGCTCCCTTTGCTCTGGGTCGGGGTACTCGACAGGGATGTCCCCTTTCCCTGTGGCTTTTTGCTCTGGCGCTGGAGCCTTTGGCAGCTTGGTTGAGATGGGAACCGTCTCTCAAGGGCATCAGGTGGGCCCCCGGTTTTGAGGATCGCATCTCGCTTTATGCGGATGATATTCTTCTTTATTTAACTTCCCCGCGGAAATCCTTGGGGCTCCTATTTGATGTCCTTAGCTCCTTTGGCAGAAACTCGGGACTAGTCATTAATTGGACTAAGTCCTGTGTATACTCGCTTACGGAGGATATCCCGTCCTTGCCACGTACTTGTCCGATACAGATCTCGTCCGTGGGATTCAAGTACCTTGGCATCACTATCTCACGAGACCCGGCGACTAGGTACCGGCTTAATTTGCTTCCCCCGCTTGCTCGGCTCCAAGCAGATGTGAAGGCGTGGAATAGGCTGCCTCTGTCCCCGGTGGGTAGAGCAGCCTTATTCAAAATGATGTCCCTTCCCAGATTTCTGTATGCTCTCCAGAACACGTTAGACCTGGTGCCCTCCATCTATTTCCGTGAGGTGGAGAGCTTGCAAAGGAAACTGGTCTGGGCTGGCCGTCCCCGGATTGCCCTGGCTAAGCTTACGCTTCCATGGTACGATGGCGGAATCGCGCTACCGGATATTCGTCGGTACTACTGGGCCTCACAACTGAGCCCGGTCAATCACGCTATGTACGGTCCGGCATCTAATCCGGCCTTTGCCATGGATAAATGGCTGCTTTTGGGTGGAGATTACAATAGAGCGCTTTACTCGAAGCGGTCTGATGCGACCCTCACCGGGCCTACGAAGGCTGCAGTGAGGGTTTGGCTCAACGCCACGGCTGCCACTGGTTGGTCGGACACCATCACTCGGGCGACTCCACTCTATGCGTCGGAAAAATTGGGTAACTTATGGAGGACTAAGGGGTTCGATAAGTGGGACCTTATTGGAATCAGTGTGGTTGGTGACCTATTGAGGAAGGACGAGATCAAATCTTTTGAGGAGCTGCGTCGGGAATTTCAACTTGGCCCCCGCGAACACTTTCGTTATCTGCAAGTTCGGCATGCCCTTTCCTCTGTGCTGTTGCCTAGGATTTCCGTCTCGGACTCCTCGCCCCTTAAGGATAGAGTATTAGACGGGCATATCCCGGACAGTACGATCTTGTTGATATATAAGAAATTAATTAACCATCGGGTGGACCTTCTTGTGCAGCTCCGTACGTCTTGGACCAGCGATGGAGTGGAGCTTGACGATGAGGACTGGCAGGCGGCGATATCCTCTCCAAAGGAGGTGGCGATCCAGGCCCGTTTGAGACTGGTGCAGTTAAAAATCTTACACCGGGTGTATATGCCAGGTCCTCGGTTGTTGTGGATGGGGTTTGTTTCGGATGCTTTGTGTAAGCGTGGCTGCGGTATGGTGGGTACATTCCTCCATATTATATGGGAATGTCCGGTGGTTGCCTCATTCTGGACCCGTGTGCATGGTGTCATGTCTGATGTGACGGGTGTTTCTCTTCTGCCTGAGGCTCGGAGATGTCTGCTTAATGTATGGGAGCCCAATGACTATAATGTTGCCCAAACGCAGTGGGCCACCTTGGGCAATATGATTGCGAAGCGTGATATTGCGCAATTGTGGGGGTCGGCGACGCCTCCGAGACTGTCTGCCTGGTCTAAGAATATGGATTGGTGCATGTTCCGAGAAAAAACAGTATATGTCGCCAGGGGCAGGCCTAAGAAGTGGAGTAGAATATGGGGGCAGTGGAATCAGTACCGTGGAGAGATTTGCACCCCTCCCTTTGAGCCACCACCGGAACGTATCCAGTCCCCTTAGCATGACATTTCCTCTTCTCCGGGTTCTATGTGCGTATGGTTGCCTACTGCCTGTTCCCTCTTTCATTCCATTCCGGACATCCAGATTGTTGATAATGCATTTGTGCAGACACGGTGCCCCTCTCCAGAAGGATTCACCATGATTTGTTCTTCATTTTGAGCCCTTGCAGTATTTTTCTTATGCTTGTTGGTTGGGGGGGTTGTTTTCAAAAAAGATAAAATCGAAACCTTCTCTTTTCCTTTACAGGTACATATAGCTAGACATGGGTTTATATTTGCCGCCGGGCCCTATGGATTGTCGGCTGAAAGGCTGTGTACCTTTACTCCATTACTGTATTGTGCGCATGCTGGCAGACCAACAGATGCCGTATAACTGCTTTTGTATTTTCATGTCTTTTTCAATAAAAGTAAAAAAAAAAAAAAAAGAGGCAACAAAAATGTCCTAATCTATCTATCGTGATTTTGACAACAGTGTATGCTGTATACATTTATTATTACATTTATTACTATTCTATCTATTACTAACAATAAGAGTACCAGGGAACACTTTCATCTTTGGTCCTCAAGAATAACCTTGAGGTAGGACTAGAAACATGTCGACCAGTGGAACCTAGGTACATTTTTACCTTTAAGTTCCCAATTTCCCCATATTTCAACAATAGCCGACAGGGTTAATAATAAAGAATTTTTTCTACTGTCCAGGTATGTTTAACCTCCCCCCCTACTCAGCCCTTTACACTTCATCTACAAATAGTACCAACTATAAGTGTTCCCACGTAGCGCGCCCCATTCCGCAGCGGATCGGGAAGAACCCGATGATGAAGCATGCCACCAAAGGGCAACCCTGGTGGGTGAGGGTTATTTAAGGAAAACACAGTGTTTCCCTTAGAAAAACATCAAATACGTCAAAGTGGAAAGAAAAAGACCCTTTTGCATAGCAAAGGGACTCTCTCTGATTATTATTTGCAAATAATAGGTTACAATGCATGGAGCAGCATTTATAATAGTCATACTTTTCCAATATTGGTACGACATTCAACAGTCCACTAAAGAAACAGAGAAAACAAAAGGAGACAAAAGTCTGAAACATAATGAAAGCAGTACAATTATGGGAAAGCTTGTCTCCAGAATAAAGCATCTAGGGCCAGATGTTACCGACCGGTATTTGGTGATTGAGATGTGGGGGCCTATATTTTACAGAATCAGTAAATTTACCGATTCAGTAAATTTACCGATTCTGTAAAATACTGAATCAGTAAATTTACCGATTCGGTAAATCTATATGTAGGTGGCACTGGAAACAGTGCCACAGGCCCCTAAGAATTCGTTATTTACCATTTAATACTATTGCATGGTAAATAACTAATTCCTGTGTACATGCACATCTGTGCATGCACACCAGTGCCATGTGGCACACATACATGCCCTGGGGGCATGTATGTGTGTCACATGGCACACAAGCCTGAAACAGGGGTGCAACAGGGTGTCAAAGTGACACCCTATCCCCCTTGTAAATTCGGTAATTTTACTGAATCGGTCTTTACCGATAAAGGGCCAGATGTAGGTCGCCAATTACCGGTCGGTAACGGCCGATTTCGGCCGTTACCAACCGATAATTGGTTTTTATGATGTAGGGGCCTTTATTTTACAGAATCGGTAAATTTACCGAATCGGTAAATTTACCGATTCTGTAAAACACCGAATCGGTATTGCCCATTGATTCCTATGGGCTTCAAGGCCCATAGGAGTCAATGGGCAATTCCGATTCGGTATTTACCGAATCGGTAAATACCGAATCATACAGATTCGGTAATTCTGAAATAAGAATTACCTACATCTGCCCCCTTCCGATTTACCGACTCTTAAATACCGAATCGGTATGATTCGGTATTTAAGAGTCGGTAAATCGGAATTACCTACATCTGGCCCTCAGTAATTGACATTGGTTCCTATGGGCCTCAAGGCCCATAGGAATCAATGGCAATTACCAATTCGGTAAATACCGATTCAGTAATTACTGAATGTTACAGATTCGGTAAAAAAATCGGTAAAAATACCTACATAGCATTTACCGATTTGTAAATACCGAATGGGTAAAATTCGCTATTTACGAATCGGTAAATGCCATTTACCTACATCGGGCCCCTAGTTCGGAGAATGTGGAGTGGTTGATGGGTGCTGCAATAGTGAGAACAATTAACCATGTGTAACAGCTTGTCCTGGGCTGGCCCACACCTGCTGACACAAAACAGAGAGATAACTAAATAACGCCATGGCAGTGTGATACCCGTCATATATTGGGAGGAATAAATCACGTATGGTGTGGTGTATGGTGAGGCCAGGGCTGTTTCGATGGTGAATCGGTGCAGGTGCCTCGCTGGGAGTATGAGCAGTCCTGTGTATGTTGGCAAGTAGTTTCCATAGAGGATATGAGGAATTTGCTGGTAGAGCACGGTACTGTCGGCTAGGGCCCAAACCTCCACAGAAAGGGCCCGGCTGACTACTGTGGGATGAGTGGGGAGGACTTCCATCTGCTCGTGATTTGGATCAACTACCAGGTCTATAAAGCATGTAGATGCTTTGGCCTTCTTAGGGCAATGCAGCAAACCCAATGAGCATCCGCCCATCAGAGTAGGGTATCATGTCCTGTGCAACGAGACAACTGGGTGGTGATGTCTACCCAGTACTGCACATGGCATGGGCACAGCCAAAGCATATGAAGGATGCTGGTGTCAGTTATGTGACACCAAGGGCAGTTGGTGTCAGTGTGCTGAAAATAGCGATTGATCTTTTGAGGAGTAAGGCATGCTCTGTGCAATGCATAATATTGTATCAGTCTGAAGGGGGCATTGCGGGACACCCAAGCAGGATATTCCAGTACGCACCAGGCCCGATTCTAGAGTGTGGGCCAGGTGGGCCAGACCCACCCAAGGAAGGTCTTGGCCCACCCAAGGCCATTCAGAAGATGTAAAAGCAGGATCCACCTACCGGGCCGAATTTCCTGCTGGGGAAAAACCTGAAAGGCTGCTGCAGGTCGAGTGTGACTCTCAGCAAGTCACAGAGTCAGCCGTTCAATTATCATTGGTTGGTGGTGAGTATGTGTATGTGGCACAGGAAATGAGTGCACTGCAAACCTACGGGAAGGAGTGTGCTTCTCTCTAACATTCCATGTGAGGATGTTAGTGCCAGTCGCCATGGCGCACAATGTGTGCAGAACCCCCACCCAACTCCCGAAGATCAGGGGCAGAGGGCAGCGGGAAGGTGTAATGTGCAGATGCAGGCCAGAACTGCAAGTCTGTACAAAACAACCAAAAATAACTAAAAATACAAAGAGAGCAAAGACGCAATGGCGCAACGGCGCCCTGCCCAGACTAGCGTACACAACATGCCAGCGATGGTGAGCATGTTGTCCAGTATGTGGATGATGGCATCCCAAATAAACAACAGTTCCTTACACCCCGATAGATCCATCCACCTATCGGCGGAGAGGAGTAAAGTCAAACGCTGTCCCGCAGCAGGCAAGGGCCTAGGACAAATGGGAGGAGCAGTGAAACTACATTGTCTGTGGTCTGTGGGGTGGCATCGAGGGGTGTACCAGTGGCGAGCAGGACCGATGAGTCTGAGGCTCTCTCACTGATGGACAATGCTTAATTCTCCTTATTCAGCTCCGATGGGGGATTTTGGTGGTAGAACCCAGCCACAGCCTGCAGGGCCTTCCGCCTCTCCTGTATGAGCTGCTCCAGGCCAGGAGGGTGAGGTGGTCAAGAGTCTCCTTGTCTCTTCCTCTTCCCACGTTTGTGATGGGATGCAGTGGAGGGTTTTGTTCAGTTGTTGTAGGTTGGGTTCAAGTTGATCCCGGGCAGTCGCAGCGTTCTGCCCAGTCCCAAGACACTTTAATATCGGTGAAAAAGTTGGTTAGTCTGTCTTCCTGGATCTGGAACCCAGCCGGGAACATGAGGCAGTATTTAATGTTGGCCTCTTGGAGCTTGTGTTTGACAGCCAAGAAGGAACACTGCTGTGGCTAGACCACGAGTGTAGAGTCTGCGAAAACCATTACTCATGCATCATCAATGGTGAGAGAGTTCTGCTTCTGATCCTCACGCAGGTTGAGGTCTCGATCCCTATAGTGCATGAGTCTCACCACGAGAGGTCTGGGGGGAGCTCCTGGAGGTAGGCACCGGGCTGGTTTTAATGAGAAGAATGGTGAGAGGGCAGCCGCATTGAAGAAGCTGCTGTGTCCCGACCCTCAGCCTCCTCGGGGACCTCCACAACGTGTATATTGTTCCTGATCAAGTGTCCTTCGGCATCTTCCACTTTGAAGCTTGCATATTTGGGACTGCATCTCGTAGGTTTGCGATTTAAGGTGCGTGGACCCGGACGGTAAGCTTGCAGTGGTCATCTCTAAGTAGTGTGAGGTTTGTGGCCACAGTCTCTATCTTGTTTTCCAAAGACACCCAGAATCTCTTTATGGCTGTGTCAAATGTGTCATCTGCCATGCGGGGTCCTGCAGCAGCCGCCTCAGAAGCACCGTCTTGTTGGGCTGTCTGCCTAAGTCCCAGTTGGTGAAACGTAGGGGTTTCTGCGTCAGATTGGAGGTGGCCCATCCTCATTAACGCTCCGTGGCTAGTTCCTGGCAGATGAGAGAGGCAATCCATGATCAGGGATCCACTAGTTTGCACCCTTCTTGGCATAAGGCGGCTGACAATTCACAAGGACCATAAATTATAGGTCTGTTGAGGCTGCTAGCCACTGATTACCTGCTTGGGGCAAGCTTACGGGTGTCCATCAACTCAGGAGCTTGTCAGGGTCCACATGGGGGTATGACTGTCATGTGTGAACCTCTTAGCAGATATGAGAACAGCAGCCGGAGGGAACCCATTGGTGCCAGGGTCAGGACCCACATCCAGCAGCCCCAGGAAAAATGCTCAGCTCTCCATGGCACCCCCCCCCCTTTTCAGCAGTGCATGAATAGGTAAAATCTGGGTTCGTTTCTGTAGTTGCCAAGTCTATTTGAACAGTCCCATCATGCCTCAAGCCCAATGGCAATAATGCTGTGCAGAATCAGGGGCACTGGTCCCCTCCCCGGGCCACCACTAGAAAGGCATTCCAGTCAGAAATCCAAAAGTGGGGTGGGGATCATGATGGAAACTGTTTAAGGTGTAGGGCGGATAGAGCTGATGTTGTGCATATCTTTTTTGACTGTACGGTATTGACGCAATTTGAACAACAAATAGAGATGTTTTTGCAAGAGGTTACAGGTATTTCAATACCAGTCACGAAGGAAATGATGATACTAGGGGTATGGTATCACCTTTCAAGTGAACAGCCTATATATCAATTTAGACATTTAACATCTGTTGCAGCAACAGTGGCGCGGCTATGTATAGCCTCATGTTGGCTTCAAAGAGAGGCTTCTACATTTGAGATGTGGAGGGCTAAATGTTATAATGTATTTAATATGGAGCATAGCTTATATTCTTTCAAGTTACCCAGACGGCAGAAACGTGGGTTGCAGATCTGTGATTCTATGATGCAATATATGAAATAATTCCTTGATTCTGGGCCCATAATGATATTATGGTTGAAATAAGTTTTGTTATTGTCTCTTGACCGTGTTTGGCTTTTTGTTTTCTTGACCGCATCCTACGGCAATATTCTGTATGCATTGACTGCAAATGCTATGATTTGTAACTGTGTCTTGGAGTTACCTAATAAAAGAAAAAAAAAACAGAAGTCCAAAAGATGCTCCCAGGTGAGGCCGCATCCAGGGTTCCACCGCAGCCCCCTAGACCAGGGGTCTCCAAACCGGTCCTGGAGGGCCGGATCCATGCCAGATTCTTAAAATTACTGGATGTATCTCAATGGGGATATCCCAAAAATCTGGCATGGATCCGTCCCTCCAGGACCAGTTTGGGGACCCCTGCCCTAGACATTAGGCAGCAATCACCGCTCATCTCATGGCACCAACAGTGGGGTGCATACTGCATCCACAGCCCCCTTAGGGGCCCACTTCATCCAACATGGGCAACAGAGATGGGAGGGGGGTCGCACACCTCTGGCATCAGTTGTGGGCCCAGTAGCAGCCTCCGCAGCACTCCCGCATAGAAGACCATGGCTCCAGCAGTGTCCAGGTCAACATGGATCAGTGCAGGGCCCAGATCCTGAAAAACAACCCAGCGGCCTTGATGGCCAAAGTAGTCCCCAGAATAGAGCTGATGTAGCAGAGCCTGCGGGCAGGTCACACCCTTGTGCGAAGTCCAAATGGGACAGGCCCTGAAGCTAAACCTTAGCCCAGTTACGTTGTGGGGCTCTGGCGCTTGGGTTAGACATCTGGCAATGGCATTGGTTTTCGTGCAGGGGGATCTGCCAGTGCTCCCATATCTCTAATACATCACTCTGCAAAAACAGCAAGGAATGGTGATGCGCCAGGGGAATTAATGCCTTGTTGAATGGATTGTGTGGCGGAGCTCTACCAATGAGCATCTGCCATCTTCACCTGCTTAGCCATGCCCCCCCAAATAGCATGAAGAGTGCCCCCCTTATGTGAGTGTATGACTGCCACCTCATCCTCAAGTGGCAGTAGCCTATCTCTCCCCACTACTAGAATCAGTTCCCACAATGAAGACCCCAATTTTGGGTACCTACGCTTCTCATCATCCTGAGCAGTCTCTCATAGGATACCAGCGATTTATCTATGTCATCCCCTTCTGCAAACCTAGGAACCAAACACTTGGGCAACTTGAGGTCATAGACACCACCTGCATGCACCTCTGGTTCCTTATTGCTGCCATCATGTTCTTGGGGTTTTATCCCTAACTTGACCCTCTTCTCCTTTAGGGCCAAGCTCCCTTCTTCCAGAGCCAGCTGTCTCAATTACATCTACAGGAAACTGGACAGGGTATCTAGACCAGTGGTTCTACTTCCAGAAATGAAGCTTCTCTCACTCCCAGATGTGGAGACATGCCTTGGGCGAATTGTGGGGACCACACACTCATTGTCCTCCAAAGTTTCAATAAGATCTCTGCCTCCTTCTTCATCACCACTGTCAGGGGTGATTTAAAGACCTTACAACACATTTTGCCACTTTTATGAAGGCTGTTTGTGCTAGTTTTCAGCTTTAGATATACAGAACTAGGCAACTTCTGAAACTCTGTGCTCAGTGTCGACCTGACATGTCCTTTCAGTGGTTGCTAACTTATTGATTGTCTGGTACAGCTAAATACAAGTTCTGGATCTCACCGTTAGGCACCAATGCTAGGAAATGGGTGTATTATATGGTATGGCTGAGCTGCCTTATCTTTGGAATACACTTGCAAAAACTGTCTTGGATCCAGTCAGGCTTGTTTGAACAACCTTAAGCTCATCCCTGGGTAGCTATGGCTTTCGAGCAGCAAGGCTTGAACAAAAGAACTTAGAGGCATATTTACAAGGAGTTACCACCCCCAAAATGTAACTTTTTCTGATGTTCTGGTAGTGTAAAGTCCTTTGCCTTATTTACAAGGAGGTGTTAAGTTACTTAACGTGAGTTAATGCACCTTAAAAATAATTCCCCTATTCAGGCAGCACTTAGTGTGAAAGGGGCAGGCAATGGGTGTTACAGTGGGTGTTCCGCCACAACACCAATTGCTTTTTGATACTGCCCCCATATTTAGAATGTATGGGGCAGCACCAAAAATATCACCAGGAAGTACCTGGTCTTAAGCAGGCAATACGAGGAGAAATGTTCCATTTCTCCTTGTATTTTGCTCTTTCCATGTGTGCTGTATTCTGCAGCACACACAGAAACAGCAAATCACTCGTAAAGATTGTTCATGTGCAGGAAGGCGTCCCTTCCTGTGCATAGAAAATCCCCCCTGCAGGGTAGGCACCCTTGCAACATGGCACAAGGGTGCTTGTGCTGGCGCTAGGTAGCTTCTTTTGCACCAGCGCTAGGGAAAATGGAGTGGCGAACCACATTCTTGTAAAACTGACGGAGCACTGCGTTACCACTTTTGACATAAAACCGCGCTGCGCCAGCTTCTAGTAAATATGCTCCTTAGTGTAAAGCATTTAACAGTACCATAGAACAAAATAGGAAAGCCACACAACAGGAAAGAAACACAATACCAATGTATGAAAATGTGTTATATTTTTATGAATTTTTAGGCTCCTTGATGAGCAAAATCCCCGAGGGTTCCAGTGATACAGATTTTTAAAGGTTTTATCACTTTTAATATCAACCACAAACAAGTAAATGGTCAACAGAAAGTTTGAAACATTTCAAAAGTTTGTAAACATTAGTTTGGCTTTAGCTTGGGCAACCAAATCTGTCAGTATGAAGGTCTGGGGGCCAATCATGCAGATTTGGACAGTTACCTGGCCACAAAAGCATGTTCCAGCCTTTACAGCACAAGAGATGCCTAGAAACGCCGGCACACCAAGAGACGCGCTGGTCCTGCTCCGCTCTCTCCAAATATCTCTCCAAGCCCTGAGGTTGAAGAGGAAGGCTGCCTCCCACCCAGTAACCCCCACCAGAGGGTAGGCACAAAGAATAGTTGAGCAGAGGATTAGTGGAGCAAGGAGTGGGAACTAGAGGAAGCCTGCATACTGGGGAGCCGCAGAGAGGTGAAGGTGAACATTCGTCATTGAGACCGCACTGTGATGTGGGGGTGATTTCAGCGTTGGAGCCTGCTAGAGCAGGCGAGCGGGCAGTAAAACACTAGATTGCAGATGCAAGCCCCTGCACGGAAATGGTGTTATACAAGTGCACTTTGTGTGCATTTTGGGGCCTGCCACTGCCACTTCTGGTGCCTATCCCTCCTATTGCTTTGACTGTTTCTACCGCTACTGTGCCAGACCCACTATTGAGGCAAGATTACTACTGCTGATCAGTGCTGAAGTGCATATGTTCTCTGTCTAAATTGTGAATATGGATTGCTACTTCCATAATTGGCTCATTTGATTTGCTACTAAGTCCCTAGTAGAGTGCACTGTGTGTGCCCATGGCCTGTAAGTCAAATGCTGCTAGTGGGCCTGCAGCACTGGTTGTGCCACCCACACAAGTAGCCTTGAAAAAGGTTTTCAGACCTGCCACTGCAGTGTCTGTGGGTAGTTTGGTACTGCCATGTCGACCTGACAAGTGCACCCACTAGCCAGGCCCTAACTTTCCCTGTTTCTTACATGTGAGTCACAACTAAGGTAGGCCCAAGGTACACCTGTGGGCAGGGTGCAGTGTATGTGAAAGGTATGATATGTCCTGGTGTGTGTAACATTTCCTCATAGTGAACTACAGTGAATTTTGTTTTTCACTAATAAAGGCTATCTCTCCGATACAATAGAATAGGAGTTTATTTATAATATCTTATAAGTTTAACTTTCCATTGGGACAAGATATAAAGATGAAGTTTAGTATGCCTGAACTCAGATTATAAAAATGCATCTTTTAGTAAAGATGATTTTTATATTGTGTGTTTGAAAATACCACTTTTATAAAGTGGGTATTTTCTTGCTTATCCATCCTCTGTGCCTCTGCTGGTTTGGGGATTGACTGCCTGGCTTTGGAGTGACAGGGGCTAGGGATGTACATTCACTGTAGACAGCCACTGGGGGGGTTGAGGTGTGTCCTGCCTCTCCTGGATGAGTCAGGGCTGGACTGAACATACCTGGGCTGCGTTTAGAGTAGGGAGAGGAGATTTCCTTTCACCTGAATGGGCCTGGTCTACCTTACACAATGCTGTCTCCGCCTCCTGACGGGAAGATGGACCAGAGAGGACCGAACTAGTTTTGACTGAGCACAGAGCCTCTCTGCCTCGAGAGAACAAAGAGAAAAGGAATATAAATATTGGGGTCCAGACCCCAGAACTTTAGATTACTTCTGAACTCAAGAGGAACCTCTGCCAAGGAGAAGAGCTGGGAAAGCTGAAGGCGAAGTACTACCCCTTTGCTGTGGGCTGTCTGGGGTTGACCTGCAGTGGCTGTTTCTGCAAAGGAGAGGTTGAAGACTTTGCTGTGTGCTCTGTCTCCTGCTTGAAGAAGATCTCCAAGGGCTTGAAGTTGAGCTGTCCTCAGTCTCAAAGACACAAAGTCACCACCACCAGCTCCCCTGGACGTCCTTGCTTGACCTGCCAAGAGGTGCCTGCTGCAGTGTTGGGCCTCTGGAGGTTGCTCCTTCTGTTGGGAGCTGGAAAAGGGATGCAACAAAGGGAAGTGCAATGCATCTGCATCCTTTTCTGATGCGTTGCTGCTGTGCCGCAGATGCAGTGTTTGCCTGCGGCTGGATAAATAGTTGCACGCTGAATCCTGTGTACCGATCTCCGAAGTCTGAGATCACTGCACAGATTCCGATGCAGGCCCTGCTGTGCGGCTGCCAGTACCAACGCATTGTGGGTCAGTGGATGGAGAGACCAAAGCAGCACTGTTGCCGCTGCCACCACTGCATCGAGAACTGACGTATCCCTGATCCCCACTTATCGCAGCGGGGCGCCAAGTCTACAGGGGCCTCTGTAGGAAACCGATGCATCACCTCCCGCACTGTAAGAAACTGACGCATCACCTCCCCTTCAGTAAAGAACCGACAAATCACCTCCCCTGCGTGGCAGTACGGAACTGATGCAACACCTCCCCTGGAGTAAGGAACCAACGCATCACCTTCCCTGGGCGTAAGGAAACAACGCATCACCTTCCTTGCGGCTATTTTTGTTTATGATTGTGACTCATCCAAGTTACTTTGTGTTTAAAATGTCGCATCTATAGTTTGTTTTGGGCAGAACTGTTTTTGCCTTCTAAGGATTATATTTTAATTACTGTATTGTGGATTTTTGTAATTTTGGTCTTGTTTTATTTAGATAATACTACTTATCTTTCTAAACTGGGCTGGTGTTCATTTGTAGTGTTTTCACAGTATTACTGTATATGTGCACAAATGCTTTACACACTGCCTCTGAAATAAGCCTGTCTACTTGTGCCAAGCTACCAAGGGAGTGATCAGGGCTTACTTGAGAAGTGTATCCCCTTTACCCTGACTAGGAAGAAGGGTCCCTACTTGGACATTGCCAACTAAACACCCCCATTTCTAACAGGGCTACTAACCTTTCCACAGCAAAACAACAATTTGAGTGGTTTTGCTGCAAGGACATATACGTATATATATATACATATATGTCCCACTTAATAGTATACCACTACCTGCCTTAGGGCTTTATAGGCATTCCTTAGGGGAGACTTACATATTTTGTTAAGGGAAATGGTGGTTTTTCCATTAATGGTAATGGCAACGTCGAATTGACAGTGTGACAACTGCCCTTCCTGTCTGCAGTGGCAGGCTGGGATCCATTTTGTACTTTGTCACATAAAGGGTGACACAATCAGTGCTGCAGCCATAGGTGGACACTCCGCCTTATATTCCCTTGGTACCCTGGGTAACATATATTAGGGACTTATAAGTAAGTCAGTACTTGCCAATTAAGGGCTAGACAATGGACATATACTTTGTAATGGGTACAAACACTGACACTGATGTCTGGTGGCACATTTATGAATTTTGTGGTGCCGGCAGCTCAGCAAGTCGACCTGCTGCACTGTCTTGTTTCCCATAGAAAGGGCAGGAATGCACCGTATTTATCCAATATGGTGCATTCCATTCCTTTTCTCTTGTGCATGTGCCATTTTGGCAGCCTAGAGCCAATGCAGGCACCCTTGTAACACAGTGCAAGACTGCCTGTGTTGTAGGCAGGATTGTTTTTATGCAGGAAAGGGCACCATCCTGCACAAAAGCAATCCTTAGAGTCTTTTTGCTCTGTCTATGTGTGCTGCAAATGCACCACACATAGAGAAAGTAATGAGGAGAAATACAAATATGTATCCTCGTTATGCCTCTCCTGGCAGGCGTATCTTTTGGGCATATTCCCAGATGTACAAGGTTTTATAAATCTGGGAAAGTGTCCCAAACAATGGGAGTTGTTTGAGAAAACATATGCAATGTCCATTGAAAGACGACCCAGGACAAAGTAAAGCAACGCAGTGATTTTCACTGCATTGTGTTCATCCATATATTTGGAGCCACTCAAAGCTTACCCAACGTGGCTTTTCATGGCTACAAAAATCAGACTTCAGGTTTGTGTTGCTCTAGCACCACTTTGCTTGGTGCAAGAGCTACGCCAAACAGGTCATAAATATGGCCCCTGGTTCGAAGGCCTCAATGCACTGTCAGAGTCGAATAAACAGTAGCTAGTAGTCCAAATGGACGCAAAAAGTGGGGAGAGGTCCTGCAAAAAGACTGTTTCCTTACAGTAAGCGTACGTTGGAGAGTTGTTATGGCTATTCACTGCACTTTGTAGAAAAAAATGAGGTTGCCATGGGGGAACATGAAACAAAAAGGAAGCACCATCTATCCATTCTTCTTCTTCAACTGGATAAAGGTCCAGTTCCTCTTCCCCAGCAAAAAGAAGGCTTTCTTCCTCTAAACATGTGGAGGATGATAGACTGAGGCACATTGATATGGAAAATGTTGCAGTCGTCAAGAGGAAATATTATTTGGACTCTGGTTTAGACTCAGATGTCTATGAAAAGGACTGACTCCTTCACTGAGGAGCACAACGGAAAGAAGTTTGGAAAACATCTCCTTCCAGGTACACTCAATCAGGTGAGAGAAAATATGAAATGTCCATCCCTAGAAGAGTCTGGTACTCCTTCAGAACCAGTGTTGTGACAGTTTTAGCATTGCCCTCATGTATATGGTATGGTGTTTAGGGAGTGGAAAATCGGAAACTAAGAAATATGCTCAGATTCATGCAGCTAATTTATCCTCCACCTGAAATGGTGTCAAAATGACCACATTACAGAAAGGGTTGAGAAACATCTACTTCAAGTTCTCATCTCAGCCTCCAGACTCGAGGACCAAAAAAACTCCCTGGAATCGGGGTCACAAAAAGAATTTAGAGTTCCATCATTCTATAGAAGACCTCTTGAAGAAGAATACCGTAATACTCGTTCTTCCCAAATGAAAGGCTTTGGAATTTACTTTACTGTACTCCTGGACCCAAAAGTCTCTGAAAGCTACAGAATGGTAACAGACCTACAAAAATGTCAACCAGTGGGAGAAAGGAATCCATATCAAGATGAGAACGCTACAAAAGATTGTCTGGTTGATTCTTAACCCCTTCCACGCTGATGACGAACTGGGCTCGTCATGGTGTAGCCTCCTCGCACGCTGATAACGAGCCCAGCTCATCACGTAACATGCGCTTTTGAAAATCTCAGCGTAGGAGCGCAATTCCGCTAGCGCGCATGTGGTTAAGAGAGATTTTATAGTGATTATAGGTTTAAGGGATTTCTACTTTCACATCCCGTTTGCAAAGAGATATCATTGTTTTCTAAAGCTTTGCATACAGGAAGACCATTATCAATTTCAGGTTCTCCCAGTATGTCTTCAATCTGTGCTTGGATGTTTAGGAGAATGGTAGCTCCATTGTTTGTATATCCCTCTCAGGGGATGGTCACATCTTCTTATCCCATCAAGGAATCTGGTCCTCCAAATGTCTGCTTTCCAATACAGCACTATTTAATTTCAACACCGGTAGTATCACTTCACAAAATCATAGCGGCAGCAGTAATGACATCAAACAATTTTGCCCGAATGTCTGACCTTGATGATGGTCATTGCATGTTTCATTTTCATACAATTTACGGCTTGTTAATAAACTAATAACTCCAATTAATATCAGCACAAGGTCTATGAAGGATTTTTTTTATCAGAGTAGCACGTTGCTTTTACCTGCAAGAATTTCAAGGTAGTCAACATGGATTTCAAGTAGAACCTCGAAATAGTGTCCCTGTTCGGCACTTTGTGAAATTTTCCAATGTGAATTCTGTTATCCTGTGTTCAGTCGTATATTCTTCGTTTTTTGTACCTTTTCCCCACTTGTGTTCACTGTGAAGGCACATTAGCCTGGTTGATACAGCACACAAATTATTCTGCGGGCGCCTGTTGAAGAGGTTCCAAGATTGGCTAAGGGAAAGGCAGATATAGTCTCCTCTGCAGGTGGGTTTTAGAGAGAACACGGGTGCCATCGGCCAATGGTGCAGGTTTTAACAAGATCATAAAAATGTGGCTATTAAAAAAGAACATGTGTATGTTGTGTTTGTGGACTGATGTGCCATATTAAATGTAATACCCCGAGAAAAATTGTGGGGAGACTTCATAGGGATAACCATGCTCCAATCAGATGAAGGAAGAAGGGTAAACTGACTGACCGTATAAGGGTGAATAAAGGTGTAGGATAAGGGTTCCCCCTATACATTAATAGGCTTATTGAAACATTAGCTGACTGCAAAGGCGACCACCCTGAGCTAACTGGACAAGCAGCCGCATCTTTACTTTTTTCTTATGACACCCAACTTGTCTCTAGGACCCTGAAGAGGCTCCAAAATCTATTGGCCTGGTTTTTAGGATCTTGTGGGTAAGTTGGATTGGAAATAAATTCATGGCATTCAATCCATGCAAGTCCTTTAGGGGCATGGTCAAACTAGGAGATACCCCTCTGGAGCAAGTAAAGCAATTTGGCTATTTGGGGGTTAAGATGACACATTTAGTATCATGGGCCTGCAAATTGCAAAGTGCTAGCTATCACTCCAACATGTAAGCTGTGCTCTGTTAAAAAAACTGAAAATATCAATCTACGGGCCAGTTGTTCAGTCATTGAAATGTACTGAGCCAAGGGTATTGGAGCTGCGCTGTATTGCGCAGACTTATAGGGTCAGAATAATGTTGGGGTTATCGAAAAAATGAGAATGTTTTTATGATAGTGGTTCTGTAACACCCCCTGAATTCCTCCCTGATTTCCATGCCCCTGGACCTAGGGCTTAAAAATATAGAACCTGTGGCTGCATTTAGACCTCTTGCCTTCTGGATACTAGTTTGGTCCAATAACTCACCACTCCCTTTGAGGCAATCACTGCTTGATGTAATCACACTAGACACCAAAATGAGTATATCAGGGCTCAAGTATGTAAAGAGTTGGTTGTACAGATTAGGCATGTGTGAGTTTTTGACTAACCGAACGTGGAACTGTACCGTACACGTATGCTGCATTTACTGGGGGCTCTGCCATTGGCTACCAGCTAAGCTTCCGCCTTGCCTACATCACCTGCATTCAGCCTGTGTTGCATTATCGATCATGTTTGAGTGGTCCATGGATGTCTGCCTATCCAACAGGACGGTAACTGAACTGGATTGCCACTGTGATACCCATTTATGGGATGCCTTGATACTTAACAACAATTAGTAATGGGAGAGGC
Source organism: Lissotriton vulgaris (assembly GCF_964263255.1). Taxonomy (NCBI): domain Eukaryota; kingdom Metazoa; phylum Chordata; class Amphibia; order Caudata; family Salamandridae; genus Lissotriton; species Lissotriton vulgaris. The sequence continues at coordinate 1,514,082,247 of NC_141687.1, read as the reverse complement.
ACTCATAATTAAATCAACAATTAACAGTAGAATTTATATACTCGTTAATCACGCGTGCTGTAGAGGTAGACGCAATGCCCATACTGCACCAGTAAATTAATGCATGATAAAATCAAGCGAAACCGCTTGCCCTCTGCGCACTGTTGCGAATCCAAAATGGATGTTTACATAATACTCAAATCTGAATGTAACTAATATCAACATGCACAAAGTACATAAGGACTCACAAGCATTGTAAATTTCAATCAATGTGTGTTTTTACTAGCATCATAACATTGTTATGCACAGTGTTCATTTAATTTTGAGTAAATACAATGAATTCATCATGACAAAAAGTTTGATGTTTACATCACATCAATTTTTGTGTTTTATCTCACAAGTTTGCCCTGCCCAATGCATTTCGGGCCACGCGGCCCTTCATCAGGGGCGATACCTGAAACGACACAAACATAAATTGCTTTCAATCTAATGAAAGAATCTCCAACTGCATAGTTCATAGTTCACAACACAAGGAGGGAGGTACCCTAGGAACCAAATAAGGGACCGGGTTAACAGGTATGAGAAAACAAGCAAGACGTCCCAAGGTGTAGGGGGTATACCCTAAGGCGTAACATGACCCAGCCAAAGGGACTTGGGGGGTATCTACGCTTTCAGAAACAGAATTATATTACTCAAGACAACATACAATAACTCAAAATAGAGGCCAACAGTCAGTGTATAGACCCTGTATACAATTCACCACATTAGTTAAGAGATTATAATCTTCACCAGTGTTAAAAATCAACAGTTTATTAAAAACAATACAATTTTGCATTACATTAAAAAAAAATGTTTACAATCAAATACACATTTTTTAAAAAACCAAAGGTCAACGCGGCGTTTCGGTGTCTTGTATCGATGATAACACCTTCTTCAAGACAGGGTTTTTTAAAAAAAATCTCTAAAAAAGTAAGATTACAGAAACATAGTCAACAGAGGCCTATTGTACACTGACGTTAGCTTAATTCTAGATGTCACATTTAAAGAACATGCATTTTAGACATTAGTGATCCCTCCATTCAAACTTGTATGCAGAGAAAAACCAAAAATTCTTTAGTATCCATTTCTCACATATATAAATACCAGGCTAAATATCGACATTCCTCGGGTCTCTTTTACTTAGAACCTCGATACACATTTGTCACAGTTATTAACATTTATCCCAGCTTCACACCCACTCAAAACATCGCGCTTAAACGCGTAATAAAAGGGGACACCAGGTAACTCAAAACATTCCACGAGGAAGCTGTATCAGGACCAGGTGACAGGGAGGCCGACTCACATACGGAAGGTAAGAACTGCCTAGCGGCCGTTTCTCTTACAGTAACGATAGAGAGCCGACGAACGGAGCACCGTTAAGTGTAGGAACAGGGTGTAACCTAGATTTTTTTAAAATAAATTCCCTGTACAAGTAGTGGTACGAATATACAAAAAAACCCGGTAACACCGTAGCGCGATTTTGAATAACTGCTTTCAATGCGTACGCACATAGTAACTGCATCGTGCGATCTCGTATTATTGTCTCTTACACTAACGCATACAGCGGAGACAACTATTCTAAACACAAGTATCTCTGTCAAGCTTTCCTTAAAGTAAATTCCCTTTACAAGTAGTGGCACGTATATACAAAAATTAAACCCAGTAACATCATAGCGCGACTTTGTATAACTGCTTTCAATGCGAACGCACGTAGTAACAGCACCGTGCGATCTCATATAATTGTCTCCTACACTAACGCAGACAGCGGAGACAACTATTTTAAACACAAGTATCATTGTCAAGCTCCTCCGGATATTGCGCTGAACTTGACTAACATTGATGTTGATACTGTTCTAATCAAAAAGAGGGACACATAGGCAAACTCGTAACAGTTTCATTTGAAAGAAAATACTTCCCATAACCCTGAGCACGGGTTACTTTCTATTAGCAAATGCGCTTAAAAATGATAGAACCCAATCCTTTTTAGATTGTGTTTCGAGGACCTATGCCTTTAGGACAAAGGTTCCCACATCCTAGACGGTAGGGGACAAGCACTACTGCTTAAATAATCTCGCACTTAAAAATTTGATGGCATAGATAATGGTTTAATAATGTCTATAAATACAAAGGAAATTAGGAAACCATCTCTGATATGTTCTTTGTTTTGATAATATTAACAGCGCTATCCCGAAAAATTTGGAGGAATAGGACGCGAACCGGTAGAATGGAATGAAACAAATATGAAAGCCTCTATCCACAAAAGACAAGCTGGAAATCAATCCACACTATACTAAAAAGGTATAATAAGTAGAAAAGGTTGGTTTTAGTTGCCCATATGGACTTTCACGTTGGAATCTATGAACATTCACACCGATAGATATACCAGTGCTTACAAGCTTTGTTCTGGATAAAATTTTCTGTCTTGTTTGGTCATTATTTTACTGAACATTTCAGGCAATTTTGCACATACCATTGAGGCGAGTGAGTGTCCCAGCCTTCCAGGCCCTGTTTCGTTATATTCGGATTGAATGGACCGTACCATTTAGCTACCGTATCAGTTGAAACGTGAGTGCGGTTTTTCCGGTTTATGTCACCGTTTTTCCATTTTTATCACATTATGCTCATTTGATGATTGTTGGTGTATTTTCTCGTATATTTCTCTTTAGCACATTGACCGGTCAGGCCCTCAACACCAGAACATCTTACCGTGGTCTTTCTTACATACCCCGTGCCATTCCGTCACAACTGTTCAAGTGAGTGTACAAGTCAGAGTTGTTTACCTTTTTATTTTTTTGTCATCAACTAAACAGGAGTATCATTATATTTAATATCAACCCCGAAATTATAGCTGTGGTGAACTATGAACTATGCAGTTGGAGATTCTTTCATTAGAGTGAAAGCAATTTATGTTTGTGTCGTTTCAGGTATCGCCCCTGATGAAGGGCCGCGTGGCCCGAAATGCATTGGGCAGGGCAAACTGTTGAGATAAAACACAAAAATTGATGTGATGTAAACATCAAACTTTTTGTCATGATGAATTCATTGTATTTACTCAAAATTAAATGAACACCGTGCATAACAATGTTATGATGCTAGTAAAAACACACATTGATTGAAATTTACAATGCTTATGAGTCCTTATGTACTTTGTGCATGTTGATATTGGTTACATTCAGATTTGAGTATAATGTAAACATCCATTTTGGATTCGCAACAGTGCGCAGAGGGCAAGCGGTTTCGCTTGATTTTATCATGCCTTGATACTTGTCATACATGCTGGCAGATGGACCTGGGAGATTGCACAAATCCTCGTGTGCAGTGACCACATTGAACCGCTCCCCTATTGGGCTGTTGTGCTAATTAGTGAAAGGGGGTGGACGCAGCACATCTGTCCAGACCTGCTAATGGATCGATTTGCCGTCCTGTTTGATGAAGTCAACAACGACCTCATATTGGAAATGATGGCCTATGAAGCTGCAATCATTTTCATGGACGAGTAACTACGTACCTGCAGCCACAACTGATTGGACCCCATTGCACATGTCCCAACACCTTGTTGCATCTTGAAGATCTGGTCGCATATCCCATGACAACAGTGGACATGGCTGCATTCGCCTGGACTCCGAATACATGAGCGGACAACAACGCGGGTTAACACACACCAGTGAAAAGTGAGGCACACCCCCGGAGTGTACAGCGGCGCTTGGCAACATTCCTCAATCTGACATACTGCTGCATTGGTCTGAATGTTGTGACACTTATCTTGCCCGTACTGACATGCGTATGCTAATAAAGTCTACGCACCTTCACTTGTATTCAACTGTGATGAGTGTTTATTTGAATAACAATATGTGTCTCACTGTCTATCTGGGTCACAGCCGTACATGCGCATTGATAGCATTACCCAGGGAGTACCTTTTTGTTGAATCACTGTCCCTACATTCATCCATACTTACATACTTGAATAATCATACCCCTGACACATCTGTGTGAATTAGAATGATTTATTAACATTCAGTTGTGTGTTGAAGCTGGACCGGTACAGGATCATGCAAACCCCACTTTACATTGTTTGCCCATGGTGGGCCAGCCAGAGTCTTTTAGGGATTGACAAGTTCATCGTCCGCAGTGTGATTGCTGTGTCAATGGTAACCAGCCAAAATATGGCAGTTCATGTCGAGGTCCAAGGTGAGTGTCGCTGAGTGTATCGGGGGGAAGTGGAGGGTGTTATTCCAGGGCATGATGTCCTGGAATAAATACCTCCAAAAAAGACTTATCAAACACGTACCTAACAGGAGCTTGAGGTCTGGGACGCGAGGTCTCCTACAAGTACCACGTATAAGGCTATGTCACTCTGGAGGGAAAGCATTTTCGTATCTAGCGCCAAGATACTGGAATGAGCTACCAGATCCCCTTTGCAAAATTGATAATTATGGCACATTTAGAAAACAGCTAAAAGTCTTTCTTTTTTAATTCCTTTGGTCCTCTTTCAATCTCAGGAACAGTTCTAGTCAAGAGCCAAGATGCCCTCGGGTGATTCGAGTGCTATAAAAGGACATTTGACATAACATAACATAACATAACATAACATAACATAACATAACATAACATAACATAACATAACATAACATAGGGCAGAACCAAGCTGAAGCCGGCCAAATGGCATAGATGAATGCTACCACTTCATTCTTACCACAAACCTAGATTCATCATCATCTTCGTCCTTTGATGTGTCAGGCGCCTCACATGTGGATGGTGGTGTTTTGTCTACATCACTGTGTGGCAGTGACACATCAGGGGCCGGAGGTGGAATGTCTGCCGCACTGTGTGGCACTGACAAGTCAGGGGGCGGAAATGTGGATGGAGTGATAGCAGCAGCATTCATCCACGCCAGGCCTTGTGGTGGCAATGCCATGAGGAGGATCTGCAATGCATGGCAGATCACAGCTAAATCTCGCTGGTGTGCAGCCATGGTAAACATTCTTTCTGCCTGCATCTGCTCCAAGCTCTCCATTATTCTCCTTATGTGTCCCAACTCCCTGCTGACATCGCTGGAGCCACTCTGAATAGACAGTTGTTCTTGGCTCAGAGTCATGACTCCAGCGATGTCAGTCATGAATTGCTGGCATCTAGTTTGGCTGCCATGAGGTCAAACCCCACCCGCAGCTGATCAGCCATCTACTCCTGGCACCCTAACACACGGCATTGGAAGGCCACGTGTTTGTTGTGGGGGTCCTGGGAGACAGCCATGGTTGTGGGTGCTTCCTGCTGTGTGGTCTGTGCAGGGGGTGGGGTCTCCTCGATACAGTTGGGCTGCCCTGCTCCTGGAGGTGAGGTGCCGGAGCTGTCCATGAGCTGTTGGAGGGTGTTGGTGCCGATGTTGGGGAGGTTCTCTTCCTCATCAGTGATGTGTTGTTGGGTCTGCTCTGCAGGAGGTGTTGTTTCTCCCTCTGCAATGTGAAGGGAAGAAGCAGCTTGACATTGTGTTCACACATTGTGCAAGTTTACTAACAGACTGCATGACAATGTACATTGTGACTGTTTGTGAGGAGATACCTATTTGATGCAGGACTGTTGACATTTCTACACCATCACAGATGTGAGGTTGCACTTGTACATTGTTATCTCACAGTTTCCTGCTATGCCAAATGTGAATCGACATTTTCTGCACACAAGCGGCAGCAGTTGTGTCCTCTGTTCTGTTGTGAAAGTATTGCAGTTTGTACCACATTGTTGTCAATGATGAGGTGCTCTGATTCTTATGTGTGTGTGCTGCATTGTGGGTGAGTTACACCTTCAGCTCTGATTTGGCTGGCCCTTATCCCTTTCAGCCGGTGTGCCTTTCATTTCTGTGCTTATACAGTTCTGAGATGTTGCAGACTTGAGTAAATTGGGCTCTTGGTCGGAGTTGTGACTCTTGGGCATGGTTTGTCCGCAGATGTGCTATACTTAATTGTGCATGTATGCCATTGTGCCCATCTCTTCCGTCCCCCAGTCCCTGGTCGTAACTCACCCTGTTGCTGTTGGCTTAGGTCATGTTGTGCAGTGTCCCGTCCCCCAACTCCTGCCACCGTCTCCCCAATGATGGTCCCAGGCTGGTCCTTCATGGGGCTTGTGGGGTTCTGCTTGTCCTCTGTACTTGCTCCGGCTACCTCCATGGTGCTTCGCAGTTGTTTGTGTTTTTTGTTGCCGTTTTTATAGTGCTTTTTCCCGCTACAGTTGGGCCCATCGTAACTTTTTTCACATTCAAGTTTAGATTTTTTATCGCCATCTATCGCATGTTACCCCCGTGTTGTGAATTCAACATTTACACAGAACTATTTTCCCGCGATAGACGGCGATATGAAATTTGCGTTAACCTATATTAGCGATGATTATCGCACGTTCTTGAGAATATCCCCCTTTGTTCTCCGCTCTTGGTCGGTGACTTTGGTCTGTGGCACTTGGTCTGGGCCTCGTGATCTCTGCTCTTGGAATGGAGCTGTTGTTTTCTGCTCTTGGTCTGGAACTTTTGTTTTCTGGTCTTAGTCTGGTGCTTTGTGTCTGTTGCTGTTGATCTGGTGCCTTTGTTTCCGCTCTTGGTCGGTGGGTTTTGGTTTGTGGCACTTGATATGGGGCTCTTGATCTCTGCTCTTGGAATGGAGCTGTTGTTTTCTGCTCTTGGTCTGAAGCTTTTGTTTTCTGGTCTTAGTCTGGTGCTTTCTGTCTGTTGCTGTTGTTCTGGTGCCTTTGTTTTCTGCTCTTGATCTATGCATTTTTGTCTGTGGCACTTGTGGTCTGGGGCTTCTGATCTCTGCTCTTGGTCTGGAGCTGTTGTTTTCTGCTCTTGGTCTGGAACTGTTGTTTTCTGCTCTTAGTCTGGTGCTTTCTGTCTGTTGCTGTTGATCTGGTGCCCTTGTTCTCTGCTCATGGTCAGTGGCTTTGGTGTGTGGCGGTGGTCTGGGGTTCCTGATCTCTGCTCTTTGTCTGGAGCTGTTTTTTCCGCTCTTGATCTGCAGTTGTTGTTTTCTGCTGTAAGTCTTGTGCTTTATGTCCCTGCTGTTGATTTGGTGCCCTTGTTTTCTGCTCTTGGTCAGTGGCTTTTGTCTTTGACACTTGTTCTGGGGCTCCTGATGTTTACTCTTCGTCTGGAGCTGTTGTTTTCTGCTGTTGGTCTTCGCTCTTGATCATGGGCTCTTGGTCTGGTGCTTTTGGTCTCTCTTGATTCTGGGTGCTGGTTAGGGGAGATTGTTAGCATGTCAGGCAGCTGGAGTGGAGATAGCAGTAGGTGAGGAGACCATATTGCAGGGATCCTACTCCTGGGTTGTTCTTGGGCCTTACATGGCTGAACAGTCGTCACAAGTCTCACCTTTATTTTATTTGTCTTTTTGCTCAGATGCCTTGTTAAGGGCGTTTTGTGAGTCCTACATCAGCTTCAAGTATAAGACACTGCTCTGCATTATTGTCTCTTTCCACCAGATTAAAACCAGTTGCATGTTTGACAAAAGGAACCGGCCATCCTGCATAAAATGAGGTGTTCTTGTTATATCCATAAACAACCACTAAATATAGTTTTTGTTCGCTGTTACACCATCCCAGGCTTGAGGAAGAAAGCTAATTTCTTGGATAGGGGAGGTTGGTGAAATGTCAAGAGATGGTCTGGTTTCTTTCACCACGGTTACGACAGACTGGCTCAATTCCAAACCACTCATCTCCACAGGAAGAGGTGTTTACCTATCTAGAAATAGTTATGGATGTCTCAGTGTACTTTACTATTTATAGAGGTGGATAGAGCAGGGGGCTACAGGACATCTACTTGAAGGAAGAATAGTGGTCAAAGTCGAGAAGGCATAGTGTTTGCATTCTGTTACAGATCACAGGTATGTCTGTTTTATGACGGTTAGGGTTCTGTGTTTTTCCTGTTGGTCTAGAAATTGCTGGGAAGAATGGAACGTTGGGAAGCAGTCATTCAGCATGTTTAGCATCAGCAGTGGCTCCTCCGCTAATGCGGAGGAGCATCGCCCCACTTGCAACAAGGATTTTTTTTTATAATAACGCAATGTTATTATCATGCAATTTTTCCCTACTGTGCCAGTTTGGTTTTTAGTACTGGGCGGGGAGGGGCTGGGCTGTGTCACAGGAAAAGAGTGGTTGATGCATGCTAAGTGCGCATGTCAGTGTCTCCGGCCATCCTAGGCCAGCTAAACCTTCTCCACCGGACTGTGTTGTACAGCTGAATGAAGTACTGTCCCAGGCTCACAGTCCCTGTTTGAGCAGCAAACCAGGCCGCTCGGACCAATCACGATGCTGCTGTCATGCTAGTGACAGCAGTGTTGTGGTTGTCTAGGGTAGTCTGAGAGCCTGTGTGCTTCCTGCTTCTGTGTGTCGTGGACAGGAGAAGGATGAAGGAGAGGTGACACCCAGGAGGTAAGTGAATTTTTATTTCTACCCTCCCTGCCCCTGCCCCACCTGTACTATTCAGTAGCAGCCGCCACTGCCCAGCAGAGAAAATAGATTTATGTATTTATTTTAAACACCTCTTACCAGTGCACCTCTGGCTATTGCCTCTCTTCTGTATTATGTAGATTAAGTATTCTGACCTTAGTTCCCTTTTCTTCTAGAGAACAACAGCCAGCCACAACAGAACTCTTCTGAACTGCTTCAGTATCAAGAGAACACTCAGGTAAGTTTGTACCAATTCCTTTTCTTGTAACATATTATTGAATTAGTAATGAAGCATACTCTCACCTTTTGCATATCTGACTCGTGTCTATAAACTCTTTTCCTGCTGATTAAGATTGGTAGAGGTTACTCTGATATTGGCTATGACTCTCTACACTCGTTATCGGTACTGAAGGACTTGGCCTTTTTGGCTAAAGTTCCCTAAACTTTTTGCTTTCCTCCTCGACTTTTTTCCTGAAATAGAGTTGCCAATTTAGATGCTTTCGGTACTTTGCCACTGCTGATCAGTGTCAAAGTACAAGTGTTCCCTATATAAAATGTAATGGTAATTGGTTGGCCATGATTGGTATGTTTGCCTTACTAGTAAAGTTCCTAGTGATGTGCACTGTGTGTACAAGAGCTAGTAATGCAAGGGCGCGCAGAGAAGGAAACACAGGCCTGCAGTGCAGGGCCTGCATGCAGTTTGCTAAGTTAGCATATTGTCCTGACAAGTGCAACCACTTGTTAGGCCTGACTTTCCCTTTTACATACACATTGGGCACCCCTGTGGTAGAAGAAGACTGTCCTTTGTGCTGTGTCTTGTCACCCCAAGAACCCAATGTAGTGTAGTTCTTATAATCGCAATAGGCCCTGCGCATTGGAATAATATATCCCATTGATTTGACGTATGACTTAAGTCGACTAGGTCTCTATCGAATATATTAGACTTAATTGTGAGTGCCAGCTAGCTCAGAGGTCACTAGAAACTTTCTCGAATAAACAAGAAGAGATTAGTTTCTGACAACCACATAAACATGGCAACTTTGTTTCCCCAAGATAATACTGATCTTCTGAGTCGTGGAAACAATAGATAGATATTTCACTCAGACAATCGTGGATGCTCCGTTTCATCAGAGGTGCGGAGAAATAGAGAGACGGGCGTTTTCAATAAAAGTATTTATTGAACAGTCTTCTTAATCATGCAAAACAAATGAAATGCTACAATCGTAATACTGGCTGTAAAGTATAATGCATACAGCAAGAAGAGTATTATAAAATAATACTGTAAAAGCATGGTATGCTTTCTAAGCCATAAAATACATACATAAATAACAAAGACTAAAAGTACTCAACTGGTACTTCTAAAATACGCCTACCCCAATGTACCTAACCTAAGTCTAGTACGAGGGAAGAAGTAAGTGAGGAGTAGCATAAGTTTAGTTTCTTTGCCAAGAATCTATTCAAGATTTCTCTTAGGGTCTAATCAGCTACGTACCTTGGTTTAGAATGAAGGAGGTCTGGTATCTCTGTCTTGGGACTCGATTTCCCAAAACCCCGCAAGGGGAACCTGGAAACACTGGAGCTGGATTCTCAGCGAGAGAAAGGCAGCCTCTCTGTCAGTGTGTTCGCTGGAGGGTTGGCTTCCTTTGGCACTTGCTGTAGCGAGCAGCATCGGGCAAGTAGATAGTCGAACTGCTCCAAACCACTGTGTGTTTGCTAGGGCAAGTGTGGGCATATTTATACCTTAAAGGTGCCTGGTTTGACGTAAAGTCGGAAATAATCACGTCACCAAAGAACCCCAAGAGAATGGTAGTTCTTTGAAAACGCCATGATTTCTAGGACAAATCAATATTCAAGAAAGGGGATTTCCCTGACTGCTGAAGCCGAGTTTTCCAAGAAATCGTTGTGGCTTTTTGGAACTAGTGGAAGTAGCCATGCCGTATTTGGACTGGATGGTTTATGTCTAAATATGGTTATGATTTCTATGCCTATATAAGGGTAATGTGAATTATACCTATATAAGGGCATGAATCGGTAAAATTACGCTAGTGTCCTAAAATGCTATACAACACCCACTCCACTTTATTATGTTCGATATTACTAAATACTAAGCAAAATCATATCTAAAGCATGTGTTTACAGTCCCACCCAAGATACATAAAATGCATGCAAAATATTTGTACACGAAAATGAGCATTTTGTGCTGTACGCATGTGAAAGAACATTATTTTCATTCAAAGCATGTAGAGTGACAATGGAAAAATGCTTATCAGAATGAGTCATGAAAAACATTTCTGAAATGGCTCTGAAATATAGAAGAAAGATCGAGACCATTCCATGACAGAATATATAAAATGTTTAGGTATTGTCTTTTGGAAGTGTTCAAAGAATTCTTATTCTCTAAGAATAGTTCTACTTTAAGCAGATTACTTTCTGCCCAAAAAAAGATATTACATTTGGAAAAAGTTAACTTGACGAAAAATATAGCTCTAAAGTTAGAAGTTTTGTTTTTTAAACTAAAGGTCGAATTCAGAGTTCATCAGAACGCTATGCGCTAACTTCAAAAGTCACTCTCGCTGTTGGGAGAAAACATCAAATCTTCTAAGTTTGAAAATAATTCATCTACTACTGTAGGTGAAAGTTGGACTACCTCGTTAAGCAGATCAATTGTACACAGATGAGAAGCATCGCCGTCAGCGTCAGTCGCATTAGCAATGTTCGCAGTAGATGGTACCTGTGTGCCTGTCAGTCCACGTATCTCACCATCAGCTGGTTGTGCTGGTGAGACCTCCATGAAAGCCGTCATCAGGATTGGTAGCCGTTGCGGACAACACAATGCATGAGCCGTTACCAAACCAAGCAAAGCGTCAACATACTTTCGCAGTGCTGATGGAAGTGTAGGACAGATGTCTAGCACGCATTCTTCTCCACATAGCAGGCATCGTAGAACAGGTAAGATGCAATCTTGCCAGATTGGTCTGAATGATAGAAACCATGTGGTATTCAGATCTCTTAAACAAGCCAAGCCCAAAATTTGGATTATGTGCTCACGACCCTTCATTGCCAGGAGAGTGTTCTCGATGGTAATCTGGACATCGTTGGTGGATTGGCTTGCCATATCGAAGCAGAAGTAGCAAAAATAAAATTCCTGCTGCGTGTCCAAATATGAGAGGCAGTCATCCAAACACCGAGTGCGCGAAGTTTGGAAATATGCTCAGGACTGCTTCAAAGGGTGCAAATAGTCCCGAAAAAACTGTCTTAAATACATGTACAATACCACTGGTATCAGACATGTTTAAGATACAACCTAACATTTCTACGAAATGTATGGGGCAGTTTGTTAATAATAGGGCATGTATCTCTGCAGAGGACCTTGCAACTTGTAGTTCATACGTCTCTTTAGGCGAGGTCAGTGGCACAGTTTTTTGTAAAAAAATGGCTTTCATTCTGCTTAAAGTATCAATTCGAATAGAAGAGATGTTCAGTGAAGGCCATAGCGGCGACTCCCTGTCTGTCTTAGCTTTAGGAAACAATACTTGCTTGCAACATGTGACCCTGGCTGACACACGTACGAGATAGGCAATTCCTGGCAACATTCCACAACAGCTGTAATCATTCAACATTATGTAGCTCCCATTGGAAAGCTGCCTAAAATTGGATCTATCACTGCTGCCGGAGACCCTTGCATGTGGCAGAATAAGTTGGTCAAAGAACCATCACAGGCTGCTTGTAAATTAATACACTGACATAAAAGTGTACCGCTTAGTGCACTGTTACATTGTGTACCACTAAGAAATACTTCTTTTCCCTCCACTCCAACATTTGTGTGTGTATGGTAAATCCAAGGTTGACTTTATGTATTCTTTACCCATCCTTTCATACAGGCCTGCTGGTATGTGTTTCAAGCAATATTGAAACTGGAAAATCGTCACTGGCAGCGTAATGGTGCCATGTATTATCCATTCTATGGCTGGTTTCTCAAAAACAGTCAATGGTAATCTTTCCAGTTTTATCTATGCTCAGTGTCCTGTAGTCTGCTCCCCTTTGTGCCAAAGAGATTTGTTTATCCGTAAGGTTAAATCCAGTAAACAATGACATGGCGTTGATTAGACGCCAAGGCACATAGCCTGAACAAAGATTTTGTAGCGTCCAGCCTGGCAGCATTATAGAACACAATTGAGACTGTCCATGTTGTAACATGAGCAAGTCCTGTTCCGTTATGTCTATGGCAGAGGATACAATGCTGTCCAAAGAATACATTCTGGATGACAGAGTTGTTAACCCATTATCAACTACAGAGAGAGCTTTCTCTAAATTAATACAATCAATTTCTCGTATTCTTTCTGCAGTCTCTGCCTGTGTCGCTTTCCAAGCTTCATTGTAAATGGCATATATACCTGCGTACATGAAACATTTTTGATGTTGTTTTGCAGGACCTTGTAAGAAGTCCCTTAATTCAATGCCTTCTTTAAGTAAAGATAAGTGTTGTTTAACCTCTGTAAGTGTAGATTTTTATAGCCACTAAAGGCCGTTTTCCTACACTGTATGTTGTTACTATCCCTGGATGTTGTCTCTGGACATATCTTGGATCTGGCCTAGTTACTGTAAACCCTTGTGTCTTGTTCAGTAATCTATCTTGACAGTTATTCGTGTCTGTGTCTGTGTTTCTTTCTCTTGTGCTTGTTTCGCTTCTCGCCGTCCTTCTCGCCCTCCCCGCGCCCTGCCGCTGCTCCCCTGCGGCCCCGCCCCCCCTTTTGCCTTCTGTACTCGATCCCCTCCCCGCGCCACCCCGCTCCCGCCTCCCAGCTGCTCCTCCCTCCCACTCCGCCCCTCCCACTACGCCATTTATGGCAGAGGCCGCACTTGCGCGCAGCGTTCACGCGCAGCGGGCATGCCATTTGCGCGCCGAAGACACACCAAAGGCAAGCCCGTCTGTGCACGTCCGTGCCTGGACTGCGCCCAGCGCCAGGACCCCTGGCCCCCGCAGATGACAGCCCACCCGCCGCACCTACGACGCCGCCACACTCAACGCACTCAACACCGGCCGGATCCCCGGCTGCTACAGAGCCACCCCAAGACGCACCCACAGACCCTTCACCTGCCAATCCTGCAAATTCTCCTGTATCCGGACCCATACCACACCCGCCATGCCGAGCACCAGCAACAACCACCTGAAGTGCATCCTGCTCAACACCCGCTCCGTCCACAGACACGCCGTGGAACTCTGGAACCTGCTCGACACCACATCTCCAGATGTCGCCTTCCTCACGGAAACATGGATGAACGCCTCCTCAGCGCCCGACATCGCCATCGCCATCTCAGACGGATACAAGATCACCCGGAAGGACAGCGTCAAACAGACAGGAGGAAGCATTGCCATCGTCCCCAGGAACACCATCCGCATCACAACCAACTCCGATGACACCCTCTCAGTAGTCGAACATCTTCACTTCCAGATACACACCGACCCCAAGACCACACTCAGAGGCACCCTCATCTACAGACCCCCAGGACCTCGCACACAATTCAGCGAAGACATCGCAGACTTCATCAGCCCGTACGCCCTCGCCTCCTCCGACTACATCCTCCTAGGGGACCTCAACTTCCACCTGGAGAACAACAACGACAACAACACCACCACCCTGCTGGACAACCTCGCCAACCTCGGACTCAAGCAACTGGTGAACACCCCCACCCACTACGCCGGACATGCGCTGGACCCAATCTTCTCCTCCAGCAAGTACATCTCCGTCAGCCACTCCACCGGACTCCACTGGACAGACCATAGCTGCGTCCACTTCAGCTTCAGAAGAACCATGACTCACCACCACCCGCAACAGGTTCCCCGCAGGAACTGGAACAAGATCACCACCGAACCACCGACCAGCTCACCACATCTCTGAGCCGGAACCCTCCCGCCAGCTCAACGGACCCCAACCAAGCAGCCAACAACCTCGCACAGTGGACCACCAACTGTGCTGATGACCTCGCACCCCTGAAAAACCATCCCAGCAGGCCCAGCAGCAAGAAAGCCTCCTGGTTCAACGACGACCTCAAGAAATCCAAGAAGAACTGCCGCACCCACGAGAAAGCCTGGCGCAAAGACCCGACCACAGACAACATGACCACCCTCAAGCACGCCTCCCGCAAACACCATCAGCTGATCCACACCACCAAGAAGACAGCATTCAAGGAACGACTAGACCACAATGCACACAACAGCAAGGAACTCTTCAGCATCGTCAAAGAGCTCTCCAAACCCAGCGCAGGAAATAACAACATCACTCCCTCACAAGACCTCTGCAACTCTCTCGCCTCGTTCTTCCACAGCAAGATTGCTGACATACACAACAGCTTCGGAGCACAGACCACGCACCCAACCACCAAACTGATGCGCCCCACCAGCACCCTCCATGCCTGGACCCCGGTCAGCACCGAAGACACCATTCACACGATGAACACCATTCACTCCGGATCACCAACCGACCCATGCCCCCACCACATCTTCAACAAGGCCGACTCCGTCATCGCACCCCAACTCCGGGACATCATCAACTGCTCCCTCAACACCGCCACCTTCCCGGAGAGCTGGAAGCATTCCGAACTCAGCGCCCTCCTGAAGAAACCATCAGCAGAACCCACCGACCTCAAGAACTACCGCCCCATCTCGCTCCTTCCCTTTTCCTGCCAAAGTCATCGAGAAGACCGTCAACAGTCAGCTTGCCGCCTTCCTCGAGACGAACGGATCCCTCGACCACTCATAGTCCGGCTTCCGAGCCAACCACAGCACCGAGACCGCCCTCATCGCAGCCACTGATGACATCTGAGCCCTGCTCGACAACGGGGAAACAGCGGCCCTCATCCTCCTGGACCTCTCCGCAGCGTTCGATACTGTCTGCCACCGCACCCTAGTACAGCGCCTCAGCAACATCGGAATCCAAGAGAAGGCACTAGAGTGGATCATCTCGTTCCTCGCTGGAAGAACCCAGAGAGTCCGCCTCCCCTCATTCAGATCCGAAGTCATCTGCGGCGTACCACAAGGATCATCACTCAGCCCCACTCTCTTCAACGTCTACCTGAGCCCCCTTGCAGCCATCGCACGCCAACACAACCTAAACATCATCTCCTATGCCGACGACACCCAGCTGATCCTCTCCCTCACCAACGACCCAGCCACCACCAGAACCAACCTACACAAAGGGATGAAAGATGTTGCCGAGTGGATGATGAACAGCCACCTGCAACTGAACTCATACAAGACGGAAGTCCTCGTCCTTGGACCATCCCCCTCTGCCTGGGACAACTCCTGGTGGCCCCCTGCCCTGGGCAGCGCACCCAAACCAACGGACCATGCACGCAACATGGGCTTCATCCTGGACTCCTCCCTCTCGATGACCAGACAAGTCAACGCCGTCTCATCTTCATGTTTCAACATCCTACGAATGCTCCGAAAGATCTTCCGATGGATCCCCACCGAAACCAGGAAGACGGTAACCCAGGCTCTCGTCACCAGCCGACTGGACTACGGAAACACCCTCTACACCGGAACAACAGCAAAACTACAGAAAAGACTCCAACGCATCCAGAACGCCTCCGCACGACTCATCCTGGACATACCCCGACACAGCCACATCTCCGGACACCTGAGAGACCTGCACTGGCTCCCCGTCAGCAAGAGAATCACGTTCTGACTCCTCACCCACGCACACAGGGCCCTCCATGACCTGGGCCCCAGGTACCTCAACAACCGCCTGACCTTCTACACTCCCACCCGTCAGCTACGATCGACCAGCCACGCCCTCGCCGCCATTCCACGCATCCGAAGGCACCACCATGGGAGGAAGATCCTTCTCCTACCTGGCAGCCAAGACTTGGAACTCCCTCCCCATCCACCTCCGCCTGCCCCAAGATCACCTTTCCTTCAGGAAGCAACTCAAGACCTGGCTATTCGAGCAGTAGCAGACCCCCCCCTCCCCAAAGCGCCTTGAGACCCTCCGGGTGAGTAGCGCGCTAAATAAATGCCTTGATTGATTGATTGATTGTGGGCCAGATAAACCATTTTTTCCAATCAGGATTAGTTCTGTTTTTTAGTCAAATTGCTTTTACATCGACCCCTCCCTCTGACGTGTTTTTACTATCAGCTGTAGGTACAGATATGGACGGTTTGTTTAAATATTTTATCTTGGCTAGTCCAAGACAGGATGTTTGATGAACAATGCCATTCAAAAACATTATCTGCTCAGGAATAATGCAGGCTCGGGATAAGACTTCTATTCCCTGTACTTGCCAGTCTTTTGAACCCCAGACAGGTTTTTTTTCTATGGTGTCACTCCAAAAGTCAAAGCCTAATGAGGACAGCTGGGCATAAAAGGCTGCTGAACAAATTTGCTTTGTATTTGTTAACATACTTTTTATTCCTGTCTTATTAATATTTTTAAAGTAAAATGTTTCCCGGTTTGTGGTATTGAAACCTGAGAAGTATGGAAATTTGTTATAGAATGTTTTTGAGCTACCTTTTTGTGGTGTCGGAAAATGTTCCCATTGATTGAAAGTATAAACATTTCTAGGGTTTGCAGATTTGTGCAAATAATGATGACCATAGTGATTGTAACTATACATTTGTTCATAGTCTGACGAACCTTCTAAATATTCATGGTTTGTAAATTTTGCAGACATCTCTAAATCTGACATCATATTATTACCAGTCTCAAAGTCCCAATCATCAGAAAATGTGCTGGGTGAAACAAAGTCACTCAAGGAAACCTTAAATTGGTGGAGAATCTTCAAAAGTTTGGCAGGACCATGAATATCATAATCAGTTCTGTCCCATGCTATACCACCAGGTATAGGAACGGTTGTGATGTTCACTGATGACAGGTCTCTTTGTTCACTATGAGATGATTTGTGTGGCTTTAGGAGCAAGTTGATTTTCTCACTTGCTGTGTCCATTTTACTATATTTTCCATCTATTAGCTTTCCCAAACTTAAAACAAGAATAAGCCAAAGTAGGAGAAAAAGTACACCTATCACAATCCAAAATTTAACCTATGGGGAAACTAGATAAGTCTTTTCTAGTTGCTGAAAAAGTTCTGGTATTCGGTCTTTAAAATGGTTATTTGCTGGCGTTGTTTCAGGCTCACTGGGATTCTCAGAAAACGTTTCAAAGTTGATGAAATAGCCAGAATCAGTTCTGTCAATTGTTGGTATTGCATCCGGATTACTCGAAGTTGCTGGAGCTGCTTGGTCCCTTGTCATATCAGTATATTCAGAGCCTATATCATTGTAGACAGGAGTGTCTTGACGAACTGTTATTTGGGTTTCTAGAGGCTCAAGTTCCATGGCTTTGGTGCATAGTCCTTCTTTTCTCACTGCAGATTCCTCAAAGGTGATGAGTCTCACAGTTTGAACCTCTTGGATAGTAGCCAGATTTGGTCGTCTGCTACATCTTTGGAGTCCACTGGGTCTGCTGCTTATTATTGGCCACATGATGTGCTTTTACCAGATCAATGGACACGAACCGGTTCTCCTTTCTTCCAGCAAGGGGCCGCAGTAATACTGTTCCTGGTCCGTGGATTGCGAGTACAGGTACTGGTTGTCTGTATGAAGGCCCAAATTCCTTCTTTTCGGCGATCTTTTCTTTGACTAGATCCCCAATCTTTGGTATCCAGACAGGCCTTGCTGGGCCAGGTGGTTTTTCTTCAGTGGTCGTTGGCTTCTGTAATGTGTTGCTTAGACTTCTTCTTGTTTCATTTAAGTCCTGTAAAACAGCCAAACAGTCTTTGACATCAACATGTTTTTGTTCTACCACTGGAGTACGACAATCGAGGTCTCGACAATAATTCTAGTACCAAAAAGGATTTCATATGGAGTGATTCCACCCAGAGAATTTCTTAGCAGATTGTTTGAACTACGTTGGACACTTATTAGATGTTCGACCCACCGGTCACCCGAAACTAATACCCTTGCAGTTATAGATTGCTTTATGTCACAGTTTTTTCTTTCCACAACCGAATTTCCCTCAGGATGGAATGGACTGAAGTACCGCAATGCAATGCCCAAGCTGGACATGGCCTCCTTGTAAGCTCGAGAGCTAAACGCAGGACCCTGGTCAGAATGTTGGGTGCCGATTGCGTATGTGCCGATAAAGACTCGCAAATCTTTTATAAAAAATCGGGCGTCAGCCGAGCGCAGAGGCCACATCCAAATGAATCTTGAGCATGAATCCACTGCGACCATGATATATTTATAGTTGCCATCCCTTTGTAAGGGACCACAGCTGGTCCAGGTAAACACATGCCAATGGTTTATCTGAAATTAGAAGGGGCGTCTGCGCCGGGCGTTTCACTGTTGAAACCTTCATTTTCTGGCTGATTTCACATTTTAAAACATAGTTTCTGGTCTGTTTCCTCATGCGTGGCCACCAGTATCTTTGCTTTAATAATGACACTGTGGCTGAAACACCTGCGTGTGCAGAGGCAAGTTCTTCATGTGGTGCTAAAATTAGTCCTAATCTGTGTTCCATGTTTGGAATTACTTTATCCCCACTTTGGGGATTCGAGCAAAAGGAACATTATTTGCATCAGTTATATAGGAGTACTTGAGTGGAAAGCCTTTCGGTAACGTGTTACCGCTGTCTATATTGGAAGCGGCGACAGCCTGCATTATTTCGCTGCCTATTTTTGTTTTGAATGAGTGAATGCAGCTACGGAAGCCGTTTGCACAGCTGCCTTCGCTGCTTCATCAGCCAATGAATTCCCTTCAACGTGAACGCCATCACGTTGATGACTCAGTTTATGGATCACTTGAGTCTTTTGTAGTTTTCTCTGTAATAGAAATTCTTGTTCCCAAAGCAACTAATGCTTGATTGTGCCACCTTTCGCATCTTTGAAACTGTTTTGAACCCAGTTCTGCAAGTATTCATTGTAAGATTGCACGCAGTAATATGAATCGCACACTATGAGTGTGGGGAATTCGCGATTTGTATTTTCAAGCGCCATCTTGGATTAGATTAGATTAGATTAGATTAGATTTGGATTTATAGAGCGCATGGCTGCCCTGGAGCGTCCCAGCGCTGGAAGCCTGTAGTTCAGCTCGCTGAGCTGTACAATCTCCTAGGGATTGAGTTTTTGTGACCATAGGTCTGAATTTACCATTGCGCCAGCGACCTTTAACAATCGTGCACGCAGCACTATAAGCTTGTTTACCCCCAATTGCGGGCAGTGCTGATCCTTCTGTATAAATTATACATTCGTACTGTTCTAGAGGCAGAATCTCAGTGGGCAGAGGACATTCTTGTTCGTATTGTAAAAATTCTTGAGTTTTCAAGCAGGGGTCAAAAACATATTCAACGTCCGTTGCAGCAAGAGAGTTAACCCATTGTATCCATCTTGGATGTCATGCCTTTGTATTAGGAATGCTAGGTTTTGTCACTGCCTCTAAGGCAGATACAGGAGTAATGACTTTTATGCGTTTTCCCTGTGCGAGAGCTCTCTCTTTTGCTACTGCAGTTTGATCCGCTGTCAGAATTTTTTCTGTTGAAGTGAATTTCATTTCAGCTTGTGTGTACAAGTGTGATTTGTAAGCAAATAGTACTTTTTCGCCTTCATTAAAAGTTAAGTATGTAAATCTGCATCTTCCTGGGATTATTCTGATTACAAGGTTGCGTACGTTTATGCATGTCTGTAAATGTGTTGTTGCTAACATGTCTGTTTGCACTGAACGCAAAATTTCTGTGTGTTTTGAGTCCAATTTGCTGTTTTAAAATCAGGTTTGAATAATTCGTAGAGAGGTTTGACCCTTTCTGCGTAATTAAAGTAAGTAGGTTCTTCCAAAATTCAGGAAACCTAGAATTGACTGTAAGTTTTTCAGCGTTTTTTGAGGTTGGAGCAGCGCACATTTCTCTAAAAAGTTTGCTGCCAGGCTTTTGCCTTCACTTGAATGTTTGTAGTCTAAGAATAAAATGTTTAGGTGGGCAATTCTTGATTTTTTGAAGTTGAATTTGTACCCTTCAGATGGGAAACCAAGTATTATGGTGTTCACTCGGTTCAAGTGCCTATCCAAGTCATCGTCTGTTAGATAGATGTCATCAACATAAGATAATGCCTCATCATCATACGTTTGTAGTAACTCTGTTACTCCGGCTGGAAATAACCCTGGACTATTCTTGAATCCCTGGGGGAGACGACAGAAGTGACGCTGTGTCCCCATAATTGAGAAAGCGGTCAAGTACCTGCTTGCAGGTGCGATATTTTGACAGAAGAAACCGTTTGAAATATCTAATGTGGTTTTATATTTTTTACGTACAATGTTATTCATTAGTGCTGCACTGTGTGCATTTTGTACTGAAAAGTTTTGTAACAAGAGTTTAAATCTCTGTAGTCCAAAACTAGACGATATGTATTGTCTGGTTTGGACACAGGAATCAGAGGATTGTTCATGGACAAGGTGCATGTTTCAATCACCCCTTGGTATTCAAGTTGATCTAAGATCTCCCTGACCTGTTTTTTAGCTTCTTGCTTTACTGGATACTGCCTCTGAGCAGTTGGTTGATTTTTTAACTGGATTTTATGGTGAGGAGAATCCTCATCCCATCCAACATGATTTTTGTATAATGCTGGAGCCTGGGCTACAGCCCATTTTCTGGCGTAGGTGTATTTTTTATGAATCTGAATATGATTGGAGAAGGCTGGCATAATGATATCTTCACCATGTGGGCACTCCCTGACAAATTTTGGTGGCCAGTCTTTTTCAGCTAGAAGAATGTCATAACCCTTAGAGAGCTTCTTCCAAAAAGAGTGCTCTTATTTTCCTAGTTATGTCCCCCTTCATCCGGAGCGTTACTTCATTTAACTTATGGGGTACACTAACCCTGGATTCGGTAGTTTCAACTTGAATGTAATCATTCAAGTCCACTGTCTCCAGATGATCCTTCAGGATCTTGCGAGCTATGGTAACTTCTGCTGCGCTGTCTAGCATTGTCTAGGTCCACTCCCCGTTCTTGAGTTGTGTCCTCAAGATCCTCGGCATGTCTGATTTTTAAACCTGCCACCGTCTTCTTGGTGAAGTGCTTTTTCTTATTTTTTGGAATGTGTTGATTGTCTTTGGACTTCACGCGTTCTTCCTTGTGTTCTGACCGTCCTCTTCTTTCCGATTTCTGTGAGGAAGTCTGAAAGGTACGAGAGGAACGTGTATCAGTATCTTGATATCTATCAGGTTTTCTCAAATTATCCCTATTCCTGAGGTTATACCTCTTTTCAGAGGGCTCCTTTTGAGGAGACCTACCTCTGGATTGAGAACGCTTCTCTTTAGCAAGTGTCTGTCTAGTATTTTCCCACTTCTTTTTAGGAGTAGTGAGAGTGTTTTTAATAAAAACCTTTTCAGGATTTTCTGTTAGATGGGGTTTAACTGGTTTCCCACCCAAACTATCTCTACCTAGTTCTTCATAAGATTTTTCAATTATTCTGGCTAGTTCATATGGTTGCTCAGTTACATCAAGTTCTTTTAATTTTTGGCGGATCGCCATGGATGCTGCTTCACTTTTAATATTTGCTAATATTATAGCTTAGACCTGTTTGAAATCTTTAAGTAATTTCATACCCAGATTTAAAGCAGGCTCTGCCCCGTATTCATCTTGAATTTGTTTCAGGACGTCTGGTATTACCGCTAAGCATGGGCGGAAAATCGGTTTCGCTCGCGGATTTTGCGGATTTTCGGTAAATTCGCAATCCGCGAGATTCGCGAATCTCCCGCAAAATCCGCAAATCCGCGAGCAGCGGATTTTGCTCGCACTGCTCGCACTGTTCGCGTAAGTTCGCGGCTTCCCAGTACAACTTCGCGCCCCGCGAATAAGTGCAAAATTGCAGAAATACGATCTTAGCAAAACTGAAACTACTTACCAGGTTCAAAAGTTCAGGCTCATCATTAGTAGCCATTTCCTGTAGTGCTTCCTGAGGGGCCCCTCCAGAGTTCAGTTGCCAGTTGCAACTATTATGTGACCCTGCTCTGAACCTCAGAATAGTTACACATATGCCACAAAGGTCCGGAATTACAGCTAAGGGAGACAAGCAGGAGCCAGGCTGGAAGTTCAAATCCATTAATCAGCCCCTAATTCATTATTGTCAGTTGGGGCAGGGCAGGTGTTGTAACTAATTTTGCAACAATGAAAGCACTTAGCAAGTGCAAAAGATCACTAATCAGGAAGCACTAAGGAAGCAGGTGCCAGCTAAAAAAATATTCTGTGACACATTAATCAGCCCCAAATTAATTCAGGTCACTTGAGGCAGGGAAGGTGTGCTTGCGTTGCCACAATAATGTACACTGACTGGACAACCAGAGGGTGCTGTGATGAAACAGAGGGTGGCATGGGTGGGCCAGAGGGTGGTATTAGTAGTCAGAGAGTGGCAGTGGTGACAGAGAGTGGCAGTGATGAAGAAGAGTGTCCCAAACAGGCTGGACACGTAGAAACAACAAGATCGCGAAACTTGCGACCCGACAGGTAAGTTCGCAATTTGCGAAAGTGTACAAAACCCTCGCGAACTGGCAGAAACCCGCGCAAACACTCAAAAAAAGAAATCTGCAAATTCGCGAGAATTCGCGGATTTTGCGGATTGCGAGTTCGCAAATCCGCAAAATTCGCGAACGCGAGATTCGCAAAATTCGCCCATGCTTAATTACCGCCATAGACGGAACACCATGAGTTTTTGTGTAAATTGCAGCAAAGACTGTACCCCAAGTGTCACAGTCCTCCAGGTGTGGTGGGATCCCCATTGGTAAACAGATTGTTAAAATTATGTGTTTCTCATGAGGTGTACTATCTGGAAATACTGCCTCTATTTGAGTAATTTTTTTAGCTAACCAGAATGGAATCTGTTCCCGTTTTGCAGGTAATTTAGCAATGACTGATTGTATAGTCTGTGGTGTAATTTTATTTGTGTTCCCCTGGTAAGGGGTTTGTTGTGGAATCCTTATAGGAGGTTAGACTGTTAGAGTCCGCATGACACATTGAACCAATTGTCTATGTATTTTTATTAGTTGTTTTAGTTGAACTAATAGTTCTGCACCTGACATTTCTTCAATGGCAGAATGTGGTGTATCGCTGGCTAGTACTGTCCATGTTGCTCCTGGTCTACCTAGTGGACTGAGCCTGGTAATGTGATTTTGATGTTGTAGGGCGCCTTCAAACCAGAGCGCTTGCTCTTGGTATGTTAATGGAATTTCAATGTCCTCAAAAGGAATGTATTCCATTGGAGGTTCCTCTACTTTGTAGAAGTGGAACACATGTGTTCCTGGATTTGCTTTAGGGAAGACAATCTATGAATAGAACACCTCTGTCTGCCGATATTAGTGTGCCTCTATGACAAAAATTACACTACCACCTCTTGATGATAGGCCATTTGTTATAAGATTTATGGTGATGGTTTTCCTTAAGTTTTGCGGGATGATTACAGCATCCGCGTCATTTTGTTGGAAACCTGTAACGTCTAAACCCGGTTGGGCTGCATTTCTTGCAGCTCCATCGTTCTCGTCGTCACTCATTTTGTTGATTGAAAGTTTGCAGAGCAAGTTTCAAGGAAACAAGGATAAGGTGCACAATATTTTGGAACACTGTATCCTTCAACGATGGACAAACCAAAATCGAATACATAGGATTTTCGTCCTACTCAGTTATGGCGGATATTTTATCCTTTTACCCTCTCCAGACGTCTATTGGAGTATTTTACGGGAAAAAGGGGTCTCTGTGAAAAGCACGACTGAGTTTCTCTAGTATCTAGTGTTAAATTAGTGCCTTACCAAACGTTGGGCGCCATGTAGTGTAGTTCCTATATTCCCAATAGGCTCTGCGAATTGGAATAATATATCCTATAGATTTGACGTAGGACTTAGGTCGACTAGGTCTCTATCAAATATATTAGATCTAATTGTGTGTGCCAGCTAGCTCAGAGGTCACTAGAAACTTTCTTCAATAAACAAGAAGGGATTAGTTTCTGACAACCGCATAAACATGAAAACTTTGTTTCCCCAAGATAAAACTTATCTTCAGAGTCGTGGAAATAATAGATAGATATTTCACTCAGTCAATCGTGCATGCTTCATTTCATCAGAGGTGCAGAGAAATAGAGAGACAGGTGTTTTCAATAAAAGTATTTATTGAACAGTCTTCTTTCTCATGTAAAAGAAATTAACTGCTACAATCGTAATACTGGCTGTAAAGTATAATGCGTACAGCAAGAAGAGTATTATAAAATAATACTGTAAAAGCATGTTATGGTTTCTAAGCCATAAAATACATACATAAATAACAAAGACTAAAAGTACTTAACTGGTGCTTCTAAAATACGCCTATCCCAATGTACCTAACCTAAGTCTAGTACGAGGGAAGAAGTAAGTGAGGTGTAGCATAAGTTTAGTTTCTTTGCCAAGAATCTATCCAAGATTTCTCTTAGGGTCTAATCAGCTACGTACCTTGGTTTAGAATGAAGGAGGTCTGGTATATCTGTCTCGGGACTCGATTTCCCAACACCCCACAAGAGGAGCTTGGAAACACTGGAGCTGGATTCTCAGCGTGAACAAGGCAGCCTATCTGTCAGTGCGTCAGCTGGAGGGTCGGCTTCCTTCAGCACTTGCTGTAGCGAGTTGCGTCATGCAAGTAGATAGTCAAACTGCTCCAAACCACCGTCTATTTGCTAGGGCAAGTGTGGGCATATTTATACCTTGAAGGTGCCTGGTTTTACATCACCCATTAATGTACAACCATGGCTGGCTCTATTTTTTGTGCCCACGCGCTGCACTGCCACGTTCCTTGGCCCCACTGTCTGCACTGCCAGTATGTTCCTGGGCAACGCTGTGGCGTTCATGGTTTCGGTGGGAGAGGGTGTAATGCTACTACGGCTAGTAGCCTCCTCACTGTCCACCCCTCTGCTGTAGTGGCCACCTTCTCAGTTTGCAGCAGTTCAAGTGCTGAGGTAGTTGTGACCATCTCCCTAGCCACATCCCTACTACAGTGTGCAATCTCCTCCTGCATGGCAATAGAGGGTCTGCACATGAGGGAGGTAGCAGTGGACAGGCGGTTCACCGCCTTAGTGTATGCATCCAGTCTCTGCCTCTCCCTGCGCCTAGACAAGCGATCCTCCTCAAACTTGCTGCAGAGCTTCCTCACAGCCGATGCCACGTCACTCATGGCCTCAGACATGGTGTTGTTAATTGCACTGATGCCCTTTTCGATGAAATGAATGTGCTCATTCTCACCCTGTGCTCTCTCCCTTGTGGACTCTTCACTCTCTTTGTCTTGTATGCTTGTCTGCCATCAAACTCCCCCACTCTGCACTCCATGTTGCTCTGTTCCTGGTGTGCTACTTCTTCCCTTGCTTTTCCTCCCTCACCTCTTTCTGCCCACCTTTATTTTTTATTTGTTTTGCTTCTCCATACTCTCCTCCATTGCCCCCCGAATTTAGTGGTCTTTTTTTAAAATATTTTTGTTTTAGAGAGCCAAATTGCTGCCGGCCTATCCACCTTAAAAAAAGCTCTTTTATACTACTCCAATTTCCTTTTTTTAACCAATCTATATAAGGCGGCTGTGTCCTTTTGCAGGCATGCGCATGTGTGGTGGCGCATGTTCATGCTTGTATGATGAGGAATGTGTGTGCATATGTCATCACACAAGCTAGTACCTATGAGATTACGCGGCACGCCAGATGTGGCATTATTATTTCACCTTTTTTAGGTCTCGCGGAGTCAGCGTGCATACACTGCTCGGAGAGACATTTAGTAGCGGCTTTGGGAAGTGCTCCCAAAGAGGCGACCAGCTTGCTAGAACGTGCACAAGCACGCGCGCATGTGCGCGCATCCCTTGCGTGTTTTAGCGCATCATCACAATCACTTTTGTTTTTACAGCTATCGTGATCGTGATGACTTTCGTGGCCAATGCATCCTGTCAAACCATTTCGCGGACTCTGTTGAGGTGAGCATGTATGACGTCAGAAAGGGTCTCTTTTTTGATGTGTTTGTGTTGATTTTTGCCATGTAACTAAATATCCCCACTGCGTGACTTTATTTAGTGATGATCAGTGTTTAGTGAGTTTCATTTTTGAGAAACAGTATGCCTTTGGTTGTTTTATTTCATTTCATTTAATGTTAATTATTTACTTATGTATGTATTTAGTTATAGAGCACGACCATCTCTAGGCATCATGGCGCTAAGACTATCAAACAGTAACAAGAGTGGGAGGAAAAAACTATTTTATGCCTCCCTTGTCGGATTAAGGGAATCTCTCTTGGGCGGAGGGTGCTTGAAAATCTCGAGAAACATGTTTCTGAAGTGCAGGTAGCGTTCGCTCATGAGGAGTTCACTGTGACTATCTTTACATTGGCAGCAATGACCTTAGGGCAAACCTTATCCAGAATGTAATGCATTTTAAAGAATTGGTATAAGCCTGAAGCCTCAAACTGCATACCACATTACAGAGGAGGGAATGTTGGCCGCGAAGTTAATATTGCTATCAAAATTAGTAAAAAGATGGAACTTTTTCAATAATACTTTGCAGACTGAAACTATGTGATCGCCCGTAATTGTTTTTTGTTCATGGCTTTGAAATTTAGGTCATGCGGTGCTCTTTTGCAGGCAGAAATAGCTATATTCTCGTGACACTCTTAAGGCATTCACATTTTACGTGCATGCATCTGTAAATCACAGTTACATTGTGCATATCCTTCAACACCCACTTTTCAGAAAGGGAGGAGCCTGATTACAAATGCAAAAACTCAGGCATTACTGACATTTAGAGATGTTGTGAACTAGCGACCCCAACCTATAGGCAAACTGTATCAATGTTTTCAAATGGTGAGGATTTATCTCCAAAATAATATTTGCAATATGGTGCTTTTGCAGACGACCACTTCTGGATCAGGGTATGGATTCATATTTGAATTTAGAGTCAATTTTTGTTTTAGCGCAAATGTGAATGGGAGGAGCTTGGACTATATCTCGCTCTCTGTTTTTTAATTGCAATTACTTGGCGCACACTGTGTTTTTAGGTCTCGCCTGTCAATGCGCATGCGCATTGAGCTTGCGAGACTATAGGGACTTAAACAGACTTTAACCAACTTGCGATTCTATGGTGATTCCTTGCAGTGCCCGAGAAATTGAAACTCACAGCGCAAGCACATTGACATTAAAAGCGCGTGCACATGAAAGCGACAAGGCTCCCTCTCACGGCTATCCCCAGCGTGCGCTGGGCCTCAGGCATTTCTTCTCCCCTAATTTATTCACTCCCCGGCTTTCACTTTGACGGGCGCCAGGCCGTCTCTCCCCTCCTGGCCGCCTCTCCCCTTTCTCTCCAGCACGCTCATACAGCCAAAAAAAAAAAACATGCAAACGACTTTAAACACAAATCACCCAGCCTCTCTCCCATTCAGCAGCATACATTTGATACATTCAGACTCTAGGCCTGATGCTTGCATTATAAGGTAACAACTTCGAGTCACAGGAGGGATGGCTAGCTTTAATTAAAAAATACTTGTGTACAAATAAAATTAAACACACAGACTCACTCCCATTTATCATGCCTACTCAGGGACCCCCTCCCTCTACAGCGTGCTAGGGACCCCCTCCCTCTACAGCGTGCTAGGGGACCATTGTGGACACAGCCTCACCTTACACTTATAACACGATTAACACACACAAATATAACATTTAGCTGCATACTAAACGCAAACACTCTCCAGCATGCGCGCATCACTCTCCAATTCATTTCGTATAAACACACTCACCACAGGCTTAGGGTAACTTCGGACGCACACTCAGATCATACCATTTCGCCACACCTCTATCTACATTTCGGTCACAAACTATATTCACAACATGCCTTCCGAACATACAGCCTAAACAAACAAAAGAAGACGTGCAAACGACTTTAAATCAAAATCACCCAGCCTCTCTCCCATTCAGTAGCATACATCAGCTCATACCATTTCGCCACACCTCTATCTACATGTCGGACTTTCAACACAAATCACCAAGCCTCTCTCCCATTCAGCAGCATACATCAGCTCATACCATTTCGCCACACCTCTATCTACATTTCCGCCTTTAAACACAATTCATCCAGCCTCTCTCCCATTCAGCAGCATACATCAGATCATACCATTTCGCCACACCTCTATCTACATTTCGGTCTTTAAACAGAAATCACCCAGCCTCTTTCCCATTCAGCAGCATACATTGGATACATTCAGACTCTAGGCTCGATGCTTGCATCATAAGGTAACAACTTTGAGTCACAGTAGGGATGGCTAGCTTTCATTACAAAATACTTGTGTACAAATACAATTAAACACACAGACTCAATCCCATTCATCATGCCTACTCTTTCAGCCCCTCCCTCTACAGCGTTCTAGGGACCCGCTCCCTCTACAGCGTGCTAGGGGACCACTGTGGCCACAGCCTCACCTTACACTTATAACACGATTAACACACAAAAATATAATATTCAGCTGCATACTAAACGCAAAAAATCTCCAGCATGCGCGCCTCACTCTCCAATTCATTTCACATAGACACACTCACCACAGGCTTTGGGTAACTTCCGACGCACACTCAGCTCATACCATTTCGCCACACCTCCATCTACATTTCGGTCACAAATTATATTCACAACATGCCTTTCAAACATACAGCCTAAACAAAAAAAATAAGACGTGCAAACGACTTTAAACCCAAATCACCCAGCCTCTCTCCCATTCAGCACCATACATTTTATACATTCAGACTCTACGCTTTATGCTTGCATTATAATACTTCGCCACACAGCAAGCAAAGAAAAAGGTAGCAACTTCGAGTCACAGGAGGGATGGCTACCTTTACTACTATCTGTAAATCCTAGATCCATTTTATAAGTCCCCCCCATATTTCTTTGTCGTATATCTACAGATATCTTCTTCCACCCATTAAGAGAAGAATTGGATAAATTCCATGAATCCTACACACTAAAAGATTCACCTGATATCAAAGCAGGTCAGTATACTATGTCCAAGACATGGTGGAAATAAACATCAGTTTCTTTCTAAAACACAACATCAATGTGTAGATAGCTCAGACAGATATGACCTTTATATGTTTAGCTCTAAAGACCTAAAGAAGCTACTCCTTTTTACCAACGGTGGCCCCTCCGTGCGCACAGAAGATTTTATTTTGACACTTAAGGTAAAAGATGTTGTTTGATATTGCCCACAGATGTAAGGGGCAAGATCTCGATAGGATAAGAGACTATGATGAGCTTTTTGTGCTTATTTCTTATATAGCTCAAGGAAATATGAAATACCTGAGAGGCTCATAACATATTGGAAAGCAATTGAAATGCATTCATTTGAAATACAGGTATGAGTCATAATTTGTATCAAAACACTAAGGGTCGGACTCCTGTAGAGAGTGTATGTGAACAAATAAGAGTAATATGTCTCAGATGTAATTGAGAACCTCATATGTGATCTCGCAAAGAGCTTTTTAATGTTGGATTCAATTTGGATAAGATGGTTTAAATTAAGTGGTCTAGCATGTTTAAACATGTCCAGGCATTAAATGTTTCAAAGAAAAAGCAAGGCTAGTGTAATAAACTAACAAAATACAACAAACGCTAAAATACTCTTATTTAATTTATAGATACGGAGTCAAATGTTGTAAATGTCCCGAAGAAGGTGTCAAGATTGAAAAAGCACCGAAACGCTGCGTCAACTGTTTTAACTTTGACTGTACTAGATATCCACTGTATTACCACTGTTGGTGGGTTTTTTAAAACTTGTTTTTTATTATGTTTTAGATTGTAACCCAGTTGGGAGGTAAAGAATGAATTTCATGATCATTTTTAATATGACAAAAACCGTTTGCCTGGTATATTTACTAGTGGTTCCAATTTAATTTATTTTTGGTTCAGTTGTTCACTCTGCCTTGCGTGTGTTTCTAACTTGTATTGTTAATGTGATATAGAGAATTATCCTACTTAAGCTAGACCCCGTCTATGAATAATGATTCAGCAATCCTAATCTGCTACATTCAAGACAGGGACTCTAAATCTTTTTTGATGTTAAGATCCCCCTCCCTGCTATAAACTACAGGGGAACCTCCTATTTTCTTTTACTAGTAACTGTACAGCTTGTTAGCTGGGAGGCTTTTTTGTCTCAAACGAATCCGTTAAGGGCATTGACCCACATAGTGTATCCAAATAAAAAATGGACACTTTAAAAACGAAAGGGTTCTCTGAAGAAGAGTTCAATAAAATTGTAAATGGTACTTCAAAAAATTACACCTCTATTACGAATACCAATAATGATGAAGAGAAATGGCGTGAACTATGGAACAACAAAAATAAACTAGTCCGCACAGAATTACATGCTGACTTTCTAATTGACTACCTAAAGAAAGGCATAATCCCCAGTGGCCTACAGGTTCAAAATGAACCCGGTGTTTTTATACGACATGCAGGATTTATAGAAAATTGGACCCTGATTGCCAATAGATGTAGCAGGTATTGGATTTTGCTGATAATTGAAACGGCCAATTCTATTTTAATAATAGAGAGAAAAGAGATAGCAGAGTTAGAAGCGAAATTAGATACTTCAATATTGGAAGATGCAAAGAAAAAATTAGAGGAAATTCAAAAAGACGTCTCTGGCTACAGGGACTATCTATTCGGTAAACAAATGAATAAATTCAACAAAGATGTTTCTAATTACAACACTGAGATAGTCTATCCTTATACACAAAAGGATTTTTTTGACCGTCCTAGAGAGAATTTCCCTAACAGAAATCAATGGCAACAACCTTGGCGAACATACCCTAAAAAACGAGTGACCTTTTCGGACTCCTCGCACACAAGTACTGACTCTGAACAAGAAAAGGTAGTGGACAAAAATAGAACAGGAGAATCCACCTCAACCCCGAATAGAGAGTCGCTACCTTTTTTAGGTCAACGGGGCCGAGGGAACCATCAAAACCATCACAATCACCCGAGAGGCAATGGGAGAGGGACGTTCTTCCCTCAACCTCAGCAACAGAGGAGATACTACACAAGGAGTCAACCGAAGTGGGATTAAATCAAAAAGCAGCAATTATAAATCTCTCTGATATCACTCTAAATAAAACAGAAAAAGAAGTTCTTGAAAAAGGCTTAGGTTTCGCTATAAGTACCCGAATTAACAAATACAATTTAGAAAGAGATTTACAGGGATTTTTTAGAAAGATTAGACTGCAAGACTTTTTCAGAGACAAACCCCCAAGAGAGGGCCCTACTAATAAATCGGGTCTGAAACCCAAATCTACTTGGACACCCAATATTGGGATGGTAAATAAACAAGTGGATCTTTTTGAAAAGGTGGTAGAAAGCAACATCTCAGAACTATTAATGCACCCATTAACAGGTATTAATAATCTAAGTCTAGACAAAAGAGTTGCGCTAAAAAACCTAGAAAATAATTATCTTTTAACTATTAAACCTGGAGACAAGGGAGGTAGTATTGTCCTAATGAATACTGAAGATTATGACAAAAGAATGATGTTTCTTTTAAACAATACTGAACACTATTGCTCCTCAAGTAGACTAGAGTAGAATGCGCTGATCCAAAAAGTAAACACGCTTCTTGGCTTTGCTCAAGAAGATGAGATAATTTGCTTAGATGAATATAAATTTTTAAAAAGTGAGGCACCTATTATCCCTGCCCTTTATGGGCTCCCTAAAGTCCACAAAAATATAATTGACCCGCCTATGCGGCCCATTGTGTCATCTATCGATTCTGTCACAGAACCTCTGAGCAAATATATAGATAAGTTCCTTCAACCGATTGTAACAAATCAGAAGGCATACATAAAAGATACAACATGTATGATTGAAAAAATAGAAGGTTTACTGTATGATATTACTACACAATGGTTGGTCACCCTGGACATAGAGGCCCTCTATACAAACATCCCACAGGATGACACCATCGGGATGTTAGAGGGCCTCCTTAAAAAAGGAACAGAAGATTTAAGCCAGCACGCATCGTTCATTCTGGAATGTGCAGAAATTATTTTAAAAAATAATATTTTTTTATTCAAGAACAATTTTTTCAAACAGATAAAAGGGACCAGCATGGGGGCTACCTGCGCCCCTAGCCTGGCATGCTTATACATAGCAGACTTCGAGGATAAACACATTTTTAATAATATAGCTCCATTTAGTGAAAATATCACATGTTGGTCGAGATACATCGACGTTATTTTCTTTAGCTTGGCTGGCACCCTGGATTTACTCAATGAATTTATTCTCTGGTTAAATCTAGGGGATAAAAATCTTAAATTTACTTCCAATTTCAACAAGGAAATAATTGAATTTCTAGATATTAGAATTAGAGTAGACAATGCAGCCTTAGGTGTTGATCTTTATACCAAACCAACTGATCGAAACACCTTGTTACACTGTAAGAGCAATCACCCCAATAGCCAATAGAACAATATACCGTTTGGACAATACTTGCAGATTAGACGAAATTGTACTAATATGCAAGATTTTAATAAACATGCAGATGCCCTATCCGCCAAACTTAGAAATCGAGGATACCCTAAACATCTAATCAAACGTGCGTACAAACGTGCAAAATATTACAATAGAGACGCACTTTTTGATAAAAATAATGATAATAACAAAGAAAAAAATGATAGAACTAATGACAGATTAATCTTTGTAACCAATTTTAGTGAAGCGAGTAACAAAATTAAAAACATCATAAATCGGAATTGGTCGTTACTTAATGATAGGCCAGGAGAAAATATTCCTAAACCTATGTTTAGTTTTCATAGAAACAGAACAATCAAAAATTGCCCGGTCCATACTTTCAAAGAAAAGACCCGTAACACCCTAAGTACTATCAATAAAACACCTCTCCCGGTCGGGAACTTTACTTGTAATATGTGTTCAAACTGCACATCATTGATCAAAGGCAACTCAATATCGTATAATGGAATAGAGCACAAGATAAAAAACTTTGTAAATTGTAAAACTAAAAATCTGATTTATATGATAAAGTGCCCCTGCAATAAAGCCTATATCGGGGAAACAGCGAGAGAGATAAAAACTAGAATAACAGAACATAAATCTGCTATCAGAACACAAAAGAAATCCGCCCCGCTAGTGGAACACTGGCTAGCACACAACCATAAAATAGAAGATCTTAAATGGTGCGTGGTCGAGGTAATGTCACACAGCACCAGAGGCGGTAATGTGAATAGCAAAAGAAAGAAAAGAGAACAATTCTACATGTCTTTATTTAACACCTTTCGCACTGGATTAAACAACAGAGAGGAATGGGAAAGATTAATCTTATAATAACCACACTAAGATGTAACCTACTGTAAAATTCCTAATTCTTATAGCCCCCGTGTTTATACCTAGGGCTACAATCCCATTATAATCATGTAACATTGAAGTTCAGCCCTTTTATTCTCAGCATCCAGTAAATTATTAGTAAAAGCTGCGCGTAGAATTGGGATCAATATAGGAAAGCCATTTCAACTTTGTAGAATGTAACAAATTCCTATCCAGGAATATCTAGTTATAACCATACGACTGAGAATACCATACCCGTAGATTAGGGATTTTCCACTAATGAAATGGTTTTAAAAATAGGTAGATATCATAGAGTGAGAACTTATGGATAAATAGATAATCCACTACCCCATGAACTAGATAAATTATCACAACATTTACATAGGATTAATGCACATTGGCATTTGCATAAATAGCACTTGTTATGTTCTCTGCCATTCCTGAACTCATTTCCGTAGTTTGCAGATATATTGAATATTATTGTCGAATGTGAATTTGCTTTTTTTGTATGTACTCAATTTGTAAACGCTCGATGGTATATATATATAAGACAGAGACCATATAAATCAAGTACGTGTTTTTCATTGGTAAATAAATATCATTGAATGTAAACAAAGATAAACATAACTTCATAGTGTGAGATTATATGTATATTGAAATTATAGTCGAACGCGGGTCTGCACTATCCATTCTGTATGTATTCAATGTACTTTATGCGAACAACTCGATCATATTTACAAAATGTTAAGATTGTTATAACTACTAGCAGTGCTTTGCATGGTGAAACCAACATTGTTTAATGAAATAACAGCTACCAAACTCTGTATTAAGCCAACTACAGAGACATACATCTCATTTCATACTAACGTTATTTCAATCGGCCCAATCCAATATGGCCGCCATGATAAATCGGCTCGATTCAACAAGGGGCATATATAAGTGCACATTTTGGAAACATGAGTTAAAATCGATTCTGGAATGTAAATAAAATAAAAACAGTATGCTCATTGCCTGTATTTAGAAACATCGACAATGCCAAGATCGACAATGCCGAGGTTGCACATCCAGGCAATCTACTTCCGGGTCAGCGAGCCCGTTTTTCGGTATTAAACAAGGATTCGCTGTACTAAACGCACTTGTATCATTCAATGACATATATAAATAAATGTTAAATGAATATCTAACGAAGAAGTCCGAGTTTAAACATTGCGGAATAATAGCGACCCACTACCTCCGGGTCAACTTGGGAATCGTCAGCATAAAAACGCCGTCCCCTAGTATTGAGGTCACTCTTCGAATTCCCATGAAGACGAAAGTACGGAGGAGCAGGGAGGCCGTATTTTTAACATAAGGTAAGCGATGGTTCCAGGAGTTGAGGGTAGACAAAAGCTATAACTCTTCCAGTTAAAAACCCTGATAAGACCCACCCTACAGGTCCTTTGAGCTTTGCTCACAATCTATTGATAGTCTGTAGGCATAACCTGGACTAATAAAAGTGAGAATTACATAGAAATGAGATCTGACTAAGAGCGGTGATGTCAGTAACAATCCCTGTTAACTCTTGAAACTCATATGTTCCTATATGGATCTTTAGATACAAACAGAGTATAGTGTTTTTTGAGTCAATCGTAAATAAATAAAATACATTGTGTCGAAATGGATTAACTTATAGATATTTATTAAACTTAGTATTATAACTACATGTAGACTTGGACCTACTATCTGTAAATTCTAGATCCATTTTATAAGTCCCCCCCATATTTCTTTGTCGTATATCTACAGATATCTTCTTCCACCCATTAAGAGAAGAATTGGATAAATTCCATGAATCCTACACACTAAAAGATTCACCTGATATCAAAGCAGGTCAGTATACTATGTCCAAGACATGGTGGTAATAAACATCAGTTTCTTTCTAAAACACAACATCAATGTGTATATAGCTCAGACAGATATGACCTTTATATGTTTAGGTCTAAAGACCCAAAGAAGCTACTCCTTTTTACCAACGGTGGCCCCTCCGTGCGCACAGAAGATTTTATTCTGACACTTAAGGTAAAAGATGTTGTTTGATATTGCCCACAGATGTAAGGGGCAAGATCTCGATAGGATAAGAGACTATGATGAGCTTTTTGTGCTTATTTCTTATATAGCTCAATGAAATATGAAATACCTGAGAGGCTCATAACATATTGGAAAGCAATTGAAATGCATTTATTTGAAATACAGGTATGAGTCATAATTTGTATACAAACACTAAAGGTCGGACTCATGTAGAGAGTGTATGTGAACAAATAAGAGTAACATGCCTCAGATGTAATGAGAACCTCATATGTGATCTCGCAAAGAGCTTTTTAATGTTGGATTCAATTTGGATTAGATGGTTTAAATTAAGGGGTGTAGCATGTTTAAACACGTCTAGGCATTAAATGTTTCAAAGAAAAAGCAAGGCTAGTGTATTAAACTAACAAAATAAACAACAAACGCTAAAATACTCTTATTTAATTTATAGATACGGAGTCAAATGTTGTAAATGTCCTGAAGAAGGTGTCAAGATTGAAAAAGCACCGAAACGCTGCGTCGACTGTTTTAACTTTGACTGTACTAGATACCCACTGTATTACCACTGTTGGTGGGTTTTTTAAACTTGTTTTTTATTATGTTTTAGATTGTAACCCAGTTGGGAGGTAAAGAATACATTTCATGATCATTTTTAATATGACAAAAACCGTTTGCCTGGTATATTTGCTAGTGGTTCCAATTTAATTTATTTTTGGTTCAGTTGTTCACTCTGCCTTGCGTGTGTTTCTAACTTGTATTGTTAATGTGATATAGAGAATTATCCTACTTAAGCTAGACCCCGTCTATGAATAATGATTCAGCAATCCTAATCTGCTACGTTCAAGACAGGGACTTTAAATCTTTTTTGATGTTAAGATCCCCCTCCCTGCTTTAAACTACAGGGGAACCTCCTATTTTCTTTTACTAGTAACTGTACAGCTTGTTAGCTGGGAGGCTTTTTTGTCTCAAACGAATCCGTTAAGGACATTGACCCACATAGTGTATCCAAATAAAAAATGGACACTTTAAAAACGAAAGGGTTCTCTGAAGAAGAGTTCAATAAAATTGTAAATGGTACTTCAAAAAATTACACCTCTATTACAAATACCAATAATGATGAAGAGAAATGGCGTGAACTATGGAACAACAAAAAGAAACTAGTCCGCACAGAATTACATGCTGACTTTCTAATTGACTACCTTAAGAAAGGCATAATCCCCAGTGGCCTACAGGTTAAAAATGAACCCGGTGTTTTTATACGACATGCAGGATTTATAGAAAATTGGACCCTGATTGCCAATAGATGTAGCAGGGATTGAATTTTGTTGATAATTGAAACGGCCAATTCTATTTTAATAATAGAGAGAAAAGAGATAGCAGAGTTGGAAGTGAAATTAGATACTTCAATATTGGAAGATGCAAAGAAAAAATTTGAGGAAATTCAAAAAGACGTCTCTGGCTACAGGGACTATCTATTCGGTAAACAAATGAATAAATTCAACAAAGATGTTTCTAATTACAACACTGAGATAGTCTATCCTTATACACAAAAGGATTTTTTTGACCGTCCTAGAGAGAATTTCCCTAACAGAAATCAATGGCAACAACCTTGGCGAACATACCCTAAAAAACGAGTGACCTTTTCGGACTCCTCGTACACAAGTACTGACTCTGAACAAGAAAAGATAGTGGACAAAAATAGAACAGGAGAATCCACCTCAACCCCGAATAGAGAGTCGCTACCTTTTTTAGGTCAACGGGGCCGAGGGAACCATCAAAACCATCACAATCACCCGAGAGGCAATGGGAGAGGGAAGTTCTTCCCTCAACCTCAGCAACAGAGGAGATACTACACAAGGAGTCAACCGAAGTGGGATTAAATCAAAAAGCAGCAATTATAAATCTCTCTGATATCACTCTAAATAAAACAGAAAAAGAAGTTCTTGAAAAAGGCTTAGGTTTCGCTATAAGTACCCGAATTAACAAATACAATTTAGAAAGAGATTTACAGGGATTTTTTAGAAAGATTAGACTGCAAGACTTTTTCAGAGACAAACCCCCAAGAGATGGCCCTACTAATAAATCGGGTCTGAAACCCAAATCTACTTGGACACCCAATATTGGGATGGTAAATAAACAAGTGGATCTTTTTGAAAAGGTGGTAGAAAGCAACATCTCAGAACTATTAATGCACCCATTAACAGGTATTAATAATCTAAGTCTAGACGAAAGAGTTGCGCTAAAAAAACCTAGAAAATAATGATCTTTTAACTATTAAACCCGGAGACAAGGGAGGTAGTATTGTCCTAATGAATACTGAAGATTATGACAAAAGAATGATGTTTCTTTTAAACAATACTGAACACTATTGCTCCTCAAGTAGACTAGAGTAGAATGCGCTGATCCAAAAAGTAAACACGCTTCTTGACTTTGCTCAAGAAGATGAGATAATTTGCTTAGATGAATATACATTTTTTAAAAGTGAGGCACCTATTATCCCTGCCCTTTATGGGCTCCCTAAAGTCCACAAAAATATAATTGACCCGCCTATGCGGCCCATTGTGTCATCTATTGATTCTGTCACAGAACCTCTGAGCAAATATATAGATAAGTTCCCTCAACCGATTGTAACAAATCAGAAGGCATACATAAAAGATACAACATGTATGATTGAAAAAATAGAAGGTTTACCGTATGATATTACTACACAATGGTTGGTCACCCTGGACATAGAGGCCTTCTATACAAACATCCCACAGGATGACACCATCAGGATGTTAGAGGGCCTCCTTAAAAAAGGAACAGAAGATTTAAGCCAGCACGCAACGTTCATTCTGGAATGTGCAGAAATTATTTTAAAAAATAATATTTTTTTATTCAAGAACAATTTTTTCAAACATATAAAAGGGACCAGCATGGGGGCTACCTGCACCCCTAGCCTGGCATGCTTATACATAGCAGACTTTGAGGATAAACACATTTTTAATAATATAGCTCCATTTAGTGAAAATATCACATGTTGGTCGAGATACATCGACGATATTTTCTTTAGCTGGACTGGCACCCTGGATTTACTCAATGAATTTATTCTTTGGTTAAATCTAGGGGATAAAAATCTTAAATTTACTTCCAATTTCAACAAGGAAACAATTGAATTTCTAGATATTAGAATTAGAGTAGACAATGCAGCCTTAGGTGTTGATCTTTATACCAAACCAACTGCTCGAAACACCTTGTTACACTGTAAGAGCAATCACCCCAATAGCCAAAAGAACAATATACCGTTTGGACAATACTTGCGGATTAGACGAAATTGTACTAATATGCAAGATTTTAATAAACATGCAGATGCCCTATCCGCCAAACTTAGAAATCGAGGATACCCTAAAAATCTAATCAAACGTGCGTACAAACGTGCAAAATATTACAATAGAGACGCACTTTTTGATAAAAATAATGATAATAACAAAGAAAAAAATGATAGAACTAATGACAGATTAATCTTTATAACCAATTTTAGTGCAGCGAGTAACAAAATTAAAAACATCATAAATCGGAATTGGTCGTCATTAATGATAGACCAGGAGAAAATATTCCTAAACCTATGTTTAGTTTTCGTAGAAACAGAACAATCAAAAATTGCCTGGTCCATACTTTCAAAGAAAAGACCCGTAACACCCTAAGTACTATCAATAAAACACCTCTCCCGGTCGGGAACTTTACTTGTAATATGTGTTCAAACTGCACATCATTGATCAAAGGCAACTCAATATCGTATAATGGAATGGAACACAAGATAAAAAACTTTGTAAATTGTAAAACTAAAAATCTGATTTATATGATAAAGTGCCCCTGCAATAAAGCCTATATCGGAGAAACAGCCAGAGAGATAAAAACTAGAATAACAGAACATAAATCTGCTATCAGAACACAAAAGAAATCCGCCCTGCTAGTGGAACACTGGCTAGCACACAACCATAAAATAGAAGATCTTAAATGGTGCGTGGTCGAGGTAATATCACACAGCACCAGAGGCGGTAATGTGAATAGCAAAGGAAAGAAAAGAGAACAATTCTACATGTCTTTATTTAACACCTTTCGCACTGGATTAAACAACAGAGAGGA
Source organism: Lissotriton vulgaris (assembly GCF_964263255.1). Taxonomy (NCBI): domain Eukaryota; kingdom Metazoa; phylum Chordata; class Amphibia; order Caudata; family Salamandridae; genus Lissotriton; species Lissotriton vulgaris. The sequence continues at coordinate 1,514,042,273 of NC_141687.1, read as the reverse complement.
ATGGGAAAGATTAATCTTATAATAACCACACTAAGATGTAACCTACTGTAAAATTCCTAATTCTTATAGCCCCCGTGTTTATACCTAGGGCTACAATCCCATTATAATCATGTAACATTGAAGTTCAGCCCTTTTATTCTCAGCATCCAGTAAATTATTGGTAAAAGCTGCGCGTAGAATTGGGATCAATATAGGAAAGCCATTTCAACTTTGTAGAATGTAACGAATTCCTATGCAGGAATATCTAGTTATAACCATACGACTGAGAATACCATACCCGTAGATTAGGGATTTTCCACTAATGAAATGGTTTTAAAAATAGGTAGATATCATAGAGTGAGAACATATGGATAAATAGATAATCCACTACCCCATGAACTAGATAAATTATCACAACATTGACATAGGATTAATGCACATTGGCATTTGCATAAATAGCACTTGTTATGTTCTCTGCCATTCCTGAACTCATTTCCGTAGTTTGCAGATATATTGAATATTATTGTTGAATGTGAATTTGCTTTTTTTGTATGTACTCAATTCGTAAACGCTCGATGGTATATATATATATATATATAAGACAGAGACCATATAAATCAAGTACGTGTTTTTCATGGGTAAATAAATATCATTGAATGTAAACAAAGATAAACATAACTTCGTAGTGTGAGATTATATGTATATTGAAATTATAGTCAAACGCGGGTCTGCACTATCCATTCTGTATGTATTCAATGTACTTTATGCGAACAACTCGATCATATTTACAAAATGATAAGATTGTTATAACTACTAGCAGTGCTTTGCATGGTGAAACCAACATTGTTTAATGAAATAACAGCTACCAAACTCTGTATTAAGCCAACTACAGAGACATACATCTCATTTCATACTAACGTTTATTTCAATCGGCCCAATCTAATATGCCGCCATGATAAATCGGCTCGATTCAACAAGGGGCATATATAAGTGCACATTTTGGAAACATGAGTTAAAATCGATTCTGGAATGTAAATAAAATAAAAACAGTATGCTCATTGCCTGTATTTAGAAACATCGACAATGCCAAGATCGACAATGCCGAGGTTGCACATCCAGGCAATCTACTTCCGGGTCAGCGAGCCCATTTTTCGGTATTAAACAAGGATTCGCTGTACTAAACGCACTTGTATCATTCAATGACATATATAAATAAATGTTAAATGAATATCTAACGAAGAAGTCCGAGTTTAAACATTGCGGAATAATAGCGACCCACTACCTCCGGGTCAACTTGGGAATCGTCAGCATAAAAACGCCGTCCCCTAGTATTCAGGTCACTCTTCGAATTCCCATGAAGACGAAAGTACGGAGGAGCAGGGAGGCCGTATTTTTAACATAAGGTAAGCGATGGTTCCAGGAGTTGAGGGTAGACAAAAGCTATAACTCTTCCAGTTAAAAACCCTGATAAGACCCACCCTACAGGTCCTTTGAGCTTTGCTCACAATCTATTGATAGTCTGTAGGCATAACCTGGACTAATAAAAGTGAGAATTACATAGAAATGAGATCTGACTAAGAGCGGTGATGTCAGTAACAATCCCTGTTAACTCTTGAAACTCATATGTTCCTATATGGATCTTTAGATACAAACAGAGTATAGTGTTTTTTGAGTCAATCGTAAATAAATAAAATACATTGTGTCGAAATGGATTAACTTATAGATATTTATTAAACTTAGTATTATAACTACATGTAGACTTGGACCTACTATCTGTAAATTCTAGATCCATTTTATAAGTCCCCCCCATATTTCTTTGTCGTATATCTACAGATATCTTCTTCCACCCATTAAGAGAAGAATTGGATAAATTCCATGAATCCTACACACTAAAAGATTCACCTGATATCAAAGCAGGTCAGTATACTATGTCCAAGACATGGTGGTAATAAACATCAGTTTCTTTCTAAAACACAACATCAATGTGTATATAGCTCAGACAGATATGACCTTTATATGTTTAGGTCTAAAGACCCAAAGAAGCTACTCCTTTTTACCAACGGTGGCCCCTCCGTGCGCACAGAAGATTTTATTCTGACACTTAAGGTAAAAGATGTTGTTTGATATTTCCCACAGATGTAAGGGGCAAGATCTCGATAGGATAAGAGACTATGATGAGCTTTTTGTGCTTATTTCTTATATAGCTCAATGAAATATGAAATACCTGAGAGGCTCATAACATATTGGAAAGCAATTGAAATGCATTCATTTGAAATACAGGTATGAGTCATAATTTGTATACAAACACTAAAGGTCGGACTCATGTAGAGAGTGTATGTGAACAAATAAGAGTAACATGCCTCAGATGTAATGAGAACCTCATATGTGATCTCGCAAAGAGCTTTTTAATGTTGGATTCAATTTGGATTAGATGGTTTAAATTAAGGGGTGTAGCATGTTTAAACACGTCTAGGCATTAAATGTTTCAAAGAAAAAGCAAGGCTAGTGTATTAAACTAACAAAATAAACAACAAACGCTAAAATACTCTTATTTAATTTATAGATACGGAGTCAAATGTTGTAAATGTCCTGAAGAAGGTGTCAAGATTGAAAAAGCACCGAAACGCTGCGTCGACTGTTTTAACTTTGACTGTACTAGATACCCACTGTATTACCACTGTTGGTGGGTTTTTTTAAACTTGTTTTTTATTATGTTTTAGATTGTAACCCAGTTGGGAGGTAAAGAATACATTTCATGATCATTTTTAATATGACAAAAACCGTTTGCCTGGTATATTTGCTAGTGGTTCCAATTTAATTTATTTTTGGTTCAGTTGTTCACTCTGCCTTGCGTGTGTTTCTAACTTGTATTGTTAATGTGATATTGAGAATTATCCTACTTAAGCTAGACCCCGTCTATGAATAATGATTCAGCAATCCTAATCTGCTACGTTCAAGACAGGGACTTTAAATCTTTTTTGATGTTAAGATCCCCCTCCCTGCTTTAAACTACAGGGGAACCTCCTATTTTCTTTTACTAGTAACTGTACAGCTTGTTAGCTGGGAGGCTTTTTTGTCTCAAACGAATCCGTTAAGGACATTGACCCACATAGTGTATCCAAATAAAAAATGGACACTTTAAAAACGAAAGGGTTCTCTGAAGAAGAGTTCAATAAAATTGTAAATGGTACTTCAAAAAATTACACCTCTATTACAAATACCAATAATGATGAAGAGAAATGGCGTGAACTATGGAACAACAAAAAGAAACTAGTCCGCACAGAATTACATGCTGACTTTCTAATTGACTACCTTAAGAAAGGCATAATCCCCAGTGGCCTACAGGTTAAAAATGAACCCGGTGTTTTTATACGACATGCAGGATTTATAGAAAATTGGACCCTGATTGCCAATAGATGTAGCAGGGATTGAATTTTGTTGATAATTGAAACGGCCAATTCTATTTTAATAATAGAGAGAAAAGAGATAGCAGAGTTGGAAGTGAAATTAGATACTTCAATATTGGAAGATGCAAAGAAAAAATTTGAGGAAATTCAAAAAGACGTCTCTGGCTACAGGGACTATCTATTCGGTAAACAAATGAATACATTCAACAAAGATGTTTCTAATTACAACACTGAGATAGTCTATCCTTATACACAAAAGGATTTTTTTGACCGTCCTAGAGAGAATTTCCCTAACAGAAATCAATGGCAACAACCTTGGCGAACATACCCTAAAAAACGAGTGACCTTTTCGGACTCCTCGTACACAAGTACTGACTCTGAACAAGAAAAGATAGTGGACAAAAATAGAACAGGAGAATCCACCTCAACCCCGAATAGAGAGTCGCTACCTTTTTTAGGTCAACGGGGCCGAGGGAACCATCAAAACCATCACAATCACCCGAGAGGCAATGGGAGAGGGAAGTTCTTCCCTCAACCTCAGCAACAGAGGAGATACTACACAAGGAGTCAACCGAAGTGGGATTAAATCAAAAAGCAGCAATTATAAATCTCTCTGATATCACTCTAAATAAAACAGAAAAAGAAGTTCTTGAAAAAGGCTTAGGTTTCGCTATAAGTACCCGAATTAACAAATACAATTTAGAAAGAGATTTACAGGGATTTTTTAGAAAGATTAGACTGCAAGACTTTTTCAGAGACAAACCCCCAAGAGATGGCCCTACTAATAAATCGGGTCTGAAACCCAAATCTACTTGGACACCCAATATTGGGATGGTAAATAAACAAGTGGATCTTTTTGAAAAGGTGGTAGAAAGCAACATCTCAGAACTATTAATGCACCCATTAACAGGTATTAATAATCTAAGTCTAGACGAAAGAGTTGCGCTAAAAAAACCTAGAAAATAATGATCTTTTAACTATTAAACCCGGAGACAAGGGAGGTAGTATTGTCCTAATGAATACTGAAGATTATGACAAAAGAATGATGTTTCTTTTAAACAATACTGAACACTATTGCTCCTCAAGTAGACTAGAGTAGAATGCGCTGATCCAAAAAGTAAACACGCTTCTTGACTTTGCTCAAGAAGATGAGATAATTTGCTTAGATGAATATACATTTTTTAAAAGTGAGGCACCTATTATCCCTGCCCTTTATGGGCTCCCTAAAGTCCACAAAAATATAATTGACCCGCCTATGCGGCCCATTGTGTCATCTATTGATTCTGTCACAGAACCTCTGAGCAAATATATAGATAAGTTCCCTCAACCGATTGTAACAAATCAGAAGGCATACATAAAAGATACAACATGTATGATTGAAAAAATAGAAGGTTTACCGTATGATATTACTACACAATGGTTGGTCACCCTGGACATAGAGGCCTTCTATACAAACATCCCACAGGATGACACCATCAGGATGTTAGAGGGCCTCCTTAAAAAAGGAACAGAAGATTTAAGCCAGCATGCAACGTTCATTCTGGAATGTGCAGAAATTATTTTAAAAAATAATATTTTTTTATTCAAGAACAATTTTTTCAAACATATAAAAGGGACCAGCATGGGGGCTACCTGCACCCCTAGCCTGGCATGCTTATACATAGCAGACTTTGAGGATAAACACATTTTTAATAATATAGCTCCATTTAGTGAAAATATCACATGTTGGTCGAGATACATCGACGATATTTTCTTTAGCTGGACTGGCACCCTGGATTTACTCAATGAATTTATTCTTTGGTTAAATCTAGGGGATAAAAATCTTAAATTTACTTCCAATTTCAACAAGGAAACAATTGAATTTCTAGATATTAGAATTAGAGTAGTCAATGCAGCCTTAGGTGTTGATCTTTATACCAAACCAACTGCTCGAAACACCTTGTTACACTGTAAGAGCAATCACCCCAATAGCCAAAAGAACAATATACCGTTTGGACAATACTTGCGGATTAGACGAAATTGTACTAATATGCAAGATTTTAATAAACATGCAGATGCCCTATCCGCCAAACTTAGAAATCGAGGATACCCTAAAAATCTAATCAAACGTGCGTACAAACGTGCAAAATATTACAATAGAGACGCACTTTTTGATAAAAATAATGATAATAACAAAGAAAAAAATGATAGAACTAATGACAGATTAATCTTTATAACCAATTTTAGTGCAGCGAGTAACAAAATTAAAAACATCATAAATCGGAATTGGTCGTCATTAATGATAGGCCAGGAGAAAATATTCCTAAACCTATGTTTAGTTTTCGTAGAAACAGAACAATCAAAAATTGCCTGGTCCATACTTTCAAAGAAAAGACCCGTAACACCCTAAGTACTATCAATAAAACACCTCTCCCGGTCGGGAACTTTACTTGTAATATGTGTTCAAACTGCACATCATTGATCAAAGGCAACTCAATATCGTATAATGGAATGGAACACAAGATAAAAAACTTTGTAAATTGTAAAACTAAAAATCTGATTTATATGATAAAGTGCCCCTGCAATAAAGCCTATATCGGAGAAACAGCCAGAGAGATAAAAACTAGAATAACAGAACATAAATCTGCTATCAGAACACAAAAGAAATCCGCCCCGCTAGTGGAACACTGGCTAGCACACAACCATAAAATAGAAGATCTTAAATGGTGCGTGGTCGAGGTAATATCACACAGCACCAGAGGCGGTAATGTGAATAGCAAAGGAAAGAAAAGAGAACAATTCTACATGTCTTTATTTAACACCTTTCGCACTGGATTAAACAACAGAGAGGAATGGGAAAGATTAATCTTATAATAACCACACTAAGATGTAACCTACTGTAAAATTCCTAATTCTTATAGCCCCCGTGTTTATACCTAGGGCTACAATCCCATTATAATCATGTAACATTGAAGTTCAGCCCTTTTATTCTCAGCATCCAGTAAATTATTGGTAAAAGCTGCGCGTAGAATTGGGATCAATATAGGAAAGCCATTTCAACTTTGTAGAATGTAACGAATTCCTATGCAGGAATATCTAGTTATAACCATACGACTGAGAATACCATACCCGTAGATTAGGGATTTTCCACTAATGAAATGGTTTTAAAAATAGGTAGATATCATAGAGTGAGAACATATGGATAAATAGATAATCCACTACCCCATGAACTAGATAAATTATCACAACATTGACATAGGATTAATGCACATTGGCATTTGCATAAATAGCACTTGTTATGTTCTCTGCCATTCCTGAACTCATTTCCGTAGTTTGCAGATATATTGAATATTATTGTTGAATGTGAATTTGCTTTTTTTGTATGTACTCAATTCGTAAACGCTCGATGGTATATATATATATATATAAGACAGAGACCATATAAATCAAGTACGTGTTTTTCATGGGTAAATAAATATCATTGAATGTAAACAAAGATAAACATAACTTCGTAGTGTGAGATTATATGTATATTGAAATTATAGTCAAACGCGGGTCTGCACTATCCATTCTGTATGTATTCAATGTACTTTATGCGAACAACTCGATCATATTTACAAAATGATAAGATTTTTATAACTACTAGCAGTGCTTTGCATGGTGAAACCAACATTGTTTAATGAAATAACAGCTACCAAACTCTGTATTAAGCCAACTACAGAGACATACATCTCATTTCATACTAACGTTTATTTCAATCGGCCCAATCTAATATGCCGCCATGATAAATCGGCTCGATTCAACAAGGGGCATATATAAGTGCACATTTTGGAAACATGAGTTAAAATCGATTCTGGAATGTAAATAAAATAAAAACAGTATGCTCATTGCCTGTATTTAGAAACATCGACAATGCCAAGATCGACAATGCCGAGGTTGCACATCCAGGCAATCTACTTCCGGGTCAGCGAGCCCGTTTTTCGGTATTAAACAAGGATTCGCTGTACTAAACGCACTTGTATCATTCAATGACATATATAAATAAATGTTAAATGAATATCTAAGGAAGAAGTCCGAGTTTAAACATTGCGGATTAATAGCGACCCACTACCTCCGGGTCAACTTGGGAACCGTCAGCATAAAAACGCCGTTCCCTAGTATTCAGGTCACTCTTCGAATTCCCATGAAGACGAAAGCACGGAGGAGCAGGGAGGCCGTATTTTTAACAAAAGGTAAGCGATGGTTCCAGGAGTTGAGGGTAGACAAAAGCTATAACTCTTCCAGTTAAAAACCCTGATAAAACCCACCCTACAGGTCCTTTGAGCTTTGCTCACAATCTATTGATAGTCTGTAGGCATAATCTGGACTAATAAAAGTGAGAATTACATTGAAATGAGATCTGGCTAAGAGCGGTGATGTCAGTAACAATCCCTGTTAACTCTTGAAACTCATATGTTCCTATATGGATCTTTAGATACAAACAGAGTATAGTGTTTTTCGAGTCAATCTTAAATAAATAAAATACATTGTGTCCAAATGGATTAACTTATAGATATTCATTAAACTTAGTATTATAACTACATGTAGACTTGGACCTACTATCTGTAAATCCTAGATCCATTTTATAAGTCCCCCCCATATTTCTTTGTCGTATATCTACAGATATCTTCTTCCACCCATTAGGAGAAGAATTGGATAAATTCCATGAATCCTACACACTAAAAGATTCACCTGATATCAAAGCAGGTCAGTATACTATGTCCAAGACATGGTGGTAATAAACATCAGTTTCTTTCTAAAACACAACATCAATGTGTAGATAGCTCAGACAGATATGACCTTTATATGTTTAGGTCTAAAGACCCAAAGAAGCTACTCCTTTTTTCCAACGGTGGCCCCTCCGTGCGCACATAAGATTTTATTCTGACACTTAAGGTAAAAGATGTTGTTTGATATTGCCCACAGATGTAAGGGGCAACATCTCGATAGGATAAGAGACTATGATGAGCTTTTTGTTCTTATTTCTTATATAGCTCAAGGAAATATGAAATACCTGAGAGGCTCATAACATATTGGAAAGCAATTGAAATGCATTCATTTGAAATACAGGTATGAGTCATAATTTGTATACAAACACTAAGGGTCGGACTCATGTAGAGAGTGTATGTGAACAAATAAGAGTAACATGCCTGAGATGTAATGAGAACCTCATATGTGATCTCGCAAAGAGCTTTTTAATGTTGGATTCAATTTGGATTAGATGGTTTAAATTAAGGGGTCTAGCATGTTTAAACACATCTAGGCATTAAATGTTTCAAAGAAAAAGCAAGGCTAGTGTGATAAACTAACAAAATAAACAACAAACGCTAAAATACTCTTATTTAAATTATAGATACGCAGTCAAATGTTGTAAATGTCCTGAAGAAGGTGTCAAGATTGAAAAAGCACCGAAACGCTGCGTCGACTGTTTTAACTTTGACTGTACTAGATATCCACTGTGTTACCACTGTTGGTGGGTTTTTTTAAACTTGTTTTTTATTATGTTTTAGATTGTAACCCAGTTGGGAGGTAAAGAATACATTTCATGATCACTTTTAATATGACAAAAACCGTTTGCCTGGTATTTTTACTAGTGGTTCCAATTTAATTTATTTTTGGTTCAGTTGTTCACTCTGCCTTGCGTGTGTTTCTAACTTGTATTGTTAATGTGATATAGAGAATTATCCTACTTAAGCTAGACCCCGTCTATGAATAATGATTCAGCAATCCTAATCTGCTACGTTCAAGACAGGGACTCTAAATCTTTTTTGATATCTTTACTTAAAAACATACTTGTCTACAAACAAAATGAAACCCACAGACTCACTCCCATTTAGCATGCCTACTCTTTCCCCCCCTCCCTCTCCAGCGTGCTATGGAATTTTTGGGATTTTATCTAGAGGCTTGCACATAAAAAAGAATTACTATGTTGGCGTCATTCAAATAACGTTTGTATAACATTTCTGGTGCGTTGCAACAAGAACTGCATGCAAAATGTTACAGTATGTGTTTTAGATCATAAGGGACCTTGATTTTTACGAACAAAACAAACACAGAGCCTCTCTCCCATCCAGTTGACAAAACCCCCACCCTCCCACCCCCACCAATCCGTCTCTACCGCTCGCCCCACTCTTCAATTCCATTTACATAAACACACAGGCTACAGACTTTAAGGCTTTGGAAAACGAAACTACAGGATGCTAGAGTGCTTTAAGCTCCGTCGTCAAGATTCTAATCAGTTGTGAAGCTGCATTTGGGATATGCTAATTTGAACAGCAGGATGCGAAGCGGTTGTTAGCCCTAGAAAAAAAAAAAGGCGGACTACAACACACATCCCCCTGCCACTAAATAACATGCACTGGAAATGTTACGCTTTTTTTACAAAGATTGAAAAAAATATTGTTTTCAATAGTTCACATTTTGCACACAGACTTGAACCTTACTATTTACTACTTACGTTTTGTTACGGTACATCCAGCCTCTCTCCCATTCAGCAGCATACATTTGATACCCTCACCCTCACAACCCTCACACACTCACTCATACTCACAACGTCACCCTCACTCACACTCACACAACATCACACACCCTCACACCCCCTAACCCTCACATCCACTCACCCTCAAACTGTCCAAGTCAACCCTCCAACTCAAACCTACAACTACAATACCACCCTACAACTCCAGCCTCCAACTACAACTCCACCCTCCAACTACTAAGCCACCCTCCAACTCCACACATAAATAGCGTTAGGTAACATTTATTTCAGTAACTAAAAATCTAATTACACACTTGTAGGTATTCTAAAATAAAAACTTAATACATTGCGAGGACATTGCAGCAATTATTACATAGAAATGAAGAAAGGATTCTTTTCAAAAAAATTATAAATGCAAACAAAATATTGAATTATCTGAATACACAGCGAGTAATTAAACAATTTAAAAGGGAACAAAGCCATCGAAAGGACAATAATTCACAACATAAAGCAGTTACTAAAGTAAGCGGAAAAAAAACAATTAAACACTGGCACGAAAAATCCACAAAAAAAAGAAAGTGCGTAATCACAAGAGCACAATACTTCGCAGCCTAATTGCAAATCTTCAAGAACTACAATAGAGTATTTCGCTCACACTAACAAAAAAAATATAAACAAATAATAAAGGTGGCTTCATATGTATACTTTGCCATTAATCATACGCATCAAAACATGTAGGTTTCAAACTATACAGCAAATATAGCTTCTACGTACCATTACAATCAATACTAATATTTAAAAGTAGTCAATAATCACAAAGTCTACGGATACCAAAAAAAAAACAACATAAATACGATCTAACCTCATAGATGCTATTAAACATTCCTCCCCAGTGCTGCGCTGTCCATTGGAACTAGTGCTGAATGGACGTCCAATGGTCGTGCGCAGCACTGGGGAGGTAGTGCTGCCGTCGGCCAATGCACCGAGGCAGCACTTAAGGGGTTAAGCAACACAAAAACACAAGGAAGAATACTAAAAAATACCGTCTAAATAACACATTGTCAACGGAAATATTATAGAAACATGTCGGAATAGTACATCCTAATACATTTTCTTTATAACATAAATTACATAAAAGTAAACAAAAAAACATTAAATACAGAACATTTGAAACATTCCATAAAAGTACAATAGGTACATACACAAGCCGAGTACGATCGCAAAACAAAAAGCTAAACAAACATTACTAAACATTACAAAACTTACTAAATATATATAGAGTAGAGAAACACTAGTTAAGCAACAAAAAAAATGTACATTCTCAACTTACCTGTCAAACGACGCAGCTACAACGCAGGAAGCACGACACGCCTTCCACAAACGCCAGTCCGTGAAGATCTGGAAGTTCCCCAATTAACGTGACACAATTGCAACGCTACGTAGGACAACGTTGCAATTTGATTGGACGGAATACACGTCAATCAAAATGCAAAGTCAATAAGGGAAACAAACTAGAACGCTAACCTAAAAATCATAGGTAGCATTATGGCACCAGGTAGCGTCCGCCCTTTTTACGCACTAACACAAAAAAAAGGGAGTAATTCAACAACTAGGACAGGATCCTTACTCAGAACGCACACACATACAAACTCACACAGGAACACACACACAAGCTCACAACAACACAACAACACACACACTTACAACACACTTACAGTCACCCCCACTCAATCACCCTCACACCGTCACGCACCCTCAACGCCTCACACACCCTCACTCTCACACACACTCAATTACCCTCACACCCTCAACAAATCACCCTCACACACACTCACTTAGCCTCAACCATTCACCCTCACACAACATCACTCACCATCACCCCATCGGCCTAACACCCCATCACCCTCTCACACCATCACCCTTACACACCACCCACCCTCACACACCATCAATCACTCACACACCGTCAAACACTCACACACCTCACCCTCACATCCTCACAACACATCAGCCTTACACCCTCACCCATTCTCACTCACCCTCACCCTCACACATCCTCACTCACCCTCACACACTAAAAACACTCTAGCACACTCACCCTCACACATCCTAAACAACACAAACACTCATTTCCTCAAATCCTCACTCAGACACTCACACTCACCTACCCTCACACCCACAAACACCCTCACACACCCTCACTCACATTCAAACCCTCACACCTTCACACCCTCACACCCTCAACACCTCATCCTCACACATCCTCACTCACCATAGACACTCACTCCCCACACCCTCACAACACTCACACCCTCACTCACCCTAACACCCTCACCCTCAATCACCATCACACACCATCACAAAAAATCTCACCCCCTCACACCAAATATTTCTCACACACACTCACTCTCCCTCACACACTCTCCCTCCCTAACACTCTCTCACACACACACACACACCCTCACTCACACCCACCCACTCACCCTCACACACAATCACACACAATCAAACTCTCACCATCACACCCTAAACCGCACACAACCTCACTCACTCTCACATCCGCACACACCTCAACCTCACAACACTCAAAGCCTCATACACCCTAATACTCTCAGCCTCACTCACCCTCACACATGATCACACACCCTCACACCCCCTTAGCCTCACACCCTAACCCCCAATCACCCACACACACCATAACACCCCATCACCCTCACACCCCCTAAAAGTTACATCCACTCACCCTCACACCCTCAAACTCCAAAACCACACTGCAACTACACCCTCCAACTCAAACATCCAAGTCCAAATACTACTCCACCCTACAAATCCACCCTACAACTACAACTACACCATACAAATCCAACTCCACCCTCCAAATACAACTCCACCCTCCAAAATAAAAACTTACTTCAACTCAACACTCCAACTCCATCCTCCAAATCCATGCTCAAACTACACCCTACAAATACACCCTCCAAATACACACTCCAAATTCACAATCAAAATCCACCCTCTAAATTCAGCCACCAAATAAACCCTCCACCATCCAACGCCAGCCACCAACTCCACCCCACAAATACACCCTTTAACTCCACGCTCAAAATCAAAATCCACCCTCCACATCATCCCTCCAAATCCACCCACAAACTCCACCCTCCAACTCCACCCTCAAACACAACACCCTAACGCCACAGCACCACTCAATGCCACAGCACCTCTAAATGCCACAGCAACACTAAAGGACACTGCATCACTCAATGTCACAGCATTACTCAATGCTACAACATCACTCAATGCCACAGCATCACTTAATACAACGGCATCACTAAATGCCACAGCAAAACTCAATAGCACAGCATCACTCAATGCCACAAAAAAAACGCCAGAGCATCACTCAGCATCACTCAACGCCACTGCACCATTCAACGCAACAAAACAATTCAATACCACAGCACCACTCAATACCACATCAACACTCAGCGTCACAGCGTCACTCAGCGCCACAGCATCACACAGCGCCACAGCATCACTCAGCGCCACAGCATCACTCAGCGTCACAGTGTCACTCAGCGCCACAGCATCACTCAGCGCCACAGTGTCACTCAGCACCACTGCATCACTCAACGCCACAGCATCACTCAGCGCCACAGCATCACTCAGCACCACAGCATCGCTCAGTGCAACAGCATCACTCATCGCCACAGCATCACTCATCGCCACAGCATCACTCAGCACCACAGCATCACTCAGCGCAAATACAGCATCACTCAGCGCAACTACAGCATCACTCATCGCAACAACAGCATCACTCAGCACAACCACAGCATCACTCTGCTCTACCACAGCATCACTCAGCGTAACAAAAACATCACTCAGCTCAAACACAGCATCACTCAGCGCAAACCACTGCATCACTCAGCTCAACAACAGCATCACTCAGCGCAACTACAGCATCACTCAAAAAAAAATCTTAAAAGTTCACTTCTGTTCTTGGATTTTCGTCACAATAAAATACACAAAACATAATCTTCACTAAAGATATGTACTAAAGTTTAAGCTATTGGGAATATAAAATAAAATACATTTTATTTACGTATTAATTATTAAAAAAATGTAAAAGCCATTGCTATTTGTTATATCAATACATCTAAGTCACGTAAATACAAAACATGTTGCATTACAAATGCTAGAGATGTCACATTTACAAAAGTTATAACTATTGCCTTTGTAAAGAAGAAAGCTATTAATTTAGCTATTTAATAAAACAACACTTAAATAAAAGAAAAAAAAATTATAACACCAATAGCTCTAACTTTCCTATTGCGAGACCTATTGCATTTCCAACGCTTGTTTTACAGGGCTGCCAAGTTTGCCTATGTGTTACATTTCGATGCTTGAGGAGGGCTTATGAGTGACATAGTGCAGATTTAGGCGTGACATTTTGAGTGATACTGCCTTTAATGTTATTGAATACATTCTTTTTTTATATAAATCTTTTTATTAATATCAAATGTTACAATACAGGCCAGATTATCTTTACAATTAACATGCATGACATTTCACATTCAAATGGTAACCCCTTAATTTCGATATTTTCATGTATCTTTTCAACCGGGCCTTTCTCTAGTTCTTTTTTCTCCTGCTAGTTCAGAGGATGAGGAGCTGCAGATTTCTCCTCCATATGAATTTCATTTTCCCCCATTTCGTATCCCACTTTTTAGGGCAGCCTCTACTTTTAAAGACCTCCTTCTCTGTTACCATGCATTTATCCATTTCGTTCGTCCAATTTCTCGTTGTTGGTAGAGTCCCCACTCCCCATCTCAAAGCTATACTATGTTTGGCTAGAGTAAGCCCCAGGGCGACCCATTGTTGCTCAGTGCTAGTGAGATCTGTGGTGTCCCATACATTGAGCAGCCCTAGTTTGGGTGTGAGCATGATTTCTTTACCTACTACGGTTTTCCCCGCAACCTGCCTCCCTGCAACCGTCACTGTTTCCCATCTACTTTCCACCCCATTTTAACTATCCTTATTGTCTTTGCCAGTGCTTGTTGTGCCTTGCTGTTGGAATGGGTTTTAAGGTGAATTGATTACGTACCAACTAACTTCACTGACGAACTTAACAACCCGCAAGTGCCAATTAATGCATTTAGCCCAACCTACCACCCACCACCTTAAGCTGAGCTGCTTCTGATCTGAAAAGATCTAATTGCACCAGTGGCTACGCCAAGATACAACATGCAATAGAGTCTATCTAGACTGATCAACTGTACGTCTTTTTTTCAGACACAAAAAAGCTGTGTACTATTAGTGCCATTTTCACTAATGATTTAGGGTTGGTTTCACTTTAAATACTAAATGGCATTTTACTGTGTGTACGTTCTACTTGCAGTATGATTTTATTTATGGTGCGGTTTGACAGTGCTTAGAAGTGTGACTCACATTTAATAAAAAATCTCAGGCATGTTAAAACAAGCATTGGCATAGCCAATAGGTCTCGCCCTTAGGACCTCATAAGTATTTATTTATGCAGCACAATATCCTTACTGCAACAACATTAACTGTTGCGTGGCTAAACACTTATAAGGTCCCAAAGGCCAGACCTATTGGCTAAGCCAATGCTTGTTTTCTTTATTGCTGATGCTGCACAGCATCGCCCAAAACATTTTTAGCCGATGCTGCTCAGCATTGTCACAAGGCAATAGGTCTCAAAGATGAGACCTATAGCTTTGCCAAAGTCTGCTAACTCTACAATGACTGTCTACACTAAAATGCACACTGGCACAACCTGAGTTGATGGTAAAACCGATGCCTATGTCGATCATGCCCGTTTTGCCACTTGGTGTGGTTCTAAATGACGTGTACACTGACGATACTGAGTTGTAATAGTGCATTTTAATTACCTAAAATTGCATTAAATACTAAAGAAATCCCACATTAGGCTAACAAATAGGATTAAATCACTTTATTGTACCTATATTGTAACCAATTATTATGATATGCAAATACATTTCTTCATCTGTCAAGCTAGAGTTATGGCTTCAGCACCTGGTGCGAGAAGAGGGGGAGAGACAAGGAGCATTTGAATAATGAAAACTTGCAAGCTAAGCGGATCTCGTCAGGTACAAATGATCGGAATATTTTCAGCCAGATGCTCTCTTCCTTTACATGAATAATTTGACAGGCCCATTATAAGTTGTTCTCTCGCTTACAAGAGAGTAATGAAAGTTCCGGGTGGGATCGCTAGGGACACATTTCCTAATAGAATGATCCTCGAAAAGCAGGTACAAATTGCCATCTTATAAGTATTCTGTTCCTTGTACTGTGTCAGAAACTGTGACATGCAATCAAAGTGAAAGAAAAAACACTCAAGATGGGAATGTCCGAATTTTTGTTCACTGAACGCTTTTGTGGGTCATAGTGAAATCACCCACCATATAATTAAATACACATGTGCGTTCTTTTTTCTCTCTCTCTGGGCGCACGCTTGTCTGTGTGTGTGTGTCAATTACTTTTAAATCACCGCCAACAGTACAGTGAAGTCATTACAGAGCTCTCTGAGATAAGCAAGTTCTTCATCAAAAATCTTTTTCAGCCACCTTATATCATTGAAACCAATTAGGACCAGCCATAGTCCATAAAATAAAATAAATGTCGATTATTAGAGAACAATTGAAACTTGCTGAACACTTTTACACGTTACCTGAAATATTGATAAATCTGCCCCCTATTTCCACATATTATCATTTATGTGCTATGTAGATTTATCAGTAAAACTTCATGTCAGTGCAAATGTTGTGGCCATGTCAATGAAAACTGTGCTGTCTGTAAATGACAGTGCGCTACCACACCTTGCTTTAGTAATATATTTGCGACAGTGTGTTCCAAAATGTACCACCTGCTACATACTACAGCCAAACCACTCTTCTGCTGAATGGGATTGGCTCATTTGCTACACTTGTGCTTCTTGTGACACTTGGACTTTTCACAATCCCTATGACTTATTTGATGTAACATGGATGGCAGCATTCCCACTCTGAAAATGTTTCCAACACCACTGGCTGAATGCCTCACAGGGCTTACAGTGAGTCACTGCCAATCTCGCTTTCCCCTAAGAATTGATCTCTTTCACCACTCCTGCTTCCTTGCCCCCTCTACCATGCAGTAATTACACTTCCTTGCCCCCCTCCCATGCAGTAATTACACTTCCTTGCCTCCCTCCCATGCAGTAATTACAGGTCCTTGCCTCCCTCCCATGCAGTAATTACAGGTCCTTGCCTCCCTCCCATGCAGTAATTAAAAAAAGACCTCTTGCTTTTGGAATTGCTTGCTTAAGTCTACGGGGAGTGCTTCTGCAGGCAAATTATGTCTGCCCTTTGTGCTTAAAATTCTTACACACCGTGGCATAACACAAAGTGATGGGTTTTCCTTGTAGAATGTGGTGATGGGTTCCTCAGCCTCCCATGCCTCATAGATATTTATAAGCCTGGGGCTGAGAGGCCACCCCCAGAAAGTGTGGGGTGGGGGCTGTAGAGTGCAACCCAGCCTCTACCACACTGTGTATACACTCCACACTCTGACGGTCCAAGGAGCAGGGGCGGCTCCTCCATTAAGGCGGAGGAACGTCGCCTCACTGCTTTTTCGCAGTGCGAGAAGCAGAAACATAAAATTGTATTTTAAGTACCATTTTAGGTTTCTGCTTCTCGCGCTGTGAGAAATCAGAATGCAGAGTATGCCTGGTTGGAGCGGGCAGGAGGGTATGCCTGGTTGGGGGCCGGTGAGGGAGGAGTGGCTTGCACCACTGACTACCCTGACTGTTTGGTCGGCCCTCTGGCCAGTCAAGGCCACTCTACATTTTCTCTATGTAGGCTGCATGCAGTCTACATAGAGAAAACGGCCTCTCTACAGGCGCCCGAATGGGCTATGTCTGCACCAATCACAACGTTGCAATTACAGCGTTGTGATTGACTTCTGGAAGGAGAGGGAGCATGCCTGTTCCTGTTCCTGTTAAGGAAAACGCCAAATGCGGGACCCAGCCCAGGAGAGGCAGCGCGGGACCCGGTCAGATGATTTTTCTATAAACCCCCCACCCAGCCCTTCACCCACGAGTATCAAGAGCCACGACTACCAAGGATATATATAAATGGGCAGAAGAACGTTCAGGGCCATTGTAGACAAGTATCCTGCATGTGTGCCGTTGTCTGTGATTGCTGCCTCGAGTTTGAAGCATTAGTCCATTGCTGCCAGGAAGCTGTGCACCCTATACTGGCGATTAGTTTGTCGCAACCCTGCTGTGACTAATGGTGCAATGCCTACAAGCTCTGACAATTGTGGTGTTGACTAGAAAGCATGGTGCAGCCAGTGGCGTAACAAAACTTGAGGGGGCCCCCCTGCAAACTACATGGAGGGGGCCCCCCTCCCATCCTCCGAGCCAGTCTAGAGCTCTCAGGCCAGCGACCCGCCATACTGCGGGGGATGCGGGGCTATTGTTACACCACTGTAACTAATCCAGCCGTTATAAGTAACACTGGATGGTGGAGTCAAAGGTTGGGCTTAGTCTGCCAGCAGGCTATCATAGGTGGTGGTTCATTCATTACAGGGTCCCTGCCATCAGTACGCCGGGGAAGTTTGCCCAATTATAGGTGGGTTTCCTGATGCAGACTCCTGTCATGATATACAACATCGGGCCCACTCATCGTTCAGTTTTGACTAAAGTGCATCCACTACTCCTTTTCATTTCCGTTTTAAAACATTAGACAATGCGACAATGCAGTATTTCAAAAGCAGATGTAACTACAAAGAGCAAATTTTGATAATACATTTTTGTTAGTAGACAATAGCAATCTTAAGAGGCATTGCATAGCTTCATACACACCGTGATCCCAATTCCATCACAGTCTCTCTCTCAGTGAGTCAGCCTCTCTCTCTCAGTCAGTCAGTCTCTCTCTCTCTCTCTCTCTCTCTGTCATTCAGTCTCTCAGTCAGTCAGTCTCTCTCAGTCAGTCAGTCTGTCAGTCAGTCAGTCTGCCAGTCTCTCTCTCTTTCTGTCAGCCTGTCAGTCAGTCAGTCTCTCTGTCTCTCCCTCAGTCAGTCTCTCTCTCTCTCTCTCTCTGTCAGTTTCTCAGCCAGTCAGTCAGTCTTCAGTCTCTGAGTCAGTCAGTCTCTACTCTCTCTCCACTCTCTCTCTATCCATTCACTCTCTCAACTCTGTCAACTCTATCTCTACTCTCTCTCTCTCCACTGTCTCTCCACTGTCTCTCTCTCCACTTTCTCTCCCTCTATTCTCTCTCCACTCTCTCCCTCTCCCTCTCTCTCTCTCCACTCTCTCTCCACTGTCTCCCTCCACTCTCTCTCCACTCTCTTTTCTCTCTCTCCACTGTCTCGCTCCACTCTATCTCTCCACTCTCTATTCACTCTCTCTCTCCCTCCACTCTTTCTCTCTCCACTGTCTCTCTCTACTCTCTCCACACTCTCTCCACTCTCTCCCTCCACTCTCTCTCTACTCTCTCGCCACTCTCTCTCCACTGTCTCTTTCTCTATTCTCTCTCTACTCTCTCTCTTTCCACTCTCTCCCTCTCCACTCTCTCTCCACTGTCTCCCTACACTCTCTCTCTCCACTCTCTCTCCACTGTCTCTCTCTCCACTGTCTCTCTCCACCCTCTTTCTCTACTCTCTCTCTCTCTCTCCACTGTCTCTCTCAACTCTCTCTACACTATCTCTCTCCGCTCTCTCTCTCCACTCTCTCTCACTCCACTCTCTCTCCCACTCTCTCTCACAAAGTAGTGTGTGTTGCCATGGGCGTACGCAGAAATATTTCCGGGGGGGCACATTTTAACTTCATCACCACCCCCCTTGCACCTTTCTCCCCTCTGCCTTGCACCCTTCTCGCCCTCCCCCTTGCACACTTCTCCCCCTTCCCCTTGCACCCTTCTCCCTCTCCGCCTTGAACCCTTTTCTACCTTGCACCATTCTCCCCTCTGCCTTGCACCATTCTCCCCTCTGCCTTGTACCCTTCTCCCCTCCCCTTGCACTCTTCTCCCCTCTGCCTTGCACCCTTCTCCTCTCTACCTTGCACCCTTCTCCCATCTGCCTTGCACCCTTCTCCCATCTGCCTTGCACCCTTCTTCCCTCCCCCTTGCACTCTTCTCTCCTCTGCCTTGCACCCTTCTCCTCTCTACCTTGCACCCTTCCCTCCTCTGCCTTGCACCCTTTTCCCCTCCACCTTGTGCCCTTCTCCCCTCTGCCTTGCACCCTTCTCCCCTCTGCCTTGCACCCTGCTCCCCTCTGCCTTGCACCCTGCTCCCCTCTGCCTTGCACCCTGCTCCCCTTCTCCCCTCTGCCTTGCACCCTTCTCCCTTCCGCTTTGCACCCTTCTCTCTGCCTTGCACCCATCTTCTCTCTACTGGGCACCCATCTCCCCTCTGCTTTGCACCCTTCTCCCCTCTGCCTTGCACCCTTCTCCCCTCTGCCTTGCACCCTTCTCCCCTCCCCCTTGCACCCTTCTCCCCTTGTCCCCTCTGCTTTGCACCCTTCTCCTCTCTGCCTTGCACCCTTCTCCCCTCTGCCTTGCACCCATCTCCTCTCTACCTTGCACCCCCCTCTGCCTTGCACCCTTCTCCCCTCTGCCTTGCACCCTTCTCCCCTCCACCTTGCACCCTTGTCCTCTCTGCCTTGCACTCTTCTCCCTTCTGCCTTGCACCCTTCTCCCCTCCCCCTTGCACTCTTCTCCCCTCTGCCTTGCACCCTTCTCGTCTCTACCTTGCACCCTTCTCCCCTCTGCCTTGCACCCTTCTCCCCTCCCCCTTGCACTCTTCTCCCCTCTGCCTTGCACCCTTCTCGTCTCTACCTTGCACTCTTCTCCCCTCTGCCTTGCACCCTTCTCCTCTCTACCCTGCACCCTTTTCCCTTCTGCCTTGCACCCATCTCCTGTCCGCTGTGCACCCTTCTCTCCTCCGTCTTGCACCCTTCTCCCCTCCGCCTTCCACCCTTCTCCCCTCCGTCTTGCACCCTTCTCCCCTCCGTCTTGCACCGTTCTCCCCTCCGCCTTGCACCCATCTCCTATCTGCCTTGCACCCTTCTCCCATCTGCCTTGCACCCTTCTTCCCTCCTCCTTGCACTCTTATCTCCTCTGCCTTGCACCCTTCTCCTCTCTACCTTGCACCCTTCTCTCCTCTGCCTTGCACCCTTTTCCCCTCCACCTTGTGCCCTTCTCCCCTCTGCCTTGCACCCTTCTCCCCTCTGCCTTGCACCCTGCTCCCCTCTGCCTTGCACCCTGCTCCCCTCTGCCTTGCACCCTGCTCCCCTTCTCCCCTCCGCCTTGCACCCTTCTCCCTTCCGCTTTGCACCCTTCTCCTCTCTGCCTTGCACCCATCTTCTCTCTACTGGGCACCCATCTCCCCTCTGCCTTGCACCCTTCTCCCCTCTGCCTTGCACCCTTCTCCCCTCTGCCTTGCACCCTTCTCCCCTCCCCCTTGCACCCTTCTCCCCTTCTCCCCTCTGCTTTGCACCCTTCTCCTCTCTGCCTTGCACCCTTCTCCCCTCTGCCTTGCACCCATTTCCTCTCTACCTTGCACGCCCCTCTGCCTTGCACCCTTCTCCCCTCTGCCTTGCACCCTTCTCCCCTCCACCTTGCACCCTTGTCCTCTCTGCCTTGCACTCTTCTCCCTTCTGCCTTGCACCCTTCTCCCCTCCCCCTTGCACTCTTCTCCCCTCTGCCTTGCACCCTTCTCGTCTCTACCTTGCACCCTTCTCCCCTCTGCCTTGCACCCTTCTCCCCTCCCCCTTGCACTCTTCTCCCCTCTGCCTTGCACCCTTCTCGTCTCTACCTTGCACTCTTCTCCCCTCTGCCTTGCACCCTTCTCCTCTCCACCCTGCACCCTTTTCCCTTCTGCCTTGCACCCATCTCCTGTCCGCTGTGCACCCTTCTCTCCTCCGTCTTGCACCCTTCTCCCCTCCGCCTTCCACCCTTCTCCCCTCCGCCTTGCACCCTTCTCCCCTCCGTCTTGCACCGTTCTCCCCTCCGCCTTGCACCCATCTCCTATCTGCCTTGCACCCTTCTCCTCTCTACCTTGCACCCTTCTCCCCTCCCCTTTGCACCCTTCTCCCCTCCACCTTGCACCCATCTCCTCTCTGCCTTGCACCCTTCTCCTCTCTACCTTGCACCTTTCTCCCCTCCCCCTTGCACCCTTCTCACAAGACCTGGAACCCATCTCCTCTCTGCCTTGCACCCTTCTCCTCTCTGCCTTGCACTCATCTCGTCTCTACCTTGCAACCTTCTCCCCTCTGCCTTGCAACCTTCTCGCCCCCCCCCCTTACAATCCCCCTATGGACGCCCACATGGTGCGTTCTAACAAGAGTGCTTACCTGAGGGCACCATTTTGCTGCCTCATCCTTTCTCATATGAGCTTTGCCCTTGAGAATGCGGACAGTCTGACTCTGAGGGCCCCCACTCCCAAAGGGTCTACCGACTCAAGGCATACTCCACCTTTCTCACAGTTTAAATTCAGAGAAACAAAATACTGATGTTATAGAGGCAAATTCACTAATGAATAAAAACTTTACACACCACCCTCACCAGAAAGCCCGGAAATATCCGACCCAAAGATTTCCTATAGGAATCAAGCTATTGTTTTAAAAACTTCACAGTGGAGAGCTACAGCTAAAGGTGCGGTGTTATATGACAACCAAAGTTGTGAAATAGTACTACAAAATTTGACAACATTGAGAAGATAGGATCTTGAAACCATTAATTCAAAACATAGTCTTGCAAGTGTGTGGGACAGCCCCATTCTTCCTTAGGAAATGGCAACCAGTTCATGAATAACATGTGTATTTGCATCCATACTCTTGTCATGAGTGTGGTATGTGCCTTCAAAACCTGTCGGAAGAACACCATCTCCATTTCCCCTCTCACAACTAGGTAGACCTGACCTCATGACTTGTTCTGCATCCTAATTGCTCTGTGCTGCCTCCTGCTCGGAGGCCCCTACCCACCCCATCCTCTTTCCGGGCCTTGCTAGCACTGACTGAAGAGAAACATTGCAACTTGTTATGTTGTTTCTCTTCAGTCAGAGGGAGGGGGCGAGGGCCTCGGAGCAGGCTGCAGATAGCCTGCACCTGTTTAGTGGGAGAGAGGCTTGCTTCAGCGCAAGCCTCTCTCACAGCTCTCTGAAGTGCTGAGGGGCTCGGAACCCCCTTCATTTACTGAAGAGTGTGGGGCCCCCCCGCACCGCGGGGGCTGCGTGGGTGTTCGTTACGCCCCTGGGTGCAGCACGTCCTGCAGCAGCCCAGAAGCTCCCGTTCCCGGGCGCAGTGATTGGGCTGTGCGGTTGGGTGCCTACATACCCGGTGGGTGTATGTGGCTGCCTGCAAGATGTCCTTGACCCCCGGTCTTGGCCCCCCATCTGGCAGCACTTACCTGCCCGTAGCCTGGCACCCCACCCTGCGTGTGTAGAAGCACACACCGATTGGTGAAAGGTGAAGAACTCAGCGTTTTCCTCACACCATAACAGCCGGAGGTGGCCCCGCCTACTGCCTCATGCCCTGTTGGTCTGCGCAGACTAACCGCTATCCACCTGCCATCTCCAACCCCTGCCTCACATGTGCGCTGAGGTTCGTCTATCTTGTCCAGGCCTCGCAACCTTACCTGCCCTGCACTGCCAGAAAGTCCTGGTGGACCAAAGGAGCACGACGTGGGCCCCAGATGCACTGAGACGGCTGCCGGGGTGGCCTTCCACGTGTACCAGACACAAATCAACAGGAACAAGAGAAACAAGCATTGGAAATGCAATAGGGCTCGCATTAGGAAAGTTTGAGCTACTGGTCTTATAAATGAATTTTTTTTATTTATGTGTTATTTTTTAAAATAGCTAAATTAATAGCGTTGTCATTTACAATGCCAATAGTTCTAACTTTCGCAAACACCTATAGCATTTGTAATGCAACATGTTTTGTATTTACGTGACTTAGATGTATTGATATTACAAATAACAATGGCTTTTTCAAATTTTTAAAATAATTAATACTTAAATAATGTATTTAATTTGTAATGGCAATAGCTTAAACTTTTGTAAATAACTTTTGTGAAGATTATGTTCAGTGTTTTTTATTGTGACGATAATCCAAGAACAGAAGTGAAATATTACCATCTTTTTGTGATTTGTAATAAAGCAAGAAAGCTTGAAAACCGCTTGAAACATTGAAAGAACATATTTGAACCAGTGATGCTGTGGTTGCGCTGAGTGATGCTGTGGTTGCGCTGAGTGATGCTGTGGTGGTGCTGAGTGATGCTGTGGTTGCGCTGAGTGATGCTGTGGTTGCGCTGAGTGGTGTGTGCATCGGTGGAGCTTAGTGGGTGCATTGGTGGAGCTGTGTGGTGGGTGCATTGGTGGAGCTTAGTTAGAGCATCGGTGGAGCTGTGTGGTGGGTGCATCGGTGGAGCTGTGTGGTGGGTGCCTCGGCGGAGCTGTGTGGTGGGTGCATCGGTGGTGGTGGGTGCATCTGTGGAGCTGTGTGGTGGGTGCATTGGTGGAGCTGTGTGGTGGGTGCTTCGGTGGAGCTGTGTGGTGGGTGCTTCGGTGGAGCTGTGTGGTGGGTGCCTCGGTGGGTGCATCAGTGGAGCTGTGACATTGGAGCTGTGTGCTGGGTGCATCGGTGGAGCTGGGTGGTGGGTGCATCGGTGGAGCTGTGTGGTGGGTGCATTGGTGGAGCTGTGTAGGTGGAGCTGTGTGGTGGGTGCATCGTTGAGCTGTGTGGTGGGTGCCTCAGTGGAGCTGTGTGGTGGGTGCATCGGTGGAGCTGTGTGGTGGGTGCCTCGGTGGAGCTGTATGGTGGGTGCCTCGGTGGAGCTGTGTGGTGGGTGCCTCGGTGGAGCTGTGTAGGTGGAGCTATGTGGTGGGTGCATCTGTGGAGCTGTGTGGTGGGTGCACCTGTGGAGCTGTATGGTGGGTGCCTCGGTGGAGCTGTGTGGTGGGTGCTTCAGTGGACCTGGGTGGTGGGTGCCTTGGTGGAGCTGTATGGTGGGTGCCTCGGTGGAGCTGTGTGGTGGGTGCATCGGTGGAGCTGTGTCGGTGGAGGTGGGTGGTGGGTGCATCGGTGGAGCTGTGTCCGTGGAGCTGTGTGGTGGCTGCATCGGTGGAGCTGTGTGGTGGGTGCATTGGTGGAGCTGTGTGGTGGATCGTTTGGTGAGCTGTGTGGTGGGTGCCTCAGTGGAGCTGTGTGGTGGGTGCTTCGGTGGAGCTGTGTGGTGGGTGCATCGGTGGAGCTGTGTAGGTGGAGCTGTGTGGTGGGTGCATCGGTGGAGCTGTGTGGTGGGTGCATTGGTGGAGCTCTGTAGTGGGTGCATTAGTGGAGCTGTGTGGTGGGTGCATCGGTGGAGCTGTGTGGTGGTGCCTCGGTGGAGCTCTGTGATGGGTGCATCTGTGAAGCTGTGTGGTGGGTGCATCGGTGGAGCTTAGTGGGTGCATTGGTGGAGCTGTGTGGTGGGTGCATTGGTGGAGCTTAGTTGGAGCATCGGTGGATCTGTGTGGTGGGTGCATCGGTGGAGCTGTGTGGTGGGTGCATCAGTGGAGCTGTGTGGTGGGTGGAGCTGTGTCGTTGGAGCTGTGTGCTGGGTGCATCGGTGGAGCTGAGTGGTGGGTGCATCGGTGGAGCTGTGTCGGGGGTGCATCGGTGGAGCTGTGTAGGTGGAGCTGTGTGGTGGGTGCATCTGTTGAGCTGTGTGGTGGGTGCATCTGTGGAGCTGTGTGGTGGGTGCCTCGGTGGAGCTGTGTGGTGGGTCGTTCGGTGGAGCTGTGTGGTGGGTGCCTCGGTGGAGCTGTGTGGTGGGTGCATCGGTGGAGTTGTGTGGTGGGTGCATCGGTGGAGCTGTGTGGTGGGTGCATCGGTGGAGCTGTGTGGTGGGTGCATTGGTGGAGCTCTGTGGTGGGTGCATTGGTGGAGCTGTGTGGTGGGTGCATCGGTGGAGCTGCTTGGTGGTTGCCTCGGTGGAGCTGTGTGGTGGGTGCCTCGGTGGAGCTGTGTGATGGGTGCATCTGTGAAGCTGTGTGGTGGGTGCATCGGTGGAGCTTAGTGGGTGCATTGGTGGAGCTGTGTGGTGGGTGCATTGGTGGAGCTTAGTTGGAGCATCGGTGGAGCTGTGTGGTGGGTGCATCGGTGGAGCTGTGTCGTTGGAGCTGTGTGCTGGGTGCATCTGTTGAGCTGTGTGGTGTGTGCATCTGTGGAGCTGTGTGGTGGGTGCCACGGTGGAGCTGTGTGGTGGGTGCCTCGGTGGAGCTGTGTGGTGGGTGCATCTGTGGAGCTGTGTGCTGGGTGCATCGGTGGAGCTGTGTGCTGGGTGCATCGGTGGAGCTGTGTGGTGGGTGCATCGGTGAAGCTGTGTGGTGGGTGCATCGGTGGAGCTTAGTGGGTGCATTGGTGGAGCTGTGTGGTGGGTGCATCGGTGGAGCTGTGTGGTGGGTGCATCAGTGGAGCTGTGTGGTGGGTGCATTGGTGGAGCTGTGTCGTTGGAACTGTGTGCTGGGTGCATCATTGGAGCTGGGTGGTGGGTGCATCGGTGAAGCTGTGTAGTAGGTGCATCGGTGGAGCTGTGTAGGTGGAGCTGTGTGGTGGGTGCATCTGTTGAGCTGTGTGGTGGGTGCATCTGTGGAGCTGTGTGGTGGGTGCCACAGTGGAGCTGTGTGGTGGGTGCCTCGGTGGAGCTGTGTGGTGGGTGCATCTGTGGAGCTGTGTGCTGGGTGCATCGGTGGAGCTGTGTGCTGGGTGCATCGGTGGAGCTGTGTGGTGGGTGCATCAGTGGAGCTGTGTGGTGGTTGCATCGGTGGAGCTGTGTCGTTGGAGCTGTGTGCTGGGTGCATCGGTGGAGCTGGGTGGTGGGTGCATCAGTAGAGCTGTGTGGTGGGTGCATCGGTGGAGCTGTGTAGGTGGAGCTGTGTGGTGGGTGCATCTGTTGAGCTGTGTGGTGGGTGCCTCGGTGGAGCTGTGTGGTGGGTGCATCTGTGGAGCTGTGTGCTGGGTGCATCGGTGGAGCTGGGCGGTGGGTGCATTGTTGGAGCTGTGTGGTGGGTGCATCGGTGGAGCTGTGTAGGTGGAGCTGTGTGGTGGGTGCATCGGTGGAGCTGGGTGGTGGGAGCATCGTTGGAGCTGTGTGGTGGGTGCATCGGTGGAGCTGGGTGGTGAGTGCCTCGGTGGAGCTGTGTGGTGGGTGCATCGGTGGAGCTGTATGATGGGTGCCTCAGTGGAGCTGGATTCAATGGTCTTATTACGAGGAGGCCCTGGTGTCAGAACACTCATGTTGTAATAAAACAACGGATAGAACATTATCTGGAGATGTATTTCAAATCAACTTCAAGAAATTTGTTTAGCAATATTAGAATCTGAATGCTTACTTACTCAGGATCAGAGTGGTTAAACTGCTGACCATGGAACGACTAGGTTTGTTCCAATTGTGCAGTACGGTACAAATAAATCTGTTTCGTGGCGTTCATTCAATTTCTTCATGCATGTGGACATTGACCTGTAAACGTGACCGTACCTCGTTGTGTGCTTGTCGGCGAGTTTCCAACACTTGTCTTTTGGTAGGGAGTCACAAATTTTCGTCAAGAGGGGAAATTATTTACCGGCGGAGAATATAGACACTTTACATCATCTTGGGCCAGAGAAATTATGATGTTGGGCACGAAAAGTTTCTGAAATGCACATTTTTCTTTGAACCATTTAGGTTCTGAGGCACAATATTTATTTTCAGAAACTGGAGGAGGCCTCTTTGTTAAAAAGAAAAAAAAGTTTAACACGTTTGTCTTTACACCTGTACTTCCACCTATCAACGCTAGACGGTACTGTTGGCACAGTGAACACAGACATAAATTACAATATGCCGTTGATGAGTTTCCAGCAAAAGCTAATATGTCATTCTCAAATGTCTCGGTCTGAAAATGCTGTTGAATTAACTCAGCAATAAAACTGAAAAATGTAGAGGAAGACAGGATGATATCTGCCAATATCCATTTGTGGGATGATGTCAGATTGATACATTGTCGCCTGGGAAGATAAATTGGGCGACGGATTGGAGATGTGTCGGACACCTGTGGGGAAGCATCCCTTTCCAGTTCTCCATTCCATTTTGAATGATATATGTTGGTTTCTGATCACTTAAGTTATATTGTGGTCAGATTCTTTAAAAGCAAAAATCAGGCCATAACAGACATAAAATTAGGACTACAGTTTTGCCGCAGTCGGATGGTACGGAATGGCCTAATTGACAGCACCTACCGTCATAGAAAACTGATGTCGATGAGGAACAAAGGTATCAAAGTTAGCTTTTTGTGGGTGCTTTCCACGGGAAGATTAAGTGCAACGTAGAAACACGGTATCTGTGTCACTTATATTGTTTTTGTGATGACTGCTGCGAACTGGTCCTGCGTGAGTTCCGGAGAAGAGTTGCTTCCTTTTGTGCTTAATTCTCCCCTCTTTGAAATGTGAGTCAAGTGGTGCATTTACCGAGATTTATCAGGACGGACTTTGAACGACAAAGACTGTCAGTGCAAATCAAGGGTGTGTTATAAATCAGACCTAAAATCCCCTCAAGACGTATATTCCGTTTATCATGCATGGAAGTCTACAATCCCTAAATAAAACGCCTGTCTCTAATTTCTTTATACCTCAAAGAAACAAGTTAAACAAGTTTTAAAAGGAGACACGGCCTCCGGCCGTGAAACTGAAAGTACGGCCGGCCGGCCGTGAATAATTAGGGGGTGAGAAATGCGCTGGGAGGGCTGCCTTTGATGTGGTAATGCGAGGCAGGCAGGCAGGTGGCTGGTGGCATTGTGCACGCGCTTTTTAGGGCTTGCACTTGCGCAATCACCTAAAAAGCACATGCACTGCATGCAATCGCCAGTGGAATCGCCAGTGGTGGTTAACCTCTGGATAAGCCACATTAGAGCTTCGCCAGCTATGCGCATGCGCACAGCAGGCGAGCCCTAAAAATAGACCATAAATTGGGTTCATAATAAGGAAACAGAATTTATGGTGAATGCCGACCCTCCCCTGAAAAAAAGGAAGGGACAGCACAAAAATAGTAGACTGTGTTACAGTAAGCAACTCACTGAGAGGGTGAATTCCAACAGCTAGCAAGTTTCGAGGAATGAGACTCAGGCCACGTATGCCTGGGTGGCAGAGGAGCTACGTTGGACAACAGCAAGAACCCAGCCACACGCTTTACAGGTGTGCACAACTTTGGCAATTGTGTCGCAGCAAAGGGTGATGGAGACAGCAATTCACAAAAATGAGCGAGCAGCGACAGGAGAAAGCTTGCCCCTTTTCAGCCCCTATGCTCAGTAACACCGCTGCTGCCATTCAGTGTACTGTCAGATCCAGCCACGGCAGCTCCAAAGTAGCGCTCATGGATTCGACACTTACAGCATTATTTCCTCGCCATGCTGGAAAAAGACGGCCCTGTCAAGAGGCCCTAACAAATGCACTTTTGAAGTACAGAATTGTACAAGCTGTTCAAAACACTGCCGAACACTTGGGCGGACGCTGATTTAGATGCAGTGGTGACCTCTCTGAACAATCATTTCAACCTGCAGCTCAATCCTGATTATGAGTGCTTCAAGCTGCGCCAAACCAAACAAACAGACACCAAATCAGTCGACATATTCTATGCCCGACTACAACGACTAGCCAGCACCTGTGTGAACATCAATCAACAAGACAAGAAACAGCCACAAATCATACAAGGATGCAAATCAGTGACGCTGCAACAGCTAATCCTAAGGCATCCAAGTATCACACTAGATGACATATAGGTCTTAACCTGCTCCCACGAACTGTCAAACATCCGATCAGAAGGTATGGAAGTGGTCCTGGGCACAGGTGCAACCACCACTGGATCCCAGAAAACCACCACCATCAAAGAGGAAAGGATCGATGCCATCCGAAAACTCCAGTGACCTGCCCGGCAAGCTGGCAACCTCAAGTAACCAGGCGGTAAATGCAGCAATTGTGGTACGGAACACAAACCCCAAGGAGTGTGCCCAGCAAGAGTTGAACATGCTCAAAGTGCAGCAAGCCAATCACTTCATGAAAGTATGTTGAACCTGCAGACTGAGGCCCAACACTGGGTATCCAAGGAGGGCGACAGCAGCCCTGCAACTGCTGTCTCTCAATGACACTAACAACGCCGAGACGCCCAGTGGCAACAGGACAGTTGTCCATCAGGATGAAGAGGAACATAACATCCTTGTGAGTCTTTTGCCAGGAGGGGAGGCAACAAGAAAAAAACACCTTCATTGGGTACCGTTTATTTATTTATTTATTTATTTAATGCATTCTTATAAAGCGCAGACTTTACCCGAAGGTGTCAGAGCACTGTACAATAGAACCAGTCACGTTACATGAGAAAACTGTTAAAGGAATGGACCAAATAAAAATAGCATGTCATAGAATCAAAGTGACGCAGGCATAAGGCACACAATCTCAAGCACAGCAAGCACAGACTGTACAAGCAAAAATATGAATATAAATGACAAATTTTCCAATGACTAAAGAACTTCCTGGCGAAAAATAGCAGGCCATAGAATCAAACCAACGCAGGCAAACAGAACACAAAATCAAACGCAGCAAGCACAGGATGTACAAACAAAAATATAAATATATGTGACAAATTTACAATGACTCAAGAACTTCCTTGCAGGTTCTGAGAAGGAGGGAATTAGTTCTGAAAGTGTCTTTGGAATATAAGAGATTTGAGGTCCGCTTTGAAGATCTGGATGGAGGTGATGGCACGGAGCGAAGGAGGAAGCGAGTTCCAGATTCTCACTGCATTACCCGAGAACAATTGTGCCATCAATTTTTCCCTTTTGAAGGAGGGGGGCTCAAGAAGGAACTTTTCCGCATTCCGAGATGGTCTTGAGCCTCCGGACAATTTCAGTTTATTCGCCAGATAGCGAGGGGAGGAAGAGTGCACAGCTTTGTGGGTGATGCACGCCGTTTTGGAAATAGCTCTAGCCTCAATGGGAAGCCATCGGAGAGAAGACAGGATAGGAGTGATGTGGTCATTACGTTTGGACCCTGAGATGAAGCGAGCTGCTGAATGGAGGACGGATTTGAGGGGAGAGAGGTGAGCTTTGGGAAGGCCAGTCAGAAGAGAATTACAATAGTCCAGTCTAGAGAGAACTAGCGAGTGGACCAAGGTTTTTAGGCCATTCTCCGGGAAGAAACAACAAATCCCCTATAAAAGGCGCAGCTGATAACGTGCGCTCTTGGCCATGGAATTGATGTGTGAGATTAGGTTGAGTCTTTTGTCAAGTATGACGCCTAAGGATTTAGCGCAGTCCACAATGATGGGTTTACTGTTGAGTAGATTCAACTGATCCAACCAGGATTGAAAAGGAGGCGGGGAGAGAGAGCTATATAAGAGGAGGAATTCAGTTTTGGAGGGAATGAGAATGAGTTGGTGCACTAAAATCCAGTTGTGAATAGCGTTTAGAGTAGAGCTGAGTAGTGAGAGATCATGAGGGGAATACACCTTGAGGTATATTTGGGTGTCATCCACATAGAGATGGTAGAGGATTCCAGATTTGCTTAGGAGGTTCCCTAATGGTTCCAGATAAAGATTAAACAGAGTGGGAGCAAGGATAGAACCTTGAGGGACGCTTTGACCAACGACCAGTGGAGATGAGTGACTGTTCGCAATCTTAATCATTTGGGAGCTGTCCGAGATGAAAGAGGCAAACCATCTGAGTACTGTGCCTTCAACGCCCATTCTCTGATGAAGAATGTTCAGGAGGGTGTTGTGATTAACAGTGTCAAAAGCTGCAGAGAGGTCAAGAAGAATCAGAAGGCACGATTCCCCCGAATCGAGAATATGCAGCGCATCATCGATCACTTGCAGCAGGGCTGTTTCAGTGCTGCAATTTTGAATAAAGCCCGACTGGAACATGTCGAGGAGATTATTGTCCATAATGTGTTGGGACAGTTGTTTTGCAACACATTTTTCTGTGATCTTTGAAAGAAAAGAGAGATTGGTGATGGGGAGGAAGTTATTGAGGTAATTTGCATCTACAGTGTTTTTTTTTAGAAGGGGGTAACCTGTCCTGTTTTGAGGACAACTCGGAGGGATCCTTGACTGAGGAAGAGATTGACTAGCCTGGTCCAGTAGGAAAGAGTGTTGGTATAGAAATCAATGGCGATGCCACTGGGTATGGGGTCAGAAGAATGGTTGGAGGGTTTGGTTTTGCAGATGCATTTGAGGAGATCAACCTCCGAGATGGCGGCAAAGTTCTGCCAGGTGACTAAGATTTTTCGCTCCTCAATGGGGGGGGGGGGGGGGGTGACCTGTTCCACTACAGATTTTACCTTTTGATCGAAGAATATAGCAAACTCAGTTGCTTTCTTTGAAGCATCCTCAGGCTTGAAGGTTTGGGGAGAACAATTTGGGTTTTTGTTGAGGTCGAAAAGTTTTTTGGGTCTGTTTTAAGCTGAATCGAGGAGGGATCTGAAATGAGATGTTTTTTCCTGGAAGATGTGCTGGTGGTATTTGGATCTTGCTGAGCGTAAAAGAGAGAGGTTGGGGGTGGATGGAGAACGTCTCCAGTGCTTCTCCAAGATTCTGAGGTTTTTCCTTTCGTCATAGAGAGCTTTGTTGAACCAAGGAGCTGATGGGCTGGGTCTTTTCCTTTTGCTTTAGAGTGGAGCAACCTTGTCGATTTCGACTGCAAGGACTGAGAGGCAAAGGGGAGTGAGATCGTTGACATCCGTATTGGGGTCTAGACCAGTAAGTGAACGGATAGCAGAATCACATAGAATCTCAAGATCAATGTTTTTTGTGTTGCGGAACCACGTAGAGGCTCTTTTAGGTTGGACGAGAGTTAAAATGTGAGAGAGGTGAAAAAATAAAGGAATGAGGAAATGGTCAGACCAGTCAAGACGGATGGGTGAAGCAGTGGTAATCTGGTCTGATTTGGATATCACAAGGTTCAGAATTGAGCCCTTGGCGTGTGTAATTTCCGAGCAGTCTTAGGCAAGATCGTTAGCTGAGAAAAAGGTTGCAAGCTTGTTGGCAGCCGAGTCTTCCACGGAGCCCCAGTGGAGATTGAAATCACCTCGGAAGATCTGCTTGTCGCTTTGTGAATATTGATCACTAATGAAGTCGATGAATTTGTCTATGAAGGAAGAGCAATTACCAGGCGGGTGGAAGATGATATGGAACCTGAAGGGTGAGCCATGCTGAACTTGGAGTTCTAGGAAAAGGCATTCAAAGGTGCGAAAGAAGGTGGTGGGAAAGGTTTTGATTTGGAGGGCGTTTCTGTAGATAATCGCAACACCTCCCCCGATCTTGCCTGTTCTGTCGTTTCTGAGGATAGAGTAGTCAGTGGGTAGCAAAAGATCAAAAGAAGTGTGAGAGGAGTCATTAAACCAGGTCTCAGTGAGAAAGAGCATGTCGAGATTGTGGTGAGTGATAGTGTCAGAGATTTCCAGATTGTGTTTGTTTGCAGATCTGCAGTTATGGAGCATACCGTGTAGCTCTGACGCAACTGTTTTGGTGATGTGAGTGTCTGGACTGATGAGGGGGATAGGGATTAGATTCTTGAATGAGGGTGACCCTTGAGGGGGAGACTGGTAAGTTCTGAATGAAGAGATGGTCTGAATGGCAAATTGAGTAGAGTTGTTAGGAGAGGCTAGTGGAGGGGAATTGACATTGATGGTCTTGTAGGTAGCCAATAAGTTGGTGATGTCTGTGGGGGACAGATTGTGGTTGGTTCTATTGGGGTGCGGGAGCAAGGAACTCCTCTGGAGGTTATTAGGAGGGGGGATATCTTAGCACATAAGAGTGAAATGGACGCTTCAAGCTGGGAAATGGAAGAGATGAGATAATCAAGTTTAGTTTCCAGAGAGAGGTGTGCTGAGCAAGGAGTGAAGGGTGGCTCAATGGTTAAGGGAGAGAGTGGCCTAGGCGAAGGAGGATAGGAAGAGGTGGGGGACCGGGGAGAGTGTTGGGGTGTGAGGGTCGAAGTATGTGGAGGAAGTGAAGTAGGCGAAGGAGGACAGTGGGCTGTGGGAGACTGGGGAGAAAGATGTGATGCAAGGGTCTGAGGGGGGGAAAGAAGGTGGTAGAAAGGAGTGAATGGAGTTACTGTGATATTTTTACTGGTGTTGAGCAGAGGTGAAGAATAAAGATCATACATAGGAGGAGAAAGTTGAAAAGTAGAACTGGATGGCTGGAGGAGGAAGGGGGAAGGAGTTGGGTTATGGGAAGGCCATGGATATAGTGAGATGAGAGGAGAAGGGGCTGAACAGGTAGAAGAGGGAGGGAGGTCAAAGGGAGGCCCTTATCAACACCTGGGAATTCCTAACCGTAATTTGAGAGGCCCAGGCAGGCCAGAATATACACATACAGAGGGACTGAGCAATTACCCCTCAGAGGAACGATAGAAGTAGACATAATGAGTGAAAGCCACTCAACCTCAGCAAACTTCCATGTTATGGAGAGAGAAAAATATGCTAGGCTGCCACACAGGTGAAGATCTCGAGCTTTTGTTCTTCGCAAGACAAGTGCATAAATTGAACACTGATACCATGCTTGCAGAATTTCCCCAACTATTTACAGGGCTAGGGAAGCTAAATGGAAAACAAATCAAGCTACACATTGATGTCTTCATACATACCACAGCGGTACGATACCAAAGAGTCCCATTCCACCTTAAGTCCCAGGTGGAACATGAAGTGAAAAGCCTGGAGAAACTAGGAGTCATTGAAAAGGTGACCATCCCAGTAACAAGGCTGTCCCTACTAGTCAATGTAGCCAAAACGAAACAACCAGGAGTGATACGGCTGTGCATAGATATGAGATTTCCAAAGCAGACCAGCTGGCGGGTATGCCACATCACGCCCACCATGGATAATAATCCACATTTGTAAAGCGCGAACCATCACCCAATAGGGTCTCTAGGCGCTGGGGGCCGTCTGGAAGATTAAGCAAGCTATTGCCCAGAGTTACATGGCGCTGGGCTAATCTGCCACCGGCCCGGGGATCGAACTGTGATCCCCAGGATGGATGACATTTTGGCAGACCTAAACGGGGCAAAATAGTTCCTGAACTAGACCTTAACTCGGAATACCACCAGCTGGAGCTTGCCCCAAAAAGTCATTATATCACTACTCTCTTCACATACGTGGGACTCTGGCGATATCACAGACTAAACCTCTGCATTTCTTCTGTATCTGAGGTGTTCAGAGAACCTCGAAGAACACCTTGCAAGACTGAGAGCCACCCTGCAAAGACTGGCGGACTGTGGCCTGACGCTTCATAAATAGAAATGCTCATTTTACCAAGAATCCATTGAATTTTACGGGTACGTATTCTCATGAAAAGGACTCAAGGTCGATCCAAAGAAGGCAGAAGCCATACAAAATGTACCAGTGCCACAAAACCCAGCAGAGGTGCGTAGACTCCTGGGGATGGTGACGTACTGTAGGAGGTTCATCTCAAACCTTCCTACTTTGTCCGAATTGCTTTATGCTTTATTCCACTCTGTGGGAAAGGAACCCCGATGCAGAGACCGCATTCTGCACAATTAAAAAAAGCTCTCTACGACAAGGCAACTATAGCCTATTTACACCTGCAGAGGAAGACCGACTTGGTGATTGACGCCAGTCCAATGGGACTCAGAGCAGTGCCCCTGCATGAGAAGGCAGACAGAGAATGGGTACCAGTACTATATGCCAGCAGGGCACTCTCCGATATAGAGATCCACTATGTTCAAATCGAGCTGGACACCTCGGCCATCCGTGGGCGAGCCGTTACTTCTACCTGTATCTGTGTGGCTGACAATTCAGGGTGGTCACCAACCATAAGCCACTCATCCCACTCTTCACTGGAACCACCCACCTCACTCCCCCGAGATTTGAAAGATGGGCAATACAACTGCAGCCCTACTCCTTTGAGGTCATCTTCCACCCAGGTTTCCCGGACAGATACCTCACTGTAGGGCTCATAGACTCCCACACAAAGTTACCAGTGGTAGAGCTAGCACAATTAATAGCGTTCACCAATGTGAAGCCCATTTTGGAGGAAACCTTCATGCTACTAGGCATGCCTGAGGAGATAAGGTCCGATAATGGCCCCCATTCCAGGGACAGGAGTTCAAAATAAAACTTCAATCCCTTGCCATCTGCCACCAAAAGGTAACCCCCCCCCCCAATGACCTCAAGCTAACAGGGATATCGAGAGGTTCATGTGGACTCTGAACCAGGCTCTAAGGATAGGAGTGGACCAAAGTGAAGATGCAGAGCGCTGTTTGCTCAAGTTCTGGAGGGCCTACCAGCAGACCCCACCTAGTACCTCTAACTATGCCCCAGCTGACCTGCTGTTTCGAAGACCCACAAAAGACCGCATTCTGACAGGTCCCAGATGGCAACCCGCTGAACTGGACGTCGATGCCACTCAACTCAAGAGAAGGACCACCAATGACAAAGCCAGCTTTAGGCTCCAAGCTCAGATTGCACCTTGCAAGTTGGGACCCAAGTCATCATGAAGGACCAGCACCTGGCGAGGACGTTTAGGACCCAATATATCCCTAGTTTGCCCATCACTCCAAGAGCCTACAATCCTGCAGCAGTCGCTAACAATGACAACCTCTGTGCTGGTGACTCCTCATCATCCCATGCTAGTGAAAGGCAGCTGAAGCCTCCAGCTGGGGAAGTCAGTAATGACAGTCTACCCCAAAGCAGCAATGGATGCACAGCTAGGAGCCAGGAGAATGGTCTCTCCCATCCACAGACTGAGAGACTTTGAGTGGCCTTTATGATAAGTTTGAACATTTATCCACTAACAGTGAAAAGTCAGAAGGGATGTAGAGTACCACCCGGCCTCTACCACACAATGTATACCAGTGGTCAAAGCGGGGGATCTGAGGTGCACAGCGGCCCATACTTTTTTAAATACAGAAAAACAGTTGCCATGCTTTTTATCAAAAGACAACCATCACAGGGGGCTTAATTCCAACAGTTGAAATGCTTCAAATGTAGTGTAAGGCAGGACATCTCCTGTTCTGTGAAACTGAGGTAGAAGCAAATAGCTAAACAAGCCTTCCTGCAAGAGTGCCTGCTTGCCTGAAAGAAATGCTAATGTGCAGAAGGAGCTTTTTCAATAAATGTAAAGGGTGCCTGGAAACCGGCATTGGCTTTAATTGATGGAATCTCTTGTAGCTTCCTGATGACGCACATTTATTAGTTTATAGAGGCATTGTAATGGAGCTATTAGCTAAGATATAAAGTGTGTGCTTTCAAAAGACAGCTACTATAAACGATTGCTTCCTGGTGACACACATTTATTCTTTTTGAGGGGTGTTAAAAGGGAGCTACCATCTAAGCTGTGAATTGTGTGCTTTTAAAATACAGTTATAAGAAAAATGCACTATGTATAGTCTGTAAAAAAATCTATATTTTGGAAACACTTTTTACCTTAATCGTTTTTGTACATTATGCAGAACCCTAGATTATACTATGTGTAATGCAAGTTTGAAATAATGGCATACATGTTCACACTGCTTCCTGTCCCAGACTGGGACCATGTAGCACTAAACATACACAAGTCACTATTCTCCAATGCACCAACCAGGATTCAAATCTGTGGCTCTCTAGTGGAGCGCATAATGCATTTCCCACTGATTAACATAACTTGAATTTAATTTTCGTTTAAGCTGTGCGTTATTTTATATCTAGTTACCAAAAGGTGAGAGACCAAAAAAAGTTACAGAATATTATGGGCCAAATGTACAAGAAAGTGACTCAGCGCGGCACCGCAAGCCATTTGGCTGCGCCGCACTGAGTCACTTTCAAAGCACAGGGATGCAACATATTTACAATAATATGTTGTATCTCTGCTTTCTCCTGCACTGGCGCACAATTGGCTGCAATACACCAATGCAGGCACCCTTGCAGCATGATGCAAGAGTGCCTGGGCTTCGGGGTGATTGTTTTGTGCAGGAACGAACACCTTCCTGCACAGAAGCAATTACGAGAGGTGTTTTCCTCTTTCTAAGTGTGCTACAGAATGCAGCACGTATAGAAAGAGAAAAAAACTAGGAGAAATGAAAACATTTCTCCTCGTTGCGCCTCCTGTAGGTTTCTGACTCATTCCAAGGTTACAAATGGTTCTAAATCTGGGAATGTGGCACAAACAGTGATGCAATGGTTGTGCAAGGGGCTCGTAAATATGCCCCTTTGTTTTTAAGCCACTCTCACATGCTTACTCTCCCCACCCCTTGTGAGCAGCATCAAAGTTCCCATACTTTTCTTTTATAAACTTTGACCACTGATGTATGCACTCCACACTCTGAGCTCTGAGGGCCAAGCACACCACGAGGAGATAAATAAATGAGCCATTGGTCGCTCGGTCTATTGCCAACAAGTATTCTGCATGTGTGCCACTGTCTGTGATTGCTGGCTCAAGCTTGAGGCCTTAGTACCTCATTTATGAAAACTGTTGCATCGCTGCGTATAATCAGCGTTGCAAAGGTTTTCACTGCGCCCTCCTTGCAACAGGATGGATGCGCCATATTTAATGTACGACGCTCCATGTCGCAAGGAGTTACGTTATTGTATTTCTGAGGTATTTATAGGCGTGAAAGTGGCGCATTGCTGGGGTGTGTCTGTAAACAGACGCAACTCCAGCAATGTGTCATTACACATGGGCAAGCCCCATATGAAAGGGCCTGTGTCAGTCTTGCACCTGTTTTGAGGGGTAAACAACCTTTACAACGCAACTTTTACCACGCAGTGCCTTTACGACGCAACTTTTGCAACGCAAACCATTACAATGCATTGCGCTGGGGGGGCGCTCTAGGATAGGGAAAAGGGTTTAATTTACTATCCAACACCTTCCCTACTATCCACGGGAACTGGAGTTGGAATAGTAAATTAAACTATTCACTATCCAGCGCCCCAAAGCACTATGCGTTGTAAAGGCATGCGTTGTAAAAACCGCGTTGTAAAGGCATGCGTGGTAAAAGCATGCATTGTAACGTCATACATCTAGAAGGCTTTTTCAGGGTAATGCCCACCTTGCATACATCATATGGCACAGGTATAATGTGGCTCAGGGGTTTACAAAGTGACTCATCTGCCTAGATGCGTCACTTTGTAAATAGGGCGCAACATGGTGCATTTTTTACGCCTCAAAAGTGATGCAACAGCAGCGTAAAAGTGTCGCAAAACCTCATAAATAAGGCCTTTAGTCCACCGCTGCTAGCAAGGTGCGCACACTATAGGGGCTGTACCGCACTATGCCTGACACGTCTGAACAAAACGTGTAACTTGACTGGTTGCCAAAGGCCTGAGATATCACAGTTTTCTTTGGAAATGCTGCAATAATTCTAGTCAGTGCTAGAAAAAACTGGGAAACTGTGACAGCAGGATATTTCCCTGTTGACTGCGGCAATAAGCACCAGTTTTTCTTCTGCAAAGGAAGAATGTTCCAGGAAGCTGTGGCAGACCATAAAACAAAAAAACAGTGTTAGGACTGCGATGATATGTACATTTAGAAACCTGAAGTATCCATGACCATTCAGAAGCGACGGATGATAAACCATGTTTTCTCCCCAAAAAGTCAGGGCATGGCTATAATTCACTGAAGAGGTTGCAGTGGTACGGAGACCTGAGGGTATGTATGAGGAGACTGCAACACAAATTAATATACAGGAACACGTAGACCAATTTTGCATTAGGGGCTGTAATGTCGAGGATCTTATGCCCACATACTATATTAAATCAGTGATGCAGACACAGTGGGTCTGGGCACAAGTCCTATAAAAAGAAGTGGGGGTACTGACCAAGTAAGACAATATGTAAGTGACTTCATGGCGCCATGACGTAGCGCTATAAAAGAAATAAAATAGTGCTACTTAAATTATTTGTGCAAATACTGGGACAGACTAACCCATCTGACAGTCTTGCAGTGTCTGCATTTATATACAGGGACAGAACAAAGGCAAAAGCATGCCTCTCTTAAGTGCCTGTGAAGAGAAGGCACGCTGGGTGCCTTTGTTTCCCTCTGTGGCATTTACATTTAAATGTAAGGTTCCAGGTGGCCCCCAGTCAGCATATACAAACAAACGGAGGCCAGGTGTCCCTTAACTTCAGACCAGCTGGAGGTGAAAAAAGGCTCCCTGGCTGCCTGCACGTTGCTGCTGAGAATGGAAAGCAGGCAACCTGCAGGTGCTGCTGAACGTGTCCTCCTGATGTCTGAAAATTACACCGGGACATGTTCAGCATATTTCTGTGGGGCCCAACTTCTTGGCAGGGGGACGGAGTCCACCCTGTGAAAAGAGTGGGGGACGGGGGTGCCGTGTACCTGCGTGTACCCCTGACTCGAGCCCTGAAGTGGGTATTGTTACTAAATTGGGGACGCACACGTGGTCTCGGGCTATTTTGACTGGTGAGCCTATGTTGAATGGGTGTGGCGTGGGTATAAAAGTTAGCCCTCAAGAAAGCAACTGGTAACTAGTGCATGCTGGAACACTAGAATCAGTGCTTAATTTGAGCCAGTGGTTTCCAGATGCTCGGCACCAGCACTTTTTTTCCAGGACTGGTGCTTGTGACAGCTTGCTACAAGGTGGTGCAATCTTGCTAATATAGAGACGACCACAACAACAGTTAATTATTAATGCTAGATTCATTAAAAATTACTATTACCTGCCGCCCAACCCATTTTTATAGCTTTGGGGGCCTGAAATGTCACACTTGTAGGAGTGTGATGGTTAGTAGCTGTGGCAGCATAGCAGGGAAATGTGTGGTGGAAGCTGTAGTGTCCTCGTGACGAGAGCCCTGGCACTTATGTGTTTTTTACAAATTAAGCACTGACTAGTACGTGTCCAGCAGGACACTACAGGGCATATGGCAACCTTGTTACCGCAAAGAACTAACTCCTGAGTAGGTAGAGGGTACATAATTAAAGTAACGTTCGCAGTTTCAATTAGCTCTATTTTTCTGTTTGTACTGAAACACACAGGGCTGCAGGAAAGTTGTTCTATTCGAAGCGTACACAGCTGCGTGAAAGTTCTATCGCACGGGGCTCAGATTGTGCTTTCTGTGATTCAAGTTCGCCATCTCGTGGTCATAAGGAAATATTTCGGTCAGTCCCTCTCAACCTTTGATGAAGATCCCAATTCAGCTAATTAACGATTATTTTTACGTGTTTATTTATTTTATGTTTTCTATTATGTTTCGAACCTGTCTCTGCTGTTGAGGAAATCTTCCGTTAAGGGCCAATTATACGTTTTCAGAATCGGACTAGAAACTATACAGTCAGTCAGTGCTGGCAAAAATATTTAAAGTAGCCTCACTCTGCAGGAGGATGCAATTTAATAGGAGCCGTGGGGCATAGTTGAGCCGTGGCAGCCCATCCTGCTCTGAAACCAACCCCCAGTCATGCAGCCCACTAGGAAGGTGCAGGAGGGCCAGAATGGCCATTTAGGTCCTGTCGTTTTCCATTTTCAAAGGAATGCTCTTTCCCTCGTTTTTTTCTGCACAGGGCACACTCGGATGCTTTCCTGGGATCAAGGTCAAAAGACAGTGACTCCACTGTTCTGTGCTACTACAAACACAGTGCAAAATGTACAAAAATTACTAAATCGGGATGTATAGATGTATTGTTTTTGGCATTAACAAACATTGGCTGTAGTACACCTAGAAAGATGGAACTAGTTGTAGATTTCCAGACCTGCCAACAACAAAGCTGTGTGACATTTTTATGACATGTTGTTTTCCGAATGCAGAATTGTAAGCAGGATACAAAAAGAATTGTAGAAAGGCATCAACCGTTCAAATACACTTTTATTTCCTCTTCTCCACAGAGAAAACTTGTTTTCCCAGTGGAGCAACTATATCACATACACACCCTCACGAAGTTTGGAGGTGTTCACTTCCCACTAGAACCTGGGACAGGAGTTTATTCCATCCCTTTGCAGGACCAAATCTCTGACCACGTGCTTCTTCTGTTAGGAGTGCGAGATGTGTTTGTGAATGTTCACAAGGTCTCAAGCTTGTGGCTGTTCACAAACTTCCAATGTAAACCACATCTTTTTCCACCCTTTCCCCACCTCTTCTGTGGGGTTTGGTGATGGACGGATTTAATCTTGTATAGAAAAGAAGTCAGTGTTTAATTTGTGCTGGTGTTTTCTGAAGCTGAGCTTCTCCTGACTTATTTATGACAGTCAACCACATGGTGGTGCAGGCTGCATAGTTTTGAGCAGAGCTCATCAACAACCTTTTGCAATATACAATAAAAAAAAAGATTAAAGATGTCGGTTCAGGCCATATGTACATAGTTAGGTGATCTGAAATAGCTTTGGGTAGTGCTGGCAAATACAGTGAGGGCCAACCACAGTGAATTCCTGAGAAATTCCTCAGGCCCTATCACTTGAATTTTTACAAATTTAGGGGTCTATTAGGATGGCAGTCGGATAACTATCCCGACCACCATGGTAGTGGAAATCATCCCCCCGCCAGTACGGCGGAAAAACCGGCGGTACAATTAGGATCACCTGCCAAAAAAATCCGACCACGGCGGAGCGAGGCAAAGAAAAACCGCCCTTAGCAGGCGGAGAAGGCCAAAATCCTTCAGCGGCGGTCGGATTCGCAGCGGAAAAGTCACCAAACCGCCCCCAAGATAGCAGAGAGACCACAGGGAAAATTTGGATATCTCCGATGTGACCGCGGTACCTTCCGCTGTCTCCGACTGCCATGGTCGCAAACAGTGAAGAATGGGGGAGCCGGCGGAAGAGCTGTAGCATAACCACTGCTGCGGACGCTCCGTGACAAAGATGGCGGTTAACAGAAAAAACTCACAAGGCCACAAAGCCCACACAGCAAACTAGCCCTGCCTCCAAAAACACCTAACACACCCCAATGACACACCCACATGGCAACTACAAAAATGCATATCCCAGGACAACCCACACAGCACACCTGATAGCAATACCACATTTTG
This sequence comes from Lissotriton vulgaris, assembly GCF_964263255.1. Taxonomy (NCBI): domain Eukaryota; kingdom Metazoa; phylum Chordata; class Amphibia; order Caudata; family Salamandridae; genus Lissotriton; species Lissotriton vulgaris. The sequence continues at coordinate 1,513,999,405 of NC_141687.1, read as the reverse complement.
ACACACCCACATAGCTGAGAAGTGAAGGGACAGTGTTTGGTAGCCTGTTCCAACAGACTCCATTAGCACCAAGAGCACAAATGTAGTCAAGGATAGTCGGCAAGGTCAATGCAGTAGCTCCAAGTAGGAAATCATGAAGCGGTGGCATGACTTGAAGAGGGTTGTGAAAGAAAAGAGGAACAAGAACCGTGAGCTGGCTCAGAGGACTGGCAGTGGCCCTCCCATTCCACCAAGAACATTCACTGCATGGGAGGAGAAGGTGCTTGCCATACTGCATCCAGCGAGTCTCACAAGAATAGCCAGGGAGTGCAGGCTTGTAAGTACAAACAAATGTAGACCGTTACACTGCTATGTACTGTTCAGCACAACTACAAAGCTACATCTCAGAGGCACAAGTATATTCAAATGCACCACAATATCTAACATATGTCTCACAGATGTAACATCCACTTCATCTAATTCACCCCAAAGGTAGACAACACATACTGAGTTGTACGTGCCCATGCAACCAGCACTACAACTCCGAACAGGCCCCCCTGTCCCACCCCTGAGCAGGATGTAGCACTCTCCTCCCCACCCAGAAGCTTGTGTCAGCCATTGTATGGTTCCCACTCACCTAACAGATAGGCAGCCATCTTCCCTGGGAGGGCTGTTTGGGGCTGGGAGGCCTGCACAACAGCTCCCACCATGCCTCCTTGTTCCCCAGCTTAGCAAGATGGAGACCTCCCCGCCTACCCAGAAGCACGTGGGAGCCATTGTAGTACAACAATCAAACTAACAGGTAGGTAGCCATTATCACAAGGTGGGCTGTTTGGGGCTGGGAGGCCTGCACTACAACTCCCACCAGGACCCCTGTCCCACCCCTGAGCAGGATGGAACTCACCCCGTCCACCCAGAAGCATGTGGCAGCCATTGCATTGTTCACCCTCATCTAACAGGTAGGTAGCCATCTCACAGGCTTGTGCTGTTTGGGGATGGGAGGCCTGCAGTACTACTCCTAGCATGCTCCCTTGTTTCCCAGCTGAGTAAGATGGTGCTCTCCCCACCCACCCAGGAGCAGGTGGCAGCCATGGCATTGCCCCCATCAAATTAACAGGTAGGTAGCCATCTTCCCAGGTTGTGCTGTTTGGTGGTAGGAGGCCTGTAATACTACTCCCAGCATGCTCCCTTGTTCCCCAGCTAAGCAAGATGGAGCACTCCCCACCCACCCAGAAGCATGTGGCAGCTACTGCATTGCTCTCTTTCCCCCAACAGGTAGGTAGCCATTATCACAAGGAGGGCTGTTTCGGGCTGGGAAGCCTGCACTACAACTCTCACCAGGCACCTCTGTCCCACCCCTGAGCAGGATGGAGCTCTCCCCCCAACCCAGAAGCATGTGGCAGGCATTGCATTGTTCATCCTCATCTAACAGGTAGGTAGCCATCTTCCCAGGTTGTGCTGTTTGGGGGTGGGAGGCCTGCAATACTACTCCCAGCATACTCCCTTGTTCCCCAGCTGAGTGAAGATGGAGCACTCCCCACCCACCCAAAAGCATGTGGCAGCCATTGCATTGCTTACCTTCACCTAACAGGTAGGTAGCCATCTTCCCAGGTTGTGCTGTTTGGGGGTAGGAGGCCTGCACTAGAACTCTCACCAGGCACCCCCATCTCACTCCTGAGAAGGATGGAAGCCTCTAGCAGACACACACAGAGATGTGTCACAAGTCCAACACAAATGTGAAAACAGAACAGGTAAGTAGCCAGTACATGCAACCAGCCATTCCTCTCAAAAAGCATGGTGCCATATGACAACACCAGCCCTCATATCACACAAAAATACACACAGATCCTATTGCCACTCACAGTGTGCAGACAGCTAAGCAAATGTAACTGTCACAGCAACCAATGTGTGGCACACCAATTAACATATAGAACAAAGTCTGTGCACAATCATGCAGAGCACTGAATGCCATGTGTAAGTACCATGTGGGCAGAGCATCAAGTCCATATGAAATCAAAGAAAGCATAGTTGGTGGTACAAATTTAGATTTGCACATGACATTACAAAGGTATGCATGAGAAGACAATTGCCAGTTCAGGCTCAGATGTGACGTCTGCCAGGCACAGTAATCAACATAGAGGCCTCACATAAATTATTTGTTGCGCTAGTTGCTACATGACAACATGTCTCTGTAATCACAAAATATGCACGTGTCGCATGGTATGTTTCAACACGTCACTCCATGGACAAGTAATGCATGTCCCTCAACATCATGTCAGGAGGAACAGTAGTGTGCATACAAACAATGTGATCATTAGTCAACTGCGTGGTGTGCAAACAGTGAATAATACAATCTAACACAATGTTTGTGGGGTGCACTACAATAACCATGTCCCCTCTGTCCCACAGGTAACCAAGAACTGACTGCAGAGGAACACACGAGCAACCTGCAGAGCCAGTCCCTATCCCGGGACATGGACTCTCAAATGTTGACTCCCGGGATTCAGAGGACGAGGAGCTCGAAGCTGGCCCATCTGATGTGCCAGGGAGCAAAAGCTCCCAGGACCCCATTGCCCCCACCACATATGCAGCAACACCAACCTATCCGCAGACCCCTGCTGTTATTTCTTGTGCGTCCTCCACCACCACCACCACCAGTGCTGCCTGCAACACTCTCCCTGTCCCAGAGGATGACCAGCCCACACCACCAACTGAGGAGGGCAGAGAGAGGATGCGGGGGCCCACAGTGGTGAGGCAACAAGTCCATGGCAGCAGGGTAGGTGAGAGGGCAAGGGTCAGTCACAGACAACCGAGCCCTGGGACCGAAGCCCTGGACAACATCAACAGAGTCCTTGGGGCTATGAACGGCCCAGGGATGAACGGGCCGGTCAGAAGAAGATTAACACGTGCTCCTCATGCTGATGAGGTCCATGGACACCCGCATGGGCCAAATTGTGGACCTCTTGGGCCAGCTAGTGGCGGTACTGAGGGACAGGCCTGTGCACAACAACACCTTCACCTCCCTCCGGTGGGCCACAGAGAAGGGGGGAGTCCCTAAACCCCACTGGCCCCACAGCAGAGGGCCCCCCTGCCAAGTGACGAAGGTGCTGTCCCAAGAAATCCCTGGGAAAATCCTGTGGCAAAGCACCTGCCAAATGTCAGTCACGGAGCCAGCAATCAATCAATCACGGCATTTGTAAAGCGCTCTACTCACCCGGGAGGGTCTCAAGGCGCTGGGGGAGGGGTAAGTTACTGCTCGAACAGCCAGGTCTTGAGCTGCTTCCTGAAGGAGAGATGGTCTTGGGTTCGCCGAAGGTGGGTGGGGAGGGAGTTCCAAGTCTTGGCTGCCAGGTAGGAGAAGGATCTTCCTCCGGAGGTGGCTCTGCGGATGCGTGGAACGGTGGCGAGGGCGTGGCTGGTCGATCGTAGCTGGTGGGTGGGCGTGTAGAAGGTCATGCGGTCGTTGAGGTACTTGGGGCCCAGGTTGTGGAGAGCCTTGTGTGCGTGGGTGAGGAGCCTGAATGTGATTCTCTTGCTGACGGGGAGCCAGTGCAGGTCTCTCAGGTGTCCGGTGATGTGGCTGTGTCGGGGGATGTCGAGGATGAGTCGTGCGGAGGCGTTCTGGATGCTTTGGAGTCTTTTTTGAAGTTTGGCTGTGGTTCCGGCATAGAGGGTGTTCCCGTAGTCTAGTCGGCTGGTGACGAGTGCCTGGGTGACGGTCTTCCTGGTTTCCGTGGGGATCCATCTGAAGATCTTACGGAGCATGAGCAGGGTGTTGAAGCACGAGGCTGAGACGGCGTTGACTTGTCTGGTCATTGACAGGGAGGAGTCCAGGATGAAGCCCAGGTTTCGTGCGTGGTCCGTTGGTTTGGGAGCAGTGCACAGGGCCGGGGGCCACCAGGAGTCGTCCGAGGCGGAGGGTGATGATCCCAGGATGAGGACTTCGGTCTTGTATGAGTTCAGTTTAAGGCGGCTGTTTCTCATCCAGTCGGCGACGTCTTTCCTACCTTCGTGTAGGTTGGCTCTGGCGGTGGTGGGGTCGTTGGTGAGGGAGAGGATGAGCTGGGTGTCGTCGGCGTAGGAGATGATGTTGAGGTTGTGCTGGCGTGCAATGGCAGTGAGGGGGATCATGTAGACGTTGAAGAGGGTGGGGCTGAGTGATGATCCTTGTGGTACACCGCAGATGACTTCGGTGGCCTCGGATCTGAACGGAGGGAGGCGGACTCTCTGGGTTCTTCCGGTGAGGAACGAGATGATCCACTCCAGCGCTTTCTCTCGGATTCCGACGTTGCTGAGGCGCTTCACTAGGGTGCGGTGGCAGACGGTGTTGAATGCTGCAGAGAGGTCCAGGAGGATGAGGGCCGCTGTTTCCCCGTTGTCGATCAGGGTTCTGATGTCATCGGTGGCTGCGATTAGGGCGGTCTCGGTGCTGTGGTTGGCCCGAAACCCGGACTGCGAGGGGCCGAGGGATCCGTTCGACTCGAGGAAGGCGGCAAGCTGTCTGTTGACGGTCTTCTCGATGACTTTGGTCGGAAAAGGAAGGAGTGAGATGGGACGGTAGTTCTTGAGGTCGGTGGGGTCCGCCGTCGGTTTCTTCAGGATGGTGGTCAGCTCGGCGTGCTTCCAGCTCTCCGGGAAGGTGGCGGTGAGGAAGGAGGAGTTGATGGTGTCTCGGGGATGACATGAATGCAACCCTCTTCACTACTACATTGACATTTTGAACTATCCTTACCCACACTGCCTTGTAAATGGCATCTGTTTGTTGGACTGGGTCACCACATCAATGTGGTGACTACTCGATTGTCTCATTTACCATAACTGTCAACTCACTGCTCCACTAATCACCTCAATGTAAATGTTCATCCCCTCACATGTCACTATTGTAAATAAATACTCCTTACACACATATTGTTGTTTCTGCTCCGTGTTTATTCCAGGATGTGCAGTCTTCACCATGATTACAATGTACCAGGAGTATGGAATGTATGTAGGCAAGGAGAGGCTAAAGAGACCTAGGAAAACACAACAGAACAAGATTCACTAGTCAGGGGTTGGCATCACAGACATCAATCAACACTTACCATCAAACTACTCCATCATGCACACATCACAATGAGCAACAGTACCAACATACACATCCTGTAGAAGTGCCAAAATACCCTGTTCCAGCAACATTATCAGCCACCAGAGTCAACAACCGGCTGCAGTCACAAAGCTCACATACACCTTGCTAAGAACAGCGACATCATCAGACAATGGGTCCGTTGTACCTCGTCACTCACCTTCAAGTGAAGTAGCCGTTGATGAGCTATTGATGCAGGTCAACACCTTCCTCCTGTTCACTATCCTCATCACTGGACACGGGTTGGTTTGTAGGCAGGTTCCTTGGCTGCTCATCAGAATCCAGGAGCAGGGGGATCTCCTTGTGAATGGCCAGGTTGTGGAGCATGCAGCATGCAACTACAATCTGACACACCTTCCTGGGTGAGTACATCAGTGTACCTCCGGTCTTGTCCAGGAAGCAAAATTGTGACTTCAGGAGACCAAAAGTACGCTCCACCACACGACATGTCCTCCCACGGGCATCATTGTAGCGGACTTCACCTGGCGTCCCGCAGTGGGCTCAGCAACCAAGGTTGGTTGGGATATGCAGAGTCACCTAGGTGTGAGAAACCTTGTAATGTTACTATGGCAGAGGACAGCATGTCACACACACAGCACGCTAATTGACTCTGCATACTCACCCACAATCCATGCACGCTATTAGAATATTAGCCAACAGCTGTGGTACAAGGCTGTTACGCATGATGTATGATTCATGGCCCGAGCCTGGAAATTAGGCACACATGCGCAAGATGATCATATCCGCCTGGCACACCACTTGCATATTTATGGAGTGGAAACATTTACGATTCCTGTAGATGTGCTCACGTGCCTGTGGTGGAACCAGACGAACAAGTGTGCAATCAATGGTACCAACAACATAGGGGATGTGTCCAAGGGCATAAAAATCGCCATTAACACTCGCCAATTCACGCCCCCTGGGGAAATGGATATATCTGTCCTTGTAGATCATCATAGCAGACAGGACATAACGCAGCACCATGCTGAACATAGGTTGCGACATCCTACCTGCGCTGGAAACTGTGTACTGGAAAGATCCAAAGCAAAAAATGCATCACCTTACACGCTGGTGTGAAAGCAACCGGATATGTCCTGCGAGGCTGCAGGTGGGGCTCCAACATAGCACATAGGTCTTTGAGGGTATCTCTATCCAGACGGAATTTCCGCATGACCTCCTCATCCTCCATGTCTGCCAGCACTGTGAAGGGACGATGCACATTCGGTCTCCTCCTAGGTGAGATGAGAGAGGACACATGTCTATGCAATCCACCAGGAGATGTGTCTGACATCTTACGTTTTGACTGACACAACGGCAACATTGACTAGCATCCCAATTGAGCTTACAGCACACCTCACATTTAGGGACACCTTTAGCTACACTAGTCGTACACTTGTCCACCATTCACACAGCAAGTACCTACAAAATAATATCTGACTATGAGAATGCCCAGAGGGATATGGCTACATCTTGCATGAGCATCCCTGGGTGTATCTCACACAGCATATGTGTGAAACAGCAACAGGACTGTCTCATACCTAGCTGCAGTACCTGCCACACCCTCAGGCATTAGTCAAACAGGGCACACATCAACAACACAATGAGCATAGTCTGTGCGAGAAAAACAGGTATGTGCATGAGCCAGGAAAAGTAGACACTCAAAACAGCACATTGTTCAGTTATACAATCATCAGTGTGAGTTGCTCAGCACTCACACACATTGCCATGTTGGCAATGTGTGTGAGTGCTGAGCAACTCACACTGATGATTGCATAAGTGAACAATGTGCTGCTTTGAGTGTCTACTTTTCCTGGCTCATGCACATACCTGTTTTTCGTGCATTGGAGGGCCCATCACGACACGGTTCTGAGGGCATGCCCAGCAATATCACAAGGGACCTGTGAGGAAGTACATGCCAATGTCCCAAAGCACAAACATGGCATGTCTAGTCAGCAGTGAGATAAATGTGACATTGGCATTGTGTGTACAATCATGTGCCATTGATCATTTGGCCACTGTGCACTGTTGAGAACTGCACATTGGTCTTACACACGTGTCCATAGGAGCTGTCAAAGTGCTCCGCCACCCTAATTACGGTCATTCATGGCAATGTATGGCACCCATATTGTGGGAGCTACTGCCTGGCACCAGCGGTGTGTCACCACCAATGCCCAAAACACACTTGCGGTTGTGAAAGGCATATAGACATGGTCAAATAGTGGTTGGCATGCTCCACCACCCAAATCACGGCCATTCATGGTGTTAGAAATGGGATTTTTGATTGGTTAAGGTTTGCACCAAAGCCAGGCAGAAACCATCACTCTAGTCAGGATAAGAGAGTTACACTCCTAAAATAACCCCTGCTCACCCCCTTGGTAGCTTGGCACAAGCAGTCAGGCTTATCTCAGAGGCAGTGTGTAAAGCATTTGCACATAACCGACAGTAATACAGTGTAAGCACTACAAAAGGACACCACAACAGTTTAGAAAAATATCCAATATTTGTATATACTTAAAACAAGACCAAATACGATAAAACTCCACCATACAGTACTTAGTTAGTTCGCAAAATGTCTTTAAATTGCAAATATAAATTGAAAACACAGTTCGTATGAGTCGGTAGCTCGGTCCAAGCCTACCACGATGCTGAAACAGCAGAGTCTCGAAGTTCCAGCTGACCGCGTCAGTACGGGCCAGCAACAGCGGAACCGACTCGTTAACAGTACCTTTCTTAGGGCAGCTCATACAGAGGTGCGAGTTGGTCTTGGCATCCGTCACGATTGCATTGCAAAGTGGAAGCGGTGCACAGTGCGGTGTCCCTCAATGCGGTGCGAGCAGCGGCTCGGTGACAAATTGTCCAGTTGGCGTCGGTGAGACCAAGGCTTGCGGTGCAGGGCGAGAGGGTGCTCGATGCGGTGCTGGCAGGTTGCGGTGCAGGTGACAGAGCCGGTCATGGCGTCCATCGCGGTCACGGTGCAAAGTGGAAGCGGTGCAGGGCACGGTTTCCTCTCGATGCGGTTCAGGCAGCGGCTCGGTGACGATCGTGCAGATGGCGTCAGTGAGACCAAGGTGTGAGGTGCAGGGCGAGACGATGCTCGATGCGGTGCTGGCAAGTTGCAAAGCAAGCGACAGAGCTGGTTGGCAGGAAGAGGTGCTGGCCGAGCCGAAGAGCTGTGCGTGATGAAGCCGTCACGGGTGTCGAGCCAGCGGCGACCGTGTCGGTGAGGCCAGGCCAGTGATGTCAAGCGAGGCGGTACGGGTTGCAGTGACTCTCGATGCGGTGCAGGCAGCGGCTTGGTGATGATCGTGCAGATGGCATCAGTGAGACCAAGGCGTGCAGCGCAGGGCGAGACGGTGCAGCCTGTGCTGCCTTCAGGACACAAGGCCAGCGACGCAGTCGGATGATGGAGTCGGTTGCGGTTCCCTCTTCTCTATGGAAACTGTAACAGCGGTTCCTGGAGCGGTACCCAGATGGTAGTGAAGTCTTTGCAGTCCCTGAGACTTCTTAACAGGAGGCCAGCTCAGTTTCAGGCCCTTGGAGATATTTAGCAGATGTAGAGAACGTTCAGTTCAGTCCTTTCACAAAAGAAGCAGCAGCTGCAGGCCAACCCAACAAAGCAACACACACACAGCAAAGGAGCAATACTCCTCCTGGCAGCTCTTCCAGCTCTTCTTCTTGGCAGGTTCCTTGATTCCAGTGAGTTCTCTGAAGTCTTTTCTATCCCTGAGACTGCCAACATGAGGCAAGCTCTACTTCAAGCCCTTGGAGAAAGCTTTCACAGCAGGATGATGAAAGTACAGTCCAGTCCTTTCCCTACCCAAGACAGAAGCAACCACTGCAGGCCAACCCCTCAACACGCAGCATAGGGGCAGTACTCCTCCTCCAACTTTCCCGGTCCTTCTTCCTGGCAGGTTCCTTAGTTCAGAAGTAATATAAAGTTCTGGGGTCTGGGTCCCAATATTTATACCACCAAAATACTTTGTCCTCTGAAGGCAGAGAGTCTTGTACCTAGTTCAAACCAGTTCTGGGTACATTCTGCCAGTGTGCACCTTCTTCCTTTGTCAGTGTAGGCCATGGTCATCAAACACACCACAGGAGGTGAAGCCAGCAGAAAACTAAAGCGCAAAGACAAAAGCCCGTCAGGCGACATCAAGGGCCACAGAGGCAAGAAGCAGGCCTCAGGGTCACATGCCTCAGAGGCATCCCCAGCCCAGGACTCTCCTGTCCCAAAAGTGTCTCGCAAATACAAGCAAACAATTTCCGTGCCCGCTGAGAAAGTGGTGGCTGCTAAGAGTACACATAAGAAGAGCTCCAAGGCAGATTCCCCCTCGACCTGAACTCCCATCTAAAGCCCTGTGAAGCAGGGAAAGGAGGGCACTGTAGGGGATATACCTGATAAACAGGGTATGGAGGGGCAAAGGCAAGGCCAGGCAAAGCGTCCTGCTGGATCCAACATGTCCCCAGAGGGAGGGCCACCGTCTTCACCTGATGCAGCTTTGGTGGTGAGTGTGCCTGTTGTGTCCACACAACTTTCCATTAATCCCAAGACAGGGAAGTCATTTAGAGTCCCCAAGAAGTAGAAAGGCACCCCTCCACAATCTCCCACCCACAGTGTGTCTAACGGCACCATGACTCCACCTCCACGTGCCACTACACCACCTAGTCCAAGCAGCCCTCCGGCTTTCCAGGCTACTGATGCCTCTACCTCCGCTGGGACTCTCTCTCCCCGACACACAGCCACCTCCGAGTCAGACCGACAGCCAAGTCTGAGTGGAAGTCCCCTTCATACACCTGTATCGCCCACAGCGGTGCCTGTATTGCCCATTGTTACCCCCTGACCGTGTTCGCTGACCATGGCAGGGTACAGTCACACACATTCCTTGTGCAGCGACTCATGTACTTACTCTGCACTTTGTGCTGGCCACTGGCCTTGTTGTTCCCTGCTGTTTGCCCCTTGCCTGTGCTGGATCTCATGTAACTACTCTGCACTTTGTGCTAGCCACTGGCCTTGTTGTTCCCTGCTGTTTGCCCCTTGCCTGTGCGGGTTCTCATGCACCTCATTTGCACTTTGTCCTGCCCACTGGCCCTGATGTTCACTGCAGTTTGCCACTTGCCTGTGCTGGATCTCATGGACATACTCTGCACTTTGTGCTGGCAACTGGCCTTGTTGTTCCCTGCTGTTTGCCCCTAGCCTGTGCTGGATCTCATGTAACTACTCTGCACATTGGACTGGCCACTGGCCTTGTTGTTTACTTCTGTTTGCCACTTGCCTGTGCACAATCTCATGTAACTACTCTGCACTTTGTGCTGGCCATTGGCCTTGTTGTTCCCTGCTGTTTGCCCCTTGCCTGTGCAGGTTCTCATGTACCTCATCTGCACTTTATCCTGCCCACTGGCCTTGATGTTCACTGCTGTTTGCCACTTGCCTGTGCTGGATCTCATGGGCATACGCTGCACTTTGTGCTGACCACTGGCCTTGTTGTTCCATGCTGTTTGCCCCTTCTCTGTGCAGGATCTCATGTACCTATCCACACATTGGACTTGCCACTGGCCTTGATGTTCACTTCTATTTGCCCCTTGCCTGTGCAGGATCTCATGTAACTACTCTGAACATTGGACTGGCCACTGGCCTTGATGTGTAGGCTGGCCTCCTGTGCAGGATATCATGTACCTCATTTGTATCTTGAACTGGCAACTGGCCTTGATGTTCACTGCTGTTTGCCCCTTCCCTGTGCAGGATCTCATGTGCCTCATCTGCACGTTGCCCTGGCCACTGGCCTGGCTCTTGTCTACTTTTGGTGCCTATCTGTGTAATATGTGAATAAAAACTGTTCCTCCTTTTGTCTGCCTTGTCAGTGTCGTTGCTAAATAATGCGTTTTCTGTGTGGGTATGGTTTACTGACACATGCTCTATATGCCACGTTAACATTGCCAGTGGCCTGTCTCCTCTGATCATGTTGTTTCCACTTTGGGGTCCCAGACTTGAGCATCTGTGGGTGTTGGGTTAGCTGTATGTGTGTTTGCTGAAGGACTACTTAACTTCCTGAGTGTGGTATTGTCTGTGTGCTGTTTTGATTGTTGTTGTGGGTGTTCATGGTGTGTCACTCATATCTGTGCGAAACTGGTATGTTTGTTGCGCACACACTGCTTGGTGTGCATGCAGTGTTGTGAGTGTATGTTGCCTTGTCCTTGCCTGGTGTGCATCCCCTGATGTACTGTTGTGTTTGCAATGTGATTTCTTGGCATGTGCGTCTGATGTGGCTGTGTGCTGTGTTTGGGCTGTGTTGTTTCTTGCAGTTGACAGATGCTTTGTGTGTGGTGTTCTTTTTGCATGTCAGTGTGTGTGTTTTGTTGGTGTGTTTCATTCGGATGTATGTTGCCAGTGGGGTGTGCCTTATTTGTGTGTCTGTCACATGAACTTAGATCTGTTCTAGTTCATGTGCTTGTTTTAGGTGTGTCCTTGGTGTTTTCTCCTCACATCTTTGAGCTGTCTCTTGTCATTCTTGTGCATGTGCAGGCATGTGGTACACTATGACACCATGTTTACTCGATGGGTGGTGTGGTATGTCTGTTTGTGTGTCATTGTAGGCCCATTTCTCCCAGTTTGTGTCCATGATTGTTTTGTGATGCTGCACTTCTTGTCTGTGTTGTGGTATGTTGTCTGTGCATTGTTCCTGACTGATGAGGTTGTGTACTCCTGTTGTGTTTGTCCTCCCATTGCTTTTTCACAGTTTTGCTGCACAGATCATGTCTGGTCTTGTTGTAGTTCTGTGTGTGTTTTTATTGAGAAATGTGTGTGGCTGTTGTTTTTTTTGCAAACTGGCATCCCTGTGTACGTGTGATGTTTGTGGATGCCCCCCAGGGAGTGTGATTGTTTGTCAGTGTATTGACTGGACATTATTGGCACCCTGCTGTGTGCTTGACACTGGTGTTGTGTGCTGCAAGTGTGATGGGGTATGTGTGAAGGTTCATACTTGTGTTTGACAGTCATGGAGTGTTGCAATGGGCCCTGTGTGTTGTGCTGCTGACATACTCCTGTCATGTAGTTGGAAACAGATGTGTGGCTGATCACTGTTTGACTTCAAACCCTTCCTTTCATCCCTGTGCCTATACATGGGTTGCCTTGCTGTTTCCCTGAGTTGTTGCACTGAGGTGACTGTGGTTTGACTTCACTCACTGTGCCAAACATGTGTGATTTGATGGGCTGAAGTTGTTGTTATATGTGCCTTCTCTTGCATGTGATGTACACATGTTTGGTGGTTAGCTCCTAGGCCTTCCATTTGTGTGCACCTCACTTTGGGTTTCCTATTTATTGTCCTCCATTGCTACTGGCATGTGGTCTGTGTATGTGGCTGTGTGTCAGTGTGGGATATGTCTGTGTGACTTGGCAGGCTGTGTGTCCAGTTGAGTGTTTGTTCACTATCTGTGTGTGTGTTTATTTTGTGCTTGGACTCAGTTTTCTTGCCATGTGTGTGGTGTTGTTGTAGTGTGTGGGTTGCCCTGGCCCTGTGCTTCTGTGCTGTCTGTTCCTCTGCAGCCACACCTGCTGAGGCTGTCTCCCTACTTGTTTAGTGTATGGTGCAGGGTGGGGGTTCACCTGGCTGGTTATTGTGCATGGGGAGCACAGTAGGGGCACATGGCATGTCCCTCCATGTTGGGGGTAGCCTAGTGTGTGGAGTCTGGAGGTGCGGCCATGTGAACTGTGTGCACTGCCCATGTCTGGCGCTGGCCCTGCCTACTACATTGTGCGCATGTTTTCACGCAGCTTCACCGCTGATGTGACATGACCGGGACATTCTTTCAAGATCACAGAAAATGGGTGACCTGGATGCGGAGGGGTGACTTGATGACAGGTAGGACTTGTGTGGGTACACTTTTGGATGTGTTTCTGTCCCCACCAGGGTGTCTGGTGTGGACAGGAACCATGTATCTGCGCATGGGTAATGTGTTGTTGTGTGCGGAGTAGCGTTATTGCGTACCTGAGGCGGGTCCGCGATGGTGAATGAGTTGCTGGTAGTGTATCTGGTACAGCAGCGGAAAGACGTGCAGAGCTGGATCCATTGCGGTCGGGACCGGGCGGAGGGGACCGGTAATCTAGTTTCGCGCTCCGCTTTCAAGCTTCCGCCATCTTTGGTTGGGTGGTTTCTCCGCTGCAGTACGACTGGCTGTTTGGGGCATCCTGATTGGTACAGTGGTCGGGATGTCATTCCGCACAGCGGGGGCCCCTTTTGGCTCCCACTCCCACGGTGGTGGGTGCTTTTTTACGGCTGTTCAGGGCGCACCATGGAGGACAGGAAATGGGCTATGTTTGACCATACTATTATGGCTGGTGTGAGGACCGCTGCTGGCGTGGGGAAAAAGGCATTTTCCGCCAGCACAGCAGTTGTGCCTCTACCCGCCATCCTAATGGGCCCCTTGGTGTTGGCATGTGTACCCTGGGGTGTCTTGAACTATAAAAAGGCTCAGCTGGATGCAGCTCAGTAACAGAGAAGATTACTAGGAGAAAATAAAAGTTTCAAATATTTAGAAAGTTAAGATGTCTACAAGTGGGATGAATCACAACAGGCAATGAGTTCATCTGTGATCCTCTGAATACGTTTTATAGACCCTAGGGATTTAGAGCAAGATGTGATTGGTTGTATTACGATAAAAAGCATAGCAAACAAAACAGTGCATGCCTTTACCACACACTGAGTCCCATTGGTAGCAGTGTTTTACTGCTAACGAAAGGCAAGCATTAAAATGACTCATAATCACTGATATAAATGCAGACATACCCAAATCACTTTGGCAAACTTAATTGTGCATTTTCCAGCTCAGAGCATTAAGAAGGCAACCGTCACCACCACAGAGACAGTGCAGGAGAAAGGAGTGGACATACCACCAGAGGATTACCCTCATTGACCTCAGGGAGGAGGAGGTCACATCCCATTATAGGCCCAGGAGGGAGTCCATTGTCCACCTCCTGCACCAGATTGTACCAAGGCTGCAGTCAACATCACAGTGCTGCACCAACATCACTCCGCAGGCTAAGCTACTGGCTATCCTGCACATGCTGGTGTCTGGAACTTTCCAACTCACAGCAGCCAGAGTGGCAGGAGTATCCCTGTCATCCTTCTCAAGGTTCTTTCCCTCCGTCCTGGATGCCGTCATAAGCCTACTTACCCAACACAGCGTAGCAACAACAGGAAAACAAACAAGGCTTTTCTGCCATTGAAGGATTTCCACGTGTGTTGGGGGTAATGGCCTGCACACATGTGCAACTTGTGCCTCCAGTAGCAACATCACACATCTACCGCAACAGGAAGCACACATACTCAATGAACATGCAGGCAATCGTAGACCATCTGGGCCTCTACATACCTGTCCTTGCAAAGTATCCTACCAGTGCTCATGTCTATTTCATTTTCTGACATTCCACCATCAGTGAGAGGTTCCAGAATGGGACCTATGGGAATGGCGTACTGGTTGGTAAGTAATTCGAAAACACATGACAGACCATATGCCAGTTAACTGTGTAGGAATACGTTGACATATCAGTCTTGGGTTGAATGAGACAGTGCATATGTAGTTGGTGTGAGCATACATACTTGCACCATACTTTATGGCATATGCACTAAACAATCAAACAAGTTACACATGTTGAGACCACCTACACCACTGTGGGCCACATGTACAAGTGAACTGTGCAGATGGAGTATTACTATTCGTGATGCTCTGGTGGAGCAGCTCCCCAAATCATATCAAAGTGGCAATGCAAAGTTTTTCTTTAAGACATTGCATTGCCTCTTAGGTCTACAGTAAAGCAAGCCACAGCAACGAGCAGCATTCATTCACCCTACAATATGGATGTGTACCATGGGCCTTGCGGTTGTCTGTCCCATGCAACACCAATAAAGATCTCACACATTTCCACACATCCTATATTCAGAGACCCTGGCACTGTGTGCAAATAGTGTACCTCCCAAGGAGAGGTGAAAAGAGGATACTAAGGGGCCGATTCCGATCCGGGTCGGAAAGCTCTCTGACCGAGCCGTATCCAGAGTGTTTTCCAACCGAACCCTGCAGTATGACCCAGCGAGCACGATGCAGCCGTATGCTGCTGGACTCGGTTCAGTCGGACTCCCATAGACACGTACATGGGCTCCCATTGACTGAATGGGTACGTCTTGCACAAGGGCCCCCCCCTACAGTGGGTACGCATTGGTGCTATCCGCACCGTTCCCTTGGGTCTCCCTCTGTGTCTGAGTCATAGGGCAGCGGGTGACAGGGGGTCCGGCGCGGACCCCCAAAGGCAACTTCCTGGACGTTTTGCAAGCCGGACACTCCGGCTCGCACTGGCTGTCTGACGCGTGCATCGTACTGGCTCAGTCGTAAATCGCATCCATTGCATGCCTCGGTTAGCTTACGGCCGAGACGGAGCGGTGTGGACCCGGAAACGATTCGGTCGGTGAATTTCACGTAGCTCACATCGTACTTGCTCACTCGTACAGCTGTACGAGTCGGGTGAAAAACACGCAACTTGTAGTATTTCCGGCCACATCGCGTTCGGTGCCCTTCCTGCCCGGATCGGAATCGGCCCCTAAATAGCATGTTTCTTTGTCATGTTCAATTATTGTGTGTCCTCCATTCCGCCGGACACATAGATGGAGAGAATTGCATAGATTGTATGGTTTTGATGCTGGATTGTGTCCCAAAAGCATGACGTCATGTGAGGACACTAAGTTGATAACAGTGTACCATGGTGGAAGAGGGGGTGTTGGCACTAGTCACTATCATGTGATGGTTCGTATGTTGACAAACCATGGATGTGCTGTATGTTAGGAAAAAGGAATATTCCACCCCTTCACTAGGGAGCAGGTCAGTACAGCCATATTACATCTATTGCTGCCCAGTGGCAACAACTGCTAAATGAAGTCCTGTGAGTGCATTCTATAGTGTCAAAAATCCTCACAAATGCAACACCTTGTAAAATGATGCATCCAAACACCCTGTTGAAGCAAGGCAATCCCTGTCTGTAGTCTATGTACACACATGCAAATCCCATGGTCATGAGGCATGAGATACATCTCAGACCTGTGATACTGAGAAATCTGGCCATATATGAATCTCACAAGATCGTGTCTACCATGCTACATTATATCACTCACCATATACACAGATCACATCCTATGTGCACACAGTTTGTTGCACACAAACCACAATATCATTCATCCAAGGCCCCAGACTGTACAGCAAGGTGCAGCCTCATGCACAAACTACATATCCCATGACATTAATGTGCCTCTCTTGGAGCAATGCTGCACTGGTTCTACCAGTGCAGCCTCAAAACCCTGGACACTTAATCATGTGGAAAATATGACCTACACTGTCCATAAGCAGTGTGACACTGTAGTGTAGTTAGTATACCAGTTGCACTGTACAGCATACAATTAACACATGTGTCTAACCCCTTGTGTACTGTCACCTTAGTGGACACTGTGTACTGCCATGTATATATTATCATGTCCCACATTGATATCCACTCACTATCCTTATCATGAAAGTACACATTGAACATCATTGACTCTAACTCTCAATGCAAATGTGTGACTGAAGTATGCCACTTCACCTGCTCCTATTACATGTCAAATTACACAGGCATCAGTTCAGGAATGGCAATAGTAGCCAATACTAGACACAATAGGTGAATGTGAGACATGTGTCTACTCAGTGGCAAATTGACTCTCCTTACTGGTGACAAATCATCACCTGCATGACATTGGCACTCACCAGTAGGACAAATAGTAAGTGTATTACATGGAAAGCACTTATATGTGTAGCACAGTGTCAGTCATTATCAATTCCTACTTGTGTGTATGCCACACAATGTCATAGCAAGTCTTTTAGAGTAAGCAAAGTGTATGAGTCAGTCAGGACACATAACATGCTAGGAACTGTCCAACCACAGCAGTAAAAGTTTTGGTGCTCCGCTGCGGCAAAACAGGGGAGCGCCAATTCTTGTAATTATACACAAAAGTGTCTCCATGCCATAGCGTGTCAGTCAGAGCAAGATGTCACTGGAGTTTAATATTTAGTCTTACCAGCTCTTGCTGCTGTGAAGGTTCAGAGTACTCTGGCACGCGGCTGCGGTCCGGAGGTGAGCAGAAGTCTGGATGCTATAGTAGAGGTGGCAGGCATCCTCCGCCTATGTTTTAAGCCTCCCTGAATCGGCTGCAGAGCTTTGGTCCTCCTGAATTGTTTGGTAGTTGAATCATTGCTCTTTCTCTGCAAGTAATGGCTTGCTTCTCCTTCATGGCTACATGCTGCTCCATGGTGACAGCCCTCTCACTTCACCACAGCTCGTCCTGGCATGCAGTTCATAACAGCACACACAGTGAAACTGCTCCTTCAGGTCACAGCATTGCACATGGTGATTACCCTCTTCTTGATGGAGCAATGTACTAGGGTCACAGCTCCCAATAATCACAGCAGCCCTCTCCTGGCATATGAAAGTCATGGGCAGCTCATAGGTTTTCTGCATTAACTTTGTGCAATTCAGCCACTAAATGGACATCTCTGTATTTATCTTATTTCACAACAAAGGTTAATATTTTGTCTTCAGTTCCTGGTGAATTAGGGTAGGAGTGTGGCTGGCAGGCAGAACCCAGATGAAAGTCAAGTGTCAAGTACATCCTATATGTGGCCTAGATTCTTATTATACATGGTGCAACATTAAAGCCTATTAAAGCAAACACAAGAAAAAGATTTGCCTTGAATCACACAATTTGGTCAAGTTGGAAAGCCGGAATTGATCTCAGTTTTCTGCTTTTACGCTGTTCATTTGAACCACTAGATGAACATCTCTTTATTTCTCCTGTTTTACATCAAAGGGTAATGCTCTGTCTTGAATTCTTGGCTCATGAGTTGAAGCATGGATGACAGGCAGAAGCCACATGCAAGTCAATTGTCATGCACACCCTGTAAATGGCCTAGATTATTTTTAAACATGGAACATTATAATTGAAAAAAATCACACAAAAGAGTTATATATGTACCACTCATAGCTAAGCCCCAGTTCAGCTTCAACTTATTGCTGTATATTTGTGAAAGTGCATCGACCGATCTATGTATGTTACACTTGTCGAATTTAACTGATCATTTCATGTTTGGTCAGTGCCACAGATTGATGCACACTCATTTGCCAATTTTTAGAAATTGTGTTTGTTTCTTCTCTCATTCATGCTGCAACTGTGCATTTTTCACTTCAAAGAAGGACTGCCTTGCATGATCCTACTTGTTCCTTCGTGACCCAAATATTTCAGTTTTGTGCAGGGCTATCTAAATCTGTCACACAACAATAAAAAATGAATTCCAAACATTTGAAATGATGTGCTTTATCTAGCATATCCAATCACTAATTGCAGACGAGCTGTTTTCCTTGAAAGGAAGTCTAGTTGATTTTTTTGTAGCACTGGAAATTCGAGAGATCTGGATATTTTCACATACAATTTTGTCAAGTTGTTACCCTGAAGGGTATGAGTGGTGATATAAATTGGGTTACAGGTTGATTGGGGTGTGAGCCCTGGTCAAGCAGCAACCATAATCTTTGCTAGTGCAATACATAAGCAAACCCCCAAATTGACCTGTGCTTACCCTATGGCAGCTTGGCACAGAACAGTCTGGCTTACCTTGGAGGCAATGTATAAAGTATTTGTGCAACACTTTAAACAGTAAAACAGTGAAAACACCAGACAAAAGGATCCCACACCATAAAGAAATAAAACAAGACCAAAACAACAAATATCCAATCAGTAGAACCGGAGGTATGAATTTTTAAAGAATAAACTGTAAAATAGCACTTAAAAGCAAAAAGCGCTAACCAGGGGTATCTTGTCGGGCTGGTCTGGGTCAAATGCAAAAGTTCAAGCTGATCATGATGGAGTGCAGGTCAGATACAGATACAGATTAGTCCCCTGAGGTTTACCTTCTCACGTTTTGTATCAAGAGTCCTGTTGGCGGGGAAAAAGTTCACCGGGACCAAGGAGAGCATAGCTGTTGGTTGTCGACATGGCATGAAGAGCAGGCTGAGTGTAATGGTCAGGCGGGCTAGAGGCTCACGGTAGCGATCCATGCCAGTGGACGATACTTGCTCTGTGAAGAAATGAACTTGCGATGGCTTGTGCTGATTTTCTGTGTGAGCGGCATGGTTCTGGAGCGAACAAGCCTGTTTGCATTCACAAGTGGAGAAATGCTTGACTTTAAGAACTTAAAAATCTTTTCCAAAGGTCAAGGACCTAAGAGGCACCTCTTGGGGGGCAGAAGCTTGTTGAAGCTGGGTCCAGGAGCTGAGGAGCTGTGCAGACCCTGTTATTTCTCTGAGGCTCAGATCAGGAAGCCAGCAGACCAGCCCTTTGAGTCACTCTGGAGCCGTATGTTCAAAATAGGTTCCAGGTCCAGTTTTTCTTCTCGAGTCATCAGGGCAGCAGACAGCAGGTCAGCAAAGCAAGGCAGAAGCTCCTTCAGCGAAGCAAGCCAGCAGAGTGGCAGTCCTTTCAGCAGCAAAGCAGTCCTTCCTAGCAGAGTATCCACAGGTCCAGAAGTGCGCTGAAGGAGTGGAATCTGAGGTCCAGCACTTAGTCTGAGGGATGCCCTTGAAGTGGAGGAGACTGCAAAGGCAAGTCTTTGAAGTGCAGAGATGCCATGCCCTTCCTGCTCTGGCTCCAGACTCACTACACAGGGGTATGCAGGTCTTTGTGTGGGGCCAGGACACAGCCTATTCAGTTGAAAGTGAGGCTGGGTCCAGCTCCTTCCTCCCATCCTGCCAGGATGGCCCATCAAGTCAGACCTAAGCTTCCATTGTGTGTGGCTGTCTAGTGTGAATATACAAATCCCAGCTGTCACCTACCCCAGCCATGTGATCAGAGATAGGCAGAAGGCACCAAATGACTAAATCAAAAAAATGCCAACTTTCTAAGAGTGTTATTTTCAGAAGTGCAATTTAAAATCCGACATCATCATAAGTTACGATTTTAAATTGTGATTCTAGAGACACCTAACTTGAAAGGGCCATCTCTTCCCATTTGAAAATCATGCATAAAATGTAATAAGGCGACTCCAAAGTTTTCCTATGAGAGAGATAGGCCTTAAAGTAGTGAAGAACAAATTTAGGAGTTTTTCACTACCAGGACATGTAATACTTGAAAGTATGGGTCCTGCTTTTGAAATACATTGTACCCTGCCCTCTGGGCTGTCCAGAACCTACCCTAAGGGTGACTTATATCTATTAAAAAGGAAGCTTTGGTCCAGGCAAGAGGTTAACTTGCGAGGGTGACATGGCAGTTTAAACTGCACACACAGGCTCTACAATGGCAGGCCTGAAACATGGTTAAAGAGGTTAAGCGGGTGGCACAATCAGTGCTGAAGACACTAGTAGCATTACATTTAGAGACCCTGGGCACAAGTAGTGCACTTCACTTTGGACTTATAAGTATAATAAATATGCCAATTGCTGATAAGCCAATGTTACCACGTTTTATGAAAAGAGCATAAGCACTTAAGCACTGGTTAGCAGTGGTAAAGTACCTAGAATTCTAAGGCCAGCTAAAACAACTTCATCAAAAACAAGAGGTCTGAAGGCAAAATGTTAGGGAAAACCCCATAAAGGATGCAGGGTCTAACAGGTGGTCTTGTTATTTGCCCTTCTCACACCTACCTACTGCAGCAATGCTGCAATGTTTGTGATGTACTGTATTATAACACAATAACATGCAGCTTTGTTGGTACGATGCTCTTAGGACTGGGGACTGATGAAATTCAGAGTAATGCTCTATATGAAATGAAAGTTCATGTGTCCTTAGTTAGGGTTAGCTCCTTTACGGTGAGATCACAGTGAATAGGTGAGCCAACAAGTCAGTGTTACAATAAACTAGAATGTCAACTAGGCTGTCTCCAGTGCACCATGATGGCAGTGTAACATGTCTAGAATATGCAAAGTTCTGATTAGTGAGCATAGCCTAGTGTAGTTTCTGGTTGCTGGCCATAGTTTGTGGTGTCTCGCTCTGTTCCTATATCTCCCCACTTGGGTAGTTTTTCTATGCAAACTAGCAATATTTCCATTTGAAGGCCAATATTTTCTTGAAAGTGCTAGTTGGGACTGGAATGATTGGAATTGCATGTGCCTTTTTCTTGTGAATTATATTTATCACCATTTCCATCTCGTCCTTGGATACTGGGTGGCTTACACTTATTTGATATGTAGCTGATATCTCTTACTTCAAAATTATGATCCAATCATTGTGAGGATATTCTGCTTGTTCTTAATTCAGTGTGAGCTGTCAGGCTGCACTAGTAAATGTGAGGGTGGTTTAGACATTGTTATGCCAACAATAAGAACACAAGAGATGTCTGATGTTAAATGTGGAGGTGATTTTCTGGAGGCAGTGTGTAAAATGTAAAAAATGAATGCACAGCCTCAGATTTTTTTCTTACAGACCTATTGCTGAAGGCCAAGATTACCATGACCATTTTCTTTCACTACTCTGCACTTGATTATTGTTGTAGGTTCTTTTTTCATCCCCTTTTCGGACTTCATCATTGTTTTCCTATCTTTCTTTCTTGACAAATGGGCAATGTGACAAATGGGGCCTAAACTCCTAAAATGTGTGCAGTTGCCTACCACAGACACATTAAGTGGCAGAGGGCTAAGTAAACATACTTCACATAGGAACGCGGCCTCACCTCTGGAGCAGCCGAGTCTGTGCAGGTAACAGCAGTGGGGCGGTGGGGTGGGGTAAGGGGGATTTCGAGGGATGATACCAAAGGAAAATTTGTAGTTATTTAATTTTCCCTCGGCATCGTCCCTCGAAATCCCCCCTCGCCTGGCACTACCACCCCGCCACTGTTACCTGGACCGCAGCTGCTCTGGAGGACGCAGGCAGCTAAAGCAATCACATCTACATGGAAATGTGCTGCGTATGCAATATTATTTCTGATGGAGTAGGCTGGCGGTGGAGTCAGTTTGTCTAATCCTGGGTAAAGGAAGCTGCACGTTAATGGAAAGCAAAATTATTTAATGTGTAGCATAAAATAGCGTGAGTCTTCTGCCTAATTCAGGAGTGTTTCCTCGTAATGCACTAAAATGTACTCACGCTACACACACACGCGCGCACACCCACACACGCGCACACACACTCTCTCTCCTCCCTCTCTGCCTCTCTCTCGCTCGCTCTCTCTCCAGCACCCATCTCACTTAAACCTTCTCTGGACTGCATAACAGGAATGTCTCTAAATGTATGAGGGAGTGAGGGCAATCTGCCGACCAATTGCTGGCTATTATATAGAAATATGTTTTTCCAATTGAATAGGCTTATTTCAGGGTTAGAAAGATGTCAGTGTTCTTTGAAACCACTCCAACATTATTACGCTGTCCAGTCTGATGGAGAGAAATTGGCACCCTCTTCCGTGTAATCTCCTGCTCGTGACTGTTCACCACAAATTAGACTTTTATTAGGACCGCAGAGCAATGTGCATCCGAGATGTGCCCTCCATGCTCCATCTTTTATTGAAAAAAAGTGTTGTCTCCCATGCTCCGTTCACAGACTCCTTGGGCCTCATTTATGAGAAATGACGCATCGCTGCGTGAAAGCAGCGATGCGTCACATCTCAGTGCGCACTCCTTGCGACATTCCTGGTACGTTATATTTAATGTATGGCGCATCATGTCGCAAGGAGTTATAGATACGTCAGTATTTCTGATGTATCTGTAAGCGCAAAAGTGACGCATTGCTGGAGTGTGTCACAAAAGTGACGCAACTCCAGCAATGCGTCCTTTCACATGGGGCAAGCCCCATGTGAAAGGGCCTGCGCCAGTCTTACGCCTGCTGTGAGGCAGGCGCAAGATTTTGACGCAACGGCATCCTAAAAGTGACGCAGTGAAATCTCATAGATTTCACTGCGTCACTTCTACGACCCTTCCTTACGTCAATACGCCCCCCCTTGCATACATTATACCAGGCGCAGGTATAATGTGGCGCAGGGGTTTACAAAGTGACGCATCTACCTAGATGCGTCACTTTGTAAATATGGCGCAACAAGTGCATTTTTTACGCCACTGGTGCGTCACAAAAAGTGGCGCACCGGCGGCGTAAACGTGATGCACAGCCTCATAAATGAGGCCCCTTACTTCTACACGAGCAGTTTTCATGCAGTTTATCCACCACATATATTAAAGCAGGGTTACAGTAAAGTTTGGCATTTAAAGTTCGGCTCTACCCAGCCCGGTCATGAACGTCAATTCACCAAAAGGCATGGGGTAGTGGAAGTGATATCACATGCCATTTGATCTTTACGTTCGTTCACACACACAGTCTAACACGTACACACACAATTACATATACACACGCTCTCACATAAACACCCTCACATGTAGGCATGCATACAACATCCATTTACAAGCATTTTCTTCCTACCTCAGCTATATGGCAGGTTCATATTCCAGCTAATTGTACTCCCATGTTTTATTACACTAATACTGAGTGATATATTATTATATATCATTCACTATTAGTATAAAAACATCAACAAAAAACAAGGGACCATATTTACAAGGAAGTACCACAACGCAGTGCCGCAAGCCATTTGGCTGTGCCATGCTGCGTTACTTCTGAAGCAAAGGGATATGTATGACGTATCCCTGAGCTCTCCCCTGCACTGGCACACAATTGGATGGCTCCAACACAGGCACCCTTGCACCATGGTGCAAATGTGCCTGCGTTGCTGGGATGTTTGTTTTTGAGTAGGAAGGTACAACTTCTTGCACAAAAACAATCACAAGAGGTGTTTTCTTCTTTCTATGTGTGCTGCAGTATGCAGCATGCACAGAAAGAGAAAAAAAACGAGGACAAATAAAAGTATTTCTCCTCGTTGCGCTTCCTTACGCCTTCTCTGGGAGGCATAGGAGGATTCTGACGCATTCCCAGGTTTGCGAAACGTAAATCTGGAAATGCGGCAGAATCCATGGGTGTTGCGTTGTACCACCTCCAGCAACACCCTTGGCAAGCACCTTTCACGCAAAGTGCTGCGTGAAAAGGGGTCGTATTTACAAGGACACGAAAAGCCATGCAGGGTGTCTTTATTTGTCCTTATAAATATAGAGCACCACACTGCGCCACCAGTGCATCACAAAAATTGGTGCACTGGCGGTGCAAGGGGCTTGTAAATATGCCCCAATGAGATTAGAGCCCCAACCAATGTCCATAAGGATTAACTGCTTCTGTGTTCTTGCAGAGGCGGGCCACCGTAGGGGGCTCATGAGCCATCGCTATAACCCGGCGGCGAGCCCCCAGTGCAGCTATGCGGGGGCAGGGGACGGCACAGGAGATGCCAATTTGGCACGAAAACGGGGTTGGCTCGCAAAGCAGGGAAACCCCGAAAGGTGTCCGGCTCCGCCCCCCCCCCTCGCATCGCGGCCAATGGGAGGGTCGGGCAACGTTCAAACCCCCAATAGGGGGAGAGTCTCGAAGCACGAGAACAGCCTGGGGGGGGCATATAAGCGCAGCTCCCCCAGGTATGCTCTCATCTACAGGAGCGGGGGAGCAGCACGGCGCACAGAGAATCTTGTTTGTGGCAGTGGACGACGACGCGACGCCGAGCAGCCCCACGTGGAAGACCAGCGGAGAAGAGAGAGCGCAACCGGAGCCCACCCGGTGCACCCAGCCGGTCAGAGCGACCAAGCCCCCCTCGAGAGAGCGACCAGAGCCCACCCGGTGCCCTGCAGCTCCAGCGCGAAGCGCTCGGCGGGAGCCTAGTCGGCGGCACACTAGGACCAGGGAGAACGCAACCGGAGCCCACCCGGTGCCTCCTAGCGGACGGGGAACAGCGGGGAGAACGTACGGTGTGAGCCGACTCCGCGGCGCAACTGAATATCCCCCGAGAAGGCAACCAGAGCCCACCCGGTGCCTCACCAGCGGCCGGAAGCGTCCAGGCAGCAGGAAACGCGACCAGAGCCTACCCAGTGCATCCCGACCAGCCATCCCACCCGGGGGGGGGGGGCGGGTGCTCAGCGGAGATATTACCCCCGAAGCAACCGGAGCCCACCCGGTGGGGGCGGGAAGAGGCAGCACACAACCGACACGACCGGAGCTCGCCCGTTATGTGCAGGGACTGACGGAAGCCCAGGGAATTGAGCCCGAGCAGGATAAGCACCCCCCTTTTCCACGCACCTTACCTCGAGCCAAGGCGCTGGGGGAGACCGGGACGAAAGCGCAGAGCCTGCCCGTCAGCACCATCGAGTGGGAGAGGAGTGCCCCTCGGTATCCTGGGAGCATGAGTGCAGCACCAGAGGGCGCCCTCTAGTGGAGGAAGAGGGCGATAGGAAACGAAACAAAACCAACAAGCATTGGCAGAGCAGGGATTGTGGCTGTTGTTTGGGTCTTTACTTTGGTGCACAAACACAGCGGCTGCATCCCCACCACCACGTGCCACAGAGGACAAGTTTGGTGCAAGGACATTGGTGGCAGCAACCCGCACAGCCACACAGAGAGCCCTCTGCAACATCAGCGGCGCCCCACACAGTAAGGATGGCCAGGAGAGGGGGCACGCAAAAGGGCCAGGACGACCTGAGCGACCTGCTGAGGAGAATACGCGCAGCCTCAGAAGTGCATGGCGACGGATGGTTACAGGAGCACATTGATCGCGACCCGGAGGAAGGGACGAGTGAGACGCGGCGCAACGCAAGCACGCCACCAGCGGCCAAGAGGAGTAGGAGGGCGCCAGCAAAGCTCGCGGATGCAGCAAAGACCACGAAAGCACCAAAACAGCGGACCAAGCCACTGCAGCCAGCACGGCGGCGG
Organism: Lissotriton vulgaris; assembly: GCF_964263255.1. Classification (NCBI taxonomy): domain Eukaryota; kingdom Metazoa; phylum Chordata; class Amphibia; order Caudata; family Salamandridae; genus Lissotriton; species Lissotriton vulgaris. The sequence continues at coordinate 1,513,973,473 of NC_141687.1, read as the reverse complement.
CGGGACCGGACAAAGGGACCAATGACACACCAACCAGCGGTGAGCATATTAGTGCAATTATTCAAAAATGTTGCAGGACCATGGCGCCGCTGTTATTGAAATGGTTAAGGGTGCAGAACGCAGGGTCGGCGGGGGCGCAGACGAGCACAGAACAGGGGCCATTGCGACCAGAGGGAGCTGCAACTGCGCAGGGAGGGGAGGTCACAGGGGCACCTTGGTATTTACTCAACCCAGGCGCGGTGCGATAGCACCGGATGGGGGAACACACCGCAGCCGCTCTAGAAAGGGAGGGGGGTCACCCACGGCAGCGTGGGGGAATGCCCAGCTCCAGGGTGGCCCTCCCACTGCATGGGACATAGCCGGGGCCTACGCGAGACCTTCGCCGGGCCCCGCATCCATGACCACCAGAGCCATGGGCCTGGCTAGCCTCATCCTCTTGGCAGTAAAAGAGAGAATATGGCGGAAGGAGTTCATAGATATCTTCTCGCTACTAGAGATACAGTTAGAGGGGCTAGACTTGACAACATGCGACAAGATGGAGGAAGATAGGAGAGAAAGGAGAAGGGAGGACATTCGACAATTGGTTAGACGCGTTCAGGATAATGGTATGCATCATAGTAGAGAAGTTCCCGCGCTGCGCAGCCGACCTATGGCTTTACGAGGCGAGCATACACAATGCACAAAGGCAGTTCCAGGGTGAGGCATGGCTGGAATACGACAAGGATTTCAAGCTAAAAATGCAAACACACCCGGAAATGGAATGGAATGAGGAAGACGTTTCCGGTTTCATCCACAAAATGATGGTAGCAAAGGAAGCTAGGTCATGGGGGGGAGGGGCGAACACCCCTTTCGGGCATCCTTTCAAAGAGGGAAAGGACGGCCGTTTCAAAAGCACAAACACTTCAGCACAGGGAAAGGAACACACACAAGTGGGCCGCCCGCAATATGCTGGAAATTTGAGGCCAAAGAATGTACATATGGGGCAGCATGTAAATTCCAACACACATGTTCAGCATGTGGGGGAAGGCACCCGGCGGCGAACTGTAGGCGCAGAGATGACCCAAAGCGAGTCAAAAGGGAGAAAAAGAAGCAATGAGGCAGGCAGGGAGTCCAGCGAGGGTGGAGCGCGACAAGGTAACCCCCGCTTGCATGGTCCCCCATCAACACACAACGATTATGCGCGCTATCCAACAGATACCATAATAAGTCAGACGCGGAAATATTGGTACACGGATTTGAGAGAGGTTTTCCCATACCATTCAGAGGCCCCCTCAACCCCAGCTGCGAGAGTAATTTGAAGTCAGCAATGCAACACCCTGGGGTGGTAGCAAAAAAGATAGAGAAGGAGAGGCAGCTGGGCAGGATTGAGGGCCCCCTCCCAGCCACAGCTGGCGAGGAGCTGGTCATTTCGCCACTGGGGGTGGTACCAAAAAAGGAGTTAGGGCAATTTAGACTGATCCACCACTTGTCATTCCCAGATGGGTTGTCAGTTAATGACTGGATTGAGTCGTAGGTGTGCTCGGTGAGCTACTCCACGATTGACAATGCAATAGACTTGATAAGGGCCACAGGCAGCTGCATGCTCATGGCAAAGGCAGACATCGAATCAGCATTTCGCCTTCTCCCAGTCCACCCCGACAGCTTCCACCTGTTAGGTTTCCAGTGGGAGGGACAATACTACCATGACAAGGCAATGCCAATGGGCTGTTCAGTGTCATGTGCCTACTTCGAGCTATTCAGCACATTTATCGAATGGGCACTACATGACCGCCACCCGGCAGGCGGGAATCTGCATTACCTAGATGATTTCTTGTTTACCGGCCCAGCGGATTCCCCTGAGTGCCAAGACACCTTGGGGGCAATCATCAAGCTAGAAGGAGAGTTAGGGATCCCCTTGTCCAAAGACAAGACAGAGGGGCCAACGACCAGTCTCAGGAACGTCCAGACTCCCCCCGAGAAGGTAGAGGACTTCAGGCGAGAGATAAAAAGCCTGTGTGGGTGGGAAAAAGCCACACTAAGGGAGATACACCCGCTCATTGGGAAGTTGAATTTCGCCACCAGGGTCATCACAGCAGGCAGAGTGTTCGCTAGGCGATTGACACAACTCACGCGAGGCCTCACACACAAGCACCACCACGTCTGACTGGGGGCGGAAGTAAAGAGAGACCTGGTGGTGTGGGATTCCTTTCTAGCAGACTTTAACAGGGTCCTGATCTGGAGGGAAGGTTGGCTCACCTGCAAAGAGGTCGAGCTGTTCACTGATGCGTCAGGAACCATAGGGTTTGGCGCAATCTTGAGGGACAAGTGGTGCGTGGGGCAGTCGCCCGACAGATGGCACAGGCAAGGCGTAACAGGCAATATAACGTTCTTGGAGCTTTTTCCCATTGTAGTAGCTCTGGTAATTTGGGAGGCGGAGCTCCAGAACATGAAATTGACCCTATGGTCTGACAACAAAGGCGTAGTGCAGGCAATTAACAGGGGATCGGCCAGGTGCCCGGACACAAAAGAGACTAATGCGACGTCTGGTTACCTTGCAGTTGGAAGGCAACATAGACCTGCGGGCAAGGCACGTGCCAGCGGTGGAGAACGAGATAGCGGACGCCCTATCCAGAAACAAGATGAGCAGATTCAGGGCATTGGCGCCCAGGGCAGACGCAGACATGACCCCCTTCCCGCCTCACCTGTGGAAACTGCCAGGGTAGACCTTCCAGAACTGATCACCCACGCACTAACCCTCAGCGCTGCGAAAAGGTATAACAAATACGTAGCGACAGTGATGAGAGTAGGGGGCATACACTCACTGGCCAACCCGGAAGACACACGCAGGGCGGCGGAGCAATTTATCGGCTGGACATACAAGGACAAGAGGTCTAGGTCATGGGCGCAAGCCCACCTAGCAGCCGTAGCGCACCACGAAAAGTTGGAAACAGGACACAACCCAATTGCATCCCACTACATAAAGACGGCAATGAAAGGCTGGAGGAGGAAGGAAGGAAAGAAAGCGGATACAAGGCGCCCAATAGATTTTGAAAGATTAGGAGCACTGCTAAAGGCACTGGAGAGCGTAGCATCAGGCGTATATGAGCGGCTGCTCTTCAAGGCAGCATTCACCACGGCATTCTTTGGGACATTCCGCATCAGCGAACTAGTGGCCCCCGCCAGGGAGGGCCTGGCTGAGCGCTGCTTACAGGCCAGTGAAGTAACGCCAAGGGTCGGGGGAGTGGAGTTGATGCTGCGGCAGTCAAAGACAGATCAGGCTGGAAATGGGTCCACAGTCAGATTACAGTGCATTCAGGACCAGAAACTCTGCGCGGTATGCTGCCTGTTTGCCTTCATGGCAGTACGCCCAGCAGGATGGGGTCCCCTACTCAAACACAGGGATGGGTCCCATCTGAGCAAATTCCAGTTCACAGCGGTAATGCGCCTCGCCCTCACCAGGGCGGGCCTGCCACCAGGGGGCTTTGGGTCCCATTCATTCCGGATAGGGGCGGCCACAACCGCGGCACAACACGGGATGTCCGAGACAGGAATACAGGCAGTGGGGAGGTGGCGCTCGCGCACCTACAAGACATATGTGAGGCCCCAGCTACTGTGACCAGAAGGCACGCGGGGTAAGCAGGAGAGTGACCGGTCGCTTTACATTTGCTTCGACAGGGAGCAGACCCCACCTGGTTTGGGTTGTGGGCCAATCATTCATCAGATGGATGGGCTCATGGTGGAAAAGCAGGGGACGCGTGCTTGGGTCAGACCACGGCACACGTGCATTCTCTGGTTCGGCCGGTCGGGCATGCGATGGGAGCAACTGTCGGCAGCCCTCAGAAGCCTGCGGGAGGAGGCAGAGCACCACCTGGACGTCCTGCTAATACACCGCGGGGGGAACGACTTGGCCAGTTTAGGGCGGAGGGCCCTACTCTTCGGGACACAGAACGACTTGGTAGAAACAGCCAGGGCGTTCGGGCGCTCGACAATTATCTGGTCCGAGCTGATCAGCAGGTAGGAATGGCGAGGGGCAGAATCATACAAAGGGGTGGAGAACTGAAGGAAAAAGTTGAACCTCACAGTGAGCAAATTCTGCAGGGCAAACGACCTGGGAGCGATCAGGCATGGGTTGATACACACGGGCCGCCCGGAGTACTACGCCAACGATGGGGTGCACCTCTCCGAGCAGGGTATGGAGATCTTCTGGAGCAACCTGTGGGGTGCCATGGTGTTGGCAGGCTGTCAGTAAATAAGGGGGCGTAAGGGGGAGCCGCAGGAAGACTGCAGCCTCCCTGACGTTGTGGCGAAGGGCTACGCTGAGAACGGTTGGTACGGAGGCACATCGGAGGGCGGTGCGCCAGAATAGGTCCACTCACCTTCAGATGCCGCACGGCTGGGTGAGATGGCTACGAAGGGAAGGGGTAGCAAGCAGAGACGGCGCTCGCAGCCTAGCCCCCGCCGGATGGCAGGGCACAACAAAGTCGGAAAAGGTAGCGAGGCGGCCTAACTCTGAGACAACGGATATCCACTTCCCGCGCAGAGGAAGCGCAAGAAAATCCAACCTATTAAAAGAACCGCCCCAGAAGGGCCAAGAGACAATAGCAAGGAAATGTATGATGACATAACATGCAAATGCAAGATATACCTGTTTCCTTGTAAGCCTAATAAACTGCGGCCAACAAATGACCACCACAAAGACAAGAAGTGTAGTGGCTTTCTTGGCGGGAGGGGAAGTACAAAAGGAGAAGGTATTGGGAATCAACTGTTGGAGTGGGGCAGAGTGCGGGGGTTATTGGCACTGATTTTTCCACTTTTGAAGCCAGGGGTCACACTGGACAATCCAGGGGTCGATCCCTGGCAATGCCTAAATATCCTTCCATGCCCAGCCCTAATTTTATGGCTTCCCTTTGCAAATGGCTCATTTAAAAACAGTGCAGTTAGGATGCTCCTCACATCCTACTTACGCTTTAGATGTAACTTTACGCTGAACTATGGTATTGTAGTAGCATTTTTATTACATTTTCTACCCGTGATGAGTTTCTGAAGTACATTAAAGGATGGGTAGCACACTACTCAGTGAGCACGCTATGTATGGACGAGTGTGAATATATCACATAGCCTCCAAAAGTGGTATTTTTTACCCTCCGTCATTGGTGGTATGTAGTTTTTTTATACCCTCGACAGAGGTGCGTGGCCCCACTGCTTTCTTGCAGTGCCAGAAAGCCAAAACATAAAATGGCAATAACTAAAAGTTATTACGATTTTAGGTTTACTTTGAGCATTGCGGGCGGACGGGTGGGCAGGGCTATTCTGCTCTTTGAGCAGGGCAGGGGAGGAGTGGTTTGCCCATTCCTGGGTGTGCAAAGACTGTTTGGTCGGCCCTCTTGGGCTGCCCAAACCAGCTGTGCGCTCTCTGCCCTCCTCCATGCAAGCTGCATAGCAGCCTGCATGGGGAACATGGCCACCCAATTAGCCCCTGGCTAGGAGGTGTCCTGACCAATCACAACGCTGCTTGCAGTGTTGTGATTCGCTTAGGAGAGGGAGCCTGACTGCCTGCTTCCTGTTCCTGTCGGAGCCAGGAGAGCAGGAGCAGGAGCCAAGTAGACGCAGAACCCGGGGGAAAGGGAAGCTTTATTTATTTATTTGTTTAAATTTCCCCACAACCCCCACCCTGCAACACCCCCACGACCCCCTGCGCCTGCCTCCCCACCCAAGGGCATGTGTGGGTGTAAAATGGAACTTTGAAAAATGCACTTTAGTGCATTTTTCAAAGTTTTCGCAAATTACCATGAAGGTCGACTTCATGGTAATTTGCTCCCCTAATTTGCGAATTCGCAAATTTTTAAAGTTTGATGCATTGCATTTAAGGAATCTCAACTTGAGATTCCTTAAATGCAATCGCAATTTAAGAAATCGCAATTTTGTGATTTCTTAAATTGCGAAAATATAAAAAATGTTAATGCATCCCAAAAATGGGAATTGCATTCGCAAACGGACGAATTTTGCGATTCGCACCGTTTGCGTATGGGCCGGGATACCCGCCACCCCTTCCACCACCAATCCCAATGGGAGGAAACAGACACAGTTTGAACTTTTGGAAGGCAGGGGGGCCTCACGACCCCCCCGGCCGTATTTATTAAAATATGAAACAAAATTTAAAACTTTAAATTAAAACGTTTCATGTATCATGTACAAATTCAACTTCCATTACATTTTATGAAGAAAGGTATTCAGGCTAACCTTAACAAATCTCTAATACAAAGATTTCCTAATCTCATATCATGACATAATGCATTGCATACGAATTTGTACATCCTAACGTTAGGGGCCAACGGCAAGGTCTTAACCTGTGTCAGGTCCCTATCACCAAATTCCCGCCCTAACGTGTGAGTGGCGCATGCGCAGAGGACTTTACCCTCGTAGCCAACTGTAACTTCCCTTGTCATGGGGGCCCCCTTTCACTCGACGCCATCTTAAGGTCGTCCGAGTTCCCGTGCGGGGTATCCGTAAGAAGGACAGCGTGGACTCCCCCCCTTTCCCCGCACTCTCTTCCGCCGGAGCGGATATCCGGCCCCCGGGAAATTCTGGGGAGGGGCATATAGCCGTCTCCCCCTGGGAGGGGCCTATGGCCGTCTCCCCCTGGGCGACCCATCCGTAATGGGTGCCGCCCCCCCATGGGAGGGGCCAATGGACGCCTCCCCCCGGGCCGCTCCCTTCCATAATGGGTGGCGCCCCCCCTAGGGACCTTGAAATCACTGCTCACCGATCATGACCTTACCGCCCGACCGAAGACTAAATAAATACGACAGTTATTTACCTACTAGGGAGAAAAATCTATGCTTACTCTTAAAGTACAGCTCGATATATCCAATGACTTTAACATTGCTACAAAGGAAAAAAGGTCCAATAGCACAGAACGTTCTTTATTGCATACATTCCTTAACATTTCTACAAAGGAAAAAGGGCCTGTAAGCAAATATTCAGTTACATGCATACTCTTGGCATTGACTTAAGATTAAGGCAAGGATTCCCACAAGACGTTTTTTATTACAATCAAATTGCAACTTGGAACTTTGTTTACTCCCAAATTTCTGCAACAGGGGCTGGTGGGTGGGTTAAAAAAACTGCAGCTTGTTCCCTTGAGGGCTCACGAGCAACGAGTGGTGCAGCCTTCAGAGCGCAGGAACAAGAGGACGCTTCCCTGAATTCCCGCGCCTTTTATCCAGCAGCGGGAAGGCGGGGCCACGATCCCATCCCACCCAGAGGTGCCCGGACTTCCGGGCGGGTGTTTAGGACAACCCTTTTAGGCGGCGGGGGCGTGCTCCAACCACGCCGCTATGGGCATACCGGCCGGGACACGCCCCCCACCCGCAACGGTTTCCCAGGGGATCGGGGCACCCAGCCATACGTTCGGGGTGACCGAGTGGTCTCCCCTTTCCATATGGGCCGGGATGCCCGCCACCCCTTCCACCACCAATCCCAATGGGAGGAAACAGACACAGTTTGAACTTTTGGAAGGCAGGGGGGCCTCACGACCCCCCCGACCGTATTTATTAAAATATGAAACAAAATGTAAAACTTTAAATTAAAACGTTTCATGTTTCATGTACAAATTCAACTTCCATTACATTTAATGAAGACAGGTATTCAGGCTAACCTTAACAAATCTCTAATACAAAGATTTGCTAACCGAGTCTAACATCATGACATAATGCATTGCATACGAATTTGTACATCCTAACGTTAGGGCCCAACGGCAAGGTCTTAACCGGTGTCAGGTCCCTATCACCAAATTCCTGCCCTCACGTGTGAGTGACGCATGCGCAGAGGACTTTACCCTCGTAGCCAACTGTAACTTCCCTTGTCGTGGGGGCCCCCTTTCACTCGACGCCATCTTAAGGTCGTCCGAGTTCCCGTGCGGGGTATCCGTAAGAAGGACAGCGTGGACTCCCCCCCTTTCCCCGCACTTTCTTCCGCCGGAGCGGATATCCGGCCCCCGGGAAATTCTGGGGAGGAGCATATAGCCGTCTCCCCCTGGGAGGGGCCTATGGCCGTCTCCCCCTGGGCGACCCATCCGTAATGGGTGCCGCCCCCCATGGGAGGGGCCAATGGCCGCCTCCCCCTGGCGCTCCCATCCATACTGGGTGGCGCCCCCCTAGGGACCTTGAAATCACTGCTCACCGATCATGACCTTACCGCCACAGGCCAGATAGTTGACCGACTATCTGGCCCCCCCACACCTCCTATAGTTCATGTCTCTTCAATCCCACTAGCCAAGCTATCATGTCTCCTATCAATAAGTCATTCCCCACCCTGGACAGGTGTACCCCATCATCTGAATAACAGTGATCGCCCCATATGCACCAATGAGATATGCTTTGAAGATGAGCAGATGAAACAATTTCTCCATTTTATTGTTGACCCTCTTTACCGAATGGTTCAACGCTGTTGTGGACAAACCACCCCGCCATACCCTCCTCGGAATCATGTGAGACCAAGCTATTGTACATCCCGGGAGTGTCTTCGCTAACCAACTAACTGCAGAAAGTATGTGCTCAATTAAAGCTCGTCTGCCCAACCTCACCAAGTCATTGCCCCCAATGTGCACTATGATTACAGATGGCGGTGACCTGTGCCGCCCTAATAATTCTTCCACAAAACTTTGCAGTCGGTCAATACACAGGCCGCCCTTCCCATGGAAGGACACCCTGAAACCATATTCCTCAGATGTGTGGATCGCATCACCTGTCTTCAATATGTCCCCGGCACGCCTCACGTATGAGTGGCCCACGACCCAGGCCACTCGTCTTCCATTCCTTGTTCCTGAAGTGGTGGTTGGCTGACACTGGGCCGGTCCCAATTTCCGCCCTGCGTCACAGGCTCGTGAAACTGTAATCCAAACAGAAGACAACACGCGTGAGTGCACTTCTTCAGTAACTTACAACATGTGCAGCGGCACGTATCGTTTGAAACAATTCGAAGACCAGCGGCCTAACTGTTTAACATTGTCTGCCTGCAGACCTCGAGCCATTGCTTCTGTAGCGGCCCCTATCCTGAATGAATGGGTCCCAAAATCAATCGGGTTCAAACCCGCCGCTGCAATCGTGATTGCCAGCACCCTCTGAAACTGGAACTTTGTTAACGGGGTGCCGTCCGCATGACACAGCAAGGCCCCCCCACGTTGTCAACCTCTGTTTTAGGTAGGCCTCAACATGCCTCACTGGACAACAGGGATTACCTGGAGCGCGCTGCAACACAATGCTATTTCCCTGGGCCTCCTGATCCGTCTTTGACCTGGCTATCGTGATCAGCAGAGAATCCCCCCTTACTTGCGTGTGATCCCTGCGCAGACCCCCCTCCGTATCTCTTTTGTTGGCAGCCACCAGTTCGCTCACCCGCAGGGCCCCATAGAAAGCCAACGCGAACGCTGCCCGGAATAGTACAACCTCGCTAGGTGAGGAGCATGTCTCCTCTAGTTTAGCCCGTAAGGAGGTCAACCTGTCAAATCCTATGGGGTGCCTGGTATCCTTTTTGTGCCCCTCTAAGCGCTGCCAGCCGCGCAGCACCTTCCTGACTACAAAGGAGTCCGTCGGGTCCCTGATCCCATGGAGCTGAGCCATAAATGATATGGCGGCCTTATACCGACTGGCGGTTGCCGCCGACCGGCCCTCCTCATGAAGTGCCACACAACATTTGGTAAAGGACCCCTCCTGACCCCATCTATGCTCCCATGCCGGGCCCAAAAAGGCGCAGTACGAGCGGAACGCCCCTTCATAAGCTTTCCTTGTCCTGGGCGCTAAACTGGCTGCCACGAGGTTTTGTAGTCCGGGGCGCCGATTTGCCATAATGCTTCGGGAAATGGCGCTGCCACTAGCTCCGCTGAGGGTAAACAATCCCTGAAAGCCTGCATTTTGAAACGAGAGAGCGCATCGGCTGCATTATTCAGTACTCCCGGCACATGTTTTGCCCTGAATTGCACGTTTAATCTCAAGCATTTCAACACAATTTCTTTCAACAATCGCAATATCCATTTGCAGCGCGCTGCCTGCTGATTAATGCACTCAACCACAGTCATGTTATCGGACCAAAATACCACCGAGCGGTCCCTGAACTCCTCTGGCCATGCCGACGGCGCTACCCAGATGGGAAATAGCTCTAGAAAGCCAATGTTGCTCGTCAAACCACTTGTTTCCCACCATGCTGGCCATCTTTGGGCCGACCAACGGTTACCAAGGATCGCGCCAAACCCCACGCTGCCCGCAGAGTCGGTTCATAAGCCTAGTTCAGCCGACGAGGCCGGGGCTTTGCTCCAGACTACTCGGCCGTTGAAATCTGCCAGGAATGCCAGCCAAATGAGCATGTCCTGGCGAACCTCTGCCAACAGTCTCGTGCGATGGTGCCCTTCCTTGAGGCCAACCATGGCCTGGGCAATGGACCGTGAGAAAGGGTGAGCCATCGGCATAACCCTCAAAGCAAAGTTAAGCTGATCTACTGTTTGCTGTAATTGGTGCAGTGTCACTTTCTCGTTCCGAAGACACTGCAACAAGGAGGCCCTGAATTTGGCGATCTTCTCCGCCGGCAAGCGGAAGCAACCCTCCACGGAGTCTAGTTCGATACCCAGAAACTCCAGGGAGGTAGTCGGCCCCACCGTCTTACCTGGCGCCAACGGTACCCCGAAACCCCGCATGAGCACGCAGAAATCCTGCAATGCCCGTGCACAGTCCCGAGAGCCCGCTGGGCCGAGAAATGAGCTAAACATTTCAAAATAGGCACACGAAATTGAACAACCCATCGGCATACACATATCCATGTAGTATTTCCCCTGAAATGTAAAACCCAGCAGGTGCTGATCCCGGGGATGCACCGGAAGTAACCTAAATGCAGATTCAATATCCGATTTTGCTAACAATGCACCAGGGCCTAAGCAATTCAACATTACCACTGCGTCATCGAAAGGTGCATACCTTACACTGCAAATGTCTGGATCGATCGCCTCATTAACGGAAGCCCCTCTTGGTGCCGACAAATTATGGATGAGCCTGTATTCCCCCGGCTCCTTTTTCGGCACTACCCCTAATGGGGAACACACAAAGTCAGCCGTTGGTGGGTCACTAAAAGGTCCTGCAACCCGCCCCAAGCCAACCTCTTTGGCGATCTTTGTGGCGGCCACCGCCGGGTTGTGCTGAACGGAAAGTTGGTTCTTACATGAGGGGGTCCCCTGAAAATCACCCACCGGGATCCTGAAGCCATACGAGAAGCCATCTCGCAGGATCCCAGCGGACACATGATCAGGGTATTTGTTCAGCCAAGGGGTCAAAGCCAGAATATCCATGGGCGATTGTTTGGACTTCCCCGGACTGTATCAATCCTGCTTGGTACTCTCTTTTCCTCCGGTACCATTGGCTCTGGATCGGCAGCTAGTTTCGGGGTGGGAGGTGTTACCACAACTAGAGCACGCATGCCTGAACCTACACGTTCCTTGTGGCCTGTTACACATTCCCTTATTGAAACCCCAACATACTCCTCGCTTATTTCCGTTCCCGCCCGATCTAGGCTGAGACTCCCCCCGTTGGTTGGTCGAAAGGGCTGAGAATGTTTGTGTTGATAGGCCCTGGAGCCGTTTGTGCTCGACCCTGATCCACCCGCCGATCCCGTCAAGAACTGCGCATGCCAAGATACAGTATCCAAACAATCCCAAGTCAGTGTTTCATTAAACTCTTTCGCTTTTCTAAAAGCCGTGTCATACCCTTTCCATTCTTCTCCTCCATACTTCTCATGGAAGCCCGTGATCCTGCTCTGGTAGCAAGCCAGGTCACTCAACAGTTCTGGTGTTCGCTCAGCGATTATTGCTACAAAAATAGAAAAAGCCCTGATCCAGTTCATCATAGACTCCTCCACCCTGAATTCTGCCATTTTTGCCCACCATACACTGGGGTGCCATAAATCCTTCTGAGTCTTGGCATATTCTAACTCTCAATTATCAGTCAACAATGAAAACATGTTTATGTATTTATTAGGATGGATGATTAAACAAAAAGGTGGACAGGGTCTGAAGAGGGAATTGAGATTAAAGACCTGATAACACCCTACCCCTATAAGACTAATGAAAAACACAAAAGGGGGTGCTAAGGTCATAAGTGGCCTCTACTGTCTAACATGTACTTTAAACAAGAAAGTGTAGACTGTGAAAATTAGTGAGGAGATCAAACGTGACCCCATCAGCCCACCCATTGGCGGAACTTCATCCTTTGGGTTTAAGAGGCTCCAACCTGGTGTCTACTAGGTGTCTCACCTTAATGAAAATGTGAGTACAACCACTAGTATTTAGCACACCAATGATGGAAAGTAATGTCTGGAGGGCTGTGGGAAGTGAAAAGAAGTTGCAGTGTTGAAAGCAAATGTGCTATAGAAAGAGTGGTGAAATAAAATTGACTAGCATGGTGCCTAATAAACCTTTATTCAGACGGTCACCATGGTGCCAAGATTAAAAGCAGAGTGTAAATGGATGTAAACATATATTACCATTTGTAGATGGAAAAATCGGTCGATATGTTTCAGCCTCGGGAGGCTTTCTTCAGGACCTAGTTAGACACTACTGCAACTGTGGTAGTAAGATTCAAAGTACATACCATGCCCAAGGAATTAACCTGCTGTGAGTAGGAGAAGAAGTCACGGTATTCTTGAAACCAACTGCTCTTAAAACATAAAACAGTGTATACACAAGAATACAAGTACATGTGTTATAAATATTAACATTAAATCAAGTGTAGAGTATGAGACACAGAGAGCCACAGAGATAGTACTCTATTGCTGTAACCTGATAACTTAATTAATCACTCACTCACCCGCAATTGAGCTGGGAGATGGCCTCACCTCGCCTGGCGCTCGCTCAGGACAATGAGGCCCCGCTCTAGTAAGAAAGTAGAAAGAGGAAGAAAAACCAACAGAATAACTTATTATGCTGGGAGCCTCTCTGTTTCTTATACCGCTCAGTGTTTTAAAAGGTAAATGTCACAGGACAATAGTATTCGCTGGACTCAAAAGACGACGCTGACACAATAAAGCAGTTCAAAAAAACTCTTTATATATTGTAGTTACTAATATCAGTATGATGGACTTAAATTGGACTATATATAGAATCTTGTCAAGTCCACTGAAAAAAGGGGGTCAGTAAGCTAAAGAATTATAGGCTTTGATATTGTACAGCTTAGAGACAGAGTAAGCAAATATATAAAAGGTATGTCAAAAAGGCAAGCATACCAAAAATGAGGGCTATGAACCAGGAGCTAGAAATCTTTCACCTGTCCGTCGGTACCTCGGATCCCTTCTGAGTCGAGGGGAAGGTAACACGACGGACAGGGAGGACTGATTAAATATCATGGTGGAGGACCAGGAAGGAAACAACGAATTCCGTGTCTCCACCTAGTAAATATAGCCCTACAACGCCCCTCTCGGGGTTATAGTGTGCAGACCGGACGCTGATACGATATGGCCTTATGTACACAGTCGAGATTGGTTAAAATCTCAGCCAATCCAAAGGCCCGTCTCGCATGTTACAACATGCAGTCTGTCCGGTAATACGCTGTATGTTAAGTCCGGAGATGGGAAACTGCGCTCAGCAATGTTCAAAAAGAACGTGAACAACTGGGTCTTTTTTTAGATTGAAGGGATAAAAGAACAAATGAAAGTGTACGCAGCGGTAGTAAATGCGCACTTAGTTCGAAGCTGGTTGTGAACAAAAAGGCTCTGAGCCAACCTATTGGTCGATGGCCCATTCTCGGCATCTCGATTGGTTGCCGCGCCAGCCAATTAGAAAGCGTTACCAGCGATAACGCTTGAAACAAGTAGACAGGGGCTGCGAGAGTGCATCCTGACCGCTAGTTTGTCAAGGACGTAAGCGTGTACTGCACTCAGGTCTGAAAGAGCAAAAGTGGCTAGATCTTCATCAAATAAGATGTATGAAGAATATAGAAAAAAGTAGCGAAGGACTGTGCGCACTTCGTTCGAAGCTGTTGGTAAGCTAGGAGCTCTGTGACAGCCTATTGGTCAGTGACCCAATCTCGCCATCTCGATTGGTTGACGCACCAACCAATTGGCGAGCGTTACCTAAGATAACGCTCGAAGGGTGTAAAATGGAGCTACAAGAGTGCATCTTAACTACTGATTGATCAAGGGCGCAGAAACACAGACCGGATTGGTGCAATCACCACCCAGTTTTAGAGTATGACTGTCGATGAGCGCTAAACTGAAAATTGGAGACAGCTTTGATATATCCACTCTGGGCACAAATAAGCCCGAGCGAAAAAAGACATCAAAAGATGTTGGTCATATGTAGAATTGTGGATGATGTTTAACATGAGATAGACCACTAAATTCTGTTCAGAAAGGGGAAATGCTTTATGAGCTGCCTAGAGTATGAATGATACCTTGTATACATCGTAACTATAACACAGGTACAAGGACCTATGTGGGCAATGTATGTGTTATCCTAACAACAACCGGGGGTCTATTACGGAGCTTCAAGTACTCCGAGCTGCTGCAAAACTCCTGCATAAGTGAGTTAGGCGCTAATAGAGCTATATAAGTCTCTATATCAGAATGTGTGCCAGGACAAACCTGTCGAAGGACCTACTGAGATTGTTGGTAAGTCCCACGAAGCTCGGGTCCTGCAATGAGACAACGCCGGACAGAGCGGGGCCTCCTTTTTCCTGAGCTGGGTTCCAGGAGAGGTGAGGTACACTCCCTGTACTATTCAGATGTAAGAGACACCGTTTGGTACAGAGGAACACGATTTTGGACTATTTATGTATATCCTTTACAGATTGTCGTTACGTTCACTTTATGTATGCAGTAGTTAATGCTTAGAACTCTGGCCCTGAAGAAAGCCATGGGATCTCGTCCCTACCGGCTGAAACATGTTGGCCTTGTAAAGGCAGTTATATGTTTGGACTGCTTCCTCTGCATTGTTCTTGTTTGTTTGCGGGAAAGGACAAATTACATTAGAGTTTTTCGCCTATTGATTCTTTTACCCCTTGTTTTTAACTCACACATCTTTTGATTTTTGCACTGCACTCGATCCCATCTTTATCATTTGTTCATGGGTACCTTAGCGATTGATGGTGCGACCCAATTGAGTAAGGGCGATGGATGGGTCTCATTGATCAAGAGACATACCACCCCATTTTTGGATGACCAAATGAGAACACTTGATCTACATACCTATTTGATGGGAATCCAACACATCTCTGTACGGGTCTTACCAACAATCTCAGTAGGTCCTTCGACAGGTTTGTCCTGGCACACATTCTGATATAGAGACTTATATAGCTCTATTAGCGCCTAACTCACTTATGTAGGAGTTTTGCAGCAGCTCGGAGTACTTGAAGCTCCGTTATAGACCCCCGGTTCTTTTGTTGTTAGGATTACAGTTAGGGGGATACGAACTGGGCAGGTCTTTAAATTTCCCTCAGACCCTTCTTCAATTGTTTGTGTTTTAATGTATGTGTTATGACAGCTAGCTAGTCGGCTGCCACTCTGGGCACAAATAAGTCCGAGCAAAAAGGGACGTCAAGAGATGTTGGTCATATGTAGAATTGAAGATGATGTTTATCTAGAGATAAACCTCTCAATTCTGTTCAGAAAGGGGCAAAGCTTGATGAGCTGCCTCGAGTATGTATGATACCTCGTATTCACTAACAGGCAAAAGTATATATATATTTCACAGCTACAGTCTAAATGGAGATGGTATAAGTAGCCACATATTAAGACAGTTTAGAGAGCACTCCAGGCATAAGAAACAGTAGCCTTGAAACGTATTGAAAGATAGATGTAAATGTATGCCACTAAGTTGAATACATGAGTTGTAAGGCCCATTGACTCATTCTGTTCTGCTCGTTTAAATTTGGATCCATGGGATCTCATCATTCAGTCCTCCCGTTGCGCAATTAAGCCTGTAAATCCATTTTTGTTCTTTAACGAACAGATAATGTGAAACATCACTAATGTGTGGAGGGATGAAAGGTTTCTCAATCACAATCCACTTTAAGTCATCAACGTTGTGTTATGTGTTAAGATATGAAATTGGAAATCTTCCCTTTATTGTTCTAGAACAGGGAAAAAGGTCCAGTCGACGTGGTTTGGGATTCTAGAGATGAGCAAGAAAATCTAGGTGAAAATCCCAGCTTCCCCAGTTGGTAGCAGAGTAGGATGGTTCCCTTTCTAGAGTAGGGAAAGATCTGATCTAGATTAGGATAAGAGTCTCCCAAGGCCCATAGAAATTAGAGCATGATTGCCCAGTGGATTGTCGGCGGAAGACAGCGCTCCATGGAAACTGACGGAGAGTGAAGGTGCGTCGAAAAGCAGCAGTTCGTAGGAGAGTGAGTATGAATAGGGTTATATGTTGATAGATTGCGGTGTCATATGTTGTGTTGTGATGTCTTGCGGAGTTGGAATGCCTGTTGTATCAAAGGAGATCAGGCTGTGAGCGCGCGCAGCCTGGGAAAATCTTAGGCTCAAGGAGTAACTTAAGTGGTTTGGGTGTATCGAACACCCATAGTAATTGTCGACCATTGTTAAGGGGATCGTGAGGTACCATTGATCACCCTTTGGACCGAGATAGGGGGAACGAATGTGTGAGTGCGTGAGTAACTGACGCTGGTCGTTAGTTGCTTTGTGTTTGTAACCTATCAGTTGAGGTGATTGTCCGGTCGTTTCACGGACATACAGTTGCCAGCTTGGTGCCAATTACGCGACTGTGGACGTACAGTCAGCGAAGTGGTTGCTTGATCGGAAGTGATCATTTCAGTGTATGCTTGGAACGCGTGTGTGAGTGTGAGACGAACTGTAAAGGAGGGGAACTGCTGCGAAGCGGAGGCGAGTGATATCAGTAGGTGCCGTGCTGGGAGAGGGCGGTTGGTGGGAAGCCGCGCTGGGATTGGTGGATTGCCATCAGGAAGTAAAGGAGAGCTGCAAGAGAAGAAACATTGGTTTTCATCATGAAATGTTTTAAAGTTTTGAGAGGTTTATTAAGAAAAGAAATTAAGTTAGAATCCGGGGGGGGAGAAGAGGCTCCACCCGAGGATACTCCGGCTCATTACATGGCTTCAAATGTTGGGTTGCACACTATATTGTGGCTCGAGAATTGGGTTAAGATGACAGATGGAAATGAGGAGTTGACTTTTCCTAGATATGGAACTTTCAGATTAGAAGTGTTATATCAGTTGAAAGCGATTATGGCTTCTTTGCGGCCTTTACCTAGGCCGACACAGTTTGAGGCATTGAATGCATGGATCAGGGCGGCACACAAAAAAAACAGGGACAGGCGACAGGAAAGAGTGAAGAGGTCAGTTAGGGCAGTCCAATACGCAAGGTGGGATGCATTGGAAAAGAGATGGAGAATACAGACGATCGAAGGAGATAGGTTGTATCCACTGTTGGTTAAAACAGGGGACGCACAGAAAAAGAGCACAGAGGACGACAAAAGTGATACGGATGACAGCTTGATTGAAAGGCTGTTATCTGAGAGACCACCCCCATATGACCCAGAGTCAGGCGAGGAGAGGTCAGCCCTGGTAGAGGAAGTGAAGGTACCACAATTCCCTCCTAGAACTGAGGTAGTGGGAAAGCCCTCGATGGGAGAAGGACAGAATGTAGAAGGTGTCAGTTCTCAGAGGTTGCCGGATGCTCTTACAGTACCGGTCACTATTGGTCCGATAGTGTCAGTGTATAATCCAGAGCAGACGCAAAGTGGAGGTCCATCGCGGATGGGAATGGAAGGAAGTATAATTAGTAAAAGAAGTAGTGTGGTGGATGGGGTGAGTCAAATGCCAAGACCTCCAGAGTGGAGTACCCCATTGCCAGCGACAGAGGACTCGTCGAGAGGTCCGATGGACTTGAGGGGTCCAAGACCAAAATCTTTCAGAGAACTGAGGCCAGATCTGAGTACATGGGAGGCAATGTGTAAATGTAAATGTACAGGAATTTATATAGCACAAATCACCGAGCGGTTTCTAAGCGCTTTCTTAGGGAACCCGTCCAGGTATTCCCCTGTGAGATAACCCTGGAAGGGTATCCGCAAGGTGAAAGCCAGGCATCCCGCCGCGAGGGGCCGTTGTGGAGATTAAGCAAGCTATTGCCCAGAGTCGCAGAGTGTGAACCCATGAATCGAGTAGGCACCGGAGCGAGAATTGTCGAGTCCATGGACATTTTAGGACTCAAGACCCCGCCGAGCCGGGAATTGAACCCTGGTCCCGGGCTGACCTCTGCTTCCAGGTCTGCCTCCTCTAACCAGTGAGCCACACTTCTCCACACATTGAAGGGGCTCAGAGTGAAAGCCCAAGGGAGGACTGGGACAAAGGGAGCGTTGAGAATAGAACGCCCTGCAGAGGCGTATCTGAAGTGAACAAGTGCTTGTGAAGAAGGTAGTGGCTCTAGTCGAGGTACTTTGAGTACTTTGAGGCAAAAAGAATTGATGTGATGCGATTAAAAGCAGAAGTAGATGAGATTGTTTAAGGAAATTTGCCTTTAGAGAGGATTGAGCTCTATGAACCAGATGAGTTATTATTTGTGGCGAAGGATGTGACTCTGAAAGCTAGGTCGACCCATGAGAAACTGACTGAATTAGCAGGCAAATATGATGTGGACTTGTCCAAAACAAAAATGCTGCAGGGTAATCACGAATTGCAATATGCTGACCAAGATCTAGAAGAGAAAAGGGTGATCGGACTGAAGACTCACATACGAGAAATAATTATAGGGATACGAGCTTGGAGTAGACTTGATAAATGGGAAGAAAGGTGGTCAAAGAAAAAGAGTGTTAGAAGGAGTACGACTGAGACACCCCATCCGGGAGGAGGAATGACAGGAATTGAAGCATACCCTTTGAGGGATGTGGCCAATGGAGGTTATGTCCACGTGCCCTGGAGTCGGGGAGATTTAGCTGCCTTTATGATTTCCCAAAGATGCGAGAGAGCCCATTGGAATGGTGTAAGCAGGTAGATGGGTTTGTCAAGATCTCGAAGGTGCTGTGGATTGATCTGAACACCTTATTTGACATTGTGGTTCCAGGAGACTTGTGGGTAGCATGCAAGGTTGCTGTTTAATGGCCCGTTGTGGCGCCGGAGAGGGAGGTTGCCACAAATGGACCGTCACCTCTTGTAATAAAAAAATATGAACAAGTGATTACGTGGTTGAAATCTAAGGTAACACACAGGATATCAACTGGGTTGAGATAGATCGGACGGTCCAGGAGCCTAAAGAAACAGTGCATGAGTACTACGAACGACTATTACAGGTCTTTAAGCAGTACAGTGGCTTGGATGTGATGGATCCTAGAGACATGGGACAGTTTGTTTCAAAGTTTGTTCTAGGATTGAGGCCTGATATCTGTCTTATGATCTAGCAACATTTGATTTGTTGGCAGAATAAATCGCTGGACGAGATTTTGAGGTATGCTAGGTACTGTAGTAATGAAATCGACTCAAAGCACAAATAGCTCAAGGACAAGCTGATACTGGTTCAGATGTAATCTGATGACAAGGAAGGTCAGGTTCAATCAGGGGGAGGTACCTTGGGGAGGAAACAGATTGGTCAGCAAAAAGGAAATTTGGGACGACACCAAGCCAAGGGTAGATGTAGCGACGTTAAAAAAGACTACTGAGTGCCACCAGTGTCACCAGATTGGACACTGGAGACGCGAGTGTCCCTATAATCCTGCAAATCAGGAGCAGCAGGAGGAGGAAAGGGTTCAGGAACAGGTACCTCAGGTGACGGTGACGTCAGTGGCAAAGACTAAGTCAATAAAAGGGGGGACTTCGGCTCCTCGAGTACAGGTTCCCCAGCCACCGGAAATATTGACAGGGACTTACCGGCAGATGCCTCTCTTTGAGGAGAGTGATGATTGTTACTTAGACCCATTGGCCTGACGGTGCCTGAGAGGGGAGGAGGACTGCACTCTTGTGGCGGTCCTGGAGGTAGACCAGAGGGGATCATTTGTGGAAGCTGATGTCGATGGTGACCCTACCACCTTTTCGGTTGATACTGGTGCTACCCATTCTACTGTGAGATCTGCAGTAGTCCCCAACCTACCCCTCTCAGGACAGACAATCCAAGTTGTAGGTGTTGCTAAAAGGAAACTGACAAACCCTCTAACAGAACCGATTCCTGTGAAGATAGGAACGTTCAGGTATAGACATCAATTTGTGGTGTGTGACTCAAGTCCTGTTTGTTTGCTAGGGAGCGATCTCCTGTGCAAACTTATTGCACCATCTATTGCAACCCTAAGGGAGTGGAATTGCAGACTAATGATGATGACGCTAACTTTAAGGTCGCGAATCAGCATATGTGCATAGAAATGTACCCTGTTTTGAGAGTAGATGAGCTTCCTTTTGATTTAAGAGAGTCAGTTTCACAGGTGGTGTGGGACTTTACTGGAGAAGACATAGGCCTGGTTAAGGGTGTTGAACCAGTTAAGATTCAGGTCAAGGAGAATGTTGATTTCCCCAGAACACCCCAGTACAATTTGATCCCAGAAACGATTGCAGGTATAAAGCCTGTGATTGAATCTATGATTAAACAGGGATTACTGAAAGAGATATTGGGGAGTCCATGTAACTCGCCAATCATGGGATTGCAGAAACCGAGTGGGAAGTTTAGAATTTTACAGGACCTGCGCCGGGTGAACAACATAGTTGTTCCTTGTTGTCCAGTGGTACCGAATCCATCTGTAATTCTGTTTCAGATCCCGTGCCAAGCTGAGTGGTTCACCATGATTGACCGCTGTCAGGCTTTCTTTTCAATACCTCTGCATGAAGAGAGACAATTTTATTTGCTTTCAGGCTGGAAAATCGTGTCATAACGTGGTACCGTATCCCTCAGGGGTATACAGAGAGCCCATCGATCTTCCATCAGATCTTGAAAAAGAACGTTGAGAGTCTAGTACTGCCGCAGAACTCTGTTCTCGTCCAGTATATAGACGATCTCCTTGTTGCGTCAGAGACTAAGGATGCATGCAGGATTGATACCATTGCCTTACTGAACCATTTGGCAGAGAACGGACACAAGGTATCGCCAAATAAGTTGCAATACTGCTTGAATGATGTGCAGTATCTGGGGCACAGAATAGAGAAGGGCAAACGGAAGATGTTGACCAGATTGAGGCAATTCTGAACATGATGGTGCCTTCAACACAGAGAGAGGTCAGGATGTTCTTGGGGATGGTAGGCTACTGTCGACAGTGGATTACCAACTTCTCCTTAAAAGCCAAGCCTTTGCAGAGACTGACGCACAAGGATGTGAGTGATCCAGTACCATGGGATAACGACTGTATGAAGGCTTTCCTTGAGTTGCGAGAGGACCTTTGTCGTGCTCCGGCACTGGGAATGCCTGACTACAACAAGCCTTTTTCATTGTTTTGCTGTGAACGAGAAGGTTGTGCATTAGCAGCCCTAGTTCAAGATCATGGAGGTGTCTGTAGACCAGTTGCCTATTTCTCAGCTACTTTAGATCCAGTAGCTTCAGTGTTGCCCGGATGTCTCAAATCCCTTGCTGCAACAGATGTCAGCATTGAAAGGTGTGAAAGCATTGTGATGGGTCATCCATTGATTGTTTCTGTGCCACATTCAGTTGAGCTGCTGATGACCAGGACAAAGACACAGCACTTGACGAATAATAGGCTCACGTGCTACGAGCAGGTTATACTTGCTGCGGAGAGCGTGACCCTTAAGAGGTTCTCTGTTTTGAATCCTGCTACCTTGATGCCGTTGCCAAACATGCTTGATGAAGATTGTGAGGACCATAATTGTCTTGATGTGACTGAACTTTGCACCAAACCAAGACCTGATATTGTCGATAAACCATTGCTTGACCCTGATGAAATTTTCTTTGTTGATGGTTCGTGCATAAGAGACAGTGTAGGTCAGTTGAGAGCAGCATTTGCTGTATGCATTATTTCAGGAGTTGTCGAAGCTGCTTGCCTGGAAGGAGTATACTCTGCTCAGGTGGCCGAACTCATAGCTTTGACTCGTGCTTGCCTGGCAGCAAAGGGAATTCAGATTACTATTTATACTGACAGCCAATACGGGTTTGGTGTAGTTAATGACTATGGACAGTTGTGGTCTCAGAGAGGTTACATGATGTCATCAGGAACACCAATCAGGAATAGAGAATTTGTTAGGCTGCTCTTGGAAGCTTTACAACAGCCCTTAGAAATTGCTGTTGTGAAGTGCACGGCTCATGGTAAAGGGAGAGATTTTGTGTCACTTGGAAACCGTTATGCGGACGAAGTTGCACGATTCTGTGCCGAGCAAGGCTATTCATTCACTGAACAAGAAATAGAGGGATGCGAGGAAAGAACCAGGTTAGACATGATGCTTGTCATGGCAGATACTTGGGATGAGCTTAGATGCATGCAGGAACAGGTGTCAGACCATGAGAAAAATGTGTGGATAAATTCAGGCTGTGTGAAAGGAGATGTGGAAATTTGGGTCTCGACTGATGGGAGAGCGGTGTTGCCAGATGAGCTGTTGAGTCTGATGGCGAGACAAATTCATGGTGCAGTTCATTTGGGAAGAGATGCGATGATACAAGTGTTCAGACAAACATGGTACAATCCAAAGTTTTGTGCAGTGGCCGAAGCTGTTTGTCAAAGGTGTGTTACGTGTCAGCAAATGAATGTTGGGAAGAGAACTGCAGTCACCATGAGTCACATTGGGAGGTCTGGGGGACCGTTCAATAGGATGCAATTGGATTTCATCGAGATGCCCAGATGCAATCATTTGAGATACATTTTGGTGGTGGTGTATGTGTTCTCACGGTGGGTGGAGGCATACCCAACACGCAGGTGCGGTACGACACACTTACTGTAGCTAAGCTATTGTTGAGGGAACTTGTGCCTAGATTCGGGGTTCCGACCTCTTTGGAATCGGACTGAGGAACTCACTTTCATAGTGAGATTATAAGGATGCTTTGCACAGCACTGAAAATTGATCAGAGACTCCATTGTAGTTACTGACCAGAGGCTTCTGGGATAGTGGAGCAGGTCAACGGAACTTTGAAAGCTCGGATGGTGAAAATGTGTTCATCCACGCCTCTTAAGTGGCCAGATGCCTTGCCTTTGGTGCTAATGAGTATGCGCAGTATCCCAGACAGGAGAACAGGTCTCTCGCCTCATGAAGTGCTGATGGGGGGGGCAATGAGGTTACCAGCGGTGCCATCGACAGCCTTGCTGAGTATCACAGATGATCTGATCCTTGATTATTGCAAGGGACTCGCTGATGTCATCCGTTCTGTGTCTCATCAGGTGCAGGCAGCTGTCATTCCGGCTTCCAGTGATCTCTGCCATGACCTGAGTCTAGGGCACTGGGTGCTGCTTTAGAAGCACGTAAGAAAAAGCTGCTTGAATGCTCGTTGAAAGGGGCCCTATCATGTCATCCTTATTACGAACACTGCTGTGAAGTGTGGTGGGCTACCGAATTGGGTGCATGCTTCACACACCCGACGAGTTCCAGCACCCTTGGAAGAAACAGCTCCTCTCCCTAATGAAGATCCAGCTGAAGTGGCAGGGCCACAGGAAAGGACAGGCCAAGCTGTGAATGTGTCTGAAGAAGCTGGTGACTCACCGAATCAAGCTAAGGAGGGTCACAATGGAAGGGAGTCTGAGACTGCCTCAGAAAGGGGAAGTGACTGTGAAAGTGACCCGAAGACAAATTCAGCTGAAGAGAACTGTGAGCAAAGTGAGCAAGTACCAAGCAGGAGTACCAGCAGAGCAGGGGAGCAGTGGCCAGGAAGACAAAGGCAGCTGAACCTGAGGTTGGTTTCCGAGAGGGATCTTGCTCCTGTGTCTGAGAAGTCTGAATCAGACGGAGACGGGGAAAGGCAAGCTTGTGGAGGACTGAGAAGATCAAGGCGAAAGAGGGTGCCTTGTCAGAGGTACGCGACTCCTAAGTGGACCTATCCTGTGACTGTTGCCAGGCATATTGAGATCGGGGAGGGTGAGGGCAGTGACAGTGATCAGTAACAGTCCTAACATCAAACTGAACGTGCTGTTGTTGGTGCCGGGACTTGAGATCGAAGGTGTACTGACCATCACTGTTCCAAATCCACCGATTCTAAGCAGAATTCGTCTTCTAATTTTGAGTAGATTGCTTTTTCCTACATTTGGCCCTGAAATATCAGCTCAAGAATCCATTGTTATTTTTCTTGAACTTTTGGAATATGTGCTAGAAGCGGTTGGAACAAATCTTATTATTGATGAATGAGACTTTTGTAAATACTTGCTGTAAATAACCTAGGTCCGAGTGGAAGAAGAAGAAATTTAGGGACTTCCCATAGAGGACGGAGAGGGGTTACGGTTGTCTATTGCTCGCTGTAAATAAGGAACTGAAAATAAAAGGGGACTTTCAGCCTCTGAGGTATGGTTCGAGTGCTTCCACAGGAAGAAGGAAAAGACTTTTAAATTCTGCTGTTGAACGATTATATTGAAGAGCACGTCCTGAGACCATGGAGGCTGGAAACCCGAATCGTAGAGCTAGGTGCATTGTAGGCACACTTATAGGAGGAGTTATACTCTTCATTATTCTAGTACTTGTAGTCCCGTATTTAGTACCATATGAGCAGGCAGTAGAGGTTGAGGGAACACGTACACCTACTACTCCTACCAAAGAAGAGGTCAAGGTATGACACGACAGAGCTTTGCTGCTAGAAGAGAGTCGTAGATTACATGCAGATCTGTCTAAGGGTAATTTCAAGCTTAATGCGTATGCAAAGTTGTTGTATGAGTATATTGATGCAATGGATTCTAAAGATTGCTATGTGTGTATTCAATTGCCTGCTTCTGTAGATAAGGATATTAGATATCACCATCTTCCTTTGACATATGGAATTCAATATAGTTTGCTGCTTAGCATATTTTATGGTCGCAATCATTTTGAGTATTTCTTTTCAAATTATGATGCAGTGCTTCTTGAAGTACCGGTATATAAGCATTTGAACACGTATGATTATTACAAGTCAGAGGACAGGCTTGGAACGTATTTTATTCCAACCCAGGAGTTAGATACAGCTTATGCACATCGTCATAATCTGATTTGCTTGTTGTCAGATAAAGAGAAGAAATTCTTTGATCAGGTAGAAGATAGATATCGGAAACGAAAACAGTTGCGAGATTCAGGACAAGGCAAAGTAGATTGGACAGACCAAGAGAAGTTGCACAAGTCTAAAGGGAGTTTTGGTCCAATAGCTTTAGATGAAGTACAGAAAGGGAAGTTCACCGACCACAGACATATTATGAGAATGTCAACGTAGGTCATACCACGTGTGAGCATACTTTCTCTTTGGAGTATTATGCAAATGATTTCTTGCAGAGCGTGGTACAAGTGATCCCGACGGTGTATTTTGTTTGTGGAAGGAATGCATATGTGCAGTTGCCTGAGAAATGGTACGGAACATGTTATTTAGCGATCATTTTCCCCAAGATTTTCCATACAGAAGATTTTGAATTGATCGAAGGAGGACAACATGTGAGAGTGAAGCGAGGTGAAAGTGCAGGGGCTATAGTTGGAGATGTTTTTGGAGCAACAATACCCACGTTGGGATTGATTCTGAATGACGTAAAAATTCGAAGGTTGGCGACTGTTGTAGACAAATTTTCCATGAATACAGCTAAGTCCTTAGAGTTGGTTGAGGGTGAGATGTTATTGATAAGGACAATGGTTTTATAAAATTGTCTTGCTTTAGACGTCCTTCTAGCTAAAGAGGGAGGAGTTTGTACACTTTTAAAGGTTCAAAAATGTTGCACTTATATACCAGACAACCGCAAAGATCTGGAGAAATATATTAGCAACATTACTGCGATTCATTATGAGATTGGGGACTTGACTGAAGAAACAGTGTGGGAGAAGATTGGAAAGCGTTTTGGTAAGGTTGGAAGTTGGTTTGTGAATCTTGGGAAAGGTATTCTTGGTTACATTTTGAAGCCCGTAATAATAGTGGTGTGCTGTGTGATTGGATTGTGGGGCTTGGTTAGAGCGTACAAGTGGTACAAGTCAAGCCGACTGGAAAGATCGATGAGAATGCAAGAGAGGAGGATGGAGAGACTGCAGGACAGTCAACATCAAAGTTTGAAGAACATGGAGTTGCTCAGAAGAGAGAGAATGGCAACAAGCTCTGTGTAAATCAGTTCTTCCCTAAGGATGGTGTAGAGTGTGATGACACAGGTCATCAAAGGGGGGAACTGAGAGAGCGCCATGTAATTTTGAAATTTGTAGGGGTGCACCATAATCCCGAGTAGTCAGCACCCACATATTTAGAGGGTCTACTAATGTAGTTTAGACTTATAATGTTAGGCTGAGAATCAGCACGATATGTAATGATGTGGTTATTAATTAAAGACTAATGTAGTGTTCTAATCAAAATGTGTTGTCTAATGTAGAAGTATAATCATATGTGAAACGTCGTATTACTAATAAAATCCTTTTGAAATGTATACGTGCTTATTAAGGAATGAATTAATATAGGCTTCTAATATGAAAGGTAGTGCATACATTTAAAGCAGGATTAATACTCCATAGTGGTGAAATGTAATGTCATGTTGTATTAGAAATGTCTTTAAACGTACAAAGGCCTAGGACATGTTAAAGCCAGTAGAGGTCTAATTGTATTTTCTTTTGTTAGCTTTAGTCGAGAAGGAAAGATTTTCTTTCTTCAGGGAAGAAGCTGTCCTCAGCAAAATGTTGAATTGTAACTTCGAATGCTTGTAGAGATGTTCCCATGTATTGCAGGTGCAAGGCCACAAGGCTCGTTAGGTAGAAGAGTCCATTGTTTAGGAGTTTGGATAGTAGGTGCAAATGGAGAAAAGCTGCCAAAGAATTTGGGAGTGCAACATTTAGCGAGGAAGGTGCCTGGGACCCAAGGACACATCAACGGACGCTGGATGGAGCTCCAAGCACTAACCGGTATCGTAGCGCTGCTCGCACTGCTTCTGCCTGCACTCACTGAAGTTAAGCTGATCTGCCATTGCCTAATTAGAGACTGCGCATTATCCGTAGATTAACTGGACATTGCTGCCTCTGCCTTAAATTGCATTGGTACGCTGTGCCGCTAGACTGCTCACTGTTTATTTATTTATTTGCACATTGCTGCCTGTGCCTGCTTGCCAACTCGTGCCTGATTGTGCCGATTCAACTGTGATTGGGACCGCCGATACCTTCAACTCTGCCCCAAGCTCGTCCTGGTCGCCTTTTGGCTTGCAGCCATTTTGTTATTGTTGTTGTGACCCCCAGCCCCGGATCTCCGCCCCGCTCCCCGCCTCCCAGCTTATCCTCCCTCCCACGAATAGTATCTAGCCCGTTCCCTCGCACTTAGCGCTGTGACCGTCCTGAGTCCCACGAAGGCGGTTGCTCCCCACGCAGCTCCAAGCACTAACCGGTATCGTAGCGCTGCTCGCACTGCTTCTGCCTGCACTCACTGAAGTTAAGCTGATTTGCCATTGCCTAATTAGAGACTGCGCATTATCCGTAGATTAACTGGACATTGCTGCCTCTGCCTTAAATTGCATTGTTACGCTGTGCCACTAGACTGCTCAATGTTTATTTATTTATTTGCACATTGCTGCCTGTGCCTGATTGCCAACTCGTGCCTGATTGTGCTGATTCAACTGTGATTGGGACCGCCGATACCTTCAACTCTGCCCCAAGCTTGTCCTGGTCGCCTTTTGGCTTGCAGCCATTTTGTTGTTGTTTTTGTGACCCCCAGCCCGGATCTCCGTCCCGCTCCCCGCCTCCCAGCTGATCCTCCCTCGCCCCTCCCCCTCCCACTATCCACATATGACAGATGCTTTTGCGCGCAGCGTTCACGCGCAGCGTTCACGCGCAGCGGTCGCGCCCCGTGCATGCCGAAGGTGCGCCAAAGGTAAGCCCGTCTACGCCCGTCCGTGCCTGGACCGTGCCCAGCACCAGACCCCCTGGTCCTCGCAATACCCACCCCACTCGCTTATCGTATGACGCCGCTACTCTCCTCGCCATTAACCCCGGACGCTCCCCATTATGCTGCGTAGCTACCCCAGGACACACCCACGGTCCATTCGCCTGCCATTCCTGCAAGTTCGCCTGCACCAGGATCCACAGCAAATCCACTACCTCCAAACACATCCCCAACCCCAACCACCTGAAGTGCATCTTGCTGAACACCCGCTCGGTCCACAGACACGCCACAAAACTCTGGGACCTACTCGACACTGCATCACCGGACGTCGCCTTCCTTACAGAAACCTGGATGAACGCTTCATCAGCGCCCGACATCACCATAGCCATCCCGGACGCTTACAAGATCATCCGAAAAGACCGCACCAACCAAACGGGAGGAGGCATCGCCATCGTCCATAAGAACACCATCCGAATCACGACCAGCTCCAACGATAACCTCGTGACCGCCGAACACCTTCAGTTCCAGATCCACACCGACCCCAGGACCACACTCCGAGGCACCCTCATCTACAGACCACCAGGAACCCGCACACAATTCAACAAAGACATCACCGACTTCATCAGCCCACATGCCCTTACCTCCGAGAACTACATCCTACTGGGAGACCTCAAATTCCACCTGGAAAAGAAAAACGACAGCAACACCATCACCCTCCTGGACAACCTGGCCAATCTCGGTCTCAAACAACTTATTGACACCCCTATCCCACCTTGCCGAACACACGCTCGACCCTATCTTCACCTCCAGCAAACACATCTCCTTCGATCACACCACAGCTCTCCACTGGACGGACCACAGCTGCGTTCACTTCAGCTGCAACAAGACCACGACCCACAACCCTCCACAACCTATTCCTCGAAGAAACTGGAACAAAATCACCACCGACCAACTCTTCACATCGCTAAACCAAAACCCTCCTGCCATATCATCGGACCCAAACCAAGCTGCCATCAAACTCACACAATGGATCACCCACAGCGCTGACGTATTAGCACCCTTGAAAAACCATCAGATTAAACAAGGTAGCAAAAAGGCCCCCTGGTTCAACGATGACCTTAAGAAATCCAAGAAGTTATGTCGTACCCTCGAGAAAACCTGGAGAAAAAACCCAACCTCTGACAACCTGACCACCTTCAAGGACGCCACCCGCAAACACCACCAATTGATCCGATCCACCAAGAAATCAGCACTCAAGGATCGACTCGACAACAACGCCCACAACAGCAAGGAACTATTCAACATCGTCAAAGAATTCACCAACCCCACCGCCGGCACCAACGACATCACTCCCTCCCAAGACCTCTGCGACTCTTTATCCTCTTTCTTCCACAACAAAATCGGCGACATACATAACAGCTTTGAAAGCCAGTCCGATGAACAGCCCACTCCACCCACCTCCGAACCAAAACAGCACTCTCACAACCTTTTCGCCTGGAACCCAATCACCACTGAAGACACAATCCGCCTGATGAACTCAATCCACTCAGGATCGCCAACCGACCCATGTCCCCACCACATCTTCAACAAAGCATACTCCATCATCGCACCCCAGCTCCGCGATGTCATCAACTGTTCCTTCAACTCCGCTACCTTCCTGGAAAGCTGAACCCATGCTGAGCTCCGCGCCCTTCTGAAGAAACCCACAGCAGACCCCTCCGAACTCAAGAACTACCGCCCCATCTCACTCCTCCCATTCCCTGCCAAAGTCATTGAGAAAGCCGTCAATAGTCAGCTCGCCGCCTTCCTTGAATCCAACAATTCACTCGACCCTTCACAGTCCGGCTTCCGAGCCAAACACAGCACCGAAACCGCCCTCATTGCAGCCACAGACGACATCCGAACGCTACTGGACAACGGAGAAACAGTTGCCCTCATCCTACTCGACCTCTCCGCCGCCTTCGACACAGTTTGTCATAGCACACTCATACAACGCCTCAACAACATCGGAATGCAAGGAAAAGCTTTGGATAGGATCATCTCGTTCCTCGCCGGTAGAACCCAGAGAGTCCGCCTCCCCTCATTCAAATCAGAGGCCACCGAAGTCATCTGTGGTGTACCACAAAGATCTTCACTCAGCCCCACCCTCTTCAACGTGTACATGAGTCCCCTCGCATCCATCGCGCGCCAACACAACCTCAACATTATCTCCTACGCAGATGACACCCAGCTGATCCTCTCCCTTACCAAAGACCCAAACACCGCCAAAACCAATCTACACGAAGGAATGAAAGAAGTAGCCGAATGGATGAAGAGCAGCCGTTTAAAACTTAACTCGGACAAAACGGAAGTCCTCATCTTAGGATCATCCCCCTCTGCCTGGGACGACTCATGGTGGCCACCGGCCCTAGGCACAGCACCAATACCTACAGATCACGCACGTAACCTGGGCTTCATCCTAGACTCCTCCCTCTCGATGACCAGACAAGTCAACGCCGTCTCATCTTCATGCTTTAACATCCTACGCACACTCAAAAAAATCTTCCGCTGGATCCCCACCGAAACAAGAAAGACAGTCATCCATGCACTGGTCACCAGCCGACTGGATTATTGAAATACCCTTTACGCCACGACCACAGCCAAACTACAGAAAAAACTCCAACGCATCCAAAACGCCTCAGCCAGACTCATACTGGACATTCTCCGTCATGCTCACATTTCTGGTCACCTGAAGGATCTCCACTGGCTCCCCGTCAACAAGAGAATAACGTTCCGTCTCCTCACCCACGCTCACAATGCCCTCTACGACCTAGGACCCGAATGCCTCAACACACGACTGTCCTTCTACACACCCACCCGCCAACTACGACCATCCAATCAAGCCCTCGCCGTAATTCCGCGCATCATCAGATCCACCATGGGAGGAAGATCCTTCTCCTACTTAGCAGCCAAAACCTGGAATTCTTTCCCTACTCACCTCCGACTTACACAGAACCAACTCTCCTTCAGAAAGCAACTAAAAACCTGGCTATTCGATAAGTAATGCACCTACCCTCCCTCAAGCGCCTTGAGACCCTCTGGGTGAGTAGTGCGCTATACAAATTCCTAACTTGAACTTGAACTTGGGCGTGTCAACTGTTTTTGGGATTTTGTATTAGGGAAAGCTCCCGAGGGTGAAGAGCAGAGCTTTCTCAGGGAACGGACAGAGCAGGATGTAGAAAGCTGTAGAGAGAGAGTCTGGGGAAACTTAGGGCAGAGTGGGGTGTAGGAAGGAGCATCTTAGAATGAGCTCGGTAGCTTAGGCTACTTACTGAAAAGTGAGTGCACTTCTTAGGGAGTCTTCACTGCTGACACCTTTACTCTTGCCTGGGAGGGATGTTAAGTAGGGATGTCACCTTAGAGTTAGTGTAGGGGCAGACTAACCAAAATCTTTTTTCTTTTTTGTAAATGCAGTCCAGACTTCAAGACGGACTGTTATAGCATGTTTAATGCTTCTTGAATTGACTTTGATTTTCATTCTGTGTCGTCTCAAACTCCTGCGTAAGATTATGTTTGTATTAGTGCCGGTGTATTTCCTGAACCTTTTGCTGAGATGTTTGTATGTCCAACTATTTTTGGCTTTGTAATAAAATGTTAAACTTTAGTTCGTAGTCGGTAGGTCTTTGGATTTGGGTTGTAAAGTTGTTTAAGTTATGAAATTGGAAATTTTCCCTTTATTCT
This sequence comes from Lissotriton vulgaris, assembly GCF_964263255.1. Taxonomy (NCBI): domain Eukaryota; kingdom Metazoa; phylum Chordata; class Amphibia; order Caudata; family Salamandridae; genus Lissotriton; species Lissotriton vulgaris. The sequence goes on along the minus strand of NC_141687.1, from coordinate 1,513,941,859 downwards.
TCTGGAACAGGGAAAAAGGTCCAGTCGACCTGGTTTGGGATTCTAGAGATGAGCCAGAAAATCTACATGAAAATCCCAGCTTCCCCACTGGGATGCACTTCAGTCGCGAATTCCAGGGTAATGATGAGCTACCAGCAGCTCCTAGCTGCCCGATTAAGATCCCTCTTCCAGCAGGTCAAGCTCAACTAGACCAGACGAGGCCATATCAAATTAAGAATCTGTGTATCACTTACACCTTGATCTGCTTTCCAAATGCTTAGAATACGCAACACAAAGAAGTGAGAACAAATACATTGTCTTGCATCCCCTAGGCGGCTCATTTCCACACACAGCTCTATGGACAGGCTAGTTTCCTCCTTGGGTGCCCGCCTGAGGATGATCTATTTCCTTTTCTAGTCTTGCAGTTGTATTTCCCCCTTATTCACAAATGTCGATCTAAGAGAACTACCAGCGTTTTGCCATAGAGTGTGGATTTTCAAGTGTTAAGTTTTGTCTCACAAATCTTTGTGCAAGGTAGATGTCTTCTTGCCTCAGGTCCTGCTCTCCACCTGAAGGCACTGCAGTCTGCACAAGGGTTGAGATATGTGATACCTGTGAGGCATCATGAGCCCCCGGTTTTGCTGCAGAGTTTAGAAAGGTCTGCAGTTAGTGGGAAGGTTTTTCAGGATCACTACATACAGCACAGTGCAGCAATTGGTGTAGTACTATTTTGAAACCAACACTGCACCACTGCCGACCACCAGGATCACTCAGCAGTGGGCGGGGTGGACATAGGGGTGGGAATGCATAAAGAGAGGACAGACTGGGGAACATTCAGTTGGCAAGGAGGTACCTGGCACAGGGTATGATGCCCACAAAGAAAAATAGAACAGGGTGGCGGAAAGTCTCCAGGAACACTGGTTGGGTTTGTGTGATGGCGTATATATATATATATGTGAGTGCATGCAAGTGTGTGCATGCAAGTGTGTGAGCACCACCTGAAAGCTTCATCTTGCATATCTGGGATCACGGGTGTCTTTCACATTCACAAATTATAATTTTTCCAAATTGTTTTTGTATTAAGAAACAATGGACACCAGGCTGCCCATTGGGTCTCTAAATGGTGACTTTTTGTCCACGAATTCTATTTTATCACTACTGACAGACAGTTCTATTCACCCAAACTTTAAAGTCTGACTAATACCATCTTAGGCTACCAGCAATGCACAGCGGATTACCCCCGTCTTAAAAGAAGCCTGACTACAGTCTGCCTATCAAACACAAGAAGATGATGGACGGAGCGCTGAAACTTTTCAGACACTCACCTCCAGTCACAGATCTAGGTTGAATCCATCATCATTCTTTAGCTCACTTCGCCACCTGACTTCAGACCCAGCCATATGCAAATACTTCTTGACGCTGTGCCTAATTGGAACAGTCCAGCCTGAACTGCCAAGCCAGGTCGTCCCTGGACTGGAAACAAGCATTCTGGGTCGCTGGTTAATGAGGTGCAGTGGTGCTGGAACTAAGGATGGGAGAAGTACTAGGGCAACACCAGGTAGCCTCCAAGGAGGCCACTTTGAAAATTAACAAAAAGAGGCCTTTGCATATTTGTACTGAAATATGTAATGTTTTGTTAAAGAGGCACTTTCAAATGTCAGAGGGCTTCTTCTCAGTAGTTGCTAATAATAATTTAACAAACTTTCATTTTTCTCACTCTAGCTCAAAAGTGAAGGGTTTTTGTGACTTGTACTAAGTGTCTCTCTAGCTGGGGCACAGGAGAGTGTGAAAGGACAAGGCTGCAGTATGTCAGTATTTTGTAGCATTCATGTAAACAAAAATATCCACTTAATTTACAAACTAAACTTTTCAAGTATTTCTAAAAATAAGAGCAACACAGACACACAGTGCGAGGAACACAGCATGTGAGGAAATAATACTGCAAACAGTATATACAGCTGCATTAGGTTATAGGTATTGCCTGTCAAATGTGTCCAGGAAAGTAAGAGATATTTTTAAATGAGTTAAAGCCTGATCCAAGGGCAAATTTTAGTACAGTAACCTGCTCTTCATATTTGAGCCATATATTTGTTATCATGCGCCACAAAATACACCAGTGGATATCACACTCCTTCCCCAAACAGGAATCCCTCATGAATTGCACTTGCTTTTTAAGGAATATTTAGATTTGTCACAATCTGATGTCGTTAGTGAATTGATGTCACCAACCAGCATTTATACATTCAAACTGTTGCAGTACCATTGCTGAGGATGATGCAAATGAGGGTCGTAAATATTCAGGGCCGTATTTATGAGGCATTATGCCGAAGTTGCATCACTTTTTTGTGATGCTGCGGTGGCATGAACAATGCACCACCGCGCAATATTTACAAAGTGACACATCTAGGCAAATGCGTCACTTTGTAAAGGCCTGGGCTACATTATACCTGCATCAGGTATAATGTATGCGGGGTGGGCCTTCCCCATAAAAAAGGCTTGTAGAAGTGGCGCAGTGAAATCTCTGAAATTTCACTGAGCCACTTCTACGAGTTCACTGTGTCAAATCCTTACACCTGCTTCACAGAGGGCGTAAGGACTGACGCAAGCCCTCTTACATAGGACTCGCACATCAGTAATGACACATTGCTGGAGTTTCATCTGTTGTGCCACACACTCCATCAATGCGTAATTACTGCCCCACCAGATACGTCAGGATTCCTGATGTAGCTTGTCAATACTTGCGACATGGTGCGCCATACTGTAAATACGGCACATCCACGGAGTCACAAGGAGGGTGCAATGAACTGTGTTGCATCGCTGTTTTCAATCAGTGATGTGACACCTTTTATAAATGAGGGCCTCAGGGATTTACTTATGAGAGCCCTGCGTCACTTTTGCACCAAAGAATGCCATATATTACTAGCGATTGGAGGCAAATATTGTTTCCTTTCAATAAGAGTATGAGCTCCACGAAGATATGACACGCAAGCCCACCGAGTATGATAAGATAAAAGGTGGAAAGATTTCCATTCTGAGAGTATAATTTTGACTGCCATGGATAAAAGCAAATCTAATAGCTCCAAATCTGTATTATCAAGAGGTAAAGGAGTAACTACAGCCAAAGAACCCTGCGTAATCATGGAAAGAGAAAGAGTTTTAGGTGTTTTAAAAATTATAGACAAATCTTTCTGTATAGGAGCCCAAAGGGAATCTCATAATGTACATTCAAAAAACATATGTTGATGGGTACCTGGTTCTGAATTACAATTCCAGAATTGATCACTATCTTATAATTTCAGTTTGTGTAGATGAGCAGGAGTCCAATGTAGGAGATTGATCGTGAAGAATTTAGATTGGATCAGTGAAGGAGCAAATTTGTTAGACAGGGATAACTTCCCAATCATTGCCAGGTATCCTGAGAAATATGTTTAAAAATATACTAATCAAAATGATGAGACCATTTAGCACAAGTAATTGTAGATTGTGACGGTAGTGAAGTAGATAAAAATGTATACATTTTGGACGTAATATGGCCAGAGAGTAACCACATAGTAAAAAGTGAGACAATACCCAAATCTGTAAAAAGAGTCACCTTAGAAAGCTTGAGTTATAGTTTTAAAAAGGTATAGAATTCCATATTACAGAGATTGTATTTGTTTGCTAGGAAAGAAAGGGGAAGAGGGTCATGATTAGTATAATTAAGGTCCTTCACTAATCTGATACCCTAAGCATCCCACCGAGAAGTTGTATTAAGTTCAATGTCAGTGGCAAGTTTAGGATTGAGCCATAAAGATGTGCATCTTGTTTTATGAATGAGTTACGAATATATTCTATTAGGATATTTCAAAGCACTAACATTATCTGACATAATACGTTGAGAATGTGCTATTGTAGATTTTGAAGCTGAGAGAAGGGAAAGAGTACCAAAGGGAGTGCACAATTCTCGTTCTATATGAATCCATTGGGGGCCAAATGATGTCGCTGAGTTCCCTTCTATATATCAGATGTTGCTTGGCTCTGATGCAAAAATTTGTCTGTTTATAAACTTAGACTGGAGTTACTACAAGCGTACAAGATTCAAGATAGTGACAGCTGCTTATAAAGTATGGAAATCCATTAAGAAAATGTTTGTGGTAGAAAAAGTCTCATGGTATCCCCCTTTAACAGCTACAACCTTCTTCCGGAGTGTATTCTGGGATCGCATAGCATGCAGTTGGCGCAGCAAAGGTATAATAGTGGTTGGGGATTTGTATATGGATGGACGACTGAAATCATTCGATCAGATTCAGGAGCAATATCATGTACCCCGGGCGGATTTTTTTAAATATCTACAAATCAGAGACTATGGGGCATATTACCAACGCGAAGCGATATTTGTCGCTAACGATGCTTAGCAACAAATTTTTTAACGCTAAGCATCGCCAGAAATTATCGCAGATAAACCTTGCTATTATCAAGGTTTATCGCAAAAGCGATAAAAATCGGCCGCAATGCATGAATATCGCTGAAAAATCTGCGATATTCATGCATTACCGAGCTAATGCTCTTAGCCATGTTATCCACCTACTATTGGATAACATGGCTAAGAACAGCTCAGGGCAGGTGTTAGCTTTTGGAGATATTCGCGCTTAGCGCGAATATTTCCAAATCCTTGATAATAGGAGAAATGTCGCTTAAGAACATTTCTCCTATTATTTTTCTCTGGAACGCCCCCTTGGCATCTCATTAGAGATGCAAGGGGAAGCGTAGAGAAAAAGGGTGCTAACATGCGAATTTGTGTGTTAGCACCCTGTTGCTGATAGGGAGATCATTTTATCTCCGCTTTCTTGGCTTTTAAAGCCAAAAAAGCAGAGATAAATCCCTTGATAATATTCCCCTATCTCCTTAAAACCCGGTGGCATATTCAGACTAGCCCCCTCATAGAAGCTAACAGAAAGGCACCAAGAATCGGGACATTGTATACTCTCATGTTAGAGACAAAACGTAATGATTTGGAGGAGCACAGCCATAAATGGGAGAGTAGGCTAGGCTGCCAGGAGATAAATCTGGAGACCTCCATTGAATTAGCTAGTCGATTATTTATGTCCGCTAATTTGTTTGCCCAACACTACAAAACTATGTTTTATTTGTATCTTACACCCAATAAAATTGCTAAATGGGGTGGGGAACAGGAGGGAAAATGCTTTCGTTGTGGTAATCCAGATGCAGATGTGGTACATATTTTTTATGCATGCCCACAATTAAATAAATTACTGGAGCATGTGGATACTTTTTTAACCGAGATTCTGGGATCTGCTATACATTTATCACCTTTGCAGATTTTGCTGGGTGTAGAGATGGGTGCAAATGCAGATATAGTACAGAGTAAGGCCGTATATTTAATCTTCCTAGCCTAGGCGGTGTTAAGGTTGTGTATAGCTTCATGCTGGCTGCAAAAGGATGCCCCATCTTTTGATGCTTGGAGGGCTAGGTTTTTGGCCAAGTTTAACATTGAGTATAGATTATATGCTCTTAAAGGCAGGCGCAAACGGAAATTGGGTTTGCAAATTTGAGGACCAGTTTTGGCTTACCTGGACATGGATATATAAATACTGTTTGGTGCTTTCTGCTTTATTTTTCTAATTTCTTTCTATGATCTTTGTTCATTATCCCCTGTAGATGTTTAAGTTGATTACATACTATCTACAGAGCTATGTGCAATGTGCAATGTGATTCTTAGTTTGTAATAGGATTTTGACGCATGCGCCGTGTTCCCTTTTTGTTTTTTGCTATGTTTTGTGTTACTCATATATTGTCAATAAAAAAAGAATCCATTGGGGGTATATAATGAGATTCTGATAAAAACAAAATTGCTCCTTGGGCTGCTAGAAAGGATATTTGGTATAGGTTCCAGGCCAGAAGGTTACAACCTCCCAATGTAGAGGGTTTCCTAAGGTACTCTCTTATCATTCCATAAAAATCTTGACATGAGTACATCAATCTCACTAAAGAAAGACAATGAAAGTTTTAAAGGGAACATAGAATACAGGAAATTAATAATTGGGGTTATCATCATTTTCAAGAGATCTCTAACTTTATTTATTATGTGGGATTCATTAAGGAGAATAGTACCTGTAAGATTCTTACAGAACAAGGGGGCATATTACCAAGCAATAGCGATAATTATCGCTATTGCTTGGTTAGAGACACAAATTTACCGCTGAGCCGCGGCGATTTTTATCGTAGATAAACCTTGGTATTACCAAGGTTTATCGCAAATGCGATAAAAATCGGCCGCAATGCATGAATATCGCTGAAAAGTCAGCGATATTCATGCATTACCGAGCTAATGCTCTTAGTCATGTTATCCACCTCCCATTGGATAACATGGCTAAGAACTGCTCAGGGCAGGTGTTAGCTTTTGGAGATATTCGCGCTGAGCGCGAATATCTCCAAAAGTTGGTAATAGGAGATAGCGATGTTAGCGACTGTTTCCAGTCGCTAACATCTTGGCACGCCCACTTTGCATGTCATTAGTGATAAATATCACTGACATGCAAAGTGGGGCCCAAGATGGTCGCTATCTCCTACTATCTCCCTATTACCTAGCTGTCGGTAACACCAGTTAGCGACAGCTAGGTAATGGGGAGATAATTTTATCTCCGCTTTCTTGGCTTTTAAAGCCAAAAAAGCAGAGATAAACCCCCTTGATAATATACCCCAAGATCCCCAAAAATGGAATGCTCATTGGATTGCCATTAAAAACCTGAATCTCTTAAATGTGAAGGAAGACACAAAAGATTAAGAGGAAACACTTCAGTCTTCTCTTTATTAAGGATATAGCTAGAAACAACAGGGAAATCACAAAGAAGTTAGAAATAGAAGGAATCGCTAATGCAATGTCTTCTGAAAAAATAGGTACTTTGTCAGCATAAGCAGCCGTTTTAAGTTTGTGCATTCCAAATTGAAACCCTTTAATCTCAGAATTCAGATTAAGCAAGCGGAGAAGATGATCAATGGATAAAAGAAAGAGAAGGGGTGAAAGTGGACATCCTTGTCTTGTTCCTTGGTGGAGATTATAAAAGGAGGACACTGTGCCATTAATTCTGATATTAGCCTTAGGTTGCAGGTAAAGAACCATCACCATATTAATAAAAGTGTTGCCAAGGTTGTGAGGCTCTAAAACACAAATGTAAAAAAAGCCATGAAACCTTATCAAATGCTTTTTCGGCATCAAGGGCTATTGCTGCAGATGGTAAAGATGAGAGTTTTGCTTTTTCTAAAATGTGACAGAATGTGTGAGTGTTGTTCCTTTGCAAGTCTACCCTTAACAAGGCCTGTTTGGGAACCATAGATGAGGTTAGGAATGTGACCTTCTAGTCGATTTGCTAAAACCTTAGTAAATATTGTTGCTTCCATATTTAATAAGGAGATGGGACGGAAGTTTTTTGGGTTGGGATGATCTTTACCTTCTTTTGGCATAACTACAATAGTAGCCTCAGCAGCCATACCCAAAATTTTGCCAGATAGAGCATAAGGGTCCAAAATCTTTTAAAGGTATTTAATAATTGAAGAAGTAAACGTTTTATAAAAGGCAATGGGATACCCATCGGGGCCAGGAGCTTTCCCAGAATGAGTAGCCTTAATAACCTGAATAATGTCTTAAATTTCAATTGGTTTACCCAACTTGACTTTATCGTCGTCCGAGATAGTTGTAGTAGGAAGAGAATTAAGGAATTGTTGGCCATTAAGCTTATTGGACTGTCTTTGAGGGGTGCATAATTTTTCAGAAAAATCTTTAAAGACTTCAAGAAAGTTATTTGAACCATTTTTATCAGTAATATAGGTAATTTGTGTGGTATTAGTATTCTGATATTTAAGAGTGGTAGCTAACAATTTGCCAGCTCTATTCCATAGCAATAATTGACGAGATTTCTGAGCGTGCATACCGAGATAAACTCTTTTGGTAACTGTGGAATTAAAAGAATATTTTAAACGTTTAATGTCCTGCAAGAGAGATTTGTCACTAGAATGTCTATATAATTCCTCTTTTTGTTTAATATCATCACCCTGAGGCTGGAGAGATCTTCTAATATCGCCATTTCTTTTGGACATTTTTTTAATAATGTGACCTCTTATAGTACACTTAAACGCATCCCATAGTATTATCAGAGAATCCACCGATAATTCATTTTCTTTGAAGAAACCCACAATTTCATCATTAAGTTCCTAGACTTCAGCATCATCCTCCAAAATTTCTGTGTTTAGACGCCAATTACCGGGACCTTTAGTATCTGTAAGGCTACGAATGGATAACGAAACTGCAGCATGATCAGAGACAGCTATTGGATGGATCATGACATTCGTTGTATGTTTTAAAAGGAATGCGACAATCAGAAGGTAATCGATACGAGAAAAGCTGGAATGGGAGAGGAGAAAAAGATGAAATCCCTAACAATAGGAATGTGCAGTCTCCAAGCATCGAGGAGATGATGTGATGAGCACATACTAAGCAACTGTTTATGTGCTCTAGGAGGTGAAATTTAAGAGCAGTGTGTCTTTCCAAAATAAATTTTGAGTTTTGCAGAATATCATCAAATTGTTTATTTATTGCTCGCCAAAAATTTGGATCATCGATGTTTGGAGAATATAGATTCATAATATATAGCTCCTCCAAACCATTGGTGAGTCGTGTAAGTAACCATCTCCCGTTAGTATCATGTTCAGCTGTAGTTATAGATAATCCCGATTTTTTAGAGATGAGTGACATCCCAGTTTTTCTTCCCAGAAGCTTCAGAGCATGTAACTTGTAACACCCAATCTCTCCTCATATGAAGGGCTTCCTTACAACCTATCTTAGTCTCTTATAGTAGGATCAAATCACCAGACAAACTCTTACAATAATCTAGAATCGTGCCTCTCTTAACTGGGTGATTCACACCCTTAACATTAAGCTAAACTACAGTTATACCAGGCATTCGTATGTATAGTGTACAAACAGTAGGTACATCCGAGAAAGGAGCATAATAGTAGCTAAAAAATATTTAAAGAGCAGAGGAATTGAAGCAGATGTCCGGTTATGAAAGTGTGGAGAGAGGGGAGGAATAAATAATAGGGAAACATCAAGAGGGTTCAAACACACTCCAGATATATCCGGAGCAATATCCAAGCCCAGTTCCACCAGGGGATGTCTGTAAGAGACTTGTTGCATGGAGAATCAACTTTGATGAGCAGCAGCAACAGCTACTATCACCAGAAAAGACTACTCCATCAGGGAGAATCAACAGAACAAGAGAACCTGTGGAAAAAGAGATACCATCGTAAATGTGTAACCAGCGGTTTGCATAATCACATCAGACACATATCAGGGGTATGACAACAAACAATTTGTTAAATAATTAAATATGATGTGAAGAACACATATGTAAAAAGATGATATTTCATAAATAAACTATTCATAACAGTTATGACAAACGCGTCTCAACTTATATGTGCCTCCACACATGTATAAACCTACATATAGGTTCCGGTGCTATATTTCAGGGTCATCCAAAACTGGCTATATAACATAAAAACAATATGTACCTGTGTTTTGCACATAGCTTCATAATGACATAACATGTAGTTGGGGCAACATAGGGAAGCAATTATGTTAAATATCATTAGAAATTGGCCAATACTGACGACAACATTGAAAGCAAAGCAAAATACATACATATAACCTTAGGGACCACTATATAAGTGTCAGACCAATACATATATGACAAGTAGATGATAAATATATATATATGAAGACCAACTATCATTCAGAAAAAATCTGGAAAAAAATTAAGAGTACTATACTTGCCTATAATAAGAAAGCTATCAGAAGGAGGTGTTAAAAGAAGCATCATCACATGTTAAACGGTTAAAATAATATCATTGAAACTTAAATGAATATATGACTCTATAGAAAGATCATACCAGACAAATTCCCCACCTCTTGTCATCATATAAGAAAGTCTTAAAGAAGTCTATTCTTAAAATAACCAGAATATTACATATATGTTACATAACACAGTATAAGATTTCAAAAGCTGACCTGCGAAGAATACAAAATGCATAAGAGCAGAAATAAAAAGCAAAACCATGACAGAAAATTCTGTATAAGATACAATGAGAATAACCTAAAATAATTGAAGCAAGTTACAGGAACTCCGGCAGTTAATAAAATATGCAAGGATAGAATCAAATATTATTGAGAGACAAAAAGGATTTGATTTAGCATAACAAGCAGATCAGGTCCACATGAATATCTAAGAACGAGAAGTACCAGTAGAGAGTCCGAGTCCATCTGGGATTCAGAGTGATTATCCAAAAAAGTCGAGAGATCTGCAGGTTCATAAATGATCTGTGAGTGGCCCTTGAAAGTTATGCAGAATCTTGAGGGGCCAGAGAAAGAATATGGAATTCCCATTTCAGTAAGCCTTCTACGCAGTTGAAGGAAACCTTTTCAATAGATTACAGTATATCTGGCAAAGTCCTGCAAAATTTAAATTTTGTGACCGTCCCGTTGAATCTTATTAATCTTCCTCATTTGTGCTAGAATTTGATCTGTGTGTTGGTGTCTCAATGGCTTGAAGATCAGTGGCCTTGGGGGGGACATCTTTTTGTGTTTAGAAATTGAAACTCTGTGAGCTTGTTATATTTCAAAGTCTTTTTTGAAAGAAAGTTGCAGAACCCTTGGGATTCAGGAAATCAAGAAGTCAATCACTGAAGGGGCAGGATTCTCAACCCCCTCCGGCATTCCAAAAATACTGAGATTACTTCTTCGATTATGAGCTTCCTGTTCTGTTAGATCACTCCTTAAAGATGAGATAGAGCGTTCCAAATTTTTTATGTGCTTAGCGTGCTTATTTTTGTAATCTTCCACAATACTTATTTGTGCTCAGCATTGAAAGTTCTTTAAAATCATAACAGATGACTATCACCTCCACCTGAAGTAGATTCCGATTGGACTGTGACTATTTAAAACGCAGTTTATTATCTGTCTACTTTGCGACCAGGAGGCAAAACGTTTCGTATTAAAATTCCAGATCCGCACATCATTCTTTTTATTATTGAACCGAAGTTTTCATCACTACCACAAAACAAAATACCCTTCATCTAATATGAAGATTAACACGTCCGGTTTAAGATCGGTGATATTCAATATCTGACCTGTTTCGAAATATCCAGCTAGGAAACGACCATAGCAGTAAATAGGCGTAATTTTGAACCAGATTTCTTTGAAGAAACGTGTCAACTAGATCCAATACCTTCCACCCCAAAGATTGATTTATGGGAGTACATTATCAAAGAATTTCGATTATTATGGAACCATCTAGAATCTAGATCGTTTAGAACTGTAGTACGTGGCTACTCCAGAAGAAGGCGCTGGTCGCCGAAACGCGCGCCGAGAATTAATTTGTGCCACTTTTTAAATTTTAATTTGTAATTTTGTTTACTGTACTTTATAATGCTGATTTAATTATCTTTGATGTGATTTTATTAACTGTATTAGGGAACCCGTTTTTATTATTGTATTAATACATTTCTAGCTACTGAACCTTTGGTTATATAATTTCCCCTCTCGTGTCTCTTACTTTGTGATTATTAAGAATCAATTGCCTAGGTTGTTAAATTTCATGTGTTGCTTTATCCCTGACCTATGAATTACTGTATCTAATTCTCAGGGGGTCCTTGATACCTATGAATAAGTAGATCCCTATTGGTACTTTGGGCTATGCCATGTAGCATGTTGAGCTTAACTAAGATAGCCTCTAAAGTTGAAGCAGAGTCAGGACTTCCTTTAACCTGAGATTCTGAGATAGATGGGGAGTGTTTGGAACGTTTCAGGTTCCTTTTGGAGTCTCTGTCCTCAATGTTACCACACAAACCTTCAGTTATTGAGTACATGTAATGGCCAAGGCAGGTAGCCTAAGTATATACTCAGGGGAGTAGAGAAAGTAATATGAGTGAACCACTGAGCCACTGAAACTAAAACCAGCAGTCTGAAGAATTAGAGAAACTCTGCCTACACACTGCAAATCACTTGCCAAAGTATCAAGTATGTATTAGGGGGATGGATAAACTGAGAGTGTTAATCAGTGTACGACCACCAGACTATAGAAGGCAACAAGAAAGAAATGGCAGCACATTCCCAGGCAGCAGTGTAGGAAATCATGAGGAGACAAAATGCCAATGCCGAAGTTTTAAGTGAGAAATCCACTGATATTTCATTTGTTATAGGGAAACGGTTATCACCAAACAGGTCACAGACAAAACTAGTAACCTCTGAGTTGTAATCGATTAGTATTAAGCATTGAATTTGCCACTCGAAGATGAACCTAAAGTCTGTCAGACGGAGTTGCACATCGCAGAGGTTTCTCTCAGCGTCCGCCATTTTGAGCGTCCATTGAAGAAAGAATCTAGGGGCATATTACCAAGCAATAGCGATAATTATCGCTATTGCTTGGTTAGAGACAAAAATTTACCGCTAAGCTGCGGCGATTTTTATCGCAAATAAACCTTGGTATTACCAAGGTTTATCGCAAATGCGATAAAAATCCGCCGCAATGCATGAATATCGCTGAAAAGTCAGCGATATTCATGCATTACCGAGCTAATGCTCTTAGCCATGTTATCCACCTCCCATTGGATAACATGGCTAAGAACTGCTCAGGGGAGGTGTTAGCTTTTGGAGATATTCGTGCTTAGCGCGAATATCTCCAAAAGTTGGTAATAGGAGATAGCGATGTTAGCGACTGTTTACGGTTGCTAACATCATGGCACGCCCACTTTGCATGTCATTAGTGATAAATATCACTGACATGCAAAGTGGGGCCCAAGATGGTTGCTATCTCCTACTAGCTGTCGCTAACTGGTGTTAGCGACAGCTAGGTAATAGGGAGATAATTTTATCTCCGCTTTCTTGGCTTTTAAAGCAAAAAAAGCAGAGATAAACCCCCTTGATAATATGCCCCCTAGTACTCCCAGTACTTGTAGGAAAATATTTCAAGACCTGGGGTTGTTTGAATCACTGCCACAGGAAGAGTAACAATCGTATATTGGTCTGCCAAAGGAAGTTGGGAGATCCAAAAGCAGTATCCTATGCTCACAAGTCTTTCCGCTGTGTTCCGCTGTCCCAGGGTGAACAAAAATCACCCAACAAACATTCCCACTTGAGCGTTCGCACTGGAGACACCGCAGAGCTCAAGGAAAAGCAGCCATCTTCGCTACACGTCAAGCCACGCCCCCAATGATTTGTAATTTGTATCAATAGTACAAAAGTTCAGTGTTATATTTTTTTAATAAGTTTATTATTCATTTTTAAAATTATAAAAAATATGTATTATTTTACTCGTTTCATTTAGTTTCTCTTTATTCAATTAGTGCAAATAACCATAAAAGAATAGAACATATATTCATAAGAAAGTATTAATTCAAAATGCAAAATACATAATGATTCACAGTTGCAAACTCATTCAAACAGGGTCGTTAAAATACATATAGGATAAGAATATTCATAGGTACACAATATAAACACTTAAAAAGCATTGCCGTCCCTTACTGCTACTCTTCCCTTAACCTAAAAACCTCTGCCCCTATTGCTGCTCTCCCCTAAACCATAAAACACTCTTACCATCCTTCTATGCTATTCACCCATGAACCCTAACAGCCCCAAACTAACCTTTAATGCTAATCTATCCTAAACCCTAAAACATCCTGACTGCGCTTTTACAGTACCTATCTCTGAACCCTAAAAACCCAACCTCCCCTTTAATGCTATCCTTCCCTGAACCCTAAAAGTCGCAAACTACCCCTCAAGGCACTCTTCCCTGAATCCTAAAATCCCCTAATTACTCTTAACAGTATCAATCCCTGAACCCAACCAAATCCTTACTAACCTGTAACACTACCCTTTCCTGGGCCCTTATTTATGAGGCCTTGCGTCAGTTTTGCGCCGCCGGTGCGTCACTTTTTGTGACGCACCAGCGGCGTAAAATATGCGCCTTGTTGCGCCATATTTAAAAAGTGACGCATCTAGGTAGATGCGTCACTTTTTAAACCCCTGCGCCACATTATACCTGCGTCAGGTATAATGTATGCAGAGGGGGCATTCCCCCGCAAAAAGCCTCGTAATAGTGACGCAGTGAAATCTATGAGATTTCACTGCGTCACTTTTAGGATGCTGTTGCATCAAAATCTTGCGCCTGCCTCACAGCAGGCGTAAGACTGACGCAAGCCCTTTCACATGGGGCTTTCCCCATGCGAAAGGACGCATTGCTGGAGTTGCGTCACTTTTGTGACACACTCCAGCAATGCGTCACTTTTGCGCTTACAGATACGTCAGAAATACTGACGTATCTGTAAGTCCTTGCGACATGAAGCGTCATACATTAAATATGACGCATCATTGGTGTCGCAAGGAGTGCGCAGTGAAAAGTGACGCATCGCTGTTTTCACGCAGCGATGCCTCACTTTTCATAAATGAGGCCCCCGGCTTCTAAAAACGTTTGCATGTCCCCTGCCCCTTCCCCAGCTCACTGCAAATGCTCCTCTCTATTTAAGCAGCAGTATGCCTCTGCTCCCAGCATATTTACCCTTGCCTTACAAGGCACAACATTTATTGATTTCTTTTATAGCCACAATGTTTTTCCAGAAGGATCCTGTGGAGAAAAGGAGATATGAGCTTGCCTCAATTAGTGAAGGAGAATATGCACATGCCACATGCATGCTGCCAGAAGGGACATTATACTAAAGACCATCGGGCCTCATTAATGAGGTTTTGCTGTAGGGCAGCGCCGCTGTCTACTGCGCTGCCCTACAGCAAAAGAAAAGGGCAGTAATGCGCTGTCTGTATCAAATACGGCACATTCCTGTCCTTTTCCCCTGAGCCCGTGCACAATGGGCTGCCGTGCACCAACGCAAGTACCTTTGCAGCATGGTGCAAGGGTGCCTGCGATGCGGGGATGAATATTTTTGTGCAGGAAGGATGATCTTCCTGCACAAAAATAATCACAAGAGGCTTCTACCTCTTTCTATGCAGCACACATAGAAAAAGGGAATAACTGGGAGAAATAAAGATATTTCTCCTCGTTGTGCCTCCCTTACGCCTCCCCTGGGGATGGATATTTTTCTGGTGCTGCCCAGATTTATGATTTCTCTTAAATCTAGGGCAATGTCAAAAACCCATGGATGTTGCTGGGAATACCCCAGTAAACCCATTGCAGGCCCCTTTTACGTAGAAAACTGCAATAAAGGAAACAATAAATACGAGGCAGCATTAAGCCAAAAAAGTGGTTTGTGCTGCCTTTTTGTGCTGCCTTGCAAATATAGAGTAGGCTCCTGCACCACGGAAAAGTGACGTTCCGCCGGCAAAGGGGCCTCAAATGAGGCTCCATCATGTGTCCAACAGTTATGCAGGGAAATACTACAGGACTCTGCAAACAGACAACAAAGAAAGAGCCAAGCTGAAAGGCAGACAGGAAGAACAGACTGTGTCAGGGATATGTAATCAAATATATATATATATATATATATATATATATATATATATATATATATATATATATATATATATATATATAAATAAAAATAATTTAAAAAAATATATATATATATTTTTTTTTATTTTTTTTTTAATTTTCAATCAGCGTTGGTATAGGCAGTTGCAGCAGAAGGACATAGGCTATGCAGACGCCCACCGTATACATTTAAAAGGTAAAAGAACCGTGCCAGCAAAGTAGTCCCTTGCGGGCGTGTCTGCATTGTGCTGTGGGCGTGTGCTGGGGGGCGTGACAAATGCTGGAGGCGTGTGGAACGTTCCGCCCTTCATGTCATGTCTCATATCATGTGCTAATCCCACCCTGCTCCCTTTAAATACCCCTGCACCCCATAATCATAACCCACCCTTACTCCTTAAAATAACTCAACACCCTTAAACACTAACCCATCTTAACCCTATAAATATACCCTGTACCACCAAACCTAGCCTGGAACCCTAAAAATAGCACTGTACCCCAAAACCCAAACCTACCCCTGAACCCTAAAATACCCCTGTACCCCAAAACCCAAACCTAGCCCGGAACCCTAAAAATAACCCTGTTCCCCAAAACCCAAACCTACCCCTGAACCCTAAAATACCCCTGTACCCCAAAACACAAACCTAGCCCTGAACCATAAAAATACCCCTGTACCCCAAAACCCAGACCTAGCCCTGAACCCTTAAAATACCCCTGTACCCCAAAACCCAAACCTAACCCTGAACCCTAAAAATACCCCTATAACCCAAAACCCAAACCTAGCCCTGAACCCTAAAAATACCCCTGTACCCCAAAACCCATACCTATCCCTAAACCCTAAAACTACCCCTGTACCCTATAACCCAAAACTATATCTGAACCCTTAAATACCCCTGTTCCCCAAAACACAAAACTAGCCCTGAACCATAAAAATACCCCTGTACCCCGAAACCCAAACCTAGCCCTGAACCCTAAAAATACCCCTGTACCCCAAAACCCATACCTATCCCTAAACCCTGAAACTACCTCTGTACCCTATAACCCAAAACGATATCACTGCAATCAGCGCACGACCCGGCTGACCTGTTCTCATTAGGTTGGAGTGTACGGCGGGGGCTCGAGAGGCTTTCAAGAAGGAATACAAGCTGTTTCAAGAGAGTCCAACACTGCACGGCGTCACAAACACCAGGATTTGACTTGCGGTTACCCCACATCACACCAGCCCAGTTATGCAGGTTTCTGGGAGTTGTAGTTTGCTACCTTGCTACAGCGCGGTGGATGATCACATGGTTGGGGGTGGCGCCTATTCCTCACATGGGGAGTGGTGCAGGACCATATATAGCTGGACTTTACTCACCACAGTTTGGCAGCGGCATCTGAAGAAGGCGATTCTTAGCCGAAATGCATTATGCCACATCTGCTGTTTCTAATAAAAAGCCTCAACCGCAATCCCTGCCTGTGGCCTCTTCCTTCCGCGCTGCTGGAGGTTTTTCCTGTATATATATATATATATATATATATATATATATATATATATATATATATATATATATATATATATATGTATATATATATATATATATATAATGTATGTATGTACGTATGTATGTATGTATATATATATATATATATATATATATATATATGTATATATATATATATATATATATATATATATATATAATAAAAATAATTAAAAAAAATATATATATATTTTTTATCTTTTATTTTTTTTATTTTCAACCAGCGTTGGTATAGGCAGTTGCAGCAGAAGGACATAGGCTATGCAGACGCCCACCGTATACATTTAAAAGGTAAAAGAACCGTGCCAGCAAAGTAGTCCCTTGCGGTCGTGTCTGCATTGTGCTGTGGGCGTGTGCTGGGGGCGTGACAAACGCTGGAGGCATGTGGAACGTTCCGCCCTTCATGTCATGTCTCATATCATTTGCTAATCCCACCCTGCTCCCTTTAAATACCCCTGCACCCCATAATCATAACCCACCCTTACTCCTTAAAATAACTCAACACCCTTAAACACTAACCCATCTTAACCCTATAAATATACCCTGTACCCCCAAACCTAGCCTGGAACCCTAAAAATAGCACTGTACCCCAAAACCCAAACCTACCCCTGAACCCTAAAATACCCCTGTACCCCAAAACCCAAACCTAGCCCGGAACCCTAAAAATAACCCTGTTCCCCAAAACCCAAACCTACCCCTGAACCCTAAAATACCCCTGTACCCCAAAACACAAACCTAGCCCTGAACCATAAAAATACCCCTGTACCCCAAAACCCAGACCTAGCCCTGAACCCTTAAAATACCCCTGTACCCCAAAACCCAAACCTAACCCTGAACCCTAAAAATACCCCTATAACCCAAAACCCAAACCTAGCCCTGAACCCTAAAAATACCCCTGTACCCCAAAACCCATACCTATCCCTAAACCCTAAAACTACCCCTGTACCCTATAACCCAAAACTATATCTGAACCCTTAAATACCCCTGTTCCCCAAAACACAAACCTAGCCCTGAACCCTAAAAATACCCCTGTACCCCAAAACCCAAACCTAGCCCTGAACCCTAAAAATACCCCTGTACCCCAAAACCCATACCTATCCCTAAACCCTGAAACTACCTCTGTACCCTATAACCCAAAACGATATCTGAACCCTTAAAATACCCAAACACCCCAAAACATATACCTCAGTACCCCAAAACATATACCCCTATACCCATATTTACCTTATCCAAACATTTATAAAAAACATGCTTTTACCATTCATGCATTTACAACGAATTTCGTTGTAAATGTATGCGTGGTAAAGGCATATAAAATGTAATGCCATGCGTTATAATGGCATTGCGGAATCATGGTACTTTCGTAATGTAATGAAAGTATGCGGAGTGATGGTATGCGGAAAGAAAGTTGCGGAATAATGGGTGTTTACCCTCCCCCGGTAAGTACATTGGTGGCAGGGCGGCCCACATCTCCAGCAACATACTCATATTTTTTCACCACCCATTTGAAAAATGCACAGGTCTCTCTCATTGATGGCCAGCACCGACATACTCTTTTAGACACACCTCTCGGCACAAGTTCTAGAATTGCAAAGTTTAGTGCTGGGGAGTTACGTTCGAATCTCGGCATCAGCTCAACATCCTGTGATTCCAGGCAAATCGCTTTGTCTCCCCGTGCCTACCACAAATGAATGTGTTCTTCTGTAATGTAAATTGTGCTCATGCCATGTTGTCGAGTTCGCGGTATATAATATTGCAAGGAAAATGAAAGTAGGGAAACTCGTGTTCACACACTACTGAACGCGCACTCTCAAGTGCATCAGCAGTGCACTGTGAATCAGAACGTTTCACAGGCCTGTCACAGTTAAGAAATGCTATCAAAACGAAATCCAACAGTACAATATACTACTGGCCGGCAGCAATTCATACCCGGACAACGTCGGGACGGGCTGCTAGTATATATATATATATATATATATATATATATTCAAACAAAGAGTTTAGCCCTCAGTGGAAGAAGCCACAAGAATGGTAAAATTTGGATCCATTTCTTTAAGGAGCAGCTGCAACAGGAGACGCAGAGAGAACAGTCACCATCTGTTCGTGTACAGCCAGACCGGTTTCGGGAGTCTATCCCTTCTTCAATGGCTCCTGCTTGGCAATGATGATGCAGTATGCACTTGTGATATTAAAGCCTGCCTTCAAGGGCGTGGTCAGATGAAATGGCCTTCTGGGTCTTGTAGTGCATACACCATTTACCTCGTGTGAGTTCATCATTGTGGCAGTTAATAAAAGTACGATTAAAACCCATGTGGGCTGGTGAGCATGTGGCTCTGGGTGTCCTCTTGTCTGTAGTCAGCTGCTTCTGGACACCACTACCCCGTGTACTGATCGCACCATTGGGCGCAATCACGGGTCCAGCGCACAGGTACACAGACTCCAAAATGATTACCGCAAACCAGTCTTGTGATTTTGAAAGAATTATTTATTCCATATAATGGTGGTGGTGGTGCCAGTCATCAGACGCGTTTCGGACATGCGTTCTTGCTCACTGATGAGGGGATAATGCGGAGGTCGTAAATATAAAGGGTTGGAACACATTCAAAATTCGCGCCTTTCCAGGCAATGATAAACATTAAAAACGGACTAACATTTCAAGTCTCCTTCCAATCCCATTTCATGGGCGCCATATTGAAATGGCCAATGATATACAATGAATGTTTTCCCTTTCCATCACATCAAAAGTATTACAGTGCATTAATGCATTTTGTTATTCAGATGTTTCTAACATTTCAAACCATTACAAAGCATTACAAATTTTCAGAATGCTAATGCAACACGCGCTATATGTGCCAAAAGCCAAAAGGTAAATATTATACTCGTTGTCACAAGGTTACCCCATTATAAATTTCATACATAGCGATAGTCAGTTTGCCATTCGTAAATACATATGAATTACTATCAGTACAAATACTTGATTATCTGCAAACTAATCAAATCGCACAAATCATTTTTGGGTGCAGTAGTTGGTAATTGCAAATAAAAACAATGCTCTATTTTATTGCACTAAACCTTATTGCGATACGTGTTTAAGCTTTAGTCATTATGTTGAAACATAAAGAGTGTTGGGTACTATCTGTACGAATACAAAAAAGCCATGATATGCAAGAGTGTATATATGCTCTGTGTTCTCATGAAATTTGCCATGGAGCTAGTCCCACCTATATACTGTACCATCAGGTACCCCGGGACAAAAATGTTCGTGAACACTCATAATGGTTCATGAGATATAGGGCATTACAATAATAGTGTGGTCAAAATGATCAAGACCTCCTCCTATATTCCCTATTGTTCCAGACAATCAATCTTAATTATAGATAAACCCAACATCAACTGACCTTAAGGATGGAAGTATAGTTCCTTATTCGACACTCCATGCATATAAATATATATGTATGCTCCTTGTCCCACTGGGAATCGAGGCACTCGCGGATGGGTGCGGTATGCGGTAATGGGCGCCCGCAATAACACAACTCTCAACTCCAGAAATTCTCCTTCAGAGTTAACAGACGCGTTTCAGCATCAAGCCTTCGTCAGTGTTGACGAAGGCTTGATGCTGAAACGCGTCTGTTAACTCTGTAATTAAAACTACAATGGTGTGAGCACCGAATACTTTGGTTCCACGAGTGCGGTTCTTCTGAAGGAGAATTTCTGGAGTTGAGCGTTGTGTATATATATATATATATATATTTTATTTTTTATTTTTATATATAATTAATTCTAATAATATTATTACTTGCTCAATTATACATTATCATACTGATAATCATCATGCATATAATATATATTAGATTACCACATGATAAACAGAATTGTGATTAAACAGGTTTCCTGCGGTACAGCGTCTGAATTATATCCTGCAAGAGGTTATCTGGCTGGTCTGTTGGATTACTGAGACCTTTTGTACTTGATAAAGGTGTTTTTATTCCTAGCATGTTTTCAGTTGTACTGGCCAAATATGTTTCAAAATGCACAGGAAGCAAATAAGTAATAGTGGTGGAACCCTAGACATTTTCGGTAAAATTGAGTTTTAAATAATTGAGAGCATATTTATTAAAGTTTTGCGGTTTCCTTGCGCCACGCAAGGTAAATCAAGGAATACACAAACCCTAGATGAGATTTACCAAGCAACGCATATCCACCTAGCGTGGTGGCCCTGTGGTACATGGTAAATCTGAAGTAACGCAAGGCAGTGCAAGTCAATGCCTTGCGCTATTTTTCCCCAGGGAGACGTGCCATGGGTGGAGCGTGGGTGTTCCCATACATCCACCCATGGATTATGGTGCAGTCCCAGATTTACCATGAGTGGTAGACCTAGGAATGCGTGAAAATGCTACACTTTCTGAAAGAGGTGTAACAAAGAGAAATATCTTTATTTCCCTTCATTTGTTCCTCTTTCTCATTAGTTATTATTAGTTCCTCTTTCTAGGTGTGGTGCATTCTTCAGCACACTTAGAAATAGGAAAAAGCCTAAAAAGATTGTTTTGTGGTGGAAGTCAACTTTTCCTGCACAAAAATAGTCATTTGCATTGGCGCAAGTCAGTAAAAAGCGCGACAGCACAGAAAGAGAGCACTTTGAAAGATATGGCACATTCCTGCCCTTTCATACAGCAAAACAAGGTGTCTTTCTGCCTGCGTTGAGTGAAAAATTATAAATATGACCCTTAGAGTCTCATTTGAGTACACTGGTAATTTAGGGATAATACTGCATACAGTAAACTCCACTACATCAGATATTTAGTGGGTGTAGCATTACCCTCCTGTTCCGAGTTCCACAGGTCGGAATGAGGAATAATATGTGCCAGAAAAGTCTGTGCACCCTATTACTGCATGTTTCTTTGTGCCCATTTTTGATTAGTAGCTCTAGGAGGGATTAACGTGCAGTTTGAGTGGTTCCAGTAAAGACTGGTTTGACAAATAGAGAGGAGTTGTAGACTTGGAGGAAGGAGAGAATGTCCGGTACAGGTACGTGATTCTTGGATCTGGTGGGTTTAGATGGGGCATTAGCATTGGGAGTGGTGCTCCAGTTCTGAATAGGCGCTTTCTGCCAAGGGTCACTCGATAACATAGCGGAAGAAGTTGGTAGTTTAGGGTATTGGTTGTTCATTTGCACAATCAGGGCCAGCTCCGAGGAGATGTTTATGAGTTTTTGTATGTCAGTATTGAGTTTTAGAAGCTCCCGGTTTATTTCCTTAAGCTTAGAGGCGTGACCAGATTGGGGATCACAGCTCTTGGGGAGGGTAGGAGGAGGGTTGTTCACTGCGGTGGAGGTAGGCGTGTCCCAGGAAAGGGGACAATGAGAAGGGGACTGCCCCATGAGGAGGATTTCCAGTGCTTTTGGTCAGAAGGGAACAGCAAGGGGAGCTAGAATTGGAGTGAAGAAGGAGCTTGGGTGAAAGGTTCGAGAGTTGGGGATTCTCCTCATTATGCCATTAGTACGCCTCCCCCCGGGAGGCATAGAATCCTCACACATTTTCAGTTTTACAAAATGTTGATAATCTGGGAATGCGTCAAGTTCCTTGGAAGTTGTTTGGGAACATCCACAGCAACACCCATGGAATGCCCCTTTCACGCAGAGTAATGAGTGAAAGGGGCTCATATTTACAAGGCAATGAAAAGTCACCCAGAGTGACTTTATATGGCCTTGTAAATATGGACAAGCACATTGCGCTGCTGATGCATAAAAAAAGTGGCACACCGGGGGCGCAATGGGCTTGTAAATAAGCCTTTTGGCTCGTACTAGCTGAACTGCAAATATCCTCAAAATATTGCCACAAGCTCCTTGGACTAGCCAATCTGGTCTTTTCAGTTCACTCAGTAGCACTGCAACTTAGAGAAAGAGAGAGAGCAACTTTCTCAAAGAACAAAACAACAGCTTGGTATGTGGGCTAGAGACACCTCAAGAAACCCAGATGGGCACTTTGTAGAGCTACAAAACGTAGCTATGGGCTGGAAAGGAAGGGTTAGTTAACAAAGACTGATTCCATCATTCAATACATTACGTTTCTGAAACACTGTCACAATTTTGTAAATCTTTTTAATATTTTCCTTTTAAATGGTTTTCATTACCATAATATTGTTGAGAAGTGTGGCTCAATGGTTAGAGCGGCAGACCTTGATGCGGAGCACTGGCCAGGGACCAGGGTTTGATTCCCGCCTCGGCGGGATCGGGCTTAAATTCCTCTGACCTGATATTCTCGCCTCAGTGCCGAATCTAAGCATGGGCCCCACGCTGCAACTCTGGGCAATAGCTTGCTTAGTCTCCACAACGGCCCCCGATACACAAGGGATGCCTGGTTTCACCATGGGATGCCCAGGAGTGGACACCTCACAAGGAAAAGCCAGGAGGGGTTCCCTTGTGGTAGGAGTACAAGCGCCGGGATGCTTACGGGTTACTGTTCGCGCTATACACATTTACACATATTGTTTGTTTTTATAGTTAAATATATGCACATTATCTCAACTAGATTAGATCATTAATTTTAATAAAGTCTTAAAATATGCATATTGTGTGGATTTTTGTGTTGTTCCATCCATGGTGAAAGGAGGTTCAGAGCTCACTAACAAACAAATAATCCTGTAAGTCCAAAAGGATTTATTGTTTCCCAGAAGGCATCATCCTCAGGTAATGTGCAGGTGGTTCATGGGTTACAGTCCCCCAGGTACTGTCTAAAGATAGCAAGCTGGCATGCAGCCGGTGGTTAGCCAGAGTTTATAGGCAGTCTAAAACTGAGCGATATTTTGCAGAAGATTGTAGAAAGTGGCATATTGGTGAAGGAACAAGTTCTGAGCACCCCTGAACGATACACACCAAACTTTACCAACAATTACTAATAGCATCTTTTGTAATATTGGTGTCCACCTTCAGTTCAAATAGGAGCTCTCTGTTGAAGGGTTTGTCATTCACTTGACTAGCAAAAGCTATTCGCCATTCAATTTAATTTTTAAATGTCATTCTGAATCTGTCTTCCAATGGAGGCACAACCTGTTGTGATAAGGGTAAAAGTCAGGGCATCATTAACAGAATACCTCATGTGAAGGGGTTTCCCTGTAACAGAGGTGAAGTCTTTTTTGTTGTAAATGCAGAAGTTGCATACACCTTGGAAATATTTTGCTCATGGTTGGAGTTTTATCCTGTTGATCTAAACATTAGGCACTTTCATAACAATGGAGATGCTCCTACACCTGCTGAATATGAACCTTTTCAATACCTAGAAATCCTAACATGACATCAGGAACTCTAAGGGATCTATTACGAGCTTGGTGGTCCACGGACTGCCAGACTTGTGGGGGTGGGGGGTTGGCGGTGGTGGTCTCCTGATGGCTGTATATAAGTAGGGCCTTTGGACAACCATTGTCCAGTCGCAGTTGCCAGGCAGCCGCCATTTCCTGGCAGTGTTGTGGCACTCAGGAGGCCGCAGTATGCTTGGTGGGAACTCTGCAGCTTTGGCGGTGCAACGGCAGGGTATACCCAACCTGGAATAGGGCTGCAGCACAAGCAGCAAAAGAAAAGTGCATGCTTGCAAACATCCATGCACCATGTGCCAGGCAATTATGTTTGGGAGGGCAGCACATGTGCCCCCCTGACACCAATGCAGAGGCCTGCGGGTGATGAGGTCTCTGCTAGGGGCCCCCAAAGTCCCTTTTTGGCTGCATTTTCATGGTGTTGGGGCCGCCATGAACAGGCAGTCGTAAAAGGGATATCCTAATTTCTACAGCGGTGCCGGCACAGGTACCGTCCATTGTAGGGATTTGGAATCTGACCACCATCCCAATGGCTTCCTTGAGCCTGTCGGAGGCAGTGGTCTGTCCCCGCCCAACTCGTCCTGACTGCCAGAATCGTAATCCAGCTGTCAGAGCGATGGCATAGATGTTGACGTCTTGTTGGTGGCTGTCCCATCGACATCGGAATGAGGCCCAAAGTTTGGAATGTGGTTAGTACATTTTTAACCTCTACCCAAAATATGAAACTTTCCCCAATTTTGTTACATTTAGAAGACTTGGAATAGAAAATCAGAACCCCTCAAAGTCAAACAACTACCAATGTGGTGAAGCCTGGAGTGGGAAAAGTAAATCTGAATCCCCCAAGGTCCACCACTGTCCTCAGTACAGTTAAGTTTAAATTGGGAATTATAACTATGAATATCCACAAAGTCCAATATTTTCCCCAATGTTGTTAAGTTTAGAGTTAGAATAGTAAATCCGAACCCTACAAAGTCCAAAAATGTCCACAATGTGGTGAAGTCTGTAATGGGAATAGTAAATCTGACCTCCTAAAGCCCTACACTTTCCTTAACCACATGCGTGCGAGCGGAATTCTGCTCGCATGCTCAGATTTTCATATTCCCATTATTCATGACGAGCTGGGCTCGGCATCAGCGTGCGAGGAGGCTACGCCATGACGAGCCCAGCTCGTCATGAGCCTGGAAGGGGTTAATGAGTTTATGTTTGGAATGGCAATAGTAAATTGCACATTGGGTGCACTGTTGTCATGCACCATGTTGTACATGGCACACAGTACACATACCACAGTGCTGTCATAGGGGGCAACAACACGTACCCACAGCCACATTTCCCAATGGGCTCAAACATCCTGAGGCCCTGTTTGGGGCCCTTTCTCTGCCTTTCTACCAACCTTTTCATGGCAGGGCCCCCGCCATGAAAAGGTCAGCAGAAAGACAGGTTGAAATCCCCACAGAGGTGCCAATTCCGGCACCACCTTCATAGATTGCCACTTTCCCCACGTCGCGGGATCCGAGATCCTGTGGCTGGTGCCAGTATTGGCGATCCTAGCACACTGCTTGTATTCGGGTGGTCGGACTGCAGAAGAGGTTGCGGTCTGACCGCCAACGACAGTACGGTAGTCCCAAGACCGTAATCAGGGCCTTACCCTAATCATTTGAATTAGATTATGTATTAGTATATTTTTTTTACGGTATTGTGGTGGACTTTATTGTGAAATGTAATGTTTCTTTGTATGAGTGTTTTATGAGTTTAACATTGATTTTTGTTTTTATTTACTATATTTTGTTTTATACTAAGGTTGTAATTGTTTTTTGGCCTGGGTTTATGTGATGTTTTCTCTACAGGTTTGTATTTTCAGTTTTTTAACTATACTTTGAACCTGGAAGCATTTTTTTGAGAAAAAAGGGTTGATTCATTTTTATAAATAACATTTGTTTTTACTTTTCCTTATTTTTTTTTGTTTTTCATGAGGGTTTATTTATTTTGTTTCTATTTTTCATGGCTTTTGATGTATTCTCTGACTTATTGGAGTAGTAGGGGATGTTCCATTTTTCTCTGACTTAGTTTTGCATTCCTTTAGCCTCCATTTGTATTGATTTGTTGCAATTGTATTTTATGGATCATCCTTTCACTGACAAAGTCTTCAGCTATGAAAATGTGATATCTTATTTCATTTATTAATGACATTCAGTAAGCAATTTGTTTGGGATCTTATATTTGTTTAGTTATTGTTTGTATTTGATCTATGGTATTGGTATATTTTTGATGGTAGTATAAAAGTGTTTGTTTATTTAAAATAATGTTGGTTATATTGCTTTGTATATTTATTTATGTTTAAATATGTATTACTGTACGAAGTCGAAAAAAGTGGTACTGGCAGACTAATGGAGTTGCTCACATCTGTCGTGGATGCCATCATCTGCCTGATACCCTGCTCAGCACTCCAGGTGCCACTAACTTAGTGCACCACGAAAATTCTTCCATTACTGTTTTGCTTATGTGCTGTGGAGAGCTCATGCGGCAATGTCACCTCAGGCAGTGTGGGAGTCCTGGGACGATGATGAGGAAGAAGATGCAGGTGTGAAACCCCCCACTACTGCTGCATCAGGAATGTCCCAAAGGGACACAATACTAGACATTTTATTCACATGAGCGCGCTCAGCTCCAGTGCCCCATCCTCAGTGCACTGCAACTCACGGACACTTCTGTTTGCTCATTGTGTGACCTCTGTACTTGCTCTGGCTACCTCCATGATGCTTTGCAGTTGTCTCTATAATGCTGGGGCCTCATTTATGACTTTTTGCCGTAGGGAAGCGCAGCAGGCCTTTCTGCTGCGCTTCCCTACGGCAAAAGAAAAGGGCAGAAATGCGCCGTATCTATAAGATACGGCGCATTCCTGTCCTTTTCCCCTCGCCGGCGCACAATGGGCTGCCTGCGCCAGCGCAGGCACCCTTGCACAATGGTGCAAGGGTGCCTGCGTTGCGGGGAAGATTATTTTTGTACAGGAAGGGAAACCTTTCTGTACAAAAATAATCACAAGAGGCTTTTCCTCTTTCTATGTGTGCTGCAGAATGCAGCACACATAGAAAAAGGAAATACGAGGAGAAATAAAGACATTTCTCCCTGTTCCGCCTCCCTTACGCCTCCCCTGGGGAGGCGTAAGCTTTTGGCACTGCTTCAGAGTTACGATTTCTCGTAAATCTGGGGCAGTGTCAAAAGGCCATGGATCTTGCTGGGAACGCCCCCAGCAACACCCATTGCACGCCCCTTTAACGCAGAACACTGCGTTAAAGGGACTGATATTTATCAGGCAGCAGTACGCCACAAAAACTGGCGTACTGCTGCCTGATAAATACAACACAGGCTTCTGCGCCACGGAACTTCATGAAAAGTGAAGTTCCGATGGCGCAAGGGGCCTCATAAATGAGGCCCCTGGTGTTTTCTGTTTCCGTATTCATAGTGTTCACTGTTGTAATTGTTGCCAGCACCAACAACTCCCTGAGGGCTGGCTTACACTCACCCCACACACATCCAGCACAGGCGTCACTGTACATGTGACTCTGCCAATAAAGGAGCCGGGCACATGTGCCCATAGCCAGTTCCACAAACTATCTGCATGTGTCCTTGTGGTCATGATGTGTGCATGAGGGCCCCGGGCCTACAACATTACATTCTGCTGTGTACAACGGGCGCAAACCATGTCAATGCAGGCAGCGGGTTAGAGCTTGGAGATGTAGCGTTGTCATCAGCCACTCAATACGTAAGAGGGGTGTACTAGGCCGTCGTACGGAGGACCAGCATGGGTGTGTGGATGGTTATCCCGGGGCTCTGGGCGTAGTTCAGTACAGGAAATGTGCAAATGCATGTCTCTTTTCGCAGTGTGGGTCTCCTTAGTGGGGTGTAGGTGGTCCCTGATGGGACTTCAACACCCGGTATGTGATGGTGTTTGGCTTACATGAGCTCAGAGCCCACCCACACCTGTTCAGGCACCTCCATTTGGCATTCTGACACCTGGCATTGAAATGCCCTGTGTGCCTCAGTGAAGTGTTGGGAGCCAGCCCCGTGGTGGTGGGTGCTTCCTGCTGTGTGGTCTGTGCAGGGGCTGGGGTCTCCTCTATGTAGCTTGGCTGCTCTGCTCCTGGGGGTGGCTTCCCTGAGATGTGCATGAGCTGTTGTGGAGCGTCGGTGTCCAAGGTGTGGTGCTCGTCGCAAGCATCACTGAGGGGTTGTCTGGTCTGCCCTGCTGTAGGTGTTGTTTGTCCGTATGCAATGTGAAGGGGGGATGCATGTTGACATTGTGTTGACATGTATGCTGGCGCATTGTTCTTGTTGA
This sequence comes from Lissotriton vulgaris, assembly GCF_964263255.1. Classification (NCBI taxonomy): domain Eukaryota; kingdom Metazoa; phylum Chordata; class Amphibia; order Caudata; family Salamandridae; genus Lissotriton; species Lissotriton vulgaris. The sequence goes on along the minus strand of NC_141687.1, from coordinate 1,513,913,195 downwards.
CATACAGACTGTGTGACAATGTACATTGTGACTGTTTGGGTGGTGCTGGCAATTTGAGTGGGGACAGTGGACATTTGGACTACGTGACGTATGTATGGTTGTACACGTACATATGCATCTCACAGTTTCCTGCTCTGTTCAATGTGATTTGCCTGTTTCTGCGCATGAGCGGACCCCGTTGTGTCCCCTGTTCTGCAGTGTCGGTGTTGCACTTTGTGCCACATTGTCGTGGGATGTGCTGTGATTGCTATAATTGTTTGCTGCGGTGTGCCACAGGGATCAGGGACATGATCCTGGGTCATTGTGAGTGTGCAGTGTGCTACACATCATTGTGCATGTGTGTCATGGTGCCCATCTCCCCCAGTACTCCCAGTCCCCGGTCATTACTTACCCAAATTGAAGTTGTGTCAGGTCCTCTCGAGCTGTGTCCATACTCCCACCTCCTTGCAGCGTCTCCACACTGATTACTGTGGCCTCCATTTCCTCCAGCTCCTCCTGTGGCCCAGGACTCCCACCTCCTGTCGCCGTTGCTACCTTCCTGTTGTCAGCAGGTCTGTGCTTGGTTTGTCTTTTCACATCATGCAAGCACCTCTTGGCCTCTTCCATTGACCTCCTCGACCCTCCGACTGCATTCACGGTGGTCCAATTGTGGGTCAGTCGATGGTAGTGTTCTGTCACCTCCATGACACTGATCTATTTTTACTACGGACTGCACCCCATCTTCCTCTCTCTCTTCTCCTTGGCCTTCCCCGAGCCCGTTGTTCCTTGCTGGTGGTCTGTGGGGCTTGTGGGGTTTGCGCTCACCTCCGCACTCAGTCAGGGTGCATCCATGTTGCTAAGCACTTTGGAATGTTTTTGGTGTGTATTTTTAGTTGCTTTTATAATGCATTTACACACCAGACGCGTGGGATTTGCAGGCCTGCCGCTAGTCTTTGCTGCTTTTTGTATTGCCACTGGCCTCATACAAGTTTATTTGCGGCCATGTCTCGCATGTTTGAGGCTTCACGTTGACTTTATCGCAGACATTTGATGCGCTGTCCGGGGCCTATCACATGGTGCCTCCGTGTTCTAAATACTTAGTTAACACTGCGTTATTTTTCCGTGATAGCCTGCGATGTTGGAAGTTGCGTTAAGTTAATTTTGCAATGGTTATAACACATTCTTGAGAATATCCCCCTGTGAGTCTTCTGTTACTGCATCCAGACATATAACACCACAATGAACGTATGCCTAAAACAAGCCACGCCTACTGATGTTGTCAGTGACTATTAGCAGTATCAGATACATGAGCAATAAAAATGGTTATCTACTGCAAGAATAAAATATGAATCCAAAAGTCAACTGGAATGTTAGTTTGAATTCAAATACGTCTCAGGCCCACAAGTTAGGCTCAGTTAAAATGTGCACGGGTTACATTATGTGTACTTCTCTACACACAAATAAATAAAAAATTTAAAATATGCTTTAGTAATTAACACAGTAATAATATAAGTATTCTTCTAGTAAACAGCTCATTATACCACTTATCCGTGAACACATCAGCAGACATTTCTCATGAAATATTTATACATCAGCACCACAATTCTCTTAGTTACATCTCTAAACACACTTATATTTCATTCATGTTTGAGGATATTTTAAATATGCAATACCCCCAATGTCAATTTCAACATTAATCACAGAATACCTGTGAGCACGGTCTACAGGTGGTTATAATGCACTTCTAACACAGCTCTCGGGTGGAGTCATTTTTGCACTACTCCATTCTCCACCAGTTACCACACACCATAGCATTTGACACACCAAGATTTCACTCCAGACTCCCCCAAACCAAGGCACACAAGGCTTCCCATTTCTTAGCTCCCAGTGACACAGCACCATCACCTCTCACTCATGCCAATATGAACAAAAGCCTTCCTCCCCCGCAACCCCACTCCATAGCATCTCTCATACCTAGATTTCACTTCATATCTGCTCCTTCACCAAGGCCTCCCTGCCCCCGCCAACCTATGCCAAAGCTTTTCTTCCTCAGCCACTGCAGACTAAGATCTCCGTCTGGGTGCCCCATACTAAGACCTTCCTCCCCCTGCTACCCTACCCCATGTTCCCCTTCTCACTGCCAGACAACACATAAAGGCCTCTCTCTACTGGACATTCTTCATCAAGTCCCCTTCACTCTGTCAATCAATCAATCAATCAATCATAACATTTGTAAAGCGTGGTACTTACCCGCAAGGGTCTGAAGGTGCTGGGGGTGGGGGTGTGCTGCTACTTCTCGAGGAGTCTTCTGAAGGTCAGCAGGTCTTGGGTCTGCCGTAGGTGGGTGGGGAGGGTGTTCCCTCTGCACTATTCTTCAAAGTTACATCAGGTGGGGAAGTACAGCTATGAGAATGTAGTTTTACAGAGATATTTTGCTAAGAGAAACACTAGTCCTGCTGTGTTGCGTAATGTGTAAACTCTCTGGGCCATATTTATCAAATGTACAACATTTTACACAGTGCAGCAAGTCAGCTTGCTGTGCTGTATTACAGAGAAAAGGCGGTAATGTGCCATTGCTATCATAATGTAGGTCATACCTGTCTTTTCCCAGCACAGGTGCTCAATATGTTGCTTAGTGCCAACACAGGCACCCTTGCACCATGGTGCAAGGGTGCCTACATTGCTGGCAGGATTATTTTTGCACAGGAAGGCCACCTTCCTGCACAAAAACAATCCCCTGGGACCTTTTCTTTTTCTGTGTGCGATGCAGAATGTAGTACACATAGAAAGAGAAAATAACGATGGGCCTGATTCACAAAAGTTCAGTTCAGTTCTTGATTCTGTATGTCGGTTTGTGCACCATAAAAGAACATACACAGATATATACAGACTGTACAAAACAGATAAAAAGGCTAAAAATCAGATAAAAGCAGCTATGAGTTGAAAAGACTGTTTGGTTTAAAACAGTTAGAAAATCAGTCACTAAGGGGTCAGTGTTTCTACTTTAAGAAATTTCATCTGTGCCCACCATATGGAACTTATAAAACAGGATACAGCGTAAACAATTTGGAGGTCGGTATTGTATGTTAGGAGACTGAATGCTTCTTTGCAATGTTGTGTACCAAGATTCCTACACAATCGGATCAACCATCTGTGTCTGGTTTTATGATATCCCAGGCAAAAGAAGAATACATGGAGTTCAGCCCCCTCTCCCGAACTGCCAGCTGGACACCCCAGAATGACGCTACTGGACCATTTGTTAGTAAATGTACCCAGGGGAGAGAGCCATGCCGAAATTGCACATACAGTTTCCTGGCTAATGCCGGTCTTATTTCATCTAGGCATGGCTCTATAAGGTACATGTCTTTTGCTGCCAAGAAATTTACAGTAAGGGATCCAGTAGTGGAGTTTTCGTGGAGTTTGGCAAGTTTACACCCCCAAATAGCTTCTAACTAGCTGTGTGCTGTAGTTGCCGCACTGGCTGACTCCGGGTTGTGCCATAGATTGTCTCTTCCAATGGACGAGAGGGCTTCTCTGATGTGTGAAAACCAAGCCAGCTTCCCTGTACGAGGGTTCCTAAAAAGATCTAAGAGCTCAAACCTGTACTCTGCCAATTTGGGTGTCACCCATAGGCATCACCAGAATAATAGGGGTCTGCACCCAATTTCCTCTGTGATGGATCTCACCTATAGATCCAAACGGTGGTACAAGTGGGGAGCTCATCGGTACACTGATTAGCTGCCTGAGAAAACTGTTCTCTGTTTTGATGATAGACCTGGGGTGACAGTTCCTCCAGAGTTCGGCCCCGTACAAGGCAGCGCTCCTGAGTTGAGATTTATAGATCTCTATAACTGGACTTACAGGCTTGTGAATAGAGTTTCTATAAAACTTGGCCAGGCCCAGAGGTCTGGGACAGTTTGAGGCTGGACTTGTCTGTTTATGGCCCCTAGGCCATATTTTCAGTTAAGAGAAGGCCCAAGTAGTCAAAGACAGATACTTGCTCCAACGGAGTACCATTCATATGAGGGTTTGGGCAGGTTGTCTTCTGAGACAAATCCTAACTTTATGACTTTCGGTATTCATAAAGGGCATTTAGGAGTAGTAAAGTTAGGATTCCTAACTTTACTACTCCTAAATTGAGACGAAATCCTAACTTTATGACTTTTGGTATTCACAAAAGGCATTTAGGAGTAGTACAGTTAGGAATCCTAACTTTACTACTGCTAAGTGTCTTTTGTGCCCGTTTTCCGAAAGGAGGGGGCAGCAGCCAACCGGCCAGGACCACAAGACCCAGCAGTCTTCGCGGCTGTCACCGCATTCTTCCTGCACCCAGAGGTGCATAAAAGCAGTGGCATTGCCACACAGCACGGGAGCCAGTTTCCCAAGAGGAGGCGGCAGAAGCAAACCGGCCAGGACATAAGCCCCAGCAGTCTTCGTGCCGTCGCCACATTCTTCCTGTGCCCAGAGGCACATAAAAGCAGTGGCCGGGCCCCGCAGCGCGAGAGCCTATTTTCCGAGAGGAGGGGGCAGCAGCCAACCGGCAAGGACATAAGCCCCAGCAGTCTTCGCAGCCTTCACCGCATTCTTCCTGCACCCGGAGGTGCATACAAGCAGGGGCAGGGACCCGCAGTGCGGGACGCGCATGAGTGTGCCCGGGCCACGCCCGGGCCAAGGGTGGGTCCGTCTGCTCCCATCAGCATGAGGAAGAGGCAGAGCATGGCCACCCCCCTTGGCTTTAGCGCTCTACAATCTCTATCCTTAGGTAAGACATTTAAACCTTTTTCAGCCTCATCAACAACATTAATACTAAAAGAAAGACTATTGAACTCTTTCTTACTAAAAAAATTGGGAGTATATTTGATTCCAGACATATATATTAAAGAGGAGCGGTTCATACAAAGACACAAAAATCTGTTATCCAGATTCTACGTTGGAGGAGCGAACTGTGGGTGATCTGTGTACCGTGGACTATTAGATCTCACCTTTCTCCTTTCTTTCGGTGCATTGTTGTTAATTGTTCTTCTCTTATTTAGTGGAACTCTGTATTAGTTTAGTATCAGCAAAAAGGAGAGGGGGATCCATAAGGGTATCTTATGTGGGCGTACTTTTCGAAAAAAACGCTTCCCTAGCCCTAAACCACAAAAAATCTGTTTATAAAATGGGCAAACGTAAGGCCCTTGATGGCCTAGCCAAGGGTAAATGCTCAAAAATAAGAAAGGACGCAGCTGAAAATTGCTCTATTGAAGAAATACATAATCTGATTGAAGAGCTGGAATCAATGCTAAACACTAAATGCAAATCAATAAGTAAGAGCAAAGTCAACATCACCGCCTTCTATACAAAAATGTCACCCAAGCTCTGAAATAGAGAACCTTACAACAAAGGATTTGACAATGGTAGCAATTGAGACCCCCCGAAGTACACCAGATATTATTTTCCTCCAACACACGCTCAATAGTCAAAACGACTACGATGCTCACCAGGAGCTGAAGTGTTGTGCACCAGCCGTGCAAATTTAAGCTGAGAGAGGCAGAGAGACCCCTACACCGATTGTTTGCTCTAACAGGTACTCCCCCCTAGCTCCAGAAAAAGGGCCAGAGACTGACAGTATGCAGTTACCCAACTCAAATACGCAGGCACAACAACACGATAATATACAAGGGAAAGCTAGCAAAACTTATGACCAGCTCAAAATGCCAGTAATACAGGCCAGCAGTTTACAAACTAATGAAAGCATGCAACTGATCATCAATCTTGTCCATAAATTGGACACACTAACAAAAGAGATTGCTGGCCTACAGGTAATAATATGTAACCTAACCAGCCACAATGGGTCAACTAGGGAACCTGCTTTAAACGAACACTGTACATGCCGTAAGAGGAGCCAGATTGACCTCCGAGCTCCTGTAAAAAAACACCCGAGAATACAAGGCCTAACAAAAGGAGCTAAAAAGTGGGAGGACCCAACAGCTGATACACAACCCGAGAGCTCAAGACCTGACTCAGTCACTATGCAAAAAACTTGAGAATAGGCATGACTGGGAAAATAGAATGAACTGTAGTCAGGGAAGATTTAGATCTGAGCTTGGGAATGAGTGGAAAGGGGGAGCGCAGAGGAATGGTACCTACAAAAATATCCAACCTAATACAAACAGGGGGGGGGCACCCTAATTGGCATAAAATGGGTAAGGAAAGCACAGCATGGGATCAGGACCAACATGCTACACAGTACACGAGACACCAATCCACTAGTCATACAGAAGACAGGCTGATTTTTACCAATTATAGGAAAACTGGTACCCCCGAATAAATGGGTTGGAAAGGGTTTATGACAAACACCCCCAAACTTAGTCTCTCTTCATATAGGGAGGATGAGGGGTCCCTGAAAAATAAAGTAATACACTGGATCAGACACAAGCGCGACTGTAGATCTATAATACGCTCTGATCTACTCGAGATGGAACGCTTAACTACAAAAAATACAATCTTTGATACCATGCTCCTAACATTAAAAACAAAAAATATAGCTGATGGATTAGTAGCCCTTAATTTGAGAGCAGGTCCACTCTCCAGCAGCCCAGTGAGATTTAGACCATACAATCCCCGTGGTACTACAAAAAGGAACCACCAAGAATCTGCCAACCCTAGATAATAACCAAATCCTGATCCTTTGTTAATCGACTGCCTCCAGCCATTGCTGCCCTCGATACTCGACCAAAGCGTGGGGCCCCTTACCTCGCATAACGAAGAGCTAGCTCTAACTGACCACACTGTTAAGTATGACGCTAACCAAGTGTTTAGGGGAGAAACAGGTAGTCCAGATTCAAGGAGTGCACCAATTCAGCAATTAGAACTGTGTTTGACATCATGGAACATAGCAGGGCTGGAACGTAAACTAAAATATGGCAAATGGCAGAAATATATTAATCGCAGTGAAATCTGCCTGCTACAAGAAACTTGAGCATTAGAAACCCCTTATAAGCTCGAGTACAAACATTTAGTATTAGTGCCACCCCCTCAGTAAGAGGTAGATCTTCAGGTGGTCTTGTTCTATGGGTAAAAATTACCCTAAGTGTTGACATAACTTAGCTGGAATTTCCAACTCAAGACATAATGGGGATAAAGTTAACAACACATGACAAAACTGAAATTTATATAGTAAACATTTATAATAGACCAAGTCCATCCAGTAAGGAATCTCCTGTTATAGAGCTGTTAGACAAATGTTTTAGTACAATTGACTCTAGGGCAATGGCAATTGTGGAGTGGAGAATTTTAACTGTAAATTTGAACCTATAGTTGGACTGGAAAACATTTTTGAAGAGGACGACATGGTAAATAACATCCCCCCTCTGGAAGCTGGACCTGCAGTGCCCTGCACAGTTGCAGCCTCACAACTTATTTGACTAGTCTCAGGGTAGAGACTCAGGGCGTGCAATGGCAGACTGCCGTCAGATAGACCGAGTGCCCCTACATTTAGTAGGGGAATTACTAAGAGTAGCATTGACTATATATTGGCATCTGCTAACTTCTGGCCTAACATCCACAATCTAAAACTTGAAATCAGAGGTGAAAGCGATCCTTACCCCTTATGCTTAACACTTGCAGGTTCTCTCTTCCAACCCACAAACAGGAGAAATAATGACAGCCATCTAATTCAAATCCAACCCATAGTTAGTAACAACAGTAGAGCGCTGCAATGGTCATCAATAGTGGTTAAAGACGAGGTTATGACAAGGATCTATAACACCTTTTCAGATGTCATCTCTCCCTACATTGAATTGCCTTTTTCAAAGATTCTTATAGTGCAGATCCATCACTAAATGATATAAAAACTAAAATTGATCCTGAGTAAGATCCCTAGAGGGAATGAGGCAGGGAATGCAGCACACCTCAGCTAATCAGTGGTATAACAGCAAGTGTCGCAAAGCAAAGAGCGAGCTTATAATTGCAGCAAAATCATATGATGTAAAAGCACTAAGGGCCAGATGCATGAAGCCTTTTTCCTGTTTGCAAACGGGCCATTTGCAAACGGGAAAATGCCTTTTGGGATGTATCATCCCCAACGGCCCTCGCAAAATAGGGAATTGCAAAATTTGCGATTCCCTATTTTGCGAATGCATTTAAGGAATCGCAAATTGCGATTCCGTAAATGCCATTCTGGAAGCACCCAAGTTGTGCGATTTTGCCTTAAGAAATCGCAAATTACCACCAACTTCAAGTTGGTGGTAATTTGCAATTTCCTTGAAAAAATGCACTTTTTTGCATTTTTCAAAGTGCCATGTGGCGTATATACATGCCCTTAGGGCATGTATGTGCGCCACATGTGCACACATGCATATTTCAGGGGAGCAACAGGGTGTCCTTTTGGCACCCTTGCATCCTTGAAATTGCATTCACAATTTGAGGGTACCTATTGGGTACTCGCAAATTGCAAATGTCTTTCCATGCATTCCTATGGGCCTCTAGGCCCATAGGAATGAATTGCAAGGTATTCCTTAATTGTGAATCGCAACTTGCGATTCGCAATTAAGGAATATGTAGGAATAGCAATTATTATTGTGAAACCTACATACATTGCATTTTGCGAGTCCTTAATAGTGAATCGCTAAAATTTGCTATGAAGGACTCGCAAACTGCAATGATGATACATCTGCCCCTATAAAGATAAAAGGGCCAAGTATAAAAGATTATTAACACAAACCAAGAAACATTGGGATGACAGTGTCTGGATGGAACTGATTATCACAGTCAAAATCAAGGATCATGCAGGTTTCTGGAGATTGATAGCCAAGGGTAATAAAATAGGGAGAAGCAATATGGATCTCTTTTGGACTCAGGCACTTGGGTCAATCATTTTTCAAAATTATTTTCAGAGATTATCACTAAACCAATAAACAATCAGCAAAGACATATAACAAACCCCGTAGCAATTACCATTATGGAACAAACTTACATCCTATACTTTAGTATAGAGGAAACCTTTGCAGCTATTGGCGCAGTTAAGTCCTGGAAATCCCCAGGCCCTGAGAAAATACCAGGTGAACTGTTGAGGCATGATAAAGCTGTTTGGGGGCCGTATATTAATCTTCTCTGTTAATTTGTGGCGGCAGATGCCCCAATATGAGTCTTGGAAAGGGTCAGAAATCATTACAATTTTTAAAAAGGGAGATCGTCAAGACCCTGCAAATCATGGGCAATACGTTTAATCGATACCCTACAAAAGATTAATGCTAAGCAGACTTCATCAAAACTAAATGATTGGGCAGAGGGAAACAATATTTTATCACAGTATCAGGCTGGGTTTAGAGCAAGAACTATCACTACAATTGATCAGGCCTTTAGACTTCTTTGCATGGGGTGGAAATATACAATTTTAAAGAAAGGCCACTTGTAGATTTGAAGGCCGCTTTCGACTTTATACCTAGAGATTTGCTCTGGTATTCCCTAAAAAACCAAGGTGTACCAGATGGTCTCCTTATACAGATAATGAGATTACACAAAGACAATTACACTAAAGTTAGGTGGGGTCCGAGGGAAGACCTTACGAGGCAATCCTCATAAGGAGGGGTGTAAGATAGGGCTGTGTACTGGCACCCACCCTCTTCTCACTATATGTAAATGATGCACCAAAACATCTTCTGGGGTGTAGACATGATTCACCAAATTTAGGTGGGGTGCCAGTACCAGCCCTAATATTCGCGGATGACACTATTTTAATATCTCAATCCCCGAAGGGACTCTAAAATCTATTAGACTCATTCAGTGAATATTGCAATTCAAAAGGCCTTGAAATAAACACTAGTAAAACAGAATATATGGCAGTTAAACAGCGCAAATTATTTAAGAAGAAGATTACTGTTCGAAAGCAGAAGCTAGAATACGTGTCAAATTTTAATTATGTAGATATCACACTTGACACCAAATTGACCTGGTAACCGCATCTGCAAAAAAGCCAGACCGCTCCATAATTCAGCGCCAATACTAAGAATTCACCAGAATAGTATAACTAAGGCAGTGTCCCCTGCCTTAGAGGTGTACAAATACAGGGAACAATCAGCAACCCTTGATGGAGCAGAACATTGGGGGGTGGGGACCTGCAGAAATACGTTTGCAGGGGAAGAAAATATGTTTTTTAGGATGGTGTTATGTCTTCCTGTATGCACACTAGTTATCCTTATTGTCATGGATTTGAATATAAAATGCATAGCCCATCAGGCTATTCTGAGACCGCTGTTGTTCTGGGTGCAATTATGGACTACTGCAGAACTTGTAAGTTATAAAGAAGGGCTAGAAGAGATATCAAGGCTTGACCAGTGTGCTAGGCTTCAGTGGATTAAGCATGTACGTACATGGTTCCATAAACTTGGGTTGAATCATTATTGGGAAACGCCCGCTTTATTTACACCGCCCTCTAAAAAATATTGAAAACAACATTTTGGGCATATATACGCCAAACAGTGTCTCACACAGTTCAGATATTGGTAGATTGACATCTCAGTTCCTTCTCACAAAAGCTCTCCCGTCCTTTGAGCAATATCTGGATGACATCCAACCTCAGTTTGCAAAATCATTGTACATGAAGTTTCGCTATGGTGTTTTGCAAGTCAATTCCAACACAGCAAAATGAGGTCGGAAAAATGGTGATGACAAGGACGATCATTGCCAATTACAAGAAAATGATGGTTCTATACTATTTTTATGCCCAGCATGTGTTAACCCAAGGCGTAAATGGATTAAACCCATCTGTCACAACTTGGGAATTAGGTCTTGTTCTGATGCAACAAGAATGCTAAAAACTGACAATTTGTAGAAAATTGTTTTTAGTGTTAGCAGATACCTGTTTGATGTCAATTTATTAAGGAAGAAAATAGACATGACATTTTAAAATAGCAAATTTGCATGTGTTTCTCTAAATATTAACATGCACTTTCTTGCACTGGCACTTTATACTTGCCTAGAATTCAAGTAGAAAGCCTCAGCTACCTATATGCACCTTTTGTACAAGCTATGTGCTGCCTCAAGTACCTACATGCACTACGATAGCATTTGCACTTCATTGTAGACTATAATCTATGAAGGAAGCTCTAAAACATTTATATTTCCCTCCACTTTCTAAATGTACTTACTGTAAGCTTAACATTTTTATCGTATTTTATCTAGTTCATCGATTGGCAGTTTTTTTTATCATAAATGTAACCCTTTAATATTTTTGCAGTTGTCCAAAGATGTAATCAGGGAACGACTTTTATTTAAAGTGTGTTTGTTAATATGTATGTACTGTTTTTACTTTGTATCTTTTATGTTTTTTTTCTCCAGAATAAAGATTAATGAATGAATGAATACCGAAAGTTTTAAATTTAGGATTTTGTCTCAGTTTAGGAGTAGTAAAGTTCGGAATCATAACTTTACTACTCCTAAATGCCTTTTGTGAATACCAAAAGTCGTAAAGTTAGGATTTTGTCTGAGATCACTTTTGTGAATCTGGCCCGATGACTAAAACAAGGAAAAAACTAGGAGAAATAAACATATGTATCCTCGTTAAGCCTCCCATTCTGGCACATTCCCAGGTCTACCAGTTATGGTAAATCTGGGAATGTGTCAAAATCCATGTGTTTTTGCATGGGAACACCCATGAACCACCCATGGCACAACTTCCTTAGGCAGAGTAACACAATGCAGGGATGTGTGCTGAGTTGCATTACTCTAGATGTATCATGCCACTCATGGCCACTCAAGGGGGTCTTGCTTGGCTTGATAAATCGCATCGCATTGCTTTTGCACCACTTTTATTTCTCCTTGTTTTTTCCTATGTGTGCAGCACACATAGAAGGAGCAAATCGCCATTAGTGATTGTTTATGTGCAGGAAGATGTCCCTTCCTGCACATAAACAATTATTCTTGCAACACAGGCACCCTTGACAGTTGTGTAGGAGTGTCTGCATTGGCGCTAGGCAGATGTTGGGAAAACATAGGGGTGTACTGTATTCTTGTGAATATCGAGCATCCCTGCATTTTTTAAATGACGAAGTGCAGCACTAATAAATAGCTTGCAGCGCTGCATCATTTCTTTGTAAATATGCCATGGAAGGAGCAAATCACTTTTCATGATTGTTTATGTCCCTTCCTGCACAAAAACAATCCTCCCTGCAATGCAGGCTCCCTTGCACTATGGCACAAGGGTGTCCACGTTGGCGCTAGGCAACTTTTTTTGCACCAGCACAAGGGAAAACATAGTGGTACGCCATATTCTTGTGAATACGGCACATCCATAAATGTTTTAATGACAGCACTGCACTACTAAATTGCTTGCAGCACCGCGCTGCGTAATTTCTTTGTAAATATGCCCCACTGTTCTTGGATATGACTTGTATCATGTTAAGTCTGTAAACCTCAAAATGCACTTTAAAACCCTTTGCTCCTTTTGTTGCTATGAATGTTACAAGACCAGCGCCTTCACACTTTGAACTACTGAGATCTTCTTTATTCAGATGGCATATATACAAAGTCGCAAATAAGCCTCTTAAGCAGGCAGCTCCCCTCCTGGGTGTGAATTAACACCACTAGCAAAGAAAAAACTCAAACTCTACATTTCAGTGTTGAGACCTGCATAAATACTCACACAGAACATTTGTACATCCCCTCCCACTTACAGACACAATCACACGTATGTACAGATCATACACACGCCAAATACATAAAACACCCATACGTGCACACAGATCAACATACAATACACATACATACACTTAACATAAAAATAATTGTTGGAGGCCGCCAATATGGACCGTCCCACTGGGCTCCACTAATACTAAAATCCGCCCTCTCTGTGACTAGGCTAACAGACCCTGATACGAAAGATTGACAATGTATCTTAAATTGTACTGACAAGCCTGTCATTAGGGATATAACGTTACCAGTGTGAACACTTTCTGGGCAAGATCACACAAACTGTGGTATGACTTACTTGGTGATCACTCCATGAACCTGCACCTGTTTCTGTTGTTGCCTATGGCCTGTTATCCCCATTAATCACCATAAACATAGTGGATCTTTTAGGAACCCGAAAGAGGGCAGTAGAGATGGTTGGGAAGCTTAGCAGGAACTCATAGCTGGAAATACCTAATTTTATACTGAAGCCCGGAGGGAAAGTGGCTTACTGGTTCAGGGGGGTGAATCCCTACTTAAGCAGCAACCACAATTTCTATCAAAGTGAAGTCACAAGCAAACCCCAAATTAACCTGTACTTAATCCTCTGGTAGCTTGGCACAAAATCAGTCAAGCTCAAATTAGAGCCAAGGTGTAAAGTATTTGCTAGATCTGGCATCCTTTGCATGAGTTTCCCCTGGATTTTTGCCTCTGCCTCCTGTTATTTTGCTGTGTGTTAGACTTCGTTTTTGCTGGTCTAGATGCTTTGGGCACTTTGCCACTGCTGTTCAGTGCCAAAGTGCAAGTGTAAATTGTTGTTATGGATTGGTGATTTCATGATTGGCATATTTGATTTACTGGTATTTCCCTAGTGAAGTGCACTGTGTGTGCCCAGGGCCTGTAAATCAAATGCTGCTATTTGGCTGGCAGTATTGATTGTGCCACCCACATGAGCAGCCTTTAAATGTAACTCAGACCTTCCACTGCAGTGTCTGTGTGTGGTTTGGTACTGCCATGTTGACCTGTCAAGTGCACCCACTAGCCAAGCCCTAAACTTCCCCTTCTATGCCTGAACTCAGAATATAAAGAGTCATCTTTTAGTAAGGATGATTTTTATATTCCGGGTTTGAAAATACCACTTTTAGAAAGTAGGTATTTTCTTGTGTAACCATCCAGTGTACCTCTTTAGATTTCTGTATTTACTGTCTGACTTTGGAGTGGCTGGGGCTGGGGATGTACCTCACTTGGGGGTGTAGGGGTGTCCTGCCTTTCCAGAGTGGGCTGAATAGACCTGGGCTGCATTCAGTGTAGGGGGAGGAGACCTCTTTCACAACTGAATGGCCTGGTCTGCCTTGGACAATGTTGGCTCCACCTCCTGCTGGGCAGTGCACCAGAGAGGACAGAATTGGTTCTGACTGGGCAAATATATTCTCTGCCTCCAGAGAACAAAGGATCTTGCACCATAAAATGTGGGGCCCTGACCACAGACTTTTATATCACTTTTGGATTTAAAAAAGGAACCTCTGCCAAGAAGAAGAGCTGGAAGAAACTGGAGGAGTACAGCCCCTTTGCTGTGTTTTGTCTTGGGTTGGCCTGCAGTAGCTGTTTCTGCCATGGAGAGGAACTGTGTGTGTATCCTGCTTGAGAAAGTATCTCCAAGGGCTTGGAAATGGAGCATGCCCACTGTTCAAGAGGTCTCAGGAGCAGCAAAGACCTCACCATCCTTCTGGGCACCATCTCTGGAACCTCTGGTTTTAGCCACCACAGAAGGAGCAGCTAACTTTGTCACAGGTTTCTGTGTCATGAAGGCACCGCAGAAGGGCCCGCCACACTTCGCACCACATCCTTGGTGTCACCGACGCTGTCTGGATGATTGTCACTGATCCGTTGCTTGCACCATGTCTTGTGGGCACTGCACTCTGCACGGCCTCGCCTCACCCTGCCTGGACATCACCGACACCATTGCTGCACGACCCTAACATTGACCGGCTCCTTTGCTTGCACTGCAACCTGCCAGCACAGTATTGAGCACTAACTCACCCAGCACCGTAAGCCTTGGTCTCAGTGGCACCGTCTGGACGATCGTTACCAAACCGCTGCCATCACTGCATCATGAGGGCACCGCACCCTGCACCGCTTCCATTTTTTGAAACACAACTGCAGCGGTTGCCCCCAACTGACTCGCACCAACTTGTCAGCGGCAACGAGAAAGGTGCTGTTCCAGAGTCTGTTAATGCTTTAGCTGGCAGTCGGTTGAAACTGTTAGACTCTTTTGTTTTTAGCATCGCGGTGGCCCCGGACGGAGCTACCGACTCAGAAGAACTGTGTTTTCCAGTTATTTCTGCAATTTAAAGGTTATCTTGCAAAGTAACTATTTTCACATTGTTGAATGTTGGGTTTTTGTCGTATTTGGTCTTGTGGGTTTAGATAAAGTTTTTGCTTATTTTTCTAAACTGGTGTGGTGTCCATTTGTAGTGTCTTCACTGTGTTACTGTATGCATGCACAAATGCTTTACACATTTCCTCTGAAAAAAGCCTATCTGCTCCTGCCAAGCTGCCGAGCAGGGGTTATTTTAGACGTTTATCCACCCCTAACTAGGAAGAAGGGTCCCTATTTGGACAATGGTGCAAACCATTGCCAACTAGAGACCCCCATTTCTAACAGTATATATGTAGCGCTTCAAGCAGTAATAAAGTGAAAACACAACACAAGAAAAATCCCACAGCTATTTTAAAAATATAGAGTACAGTTTACTAAATTATTTGGATCAAAATGATAAAAATCCAATCAGTAGAACCGGATATATGCAATTAAAAAATGTCGGTAAAAATAGTGCATAAAAGCACAAAGCTCAGGATGTGGTTATCTGGCCGCTCCAGATCAGGACAAAGTCACAAGTTCAGGACAACTGTGATAGAGCACTGGCCAGCTACAGGGACCCAGGGGCATATTACCAACAACTAGCGATAATTTTTGTCTCTAACTTGTTTAGAGACAAAAATTATCGCCGCACATCGGCGATTTTTATCGCAGATAAACCTTGCTATTAGCAAAGTTTATCGCAAATGCGATAAAAAACGGCCGCAATGCATGAATATCGCTGAAAAGTCAGCGATATTCATGCATAATCGAGCAAATGCTCTTAGCCATGTTATCCACCTCCCATTGGATAACATGGCTAAGAACTGCTCAGGGCAGGTGTTAGCTTTTGGAGATATTCGCGCTTAGCGCGAATATCTCCAAAAGTTGGTAATAGGAGATAGCGATGTTAGAGACTGTTTCCAGTCACTAACATCTTGGCACGCCCACTTTGCATGTCATTAGTGATAAATATCACTGACATGCAAAGCGGGGCCCAAGATGGTCGCTATCTCCTATTAGCTGTCGCTAACTGGTGTTAGCGACAGCTTGGTAATAGGGAATTAATTTTATCTCCGCTTTCTTGGCTTTTAAAGCCAAAAAAGCGGAGATAAACCCCCTTGCCAGTTATTTCCACTGAAGATCTTAAATCCTGGTGCGTGGTATGTGCGGCATTGCTTTGTCCGGCATCCGTTGCAAGGGTTGTGAGGTCCCCGATGCAAAATCCTACGTCGGGTTGTGTCGCGCTGCGTCGATTCCATTGAGCTGTGCTGCGAGGCTTTGCGAAGCTTTGCATAGCGTGCATTGGTTTCGATACGCTGGGAGCTGGGTGTCGAGGTTTGGTGAGGCTTTGCATTGATTCTGTTGAGGCTGGAAGCTATGCTGTGAGGCTCTGCAGCCAACAACTAAAGGAAATGCCAATACTGCTATTCACTTTAAATCATTTATATCAAAAGATGCGCAGACCAAACATCATTTTTTAAATTTATCTCCAGAAGAAACACTTTAATACATGTGATGAACACTTCATGTGAAAAATACATAAACACTAAACGAAGGAAAAAGAAAAAAATAAATTGCACTTTCATTCAACAACTCTCAAAAACCCACTCACTCTACACACACAACATCCACACTTTCAAATAATGTCTTGAACAATCTCACTTGTAAATCAAATACCAAACATCATTGCTATTAATCACAATTTTTTGTAAACGTATCATATACAATATTTACACGTATTTTTACATTTGATATAACATTCTCATTAATTGGATATAGTAAATACCAAATTTGAATATAATCACTAAGGGCAAATGTTTGGTAATTCCACGGTCTACGCGCTTCGAACCAGAAGGACGCTGCGGGCATAAATGTTGCCGTCAGTCGATGACAACTACTAGAGAGCAATTCAGAAACCTCCAAATTCACTACTCACCAGCTAACTAGTGGAATTGTTCGATCTTTGGGCATATTTAATTTAGTGAGGTTGGTCCTGACGAGAACCCCAAGAATAAGGGGGGTTCGAAACGCATAGACCTTGGAATTACCAAACATTTGATCCTTTAGATACCAAGTTTGACATTCTTAAATGCTCCCATTTGAAGGTAATCACGTATTAAATGTAATATGGTAACCCAATGTAATGCTATGGGAGACGCAGGCCTTGCAATAGTGAAAAACAAATGTTAGGGTTTTTCAGTACTAGGACATGTAAAAGTTAAAAGTATATCCTCAGGGGGTGTGGCCAAGATGGCAGCCTGCTAGGACGTGCTCGGATCGGCTCCCCGGCCCCATACCCCACTCTGCCCTTCCATAAACCTGCAAATCCCCCAAATTGCTAGCGTTTTGCCCCGCCGCACTGCGCTCATCAGCGGTGCCCAGCGGAGCGACTTCTGGCGACAGAGACGACTGCCTGGGCTGAACTAGACTCACCGTAGCTGCCCTTCCGGGAGGTGAAGTGCAATGGCGGCCGCAAGCTCGCACTGCCCGGCGCGTCTCCAGTGACGGCTCCTGAGACGCTGGCGCCGTTTCTACACCAGCGGAGAACCACTGACGGCGGGCGAACCGCACGGGCTGGGACCAAACACAGCTACATGGTCCCGGCAGAAGCACCAACCAGTAGGAGGCAAAGACGGCTGGGCCCTGGGGCGCCCTGGTGGGCAATCGCGAAACTTGAGCCCCCGGCTTCGAGCCTGCAGCGAGTGGAGGTGTGAGACCGGGCGGTGGCCCTGGCCCCGGCGGGAGCACCCCATGGTGAGCACTGCAGCGCGCACTCGCCTGTGGGAGCTGACCCCGACCACACATAACCCAATTGGGGGGCCGGCGACTGGGAGTGCAGGGCTGCCCTCCACAAAACTCGAGGCCCGGGCTTCGGGCCTAGCTGGGCCTGACTACCAGCAAAGAACGTGAGGCCTGTACCTGGCGAACAGGGGTGCAGTCGGCCCCACTGAAATACTGCCCAGCTGCTGCACCCATAGCCAACAGATGAGGAGGGCCACAAAGGAAGTGGAGGTGCCCAGCAACACTGCGCCAGGCTGGACAGCCAACAGCATCTGGGGGTGCCCCGAGAAAGAACTGGGTGATTACCCTGTCGTGGGAGATCACTTCACGAGCAGGCCACCACATGGGATCAGTCAGGTCTGCAAGAGCCCCCCATTGTGAGCACTGCAGCGCATGCTCGTCTGAGGCGTGAGGGAGCTGACTCCGACTACACGCTGCCCCATTGGGGGGCCGGCGCCCGGGAGAGCAGGGCTGCCCTCTACGAAACTCGAGGCCCAGGCTTCCGATTATCAGCAAAGAGCGTGCGGCCTGTACCTGGCGAAAGGGGGTGCAGTCGGCCCCACTGAAACCCTGCCCAGCGGCTGCACCCGTGGCCAACAAGTGAGGAGGGGCACAAAGGGAGTGGCGGTGCCCAGCAACACCACACCAGGCTGAACAGCCGACAGCGCCCGAGGGTGCCCCGAGAGAAAGTTGGGTGATTACCCTGTCGTGAGAGATCCCTTTGCGAGCTGCTCACCACACGGGACCAGCCAGGCCGCAGCTGAACCCCCTGGTCATTGGGGGACGCCCTCCCGCCACACAATACCCGGCTAGTGGCCCCAGCCAACCCTGTCCCCCAGGGACAGCAAGAGTGTGGCGCAATGTCCAACGCGAATCACAGTGGGGGCCGTACAATCACTGATATGTTAGTGAAAAATGCACGGAGGGGGAGAAGAACCAGGCACCTTCATCGCCGCCCACGCCAGCCACTACCCCGGGGCGAGATGATGGAGAGGCTCCCATCACAAAAGTCTTCCTGGAAACACTCTTCAACACATTGCGAGATGACTTCCAAACCCTGAAACAGCACCTGGCCGGTGGACAATGTGAACTCCGCCGTGATGTGGACGGCCTGGGGGAAAGGGTGGCCACGATGGAGGAGGCGGGCCATGCCCGCAGCGAAGAAATGGAACTCCTACAGGAAGAGGTCCCCCGCCTCCGGGACCAACAGATGGACCTCCAGGCGCACGCGGAGGATCTCGAAAACCGATCCGACTGAACAACATACGGGTCCGGGGAGTGCCATTGAACGCGGAGGGGAACAGCGTTACCTGTTACTTGCAAGACTTGTTCAGAGAGATTCTTGGTGAGGCTGCTGACTTTGTCATCCGCATAGACCGAGCGCACAGAGTTTGCCTGGCACGATGCGCTCCTGCCTCCCCTCCAGACATTTTAGCCTATCTACCTGATTTCCCCTTGAAAGAAAGGATCCTGAGAGAGGCCCGTCAGAAGCAACCTCTCCGCTTCTGGGACAGCCCAGTGGCACTATTCCAGGACCTTTCAGTGATCACGCTTCAGAAACGAAGGGCCTTCCGAGTGGCCAAAACATTTCTGCGAGACAAGGCAGTGCCCTACTCTTGGGGTCACCCGTTTTGGCTAATTTTCAAATGAAAGGGGGTCCTCCACCAACTCTGCTCGCTCTGAGACACGTGTGCCCTGCTGGGTATTGACCTCGAAGAGGATGAACAGGCAGAAGACACTTCCCAACAATCTACACGAGACGGACCAACGCAGCAATCTAGTGACGGGTGGCCACAGGTGAGGAGACAACGCTCACCTAAAGCGAAACTGAAACCAGACCCGACAACCATGGCCTTGGAACACGAGGCGGACATACAAGAGGTGGTCAAAGAAATGACAGCTCCACCCTGAAGCAATATTGAGTGGGGATTTGCTTTCATCGCTTTGCATTTCCGAGGGCGGGGGGGGGAGCAGGGGGGCCTACGGGGTTGCCACTGCCACAAACTCCTCCATCTTGTGACTCTACGGGCCTGAACTGCGTTCTGATAGGCCCGGGACTATGGTTCATTTTTGGGGATTTCTAGTTGGGGTTAGGGAGGGGCGAGCGGAGTCCTGGTGGGGAGTGGGATGGGGGTTGGGGGGCTGGGGAGTTGAGGGGCTGTGGAGGGAGGGGCCCTGGGGCGGAGGGACAAAGTTGTGATGGGGGGTCTGTTGGGGTTGGGGTTAGGTCGGGGACGGCGGGAGGGAATGTGGGAGGGAACCAGTGTGCCGGGGGGTCTTGGAGAGTTGAGTTGCCCGCTCTATTCTCATCTTACATGGTGGCATTGTCATCCTCACACAGCACTTCTTCCATTTGACTTACAATGACGGATCCAGGTTTGAGGATATTGACCCTTAATGTGAAAGGCTTGAACAATCCCGTTAAGTGGAGGGCTGTGATTTCATACTTGGAAAACTCCGGGCCGAGATTTGTTTATTACAGCAGACTCACCTCCTGACTAAGGATTGGCATAGAATGCGCTCCCGAGCCTTCCCCGAGCAGTTTTTTTCTTCTCTCCCAGTGAAGAGAGCGGGGTAGCTATTTTGGTGTCTAAGCGCTTTCAAGGGAGAGTGGGGGACATGGCAGGGGAGGTCAAAGGCAGGCTCCTAGCTTATACCTTTCTGATAGGAGACCAGCACCTGACGATTGGCTCCCTTTACGCCCCGAACACAGGGCAGGAGGCCTTTTTGAAGGGAGTCATTTCAGAGTCATTTCAGTCCTCTAACTCCCTTTTGCTCCTAGGGAGGGACCTCAATCTAGTAATGGACACTAACATGGACAGATCAGGACACCGATACGGGGACGCAGGTGCTATTTCCACTTCAGGCAAGGAGTGGCCACTGGAGAGGGGCCTGGTGGACCTCTGGAGAGCCAAGCACCCCGGAGTGACACAATTCACCTTTTATTCCCACGTGCATCACACCTACGCTAGGCTTGACCACTATCTGGGTTCTTCTGAGCTGATCGCAAGCCTCAGAGACGTTTGTATTGTGCCTCTGGCCCTCTCTGATCATGATGCGTTTGAGCTATTGCTCACGGTCCCCAAATCTAACCGCCCCCCCGGGGTGGTGGAGGTTGCTCGAAACCCTCCTACAGCGGCCGGACGTTGCTAAGCAGCTTCACAAATGCATCACTGAATACCTGACTATTAACGACACATCCGAGACATCGGTCTCAGCCTTGTGAGGAGCCTTGAAATCGATGGTCCGAGGTGAACTTATCGCGATATTATAGCAGCAGCAGACGATAAGGTCCGCAGGGCGAAAAGGGAGGATCTGACTGCTCAGGTCTCTGAATTTGAGAGAGTCCATAGCCGCACCAGGGCCCCGCGGGTGAGGGGTCAGTTGAAAGTGGCCAGAGCTCAGTTAGCCAGCCTAGATACGGACAGGGCGGAATTTGCCGCTCTCCGCCTCCACCACGCTTACTACGTCGGGGGAAACAAGACTGGCCGCTTACTTGCTAGCGCCCTGAGGGCTAAGTCCCTACGCTCAAAAATCTCCAGCCTCAAAGATGACTCCGGCGTTGACATCGATGGGGAGACCCAGGTCGCGGAGGCATTTCGGAACTTCTATGTCTTCTTATACCGGGCTGATACTGTATCAACCAGGGACGTCGATGCATACTTGGAGTCTGTGGAGGTAACCGCGCAGTCCCAGGTGAGCGCGGATGCCTTGGACGCCCCCATCCGCTTAGATGAGGTACTGGCTGCTATATCCCGCCTTCGCCCTCTCAAATCCCCAGGGCCAGACGGCTTTTCGGCCGGTTTTTATAAAACCTTCAGCCAGTTGCTAGCTCCTATTCTCACTCGGCTCTTCAACTCCTTTGAAGGCCCAGGCTCCATCCCCCCGGATATGCTAGTGGCCGAAATAGTGGTGTTGCCTAAACCAGGCAAAAAACCCACACACTGCTCGGCGTTCCGCCCTATCTCCCTTCTCAACCTGGACCTGAAACTTTTTACAGGTATACTGGCCGCACGGCTCGGTCCATGCTTGCCTGGGATTTTGGAACCCGACCAGTCGGGCTTTGTCCCGAATCGCCAATGTAGCGATAACACCAAACGGATACTTCACCTGGTTGACAAAGCCCACTTCCAAAACTCAGACTCTGCACTGCTGGCCATTGACGCTGAAAAAGCATTTGACCGGGTCGACTGGACTTATTTACAGCGAACCCTGGCACGCTTTCGGCTGGGGGACTGTTTTCAGTCATGGATCGCGAGCTGTTATCACCATCCTCAAGCTCGGGTCCACCTGGGGGGCCTCCGCTCGAACCCCTTCGAGATCCAGCACGATACGAGTCAGGGGTGCCCCCTCACGCCTCTTCTATTTGCTCTGTAGGTAGAACCGCTAGCGCAAAAGATCCGCGATAACCCTGACATCCATGGCATTACCTTTGGCCAGGAACCCCACGCGATCGGCCTATGCGCCGACGACATCATAGCCGCTCTCGACCGTCCGGATTGCTCCATCCCCGCCTTTCTGAGGGAACTGGAGTCCTTTGGAGCCATATCTGGCTTCAAAATAAACAAGAGGAAATCCCTGATACTGCCACTGGGCAGAAATGCCCCACACAAAAAAGAGGGTGCCAGCGTATGGGGGGGGCTTACAGACGACCACACAACTCCCGTACCTAGGTGTTACCCTCACTTCCTCTACGGACTCGACGGTCGCTCTTAACTACGCGGCCCTCACCTCCCAGATTCGGACAGATCTCACACGTTGGACCAAGCAACCCCTCTCCCTGTTGGGGCGTGTTGCGGAAGTGAAGATGTCGACCTTGCCAAAGATCTTGTACATTTTCCTGACCATTCCAGTAATGCCCCCGGCCGGCGCCATCGCAACCCTACAGGCCGCTCTTCACCATTTCATCTGGGAGGGAAGCGACCACGCTTACATAAACAGCTAGCGTATCGGAGCACGGATGAAGGGGGTCTTGGGGTCCCCAACCTTCTGCAATACTTCCAGGCCTCCCAACTCCGCTATTTGGTGGAGTGGTATAGGCCGGAATCTGAAAAACTGTGGTTATTTCAGGATAGGGCAATGGCTCAGACATCCCTTTGGAAGGTTCCGTTCCTCCTCCGGCAGAACAGACCGCGGTACCTCTTGAGGTCACCCATCACTCGTACTATTATGTGTGTCTGGGATGCGGTCGCCGTCAAGAGAGGGTTGACGACTTTTCCTTCCCCGCTCACCCCCATTCTGGACAATCCGGAATTCCCACCAGGCACTGACCCTCGCGCCTTCTCACAGTGGCGCGGAACCAGCTGCCGCTCCGCTGGTCACCTTTTTGATCTGCAAGGCTTTATTCCCCTCTCTGATGTATCACAGGGTTACGATGTTGTCTCCCCCCACCTTTTCCAATATTTTCAGATTCGGCACTGGCTCACGCACCTGGACTATGCCCCCCTGGTTGGTAGGCGTATGACGGAGTTCGAGAAGTGGCTGGTGACAAAAGACTCGGATAAGCATCTTATATCGGACCTCTACAAAATGCTCACGGCAGAACGACAGGACAGAAGCGCTGGGAGGTGGAACTGGGGAGGACCCTGACAAAAAGGGAATGGAGTTACATATACTACAGGGCTTCTCACACCACACGCAACACCGCAGGAAGGGAGGCGGCAGTGAAATTGGCCCTTTACTGGCACCTTACTCCGGTCCGGCTCAACAGGGGAAACCCAACCCGTAGCGCGCTGTGCTGGAGGGGATGCGGTGAACGGGGCACCTTGACTCATCTCCTTTGGGAATGTCGTGAAGTCCGGGACTATTGGAAAGCAGTCTTGGATGACATTGATTCTACATTTGACACTGAAATCCCGAGATTCCCAGCCTATACCATCCTAGTCCTTCCCAATGCACTCACCTTCCCCCTGAAAACCACCCGGGCCGCCAGATAGGGATTGTCATGCAAGCTGCATCACAACACATTCTGTCGCTCTGGGGCTCGACCACTAGGCCCACTCACATGGGATGGCTGCATAAAATCTGGTTTACCTTGGGTATGGAGCGCATTCAGGCTACACTTATGCACACCACAGCCACGTTTCAGAAGGTCTGGCTACCATTGCTGTCCCTCCTTTCCACTGAATTCAATGAAGTCACATGCCCTAGATATCTCCGATTACTATGCCTTACAGAGGCTCCACATGACCCTCCATGATCCCATGGGAAATTGCACTACCCACTATATGGACACCTTGGCGACTGTCCTCCCGGTATGGCACACTGGTTGGGGTGTGGGGGGGGTTTGGGGGCGGGGAGGGTTCCTGGTTTCAGTTCTTGATGTTTTGTTTATTCACCACGCCTAACACTTGCGGCCTTAGCATTGTACTTTTGATTTAGCACATGTACCTAGCTTACAGTCTGATTTACAGAGAAGGCATGTCTGTCTGTCTCGACCACTTTCTATGCATGCCGCCTTTCTATTGCATTGTATTGCCTGTCTTTGCTCTTGAAATCAATAAAACAAATTTAAAAGAAAAGTGTATCCTCAACTTTTTAAATATACTGCACCCTGCCCTATGGGCTGTTTAGGGCCTACCCTAGGGATGACATATGTATAAAAAAGAAGGTTTAGGCCTGGCAAAAGGTTTATTTTGCCAGGTCGAAATGGCAGTTTAAAACTGCACACACAAGCTGTGATGGAAGGCCTGAGCCATGTTTGAAAGGCTACTTAATTGGGAGGCACAGTGAGTGATGCAGGCTCACTATTAGCATTTAATGTGCAGGCCCTGGGTACGTGTAGTACCACTTTACTATGGACGTACAAGTAAATTAAATGTGCCAATTCAATGTAAGCAACTTTCAGCATGTTTAAGGGAAAGAGCACAATCACCTTAGCTCTGGTTAGTAGTGGTAGAGTGCACATAGTCTGAAAAGTGAACAAAAACAGGTTCAGAAAACAGGAGGACGAAAGCAAAAATTAGGGTGTTGACACTGCCAGGAGGTTCTAGTCCAACAACCCCCATTAATGTGTGTAGTATTCTGCTATGCTGTTTCATTAAATTACTTCTGTTTTTAAGGCAAGAGCTGAGCTGGATAGTGAATTATCGTGTCTGAGAGTTAACTGAATGATAAATATGCTCCTAGGTTTGGGGCATGCAACATACCTTCACTGTCCAAGGAGAAACTATGTTGAGGCTGATCCTGCAAGGATTCCACTGAAGAAACGTGCTTCCAATAGTTGCTGTGTTCCAGATTGCAGAATGGGGCTCTGGCGCCACCATGTGACAGGATACTATAATGCACTCTCTAATATGGTATATAAAAATGTCAGGACAGATGAAGATGGGAGAGGAATGGGGGTTCTGCCAATCAATGATTATTCAGCAAATACAAAAAAGAAACTAAATGTTTGATGCTTTTGTGAACCTCTTACTACAACAATATTGCATTTTTAGTAGGTAATAACAAGTGCCAATTGCACAACTCAATGGGGCTCATTTTCAGGATCGTAATCGAAAGCATAATCATCCCTACAAGCATTCAAACCTTTAATTTTCAGATCATATACATATTATATTAGTGAGTGTTTAACCCTATTAATCATTTTAGGAGCTTAGGTTAAAATATAGTGTCTGTACTAGAGGGGCTGAATTTGATAATAAAATCAGGAAAAACAAAGGGGCCATATTTATCAAAATGTAACACAGCGCAGCAAGTCACCTTGCTAATTTGCGTTACTGGAAAAAGGGCAGAGAGCACCATATTTATCACAATATGTTGCATTTCTACCCAATATGCTGCCTAACACCAACATAGGCACTCTTGCACCATGCCCCAAGGGTGCATGCGTGGTAAGCAGGATTGTTTTTTTGCAGGAAGTGGCATCTTTCTGCACAAAAACAATCACCTGAGGATGTTCCTCTTTCTATGCGTGCTGCAGAATTCAGCATACATAGGAAGAGGAAATAAATTAGGAGAAATTATGATATTTCTCCTCGTTATGTCTCCCAAGGAAGGTTTAGTATTTGGCTGCATTCCCAGGTCTACCATGGAACACCTCTCTGGGGCAGAGGGACACAAAGCAGTGATTTGTGCTGCATTGCGTTACTCTGGATTCATCAAGCCACTCAGAGCCATGCAAGGGAGCCTTGCATTGCTTGATAAATTGCACCTCAGGGGTTGCCTCGCTTTCGCACCACATTGCATGGTGTAAAAGCCACACAACTCGTTGATAAATATGGCCCTCAGTTGTCACACGTGAATAACCATTGCTTCATTATGCTAGCACTAGAAACATTATTAACTTTTTTACTGTTTTCTCTTGCTGCTTTGTTTGTACATGCAATGATCACCAATATGGTAATATTGTTTTCTCATCTTGTGTTAGCCTCGATTATGCATACATTGTTCACTCTCTCATCGTTCTCTCTTCCTGTCTCTCTTTATCGATCTCTTTCCCTCTATTCTCTTTCTTTCTCTCTCATCTCGACAATTTTTACTGTTTCTCTGCATCTCTCACTCTGTCTCGCTTTTCTCACACATACTCTCCTAGTCTCTCTCTCTCCTTGCCTATCTTTCCCCCAGTCTATGTCTGTCTCACTTATTGTCACTCCTGCACATACTCTGGGGCATATTTACAAAGGTATTGCGCCACTGGAACATCACTTTTTAGGACGCTGCAATAGCGCAATACCCTTCTCTATTTTTACAACTTTGGGTGGCTTAACGCCGCTTTGTAAATATTGTGTGCTTTCACACAGGTATCTGCCTGAAAAGGGCGTGCATTGGATGTTTGTAGGAAGCTGACTCTGTATATACTATACCAAAGTCAGGCATGGTGTGCACAGAGTCCGGTGGATCCACAGAGGCTTGCGGAGGTAAAAGTAGATAATACCTTACTCTCTATTTGTGGCAGTGTGGGTGAGCAGTAAGGCTTTCTCAGAGGGTAGCATTAAGCATTTATTGTATACACTCAGGCAAGAAATGGTTTCACAGACTCAAAGACTAAACTCTGACCATTTGTTTTGTATAAAATATTTATTTGTTGTATTTTATTTTTAGAACCAAGCAGGACTTGGTGCACCGTGGCGCAAGGATAGTCAGATGTGTGTTGCATCTTTTGTCGTAACGGCAATACATTGCTGGAGTCATGTTGCAAGCATGACACAGCTCCAGCAATGCTCAGGGGTGCCCAATACCTAACATGCTGTGTCACTCCTTATGCCTGTTTCAAGTAGGCGTAAGGTTTTGACGTAGCGGGGCGTGAAAGTGACTCAGTGAAATCTTTTAGATTTCACTACATCACATTAACGGTCCTTCCTTGTGACGGAACGCCCACCCTGCATACATTATACCTGACTGAGATATAATGTAGGGCAGGGCTTTGCAACGTGACGCATCTCACTAGATGCATGATGTTGTAAATCTGTCGCATAGTGGCGCACAGAAGTGACGCAATAGTGTCGTAAAGATGTCGCAAGGGGCCTGTAAATCTGCCCCGTGGATTCCTGTCACAGGGAGGTGTGACCACCTCCCAGACAGGACTTAGTGTAAAGGGCCACTAGACTACTTTGAAGGGCACATTTAGTGCCGTTCTTGCATACTCCAGTTGAAGCCAGTTCATGTAGCTGTTGGCTTCTGTTCTGGAGCAAAACTGGACAAAGGACATGGGAGTATCGTCCTTTCTGTCCAGCCCCTCCTCTGGGAGGGACCACTGAATTGTCCCAACACTTTCCCTAGGGTACTTAAGGGCTTATCTGTGGGTGGCTCTTCAGGTTCATCATGGGACAAGATTCAGCTCCGAAACCACTTCATCTTCAACTGCTTGGGTACTTTGGACTTCACTGGACTTCGCTTTGGAAATGAGACTGCAACTGGGAAGTCTCCTGCTGCTCTTGGTCTTGTTGTCATGCCAGTCTTCTGCATCGACTGTGCTCCATACAGGTTCTTCAACAGGCCTGTGGATATCCAAGACATTAAAAGGAATCTCCCTTGGAGTGAAGGAGTCACTTCTCTGCATCTGCAGGCACCACAACGAAGCTGACCGGTCTGTGTCCATGATCTCCTACAGACTCCGAAAGGTTCAGCAATAGAGATGGTGGTTCTGCAACTCCCTCGAGGCCTGCACTGTCTTCACAATAAGTTTGAAGCAAATATCCCCTCATCGGAACCGCTGGAGAAGTACCCCTTTGCATTGCGTTGACTTGCCATTGCGAAGGCTTGTTGACTGTCTTCACCAGAGATCTTTGGGCTCCAAGAAGCTCCAGCCTCAAACATCTCCTGCAGTCAATACTGCGCCTGCAACGCATCCTCTGCATCGTGGACCTTCATCCTTCGGAGAGCTGCTCGAGGTCCTCTTGCGACTCCTGTGCCTTTGTCCCTCGGGTCCTCTTGAGGGTCTTCTTTGACTCCAGTGGGCTCCCCTGCTGCTTACATGGGGCCTGCTCTGACTTACCTGTTCATGGTGAGTCACTTGGACCTTGCTGTTCCCAACACCGCACCTTTTTTGCATACTACATTGGTTGCCGTGGACAAGGCTTGTTGGAGCTCCCAACAGACACTGACCCCCTGGCTTTTGACATTCGACATGGGACACCTTGTAAACGGCTCCTGGTCTTCCACAGCATCGCCTGATCCGCACAGTTTCAACTGCAAGGGCGCAGTCAACTCTCCTGCATCTCCGACATTGGTGGGGATTTGCCTTCTGTGCCTCCTGGTTACTCCTGAGTGACATAGACCCTGCCCCTTCTGCTTGCAGGTGCCTCTCATCTTGAATCCACCTTTGGGTTCCGCCGGACTCTTTCATTTTCTTCGCCAGCGGCATCTTCACTGAAGTCCTCCAGAGTGGTCTGTTGCAGCTTCCAATGTCACTTCACACCTATGCACCCGTCTTCCCTGGTGTAGGTATCCTGGTTCCTGGGGTATCCACAGGTGGGTGGCCTACCAACCTTCCATCACCCATGGGGTTTCTTCAGGGTCGGCTGGAAAGGGTCCTTCTTCTTTAAATATGCAACCTCGACTTACCCATTGACCTGTATTGAGCACCCAGTGATGTTCCCACTTTGCACACAGCCTCAGTGGGGTTCCTGGGTGCTTACCTTGGTTGGTTCCTTGAGTCCTCGACTCTTCTACGTCTTCTGGCTGAAGTCTCAACTTAGGTTGTGGTTCGCATTCCACTATGTTAGTATATAGTTTGGTTTTCCCTGGAGACCACTGTATATTTGAGCTACTTACTTGTTCTATTATCAAAGTATTATGTGTATTGTGGTTATATTTCTGGGTAGAAAATATCGCAATGTGTTAGTGAGTGTTTATAATAAATACATATTTTTATAACTTCAATGTATGGTCCATTTTCACTTAAACTACACCATAAGATCAAATACTGGTAAATAAAACTGCTTTACACTCCTTCTGGACGAACCCTGAAGGCTGGTCTCCACAGCTACCACTTAGAGAGCTCTCTAAGGTTGTCTAAGACCACTGAAATCACCATCAGAGTTGTCTGAATAAGTGCAGGGTGCTAAACTTACATAAGTGAGCACCATATAGTAAGCCATCCTCCTGCAGGCAGTGACAGTGACCCCAATTGCAAGATAGTTTAAGCCTGTAATGCATGAGGCTGGAGAAGATATGTTTAGGTTTAAAGCCTAGTTAACAAGAAAGGCAATGGTGAGCAAATCCTTTTGGCAAATGATGGGTTAGAGACAACATATGGAAGGTTGCTGATTGGTCTAATAGTGGAGTACTAGTAAGATTCTTCTTCAGACCACTGGAGCATGTGGCAGGTTTTGACTTCCTTTGAACATGCATGATGATCATAAACTAGTTATAGTCCTGGCTTAAGTGAAAGGAGAATCTTGATTTTAATAAAGACAAACACTAACATTATCTTGCCCTCCTCTACAATTGTGGGTTTATATTTAGGGGAATGGGTAGTTATTACATTGGCAAAGGAAAGTATGTGTATGGGATTAGCATGTTTTGCTTTAGGGATTAATTTGAAGAGAAAATATATTATTAAAATGTTTAAGCATCTACTGTGTCTATAGACTGTGTAGCCTGGAGTTCATGCTGAGGAGAAACAGAATGTGGAGAAGCCATGAGTTGATGAAGGTTTAAAAAAGAGAAAGTTTGCTGTAGGAACCAAACAATACAAAAGAAGATCATGGGCTGCCTGCGACCTCTATAGTATGGGCACATTCTTATTTAATTTGTTTGTGCATGACCTTTGAGCAATTCCGTAGGAAAGGACATACAACCATGCTCTAAATGGGCCAGGGCTGGTCCCTGGCACAGAAAAGAAATGGCCACTGAAATACACACCCATGGGAACTTATTTTTCTGTCCTTCTTCAGCTGAAGAAAACAGCAGCATGGCTCCGCGATGTTCCTGATTTTTGGAGCCTTGCCCATATTTTATGACCAAGATATTTTATAAAAATCTGCCCTTCCACGCCATTGAATTTTCCATCTTGTTGGGGATCCAATCAAACATATTTAGACCACTCACTGCTTGAATTGAGCCTGATTCCGAGAACTGACAATGTTTATAGATAACAGATTAAAGGCAGAACAGTATCAGTGGCAGACCCAGTTGTTTACCATAAATGTCCCAGCATCTAAAATACTATTTTAATACAACTGAATGAACAAAATGTTCATTTTTCATATTTACTTTTCAAAGGTTGATAGCAAGTAGTAAAGTGCAGCTTGATTTTAAATGTACCTTTTCAATTATTGTATTGCTAATGGCCAAGGTAATTGATGTTTACATAAACAATAAAACATATATATTGTTGCTTTCAGATTTGAATGAATGAACAGTCTTATATAGTGCAACAGCTGCTTCGGCACTGGGTTTAGTGAGAGAGCAAGAGAGACAACAGAAATGTAGACCATTAAGCCAGATCAACGCTCTTAAAGAGGTGTGTCTGCAAAAGGGCCTTAAAGGTGGCCTCTGAACTAATGCTCCTGATGTCTTGGAGAAAATTCCATAATTGTGGAGCTTCAAAAGAGAAAGAGTGGCCACCTGCTCTTGATTTAAAAAATCTTGGGATAGATAACACGTTTTATTAGCAGATCGGATGTCTCTGCAGGCCTGGTACCTTTTAATCTTGTCGCAGAGATATGTCAGACCAGCCTATTGAACAGCTCTGAACTTAATCATGAGGGTTTTGAATGTAATTCTCTGGTTGATAGCTAGCCGGAGGACTGTTTTCCAGCCCTTCCGAATTGAGCGGTATTTTGAGATATTCAGAACAAGCCTGGCAGCAGCATTCTGGACCACTGTACTCTGTTAATTATTTTTTGCTGAGAGCCAAGAAGCAGATTATTAGCATAGTCAAGTCTTGATGTACTAAGGGCATGGGTAATGATCTTTCGTGTGTGCTCATGTAAAAATTTACATGTCTTTCTAAAGGTTTTCAGCAAGGAAAAACAGACTCTTCATGTGGTTTTCATGTGTGGTTTCTAAGATAGTGTGGTGTCTAATTTTACCCCTAGGTTTTTGCCTCTGGTGGTAGGTAACAGAAGTTGGCTCAAATTAGTAGGCCTTAGACAGCTCAGCTCGATTATAGAGGATGGGCCAAGGACTAGGACCTCGGATTTGTCCGAGTTTAAGCGGAGACAGCTTTTTCTGCATCCACTCAGCTACTGCCAACAGGCAACCCTGGCATTTGGTTATGACATTATCATCCAGGTGATTGAAGGCTTTCATCAATTGAGTGTCATCGGCATTAGATACCAGGTTAAAGCCCCAAGATTGCACGATGGGGGCGAAAGGGCCATTTATAAATGTTAAATAGAATGGGGCTGAGGGCTCACCCTACTGCACTTCCCAATTTACCTCTCTGAAGCCCAAGGTAGAGGGACAAAGGTAACTGCTTGCTTTCTGTTAGAAAGGAAGGACCTTGTCATTCTCAAGTGGTGCCCACAAGGACAATGTTTCCCAGCCTTTGAAGAAGATTATCATGTTACACATATTGAAAGCAGAAGACAGGTCAAGCAGAATGACTATGGTCATTTTGCCTACATCAAGTTAAGAATTGATCAAATCTGTCGCTTCTAGAAGTGCCGAATCAGTGATGAAGCCACTGCAGAAACCAGATTGTGAAGGATGAAGGACATTTGTCTCCCAATGTTTCTTGTAATCTGGAGGTTGACCAGAGACTCAAGCATCTTCCCCAAGACTGGAAGAAGATAAATAGGTCTGCAGGTAGCTGGGCATAGCAGATTCTTTAAGAGAGGGAGGGAGCACTAATTCTATTTTCCAGCAGGTAGGTAATGAGTCAGACCCCAGGGAAAGATTCAATTGGGAATTGATCTGTGGGTTAATGGAATGGATGGCCCCTTTAAGAATGTGTGGTGGGCAAATGTTCAAATGGGACCAGATTTGGCTATGTGGATAAGGCTTTCATGGAGATCTGCTCAAAAGAAGTGAGTTGAGGGATCTTAGCCTGAGAAACAGGAGGAGGCAAGGTGGGAAGGTCTGTTTTGGTATTAGTAAATTTTGAGTAGATGGTGAAAAATTTGTTGTGGAAACAATTCTGACATATTATCGACAAACTCCTGTGTTGACGGAAGGAATTGATTGCCCGCAGTGGGGTTCAGTAAGGATTTTACAATTTTGAATATTGCTCCAGGGGCGTTTCTGCCTTATCTATTTGTTTAGCAAACAGACATACTTCGGCATTTTTCATATTTTTCTTGAATTTTTTAAGGGTGGCTTTATTGATATTCTTATTATAATGATGCTAGTAAACATTGGCATGTGGAAACATCATAGATTATTCAGCATCGCTCACAGGATTTGGAATCACCACAGGCTGCTCTCAGGCACCTCACCAACTAACACTTCTCCCCACACAATCCCAATCCCCCCAATATTCCTCATATCCCCTTTGACCCAAGGCTCCATCATAGAATCTTGGTTCAGAACACAGCATGAGTTTTCTTCTTTTCTTAAACAGTTTTTATACAGGTAGTATACATAACTATACAAAGCTCTAAAACAAAATGACTCAACATTCACAATGATATAAACATTTGAAAGTAGAAATTTGTAAAAAAATAATTACAAGAAAATAACTGCATGCTTAAAGAAACAAACATAAAAACTGAGAAAATAACATACTATTTAGAGAAACAACTCAAAATTTACACTGATGTACTAGAGTGCTCTTGAACCTTCGCATGCAGTTCTACAGTGCAGATTATCAATACCGCAAAGGAATCCTGTGCCATCTTGCACTCCTGTGTACAGTCTGAGACTCATGCACTGTAGCCTGCAGTACAAAAAGGTGACTTCTTTGCTTCTGATTTTTAATTTGCCTCTGATTTTCGTTGAGAGGCACAGCCTTTTGATTGAGAGGAACTTTAGTTACTTTTGCTACATTCCATTATTGGCGCCAATTAACCCCTACAGCACTGCCACAAACTTTATCAGCTATAACATGTGCTGACATTTTTGTGTTGCCTTTCTTTATATGTACCAATTCCAACACAACAAAGGGTTTCACACTTATACTTTTCTTGAGATCATAGTAAATTGTATGTTTACTTTGAGCTATATTAATATTGGATCATACAACTGAATCTATCTTATCAACTGGTACTTGGTCTCTCAACAACCTCACCATCCAAGCAGGCCTAAATTGAGTCACTGGTTTTCTACCTTTAAGTGACTCAAATCTCGTTACGCCTGTGGATGTATTTGGTGTGGTCCTGTAAAACCACAACATTGTTTGAACTACTGTGATAATCACATATTTATTAGATAAAGCACATCATACAAACTCCACCAGAACATGATTGAAACTCTTGATGGGGCTATTCGTTTTCAGGTGATATAAAGAACTTTTCAAATGTATGATGCTGCTAGTCCTTAGAAAGTCTTCTACATCAGCCTGCACAAATTGCACCCCCATTATCTGAAATCAGTACCTCTGGGAACCCCTCCCACATGAAAACATATTTCAGAAATCTCACCACCGCTTTAGAATTTGGCTCACCCATGAACTTGACATCAGACCAATTAGAATAATAATCCATGAGCATGAAAGCATATCGTGAGTGAAGAGGAAGTGCATTAAATGGCCCCACTAAGTCACTCCCAAGTTTTTGCCAAGGACCAGAAGGAACAGAGGAGAAGCAGTAATTTAGTTGGTGTGTCTCCTAAATGTCCTTCATGAGCTTTTTCTAAATTCAGCTCGCTAAGATTCTCTATTGGTACAAATTTGTGAAATCTCATGATTAACCCATCCACTATGGACAGTCCCTCTGATACGTTACGATAAGGTTGGACTCAGGGGCATATTTGCAAAGAAGTGACAGAGCGTGGTGTTAGCCTTCTTAGCTTAACTGTGCACTCCGCCACTTCTGAAACACAGGGCTGCACCGTCTTTCCAACAATACGGTGCAGCCCTGCATGTCCCCCTGTGCTGGGGCTAATTTCAGCTGCCTAGCGCCAACGCAGGCACCATTGCAACATAGTGCAAGGTTTCCTGCATTGGGGGGAATGATTGTTTATGTGCAGAAAGGTGTCCCTTACTGCACATAAACAATCTTAAATGGCTATTTGTAACTTCTATGTGTACTGCTTTGTGCAGCACACAAAGAAGTTGCATCTTGTCATTTTTAAAATTATTGTTTATGTGCTGAAAGGGGCTCCGTCGTGCACATAAACAATCATGCATGGCGTTTTGTGGTTTCTATGTGTGCTGTATCATGCAGCACACATAGAAACAGAAAAAAACAAGGAGTTTCACCAAGTTAAGACCAGGATTTTTGGTCTTAATTATGGTGCTGCCTCCTATTTACGCCACCGTTGTAAACAGGGGGAAGCCTCAAAATCAATGGGTCCGGTGGCAGCCCGCAACTGCAGCACCCATTGCCCATCCCTTTTACTCTAAGTATAGTATGAAAGGGAGCCTTATTTACAAGGCAGTGTTAATCCACATTTAGTGGCTCAACACTGCCTTGTAAATAAGTCAAAGCCCCTATCACCACAGGAACATCTTTAAAAGTGACGTTCTTGTGGCGATAGGGGCATGCAAATATGCCCCTCAGAGTTGCAGATTTTTCTCTAGGCCAACCTTCTATGATGTATTTAGATACAGACTATTTCTTGATCATCATCAGTGGCTCATTTCCATTCCACTTCAGAGAACAGACCAACGTTTTGAACCACAGCAGCAATTAAACACTATTTATCTTCACAGTTAACACATTCCTGATTTTTCTCTTTGATAGTAGATCTTGACAGGAAATTTGCTCTCCTATTCCTTCCCCCTGATATGTAGACCACATTGAAATGGAATTGGAGCAGTAGTGCCACAAACCGATCTAACCTTGGCATACAGCTTTTGTCATTTGGGCTAGTGAAAATGACCACCAAAGGCTTGTGATCTGTCTGAAGTACAAAATGGCTTCCCCACAGATAACTTATAAAATATTAAATGTCCCACCAGCAAGCTAATAGCTCCTCTTCAATAACTGAGTAATGGGTTTCGGCGTCCCTGACAACCCTAGAAGCAAAAACAATTGTGAACTCTTCATCCCCTGACTTCTGAAGTAATACAGCACCCAAAGCTAAATTTTGATTACAATTCGCACAAACTCAGGAATGACTTGACACCAACCTTGTCTACAGTAGGTGGTGCATCAATTATAGCAATAATCAAACCTGATTTGGGTCGAACCCATTCACAGTAAATCACATGGCCTAAAAATTCTACAGAATCTTTTATGAATTTGCATTTGTCTCTCTTCAAAACCACTCTACAATCATCAAAGATCATGAGTACTTGTCTGAGAATAGAATCATGCTCAGTACATTCGCAAGCATGTATCAGTACATCATCTTGAAAAATGAATACATTATTTATGCCTTTTAGCACAGTAGCCATAACCCTTTGGAACGCCAAAGCCGCTAACACAAGGCCAATTGGCATTTAGCAGTATTGTTAGGTTCCTTCAGGGGAGACAAACAATGTCAAATAATTTGATTCGGGTTCTAATTCTACCTGGTGGTATACAGATACTAGGTATGCAGATGATAGGTCGAATTTTGTAAAATATTCCATGCCAGATATTATATATATAACATTATGTTAATTTTGAGAAGAGGGTGTGAATGAAACCAAATCTCTCTACTGAGTGCCCGAAGACCACACACACTCTCAGTTCCCTATTGTTTTTCTGCACCACCACTAAAGGAGAAAGCCAAAGAGAGGATTCCACTGGTTCTATGATGCCTTTCTTACACAACCCTTCAAGTTCCTTTTGTGAATCACCCCTGACACTGAAATATACTCCTCTCAATTTATGTTTAATGAGTGATGCATAGTTTTCATTTTATGTTTGAACCCTTTATTTTTCCAAGTTCACCTGAGAACACTATTGGAAAATGGTTTAGCAAATCTTCAATTACACTGCTATCCCGTACTACTGCTACTTTTTCACTTGCTCCAGGAGGTATATCATGCTGAACAGTCCCAGGTCAAATCCCTCCAATATGTTTATTCATTTCATTGGTAATCGATGTGTGTTTCCTGTGTCACAAGATGCACTCCAACCTTGCACTCTTAGATTAATTAATTAATTAGATATTTTCATTAATTTCAAATACGATTATTGAGCACAGTTCTTAATTCGTAAATTTATTTTTCAAAGTAACGAAGATTTTTTCCATTATTGTCTTTTTCAACCTTATTTTCATTCCATATACATTTTATATTTCTGCCCAATGCATTTCGAGCATGATGCCCTTCTTCAGGGGCATTTCACTATTCTGTTGCTTTTAATCAGCTTTCTTCTTACGATGAGTTTAAAGTCTCTTTACCCTCTTACCCTCCTCTCCAGGCCCGGACTGGCCGTTGAGGGCACCGGGCAATTCCCCGGTGGGCCGCATGGTTGGGGGCCGGTTTTAGGCCCCTGGGGCCGTTTTTGTTACAGGGCCGTTATGCTGCAAAAACGGCCCTGTAACAAAAACGGCCAAAAAACGGCCCTGTCACAGAGCGCGGTCGCACCTCTCCCCCCTCCCCTCTCCTCCCGGAGGGGGGAGGGGAGCCGGCCGAGCACTTTGCCAGGGCCGGTTCTGGTTCCCAGTCCGGCCCTGCTCCTCTCTCCTCGTTACTGTCGCGTGCGACGCTTTATCCCTGCTGCTCTATTTACTTCATTCATTCATTTCACTGCAACATAAATTATCCCATCAATACGCCTGCCTATACCAAGATATTTTCAAAATATCTTTGGAGTTCAATTTTCCATTCTTCATAGGAATCTGGGGAGCAGTCAATCAATCAGTAAATTTATAGAGCCGCTACTCACCCGTAAGGGTCTCAAGGCGCTTGGGGGGGTGCTACTACCGCTCGAAGAGCCAGGTCTTAAGTTGTTAACTGAAGCTGAGGTGGTTCTGGTTCAGTCGTAGGTGTGTGGGGAGGGTGTTCCGGGTCTTTGCTGCTAGGTAGGAGCATGATCTTCCTCCGGTGTTGGCTCTGCGGATCCATGGGATGATGGCGAGGGCGAGGTTGGTGGAGCGGAGCTGACGGGTGGGGGTGTAAAGCATGAGTCGGCTGTTGAGGTATCCCGGGCCTTTGTTGTGGAGTGCTTTGTGTGCGTGAGTGAGCATTCTGAAAGTGATCCTTTTGCTGACGGGGAGCCAGATGAGATTTTTCAGGTGGGCTGAGATGTGGCTGTGGCGAGGAATGTTGAGGATGAGTCGTGCGGAGGTGTTTTGTATGCGCTGGAGACGGTTCTGGAGTTTGGCGGTTGTTCCAGCGTAGAGGGCGTTCCCGTAGTCCAGTCGGCTGGTGACGAGGGCCTGGGTGACTGTTCTTCTGGTTTCGGTCGGGATCCATCGGAAGATCTTCCGGAGCATGCGCAGGATGTTGAAGCATGAGAATGAGACGGAGTTGACTTGTTTGGTCATAGTGAGCGAGGAGTCTAGGATAAAGTCCAGGTTGCGTGCATGGTCTGTGGGAGTCGGTGCGGCGCCCAAAGCCGTGGGCCACCAAGAGTTGTCCCATGCCGAGGGGGCTTGTCCGAGGATAAGGACTTCAGCCTTGTCCGTTTTGAGTTTGAGGGGGCTATGCTTCATCCAGTCTGCTACCTCTTTCATTCCTTTCTGGAAGTTAGATTTGGCGGTGGCTGGGTCCTTGGTGAGAGAGAGTATCAGCTGGGTATCGTTGGCATAGGAGATGATGTTGATGTTGTGCTTGCGTGCGATGGTGGCGAGGAATCATGTAGATATTGAAGAGTGTTGGGCTGAGTGAGGATCCTTGGGGTGCGTCGCAGATGATTTCGGTTGCCGCGGAGAGGAAAGGGGGAGCCGGACTCTCTGGGTTCTGCCGGTGAGGAACGAGGTGATCCATTTCAGGGCCTTCCCTTGGATTCCTGTGTTGTGGAGGCGGTGTATTAGGGTGCGGTGGCATACGGTGTCAAAGGCTGTTGAGAGGTCCAGGAGGATGAGGGCTGCTGTTTCTCCGCTGTCCATCATGGTTCTGATGTCGTCTGTGGCTGCGATGAGGGCGGTCTCGGTGCTGTGGTTTGCTCGAAAGCCGGACTGGGAAGGGTTGAGCGAGTTGTTGTCCTCGAGGAGTCCTCGAGCAGTCCGGCGGAATCACTTGTTTACTGACCCAGGTATCTTGAAATAATGTTTGTGTGATTGTAGTCATCCTATCCCCGAGTCTACTAATAACCTTATCACATTGTCCCCAATCTGAATATTGTGAAGTCACATTTTCTTTCTTTGGTAACACCATTCAATATACTTATCTACTTATACTTCATACATGCATATGTTTACCCACTCCCATGCATCTACCATACCTACTCTCAGCCTGAGTAAGTCAATTGCCACACTGGTTTAAATACAATTTCAGATTTTGAATATAAAAAGGTTTTCCTTACACATATTAGCGTTCTGGCTGATTTAAAAAATGTTAGGTTTTGGATGATCAGTGAAAACTGTTACTTGATGTTGAGCTCCCATCAGGTGATGTCGCCATTATTTAAAGGCATCTTTAATGGCCAATAACTCCTTCTCTGTTATTGTGTAATTCACTTCAGCAGAGGTTAATTTTCTTGACCTGTAGGCAACTGGGTGTAGCTGACCTGTTACCTTATGTCGTTGGGATAACACCCCTCCAACTGCTAAATCCGAGGCATCTGTCTCTACATAAAATGGTACTCACCACATAAAACATAGATATAAAAAACCTCTATCCACTTTTCTTTAAAAAAGGATATTAAATATAACAATGAAAACATGATCTCATTTGCACTACAAGCAAATTGGCATAAAAAAGAGAGAAAAAAGCTAGACAAACACATCTGTCTACACATTTGTTAATTTGTTCAAGATAATTCACTGGACACCCGATTTGTTAACAGTCCTCATCTACTGTGCCCTTATGTCTTCCAAATGTAGCCCAAAAATAGGCGTCAATACGTTTTGGTGTTTGAATACAAATTTGAACCACCTTCTTCAGGACAAACTATATCTCTCGTGTGAATGTGACTTGAAGAAGGTGGTTCAAATTTGTATTCACTCAGTTGTGTGTAGGTTTTTCTTTTTCAATTGAGTGATGTATGGTATGATTGATGTTTGTGTGGTTTGTGGTGTTATATTGTTTTTGCATATCCTTTGCAATGTTACTTTGGGGCTGTCAGATGCAGTGAACTTGCACAGGAACAAAGATGCTTATTCCCTACTCCCTCTCAAGGATACTCCAGAGATCCAGTATTTACCTAGACTCCAGGTTACCCCCAAGGGGGAAAGGGGAGTGGATAAAATAATAAACAAAGAAGAGACTGGTCCTGGAACCTGGCTCTCTTACTTCTTCTGTCTTTGTTGTCCGCCCAACAGACTGTTCCTGGTAAGAGAATCTAAACATTAAACACAAAGATATTAAACCTACTATCCTACTCTATCTATTCTCTTACCTATTCTTGGTTGTCTTTTTACCTACCCTTAGTTCCAAGATCTGCGCTTCTCTTCTAATATTCTTGGGGCCTTATTTATGAAGGCCTTGCGCCGCTGGTGCGTCACTTTTAACATGGGAAAAAGTGACGCACCGGTGACGCAAGGCTTTCATAAATGAGGCCCTTAGTCTTTTAGTTCTTTTCTAGCTTTTCTCAGCTCTGTATATTTTTCCTTTGAATAAATAATAAATAATAAATGATACCTTTAAAGTTACTCTATTCCTTTCTCAAATTGGCTTGTTTATTCTATTTATATATTTCTCTACTTACTCTTTTAGGCTGAGAATCTATCTTCTATAAAGCCTTAGTTCCTTAACTATGTAGGGAGTATTTACAACTATCTGTACAATTTCTGTGATGACTAACCCTTTTTTTCTTTCTTTGCAGAGTACTTGACTACTCAACTAAAGTTCTAGGTAAGTATATAAATTCTACTCAATGTTATTCTGCATGTTTTTTTAAATCAATATTTTAACATAACCACTGTCCTTCTTTTGACTTAGCTCTGTCTTCTTTCTTCTCTCCGTGTTTCTCAATAGCTGACACCTGGCCGCAGAGAAGAAACGAAGTTGAGGTGCTGCGGTACTTTAACTTGCCAGTAGAAGGAGGAGTGAAGACTCGAAAATCTGCTCAGGAGCGCCAACCCCTTTTCTTTCTCCTCCGTGAGCGTCACAAGGTAACCAAGAGAACTGGACCTATAACTAGCTACTCCCGACGGTAGCCTCGGACGAGAAACCGGACGTAGTACCCGGCGAAATATACTTGAAGAATCTCTGAACTACGGAGTTTCACTGAAATGGTACAATCACCTCAGAATCTTCAATGAAGTGCGCATTAGATTCTGCGCGAGCGCTTCAGCTAGAGTCTCTGAGCACCTGTGGAAAAATAGACTAGACCGCCGCCAGGAGTTACAAGGCGGCGGCCATCTTGGAATTCCGTTTCCTGTTGTACCCTGTCCAGTTATTGGTTCTAGGCCACTTTTTCCCGTTCTGGTGAGAAACTTCACTCAACGTGGTGTCTGTTATCAACAGCACATGATCTGGAGGTCTGACAGTAGCCCCCAACAAAGGAGGTCCTTTCGGTCTTGGCTTGGGAGGGAATCTTTGATGAAAAGAGTTCACCAATCTTGGAGCATGAACATCCGATTCCAATTCCCAAGATCTTTCCTCTGGACCACAGCCCTTCCAGTCTTCCAAGTAATACAGTTTTCCTTCTACCCTCTTTGAATCTAAAATCTCCTTGACTTCCAATTCAGTTCCAGACTCTAAGTGGATAGGTTTTGGAGGAGAGTCTTCTCTTAATTCTGGTGATGCCTTTTTTAATAGAGAGACATGAAAAACTGGATGAACCTTAAACTTGGTAGGTAACTTTAACCGATAAGTAACTTGAGTGATTTTTTCTTCAATTAAATACGGCCCTATAAACCTAGGTTGGAATTTCCTGTTACCTTTTAGCCTAAGGTTCTTTGTGCTTAACCAAACACTATCTCCTTGCTCTAGTGAAGGGCCCTCGCGTCTCTTTTTATCAGCATAGATTTTATATTTCTGTTTAGCTTAATCTAGATTTTACATAGCAGTTTTATGGACTTGCTTTAAGTGTGAAACTAAATCTTTAACTGCTGGGACTGAGACATCAGTTTGTTTCACTGTAGAATTTGGGTGTCTGCCGTAATTTAGATAAAATGGCGAAAAACCTGTGGAGACATATTGGGCATTATTATGTGCACACTCTGCAGTCCACAAGTAATCCGACCAGTCTCCATCCTGTTTCAAGAAGAACAATCTTAGGTACTGTTCTAATTCTTGGTTCACCCTTTCCAACTGCCCATCTGTCTCGAGGGGGTAACTGGTTGAATATCTGGCCTCAATTCCCAACCCTTCCATAAAGGCCTTCCAAAAAATGGACACAAATTGTGAGCCCCTGTCTGAGATAACAATTTTTGGGATTCCATGAATTTTCACTATTAGTGTGCTGAAGTGATTAGCTAATTGTTTTGCAGTGGGAATCTCTTTGAGAGCCATTAAATGTGCCATCTTAGTTAATGTGTTTACTACCACCAGAATTGTGTTAAAACCCTGACTAAGAGGTAAATCTACTATAAGGTCCAGCGTGACTGTGTGCCAAGGATAGGGAGGTGTAGGCAAAGGTTGTAATAACCCTTTGGGAACTTGCCGTTCAGATATTCCCTGAGCGCAGATTTCACAGATCTTGACATACTTTTCAATATATTTAGTCATGTGAGGCCACCAATACTGTCTTTTAACTAGTTCTTCTGTCTTGGTTTCTCCTTTGTGTCCTGCTAAAAGATTATTGTGACACTCGTGCATTGCTTGTATTTGCAACTCCTGAGTGGGTAAGTACAAGGCTCCGTTATAGTAAGGAAGCTGATGTCGAATTTCTCTTCCTGTTCCTTCCTTGACCCGATCTTGCATTGCTTCTGAACTCATTGATTTAGTAACTTGTTCCTCCAATCCTATTGACGTAGTAGCACTAATGATCCTGGAACTTGGAATTATAGTTTGGTTTTCTGTTTGATTCTTCTGGTTATCGGTTCCTAGTCTGAATAAGGTGTCAGCCTTTCCATTCTGAGCTCCAGGTCTGTAAGTGATTACGAAGTCACAATCAGCAAAGTACAATAACCATCGAAGTTGTCTGGGAGTTAGCGTTCTGGCTGATTTAAAAAATCTTAGGTTTCGATGATCAGTGAAAACTGTTACTTGATATTGAGCTCCTATCAGGTGATGTTGCCATTCTTTAAAGGCATCTTTAATGGCCAATAACTCCTTCTCTGTTATTGTGCAATTCACTTCGGCAGAGGTTAATTTTCTTGACCTGCAGGAGACTGGGTGTAGCTGACATGTTACCTTATGTCGTTGGGATAACACCCCTCCAACTGCTAACTCCGAGGCATCCGTCTCTACATAAAATGGTTCGGAAGGATCAGCGTGTAAGAGTATTGGCGCTGTGGTGAAATCTTTCTTTAATGATTTAAAGGCTTCTTCAGCCTCTTCCGTCCATTCAAAGCGAATTCCTTTTCTGAGTAACCTCGTGAGGGGAAGTATTTTCTGCGAGAATTCACTTATAAATCTTCTATAGAAATGTGCGAATCCTATGAAGCTCTGGACCTCTTTTCCACATGAAGGTGACTTCCAATCAACTACTGCTTTGATCTTTTTCTCATCCATGTTTATTCCTGTTGGGGAGAGCACGAAACCCAAAAACTCCACTTGGGAAACATTGAATGTGCATTTTTCCAGTTTCACAAACAACTTGTTTTCTCTTAATTTCTGTAAGACTCCTCTTACTTGTCCTCGATGTTTTCCTTTGTCAGATGAATAAATCAGAATATCGTCAATGTACACTATTGCACATTGATCAATGTATTCACTGAGGATGCCCTTGATAAAATGCTGGAAGGCAGCCGGAGCGTTGCACAGACCATACGGCATGACTTGGTATTCGAATAACCAAAATCTTGTTCTGAAGGCTGTTTTCCACTTGTTGCCTTCGCGCATTCGGACAAGATGCTAGGCTCCCCTCAGGTCTAGTTTTGTATAGATTTGTGCTCCCTTCACTTGATCTAACAAGACAGAAATAAGAGGAAGCGGATAACGGTTTTTCTTAGTGATCTTGTTTATTACACGATAATCGATGCACGTCCTTAATTCTCCTTCCTTCTTTGGCACAAAAATAGTGGATACAGGAGATTGAGATGGCCGGATAAAACCATTCACCAGGTACTTGTCTAAATATTCTTTCAAGTGATGATTCTCCTTCTCAGTTAGAGCATAGACTCGCTGCAGGGTAGATTAGAGCCCGTCTCAAGATCTATCTTACAATCATATACCCGATGAGGGGGAAGTTGCTCTGCCTCTACTTCATTGAAGACATCTTCAAAATCTTGGTATTCTTGTGGTATCTCTTGTGAATGGATGACACATACCGACGCTCCTGCCATACACAAGGAATGTGCAGGATTACATTTGTTGGCTTTTTCCGTTCCTTCAAAGCAGTTCCTTTTACAATAGTCAGAATCCATTACTATCGTTCTCGAGCTCCAATTAATGGTTGGATTGGGTTCTGTGAGCCACGGTAGA
This sequence comes from Lissotriton vulgaris, assembly GCF_964263255.1. NCBI lineage: Eukaryota > Metazoa > Chordata > Amphibia > Caudata > Salamandridae > Lissotriton > Lissotriton vulgaris. The sequence continues at coordinate 1,513,869,360 of NC_141687.1, read as the reverse complement.
CCCAAGATGAGCTGGAACTGCGGCGCATCAATTAGAGTAAATTGAATTACTTCTTCATGTCCATCAATTGAAATTAGTTGCACCTGTTCTGTATGCCTCACTATGGGACCGGAAGAGAGATTTGTCCTGTCTACCACCCGGACCGGTTCACTTTTAGGTTTTAGGATTGCTCTCAATCCTACCTTAGCCACAAACTTTAAATCACAAAAATTTCCAGTGGCTCCAGAGTCTATCGTTACTGAAACTTCTGTCAGTGTTATCTGCCGAAACTTAAGCACCATGGACAGAATCAAGTGTGGGGCAGATGACTGCAGGGTATTAGCCACTTGATGTTCCATTGGAGTTGAGTTTTGATTAGCATCCACCGGTCCAACTCCCACTACAGGTGGTGCTGCTAGTTTTCCTTCCGTTTGTAGGCAGTCTTTGGTTTCTTTGGGTAACCTTTAACGAAATGTCCACTTGAGCCACAATACATACATAGGTTGCCAGTTCTCCTCTTCTCTTTTTCCTCTTTGGTCAAAGGACCTCTTACGGTTCCTATTTGCATGGGTTCTGAACTCAATCGACCTTCTATAACTCTGTTACTCTCAGACCGTGTTCTATCAAATCTGGGAACTATTGGTTTAAAATCCTTTCTCTTCTCGCCTTTCCTTTCACCTTGTCGGAAGTCGATTTCTAAGACCAGATCCACTAATGCCGAGATTTCCGTGGGTCGATTCGGTATCTGCACCAGCACGTCCTTGAGTTCATCCCTTAGACCTCGATAAAATACTGCGGCTCTTTTACTCTCGGGCCAATCAGTCTCCACTACCAGTTTATTAAACTGGGCTAAATATGCCACTAGATCCCGGTTTCCTTGTCTTAGATCAAGTAATTTGTTATCTACCTCTTGGGAAATTCTTCGCCTATCAAAAATCCAAAGGAATTCTTGTTTGAATTCTTCATAATTATGCAATAGATGGTCATCACGAGAAACCAGAGGCATGGACCAAGACGCTGCATCACCACTTAAGTATGATAAAAACAAAGGCCACACTTGAAAGCGCATCTGGGAAGATAGAAGGGCGACACATGAAGTGTAGTGAGCACTGTGTGATGAATATTTGCACCTGTTTGGGATCTCCACTAAATCGTTCTGGGGGGGGCAACGGAATTACAGGGGACAAGGAATGGATTACTTGTGTGGTCATTCTATTTGTACCTTCCATAGGAGGATCTAACGTGTCTCACCCTGAACCAAATGGCTGTCTTAGTCTTTGGGATAATTCTGCAGTTTTCTTTCTGGAGTTTACCACTTACTGTCTAAGACTCTGGTTTTCTTCCCTAATTGCTACCAACTCTTTTTTTTTGTTTCTAAGACCGTTCCTAAGGTCTGCAAATTTATTCTTTCAGCCATTTCTGTCAGGGTACACATTTATTACGTGGGCACTTCATTCTGTCAGACTGAATAGGCTTACCAGAACTTGCACAGGAACAGAGATGCTTATTCCCTACTCCCTCTGAAGGATACTCCAGAGATCCAGTATTTACCCAGACACCAGGTTACCCCCAAGGGGGAAGGGGGAAGGGGTAGTGGATAAAATAATAAACAAGAAGAGACTGGTCATGGAACCTGGCTCTCTTACTTCTTCTGTCTTTGTTGTCCGCCCAACAGACTGTTCTTGGTAAGAGAATCTAAACATTAAACACAAAGGGCCTGATTCACAGAATGAACTTAAGACTAAATCCTAAACTTACCACAATTTGATATTCACAGAATGCACTTACTACTTTCGGGATTCCCAGAGTCAACTTACTACTTTCGGGATTCACAGAATGAACTTACTACTTTCGGGATTCACAGAATGAACTTACTACTTTCGGTATTCACAGAATAGATTTAAGACTACTAACTTTACGTCAGCACTCGGGCCGGAATTTCCGGCCCGGAGGCAGAGTTTCCGGCCCGGAGGCAGAGCTTCCAGCTTGGGGGCGAAGCTTGCGACCCGGAGGTAGAGCTTGCGGCCCAGACGTGGAGATTTCAGGCATGACTAAATCCCCACCTCCAAACCAGAAACTCTGCCTCCAAGCCGCAAGCTCCGCCTCCAGGTTGCAAGCCCCGCCCCAAGCCGAAAGCTCTGCCTTCGGGGTGGAAACTCCGCCTCCGGGCCGTAATTTCCGGCCCGAGTGCGGACGTGAAGTTAGTAGTCTTAAATCTATTCTGTGAATACCGAAAGTAGTAGGTTCATTCTGTGAATCCCGAAAGTAGTAAGTTTACTCTGTGAATCCCGAAAGTAGTAAGTTTACTCTGTGAATCCCAAAAGTAGTAAGTGCATTCTGTGAATACCAAATAGTAGTAAGTTTAGGATTTAGTCTTAAGTTCATTCTGTGACTCGGGCCCACTGATATTAAACCTACTATACTACTCTATCTATTCTCATACCTATTCTTGGTTGTCTTTTTACCTACCCTTAGTTCCAAGATCTGCGCTTCTCTTCTAATATTCTTAGTCTTTTAGTTCTTTTCTAGCTTTTCTCAGCTCTGTATATTTTTCCTTTGAATAAATAATAAATAATAAATGATACCTTTAAAGTTACTCTATTCCTTTCTCAAATTGGCTTGTTTATTCTATTTATATATTTCTCTACTTACTCTTTTAGGCTGAGAATCTATCTTCTATCAATCCTTAGTTCCTTATCTATGTATTGAGTATTGACAACTATCTGTACAATTTCTATGATGACTAATCCTTCTTTTCTTTCTTTGCAGAGTACTTGACTACTCAACTAAAGTTTTAGGTAAGTATATAAATTCTCCTTAATGTTATTCTGCATGTTTTTTTTAAAATGAATATTTTAACATAACCACTGTCCTTCTTTTTACTTAGCTCTGTCTTCTTTCTTCTCTCCGTGTTTCTTCACAGCTGACACCTGGCCGCAGAGAAGAAATGATGTCGAGATGCTGCAGTATTTTAACTTGCCAGTAGAAGGAGGAGTGAAGACTCTAAAATCTCCTCGGGAGCGCCGAACCCTTTTCTTTCTCCTCCATGAGCGTCACAAGGTAACCAAGAGAACTGGGCCTATAACTAGCTACTCCCGACGGTAGCCTCGGGCGAGAAACCGGACGTAGTACCCGGCTAAATATACTGAACTATGGAGTTTCCCTGAAACGGTACAATCACCTCAGAATCTTCAGTGAAATGCGCATTAGATTCTACGTGAGCGCTTCAGCTAGAGTCTCTGAGCACCTGTGGAAAAATAGACTACACTGCTGCCAGGAGTTAAAAGGCGGCGGCCATCTTGGAATTCCGTTTCCTGTTGTACCCTGTCCAGTTATTGGTTCTAGGCCTCCTTTTCTCGTTCTGGTGAGAAACTTCACTCAACGAGGTGTCTGTTATCGACAGCACATGATCTGGAGGTCGGACAGGGGCTGTTCTACTTGATGTTTGTAAAGTAAAGATTAACAAGCTTTTTTGATCAAATAAAATGTGAAAAAATAATGACTTGCGGGACAATGATGTAATTTCTCATTTAGGATGTACTACCTGTCCCTGCCCTCCTCTCCCTACATTCAGAAACCTAGGGACCCTCTATTGTGTTTCTGGTAGTAAGCCTTATATAAATGCAATTTGCTTTGTTTGAATACTGGGAAAGACCTACACATCTGACATTCTTACAGTGCATGCATATATCCTAAACAGGGACTGAACAAAGTGAAAAGCTGCCTCTATTCAGTATGGGCCCGTTTCACAGAACTAATCTGAGACTAAATCCTAAACTTACGACTATTGATATTCACAGAAGGCACGTACTACTTCTGGTATTCACAGAATGCACTTACTACTTTTGGTTAAACTTACTACTTTTGGTATTCACAGAAGGCATTTAGTAGTAGTAATGTTAGTTTACTACTACTAAATGCCTTCTGTGAATACCAAAAGTAGTAAGTTTAACCCAAAGTAGTAAGTGCATGTTGTGAAAACCAAAAGTAGTAAGTTTAGGATTTAGTCTCAGATTAGTTCTTTGAATCAGGCCCTATGTGTGAAGTGATGACAAAGTGTGAGCCTTTGTTTCCCCTCTGCTTCATTTGCATCAGTGTGAAGCTCCTGACTGCTCCCAGACAGGAGACTCTGAACTAAAGGAGGCCTGATGACCCTTCAAATTCGGCCTTTGTTATGGGCCCAGCAGGAGTCTTAAATAAGAAAACCTGAAAACCGTGGTAACTGCCCTCGCCATTTCCAGGCTAGACTATGGTAATGCACTGTATCTAGAGATCCAATCACAGTATCTGAGTAAGCTCCAACGTCTATAGAATGCAGCTGCCAGACTGATCTTGAACATTCCCAAGCACAAATCAGTGTCCCAGCGTCTAGCAGCGCTCCACTGGTTGCCAGTCCAGAAAAGAATAATTTTTAAGTCACTTTGCATCACAAGGAAGGGGTCTCTCTTGCCTGACTTCTAGGATAAAGTACTATGTGCCGTCCAGGAACCTTAGATCTGCGCAACAGAACTGCTTCAAGTCCCCAGGTTCAAGCAGGCACGTTGGGGAGGTAGAAGTTTCCTGCTAAGATCTTCTAAACTCTGGAATCGCTTACCTTTCTCAATTAAAAACATTCCAAATCTCAGTTTATTCAGGAAATTACTAAAGACCTGGCTATTCCGAGCAGACCTCTAACTCCTTACTGCACTTGTTCTAGTCTCGACCCTCACTCCTCAGCGCCAAGACACTTCCGGGCATTCACTGCACTTTATAAATTTCAAAACCAATCAATCAATTCATCCCGCCTGCATGTTGTTGCTTGTTGCAGATGGAAAGCAGACAACGTGCAGGCGCTGCTGCAAGTGTCCCGGTGTTTGGAAATTACACTGGGACAAGTTCAGCACATTTTTCAGTGGGGCCAAAATTCTTGGCAGGGTGCACGGGGTTCCCCTTTTAAAATAATGGGTGGACGCCGTCCACCCACATGTATATCCCTCCTCATGCCCTGATTGCACCTCCCGTACGCCACCCCCTGGGAACCTAACACCACCCCTTGGGTAGCGTTAGGTTCTGATGCCTCATAAATCTGGGAATGTGTCAGGTTCCATAGGTGTTGCATGGGAACACCCACAGCAACACAGGGAACGCCCCTTTCTTGCAATGTTCTGCGTGAAAGGGGCACATATTTATAAGGCCAGGAAAAGCCACGTAAAGTGGCTTTATGGGGCCATATAAATATGTGGTGGCATAGTGCACCACCAGAACATCAAAATAGTGATGCTCCGGGGGCGCAAAAGTGCAGAGAGGGCCTCATAAATGAGGCCCCCTGTTTACAACAATTCATAATGTACCCTTCGCAATGGTTGAGTTCCTAGCCATTCAAATGGGCGCTTTGACGTGAGTGGCATATGGGCAGGGGAAGTGGATTGGCTCATGCTACGTCCCTGCAGTGTGCGGGCTAAGTGGACAGAATCCAACATTCGCCATCCAACTTTTTTGACAAAATAAGGCTTGTGTTCCTGGTATGCGTCATGCATTTACATATATCTGTATCATTAATCAAGCACTATTCTTTCATGCTCAAACTTAAAAAAAAGACCACTCTGATGTGCACAGCATCAATTGTTTCTCTAGGAAATAGGCTGCAGCATACGTTAGCGGCCTAATCCCACCCACTAGCATCGGCGCACAGAGACCCCCATAGACATATGTGTCTTCACTGATCTTTCCCATGTCGCTCTCATAAGTCTTTGATCGCAGGTTTCTGCACTGGCTTAACGACTATCACAGTTGTTGTAAGGACTTTGGGATCCCCTGAGTGTCTGTACCCCCTCAACGACCTGCACGGTCATTCCGAGAACTTTGTGCTCGCCCAAATCTAATGCAGAACAGGGATGCAGAAAAGGACATTTTAATCCTGGGGTGATTCAGTACCACTCCACGCCACATATAATGATGCTAGTAAACACTTGCATCTGGAAACATGGTAGTTTAGCCAGTGTTGCTCAGAGGATGTTGAATCATCCCAGGCCGCTCGCAGGCACCTCACCAACTCAAACCTTGTAAAATAAAAAATTCCCTTGGACTTGCAGTCATAAATGTTCAAACAAAACTCATACAATACTTCATCCACACTGGTGCCAGAATAAAGTGTCCCCCTTGTTACATACACAAACCCATTGCAAAAGGTGATTCAACAAATATCAGGACAGTATACAAATGTATAATGTGACTATTAAAAATACAATGATTAAAAAGTTCATTACACATTCAATGACCCTGTACAAAACAATCGTAATGAGTTAAAATACAATACAAAAAAGAGACATAATCAAGTGATTCATTTAGAAAACATCTTAAGCCCTTAATCTGTTAGAATCTTGAAACCATGTCAAGCGTTTCGGTGTTCTGCCCGTTGTGCACCACCTTTTTCAAGACAGAATATTCAGTAGTCTCTCTTTTTTCGTTCTCAATATTAAAATCAAATACAATCTAAAAAACATAAAAAGTACATATCAATGTGTTGTCCCCACAATACTTGGCATTTGTTTTATATAACAAAGTTCCCAATTCCAATAGGTTTTTTATTAATCTTTTTAAGGCCATTTCTCTTACTTTGACATATATGTTTTTTACCATAGCCACATTTTGCAATGGTTTTGGACATCCCCCAACATAAACCTCCATTTGAACACCTTCTCATTCAAAAACCTTTCACACATCTAACTCGTTTTTCCACCCTCACTTATCCTACAATGTGCTTATCGTCCTACTGCTAGCTATTGCTACCTCCAATTTGGAGGATGTATATAATCAAAAAATCTGAGGTATTCAATCTATCAAACTCGAGGGGGTCGACTACCTCCCTCAATGATATTCCAGGGAAGCCCCTAAGGAGTTATAATCTTATGAGCCCCCTAGGTAGTTTATACCAAATATTTGCTTGTTGCATTAGGAAAAAAGAGGGGGTCTGTGTTTTACTCTGCCTTAGTATAAAACCTCTGGATGTCAACTTTGATTTACCTGATAAAAATCCTATGCGCGATGTATAGAAACAAGCTTCCTCGCTTGTGTATATCTTCCAATTCTGGAATATTGCACCATATGGGGGACTTGTCATTCAGTGAGTCGTAACATTTATTGGCTTATCTGTTCAGTTCAGTTCAATTAGTCTTTATTTCGAATAAAAAATTCATAAAAGACAACCAAATACATGTATATAAAAACATTTTCCAAATTTGGTAAAATTGTACATTAGATCCCCCAATACATAAACGAGTAAAAGAAAGATTTTGGTGCAACAGTATGTTAACATTAAGACAGATAACAAAAAGCAATTTACAGTTTCTTAGCGCGAATGGGCCACAGCCAACCCAAAAATTTTGCAATGCAAATCACTGATTTGGTAGTGCGTAAGTCTCTTAATTTGAGCAGGGCTGCGTGACTACTTCCACAGTTGAGTGTTACGCAAATTGGTTTCAACCATTTAAGTCTAGGTAATCGATACACAGGACATGCAAAGAATATGTGGCCTAGACTTTCTACCTGATCAGGACAAAAGGGGCATTTGTTACTTTGGTTTTTTGCCCACTTTGCAGTAAATGACTTGATAGGCAATGTTCCCACTCGAAACTGGTGGTACAGTTTGCGATCAAGTGTTTTGCATATCAAGTCCCAATAAGGTTCAAGAAATGGGGTTATCTTGTGCATTAGAAACTGTCCTGTTAGGTTGTTGACAGAGGAGAGTGTGACCAGTGCAGATTTTTTGTCAGCCCAATAAAGATCTCTAAATTCCACTTTCGATGGGAAGTTAGAGCTTTCGGGATGCAGCCATAGCTCTGGGAGGCCCATAGAATATAATATTTGTTTGACTTCCCGTAGCCATGGAATCTTCTGTGCACCCCACAGAGCTCTAACCTCACCTAATTCTTGGGCAAACAGGCTGAGCTCTTGTGTCGTCCAGAGGCGGCGCCAAAGAGCTACAAGACGGTACTGAGCCATCTCATCCAATGGTCTGCAACCTAAATCTAAAAGCAATGGTGTAATGGGGGAAGATTGGGGGAGCCCCACTAGGTTCCGAAAAAACTTGTTCTGAGCACTGATAAGAGCCGGCAAACCTTTGTATCCCCAAATATCCGCTCCATACAGGGTAGCCGCATTCACCTTGGCCTCATATATTTTTAACGCAGGTGCAATGCGTTTTGTCAAGGTTTTTTTCTGTTCCTTTAACAGACATCCTGTGAGGCGAACAAATTTAAGAGTTAGCACCTCCAGCTGGGGTTTCCAAGTGAGTTGGTGGTCCAAAGTCACGCCCAAATAAGACATGACTGTAACCTGTTCTATTGGAACACCCTCTAATGTAAATGAACTGGAGATGGGTTTATTTTTGTTAAAAATCATAAATTTGGTCTTATCAGCATTGATCTGGAGGTCGTTTATGGCACAAAATTCAAAAAATCTATTTAGAGCAGCCTGTAGGCCGCTTCGGGTCCTTGAAAGGAGCAGGGTGTCGTCGGCGAATATTAACATGGGATACTTTGTCCCCCCCAGGGTAGGAGCATCAGTGTTAATGTCTTTAAAGAATGCGACTACCCGGTTGATAAACAGGAGAAACAAGGTAGGGGCCAGCACACAACCCTGCCGGACACCTCGTTCGACAGGGAAGCTAGCGGTCACCTGACCCTGTTTGCCCCATCTTACACGTGCAAAGTTATCCTCATGAAGGCGCCTAACCAGATCTAGTAGCTCAGGAGGAAGTTCCATATCTCTCAGGGCATCCCAGAGTTTAGCCCTGGGAACCAGGTCAAATGCCGACCGAAGGTCGACAAAAGCAGCGTAGATGACACCACCGCCCAAAAGAACCACCTTCCAATAGATCATGGTTAGACGAAACACCTGATCAAGGGTACTGGTGCCTGATCTAAACCCTGCCTGCATGGGGGAGAGTATGCTGTTTTGCTCCATCCACCCCTGTATTCTAGCTAGGGCCATTCGTGATACCACTTTCTGAATGGTATCGATCAGGCTAATGGGACGATAATTTTTAGGTAAAGATCGATCCCCTTTCTTAAAAACCGGAATTATCTCAGCCCCTTTCCAGGACTGCGGTATCCTTTCCCCGGCTGCAATGGAATTTGCTAAGATTGTTATATAAGGGACCCACAGATCTAAGTTCAATTTAAAAAGGTCAGCTGGTACTGCGTCAATGCCAGGTGCTTTCCCAGACTGAATGGAGCCTAGTGCGTATTCCGTGTCCGATCTGCTAAAAATAAGTTTATCCCCATACGAGGCTAATATGGTCCCTGATAGAGGACCTTCTGCCAACTGAGGGACATTTTGGTTAATAAATTGAGCAGAAAAGAATTTAACCCAATCTGCTGCAGAGACATGGTTTTCGGGGGATAGTAAATCCGTTCCCCTGCCCCACCTGACTATCTCCCAGAACTTAGTTTGGTTGGAAGTCTCACATGCATGGAGGAGATCAAGCCAATAGGAGGCATCCCAATCCCTTTTTGCTTCCCAGATAATACATTTGTAAGCCTGCCTCGCTGCCCTAATATGTAGAGTATTTCTAGATTTAACCGCAGCAATAAGGGTGCCATGGGCTTCTCTGCAATTTTTGTTATACCAGCCCTTAGGTTGCATTGCCTTCTTTTTTCGGCGCGGCCTGGTGAGCAGTTCCTTGATAGCCGCAAAACATGCCTCATGAAGGTCAACATTGTAGGATTTGGGCGTGCCATTGAGGGAGGGTGCTATCATTTTATCTTTAGTGTGTAGGACCAATTCTTCTATCTGATTGACAAGCTCAGGGTCAGCTATCACTCTGGACCATTTGACCCGTCTTCTATTGTCGCACAAAGCGAGGTCAGATGTAAGACAGTCTGATTCCACCTGAGGTGGCCCTAGTCCTGGGACCTTGAGTGATAGTGAGAGAGGATTATGATCACTCTCTGGCCTGGTGTCTATAGTCATGTCAGTTACTGAAGCCCAAGCTTCGATATTGATTAATATGTAATCAATACGACTTGTGCAGGATCCATTGTCAAAAGTTGGCTTCCCCTCCTTATCAGAAATACTATGACCATTCACTGCTCGGAGTCCCCATTCTAGGCAGAGCCCAAGCCAGTTAAGGGTGGCCTCTGTTCCCTTAACGCCCTTGCTAATTGATAGCGGGGGAATATTCCAAGTGGAATCTTCTTCTAAACTAACATCCTCGGCAAGGTTCATGATCGGTTCAAATGAGCAGTTCAAGTCACCAGCCACAATTGTAAGCTGGTCGCTTTTGTGCTCATTTAAAAGTTCTTCCAAATCTTTAATGATTGGTTGTTTTCTACCACCCTGACATCCTCTGGCATAGATGTTAATAAGGATTATATCCGTGCAGTTCTCTCTGCTTAAGGATATGCAAAGAAGATCGGGATTCGTCCCCACTATTTCTTTAGCAATGAATCCCATACTGTTTCTTAACCATATGGTGAGACCACCCGAGGCCCTGCCCTTCGTGCCCTGTTTTGCCGGTTTATAGAAGTTTAGATAGCCAAGTCTAAACAATGGGGCAACTGACCAAGTTTCCTGGAAAAGGAGGATGTCATGGGATGAGATGTAATCTACCCAATCATCATTTTCCAGGCGACCCCGGAGACCCGCTATATTCCAGGAAGCTATTTTGATTTCGTTGGCAGGTTTATTAATGTTAGGGATTACAGGCTGAGCTAAGATCACGACCTCAGCCGGGAGGGGGATAGGGGCATTAGCAGGTGTTATCTGTTGATCCACTGGCAACGTTGGACAAGCTACACTAGAACCTTTCGTGGTGATCATGATAGGGTCTGCCAGCTTCCTTTTTAGATTCACCCCCCTGAGTCAGTCAACTTCCTCTAGGCAACCGAACATATTAGACGTAGGAGCACCCTGCCACCAGGCACTCTGACTAAGTCCCCCATTCCTAAAACCCCTATTCCCGGACTTTTGTATTGTTGTCCAAGTCCCACCCATCCTATGCTGATTTCTAGGGGGGTAAAAAAAAGTGAGGGGTCTGACGACAACAGTATGATCATCTTCGCTAGGGGCCCATGAACAGAGGTGCTGTGCAGTGTGAGGATCAGCAAAGGTCACCACTATGCAATCGCCCAAGATAGATTTGTGGCTCGGTCCAACCCATGGTACTCTTCGCACCATGAGTACACGGCTTCTCTGGTGGCTTGGCAGCTGTCTATTTATATTAAGCCAGTGTATTACCTTGTTTTTGAGGGACCAGTGGTCCTCTTTTACTAGTGGATCAAGGGTAGGTACACCGGCCAATACAATGACATAAGGAGTAGCTTCCGGTGGTAAGTCGATATAGCCACCACGGAAGTTGGGTCTGTTAGGATCAGGTGCAAGAGGTGGCTGGGTGTTGAGGGATGGCTGGTTGGATTGCAGATCAGCTAAAGGCACAGGTTTAGGACGTGTAGTAATCTGCTGGGAATGTGAGTCAGCCCCAGCACGAGAGGCAGTGTGCTTAGGTTTGGCTGGCGCTGAAGACTCTTTAGCAGGGCCAGACCTAGCGTTTGGGGTGGGGATGATACTATTCCCTATTTTCGTGCGGGGTTTAGGTATAGGTACAGGTTTGGGTCCCAGGGAGGGGGCATGAGATGCATCTACTTCTAAAAGTTGTGGGGATGCCTCTCCCTGTGAGAATCTAGCTTCCATCTGCTTGAGACTAAGACTGGCCAGTGTGACAATAGTCCTGTCCATCTCAAGCAGATGATTTTCCATTCTGGAAAGTTTGAGTTCCAAGGGGGTAAGTAACTTCTTGAGAGTATCCCAAACAGTTTGTACGAATTCCTCATCACCCCTCTTATCCCACCCGACCTCACTCAGTCTTCCCTCCCTTGAACCATCTTTGCTTGAGCCATGTAGGCATTCAACCTGTTCAACATTCCCATTTCCCTCCAGGACATGGTTAGTAGCACTAGCATGCAAATCTATATGAGTTTTATCAATTGCTTCCCCAGAAGCAGAGGCACCTAATTGGCGTCGGCAATTAAAAAACTGGGCTCTCGCAATTTTGGCTTTTTTACGGGCAAATGCAGACCTAGCCAAGCTTTTCTTTTGCTGAAGCGCCATTTTTTTTGCATTTTTATTAACCTTTGTAACCGCCCTAGGCGATTTACTCTTTACCTGTGGACTGACACCAACTACAAGATTGGGTAGCGCGACCTCCTCCGGAGGATTTGATGGAAGATCCTCCACTTGGTCACATGAAGGCAAAGATGGGCAATGATGTATATCTGCCAATGTGAGCAAGGGGCGGGGGCCTGCTGTGCGCTCCGGGGTAAGGGCTGAAGCAAAGTTGCCTAGTGAAGATTTCTTCGAGGAAGCAATGTTTAGGGACAATTTCCGAGCAGCATCCAGTTCCAGGGAGACCCTGTGTTGCATTTTGTTAATTTCGGCATCTATAGCCAAATTGGTCTTTGTTAGAAAGTCATCCAAAGTCCCGCTAGGTCTACTGAGTCCCCTAGCAGTTTTGCTGCGTGTGGCACGTGTACACATAGCGGACAAAGGGAAGGTAAACCACAAATAACAAAACGCTAACTCACATGAAAGGGGGAAGACAGCCATGCAGCCAAGGGACGTGGCCCAGCCCAGACCTCTAAGACCTCGAACGGCCTCAAACGGCCCGCTCTTTGCCCGGTCTTAGCCCCGGGCACTCCCGCGCGCTCCCGCGCAGCGTAAGGACCCCGTATTAGTGAGTCAAATGGCCAATGGGCAGAGATGTTGGAGGTGGGGCGGGGCGGTCAGGGAGAGCGGGGCCAGGTGACTCGGCCACTGACACCGGGACTCCTGGGAATGCGAGTCCCGGTTACCGCTCGCAGCCCTGCAGCCTCTCACAAGCCCCACTGAAGCACCAGGCAAGGGATGTCCGAAGCGGGACCCGCGGAGCGGGTTCCGCGAGGCGTGGGTTAAAGAGCCTTCACAATCCAGCAATGCCGTCCAGGTTAGGAAAGAGAGTGTCCCACGATGCAGAGAGTTCTTGCCCCTTTTCAGCTGATGGAGGTGGGGCGGGGCGGTCAGGGAGAGCGGGCCAGGTGACTCGGCCACTGACACGGGACTCCTGGGAATGCGAGTCCCGGTTACCGCTCGCAGCCCTGCAGCCTCTCACAAGCCCCACTGAAGCACCAGGCAAGGGATGTCCGAAGCGGGACCCGCGGACCGGGTTCCGCGAGGCGTGGGTTAAAGAGCCTTCACAATCCAGCAACGCCGTCCAGGTTAGGAAAGAGAGTGTCCCACGATGCAGAGAGTTCTTGCCCCTTTTCAGCTGATGGAGGTGGGGCGGGGCGGTCAGGGAGAGCGGGGCCAGGTGACTCGGCCACTGACACCGGGACTCCTGGGAATGCGAGTCCCGGTTACCGCTCGCAGCCCTGCAGCCTCTCACAAGCCCCACTGAAGCACCAGGCAAGGGATGTCCGAAGCGGGACCCGCGGAGCGGGTTCCGCGAGGCGTGGGTTAAAGAGCCTTCACAATCCAGCAACGCCGTCCAGGTTAGGAAAGAGAGTGTCCCACGATGCAGAGAGTTCTTGCCCCTTTTCAGCTGATGGAGGTGGGGCGGGGCGGTCAGGGAGAGCGGGGCCAGGTGACTCGGCCACTGACACCGGGACTCCTGGGAATGCGAGTCCCGGTTACCGCTCGCAGCCCTGCAGCCTCTCACAAGCCCCACTTAAGCACCAGGCAAGGGATGTCCGAAGCGGGACCCGCAGTGCGGGTTCCGCGAGCCGTGGGTTAAAGAGCCTTCACAATCCAGCAACGCCGTCCAGGTTAGGAAAGAGAGTGTCCCGGGACCCGCGGAGCGGGTTCCGCGAGCCGTGGGTTAAAGAGCCTTCACAATCCAGCAACGCCGTCCAGGTTAGGCTCATCTGAAAAAGATATCAATTCCATGTTTTTTAACGACTCCTTCTATCGTTTACTAAATATTTCGTTCATTCAGTGAAACGTTATGAATCGTTATGTATACACACGTTAAATATACAAACGTTAAAACCAGAATCAGCCGTAGTCCGGCACTCTGCGCAGGCTATAGGGATACTGGGGCGTATTATCAAGGGATTTATCTCCGCTTTTTTGGCTTTAAAAGCCAAGAAAGCGGAGATAAAATTATCTCCCTATCAGCAACAGGGTGCTAACACACAAATTCGCATGTTAGCACCCTTTTTCTCTACGCTTCCCCTTGCATCTCTAATGAGATGCAAAGGGGGCGTTCCAGAGAAAAATAATAGGAGAAATGTTGTTAAGAGACATTTCTCCTATTATCAAGGATTTCGCTAACCCTGTTAGTGATAAAAAAAGCAGCGCTAAACGCGGTTAGCACTGCTTTTTTTACACCTGATATTTTCCTGACTTAGCCATGATATCCAATGGAAGGTGGATATCATGGCTATGTTTGTGAGCCCCTATCATCAAGCTAACGCCAAACTTTGAGAGATTATCGTTGGTTTTCCAGCGATAATCTCTCAATTGGCAGTTAGCGTGAGGATTTTTATCACTTCTGAGATAAACCTTGTTAATTGCAAGTTATCTCTGCGATAATTTCTGGCGATGCTTAGCGTTAAAAAATTCGTTGCTAAGCATCATTAGCGAGAAATATCGCTTAACGTTGGTAATATGCCCCACTATGCCCTTGGCTCTTGTGGGACCTCACTTCGTTCGGCGATACTAGTGCCCTTCTGTATTCTCAATTCCCAGTTACAGTTAGCCTAAATGTAAAAACAAACCCGATCAGGGAGTTCCAATATTTAAGGATGATGGTAATGGTATTTTTCCAACATCATAATTATACATCCGTACCTGGGTCAGTGTAAATCCTGCACTGAACGAAAAATATTGAAATGCTCTAGGTGTTGGCAGGGGCATAGCTAGAGCTTCTGGCACCCGGGGCTATTCCTTAGATTGCCGCCCATGGCAGATGGGGGTGGGAGGGGGGTGATGGGGTGCTGGGGAGAAAGGACTGTATTTAGCACAGAATGTACCTATTACAAAGGATTAAAGCTAAGGGGTGCATCATGAAGTTCCGCTGCCCTACAAGTGCAATACAATACAGGCTGTGCTGCATGTGCGCTGCACACTAGGTACATTTTTCATATGTGAGCCCTGGCGCGCTTTTCACTTCAAGAGATTTCAACGTACATCCTACATTGTAATTTCTTTTGAGTTTTGGCTTAATAAAGATAAAAACATAATCCAAATGATAAGAAAGCAAAATTTACTCCTTGACTATTATCGGCGTTTTTTTTAACACATTGACCGGGTTGTTTCTTAGCCTTCACTTTTGTTGGAGGCAATGTTTTTGCTAAAATCAAATTTTGTAAGTGTTTTTCTGTTGAAGCCCTGGGTGTTGACCTTTAGTTGAGGAGGCAAACCAAAACATCCACTCTCTGTGACTTTGTGGACACATGCCACGAATGGTACTTGTGCCAGAAATGCCTATGGCAGACTGATGGGCAGGGGCATCTATCAGCCACCTGATACTATCACCACATAGAGAAAAGAAACGTCATAGGAAAAAATTGGTATATGTAGATCTGAGTTTGCAATTGAAGCTCCCATGGCCTCATATATTTGCTCTGGAGCTCAATGGATTGGATTCAACCTTGTAGCTTGGCTCTGTTGCGCCATCATTCCATCCACGTTGTATGTTGAAATGCAGGGGGATACCATAGGTAACCCCCATATGCAGTCCCCAGAGTCCCTGGGGACCCGCAACGGGCCCCCGCAAGAGATTCCTGCATGCCATTCTGTGGCGGCAACGCTGCCACGGAAAGGCATGTGTCCGCCCCCTTCATAATATGGATGGTGGTGTCTAGCTGACACCGCCACCATATGGACGGTCTTTCTGTCCGCCGTGGTCCCCCCGCCATAGTAATATGGTGGGGGGAAATGGGTGGCGGGCAGGAACAGATCTCGGGGTGACCGCCTCCTCTATGCGGGCGGTGGCGATCCGCCCGAGATCCTAATGACCCCCTCTGACTCCCAAAGAAGTGTGGTACAGTGGTTTTTATGAATATCTCTCTCTAAAGTGTGCGTAAGATGATCCCTTTTAACAGATGTAATGTTGGAGCACCTCTAGATTAGGAGACTAAATATTTTGGTGCAGATTTACAAGCCCCTTGCGCTGCCAGTACGTCACTTTTTGTGACGCACTGACAGCGCATTTCTCTGCCCCATATTTACAAGAACAGGAAAAGCCACACTGCGTGGCTTTTCCTGTCCTTGTAAATATGGCCCCTTTACATGCAGCACTTTGCGTGAAAGGGGGATTCCATGGGTGTTACTATGGGTGTTCCCACACAAAACCCATGGAACCAGACACATTTCCTGATTTATGAGGATTCTTAAGCATGGAAATGAGTCAGTAGGGGTGGCGTAGCGAGGCGCAACGAGGAGAAATGTTTTCATTTTTTCTCATTTTTTTCCTCTTTCAATGCGTGCTGCATTCTACAGCACGCATTGATAGAGGATAATGCCTCTAGTGATTGTTGTTGTGCAGGAAGGAGCCCCTTCCTGCTCAAAAACAATCTCCCCATGAGGCAGGCATCCTTGCACCAAGCAAGGATGCCTGCGCCGGCACATGGCAGCTGTTTGTGCACCAGCACAAGGGAGAGCATAGGAATGCAACATATCATTGTAAATATGTTGCATTTCTGTACTCTGAAAGTGCTGCAGCGTGGCGCAGCCAAAGTACTTGCGGTGCCACTCTGCGGCAGCTTGTTGTAAATCTGCCCCTTTGTGTAGAATAACCTAAACTAATGACTGGATGTTGCTACTTCTGATCCCAAGTGTGAATGGATTTCCTAAGAAGCAGGACTTTAGGGGCTATTCATTATCACAGCACAGCAATGTTCACGGTGTTTATCGAAAACATTTCAGACCCAAGGATTCAGGCTACCTAAACTCACAAGAGCATGAGAACCCTAGTGCCCACACCGCCAGCACTCGCTCCACATAGCACTTTATACACTTATATACCAAATGAAACTCATGAGACATAATTGTGGGAAAGCAGTGCTGCAGGTTTATTTCATACAAACAGGTAGTTGTTAAGGTGGGTCATCTTACAGGCGATCCAATGCGGCAGCCCCTCGCTGACCCGCATGCCTAAGGAGCCATCTTGCACGGCGAGTCGATGCTCTGACGGTGCAGTAAATTACCATTTCGTTATACTCCCGCCCCCCCTGTCAGGGCGGAGCGATGAGGCACACCCCTGGTCGGTTCAGGCCCCCCGACCACCCGAAGGACTAACAGGGCACCGACGCTGTTTCCTGGGCCTCCTTCGGCTCCAGGTGCTTGGCTCAGGCACCCTTACTGTGCCAGGCAGAGGTATCTAGACTGTATCCTTCTGCCGCAGAGGTACCCTTACTGTCCATCTGCTTCCACATCGCCCTGTACTCCCCCGCAGCTCTGGAGGAGGCCTAAGTCGATGACAGAGCCCCCCACCCACCTAGCTACTTTCGGTCGCTGTTTAGTGCACCTTTATCATAGTACCCTTCCGTTTTCTCTTCGTATTGGTACCTGCCCAATGAAGATTTCTTAGATATGGTTCTCAGGTCATGCTCTCAATTACATAGGCCACACCACTTATGGAGATTTCTTAGAACGGTTCTTAGGTCACGCCCTTAGTTACATAGGCCGCACCTCTTATGGGGATGCTTAGATACGGTTCTTAGGCCACACCCTTAGTTACATAGGCCACACCTCTTACAGAGATTCCTTGGATACGGTTAGTTGTTTTTATCCGGACATATTATACGGGGGATCGGCAAGTGACTATTTGCATTATTGTATCTGCTGATAATGGAAAACCAATGATATTCGTCCAAGCAAAGTGGTGGGATTATGAAAGTTATCCTGTAGTCAAATCATTTACTTGCTGCGTGGGCACAGTAGCTGTAATAATCATGACAGTGAATGTCCTGGCAAATCACTGCAAGATCATTACTTGAGATTGGTTAGAGCACAAACTAGCAGACGCCCGTAACCGTCAAATGTCATTCCCAGTTCTCTGTTTAAAGTGTTTGCCATTATTGCAGTGCTCTCCTTGTACCTGTGTTTGGTACTCTTTGGTACATGCCACGCCACTTCTCTCTTATAACACACTGTTTGCTATTTCTCACGTGTTGTTTGCCTTTGCACTTAAACTCACAAGAGCATGAGAACCCTTCTCATTTCTGGGAAGCACCTTCGGTTGCCCTATGAAAGTGATTTTAGCAATAATGGAGTCTGCCTAGTGAAAATACTTTCGTTATTAGGCAGGCTACAGAGCTAGAGTTGAAAATTGAGCACATCTGAAAAACAGACTAACCTCAAGAGCTGTAATTGACCAACGTCATGAGGAAAGCAATGCACGTCTCATGTCATAAACAGTCACAAACTTTCTGAAACAGAATGGAAATGGGGTGACAAGATGACGAGAGCTATGTTCACCCTCTACAATCTGGTGTGACCTGCAGACAACAATTCACAGCCTAGCAAGGCCAGTTCAGCCTTGTCTCTCTGAATTCAATAAACGGGAGAACTGTTATACTGTTTAATAGCGAAGAGAGTTATTTACAGAGCTTGTCAGTGGCAAACACCGTGATACGAAATGCTATATAAAACAAGTTAGAAGCATTATTTTATTGTTATTCTTGTTATTAATTCTGCTCCTGTTATCATTTATTATTATTAATACGGTTGTTGTTCTTACTGTCATAATTAAGGATTGCTGTTTTACTGTTATTACTGTATTACTATTGTTATTAGTAGGAGCCGTGCTTTTATTGTCAAATTTGCAAGCACATATTGACTGTGATTCGCCACAGCAATTTTCACTAATGGCAATTTCATGGTGACGTGACCACGACGTAAAATGATTCAATATTGCTGCAGACAGTGAGGGAGCCTGGAAACGGCATAATAAAATGTTTCTTTTCAGTTTTCCCGTATTTTCACGTCATGTGTTGCTGTCGCTTGTCTTCAAGAAGGTAAATCGACCCCGAGAAGGCTTGTTTTTTTGTTACATTCGCCCGTTGTGATGAAATAAATTACGCGTCAGAGCGGTAACGGAACCAAGCTTTAGTATACACTAGATGGCGCTCTTAGCCCAGGCGCAGCATAAATGCAAAGACTGGCTTGCTTGAAAAATCAACTTCAGTTTAAAACCACAACTTTAAATGGATGGTGCTCTGTATGAGGGCATAATTATATTTGTTCAATCGGCTTATGCGGTTACAGAAGTGTAATCTCCTCTTTTGTGTTTTGTTTCAGTGCTCGGAAAATACTACTTAACTTCCTTCAGATAAAAGAGGCAGTGTCCCAGATTTTAGCATCACATCCTTTGATTTAGTGAATAGTGGTTTTGTGACAAGATGGTAAGCTCCCGTCGCTTAATATGCTTTACTCTCAAATGCCGTCAAGAAACAAAGGACGTAAACTTCCCAGAATGCAGAAAATTAAAAAAAACTCAAACCATAAACGAGCGAGTTAAGAATAACAAACAGTTCGTCCAGCTGCATCTAACAATCCCGAGTTTCTTGCTGCCAACAGGGCAATTCAGCTGCAGTATCCGATTTGCAGATTGAAGAGCACCCCTGGCAAGAAATCTCAAACCACCCCTGGTTCCTCCCTCTTGTCCCACAATCTCTCTTTCCATCCACCCATTTTCTCTTTTCTCTTCTCCTTTCTTTCTTTTGCCTCTCGGATCCTTTCTGAAGCTGGCTCTCTATATACTATATCAAAATGAGGTATAGTGTGCACAGAGTCCAGTGGATCCCCAAAGCCTTCACAGAGGCTAAAGTAAGTAATACTAATGCTCTCTTTTGTGATAGTGTGGGCGAGGAGTTAGGCTTATCAAAGGGCAGTGCTAAGCATTTGTTGTACATACCCAGGCAAGAAATGATTACACACACTCAAGGACTAAGGCCTAGATGTATCAAGCCGTTTGCGATTCGCAAAGGCCGGAATTCGCAGAATTCTGGCGTTTGCGAATCGCAAACGGTCTTTTTGCATGTTTTGGCATGCATCAAACAATCGCAAAATAAGGAATCCCAAAACTTTGCGATTCCTTATTTTGCTATAGCATTTTCTAATTGCGAATTTTGGTTAAGAAATCGCAAATTACCACCAACTTGTAGTTGATGGTAAGTTGCGAATTCTTTTAAAACTGCACATTTTGGCATTTTTTAAGGTGGCATGTGACGCACATACATGCCCATAGGGCATGTATGTGCGCCATATGCACACACATGTTAATTTCAGGGGTGCAGCAGGGTGTCCTTGAGACACCCAGGCACCCTTGAAATTATTCTCATTTTGCGATTCGCAAATTGTGAATCGCAAATTGAGATGTATTTCACAATCATTCCTATGGGCCTCCTGGCCCATAGGAATGAATGGGAAATTATTCCTTATTTATTAAGAAAACGCTAATAAAATAGCGATTTTTTACATACATCCCATTTTGCGATTTCTAAATAGCGATTCCTTAAAAATCGCTATTTAGAAATCGCAAAGGGGAAATTTAGTACATCTACCCCCTAATCCGAGGCCAATGGTTGGTAAAAATATTACTTTTTGTATATTTATTTTATAGAACCAAAGATACTTTGTTGCATGTAAATACGGTTCGCAAAATAAATGGCTTTCAATGTAAAAAGTGGACACTATTTTTTCAAAACTACAATGTTATCCTATGGGAGGAAACACAATCAGCAATATACAGGTAAGTAAACGATTTATGATATTGAGTTTCTGGATAAAGAATCAGTACCAGGTAAGTTTCAGGTAACTGACAAAACTGCCCCACCAGCGGCACTGGGGCAGACGGGTGCAGAGGTCAAACTCGGGATCTGTAGCCAATGTTATCCAATGGAGAAAGGGAGGAAATCGAAGTGGTACTAATTACAGGTAAGTAGCACAGTTTTGTAACCCAGTCTGCGGGTGTTAAAAAGTAAGCAGGGGGGCACAAGGCAGCACCAAACTTACACCTCCAGCGGTACAGCGGCGGCCGATTGCAGAGTGCCAACACAGTGTCGGGTGCTCAATATAAACCAATGGGGAATCCCGAAGTCTGTCGGCTCAGACAGGAGGCCGATTGAAGGAGACCTACAGCTGCACAGGTAAGTTGGGTTGTGCTGGAGCGTTAGGACACCGTCAGTTGATCTCCCCAAGGCGCAGGGGCTCTGGGTGCAGGGGTGTCCTTGGTCATTGGAAAACAGCTTATAGGTGCAGGCTGCAGTTGGGGGAGGGATCGTTGTACAGAGGCTCCGGGCGTTGATGTAGGATCAGGCTGGGTTCAGCCCACAGAGGACTCTAGCTCAGAAGCGCTGGGGAAACTTGGCTGGACCGGTGGGCAACTGGAACTCGGGCCGTGGGCGTCTGGTGCAGGCAATGCATTTTGTCTTTAAAGTTGGTTTTCTTCTGGACAGGTCTGCTGTCCACAGGACATTAGGAGTCTTTTTAGAAAGCAGGCAGTCCTCCCAAGGTTCTGGAGGTTGCAGTACTGCGGGACAAATTGATCTTCTTCAGCAAGGTCTTTGAGGGCTGCAGGCAGGCCTGGAGGGCTGGGGCCAAGAAAGTTGATGTCTTCAGTCTTCACTGCTGCCCGGCTCTTCTTTATTGTAGGTTATCCGTAATCAGAGGATTATGGTTGTAATGCCCCTAAATACTAAATTTAGGGGCATTACAAAGGTCAGAAGGTAGTAGCCAATGGTATACTTACCTATCAGATGCTTACACCCTTTTGTATGTCTGAGTAGGGACCTCCCCTCTGGGGAGGGGGCAATCATTAAGCATATTGGCTAGAATTCTCCAAAACAATATGGAGGATTCTAAAAGGAGGGGGTCACTTCAGCTCAGGACGCTTTAGGGATGGTCCGGGTTTAATAAGCTGACATGTTTGATACCAAACATCTTGGAATTCAGTGAAGCCAACATGGAGCCGTGGAACTCGTGGTGACAAGCTCCAAGCCAATATACTCAGTATGGTTTCACTGTGCACTTATGTCTAAGAATTGACTTAAACACAATATGGGCATATCTGCTCATGAAGTGATGACCTCACACAAGGTATAGTGAACCCTGCCTTAGCTGTACGGCCTGCTGTAGGGATTACCTATGCCTCTTGCAGTGCTGGTAGATTAGGCACACATGGATGTTTGCCAGGTCGATTCTTCAATTTTATCTGCACCAAAACACCCAGGCTGCAGTGGCAGTATGACTGTTCTTGGTGAGGGGGGTCTTAGGGTGGCACAATACTTGCTGCAACCCTTAGAGGCCCTATCTGAGCACAAGGCACTTGGTACCTCTAGTACCTTTTGCAAGGGACTTATTTGTGAGCCAGAGGTGTTCCAATTGTGGAAACAATGGTAACATTTTGGGAAACAACACAGGCACTGGGAAGCTGGTTAGCAGTAACCCAGTACACACACAGTCAAAGATGCATCTGAATCAGGCACAAAGTGGGGTGGGGGAGGGGGGTACTGCAACAGAAACCCGCTTTCCTACACAAACCCCCCTCCCCCAGCCCACAGGGCAGGAGACTCATCCAAACCTGGGAGAGTCTTTCTAATCTGTCAGGCGAGGAAGAGTAGAGGAGGTAGTTTGAATATTGCAGGGCCTTCTCTGCCTTACATCCTTCTGTCCAGGTCAATCCCTTTGCGAAGCTGGCCTACCTCAACAGTTTTAGGACCTAACTTACAATGCCCCTTTCCTGACTTTTTAGTGCCTTTACCCAATTTTTTTACTGTGGGATCAGGTGTCCACCTCTGCAAATTCTAACTTAGCCAGGGCAACATTCAGCTTACCCATAGAGTCTACCCATATTTTGAGTTACCCCACCAAGACATGGTTAGGGGGCTTAATTTGCTATTTGGCATGGGGTCAGACCACCATGCCAAGGACAGTGCAGCAATGAAGGCTAACACCTAGCAGAGGCCACTGTCAGCTGTCAGTGCCCAGAACCATACCTTTAGCTCATCACTGATAGGTGAAGGTGCTAACTGAATTATTTGGATTCAGGTTGCCTGTCTGCTGTTTTAAAGTGGAGTTAACTACATCTTGTAGTGAATATCCTTCTTCCATCCTCTTTTCTGCCAGCTTAGGAGCCACCATCTCAAGCCGAACAGCTGCCTGAGGGATCAGAACTTCTGGTGGAGCAGGAAGGACTTCACCAGTGCTTACTTTGTAGTCCCCCCTACTGGTTTAGAATCTCCTGGGCTCACTGTAACTATGGCTAACATTTTCCCACCTTTCCTACATTTTTTCTTTTGGGGTTTACCTGCACTAGCTGTAGGTTCAGTGCCCCCAGAATCCTTGGGTGAGGAGTGGCACTAGATCAGTACCTTCCTTTGTCTCAGACCAACCTCTGGGTTGACAAGGGGGACGTCTTTACTGACTACCTCCCTACTCCAAATGACAGACCCAGCTATTTCTAGGGACACTACAGCCACAGGCCTAATAGTGACCTTCCCTGGGATAGCCCTTACTCTTTTTGTCTCACCTGGGATATACTGGTTTGAGAGTACCAACCTGGCATTCCCAACAGTGTGACTGGAACAGCTATCTCCCAGGGCAGTGGCTGGGATTCAATTCACCAGTAGGTTGTGGAAGTATCTGCTCCCCTCTGGAATCTCCAACTCACCTGTTGGGCCCACTTTCCAGTTGATGTTTAGGAGGACTTCCTCATCTGAGGAACCATCCTCAAAGGCGACACTGGCAACCCCTGAAGTTACCCTAGGGGGTTGGTTTTTAGGACAGCAAGGGTCATTGGATAGGGTTTTGTATGTGAGCCAGAGGTGTGCCAATTGTGGAAACAAAGGTACAGTTTGGGAAGGAACACATGCACTGGAAACTTAGTTAGCTGGAATCCAGTGCACACACACAGTCAAAGATGCATCAGAATCAGGCACAAAGTGGGGTGGGGGAGGGGGGTACTGCAACAGAAACCCGCTTTCCTACACAAACCCCCCTCCCCCAGCCCACAGGGCAGGAGACTCATCCAAACCTGGGAGAGTCTTTCTAATCTGTCTGGCGAGGAAGAGTAGAGGAGGTAGTTTGAATATTGCAGGGCCTTCTCTGCCTTACATCCTTCTGTCCAGGTCAATCCCTTTGCGAAGCTGGCCTACCTCAACAGTTTTAGGACCTAACTTACAATGCCCCTTTCCTGACTTTTTAGTGCCTTTACCCAATTTTTTTACTGTGGGATCAGGTGTCCACCTCTGCAAATTCTAACTTAGCCAGGGCAACATTCAGCTTACCCATAGAGTCTACCCATAGTTTGAATTACCCCACCAAGACATGGTTAGGGGGCTTAATTTGCTATTTGGCATGGGGTCAGACCACCATGCCAAGGACAGTGCAGCAATGAAGGCTAACACCTAGCAGAGGCCACTGTCAGCTGTCAGTGCCCAGAACCATACCTTTAGCTCTTCACTGATAGGTGAAGGTGCTAACTGAATTATTTGGATTCAGGTTGCCTGTCTGCTGTTTTAAAGTGGAGGTAACTACATCTTGTAGTGAATATCCTTCTTCCATCCTCTTTTCTGCCAGCTTAGGAGCCACCATCTCAAGCCGAACAGCTGCCTGAGGGATCAGAACTTCTGGTGGAGCAGGAAGGACTTCACCCGTGCTTACTTTGTAGTCCCCCCTACTGGTTTAGAATCTCCTGGGCTCACTGTAACTATGGCTAACAGTTTCCCACCTTTCCTACATTTTTTCTTTTGGGGTTTACCTGCACTAGCTGTAGGTTCAGTGCCCCCAGAATCCTTGGGTGAGGAGTGGCACTAGATCAGTACCTTCCTTTGTCTCAGACCAACCTCTGGGTTGACAAGGGGGACGTCTTTACTGACTACCTCCCTACTCCAAATGACAGACCCAGCTATTTCTAGGGACACTACAGCCACAGGCCTAATAGTGACCTTCCCTGGGATAGCCCGTACTTTTTTTGTCTCACCTGGGATATACTGGTTTGAGAGTACCAACCTGGCATTCACAACAGTGTGACTGGCACAGCTAACTCCCAGGGCAGTGGCTGGGATTCAATTCACCAGTAGGTTGTGGAAGTATCTGCTCCCCTCTGGAATCTCCAACTCACCTGTTGGGCCCACTTTCCAGTTGATGTTTAGGAGGACTTCCTCATCTGAGGAACCATCCTCAAAGGCGACACTGGCAACCCCTGAAGTTACCCTAGGGGGTTGGTTTTTAGGACAGCAAGGGTCATTGGATAGGGTTTTGTATGTGAGTCAGAGGTGTGCCAATTGTGGAAACAAAGGTACAGTTTTGGGAAGGAACACATGCACTGGAAACTTAGTTAGCTGGAATCCAGTGCACACACTCAGTCAAAGAAGCATCAGAATCAGGCACAAAGTGGGGGCAACGCAACAGAGACTCGCTTACCAACACTCCCTACCTCCCTCTGTCTTGATGCCTCCCAGAGCCTGCTGCAGTTAAGCTCATGAAGCTGGGGAACGGTGACAGAGGCACCAGGGGAGGCCCTGGGCTTTCAAAACCAGCTTCAGAGGGTTCCAGCCAACCAGGGAATGCTGGGAGGAATATGTATTCGTAAATGCATTAGGTTTTGCCTATTTAATGAATAATATATTTTTTGTACGTTTTAGCTTGGTAAGATGCTGTGCTATATAAGTTACTGAAACTCCATAAAAGTGTTATGACTTGTTTATTGAGAAAGCCAGTATATTGTGCAGCTGGTGGTAATATAATGCGGGGAGATTAATTAAAGGCCAGAGAAAAATAATGCAGCAGCCAAGCACATTTGAAATGTGTGCAGCCACGGGGTATTAAGTATTAAGTAAAGGGTGGAGGATAAACCAAACAAGCGCAGCGCAAGCGCTGTGCAGGCAAAACTAAGATGCATCTTATGTGTTTGACTGTTGAGAGCATCTTCTTGTAGTAACCTTTAAACCCTTGCAGGAAAGGCTGGGCACAGAGGTCCCCATTTTATTCCATCTTTATTACTCAGACTGATGGAACTATTAAAATAAAGGCAAACTGCAACCCTTTATGGCACCTCGCCTTGCTGCTCCTCTTTGCCTTGGAGAAGAGCTGTGCTAGAAGATCAGAGTGCTGTTGAAAACAAAAGGACAAATACTGAGAAACTTTCCTGGCTGCGCGAGTAATACCACATTTCCATAGAGAGCCTGGCCCTTGTTGGAGGCTTTGCTTCACTCACAGGCCTCGATCGTGATTGGTCGGGCAGAGAAGCACGAGACCAATGGCCTCATTTATGAGGCTGTGCGTCACTTTTACGCCGCCGGTGCGTCACTTTTTGTGGCGCACCAGTGGCGTAAAAAATGCGCCTTGTTGCGCCATATTTACAAAGTGACGTATCAAGGTAGATGCGTCACTTTGTAAACCCCTGCGCCACGTTATACCTGCGCCAGGCATAATGTATGCAAGGGGGGCGTATTGACGTAAGGAAGGGTCGTAGAAGTGACGCAGTGAAATCTATGAGATTTCACTGCGTCACTTTTAGGACGCTGTTGCGTCAAAATCTTGCGCCTGCCTCACAGCAGGCGTAAGACTGATGCAGGCCCTTTCACATGGGGCTTTCCCCATGTGATAGGACGCATTGCTGGAGTTGCGTCACTTTGGTAACACACTCCAGCAATGCGTCACTTTTGCGCTTGCAGATACGTCGGAAATACTGATGTATCTGTAACTCCTTGCGACATGATGTGTCATACACTAAATATGACGCATCAGGAATGTCGCAAGGAGTGCGCACTGAGAAGTGACGCATCGCTGCTTTCACGCAGCGATGCGTCATTTCTCATAAATGAGGCCCCAAGTATATTCTGCATATGATAAATGAGCCAGTAATTAGCAAGATCATTAATATTGACACCGTGCACTTTGGTATTCACAATGAAGCCTTTAAGCCAAGTGGCTAGCCTCACATGGACACGGTTAAAGAGGAGTATTAAAAAAACTGGCTCCTATTAGTGCCTTTGCTATAAGATTAGCTCAATAATTAGGCATTTGAAACATGTATGCAAGTTGGTGCACTCAGGAGCGCCTGTGCACTTCTTTTATAGTAATTACGATAAGTTCCTGGGGGATGCAGCATGCGATTTCCCCAGACTGCGAGAAGCGCAGAATGACAATACTAGGACTACCCGGGCCCGATTCAAGTAAGCAGTATACATTTAGGGGCAATCCGGCGCGTGGGGAGCAGCCCATTGATACTGGGATCATTGGTTCGGCATGGACAAATAACTGTGGGGCATATTATCAAGGGGGTTTATCTCCGCTTTTTTGGCTTTAAAAGCCAAGAAAGCGGAGATAAAATGATCTCCCTATTACCTAGCTGTCGCTAACACCAGTTAGCGACAGCTAGTAGTAGATAGCGACCATCTTGGGCCCCACTTTGCATGTCAGTGATATTTATCACTAATGACATGCAAAGTGGGCGTGCCAAGATGTTAGCGACTGAAAACAGTCACTAACATCGCTATCTCCTATTACCAACTTTTGGAGATATTCGCGCTAATCGCGAATATCTCCAAAAGCTAACCTCTGCCCTGAGCAGTTCTTAGCCATGTTATCCAATGGGAGGTGGATAACATGGCTAAGAACATTAGCTCGGTAATGCATGAATATCGCTGACTTTTCAGTGATATTCATGCATTGCGGCGATTTTTATCGCATTTGCGATAAACCTTGGTAATACCAAGGTTTATTTGCGGTAAAAATCGCCGCAGCTGAGCGGTACGTTTTTGTCTCTAACCAAGCAATAGCGATAATTATCGCTATTGCTTGGTAATATGCCCCTGTGTGTCCCAAAGTATTGTGGTAATGCAGGCCAGCAGTACTAGTGTAGAGAAAGTAGTCTTTGACCACATGCTGTTTCTAAAAAACAGGTATAGGCCCCCAACAATGTTGTTTCAGTAAGCCAATTGCGGGAGATGCGTATTGCCACTGAACATATTGTTTAAAAATAAACGGATGTGTCCCAACAGTATCAATATCCAGCAAGCCAAGAGTGCAGGCGCTCTCTTTACGGGAGATACAGTGACTTGCACACCTGCCACCTCCTCTTCAGAAAGGAGAGGACCGGCCGATAACAGCCCTCAAAGAAAAGAAATTAAGGGACCATCTCTGACTGAGAAGAAGAGGATAGTATAGCAAGCAGTGGATTAAAATTTTGTTCCACTCCGACTATCCCGAAAACGGCATAAAGCGGAGTCAGCTTGAGAGTAAAACAGATATTGACCATCGAAGGGCATGCCCATCAAAGCAGGTTGAGCAGCCTCAGAGAAGTTATAGGTGCATAGCGAGGCACGCAAGCAAAGAGCTACTGAGAGCCATGGCTCACCTGACAGAATCTGTGGCATCTGTTCCACAACAGATCACCAATTTAGCGACCTCCTGGCCATCCTGGACTATCTGAGCAAGTATCCCGAGTGCCATCAAGGACAAAGGGGAGAAGGTGAGAAAAACAGCCCAAAAGGCAAGCGGTATTAAGAGACCGCAAGGCACAAAAGAGATATTCACCAAGAGCATCTAGACTTTTAGAATCCCTATCTGGAAATATATTAGGCAAGCGCCGATGTTGGGGTAGGCTGTAGTAGCCTGAACCACAAAGCTGCGTGGAGTACGCTGCCTGAAAAGGCAGTGCGGGTCTCGAGGAGCAGGACGGTGCCTATGAGCTATAGACCGGTCCACGGAGGCCCTTGAAACAGGTTTAGTCGAAGTGCCCAACAGAATATCAAAGAGGGCTTCGCTAAAGGGGAGCACAGATTCAGTCCTCATCTGGCCCGGATGAATCACCCCACCAGCGGATCAATAGCCACCTCCTCAGAAAGAACCTGCAGCCCCAGTACTATAGCAACTCTCTGCAAAAGCTCGGCAAAACCCAAGCTAGGCTCCGAAGCGTGGCTAGACAGAGAAAATAAGCCTGATGATGGGGAAGAATCAAGGCCACTAGCCTCACCAAGGACAGACACCCAATGAAAGGAGGCCTAGGAATGTCCGTTATGTCATCACCGACCTCACCAAAATACATGTGTCTCAAGGGGAAAACAGCAGGGGGCTCCTCTGAAAGTAAGGGAAGGCAGCCCGAAAAGAAGTGCTCCACCGACGTCGATCCCGGTGTCAAAGAGGTGTTGGAGAGGAGAGATCAAGAAAGGGGTGATTGGCATTGTCAACGGTAGTGCATCCAACACGTCATGGGTGGGAACCCTGAGGGGCTGTGCAGTGGAGCCAATAAGAGTTCTGAGGTTCCGTGACAATTGTAAGTGGTGTCTTCGACTCGCACGAACATGGTCGAGTCTGGTATCTATGAACCGCAAATGACGAGTTTAGTAAGTGTGCGCAGTTTCGCTGTGCTAACTTAAACCGTTCGTTTGTTATGTGGGTTTTTCATCTGTACCCACGGGTTCCATCTTAGATACGGCATCCATTTTATCTCTTGCCCTCAAGTAGCCAGCGAACGGACGCTGTCCGCTTCGCGACCCTGGGACTCGCAAGATATTGGCGGAAGACACATGTTCTTTGTAAGTGTCTTTATGACGAAGGGGTTGCTGCTGTAAGGCAGATGGCGCCGCTCGAGGCTCATCTTGCCGCACGGGCTTATTGTCTCAGCCGTGCATCTCATTAGGCGCGTCCCTTTGATGCCTGTATCTCGTGTTTCTCGATACCTCCCCTTTTACACCCTTTCCGATCTCCCCACTGTCTCCGTCTTCCTCTGCACCTGTCTTCGTCCCTATTTCGATCTACTTTACTGCTGATTGGAATTTTCTAATGGTGGGAAGATGGGTTTTTACAGTTGGGAACCGCCAAATGTTTCCGTACTTATGTTCCGGACCTTGTGTGTTTCAAAGTGACCAAAGCGACCCCTCTGGGGGCTAATTGTGGGAACCGGGTTGTAAACTTTTGTGTAACGTGTTATCCTATGGGTAAAAACT
This sequence comes from Lissotriton vulgaris, assembly GCF_964263255.1. Taxonomy (NCBI): domain Eukaryota; kingdom Metazoa; phylum Chordata; class Amphibia; order Caudata; family Salamandridae; genus Lissotriton; species Lissotriton vulgaris. Next base: position 1,513,839,469 of record NC_141687.1, on the reverse strand, counting down.
GTATAAAAGGAGCGATCCACAGAACCAATTTGAAGCAGTCTCCCCGAACTACACTCGATGTACTTCCTGTGACTTCTGTGTTCCCTGCAGCAAATAAACCTTGAATCTTTGACGCCCAAGGAAGTGTCCCGTGTCTCTGTGACTTGTACGCCGGAGCAGGTTACCCACGAAGGTTTCAGGTGTTGTGCCCTGGCACCGCTGGGTCCAAAAGAACCCAGTCCTTCAGTTGGCGCCCAACGTGGGGCTGCATCAGTGGTACCGGTCCAAGCCCGACGATCGTGAGGAACTTCGTGTGAAATCTCCGAGGGAAGGTGCACCCCGCTTCATCGATCTTGTTGTCGAAATAAGTGGCCCGAAGACTTTTCCCGCGAAGATTCCCGCCTCCTGACGGCTGCGACGGACTGCTGCCCTGACTGTAGACCTGTTTTGGCGCCTGGCGTAGACCTTGGTATAGCGAGACGATTGACGGGCCTTCCTGAGGACGCCATCGATCTTTGAGTTAAGTATTTGTGGGTCGCTCCCAGAGTTCTTGGTTGTTGACACTTTAGCGAGTGTCTTTGTTGTAAACGCTGTGTGAGTGTTTTTGTCGGTGACACTTTGCTAGCGTACTTTGTTGTTGTATTGTTTGACGACTGCAGCCGCCAAAAACCGAGGGTTTTGTTCTTTGCTGGGACTTGGTAAATCCCGTAACCCTTGAAGTTTGTGAAACTCGGCTAGTGTGCAAGATGCCTGGTCGCAGTACTTTGTTCAGTTGTTTTAGACCTTGTGGCGCGGATTCCCTGCTGGAGGACTCGTGTCCGATACCTCCGGTTGGAACTCCTACTTATGACTTATATAGCAAACATGGGCTAGGCCCGATTGCTTTTAACGATTATTGGGTTAAATATACAAAGAAAGACGGCGACCTTCGTTGGCCACCTCACGGTAGCTTCGAGGCGTCGATCTTAGATAATTTGGAAATAAAGTTGTTCGAACGTAAATCTAGGCCGGCCATGTTTGATGCCTTTCGGTTGTGGCGCAAAGAAGCCCGACAGAAAGAAATCAGACAGAATAAACGTAGTCAGCGAGATAATGTTGCTACTATAGTGAAGAAAGCTGAGCAGTTTCAGCGTGATAAGGAGGATAAGGATAAGGAAGTGTTTGAGAGGCTACAGCGTATGTCCATAGATAAATGCTATCCTGCTTTGCCTACGGAGTCGGATAAGAAGGAAGAGGCAGTTGAGGATCCTTTAATGTCCTATCTTATGAAGTCGCCACCTCCGTACGTACAGGGTACCGCAGCTCCTGTGGTCCCTGCCGTACCTGTTCTTCCACCTATTGTTCCTCCACCAGTTCCTCAACCTGCACCCGCTCCTCCGACTGTTCCTGCTCTTTTGTCTGTTTCTATTCCTACTGCTCCTCCGCTTCCACATACTCCTGCTCCCGCTACTGCTCCTGTGTTGTTAACCCCTGTTGTTGCTACTGTCTCTACTCCTTCTCTTGTTAGTCCTGTGTCTTACTCTTCTCCCTCTACTCGTAATCGTAATTCTCCCCTTGCGACAAACTTCTTTCAGTCGCTCGGACCTGTTTTTGGGTCTGCTGGATCTGATGGTCCTCAGAGACGTAGTCAGCTTCCTGGTAACAGAGAACGTGTTGCACTATATAATATGGCGATGGGTTGGATGGTAAACCCTCTTAGAAATCCACCCCGTGTTGTTCTCGAAACGTTTAATCAATTCAACATACCAACTCAGAGATATGTGTTTGACGAAATGTGCAAGTTCCTTCATGATCAGATAGCGGCCGATGCGCCTGACGAGGTGCTGACCGCCCTGTCTGAACTTCGGCTTCAGTTCGCAACTGGACTGATAGTAGATACTAATGTCCGACGTGCTATTGAGCGGTTGCTATCTCTTCGTCCCGCTCCTATTCCTCATGCATTGTTCGTTGAGGATATTGAAAAACAAGACGAGTCTGGCCAATATCCTATGCGTGAAGTTCCGCCGGTTTGGATACCAGCTGATCCTAACGCTCAACCTCATCCGATAGTGGCACATTTTGAGAGAGTGTGGATACACCTCCCATGGAAACGATCGGAAGTGCTTCAGGTGAAACAATCTTTGCCCGATCCTCGTAAAAATCCTACTGGGTATTATAAGGAATTATCGCAGCTCGTAGATGCTACGGTGATGAATCTTGCCGATATCGATATGTTATTTGGCAACGTCGTACCGCAACCGGTATGGGCTAAGATTCGTCACCAAGATCACGCAAATGAATTAGGTGGTGATTGGGCTGCCATTACAGCGGCAGACGCTGGACAAGTGGCTGCTACCAAACCCGATCAGTTGATTGCTGCTCTCCCCCAGCGAATCATTGCATTAATGAAAACGCTTATGCCAGCTATGAGGGTAAATTGGGACAAGTTGTCAGCCTGTAAGCAGAAGAAAGATGAGAGTGTTTCCGATTTCTTTACGAGGTTCGAGGAAGCATTCATTGATCATAGTGGACAGGATATGGGTACTGAGGGTGGACAGAGGTTGTTTGTGGATAAATTTGTGTCGAACTTGTTGCCCGATCTGAGCAATAAATTAAAGAATTCGGAAAGTGCATGGGCCGTTTCTACCTCAGCTCAGATATTGGCTACGGCACAATATTACGAGAATAGAGAGAAAGAGGAAAATGACCGTGCTGATAAAAAGACGAAAGAGCTAAAAACTAAGGTGTTGTTACAACAAGCGTATCCGCCACGTTCCAATAAGAATGCGTCCCAACAGAATAGATCACAGTCGCAATCGAATCGATCGCAGTCGCGTAATGATTCCTCTTTCCCAAGATCTTCATTAGGGTACAATCAATGTGCTTATTGTAGACAGGAGGGGCACATTAAATTCAATTGTCCTGCTTTAAATGAACGTAATGGTGGTAATTCGTCTAAAGGAGGCCGTGGTGGTTCACAGCACGCATCACGTGGTAGAGGTCGTGGTGCTCAGAATGATCGCTCTGACAATTCATCAAATTCTAATAACTGTTTCGATCAACGTGGATCATCGCAAGGACGATCTGCGCAGTACAATGTAGACGATTATTACGTCGATCAGGGGACTGACGATAGTAATTACTAGGACAGCCAAAGACAAGGAGAGGGAGTGGTATCAGTTCCGGTTGATCAGAGAGGGCCTTACGTCGCAGTTGCTACATCGGGCGTCGTTGAGCCTTTTCTGTTGGACACTGGTGCAGCGAAAAGTTCTATCATGCATTCGAAACTCCCTGGCGCACCTTTGTCTGGCTTAACAAATGTTTCCGTTGGATTCTCTGGCGCCCCCGTTAGCAATCCAGTTTCGCGCCCTTTGCCCCTTAAAATTGGGCCTCGTGAGCTCGAAGCTCCGTTGATTTTGACTACTGGTTGTGGCGAAAATCTTTTGGGTCTGGATTTGCTTAAACGTTTGTATGCAACTTTGTATTGTTCTCCTGCGGGTGTAAAGCTTACGTTAGGAGAGAGGGTAGTCTCTCCCATGTATTTGTCCCTCGATAAGCTTCCACCGGAATTGAGTTCTCTTCCTGCGTCTTTGTGGGCGACGGGTCCAAATGATGTGGGCCTACTTGATATCTCCCCTTATGTTGTTCAGTTGAAATCTAATGTGCGATTGCCACGTATTCCCCAATACCGTATCTCCCTTGATGGTGAACGAGCATTGTTAGCGATCATCTATGACTTGATCGAGAAAGATGTTATCGAAGAAACTCGGGGAAACGTGTGCAATAGCCCTGTACTGCCCATTCTTAAACGTACTGATCCTACCAAACCGCCTGTTTATCGTTTTGTTATTGATTTACGGGAGGTAAATAAAATTGTGGTTCCTCAATTCCCTGTTGTGCCTGACATCACGGCGCTACTGACTCTGATTCCAGCTACTGCTTCATGGTTTTCGGTGATTGATTTGAAAAATGCATTTTTCAGCATCCCGATTGCCGAAGAGAGCAGGGACCTTTTCGGTTTCTCTCTTGGTGGACGTAGCTTCCGGTTCAAACGCGCTCCTCAGGGCTACTGTGAAAGTCCATCGATTTACAGTCAAGCTTTGAAGGGTCAACTGGATGCGTTTCGGTTGCCGGTTGGTGCGGCTTTAATCCAATACGTCGATGACTTATTGGTGGCTGCTGATACTCAGGACATTTGCAAAATTGCTACAGTGTCGTTGCTGCAACATCTCTGTGAGTTAAATCACAAGGTGTCACCTTCTAAACTCCAATATTGTTGTCAAGAAGTAACCTATCTAGGTCACTTATTGTCAAAGGAGGGGAGGAGATTGACCCCAGAGAGAATTGCAGCGATTGCGCGAATGGCTGTGCCACAAACCCAAAGAGATGTGCGTGCCTTTCTAGGTATCACGTCGTACTGCAGGCAGTGGATTCCTAATTTTTCATTGCTAGCGAAACCATTGGTGGCTCTTACGTGCAAGGATGTTTCAACTCCTTTACCATGGACGGAAGAATGTCAGAAAAGTTTTTCTGAATTACGTGATTCATTGTGTTCGGCTCCTGTGTTAGGTACCCCTGATTACAGCAAGCCGTTCACGTTATATGTTCACGAGAGGGAAGGTTGTGCTTTGAGTGTTCTAACGCAACCTTTTGGTGGTAAGCAACGTCCATGTGCATATTTTTCCTCGACCTTAGACCCAGTAGCGAGAGCATTGCCGAGTTGTTTGAGAGCAACTGCGGCAGCTGCGGTCTCCATCCGACAATCAGCAGGATTGGTCATGGATAATATGCTTACGGTGATGGTTCCGCATGCAGTCGATACTCTTTTGAATCGAACGAAAACTCAGCACTTGACGAGTGCGAGGTTGTCTGGGTACGAATTGACGCTCTTGGCAAGCCACATTCAGATAAAACGTTGTAATGTCCTAAATCCGGCAACTTTGTTACCAATTAGTGCAGAGTCAGACGAAGTAGCAGAACATGACTGTTACTTGCGGACAGAAGAGGAAACAAAAGGTCGAGTGGACCTTAAAAACACCCCATTGGAAGACCCGGATGGCACTCTGTATGTGGATGGGTCATGTTTTAAGTTGCCGAATGGCGATGTGACTACTGCTTATGCTGTTGTAACACTGAATACTGTTGTTGAGACTGCAAGATTGAATCAGAATTCTGCCCAAGCTGCAGAGCTGATCGCTCTTACTAGAGCATGTGTGTTAGCAAAAGGGAAACGTGTGAATGTGTACACCGATAGCCAGTACGCTTTCGGCGTAGCGCATAGTTTTGGACGATTGTGGAGAGAGCGTGGTTTCTTGACGTCGCATGGTACGAAGATACAGCATGGCCAGCTTGTGAACGATCTTTTGGATGCATTGACTTTGCCTAAGCAAGTTGCAATTGTTAAGTGTAGTGCGCATCGTAAAGTGACGGATGATGTTGGTCGTGGTAATGCGTTTGCAGATGAGATTGCTAAGGAGACTGCCCGGAACCTTAGCACTCGAATGTATGTGACGAGTTCGGTTAGGTGGCCTGCAGAATCAAGTATGTGTGAAGATACTATAGAGAGCGTGAAAGCAATTCAGAATGAGGCCACCGACACTGAAAAGATGAAGTGGAAAGAGAGTACGGGAAAGTTGGATGCGAATGGTTGTTGGATTGATTTGTCGGATCAGAAAAGATGGATGTTGCCTGATGCGTATGTGCTGGCCGTTGTGACAATGGCACATGGGTTAGCACATATTAGCGCGAAAGGCATTTGCAAGTTGCTGGCTGATGTGTGGAAGAATGATGGCATTACAAAGTGTGCTGAACGTCTGGTGAAGAATTGTATGGTGTGTATAATGTACAATCCTGGCAAAGGAACCCCAACTCCCCCTGGCAGTTTTGCTCCTCCGTCGTATCCCTTTGAGGTGATCCAATTGGACTTCATCCATATGGAGCGATGCAATAACCTGAAATACGTTTTGGTTGTGGTTTGCGCATTCTCCCGATGGATCGAGGCCTATCCCCTCAAAGACAATACTGCTTTGTCTACTGCGAAAATCCTACTGAAGGAATACTTTCCTCGGTATGGAATGCCTAGAGTCGTGTGGTCAGATAACGGAAGTGAGTTTGTTGGAAGTGTGATGAAGAGTGTGTGTAAGGGCCTTGGAATTAATCAAAAATTCCATAGCGCCAATCATCCCCAGTCAGCTGGATTGGTTGAGGGGTACAATGGCACCCTTAAACTAAAACTAGCGAAGATTCAGGCTACGAGTGGACTTTCGTGGCCTGATGCTTTGCCTCTAGCACTGCTGTCAACTAGGGCGACTGTACACTCCCGAATAGGGCTTAGTCCCTATGAGATAGTGTTCGGCCGTCCTGCGAATGTGTGGGGGGTTCCTAGGCCAGGAATATTCTCTGATCTTGAGTATCCGATGTTGATTGACTACTTACATGACTTGACTGCTAAACTGAGGTTAATTCACCAACAGGTTTACGACGCCTTGCCGACGCAGACGGAGGGTCCAGGCCACCAGCTCCAGCCCGGGGACTGGGTGGTTACTCGCAACTTTTCACGCAAGAACAATCTGGACCCCCGATTTACCGGACCTTACCAGGTACTCCTGGCCACGAGGACTGCCGTTCGTCTTGAGGGGCGGAAAAATTGGGTACATGCTACCCATTGTAAGCGAGTCCCTATTCCTTTGCCGGCAGACCCGTGGGTAAGGAAAGGCATTGCGTCAACAGAAACAGAAACATTGCCGGCGTTTGTACCCTTTAGCGACGCACAGCTTGTTGGAGAACCCTCAGCGCAGCAGAAAGCCACTGTTGAACATAAGACTCAAGACCAGATCAACTAACTGATCAGCAGGACGCTGTCTCTTCAACGGATCCTTTGTTCGACGAGCAGACACGTCCCGGGAAACATCGATATTCTTTGCGATCTCACACTAAGGACAAATAAAATTTTTTTCTTGCTTTGCTGAAATTGACAACTGCAATATCCTCGTTTCCGTGATCAATTTTGGACATTCGTATCATTGTGATTTGTATACACATATATATTGAGTTTCCTTCCTTGTATTTTTTTACTTCCACAGCTGAGAGACATTGTGCTTATATATACATATTGTGTATTGAAGGCCGTAGGGCCGCGCGCGTACTTCCTTCTGGACAGTAGGTCTTGACGCTAGGTTAAAGGCCGTCGGTTCCTAGGAACTCCTGGGGATTGACTATTGCTGCACAGAACGAAGTGCGTCAAGAAACGTTGCGGACGGTCGTAGGGAATGGCATTTTCGAAGCTGAATGATTTGGAAGGAGCTCAGGCGTACAGATTCAAGCTGCAGCAACTCAGTCGTACCAAATGTTTTATATTTCAATTGTTTGTGTTGTTTCTGACTGCTTCTGCATTTTTGACGGGTGGGGTGTATTACACTATGTCTTACTTCTTACTTGCTACCCCTACTCCTACTCCTTACCCTAACCTTACTTCGACTGCTTCTCCTCATTCCTTTCATATGTTACCGGAACACGAGCAGGCTAGACGTGTAGAATTCCGCAACAATTCCTTTATTCAGCTCCTCCATCAGCATCAGTTAGTGGTTAACACTACTAATTGTTGGGTGTGTGGGTTGATGCCACATACTACGGGTAAGGGAATTCCATATCTGGTGTTACCGTATAGTTCCCAAGGGTCAGCTCGAGCATTTCAAACAATGTTTCGAAGCGCACTGGGTTTCCACCCCATTCAAGAACAACGTTCCCCCTACTCTGGTCCTACCTCGTATCAGAGGCTGCTATCGATGGCAATAGAGGATATGGAAGATGAGATCCATGACCCTTTTCTTATCCCTGAAGAAGAGGTACAAGCCTATAGGGTCCTAAGTAGAGGGGAATATAGTATGTTCACTAGTGAAAAGCAGCTTAAAAGCTCGCCTCCAATATGGGTCGTACCCCACACTGGTAATCTTTGTCTTATGGGTCGTGGTTCGCAAGCCCCACTTGGAGCAAGTGCTTGCACTGAAAGTTACGTTCTGCCAATGTTCTCGTCCCCTGTGTTTCTGGCTGCCAAGGGTACCTACTTTATCTGTTATGATCGTGCATACACGTGGTTGCCCGCAGACTTCATGGGCTCATGTTTCATTGCAAATTTGTTGCCTCCGACGTTCACTGTAGATGCCGATTATCATAAGACTAGAGTTGTACGAGGCGTAATTAGCGAAGAGGATACTGCCGGTCAAGAGGCAGGAGACTTTTTCAAGGGTTTCCTCCCGTTTTGGGGACCTATGGTTAATAGTAGGAACCTGAGACAGTTGACTCGAGTGGTAGAATCGACAGCTAATATTACTGCCAGTGCCCTTGGTAATATCACCACAGAACTTCAGGCGGAGAGACTTATGACGTTACAAAACCGTATGGTTTTAGATGTCATCTTAGCAGATCGCGGTGGGGTATGTAAGGTGATCCATTCGAGCTGCTGCATTTTCATTCCAGATAATGCTCCTACTGTCTATCAAGCCATCTCGAAGTTGCATAAGATCTCCGAATCCATACACGTGGATGTAGGGGATTGGACGCTACTTGGATGGTTTTGGGGCCTGATGTCGACTTGGGGTTGGAAGATTCTGATGATCATCGGGGTTGTGGTAGTGTTCCTGTTCACGTGTTGCCTTTGCGTGCAGTGTGGTCCTGCCTTATGTGGCCTCTGTGCTACAACGTGTATGAGACAACCATCTGTTACCAAGGGGACTCGGTTGGACAGAGCTATGCTACAACAACATCTTGATGGTCTGATGAATATCGAATATGATTCCGACTAGTGCTTGCCTACATGAGGGCAAAAGGAGCGTCTGAGGTTCCGTGACAATTGTAAGTGGTGTCTTCGACTCGCACGAACATGGTCGAGTCTGGTATCTATGAACCGCAAATGACGAGTTTAGTAAGTGTGCGCAGTTTCGCTGTGCTAACTTAAACCGTTCGTTTGTTATGTGGGTTTTTCATCTGTACCCACGGGTTCCATCTTAGATACGGCATCCATTTTGTCTCTTGCCCTCAAGTAGCCAGCGAACGGACGCTGTCCGCTTCGCGACCCTGGGACTCGCAAGATATTGGCGGAAGACACATGTTCTTTGTAAGTGTCTTTATGACGAAGGGGTTGCTGCTGTAAGGCAGATGGCGCCGCTCGAGGCTCATCTTGCCGCACGGGCTTATTGTCTCAGCCGTGCATCTCATTAGGCGCGTCCCTTTGATGCCTGTATCTCGTGTTTCTCGATACCTCCCCTTTTACACCCTTTCCGATCTCCCCACTGTCTCCGTCTTCCTCTGCACCTGTCTTCGTCCCTATTTCGATCTACTTTACTGCTGATTGGAATTTTCTAATGGTGGGAAGATGGGTTTTTACAGTTGGGAACCGCCAAATGTTTCCGTACTTATGTTCCGGACCTTGTGTGTTTCAAAGTGACCAAAGCGACCCCTCTGGGGGCTAATTGTGGGAACCGGGTTGTAAACTTTTGTGTAACGTGTTATCCTATGGGTAAAAACTGTATAAAAGGAGCGATCCACAGAACCAATTTGAAGCAGTCTCCCCGAACTACACTCGATGTACTTCCTGTGACTTCTGTGTTCCCTGCAGCAAATAAACCTTGAATCTTTGACGCCCAAGGAAGTGTCCCGTGTCTCTGTGACTTGTACGCCGGAGCAGGTTACCCACGAAGGTTTCAGGTGTTGTGCCCTGGCACCGCTGGGTCCAAAAGAACCCAGTCCTTCAGTTCAATCACAGATTCGGAGCGCCTCACTGACACAGAGGGAGGACCTGCTGCTTTGGAGTCGGTCAAAGCTTCACCGAGCTCCTTGGGACCGAGTCGTGCACCAGTGGAAGATTGAAAAACAAAAATGGCATGAAGGGAGAGATAGTATTCCCTCATCTGAGCCAAAGTCACCTCGGTGCTGGGAAACATTGGAAGGCGCAGGACAGATTTTCGCTCTGACCCCAAAATCAGAGGAATAGGAGTCCTGTCAGGGACACTGCACGTATGCACTGAAGTTGGGGAAGGCCGAAGGTCGTGGTGCCGACTGCCAACAATGTGACTTACCAGCCACCAGCGAGAACGAAGGACTTTAGAAGCTGGCCCTCGAGTGGTCTTCGGCAGGAGAAGAGGACCGTGACTGACCAGGGATCTTCGACTCCAGCGCCACGAACAATGCCATGCAGCGCTCCTGCAATGCTGACTGAAGCTGAAACATAAGCTTCACCATTCGGAGTCAAAGTGCATGCCCAAACACCGCATGCAGATTGAATGAGGGTGTGGGGTGGACATTGCAGTCCACAGGACCCCGAAAATATCAAGAATAATACATTGGTTGGTTGACAACGTTGAGATAGGCCAAACATGGCCAGAGGTACCATGCACCAGATCCACATGGAAGCGCGGAAAGGAAGAAAACTTATGGGGGGCTTATATAGACTCTGCCAAAATCACATCTGGTGGATGACGTCGTTATGGAATTGCTTGACACCCTCTACCGACGTGCAGAGGTACTGCTGTAGAAAAGCTTCTTGATCCAGTCAGGCGCCTAGGGAAAATTCAAAAATAAGGAATCTGCAGCTTCTCAATTTAACACTAGTTTATACAGATGGTGGCGGAGAATTGTTTGATTATTTATTTTCTGACAAGTACAGCGGACGAGCCACACTGCAACTACAAATCCTTGGAACGCCAACTCACTTCCCATACAGAGTTCGCCCAGATAATCAATTATCCACTTGGCAGTGCTCAATAACTAGCAAGATATATATTTGAATGCTTCCCCTTAGATGTTGGACTATAAATAAATCTGATATCGACTGTGACTTGCCTGTTGTATTGTGTTGTTTTTGTTGAGTGCTGAAATGTACAGCATGCCTTTACTGACTAAGTCATAGGCGACATACTTTATTTCCAAAATGTTTGTACCATATATCATGTAAAGCACAAAATTAATAAAATAGATTTTTTTTATGAATCCTCCTCCGAGATGGGATAAGTTGCAGGTATTGTCTTTTAACAATAGCTGCAAGTGGAAAGAAAATGGAAAAAGAGAAAGCGAAGGACCAGGATCCATAATGTTGCTGTAGACACCGGCCTGTTTAAGTGTAGAAGACGAACAAGCATTTGCAATGCAATAGGTCTCGCATTTACACCAGTTTGAGCTATTGACATTGTAAATGACAATGCCTTATTTTTGTTTTCGTTTTTTAAATATAAATAAAAGGCATTGTCATTTACAATGCCAATAGTTGTCATGGCATAGACACATGGTAGAGCACATACCATACTCTCCTATGAAGTTCATGTTGTCTAGGGGGAGGCGGAGCAAGAAGGCGGACTGAAGCCGCCAGTCCGGAGCACAGCTGATGGTGGATCCGGCCGCGCTAATGCCAGAAGTTTTCTGAATGGAATTGCCTGCCTTACCTGATCTCGTAGCTCTGTGGGATCGTTTTTGAAAGACTTGCGAAAAACTTTCTCCGAGGCGCAGCTTGAAGGCATAAGCTGAAACTGGAAACGGATGTGGCTGCCGTTTAGGAGCCGTTTCAGGAGGTTGCTCCACTCTGTGCGGCTGGCTACGCTGGGCCCGATCGACTGGTCAGTGTTCGGCTGGTTGAGTCTGGGGGTCATCTCTGGGTCTGTCCCTGCAGCAGCAGCAGCACAGGAAATGGCGCCGAAAAATGTACCGAGGAGCACTCGTGCAGGGCGAACAACTGGCACAAACGAAGCAAATACCACCGATGGAATCGAACTGGTGGAACCTGTGAATGAAAAGACTTCGGTGAGAACAGCCGAGAAAACGGGACTGACAGCCGGTAAGCCACTTTTGCGCCTGCCACTGCTCTATAAAGTAACAGAATCTTTTGGCAGTAGCGCACGGAATGTGGGGAGTGTTGCAGGGGGACGCTGTGGAGACAAAGTGACTCTAGGGCCAGTAGCAGATCTATCCTGCAACATTGTAGCCATTACGAAAGGAAATGACAATGAGGCTGCTACTGTTACCAAAGGAGGTATTATAGAGACAGAAGTAGAGGGATTAGCTGATAGTGTGGTTTCAGATTTAGACCCTGGGGCCCAGATAATTATTGATGCACCGTTCACCTTATATCTTGAAACCCTGAAAACACTGGGGGAGAAGGCGTGAGAGGAGAAGGCTCCTGGGGGAAGCCCAAATGTTTTTTTAAAGGCGAGCCTGTCGTCAATATCAAACCCAGACGTGGCTTCTACTACGGCTTCTACTACGACTGAGGCTCCAAATCATGATACGGGGTCGGACCTGGGTGCCAAGCCGCCTCTAGCAGTAGATGAAACAACAGAGGAAACGGCTGAAACGGATATAATAGAAGAGGCAGATACTGACGAAGAGTATGTGGATTATGTGGACTTAATTAATCAAACACCTCTGGGTACAAATAAATCTGTCGGCATTAAAAAAGGAAGAGGCAAATCTAAGAATAAGGCAAAAAATTAACTAGTAAACCGAAAGCTTCAGCTTCAATGGAAAAAGTCATTGCAGAGAACAGCCCCATGCGGAAATGGGTACAGGCGAAAGGCGGTGTCAAGTCTATCGCTTTACGGCTTTCCAGAAACAGTCCTACTGATGGAACTTTAATGCCTGAGAACACAGATAGATCTGATAAATTTATTTTCAAATCCAACTCGAGGTTACCGGAGGGGGGTCAATCTGCAGCATCGGCTTCTACTTCCATCTCTACCTCAGCCCCCGCTCCAAAGGTAACACCAATACCAATACCAACATCTACAGAGACAGCAGCTCCAAGCGCATCTCTGTTGCTTATTGCCAAGACTCTTGATACCGAAGTCATTAATCCACCTCCAGTTACCTTACAGCCTAGTACGACTTCGGTGGTGGGCTGTCAAGAGGAATTACCATCATCATCTAGTCTGATACTACGGCTGCTAAATAAGAAAAGGAAAGAGGCACAAGAGCATTACAGCATTACCAACAGATGCGAGAAGATAACAGAAAACAGTCTTCATTACAGGAGATGGCAGGCAAACTGGGCTGTATATCTCGTGAGGTTGAAGAGCTGCAGCAAAGAGTCGTGGATACCGAAGAGAAATCAACACATACAGAAGCTACCGTGGACAGGCATGAGGCTCAGATAGCGAGTATGCAGTCCAAACTTGAGGACATGGAAAATCGGCAACGTCGACAGAATCTCAGACTTTTCGGGATTGCAGAAGGGGCCGATGGAGCCGATTCAAGGGCATATGTGGTACAATTATTAAAGAAGGCATTCCCTGATCTTTCTGACTAGGACTGGGATTCACAGATTCAACAGGCCCACAGAAACAAAGAAACAAGGGGGGTCAGTACCCTCAGCCATTTCTGATTAATCTAGGAAATTTCCTATTGCGACAGGCTATTTCATTAAAAGCAAGACCTAATACTCCAGTCGCAATAGACTCTGTCACATTTTTTGTGAGATCAGACCTGAGCAAAGCCACAATGGAGAGGCGCTGGAAATTGCACCAAGTCATCGATCCAATAAGGGCTCTCGGTGGGCAAGTCTTTTTGCAAGGCCCTGCACGGCTAAAGGTTTTCAAGAATGGCGTACATATTTTTTTTCTGCTGAAAAAGAAGCAGAAGAATTTGTAATTAATTGGCAAACCGAAGCAGTCGATAAAAATGTGGACTAAGAGACAATCATATTTACGTAAACTACTGGAACTGGATAAAAAGATACCTGGGCTGTCGATCCTGATAATTGACTTGTGAAAATACACTTTTCTTCACTTTTTTTTTCTCTTTTTCTTCTCTTGTTCCTCTTTTGCTATCTAAGATGTGGCAAATTATGAAACTGAATTGTATATATTTTTCTTTCTTCCAGACAGAATAACATGTGTAGTATAGACGCAGGTTTGATTAATCATGAAATTGAATTGTATATGATTTTACTTTTTTTTTGGCAGAGCAACACGTGTTGCATAGGCGCAGGTCTGATCCCCATAGCTGTGACTCTGTTTGGCTGCCCAAGACAGCGGCAGCTGGGTTGAAAGAGGAGGTCTCCTCGGGGGTAACGGGGTGGTTCGTAGGGGGTGGGTCAAGTGAGGGTAGAGGGTGGGTTTTGGGGAGGGATGGGAGTGACCGGGGGGGGGGAAGCAGCATGAGGATAACTAGCATAAAGAAAATAATTAGCAAGATTGTTTGTTTCAATTGTGCAAGGATGGGAAACCAAATTATATAAGATGTATAGGTTGAGATGTTTGGCATGGAACGTGGAGGGCTTGAATAGTAAGAATAAAAGAAGATTCGTTTTGGAAGAGTTAAAGATGTATAACCCACAAATAGCTCTGATATCGGAGACTCATATTGCATATATAGATCGTAATCTGCTTAAACAACTGGGTTACGACGTTCTTGTTTGCACTGATCGAAATGCATCAATACGAGGAGTATCCATCCTTATACAAAGGCAATTTAGAGCAGAAATTAGTAAAACTTCTGTTGAAAAGGCAGGGAGATGGGCTATAGCTCAGCTGATACTCGAAGGCTGCAAATACACGTTTTGTGGCATATATGGCTCAAATATAGACGAACCATCAATTTTTGATCAAGTTAATATGGAGTTGCTGGGTTGGGAGGGAGAGCACATAATAATGGGGGATTTTACCTGTATTATGAGCTATGATATTGATACCACCAGACGGGGGTCATTTTAGAGAATGCGAAAGACACGTGCTGCTATCATGGATCTTGCCCGTATACATGCTGTAAAAGATGCTTGGCGGGTATTATACCCAAACATAGCTGGTTACACTTATTATTCAGCTGCACATAAATTATGTTCACGCATAGATATGGCTTGGGTATCGGACAGGATCCTAGAATCAAGCACTATGGTAATCTGCCCAAGAGTTACCTCTGATCACAATCCTATTCTCCTTTCCTTCAATATTACTGCAGAGAGACAAGGTCTTAGGTCTTTTTCATTTCCTAGATATTTATTTTTAAACACAGATTTTTTAAGACAAATAAAGGAACATCTGATAGAATTTATCAATATAAACATTGATTCGACCTCATTAATAGTTGTATGGGACGCTTGTAAGGCTAGCATATGGGGCTTTGCAAAACAATTTATATGGAGACAGAATAGGGAACGTAAGAAAGAAAATGAGAAAATTATTGCCAACATAACTGCAATTGAGAATCAATTAGCCGAAGCACTACTCTCGGGGTCGACAAAGATAACAGAATCGGGCCACAGCTTGACAGACCTTAAATCTGCTTTAAAAAATACTTTTAGGGAAAAAAGTGTCACCAAATTGAAGAAGTATCAACTGTCACAGTATGAAAGCGGAGAAAAGATAGGCAAGATACTGGCATATAAAGTTGCAGAGGAAAGGGCCAAAACTGCTATAAAAGAAATCAAGGGGCCTAATCATCAGGTTTTTAACAACTCTAGGCTGATTATGCAACAATTTGTTAATTATTACCAAGAACTCTATACCCCTGAGAACCAGATAGCCAAAGATGAGATACTTAGCTATATTGATAGTAGTATAATTAAAAATATGGGGGACGAATACTCGGATTCATTAATAGGCGATATTACAAGAGCAGAATCATACTTGCTATCAATTCACTGCCATCTGGCAAAGCAACAGGGGAGGATTCGATACCTCTGGAATTATACAAAACATGCATGGAAGAGCTGATTCCACTCTTTAGCCAGGTTATTCGCTCTATAGGGGTAGGGAAAAAGGCACCTAAATCTTGGAACTCTACTCAAATTATTTTCTTCTTGAAAAAAAACAAGCCAGCTGATGAATGTGGGTCTTATAGGCCCATTTCGCTCATAAATAACTACGCTAAAATATTTGCCAAAATTTTGGCAACACGATTGGCACTAATAATGTCAAGCTTGGTCTCACCCCAGCATCATGGGTTTATCCCAAAGAGAGACACTACATCTCATATAAACATGGCTGTGACGGCGTTTCATGTCGCTCATATCGAGTCAACCCCACTCTGTATGAGTATGAGCGCCAAGAAACCGCGTGGTGTATGTGCGCTTTATAAATATTTTAATTTCAATTTCAATTTCAATTTCATGATATTATTAGACGCTGAAAAAGCATTCGACCGAGTGGGGTGGGACTTCCTCTGGGCCACGCTATCAGCATTTGGTTTTAAAGGACAATTTTTGAGTTGGATTCAGGCCTTATACGACAACCCGATTGCCAAAATTATCTATGCAGGGATGTATTCTTCCACATTCTCAATACTTCGTGGTACACGACAAGGATGTCCTCTTTTACCCTTGCTATTTGTGCTAACAATGGAGCCATTTTTAGTAGCTCTACAGAAACAATCCCGGATAGCCCCTTTTATATTTGCATCAAACGCTCTTAAAATTACAGCATATGCGGACGATATTGCAATATATTCTATAGATGTGCCTGAAGCTATGAAAGGAATTATACAGGAGGCTCAAAGGTTTGGAGCTGTCTCTAGGTATAGACTAAACACCAACAAGACCCAAATCCTAAAGATTTATAAATCTTTGGCCCCTATACTGGGAGTTTGCAATGTTGCTACCTATCTAGGGGTCAAAATTTCTGCACAAATAAATGAAATATTTGCATTAAACTATGAGGCACTTTTAAAGGAAACTGCTATCTCACTTAAAAAATGGCATAAGGTGCCGCTAGGTATTAGTGGTTGAATAAACTTTATAAAAATGAAGATCTTGCCCAAATACCTTTATCTATTCCGCTCTATCCCTCTACGGGTGGACAACCTTTACTTTAAACGGCTAGATGGGATCCTTAGCAGCTTCATTTGGGGATACAAAAAAGCTCGTCGAGCAATTGCCCTATTAAAACTTCCAATTAACCAAGGAGGTCTCGAGTTCCCAGATTTTAAACTATATTTTTGGTCAATTTTTCTCAGCCGTTTCCGTAGCTTACTAAATCCTATTAATAGCCTTTTTTTCATAAATTTATGTTGGGTGAAGACTCCAATATGTTTTTCTTTCAACTTAATGATCCAAACTACTTTAAGCGGGTTAAGTTCAAGACGGCATGTGATACTGTAACTATTTGGCGTGCATGTCTTATCTACTGCAACACAGTGTAAAGATCATGGCATAATATCGACAAAATAAGTGGGAGAAAGTGCTACTGCAAGACATCGTTGTATCATTGTAGATTACCCATGTGGGGCAACCCAGGCCTTCCGGGAACTTTTCACGATAAAGCTTGTAAACATCTATATAACCTGGGTATAAAAACTCTGGGGGATCTATACGACCATAATGGTTTTATAACATTTCAAACACTGAAGACTGTCTACAATCTTACAGAAGGTGCGCGCCTCAAGTATTATCAGATACGTGACTATTTCACACGTAGGCTAAATTTTACAGTCATCGCAGACTCTGATATCTGGAACTGCTTATATGCTGAAAAAGGATAAATCACTAATCAGTGTTGGATGTAAAAGTCTTAACGTCCTTAAAAATGATGACTGTGTGAAACTAGCAGAGAAATGGAACAAAAAAATGGATACTCAGCTCTTAGTAGCATAAGTAGATCAGTGCACTCTTCTAGTCTTAGGTTGCAACAGTATAGAACTATATGCCAGCTATATTATACCCCAGAAAGAATAACTAAATGGTCGTCTAATCATAATAACAGTGATCGTAAAAATGCCTGAAATGTGACCATAGGGGTGCAGATTTGAAACACATGTTCTTCCTGTGTCCATCACTCACAGAATTTTGGGAAGGAGTTACTAAAGTTTTATCTCAGAAAATTGGACGACCTGTCACACTTACAGCTT
Organism: Lissotriton vulgaris; assembly: GCF_964263255.1. Lineage (NCBI taxonomy): Eukaryota > Metazoa > Chordata > Amphibia > Caudata > Salamandridae > Lissotriton > Lissotriton vulgaris. The sequence continues at coordinate 1,513,821,691 of NC_141687.1, read as the reverse complement.
CAGAAGTACTAGTGGGTGGGTTTAATATGAATATCTGGCAGACTGATTTAATAACCATTCTAATTGCTTGTGCTAGATTGACAATAGCCCGGGTTTGGATATCGCAGAGCCCACCGACAGTCTTGGAATGGTGGAGCTTGGTCAAGGACACATATGATATGGAATATGCCCTGGCCAAAACAAGGGGGATATGATCAATGCGGAAACTAGAGGAAATCTGGAGATCGATAATATGAACCTTTCCTTTTCTTATATTTTCTTTTTAAACTTCTAATCTTGCTTATCCATTTCTATAGAAAAACTCTTTTCTTTCTTTTCTTTTTTCCTTAAGTATGATTACATGTATGCAACTGAGTTTTTTTCCTCATGCTGTCAATAAAAACTATTAAAATAAAAAATTAAATGCCATTAGCTTAAACTCTTGTATACCGAACACATAGGTATTCTATATATCTGAAGTGATAGTGATCTCACACCTACATCTGCAGTGATGGTGATCTCACACCTATATCTGCAGTGATAGTAATGTCACACCCATATCTGAAGTAATGGTGATCTCACACCTATATATCTGAAGTGATAGTGATTTCACACCTATATCTGCAGTAATAGTGATCTCACACCTATATCTGAAGTGATGGTGATCTCACATCTATATCTGCAGTGATAGTGATCTCACACCTATATCTGAAGTAATGGTGATCTCACACCTACATCTTCAGTGATAGTGATCTCACACCTATATCTACAGTGATAGTGATCTGACACCTATATCTGCAGTGATGGTGATCTGACACCTATATGTGCAGTAATAGTGATCTCACACCTATATCTGCAGTGATAGTGATCTCACACCTATATCTGCAGTGATAGTGATCTCACTCCTATAGCTGATATTTGCAATGCAATAGGTCTCGCTTTTACGTGAGTTTTAGCTATTGGCATTGTAAATTACAATACATTTTATTTATGTTTTAGTTTATAAAATGTAAATAAAAGGCATTATCATTTACAATGCCTATAGCTTATACTCGTGTAAATGCGAGACCTATTGCATTGCAAATGCTTGTTCTATAAATCAGCAGCTCTGGTTTCTACCCCATGGCCAAGTGTATAAAGTTTAAAGCATTGCACATAGAGCTTTTCATCACACTGGTCCCCTTCGACAACAGCTGCAAACCTATCTTCCAACAAGACCATTACACTCTGTGAATGGCAATTTGCTCAAAGTTCCTAAATGTAAGAAAGCTCACCTTGCTAGTAGTACATTTTCTGTATAGGTGGCTTGGTTATAGGACAGTATGCTGGACTATCTTCATTCTGTTAGCTATCTCTGTGCCTTTAGGAAAGCCTTGAAGAACAGGCTCTGTAAGCTCTAAAGCTCTTACATGTCATGTCTGGATGGGTCTACGTTTAGATTAGTGCCAGGATGACTTTTTAGGTGACAGTTTTGCCTCCACAAATAATAAAATCTGGACTTGAGCAATTCATAACTCATGGACCTGGGAAACCTGGTAGGGCTATGGTTAAGGAGGGTTGGGAGCACTAGACTGCCCACATCCTACGCCTGCCAGCCAGTGGGTGACTGGTTCTCTTCCGGTTCAGAAAAGGGGGTGGTGATGAACAGAGTGTCTGAATTAAGCAGACCACTCTTACCCAGTCCAAAGATCAGGGCTTGATCCATCACCGTTATTTATCTCACTGCACCATCCCAGCTCAGAACCTGGCTATATGCAAATCAGTCTGTCCCTGGCCCAGTGCATCCTGGGAACAGGGCAGACTAAACTACCAAGCCAATTCTTCACCAGAAAGGAGACAAGCTACCGGGGACCGGTTTCTGGCATTTCAGCCGTCTTCGGCCCGGCTTGCTTGAATCCTGATGGTGCAATGAGAAAGGGACTCATGTCTGAGTATACCCTGCCACACCTATAGTGGCCAAAAACGATTCAGAAAAGGGGGTGGTGATGAACAGAGTGTCTGAATTAAGCAGACCACTCTTACCCAGTCCAAAGATCAGGGCTTGATCCATCTCTCCCGGGGCAGGCTGCAGGCAGTAAACCACTTCCTCCCCTTTTCCTGCTCTTCTCTTGTCCTCAGAGGCACAGAACTCTGCCTCATTGCATAACCAACAGATTCGTCACAAGTACAGGGGACAGGTCAGAAGGTCGAAAGCAGAACCATCATAGGTAGCACATTAGTGTGCTAATGGCTCTGAAAAGCGCTAACGACCCTGCTAACCCTGGAGGCGCTCAGAAGTTTTTTATCCCCTTTGTTGCCCCACCTTTTCTCCCATGATCCCAAAAACTGGGGTGATATATCTTACAACCATGGGTGGAAGTCCTGCCTGCTGGTTGTGGAGGAGGTAAACATTAGGATAAGGAGGCGAAAGAGAGTGTGTGCGCGTTTCAGCTCTCTGCTTCAGATTATATAGTACAAATGCACTTATCAGTACCAAATTAGTCCTTCTGGCATTGCCAAAAGGGCCAGTCGGCATAGGTACCTCGTGATAGACGAATAGCAGTCCACCTTTCATCCACCGAATTCCCTTTCCGTTCTAAGCTAACCCAAGGATGTAAGGCGGGGAACGAGATGACAGTTCATTCCATAGACACAACATGCATACAGTCTCGCTGTGCTAGCATAGCGGCTTTAAACCCGTTCCTGCTGACCCACAATGCCGTAATGAAGTGTTTTCAAGTGTGGCTTTCTCTGGAACAGATTTTGACGACAGGGCCGGAGCACCGTGACATGACCTGAATGACTTGCTTTGAAGTGCGACTGTAAATGCTCATTAAACGTCAGTTTACAGGCAATAAACGCACAATCGGCTTCTCATAGCCCCTGGAAGACCTTCACAAACTCTACATTTTCTGTAGTGTTTTCTGGTGGGAAAAGATTGGGCAGATTTTTAGGTCCGGTTTGACTGCTTTAGCTCTTAGCCAGTGTCTTGTAATTTAAAAATGTTTAATACATATATTATCTAGAGGGGCTTTAGGCCAGCCAACATCATCAGCTATTGCTTCGCTTAAGTATTAACAATATTCTGTCCCAGCCTCCGCACAGTATACATTCAGTGTGGCACTTGGGCAGCCCCTTCAATTGGTTTCTTCGCAGCATCATTCACATTTTAGCTCTTCCTGTAAGACAGCAGTTTGGCGTTTGTATGCTCAGGTATTGTGAGTGACGGAATATTGCCTACTACCTGTCTGTTTCCGCATTCCATGTGGAAGGGACAGGCACAGGAGTCTACATGAATCAGGTGCTCCTGGCTTGTAGGTGCTGCATTCATGTTTGCTTGCGGTATGAGCGGGTCACGGGATGAGCAGCGCTGAGCTGTATTTTATCAGCTTTGGCTACTTGCGCCGCTGCTGCATGGTTTCCTTAGCAACAGACATCGAACTACTTGTGGCACACGCGTGTCCTCAGTGGCCCTGCTGGTCTCCCCTTAGCCATCCACAGCTGTGGTGTCTTTCTGCATTCAGTCCATGTTATTAGCCTGGCGTTGTAATCTTAACAATATACATACTTGTTCACCTCATGTTGACAAGCATTTTAGGATTAAATGTATTGTTTGGATCTGATAAATAAAACTTTGTTTTCATAATCGGTACAACAAACACTACTTTTAAGTTTTTCAAGCAATAGTATAGATCTTCAGGGACATACGCATCCACAGCATGGGCCCCTTTCTAGGGCCACTGTGTTTGCCCGCCTTTTGTTTCCAGTATTCCCTCTGCAACCAATCTTGCCCATGTGCACGTAGCAACTTTTCCCATCCATGCGTGATTATTTATGAATGTTCATTTCCGAGTGTGGGTACAAGTGTAGTGTCTCATTGACCTGGTACTTTATCTATAAATATCCTGCTCAGGAGAACAAGCACGCTGCAAATAACAAAAAAAAAAAAGAGTACACACCGACTTATGGAGAGCGTGAGGGTAATGCCGCAAGCAAACAATCGAGTCTGAGTGGGCCGGACCTAAAGGAGACAGGATGGTCACCAAAAAGCCTCACTTTCAATTGGAGGCCAGCGTTTACCATAAAGGATGATGCGCTTCAATCAAAAGCATGGATGGAGCTTACACTCCACTTCTGAAATCAACCCAACGACAATAGATCTCGCAGTGCATGTGCTGCGATGCTAGGCAAGACCTAAAAAGGAGGATGAGGCTTTTTGTTTTCAACACCAACTTTAATGCATTTAATAATGTCACACTGTTGTTATTTTAGTCGCAATGTCTTAATATGCAATATAGTACAGACGAATCATGTCACATGTAATACATAATATAATCAAATAGCAGGCTTTTCTATTCATGCACACCTATTGCCACGGAATAACTATACCTTACTAACTTTACTCTTCCAATTAGACAATGCCACCCATCTAGTCTTAGCACAGTAGAGTCTAAAACAACAACCTAGTGTGGAGGAGGTGGTGTGTGGCCAAAGTCTCAGCAGCGTGATGAAGGAATGGCAAGGTGCAACTGGTGTCCTGTCAGTGCTGGCTAATAATTATGCCAGGCTGTGGTGCACAAGGAGGGCGCCACGTGCATCCAGCTTCATAGTGAGAGAGGACACAGGAAGTGCGATAGTCAGTAAGATATATGTTGCATTTGTAGCCTGAACAACCTGCAAATTATTCCTCTTTAGAGGCCTCACGTTGAAGTTGAAGTCTAAACCTTTCTAGGAGGACAACCCATTTGAAGAAGATGGGTCTCCTGCGCAATCTCCGATATTCCTCCTGTCATATTGCACCACTCTCTACCTAGCCATAGTGTATAACCTCCTCCCGCCATAGAATCAGTTGTGGAGTCTTCGAGGATTTTGAGCATCTGATTATCAGTCGCTTTGCCAGTAGAAGGGCCATAGCAATAAAGTGAAATGTCACTTTGGAGCTCTTCGGACTAGGATATAGCCATAATGAACGGCGTGCTGGAGCATCCCAGGGGGTGATGTCCATCAGCTCTGTTAATGTAGTGGAAATCTCCGGCCAAAAAGCAGATAGTGAAGGGCATGACCATAGCATGTGCAGGAGAATGGCATCAGCTGTAAGACAGGGAGGACATGTGGAGGATGTCGACAGAAATATATGGCTGACTCTGTCTGTAGTTAGGTATGCTATAAGTAAAATGGAGAGTTGGATAAATTTAAATCTCGAGTTACGACAGACATATGGGGCACGCTAACAGAACAGCCCAATCCTTGTCCAAGAGTTCACACAAAAAATCCTCTTCTCATTTTGCTTTCAAGGAAGAGAGCAGTACCAGGAGATGAGTTTTGAACCCACAGTATAGCCAACGTACCAGGTGTCTGCCATGTAACACCACGGAAGCCGCGGACAAGGGAGGATGCGAGGATCGCTCTACTGGTAATGGAATTCCCACTTACCCCTCTTCCAGACCGGCTCATGGGGCACTGACTCCTAAATATTGCAGCTCATGATTCATAAATACTGACAGGGCTCTAACTAAAATTAATTACATACCACATAGGTATAGTACTGTTATTTTATTTTCTCACCTGTATATACACTTTTTCACTATTGGATGACAACCTTAGTGAGTGACAGAGGGATCTAACCCCGTCCTGACGAAGAGGCAGGCAAGGCCTCGAAACATGTTGACATCCCCAGGCGAACTAGCTCTTTGACAGCTTTGGTCTCTCCGCCACACATATTGTTAATAATACCAGCCTATGACTAATAAAATAATTTTTGTTCCCATAAGGCCAGGTATTTTTTAATTTCACTTTTTTTCATTCACCCCTGACCCTACTTGCACACACTCATTATACACTTCACATAGCACTTACATTATCTAAGTGCTCCAGCGTACTCGCTAGTCGTAGCAAGCCCTGTCCCGCAGCAGGGCGTGAAGACCCCGATGATGAAGCATGACACCAAGGGCCCTTTTGGTGTGCGAGGGGTATTTTAACAAATACTGTGTATACCTTGGATACCTTGGCTCACAGGAAACCACTGAGAGGTGGATCTTGTTGTTTATCTATGTCTGCCGTGTAACGCCTGAAGTGGTGCATGCGTCTCCGGTTCCCTCCTTTCAAGTGCCCAGTATCTTCGCACATACCGAAGTATACTAGCATGCGTGAAAAAACGTCTTCAAGTAGCCCATGTGGAAGCAACACTCCATCCAGGAACAAGGAGCCCACTGTCACTACCTCTTCCTGCTCCCAAGGGCTGAGCCTGGGTGCCATCAGTGTAGCCAAGGACGTGGGAAGATCACACAGTGGTTTATTTGGTGCCTATGGAACCATGTATCCAGTGTACTTCCTCGCCATCCTCCAGTATGTCAGGGCTATGAGCAATAAAAAGGAGCTTATCAGGGGCACTATTGCACCCATGCATACGTGTCAGTGGAGATGACTCTACCCAATCCTTTCTGTAGTATATCCGGTCTCCATCAGGTTCCAGCCGGCCACCCAATAAGTCAGCCACTACAGCTGCCCAGCCAGTATGCTTTAAAGCCAGGTGCTCCCAAACCACCCCATCAGTCGGTAACTGTAACTACGCATGGTTGACTCTGCGGCACCCTTTTCCCCATGTGAGCTCCCCTAACATAGTGTTCAACTGCCTGAACACTCATGCCAGCACCACCGTTGGTAGGTTAACAAATATATAACCACAGGCATGGTAGCATGACCATCTTTACCAGCACCGGCGCCCTGCCACTGAGTTGACGGAACAGACAAGGTTGCCTTTAAGAAGATTCTGCATCTCTCAATATATTTTGATCCCTAAATACTGGAATGTATGTAAAACCATAGGTATAGAGGAGGATCCAAGTTTGAGTGTGGGGTCCATATATGTGTCAGCGAAGGAAAACACACAACCCGGGTAATGCCCCAAATTCGGTTAATAATTGGGCTATCCTTGCTAAACTCCCCTGGAGTGTTTTAAGATATAGGATCATGTTGTCGGTATATAAGCACACAGAATGGACCTCAGGCTCTTTGGGGATCCTCCTTTTAACAGGTTCCCATCGGATTTGTTGTGCAAAAGGTTCGATGGCGAGCATGAACAGGAGTGGCGGAAGGGGCAGCCCTTTTGTGTCCCCCTCGAGGTCCAATACGAGTCAAGATGTACCCTGGCCATGGGTGTTAAATACAACAATGTCACTCATCTAATATACACCGAGGGATGCCTAATTTGGTCAATGCTGCTATCATGTAATCTCAACCTAGTGTGTCAAAAGCCTGGCAAATATCCAAGAACACGCAGCCAGCCAGCGGGTATTGCCCATGGGTAGCATCCATTGTTTGAAACAAACGACGGCTATTGAAGGAGGTACATCGCTGAAGAACAAAGCCACACTGATCTGTGTGTAATAACCCGTGGAGGAGTGGCAGTAGCCCGTGCGCTAATATTTCACTTAACATTTTATACTCTGTATTTAACAGACAAGGGTCTATGTAAAGAAAAATCTGCGGGTGACTTGCCAGGCTTTAACAGTGGGGTCACTAATGCCGCCTTGGTAGTAGGCGGGAGGGAATCACTCTTAAGACAGGAATTATATAATTTTTCTAATTGAGAGACTAAGCGTGTTGCTTACGTAGAGTAAAATTCAACAGGAATGCTGTAGGACCCCTGCGTTTTACTGCAGGCGAGTTGCTTGATTGCTCCCCATATCTTATCAGCTGAAATTGGCGCACCAAGAGTTTCCTGGTCTGTCGCTGATACTCTTGGCAGGGCCCTTAGTTAATAAAAGGAGGCGACATTTGCTGGATCCAGGGGCGACGGGCAGTGTATAGTAGTGTGTAATAGTCGAAGGATGCCATGTTAATGTTTTGCTGCGCCGTGGCAGTGCCATGGCTCAGTGTATTTATAGAACGGTGGTGGGTGATGCCTCCAGTCGGTTTAGATGGGCCAGAAGTGTGCCTGATTTATCTGCATCTGTATGTGTCCTCAGGGTATCAACCTTAAAGTCTATTACACCGAGGTGTTCTATGAGTTCCGTATGGGTCATTCTAGCTTCTTGCAGTCTGTCAGCTGCCTCAGTGTCATTAACTGCGGCCCTCTCCAAGCACCCCAGGTTGTCCTCCAATTGCATTTGTTCCAGTAAACCTCTCTATGGGCTCCCACCACAGCACCAACTGCTGAGCCCATGACTACCTTCTTGAAAGCTTCTCACTCCATTAGTGGAGAGGAAGCTGTGTTTGAATCTCAGGAAAGTATGTATCAATGCATGTAGCGGTTGTTTCCTTGAACACTGCATCCTCGAGTAGGGTGGGCTGTAGGCGCCAGGTTGGGATCAGGGCTGGAACTTGGCCCCATGACAGAACTACTTCCAATGGGCTCTGGTCAGAGAAACTGCCTATAAGTGGCATATGGGATACTAGACTGGGGTCGTGAGGAGCAAAGGAACCTATCAAGGCAGGAGTGCAACTGATGAGGGTACAAATAGAACAAATATTCTCTTTTTCCCAAATTGAGGCCATGCCATACATACAGGAGATCCCACACATCAATCCATTGCTGCAATGCTCTTGCATCGAAAGGGGCAGTAACTGGTGGTGATTAGAGGGGGGGGTTGGGGGGGGGGGGCAATTCAGCTTCTTGTCTACAACTGCATTAAAATCTCCTCCCAGCACCCATGGGTACAATGCCCAATCCCCTAAAACTGTTGACAGGCATGCAAATAACGCATCTTGCTCCACACTGGGAGCATATACACAGCCTAACACAATAGGAGGCCCAAAGTTCGCCTCTCACTAACGCACAGTACCTCTAGATGCCAGTTCTAGTATCCAAAACCGTAAACTGGGGTCCAGCTCGAAGTTATATAGCAGACCCCTTCGCCTATGAAGAATAGGATGCATGAAACTGTGCCCTCCATTCGTGGAATAATTTCAGAGACTGGTGCAATGAGATGCATTTCCTGCCGAAATGTGATATGTGCGTGGTGCCTATGTAATTGTGCTAATACCCTGTGTCTCGTGCACAGTCCTTAGACCTCTCACATTCCATGTGATAATGTCATAAGTACTAGGCACAGTGTACAACGGGATTCTGAAATCATTTCCCCAAATGGGAACACCAGGATCCACCACGCACCTCCTTTTACCTCCATGGCATACGACAGGTGACTAAGTCTAACATACGAGGTACTTACCTTCTGTAACAATGTATCTGGTAAAGACGATTCTAGCCACAGATACCTTCATGTAGAATTATCCCCAGGCGTGAGACTGGATCCAGAAAACTCTTTGCCACAGCATTCCTGAGCGCTGGAGGTCACATAAGCCCCACCCCGGAGCGCCTACGTCAGTCTTCTTCGGAGAACTTTTCTGCGCCACAACGCGGAGCCATCAGACAAAACTGTGGGAGTATGGGAACAGTGTGCGAAAGAGCAGAAAAATTGGAAAAAGGAATGGAGACGAACAACACCAAAAGAAGCAGTGTCAACACTGCAGCACTCAAAGGCAGGGAAAGAAGAAAGAACAGAGCACAGCCCTGAGCAGCCACCCTGCCAGTATGTACACAGCCCCCCCTCCCCCCTTGGAGACAGGGAACACGTGCAAAATTTGATGGCAACATGTATAAGGACTACAACTCCAACCAGGAACAACGAAGGGGAACCAGTGTCAAGACAACAGTAACGACAACTTCCAAGGTAACCCCAGCACAGAGTGCGACAACCCCCCAATGAAAAAGGGCAAGGCATGGCCGGAGGGCCCCAACCCAGAGGGTTAGCAGAGGGGCCAGCACCCTTAGTAACCAAAGGGGAGAGGAAGGGGAGGGAAAGGAGAGAAGGCAAGCTCCGACCCTGGACCAGAGCATGGGGGCACAGGAGCACCCATAACTCATCTTGCAATGCGCCAAGAGGAGGAAAGGAACAAGAACAAGAAGTATCCTCCTGTCAAAAGAGCGAAAGAATGCACTCACATAAGGCATAGCCACCAACCGGGAGGCGATTGCAGAAGACTAAGCCAAAGGGGGAGGAAGGGTGAGTCGTGAAGGAATCTGCTGCTAAAAGCACAAGTTACTACTTGTGTAACGATATATCTGTAAGAGACATTAGTTAGTGATAGATTCCTTACCTTAGAATATCCCCAGGCGTCAGACTGGATCCGGAACATTTTGCGTAGCAGTACCCTTGCGCGTCGGTAGGCGTCGTCTGCGGCTCCGTGTCCGTCGTCGGCGTCGTGGGCGCCGTAATGACGTCGTCGGAGTACTTAGACGCCGCCTCCGCGTGCTGACGTCAGTTCTTAGCCACAGCTTTTCCGCGCCAGAAGCGCAGAGCCATGACAAAAACCGACACTGGTGCCAAGAAACTAGGGCCCTGAAAGGGGATGACCTTAACCCTAGATATCGGTTCGCAGAACGGGGAGGATGGGTGGGTCGGTAAGGAATCTATCACTAACTAATGTCTCTTACAGATATATCGTTACACAAGTAGTAACTTGTGCATCTGAAAGAGACACGTTAGTGATAGATTCCTTACCTTAGAATAGATACCCCAGCAATACCATCCCCGTGGTGGTGGGTCTGCGAACCAATATTCACACCAGAAAGTCCTGGAGAACGGAACGGCCGAAGTAGCCATCCCTCCGGAATTGACTGTCCAGGCAGTAGTGCCTCGCAAACGTGTGCAACGAAGCCCACGTAGCAGCCTGGCAAATGTCCTGCAAGGGCACACCTCGGCCCAAGGCAGTTGTAGTGGCCGTGGCTCGAGTGGAATGAGCCCGCAGCCCAACAGGTGGTTCCTTCTTAGCCAAGGAGTAACACGCCTGGATGCACATGATAATCCATCGAGAAATGGTCCTCTTGTGCACCGCTTTCCCTTTCTTAGCGCCCGCGTACCCAACAAAGAGTTGATCATCCACCCGGAACTGGCGTGTGCGATCCAGATAGAACGAGAGCGCACGTTTTGGGTCCAGACGGTGGAGCCTCTCCTCCTCTCTCGAGGGGTGCGGAGGCGGAAAGAAGGTGGGCAATGTGATGGACTGCCCCATGTGGAAGGCCGTGACCACCTTAGGCAAGAAGGAGGGCCTAGTCCTCAAAACAACCTTGTCCAGATGGACTGAAAGGAAAGGAGGCTTACAAGAGAGGGCCTGGAGCTCACTCACTCTCCTGGCAGAGGTGATGGCTAACAGGAAGGCAGTCTTCAAAGAAAGAAGGCGAAGTGGACAGTTATGAAGTGGCTCAAAGGGAGCGCACATCAGGAATGTTAGAACCAGGTTCAAGTCCCACTGAGGCATCACGAAAGCAGGAGGAAAGGTATGAGTGATGCCTTTCAGAAATCTGTTTACTATAGGGGACTTGAACAAAGAAGGTTGGTCAGGCAGCCTCAGAAAGGCTGAAAGAGCCGAAAGATAGCCCTTGATAGTGCCCAGAGCAGAGCCCTGCTGGGCAAGAGAAAGAAGGAAGAGAAGAATCTCAGAGAGAGGGGCATTGAGAGGATCCACAGCCTTTGCTGTGCACCATGCCACAAATCTGTTCCACCTGCAGGCGTATTCCGTCTTTGTGGAGGGACGCCTGGCTGCCAGAATGATGTTGCAAACTTCAGGAGGCAAGTCAAATGGCCTCAACTGTCGCCGCTCAATCTCCATGCATGGAGGTGGAGACTGGACAGGTTAGGGTGGAGGACCGTCCCCTGCTGCTGCGACAGAAGGTCCTCCTGAAGAGGCAGACGAACCGGGGGATCGACTGACATACTGAGTAGCTCGGGATACCAGTACCTTCGTGCCCAGTCCGGAGCCACAAGGATGACTTGTGCCCGGTCGCGCTTGATCTTCTTCAGCACTCTGGGCAGAAGAGGTATAGGCGGAAAGGCGTACAACAGACCGCAGCTCCACTCGCGACGAAAAGCCTCTCCGAGCGAGTGCCGCCTTGGAAATTCCAACGCGCAGAACTGATGACATTGCGCGTTCTCTTCGGTGGCGAATAGATCTAACCAAGGCTCTCCCCATCGCAGAAAGAGGCCTTGCACCACCTCCGAGTTCAGACGCCATTCGTGATCCATCGAGCACCGACGGCTGAGTTCGTCCGCCCTGGCGTTCAGAGAACCTGCCAGGTGTTGAACCACCAGAGTCACGCCCTGATGTTCCAGCCATTGCCAGAGGCGCAGAGCCTCCTGGCATAGGGTCCACGACCCCACCCCGCCCTGTTTGTGGCAGTACCACATGGCGGTGGTGTTGTCCGTGAACACCTGCACTGCACTCCCTCCGACAGACGGGAGGAATGCTTTCAGTGCCAGACGAATCGCCCGCAGCTCCAACAGATTGATATGGAGCCGGGACTCCGCCGGAGACCAGAGTCCTCTGATCTCCGCCTCTCCCAAGTGGCCACCCCAGCCCTGGAGGGACGCGTCCGTCACAACTACGTGCTCCGGGGAAGGGAGAGGGATCTGCCGTTGACCCAATCGCGGTCCGTGAGCCACCACTGCAGCTGTCTCGCAGTGCCCTCCGAGATCAGGACATGGTCGGAAAGGTTGCCCCGGTGCTGGGCCCACTGAAACTTCAGGTCCCACTGCAGAGCCCGCATCCACCACCGTGCGTGATGCACCAGAAGGATGCAGGAGGCCATCAGCCCCAGAAGCCGCAGCGTCAGCCTGACCGAAACCCGGGATAACGGCTGAAGATCGGAATCAGGGCCTGAATATCCCGGACTCGCTGTTCGGGCGGGTAAACCCGAAACTGCGCCGAGTCGAGAACCGCTCCGATGAAAAGGAGCTTCTGAGAGGGGCACAGGTGTGACTTCGGCACATTGATGGAAAATCCCAGCCTGTGCAGGAGATCCGCCGTAGTCTGGAGGTGGGTGACGACTGCCTGGGGCGAGCCCGCCTTCAACAACCAGTCGTCTAGGTAGGGGAAGACTGAAACCCCTAACCTGCGCAGGTGAGCTGCGACCACCGCCATCACTTTCGTGAACACCCGTGGGGCGCTGGTAAGGCCGAAGGGGAGCACGGTAAACTGAAAGTGCTCGAGGCCTACCGTGAACCGCAGGTAACGCCGATGGGCCGGCAGGACGGGGATGTGGAAATACGCATCCTGCAAGTCCAACGCTACCATCCAGTCTCCTGGGTCTAGGGCAGCCAAGACCTGAGCCAGTGTCAGCATTTTGAACTTCTCCTTCCGGAGGAAGCCGTTGACGTTCCTCAGATCCAAGATAGGGCGTAGGCCCCCTTTGCCCTTCTTGGGTACCAGGAAGTAGTGGGAGTAGCAACCACGACCTACTTCTGGCCCAGGAACGCGCTCGATGGCCCCCTTGGCCAAGAGGGCCGAAACTTCCTCCTGCAGGAGCCGCAAATGATCCCCCGATACGCGGTGGTGTTGCGGTGGCATGGCTTGAGGGGTCGTCTCGAAGGGGAGGGAGTAGCCCCTTGGGACGATCTGCAGCACCCACCTGTCCGAAGTGACAGTGCGCCAGTGAGAGTGGTGATGGCGAACCCTGCCCCCCACTGGCGTCACATGGGCCGAAAAGCACGGACTAGGAGGGTTTAGAGGCGGATGCTGCGGGGGCAGGTGTGGACTGGCTCCGCTTGCCTCCCCGACCGCCTCCACGGCGGTTTCCACGGCCGCCGCCGCGCTGGACGACAGTTTGCGGCGAGTGGCTGGCGGCATGCGTGGGGACGCCCCTTCCTTGGCCATGAAAGGAGCGAAAGGCACCCACTTGCTGGCGCGGGGCCGAGAGGCCCAAGGACTTGGCCGTAGCCCTGGAGTCCTTAAAGCGCTCAAGCGCGTGGTCTGCCTTGTCGCCAAAGAGGCGACGGCCATCGAACGGCATGTCCATGAGGGTATTCTGGACATCAGCCGAGAAGTTGGCGGATCTGAGCCAGGCGTGGCGTCGAATCGCCACCGTCGTAGCCATCGCTCTGCCCAGCGAGTCAGTTGTATCCAGTCCGCACCTGATCGAATACTTCGCTGCGTCCCGGCCCTCCACTAGGGCTTGGTCGAGTTTGGCCCGTACCTCCAACGGACACTCTGGCAGCAATTCCGCCACCGTTTCCCATATAGAATGGGTGTAACGGCCCAAGAGGCATGCGGTGTTGGAAGACCGCAGTCCTAAGCTAAGGGACGAGAATACCTTTTTGCCAAAGGCCTCGTACCTCTTGGATTCCCGGTCAGGGGGAGCCGTCGGGAAGGCGGTCTGGGAGTTAGAGGCCTGGATAACCAGACTCTCGGGGGTGGGGTGGGTGGACAGGAAACATGGGTCGCCCGGAGCCGGGCGGTGGCGTCTGGCCACGTTCCTATCTACAGGCGAACCTGTAGCGGGCCTGGACCAAGTGCCCAAAAGAACGTCCGACAAGGCCTCATTAAACGGCAGCATAGGCTCCATGGAGCATGACTGCGGCTTAAGGACCTCAGTGAGGAGGTTAGTCCTCACGGCCGCGACGGGGAGCTCAAGGCCCAACGCCTTAGCAGCCCTCATCAACACCACACTATATGTCGCGCCCTCCTCCGAAGCCACGGAAGGAGGAGAGACGAATCCAGGGTCTGGAGAGGTGTCCAGGCCACTGGCCTCCCCAAGGTCTCCTGTCCAGTCCATGTTAGACTGACATTCCCTTGTCAGAGGGTCCTCAGACCCCTCCCAATCCTCCTCTTCCCCCATCTCCTGAGACTCGGGGTCGTAAGTGAATGAGGATGGGTCATAGGGATGGAACTCCCCGACCGGCGTCGAGATCGGCGCCAACAGGCTCCGTCCCGACGCCGGAACCAATAGAGAGGAGGCAATGGGGACGGCGTAGGCCGAGGCCGACGCCGGAGGGGACACCACACGGACCGACCCCGGGGGGGTCGTAAGGTCCACCGGGGACGATCCAACGCCCGACGAGGGCCGAACGGCACCCTGCGGCGTCGGGCCTGAAGGCACCGACGACGCCGGGACCGCAGAACCCTGCGGCGCCGAGCCCAAGGGCAGCGGCGGCGTCGGGATCGTGGAGCCCTGCGGCGCCGGTGCCGAAGACGCCGGCGGCGTCAAGGCCGAAGCACCCGACGGCGTCGGGGTCGCAGCCCCCGACCCACTAGGGCCCCCAGACGGGTTCGCTGGGCCCGAAGGCTCCGCGGAACCCGTCGGAGAAGAAAGGGACCTCATGGCCATGAGGAAGCGCTCTATCTCCTCCGGCGTCGCGTTCAGCCCAGGGACCGGGGGGTATGGAGCCGAACGCGGCGCCCGCGACTCCCGAGGAGTCGCGTGGGCGGTGTCACCCGAACCCCCGGCCGCATCGCGCGAGCGTCGGGGGGAGTCGGAAGAGCGATGATGTCTCTTCGACTTCTTATGCTTCTTACCTGACGACTTGGACCCGGAGGAGTGGCGCCGACTCCCGGAGCTGTGATGGCTCCGCCCCCGCGACCTGTCCCTCGACCTCCTGTGAGACTGGGACCGGGACCTCACACGGCGCGGGGCCGACTGGCGGATCTCGAGTCGCCTGCGGGACCGCTCCCTCCTGGCCTTCCTCGAGAGGGCCCGACAGTCGGAGCAGGCCTCGTCGTCATGGTCGACGCCCTAACACGTCAGGCACAGGCGGTGCGGATCCGTAATCGACATGAGGCGTTCGCACTCGTCGCAGTGCTTGAAGCCGGGCATCCCTAACGGCACCGTCGGAGTCGTGAAGACTTCGAAATAGATCAAAAGATCCAAAAAGTTAGTAAAAAAATGACTAGGGAACTGCTTTTTCCAGATCTGCGCTGGCTGGCGCGGAAAAAAGAAGAACTGACATCAGCACGCGGAGGTGGCGTCTAAGTACTCCGACGACGTCATCACGGCGCCCACGACGACGGACGCGGAGCCGCAGACGACGCCTACCGACGCGCAAGGGTACTGCTACGCAAAATTTTCCGGATCCAGTCTGACGCCTGGGGATATTCTAAGGTAAGGAATCTATCACTAACGTGTCTCTTTCAGATTCGTCTCTACCAGATACATCGTTACAGAAGGTAAGTAACTCGTACATCTGATAGAGACAACTAGCCGCAGATTCCTTCACGTAGAATAGATACCCTAGCAATACCCATAGGGAAGGAGGATCTGCAAAAGGACCCCACTAGCCTGGATATCACAAAGGGTCACACAGGGGACCAGAGCCACGGACAAGGCGAAAAGCCCGGTCCCAGTCAGGCAAGAGGAACCCCTACATGCAGAACACCACCAACCCCAAGAGGGGTGTAGGTAGAAAAAAAGAAGACTGAAGAAGCCCGTACACTCACATAGGTGAGCCAAGGGCAAGGCCAGAGAGGCCGAAGCACCCCACTCCATTAAAGGGCAACAGAGCTTCCATCCAATGCCAGGACAAGGAAGAGGAAGAAAAAAGCCTAGAGGGCCCAAGGAAACAAGGGAAGAGAAGGCAAGCCCCCCCTAGACGGAAGGCAGCAGACCAAACAGAGCGGCACCAACAGTAATAAACCGCCAGAAGCAAGAAGAACAGCCCGGGGCCCCACGAAGACCGGGCAGACGACTCCTGACAAGGGAGAAACACAGAATCATCCCAGCCCGCAGAACAGGAGAGGGAAGGTGAGGGAAGGCCCGGACACACCACTACAAAGGGGCTGCACACACGCCGAAAGAAGCAATAGCAATATACATAAATGCCACAGAGAGCACGCGCCCGAAAGCACCCTGAACTCCCTAGCAGAGAGCAAGCTATATAACAGCTACCACTACCCCACAAATGGTAAGTTAAGTCCTAAGACATGGGAACCCTCTTTGGAAGAAACTTCCGCAGCAGAGGAAAGAACGAAAGAGCCACGGGAAACCGCCCCCCCCCGCGGAAGGCTTGACAAGCAGCTCAAGAGAAAACAGAAGGCCTAATCTGAGTGCCAAGTCCGTACAGACAATTCCAGCAAAACCACACAGTCAACAAAGGGGCCGTCCTGCAGCCAACACCGCCACAGTCCCATCAAGGAGGACTTGAGTGGCCAAAAAGCACACTCCACAGCAAGGACAACCTGCCCAAAAGAAGGACTAGAACCAACTCAACTCAGCAATCACTGAGGAGGGGAGGGAGGAGGAGGAGGATAAGGAGGAGGAGGAGGAGAACGGAGCCCTGCCAAGAGCCTTTGGATGGCGGAGTCTGCTGGGGCATCGAATAACAGGGTGCCATCGAATGGAAGATCAATCAGCCACTCCCGAACATTTTCAGGGAACACGCCGTCTCGAAGTCAAGCATGGCGACGAGGGCGACTGAGGAAGCCATGGCCCAGCCCAGCACCTCCAAGATGTCCAGTGCGAAGCGGAGAATAAACGCCGCTAGTTCGCGGACATCCAACCAATGATGCCGCAAGTCCACCTGAAAAGTCGCCTGTGAAGCTGCGGATCCCAAGGACTCAACCGAGTCCCACAAAAAAGAGGTGGCCCTAGCCAACACACATACGGTGTTAAGGGCCCGCAGGGCAGCGCTGGTCGAGGCGAACATGTTGCGCCCCCAAGAGTCCAGCCAGCAAGCCTCCATGGACGGCGGAGTCAACAGCGGCGACAGGGAGGGAAAAGCAGTACTCAAAAGTGGACTTGAGGCAGAGGGGTGGAGGGAAAGACCTGCCGGGTCACGCGGCGCAGGAAGGTGCCGCTGCAGAAGGTGGTGAGGCACCGGATCCCCTGAGGTGAGGCGCCTCCAGGCCCCCGCCAGGGAAGAAAGAAGCAAACCCTCAAAGGGAAGCAACAGCTCCCTCCCACCAGAGCCCTGGTGGAGAACCTTCAAGAGATGGTCTGCCGGAAAATTAGCAACTGAGTCACCCATGCACAGAATGCCCACAGCCGTGGGCACCGTGTGAGCAAAAGCTGCACCCGCCTCCATAGGGCCCCACGGTGGAGAAAGCAGCTCCTCCGTGGGCGACGGCTGTAAATTAAGATGGCCGTCCCCGAAGCCAAGTGGGGCGGGCAAAGGCCAAACCTGGAAGTCAGAAGGGACCGAAGAGTTGGGGACCTGTTTCTCCTCCGGTGAGCACCCTGGCCTCGGGAATGGCGGGGAGCCACCCTTCCATGACTCCGGCGAAAAAGCCACCATGCGGCGACCTGTCTCCGGGGAGGATGACACCAGTCTGCACCCAACCTCCAGGGAAGAGGGTGCGCCCGAAGACGAATCCGCACCTCGACGCCTGTCTGGAGCCATAGAGTCCACCGCCTGAGGCAGGAGGTCAACGCCATCCGGCACCGAAGGAGACGCCGGATAGGGCTCCTCTAAGCCAAACCGCGCCAGGGACCAGAGCGGGCCGGATCTGAAGTGGCCAAGGGGCGGCGCCAGAACGGCACCGACTCGACCTCCACCGAGGCCGCCACCTGCGATGAGGAACGAGAGGGACCAGGGTAATGAAACAAAGCCCTCCGCCAGCCTCTGCCCAGCATGTGACGGAGGTGGCCCGGCGACCCATGGGGTGCCGCCATGACCAACTCAACCTCCGACTCGCCCTCCGACTCGGCAACCGCCTGCATGGAGGGACGAGAGAGGCCCGGAGGAGGGTGAGGGGTTCCCATCCTGCCTCGACCCAGAGCGGGGCGAGGAAGATCCCCCGACCCCTGTGGCGCCACCCGGTCCAGCAGCTGCCGGCGCTGTAGCGGTGTCACCTCGGGCTTAGACAGGACCACCTTGTCCAAGGACCAAGAGGGGTTCGGGAATGCGACCCAAGCCCTAGCGACCTCCCGTAACATCACAGGGACTCCACCGGGAGCTTGCGGCGAGGCAGAGGCGCGTGGTCCAAAGGAGGGACCCCTGAAGGGCTGCACCCCAACAGCACCATGTCCAGTCGGCGCCGGGGCTGGAGCCGCCGGCACCGCCGCGAAAGGCCCAGCCCAATACAAGGGATCCGCTGACGCCCCAGGAGGGGATGGAGGAGGAGACACCAGCGAGGCCTGCAAAGCCGCCGCATATGTCTCCATTTGGACTCCCGATGCCCCTGCACAGAGAAATGGTGGATAGGAGGACGACACGTGGGGCTGCATCATCCGCGGAGAGCCCACGCCCCCGGTAGGCCGAACACCAGCCCCCAGGGACAAACTGCAACACTTACCCACCGGGGAGTGACGCTCTTGTGACATCGGAGAAGGAGGACGACGCCGATGACGGCCGTATCTGAAATCGTCCACCGAGGCTGAATGAGGGGATGAAGCCTACCATGAGAGACGGGCCGAGAGTAGTTTCATCTGGCGCTCTCGCCGCAACTTCAGCTTCAGCTGTTGGCACACCTCACAATCAGTGGTGCCGTGATCTTCCCCTAAACACCACATTCAAATGAGGTGAGGGTTCGTCGCTGACATAAGATGCCCACACGACGTGCAAGACTTGAAGCCCGAAGGCATTCACACACTGTTCCACCAAAAAATAGTGCAATGAGGGAGAAAAAAGGGGCCCAAACAGGCCCGAACAGAGACCGGATCCCCATTGCACGCGGAAAAGGAAAAAACTGATGTAGGCGCGCCGGTGTGAGGCTTATGTGACCTTGCTGACGCGGACGACGCCTGGGCGGAGTCGCGTGATGTCGCCCCTCCCCCGGCGCGCAAGGATGCTGTGGCAAAAAGGTTTCAGGATCCAGTCTCATGCCTGCGGCTAGTAGTATTTATCAGAGTTTTTTATATAGTGCAAACTTGACCCGAGACCGGGTATCAGAGCGCTTTACATAGCATACGAGTTACTTACCTTCGGTAACTATGTATCTGGTAGAGACGATTTTAGCCGCAGATTAATTAACGTAGAATTATCCCCACGCGTAAGACTGGATCCGGAAAATGTTCTTTGTCACAGCATCTCTGCGCGCTGAGGGGCGGTACCACATGACTCCGCCCTGCCATCGTCCGCGGGAGTGATGTCAGCAAGGTCACATAAGCCTCACCCCTGCACGCCAATGTCGGTTTTCTTCAGAGAACTTTTCCGCGCCACAACGGGGAGCCATCACAAACAAAAACTGAGAGAATATAGGAACAGTGTGCGAAAAAAATCAGATAAACAGAAAGAAAAGAGCAAATGGTGAGGAACAGCAACATTCAGGAGAGTGCCAGTCACTGTTGCACCGAACGTCGTAGAAGGGAAAAGCAGAGCGCAGCTACTGCAAAGCAACCCTGCAAGCAAATACAACATCCTCCCTGGGGGCAGAAAAGCCTGTGATAAATGGCACAGCAGACGAAGAGGCTTGCAACCACAGTCTATAAACAGTAAAGGACAAGGCCAGAAAAGAAGAGTAACGCCAATTTAACACAAGACAACACCAGCAAGGAGAGGCGCATCCCCTGTAAAGAGCTAAGGGCCGAGGCACAGCCAAGAGAACCTAACTCAGAGGACTGCAGAGCAGTCAGAAATATCAAGCAATGAAAAGGGAAAAGGCCATGAGTAGGCCTCACACAGGAAGCCCAGGGTGCAGGGACGCAGAAGTATCCATGAACTCACAAACCAATCACCAGAAAGGAATGAGTGGATCAAACAAACCGAACGAAGCATCCCACTAGGGAGGAAGTGAAAGAGGGCACTCGCAGAAGACAAAACCACCCGGAGGCAGGCGAGTGCAGAAGACCAAGCTGAAGGTCCTCGCAGAATGGGGAGGAAGGGCGGGTCGTGAAGGAATCTGCGGCTAGAATCGTCTCTACCAGATACATTGTTACCAAAGGTAAGTAACGTGTACATCTGATAGAGACTACAAGCCTCAGATTCCTTAATGTAGAAAAGATACCCTAGCCATACCCAGATGGGAGGAGGGCCTGCGAGAGAGCCGCCCAGTAGGAAGAAACACAGGGCTCCAGCAGGGGATGTGTAATGGGAACAAGAAGGGCGGCCCAGGGGGAGGAGCCTAGCCAGCAACAGCGATGGCCGCCTGAGCCCTCGGCTCCGCCGACCCGTCCGCTTCCCTCCCGTACCGCTTCTTCTCCTGCTGGTTGCATCGTGTCTGTTGTGCGGTAACGGGTCCGGGAGGCGACGCAGTATCCGATGGTATGCTCCCCGTCGTTCCTCCTGCACTGGGAGTGACGAATTGCCCTGAACTCCTGCTGGTGACTGCAGAGTGGGTCCGGTCCTTTGTTCTCGGCAGCGTCCGGCTAGAAGGCAACAACGGCGGCCATTACATGAAACTCTGAAACCGCCCACGAGACGCGACAGACCGCCGATATCCTCAGAAGTGGCGCAACAGTTTCTTTTGGAATCTCGCCGCTACATTGCTTCGCTACCGCCGATGCAACAAATGTATCCCCCTTTTCGGCAGTTTCTCTTTCATTCCTCACTACGCAGTGAAATGAAGGGGGCCACTTGGATTGAGTAATCGGCGCTTGTACACGGCGCCTGGTTGGACCGTCACTGTATTGTCCCCGTGCGTGGCGCTGAAATAGAGGTTGCTGCCCTGTCCCTGCGCCCTGGTCCTGCTTGCCCGGGAGCTGATATAATAAACGACGCCTAACATGGCTGCCGAGGACTGGGATCGAGGGTCGACACACGCCTGCGGATTCTGTGGACAGGGAGCTGACACTTCATCCTCTCTCGCTATGCCCGTGAGCATTAGCGACGTCCTGGAAGCTTTGGCTGATATGCGAGCTGCTTTTTGTTACGACGCCCGTGAACCGGAGCACCGACTGGACGATGCTGTGCCCGTTCTTTCCTTGGCTGACCGGACGGGCGGCTGTGCGCGGAGCAGATCGCCGAGCCCAGGGCTCGATAGTTGGGTGCAGCCTCACCGGAGCCACGTGGAGGAATCACCTGAAAGTGAACTTAACATCGCCGCCACTCTGACTGTTGCAACTGTGGAGGGCGCAGTGCCTTCTATATTTGGACAGAAACCAGAAGCCCGCCGTCGGATGCCAGGTCTACCAGAGCCAACGGGTGCTGTTGACAAGACTGCTCCGTTTATCTTGGACATGTTTCCTGGAAGTGCGTTGCCTGATTTTGGTGGACTATTACTGGGTGCTGGCCCGTACTGTACTATTGTGGATACCGCTGCCCTGTTTTGGATGACGCTTCCTGGCCGCTGCCCTTTCTCGAGGTGGTCACATCGGCTGCTCTCCCTGCTTTACGGGGCTACGCCACTACTGTACTGTGTTGGCACACTGGATCGTAGGGGTCGGGGTTGAGTCTGTCTTTTGCTTGCCTTGCTACCGGTAACTACACTCCTGGGACTGCGATGGACTGACGGGGAAGCCGGACGTTGGGTATGGTTTGCATAGGGGTCGGGGAAGTGGTGGCCGGGTACACTCCTGTCGGTTATTTTGGTTATCTTGGGTTAGCCCTCCTCCGATGACAAATGTTTCTCTTTCTTTCTTTCCTTTCTCTTCTTCATTTCGGGTACTCTTTTTTTGGCGACAGGCACACTGCTAGGGGGGGGGGGGGGGGGGGGGGGGGGGGTAGGCCGTAGCCTCTGCATGCGTGTAGGGTGGGGGTTGGGGGGAGGGGATATTATTTTGTCCGCTTTGTTTTCTATGGGCCTTGGTTTTTCTTCTTTACGTGCTCCCTTTTCTTCTCCTTTTTCTTGGGTCAATGGCGCTGGTTGCAAAGGGGTGGGTAGCGATCGGCACACAACGTATCCTGAACTTGTCTATCCTATAGTATTGTTCTGGTGCCGCCATTTTGAAGTTGATTTCTTGTTCATTAATTGCTCGCCGCGCGAAACCCACTTCAGTCCGGGGGATGTGTCTGGTCATTGATCCTACTGAGTCTTTTTGGTAATTATTCTTCATATACAAAACCTTTAAAAATTGAACCTTCACTTCTCCTCCTCAGTAGTGCGTATTTTTCCCAGTGTAATTTCAACCTACTGAACTCTACTTGACAAACTACTGTGGTTGTAATGTGTACGGATATGCTTAATTCATTGTCGAGGCCGGCCGGATGGTTGTAGGCCCGTATTTGTTCTTTTGACATCGTGCAATAAAGGTTTTCAAAAATTTAAAAATAATAATAAAAAAAAAAGAAGGGCGGCCCAGCCCCCACCAAGCAGAGGGAAGCCTGGACGAGGCGAAGGGAGGCCAGGGCACCCCAAGCCCAGCCAAGGTACCAGGGACATCCATCAGAAAACCCCAGAGGGACAGATAATGGCAGAGGAGTACTGAGGAAGAAAAGAATCACCCCAAAACTCCAAGGAGAAGAGGTAGAAATGGAGGCAAAGCCCTCCACAGGTAAACACACAGAGTGAAGGGGACAGCTGAACTGGCCACAGCTTCAAGTCAGCGGACAAGGCAGGAATGGCCCCACAGTCAAGAAAGGCAGGCGTGAAAAGAAAGACGTAGTCTCGCAAGTCTCCAGCAGAGCAAGAGGCAGGAGCACAAGGGCCCACACCAAGGCCCCCGGACGTGGACCAGAAAGAGTAGGCATGCATATCCGGCATCTGGCAAACACCATGAAGCTGAGTGCCCAGACCAAGCCGAGCGCAAGACGAAGGCAAAGGCCAGGAAATTCCAGAACAACCCCTAAAGGGAGACCGTTCGGGACATAAACCGACCCACAAAAG
The DNA here is from genome assembly GCF_964263255.1 of Lissotriton vulgaris. Classification (NCBI taxonomy): domain Eukaryota; kingdom Metazoa; phylum Chordata; class Amphibia; order Caudata; family Salamandridae; genus Lissotriton; species Lissotriton vulgaris. The sequence continues at coordinate 1,513,798,327 of NC_141687.1, read as the reverse complement.
AAGTGGAACCACCCTGAAGAGAAGAGGAGAAATACGGAGGACGGACTAAAGCCGTCAACCAGAACACAGAAAATTACCAGGAAATCCTGTCCCCTCTGGAACACCAGACAAAGGACCAGGCCGAAACGCCGGACAAAAAAGGGTGGACGCACCACAGCACAACGCCGCAGACGGCATGCCAAAGCTGGTCCAGCGATGCAGCGGATACTGAAATGACAGAAGCAGGAGCAGAGAAAGCTACGCCTAGACAAGATGAAAGAAACCGCACCAGCGGTATACAGCGACGCCAGGAAAGGCGAGGAACACGCAAGGGGGAGTCCACACCCTCCCAGTGTAGGACAGATCTATACAATAGCTACAAGTACCCCACTTAGGGTAAGACACGTCCCAAAGAAAACATGGGAACCACTCTTAGGGAAAAAATCCTGCATCAGAGGACAAGAACATAAGGACCTACAGTTAGAACCACAGACGGCTTATCAATCAGCCAAAAAATACACAATTGCCAGGGAGGGCTGTACCAGCAGCCAACAGTAGAGAGGGGCCAACCCAGGGGCCCGAAGGCACGGCAAACCACACAGATCACACCGATGGGTTAATCAAAACACCAGATTCCAGGAAAAAGGTGGGATAACGCCCCCCATCAATCCCCAGAGGATCAACAAGCCAAGCTTACAGGAGGGGGAGGAGGACGGTGCCCCGCAAGGTGACGATGAACGGCGGAGTCCGCATGGGTGTTAAACAAAAGAACCCCCTCTAAGGGCAGGTCAACCAGATGCTCCCGAATATTCTCAGAAAAAACACCATCCCGCAGCCAAGCATGGCGACGGAGAGCCACAGAGCTGGCCATAGTGTGGCTGAGAGCATCAGCAACATCCAAGGCCGCACGGAGAATAAACGCCGTAGATCAGCGCGGGCACCTTCGTGGTACACACGAGACAGAAGGGACTCCACAGAATCGCACAAGCTGGCGGTAGCCCTGGCCAGCACACAAAGTGTGTTGAGCGCTCGCAAAGCAGCACTGGAGGAAGTGAAGATGTTACGCCCCCATGTATCCAACCAACAGGCCACCGGCGATGGAGGAAACAACACAGAAGGCAAGGAAGGAAAAGAAGCCTGCAGAAGAGGGCCCTGAGTAGAAGGGTGGAACGAAAGGCAGCCTGGATCGTGCAGAGCAGGACGGTGGCGGTGTAGGAGTGGAAGAGGCACCGGGTCACCTGTGGCAGGATGCCACCAGGCCCCTAGAAGAGAATTGTGGAGCGAAGCTTCGAATGGAAGAAGCAGCTCCTGCCCACTAGAGCCATGGTGGAGAACCACCAACAGATGATCCGTAGGGACTGGGGTGACGGGGTCACCCATCCACAAAATGCCAGCGGCCGTGGAAATGGCCCGAACAAAGGTGACACTCGCCTCCGTCGGGCAACTCGGGGAGAAAGCTATTCCTCCGAGGGTGACGGCTGTAAACTAAGCCGTATGTCCCGACGTCCAGCTGGAGGAATAAACGGCCAGCCCCTGCACAGCGGAGGATCCGCGGACGGGTGGGGGACCCGAGGGGGCTCCGGGGAAGGCGGAGAAGCTGGAGGAGCATCCAACAGTGGGCTGGGAAAAGAGGGTCCGAGGGTTGAGGCTGCAGGGACGGTGAGGAGCCCTCCCTGGAAGATGCTGGTGAAAACGAAACAACACGGCGTCCCGTCTCCGGAGAAGAAGAGACCAGGAGATGACAAACCTCTGGGGAGGAAGGAGCCTCTGGAGATGAGTCAAGGACCCGACGCCGGCACAGCGCCATGGAGTCTGCCACAGGCAGGACGTCGATCAGTGCCGGAGTAGCCATTGGGGGCACTGAGTCAACCTCCACCACCACGTGCTCCCTAGGAGTATGGGGCGGGTCAGAGCCGGGTCGGCTAGCGAACAGTGCCTAAAAGGCGCTGGCTCGACCAAACATGAGGCAGTCGTCAGCGTAGAGGACCGAGAGGGGCTCAGAATGGCGCTCCAGGCCTTGGCTTCTACCCGCCGCACCGCCAGGGCCAGAGAGGAAAGCCGTCGGAAAGGCGTCAGCCCAGCCTCTGACAAGGCAGCCACCTGCCTAGAGGACCGAGGGGGACTCAGACAAAAGCCCTGAGTCCCGGCGATCCCCTGCGACGCCACAGAGAGCCCCGAAGGGATTTGCGGCGAGGCAGGGACGCTGTGGGTCGAAGAGGGGAACCCAGCAGGGCCACACCTCGACGACACCACACCCCCACAACCTGAAGTTGAACTTGTTGGCGCCGGGGCCGAAGCCGCCGGTGACTCAGCAGAAGGCCCCGTGCAAGGCAAGGGCTCCGCGGATGTCTCAGGGAGAGGAGGAGGGGCCAAAGAATCCTGCAGAGCCGCAGCGTAGGCTTTCATTTGGGCCATAGTCGCCCCGACACTAGGAAACGGCGGGTAGGGTGGCGACTGGTGGAGGCTCACGTCCCGAGAGGAACCCACGCTTTCCACCGAACGAGAACAAGGCATTGGAGTCAAGCTACATGACCCAGGAGCTGGCGAGCAACGCCCTTGGGGTTGTGGCGAAGGGTGATGCCACAGTGGGAATCGGTGGCTCCTGTCTTCCAAGGTAGGGGACGGACGCTGGGACGAGACTGACCTGGACAAGCGGGCCGACAGCAATTGCATCCAGTGCTCCCGCCGGGATTCCGGTTTGAGGTGCTGACAAGCATCGCAGTCCGTAGAACCATGGTGCTCACCCAAACAGCACGAGGGTCCGTCGCCAATATCTGACGTGCACAAGAAGTACACGTCTTAAAGCCCGAAGGCATTCGACACACTGTTCCTCAATGCAAAGTGTGAAAAGAAGGCCTGAAAACAGGTCAGGGACACGTTCCGGATCTGCTTTGCACACGGAAAAGAGGAAACTGACGTCGGCACGCTGGGGTGGGGATTATGGGACATTGCTGATGTCACACCCGCGGACGACGTCAGGGCAGAGTCTTGTGGTACCGCCCCGCGCAGAGATGCTGTGGTAAAGAAAAGTTTCCGGATCCAGTCTTACTCCTGAGGATAATTCTACGTTAAGGAATCTGCGTCTAGTAGTCTCTATCAGATACCAGTTGCGTTACATGAGGACACATTCATTTTTGTTAGGCATGGGGAGATTAAGTGATTTGCCCAGAATCACAGGATGTTCAGCGTCATTGCCGTGACTCGAACCCGGTTCACCAGATTCAAGGTCGACCTCCCTAGCCATTAGGCCAACCACTCTCCCCAACATTGAAATAACTTCCTCCAATACTTGGTCCAGCAGTACAAAGTTGCTCAACCACATAATAAACAGACAGAAATCAAACAACCAAGGTAAACTGTGGGCCTATGCTCTAGAGGCGATGATAATACACCTAGCAGGATGTCGGGTGGATATAGAACAAAGGCAGTTCAAGATGGCCTGAATGGTCCCGGAGTCACAGTGGATCCTGCATAATCATATTTAACTTAATTTCAGGCTGGTACTGTAGCAGAGAGAGAGTCAGACCACCACCTACCACAAAAAACTACAAGTGGTTCCTTGGGGGGAGAGGAACAGTGTGGCAAGAGCATTCATTGTACCCTGAGGCTCAGTAAGAGAAGTTACAGTTGTGGGGTAATACAGAGACGTCACTTCACTTAAGCTATCAAGGAGTAAACAGGGTAGAGCAAACAACAAAGTTTGCTGGTGGCAACCTGTAAAGGAACAAAATTCACAGTTGCCCTCTGAATCAGAGTCTGAAGCGGTGCCCTGTAAGGAGCTGGAACTGATGGGTTTCTTGGACTACAGCGTAGTGGCCGATTGGCTAGCTTCCTGTTGTACCTCCAGAACTTGTAGCACAGAAGGGGCCACTCCCGATCTGGACCTACCCGATGCCCGCATGTGTCACCTCTGTGGGGACCACTGTGGCTTTGGGAGAGCTTGATCACAGAGTCTTACCTCCCAGGGAGTCTGGGAAATATTGCTCCAACCAGTCCCATGTTTTTTCTGGTATTTCAAAGGTCTGCTGGTTTTGGATCACCTTGAGCCAAGCTGGGAACAGCAGTGCATACTGGAGGTCAGCTATGCGTAATTGTTTATTGACCTCCAGGAAGGCAGTGCGACGCCGCTCAATAGTGATCGTGTAGCCCGGAAACAGCGAAACCCGTCATTCTCTATGAAGAGAGGCGCCTGTTCACGTGTAGCACATAGTATCATGTCCCAGTCCATGAAATTAAGAATTGTAGCCCTCAAGGGTCGTGGCGGAGCCCCCGGAATAGGCCATCTAGAGGGGGTCATGTGCTCCCGCTCCACCACAAACAATTCTGATAGCCCAGTTGGTGCCACCATCGTTTGGAGCCATTCCTCAAAGAATTGAGTGGCATGGGGGCCCTCAGCGACCTTTGGGACTCCCACCAGGCTGACATTATTCTGCATGCCCTCCTCTCCCATCATCCACGTTGTCCTGGAGTTGTTCCACCTGTTGGCGCAAGTGGCTGAGGTGTGAGGAGTGATCTGCCTGGCCCCGGTGATAAAACATTCTGTTTGACTTTATCAGACAATTTGTGTTGGTCATCCTTGAGTAGGCTTATGTCTGTGGTGATGGCCCTAAGGCATTGTTTAATAGCCACATGTAAGTTATGGATATCTTGAAGGATTACATCCAGTTTTTCAACGTGAAGCAGCACTGCTGTTGAGGGAACACAGTCCTCTGATGCTTGGGTCATGGAGCTCTTGGAGGGTGTTGAGTGGGAATGAGGGCAGGTCGGACTTCTACAACTTGTTCCTGGTGCATCCCATCGTGGGTCCCAACACTTTCCAGGTATGGCCAGTGAACGAGATATGGACCCCACACCAAGTCCACTGCTGTGATAGTACATCCAGAGGAGGATGATGGTGCTCCACCTCACATGGGGAAGGAGATTCAGCAGAAAGGCGTCCCATGGAGTTCTGATGGTCAGTGCAGGCAAGGTGGCTCCCCGGAGCTGGAGCGAGGGTCTGGACCCCATGCCTGAGCAATCCACAGGCAGTGCACTTATCGCCAAATGCTTCTCGTGTTAGCTGAGGCCATGAACAGTGCCTCTCTGCGCCCATGAGAGGGAGCAGGGCACCTTCCACAATGGTGTAGAGCCGGTCAACATCGCTGTGTCCACGAAGAGGCCGCCGGCACAGATATGCAAAACAGGAGGTATAGAGGCATCGCAGGTAGACCTCGCTCTCCACATCGCAGCACAGTGGCCAACCCTCCAGCAGGCAGGCAAGCACTACTGTCACTCCCTCCAGATTCCCACTGCAACAGCATCAAGAGACCAAGCGCCAACCACTGCACAACAGGTGAGAGGCAAACACTAATCATTAAGGGGGCGTGCAGTGGCAAGTCGCTAAATCCGGACCATAGACAGTCCTTGGAAGTCCTGGTGCCATGCAGTCTTGCTGTAGCGCCAGCATTTCCAGCAGACTCAGGCGGGATGCCTATCGGGCCTTATCACCAACCTAGGCCTACTCCACGCCTCTCTTGGGTTCCAGGGTATCCCCTGTAATCATCACCAACGTCTTGTGGGGAAGATCAAGCCGGGTCCTCACTGAGACAATATGGAGGCTCTGGCTGATAGCATTTAGCTGAAGGGGCTTAGTGACAATATGGAGGCTCTGGCCGATGGCATTTAGCTGAAGAGGTTTAAGCACTATCCCCAGCGGCCGCTGCAGAGACAGAAGCAATTACACCAAAGAGGGCCCTGAGTGACAGCGCTAAGCAAACCAGGCACCGGTCTCTCCTCCACATGGTAGGACACACGAACCAGTCCTGCGGGCCCAGCACACTGCAGCTGGTCCCAGCCAGGCCCATAGCTGGTGTCCATGGGCCAGTCACATACCGCATGTATTTCGTAGGGGGATTCCACAACGGTAGTCTCACGGCTCCCATCTGCACCTCCAATTGAATCTGGGGGGAGGGTGGCACTGGACACCACCGCAGACAGGATGCCCTCCACTCACAGCCCCACATGTAGACCAGAGCTCTGGGTCTCAAACAGGTCAAGCTGCAACATCACAGAGGAGCTTGCACGGGGCAGGTCACCAACCAAAGAGGGGATACCACTTCACATCAGATCTGCCGCCAGTACCACCACCCAAATGATGCCAGGCCGACGGGCCTAGGCACGCTTTCCCCGGGCTGCTACAATTCCTTTGAGCGGGGCCCTTTTGAGTCTCCCAGCTGCACTCCCCCTCACCTGGGTGCCCCAGTCAGCGGCCGGGGAACAATCTTTGTCAGCTTGGGGATATGGGGGAAGTACGAGCCTCTGGCGTCGCTGCCACTTTCTCCATTTCACGCAGCTGACTTTGGGGTGCGAACCTCAGGCACGTCCAGCCACTATTATCACAGCTAGCAGGGCCAAAATGGTGACGATCCGCAGCTCAGCACAGCCACAAAACCCCAGTCTAGGACGCTTGGGCAAAGGGCTGCAAGAAGTGCGGAGTTTAAAGTCTGGTGATGAGAATTGCAGGAAAATAAAAAAGGATCACGACGTCCAGATTTGGGAGCCTTCAAGTTATGCTGCTGCCATCTTAAGTGGTTAGCCAAGCCCCCAAAAAGGAGGATGTGTTTTGAAAAAAAAATGCCTGGATCATCCTGCAAGAAACATGGAGATGGTATTGACAAATCCGTTGCGGGTTCCAGATTAATTCTTCTAGTGGAAATCAAAAGTATTTTAACAGTTAAAAGTCTGCGCCCCCCAAAAAATTCAAAGGTTTACTGGTAGCAGTTCCCTATTATGGGTGAAGTTCATAGTCCATTATTGCACATAGATAAGACCCCATGTGACATTGGTATCAGTGCTGAACTATTATGCTCTTTACTCTTATATATGTCTTCATTCAGCCAGACTTTTTTGTTTTTGGAAATTTACAGAAGTATAAAAAGTGAGGCTTGACACTAAGGGGGAGATTTACCAAGGGCCCCATGCCTCAACGAAAAAAACGGTCGCAATCAGGCAGATTTTCAGAATCTGCCCTTTTGCGACCGGTATTTTTGCATTTGGGATGCGTCATCCCAAATGCAAAAATCGCAATTTAAGGAATCGCAGAATTTGTGAATACTTAAATTGCGACTGCATTTAAGGAATCACAAATTGCGATTCCTTAAATGTAATGCATGATGCAATTTAAAACAGCGATTTCACTATTAGGGGTCGTAAATTACCGTCAAATGAAACTGGACGGTAATTTGCAAAACTTCGAAAAATGCACTAAAGTACATTTTTCAAAGTTACATGTTACACACACACATGCCCTTGGGACATGTTTGTGCGCAACATGGGTGCACATTACAATTTCAGGGGTGCAACAGGGTGTCCTTTTGGCACCTTTGCACCCTTGAAATTGCATGCGCAATTTGCGAGTACCTAATGGGAGTGGTGGTTTCTCCCCGAGGGTGTCCGGGCTCTGCCCCCGTTCCCAAAAGCTGCTCATTGCTCAATCATATTTGTTTTAAAAAATACTTTTTTTTAACGTCTTCTAAATTTTCGCTCCATTAAATCAACACAGTGACAGCAGCCACTGACTGTCAGCATGTCTTCCCCTGCAGCCCCGGCCACTCACCAATACCGCCGCCTTGAGGCATGATTGTCACGTCACGTGACTGACTCCCCTGGGCCCAAAGAAGCGTAAGTGTTTGCCGGGCCGATAACCTCACAGTCCTGAAGGCTGTGATGTCATCAGCTCGCCAAATTCCTAGCTTGTGGGCTGAGTCTCCACCCCCTAATGTCGTGGAGGGAAAGTTAGCCCCGGGCGTTTTAAGTTTAAGCCCGGTATCGCTAACCCTCCACGTCAATCATGGAGTGAAGACTGTCATCCAGCCCTTTCCCAACTCATTACAGGGGGTGGAGTGACGAGTTGGGAAAGGGGTGTGGCCCGGGGGGTGCCGAGGATATGAGTCTGCAGACACTGCCACAGACTGCTTCCCGTGTGTGTCTGCCCTGGAACTTTCTGGAAGCCACTGCGTCAGAGATCGAGGACATTGACTGCAAAGAGGACTCTCTCTGACTCGAGTCGAGTGTCCATCATTTCATGGTGGTTTGCTGCTTGCCGGACCGGTGCCACGACTGACTTGACTGCAGCAGGACTCAGAGGTTAGTAGGATAGGACATATTGGTAATTGGTTATACCCTCATTCTTGTAATCACTGCAGCTTGAGATTCGATCTCTTTCCCCTCCATTCCATGTCTGGAATTAAATTAAGATGGAGCTACCACCCATTGATTAAACTGTGTGATGAATAGTCATTGATTTTTTATTTTTTTGCGTGCTGTAATTCTGTTGTCAATTTTACTGCGCAGCGCTCTATGGGCCATTTTGACGCGGTTCAGCTCTCTCCTTGTCCCTTCCCACAGGGGCTGCGCACAGGGGTAGTAGAACAGAGATGGGTTAACTTTCTCTTCCGGGTTTACTTGTGGTATTACTTAGTATAACAGGCTAGGTGTGCACGAAGTTGCCTCTGTGGTTGAGTACAGCATGTGTGGGGTGAACAAGGGAGTGGTGCATTGTTTTCATAATTAGTGCAATTACTAAAGCGCCACATGTTCGATGTCAATACTGCGCATTTTAACCTTGTACAGGAGAACAGCCTGGAATAGTGAGAAGAGCTCCTAGCATGCCTTACTTCGTTTTCAGTTTTCAGTCACTAGTGCACGTAAGGCACTACCAGTGTATTTTCAATTTGATGAACATCGATAGAACATGGCATGCACCAAATATACTATATTTACACTCAATAAACGGATGAAGACAGCACGCCCTCTTTTGTGGTGTGTTCGTCGCTTTGTGAAACATGCTGTGCTCTCGCGTCGCGTGGTCCCCTCTGCTCCCGTAGCGTTTTGCCCCACATTCTGGTACTCACAGCAGCACGCTGTGTGCATTTATTTATCTGTACCTGAGACGGACCCCATAAGGCTTTCCTGTACCCCTTAAGTCCCATCCAATGATAGGCCAAGGCGGAGCAGTATTTTCACTTCACAGGCCCTCGACATACCCTTGAGAGGCAGCGAAGGGGCTCCTCTGTGGCCCTTCCTGCCCATGGGCGGCCTTGTTCACCAGCTGCTCAACGATGGAAAATGTCCAGTGAGCAGTGCAATGAATGAGGTAAATGGACAGGCCAGGCTAGAGCAAAGCAGCATGTGACTTACCAAGCCCCAGCCCTGCATGTCTGTCAGAAGCAACGCTCGGAATTGTCCCCATGCGAATTTCCTGCGTGCCAGGCTACTTCAGGGGAGAGAGAGTGAAAATGTTATGCTGCTGGCAAATGGGAAATGTGTGGAAAGGTGAGTTCACTGTTTCTAAGTGGACAGGACAAGAAGAAGGGACGCACCTTCTGTGGCCTTGGGTTTTAGCAATGCCTAATGTGGGGGTCAGGTCACACTCAACTCGCACGATGCCAGCTCACCAGACCAACAGGCGTCTGTTTTCGGCCCGGGTGTGGCACACTGACCTTACACAAGATGCCCACCCACAGGCCAGAGGATGCACCCTCACAGTCCAGAGGGTACCCACCTACAGGCCAGAGGGTGTCACCTCACAGCCCAGAGGGTGCCCACCTACATACAGCCCAGAGGGCCACTCGCGCCGCTAGACATTTTAAAGGTTTTATACTGGCTTGGCTGCCTTGTTAATAAGACAGACTTCCCAACAAACAAAAAGTGCAGTGGGTTGTGGAGAAATGAATGTGTTTAAGTTTGGTTAGGTTGAAAGATTTAAAGAGGTCTGGTAGTAGTAGGCTGAGCTAGACGCTCTCTGTGTCATCTACACAACTCTAGCACCTCAGGTTGAAAGGTGAAATGAGGACTGGTAGTAGGGTGAGACAGACAACTGTGTGTAATCTGCGAGCTCTGTGACATCAGGGTGAAAGATGTAATGAGGCCTGGTAGTAGGGTGAGCCAGACGCTCTCTGTGTAATCTGCGCAGCTCTGTGACATGCAGTGGTAGTAGGGTAAGCCATTCGCTCTCTGTGTAATCTGCGCAGCTCTGTGACAACAGGGTGAAAGATGCAGTGAGGCCTGGTAGTAGGGTGAGCCAGACGCTCTCCGTGTAATCTGCACAGCTCTGTGACATGCAGTGGTAGTAAGGTGAGCCAGACACTCTCTGTGTATTCAGCACAGCTCAGGGGCATCAGGTTGAAAGATGCAATGAGGTCCGACTGGTAGTAGGGTGAGCCAGACGCTCTCGGTGTAATCTGTGCAGCTCTGTGACATGCAGTGGTAGTAGGGGGAGCCACACACTCTCAGTGTAATCTGCGCAGCTCTGTGACAGCAGGATGAACGATGCAATGAGGTCTGACTAGTAGTAGGGTGAGTCAGACGCTCTCGTCATTGACTTATGACCCCTGGAACAGAGTGCATTGGGTTCAGCCAATGTTCCTAAGCCTTGGCCCACGAGTGGGTCAGTGGCTGGAGGTTGGTGCAAGATTTTAAAAATGATTTCTCAGGGATTTTTAATCTGTTGGGCCATCTTGAATGCCACTTTATCTCACGTAGGCACTGGCTCAGTATACAGATCCATCCTATTTATGCAACATTAGTAAAATTAATTGTGGTTTATTGCAATTTAGAATGGTTTATTCATGAGGCCTTGGAACTGATGATAGTTTGAGGGGAGGCAGTGGCCTGTTTCTGTTTAGCATAGTGGCTTCCGAAAGTCTTGAAAATGCACCATTTGCCTACTTATTTTTTAGATTTTCTCGGGGGTAGAATCCCCACGAACCCTCCTTAGGTAGTTCAGGCTCACTTGCTACGCTCGCTCGCGTGGTGTGCTCCACCACTAATTTTACGCCTCACCACTTTGAAATGTCACCAACCGTCACTGCCTAATGGGTACTAGCAAATTGCACATGTAATTCTCATTCATTCCTGTAGGCCCATAAGAATGAATGGGAAGACATTCCTTAATTGTGTCTCGCAATGTGCGAATCGCATTTTAAGGAATGTGTAGGAATCGCAATTTTTTTAGCAATTCCTACATGCATAGGTTTTGCGATTCCATAACTGTGATTCCTTAATATTAGCAATTAAGGAATCGCAAAAGCCTACCTTGATGCATGTAGGGGCAAATCTTCACGCAATGCATCCCCCACGAGGCCGTCCTGTGTGACAGGGAAGAAGCAGGAGAGTGCCATATTTTCAAAGATGTGACTCTTGCCTCCCCTTTCCCTTGTGCCCATTACAGCTGATGTGCGCCACGCACCCCTTCAGCGTCATAGCACTAGGGTTTGTGTGTGAATCTAGCATAGGTTTTGTACAGGAAGGGTATCCTTGGCACGGTCCCATGGCGCAAAGTAATGTGCTGCAGCGTTATGCGCTGCTTCACATTACTTTTACATAAATTAGGAGAAAAAAGATTTTGCGCCGTTTTGAGTCACTTTTGTGATGCACACACGGTGCAAAATCTTAGTAAATCTCCCCGTAGATTCTGTACTGGAGCATGAGAAGCTCCTTTCCCATTCAAGGATCCAGTGTGCTCGTATTGGTGAGAGCACGGCATAGTCACAGGAAGCTGGCATGCCCTCACAGGACCGTGACAGTACAGTTATGGAGGTATAGTACAATTTTACAAGATTTTTAATATATTGCCCATCCATCCCTTCAATTAATCCATTCTATCCTCCCTGCAAATGTTGCACTGCAACAACACAAATTGTGAGTAAGCCCATTAAAATGTATGTGAACTGCAAACACATACACTGTAAATATACATACGAAAACTAGTGAATTGCCTCAGCTATATGTTCACATTCCCTCCTCCACATCACATCCTGATTCCTGTCCTGATTCCTGGATATTGCGATTTATGTTGAGATTGAAAATAATTGTTTTGCAACCAAACAATTTAAAAACACTTTCACTAAAATATCACAACAATCCACGAGTACTTGTCTAGATAACAGTGGTTACACAGGAAAAAATGATACTTTTCCTTTTTTAGCAGCAATAGAATACTTTGCTCTTAACTTCAGCAAAAACCACTGAATACACCAACCTTTGCATGAAAGTATAACTTTATTCAGAAATCATTGCTTTTTTGGTTTGGTGTACATTTGTTCAGTGCTTTTTGAGGTATTGATGTTAGCTTTGAAAACAGATATCAGGGGCATTAAAGAGTTCAAATTTAGAGATATCCTGCCCATTATACGCATAGGTTGTAAACTTGTGAGTTCTGTCAATCACAGTTGATTTTTCATGAAATGTGATTGGGTGATGTAGGGTCTTGGGGCCAGATCACCGGTGGTTTTTGCATGTGCAAATGGGTTTGCGAACCCGTTTGCGCATGCAAAAACAGCATGGGGTATGTACCAACCCTATTTTGAGACTCGCAATTTTTTGCGACTCGCAAAATAGGTTTTGCCACTTGCTATTGGGAAGGGGCGTTCCCTTCCTAATAGCGCGCGCAACTCTATGTGCAAATGTTTTGTGTTCGCAATTGCGGATACAAAACACTTGCAAATTTATAACCCTCCTGAAGAGGGTGTTGATGGCTTCGTAAAAGTGACAGGGTCCCCAGGGGACCCCTTCCCCTTTGAAAACGCAGGGGAAAATATTTTTTAAGGGCAGCTCTGCCCTTAAAAAATGAAACAAAAACGTTTCATTTTAAATGTAAACGGGCTGCATTAGAAAAAAAATGCTTTATTTAAACGCAGCCCCAGACATGGTGGACTGCTGAGCCCAGCAGGCCACCATACCTGGGAAGGCCTGCCATTCCCAATGAGGTCGCAAATTGTGAGAGGCTCATTAATATTCATGAGCCTCTCTATTTTCGACCCAATTTGGAATCGCTAACAGTGTGTTACACTCTGTTTTACATCCTAAATAGCGCCTCGCAAATTCGCTATCTTGGCCGTCGTACATCTGGCCCTTAGTTATTTTCATCCCACCATCTTCAAATTTGCGAATGCACCCAAACATGCGTATGCTGAATCATGGGTATTAATGTTAGAAAGAAAAGGAGCGACGTGGCGGCCAGTTCTTGGACACAAGTGTCCAGGGTTTGGGAAAACTGATTTTTATCAACAATAAGTTCTCAAATAAAAAAAAAATCTAAGTATGTGGCCACTCTTTTTTGATTTTGAGAAGAGCCGCCATTTACCCAAATGTAGATGTTTTATGCCTAGTTGCATGGCCTGGCTGAGAATTGGGTAATGTTAGCAAGGGTTGGAAAGGCCCGGGCACAGGCAGGCTTGCGTCCAACTCCACCAAACACTGCTGAAGTTCATGCTCAGAAGATGTGGCTGCATTGGCAGTGGTCCTGTATCCTACTCTTTACGTTTCTTTTAAAAAGCTATCAAAATTCACTGGAAAACCATAGCTAAAATAAAGGTATTTTTCAGATATGGCAAATTGTAGAACCTTCACATGGGATAAAACGGAGAAATCACTGAAAAACACAGTTAAAATGACGCTATGGCTAATAATCAATACCTTTAAACCTTTGAAAATCACCAACAATGGTCCTCTACACAAAACATAACTCCTGCCACCGCCCTGAAACGGTAACTTGTCTCCAAAATGAGCTGCTCTGAACTTCACACATATTGTGCCAGAAACAATCAGAAATTACACTGATGTCTACAGTGTTGACATTAAATATCAATGGTGACACGAAATGTTGTGTTACCATTGACATTATCAATTAATCTTTATAGATACAGTAACATTTCTTTGTTTCTATATGTGTTGTTATTTAAAGATGTTCTGTTCTTAAGTCCTGTTGGTTACTGGCATTGTGCATTCACAAACAGCCAGTTTGGGGGCAAGCTATGTTTTTTATGGCTGTGGTGCAAGAATATCAGGCTTTTCTCATGTTTTGACAGGTAACAATAACATCACTTTAACTGTGTTTGTCCTTTCCATTTTTAGGTTTTCACCGTCTGATTAGAGGGTTTGCACTAGCCTTACAATATGTTTACTTTACAACCCCTGCAATGAATATAATATTCTCTGTAAACTCCTCTGCAGCTTTTTGGCACTAGGGTGGAAATATGAAACACCTACAATAAATGTATTAAAATGGTGTAATACTATGTTGAGTATGACTAAGTTTGTGATAATTATAAGCTTTACAAGTTTGCAGGTATAGTCGAGTAGAAGTTAAATGTTGTTACATAACTCTTGACAAGATTCAGCAAATCAAAACATAAAGTACAATACAATATAAGGGCCCACAATGCTTCTGACAAATCACACATATATTATATTTAACTGTTATGTAAGCAGAGACACGTTAAGAAATGATTCCATGTAAGGCAGCATGCTTTTTTCCAACTTTTATTGAACACAGGTATTCTGACAGAATGCAAAGTCAAAATTCTCAGTTAGTACTCCGTATTTACACCAGTGAGTATGGGAATCAAGGTGGTATCAATGTTTCACTCTGTAAAAAGTTTTTTTTAACAAGAGAGAAGGCCCTAAAGTAGGGAATGCTGGATAGAGGATGTCAATGGAGGTTTTGGAAACCACCTATTGAAACAACCTGATGCTGAATTCTGCTCCTTATAGGCTCAATATAAAAAGTTTCAACCAATCCCTTAGTACATCAGAGCAAACCGATGCTCAACTTGATACCTTGATTGCTGTGTGAAATAAAATCAAACACTCTATCAAAAGTTCACACTGAGGTCTTTCCCCCACATATCAATAAATATATATGTATAACAATATACATATATAAATACACAAAGCGAATCATGTAGCGTTGGTCCCTGTTCAAGTTTACAGTTCAGTTTGTACGAGTTGATATAGCTCCGCAAACTAAAATGCAAGCTTCTCCAATTATCCAGAAGCAGACTAGTGAAAAGCTATAAACGGTGTTGAAACTTGGCCGTATGCTCTCACAGACAGAAAGATAAATTATGTGAAAAGGACCGACTATTAACAAGTATTCATGCACATATAGCAGTATAACAAATGGGCCAACTGGTGCAACCTTTCGGTAGGCTAGTATTATTCCAGTGAAATTTACTTTTTGAGACACATCAGCACAAAGCTACTTGGCCACCCAAACACACCTTGCTCAGTGTATACAATATAGAACACAGATTTAGTCCTTGGGATTTTGGAGATTCTGTTTTATCTTGGCTGATCAATATTCAAATGGTTATGACTTGCAACTTATAGTACAAATTCGGCAAACTAGGTGTAAGGTATCAGTCATTATGCTACACGGTACCCATATGGCATATTTGCCTCCTTGGTAAGGTTACAAAATGCACTGAGGACATTATAAGACTACATAAACATTTTCTTCTCATCAAGCTGCACTTCAGAATGTACCTGATGCATAGGGAAGGCTTAAATAAAGCTTCCCAGGAGACAGTACGCCTGGTTATTATGAATAAGTTCATCAGTGTTTTCCAGCCAGTCACTTGAAGTGGCAAAAAGTACCCACCGGCGAAAGGCGACACTATTTAAATTAAAGTGAAAGGGAACTGAACAAAGTACACCATTTCATTTTCCATTGATTAATCAGGAGCTGTCATATCACAACTTAAATATCCTCCAGAGTGTATGAGATTTCCACAAATTTATTTTAGGGACACAGCAGGAAGGAAATGAGGGGTCTCATCTTCCTTAAACTTTTCTTAAACAACGTTTTACATGCCGACCGATCAATTAAAACGTGAGTTAAGCCTACACTCCTAATGTCCTACAACACATGGATTTCATATTCTCAAAGACCTGATTTTGCCCACCAAAGGCCCGTGCTGAACGCCTGAATCAAATACAATGCTTCAACCCGTGTGTAGGCGGAACAACAAGTGTGTTTCATTACAACTGCAATACAGCCCAAACAGAAGCTAACATACGGACGGCTGCAGCTACACATTTAAAATCCTCCATTTGCATCCTCAGAAACTGAGAGAAATGCATAAAAAAACACACTTAGCAAATGACAAGACCATTATTTTTCACAGTTTGAATGTTATCATCTATAAATGTCACTGTTAAGACCGCATCATTATAAAAGGTACATTGAAGTGCGGTTTTTGTGTTACAGAGCCAAAAAGCAGTTGTTTTCCTTTGTATCTATTCCTGCCACTTTAGAAAATCAATCCGTGCTATAGCATTGTCCGTCTTGTTTAAAAAAGGCGCCTGTTCTTCTAACAGTGTCTCTTTTTAAGATTTTTTTTTGTATTTCCTGAATTAATCTCCAAAGCTATGCAACACACCTTTCACAGCCGAACTATATAATTGTATTTTGATACTATGACAAAAACACATTTCACGCTAAAATATTCACGCATCCACATTGCACAAGCTTGCAGGTCAAAGGTAGCATGAGGGAGGAAAAACATGTAAAAAAGAAATATTCCTATACAAAGGGGCGGTCCTTCCCTTGCCACATCTGTCTTCCTACAGGCATCCTCGCTCAAATCTTAATGTGAATGCATCTATAGGTGCTGTTTTTCAGTTTCACTTCGGCCATGAAAGTTAGAAAAACTCTTTCAAGTTGAAATCTTTTGGAAGTTAACAGAAGCTCTCCTCAAGTACTGAGCATTTTTAGACAAGGTTGACAAATCTCTTAAGCAGAGAGCCCCATTGAGACAGATTGTCCTCATAAATCCCAAACCGAAGTGGTTGCTTGAAGAGACATCTTCTTCAGCTTAGCCTTGTGAAATATAAATACAACTACTTATTGTTTTAATTCTGAAGAGGGTAAATTAATTTGTACCACTCTTTGCTTGAGACCAGCCATAACTGTATACTGTCCCTTTCAATTCATTTTTGAAGTGGTATATAGGGCAATTAAAAAAAATATGTGGAAAAATAGAACAATAAAAGAAAAGAGAAAAAAAATCAGAGACAACTGATTGATCAGCAAATGGTTGCTGTAAAATTAAAAGTGAACTAGGAACTGTGTTGTTGCTCCTATGAGATTGAGGTGAAGAAGAATTCGGTAAATGGTTAAACAGAGGACTGCGAACATTTTTTTCTTTTAAAAATACAGTATTTTTCCACAAAGCTAGCATGCTAGTAAACTATTATATATTCATTTTCTGTGTCTATTAAAAAAGGCAGTTACGTTTACACAAATAAAAACAAGATGTATGAACACAACAAATGTTTTAAAAAATAATTATGCAGCTTGTAAACACTGGAAAATAAAAGTTGGCAAAACGGCCCACTACCCAACAACACCCTTGCCCCTTCTGAAAAACATGTAGCTGAATACTGTAAATTGAAATATACTCTGAAGCTACAATTTGGCATTCTTTCTAAAAAAAATAAAATAATATACTGTATGTATGGGTAGCAAACTGAAGCTAGCGGAGAAGGGCGATACTTTCAGAATCATAAGCCAATGCTAAGTGAAACTGAGTTTTAATTAAAACAAAAGAAAATTATGAAAAATAATTGTGGACTGTATTACATCATTTGAGAAAAATGAGATGCATTAGTAGCACATGAATGTGTACTTAGGGGGATGTATTCATAAAGGATAAGCAAATAAACAATAAAAAATGTTTTCTGTGTCCGCTGTACATCTATAACTTATCGCTTGTGTTCTCACTCTACTTTTTACACATATTTTGTCGTTTTCACTTCTTTTTTATGGGACAGCACACTTTTTGGCTATCGGACTCTGGTTTTTACGAAATTTGCTTTTCTGATTTGTTCTTCAAGAGCAAATGTACGAACAACGGAATCCTTTCTACAAACCTACAACAACAACAAAAAATTAAATTCATTATTTTTTAAAAAAGGCAAAAAGACACTAGGGAATGAAATGTGTGTGGGCATGTGTTTTCTCTTTTCGTAAATGCTCAGGTGAAGTTGTTTTGTCATTTTTGCTCCTTTCCCATATTACAGGATCATGCCTTGCTCTCATTCTCATTTGTCTGTGTGGCATTGTTCGGGATCGTCTTGACTTCTGGTGCAGTTGTTTTGGCTTCCGTATCCTCAGGCTTGGAATTTTCTTCTACAGGGGCCTTCCTAAAAAAGGGTTCAGATATTACAGTTTAGTGACAAGAACCTAGATGCTAACACATACCAACTACTCACATGCTAGGTAGATAAGAAAGGCAGCCAGATAAACAGTAAAGAGTTTTTTCCACTACTGCAGACAATTTGAGACAGACTGCTAAATTGACTTCATGACTCACTATTCAGCAATATCAATGGCTGAATGAAACATAACTTACTTGTGTTCCTAGTACTTAAATTCATAAACAATGCAACACGTCAGTGCATGTAAAGTTTCCTACAGCACAATCGGATATAAAACACTCATCTTGCAAATAATGTGTCGAAGAAAGCATGCTTAATTTTTTTTCTGTGTTGTTCATCAAAGTCAGTCAGAATCACAACCGTTAACCATAAAGTACACTTCACTTCAAAACCATTAAAGAACAAAGTCACACACTGACATTTTATGGATTCTATATGCTCCAATGTTCTAGAATGCACAGCAAATCAGTTAGGTAGTTGATTTTGACAAGTGGGGTGAAGAAAGGATCTATTATTATAAAAAGTTGGCTATTCTGATTTAACAAAGGGAACACAAGATTTTTAAACAATGACAGAGAATCACAATTAAAAATATGTAACATGGGATTTTCTCTGATATTCAAAACAACTGTTGAATCGAATAGCAAGTATATTCCCTCAGTCCAAGACAGATAAACTAAGACAGTAGCAAGATATGGCAAGAACGCAGTCATGCAAACAAGTTGCACAAAGAAGCTAGACCCACTAGACTATCTGTTCAGCTGTCAGAATATATGTAATAGTCTTTGATAAAGGGATCTACTGATAAGCAAGTAACTACTTTTTAAAACTTAAGTAAAGGATATTTCCTTATGAACAGAAGCTACCTTGATTTGTGAAAGATGCAACCTGGAGCTACCTAGAAGAGGCTCATAATAATGCTGGTTACTACTCACCTTACCTCAGATACCTTTGAGGATATTAACCAAATGAAGATAGATCAATAATAAAAAACGGTTCTGATTTAGGAAGTTTATTAGTTTTATTGATATTACCTAAGATATCTCTTAAAAACTAAGGTATGAAGCGACCTCAGTGCTCAAGTGTTGAATTAGTGACAAATTTGGCAATTTAATTATTTAAATTTATGTTGAATTACAAGATCACCTTGAGAAGGAAAGAAGTCATGCTCTGAGACAATTTGTTGAAATGGAAAAATGTGTTTGGCTCTTTGATCCACTAGATCAGTAATTCATAATCGTAGCCAATGTAACGGCAATTAGGAAAGTGAACTTCCAAGTGCCTGCAGCCTGATTTACGCATAGGTTTGATTGGAGCACCACAATTTGCAAAACAACATGCTTAAATCTAGAGGATAGGGACGAGCTTTTGAATGGGGAAGTTTCTTTGAAAATCTCTCTGGGAAATGTCAAATTAGAGGGATGCAGAAAAAAGATGTGTTCAAAAGAAGTATATGAGTGGAGTAATAGCTTGTTTTACAGGAACATAAAATGGCAAATGTTGCCAAAAACAAAAGGCTGGGCTCTTCTTGATGGATTTTTGGGTCAGACTGCTTTTGAAGCACCAAATGCAGGCTTAAAATCTGCAGGGATATACAAATGACCATACTGAAGATATTTTGGAGTCAAACAGAAAGGTTTCCATGCTGTAGTCTAGAATACATAATTTTGCCTGATATCAAATTAAGGTGATCTGGCCTGAATAGAAGCCATTGTACATTGCTCTTGGGGAGAAGTCCTGGATACCACCCAAGACATGGCAGGTTCGGAGCAATGAGGATCATTCTTAACTTGCTTTGTTTCACGTCAATAATCTTCGTGAATATGAGTGTGGTTTGTGTTAAATTAATCTTACCAATCTATCAATAAAAAGGACACTGACCTTAGAGTTGGGTCGGGTTGGAGGAGGAGCCCTCTGAAAGAACTATGGAATTGGTCCTCCAAGTTTTACACATAACACAATGTTGTAGCATTGTCCATTAATATCAGAATGGAGCTCAATGGTACAGATGGCAGGAAGGAATTCAGATCTAGCCCATCTGCTCTCAGCTCAGGCACATTAACTTGGTGCAACTACTCCTTGGTGGACAATCTTTCTTGTATTGTGAACGCACCCATGCCTGTACCTCACATTGATTAATCAACCATAACTAACTGAGGTGGCAAATAATTTCAGAAGACCATCCCTTCCACAGTACTACCAAGGAAACAAGTGACATGCTACTGCAGAAAGGGATCCTGTCATCCTTCTCACTGGCACCATGACCCTCCAGAAAGTATTACTATAAAGGGGTAATCAAGTGATCCATTGTATAAAGATTCATGATGCCATTAAGCCAGGAAGAGAGGAGATATGCATGGCCATCGGATATAAGATGCGGTTAACAGACTGCTTGGCCTCTGAAGGATTCACTTTTATTACCCTTATTAACGTGTTACAATTTATTTGTAGCTAAAGTCATAAAGGACTGATGAGGCGTCACTTTAGCTGAATAATAAACTGTTTTACTATGGGTAGATGAAGATAAAGGGACGCTGTCACCAGTGACGTTCATTTGTAGCAGGTTTTTGGGATCAATGTCAAATTGAAGTTCAGGACTCTAATGGTAGAGTAGTTTCAAGAACCTAAAGCGAATATTTTCCTGATTTCATCTGACTCGTATCAGAAAGTCAACTTCCTGTACATCAACGGTACACATCCAATCTCCCTGATGTAGCAGGGGATAATTCCTGAGTAGCAAAATAGTGCTGAACATTTGTACCTTGAACCATCTGTTTGCTGTCTTCAGGTTTTATTTGTATAAGATATTCAGACCATTTTTGTGAAGAAACATAGATCAAGTATATACCTTTTTCGTACTTTGGAACATTCTGAACTACAGTTTTCTATGTCAAGTTTTGCACAGCCTGAACCAACTGGTTCAGAAAGAGGGGGTTTGAAGCGCTCTGTAGAGTTCTAGAAGAAAGCAAATAAATGTGTGGTATTCCATACAATATCTAGCATCCATTTGTGTTATTGCCCTATGAAATTCCTAGCCAAACTGGAAGACAGTACAATGATACAACCCATTCGCATTTGATACGATGTGAGAAAGATGGTGATAAGCTTATTACCTAGCAGTACGGGGGAGCTTTCCCTACAGCTGCAGAAGGCTAATGGTTTCCTTTTCCACAGTTGAAAGGCATGTTACAGGAACAATAGCTGGCAATACTAATATTGCTGCTGTTCCTGCTAGCAGGGTCTTTAAAACCACCAGGATTGATAACTTCTACAGTATCCATGGAGGTGAGTTTTTAGGAAATTTCTCTTTTTCTCGTGGACAACCAATTTTAGAGACTTGGAGGGCATATTTACAAGCCCCTATCGCCATAGGAATGTCACTTTTTTGAGGCATTTAATTATTGTCTATGTGCAGGAAGGGACACCACCCTGCACATAAACAATCTGCCCCTCAACGCAGACAACCTTGCACTATGGTGCAAGGGTTCTTGTGTTGGCGCTAGGCTGGTAAATTTAGGGCCAGCGTAGGAGGAAACACAGAGCTGCACAATATTGTTGTAAATATGGTGCTGCCCTTCGTTTCAGAAGTGGCGGAGCGTGGCGTTAAGCCAAGGAGGCTAACGCCACGCTCCACCAGTAAATATGCCCCTTGATTTCATCTTTGGAATTACTTTGTATTTAGTGAATTCTGGCAATCCTATGAATGGGACGGACATAGCCAGGATGTACGTCTCAGAATAACACCACAACAGCAGCTATCTGAAGACAATTCGACCTAATCTACAGGTTCACCAATGACCTGGTTTCAGATGATTACCCTCTTTTAAAATCCTCCCTGTGATCATGACATATCTGCTAAGTGAACTGGTCCCTGGAGTCTCAGAGGACATGGTCATAGCATCCAGCGAGAGCTTTTTAACTTGCTGCTAACATGTCATTAGCCAATGCTGGAAAAACTTTCTTTACTAGAATGTCCATGTATCTGTCCGTCTTCTCCGGGGCCTCAAGTAAAACACGAGTGACATTCATAATGGAATCTACTCTAAAACTAAGGAGACTATGCACCATTATTTAACATAGTAAACTTAATAACAGTGACATGGAACCACATGGATCTTGGACCTGGAGTAATCTTTATAATGTCCCTTCTTCCCTAGGTCACCCTGCATGTGGATGCTCCTGAGGAGAAGGTCTAGGCAAGGGGATGGTTGTGCAACAATGACTGTTTCAAGCTCCAGCTGTGGTTATTAAAGCAGGTAGTTATTTTTGTGCAACAGGAAAAGATAGAATATCCTCCACAGGGGCGTGGCTAGAGTTTGTGGCGCCCGGGGCTATCCCTCAGATTGCCGCCCCTTGGGAGAGAGGGGGGCGGGGGGGGGGGGGGCTGGGGAAAAAGGACGGTGAGCACTTGAAAGATGTCCGCGAGACACGTAGTATTGCTGCTAATAGTTACCTCGTTCATGCAAGTTACATGCACATACATGAAACGGTCAAAGGCTACACAGTTGAATACACCGGTGACTGGCAGTACAAAAGAGAACACACAGACTGCATGGTCTATCTGGGGACTCAGAAAAACCGCATGTGACATCCATCAGAGAGCTGTGTGAACAATTGTCCCTCAGCACAATGCAAACATGCACATACATGACACTGTTCAGGGATCCATCATCTACAGCTGACATTAAATGACCATACATCATAATCCCCCCATTAAAGCAGTGGGGACCTGCACACACGTTACAAAGTGCAGCCGAGAGTTAGTTAATAACTTGTTCCTGGGCCACCCGGGGTAATCATGGTGCTGCTTTGCCCCACAGCACTCTGCTGTTCGCACTGACCAGTCACTCAGACTGACCTCCCCTGCCCAGCCGGACCGCCAGGGATGTGGGGGGGGGGGGGAGGTCCTCAGGCTCAGGAGCTAAATGGACACGTCGCCCGCCAGCAGGTCGGGCTGGCCAACACGAGGCAACATGATGCAGTTAAGTGCGGTGAGAGGCTGAGGGCCTGTCGTCACCGGTGCAGTCACGCTGCCTTAGCCTGGGTAGGGAAGAGAATGCGAAGACGAACTTTAAGTGAACTCACTATAATTTGACAGTCACTAACACTATCTAATTTAATTTTAGGAGTGCGACATTTTAATTCTAATATTGCTGCAGCAAGCGCGGGTGCATTAATTATGGAGGCCGAACAACTTGGGACAGGCACAGCAGCAGTCGGGCGCTGCGGCTCCCCAGGACAGGCACCCGCAGCATTTAGTGGTGCACAGCCAGGAGTGGGGAGCGACGTAGAGCCTGATTGCAGGGGTTATTCGTAGCCATGTGCGTAGAGGGGTTCTGGCTGGGGGATCATAGCAAGCATATTTAATGTTGGTGCTTCCGTCCATGGGAGAGATGAAGAGCAGGTCTAGACAGGGGTTGGTGGAAGGTGGCAAGGTAAGTTCACAAAGAGCTCCCCCCTCTCGCAAACTGTGTGAGTCCTAGGCATCTGCAGGCAGGACAGCTAGGAGGGTGTGGTATCCAGTCTGCAAAAGTAAGCAGTTCGAGGACACAAGCATGTTCTCTAGCAAAGCAGCAGACACCACTGCAGGTTCGGGCATAGGAGCTCCCTGGGAGTGCTCTAATGATGCCATTCTGCCCGGTAGCGCGGGTTACTGGCCCGGGTTAGTGGCGGTTTGACATGTTTCTGGCAAATAGCTGGAATATCTTAAAATAAACAATTCTGTGTCATATATGTTTTTCAAACTAGACTTACAGACTGCTGCATGACACACATTGGTACACTCGTAGGTCATAGCTCGGGACAACTTACTGGACCCTGGCCAGGGTGGTCGGACGCTGAGCTTTAGAATTATTACTGCTAGTCAGTGTTTCAAAAAAGGTATTTTTTATATAATACAGCCTACATAGGTAGGCTATGTGTACCTCAGTCAGCCTCTTCTCCTGAGGCTTGTCCTAACCCCCCTCCCAATCATGCCTCATTGTACTGTAATGTTATGTGCTTAAAATAGCCATGCAACTTACTCTCAGCCACAGGTTAATAATAGCTGGTGGCGCCTTACTGTAATCAGCGAATTGATTTTTATTAAATGGCTCAATGTGTGTTTTTTGATCAAAATTATACTTTGCGGCCGAATTGTGATCCCTAGCTAAGTGTGTGCCATTCCATTTCTGGTGCTTTCCGGCTATTTTAACATCTTCTTAGAGTTTCTTGTTGCTCTAATGGGTGTAATTTCCTAATATTAATATGTTTTTCTCGTTTTCATTGCTTGATTTTGTTCGGGAGAAAGTGTCAATCATAGTAGTTGGAATGTCACTCATAATTACACTGACATTATAAAAATGTCACAGATAGCAATCTGAAACCTTAGCAACTATGATGTCACTCATAATTACAATGAAATTCTGAAAGTGAAAGTGCCACACATAGCAATCTGAAACCTTGGCAGCTATCATTGGTGAGCCACAGACTCAGCCACCCACCCCTTTGAATCTGCTGCTCTCCTCTTCCCTCACTCGCTCCAGGCAAGGTCTATAGCAGGCAGGGGTAGTTCGGTTTCAACTTTGTTACCCTATTAGTACTGAGTCTGCAGTGCAGCAGCCAGACTCACAGTCCAGAGAGCCAGGCCAGCAAAACGACCAAAGCTGCCTGCAAGTTTTCAGCACTGCCCCAGGCCAGAATTGACTCCTCACGACAAGAGCGTATCAGTGAAGCACGTAACGCGTCACTGCTACGTTCTAATCGCGAGCCAGGGCTGGCTAAAAATGGATTACAGGGCCGTCATTGGTAGCACTTGCGCGCTCCACGCACGCTACAAGATTGACGGCCCTGGACTTTGAGGCTGGGGGGGGGGGGGGGAGGCAACAACGGTCGAGGAGTCCGAGAGGAGGAGAACACACTAACGAGGGATTTAGTTAAGCCGCGCTGCAGCCTGCACTCCTTCTGACGTTCGGTAACTGCTGCAGTGCACACAAACGCGGGACTTCGTTTTTGGCAATATAGTTGAAAGCACTGTTGTTGCAGGCGGACGCGTTGCTTTCAAATAAATTACCAAAAGCTAAGTCCTGCATTTGTGTGCATTGGGCAGCAGTTACTGTCTGAAAGCAGGTCAGAAGGAGTGCACTTGCAGGGTGCAGTGCGGGCGGCTTTTCACTTTTAAACTCTACTGGGCCGCGGGCTGCAACACTGGAGGCCCGTTGCGGCCGCCTTTATATTTTATTTGGGGACACTGTGAGCGTTCCCAAATAAATTATAAAGGCCGCCGCGGCCTCCAGTGCTGGGCAGCCGCGGCCGCCTCAAAAATGGTGCCACCTAGGGCAGACCCCCCCCTTAGCTACGCCACTGAACGCGGGACTTAGTTTTTGGCAATATAATTTAAAGCACTGTTGTTGCAGGTGGCCGCGGTGCTTTCAATTAAATTACCAAAAAACGAAGTCCTGCGTTTGGGTGCACTGTGCAGCAGTTACCGTCCGAAAGCAGGTCAGAAGGAGTGCACTTGCAGGCTGCAGCGCGGGCGGCTTTGCACTTTTAAACTCTACTGGGCCGCGGGCAGCGGCCGCGGCACTGGAGGCTTGTTGCGGCGGCGGCCGCCTTCATAATTTATTTGGGGACACTGTGTGCGTTCCCAAATAAATGATAAAGGCCGCGGTGGCCGCTACGGGCCTCCAGTGCCGCGCAGCCGCCTCAAAAATGGTGCCGCCAGGGGCGGACCGCCCCTGACCCCCCCCCCCCCCCCCCCCCCAGCTACGCCACTGATCCTCCAATAAAGCGTCAGAATTCATACGTCAAAGGCTTTCATGTTGGTACTATTCTTATCAATGGCTTGACATTGGCAGTGAGATCATACAAAATTATATCTATTGATGGTGATAGTCTCCTAAGAAAGGATTTTAATAGAAAACAGTGCCTCAACTTTCAAAAGGTCACACAGGCAGAATGTGTTCAGTGATCTCTGCACAGTTTAACAAAAATTAGGGGTGGGTTTACTAAAAACGTGCATACCTCAGCACAGTGACCAATGTTGCTGTACTGCATGAGAGGGAGACAGTAGGGAAAAGCCACATCTATTAAGATGCAGCACTGACCTGATCTATCCCCAGAGTTGTCTTGCAATCAGGCGGCCTTGTGCCACACAGACACAACTTTTCAAAATATTGAAAAGGTATCTACGTCATGTAGAATAGGTTTTGAAGTGGAAGTGTACGCTTCCAGTATAACATTCTATGCCTAAACAAACTTTAAAGTTTCCCCCACTTTGGTAGTGTGCAGTACAGCGCACCACACTTGCAAAGTTAAGAAAAGATTGCAGAAATAAAAGCACTCTCCAAGTTAACACCAATCTCAACAAGTTGTTATTTTTTGGTGCTATTATTAATAGATAGGCCTTTCCATCAAAACCCTGGGGTAGCTGCTTGGAAACGTCCAAGTACTGCCCCCATGATGCAAAGTAATGCTTTTTGCTACTTTCCGGCAACATCCGAGCGCAGAACAAGTGCTGGTAGGTACACTTGAAATAATCAATGTGCATTGATTTGCGACATTTCTGTGTCATAAATCTGGCGCAAAAGGTTGATAAATCTGTCCATGCAAACCTTGTTTACTAATAGAGGATATGGCACATCTACCAAAATTTGTGGATGTTCTAGCAGCCATTCCAGCAGCTCCCCATCTCCTTAAGAGACAAGGGAAGCGATTGACTTTTAGAGACAGCCTCTGAATCTGGATGAAGAGCCTCGGCTGACCCTTAAGAAACATTTCAAAAGCAGCCACAGGGCTCCCTCTTTAGAACACGTAAACGCCCACCCTATTGGTTTGTCCTTCCTGTGGTCTATTTTCTGGACAATGAGTACCATGTCAACCATACTACTGA
Source organism: Lissotriton vulgaris (assembly GCF_964263255.1). NCBI lineage: Eukaryota > Metazoa > Chordata > Amphibia > Caudata > Salamandridae > Lissotriton > Lissotriton vulgaris. Next base: position 1,513,771,497 of record NC_141687.1, on the reverse strand, counting down.
TGGGGAAGTGGGTGAGGGGGACGGCATTACATTTTTATCAAATGTGTTCCCGCTGCGCCACCTGGAGCACTTTCATTGGAAAGATCAATGTCAAACTAGCGGGAATCTGTAGATGTGGTGATGAGTTTGCTGCAGGAAAAGCGGCCACAGAAGATTGGCAGACCACTCACTTGGGTCTAAATGAGCACTTCACTTCCAAAGAGACCTGTTTTGTATTCTGGAACAGAGCTGCCTCTGGACTTTTTCAAGTACCAATCTTTGAAATCATACATGCAAAAGCATAAGCCTGGCAGCAATAGTTCCATTTTAGGTTTTGGAGCAGTATGTTTCAGTCAGACATACTTTTTGCTTAATGTGATTATAGCCGACTTTATTAAAAAGAGGGACAAAAAAAAATACTAGGGATATTTTCTTTACAAAATTATTTTCCAAAATGCAAAGGCGCTATAATCCAAACGTGCTTCAGGATACTGCACATCCACGGAGATGAAGAAGAGTTTTATATGAACAGAAAATGGCAACATAACATTAGGAAGAATAGCTGCTTGCCCTTCTTTTACCACAGTAAGGACTCCGGCAATGCACTGTTCTTGCTAAAACATTTGCGCATTAAATATTTGATGCGCACTTTTTTCTAAATAAACTTAAAAATGAGAGCAAAAAGTGTGAAATGAAACACTACACTTTTGTCTGTTCAACAGGGTTAGCTCTTTGACAACGGGGGAGTTCATCTACAACCATGTAAAAACTGCTTTCCTTTACGCAAACTAATTCAGTAAATTCGGGACCCTTGCTTAATAACCGCACTGTTATTGGCAGTGGTCATACCGAATCGTGGTAGGGCTATATCAGGGACTGAACGTGACATTTATAATGTAATGGCATTAGATTAGGGGCCAAATATACCTCTCATGCAATGCAGCGCACCAACCAAAGTTGTTGCGTTGCGTGACTGGCAGAGATATTGCACTCTCATCCCCTCTCCCTAATAAGGTGCACAATAAGGCTACTGAGCGCCACGCACATACTTTTGAGCCATAGTGCACGGGTGGGTGGGTGATTCTAGCACAGGTTTTGAACTAGCAGCGTACGCTTCCAGTACATTCTATGCCTAGACAAACTGTCAAACTTTCTCTACTTTGTAAGTGTGCTGTACAGTGCAACACACATGCAAAGTCTGAAAAGAAAGGAGAAATAAAGTATTTCTCCTTTTAACACCTGCTTCCAAGTGGCGTTATGTTTTGGTGCAAACCTCATCTACTATTGTTAGTAATAGAGTTTTGTGTCAAAAAACAATATAACAATAGTTGCGTGGGACCGCGCATGTACAACCCTTGTAACTCCCTTGTAACTCCCCTCTGATACAGACTAATGCAAACCAGCGCTTTGCTCTGCTCAGTTTTACTTTAAGCTGTACAAAAGGGGGTGGTGATTGACGGAGCATCTGAACCAATCAAACACTCACACCCAGTCAACAGATCTGGGTTTAATCCATCACCGTTCTTTAGCCCACTCTGCCACCCCAGTTCAGACATGGCCATATGCAAATCATTCTGACCCTGTGCCTCATGGGAAGTGCCAAGCCATGCCTTCCTTGGACCGGAAACAAGCTCACTTTGCCACTGGATTCAAGCAAGCCTGGCTGAAGACGGCTGTAATGCAAGAAACCGGTCCTCGGAAGCTTGTTTCCGGTCCAGGGAAGGCATGGCATGGCAGTTCGTTCTGGACTGTTCCCATGAGGCACAGGGACAGACTGATTTGCATATGGCCATGTCTGAACTGGGGGGGCAGAGTGGGCTAAAGAACGGTGATGGATTAAACCCAGATCTGTTGACTGTGTGTGAGTGTTTGATTGGTTTAGATTCTCCGTCCATCACCACCCCCTTTTGTACCGTTTTACTTTAAGGCCACGTTCCAGCGCCAAACAAGTTTTGCACTGAAAAGTAAATCCAACAAAATACGTTTTTGCGCAGGTTTGCTACACTTTTGTGACGCAAACTAAGAGCAAAAGGTTTATAAATCTGGACCTAAAAGTAGCACATGGAGGAGTGGCTCCTGAAGTTCCCCAAGATATGACGTAATAAAGGCATTTCTGTAAAGTCACTGAGGTTGGCATAACTTTGCTTAAATGACACTAATTCCTTCGCAGGTAGACTTGTTTCTTTCTTCCTAATACCATGCAAAGTTCCACAAGTCACAATAACCTGGGAGTGTAAACAGAACAGGTTGGTTCCGTCAATGTAAAACGTCAGCATACATCTCATATTAAGATTATATGGTCTTCCCTTGGCCCAAGACGTATGGACGTTATGAAGGAGTAGAGGAACAGGCGTGATGTTGGAATCTGAAAACATTACTGATGGGTATGAAGCTGCCTGCGCGGACAAAGGAAGGAGAGACATGTTAACTTTAACTATCAGACTGTGGTATCCATCAGTACTGAATTTGGCACTGTAACAAGAGCATGGCCTGTTATCCATGCAGGAATTTAGTCTGACAGTATGCCTTAAAACCCATGCCGCATAATTTCCTGTAACTACAAGTCCGTTTGCATTTCATAAAAGCAGCCACAGATCAGAAAACACGTCATTGAAGTAACGCTTTCTAACCTTTATCATTATTTAATTGATTGTTTTCAGTGATATTATAAACAACATGTAAGTAACTTAGATCAGTTTTATAATCTTAATCTTTCGGAGTGTAAATATATTGAATTAATCCTGCACGTCAAAACAGATGTAGGAAAATAAACCTTGTTTGATTAGACAAACACTGATGGCATGGCTCTATGCTTACAATAGGACAGAACTGTAATGTCAGCCTTTCTGTAGCTTGAGCCCATATTTAGAACTATGTTTACTCTGGCACACAGCTGAGGAAGATGCCCCCGCTCCCGTTCTCATTGGTTCCAGCTATGTCTCTGGGGGAAACTAGGCATAGGATTGGGAATTCCAGGCTGGATTCCATTGATTGACTACCCAGTAGTGGAATAGGGGTCATGAATGACCAAGTGTGGGCTACCGATGGCGACCATGGCCCCAATTGTAGTTTGGTTAATGTGCCGGTCCGTAAAGAACCGACGGGGCGTTGCCCACCAAATGATGGGGTAGACCAGGACATTGTCGGGTGGTATCTGGTGACTTCGGCCCACCATTAAATACAGGTCTGGAATCCTCAAATGAAAAGGGTATAAGTATATGTGATCTAGCTAACCCACCACCGGTGTGTGAAGTCTGCAGGGAAGGAGGAAGTGCAGTATCATGGAATATAGCTGGATTGGGCACTAGATTACAATCACCGGATTGGGTTTCTTTTAGAAACAACTTTGACGTCTGTATTTTTCAAGAGACCTGGGCCTGCGAGCCCCAGTTTCTTTTGGGTTTCTTTAATTTTTTTTGTCCCGGCAGTAGAAGGTCCCAAGGGTCGTCAAAAGGGGGGGTTAACCATTTGGGTGCGACAAGCACTCTTTGCTAGAGTGCTAGAGCTCCCGACTGGCAGCATCGACATCCAGCTGATAAGGATCTTGACTGAAGCAGAAGTTTTCTAGATATTTACAATCTGTATGCTAGAGGGACAGGAGGCAGGAAGTCTAAGGTACTGGTTGCTCTAGATCAGCTGATTGATACCCAGCCCGTTGAGAATAATATAATAGTGGCTGGGGATCTAAACATGACCTTTGAGCTTCTCAAAGTAGGTGTGTGTATATATATATATATATATATATATATATATATACAGTCGGTTCTTTACGGACCGGCACATTAACCAAACTACAATTGGGGCCATGGTCGCCATCGGTAGCCCACACTTGGTCATTCATGACCCCTATTCCACTACTGGGTAGTCAATCAATGGAATCCAGCCTGGAATTCCCAATCCTATGCCTAGTTTCCCCCAGAGACATAGCTGGAACCAAATATACATAGGATCATTAGCAATTCATTATTAACCCAATATTATTGTAAAACCTGCCTTGATAAATTCTTTTTAACAATCTGATAAATTGCCTAGTGGTCTTTATGTGGATACCTGACCCTAGCTAGGAAGAAGGGATCGCTTAACATCATTGGAGGAAGTGTTCCCAAGACGAGCTGGAAAATGGAAGTTCCGGCATCTACAGGCAAGGTCCCTGACGTGGTTGAATCATATTGTCAACGTGAATATTATCATAAGACACAAGGACTAGGTTGTGGGCATTTTTTGCTCTTTAGACAAAGCTATATACTGCCATCATGTTTGAAAACTAAAAAGTAAAATTAATTGGGGGACAACATAGAGCACCCGATTGCAAAGGCACTGAGGCGCTTATTTTTAAGCGCACTGTCATCAACGCCAGAAACATCCCATGAGTTCACTAGCCAAGCAACTAAGACATTGGGAGCTTGCAGTTTTCCCACACTTTTCTCAAGTTAATGACACAATTTATATAATTAGAATTAGATAATATATTGTAAATTGACCTAGTAGCAGTGCAGGTGTCGGATGGTAAGCATCCTCCTGTTCTTTATTTCACTCTTATCACGCACACAATTAATTAATCTAGCTGATATTTTGATATTTCATCTGCAGGTCTAGCTAATATCCGGGTCCTCTGTTTGCGGACATTCAGAACTGGTAGGCCATTTCACTTTTCACTTACCATAGTAAAACACCCCAACTGGGAGTCTGGCCCTAATTGGATTGCTATCCTGCAGGACTGCCATTCTTTCATTACGAATACTGAGGACCTCCCTAGTTATAGGACCCACGGGACCCTTTAGGGGTAAGCCACTACCACGTTGAGCTCACTTCATTTCCTCCTGACCAGTTTTGCACCTCTCACAATACACCTTTAGTCCTCAGGTTTCTTGCGATGTGTGACCCTTCGTGTCAGTTGCTCCCAGTCACTTCCAGGGTAGGGGATACTGACATGATCGTAAGGCCCTTATAAATTGCCTTGCACTACGTTTTGCGTTACTCACTGTCTCAAGCTAAGCCTGTTACTCACATTAATATCCTTTGGATTGCACATTCATATTCACCTCACCTATTGCCTTATGGATGCCATTCAACGGAATGCAGACTTTTTTATAAACCATACTTTACAGAGTTTTTCGATTAGCCGATCTGTCATACTCCTTTAAATTCCCAATTTTAATTCTCCTTTCTATTTCTTTTTCTTATTTCTCCCCATAGTTTTTACAGCCATTAGTCCTAGGCATATAATCTTATGTCCTGATGATGATCCCGGTATCAAGTTAAATGGATCGAAACGTTGTCGACTCTGTACACCTTGACACTTTCATAATTGCTCATTGAAAATGTGCTATAGTGTTGCTTTTTGTATTTGTGTGGACAATTGTACATTTAAATCCAAGCCCCTGTAAATGCCTGAGATGCCTTCTTTTGCTTTTATTTTTCACAGCAAATGTGCCCCCACTTGTATGTTCTATGTGCACGAATTTTCTTTAATGTAAAGACATTAAAAGACTCCATGTATATAGACCTCATTGTATGTCTATATTAATACCTACCTCTATTTCTGTTGTTAGGGGCCACTGAGTAGAAGCCTCGAAAAGATAGTGGACATCTCTTTTGACATATGCTGTTGCAGTGTGTTTGCACTGCAACGTTTGTATCTGAGGGGGAACAAGGGAGTGCTAAAAGTTTGGTGTTCCGCACAGAGGGAATAGGGGTACTAGCCACTTCTTTGGATGATGCTAGCTTCTATCCCTAAAGAGGAAGGTACAGCAGCTAGGAAAGTATTTTATATATATCATTAATTTTTGAGGAGTATGGGTTCAGTCATATTTCATAATACTCGGATGACCTTATGCATCCATACATTTCCTTTTGAGTCACAAAGAGTTGGGCACACTTGTCTTCCTTGCAGCTTGGTAAGAGCTAAAATGTGGGCTAAAGATTAGTCAACTGTGAAGTTCTCAGCCTCTGCAGTTTGCATTAGGAAAGGTTGAATGGTACAGTGATCACTTTGAAAGTTTGAGTACCATATTGTATTGCAAAAGTAAAATATAACATGACTGGGTTTTCCCATTTGCCAGACATAAAGCGGCTGAAACGTTAAGTGATTTAAAGACTAATGCCTTATCTCTGCTGATATGAACGACGTAACATTCTTCCGCATTTTGGGCAAATAAAGTTAATTGAGAAACTGGATAAACTGGAGAGAAAAAATTAGCCTATGGTACCTTAGCACTTTCATATACTCAAAACAACTTGCAAGGGTAACTACCAGTTAGCTTAGTAGAAGGAAACAATGCGATTAGTTTTAGGAATATCAAACACAGAGGACAACACAGCACAAATGCACAGGAACACGCAACACAACAGAAGATTAGGAGAAGCCATACTCGGTCTTGGCTGGAGCAGGCGATACAGAGGTGTCTGCAGCGGAAGAAGCAAGCGCAGGAGCTTGCCCACTAGCCACAGAGGCAGGAGCAGAAGTGCCAAGAGCTGCAAAAACATCCTTCGCAAGGTCAATGTCTGGGGTGGTGAAGGTCCCTCCGTCCATTTGAAAGTCCTCATTCTGGGAGGGGTTTGTAGAGACGGCGGAGGCAGCCTCGGTCTTCGGGCTGGTTGGGTTCTTAGCTGCCTCGGTTGGGCTCTTCACTGCGCTGGGCTGAGACACTTCCTTTTCTGGACTTTTCACGCTCGAGGTTTCCTGTTTGGCCTGCTTGGCTTCAGAAGAAGCCGGCGAGCTAGTGGTGTTAGTAGGCTTACTACTGGCAGGGGCTGCAGATGTCTCGGCCGGATTCGCGGCAGCACTGGGGCTAAGGACTCCCCCCGGTTTAGCAATGGCACCTGCAGTCGTGGTGTTAGTGCCCGGAGCAGAAGCTGGGGTATCACTCAGATCAACAAGAGGGGCAACCTTTGGGGTTGAAGTGGGTGGTGGTGGCGAGGAAGCAGGAGGGGCGGCCTGACTAGGCTGAACAGAGTTTGAGTCGAGGACAGTGGATGCAGGAGGGGCGGTGCTCGAGGTTAGTGTTGTGGTCTCACTGGTGGGGCTGTTTTGAGCAGTGGCAAAGGTTTCGGTGATAGTGTCAGAGTTAGTAGTGACCGTCGTTACAGAAGGCAGCATGTCCTCAACAGTAGCTGTGGTATCGGCTGGATGCCTGTGAGAATGATAGGAGTAGAAGAGAATAGACAATGAAGCCCATAACAAGCAAAGGCCGACCACACACGAACCACAAGTACAAACGCACCATGCTGTTAAAAGCACACGTAAAACAGTAAAGCAAATCGGGAAAGCTTTGCGGCTGCAAGAGGCACAGAGAAATTCCTAAGCAGTAGGGCAAAACAAAAGGAAAGGAAACACAGAAGCATGTGAGGGGACCTTTAAGTAATAAAGTCTATATAGGTTACAACCCTATCTCTTACAACAAACCCTATCTGTATAACAAATTCATTGCGTCAGACATACATGCACATTCTATATACTATACATATTTTACACATTATATAATGTTCTCTTTCTGTAAACAATTACAAAGTCAAACCGCTCTGTCACAGACATGGGTCTTGTCCACATACAATAAATTAAAAAAAAAATGTGGATTTTGAATTACACTTCCTCTCTATATTCAGCCGAGACGAACAGCACTAGATGAAAAAGTTGAGGTTCCATTTAGCCAGATTTCGACTGTGAATTGAAAATGTTTGTGGCTCTAGATTTATCTGTAATGTAATTAAAAGATACCATTTCAAAAGAACAGCCCAGACAACTATCAAATTACCCTGCACTACTACTAACTAGGCTTCATGGAACCTGCAATGGGATGAGTACGTCGAATCGGGCAGGTTCCTTCTATAAGGACACTGGGGGGCATATGTACGAGAAAGTGGCAGAGTGAGGCATTAGCCGTCAAGGCTAAACGCCTCACCCTGCCACCTCAGTTTCCCCCTGTGCTGGCGCTACACTTAGCAGTGTAGCGCCAACGCAGGCACCCTTGCACCTAGTGCAAGGGTGTCTGCGTACAGGGGAGGATTGTTTATATGTAGGAGTGCAGCACACATGGAAAAAGCAAGAATAAGGAGAAGTAAAGAATTTCTCCTGGTTTCACCTACTTAAGAGAAGATTTTCCCTGGTCTTAATTTCGGCGCTACCTCCTATTTACGCTGCCCTTGTAAATAGGGGGCAGCATCAAAATCAATGGGTGTTATGGTGGAACGCTCACAGCAACACCCACTGCCCACCCCTTTCACGCTAAGCATAGCATGAATGGGGGCCTTATTTACAAGGCAGCGTTATGCCAAGTTAAGTGGCTTAACGCTGCCTTGTAAATAAGGCAAAGCCCCTATCGCCATGGAAACATCACCAAAAGTGATGTTTCCGTGGCGATAGGGGCTTGTACATATGCCCCTGGGCTTGTTATGCACTATAAAAACTACTAGACAACTACTGCAGAATTTGCTTTGCCCACACATTCATCTGTCCTATTTGCCCTTGGGGAAAGGGTCCCAAATGCCCACTCTTAAGCTAAACCCACAGACACCCCAAGCGGTGATATCCCAGTTTGCTTTTAGATACAGCGATGCCTAAAGGACAGAGGGCTCCATGCTGGTACATCTTTTCACCACTACCTAACATTAAGTGTATTCCACAAATGCCCCAGGGAATGAGAGCTGCACTGCCGGAGGTCGATTTTAAGGCGTCCCTTGGGAAGAGAACTCATCAGCAGTTGAACTCAAGGTACACGTTGTTAAAATGTCCGGTCCTCTGAGGTACAGACAAGGGCTAAAAGACACAAAATAAAAGACAAAAACAGTAATCAGCACCCTGGTGTGCTATTTCCAAGGGCTGCAATTTTGAGGGCGGATAGTGTGCAGTTTTACTTGCTGTAGTGTGCTCCAGTTATTAAACACCACACAACTGCAGCAGCAATATATTTCGGTGATAATTACGTTTGCACCATGGGCACTGTATTCCCTAGAGCCGATTAACCAGCAAGCCCTGATTGTAGCAACTCAGTGGTTGGCACCAATGAAGTTATAGCCCAGTGCTATTATATTTATTTTGAACGGAAGTGTGACACACACACGCTATTGTGGGTGCTTCAAACCCAGTGATAAACAACCATTGGCAAAGCCACAACGTCTGATTTTTATGTGCCAACATTGGCACACACTATTTATGCACTGGTAAACACTCTTAACATGCTTTACTTGCACAAATGGTGTTCAGCACATTAAAGCATTCCTCATTTGCTTTGGCAATATTAGGAAAAAGTTGTCAATAAAAAAAGTACTGCTTTCTGTAAAGAATGCATATAGCAGATAAAGAATTAAATGTCGCAAAGAGCACAATTGTGGGAAGTGCCTTTTTTAGACTAGGTTAGTACCCACTTTTTGCCAGGAAAATGATGTAATTTCAATTGAAGTGCACAGGGTCCCTGCCAATCAGGCCCCCTGTGCCAGAGCTCCTTCCCTAAACTGTACCTATTGTTTACACAATTGTTACCGCTTTACCTCGCATGTAAGCCCCTTGTAAAAGGTACCTTGGGTACCAAGTGCTTTGTGGTTAAAGAGGGTCCCTAAGGCTGCAGAGAGAGAGAGAGAGAGAGAGAGAGAGAGAGAGAGAGAGAGAGAGAGAGAGAGAGAGAGAGAGAGAGAGAGAGAGAGAGGAGATATGGGGCCTAGGACCCATTTCTGGTGGCAGTAAAATAACGCAAAGGGAGGATGTAGATTATTTTGACTCAAAAATCTGCGAAGGGATTGTCTCAAAATTCTTTGCGGGTGATGATATCACAAAGTGGTTAATTGCTTTTGAGAGGGCCTGTGTTAGCAGGCAGATCTACAGGAAGTTGTGAAGTGCTATCCTGTGGAAAATGTTCTCAGGAAAGTGCAGGGATAGACTACTGACACTCACCGAGATAGAGACTGAATCCTATGACCTCATGAAGGTTACCCTAATTGAGGGCGTTGGATTCATCACTGAGGAGCATAGGACCAGGTCCAGGGAAGCGTGAAAGATTCAGAGCCAGACCTGGGTAGATTTTGTAGACTACTGAATGAAATCATTAGGAGGTTGGTTAGAAGGCAACAATGTGCATGATTTTGAAGGGCTTTATACTGTGATAATGAAGAAGCATCTTTTAAGTAATTACATAAATTCCTGAGAGACCTAGGTCCACTTTCTCCTAGAGTTGGGGCAGAAGACAGACCACTGGGCCAACACAAGAGTGACCAAGGCTAACACTGGTGGGTGAAACCAAAAGAAAGAGGCCAAAAAGCCCCTCCCTTCTTCAAGAGAAAAAGGGGGACCCTAAAAACAAAAAGTCTTCTTTAACTCCCCAAAACCCTTGGTGCCATGACTGTAGAACAACAGGGTACCGACCTGGAGACTCTGGTTGTAAAAATAATAAAAATGCCTTTAGTCCGTTTGTAGTAAATGCAGATGCCAATCTCCAGATGGGATCTTAGGAGAGCACTGGACATGCCAAGGAGCTCACTGTTGTGGAAATAGCCACCTTAGCTGTCTGGCCAACTAACTTGCAAAAATACAGAGAGTATCATGTCATTAATGTAATTAAGGTGGAATCCTTGAGAAACACTGGTGTCAGCATCACCATGGTGATTGAGCAGCAGGTGTCCTCTGAACAATATCTGCCTGTAAGGACTTATCCAGCCACCGATCCTGTCAATGTGACAAAAATCCATCCCATGGCGATGTTGTCCTTTGACTGGGAAGAGGTTGCTGTGAAGAAAGTGGTAGCAGTCTCTTCATCCATAGCAGTTGATTGTTTGCTTAGCAACGTTTGGAGTCCTCAGCATGGGGCATAAATGCTTGGAATTCCACACTTGGTGTGTGTAAAACTCAGAGCAAAGAGCAGAGAACAGGGTGAAAAAGAGGTGCTGGAGTCAGGAATAAGGACTCATTCCTCCAAGGGAAAAGGCAGGAAGACTGGGGAGCCAGATTCCAATCAGACACCAGATCCTTCTCGTCAGGAGAAGAAGGATAACCCCCAGAGGGAACTGAGCCTCAAGAGCTGGAGCCTTACCAGGCTGAGCTTTGGGCCCGGCGGGACCCTCTAGGCAAGAGCTGTGCCAGGGGCAGAAAGCCTGTCGCACTCTTGAAAGCCTGAGATAGCCAGCTGCTGCACAGGAAGGAGGTGACATCATTGATTTCACAGGTCCTATTGGGAGAAGGGAATCCTTTACACGGAGGCCAGACAGCTCAAACCTGGTGCAGCGAGGAGAGTAGTAGAGTCTCAGGCATTTAGAGAATTCCTCCTAACTTTGGCCCATAACATCCACTAGCTGGACACCTTGGCCAGACCAACACTTGGGGTAGGCTAGTCAGCCACTTCTACTGGCCAGGAATGCACCAGAAGCTGGAGGACTTTTTTTTAACTCCTGTCCCACCTGTCAAGCCAGTAGCAGGACAGGTGGGCACCCAAAGACCCCCTTAATCCCACTTCCAGTGGTTGGGTCACCCTTTGAATGGATAGGGATCGACATTGTTGGTCCAATTGACGCCCAACAGCATTAGGTAAACAGATATATTCTGGTGATAGTGGATCATGCCACCAGGTATCCTGAGGCTATTCCCCTTAGGACTACCAATGCCCATGCAGCGGTTAGGGCCCGCACTGGTATCTTTACCAGGGTGGGCTTCGCTTAAGAAGTGGTGTCAGACAGAGGTACCAACTTCATGTCTGGATACTGTCTGAAACACATGTAGAAGAAGTGTGGAGTGACCTACCGGTTCACTATCCTCACCACCCACAGTATAATGGCCTTGTTGAAAGATTCATGAAGGCCATGAGAGGCATGATTGGTGGACTCCCTGAAAAACTCAAAAGGAGATGGCATGTCTTACTTAGAGGCCTGCTTTTTGCCTGCCGGGAAGAGCGACTGAAGGGAGTGGGATTCTCCCCCATTTAAACATACGTTTGGTGATCCTGTCAGGAGACTACTGTGCCTTTTGAAGGGGGGATGAGAGAAACCTCTTGTTGAACCCAAACAAGATATAGTGGACTATGTGCTTGGCCTCCACCCAAGGACGGCTGAATACATGGAGAAAGCAAGTAAAACCCTTGAGGCCAGGCAGTAGCTCCTGGAGCAATGGTATGACCAAAAGACTGCAATGGTTAAGATCCAACCATGTTAGAAGGTGTGGGGTTTGGAGCCATTGGCTCCTATGGTCCTCCAATTCAAGTGGACTGGGCCCCACCCTATCCTAGAAAGAAAAGGGGAGGTCGCCTATCTGGTCACCTTGGCTCTGAATGAAACCCCAGGAGGGTCATCCATCTCAACCATCTCAAACCCTTCTATGAAGGGAAGATGTGACCATGCTCATGGTTACAGGTGAGTATCAAGAAGCAGGAAGTGAACCTCTCCCTGACCTCCTGTCCAACAATTCAAAAGATGGGCCAGTGGAAGGAGTGATCTTGTCAGACACCCTTACTGCCCACCAGCAGACGTATTGCAGGCAAGTCATAAATCAGTTTGCTGAATTTTTCTCTTTTGACCCCTGCTTGCTTTTACTTCTTTTAGAATTTTTCACACAATTTTACAAAAATTTGACTCACATGCATCTGAAATTCTGTGTGTAATGTCATAAAAAAAACTCTGATTGAACTGCGCTTTTTCTGAAAAAGGCTTTGCACATACTCTAGCGGTGTGTAAGAATAGGTTTAAGTGTGGTGAGCACCGTTCATCAGTAGCTGTACAACACCCTGTTGTATTCACTTATGCTGATGCTTTCAGAGAAAGATCGTGGAAAACAGAAACTACACCAACAACAACAACAAAGGGGTCTGGCTACATACTCAGGCTCCGTCAAAGGGGTGGTTTCATTAGGTTCGGTCTGATTTCCTCCATCGTGGTTTGGCGTCCGTTCTTCTTCTGTCCGCACTTCTACGATTGGTTCCTTAGATTCGTCTTTCCTATAGTGAATACAAAAAATAGGAGACTCAACTTCAGATCCTGCCTTTTTAGATCCATTACGACAAAACAAATGACATTAAATTGCAAAAGTGTAATGCTATTTTCTATGTAGATAGTCATCTCTGGAAAAAAGTAGTGATTCAGTGGACGTCAATTGGAAAGTGATACCATTTGACAAAAATTTAATTTTTTGGTGGTGGCAACAATAGTCCTTGGTGAAGTTACCTGGTTTGCCACCGTGGTAAGTAAGTGTAAAAGGGAGGAAAATTGATAGAATCAACGGAAAGACTGTGAGGAAAAGAGGAAGTTGCAACTGTTAGGAATAATGGGTAATGAAGATTCAGCTTTTCAACTCAACAGAGGCAGAGTTGTTGAAATGAGTGTACAGCAGGATATCTACATATGTTTGCTTTCCGTTAATTGGAGACACGTGGACAGATGTATGAGGGTATGGAAAAGTACATGCACTATGGTGAAGTGGATATACCTGACTAGAGCAGCCAGAGACAAATCAGACAAATGGAAGTCAAACATATGTTTTAATTTTTTCCAATGGTCTTTAGATTATAATAATGAAATCATGTCATACCACCACTTTTTTGTATTTCAACAGTAATGATTTTCTACAGGTTTTAAAATGTCCTTTTCTTCAGAAGACAGATAACAGAACCAATACGTACGAGAAAGCAGCTTTCCCCTCCTCGATGTCTTTGCCCTTGGCACCAGGCCCAGATTTCCCGCACAGATTCACGGCAATGCACATCAGGAGGCCACACTTGTTCAGGAAGTAACAGGTCACGTCGACAACCACCAACAGGATGACGAAGACGATGATAAGAATGCCCACAATGGCACCTGTGCCCAGGCCAGAGCCAGAGCTTGGGCCAGCTAAGGTGAGGAAGAAAAACAAGGATTTAATCAGGAAGCATAAAAATACCATTAATCCTTTTAATGCAAAACCAACACACGCCTTAACTAGGTTACGGACCAGCCATAGTCAAATCAAGATCTTTGCAAAAAAAAAAGAACTACTCTAAGGAACCTACAGTGCTTTATTCTACATTTAATTCCACGTTTTCAGACATAACCAAATATTTTTACTTTACTTCAAATATACTGCCAATTGTTATTTAACGTCTCCCAATCCAAATGTAAACCACTTATCGAAAAGTCCAATACAGCGAGTCAATGCAGGCACTTTGAAAAATGACTACCAAACATGTATTTTAGGTCTCTGCATCACCAATGATAACCTATGAAAATGAAATCCTATCTATTAAAATAAAAAAAATGTTTATATATTGTTACAATCAAAAGGTGGTCCCGTTTGAAGTTCAGTACTGAAAAACGTGAAATACCTATAAGTACAAATAACTCATCTGTGCCTCAACTCTTCAATTTACATAATATTTTCATCAAGCTAGTCCATTGGTAAATTTATTATATGGATTACATTTGCCAAATGATCAAGAAACCAATTTACTATATCTAATCGACGTAAAACAGTAAGACATATACATAATTCATTTACATAGCATAATTATTTCGTTTGTTCTTCTAAAAGAAGTGCTTCTTTAAAAGTATCACAATTAAAAAGCAAGTCTCAGTGTAGCAAGCAACATAAAAACTGTCATAAACTATTATCTCACTTGAACGTGTGTGGCCCGATTCCCAGCTACCTAGCTTGGGAATTCGGAAATTTGGTTCAGTAGAACTATTCCTACGTTTGGAACAAATGTCAAACTTTCATTGGGGTTTCTCGTTCCAGGGGTACTTCTAGAAAAATACCTCCACAACCCAAGAATATTTGCTCTTTCACATGTTTTCTTTCCTTTTTTCCCCACTGGAAACATATTTAACGTGTGGAGAAGCTCCTCTCCCTAAACAGCATTAAATATGAAGGATTACCCTCCCCAATCTCAGCTTATTAACACTCTTACCTCTGCCATGTTAATATGATTTTTCCATGTTGAAAACTACCTTTAAGAGATATGTGATACGTCGTAGTTCGTCTACTTTTGGAGGTTAACATGTGGTGTTGCAGTCTAGTTCTTCACACCACGTGATCAGGGCTGCACATCACGGTATCGCGATAGGTCTCCGGGGTATTAGCCCCCTACTTCACAAAACATCTAAGTAAAAATTACAATTCCCCCACTCACCCAGCAAATTTATGAGAGCGGACATTTCACCATTCCCACTAATGCAATGCAATTAGTATGGGGTAAACTTCTGCCTATGCTGTTTCTCTGAATTAGGAGTGGCAATTTACTCTTGGAAATTTGCTCATTGTGCACCTAAGTATGTGTGCAAAGGAGGGGGGGAGGAGGGGCGTCATGCCAAGGAAGCAAAAAGATTACACTTATTATATCTATCTCTTACATGGTTTCAACCACTACTTCCTTAACTTACCACTGTGTAGCAGATATGTTTACTATGTCTCTTGTAGTCAAAGCGTTGACGGTGTTATAACAAAGTTATATTTTCTCACCCAGTTAATTACAGGAAAAGCAAGTAAATGCAAATAGACACAAATAAGGCAGCCAACCACAAAACATAAAAATGGCAATTACCAAATACTTCCAGCATCAGCACTTAACTTGTATTTAAACGAAATCCAATGTTCACTGCAGCATACAGCAGCCATATAGTTTCTTGCTCTGAACTGGACACAGATTACACCAAGTTCGTCAGATTTAAACAAAGGTTCTGATATACAGTGATTAGCACTGTATAGCAGACATTAAAAGTGGCCCGATGATCACAAAAGGAGTAAAAACTAAGGGTGGGTGGAAGTCGTGGAGTTTTACTCCATGGAGTTCCGCGGAGTTATATGAAAACTCAGTGAGATTCTGTGTAGATCCGCGATTGGCGGAGTTGTGAGACGTCGTGCTCATTTTTAGTGCCGGGAGCTTGTCCCACACTGTAAAATTAGCACAAACTGCACAACCCAGCGCACCAGAGGGCGCTGCTCCTTTCTGCCGCTTGAGTAGATTTTCTACTTTAGCAGTAAATTTCTCCCCGTGAGCGGCAGCAATCTCAACGTGAGAGGTAGCGACCTGCAGCGACTGCCCATGTTAAGAAATCTCGACAGGAGGCCGTCTAGTGCTTAATTTTCTTGCTCGACAACTTACTATTGGTGACCTAAGCATGAGAAAAACTCTGCTATGCAGCGGTTGGCAGACTTTTTCTGAAACTCCGCACTTCAAGCAGAGCACAGAGTGGACAAAACTCGCCAAAGGAGCAGAGTTTACCATCCAACCCAGTAGAAACCAAAAGGGATATAACAAGCAGCTATTTACTGAATTAGTAGTTCTCCCATATGCCCTGCGGTGTGGGTAAAAAGATCTACCCTATTTAATAGGGCATCAACAGTGAAGCACCAGAATGTTGCTGTCAGAATATCAACTGATGTATGTATTGTATCCTAAATGTAGTATTAAAAAAAGCCACCTCCCAGAATGAATAAGTAATCTAAACCCAATTGGACGATATTTTTGAAAATTATATTTACACAAGATGTTGATATCAGACAACTTCTGTATGCAATACTCTAGCATACAAAATACAGCTCTATCAAAAGTTGTTGGCATCAGCACATTTAACTTTGGAGCACCAAGCATCACTGGATTCCTATGCCAAGTTATAATTTTCGATTTCTTGTTAATTAAAAATAATATACAGAGGCACATTCACAAGAGCGTAGGGAGGCAGGACATCACAGCAATCTGCAAAACACAGAAATAGAAGGTTGACTGTTGCAGGTGAGGCATTTTCCTTAACCCTTGAATGTCAAGATATCTTTGTAGAACTGTGCCAGACACTTTCTCCAGGGTTTGTACATTTAAAGGTGGGGCACTTGCTTGTTGACATAATCTATATTTATATCATAATGGCAGACTGGATAACTCTCTACAATTTAATAGTAATAAGACAGAGTCTTATGATGTGCTGCCCAGCAAATTCCACGCCAGCTTCCGGCCAATCCAGGTGGATAAGCCACTAATACCATCTGAGGCGGTACGAAACCTGGGAGTAACAGTTGATGAGAGGCTGAGTTTAGAGACTCATGTAAACAAGAGAGCGGGACCAGTTTCTCCCTCATAAGAGTACTAAGGAAAATCCTCCCAATGCTGCCAATTCCAACTAGGGCACAGATAGTAAGAAGCGTTGTTCTGAGTCGGCTGGATTACTGCAATGCCCTTCTTCTGGAGGCCCCAAGATACCTGATAGAGAGACTCCAGAGAAATCAGACAATTGCGGCCAAATTAGCACCTATGAAACCGTGACGATCATCAGCCTCCCTGGCCCTTAAGGAACTTCACTGGCTCCCAGTATTACAGAGGGTTCATTTTAAATCTCTCTGTATTGTTTTTAAGGCCTTACACGGTCTGGGGCCCAAACCACTGAGGAGCAAATTTCAATGGTATGTCCCCACCAGAAGCCTGCGATCATCCTCAGCCAGACTTGTAAAGGCGCCCAGGTATAAGAGTAAAACTGGGGGGAAGAGCATTTAGCTCTGCAGCCGCCCGACTGTGGAATGCACTTCCAACCAGTCTCAGACAGGTGGAAGATCTACTGCAATTTAGAAAGAAATTAAAGACCTGTCTCTACCCTAATGATGCTGCTTAGGCCCCTCTTTGGGTAGGATCTCAACTGCAATATGGGTGTATGGTTTGAGTAAATGTACATGAGCGCCAGGATGCCTGTGGGCTGATAGTGCGATCTATAAGTATGCTTAACATTAACATACACTTTTTATAATAATAAGTAGTATAGAATCCGTATTCACAGACAGTTCACACAGATACCTGTGAACTCCAATTTGCATCCAATGAGAGGCTGGGATCAAGTATGGTTTTTCGCTCTCCAGGTAATTTCTTTCTAAGTATGACACTGCAGGTAATGACTGGCTGGCAGGTAATGATACCCCGAAACTGGTCCCAGGATGCTTTAGACTGTTCGCATGAGGAGCTGGGTCAAGACTGATTTGCATATGGCTGGGTCCAGACTGAGGTGATATGGGGAGTAAAATAAGAATGGATTAAACCCAGATCTGTAACGGGGGTGAGTGTCCATCATTTTATTTTGTGATGTTGCTAAAGTACAAATAAGGCCTCAATCAGACAACACATTCTAAAGAACAGCCGTCCGGTGAACTGATGCAGACAGAAGAAGAAAAGTGCAAAGTCAACCAGGTTCAGGATCAGGTCACTGACAGCTTTTCCCAACTATAATCGAACTTGTCCTGGCAAATTCCCTGCTCCTCTCCCCTTTTACATGACTATAGGAAATGGGCTTGCGAAAGGATTCTCCTATTGTCAGTGCGCTAGTGCCAAGTACAGTGATGGGATGAGGAGGAGCCTACAGTCAGGAACAGGAGCTGCCCTTAACTACTGGGAAAAACAAAGATTATTCAGTGCTTCCTAGATGCCGATTCACACTTCTCCCCGTCACTGCACGCCTGACATTGGCACTGTGCAAAGTAGTCAGTGAGGACTGCCACACGGAGTGTGGACTGACAGCAGATAGGGCTTGAGTGTGTGCTACAGGCTAAAGGGAGAGAACTTGAATTATAAAGTGACAGGCATGCACTCCGAAGGGCAGGTGGATGGTCTTCATCTTATTTCTCTTCGCCGCAATAAATAATGGCAGTTTAATTGTTCTACCTGCCCTAATGCACGCCAAGGCAATTTGAAGGAGGTATCGCCTGCACATGAGGTCAGTAAAACTTGAGTAAGTTTAACTTTTTCATACAATTGGCTCCCATCATACTTCCAATGTCTGGGAACAGATGTGGATGGACGCTCAAAGCTGTTCAGTGCACAGACAGACTTCAAGTGAAAGATTAGTAGGGACAACGAATCACAGTGGACTCAGGTGCTGGCTGACTCAACTGTGAGTGTTTATTTTTTTGGTCTTTTCAAACTCAGGTGTATATAATGATTTTCGAGAGCTGAATACAGTTTGTTGTTCTGCTCAGTTCAGCTCATGCGTCCAAAGGCTTGCATCCACTGGCACGTGTTCACCTCCAACCATGGTTATTTATGATGCGAGTAAAAAGTTACCTTCAGGAGATGCATGCAAGGCATCTGCTCAAGATACTGGTTCCCACACACTGTGGAATGCACTTAAAACTGACAATGGGAATATGTCAAACTTAGGATTCTTTTCAAGGCCTATTTACAAATATTTTGCCTAACACTTCTCCATTCTTTCTAGTACGTTATTGTGACATCAACTTAATTCTAAATTCCTCTGCCCAGGAAACCAACGCTAAGGTTATGATGAACCTGTCAATTTTAGAAGACAATTATATGAGACTGTGTACTGCCCATTATGGAAACTCATAGGGTCAAAATGGAAAAGGTCCTCAAATGTACCTCTTTCAAGAAAATGTTAAAAGAAATTCCATTGTAAATGCAACTTGTTTTTCTTTATTCGTCAGTGAAACCAATCGAAAAAAATAACATTAATTAGCAAAAAGGCTGAAAAGCCAATTTTTATGTCTGGTACCACAGCTACTTGGTAGAGGTCTGTTGTATCAATGTTTCAAAGCGGGCGGGCGGGGGCGGGGGGGAGACTCATCAAAGTGATGATTTTTGCTTCCAACATTCTTTCTCACAATTTACTCACCTGCAGGAATGCTGTTCATGCATGCTTTAGGGTAGAATGTGGTAAGTACACTTCTAAATACTTTGCCGCTTTTAACACTGGCTGGCTCCTTCTGATCACGCAGAACTATTTTTTTTCCTTGGCTCCTATTTGGCTCTTGTACCCTTCTTGCAACACCAAAGGGTTCTGTAGCTGCTATTGCCTAGATCCTCTTTTCCCTCTGTATAGAAGCCATGGCACTGCAATGGGAATCCACAGGGTAGAGCGGCTCACACTTCTTTTTAGGTCTTGCCTGTGACAGCGCATGCGCTGATTGAGCTGCATGAGCTCTCGCTTGCGCGAGATATATTGTAAACAAGGGGCTTGCAACCCAATCATTGCTTAACATTCATTATCACTCTATTTTGCTGTCTTCTAATTGGCAAGTGCCTGCTGGCTTCACTACTTCTTGTTTCGGCTGGAACATGGACAAAGTACTGATTGCTTCAGCTTGACTGCTGTCCTTCCAATGATGGTGATGTGATTGAGGTACTACTTTTATTTTCTCTTCTTTTCTGTTGTCCTTGTTGAACCTCTTGCCATTTGCAGCTTTTTTACGATGTCACACCCATGTCAAAGAAGCCCCTTTCTCCTTTGAAATAGATGTTTATTGTGTCAACAGATTTATCTGTTTTTATTGCGATAACAGATGTTATCACTTCCTAATGTATTTTCACTAATACATGGGCGCAATGGCTTTCTACATGTGATAGAAATGTTGTCATTTTTGTTCTTTTTCACTTATGCAGCAATTAACCAATTTGCTCAATAACACAGGGGTGTTGTGCCAAGACCTAACAAGCACTGGCAAAGACAAAAGGTCTCGACTTTGAAACTGTTGGCTCTACCATTACCTTTTGTTCATGCTGTACAGCATGGACATTGCTGATTTTGGCAATGATTTGGAGCCATGTTGTATAACAGCATGGCTGTTGTGCAGCATGGCAACAAATAATATTAAAAAAGGACAATGATGCATCCAGCACTAATGAAGGTTAAAAACAAAAAAACAGAATAGCCCTAGCAGCATCATTGTGCTTTTTAAAGAACAAGTTACATACCTTTGGTATGCCACATCTGGTAGAGAGACTATCTAGCCGCAGATTCCTTACCTTTGAATTATCAAAGGCATCAGACTGAATCCAGCTACTTTTCATGAGTAGTACCCTGTGGACAGTTAGGTGGTGTTGTTTGGCTCTGCGTGGCATCGTCCGCGCCAGATGTTACATACACTGTGGCTATTTAGGCGCCACCCCAGCATGCAGATGTCAATTTCTTTTTGTGACTTTCCAGGTCACGAGCGCAGAGCCACGAAGAACACTGACCACTGGTGTGGAAAAAACAGGAGGCTGAAAGGGGAACAACACTGTCCCTAGAAATCTGTTCGCAGAGCAGGGAGGACTGATGGGCTGTTAATGAATCTGCAGCTAGAGTCTCAACCAAATAAGGCGCTACCAAAGGTAAGTAACTTGTTCATCTGATAGACACTTCTAGCTGCAGATTTCTTACCTCAGAATACATACCCAAGCAACACTACACCGGAGGTGGTTCTTTGGACTAATTTCATCGGACAAAGTCCTGTAGGACCGAATGGGCAAAATGAACATCTCTACGGATCTTACTGTCTAGGCAGTAGCGCTTTGTGAACGTGTGGAAGGAGGCTCACGTTCCACCGTGGCAGATGTTCAGGACTGGAACTCTGTGTGCTAACGCAGTGGTCACAGCTTTCACTCTGGTGGAGTGAGCACGCATACCTCAGGGGGGTTGTTTCTTAGCCAATGTGTAGCAGATCTTGATACAGAGCACGGACCATTTAAAGATGGTACACTACTGCACAGCCCGTCCTTCTTCGCTCTGACATACTGCACTAAGTGATGCTCCTCCAACCAACTCTTGGGTGGTAAAGGCAAAACGATGGTTAATCAAAGAGAACTAGCTATGTCTGTGTTCTATGTGTCTACATGGGAAACTATTTGGTTTAGTATGAAGGCCCTCACCCACCAACCTAGTCGGTGGCATGCGTCATCATCGGGCCCCACCCGAGGCACCGAGTGCGCCTCAGGTGTGCTGCGATGCCAGATTACTGCGGAGTGGGTTTTTGGGAAGGTGAGTGTGCTGTGCAGGTGTGTTGCGTGAGATTTTAAAATTCTGTCCTTGGGGTCCCTAACAGTTACTTTATTGGTGGGCCCCAGGCAGAGGTTAAAAACAAAGGCTTGGGACGTGTATGGGCTGACTTATGGTCTCCCACGTCCAGTGTGGTCGACTAGTTTCAGCCAGACCTTTTTATTAAACTGGCTTTCTTCAGGACCTATGGGTGGGGGTGTTACAGCGATCTATGTGATTATCAGTGCCCTGTATGTGAAGCACGCGCTAAGGTGCTGATATATGTAAGAGATATTTCCTCTCAGTTTGTACTCCTGTTTACAGAGGACAAAACTCCCTGCACTTCCGCCGGAGGGTTGGGACTTATTAGCACTTTGGCTGTGTCTCCAGACCCAATGGAACACCTGTGACACGGTCGCAAGGTTCACTCACCTTCTAAAAAATCCGCTCCGCAGTAATCTGGCGTCGCAGCACACCTGAGGCACACTCAGTGCTTCGGGTGGGGCACGATGATGAAGCATGCCACCAACTAGGTTGGTGGGTGAGGGCCTTCATACTAAACCAAATGGTTTCCCGTGTAGACACATAGCACACAGACATAGGTAGTTCTCTTTGATTAACCACCATATCCCAGGGGAAACGAACTAGCTACTCTAGTTCCCCTCTCTCTCCTTGATGAACAAGTTACTTACCTTCGGTAACGATATATCTGTAAGAAACATTAGTTAGTGTTAGATTCCTTACCTTAGAATATCCCCAGGCGTCAGTCTGGATCCGGAAACTTTTGCGTAGCAGTACCCCTGCGCGTCGGTAGGCATCGTCTGCAGGCGTCCCCTGCGGCTCCGCGTCCGTCGTCGGGCGCCGTGATGACGTCGCTGGAGTATATAGACGCCGCCTCCGCGCGCTGACGTCAGTTCTTTGTACACAGCTTTTCCGCGCCAGAAAACGCAGAGCCATGAGAGAACCAACACTGGTGCCATTTGAAACTAGGGCCCTGAAAGGGATGTCCTTAACCCTAGGTATCAGTTCGCAGAACGGGGAGGATGGGTGGGTTTGGTAAGGAATCTAACACTAACTAATGTTTCTTACAGATATATCGTTACCGAAGGTAAGTAACTTGTTCATCTGAAAGAAACACGTTAGTGTTAGATTCCTTACCTTAGAATAGATACCCCAGCAATACCAACCCCGGTGGTGGGTCTGCGAACTAATACATTCCTACACCAGAAAGTCCTGGAGGACAGAACGGCCAAAGAAGCCATCCCTCCGGACTTGACTGTCCAGGCAGTAGTGCATCGCAAAGGTGTGCAGCGAGGCCCACGTAGCCGCCTGGCAAATGTCCTGCAAAGGGACTCCCCGGCCCAGGGCAGTAGTAGCCGCCGTGGCCCGAGTGGAATGGGCCCTCAGCCCAACAGGAGGCTCCTTCCGAGCCAAAGAGTAGCACGCTTTGATGCACAGAACGACCCACCGAGAGATGGTTCGTTTACACACCACCCGTCCCTTCTTCACACCCACGTAGCCAACAAACAGTTGGTCATCCACCCGGAACTGGCGTGTGCGATCCATATAAAATGAAAGCGCACGTTTTGGGTCCAGACGATGGAGCCGCTCTTCATCCTTTGAGGGATGCGGAGGCGGGAAGAAAGAGGGGAGGGTGATGGACTGCCCGATGTGAAAAGCAGAAACTACTTTGGGCAGGAAAGAAGGCCTAGTCCTTAGAACCACCTTGTCAGGATGAATGGACATGAAAGGGGGTTGGACAGAAAGAGCCTGGAGCTCACTCACTCTCCTGGCAGAGGTGATGGCAACCAGGAAAGCCGTCTTTAAAGTCAGGAGACGGAGAGGACAAGAATGAAGGGGCTCAAAGGGAGCACACATCAAAAAGGTTAGAACCAGGTTCAAGTCCCACTGAGGCATCACAAACGGAACAGGTGGATACATGTGTGTGATGCCCTTCAAGAATCTCGTTACAATTGGGGACTTGAACAAAGAAGGCTGATCAGGAAGCCTTAGAAAGGCCGAAAGGGCCGAAAGGTAGCCCTTGATAGTGCCCAGAGCAGAGCCCTGCTGGGCAAGAGAGAGAAGAAAAAGAAGAACCTCGGAAAGAGGGGCAGAAAGAGGATCCACAGCCTTTGCTGTGCACCATGCCACAAATCTGTTCCACCGACAGGCGTATACCGACTTTGTGGAGGGACGCCTGGCTGCCAGAATTACACCACAGACTTCAGGAGGCAAGTCAAATGGCCTCAACTGCCGCCGCTCAATCTCCAAGCATGGAGGTGGAGACTGGACAGGTTCGGGTGGAGGACCGTCCCCTGCTGCTGCGACAGAAGGTCCTCCTGAAGGGGCAGGCGAATCGGGGGACCGACTGACATGCTGAGTAGCTCGGGATACCAGTACCTTCGAGCCCAGTCCGGAGCCACAGGGAAAACTTGGGCCCGGTCGCGCCTGATCTTCTTCAGCACTCTGGGCAGAAGTGGTATAGGCGGAAAGGCGTATAACAGACCGCAACTCCACTCGCGCCGAAAGGCGTCGCCGTGCGAGTGCCGTCTTGGAAACTCCAAACGCGCAGAA
Organism: Lissotriton vulgaris; assembly: GCF_964263255.1. Taxonomy (NCBI): domain Eukaryota; kingdom Metazoa; phylum Chordata; class Amphibia; order Caudata; family Salamandridae; genus Lissotriton; species Lissotriton vulgaris. The sequence goes on along the minus strand of NC_141687.1, from coordinate 1,513,747,278 downwards.
CTGATGACATTGTGCGTTCTCTTCTGTGGCGAATAGATCTAACCAAGGCTCTCCCCATTGCAGAAAGAGGCCTTGCGCCACGTCCGAGTTCAGACGCCATTCGTGATCCATCGGCAAACAGCAGCGAGAGAGGCTACTCGGACCCCCTTCTCTGCCACGCCAAACGCCGGTATTAATTACAGGTACCAACAATCTATGACCAGAGCAACTAACGAGCTTAAACGGATTCCTCTAGATTGTCATTTATTATAATTTTCAGATTCAAGTAGGACCCTCGCCTCAATTTAAAGCGGCTGAGCGCTACTTGGATTACCCCATAGAAAGATCATAACCAATCAAAACCAATATTCTCTTCGGAAAAGCCAGACCCAATTCAGTTGTATTATCAGGAAACCCATCCTTGCTTGATAATCGCATCAGCAAGTTTCAGGAGGCTCAACAGTCCTGATGATGATCTAAAGCTATATAGATCGAAACGCCGTCGACCCACCCAAGGAATTTCACTCGCTTTAGTGTATATAATTGTTGTGTTTTTAACCTTGTTGTTGTTGTGTGACAGTCCGTTCACTTTGATCACTTATGTCACGTCCTGCACCGTACTATTCACTTGAGCACCTGAAATACAGTATAAGAATATTTAAGTTTACCTATAAAAAAGAAAGAGAAAATAAAAAATCTTTACTTGTACCTACAATTCTCGCTCCCTAGCGTTTATTAAATACTCGCTACTGTCACCCCTTGCTCCCTTGGACCTCATTAGGCCTACTCTGGACCATTGTTCTTCAAAAGTATCATTCGTGATCCATCGAGCACCGACGGCTGAGTTCGTCCGCCCTGGCGTTCAGAGAACCTGCCAGGTGTTGAACCGTCAAAGTCACGCCCTGACGTTCCAGCCACTGCCAGAGGCGCAGAGCCTCCTGGCAAAGGGTCCACGACCCCACTCTGCCCTGTTTGTTGCAGTACCACATGGCGGTGGTGTTGTCGGTGAACACTTGCACTACACTCCCGTTGACAAAGGGGAGGAATGCCTTCAGTGCTAGACGAATCGCCCGGAGCTCCAACAGGTTGATATGGAGCCGGGACTCCGCCGGAGACCAGATGCCTCTGATCTCTGCCTCTCCCAAGTGGCCACCCCAGCCCTGGAGGGACGCGTCCGTCACGACCACGTGCTCCGGTTGGGGAAGGGAGAGGGATCTGCCACTGACCCAATCGCGGTCCGTAAGCCACCACTGCAGTTGTCTCGCAGTGCCCTCCGAGATCAAGACGTGGTCGCACAAGTTGCCCTGATGCTGGGCCCACTGAAACTTCAGGTCCCACTGCAGAGCCCGCATCCGCCACCGGGCGTGATGCACCAGAAGGATGCAGGAAGCCATCAGCCCCAGCAGCCGCAGCGTCAACCTGACCAAAACCCGGGATAGCGGCTGAAAGATGGGAATCAAAGCCTGAATATCCCGGACCCGCCGTTCCGGAGGATAAACCCGAAACTGCGCCGAGTCCAGAACCGCTCCGATGAAAAGGAGCTTTTGAAAGGGACACAGGTGTGATTTCGGCACATTGATGGAGAACCCCAGGTCGTGCAAGAGGTCTGCCGTCATCTGAAGGTGGTGGACGACTGTCTGGGGCGAGCCCGCCTTCAACAACCAGTCGTCTAGGTAGGGGAAGACTGAAACCCCTAACCTGCGCAGATGGGCTGCGACCACCGCCATCACCTTTGTGAACACCCGTGGGGCGCTGGTAAGGCCGAAGGGGAGCACGATAAACTGAAAGTGCTCCTGGCCTACCGTGAACCGCAGGTAACGCCGGTGGGCCGGCAGGACGGGGATGTGAAAATACGCATCCTGCAAGTCCAACGCTACCATCCAGTCTTGCGGGTCTAGAGCAGCCAAGACCTGAGCTAACGTCAACATCCTGAACTTCTCCTTCCAGAGGAAGCCGTTGACGTTCCTTAGATCCAAGATAGGACGTAGGCCCCCTTTGTCCTTCTTGGGTACCAGAAAGTAGTGGGAATAGCAACCACGTCCTACTTCTGGCCCAGGAACGCGCTCGATGGCCCCCTTGGCCAAGAGGGCCGTAACTTCCTCCTGCAGAAGCGTCAAGTGGTCCGCCGACACACGGTGGTTCTGCGGTGGCATGGCTGGAGGAGTGGTCTCGAAGGGGAGGGAGTAGCCCCTTCGGACAAGTTGCAGCACCCACCTGTCCGACGTAATTGTGCGCCAGTGAGCGTGGTGATGGCGAAGCCTGCCACCCACTGGCGTCACATGGGGCCGAAAGCACGGACTAGGAGGATTTGGAGGCAGATGCTGCGGGGGGAGGTGTGGCCTGACCCCGCCGTTGACCCCGACCGCCACCACGGCGGTTTCCACGGCCGCCACTGCGTTAAAAGGATTGTTGCGGCGCGTGGCTGGCAGCACGTGTGGGGACGCCCCTTCCTTGGACACGAAAGGAGCGAAACGAACCCGTTTGCTGGCGCTGGGTCGAGAGACCCAAGGACTTGGCCGTGACCCTGGAGTCCTTGAAGCGTTCCAGCGCGTGGTCCGCCTTGTCACCAAACAGGCGACAGCCATCGAACGGCATGTCCATCAAGGCATTCTGGACATCTGCCGAAAAGTTGGCGGATCTCAGCCAGGCGTGGCGACGAATCGCCACCGTCGTGGACATCGCTCTGCCTAGCGAGTCGGTCGTATCAAGACCACACCGTATAGAATACTTAGCTGCGTTTCGGCCCTCAGCCACAGCCTTGCCGAGTTTTGCCCTCACCTCCATGGGGCATTCTGGCAGCATGTCCGCGACCGTATCCCACACAGAGTGGGTGTAACGGCCCAAGAGGCAAGCGGTGTTGCAAGACCGCAGTCCCAAACTCAGGGACGAGAAGACCTTCTTGCCATACTGGTCATACCTCTTGGATTCCCGATCAGGCGGGGCCGACGGGAATGCGGTCTGGGAGGTAGAGGCCTGGATCACCAGACTCTGGGGGTGGGATGGGTGGACAGGAATTTAGGGTCGTCCGGACAAGGATGGTGGCGTCTGGCCACGTTCCGATCAACAGGCGAACCTGAAGCGGGCCTGGACCACGTGCCCAACAGAACGTCTGACAAGGCTTCGTTAAACGGCAGCAGTGGCTCCTGTGGGCATGACTGCGGTTTGAAGACCTCAGTGAGGATGTTAGGCCTCACGGCCGCGACGGGGAGCTCAAGGTGTAAGGCCTTGGCAGCCCTCATCAGCACCACTGAATATGCAGCTCCCTCCTCCGACGCCACGGAAGGAGGAGAGACAAAACCAGGGTTAGGAGAGTCGTCCAGACCACTGGCATCCCCCAAATCACCTGTCCAGTAGGGTCATACTGGCACTCTCGTGACAGAGGGTCCTCGGACCCCTCCCAACCTTCCCCGTACTCTTCATCATCTCCATACTCGGAGTCAGCGATGTAGAATGGCTCCTCGGGGTTCACAGGCCCCATCGGCGTCGAGCCCGGCGTCGAGCGACGTCGGTCCGACTCCGCGTCCGGATTCGGGGAAGGTATGGGGACGACGCCGCCCGGAACCGGCACAGGAGAACTGGCGCCACGCGGGGACGGCGTCGGGGGTAACCCCGATGGAATCGGCGCCGGCCCGGCCGGATGGCCCGCCGGCGTCGACCCCGAAGGCCCCTGCGGCGCCGGAGCCGTCGGCGGCACCGGGGCCGGAGCACCCGATGGCGTCGAGTCCGGGACACCCGACCCGCTAGGGCCCCCAGACGGTAGCACTGGGCCCGAAGGCGCCGTAGGCCCCGTCGGAGAAATGAGCGCCCTCATGGCCATGAGGAACGCCTCAATCTCCTCAGGCGTCGCACCGTGCCCAGGGACCGGAGGGTATGGGGCAGGCCGCGCCGGCGACTCTCGCGGAGCCGCGGGGTTGGGGGTCACCCGAACCCCCGGCCGCGTCGCGCGAGCGTCGGGGGGAGTCGGGGGTACGATGACGACGCCCCGACTTCTTGTGTTTCTTACCTGAAGAGCCCGACGAATGGTGACGACTTCCGGAGCGCTCGGCGCGGCTCCGCGACCGCTCCCTCGAACGCTCCCTGGACCTCCGGCCGGACCGGGACCGCTCCCGACGCGGGGCCGACACCCGGAGCTCAAGCAGCTTGCGGGACCGCTCCCGTCTAGCCTTGTTAGTGAGAGCCCGGCAGTGGACGCAGGCGTCCACGTCGTGGTCAGGGCCCAGGCACCGGAGACAGAGTCGGTGATGGTCCGTGACCGACATCGTGCGGTCACAACCGTCACAATTCTTGAAACCGGGCATCCTACCAGGCACCAAAAAGAGATTAGAAGTTATAACAAAGTTGGTCAAAAGACCGGAGTACTGCTCTTCGGATCTGCGCTTGCTGGCGCGGAAAAAAGAAGAACTGACATCAGCGCGCGGAGGCGGCGTCTATATACTCCAGCGACGTCATCACGGCGCACGACGCCGACGACGGACGCAGAGCCGCAGGGGACGCCTGCAGACGACGCCTACCGACGCGCAGGGGTACTGCTACGCAAAAGTTTCCGGATCCAGACTGACGCCTGGGGATATTCTAAGGTAAGGAATCTAACACTAACGTGTTTCTTTCAGATTAACAGAACAAAACGATAACACTCTTTTTGTGTCCAGCAGGTTAAAGTCACTCCTCTTTCTTGGAGGGATGCAGTTGAGCGTAAAAAGTAGGCAGAATGATGGATTGGTCTTGTGAAAGGGAGTGACCATTTTTGGAACAAAGGAAGCTCTCGTACAAAACACCAGTTATTCTGGGTAGATATTGGACAAGGGAGGCTTGGATGATCAAGCCTGAAGCTCAAAGACCCTTCAGAAAGATGTTATGGGCACGTAAAAGGTTGTTTTGATGGTAAAGTGCCTTAGTGGATAATTGTGCAAATGCCCAAAAGGAGCGCACATAAGAAAAGTGAGGACGAGATTGAGGTTCCACTGGGCATAATGAAAGGGGAAGGTGGAAACAAATGTTGTAAACCTTTCACTAACCTATTTACAATAGGGGATTAAAAAAGGGATGGCTGTTCAGGCAACGGCAAAACGCAGAATGATAGCCCAGAGCAGAGCCATGCTGGGCAAGAGAAAGGATGAAAAGGAGAACCTGAGGAAGGGGGGGCAGAAAGAGGATTGATCAGTTTTTACAACATGCCACAAATTTCCCCCAACAGCAGGCGTATACCGTCTTGGTGGAGGAACGCCTGGCTGCCAAGACAACATTGCAGTCTTCAGGAGGAAGGTCGAAAGCTGTCTACTCTCACTGCTCAATTTTCACACAAGAATGCGAAGAGTTATCAGTTTCGGGTGGATGACCCTCCCCTGCTGCTGTCACAGACATCCTCCCGAAGGGGCAGCGTGATCTGGATACCCAACTCTCTATGCCCAGTCCAGAGTCACAAGGATACAAGGATAAATTGGGCCTGGTCGTTCCTGATCTTCTTGAGAACTCTGGACAGGCGTGTAGGAGGCATGAGTTCCACTCAAGACGAAAAGCGTCTCTGAGCGACAGCTGCCTTGGAAACTCCAGTAAGCAGTACTGCTGACCATTGCGCATTCGCTGTGGTGGCGAACAGATCTAACCAAGGTTCTTCCAACTGCTGAAAGAGACATTGCATCACCTACGGATGGAGACGCCACTTGTGATCTGGTAGGCATCTTCGGTTGAGTTCATCCACCCTGGCATACAGAGAGCCCATAAGGTTTTGAACCACCACAGATAAGCCCTGCTGTTCCAGCCATATCTAGAGGTGCAGGGCCTACCGACAAAGGGTCCACTATTCCTATTTGTTGCAGTACCACATAACGGTGCTGTTGTCCGTGAACACCTGCACTAGGCTTCTCGTGATGAAGGGTAGAAAGACTTTGAATGCTAATCAGAGTGCTCAGAGTTTCAATTCTGGTTCCTATGCCACCACTGCAGGTCTTTTGTAGTTCCCTCCAAGGTCTGGACCCTGACGGATGCTGTGCCCACTAGAACTTGAGGTCCCTCTGAAGAGCCCGCATATGCCAGCGGGAATCTGTTACTAACAGAATGTAAGAGGCCATGAGACTCAGCAGCCTCACCGAAATCCAGCACAGAGGCTGAAACATTGGCATCATAGCCTAAATGTCCTGGACTCGCCATTTGGGAGGATCAGCCCAAAACTGCAACATGGCCAAAATGGCTCAGATGAAAGGTAGAGTCTGAGAGGGATTCAGGTGTGACTTCGGCATTTTAGTAGTGAACCCCAGCGAGTGCAGGAGGTCCGCCATAGTCTGGAGGTGGGAGACGACATTGAGACATTCAATCACGTTGGTGAGCACCTGACGGGTGCTGGTAGGGCCAAAGGGAAGCACGGCAAACTGAAAATGCTTATAGGCCCCCGTGAACCGCAGGGAACACCTGTGGGTGGGCAGGATAGGGATATGAAAGTATATGTTCTGCAAATCCAACACTACCGTCCAGTCTCCCAGGTCGAGCACAGGCGGGACCTGAGCTAGCTTGAGCATTTTCAACTTCTCCTTCTTGAGGAATACATTGAGACGGTGCAGGTCTAGGATAGGACGAAGGCCTCCGTCCATTTTTGGTCATCAGAAAGTAGCGAGAATAACAACCACAACAACCTACTTCTGGTGACAGCACCTTCTCTATAGCTTTGTTGAGCAAGAGTGCGGTCACTTTCTGACAGAGAAGAGATAGGCGATCCTTCATTAGCCTGGTGCAAGTTGGTGGCATGGGGAAGGGGTGGTCATGAAAGGGAGGGAGTAGACCCTTTGGACTATCTACAAAACTCACCTGTTCAATATTATGGATTGCCACTGGGAGAGGTGATGGCAAATCCTGCCACCCACTGGGTGGCCATGATGGTAAGTGGACAGATTATGGGGGCTTGGAGCCTGCAGCTGTTGGGGGTGACAAGGTGGACTGACATGACTGATGCCTGTGGGCACCGCATCCATAGCCACGCAGAGGCTGAGAAGCGCTGCAATGGGGCTGGGTGGCTATGGAAACTGCTGGAAACCCCTACCTTAGCTACAAATAGAACAAAATAAGGTTTGGGGTGGCAAGGAACCATGGAAAGGCCCCAGCACCTGGCCATAGCCTTGCTGTCCTTTAAGCACTGATGCCACATTGTCTCTGAACAGGCGGGAGCAATGAAAGGGCATGTCCATCAGCACACTGGATGGTGTACAAGAGAGCCCATCTAGAGGTGTGTCTAGGTCTTGCCCTGATAAAACAATCTAATTCAAATTTTTCCCTGTAGAAAGCCCCTCTTGACAAGCATCTGTGCCAGTATCTGTAATGTTGCAAAATACAGGCTAACACCAACAAAAAGGATGGCCTGGATCCCACTCATTGGCAAGAAGATGGCCAGTTTCCTATTGGCTGAGCATCAAGTATTTGTGAACTGTAGTATTCACAATAAGTGGCTCCCAGGCAATGGAATTTTAAATAAACCTTACGGTGATTTAAATGTACTGATCGGTGCAATCCGTATCAAAGCATAATTGGTAGAACATATTCTGTGTATGGGGAAGCTTGCATTGCTGGTGCTATAGAGGGAACTCAGCCCTGACAAGTTTCCCAGGTCCATGCGTGATGTGCTGCTCCAGTCCAGGTTTCACTCTGAGACTTGTAGACTACAAATCCCTGAATAATAATTTTTAAAAAACAACACTGCGTTTGTGATAACTGTTCTGCGTGTGAGGGTAGCTTGCACTACTGACGTCTTTGTGATAAATTGTTCTGGGTGCGAGAGATGCAGATGATGCCCCATGTTTCAGTGTGACAGAATTTTTCCCTGCTACTGAAGAAACCTTGCCTTAATGATGCTGAGCTGGTACCTCTTCTCTACGCAAAGGATGTGCGTATGTGTATTATGTTCAGTTCTGGAGGCTTCTTCTGAAGTAATTTCACGTTTAAGAAATCTTTCTGTTGGTAGTGTTAATTCTCATTACCATATTTCTCATATTGATATTACTTTTAGAGACCATACCTTTGTGCCCTAGTCTGGATTCCAGTTCTGAGGTGTCCTGTGCAGGTGTGGAGTATCGTGGACAGTTCAGAGGCTTCAACTTGATATTGTGCTTAGTTCTATGGCCTTATCTAGTGTATTGATACCTGTTTCTTAGGTTCATCTGGAGCCATAACAAGTTCGATAGTCACTCGACTCCCTTCCTTACTTGTGGGTGAGTCTGACCCCAGATCTCTACACCAGCATAAGAAGCAACTTTAAACACTTGATACAATCCCTCAAAGCACTCACTTTGTCCTGGCAACACCATGCTCCCCACTGGGTGGATGCAAAAAATAGCATTCTTCGCAATGTAGGCCTTTCTAAGATACTGTGGGGCAGATTTACAAGCCCCCTGCGCCTCTTTTACGCCGCCGTTGCGTCACTTTTGTGACACAACGGTGACGCAAAAGATGCGCCATGGTGTGGGGTATTTACAACGTGACGCATCTCCCAGATGCGTCACGTTGTAAAGCCCTGCGCCAAAAGGAGGCGTTCCATCGCAGGGGGGTGCCGTTCCGGCGCAGGAACGCCTCCCAAAAGTCAGTGAGTGAAATCTACAAGATTTCACTCAGTCACTTTTGGGCCCATGCTGCGTCAAAACAGTGACGCAGCATTGTGGAGATAGGACCCCCCACAGCATTGCTGGAGCTGCGTCGCGCTTACGACTCAACTCCAGCAATGCGCTGCTTTTACGGCACAGATGCGTGACGCATCTGTGCCGTTTTTGCCTATAACTGGCGCATCCCTGCTGATATGCAGGGATGCGCCAGTTATTGTAAATCTGCCTCTATATATGTTCCAGGTGCTACATCTACCCTATAGATGTCACAAGTAACGAAAACTGACAGACCTCTGCAAGGCCTTTATTTGGGTTCGGAAACAACATCAATTTTGCTACTTGACTAGCAAGTGCTAGCCGAAACGCAGAGTGCTGGGAATCCACAACATCTTCCTTTATTACCTAGTATCTCAAATGCGATACGTTGTGGGGTGGCTACTGGGGCAGACAGATAAACTCAGTTGCTTCATAGGTCACAACATGATGGCTAGGCTCCTGGTTGCAATCCTGCGGCTTCCCAAGAGTCAGAGGTGCCACAATCTCTATACCTCCCCGATCTTGAGAGCCACTTGAGGCTTGTGACAATCTCATACGCTTCAGAGGGATAACCATATTTCTGTCGCCACTGACCCCAATCCATGGGAACTTTGACTTAACTCCAGGTCTGGATTCAAATGACAGACATGACTTGCAAAGGGCTGCTACCACCATTGAGATCTTTTCCACAAGGAATCCATCCTCCCTTTCAACGATATCAATCAACTATACAACATCACGAAACGGAGCGTTCCACTACCTATAGATAGGACATTGGGTCCATTACCCCACTATACTGTCTTCAGTTAACCGATCGCTAACATATTAGGAGAAGCGTGGCTCAGTGGTTAGAGGCGGCAGACCCGGAAGCTGAAATCGGCCGTGGACCAGGGTTCGATTCCACGCCTCGGCGGGTCTTGGGCTCAAAAATTCCATGGAGTTGACAATTCTCGCTCCGGTGCCTACTCGACTCACGGGGTCACACTCTGCGACTCTGGGCAATAGCTTGCTTAATCTCCACTACGGCCCCTCGCGGCGGGATGCCTGGCTTTCGCCTTGTGGATACCCGGAAGGATATCTCACAGGGGAATACCAGGACGGGTTCCCTAAGCAAGCGCCTTGGGACCCCTGGGTTAAAGTGCGCTATATAAATCGAAACACATTTACATTTACATATTATGAGAAGTTTTTACAAAGCCTTACCTCCACATGACACTTAATCTCCTGAATATATTCTACCATGCTCAGCCACACCACTCACACTAATCCTTTCTACAGGGAGGACTGGGGGACGGCTTGGGGACACATTCACTGATAAATAAAGGGACACCATTCTCACAGGCACAACAAACTTTGCAAAACACGCTCAGAGTCAGAAAGCTCTATATAAGATCATATATAGATCACACTACACACCAGCACGACTACACAACACACCACAGCCAGTAACAACTCCAAGACTGCTGGAGAGGCTGTGGAGAGACGGGTGACCATCTTTCACATTCTGTGAACTTGCTCACCTAGTCTGGGTGGCTTCTAGGAGGAGGTTCTGACTAACACAGAAAACACCCGACTAATGAACCGGTGTCAATCCTCCTTGAGTTTTACCAAAAGGATACATACCGCCTTCATTCTCTAAGGGGAAGAGAATCTCCCACCTACTCCTCGCCGCCAAACAGACTATTCTTAGTCTATGAGGACAGTACCTTATTCCAACTACCATATTGTGGCTATAGAAAATGTGGATGTTCAGCCCATGAAAAGATAGTATGTGACCTCCAGGCAGCATCGGGCAGATTTAACTGAATGTGGGACGCCCTTGCTAATCTACCTCAACCGGGGCAATTGACCTGCCCTAGGCATCTACCGTCCTTGGGCCTGCTCTCACATAGCAGAGCTGGCACAGAAGACAAAAACTGACTGAGGTTCTACATTTAGCTATTATCCTAAACCTTAGACAGTAATGGTGTCAAGTGTGTGTGTGTGTGGGGGGGGGGGGGGGGGGGGGGGGGGGGGGGACGGTGACGTTTAAGCATTGTTTTGTAGTTTGAAGACATTCTTGCCTTGATATTCATATAAATTGAAAACCCCAATAAAAATAAATGAAACAAAAAAAATCCTCTTTTTCACTGTGCGAATCATTGTTCCTCTTCTTTGCAGATGGGATGCTGACCACAGAGTTCACGCACCAGGTGACTGCTATCCCCTGCCACTTGGACGCTTACCCCAGAAAGAGTGACCAGGGGCTCTTCTCTCTTTAAACAAGCACACTGCTCAGCCCATCCAGTAGGCCCAGCATCTCTTCTCCCCTGTTGCTGGGCTGCTGCTGCTGTTCAGCACAACTGGTGGCTTCTGCTACACACAAACATGTTTTTTTTTTAAAAACAGCTGAGTTATTTTCCATTTAATATTGGTTTTTGTGAGGCACCTCATGTTCTACAATAGAGGACAATCATGCTTTTTTAGCCATGTTGTCCGTAATCAATAACCTTTTAGTTTGGGGGTAACAACTTCTTCTGTGTATTGCAAGCACATGTGTTTATGGCTCCTATTGCATTTACATTAAGGTGGGTGGGATATCGGTCATGCTTGTGACGAAGAACCCATCCGCCCAATTCTAAATCAGTAAGTACGTTGAGTATGGGTCAGTGTTTAAACATCATCACAAACGTATACAGAATTAAAAGAGTAATAGTTCACCACAATGCTATATCACATTTAATTTTTAATGAACAATTCTGAAAAATCAGTCGCAACATTTTCTCTTTTCAAAAAGAATGAATCACTGAATCAAAACAGTTTCAATAGATAGATGCCAAAATTCATAGGTAACTCTTGTATGTCAAAGTTATCTATCTCATAATCAGATTTGAAGGAGCTCAACATATTATGGTGTTTAAGTGTCTTCTTTTAAATTTACTTGGATAATCAGTTATATCTTGCTCATCCTGGAACTGCAAAAGAATCATACTGTGTTTCGTATTGTATAAACACTACGCAGCAATATATGTGTTGTTCATTGTAAATAGTCTGTTGTTCATTGATGGCAGCCTCTGCCTATGAAGCTGCATGATACCATCTCAATCTCTCCCCAGAAATACCACATTGCTAATCTGTTGCCATGTCCAAATATCTAACAAACACAGTGCTGGAAGGTGTTTATTACTTTCTTTACAAGGGACGAAATATCAAGTATTATCCGTCTGTACTGTTTGGTACTATTGATACTATGTTGTTCTAGTGTTGTCTTTTAAATATACCTGGATAACTGGTGATATTGTATTTGTTACAGGATTATACCAAAAACACACCGGGTTCAGTACTGTTTATGCACCGTGCAATAATGTACGTCTGTCCCCTATAATAGGTCTGTTGTCAATCGTTGATAGTCTCTGCCTACGAAGCCACACGCTATACCATACTAATCCCTCCCTAGAAAGATTCTAGTGCTACCCCAAATGCCACATCCACAAGTTTAATCAATGCAGTACAGGATCTTTTACACCCCTTCCCCTACAAGCAGTATGATTGGCCGGAATTGAACGTGCCCCTTTAGCAGCATCTAGCGCCAGCACCGCGTGCATTGATATTAAGTCGAACGCGAACTGCCCGGCTCACTCAGATTCATGCGGTGACGATGGCGGTGCGCAGGTAGAGATACACCTCAGGCGATTCAGGTTCCCTTAAGATTTTAACACCTAGCCCTATGGGTCTCTATAAATTAGGTTTGCAAGGGGATAATATACGCCCTCGGCATTCGGATCGCTAAGAATATATACTTTAATTCTGTCTTCATCTCCAATTCTCAAACAAGAGGCATGTAAGGTGCTCTGCCTATCTCGAGGGACAACACGTTGATTAATTTCTCGGGAGAAATGAAATGTGAATACCAAACGTTACTCGGTAGCCCTCTGTGTTCTGATGTCTTTATTTAACGAGGGAGCTTTCTGATGTCTCTTAACACGCCTTATAAACCTCATAGCGAGATACAGACTGTATCTCATGAAACAGGCGTATGTTTAATCGTGCTTAACTATGTAAAAGCTATGACCGTTTGTGAAGTATAGTGAATAGACATATATATTTTTTCGCCCTGTCCCGATTATGTACATCGCGACCTGACCGGACATATGTATCCAATCAGTTAGGTGTATTGTCAAAAATAACGGTGCATAAGGCATTAGAGTGGCAATTCATGCTATCCCAATTTTTATCCAGGGATTATCCAAACAATTGCACTTCTAAACCGGTTAGGTGCACTTTACAACACTGTGGTTCATAAGGTAGTAAAGTGGCAATTTATGAACGCTCTTCCTCTTTCTAGACCCACCATCAGGGTCTGATTATTACAGCCCCGGACAGTTGGATTGATAACGCCTTCTTCTCATTTCAATACCTTGGAGGATATATGGAATAACCAGACGAATGATACTGGTTTTTCCAAGATCAAACTTCAGTAAGTTTACAGCAGCTCCTCATTGAGGCTCTCAATGAGACCACAACGATATGTCCAAGAACTTAACCAAGGGACTCCCTCCCCTCTCTTTTTCTATGTATTTCCACAGATTAATCAAGTAATGGAGGAACTTCTTTTAAGTCCAACCCAGACGGTCATGTTGAGGCCGCTAATGAAGTAGGTATCACATAACTCGATACCCCTTCAACATTAACTAGTTCACCTTAGAATGTCTGATTATGACAATGTATATATGTTCTTAATTTTAGGTGCTCCAATGTCACTTCGTCCTGATGAAGACTCCAGAATGAGGCGAAAATAGCCCTTTTTATCCAGCGGAGTCGAAACGTAGACCAACCACATTATTACCTCACAGTATAGGATCCAGATATATTGAGAAACCTAACCTATATGTGAAGGGACATAGGGAACTATGGATCGTATTAGACTGTAAAGGTCTTCTGTCAAATTAGTTTGTGATTGTGTTACTGTCACACCACCTTTACCCAGTCCCCACACTTACCTTATCACTCCCACCCTACCCCAAATACACTTTTTCTCCTTTTTCACTGTGAGCACCTTCAAATTTGATTATGAGATAGATAACTTTGACATACAAGATTTACCTATACATTTTGGCATCTATCTATTGAAACTGTTTTGATTCAGTGATTCGTTCTTTTTGAAAAGAAAACATTTTGCGACTGATTTTTCAGAATTGTTAATTAAAAATGAAATGATGTTTAAACACTGACCCATACTCAACGTACTTACTTTTTGACACAGGTCAGGTAGTTTACAGGGTAAACCCCGTTGAAACTCAACTCTAAATCAGGCCATTATGGCCTGATTTACATTGTGGCAGATAGGGTACTACAAGTGCATTATATCCAATAGCATATGTATCATGTCTGACTGGATATCTGTTGAGTTTGTTACAGACTAACCGGTATGCTGAACTGTAAACCAGGCCCTCGGACACTAACATGGCAGATGCCCCTTCCACCATATTAGAAGTACATTAAAGCGTATCCACTGAAGAAGAGAAGCTAGCATTGACATTGCCTAGTGCAAGGATAGTCATTCATTTTGTTTAACTGTGAGGATGCATGCATCCATCGCATGGAGTAATAACACACCACTGACACCCAAAAAGCAATTGTACTACTATACTATGAAGCTGTCAGTAATATTACATGTAGGGAGACACTTTTTTTTAACCTTTGTGTTAAAAGGTTACACATGCTTAACAGTTTTCTATCAACAACGTTTGGTAGATCAACAACCTAAAGAATCCATCAATATAATAATACAGGATTAAAGGTAGGACCTGGAGATCTGTCTACTTCTTGCCTTTGATAGTTGCTCTCTCTTTTTCTAGGCTGGCAATTTCTGCTCTTTTCTCACACTGTTCTCTGTGGCTCTTATTTTATGGTTCAGGCCTGAACAAGGTTAGGTTTTCCTCTGTGTTAGAGGGAACCCTGGAAGGCTGCTTCCAGGCAGAGTGTGAAGGAAGTTTGGACATAACATTAGATTTAAATGTCCTTGGTGAATAGGAAACCCCTACCTCGTTAGGCCAAAGTGAATGGGTAAAGACAATTGACATATCTGAGTTGTTGTCAAGATGAACTGTACATTCCAATTAAACAGGTCAGAGGTATTTAAAATTGCATTTCATAAGACATTATTTTCAGAAGTATGCCTGTAATTGGATGTGATTCTTAAAGTCAGAATCATAGATTTGTTGACGCAGGTTCAGTCAATAGGATTCTTGCAGTCAGAATCACAAATTTTGTTAAAAAAGCCAACACGGGTTTCGCCCCCTACTTGGCGCGCAGGCCTGGGGCTTCCTCAAGGCTGATAGTTGAGATACAGTGAAAAATGAAAAAGAATCGACAAGGTATAAAGTTAGGGGGTCAAAGATACTCAATAACCCATCGTAGTGTGTAAAAAGTAAATAAAGCGTGGAAGAGCACATCAAATGAAATGAGAGAAAATATGGGAAAGTACTTAGAGTGGTGAGCAAAAGTGTCATATATATGTATGTAAATACATGAACAACTGTGTGGCCCAAATGCATGTAGACATTATGTGCATAAACTAATTGTACAATAGGCACAAAAACACAAAGGGATTGGACAGCAGAAGCAGCAAACCCAAAAAACAACACAATGAGACACCAGTAGGTCCGTCGGACAAGTTACTTACCTTCGAGAACGCCTTATCTGGTGGAGACATAATCTAGCTGCATATTCCTTACTGTAGAATCACCTAGGCATCACACTTGATCCGGAAGACTTTTGCTCGAGCAATACACTTGCGTGCCAGTAGGTGGCATCAGTCGGCTCGATGTGACATCGGTCGGCTACATGTGACATCATCCGCACCAGGAGTGACATCCACGTCACCTATATAGGCGCGACCTCTGCATGAGGATGTCAGTTACTTTTCATGACTTTCCATGCCAGGAGCACGGAGCCATGAAGTGCATTGGCAGTGGCGTGTTTAGAACAACTTGGACCCTGAAAGAAATCAGCCCTGACCCTAAAAACTTGTATGAAGTACAGGATGGATGGATGGGTCAGTAAGGAATCTGCAGCTAGATTAAGTCTCTACCAGATAAGGTGCTAATGAAAGTAAGTAACCTTTCCATCTGATAAAGACATCTACCTGCAGATTCCTTACCTTCGGAATACCCAATCTACCATTGCCGGAGAGGACCTGCAGACCCGATTAGACCAGGAAGTCAAGCAAGCCAGAGAGGCCAAAAAGGCAGTCTCGGCGGACTTGAATGTCCAGGCATTTGTGCTTAGTGAAAGTGTGAAGTAAGCCCACGTTGCTGTCTGACAAATGTCAAGGACTGGAACACCACGTTGCAACGCTGTGGTCGCAGCCTTAGCTCTGATGGAATGAGCCCCTAAGCCTTCAGGGGGCTGTTTCTTGGCCAGAGGGTAACAAATGTTTATGCAGAGAACGACCCATTGCGAGACAGTTCTCTTCTGCACTGCACAACCTTTCTTTGATCCAACATAACCCTCGAAGAGTTGGTAGACCACCCGAAACTCTTTAGAGAAGTCAAGGTAGAACGTCAACGCACTTTTTAGGTCAAAATAGTGAAGTCACTCCTCCTCTTTAGAGGGGTGGGGAGGAGCATAGAAAATGGCAAGAGTACTGATTGCCCCATGTGGACTGGTGTTATCAATTTTGGTGAGAAAAAGGCCCTGGCGTGAAGCATCAACTTATCAGGGAAGATGATCAGGTAAGGAGGCTTGAATGACAGAGCCTGCAAAGTGCTCACCCTCCTGGCAGAACTTATTGTCACTAAAAAGTCTGTTTTGCTGGAAAGCAGCCGGAGGTGGCAGTTGTGGATTAGGGGATTTAAATAAAGAGGGTTGGTTTGGCAGCCTCAAGAAGGCAGACAAGGCTGCAGGTACCTCTTAGGAGTGACCATAACAGAGCCCTGCTGGGCAACGGTCAACATAAAGAGAAGAACTTGAGAGAGGGAAGCAGAAAGAGGATCAATTGACCTTTCCGTACAATATTTGACAAATTTCTGCCACCAGCAGGTGTACATGGTCGTGGGAGAGGGTCGCCTGGCTGCCAGAATCACATCACAGGCTGTCAACTGCCGCTGTTCAATCTCCATGCAAGAAGAAGTAGAGTTGACAGGTTTTGGTGGAGGACCCTCTCCTGCTGCTGCAACAGAAGATCCTCCCGAGGGCGTAGCCTGATCGGATGATCGATGCTCAGTTGGAGAAGCTCGGTATACCAGACTCTAAATGCCCAGTCTGGAGCTACAAGAATGACTTGGGCCCAGTAGTCCCTCCTGAACCTCTAGAGCACTCTTCACAGAAGTGGATTGGCGGCCCAGGACCCCACCCAGCTCTGTTTGTTGCAGTACCACATGGTGGTGGTGCTGTCCGTGAACACCTGACCCAGATTTCACTTAATGAAAGGGAGAAAAGCTTTCAATGCCAAGCAAACCACTCGTAGCACCAGCAAGTTGATGAGTAGACCAGATTCTGCCAGAGACCAGAGTCCTCTGATCTCCACCTCTCCCAGATAGCCGCTCCATCCAAAGAGTAATGCATCTGTCACTACAGAGTGATCTTGTTAGGAAAGGGAGAGAGGACTGCCTCTGACCCAATTGCGGTTGGTCAGCCACCACCGCAGATCCTGTGCAGTTCCCTCAGAGATCTGGACCATGTCGTAGAGATTTTCCTGATGCTGCAACCACTGAAAGTTCAGATCCCACTGCATAGCTGAATATGGCATCTGGCATGTGTCACTAGCAGGATGAAGGAGGCCATGAGGACCTGCAGCCTCAGAGTACATCTCACTGAGATCCAGGATAGAGGCTGATACATCGGTATCATAGCCTGAATATCCTGGACTCGCTGCTCAGGAAGATAAGCCTGAAACTGCACTGTGTCCAGAACAGCTCATATTAGAGGGATTTAGGTGTGACTTTGGCAAGTTGATAGTGAACCACATTGAAAGTAGGAGATTGGCCGTACTCTGGAGGAGGGAGAGGACATTCTGGGGAGTGCTCGCCTTCAACAGCCAGTCATCGACATAGGGGAAGACTGGCACTCCTGATCTGCGCAGATGAGTTGCAACTACCGCAATTACAGTTGGGGCCGCCTGAGGGGCACTGGTAAGACCAAAGGGGAGCACTGTGAACTGAAAGTGCTCGTGGCCTACCGTGAAATTCTAAGCCAGGTTTGGCGTCGAACAGCCAATGACACAACTCTACCCAGCAAGTCGGTGGTGTCAAGCCCACAATGAATGGTGACCCTTGCGGCATCTCTCCGCGTGATACTGCTTGGTAGAGAATGGCCTGGGCCTCCTTGGGGACCTGTGGCAGCACCTGCACAACTGTTTGCCACAAGGAGTGGGTGTAACGGCCTAAGAGGCATGAAGTGTTTACTAACCGCAAGGCTGGTGGAAGAAAAAAAAATGTTGCCCCAACTATCCAGCCGCTTGGATTCTCTGTCTGGGGGTTCGGAAGGGAACGTGTCTTTTGAGTGAGAGGCCTGGATCACCAAGATCTCAGGGGTAGGGTGATTGGTGAGGAATTTTTGCTCACCTGATGCAGGACGATGGCAGTGGGAAAGAGGATGTGGCCTAATGTCTAGAGGGGTCAACCTTGAAGTGGGGGAATTGAGTTTGAGTCTTGGCAGTGACGCTCAACATCCTGTGATTCTGGGCAAATCACTTAATCTACCCATGTGTAACAAAATTAATGTGTCTGTCTGTAACGCAACTGGTGCTCATATAAAGCACTCTGATACCTTCAGGGCAAGTTTGTGCTATGTAAAACATTTTTTTTAAACTGTTCTATTCGGGCGACTGTCCTATTCACAGGAGCCCCTGTGCTGGGCTTGGACCTGGTACCACAAAATGAAAGGTTGGTCTGGGTATCTGATGCATTTATATGATGCGTGTATTTGCCTGGTGCCACGTCAGGCATCTATTCAAAGTGTCCAATTATCTGTGAAGCGCAAAGAAATTGGTTAAATGTAAACGCAGTAAGTGTGTAAAAAGTGTGCTGGGTGGTCTAGCCGAAAAAGCAAGGTACCTGATGAGGTTCATGGTTCCAACAGGCTAAGCGGTCCGTATGTGGTCTAGGAACCTTTTTGTGGAGAGACTGCATGTAAATTGTATGGAGTTGAAGGTCAAGACTTCCGGGAAAGTGTGGGAATCACCCATGAAGAAGGTGCGGTTACCATATCAGGTGTAAAAAGAATGGCATACACTATATGGAGAGTGGCAAACAAGAGTATTGAGGTGAAAACGAAAGAGCCTCCGTTAAGGATCTCATAAAGTGCACAGGCACTTCTACATTGTAATAGAACCTTATCAAGTGCAGGATAAACTCTGCAATAGTCATACAAGGACGACTATATATACACACCCTGTTGTTAGTGAGGTAAGTTGTGGGCAGTTGCCATATTGCGTGAAAGCAAGGAAGCAGCTCTAGACCACTGAGCCCCCATAAGGTGAGATGTGGCATGGCCAAAAAATTTCCCCATGGGCTAATTAAAGTCCACAGAAAAATTGATGAGAAAGCAGTGCTCATAGTGTGAGGGCTAATCATAGGTATGGATTTGGAGGGTGTTGAGGGTAAAGGTAACCTATGAAAGCATGTAACTAAGCACAAATCCATACCCCGTTGTGAAGAACCTACAGTGTGGGATTAATCAGGAAAAACCCAGGCGATGGTGGGGGGGGGGGTGTCTAGTGCTCATAAAAATAAATAAGTACTCGTAAGAAATAGCCTAATCAAATAGACAATTGTGAATATATAGCTAAGTTAACGATGGGATCAGACTGGGCAAGCACGATCATGGTCTAGAAAAGATCAATAGAAGAAACTGGGGCTTTACCAGAGGAGCTGTGGTGGGCGGATCAGGTAATGGTTGTCAATAGTGAACAAAGGGTAGCGTTCCCAACATTAGTAGATTCAGTCAGGGCAAATCGGCGTCTAAAGGACATTTGTACGATAAGAGAGCAATCGCAGAAAGAGTGGCGAAATGGCAAATGATCTCAATGGAGAGTTACACTTTGTGATCCACGGTATCAGAAGGGAAGGTTGTTGCAGTCTAATACACTCAATAACAAACTAAGTGTTGCATGGGAGAAACCCTTCATCCTAATGTGATTAGTATACATAGTTGCAGTCACAACATAGGTACAGATGACTGTATTGTGGAGTGGGGGGTGTTCTAGTCCTCATACAGTCAGTATTGCACCTCTGCTTCCTTGTTAAGACCATATTTGACTGTTTTTATTTCAGATTAAGTTCACTCTCCCCTCTGCGTAGTTTGAGTTCACAATACCCCCCATGTGGCTTTTATGTAAATCTCGACACATATAAAAGAAAAGGTTTTCTGATGTGGATGAGAGGTGTGAAATGTTTCGTTAGTGGGTAGCTCGTTGTTAATGTTTCAATAGTGTTCTAGTATTCGGGCACGTAGATTCCTTATGATGATGCCTATGTATGGTTGATTGCTTGGGTAGAAAAGTGATATAACTAACACATTTGCTGTAGAAGTCAATCCATTCAGAGATTCTAGTAGTTTTTCAAGCGTTCACCATGACATCTAGCATTTTGTTAAGTCCCAATTTGCAGATACTGCAATAATGGCAGATGTGGAAACCCACAGGTCTGTCACGAAATATACTTAAAGTGTTTCTTTTTTCTACAAATTCCAATTTGAACAATATCTATTTGAGGTTTGGTGTCCGGCGAAAAAGAATTGCAGGATACTTTTTTATATTTCGAGAGATACAAGGATTATTTTTGAGGAGAGGCTACTGTTGTTTCAATAGTGATCTTATTTTGTGTTGTCCATTGTGATAGTCTGTGATTAAACGCAGGGGCACAATGTTGTCCTCAGTGGGATACATTCTAAGTTGAAGAGTTTCTGATCTGCTTATTTTTGAGACCTCGTTCAATATTCTCTTTAGGTACTGAGGTTCATATCCCCTATTTTTGCAAGCGAGTCCTTTCTGCAGAAATGTTATCTCCTCACTACAGTTGCACTTTATCCTCAAAAGTACACCTTTTGGCATGTTTTGAATGTTATGTTTTGGATGACAGCTGTCAGCATGAAGGATGGAACCGTTGTTTCTTTGCTGAGAACTGTAGTTTGGATCTAATTATTGTGTATGTAAAGTGTTAAATCCAGAAAGTTCATTTCTGTTTTAGAAAAGTGGTTTTGATGTGCCACGGTTTGCCATCTAGTTTGCAGAGAAACATCTTGAGTAAATCCATGTCTATTGCCAATGAAATGCCGCCAGACATTTATGTGTGGTGTGAATTCCGAGAACTGTTCATCCCAGAGCCAGAATCTTTCTACATAGCCCATAAATATACAGCATATGAGAGTGCATAATTTGCACCCATCACGGTCCTGCATAGTTTGCTGTGGTATTGTTTGATGAAGCTGAAGACCTTCTCTGTCAAGCAGAGTGAGCATATCCAGAATCATTTGATTTGATTCAAGGAAAATAGCGGGTCTGGTCCAAAGGATGCCTGATGGCGACAATACCAGTTCGATTGAAGTATACAGATTGACAATGTTGATGTTGTGGAGAAGCGTGGCTCAATGGTTAGAGCGGCAGACCCTGATGCAGAGGTCTGGCCCGGGACCAGGGTTCAATTCCCGCCTCGGTTGCTCTTGGACTCAATCTCCTGGACCTTATAATTCTCGCCTTGGTGTCTTGTCTAATCATGGGCCCCACTCTGTGACTCTCGGCAATAGCTTGCTTAATCTCCACAACGGCCCCAGAAGCGCTTGGATGCCTGGCTTCACCATGGGGGTGCCCAGGAGTGGACATTTAACAGGAAAGCCAGGAAGGGTTCCACAGCGGTATGAATACAGCGCTACGAGACCTCAGGGTAGAAGTGCGCTATATAAATACAAACACATTTACATTTGAACAGAAAGAGATATGGTTCCCATCGTGAGTCCTGCAGTTTGGTAAGAATATCTTTGGTGTCCTGGATGAATGAAGGGAGATCATTCGTGAAGCTTTGTAAATGCTAGTCAAAGTATTTGCTCAATCTGGAATACACTGACTGTATGCCAGTGATTATTGGTCTTCGTTGTGGTGGAATTACTAAACAGATCTCGTGTATGCTAGTCATCCTGAAGGGTCTTAATCTGGGTCTGTATTTCCAGAATGGGAACATGGTCAAGTAGCTGGTAACATTGTCCTTCTAATAGTTGTTGTCTGGCTTCTAGTAGGTAATCATCCACATGAAGTACAATGTTGCCCCCATTGTCTGGATCTTTAGTAATCCCATCCTGGCGTTCTTTAAGTGGTTTGATGGCTCTGAGGAGATGTTCTGTGGTGAGAATCTCACTTGTCTATTGTATTTCTTGTACTCCCATTCAAGATCTAGAGACACCGCCAGATAAAAAGCGTCAATGCTGTTTCCAGTGGTAGTTGGGGGCAGAATGGGATTTCATCCAAATGTTTGCTGTCTGTGTAGTACCAGTTTCAATATCTCCAGAAGTGTTGACCTTCAGCCCCACATAATTTACATGCAGTCTCTCCACGAGGACGCTCCTAGAACCCATACGGACCACTAAGCCTATTAGAACCCTGGACTGCATCAGGTACCTTGCTTTTCGGCTAGACCATGCAACACAATTTTCACCTACTACCTTGTTTTACATGCAACCAGTTTCTTTGTGCTTCATGGTAACTGGACACTTTAAGTAGATGCCCGACACGGCACTAGGTAAATACAAGCATCATACAAGTGCATTAGGTAACCAGACCACCTTTTCTATATGATCACTGATGTTTCCCTACTTTGCCTTTTATTTTTACTTATGTAACTACCAATGTTTGCTCACTTTAGACACATGAGCTGTTTTGCAACCAGCCGATACTTTTTGGTTTGCTTTATTTACCATTAGACTTAGCGAGCAGCGTGTCATGCATGGAAACACAGTTACTTTTACTAGGGCGCAAGTGTAGTTTCTCAGCCTCTTTTCCACAGGGTGTGTCTTTCCGACCTAGAATCCCTCCCTATATGCCATTTATTGGGCTTTTGACACCGTAGCACGGCTGCAATACTTTGGGTGCTTGTGTTTACCGACCCTTACACACCAATTAGTGTATCATGGTGCCAAATTTCTTAATAGTGACTTTTGGGACCATGTTCTGATATATTTTAAGTGTGGTTCTATCATGCGAACTGCATGCTCATAGAGGGTGTATATACATTATTCATGAGTTTTCCCGCTTTACAGTTTCTCTTCCCAGCATTACATGAACCTGCATATCTGCAATCTACCCATCAACATCCGTATGTATACCTTTTATCTTTCTATGTAATTGCCTACATCCTAATATGTGCACCAATATACCCCAACCATACGTAAAATGCTGACCCATTCTATGCTTGAATTTGCCATTCCCAATGAATATCACTGTCCTAACAGTTTACCTATGTCTGCATTGGGTCTTGTATTTAGGATATTGCAATGGTTTGCATTCCCTTATTTGTTTCATATTACCACATCCTTCTACTGGTTAACTATACATGTGACTGCTCTGTAGCCTAAATGTACACTAACTTACTAATACTTGCCAGTATTTGCTGGCTGATACAACATATGAAAGTCGCCATTTTTGAACGACTGTTACTCAACACAATGTATGTTCACTGGATCTTTTGTTTTGGAATGACTAGGAAAAAGGCATACCTGCACACTGGGTACTGTGGTCTCATCATGTTGTTTTTTGGGGTTTGCAGCTTCTGGTGTCAAATCGCCTTATGTTTTTGTGCCTAAGGTATAATTTGTTTGTGCACATTATGTCTACATGCATTTGGGCCTCTAGACACAATTGTTGATGCATTTAAATGCATATATATGATGTTTGTTGATCACCACTCTAAGTACTTAAAAAAAACTAATTTATTTTGATGTGAACTTTCACACTTTTATATTTATTTACACAGAGGGGTGGATGACTGGTTATCTCTGTCCCCTGACTTTACACCTTGTTGATTCTTTTTCATTTTGTACTGTCTTAACTATCAGCCTTGAGAAAGCCCCAGGCCTGCGCGCCAATTGGTGGTCAAAACATGTGTTGGCTGTTTAAACAGAATTTGTGATTCTGACTAGAAGAATACTACTGAATCACCCAGTGTCGAAAAATCTATGATTCTGACTTTAAGAATCGCATCCAATTACAGGCTTACTTCAGAAAATAAAGACTCTTGAAAAACAATTTAAAATACTACTGACCTGTTTGATTGGAATGTACAGTTCATCTTGACAACAACTCAGATATGTCTTTGTCTTTACGCACCCATTTAAATTGGTATTTTTGACAGTCTCAGAAGGATGAAAGGCTGATTGGACCTGCGTCCTTAAGTCAAACACAGGTCAGTGAAGACCACAGATAAGTGAGGTGTGTGCATTCATTTAATGATATGTCAGAACCAGATGTGAGTGAGAAAACTTGCCTGGTTTCAGTCGAACATGTATGAGCTCCTCCACAAGAACAGATTTAGCTGCTTTACACTTTATACACCCTATCGATCCTGATGTGCACTGTATCTTGTGAAGGATATTTGCACTACTCTACCTTATACAGTGAATGGTTTGTGTAGAAATCATGCACATCATCAGTGTTTGACGGACCTGTTTCTTAAGTATTTTGAAAAGTTTAATCTGCTTTGTCTGTTCAGTGACTGAGAAAGTTGGAGCTCCTGCTGGCTATGCTGTACCTGTTGTCTTTAGTTACTGATGGGTGCGGATGTCTTTTCACCATACAAATAACAAACCACTAGCTTTTTGATGCTAGCAAATGATATCTTTAAAATGGAAACATATAATGAACAAAATCCGAGCAGATTAACAGTGGCCTCATTTGAGGGACATTTCACATTGTCAATTTAACACAATTTAACAGATTAACAGTGGCCTCATTAGAGGGACATTTCACATTGTTAATTTAACACAGCTGGTTGGCCCAATGTATTTAGTCATCAATATAGCACACCTGAACTGGTTGGTATGGGGACCCTTTACATTAAAAAAAAGGTAACAACCCTATTATTACATCTAATTGGGAAGGGGTTAACCAAAAATTGAGAAAACTTAGTTTATCAGTGTGGTATGTGGTCTAGGAATTGTCTAAAAAGGTGAGCCTTAAGCTGCTTTGAGCAGGTTGAGATTGAGGTCAGTTTTTTGTGGTTGGGAGGCAGTAAGATCCAGGCCGCCTTGGTTGAATGGAGAATAATTGTTTCTGTGCCATAGCTGATCAGAACTTAGGCACTGTACTGGAGGGTTTTCGGACTTACAAGGCCACTTGAACCACTGAAGAGGATGAGCAAATAGGCTAGGTTGGGGAGGAGGGATGGGAGGGTTTACTTGAATGGAACTATGCACAAAACAGAATATTTTAAACGTGTTTCAGGCTGTGATGGTGAACTAATAGGGCCACATGCATCAAAGTCCGGTTTTGCGATTCCTTATTTGCGATTTTTAGGGAATCGCAAATAAGGAATCGCAAAATGGGATGCATGATTTAACCGCATCATTGCTACAGCACATTCCCGTGCTGTGCTGCAATTTTAAAAATCCCTTGTTATGTGACAAGGTCAACTCGTCAAACGCACAGCGGAGGTAACACCCATGACGAGTTGACCTTGTCACAAGCATCGAAGGGGTTAAGGGCCATATGTATGACCACATTTTCCCAATGACACAGAATGGGTAAAACCCTTTGATACATCTGGCCCTTTATCGCATAATATTTGCGATTCGGTAAAAATCGCAATTTTTACTGATTCGCAAATATTATGCACATTTTAATTTGCGATTTCGCAATTCCCATTGATTCCTAAGGGCCAAAAGGCCCATAGGAATCAATGGGAAATTAAGAAATGGCAAATTAGAATTCGCAAAATGTTAATGCATTCCATGGGTGCGGGGGGGGGGGGGGGGGGTCCCTGAAATGTATTTTGAAGTGCATGTTTCACACACACATGTCCTAAGGACATGTGTGTCTGTATGTCTGTAACATGACAGTGTTTTAAAATGCAATTTTGAGCATTTTAATACATTTTCGCAAATTACCACGAGGTTCACCCTTGTGGTAATTTGCACCTCCTAATTGCGAATTCACAATTTTAAAAGTAATCATGCATTGCTTTTAAGGAATCGCAAATTTGCGATTCCTTAAAAGCAATCGCATTTTTGGAATTTGTTAAAAATAGCGATTTTGCCAAAAATGCTTGATGCATCCCAAAAACCTATTTAGGAATCGCAAACGGCCGAATTTACCGATTCGCACCGTTTGCACTTCCTAAATAGGTTGATGCATGTGGCCCATAGTGATTGAAAAGTACAGGAGTAATGTGGTCATGTCTATCTGAGAATGTGTATCTATCTTGCAGCTGAGTTTAGAATAGCTCTTTACAGAGCAATGGATGTTTGTGGAGAGCCTACTCCGGCCTCATCAGGGGTAGAGGATAGTGAGGTGTAAGATTTGTTTTCACGGTATCAAGTGGAATTTGGTGTATTTGGCCACACTGCTAATGTAACGGATTAGAGTGAGGTTCAAGTTCAGGGTGATATCTGGGGATTTGGCCGATGGCATTAGTGTTGGTGGGAAACCCTCCAATTTCAAAGATTCCAAGACATCAGAATGACAGTTTCTCTTGAGGGATGGTGAGAGGAGCAGGTATTCTGCTTTCTGGGGGTTTAGTTGCAGGAAGTTCACATGCATTCATGCTTGTAGATGAGAAAAGCTAAGTCTTCAATCGTTCCTTTTTTTTTTAATAATATGGTTGGGTGTCACCTGCCTGCAGCGCTACACCTCATTTTTTTAAAAATATAATGCTTATATGATTCAGAGTTAGGTGAAATAAAAGTCAGTACTAGAATTGATTGTGGAGGAATGCCACGTAGCAATTTGGTGGTGGTGAAGGCATGACCTCTGAATTTCACAATGGGATTCTGTTTGTCATGAAGGCCACATATGTCTAGATTGTGGAATATGTAATATAGTACTTTTTAGAGTTGCAGTTTTAAAGCTGAAGTTGGTCAAAATCCGAACAGGTAGGAAATGGGTAAACAAGGCGCACCAGGTAGCTCTTGTCTAGTGTACTGTACTATATATTGTGTGCATAGGATTCAGGCATTTTGCAATAAAGAAGGCAGATAATGATATGCAATGCTTGTGTAGAGTTTGGAAACAGCAAAGAATAACGTACAATTAGTAAAAGCAAGTATGTAAAGGTGTTTGTTGTGCCAGCATCAAGACTGTGATACAGTTCCTCAGTTGTTACCTGTTGAGAGCATTCTTCTAGGGTTTGTTATTATCCATTGTGTCATCTGTGGTACAACCATCTCCACTATCTTAAGATCAAATTGTTACCTTAGTGTAGACAGATCATTTTGATCCTGTTTAGAGTACCTCACTCCCAGACCAAACACATAGGTCAATCTCATTGTAGGTTTGTCTAGTGATCAGTGTATGCTATCTGCTGGCGCAGCTGTCATTCCAAACGCAGTTTTTGTACTGAGACTATTCAAGAATGGTCTTATTTTTCACCAGTATAAACTAAAATCCCCTCATGAATCAGCATGATACCTTGTGGTGTGACATGATTTCTTGCATTACTTGGAACAGGGTTTTAGGACTTTCCAGTTTTTCAAGACAACAAAATGACGCACAAGCTAAATAACTGTACTACACTTCATTTGTAAAGAAGTGAAAATCGTTTTTATTCATTGCAAATAGAACGTCAGCTTCTTGTAACAAATAACTTTTCAAGTCTCACCAATTCTTCAAAACATATTACTTGTAGCGTGTTTGTATTTACACAGACAGTGCATGCATCGTCCACCTTCCCGCCCCTCCCTCCCAACCACACTCATTGCCCAGTTCTTCAGGGCAGGCTGACAGATAAAAGGATGAACATGTGACACATATGGGAAGCAAACCTAAGAGAGGCAGGCGAAAATAACGCCAGGCAGGTTGCGAGATAAGGAAAGAACAGGAGCTCTGAAGGATTACAGAGCTTGAACGGGCAGTGCATATGTGTTAAAAGAGAACGTCCAATGAATTAGAAACAAGCTGGTGTGAATTTTTGTTAGGACACAAATGTTAAAGGTGTAGATAACATTATTTTTTTCTTTAGTGTTTAGTTTTTTAAAGTATTGTTTTTTGGGGGAATTGGTCCTTGACAAAATCCCCTTATTATTCTGTTATCTTAAGGAGTTACACAAACGTCATGTAAGCAGTGCTGGAATGATTGTTTTTTTTAACGCTGGATAAGATCATTCTTAATACCCATCATGGAGACAAAACAGTAATCTTAAGTTATCTGAT
This sequence comes from Lissotriton vulgaris, assembly GCF_964263255.1. Lineage (NCBI taxonomy): Eukaryota > Metazoa > Chordata > Amphibia > Caudata > Salamandridae > Lissotriton > Lissotriton vulgaris. Next base: position 1,513,719,354 of record NC_141687.1, on the reverse strand, counting down.
ATGTGCTCATTAAAACAACAGGAAAGGGCACCTCATTTGGGACTATGTTATTCAAAGTCTATCTGCTCTCTTACTATGATCAACACTATGGCTTTGAGGGGGAAACAGGCCCACCTTCCAATGTAGCTGCAAAAAAAGTTGTCCTGCACATTATGCACCTATTGTACTGTGTTGTATGATTATATGGCGCTTTCCATACCCCCTCCAAGACCTAAAGTGTTTATCCCTTTCACTCTGATGCAAAACACATACACAGATTAGATGCCAGATGCTTAGGTGGTTGGTGCAAAAATCCTATGTAAGAGCAGCTCTTGGGTCTTCGGAAGAGGGGAGAGCTTAGCGATTATGATTACAGAAGTCACCTCAAAGGCATCTGGTCTTAATTCGGTCCGTATCTTAAAACTAGCTTGTAGGAACAAGAGCAAAAGCTGAAATGCCAATTGGCAAAGCAGAATTCAACGAAGGCCATGCATGTGTGCTATCCATGAGCAGATCTACTATAAATGGCAGGGACTTGGTCGAATCTGCAAGGTCGGCTACCATATACATTGTGAAAGTCCTCCACAAGCATGCTCGAGTTGCGGCAAGTAAAGAAAATGATAAAATATTGCAATGGCTTGGATTATTGAATCTATTTAGCAGAGCTTAGCCTTCTTTTGGTAAATGACAGTATGTTCCCAATACAGACATAGCTCTTATCCTGCCGACCCAATAGGGGTCGCCCCTGTGGGCTTAACACCACAGAGGGCGTAATAATGCGTATTTCTGACATAATTATCAGTTTTTCAGGAACTGCTAAATTATACAATAGTTGAATCCGCTATTCACTGTGTAAATCACTATGTATTTGATTCGGCACTTGCATTTGATTAGTTAGGTATCACACCGTATGTTACATTTCTGTTTAAGTACCTCACACTAATGGAGTAATAGTATATTTGTTTTTTTGTACAAATTGAAAAAACTTTATTGAAGCTTTAAAGCGCCTTAAAAGGCCACTTCAATATCTCTGCCAAAATAACCTGAGCGTAGTGACATAGTAGTCCTACTTCTATTATCACATTTTTGTGCACTATATGTATTATCACTCTGTAAAGTTATTTTACCCGTGATCAAGTTGCTCAGGCACTAAAACGCGTTGGGTGTGTGTACCTTGAGTCTGCCGCCATTAGGAGGCTTGGAGACCCGCGACTGATGCTGGTGAATATATATATATATATATATATATATATATATATATATATATATATATATATATATATATATATATATATATATATATATATATATGAGACATCCAACGGCAACCTCAATGGAGTATCCCTCGTCAAGTGGGGGTGGCGCGCTGCCGGTGAGGTGACCGGTAGTCAATATTCAGGCAAAACGGCGTTCCAAGCGCGCGCTTAGGTACCAAAAGAATCCACACCAACAAGCAGGTCTGTCAAGTAGGTAGGGTTTATTCACGCCATAAGCCCTACGTGACGCGTTTCGCACTCCGTGAGTGCTTGTTCACACCTCACAAGCACTCACGGAGTGCGAAACGCGTCACGTAGGGCTTATGGCGTGAATAAACCCTACCTACTTGACAGACCTGCTTGTTGGTGTGGATTCTTTTGGTACCTAAGCGCGCGCTTGGAACGCCGTTTTGCCTGAATATATATATATATATATATATATATATATATATATATATATATATATATATATATATATATATATATATATATACACACACACCAACACCACATCTGTCAACCTGTTTAAAACCGTACTCCATATTTAGTTGTAAATCTCCAGTTCTAGTAAAATTGGGGGCACATGGTTAACAGAAGAGGAATTCTGTGTATATTCAAAATGTTCTATCTTTCATTAAACATTGGGATGTTGGGAGCTCCACTGAAAACAATGGAGTGCTCCAGGCTTCTAATGGCTGCTAGAAGCCTGGAGCTCTAACATCCCAATGTTGTCCTTCACCAGACTCCAACATTCCAATGTTGTGCTTTACAGCTATTGCTGTGAAGAAAGGCCTCACGGAGCCTGCAGTAATCTCAATCCCATTGAGCTTCGTGATGCCTTTGTTTTATTTGTTAGAACATTCTGCCCTCTAGTGGGGGAATTTTCTAATAGTCTTATAGGCCTCCGTAGCTGGGCTATACTGGCATTAAAGTCTGCTACCTTACGCTGGAGTTGGCCTTTAATGGCCGATATAGCCCGCTAACAAGGCCCTCATTACGAGTCAGGAAGAGTGGGAATTACCACACAGAATTTCTTTCTGTCTGATTATGAGTAGATACATGTTTCCAAAGCTGTTTTCCCAGATGTTGGAGAATCAGACCCGATTTTTCCGACCGATAATTCCAGCCGGACAAATTGCATTAAACATGCCCATTTCCCAACTGTTTTCTTCCAGAAATGTCCCTCTCATGCTCCACCCACACCCTTACCGTACCCCCAGTTCAGCTGCTCACAGCAGGTGGTGAACCCCACTGAATTGGAAACTCTTTGTGGCTTTACAACTTGAAAAATCTGGTCCATGCAGTAATTTCACATTCAATAGTGTTTAACTTGTAATTGGATGCTGCAGAGGTGGATTTACTGTTACATTAACTGTAAATCTCTATGCAAATTTACCATTCACCCAGTACTGTCCAACTCGTACTGAGGGCCTTAACTGGGTAAAAAGTCAGAAATGTAGGGGCATATTATCAAGGGGGTTTATCTCCGCTTTTTTGGCTTTAAAAGCCAAGAAAGCGGAGATAAAATTATCTCCCTATTACCTAGCTGTCGCTAACACCAGTTAGCGACAGCTAGTAGGAGATAGCGACCATCTTGGGCCCCACTTTGCATGTCGGTGATATTTATCACTAATGACATGCAAAGTGGGCGTGTCAAGATGTTAGCGACTGAAAACAGTCGCTAACATCGCTATCTCCTATTATCAACTTTTGGAGATATTCGCGCTAAGCGCGAATATCTCCAAAAGCTAACACCTGCCCTGAGCAGTTCTTAGCCATGTTATCCAATGGGAGGTGGATAACATGGCTAAGAGCATTAGCTCGGTAATGCATGAATATCGCTGACTTTTCAGCGATATTCATGCTTTGCGGCGATTTTTATCGCATTTGCGTTAAACCTTGGTAATACCAAGGTTTATTTGCGGTAAAAATCGCCGCAGCTCAGCGGTAAATTTTTGTCTCTAACCAAGCAATAGCGATAATTATCGCTATTGCTTGGTAATATGCCCCGTAGTTTTTATAAATCCGATCCTGATTCCCACGTTTAATTATAACAAGAGACCCATACTTTCTGTCACTTGCCAAATAAATGGGCTTATTGTGAGTCCCGAGAAAAAATCAAATTGGAAATCAAAATTTCTCTTTGCTCCAACTGGAAAAATCAGCACAGGTAGAATAGATTAGACAGTAGAAAATGTCCTAGAATCTGTTTTAGTAAATTGTTACTAAGTGCAAAAGCAAGTTTATTAGGTACAAGCTTTCAAGTTTCTTGGAAGTGTTCATTCATTTTCAAGTGTTTATCAATGAAGACTTTTGACAACTGACAATTAATTATTATTAAACGTGATTTGTAAAACGCATGGCTACCTAGAAAAAGGTTTCCCAGCGTTAGCCTTTTCATGGAACCAGAATTCGTCAAGCATTACCCATTTCACCTAAAAGTTGACTGATATTAGAGGGATAGGAACAACCAGGTTTTAAGCAGTTTGCGAAAGGTTATTAGCGATCTGCAGGCTTTCAACGTCTGCGGTAAGGAGTTCCAGAGCTTAGGTCCCAGATAGGCAAAAACCCGACCACCTTGACAGGTTTTCTTAACTCTCTGAACCACTGCTGAATCCAGATGACTTCAGTAGCACGAGTGTTTGGTTGCATACCAAGACACAAGATGTCTCTGATACATGGGCCCCGTTTTGAAGAGGCACTTATGCGGCTGGCACCTTGCTGTATTCCCCACTTATGCCTGTGGAATGCCGTTAGTCTCACTCAGAAAAGTAGATGCCATAGAATACAGCAATAGGGTATCTGATCAAAATTACTTCACTCCTAATAGTGATATGTTGTCGCTAATGTTAAATGTACCAAGAGATGACTTTGCATATTTGATTGACTCATGCATGATGTACATTGTGTATTATGATTCACTGTGGACTGTTTCATAAAATGTCATTAAATAAAATAAAAATAATAGGCACTTAAGCATGCAGCGTAAGGTCTTGAGCAATGTATAGTGATTGCACTATTCCAAAAGTGACTGGGGAGAGGGAAAGTACATTGTTTTTTTATACTTTACAATAATCCTTTAAAATACCCAAAGCATCTGAGATTTTTCAAACGTTAAGTGTTTTTTATTTCATCCTGCATTCCTAGAGTTGGAGTGTTAAAGAATGGAAATTAGAGAGGTTGCTTGGAAGAGGTGTATCATGTCGTCTTCTGCAGGAGGTGCTGCCTTTTGGTCTATAGTCCTGTTGCCAGTCACAAGCAAAATATATTCTATAATAGGGTAACCAGAATGGACTATCAAAATGAGATAGATGCTACAGCCTTACAAGAAACCATGAAACATTGACAAAGATTAAGATGACCTGGAACCCTCACGGGAAAAAGAAAATAGGAAGGCTAAGAAACACCTGGTGTCTATGCCTCAAGGCTGTCTACAAGGAAATGGGTTACACCTGGAGTCAGATTGAAAGGCCAAAAACAGAGATAGCTGGAGAGCCCTAATTGATGCCTACTACCCCTCCTGGAGAATTGGCCACAAGTAAGTAAAATTAGCAAAGGGGAGTAAGGCCTCAGTTAACCATTTCAAGAAAATGGATCCACTTACATTCCATTACCATGTCGAACCAAAGATCGACTCAGTGGCAGAAAAAGTTGCGTTGTGGAAGTCCACAAATGTTAAGTGCTTAATGCACATTGTGTGGCAATAGTGTTAACAGGGAGAAATTCCAGACCTCATAACTGCAAGGTAATTTGGAAATTATAAAACATGTAAAACACTTTGATCATAACGTAGTCTAATTTGGAATTCAAGTCAAGGGGGGAGGGGTAGAGAACATCTCATGCTTGTTATTTTCTTTATTCCATTTTGTGAGGAGTTTTTAAGGGTTTGCTACTATATCTTACACAAGAGACATCATAGTGGTCTTTCAATCGTTTTGCCTCCACAGAATGTTCCAAATATTAACCAGTCAAAGACATGGTCTCCAAAGTTTAATTGAGTCCATGCTGATAAGAAGAGTTCATCTGAAAAGGACCCCATGAATAATCATTTCTATAAGACAATAAGATATCAGGGGAAAGAACAGAGGAATGGAAATGTCTGTTTCACATTGAAATCTTAAGATCCATATGCCAGAGGAACTGATGAGTTTACAGGCCACCCGTTTTTTTAGGAATGGCAAAACAAAATTGAGTTGGCGGACACAGCTGCGCCTTGGTAATCTTTTGTGTTACTGTAAATGGCATGAATATGTATACTTTCAAAATAGGATAATAACTCACAATGAAACACCACTGACACATTTCATAACTAAGTAGACAAGAAGAGAGACATCACAAAAGGTTTGGCTGCCCAAGTGCATAAACACTATGGGCCTCATTTATGAGGTTTTGCCGTAGAGAAGCGCAGCAGGCCTTCCTGTGGCGCTTCTCTACAGCAAAAGAAAAGGGCAGGAATGCGCCGTATCTATAGGATACGGCGCATTCCTGTCCTTTTTCCCTGCGCAGGCACACAGTGGGCTGCTTGCGCCAACTCAGGCACCTTTGCACCATGGTGCAAGGTTGCCTGCGTTGCGGGGATGATTATTTTTGTACAGGCAAGGAAACATTTCTGTCCAAAAATAATCACAAGAGGGTTTTCCTCTTTCTACGTGTGCTGCAGAATGTAGCACACATAGAAAAAGGAAAAAACGAGGAGAAATAAAGATATTGCTCCCAGTTTGCGCCTCCCTTATGCCTCCCCTGAGGAGGTGTAAGCTTTTGGCACTGCCGCAGATTTACGATTTCTCGTAAATCTGGGACAGTGTCAAAAGGCCAAGGATGTTGCTGGGAACGCCCCAGCAGCACCCATTTCACGCCCCTTTAATGCAGAACACTGCGTTAAAAGGGACTGGTATTTATCAGCCAGCAATGAGCCAATAAAAGTGGCTTAGTGCTGCCTGATACATATCACGCAGGCTTATGCGCAACGGAACGTCACAAAAAGTGACGTTCCGATGGCGCAAGGGGCCTCATAAATGAGGTCCCAAGCTTCTTCCCAAAGATGCATACAGAATCTCAAATACTGGTCGTTTGGTGGTAGAATGTATCTTTATATTTTGTTAAACCTTGCAGGAATTTATTTTTCTCCACAGAATGTGTAAATAGAGAACTACCGGTCTCTTTTGCAGCTGCAAACCCAGAGATTCACAAAATCACTAGGGTTGCAACTGCAAAACTACTTTTTCGAATGTTCAAACCCCTTCTTACGAGTGGCAGAAGTCTTTCTGACCCGTGATAGGGCTTTGTGATAATGTACATATTGCAAACAGGAAGGAGGATGAAACGGGTCTCCCCTGTCTATTTACAACCTGCAGACTTACATATACGGTTTGTGACTACAACTGACGTCCCAAACCACTGATCAATCACAGACCCCTAATGGGCTGGTAGCAGACTGGTAAAGTGGAAGCTGTCGTCTTGGGGCAGCTTCCCCTTTGAGAATCCTGTCGGCGGCCGTCTTTCTAAACAGGATTTTTTTTGTAATGTGGTACCTGTACCTTTAATTGACAAGGGCTGTTTTTGGAAAAAAAGGCTTTTTGTACAGGACCGCAAAAGCAGGGACAGAGAGATGATGTCCCTTACAGGATTCCACGCATGCATTTTCAGTCCATCACAGAGCGTCACAATCGCTTAGGAGCTACTTCCAATGTTAAGTAATGTGAAACAAAAAACGTGTAACTCTCAAATGTGAAATCTATTGAAGAACCAAGGGGCATATTATCAAGGGGGTTTATCTCCGCTTTTTTGGCTTTAAAAGCCAAGAAAGCGGAGATAAAATTATCTCCCTATTACCTAGCTGTCGCTAACACCAGTTAGCGACAGCTAGTAGGAGATAGTGACCATCTTGGGCCCCGCTTTGCATGTCAGTGAAATTTATCACTAATGACATGCAAAGTGGGCGAGCCAAGATGTTAGCGACTGGAAACAGTCGCTAACATTGCTATCTCCTATTACCAACTTTTGGAGATATTCGCGCTAAGCGCGATTATCTCCAAAAGCTAACACCTGCCCCTGAGCAGTTCTTAGCCATGTTATCCAATGGTAGGTGGATAACATGGCTAAGAGCATTAGCTCGGTAATGCATGAATATCGCTGACTTTTCAGCGATATTAAAGCATTTCGGCCGATTTTTATCGCTTAGGAGATAAACCTTGATAATAGCAAGGTTCCTAAGCGATAAAAATCACCGCAGCTCAGCGATAAAAATATTGCCGCTAAGCCAACATAGCGATAATTATCGCTAGTTGTTGGTAATATGCCCCTAATTCTTAAAATGGTTGCTAAATGTCGATATGCTGATGTAGTGTGATTTGGCAGCCCTATTATTTAAAAGTGTGAACTAATATTTACATTTTAAATATAAAACATTTTTTGGGCCTGTATTACAGCAGACAAATATTATTGGATGATGATTCTGGTTGTAGTATTCTCTAGGAGGCAGGGACTTGAAAGCATAGATGTGGTCCTGTTTCCTCATTTTTGTGTTGCTCATGACTTTGCTAGAAAATCAGTATCATACGAAAGGGTCAACATTTCCTTCACTGAATGGCGTAGTTCATTCTACTGAATTTGGATGATACAATACTGAATCACGTGGTAACTACTCTACACAAATGCAGAAAGTTGCAATAAAGATGATTTAAGCAATTTCTTCCCATTCAAATCCTGAATAGGCTAAATCAGGGCTTGGACCACAATTCCAAGAGGCAAATTTACCACGTTTTGGCACAACGTAGTGCAGCAACCAAAGCTGCAGCGCTGTGCCAAAGACAGATAAAACAGCACCATATCTAGTAACACATGGCGCTGTCTTTGCCCCAGCACTGCTGCACTTTAGGCAGCTATGCGCCCATGCACACGCTGGTTCCCCACAGTGGAAGGATGTGTGCGTTCTATCAAGCATAGTTTTTTTATTGGAAAATGACCCTTTAGGCACACACGGTATGCTTAATACTTTTCACACTTTGTATGTGAGTTGTACAGTGCAGCACATATGCAAAGCTGCAAAATGTTGAGACCTTTTAAAGTTGCTTCATTGTTACACTTGCCATAAGGAGGCACCCTTTTTTGCTCAAATCCGTGTCTACAAATATTTGTAGATCTGGATTTGCATCAGAACCCATATGTGGTTGAAGGGGATCACAAATTGTACGTCCCCAAGTTACTTCAGGAACGTTTCAAATGCTAATCATGATTTGTGCTTGAAAGTAAATCCCACCACAACAATTTGAGGTTGGTCTGCACCACTTTTGTGTCACAAACCTGGCACAAAGTGTTAGTAAATCTGGACCAGTATTGGTAAGTAATTAACATTATGATGTTTACCCTGATTTAGCACAACATTCTAAATGAGTGTCATGGTCCTTTACTGCCTTAAAGTTGTTAACATGCTACAATTTCTGCAAAAGATGCATCAAGACAGGTGCCATTATCAACCCATCTTCCAAGACTATGAATAGTTCCTGGTACACATATGAATACCTACGTATGGGGATCTTCTTGGTGTAGCATATATAGGGCCTCAGTACAAACTTGGTGGACAGGGTTACTTCATCACAAACAACGTATTACAATTGCATCATATCCTATGGAACTTGCAATACACCGTACGGGATATTCGTCACGTTTGTGACGGAGTATCCCATCCGTTAAGATCATAATCAGGCTCATAGTCTTACAACTTTCAGAATCAATCACGTTAACTCCCCATATCTGCGAAATGTCCTTTTTGACGTCTTCTGCAGCACAGCCTGAGGACGAAGTCTGCTCCATTAGAGAATACAATTTTAAAGATTTTTATTTGTGCATTTTAGTGAATACTCACAGATCCCTTTTGTGCCAAACAATCAAGGGAACTCATGTGTTTTGAAGTTTAGTAATATGTATATTTAAACAGTACATCTTAAAGTAAGAGCTGGGAGTGAGATGAGGGCTAAAAGTGATGGAGCCCTAAGATCAAATAAAACAAGGTACTGTGCAACAGGGATGTCCAATTCTTTCAGGAGCAAATGTCACCCTACATGAGATGCTGCTGAATTTAATGCATAACGCCCTTTGAAATGCATTTACACAACAGCTACAATACAGTTTGACAACTCTAAGGTAAAAGAAGCATAGAAGACCCTTTGTAATGTTTCTAACTTAAATCATGAAAAAGCAAGCAAAATTGTGCTGCAAGGTGCTTTACATTTCTAAAAGAGCCATACTGTAGGGTAGTAAAAGAAGATGCTGTGGAAGTTTTCATTTTTTAACAATACACATTCAAAAGATGACAAAAAAGCGGTAGGTTCTAATGACAGCCCCGTCCCCTTCTGTCTCTAAGATTGCCATCCTAGCTGTAGAATATTCAAAAAGTGATGGGTGCAAAAGGTTCTAATTCAGCAACCCACTCAAAAGCAGCCTCTAGAGATTTAAATTGTGCACACTGTCACCTATTGTACAACGTTGTATATGCACTACGAGCTATAATGAAGACTTACAAGCCAAAATAGATACACTTAGATTTTAACATCCATTAAGAAAGAGATAAGTACATGTTTTACATTTCAGTAGCCCCACCAACAAAAGAATTTCAGAAAGAAAAATATCTCGCTGAAACCTGCCAATGCCCTCCCTTACTCAAGAACGAAATATGCATATGTCAAATGAAGTTATTTTTTCTTCCATTTTTAAACCTGTTAACGTGAGTTTGTAAAGAAGCAGTGTCATTTGCCACTCTCTAACATTAATCGCCACGGAAGACCGAATCAATTTGCCAATCATTTGGACGGTTTGCAAAATTCCCAAATGGACAACATTGAGCAAATGAATTAACAGGCATCTACCACTCACATGTATTTCACTTAAGCCACGTGGGAGGAGAGGGTGGGCGCCCTGGCCTCGGGGTGAATTTTAACTGCAGTTATCTACACCCGGTGGGTTTTGGTGCTGCTTTTAAAACCACGAAACACTTCCTGGTTTACAATATTGCTTGAAAACAACAGAATATCTTTCCTTTTAAATTCGCTATGTAGTTCAAAGGTCAAGCATATGGAGACTGCTTTTAAACTGCTCATAGAATCTCAGAGGCTGCGACAGCCTACCTTATTTACATGCACTGAAAAGACCGCAGGCAGCTCCTCACACTAATGACTGCACATAAGGTGAGGGTGGTGGATAAGCAACAGGATTTGGGCCGTGTCTCTGGATGAAACTCAACCTTGAAATGGGACTACAGTGACCCAGGGTCTCCATCTTCCCTCCCACCATACTTAAGTGTGTAACATGTCAAGTACTATTTTAAACGACAATTGCGAGGTTTCTGACTTGCATCGGCATCAGCCGTAGTCAATATGAGACCCTTGAGTCCCATAACCGCTCCATGTGCAGCTTCAGAACCAGTCCTTCCGCTACTTGAGGATGCAAAGTTGAGATTTGCAAACGATCCTCACAGTGTCATTTCTGTTTCTGATATAATCAGTTAGTGAGCGAGATGATGGCATCAGGGTGGCCAAACAATGCTTTGTCCCTGAGTGGTAAGAAAGAGGTTAGCAGGGAAACAGAGTCATTGAAAAGAACATGAAACCCCAACAGGTGCACATAACTCCTCAGCATCCAATTAAATGATGTTAACCAGAGAGGGGCACTAGACTTCTGTAAGCATTTCATCTACCAAAGCAGCTCTTTGAAAGATGGGTGAATGTCCAAGATAGCATCATAAATAGATGGCCCTCTGTTCCACCACACTGAAGAGAGATTAGCCATGAAGTCTGCATGAACCATCTTGACATCAGCTAGTGACGGCTATGGAATTCCTGGCAATTTGGACCAAGTGGTACCTCTGTTGAGAGTGGCAGTACTGTTCAATAATTGGGAGAAAAGATATTTGAAAGAAGTTGAGTTTGTGCAGAGGGGATGGGCAGGTAATCACTCCTTGCCCAATGAATCTTTGAAGCTTTGCCTCCGACTTAAGGAATGGAGTTTTCAAATGATGATCCTTTATGGTCTACAAGAGCAACAGCAGCGTAATGGCAGATAAAAGTATTGAGAAAAAGGTGTACGACACTGATGAGCATCCCAGGGTCGCTGCTGGCGCCAAACAACACATCCCAGGTGGGGAAAATAGTTGGTTTTATAAACAAATTTTGGTGCAAGTGCCAGCGTGGATGTCCCCGAGACGTCCGAGGAGGTGACATGGGTGGGATGATGGCAGTCATGGAGAGGGGTTGGGAGAAAGGGAACAGGAAAGAATGAGGGAGTAGATGAAAGTGAACAAAGAGAAAAGGAAGAGAGAGAAATAGATAAACAGGAAAAATAAGTCATAAATATAGAAACAACGTAAGACTCCAAGGTTATATAGAATTAGTAAATTAAAATAACTAAAGTCAGCAAAGAGCAAGTACACTTAAAAGCAAAACAAAGCAAGCTGAGAAGCGCAACAACACAAGCAGCAGAAGCAGTTAAAGGACAGAAATATAGGAGTTGGCGTGCAGATGGGGTTGTGGTGTTAAGGAGTTATATGGACAGGAGGCAGCGTTGACGTCGATAATGAATAAATGATTAGCTGACATTTTGAAAGGCGACAGCAAGCTAATTAAACAAATGTCCTTTCTGTGGATTGTGCCCAGAAGAGCATAAAAAACACTCCCACCCAAAGTTAAAACAGCAATGTTGTCCCAATACAATAATAAAAATATATATCTTCTGCAAGTAAATTATTGTAATTTGTGTCTAAACCTGTTGCCCCCCTACCCCCCACCCCCCAAATTGGTAAGAAACTTCCCTTGCACTCATTTAGGACTATAACAACACAGCCTCCATTTCGAATCATCCACTCCGCCCCGTTCATCATCACAGATTCCCTTCCAATTTCAATGCCTCGTTTGGAACCTCTACTATCCTCACTATAAGCCATAGTGAAGAAAGTGAGGCAACAACAGCACTGGATGCCTCATAATAACACATGGTCATGAAATTATGCATTAGGCAAAAATAGAATTTCCAGTGTGTAAAAAAGGAAATATACACTTTTATGCTTATTTATATTTTATTATAAAAATTCAAGAGGTATTTTTTTTAATAAAAAAATGATAGTAGCTAAAGTATGATTGCACATCATCCTGTGTATGAATTTTTTACAAATGCGTTTTAGAGATTTGTAAAAAAATGAAAGTTTCAAACATAACTTCTGATTTCTAATCACATCTGGGTGATTTGGAATACAAATTATGTTCTTTAGAGATGAAGGACCATATTAAAAAGAAACAGAGTTAAAATTATCGGCACTTGGGCTTCATAATATGCCCTTGTGAATTCCCATAGAAGCCCATGTTCTGGTGTTAACATATGCTTCTATTGGAATTCTGAAGGGCATATTATCAAGCCCATTATCGCCTCTTTAGCAGCAGTTTCCTGCCGCTAAAGCGGCGATAATGTTAACGCTGTTCTTGATTATATGCCCCGAAGTTACTTGGAATTCAAGTTTTTCACACCACAGTGGTTCACTCTATGGAAACTCAAATGTCTAACATCGGGCTGCTGGTAATTTCTTTAGCAATGCAACTTGAATAACAGGCAGAAGAAACAACGCACTCTAAGAGTACAACATAACGGTTTGGTGAGGGACGAGCAGAGAGCGGATATTATTGGGTTAAAGTTTAAAAACTTGGCTAACCAACAAAAAGTTCCCCACCTCTTTATTAATGCACATTTGACAATGCATTGCACAGGCCGTCTAAGAATTTGAATCTTCAAAATTCATGGGCTTGGTTGAATAAGATACATGAGCTTAATTTAAAACTCTTCAGAATAGCAAAGCTGGAACAGTCAACAAGATTGTACAGTTTATTGTACCGTACTAGAGCATTTGCGTAACACTTCACATCCTCGAGGAGGCTGCAATGAGTTCCGATTTTCATTGGTTCCTCCGCACACTTTTGGAGGTGTGTGGTTGGAAAGGTGTTGGATGTAATCCATGTGAGAGGTGTAGGTTAGATGCAAGAGTTTCAAAGGAATGCTACACACATGGTGCAGTGCATGTGGGTAAACTGTTGTACAGAGTGTGAAAGAACTGGCAGTTGTTTGAATCAACTTTGCAGAGTGTAAGGATCAAAGTCTGTTTGTTTTGATAGCGATGGGAAAAGTCAAGCCTATAACGAATTACAAATGTATAGTCCTCATTCTGGCAGGCAATGAATTTCAGAGTCTGACAGTCAAAGAGCTCCAGTCTGTAATAGTGGAGATACTGTCAATAATGGGGTAAGACTTGTGCACAGAGACTTTGGTTGGCGTTACAAGTGAAGTTTTTGTTGATGCAAAACTGTTCCGGTCACAATGACTGGCCAGTGAGCTAAACAACCATTGCTTTTAAGGTGATCCTTATTGTTAATGGGGAGTAGTAGAGGTAAAAAGCCATGTGTGTCATGAGTTAGCACTAGCAGGCTGAAGGATAACTGTTGGTTTTCTGAAATCTCAGTAGTTTCCACATATTTACTATGGGTGCTCCTAGATAAAGTCCATTGTTGTAATAAAGGTGGGAGAACACTAGGCACATCGTAGCTTGGACCTTTTCAGCAAATGCTAACTATGGGAAAATTCAAGTGGAAGCTTTGTCGGGTCCCTCGCTGACTTGTGGTACAAGGGAAAGTGCAGCTGAGTACCCTGGTGGGGGTCCTATTTCCGGAAACGAAATGGTTGAAAGGTTACCTTTCAGCCAGATGCTACACGTCAAAATCTCCCTATTCGAGGTGTTGAACTTCAGGAACTGATTAGAAAACATGCAGTGTTCAACTACGAATTTCTGCAAGGTACATAAATCAAGGTTGGATCAACAATAAACGTTTCAAAGATGCGAATGACACCCCTATAGTTACAGTAGTTGATACTAAAGGCGCTTGAATGGAAAACAAGGAAAGAAGAGAGAAGAGAAAGAAGACAACGAAGAACCAGAAACAAGAGAAAGTGTGACGGGAAGGAAGTGAAGTCATGAAAGGAGGGAGGGATGGGTGTTGAGGCCCCGGCCCTAGAAGGGCCACGACCGGATGGGCTTGTTCTACGTACACTCAGCGATGGACAACTCAGAGTGACAGCAAGGTGGATGTGTGCATCCTTCCCTGGACTAGCGGGCATCATCATAGAAAAACGGCGCCCATGTGTGGAGGAAAGCATGATTCATATCTAACGGTGGTGATCGTCGTGTGCAGGAGACAGCCCTGGAGGCAGGAAAGATGGGGGGAAACTGCAAGGTCATGCAGAAAGATCAAAGGATGAGAAAGAAGGATCTTGACCAGCAGGGCGCACTTAGTGTGTTGCCAACCGCCTCCCAGAATGGGCTGATCGAGGGATAGTCACAAATGATATGCATTAGGTCGCAGTGTTCACGGGGGCTGCGCCAACAAGTGGCATGGAGTAACAAGTAAGCTACTGCACTTTCACGGGGTACCAGTGCCATTCGTGCAAGGATTTAGCAGGCAGAATTTCAAACATGCCTCCTTTGCCCCATGGTCAAACACTTCCAGGACAGCCCAATCCTCCACTTTGTAGTCCCTTTGCAATCTGGCGTCCCACAGAGGTTACTGAGGAGAGGTAGGGAGAAGAGGTGTTGGTTTAAGAGGTCGTTGTAAGACAGACAAAACACCCCAGAACCAGCCCAGACCAAAGGAGAGGATTGTAGCACCCAGGGACATGCCCCTAGGCGGCGAATGAGGCAATGCTGGAGCTTAAGGTATCTCAGCTAGTGGGGTGGGAGACCAAAGTCATCCCATAAAATTGTAAAGGGTTTGCTGCTCAATTTATCAGGTCGAGAGTTTTGAAACCCGCTGATCACCAGGAGTCCCAGTCAAGCCTCTCGACGTCTATGCGCAGACTAGTCGGCCCCACAATGGCGCGTGTTCAAGGGGGAAGGGGTTCACCCGAAAAGGCTATCGGTTCACCGCCACAATTAAATCATAGCCTGCAACATCGAACTGACGGAACTCAGCATTGCTGCATCACCCTTGTAAAGGAGGCACAGCCCCTGCGGGCAATTCAGAAGGTTGCGTTCCATCAGCAACCACTGCAGCAGGTCAGGGGTCCCAGGGAGCATGCTAGAAGAGGTGGAGGGACAAAGCATAGTGCTCCACGAGGGAAGGCCCCCGCCCCTGCATGAGCAGCGAGCCATGAGTTTGGCACAGAGGCATGAAGGCCCCAAACAAAAGACTGTTGGACCGATCCACGGAGCACTGCAAGGAGAGTGGCACCAACAGGGGCATCATGCCAAGGACATAGGTACAGCGTGGTAGCGCCACTATCTGCACCGCCTGGACCCTTCTCCACATTGAGAGACCGACATGGAACCACTTGTCAAAATCCATCTTCAAGTGGGATTTCAGGGGGTCGAAATTTCCGATCACTATGCGGTCCAGCCCCCTATTGATTTAAACCCCTAGATACTTGAGTTGAGAGGATTTCCATTGGAAAGGATAGTATGCAACTGATGCGCTGGAAGTCAGGCGTGACAGGGGTAGCAAATCGGTTTTGCCCAATTCGCCCGGTAGACCCAAGAGAGCTGTGGAGTCTGGGAGGAAGTCCAAGAGGGCCAGAAGAGAGTTCAGGAGGTCAGAGAGGGTTAGCAGACCATCATCCACATATAAATACAGGATGGACGTTCCACCGGAGATGGGGATGCCAGTAAGGAGCGGAAATTAGCAAAGGGAAGCCACAAGTGGCTCCATTGCCGAAAGGAACAGCAGGGGTGACAACGAGCAACCCTCCCTGGCCCCCCTCCGCATTGGAAATGGATCCAATAGGAACCCTCCATAATTGACCTGTCCAGTAGGTGAGTTGGAGAAACAGAAAACTTGGGCCATTAATCCCTCTCCTAGTCCAATAGGAAAAGATACCCCCATTCAATTTGGTCGAACACCTCTGCTAAAATCTTTTTCCATATCTTCTACAACTCCATTTTCTGTAAACTATGGCTTTCTTGTAGACAGTGGTGAAGCACAGCAGGACAGTGGTGGAGACCTAGGTGGAGTCTTGGGGCTGCAACCATACCTCGCTCAGGGAAGATGATACATATTGCCTGACAAATGGAGATAGTCAGAGTAACCAACAGCAATGCAATGGTTGGACTTGAATGAAGGAGATAAGTAATACTTCGAAGGCCAATTTTTAAGGTCTCATTTTGCAAGCGTTGGCTAACAAAATCTGTAACAAGGCTAAGCAGGGTAGCAGGTTGTTGCTCTACTCTTCTATTACTTAACTTAGCTGATTTAAAAATAAGCACACTGACTCAAACATAAATGGGCATCCAAATGTTTCACTACCTTTTCGTTTCCAATAAACTCATTTGAATGCAATGGACTATACATCCACCACAAAAAGGATAGCATTGAAAGTGGCTTCAATTGTGTGCACAAAAGCCTGAGACACATGAAAATGTCATATATTTTACCCAGAACACAAGCAAAATCTAAAAGTATTTTTTTTTAAACAAAGCGACCCACCTGACAAAGGAGATACTGTATAATGATCTTTCTCTTTTCGCTACAGTGTAAAACCAATAAACATGTTCCCTTAGTTATCTGATGTGTGTAATGCCATACCCACATTAACACTTCAGATGATTAAATCAGTGTAAGCTATACAAAGTAATGAAGTATTGATTATTTTCTAATTAATAAAACAGATCACTACTAATCACTTTTTCCTTAGTTGAATATTTTTTTTAAACCCAGGTCTCTATGTATGCATCCAATAGCTCTAATTTACAACACAAATGCAAGCAAGTGAGGCAATACACATATCTGGTGAATGGACAATTGCACACATGTATCTTGTGGTTTCACAGAACCTAATAAGTCTGGTACATCAAGGTATTTAAAGCAATTTATTGTCATCAGTATTTTTTATCACTAGTAGAAAAAAACATCTCAAATGTATTGCCATCAAACATGCTACCGTTAGCTGTACCTCATCTTTTCATTAAACACTCTAAATGCAGGTGTTATCCTTTTGCAGTGATTGAATTACGTTTGCTATATATTACTACTATATTCAGAGGAATGCTGCATGTGACTCCTCAGGTTTACACAGCTCCCCACCACTAGTGCTGGCTCTCTGCAAAATACCTTGAGATTGGTGTGTTTCTTAAGCAAGAAGGCAATGAAACACTATGCATAATCACCCCATAATGGTACGTTCTACATTTCCGCCATTCACTATAAAGGCCATACATACGTCCTTTCCCAAACAGGGTCTCAGCTGAAGGTAAGGAGGCAGGAAAAGTAGATTTGAGTGGGCACAGGTGTTTCTTATTGTAATTAGGCTTTACTATCGTAGGAATCAGTGACACATTCCACCTGTATGAAATTCAATTTCCATATTCGTGGCCTACACATTAATTTACCTTGGTGACTGTTGTAAAAATTGTCAAGGGGGGCAAACTAACAATAACCCACTGAAGGCACATTTCTCAAAGGCAGTGCCAAGAAACTGCAACTTACCCAAGTCATAGGTTTTGCCCACTTGTTAGAGTAGCTAAAATCTTTTGCTAAATCCCAACCATTTCTATTGCACCTAATTGAATCATGAGCAAGGCACAACCAAATCTTGAATAACCATTTGCACTGCTAAGAGTATAGAGATGTCACAAATCTCTGTGACGGAACAGGAGGAGAAAAGGATTGATGCTGTGGGAAATGTGTGCCAGAAAGACAAATGTACAGTGAAGGAATGCTTTCATTCTAAAGACGTGGCTAGATCTTAAAGGAGGGGAGAAGGTGTCGGGGGGGGGGGGGGGGGGGGGGACTAAAGCCATCTAATGTTTGTTTCAGATGTGGGAATGTAGCTCACTTTAACAGTGACAAACAGTGTCCCGCCAGGTAACACCACCTGTAGAAATTGTAATAAGTCGGACCATTTTGCGAAAGTGTGCCAGAGCCAGGTGAAACCGTCAGATAAAAGGATTAATGTGGTAGCCGACCTAGTTGAAGAAGATTAAGATGGTCAGTTAGCAAAATTACAGGAGGAACTCAAGGACATGGTTTTGGTTGTTTGTGAGGATGTACTGTGCACTGGCAATCCCACTGATTGTGTAGACCCGTATACTGATGTACTTACGGGGGAACATCACTGTAAAACTGTTAGTTGATTCAGGAGGCAGAATAACAATGGTAACCCAAGAATTATTCGATGACTTAAGGCCTGGGAGGACCCAAGAATCCCCAGATCGGGCATCAGTCTCTTACAAAGGAAAATACATTGAGCTATAAGATTATTTTGAAGCTGTGCTGGTCTTCGAAAATAGGAATATTTTCAGTAAAATTAATTTGACAATCAAAAGGTTGAGCATTTTCGGTTGGTTTCACAGAGGCCTGTTCAAAATGATTTTGAGACCTGGCACTATAGACCAGTGCCAGTAGTTGGAGAATGTTTGATGGGAGAGATCACAGGCATATGTCTTTCTGTATTCGCTGACAAGCTGGGTACCTTTGAGAGATTTCACCACAAAGGTTAAAGTTAGGGAAGGGTCAACACCAATGAAGCATAAAATACGTAGTGTCCCTTTTTCGGTAAGTAAGAACCTCAAGAAGGAGATGATAAAATCATGTGACAATGGAATCATTGAATCGACCTTGTGGCTCTCTCTGCTCATAGTAGCATGTAAAGGGAGTGGTGAGCTAAGGGTTTGCGTAAACTTCTGTAGCCTTAACAAGGCTATTTGGGTCTAATCAAAATCACTTCCAAACATTTCTGGCCTTTTAGCAAATGCAAAATGGTTCATCAAATTAGATTTAGCCTCAGCCTATCACCAGGTTATGTTGGAACCTGATTCCAGGCATTACACAGTTTTTGTGGATCTGATTGGCACTTTCCAATACTGCAGGATGCTGTTAGGGTTAGCCTCTGTAACATCAGTGTTCCAAAGGATAATGTTACAATTGTTTAGAAAAATAAAAGGGATGGTTGCATTTTTAAGACAATATTTCAATTTTTGCAGCAACTAAAGAGGAACATGAAAACATCCTTGATCAGATAGTGACCATTTTGTAGGAGAAAGGGGATGCGCTTAAGATCGAAAATATGAACTTTGTAAAAGTAGAGATGAATATCTGGGTCACATTATATTGGGTGAAGGAATTAGGTCAAGGCCAAGACAGGTTAATGTAATTATGGATGCATTGCCACCTATGGATAAGCCTAGTCTTAAATAATTTATGGGTATGTGCGAATGTTATGCCCGGTTCATTGCAGACTATGCATCGCATGAGAACTTTAACAGGTGATTCTGAAGAAAAATGTGTTTTTTAGATGGGACACCTCATGCCAGAAATCTTTTGAGTGGATAAAGAAACAATTGGCTAGCTCCAAGATCCTTAAACCTTTTGACCTAAGGCTTTAGTGCTGTTGGGAAAATTTGGCATTCATTTGGAGGAATGTGAAGCAAAAGTCAAGAGGAGTGTTGCTGAAGCAAAGGGTGCATAAAATAAATTATCTTACGAACGCAATCAGGTGAGTGAAGTTAAATTTTATGTTGGTGATATGTACATATCAAGAAAGGAGCCTATTTCAAGAAGGGAGGACAGAAGTTTAGTGACCCTGTTGTGGTGGACAACGCATTTGGCAATGCGGTCAAAATCAATGTTTCTAACTGGTGGAACATAGGAAGATTGTTTATTGTGGTAGCCAGCAGGCCACTGTTGAGATCTGTGCAAATGGTGCTGGAAGTGAAATAGAGAGGGTTCCTCTTCCTTTGAAATGAGCACCGTGGACAGGCAAGGGGTGCGCGAATATGTGTGCAAATCTGATGGGCAGGTTATTTCCAATTGCGCGATCCATAGGAAAAGCTGTCCCATGCAAGTTCCCCATAGGTTCATGAAATAGGTCTCTGGTTCATGATCTGTTTCCTTAAGTTGTTGCACTGTAATGGTTGCTGTTTTAATCGTATTGTTCACCAGTTTGTTTGGCGTTCCCTACTGTGATGAATTCACAGTTTTAAAATGTTGTTTTCATGTTTGTTCTTATATAATATATATTTTGTTGCTGCGATTCATTTGTTTCCCAAGGGGAAAAGTAATGTAGTGTTCAGTTCTTACTTATAGGTGGTAGAATGTGTGATATTAGAATGAAGGTATGTAATGTGAAATGCTGGGGGTTCTGTGGTGGTTGCTGGGAGGCTGATGGTGGTGACACGAAGTGTCTTGTTGCAGCTCTGTATTGAAATAAACTAGTGTCTGTTGCCTCACCGCATTGTCTTAGTTTTTCATTGGTCACAAATGCGGCAGACACACTAACAAGAACCAACCAAAGGCACAATTCTCAAAGGCATTGCCAAGAAATAGCAACTTACCCAAGTCATAGGTTTTGCCCACGTGTGAGAGAAGCTAAAACCGTTTACTGTATAGCAAACATTTCTACTGGCACCTAATTGAATCATGAGAAAGACATGCAGCGTGTTACGTTTTGTACCAGAATATTGAGGAAAAAATATTGAGAAACCAAAATACTGTGAAAGCTGGTATATATAGTTAAGTATAGGCTGGCTATAGTTAACATCACATTTATATACCATGACGATTTATCTATCTCCAAGAAATGTAGATGCAGAGTAGAGAATAGTAAATCGATACTTACCTATATGTATTTACCTTCATGATATTTTGGTTCTCAATATTTAAGCCTCTATACTTTGTCCCCTCCATAATTGTTTCTTCATATAATTTATGTCAAAATCCGCAGAAAATATCTGATGTTCACAAAAGGCTGTGGTTTACTTACTCATGCATAACCTACTTATACCTGTGGTAAGTAAAATTACAAAAATATATTTTGATATGTCTAATTCTTCTGTAATTCAATAGAAACATTTTCCTATGCATGCCACTCCTCACAGAAACCATCTTGCAAATTCTGCATTGTCAACTAAGGTTTAAGTAAGAAGTGCACCAGGTGCAGCAAATGCTTTTCAAGACGTCTGTGAATGCTCCCAAGGTACATTTATGCACTTTGTATATTCCTTATACGTCCACCTCCTTAAACGCACCCACTTCCTGCTCATAATTAAGTTAAGCAATACTTGCATAATTACACATAACTGAGACCTTTTTGAGTTTTTACATGTGTAAGGTAGATGTTACTCAATTTGCTGCGGGACTTATGAATTCATCTAAAAGCAAGATACATTTACTCCAAGAAAAGGATCTCTGAAATTGACCGTATTCCTTTATCTGTGTGAACAGATAAACCTTGGTCCCCTCTGCTGGTAGCTGCCTGTGCAAACCAGTTCTGTAGATACAATACCGTTTTGCAAAACAGTAATAAAAACCATGTGATTGCATTATTCCCCATTTTTGACCCGACGTGTAAACTGGGAGCAAAAATAAACCAGACACACACATCACCAATGCAACTTGTGCCGGGGGTTGTTTTGTGGATAAATGTATCAATGGATTCTACAATTACCTTGACATAAGATGGCTTAGAAACGCCAGTGCTTCTGGATATAACTCTAGGGAGAGAATTCTGAACACTGTGGCAAGCACAATGAGAATTCATAAATGCGGATTATACTAATTGTACTGATAATCTGCATGACAGAAAGGGGTTTCTTCTGAAGAACAACATAATGACAGTGTTTCAAAATTCACAGTAGAATCTAATTCCAATAACCGCTCATTTTAACTCCATCCTCTTGTTTAACTCACAATTAACTGCCATCATTTGGAAGAAGGTACACTGCTACTGTTTTCCTTTCTATTGCTTCAACCATTAGAGGATACATGAAAAGAAGATGCAGTAGTTGTAGAAGGACAGACAGATTTTTCTATTAAGTTTCATAATTAATAAATAAAAAGAAGTTCCACTTTGGTAATAGTGAAAGGCTTAGCTGACCCATAGAATCATGTGCACCATCACTGGTCTTAAGATGGCCTGCAAAATCCACCTTAACACCACACTCACAAACCTCTCCAGATAGAATATTTGACATGTTGGTGAATTGGGCATGCATGTCTTAAACAATGCCGTTTACAAAAAAACGGTAAAGGTAATCATACTGTCTCATTTCAGGAAGAAACTATGAGTATAGCTTCTAATACAGTATAATAACTTGGTTTCAAGGACGTCCTAAGAATTTACACTGGTTCCAAGAAAGACATAGAGCAGTATTATGTGATATTTAAATTACCTCACTCCCTATCATCTTAAAGATACCTCTAACATACAATTCAGTAGTGGAAATAAATCCATTATGCCCCTGATTGCACTGTAACAAATAAAATATATGGGATCGGCGTTTTGTATG
This sequence comes from Lissotriton vulgaris, assembly GCF_964263255.1. Lineage (NCBI taxonomy): Eukaryota > Metazoa > Chordata > Amphibia > Caudata > Salamandridae > Lissotriton > Lissotriton vulgaris. Next base: position 1,513,696,818 of record NC_141687.1, on the reverse strand, counting down.
TTTACAAAAAGAAATCTTTGTTAAGTGTTTGTTGAATTTTTTTTGTTTTTTTTAAAGAAATGCAACAGGCATCATTCAGTGTGGTCTCATGCTGCTGGAACTAAGAATGTTTGTGAAATCATAGCCATGAATACAACCAAAACTTTGAACTAGGCAATGTGGATCATGTGTTACGCCGTGATGTGTTTGTGACCAGCTGAACAGCCCACTTGATGCGCCTTGCAACCAGAGCAAATTAAGCACCAGATGGGGGAAACTCATTATGGCAATGGGTTCAAGCAAGCAAGTAGTTGGGGTGTTCTCAGGCACGTTAAGGGGGGTGCAGCATTGTTGCATTCAGTTAGAAGCAGACCAGAGATTAAAAATGCTCTAAGCTACCTACCTGGGATGGCAGTTGGCTCGAAGAGGGTCTTGAAGATGAAGCGCGCTGGCTTGGATTTCCCTTGCAGGTTCTCTGCTATCACTGATACCTCATACTCTGCATTCCACGCAAGAGATTTGAGTATGAAGTGGTTGCTGACTGATGGAACTTTCGCCTCAGGTGACCATTCAAGGGCATTTTTCTAGGAGGGAAGCGAATAAAGAGTAGCAATGCCATGCAAATAAATATGTTATATACAGAATACTGTATAAATTCATGCACACAACATATGGCACAGTGGCAAAGAACTGCGGGCCTGATTCACAAAGGTAAACTTACACTTTGGTGTAAGTTTACGATTGTTTGCTATTCACAAAGGGATTTCGAGTAGTATCTTTATGAGTGTGGAATCTCCGCACAGAAAAATGACTCCAGAATCGTAAAGATACTACTAGTAAATACTTTCGGAATAGCAAACAATCGTAAACTTTCACAAAAGTGTGAGATAGTAGATACCCTTTGTGAATCAGACCCTAAGTGTTCACTGACTGACAATGTGTAATGGTGCCAACAACCAACCAACATTATTAGAATCACAATTAGAAGTAGAATATACAAAATTCTGTAGTTTTTCATTTACTTTTGAAACAGGTGTATTATTATAATTACAGTTCAAAGTTCTGTCAGTTGTTTTTTTCAAGAAGAAACAACAATTTAACACATATTTAAATATATTGTTACAGTATGTCTGTATAAAGTGTACACGTTCAAAAGGAAGTGTCATGATGGGAGGGAGCAATTCATGCGTCAATCAAACAGAAACACCAGAGTTTCTAATATGGTTCATATCACAAACACATACCAAAAGTTCACCACTACCTTAGATATAGGGGGAAACTGCAAGACAAGTGATATCCTAGATCTGTAAATCAATTCAACACATAGATTATGTCCATCCTAAACCCACAGTCCCGAGAAGCCCTGTCAAAGTATTTGGCAAAGCAATATACTGCCTTTTCGAATAAAAAAAAAGAAAGCATGCTGAAGCGTAGGCACAAATGTACGGACACACGAATGACAGCATAGCAAAGCGTAATAAAGTACCTCCATGCATGCATCACCACACATGCGCACGCATACGGAATGATATGTTTTCTCCCGTACCAAGATGTAGGATTTGGGGTGGTAAATAGAAAAAATTAATTTAAATATGTGAAAGTGCTTTGTAAAAACGGACTGGCGCGATAGCTGCCAGGCAAATCAGTTTTCCAAACTCATTTTTTTAAAGGAGTTCACCTGAGTGTGGGGGAGTAAGTGAACGCGGATGATGAGCAATGAAGCACATGGAAATTAAAAAATATAAACAAAAAGCTGTACTGTGTGATGCAACGGACAAGCTGTGGTAGGAGGAGGAATAAGTAATGTATATTGCAGTGGGAATTTGTGGGAGAGAAGCAGCACTCGAGGGAGAAAGCAAGAAAACACCAGAATTGCCACTCAAAGACCATGAAAACAAAAGAAAGAAATAGTACCCCTAATAAGTGCAGTAAAAAGATACACATTATTCTATCAAAAAGAAAGTAAAGAAGGTATGCTCCAGGAGAGGGACAACCAGAAGAAGAGGGAGGAAAGCCACTGAACAAAAAAGCAAGCACATGAGAGTGACAAGTATGCTAACTAATGGTAAGCAAAGGGATGGCTGGAAGCAAACTTCCAAAGAGGTATTTTCGACAACAAAATAGTTATAAGCAGTTTGTAGTCGAGACCTAAAAATATCATAAATGCTTAAACTTTACTGCTTTTTCATACAATTGTGAAATCTTTTTATTTAAAGTAAATGAACAGCACAGCTGCTTTTAACTCAATTCTCGGTAGCAAACGCAAACACAAGCCCTTGAAATAGAAAGGTTATCACATACATTTATGAAAGGAGTTTAGTGATGATGTCAGGCAATTCTATGAGAGAGTTTCTAAGACAGAGACGAGACAGTCACCACTAAGAACACATTTTGAAACTTTGGACTTCCTTGTGACTATGAATAGTCAAGCACAAGCTGCATAGTCTTATTTGAAAAATCTCTGGTTTTATTTGAAAAATCTCTGGTTAATTGAATGAGAACATTCCAGAAGGCGATATTTTATTCGAAGACAGAGATTACTTTGGCAAAGAAGCAGAAATGGATTTATCTTAGTTTAGTCTTGACTAACCTGTTTGTCAGCAGCATCTTTTTTATTTTTAAAGAAATATGTGAAACTATTTGGCAAATTATCCAGACATCTTAATTATTGGCGAATCACTGAGAGGCCAGTATTTTAGCCACATATTTATTAAGAACCTCCGTTTGTATTTAATACCAGACTCTTGATTTTGCTGTCATTTAGTCTGAAGTGATTTCTACTCATCTACGATTAAGGAGAGAGGACTTCTTGCATTGTGGACAACACAGTGCATGGAGCTTGGGGTGTGCCCAGTGGAGTAGTGTGGATGAGCACGTGATATCCAAATGACTTTATTTCCGATAGATTAGGTAAAACACATCACAGTCATTCCTGCGCCCCCTGCCGGAGCATTTAAATGTATTAAGATCGAGAAGATGATTGTGTCAAAGGCAGAAACAATAGCTGAACAAATCAGCATGAGGAATAGGCCAAGTCATTCTATTGCAGGTAAATGGTCTCTAACGGACAAGATCAAAGATTCAGTTCTAATCTGGTGCAGACTTTCAAATAAATGGCATCTGCCACCGTAGGCTACTTCATTTGTGTATGAATGAATTAATTACTGCATTTATATTGTGCTCACTAACAAATGGATGGGTCTCTTGGTGCAGTCTGAGTAAATCTCCCTAAAAGAGATCTGTTATCAGTACTTTTCTTAACCGGTTAAACGAGGATAGGAGTCTTGCATTAAGATGAAAATAATTCCCAAACACATGACCCAGAGATGTAAGAGCGTAGCACCCTCTGATTTAAGCTTTATTGATGGGTCCAAAAGTAGTCTTTTATTCAGACTGTGTAGCTCTCCTGTCAGCTAACATGAAGACAGCATGTTAGCTAGATACGAGGGAGCCGATGCGAAAGTTACTTACCATTGGTAACACTTTTACTGGTAGAAAATCATACTGCAGATTACTGACCTTAGAATATTCCCCAGACATCAGATGAGATGAGCACAGTGGCTACATAGGGCTGTCTAGGTGCTCTGACAGCAGTTTCTTGTGTAAAATTTACAGAGGGGGAAGGACGGCAATGTCAGTGAAAATTCTGTGGTTAGATACAGTTTCAACCAGAAAGACTGTTACCGTAGTTAAGTAACTTGTTCTAATAGCGACTTCTAATTTCAGATTCCTCTCCTTAGAAAAGATACAAAATCAATAGTCTTCCAGAGGTGCGTCTCTGAACTGGCTCAAACTGGAAAAATCCTGGAGGACTGACCCGGCAAAATGCTAGTCTCCATACACCTGAATGTCTAGGCAATAGAGTTTGCAGGAAGCTGCTTCTTAGCTAGTGCATAGTAGATTTTAATGCAAAATGCAATCCATTCTCCGATTAGCTGTTTCTAGACGGCCTTGCCTTTTTTCGCTCCAGCAAATCCAATCAAAAGCGGAGTGTCTACCCGGTGTTCTTTTGTGCGATCAATATAAAAGGACAAAGCTCTTTTTGAATCCAGATACTGGAGTCTCTCCTCTTCCTTGGAAGAATGAGATAGAGCGAAAATGTTGGCACTGTGATGTTCTAGCTGACATGACGGAGTCACCACCTTCGGAAGAAAGTAGGCACAAGCCCAAGAACCAGTTTCTTTGGAATATGGCTCTTACAACGTGAGTCATCACAACGCCTGCCATTACAACGTGGTCCTTACAACGACTGCGTTGTTACCAAGCCAAGCTATTACTAAGCAAATCATTACATCGACTTGCAGTAGATGGCGTGCTGACATTAGATATGTATAATTTACTCATCCAACACCATCCTCCGTAACAGTAGGGAAGGTGTTGGAATAGCAAACTATACTATTTCTAATGTTAGCACTCCATCTACGGCAAGTTGATGTAATGATTTGCGTAGTAATGGCATCGCGATGTGATGCCGGTGTTGTAGTGGCTATTTCCCGGTGTACGGAGGGATAACAGAAAGAGCTTGAAGCTTGCCGATCCTCCTGGCAGATGTTATGGCCACTAAGAAGACTGTCTTAATAGTCAGGAGTATTTGAGGACAGGTGAGTAGGGGTTCATATGGCAAACACGAGATAGGTCAAAACTAAATTAAAATCCCACTGAGGTGTAACAAAAGGGGTAGGAGGGAACAAATGTTGTAAACCCTTGACCGGTGAGTTGAACTGGGAGGGCTGACCTAGCAACAGCAAAAAAGATGTCAGAAAGGTAACCTTTAACAGTGCCCTGAGCACAGCCTTGCTCTGAACAAACAACAGCATCTCTGAGGAAGAGGCGGAAAGTGGGTAACTTGTAGTAAGGAGCACCGAGCCATAAACTTGTACCAACAACAGGCATACACAGTTTTTGTTGAGAAACCCGACTGCCAGAATGACATCACAGATCTTGGAAACGACATTGCCTGTTCTTGGCGGTAGTAAACAGATTGAGTCAAGATTCTCCTCAATCTAGGAAGAGACCTTGTGCCACCTGCGGATGCAGACACCATTCATGGTCCTAAAGGCATCGACGTCTGTGCTTGTCTGCCCCTGGGTTCAGAGATCCCACCAGGTGTTGTACGCTCAGGAAGATGGCCTGACATTACAGCCATGTCCAGAGGCGCAGTTCCTCCTTGCACTGGGCCCACAACCCCACCCCATCCTGCTTGATGCAGTACCTAATGGCAGGGGTGTTGTCTGTGAACAACTGAACCAGTCACACTTTGATGAACGTCAGGAAGGCATGAAATGCCAAGCGTATGGCCTGCACCTCTAACAGGTTGATATGAAGCTGGGTCTTCACCGGCGACCAGAGTTCTCTAATCTCTACCTCTTCCAGGTGATAGCCTCATCTCAAAAGCAAGGCATTTGAGACCATTGTCAGCTGCCGGAGGGGAAGGAAGAGACGACTGCCGTTGACCCAATCGAGGATCAGCAACCGGCACTGCAGATCTTTTGCCGCTCTCCCAAGTTCTGGACTAGGTCAGAGAAGTTACCCTAGTGCTGTGCACAATAGGACTTCAAATTCCACTGCAAAGCCTGGATATGCCATCTGGCATGCTTCACCAACAGGATTCAGGAGGCCATCGGACACAGTAGCCTCAGAGTCAGTTGTACAAAAATCGAGGACCTAGGCTGAAACTCTGGGATCATAGCCCAAATGTCCCAGACTCTCCTCTCTGGAGGATAGACGCAGAACTGTGCGGTGTCCAAACTATCTCCGATGAAGGGGAGTGCTTGAGAAGGAGTCAAATGCGGCTCCTGGACAGTGAATGCAGGAGTTCCACCGTAGTCAGGAGGAGGGCGATGACTGCCTGTGAAACGCCTGCCTTCAGCAGCCTATTGTTGAGGTAGGAGGAAGACTGGAGCCCCTAATCTCCGAAGATGCACAGAAACCCCAGCCATCACTTTTGTGAACACATGGTGAGGCTGAAATGGAGCACATTAAATTGAAAATTCTCCTAGTCCACGGGGAACTGAAGGTAATGCACGTGGGTCTTCAGGACGTAAATATTGAAATACATGTGCTGGATGTCCAACGCCACCTAGTTTCTGAGGTCCATGGCTGACAGAACCTGGACGAGGGTGAACATTTTGAACTTCTCTTGAGATGGCAAACGTCGAGGATAGGGTGCAGGCCTCCATACTTGTTTAGTGCCACCACATCCTACTTCTGGTGCAGGTACCTTCTTGAAGGCTCCTCTGACCTAAAAAAGCCTGCACTTCTTGGTGTAGCAAGGATAGATGTTCCTCTGTCAGATGATCTGAGGACAGTGGCAAGAGCAGCAGGGTTGTCAGGAATGGTAGGGTATAACCCCGCTGGATGATTTGGAGCACCCACTTATTGGAGGTTATTGCTTGCCACTGGGAAAGGTTGTGCCTGGTCCTGCCGTCAACAGGATGTGTGTGCTGCACAGAGGGCATGCTAAAAGGGCTTTAAGGCTGCTGCATCCGGGGGAAAGGGACTGGATAGTCTGCTGACTTAGGGAATGGCCCTGCCCAGTGAGTCTGTGGTGTGCAATACACACCGAATGGTGAATTTGCTGCATTCCAGCATCTAGTAGCACATGGTTCAAAATGACTTGAGCCTCCTCTAGGACCATGGGCAGCACTTGTGCAATCAAGTCCCAAAAGGCATGGGTGCACCAGCCAAAGAGACATGCGGTGTTCACCGACCACAGTGCTAGGCTGATAGAAGAGAAATATCCTCTTCCCAAAAGTGTCCAGGCTTTTGGATTCCATTTCTGTTGGGGTGGTAGAGAGTGCGCTAGGGTTGTATTTGGCCTGCACCACCAGGCTCTCGGGGGAGGGTTTCTGGAGAGGAGGGATGGGTCCACTGGTGCAGACCAGTGCAGACGGGCAATCATTCTGTGTGCAGGTGCAACTGTGCAGTGTTTGGCCCAGGTCCCAAGGAGAACGTCTGCGAGAGCTTTGTTAAAGGGGATCAGGGGTTCTGTGAAGCTTAGCCCCAGATAAAGCACCTCAATCAGGACGTAGGTCTTGACCATGATACAGGGAAGTTGCAGGTCAAGGACTTTCAATGCTTTTCTCTTCACCATGGTGATGCACCTTCCTCAATGGCAGGATCCGGAGGGAAAACCAAGCCAGAATCTGTAGACGTTTCTAGTACACTGGCATCACCCAGCTCACCGTACCAGTTGTCCACATGGACATGGATCAATTTGTCGGCAGGGTGAAGGAGCCCATAGACGCCGTCATCATCCCCACCTTCAGAATCAGAGTGACAGGGTTTGTCAAAGGACAAAGTTCCAGCCGAAGCCGTTGTCGACGTCACACTGCATTTCAGAGTCAGACTGGAGGATAGGTTCTGCGTTGCCAGGTGGCCCTGGTGATGGAGTTGGGAGGACTGGTACTGGCGTCAGTCATGATCCCAAATAGTCTGCTGGCATTGGGTGCAGACCACTGGTGTTAAACCTGCTGGAACACCTCTCAGCTCTATGACCCCAGAGGCACACCAGAAGGCGAGGCGGCCTTAAGATGGAGTGCATAGCTGCATAAAACTCCCTGGGTTGAGATGGGGCTGCTCCAGCTCTAGGGATGTCGAGGAAATGTGGAGCAGGCCCGGCCGCCGGCTCTGCAGTAGTGAGGGAGCAGGTCCTGGAAGCACGGGTTCTACTAGGGGACCCAAAGAATGTTTCGAATTCTTCTACTTGTGCTCCTTAGACTTACCTGACATCGACAACAACGATTTGGAAAATGAAGACATCCATCCCCGAGACCTGCTCTAGAATAGTGAACAACACAAGGCCTTCTTGTGCTGCGTTGCTAGGAGCTTTTTCACTCACTTGTGGATCGCCTTCAGGTGCATCGGATCCAAGGCACCAAAGGCAAACCAGGTGGGGATAAGACATAGACATCTGTCTGTGAGACTCCCCACATGTTTTAAAACACATAGTTTTGTTAGGGGACATGTCCCTAACACACTGGCAGCAATTGCTCATAAAGGGTTGACAAATGGTCGAAAGAGATGGTAGAAAAATGACCAAGCTAGATCTCCAGAACTGCGCTGTTGGCACAGAAAGAAAGGAATTGATGTCAGTATGCTGATGAGGCCTATGTAGGCACTGCACATGTCCCATCCAGAGTGGACAATATTGGCACAAAGTCTACAAAGTCACCCAAATGTGCACAGTAGTACTGCTCAAGATTTTCCAGATCCAGTCTGACACCTGTGGAACATTCTACAGTGAAGTATCTGCTGTTAGAAGTCTTTCAGAATATAAACACATTCAAATATGCAAAAGTCATTCTTTTGTGCTCGAAAAGGGTACCCTTTTGGTCAGACCACAAACTGCAGTATTCTGGGCTCTTCACCTGCAGTCAAATTGGAAAGTTGTCAGACCTGCATAACGCTAATTACAGTAGTACAGCTTAGAGTTTAATGCAACTCAATCACTAGGGTTTTATGATGAGTGAAAAGCAGTGGGAAACCAGTTTCTCTTGATCACCTAGTCTTTATCAAAGAAATGTACTCTGAAGAATCGAATGATCCATAGTGTGAAAGGTATCCAGCATGTCCAAAATGACTATGAATCAGCCAACACTCTTATCATATTAACAAATATTATGCCAAAAGCCAATTAAGGTACTCCCCCAGTGCTGTACCCAAGTTGAAATCCTGAAAGGGGAGGTGCAGAACAAGTTACATACCTTTGGTAACGATATATCTATAGGAAACATAGGTTAGTTATAGATTCCTTATCTTAGAATCACTCCCGGGCGTCAGTCTGGATCGGGATAGTTTTTTCGTCAGTAGTACCTTTGCGCGTCGGAGGTTGGTGTAAGTCGGCTCCACATCCGTCACTGGTGTTGTGTCGCCGGGATGATGGCACGGTAGCTACTTAGACGATGCGCGCTGACGTCAGTTCTGTACACGACTTTCCACGCCAGAAACGCAGAGCCATGCAAGACACTGACCACTGGTGCACAAAACTAGGGCTCTGAAAGGATATCCTTAACCCTAGAAATCAGTTGTAACCTATGTTTCTTACAGAGATATCGTTACCGAAGGTAAGTAACTCGTTCATCTGAAAGAAACAGTTAGTTATAAATTCCTTACCTTAGAATAGAAACTCTAGCAATACCAACGCCGTAGGTGGGTCTGCGAACCAAGTTCACACCAGAAAGTCCTGGAGAACAGAACGGCCAAAGAAGCCGTCTCTCCGGACTTGGCTGTCGAAGCAGTAGTGTCTCATAAACGTGTGCAGCGATACCCACGTAGCTGCCTGACCGATGTCATTTAGAGGAACACCTCGTCCAAAAGCAGTACTGGCTGCCGTCGCCCTGGTGGCGCGCATCCCCACTGGAGGCTCCTTCTTTGTTAGAGAATAGAAGGTTTTGATACACAAAACGGCCCATCTGGAGATGGTCCGCTTGAGTACGGCCCGACCTTTCTTGGCGTCCACGTAGACAACAAAGAGCCGGTCATCCACCCAGAACTGTTTGGTGCGATCCAAATAAAAAGAAAGCACATGTTTTGGTCCAGGCGGTGGAGCTTCTGCTTCTCTTTAGAAGGAGGCTGAAAGAAGGTGGGCAAATTGATGGCTTGCCCAATGTGAAAGGAGGTGACAACCTTGGGAAGGAAGGATGGACGAGTCTTGAGGATAACTTTGTCCGGATGTACAGACAGAAAAGGAGGCTTTGATGAAAGAGCCTGGAGCTCACTCACTCTTCTAGAAGATGTGATGGTTACCAGGAATGCAGTCTTAAGAATTAAAAGCCTCAAAGGACAGTTGTGAAGTGGCTCAAAGGCTGATCAGGAAGCCGAAGAAAGTCAGAAATAGCTGAAAGATAGCCCTTGATAGTGCCCAGAGCAGAGTCCTGCTGTGCCAAAGAGAGAAGGAACTAGAGAACCTCAGAAAGAGGGGCAGAAAGGGGATCCACAGCCTTTGCTGTGCATCATGCCACAAATTTATTCCACTGGCAGGCGTATACCGTCTTAGTGGAGGGACGCCTAGCTGCCAAGATTACATCGCAAACTTCGAGAGGCAAGTCAAATGACGGCAACTGCCGATGCTCAATCTCCACTCAAGGAGGTGGAGGCTGGACAGGTTCGGGTGGAGTACAGTCCCCTGCTGCTGCTACAGAAGATCCTCCCGAAGAGGCAGTCGGATCGGAGAATCGATGGCCATGTTGAACAGCTCGGGATTCCAGACTCTTTGTGCCCAATCCCGAGCCCCCAGAATGACTTGGGCCCTGTTGCGCTTGATCTTCTTCAGCACTCTGGGCCATAGTGGTATAGGCGGAAAGGCATACAACAGACCGCAACTCCACTCGTGACGAAAAGCGTTGCCTAGTGGGTGCCACCTTTGAAATTCCAACGTGCCGAATTGCTGACATTGCGCGTTCTCTTCGGTGGTGAATAGATCTAACCAAGGCTCTTCCCACTGTTGAAAGAGAGCTTACACCACCTCCGAGTGAAGACGCCATTCGTGAGCCATCATGCACTTGCTGCTGAGTACGTCCGCCCTGGAGTTCAGGGAACCTACAAGGTGTTGAACACCAGGGATATTCCCTGATGTCCCAGCCATGTCCAGAGGCGAAGGGCCTCCTGACATAGGGCCCACAACCCCACCCACTCTGTTTGTTGCAGTACCACAAGGAGGTGGTGTTGTCTGTGAACACCTGCACTACTCTTCCCCGGACAGAGGGAAGGAATGCCTTTGGTGCAAGACGAATCGCCCGGAGCGCCAGAAGGTTGATGTCGATCCCGGACTCCACTGGAGACCAGGAGATCGCCGCCTCTTCCATGTGGCCGCCCCATCCCAGGAGGGATACGTCCATCACCACAGTGTGCTCTAGTTGGGGAAGGGAGAGGGATCTGCTGTTGACCCAATCCTGGTTCGTGAGCCACCACTGCAGTTGTCGTGCAGTGCCCTCCGAGGTCTGAATGCAGTCAGACAGATTTCCTGATGCTGTGCTTAAGCTGACTGACAGGGAGAAGTCGAAGAGCAACAATGCTTCTTCGACTTACCTGACTTAGAAAAGTGGTGATGGCTCCGCGACCGGTCTCCCTCACCCTACCTTGCGACTTGGACCTTGAACGGTGCGGAGTCAACTGCCGGGGATGAAGAAGCTTTCAGAACTGCTCCGCAAAGCCTTTGGAGCCATGGACCGGCAGTTAGAGCAAGAGTTGGGGTCATGGTCGCCCTCCAGGCAAAAGAGGCACACGTGGTGCGGATCCGTAACCGGCATCAGTTGAGAACAGGATCCGCAAGCCTTGAAGCCGGGCATCCCCACATGCACCAGGAGTCGTAGGACTCAAAAAGAAGTCGACAAAAGTGGCTCAGAAAGTTCAGTCAAAAAGTGACTTGAGGTACCGCTCTCTCCAGATGTGCGCTGGCTGGCATGGAAAATGAAAGCACTGACATCAGCGCACGAGGGCGATGTCTAAGTAGCTACCGCAACGTCATCCCGGCGACACGACGCCAACGGCAGATGCGGAGCTTACCGATGCCACCTTCCAAAACTAGAGGTACTGCTGTCCAAAACACGTTCCGGATCAACTCTGACGCCTGGGAGTAATTCTAAGGTGAGGAATCTATAACTAACTGTTTCTTTCAGATATACAGCTTTTAGCATCCAGATGTCTTTGGAGCTGAAGGATAGCAAGTTTCTTCAAAAACTGGGCCAAAGAAGACATGTTTGTAATGAAACTAAAACTGGACAGTGCAGCAGGGTATTACCCGGGCTTTATTAAACAGAGTGATGACAATTCGTTTTTCAGCTAGCTAGGCAAATGTCCTCCTAGAAAGGACCATTTCAATGGATGACAAATAATATGTGCAAACACAGGTGCAATCTCATTAGGAATACATGCCAGAACAAGGTTAAAGAAGATATTTATTACCTTAAAAGTTCTCAAGATAGATTCGACCACTACCAGGGTATGGAGGTAGAAGTCAGAATTTTGTTCCATATTTTAAAGTATAAAAAGTAGTAAGTCAGAACTGGCCCTTTTAACTTGCTTTCAGGTCCAAATTGATGCTATTCATTTTTTAATGAAAAAGATTTTAAAGTGTAGCACAGTGCCACCAATAAAACTACTGAGGCGGCAGCAGGGAAAGGAGGGATCACCACAGCGACTACTTTAAACAGTTCACTTATTAGTTTGTAGCCCTAGCTATAGACACTGCCAAACGCTTTTTCTTCGCTTTCTTTACGCAGAGCACAATCCTTAGGGTGATGTCCATTTTTACGCTGCCTTGGACTCCAGAAAATCCTAAAAGTTGATTGTCAAGATGATGTTTCCTAGTACGATCAATATAAAAACTAACAGCCCTTTTAGAGTCCAAACTATAGAGTCTCTTATCCACCTTAGACAGTAAGATGGTATTAAAAAATGCAAGAATGGTGAAAGCCTGCCTGACAAGAGAAGGAGTAACCACTTTTCGAAGAAAGGATGCTCGGGTCTTCAACACCAACTTGTCTGAGAAGAAAGTGGTATAGGAAGGATTAACAGAAAGGGCCTGCAATTCACTCACATGTCTAGCCGACGTTACAGCGACGGGGGAAACTGCCTTCTGCGTCAAAAGTCTCAAATGGATAACTCAAAAAAGTAAGGACTAAGGTCAAGTACCATGGAGGCATCACAAAGGGTTTTGGGGAAACAAATGTTGCAAACCTTTCAAACACATCACAACAGGTTGTTTGAATAACTAAGGCTGATCCAGCAACCACAAAAGAGTAGCCATTAACAGTGTCCCAAAGTCTTGCGTACACTGATCTTTGTAGAGTGAGGCCTCACCCGCAAGATGACATCAATGACCAGAGGTAGCAGGTCAAAGGGGGTAACTGTTGCCGCTAAATCTTCAAGCATGGAGATGCGATTTGTGTATGCCTGGGTGTGATATTCCGCCCTGCAGCTGCAACAGAAGATCCTCCAAGAACTGCAGCTTGATCGGAGGACAGATGCTCATGCCCAGAAGTTATGGATACTACACTCTTCTGACACAATTCAACACCACTAAGATGACTTGGGCCAGGTCGTTCCTGATCTTCTTTAGAACTCAGGGTAGGAGAGGTAGTAGCGGGAAGGCATACTGGAGTCGTGACCTCCAGCCTAGAAATAAAGCATCTATGAGAGGGATCTGCTTTGGAAACTCCAGTGCACAAAAGTGATGACATTGCCAAAAAGACTGAGTAAAGGTTCTCCCATTTGCTGGAATATGCCTTGTGCCACCTTCAGGTATAGCTGTCATTTGTGATACAATTGGCGCCTACAGCTGAGTTTCGCTGCTTGGCACCTGTGGCTGAATTCGTCCCAAATGAATTTAAAGTTCCCACCAGGTGGTTTACTCCAGAGAAATCTTTTGATGGTCCTGCCGGTTCCAGAGGCTGAGGGCTTTCTGGCACAGAACCTGCCTGTTGCAGTACAACAGAGCGGTGGTAATGTCAATGAGCACTAGCACCAGCCTTCCTTTGATGGTGGATAGGAAGGCCTTCAATGCCAAGTGAAGGCCACTTTACTGCACCCCTCTCCCCAAATCGCCACCCTGCTGGCATCGATGCAGCCCTCGTCACATTACAGACCAAACTTTGTGGCCCACGAGAGAATGTTTGATGGTACTCATGCACTAACCCTTTCATGGCTCATTAACCATCATTTAAGAATTTTTGCAATCATCTCCCAAATTTGGATACAATCCAAAAGATTTCCATGAAGTTGTACCTATTAGAATTTGAGGTCCCACTGCAGAGCCTGCATGCGATACCTAGTGTGTTTGGTTAGCAGAATGCAGGAGGTCATTAACCCCAATAGCCTGAAAGTCCTGGACTCTCCATTCTGCGGATGAAGGCACAAAACCATACAATATCCCGAATACATCCAACAAATGGGAATATCTGTCACAGCGTATGTGACTTCAGCATGTTGACAGTGAACCCCCAACACTGTTAGGAGGGTAGTCCTCTTCTGGAGGTGGTTGACCATTGCCATTAACAGCCAGTTAAGGTAGGGGAAGACTGGTGCCCCCGACTTCCGCAGGTGTGCAGCGACAACCGCCATCCCTTTTGTGAACACGGAAGGCCACTGATAGAGCCAAAAGGAAACACTTTGAAATGAAAATGATCCCGGCCCAACGTGTATCGCAGGTAAAAATTGTGGACCTGTAGGCCAGTGGTGTAGAAATAAATATCCTGCAGCCCGAAGGTGACCATCCAGTCTCCAGTGCCTGTGACAGAGAGGACCTGGCCTAGCGCAAGTGTTTTGAATTTGATCTTCCACAAGAAGGTGTTGAGGGGCTGAAAGTTTAAAAAAAAAAAAAAAGCCTACCGTCCTTCTTCGGCACAGGAAAGTCATAGGAGCAACAGCCAGTTGACACTTCCGAAGCTGGAACCCTCTCAATGGTCCCTTTGGTCTAAAGGGTGGGCACTTTCTACTGTAAGACAGACAGATGGTCTACTGTCTGACTGGATGCTGTGCGGATCCTGAGACCTGAAGGCATTCCAGAGGGAGCCGCTACAGTGCCAAAAGAGCACAGCATGGCTTCCTTGAAGGCATCTACCGGCTCTGATGTCTCAACGGGCCAGGAAATTCAGAGTATGTTGGAGCCAAACTTGGAAATGGTTCAGATGGAGCTCTGGAGCCAGACTGGGAGGCCCTTTGATGGCCATGTGCCCTCTCCAAATATCAAGAGTGGCGAAAAGGGTTGAATCCTGCTTGGATTTCTTGTGCTTTTTCTTTGACTTACTCAAAAGACTTCGAAGCCGATCTGCCATTGGAACGACTTTGAAGCGGGAACGGGACCTTCCTTATGGCTTCTGTAGGTCGAGGTGTGAAGTTTTCTTGTTTTTGGCACTGTTAAGGCACCAAAAACAGACTTTTGTGAGGGTCTGTCACAGACATCTGTTTGTAACAGTCCCTGCACTGTTTTAGGGGGTGGCATTTCCCATGTACATTGGTAAAATTTGTCGAAATCGTCTGGCCAAAGATCAAGGGGAAGCTCCGGATCCAAGTTTAGAGCAGTGGAAACAAAGAAAAAGACATCAGCGTGCATGCATGGGTGGTGCTTATATACTGCTCTGCTTGTCACTTCTGGAGTGGACAAACATTAGTGCAGAGCTGCACTACGCCAACTACCAGCGCAAAGGTGAGCAGCCTAAACGTTTCCGGAAATTGGAGAATATTCACTAGGTGAGGAATCTGCAGGCAGAAGTAACTATTCAAATGCAAAGGGTGCAAAGACTGCTTCAAACAACACTGAACCTGTGAAGAAATAAATATCGGCCTGTAATGAATGATCAGTCTGCAGGTCTGTACTTTTGGCTGCTAGTGCAGTGGCCACAGAAAAATATTGCTTATATTTTATAACTTTATTTCTGGTGCATTCTATTTCAATGTAGATTCCTTACGTTATGAATGTTCCCAGGTGCAAAACTTGGTCTAAAAACTTTATTTTTTGGCAACAATTCTCCAAAGTAGAGAGGTGGTGCCATACAACTTCAGTCATGATTCCGCCCCTTCAGAAAGTGACCACAACTTTCTGCAAGTGAGACTGGCATTGATTGCTTATTACTTTCTTTCTACCACAAGACAGGAACCATATAAGCATAACGACAGCACTAAGAATAACAAACAAGAATAACCAGGTGAATAACTTGGAACTATTATGAACTGTACTGTCTCAGAAGGGGGTGGTGGAGGCACAGTGGAATCTGAAGAGTGCCAGCCAAATGAGCAGCTATCAGGATAATACCCTATTCAGAGAGGCCACTGACACACATGTAAGGCCTCCCAATGAATGATCCAGGAAGCCTCTCTGTGTCCTCGTGGCATCAGCAGAGAGGAGGGCCTCCGCGGTAGACTTGGTAAGTTCTGGATCCATCCATCTACTGGGTGGCAATCCTTGCATAAAGATTATGTTGTTGTTACACGTGCTTTTGACCTTTAGAAAGGCTTCTTTCACCAATGGTAGACAGGTCAGCCGTTTCTGGAGCGATTTCTTTCTCCAGCTGCGAAGCTTGATTTCATGACATGGTTATCCGTGGAGCTTTTAACTCGTTTTTCCTCGACATTGTTGAAGACAATTTGGTTTCACATTGCAAGTTGGATGGTTTTTGGATACTGTTAGACTTGGTACCATTGGCGTGAGTCTCCCTTCCATTTTCCACTGATTGCCTGCTCTGTTTTTGATATGTTTGTGCTGGTTAGATGCTTTGGGAACTGTGCCACTGCTATTCAGCGCCACAGTGCAAGTGTTCCCTATGTTAAATTGAGGTATTGGTTAGTGACACCATGATTGGCTTATTTGATTTACTTGTCAGACCCTAGTACAGTGCACCATGTGTGCCCAGGGTCTGTAAATCTAATGCTGCTGGTGGGCTTGCAGCACTGGTTGTGCCACCCACAGAAGCAGCTTGTAAAGTGTATCTCAGGCCTGCCATTGCAGAGTCTGTGTGCAGTCCAGCACTGCCATGTCGACTTGGTAAGTGCACCCACTTGCCGGTCCCTAAACCTTCCCTTTTCTACATTTAGGTCCCCCCTAAGGAAGGCTCTGGGGCAGGGTGCATTGTATGTAAAAGGAAGGTCATGCCCTGATGTGTGTGGCATGACCTGATAGTGAATTACAGCCTATTTCATGTTTCACTATTGCAAGGCTACCTGTCCCCCTAGGACAGAATGGGCCATTTGATTATAACATATTATAATCCTAAATGTCCCAGGGAAAATGGTAGAAATTCGACTTCAGTGTGCCTGAACTCAGAATGATAAAATACATCTTTGGTGAAGTTGGTTTTAACATTCTGTGTTTGAAAATACCACTTTTAGAAAGTAGGTATTTTCTTGCCTAACCATCCAGCCTATCTCTGCTAGGTTGTGTATTATACGTCTGGTTTTGTGAAAGAAAGGATCTGGGAGGCTCCAGGAGACAGGGTGATTCAGCACAGGGCTGAATAGACCTATCTGCATGTAGAGAGGTGGGAGGAGTAACACCAGGGCCTGTATAGGACTGTGCCTGCCTTCCACAATGCTGGCTCCACTACCTGTGATGTGTCTGATGACCCTGGCCCACCCTGCCAAAGAAAAGAAGGAGTTATGTAAACAAAGTGCTCCAGGACTGCACAGAACTGATTTGGACTAGGTACAGGACCCTCTGCCTTCAGAGGACAAAGGATTTTGCTGTGTAAATATGGGGACCCAGACCCCAAGATTTAGATCATTTCTGGAACAACAATACAAACCTTTGCCAAGGAGAAGAACCAAGGAAGCTGCAGGAGTGTGGACTACCCCATGCTAGTGTGCTGTGTTGCAGTGTTGGACGGCAGTGGTTTCTTTTTTGCCAATGAAAGGAGAAGGAACTTTAAAAGAACTTTCATTATCAGACAGAATATTTCTCTATGGGCTTGAACTTGTGCTTGCCTCCTGCTGAAGTCTCAGGGACAAAAGACTTGACCACCAGCTCCCCTCTGAACTTCCTTGCTGGGAATTCTTTCTGCAGAAGCCTGGGAGCTGGAAGCGCGACTCATTGGGAAGTGTGTCGCAGTCGCAGCTGTTGCATCGCCGGAGAAGCGTGTCGCTGTCGCATAACCAGAGAAGCGTGCCTTCGTCGCAGCTGTTTACCGACCCATCACCGGAGTAGCATGTCGCCACTCGAGGGTCGCCATCGCATCACTGGAGAAGCGTGTCGCAGGGCCTGTCGCAGCTCCCAAGTTACAGAGTTCGCCACACGGCCGCCACGTGTGCATGCATCGTCTTCACGTTGTTGCATCACATCAAGGGCGCCATCTTATCGCATCGGATTGTCACATCGCATCGAGGCACCATCTTGCCGCATCGTAACCGGAACGCAGTACGATAAACAATGCATCCCCTACTCTGCGCAAGCATTGAGACACATTGACTCCCATGAAGCAAGGAACCAATGCATCACCCTCCCTGCGAACCTTTTGTTTGTTTTGCATTACGCATCCAGGTACTTTTGTGAGAAGCGTGTCGCATTTATCTGCTATTGATATACTGCCCAGGTTTCCAGGATTATAGGGAGACCCTTTTTCTGTATATCGTTTATTTTTAAAAAGTTGTAATTTTCTTGTCCTAGCTATTTGCTGCCTTCTGCCTATTTCCTAGGTCACATGACAAGGTGAGGCTGGCAGTTGGCCTTTGTGTATTTCTCACAGACAGCCAGACAATAGGGGGTCTGGGTGTTGCCAAGATGGACCACCCTAACTTGATGAGAAGGTTGGAGCTATCACCTGTCACACTTGTGCTTCAAAAGACACTGCTCAGCTCACACACAAAGGACTTCACATTAGCCTATTGTGCTTCTGACAGACTGGGACCAGAGAAGGGAGGCAGGAATTTCCAGAAACGTCTGTGGAGGGGAACTCCAGAATCTTATCCCACTTCATAAAGGGTTTCAGGTATAAAAATGGGACCCTCAGACCCACTCACTCTTGGACCTGCGGAGACTACAGAAGGACTGCCCTGCTGCTAGAGGACCATCCTGCTGTTTGAGGCCTGCCCTACCATCTGAGCAGGAACACTGGACCTGCAACCTTCATCCCAGTGTAAAGTGAGTCTAATGGTCATCTGACTGACCTCTTATTCTTAGCTAGAGGGACACAACAAGCTCCAGAGGACTCTCTGCAACTGAAGCTGCCACAGCCCTGCTTGCCTCTGTTGGATGAGTTCCTGATCCCCAAGTGGTGCATTCCTGGTCCTGTGGTATGGCATCAATTGAGCTCCCCCTATAAGAAAAAGAGAATACTGATATTTTCGGCTCTTTGTGTCTGCGAGCTGGCCCGTTTGCGCCATTGTTGCCCTTGCCAACCTCCAACACCAACCGCCGGTGAACCTGGCGCTTTGCATTACAGCGAGCACCAGCGACAACTGGCAATGCAAGATCTGCACTTGTTGCTACAGCATCAACAGTTGACAGCCCACGATGATCAACAACACAAATCTCCAAGCAATGACTGTCCACGATGTCTGACAGAATCTTTGCCCTACAGCAACGACTATCCATGACGCTCAACTTTCTGTCTGCACTACAGCGACGACCATCCGTACCGCTCTCTCTATTCCTTGTGATCGCCTCAACCACAAACTGAACTCTTTGCTCTGGACATTAGAAGGTAACTTTTTCAGCAGGACTAACCTGGTTCCTATATCCGGCCAGCACTTCATTGCGGTTGGCCTGAACTTCTGACGTTCATGTGGTCTAGCACAACCACATAGTTGTGAGTTGTGCTTCGTGTTTTTAGGTGCTATACTTACCATAAATCTTTGAAATTTCATTTCTCCGATTTTACTTATTGGGTTTTGTCTCTTTGGTGCTAAATAATTGATTACATTTTACTCTATTTTTTGTAAATAGGTGTTCTCTTTTCACGTTATATCTGTGCGTGTGCTGCATAAATACTTTACATATTGCCTCTAAATTAAACCTGACTGTTTTTATGTCAAGCTGCCAGAAGGTTAAGCACAGGTTAATTTCTCTGTGGTTCACTCTGACAAGGATTGTGGCTGTTGCTTGAGTAGGGGTTAGTTACACCCCCCCCCCCCTCCACCAACAGCTCAATTTCTCACACACACTACTATTTGATACATTTTTTAACAAATTAAAGGAAAACAAAAACAAAAGCGATGCAGACATAAATCAACACCATCACAAATTGAGGTTACCTTTGACAAGCAGAAAACAGATATGTTCAAGAAGGTTTTCAGGATATTTACAGGTGATGAAAGGTAAATAATTGATATGGTGGGTCAACCCTAAACCCTCTTGAATTTGTTATACTACAAATAATCTGACTAATTAATTTGTTCCTAAAATGGCATTTGAATAATTCAGGAAGGAAGAGGGTGACATAAAAATAACGTTTACACAAAATGAAAAAGAGCCACTTCAATCTGTATCCAAGGAAGCATGAATCACACCAGTATTATTTATCTAATTTTTGTAGCACTGAACATTTGTTGCAAGGTCGCACCACATGAGCCATGTTCTATTTTTAGGATCACTACAGACTACTTAAATTGTAATCATATGCAAATGTATCTCATCAGGATATCCTAAAAGTCCAGCACTTTTCCAGCTATTGTGGAATCCTGTTGGAAAAGACTCCAATAGGCTAGATATGAGTATGCAATTTTTTTTTGCAATGCTTACCGCTCTGTATGTGTAGAGGTAGTGTCTGATCGGGGACCCACCATCATCTTGCTTGATCAGGTTAATCCTAATGGACTTTCCATCCTCTCCTATTTGTCCATCCAACTTTGGAGCACTGGGTTCCCCTGTAATAATCATGTCATCGATTATCAAGATTAGTCACATTTTAGAAAATATCAAAGACAGCCCAATGAGCTACATAGTTCACAATCATGTCTCCCTTTATGGTTCAGCCATTAATTTATAAAACACTGAGCTCAAAGGAATGCACATTCCTATCGGTTCACAAACACAAGGTGTCTGGTAAAGAGTGTAGACTGTTGATTACTTTTAAACAAAAGCTCTTTGGTACTGCATTTCAATGTGCCTTCACAGGACAGATCCACCTTGAAATTCAGAAAAGCCCTAAATAGACTTCTGTGACTTGGCTCTCTTGGTGGCAAGTAAAAGAGCGTTATTGTCTGACAGTGCTGTTAGAAAAGGTTGCCTATTTTGCTTGCTAAACTAAGAGGACATGTCCACACTGGTGAACGAACAGCCACGGCTTCTTTTACCCTTGCCAGCTGGTTTCAGCATGAACTTACTTGGCTGTAAAAAGAGATTGAACTGGGATTTAAGGATACAATTTCATAATAGGAAGAGAGTATAACCCATGCTTTCTATTACACTGTTGGAAGCAAAATAAACGTGTACTAGAGATCACGTGATTTTCATGTACAGGCTACGAAGAACAACTCCAGTACATCATGTATCAGTTTTAAAACTGAAATCTAGACAGTTTCACTGCCTGAATACATGCAAAGAAGCCCATCTGGGAATTATTTAAATAAGCACATGCTTATTACAGACTCAAAGATAGTACTGTTAGAATACATTCCCTCTGCTTTCCAGAAGAATCCGTGGAAGCGCACAATACTAAGAGATTTACGAAATGAACATGTTGCAAAGGTGTGAAAGGCAACTTGTACTTCAGAACTATTGATATCAGAATCAGCTAAAAGTCGAGGAGTACGGCTCTGTTCTCTGGTACTATTATAGGCCAACCTCAGAGTTCCTCTCAGATTTGGGCTTTACGGGAAATCTGCAGTGTGATTTGAATCCGGAAAACTGGGAGAGAAATCTCACAGTTGATGGAGAATATCTAAGAAGACTTTAAATAGGAAAACCAGATACACATAAAAAGTTGTTCACTGGTTATCCTGGCAGATGTTACACACGACGAAAGTCTATGTTCTAAGTCAAACACTTTAAATCACAGGCAACATAAGGTCAAAGTGACTTCCTTGCCAACATGCAAGCACTAGCCGATGCAAAAGGGATATATAATATGCACACCATAACTATTTTGATATGAGAATAGACAGAGAAATAAGTATCCAAATTGTTGCCATAAGAACAAGTGACAATCATATAAATTAAATAAAAATGATCTTGAATGCCCTTTTAGTCAAAATATATAAAAACGTCATCAATTATCTTCTCTTGGCAAACTGAAATCATCCATGATACATTTCACTGTGGAATTCAAGGTTCCGAGGAATAATTCTGAATAAGGACAGCAAAGCAAGAGCAGATCCAGTCATGGTAAGGTCCGCAACAGCTTGACCAATGTGTGGTCTCCCCTCTATGGAGAAGAGTATCCTGGTAGTCAATGAACAGATGCTTTCTGAAGGCCAATAACATTCACAGTAGAACAGAAGAAGTACAAGAAGAAGAAGAGCGAAAGGAATGTGCAACCATTCTACGCCAGTACTGAGCTACAGAAAGAGCACGATTACGGTGACTACTCCCAGTGGGTAAGAATAGGTGCCATGGATTCTGAAGCCCACACCCGTGATTGCCGTAATGTCCTGTCTGATCTCCTAGGACTTGACAATCAACATATCAAATCCACCCTGATGTCCGCAGAAGGTGCATTAATGCTGTGGCATTCTGGTGGATCACAGCAATAATTCACTTGTAAAGTTAATTCACAAATAATGAACAAATCCGCAATGAAGCGAGCCAAGTGACTGACTTGACCCTGGTGCTGAGGATACAGTGAAAAAGTCCATGACAGAAAGGGCATACACAGAGAAGCATGCTGGGCGCTACTAGGTGAATAAACCTCAGTGGCCCTTCAGAATGCCCTAAGCTTTAAAAGCACCTTTTGGGGTTTTAGCAAATAAAACCGTCGTGCCCAGTTGTTTGCACTGTCAATAAGGCACTTACATCTGCTTGGAACCCCAAGGGGTGGCCATTTACAAGATGGTTAAGGCCAATGAGCAGAAATCTAGCCTTTGGCCCAGAACAATATCCAGCCCCTTCAGTTCTTTGGTTCCAGTGCCATTAGCCTCCCTCTGCCATAGGGCCTTTGGTGCAAACTTATGCAGAGTAAACACCCATTCCCTGGATAGCGTTTACCCAAAGAAATGGCACTATGTTGAAAAGCGATGCTTGCCATAAAGATAGCATGACTATGGGACCATTGAAGACACATATCTGTTATGAATTGTTTTAAGAGTTTGCCAGACTTTTCAACAGTAAATTTCTCATTCTACTTTGATGTCACAAAAAGATATCTAAGAGAGCAATCAGCACTGAGTTAAGGGCTATGAAGTTGA
This sequence comes from Lissotriton vulgaris, assembly GCF_964263255.1. Taxonomy (NCBI): domain Eukaryota; kingdom Metazoa; phylum Chordata; class Amphibia; order Caudata; family Salamandridae; genus Lissotriton; species Lissotriton vulgaris. The sequence goes on along the minus strand of NC_141687.1, from coordinate 1,513,674,069 downwards.
CAGTTTAAAAGACTGCTGCCGCTGATAATTCAGGGGTTAGAGTAAAGAGTACATTATCTTCAGTACTCTTTAAAAACCTAGATGCCTGGCGGTGAACTATCATCTTCTATGAACTCTTGTATAAGATTTAAGTTAGAAACCCTTCCTTCAAAGAATTAATGCCTGAGAGAAAGAGGGCGGAAATATCAGGGACAGTGCATCATTATAGGAATTACTAACCACATCTGCTGTGAAGGGATCTTGCATTAGGTTTAATTACATAAATACAATCAACAATCCTTAACAGGTGCATGTTTTAAAATAATAATCATTCATTTATCATTTCACACAATCAGTGCACGAGGAGTTATGTTTGTCCCCCCCCAAAAAGCATTCAACTGATGGGAAACCTGATTGCTTGACACGAACATTCCAACTCTTTTCTGATTACAATGCCCATAGCCTGATCGAAACATGGTTAGGAAGTCTATGACAAATGTAAATGGACACTATCATGCTGCTCAAAGACGCATGGTTTGAGTCAGGTCCACACCTCACTCCATAACACTAACAGTAACTGATTCGATATTATCAGTGAAGTAAAGTACAAAATCATGACATGTACCTATGAGAAGCGCATCTACTTCTATAATTCTATGTATACTCTATTTGTAAGAGCACATATGTACAGGTGTCCGTAATTCTTTCACTTGCAATGAATCACTGGGAACATGCATATTTTTCAGTTAACTTCCTTGTACTTGGTAAGGATAGGGAACCTTTCAGACTTTGCTAGGGTTTCTGAAACAGAGATTTATCTGAACATTTTTTTAAAAAAATCATATTTCGGGGCTGCCGTTTCCTCCCACCACCCTGTTACAGTCAACATGAAGACATAGATCAGTACAATCCAGCAAATCAAGAATTCAGTTTTCATTTTGTGCAGAGTTATTTGTGAGTGTGTGCATACATGTGCCCAAATGAAATGACTGCAAAGGTAAAAAAAAAAAGGTTAGTGATGTTTTAATCTAAGAAAGACGTTTAGTCTGAAAATCGTAAAGAGTATTATTAGTCCACCATAAGCACCATTCTCTTTCAAGGGAGGGAAGCATTAATAGAGGAGGGGAGTGACATTTAAAGAAGTGAGTGAAGATGCTTTCATGCTCAGACACTCAGTTTACCTTCCACAAACGGTCCAGGCACAAAGTGCAAATGAAAGTGTTAGTGTCTGTGCGTACTAGTGACAGTCCCATTTACACAACAGTCGTCGGCTTCTCACCTATCAGTACCAGCAAAAAAACATGTTATGTGCAACCTATTGAAATAACAGAACACATTCCTGTGAAAACTTAAGTCAGCGTTTTGATCCAACGTATCTGACGGACAGGCATCATTTCCGGGACAAAAACACCATTTTGCTATGCTGGACAGAGAAATGGAAACCGCCCATTTCACTCAAACAAAAATTTGTATAAAATATTCTTATCACTTCCATTTTCAATCAAAGATGTAATCAATCCAAATTGATTTGCACATTGCGGTATAATGAATATTTGCTTTCCTGCCACTGCCACCTTGTTGTATCTCTGCATTAATATCTTTCTAAGATATTTTTTAATTTGTTTTAAACTGATGAGCTTTTTCTGGTGGAATGAATTGGTATACTGCATCATCAGCTAGCAATCGTCAGCTTTCTCGCGGACATACAAAGTTGTCCTTGAAACACTGGTGCCTGTATCTCTTCCCGAAGTCTCACTAAATATACCGATACTTTACCCCGAACATGGCCGAGCAGTGCTGATAACCTCAAAAAGACTCTGGACGAAGAGAATTGATCTAAACAGGGTGGCTAGCTTGTTTCTCTCCTAACAGCTTTTCTCATTTAGATAAATTAACAAATCAAAATGTTCAGTGGGTGTGAGGCAAAAGATGGCCCTGGATCCATCACTCAGAAAAAATAACTCATGGGAGTAGTCCATGTGTCTAGTTTACATAATCTCCCCTATTCTGAAGAGGGAGAGAACAAAATATGAAATTTCCCTTATTCTGAAGAAGAGAAAAAAGATATTATTATCCTTCTAGTGAGTTGGTTACAAGTGGCCCTGAGGGACTCTCCCTCAACTTGTGCAGATAAATGCACGAGTCAAGAACCCTTTCGAAATCCAGAATTGTTAGGAGAAGGAAAATCTGTCTGCTTAATGTAAAAATCATAGATTATTTTTTATTTGACTGTAGGATCACCCCTTGGTTCCACCGTGATAAACAGATACAGCTACAAAAGTCCACTCTTCAGTTCTTCATGACTGTGCTGGTCATAAAGATGCACACATTTACCTAGACTTCCTGAGTATAGCAACAAAAGCAGTCAGGGAAATATTAGCACTCGCCTCGATGAGAACTCGAAGGCTTAACCACGAAAGAGAATGTCATATTTTTCTTTAATATTTCATTCTGTAATTATATTTCCTTGCAGTCTGTTTGGCTATCAAATTGGCACAAGAGACATGTGTTTAACAGAACAGTCTTTCAGAAAACAGTTTGCTTAGTCAATAGGGCAAACAAACCTCATTAAACATACTTAAAATAGGGATGTGATTTTGATACAAACAACATAACACACTTCACTAAGGTAAAGAAGATTGAAAATGACATCTGCCGAGCACAGGTGGGGTAGGACTATTACGTAGTGCTTTCTGCTAAAGAATGAATTTTCAAAAAGAGAAATCACGCTAGACAACAGGGTCACATCTCAGCGAGAGCACTAAGAAAAGAATGAATCTCAATTGCCGACTGGACTATGGCAACGCCCTCTACGCCAGAACCACCGCCAAGCTCCAGAAGAGACTCCAGCGGATCCAGAACACCTCAGCCAGACTCATCCTCGACATCCCACGAAACAGCCACATCTCCGAACATCTGAGAGACCTGCATTGGCTCCCCGTCAACAAAAGAATCACCTTCCGTCTCCTCACCCACGCACACAAAGCCCTACACGATCAAGGCCCGAGCTACCTCAACAACCGCATCAACTTCTACGCCCCCAAACGCCACCTCCGATCAGCCAGTCACGCCCTCGCCGCCGTCCCCCGCATCCGAAGAACGACAACAGGAGGAAGGTCCTTCTCCTACCTGGCCGCCAAGACCTGGAACTCCCTCCCGACCGACCTGCGCCTGACCCAAGACCACCTCTCCTTCAGGAAGAAGCTCAAGACCTGGCTGTTCGAGCAGTAGCAGCACCCCCCCACCCCCCCAAGCGCCTTGAGACCCTCCGGGTAAGTAGTGCGCTCTATAAATGTCTTTGATTGATTGATTGATTGAATTGGAGGCATAGCGGGTAGAAGTGAGACTACCCATGATGTCCACCATGGTATCATCTGAAACAGGGCACACCGCAGACTCCAGACAGCCATGGTGTCGAGGATCAGATGGACTCTTTCTTCCCATACTATTGACTTATAAGATCTGGCATCAATGGAAGCTGACTTGCAGGGCACCAGCTAAGTCATTTCAATTACAGATTCTCCTTAACCTGCCTTGGGAGTTCAAGATCCTGTTTTCTGCACACAAGGAAGATCTCTTTCTTAAGGGCCAAATGGAGACATAGTATACGGGCTTTGTAATAAGAAGACTGTTGCCCTAATTCAAACAAAATACCCGCTAGGGAGGTACTCTCCGTAGCAAAAGCAACACCACTTGATGTTTGCATATGAGGCAAAAAAAGTCCAAGTCTGATGTCTATTCCCAAAGAAAGAATTTGCTCCTATATTTGACAAATGTCACTATAAAACTGCTCAAGACATTAACTCGGGCACTGAGCGAACTTGGCAGACTAGAATTCATCAGAGACGTTGTGACTTATTGTACTAGCTTTTGCAAGGCTGAAACGACCTAGTCCTCCTCTAGATGATGAAGTGAACAGCTGTGTTGTGATCTGTGACAATTTGCCCCATTGTTATTTGCAATGAGTGAAGGAAGGCTGTGAAAGCAAAATAAATCACCTGAAGCGCAAGAAAATGGATATGACACACATTCTAGCAGTCTCCGCAATTGGCTGATGAACAGGACATTTATCTAATCATTGTCTAAAGCCCTTATTAAGCGGAACCCTCGCACGAACAGAGAGGCATTGGTGACTTGGGGTCTTGACTAGTGCAAGGTCTTCCCTACGAGAAGGTTGTCTGCCAGACACTATAACTCCAACTTCACACACAGTTCTTGAAAGACAGAAAATACACCCTTTACCTTTCCAGTGCAAGAGTCTTGTGGCAACTCTGCAGGTCAGTGGGACAAATAGATGGAGGTATTGTGCAGCTTGACAGTATGGGTATCAGTATTTGTCTCTACTGTGCAAGAGTATGTCAAATGATTGCGCTGATTTAGCCATCGCTACTGCAAAAGTAGTGGCCTCCTAAAAAGAGATGGTAGGGGACAGTAAGCTGTATCTCTGGAAAGGTTTCCAACCCAATGGCATCAGCATGTCTGCCAATAAGGAAGAGTTTAATTCCAAAGGTGAGAGTAAGTGGTCTGTTTCTGAATCTACATCCTGCGCATAGTTATGGAAGCAGCTACTCTTAGCACCCTCCTAAACATAGCCAAAAAGAACACAGCATTCTGTTGTGAAAAGGCAGTAGCAATTGCTAACAGGTGTGAAACTACTTGTGGGTATGTGTGCATTTTTCTTTGGTGTGGGTGGTGGATGAGGAGAAGCAGTAAGACACTATGTGGTGCTTCTACAGACGGGTTGGAAGTGGAAGGATCTTAAAGTTCACCCCAGCTCTCCACTTTTGGTTAGGGCCAGGAAACAGTTGATGTCGGAACCATGCATGCCTAAACCCCACATACCTACAATGACTGAGCCATTACTATACGTTCCTTTAGCACACAAGTCATTACAATGACTTGCCTTAGGGGATGCTGGACCTTGGAATAGTATAATTTACTATTACAACTTCAGTCAGAGTATCAGTAGGGAAGGTCCTGGACTTTAAATCCAATACTAGTCCAACACCCCCATCATCCTATCCTCCGGCACCCCTCCTAATGTTTGCAGGAACATAGAAGATAACACTTACATTTAAAGTCATGGAACAGGTTGTATTTGACACTTTCCAAGTAACTAAAATTACTTGTGAAACACAGCATATCAATCTTTTTTGACACAACTGAATGCAACTCGGTGTCTCCACTCTTTGTACCTTATAAAATGCTTGCCATGATATTGAGCTGGTGTAAATAGTATCTTTAGTGTACCTAATTTCTAACATTCTCACCAGAAAATAGTCGGGACTGCAAAGCTTCTTGGAATCAGTCAGAAATAGTCCTTTCTGGGACGTCACAAGATTTCAAGGCAACGTTACCCAAGTGTTGTCGGAAAGGATTATAAATGGAAAGCCCCTTCTCTGAGCTGCCTCTAAAGCCCTACTCAGGATCACCACCCAGCTGCCTACTACGCAAAATTGTTGCACCAGTGAGACAGAAGTGTGGGCATCGACCTGGATGGCTATCCAGATTGCCGCTCTTTCCGCCTTAATTGTGTAGTCGCAATCATGGGCGATGTGACAAGTCCTGAGCAGTGGAGATTGCCATATGCAGGTATTCCTCTTGGGTGGATCGCCTACCAACTAAAATTTCTGCGAAGCCCTACTCTGGCAAATCAGAAGCTCATTCCAACAGTGTAGGGACCATCCTCCATAAGGCTGCTTTCATTAATGTTAGTAAGTCCAATTTATTGCACTCAGCAGCAGAAACTACCAAAGCTTGATAGGGTCAGTGCAAGACGAGAAGGATTCCATTTATTATATTAAAACAATTATATTAAATTTAACTCTGACTAGGGCTGCAGGCCCAGATAATCTCCCTGCAGTGATTATAAAAAATAGGCCTGCGTGGTGGGCCGAGTTTTTCTCAAAAATGTTCCTGAGAATACTCAATACAGGCATTATACCAGAGAACTGGAGAAGAGCAATCATAAGACCCATCCACAAAAAAGGAAACACAAAAGCCCCGAAGTACTACAGATTAATTAATCTTTTAGATATAGGAGAAAAGGTTTTTGCCAAAGTAATCTTGGAAAGACTTAAGCACTGGGCAGAAGTAAATCAGGTTGTGCCCCCGGAACAGGGTGGGTTTAAGGAGGGGCACTCAACTGTTGACCACTGTTCTGCGCTCTAGTTCATGGCGCGGAAGTATATCGAGCAAAGAGGAAGGTTGTTCTGCTACTTTGGGGACTTCTGCGCAGCATTCGATTTAGTGGACCGGGAGACGCTGATTGGATATAATATCCCAAGGGATTTGCTAACGCTAATACAAGCACTATACTCTTATAACTCGGTGTCGGATAATTATGGATTTAGAGGGGAGCTTATCTCAGAAAATCCAAATTAGAAACGGGATGAGACAGGGGTGTGTATAGGCCCCCTTACTCTTTTCCTTATTTATTGCAGATCTCCCTTCAGTCTTAGGCAATGAAAGGGTGGCTAGCCCAAAGTTAGATGGGAAACATATTTCATGTGCGGACGATCTGGTAATAATAGATCAAACAGAGATCGGTTTGCAAAGAAAGCTGAATAGGTTTAACGAATATTGTGTTGTTAAAAAACGTGTTGTTAATATGGATAAAATAAATATTTTTAGCTTTGGAAGAAGGAAAATAGCGTTTAACTGGTTCCTGGGCCCCAAGTTGGAAAAGGTAGGCGAGTATAGATACCTGGGGATGTGGTTCCAGAAAAGTCTGAACTGGCATACCCATTTTGATGCACAAAAACTAAGGACATCAGCTTCAGTAAGAGGACTACAAAAATTCAATGGAGTCTATCGAGAAAAAACTGATAGACCGGTTTTAAAAGCTTACACTATGGTGGTCCCGCCACAATACCCATATGGAGCATAACTGCTATACCGGAGTGGTAAAAATAGATGGGACACCGATGAGGGAAAAACCCTGAAAAACGTATTATCACTGCCTAAACCTTCAATGGTCCAGGCAGTGAGACTAGAAACTGGAACCACCTCTTGGGGTATAATGGCTGGCATGGCCCTGTTAAGATTCTGGCAGCGATTTAGGGCAAAAGAGATAAGAGAAACTATTATCAAGGCTTGTAGTATGATGAGGCTCAAGCTGTGCCCCTTGACTTTGCACATCGAGTTCTGACAATAAGGAACTTAGGACCTTGGGGAAAAATCTCTCGAGCCCAGGACCAAGATTACCTCCTGGGGAAAATATCTGTACGCTGCATGGCTACCTCGTGGCAAAATGAACAATACTTCCCTTATATAGATAGATTACCCTGTCGCTGGCTAAGAAGAGAAGTACTAAGGCTGAGAATAGGCGTTAACACTTGCTTTGCTAACAATGGGGTAAAAAGGGCAATGATTGATAGCAATAAGGGGAAATGTGTCTGTACCATGGGAACAACGTGTGATATTTTACATATTTTATTGGATTGTCAGAAGTTTTTAGAAACTCTGAAAGGGAAACCTCACGACCTATTTTAAAAAAGTATGGTATTAACAATAGGATACAAGGCGTAGAGCTTTTTTGATTGAAATGAGAAATTTAGATATAGCGTGCGCAATGGGGAAGTTCATGCAAAAATTTAAAGAAACCCTTAAATATGAATAGAACTGAAATACCTGTTTTACTATATGATACGGTGCACGTCACAGATTGAGGGAAAGATTAATGATTTTATTTATATGAATTTTTATGATGATGCTTGTTTTTTAATAATTGTGATTTTATGAGTGGTATTTATGAAGATTTTAAATGTTTAAGGACTACTTAGTCCAAATAAACTTTACTTTTGAAATGAACTCAACTGAGACCATTTGGCAGAAGCACATTCTGGTTCTTGACCAGGTGTAAACCAGGGGCAGAAAGTAAATGAAATCAGTGGTTGATTTTTTCACCAAACAGTGATAGGTGCAAAAGTTTGTGTCTACGGACTGCAGGGGAGTAATCCAATCACATGTTTACGTTACTGAAAGGTGGTGCTTCACAATGGGATCTATTTTGTAACATTTTCATTCATTTCTGAATTCCATCGATTAATGTTAGCATCTTTTACCAAACTTTTCCAGTGCAAGTTCATATCAGTTGACACTTATGGATTTTGTAGTAACCTCACCTCAGCTTTTTTATGCTTTCGGTCTTGGCTTACATCACATTATGTAATGGCTGACGTCTGCTGTTTTACGAAATAAGTCTCTCCTGACGCCCTTTTTTCGTGTGATACATCATTAATTCATTGTGGAGGATCCTTTATGGTCTTTTCGATATTTTTAATTGAATATTACAATTTGCTAAAGGTGACTGTGAAATCAAGATCTAATGGACAATAAACATAGTGAAATAAAGCCATTGTGGTCCTTTAACTGTTTCCTCAGTTCTTCACAGAAATTATTCACTATTCATTAATCTTATAGGGGCCGGTCAGTGCACTCATTCTCTTTAGCAGAACGAAAAGGGCATGCCTTCTATAGACAGCTATGATATGATGCTAAAAACTGTCCACGTCTGCCTGACTTAAATCACAGTTCTGCTCTACCATAATTCAAGCACCGATCTGGTGTAACGTTCTACTCAACAACTCATAAACGCCCGTCATTTTACGCAGCTACCTACAAAGTGAAGCATGTGTGTCTGAGCAGAACAAACTTTTCATATCAAGACTCATCAATTAGGAATAAAGACTAAATCGAATTCGGATAAAACTAGCTAAATGTACCAAAATATTTTCCAAAGTTAACTACCCTGCTTAACCAATTAATTATTCTAAACATCACTGATCTGCTGCTCAATGTATTATCCACTGAACGTACGAACGATATCTCTTAAAAGTCAAAAAGGACTGATAAGACATGTACATTCTACAACAACTCTACCCAGCACTTAAGACACAGTGTAAATGGGATTCATTAGTAAACTACTGCCATGACACAAATGATAACATATAACTCACAAATCCTGCAAGTGAGGACAAAGGACCATCTCACACATGAAATATACACACGGTGGGAGACAAGAGGAAGAAATCAAACGTGCACACAGAAAACAACAAAAGACAAACGTGCAGAACATACCAACCAATTCTTGAATTTTTCTGGATGTCGCCCATACAGTGTTTTTCGGAGTAGAAGGCAGAGGTTAGGCCCACTTGCATGCACATGGCAATGTTGGACGGTTACTTGGGTTAGTTTTGTATAGTGCTACTACCCAGCCTAAAAGCGTCTGTACTATGTAAACTACAAATCACTTCTTCATAATGTGCAAACTTTAAATTTCATAATAAGCAAAGTTCAAACAAAAATGTATTTTATTGATGTGTTAAAGTGAAATACTAACACAAGTTTACAGACCAAGATCACTATTTTCCATTCTTTGTTTATTGTCTGATGCTTTTATTTGTGTTGCAATATTTTACTGTGTAATCTAATAAGGGTCAGTCATTTGCTTCTAGACAATACAAAGACCTGCAGATCTATCTTAACTACTGCATTGTTTACAATACATAAGCGTATTGATCTCTTCATCTGAAAAACAGTAAATGAGCAATCCTAGAGATGACTGGGCATGTATAACTAAGTATGGTCTTCAATGATGGGTAACCTGTTCGCTGAAGGAGACAAACAGTGTGTGAACTTGGTAAGAAACAGGTCACTGGGCAGTTTGACGCAAAGTAACCCGGTCACAAATTACCCCACATAAGTCCTTTTTTGTATTTTTAAAGTTTATGAATAGCAGTCTACATTTTAAGTGCAGCTAGACATTACAACTACTTTCACATTCAGCAAGTTATACCACTGTTTTGCTATATTTAAACATTGTAAGCAACAGGCATTACTGTTACACAATGTATTGGTTCTCAACTTCCCAAACTTTTAAAGATGGACGACTGAATTGGGCTTGCTGTGATTCAAACTCAAATCATCTAGACGTACTGAAGTTCAGAGGCAAACACTTAATTCACTGAGCCATATTGTAACCCTTGTTACTACTGTTGATTATCGCTCTTTATGCTCTACTAATCATCTAGTAAGTGCTTGAATGAAACTGAGATCTAGGGTTTTTTAAAACGACATACCTTGTCAATGAGATGGCAAATGGGAAACCTTTTCAGAAAGCAACGAAATTTGAAGACCAGATGTTGTAATAAGTCTTAACTGTAAATTACTCCCGCTGCGTTTAGCCACCTGTTTCCTCCCTTATGTATGCCTCTGGCAGTGCTTTGTGCAATAAATCATATAATGATGAAAATGCAGCAATAAAATGATCTATTTTGCTACCCACCTTGAGAAGCAAATCCTGGCCACAAATGTTCTTGCAACCATATGTTGTATTAACTATAGACTATCTCCAAGACAAGTATTTAAACTTTTATGTTATTAGGTAAATACTGTAACATGGCTCTTTCCCTGCCCATTGATGGAAGGATCTTTGTTGCTAGACATGTCCCCTGTCTTGCTTATATGTGCAACACACATATAAATGTCACAGTGGGACTGGGAGTACTAGCAGACTATACACATCTGTCCCTTTTAGATGTGTAGAGCCATAGCTCACAAATACAACATTCGTTTGGGGGAAAAATGCAGCTTTGCACGCCCTTCCGGAGTATATCTATACATCAATTTTGTAGAATGTTTGGGCAGACTTCTGAAACAGTACAGTGGAGGCAAGAATTTCAGCCAACAAACTACAAACTAAAAAGCTGCTTTGAGGAGAAGTTTCATTTTGGCCAGATGTTACTCGCAGCTGGCTCTCAAACCACAAACCAGCATATAGACTTCGCACAAATGGGCTGCCTGAACAAATATAAAAGGAATCTGAGAGCATTTCCTGATGTATAAACACAACAAAAAACACTTCTTCATTATGTATAATAGCGTGGGACTTAGGTTGAGGGTTGTTGGGGGGAGTGTTACACCCCCACTAATAAATGAATTCTCTATTAAATAGTTGGGTACAGGTGCTTTCAGCCGGCTTGATGAGGCGGCTGTTGGATTTCACCTAGCATTTTTACCTACACACACAGACAAAAACATACATACATTTGTTCTCTCTCTCCTGAAGTTCCTAAACTGTTATTTTACCGCATATTTTCTTTTAAGTAACCCTAACAATCCGCACTGCTATCCCTTACCAATGCCACTTAAGCCCCCTCCTGCTCTGCTTCTCAAATAATTTCATCATGATATACTAGCGTGATTGTTGGTAATTTGAAACTCCCCACCCCCCAATCTTACTGACCTGGCTATGCCCCCCCTGAGTGTGATCTGTTTTAAGTAACATATGTTAAATGCTAGGCCACGCCTTGAATAAAATGTTAAATTGAGAAAGGAGGGAGCCAGAACCAAATTGTACATGTCACTGAAGCAAATGACTGAGCCGTAAAAAGTAACCTCAAGGCGGAAGTTAACTTTCAGAATGAAAAAAGTATCATTTCAGAACTGTGGGTGCAAACAGTGCGACCAGGCAGGGTTTGCAAGAAACCGTAAACATTGTGTCTGGGCAGTATTCACAAATGAACTAATTTATACGTGTTTTCAAACTTTGTTGGTTTGCCTGAGCCCTAAATCTATGTGGCTAATCAGAACAAAGAATTTTACCTTCTGCTCATCAGCGTGGACGACATCAGCAGCACCATGCAAGCCACATGACAAAGTCACATGATACGCAAGCACATGATTGGTTGAAAGGAAAGTGGAGGTCACATGAAAAATACAAAAATCAAAAAACGAAGGTAAACAATGGGTAAGGAAAATCAACAACAGCGTTACAAACTCAGCAAACGAGAAACGAAAATGAAATTGCAAAATTTGCTATGTAAATATACGACACAATGTGAAAATGGTATCGGTCGGCAACATAAACATATTCAAACACTTATTACGATCTTGAAGGAGTACTTGATTATGGAAGCGCAGGAAGTTAGGGAATGATGCATCATGTGTTATTCATTCTGATCAAACAATGCAAGTCAAACACTGACAAACTGCAACCTGATACAAACATTTATGGCATTGAAGAGGAAGTGGTTGGGGTTGGAAGGAAGAAAGCATGGTGTTTGGTGACTGCCAACTCTCCGTTCGTGCCCTAAAAGAAGGATCAAGTTAGTGGCAAACAGGCTCCTGTCAACAACGCTTTCCTCGACAGGATAAAAAGCAAAGCTTGGCTGGAAAAAAAGGTTGAGTTACAGGATGCATTTCCATGCGTAAATGATCAGAAACAGTAATTAAAGGCATCTGTAGTTTCAGAAGGGAGTCCCAAAAGGCAGTTTCAAGGTGTTCCTTCCTATGAAATTCATGTTTAAGGATGCTTTACCTCCGTCATCGTAGGGACTCCCCTTCTCTGAAGAATACTAGAGACCCTGTTCAAAGGTCCCCTTGGGACAAGTTTGTGCTTGCCGATAAATCGCAAGTATACTATGTTTCAATTTATTGCAATGTAAATTGTGCACATATATTAATGAGGATTTAGCAACATTTTTTTTATTAACTCTGGTCACAATTTAAATCGTTCTATGTCAATTTAACAAAAATCAGCAAACCTAACATTAGATTCTGAAAAGATTAGTGCTTAATAGGCCTGGGCAGTAAATTCCGTTCCGCTAGCGGAATTTGGGTAATTTCGCGTTCCGCGGAGAACACGAAATTGCCCATAATTCTGTGTTCTGCGAGTATGCGAAATGTTTTGCTTGTTCACGTTCTCAAAATGCGTGTTCACAAGATATTTCCCCCTGAGAATGCAAACAGCAATTGTAAACAGGAAGAAAGCATCGCGAACAAACAGTTCCGCGTGTTCGCAGAGACTTTTTACCGTTTCGCAGAGATTTGCGTGACGCGATTACGCAAATTCCTCCCAACCCTAGTGCATAACTAAATGTTCATTTTCTTCCCCGAAATCTTAATTATACTTGTGTTTTCAGATGCATTAAAGAAATTATTCTGTTAAACAAAAGCACACTGAATGATTGTGCATAGGGTGAAAATGATGCAGCTTTGGCCTTTGCATCTGCTAACAAGTCCAGCATTAATAGTCATTGCAAATCACTCTTGTAACACAAATCTATATCAGGACCGGAGACCAGGATTATTCTCACACATTTTCCACTTCATTATCTCTGGCAGACTTCAACATTTTGTAAACTACCTTTCCTATGAACCCCCAAGAAAGGAAACAGAAATTTTTTTACCAGTGAGGATGCACCAAGTCCCATACATATATTCCTCTGAGCCCTCTCTTACTTTGTTGCTCCAAAAGCTCACAGATGAGTGCTTCTTTACTTTGTATTAATGCCATGATACGCGTTGTGTTGTATTGTATTGGTAGCTTCTGTGGTTTGTCGGCAACAAAAAGAAGTCTCTTCTATTGCCGATTTAACAAACTACTTTCATAGGTTTTGCTATCAACAGCAGGGAAAAAATACTGAGCCTTCTCTCATGGAAGATAGCGAATATTCTACAGGAATTGCGCAAAATGCTCTCGAAACAATCCACGTATTTGAGGTACATTAACTGCATAGTCGGGCTTTGTCCACCTCGATAAAAGGGATATTCCCAGGCCCGCTTCACTACAGGGTCCTGCAGCCACAAGAGGCCTATCACCTTCGCAGAAGTTTGAAGTTCTCAGAGATGGCACCTCTGACAGAAGTGGTGAAAAACAACATGAGATGGTGGCTCAGAGATATGGAGGCATAAAACGGGAGAATAATAATCGGTCCAGATCTGGATATCATGATAGAATCCAACGCCAGCAACACAGGCTGGGGAACACAATGTGGGGAATCCTATACAGGAGCAAAATGTCAGCTCAAGAACAACTTCATATAAAGAGAATGGAGCTGATGGCTAGTTACTTCGCCATACAATGCTGGACCAAGGAAAAGGCACAATGTTGTGTCAAGTTGAAGATGGGCTTTATTTTAGCAGTGTGTTACATCAACCATCTAGGAGGATCAACACCGAAGATCCTACAGGATCTGGTCAGAGCCTGTGGGATGTTCTGTTCAGAGAACAATGTGTCAGTCATGGCGGAATACCTTCTGAGAAAAGCCAACAGAGTAGCGGACGAGCGCTCCAGGGAATGGTGAGACATGAGCCCCATAAAACTGGACTTGGCTGTCTTCTCTGCAATAGAGAGCGGATGGGGACCATTCACAGTGGATCTTTTTGCGTCAAGACTGAATCATCAAGTAAAACTGTACTTCAGCTGCATACAGGATCCACAAGCAGCAGCAACAGACGCCTTACTACAAGATTGGACTCAGGAGCGGGATTATGCATTTCCCCCGTTTGCAATGATCATGAGGTTGTCGTCATACATGTGGGGAAGGCAGGAAGGCAGGCAACTCTAGCATTGATTACACCGATATTGAGGTTTCAAGTTTAGTTCCCAGTTTAACTGGAACTTTCTTGGGATTTTCCAATCCATCTACCCCAGAAGCATCTTCTTGTTCGGGACCCTCTCGGGAACCCTCACCAATTAGTGCTGCAAAGAAGACTGCCTTTCATGGCATGGAGGATTACAGGGAACGATGGAGAGTCCATAGACTTTCACAGGAGGCTGAGCGACTATTGGAGAAGGCATGGGCGGACGGCACAGTCAAACGCTACAGGTCAGCTTGGACGAGATGGATACACTGGTGTCTACAAAAAGGTGCAGATCCAGTGAGGTTCAACATTGTCCATGCCATGGGTTTCTTATCCTCCTTGGCAAAAGATGGCTCAGTTTACAGGTCGATCAACACATTCAGGTCAGTCATTTCGGCGGGTCACCTCCCAATTGATGGATACGCCATTGGTGAGCATCGCTTGGTAAGTAAATTGATGAGGGGAATTTGACTGTCCTTACCTCTGGAGCCGCAGTAATCCTCCTTGTGGGATGTTAATAGGGTACTAAATCTCTTCCTATCATGGCTAAATCATGAGTATCTTTCCAGAAAGAAATTATCAGGTAAGGTGGCCATGTTATTGTGTTTGGTTTTATGTCAAAGAGTACCTGATGTCGAGCTCTAGACATATCAGATAGAGCATTTACCCAGGACAGGGTGACATTCCATATTACCTGGAGGATGAAATGTATTTCAAGTGGTTTCATACCCGGCTTTTGACAAAACACCTAAATTGTGTGTGATCCAATGCCTGAGGGCTTATGAAAATTTGATGAAGGAGTTAAGGCCACCAGGAGAAATACAAAATTTCCCTTAGGACGCTCTTTAAAGCAGCGTCCTTTCAACCACAGCCAGGTGGTCGCGTTGGACATTGCAGGAGGCTGGCATTGATATTTCAGTTTGGTGCCCAATCCATCTGCAGAGTGATGCTTTTCCCTCTGGGAGCGAGGCTAGATGATATAATTAACATAGCGAACTGGTCCTCAGATTCTGTGTTAAAGAGATTTTACTTTAAGTCAGTCTTAGATCCCGGCATCATTGTGGTGGACAAGCTTTGAACGAGTGCCTCCGTTCCTGACACAGAATGTAACATTTCTCTGTTTCATAATGGGAAAGTTTAAATTCTATTAAGGATGCAGGAGTGAGGATTTGTCCCATCCGCAATTCTGAGGGACCGCTCCCTAGCCCTGGAACTCAGGCTAGCTATTGGCAATACATATATAACTTATAAAACACACATGGGAAGAAATTCCGTAAAGTATAAGCATAGTCTTTTGTTTTTCATGGATTAATTGAATGTTAATATTCAGATGATGCTAGAACAACTTTGATGTTCAATATAAAAGTATTTGGATGAGATAAGGTATTGACATGAAGTCTTTGTGCTAGGGACAGGGAATTCCAATAGTGAAGATGGTGGAGTCTTTGTCCACTGTTGCCTAAAGAAAGAGGGGGATCAGAGGAAGACACAGACCTATATGGGACTTGGTTCATCCTGATTGGTTGATTTTTTTTCCCCATTCCCGGGGATTTATAGGAACGATAGTTTGTTAAATGATGAAGGGTGCTGGAGATAAATAAAGTCTAGAAAGTTTGAGTACAATCCTCTGCTTTGCATCTTTAGTAGAACTGAAACGTTCTGTTATGAAAACTAGGACATTTTACACTTTGCATTATAGATTTATGTGGAGCATGGAAATGTGGGGAAGCAGCTGAATGGGCAGGTTTCTAATCCTAAATCTGTCAAATATGCAAAATGTAATTCTAAAACTACTTTTACCCCAAGACTCCTACAAAGGATAATGCCTGGACACTAATGTTTATTATATTGTCTATTATCTGACAACACTGATCACAAACTCTGCTAGCATCTCCCCTACGATTATAAGATTAGGATGTCAATATTGGTAACATCGGTTAAATTAGCAAAAGACAAGACAACCAAGTATCTCAAATTATGCACAATCTGGTAAATACTTTAAGAAAGGAAGAATATTTCTGCTGAATGTAACACAGCTGCAATGGAGGGCAATGAGCCAAAGCTGCTACATTTCAGAACACAGAGAAGCACTGACTGGTATGTGGATAATGCAGCCGAAGTGTGATTCGATAAAGCAAAAAAAAACCTGTGTCCAACGTAGAAGCACTTAAACTAACTTCACAATTATTAATAATGTGACGCCTTATATTTAAATAATAATGGAGTAACAGTGACCAAAACATGAAATATTCAAGAGTGATCATTGGTGGCCCTAATGGTTACTGGCAGCTGCTTCTGAGTTGCAATATTGAGAAGAATTTGAACAGTCATGACTATCTCTGAAAGGCAGGAGAATATTGACTAGCTTCAGAAGATGGCATAGGCAGATGTGCAGCTATTTGTGTGCTTCACTCATGTAGCCCTATCTAAAATTCATCACATACGTTTTGAAAAGTGCTCTTCTGGGCCTTCAGAGGTCTGACTTGCTAAGGACCAAGCCTGCTATGCCAAAGGATCAAGAAGGACCGGAGGTCACCGTGTGTTTGATGCAGAGCCACCTCTGCGGGCGCAGATGAGATAGAGTCACTTTGATTCACACAGTGCCTTCAGTCACCTTTTTTATTAGCACTAATGTTTGAATGAAAGCACAAGAATCTTCTTCCTGTAATCATGAACAAAGTTCATTCTGTCATGTCAGCAGCCTTCTATTGTGATGAATAATAAATGCCTAGCAGGGGTAGACAGCATCACTGGATTGTTATGGATGGACACATTTGTTTGGAGATGACCTGCAAATATGAAATGCTCCTAATTTATGGCTTTAAATAAGTAACGTTCTCATTCCCGTTGGCAAGGGGGGTGATCTAAGGCTGCATCCTGGCCCCCTTGCTCTTCGTGATTTACATCAACAAGCTGGTTCCTCCCTGGCTACAGTTCCAGGCGATACTCCAAAAAATAAGATGGCTTTTGTGCCAGCACTGCTCTACGCAGATGACGCGGTCATAATGGCAAGGACCCCAAGGGCCCTTCGTCTAATTGTAGAAGCCTTTGTCACCTTTATGAGTGACTAGAATTTAGTCACTTATTACAGTCAATCGCATGTAATGGCTTGAGGACTAGGAGAGAAACTCTTTGCTAAGTTAATGGTCAGGTGGACATACTTTAGGCGGCATGAGTGACTTTATTTAGGGGTTATCTATAGCAATGTGGGGACATGGCACACTCAGATCAAAAACATATGATTAACCTTGGTACAGCAACTGTAACAATTCTCAACCTACCTTTAGGGTTGGAAAGAGCACCGTCTCCCCAATTTTTTATATTTATATCGCTCAGTGCATCTCAGCTGCTCTTTATGAGACTGGGACTTGTGGTCATGGTAATACTGATGCTCTACAGGTCGAAGAAAAGGAGACTGCAGAGCTGGCAAACCACTCTAAACGAGAGGAAAGGCTTGCCCCACAAGGGTAATATCTATCTCGGCTGATCTGTCTGCAGGTGCTCACTGGAGAAGATATGCTGTGCTGCAGCGTGGAAGAGCACCTATACGCTCACGCAGCACTACTGCCAGGAGTCAGCGCAGATAAATTATGCAGCCGTCGGACAGGTAGTTTGGAGTCATCTGTTCCAATTAGGTGAGCCTCGGTAACTATGGGTGATATAAATACGTCTTTGCTAATGTATAACAGAGCGTTGTATTGTGCCTAACTGTCTTTTCCTATACAGACTATTTACGCAAAGCTATGCATACATGGTTATACAGGTGTGTGTAGATATATATAAATATATATGTTTATAGATATGTGTTAGACTGTTACCCACCATCTTCTAGGGTAGTTCCTTTACTTATATATTTACCTAAAAAAAAAACTGCTCGCCATTCTGATTCAAGCATGCAAATCTATGAAAGATCCAATACTGGAGAAGAAAAAGAGTTACTTACCTATAACTTAAGTTCTCCAGTATTGTTATCTTTCACAGAGTCACATGTGACCCACCCTCCTCCCCTTAGAAGCTCCCCACATATATCAGGTCTAGAGGGTGCTGTTGCCTGATTGGTTTTAGTTCAAGTTTGATCCTTTTTTTTTTTTTTAAAAAGGACATAAATAGGCCATTAAACTGATTTTGCATTGCCATTATAGCCTATGATGCAGTTACATGCTGCTTTACTGTGGTACAGTGGGACTCCCACTTCGACAAAAGGGAATGGTTCAAGCATGTGAATCTATGAAAGATCCAATACTGGAGAAGCAAAAGACCAAACTGCTGTGTTCAGATCAATGGTATTCTGAGAGACTTAAAGGCGAATTGCACAAAAAAAACAATAAAATGGTATTGTGAACTTCATAAACTTGAACACGACGATCTGTATTTCAACCTTCCTTTGTCACAATGGGAAAGGTTTCTTCTTCTCCGCTTCAGGGCTGTCAATGTGGTGAGACTTTTGAATTTTCCAGGGCTGGGGGCTCAGGCAGTGGCGTCAGGAATAGTTTGTCCCTGTGAAGATCATTCGGAGCAAAAGATAATGCATTTGATGTTTTTATGTACCTCTTTAGACTCAATTTTAAAGTTTTTCTGAAACCTATAGTAAAATGTTTAATTTTTAGGATGCGTAAGGATGCACTGTTTTATGTTTTGTTAAATACTTATGAAGTGTGTAAGAGTTTCTGTGCCTTTTTAAAAGCTGCGTTAAGGCCAAGGAGCTCAATGGCGGGGTAAGAGGAAGTGCTTACCTATTTTCTCCTTGTTCTAAGGGCGGCATTGGCTGTCTGTTTGCTTGTTTTATTGGCACATTGGCATGGGTGCCTTTCTAGGTGGGGGTTACTGCCAATTGATACATGTTATCTCTGTATTTTTAGATGTATTATTTTTCATTTTTGTATTCCTCATTGCTTTTTATCTGTGTCTTTTACAGCTATGTATATGCCGAACAAAGAATTATTGACTGACTGACTAAAGTAGCTTTCCTGCTGAATGTGTTGATCAGGAGTACATCTGTAGCACTGGGCACAACATTCACCATGTTATCATTTTTAAAGATTCGTTCCGTCATCTCTAGAATGTAGCTCGAATAAGAGTGTCATTGTTCAATAACCGTTATTACACTGCTGCCCCGTTTGGCACACTCCCTGTTACAAAGTACACTGTCCATTTATATAGGACCCGCCCGGGGAGTAGCTTCCATTGGTGCAGCTCGTGCATTGCCACCTGCACTCACAGGTCTGAGGGAACACTGATTATGGCTGTATTTATTAATTCAAATAGCAGCCTGAGGGTCAATGTTCTTGCTAATGGCACCTTTTCCTTCACCCTCAAGATCTGCCCCTGAGAAGCGCACATGTATGCGGGGGTGGGGGGACATTTCTCTATTTTGACATCTTTTTAGAAAGTTAACTTTTCACTCGTGTAAATTGAAGTGTTAGATGCACACGATATTTGGAAAACAAATAACTAACAAACGATGATAGTAAGAAATGCGATTAGGCCGCTTACAAAACGTTTCCATGCACGCTTCCAATTGTCGCAATCGGAACCCCAGCCAGGCAGGCGTTAGATGACACGCATGCGCCACATGCGACAGCACCACGCAGCCACCATCACTGCAAAGGATGCGCCTGCGTACTCACTCGACCAGCCTGTGGTTTCCGATTCAGCGGGAGGGCGAGTTGCTATGGAAACAGGAACGATGGCTAGGACACGTAAAGGTGAAACATGGTGAAGATAAATCATTAATGCATGCCGAGTAATGAGCAAACAGGAAGAGAAGTGGGCGGGAAGATCCCCCCCAAGCTTTATGAGCTTTTACAAATGCAGAAATTCTGCGGTGATGAGGCGCAGCGCTGGCAAGAGATCATTTTAAGGCACAGCTGTGAGCCCATTTCTGGACGGTAGACGAGTTATGATAGTTAATAATGGATTCGTAAAATAGGAGAAAGATGACTTAATAATTGATAGGCACGATGTGCTGACAGTGGAGAAATGCCACAAAGTTTCATTATTCTCTCATTCCTCGCAAGAGCCAGAAAGTAATCGCTTTAAAATTACAAATGAAAGGTTTGCTCCCTTGAGTGCAAGAGCTTTCAGCTCAGACGATTACGTATAGTGGCGGCAAAAAATATGCTTCGGGGGTTTGGCACAAACTAGGCAAACATGGAAGGTATCATTAATCCGACTGACGAGCAATACGGGCTTAAAGGGACATCTTGTGGGGCGTTGTCCGTCCTTTTACATAGCAATTATAAATTCGAGGCTTCGTTTAAATAAAACAATAGCATCTTGTGTATAATACTTCAAGAATACAGGCGCAGTGCAGCACAGTAAGGTAGCTTCCGCTGTGAAATACGCACGGCTAAGGTGCCTATCAGGTCAAGGCGGGAAGGAGCAATGTCCGATTTTCAGGATATACATGTAAGATACATTTCCAATCAGATAATTAAAATTGTTCGGAACATCTGGAATGGGTCCAGCACTCTTAGACCTAGGGTGGACGTGTCTGGTGTACAAGACTTTCAAATGTTATAGATGGCAAGCACTTACAGGGCTCAGGTATTTTTTTTAGTCGTGGAGTGTGGCATCGCTTGTGGGCCTCACGGTATACATGCATTAATTAGGCCAGAGATGTTTTCTGGATACTTTACAAAATGGCTGACTTTTGAAGAAAGGTAAATGTCCTCAATATGTGGGAACAAAACACTGATCTGCACAATTAGATTGTAACTCATTTTATATAACACATAGCAGAGCACTAATAGAGCACATCTATGGTTGTGGATATTGTCGGGAGGAGGCTCCAACAAAGGTGGTAACAGAAAGGTGGATCCATAATCTTCCAGCATATTCTTAGTATTTTGAATTCTCCTTCCAGGCTTTTAACAGGGGTGGGGGGTGGAAGGGGGTAGATTTAAAAGAAACTGACGCATCTGTAGAGATGCGTCAGTTTCCCTGCACCAGCCTGCGATACCCTTGCTCCACCATGGATGCGCCTTATTTACAATATGGTGCACCATGGCACAAGGATTGACAGATGTGTCAGAAATGTTGACGTATCTGTTGGCCCAAAAGTCACGCATTGCTGGAGTTGTGTCGCAAGCACAACGCAACTCCAGCAATGTATGCTGTGGCCTATACTTACTGTACTGCGTCACTCCTTACGCCTGCTTCAAGCAGGTGTAAGTTTTTGACGCAGTGGTGTCCTAGAAGTGGCGCAGTGAATTCGTGTAGATTTCACAATGTCACTTTTACGAGGCTTTCCTGCGTGAGAACGCCCACCCTGCATACATTACCCCCTCATGGGTCCTCCCCGTCCCAGTCCTAACAACGTGAGGCAGTCCTGCCTCCACCCAGCCAATCACAACGCCAGTATTCAAAAGTTACATAAGCCCCTCCCACCTACCGCCATGCCTGTTTTTTTTCTGCTCCGACGGCTGTCGGAACGCTGGTGCTCCCGGTTCCTGTTTCTGTTTCTGGCTTTCTTCAGGACGGTGCCGTGAGTGTTTCGTTTGCAGTTTTATGCTTTTGCGTTATTTACTGTGTGTATTTCACAGGAGTATTTCATTTGCAGTTTTTTACTTCTGCATTGTTTCCTGTGGGTTTTTCTCTCTGCGCGGCTGCTCCGGTCCCCCGGTCAGCTGTGCTCCTGTTCTGGGGTCAGGGACTCTCCCCGTTCATGTGCTGGGCTGGGGCGGGGAGTTTTTGTGGTGTCCTGGCCCCGGGTCGTTCCGGCGCTGTGGTTCTAGTGCAGCGTCTGGCCCCCACGGTCGTGGTCTTTTGACCTGGGGCTGTGGGTGGAGACTACAGGGCTGCCCATTGTAATTTTCACCGGTCTCACGTTGTGTGATTTGGTGATTGGGGGCAGTGTTGCTTGGAGGTTGCTGGGCACTTCCTTTGTTGTGTGGTGAGTTCCTGTTTGGTTCGATTGCTCGGGTTCACTCACCATGTGCGAAGGGTCGTCTTCACCTGTGCCTGCCTGGGCTGTTTCCATGCGGCATAGTTTCCAGGTTCTGCAGGTGGATGACATTTTTGCAGATTCTGGGGCTGCGCTGAATACTGTGAAGGGCTACTGGTGTTCACGAGATCTTCCTGCCTATGCTGTCCAATTACCTGGGTTGATATAGTTTCAATCTGTGATTTTCCACAGTTGTTGGTATTGGCTGCCCAGTATGTGCTGCCAGGGCCTACTTTGCGTTGTCCTGAGGATAGGTCTTTATTAGGGTGATGCTGGGTTGTGGCCCTAGATCCATGGATGCTGTGGGGTTTTCCGCACAGTTTGTTTACTCTGTGGTGGTTGACCTTTTCCTTCCATGTTGTCCTGTTGGATATCCTGTCTGATGCATGGCTTGCGGCAGATACGCAGGGTTTTCCTCGTTTTCTGGGATGGTGGTTTCGCCTGGCGGACTTTATTTCTCACTTTCCTGCATTTCCATGTGTTGCTTCTTCTTTTGGGGTGCGTGCTGGCTCTTGTTCGGCCTGTGCTTCACTGTTCCTTCTCATGGGTTGTGTGGAGTTTGGCTGTTTGCGGGCCTTCCTTCCTGTCTTGGCTTGATGGGTTGAGTCTTCTCCTCGGCTGACGTGGTGCTGGCGTCTTGGTCCACTGTCTGTTTTTCTGTGGCTTTTTGGCTCCCTCTACTGACAGTCTGTGTGGTGGTGCTCTGTCTTCCTTTCGGCCCTTTCGTGGTCGGGGGTGGGGGAGGCTGTGTTCCGTTTGGTTCCTGGCCTCTGTTGCGCCTACGGCTGCCCCTGGGTGTTGGTCGTCCAGGGTTTTGGGTATTGTTGTGCCCTGGGAGGGGGGTCTCTGTGACCTGGTGGTTGCGGTTGCGTCTCTTTTTCTTTGGGTCTGTGTCCCACTCCTGGTGTTCATCTGGCAGTGGGTTCCCTGTCTCCGTTGCTGTTTTTGTTACGGTTTTGGGGGCTCGGATCCGTTGTTCCTGGCTTGTTGGTCCGGTCTGCTTTCCGACTGGTGGGTCCTGTCGGTCTTCGCTCTTGGTTTCCGGATTCCATTCCGGGCTGTCCCCCTTTTTGGGCTGTTTTTACGGTTGCTCCGTTGTCCTTTGGCCCGTGTTGCATTTACCTTCTTCTTTGGGCGTCGGTCTCTTTTTGTCTCTGGGCGCTGTTGTGCTGGTTCCGGTGGCGGAGCGGGCCAAGGTTCCTCTTCCTCTTTGTTCTTGGTCCTGGCGCCCGTTGGTTCCTTTTTGCACGGCTCTGTGTCCCGGGGCTTTATACCATTTGGTGCCGCTGGTCGGTTGTTCCCCTTGCGGTCTGTCATTCCCCTCTTCCTGGTGGGTGTTTTTTATTTTTAATTTTTTTTGGTCTTCCCTGGATTTGGGTGTTGTCTGTTTTTCACGTTCCATCCGTCTGGCTGGTCCGCGGTTCCTGCGGTTTGCTGTGGATGGGCTCCTTTCTCTGTTTCGGGTGTTGCCTTTCGGCCTCTCTCCTGTTCCCCAGGTTTTTTCCGCGGTGCTGGCTCCTGCTGTGCAGGTTTTTTGCTGGTTGGCGGTTCCGCTCTGCTTGCACCTGTTGTTCTTTGTACTGCAGGGTTAGGCCTGGTCCATACCTGGGTGGGTGACCGCCTGGGGGGTGCTGTTGGCTTTTCCCTATGTGGCTTTTGTCCGGTTTCTGCTTCCACCCTCCTTGTGACTGTTCTGGCGATGGTGGCGTTGTGGCCTTGCTCCGGTTACTGGGGTTCGTTGTGGTTCTGGCCATTTTTCTTCTGGTTCCTGTTCGGGGCCTTCGGTTTCTCGGGGCCTGTTCATCACTTTGCAGGGGGTTGTTTTCACCCTCCGGCTCGGTTCTCTTCCCTGTTGGCTCTTTTGTGGGTCCTGCTGGGTCGCCCTTCTGCCCTTTGGGGTTGGTTGCGGTTCCAGGAGGTGGTGGCTGCCTCCACGGCTGTGGTTCCTTGGGTTTGCCTGTTCCTCCTGTCCTTGGTGTTTCTTCTGATTGGCTCTTTGTATCCTTTTCAGTGCAGGTTACATGGCTCTGGTTCCTCTCTCCCCTGTTCTGGTTCCTACTTTGGCCTGGTGGCTTTGCTCTCCCGACCTGGTGTTTGGGGTGCATTTTCAGCTCCCTTCTCTCCTCTTGTTGTCCTTGGACGCCTGTCCTTGGGGTTGGGCGCCACGTTGGGGTCCTTGGTGGCGGCCGAGT
Organism: Lissotriton vulgaris; assembly: GCF_964263255.1. NCBI lineage: Eukaryota > Metazoa > Chordata > Amphibia > Caudata > Salamandridae > Lissotriton > Lissotriton vulgaris. The sequence continues at coordinate 1,513,649,583 of NC_141687.1, read as the reverse complement.
TTTTTGATTCGTGCTGGCCTTCCCGTGGCTATTTGCTGCTTGGGCCTTCTTGGGGGGACCAGTTGCATGTCTCTGTTCCTGCTGGCTTCCATGTGTTGTTCCCACAACTCTATGGCTCATTGGTGTGTCTTGTGCCTCTGGTGGTTCGGGCTCCCGCAGCTCTCTCTGGGCCGTGTCTCCTCTGTGGGCTTTGAGTTTGTGTTCAGGACTGACTGCGTTTTCGTTTGTAGACGCTGCTTGGGCCGTTTCCTCCTGTCCTCTGTTTTGTGCCCTCTGTGCTCGCTTCAGCGGCGCATTTTCTTTGTTTGGTTCAATTTGGTGTGGATTTGCATGGCCCCTGCACATTTCCTTGGCCTTCGGGCTTTCTGTGTGCCTTCCCTCCTTTTTCTCCTCCTGCATAGTCTGGGGATGTAAGGGGGTGTGTGTAGGTGTCTGTATCGTTAACCTCTCTGTTTTTGATTTCTGCTCCTGCTGCTGCTGGCGGGGGTCGGGTTTGGCCGGACTTCATTGACTCCGGCTCCGCTTTTTGGTCCACAGCTGGTTTTTGCCCTGTTGTCACTTGCTTCTGACGGCCTGGCTCTTGTGCGGCTGTGGTTGGCGTCTTTGGGCTGTTCCTCTGTGGTGGCTCGTGGCATCCCGTTGTCTCGTCGGCCTTCGGCCCTTGGGTGCTGTGGTCGTCTTTGGGGTTCTTTTCTCTTTGTGTTCTTCCCATTGGGCCGTTCCTGTGCTGGGGGATCCTACCTCTGTGTTGGATTTTCTCAGGACTGTTTTTTTTTTTACAGGGCCTTGCCCCTTCCGGTTTGTCTTCTCAGTGGGCGGCGGTTCGTGCTTGTCGGGGTCCTGGAGCCTCCTCGGTGGTTTTTGCCCCTTTGAAGAGTCGGTTTCTTCTAGGCTTTCGGCTTCGTCGGCCGGTCTCTCCTGTACTCGTGCCTTCTTGGGTTTTTGCCTGCTGTTTGGGGGGGTCTGCTGTTGCCCCCTTTTGAGCTCTTGCTGGTGGCTGTCTTGTTCTGGTTGTCAGCTACTGTGGCTTTTTTGCTGGCCATCACCTCTGCTTGTCGGTTGGGTGCTTTGGGTGCTCTGCTCGTTTCTTTTCCCTGTTGGGAGTTCCTGCCGGATTGGGTTGGTTTGTGGCTTGTTCCGGTCTTTCTGCCTGGGGGTTCTTCCAGTTTCCTTTGGCAGCTAGAGGTGTTTTTCCTGTTTTACCTGCTGGGGGGGGTCCCTTGTTCCCCCTTACTTGGTGGTTCGCTGGACTCTCCGGTTTTTCCCACCTTTGTTCCCTGGTGTTTTTCCATTTTCTCCTGCCCTGTTTGTCTCCTGTGGAGGTGTGACTTGGGGGATATGGTTTTCCGGTTCTGGGGTTGGTCAGTGGGTGCATTTGGCGGTCTGCCTGCCTTTGCGGTCCTTTGGGTCTGCCTCCTCCGTCTCTGGTGCTGGGTCGTTAGACACGTTCTGTGCCTGCTTCCTGGGCTGGGGCGGCAGGAGTTTTCTATCCGGGAATTTGTTGGGTGGCCACCTGCTGTCCCGTCTCGTATTTGTGCTACCTTCTTGGCTTGTTGTTTTACATGCCTCTGCTGGCTGTTTTTCTGTTGGCGTCTTGGACGTTGCTGTTCGTTGATCTTTACTGATTTGTACTCTGCATGGATCCCTGGTGTCCTGCGTTTTTTGTTGGTTCTCTGCTTGTGAGTTCCTCACGTTGTTAGGACTGGGACGGGGAGGACCCATGAGGGGGTAATGTCTTATTACTTACCGGTAATCTTCATTACCCCGATTAGGGTCCTCCCCGTCCCAGTCCTGTACCCTCCCGCCCTCCCGCTGTGTTTGTGTCGGAGTCTTGTTGATAACAGGCATGGCGGTAGGTGGGAGGGGCTTATGTAACTTTTGAATACTGGCGTTGTGATTGGCTGGGTGGAGGCAGGACTGCCTCACGTTGTTAGGACTGGGACGGGGAGGACCCTAATCGGGGTAATGAAGATTACCGGTAAGTAATAAGACATTATACCTGACGCAGGTATAATGTGATGCAGGGCTTTACAACGTGACACATCTCCCTAGATGCGTCACTTTGGATATTGGCCGCATTGTTTATGCCACTGCTGCGTCACAAAAGTGACGCAGCAGCGGCCCAACAGTGTTGCAAGGGGCTTGTAAATCTGCACCTGGGTTTTCACCTGCAATGTCACTCAAATACCACTAGATGGCGCCACATGTCTTGAGTCACAACTCCCTTTCCAGACCTGACAATACCAGAGTATATTACGTTCCCATCGGCCGACTGGCATTGGTTATTGATGTTTTTTCTGTGCCCAATGAAGGTGTGCAACAGCCACAAATACAGAAAATTACATATTTGCACACTTTGAGATTTTATGAATCAGGCAATAGTTCATCAGTTAAGATGGAGGAAGGTGAGAAATATGGGGGGATGGTTATCGAATCACCAGAAATATTGCTATCAAAAGGTAACTAACATTTCTTCTGATATATCTTTGTGCAGATTCCTTCCCTTAAGAACAAGCCCAAAGCAGTACTTCCATGGGTGGTGGGAATAACCAAGGAAATCATGCAACACAATTCAGGGAAAGAACCCCGAGACTTAGGACAACAATGCTTTGCAGAAGTATGTCAAGGACAACCACTTAGCTACTCAGCAGAAGTAGGTAACAGAGACGCCTCTGGAAACAGATGTGGAAGCAATCACGGCCTTTGTGGAATGAACACTAATGGCATCTGTAGGGGCTCTCTTGGCCAAGGCATAGCAGATTTTGTAACAAAAGATGACCCAATATGAAATAGTGTGTTTAGTCACAGACTTGTCCTTTTTAGGTGCTTCAAAGGCTGCAAAAAAGTTGGTCATCAACCCTGTTGTGTGGCGTGCTGTGAATTTAACAAGACACAGTACATCTAAGGTCCCACCTATGCAAGAGTTCATCCTTCCTGGTTGGAAGGAAAAAATCATTAAAAGGTAATAGCTAGACCCGTATCAAATACAGAAACTACTCTGGGTAAGAATGGTGAGCAGATACGAAGGATCCCACTGAGGAACAATAAATGGAGGGGGGATGATTAAGTAGAACAAGCATTTCAGAAAATTCACCACTAGAGAAAATCTAAGCAGGGAAGGTTGGTTAAAAGACATAAAAAGAGACACAGCTCCAATACAGCCTTTCAATGTAGACACCATCAGACCCTGAGAGAGGCAAAGCAAACCTAAAGACATCAGACAGGTGAGAAAGATGAACAAGGATTAATGCCTTTCAACTCACTCCACTGAACAAACATGTTCCAGTGGCATGTATGGATGTATTTGGTGGCAGACTTCTTGGCCACCAAGATTAGATCTGCAACCTTATGAGGAAGGCAAAGCTGTAGCTCGCATTCATAATATTCCATCAATCGATGACTGAGGGCATTTGCTCTCACACTGAGGGAGCCTGTAAGATGGGCCACTAATGGGAAGACTCCTCGTCGCTGCCCCCATACCCACAGGTGAACTGTCTCTCAACATGAGGTTTACAACAAGACACTGTGCCCTGTCTATTGATAAAATTGTTGGTAGTGGTGTCTTACACAGTCAGCATTATGTCCCTGTGATGGAAGAAAGAAAGATATTCAGGGCAGATGGACTTCCTGCGGCTCTGGCACATTTATATGCGGTGCTTCTCTGACCTGGATCAAAGGCACCAAACCATCGGATCATCCAAATGAGCACACCAGCCAAGCAAAGAGACATCTCTGATCTTGGTAACCTGAGACTGCGCAGGTAATATCTCTGACGTTTCAAGGGGTCCATCAACCAATACAGATACTGATTACACAACTTGAAAGTTCCACACCTGACCCAAGAGACGACCCTCTTGGTGTTGCAGCCACTGCCCCATAGCCACTATTCTGGGGTTCTTATCAGCCCTCTGTTGTAAGTCACCAGCATGATGTACAAGGGCATGAGCCATACGTGCTCTAAACCGGCAGAACCAGGATCTGGACTTGAGTCAGACACATTTGAATATTCATCCAAACATATGCAATCCTCTGAGTAGGAAACCGCCTCCATAAGAATTATGTTGACCATTGCCCCAATAAAACTTAGCTACAGGGTACGAGTCAGGTGAGAGTTATGGAATTTGAAGGTAAAGCCCAGGTCGTGAAAAAGAATCATCATGTGCTGAAGATGTTCTTGGACCAGAGTCGGGACTCCATCTTTAACTGCCAGTCGTTTAAGTACCGGAATACATGGACGACTAACTTCCACAGTGAAGCTGCCACGACTATCAACATTTTCGGAAAGATGCATGGGGCTTTTATTACTCCACACGGGAGGACTGCAAACTGAAAATGTTAGGAACCCACTGTGATCCTCCATGAACACTTGTGGTCGTTAGAATTGAAAGATGAAACTAAGCGTCCTGGAGGTCTAGAAACATCAACCAATCTCATGTGTTCAAGGTCCACAGTACGTGGCTCATGGACAAAATCTGGAACTTTTCCTGCTGGTTGACTGGGTTCAGAGGGTGGAGATCCTTGAAAGACCTTAGGCTCCTAACCTTGTTGGATACCAAAAAGTAAAGAGAGTTGAAACTAGTTCCCCACTCTTTAAGGGGCACACCTGTAATAGACTCCTGTTCCAGCAAGGCAACAACCTTCGCCTCTAGGCTCAAATCATGAGCTCGTGAGTACACTCTGAAAGAAGAGGGCAGTCTGGGTGGACATTTTGGTTCTGAGGCGGTGCTCACAATATGATTCATTGTTAAAATTAATATTGACCTACTCTTTTGCGACAGGAATGACAATTTCTCATACCAACTCCTTGGCTGGTGCTGAATTATGCTCTTTAGGGACTGGCTTAACGAAAAAGTTTCAAGGAATGGCCAAAGTGAACATGGAATGAAAACATCACAAAATAAGTCCTGGGCACACGTATATGGTATACAGTTGGTACAATAATGCAATCATATGGAGGTCGACACCGGTAGTTCCATGAAAGTTGTTTTATGTAAGTGGTATTCGTAAAAGAAAACAACGCCAGCCGACATGTGTTTCGTCAACAGGTTACTACCTGTGACTCTTCAGGGCTGATGAGCGCGCTTTTAGTTTTTCGATGAACCGGTGATAATTCCGACCTGGTCTACGGGTACAAAAAAGGGGGAGCCGCAGACAAGGCAATCAAAGTATGCGAATGTCCCACGGGCGGATGCATCCGTGTATTAGCAGGTCCAGAAAGTGCAGGGTCCAGCCTGTGCTCGTCTCGCCGATGGAGAATGGGAGAACATAGCAACTGTCAAAGCTGCAATGGGCATTGGGGCTGAAGCCAATATAAGTGCAGTATCTAGAGGCAATTGGGGTCAGTGTCGAAAAACTCACAGGAATGGGCCCACCCTACACCCCTCTTGAACCTCAAGATCCAAAAGTGATATATGGAAGGTCTCGACCTGCGCAGGCTAGTTAGAAGGACCAGGATTTACCTAATCTTTTAAGTGCTATGGGGTCAATTGACGTCAAGAAACAGCCCAGGCTTTGAGAAAAGAAGAGACTCTAATCGCTACTGGCAACAGTTCTGCTTCTTTGAGGAAGAAGAATTCTCCTTCCTAAGGCAGATTTTGTGGAAAGTTCTTTTAGGGGAACTCTCCCTAATGGGAGACATACGTAACATAGAGAAAGTCCCAGCGTTATGTGCCGGGTCCCACATACTGTTACCATGGGGTCCTAATGGAACACCTATTAGAGGCACCACCTAGAAGGCTTGAGCCACACTTGGAATAAATCCCTCCAGGAAATACCAGTTTGCGAAGAATGTCCAAGGTCACAGAGATAGTAGGAAGGGGAGTGCAAAGCTTGTATTCAAAGAGTTACCGTGCTCTATAATACTCCTGGCTCAAATGCCATTTCTGAGCTTCAAGCAACGAGTAACATATTACAAACTCTAGATGAAAAATGGTGGAAAGAAATGGGTGGCTAAATTAGGATCATTACATGTTTTCTCTGGATAACTGAAGTTGTTTAAGATTTCTGCAAACATGTTGTGACATTCATGAAGATGCTTGCAAGAAACTGCGTAAACAACCAACAAGCCCAATAACTAGAAGCAGCGCTTGAGACAGACAGTACAGGGCTTGATGACCATGAGGCATATCTTAAGTGGTAGTGGGATATACCTCCACTAACTAAGTAGCTTATTTCCTTGTGGTGCTTTTGGCGATCTGAGCGATGCAGATTTTTGTGCGTTTTTAGTGGTGGTTTGGTCAGAAGCAACAATGAAAATCCTTCAACGTAGGTAAGTGCTTTAAGGTCTCACTTTTTAGTGAAGATGAAGGTATTCCATTTCCAGCAGCAACGTACATCTGCAATTTGAAAGTTTTCTTACACTAGGCAGTCCAACTAATACTCCCTGCATGACAGTGCAAAGCACTCCTACTGGGCTAAACAATCAGCGTTTACTTGCATTTTGGTTTTTAGAAGTGTCTATACTACACACAATGTCACAGACTGTTTAGTAAAATCTTGGTACTCTTAGAAGAACAAATTAAACTAAGCATCGACAATATCCCTTCAGTGCCTGCTAACTGATCCTGACAGGGGGAGGCAACTGTATAGCAAAGACAACATATCTGATCTTGTTGAGTACTCACCGCACACTAAAGTATTGTAAATATTTCAGGAAGGTGGAAGAGGAGTAACCAATACTTTGATCTTTAACAGGCAAAGCCTTCAAAACTTTGTTTACTGTTGGGCTTAAAGGTGAGAAGTCTTGACTCCTGCAGCAGAGAGGACGGGCTTAGCTTCAAATTAGCATTTCAGACAGTGTGCGTATTACCTGACTTGCAGTAATACACCCAGTGATGATAGAGCATACACTTTAGAACGGAGTATCAGAGTTGAGGAACGCTGTCCAATGTGACATGAGATGCCCCTTCATCCCACCTTTCCGATTAGCTTGTAAGACTTTTTTCTGTATGGCTGTCCCCTTAGAAATTCTTTTCATTCCATTTTACTTTAAATGAAGGCTGAGCAGGGGTTTAATAATAGATGGACACCATTCCACTCAATGCAAAGTATAAACATGAAAAAAGTAGACATGCTGTCAATGATGGCGAATGAAAGGGATAGTCTGGGCACTAACAATAGATTGAAAAAAAGCATGTGGTTCCTAGTACATGCCTGTCAGCCGAGTGTATTTCAGAGAACAATTTTTTCAGGTAAAAGATTAGCCTGGCCTACTAGTTGAAAGATATGGGTTCTCCACAAAAAAGCTAGAATTACACTGTTACTGCAATAGGACACGGATTGCATGAATACTGATTTGAGAGTCAAGCAACATGACTTTTTATGACTCATAGAATCATCACAACAACAAAGTCAGAAATTTATTATTAAGTGGGTGCTTCATATTCTTCACACAAGCCCGCTCTTTTAAGCACAGTTGTGTAGAGACAACTTTGATAACCTCAAGGGCAATGTTTAGAGGAGATTTAAGTGCAGTCCTTTAAATCTTATGTCATAATGTTCATACAGTGTACACGTTAGCTTTTAGAGTCAATACTGGTGTATTGATCTTGCAGAACTGAAGTTCTCTTTTTGTTGGTAGTGATGCGAACTACTAAAAGACAACAGGTGCATATTATGAGAATTTTTTTTTAATATTGTAAAGCCAGTGATAATTTGAAGATATGTATTTCAAAATGTACATTAGAGTTCTATTCTTTGACAGTAAAGACAGAAAAATGGCCCTGCCATTAAGTTATTGCACTGAAATACAACAAGTTTGTAACTATACTGAAAAACTGAAGATCTTCCTGACCCAAACAAACCTGTCCAAGGAGGTACTGAAAAGGGAAAATGGGCATATGAAACACATTAATGGAATTACTCCTTAAATCTGATATTCATATCGAGAGCCGTTATCCGCATCGCTGCGGCGGCTTTTCCCCGCTGTTTTTCAAAAAGCCGCATTACATGACGAGCTGAGCTCGTCATCAGCATACGAGCGCCGTAGCTGATGACGAGCAGAGCTCGTCATCAGCATCGAAGGGGTTAAGGAATGTAAGTCACTATTTCCCTCCCAAACGACATTTGTCCATGGTCTTTCCAACTAAAAACGTCTCTTATATTCAATAAAACGAGATGTGCAAATTGGGGTCTATTAGTAAAACTCTAAAGTGAAAAGCATCAATTTTAGATTACAGCAACAATTTCGATAATCTCAACTCCATTGTCTTGTGGCCCAGAAACTCTGTTAGAGTTATAAGCAAGTTATTTAATATGGGTAAGAAAAAGCTCTTCTGAAACACACCTGGGCAAAGTAGACAACAGGTTGAACAGAGAGTCACTTGGCCACTGGATCTCAGGGCCTATTTTTACAATTGTTGTGAAAGTACTGCCTCCTCAAATATTGGAGCTTGTAAGCTCCCTTACCCATATCTCAATGACTACGGATCCTCCTCAGGTTTATGAATACGTCAATTAACCATAACATTTGGATCTGCTAAAACAGCAAACTACAAACAAAAAGGAAGCACCAAAGTCAGTTCTATTTTATGGTTCAAATCTGTTTTTTTTTCTAATTTTCTTTATTAAAAGAATGAACTTTAAATTGGTACAAACAAAATGCTTTGCAGTCAAGGACCTCGTCCCAACAGGGACCGGCCAAGCGAAGGCAAATGCCTGACTTAGAATAGCAGTCAGTTCTATTTTAACATCTTGCTATCTAATCCTGCCACATTGTCTAGGATAATTAGAACCTTCAGCTTTTACTGTATACTCAAAGTCTGGAATAACAAAATGTCTACTCTGTATGCTGTTTAGTTCCTAAGTCACAAACCTTTTCAGAGCAAGATTCTTTGCTATTTAATATGCTTCATGATCTGAGGATGATGATAGTGTGGCATCTCCAGGCAAGGCAACCAATTCCCAGACAGAATACTCTGGCAGAGCCAGTGAATATGACAACAACTTAAATCAAAGGATAAAGAGACAGAGGGAAAGGAAACAAATAAAAGATATGAAGGCACTTACGTGATGAAGATGAGCCTGCGTATCCCCATGGACGGACCACAGATGAAAAGAAAAGACAGAGACACACCAAAATAAAAAGATGTATGTGAGATGAAGCTAAATGACAGAGAAAGTCAGGTTGGAAACAGAGGCTGAACTACCACTTCATTTCTGGACAAGTTTCCTGCTTTCGTATCACATTGGGGTGATACACGTTTGTGCATGTGGCTCCTCTTTCCTTAACTACTGTGGTGTTTATGATACCATACTTTGCACACAAACTCCTCAAATTATTCATTTGAAATTTATACTTCAAGCAATGACAAAATGTAAGAGATAGTAAACCTTTTTTGGGAAACAAAAGCAAAAAATTATGTAATGAAGCCTTAACACACTCAGATGTTGACTTTAGTATTTGGGATTCTAGTTGAAATTATTTCCTAGTTACAGTTTTCCTCAAATTATTTATTTGAAATTTATACTTCAAGCAATGACAAAATGTAAGAGAAATAGTAAACCTTTTTTGGGAAACAAAAGCAAAAAATTATGTAATGAAGCCTTAACACATTCAGATGTTGACTTTAGTATTTGGGACTCTAGTTGAAATTATTTCCTAGTTACAGTACCACAAACCTTCGCAAACACTCGTCTGTGTATCTTTCTTCAATTTGGACTTCAGTTTCTCCTAATCCTTCAATTCTATAGTGTTCTTCGGGTACTACTTCTGTTTTCCCTAAATTCAAATTGTTAAGCACTATCTCCTCAGAGGTCGCTTTTGGAAACTCAACAGTAGCTTGCTGAGTATGTGTATAGTCACTGAGAGTGCATACACAAAGGAGTACGTTTGCCTTCACAAAGGCATATCTTATGTCCGAATACACCGCCACTTAAGCCTGCCAGGAATTCAAAAAAAGGAGCCCTGAAAGGCGTAAATAGGACCAACAACTGCAGAGTTCTCTAGCACAAGCTGTGGTTAGGCTTATAAAATCTGTAAGCGCTCACAAACTTGTTTGCTTCTGAGCATTCACAAACTTTAGTCTGACCCTTACCCACTGTGGAAATGGTCTGCAATTTAATGTAGAAAATGGCTTGAGCAACTGCTCTTTTAAGATGGGAAGAGGAACCCCTCATCATGCTGGTAACATTCAAAGCTGGGAGGAGATGTAGTACGGATTTTTCCATGAGGGAAAATATCTCCCTGTGGAGTGAAAGAAAAAAAAATGTGCAGTTGCACATTGGGCATCATTTTCTCAGTGCCTAAGTGTAGGCTAATTAGATTACACACTGGGAAAATGAGAACCTAAGAAAAATGTAATATTATGTTCCCCGTAGTATGCTTAGAAACCTTCTCCTGGCACAGCTTTACTGGTATGCTACTCGGGACTGTTTATTAATTCGAAAACGTAATATACATCTGCACCCACTCCTAGAAGTACTTTTACAGATATAGATTTATAGAATAAAAGGTCATCTTTTATCCAACTGGAGTAACCATATAATTGTTGGGTGATCTGCAGTAGGACCAAACACTGGTGCTCGCTGTAACTCAGTGGTTGCCACTGGATGATCATCCAATCATGAATTTAGTTTCAAAGTGGTGTGATATTTTAAATAGATTCCGACTAAGCAAAAACTCTGCAGTGAAGATTACTAAATATCTCCCAGTAAAACACTATGGAGTGCCTCCTAAGCCATACTGATAGTAGCAAGGTTTTATAAACTCTTTGAAACAAATTCACTATTTCTTCATAACATCTGGTAGATAGGGGTATCCTACCCTCACCTAAAATTCATAATGCCTCTAAAGAACCTAAGTTTGTCAGGTTAATTCCTGGATCCTCTACAGACCAGCACATTGAGACTATGAATCCCACAGTGTGTGAAATACATTTCATTCTCAAACCACACATACATTTTATCTGTGGAAGTTCTAGACCTGCAGGAAATGTAATGTATATACATGTTTCTATTCAGGCAAATGCTTTGGCCAAGCTCAATAGGTCACTACGTATTTTGAGGACTTTGGAGGGGCTGCTGCTTTAAGAGCAATTGTAATTTACAAGAAAGGTGTTTCCAGCGAGGTCAATGTTATTAATGAGGTTGTTCCAGATAATATAGTTATAGTAGATGTTACCATACCATTACGCATGTACAGAGGTAGGAAAAGTTGAGTATAGAAAAGAAAGGGGTTTCATTTGGAGAGCTAAAACTGGTAAAAAATCATGAAATGAGTGATAGTTCAGCCACAGAACACATAGCGAGATATATTACCTAAAATTGATTGTAAGATTTGACACATAATGTATGTCATGCACTGATCAAAGAGCTCATAAACATGAATATTCCAGAAATGTTAGTAAAGTTGTTTTGACCCTAGAGTGTATTTCCTTAGCCAAATGTATTTATTCATGGTTTTTGTAACCTGGTAATATAATGTCTTGCAGTTAAGTTGGGCGGGTGGGTCGGAAGGTGCTGGGTTAAGATACTGAGATCCAGGGTTGAGTTAAGGATTCCATTGCAACTAAGCTTTGTTCCAAATGCCTCGAAAACTGCTGTGCTAAGTTGAAGAGACATCCTTTTTAGCAAAGGGTGTCGTCACTGTGATACTGAATATAATCTCTCATATGTCAAAAAATAAGCACTGCAAAATGATCACTAGGAGAAATGTCCTTATTTTGACAGTATTCCATAATGTGGCATATGTCTGGTACTTACAGGCTACATTTCCCATCAACAAGTTTCCCTGTGAAAGGCAATTTATGATACATTTATTTTGATCATTTACATCACATGGGCTACGTTGCGCAGCCCAGATATACCGGTTTTGACATCAGTTCCATTACAGTTGAATTCACCATTAATTCTTGCATTTCTCGGAATTCTGATCATTCCGTGTGATTTCATTTCATTCAATCAACAGAATAACTGTATGGACGCAATATCTGTGTATGAAAAGGTAAGGTTAGAATGAGAATGATCTTATGGCACACACAACCCTGAAACAAGATCTTTCAAGGGAAGCAACACTTTGAGATTTCAGGCATCCTTCTTTAAAATACACTTAAATATGAAAGATTTCTTATGAATGGAAACCAGAGACAAGTTAAACCCCTTATCATGCTGGAAAACTTGAAAGTGTTCAGCAGTCACATAGGATGTATTATAATACATCTGCGCTTGGCAGTCCTTTCTTTTTGGTTCAAGGGTTCTGACCAAAGCAGACTTTGGACGAAACGGTGGTGGTTAATATTTATGAAAAATGTGTTAAGGAATCACTTTTGCAACTAGGCAAAGATGTACATTTGGAGAAGCATGAAGGACAATCAGGACGAAAAGTCAGAAAGAGTGGGTAAAATTGGCCAAGTTAAGAAGCAAGCGTAATGTGGACATACACTGACAGGTGCATGATGCTGAATGGAGTTGGGGTAAGAAATGTCAAAAAGGGTAGAGAAAAAAAAATTGAAAAGTAAGGCGAAGAGCTACAGATGCACATCAGAAGGACACATGAAGTTGATATGGATGCAAAGGAAGGAGAACGGGCCAAGTTTACAAACCTTACCGTTGATAACTATAGGAGGCAAAGATGGATTTAGGGATGTATACGCAATCAATAATAGCAGATGCAGTCACGACAGAGCAGAGTCTGGTGAAATAGGAAAAGGCAAATCCAATCCTGCTCTGGAACAGTGGAGAAGTAAGGGGGCTGAAACTATAGTTGAACCATCCTGACCTCAGTGGCTCACAAATCCGAGCAACAACAATCACCATGAGAAAAACTGGCTTGAAGATTTTACGGAAGCATGTATTTTCAAGGGGCATCATCACCCAGCAATCTAAAAAAGGTTAATTAAGCTGGTGACCACAATAATATATCAGGTAACTTACACAATGTGCGTAGAGATCGAAATAGCTATACACTCCTTTCAATCCAACTCCTCACAACATGTGCCTTAGAACTGAAGCCTGGATTGTAAACTGGGTTTGAAAAGTGATGCGTGTTACGCAGCAAAGACTACTGGTTAGCTTAGTGCATGCAACAGAAGAGACGCAAGAAATGCGGATGTCAAAGGGACTGCTTGTGAATTCTTTGACAGCATAGCAGAAGAGCAGAGAGATAGGTTGTTAATTTGCAGACCATCTTAAGGTCGTTGAAAGAAGTGATGAGCTGAGCAAAGTTGAAAGATGTGGAGAGAAGTACATGATATGTTGCACTGGTCACGGATACAATAATCTGGTTTAAATTAAACCAAGTGCAAAGGCTGCATTTTCATACAAAGAAAACCAGAGGAGTAGTCAAAGCATCAACAGTGCGCAACCAGGATCTATAGTCATTGGAGTTAACCTCCGCATATCCGGATCAGGGGACTACAGGGATGATGACAAGCAGAATAATAAGAGAGATGAGGCTGCATTATAGTTTCCGACTATGCAGGTCATACCTCTGGAAGAAGCCCCATTTGGAGATAGTACAAGGACAGGATACAGAAATGGTGACTATTTTAGACAACATGTCCCATTAGGAAAGAATACACAAAACATATGAACTCTGAAAAAACAAAGAAGGACTAAGAGAAGGCTGAAGCCATACATATCCCTAAGGGCAATAATCAATGCAGAGAAGGCAGCAATGTCTGTAAGTGTGCCCAGAAATACCTAGGACATACACCGGGGAAGAAGAAAGGGTGAAATCATGTCTAACACTAGACATCGCAGTGAATCTGTATCAGTAGTGGGCACAGTCTGGCACACTTATATGCTAACATACATCAATACATAGGGTGCTTGTGAACATTTTATACAGCTTTTGTGTATATGCAACAAATATTCTTTGGTCAGATCATGTGTGCCCCCATAGGATAATAAACCATCCCTCATATGGCCTAAGACGTTAAAATACCTTTGAAATGCAGTGCAAACAATAACATTGTTGTTAAAAAAGTTTCAACTGAGCTGCAGGCAGTAAAGCAGAATTACTCTCGGTCGACCAAACTTGGTGTGCCTTTACCACAGGTCACCCGAGAGATCAAGGGGCTGCATTTGTGGATCCCAAGGAGATTCACTTTACTTACGGACTGGTTCCGTTTTGAACTCCGATACCGGGCTGTACTCTCCAAGGCCTTTGCCGTTGATGGCAGACAGTCGTACTGCATAAACTGTCTCTGGTTTCAGGCCCACAATCGTGATTGCATTTTCAATGCTCGCTGTGGAAAAGAGTACATCATATTTTGTGACAATGCTATTGCAATCATGTATTGAAAGTAAAAACAAAGCAGACTAATGCGAGTGCACCATAAGTCGCAATGGAGCAAGACAGAGAAAAAGGAGTAATTTAACTTTCAGCACACACCGCATATTATCAAAGGCACTGTGAAGCAAGGCACACATTTCAACTTTAGTCCTTTACTTGCATTTTTTTCAAAATAATGTTCTGAAAACATCTGTATGTATATATGTATATATATATATATATATATATATATATATATATATATATGTATCACAATAAACAGAAATTCGGCTTCTCCGAGGAAATCCGCCCGTTGTCTGGTGGCGCACAGGGGCCGGTAAAGCCAAAGCCGGCAATTTAATCTCCAGTATTTTTAGAATAATAGTGCGCTCTCAGTTGTAAGGTATATAGCAGGTCTTTATTTCATGAAATGAAATGAAATAAAGACCTATATATATATTTTTTTTTATTTCAATTGGGGCAGGGATTTGATTTATCTGTATCTACTCTAAACGTGCACTGTGCGTAACATTTGTTTGACTCGGCCTACCCACTGCTAGTTGACAACGTTTAGAGATCTTGTTGCTGTGAAAAGGATATTCAGCCATTAAAAGCATTTATCAAAGCATTTGAAAGGCAAAGGACTACGCCCTCAGCCCATTCCACTTTCTTTTTCCTACGTCAGATTAAGACTCAATATTTACATCAAAATCAATGATTCATCTAGCTTTTCCCTTTCTTGTGTTTAGGTCGATCCTAGCAGCACGCATGCGCTGCTCTGCGAGGCATGCTGTATTTAGGGTGCTTAGGCCACATACACCGCTTTCCATTTGTTCTTTTGTGTGCCTATCTGAATTCCTGTTTTTTAATTGGTAAAACGTTGCTCTATGTCCCGCAGTTGGGTGTGTTTTTCACTTTGTGGCAACTGTCCTTGTTACAAGTCCTCTTACTATTTGTTTTATTTATCTTTTAGTCCGCGCACTCATTTATTCACTGATTTAGTCCAGAGCCGTAAACACACCTTCAAAAATGGCTGCGCTATATTTTTCAACACTTATTTGATACGGTTCGGATGCCTAGACAGCAAGCATGAGAGGCCTGCTGGGGAGAACAGGACCATTTTGCCAGCGCAAACTAGCCGAGCTACGGCATGCTGCTCTCTTCAGTAAAGTCAGAAAAGTCTTCTGGAAATGCTGGTTTTGCATGAGCTGTGCATCAAAACACATTGCGCTAGATGCATTTAGTCGCTGGCTTCCTACACCATCGGCTCTGCCACTAATTGCACAAGGCAAGAACCGTGTTGGTCATATCACAAAATCCTGCGAGCACACCTATGCAAAGTCCAAAGGCTTAAGAAATCAAGAATGCAAAAGCATCTATCTATCCCAAGGCCCACAAGTTATATTTACAGTTGCATATGCAGAGAACATATGGAACTATACTCTCTGTAACTGAACTATCTAAAGGAACTGTATTTTGTTAAGTGATTTTGGCAGTGCTCTGGTTATAAGAGCCCTTTACAAGCAAACTTAAAAAACGCATATTCAGAAAAGAAGTGGAAGGATGACAGTCATTCTAATGCCGCGGACAAACCGCTCCAGAACTAGCATCAGGATTTTGAGTTATTGGAAAAATATTGTCTGTGCTCTTCAGCAGTATTTGCAATCGATGGAGGGGCAGGCGGAGGGTGTGGAAGACGCAAACCCACCCTCTGCAGGCTTATTTTTTTCTGGGGCTCCAAGAGCCCCAGGTGGCACTGCTGCATCTATAAATTCAACCCTCCCCTGCCAGCACCTCCGCCACTTGCGCTTCCCATGTCTGCTCATACACAGTCCCCCAGCTGCTAGCACTCCAAGAGGCCAGCCATCACTTACTTCCTGCTTGTAATGCGAAGCTAAATCATATTCTTTTTCAGAACAGAAGTTACCTTTTTATTTCAGTCTAGGTGTAAACAACAAATTCCTCCATTTGATTCACATACGTCAAGTCGTCAGAAAATGTTGTTTAGTTCATGTTTGCAGAGGGAGCCGTGGGGGAAGGGAGACCTGCTGGAGGGGCGTTGATACAAAAAGCATTCGTCATCTATTTGAAGTACTCACATTCAACAAAATAGTTTTTCACTAATTTCCTGCCAAGTGTTTTCACTGTATTTTCACCCTTTTTTCTGCATTTTAACTATTAGTGGGCCTTTGTTTTTTGCCTTGTTCTCGTTTTTGTGAATTGTTACCCATTTTCTTTACCTGTTGTGCCCTTGTCTTTTGCTTCACACTGTGAGTTGGCTCTCGACCCCCCTCCCTTTCTGCAATCACCCTCCCTCCTCCTCACTGCTCTTTACCTGCTTACGTGCCTTTTTCCACACTCTTTCCCACAATGGCGCCCTTCCCAGCCCACACTCCACCCACTGCACTACTCACCATCTCTCGCTTCTATGAGTACTATTTATTAAGAAGTAAAATCATATGTAAGACTTCATTTCTTTTGTTTCAGAGTGAAATATAACATGTAAGCAAAGTGCTCAATGCCTGTTGCAAATAATTGAATACTGCTCTATTGCAAAATGGCCCTTGTCCCTATTTATCCCAAACCGAGCTTGCCAGAGCCTGTAGTCTCCTCTCAGCTTCTACCCTGCAAAAGCTGAAATAGGAGGGCAACAATTAGTAGATTATGTGCAGCATGGTCAAATACTTACAGGGTACCAAAGGCGAGACCTTTTGGCTATGCCAATGCTTTTTGTAGCTTAGGTTCACACTTGCCAACATCCAGGTCAGCAGAGTGAACCCTGCCACATCCTCAGGGATAAAATGGCTCACCCACCCAGTTCCAAGAATGACTAACCTCTCATCAATTTCACTCACTTCAGCATTCTGTACTAATCATTAGCCAGAATTGTGTTACTGTACTGTAACTCCAGTCCTCTAACTTTGGTAATTTTCATAGTTTCACAAAGTTGAATCAAACCCCGTCACCAAGCTGAGCATTCCCACTTTTAAAATAACAATAAACAGTGTTTAAATAGCAGAAGTGCCGACAACAAGGTTTGTTTAGTGGCATATTGACCTCATTTGAAACATCCCACATTTCAGCCAGTGAGGTGGACGAGCTCTCTCTTTCCCCTAAAGGCTATCATAACCCAGATTTCATAGCTCAAGTGTGAAACATACAGAGGACAGGAAGCGATAGACTGCCTGGGGAGGTGGTCACATGTGAATGTATGAATGATACCAATGCTGGAGAACTAGAGTTACAGGTAAACTACTAATTTCTTCTCCAGCACTGGATCTTTCATAGGTTCACATCCTTGAATTAGGATAGCAGGAAGTATACCAAACATCCAATAAATGGGAAGCAGGCTCACCTTCGCTGAAACACATTGTGTAGGACTGGTTAGTGCATTGAATAGTCAGCTGCCTGTCTTTAGGTCCAAGCATTAGCGCTTGGTGAATGAGCCCGCTCTTCAATGTAGCTGCACAGCAAACATCTGGAAGAAGCACATCTGCACACAATACAACTGTTGCAGACATGCTTCTGTTGGAATGCACCATCTACCTACCTCCAAGGGACTGCTTAGCTTTCTTACGCAAAAAATTATGCAGGCCGGTCAGCAGGCAATGTCCTGCTTATACGGGAGTGGGCCCAGCCCAGGTAGCCTAAAGGGACAACGTTTGTTGGATGTTCTTATATCCTTAGTTTTGTCCATGTAAAATCTGAAGTACCAGCAAACATCTAATGAAGGTAGTGTTCTCTCAACCAATCTGCTTTTTGATTGGGATTTGCAGATTAAATCTTTTAGACGTTCTTTCTAAAACAGCATGAAAATATCCTATGTCATCCAGCAGTGAGTCTTCTGGTTGTGGAGCAGCTGGTGGGGAAAAAGGTGCTAAATAATCATGCTATTCTGAACCACTGTCTTGGTCCTACTGTACTTCACCTATTTCACATTCATCCTTCGAGTAGGTGTCACCTTTCACTGTAGTGATCCGGGTCTTGAAGGTTAAGTATGGGCTTGTTGTGAATTTGGACTTGGAAGCAATGGCAAAACATGTGGTGCTCAAGGAGGAGGTGGACATGTCTACAGAGCTTGCAGGTGTAGTGGCAAAGATGGTTGCTTTTGTGATTTTGTTTCTGAAGGTTGTAGGAACTTTATAAAGTAATCAGTCAACATGAGCCAATAAGCTCACTGAACTTGTATGATCTCTTTTTGGTATTGCATCTGTTGGCAATTTGGTTCTCATTTCTTAAAGTATTGAATAGGTCTTATGTTGGCTGCCAGAGGATTCTCAGCCTTGGGTGGAAATATACATTCACCCTCGATATACTCCTCACTATCCTCTTGATACTTAACAAGAATGTTTGCAAGGGCTATACGCATGTCCAAGGGCTTGTCATTGTCAGATGTCCAGTAGGTATTTGGTGTCAGGAATGACACCATGCTTGGTCTCATATGTTCGGAGAGCAACCACACTTTTTTCTGTAATCGATGTGATTTTTGGGATTTAGTTGATGGTGTCGTCGTTGGATTCATTTCCTCTATCGATGTAATACATAAAAGAATGTTTACAGAGTAGTCTGGCCTTCACAGCAGCCACTGTCAATGATCAGGGTGCTGCAATCTGATAGGCTGAAGTTGAGTACTTTTCAAAGGATATGAACAGAATAATTAAGTGAATATTTTGTAGCCTTTGCAGGCTATGTTTAATATACTTTTTTTGTTGGACTCCATGCTTGAAAACTATTGATTGAAGAATGGGGGAGTCAGGTCCTGGGACGTGGGGCTAGCTGGACCATTAATATAACTAAGTACACAGATTGCCAGCCACACACTTACTTAAATCCTCTATTTTTGAGGGAACAAACCATAAGAGACTTCCTGGTTCATACGGGTATATCACTCAAACCCTTTTATTATTAATTTGTTTTTTGTCTTTTTTTAAGTATTGATGTATGAAAGGGACACCTTATCGTTTTGTACACCTTATATACAATTATTTACAATTCGCGATTATTTACAACACAAACACATACACATAACTAGTTGTATTATACAAAGTGAATTGCTCTGATATATATACACTCAAATATTCATACTACAAAGAAAAAATCATCCGTAATTCCATAAAGACCAGAGTCAAAAGTATAAACTTGATGACAATCATAAATCAATGAACTACAGTTGAATGTAGGCAGTTCAAAAAAGGAAAAATAGACTTCAAATTAATTCATTCAGTCCATTCAACCAATAAATGGCTAATCTTTTTACGCCAACGCGTTTCGAATCCGGTATGTCAACTCTACGGATTCTCATCAGGGCTCTGTCTTAATACGGGATATCTGTTGAACCAGCAGCCGCCGGTCAAGGGTAGGGTATTAGTTCTGACTGAGTTTCTTTTCTTTTCGGGATCTTACTGGATCATGCTCGTGATCCTACGTTTCCACCAAATGGGAGTTAATTTTCAGTCTTGTATTACAGCCTGCTCTGAGGGATTCCTCGCTTGGGCTGTTCGTGTTCTAATCGGTTGCAGCGGTAAACGCTTTCTAACCATGTAGGCACCGCTTTCCTCAGTCCTTATTATTTGCGCTCGATTTCCTTGAACAAGCTGTGACTCGGCATCTAGCTCTCATTCACTTAGTTTGGCAGCCATCTTATGGTTTGTTCCCTCAAAAATAGAGGATTTAAGTAAGTGTGTGGCTGGCAATCTGTGTACTTTGAAAACTATTGATGGCATTTTTCAAGTATATAATTGCATGAAAGATCTGTTCATTTGGAGGCGGAGAAGCGTAGAATGTGAGCAAGGTAACAGATTGTCCCACATGTAAAAATGTGTTACCACTTTAGGGAGGAAAGAGGCTCTAGTGCGAAGCACCAATTCATCGGGGAATATCTTTAAAAATCGAGGCTTGGACGAAAGAGCCTTCAGCTCGCTCACCCTCCTGGCAGATGTGATTGCCACTAAGAAGGCTGTTTTTATTGTGAGCAACCGTAGGGGGCAATTGTGCAGGGGTTGAAAGAAGCACACATGAGGTAGATGAGACCACATTAAGGTCCCACTGAGGCATAATGAAGGGGGAAGGTGGAAATATTTGTACAAGGCCTTTAGGAATCTATGAACAGTGGGTGACTTAGATAAAGAATGTTGGTCTGGTAGTCTCAGGAAAGCAGACAAATGCCCGTTCAGTGTACCCAGAGCAGAACCCTACTGGGCAAGGGCCAAAATAAAAAGTAAAACATCAGAAAGGGAAGCAGAAAGAGGGTTGATAGACTTCTCTGTACAATATATTACACATTTCTTCCACCAGCAGGCGTATATTATCGTAGTGGAGGAACGCCAGGCTGCCAAAATACCATTACAAACTTCGGGAGGAAGGTTGGAAGCTATCAACTGCCATCACTCAATCTCCAAGCACGAAGGAGTAGATTTGACAGGTTCAGATAGAGAACCCTCCCCTGCTGCTGTGACAGAAGATCCTCCCGAAGGGGGAGCCTGATCGGAGGACCGATGCTCATTTGCAGAAGCTCAGGATACCAGACTCTCCTTACCCAGACAGGAGCCACAAGGATGACTTGGGCCCAGTCATTCCTGATGTTCTTGGGAACTCTGGAAAGGAGTGGTATGAGCAGAAAAGCGTTCAAGACAACCCGAGCTCCACTCGGGTGGAAAAGCATGTCTGAGAGGGACCTTGGAAACTCCAGTGTGAAAACTGCTGACATTGCACGTTCCTTGCTGAGGAAAACAGATCTAACCAAGGCTCTCTCCACTGCTGAAAGAGATCTTGTGCCACCTCCAGATGGAGACGCCACTCGTGATCCTCTAGGCATTGATGGCTGAGTTTGTCCATTCAGGGAACCTGGCAGGTGTTGAACCACCAGGGATATGCCTTGCTGTTCCAGCCATGTCTAGAGATGCAGGGCCTCTTGACAAATGTTAATGTACATTTTATTTAGGGACCCCGGTTTTATGGTATTTATTGTTAAGACATTTCCATCTGTATAAATCCATATTAATTTTTTGCAAATTTTATCTGTATTTATCTATATTTATTTTGGGTTTTGTGGAAAAAATGAAGCTGTAATTAGTATATTTCCACATTTATTTAACAGGTAAATATGCACTCATGCTTGAATACCTACTAGGGTTCAATGTTGTAAACCCCCACAGAAGTTATATCAATGCACCGATAAGAAAATATGCATATTTCAGTATCAACTTTGTGCATATGCACTGCTGTTAAAACCTCTTTACTAAAATTCCTTTCTTTTTTAGCCCCCTTACCTATCATCCCACACAGCAATTGGCCTGGCAGTCATGGCAGACAGTATTCGGAATTACTCAAAAAGAAACCCAATTTCCATTTTTATTCACATTTAAAAATAAATACAGAGAAGAAAATAAATGTTTTCTGTCTTCATTTATCTGTAAATATCAGTAAAAACGGAAAACAGGGAGCCTTAATTATATTTAAAGAGCGCACGGTTACCATTAGGTGTTCTGGCGCTTAGCTCTACAGACTGAAAGACAAGTTTGAATGGAGGCCTTGAATACTACTGATTGCTAAAAAGCCAGGTCTTTAATGTCTTCCAAAAGGAAAGCAGATGTGGGGAGGCCCAGCTATGGAAAGGAAGTGCATTCCATGCGCCCAGGAAGCAGGTGATAAAACTTCTTGCCCCCAGTTGGCTTTTTTGAATTTAGGCACTATAATCGTTTTAGCTCCGAGGGAGCGCAGAGTTCTTGCGGGCGTATACCACCTAAAGCATTGCCTAAGGTGATCTGGTCCTACACCATGCAAAGCTTTGAAGGCAAAGCAGAACGATTTAAATCTAACCCGTTGCCTTATTGTCAGCCAGTGGAGCTTTCTCTTTTCTCTTCTGACTGATGTATTCTTCGGGATTCCAGTTAGCAGCCTAGCTGCAGAATTTTGTAGTACTTAAAGTTTATTCAAATGTTGCTGCTGAACATTCAGATTTAGGCTGTTGCAATATTCTATCTTAGATAAAATCAGGGAGGTAATTACTATTTGATGACTGTCTTGAGGCAGTAGATGAAGAATTTTCTTTTTCATCCTAAGCGTCTGGAAGGAGGTTGAGGTGACTGCATTCACCTTCTCTCCAAAGATGAGCTTATTATCAACTACTACACCAAAGTTCTTTGCTTTACTATCTGGAATTGGAAGAGGCCCTAATTCCTCTGGCCACCATCTCGGGGTTCAAAAATGTTGCGTTGTTTCCAAAGATGATTACTTGGGTCTTGCTGGAATTACGTTTTGGACAGTTTTCGATCATCCGTATATTTACTGACTTCATGCAGTCATGAAATTTCACCCTGTGTCTGATTCCTGACTTGGTAGCAGAGACACCACTATATTGGTGTCATCCGCATATGAGGTTAGCTGAAAACCAAATGTTCTAATCAAGGTAGCCAGGGACGAAACATAAACATTAAAGAGGGTTGGACTATGAGAGAATTCATCATGTGAAACCCCACAAGGAAGCGAAAACAAAATTGGGAGTAAACTTGTCTAAGGCCACGGTTTTCTTTCTGTCAGTCAGGAAGGAACGCAATAGCTTCCAGGCAGGCCCCTGAATGCAGCAAAAGGGCACAACCCCATTCCACCCTATTTGTTGTAGCAACACTTGAACTAGCCTTCCTTTGAAGGAGGGTAGAAAGGCTTATAATGCCAATCGGATCATGCGGAGCTCCAGCACGTTGATGTGGAGACCGGATTCCGCCAGAGACCAGAGTCCTCTGATAACCACCTCTCCCAGATGCCGCCCCATTTCAGAAGTGAAGCATCTGTCACTACTGTGAGATCTGGTTGGGGAAGGGGATCTGCCTCTGACCCATGCATGGTTTGCGACCCACCACTGCAGGTCTTGTGCCCTTGACTCCAAGATCTGTAGCATGACTGACACTCCTTCGTCGTGTCTTAATTGTTCATGAAGAGACGGGAGCCATCAAAGGCCATGTCCATGAACAAGGTCTGGACAGCCCCTGAAAAGCCTGACGTTCACAGCCAGATGTGGCATCTAACAGCCACTGTCGTAGAAAATGCTCTTCCCAGCGAGTTGGCTGTGCCTAAGCCGCATCGAATGGCAATCTGTTACGGCTTAGGAGAAGATGGCCTGGGCCTCCTTCGGGACCTCTGGCAGCAATAGAGCAACATTTTTCCCCAGAGAGTGGAAAAAACGGCCCAATAAGCATGTAGTGTTCACCGACTACAATGCAAGGCTGGTGGAAGAAAACATTTTCTTGATCCACCTGTCTAGCCTCTTGGATTCCTTGTCCGAGAGAACAGCAGGGAACCCGCCTTGGGTGGTAGAGGCTTGCACTAACAAGCTTTCTATTGTGGGTAGATAGTGAGGAAGTTTGGATGCCCCAGGCAATGATGTGGCATCAGGTGATCGTCCTGTTCACAGGCGCCCCTGTACTGGCTTTGGACCATGTTCCCAGAAGGATGTTATTAAAAGGGAGCAAGTGTTCCGAAGGAGAAATTCCGGGCTGTAGTCCCTCTGTCAAGATGTTAGTCTTGATTGCCACTGAGGGCAGCTAGAGATCAAGGACCTCAGCCGGCCGATGCACCACTATTGCGTAGGGCACTCCTGCACCTTAATGCACCCTCCTCCGTAGCCACGGTGGGGGGAGAAAGCATGCCAGTCTCTGGAGCGTTATCAAGTCCACTGGTGTCTCCCAATTCCTCCTACCAGTCCATATCTTGTTCATAAGGCTGGTCTTCTAAACGATCCAGTGATCTCTCCCATTCTAATCCTGGCCCCCCAAAATAAGGCTCAGGTAAAAACCTAGTCCTGTCAGCGCCGGAATCAGCATCGGTTGACGCAGCTCTGAGTCCGTGTCATCAGGAATCACAATTGGGTTGCCGTTGATGGTAGCAGGAGCATTGGCATAGGGACCGGCATCGGGGAAAGTCACAGTGGTACGACTAGCACCCATCCGGTTCAATCTCTAGATCCATGGGGGAACCATCGGCACCGGGGCTGAGCCGCGGAACCCGATGGGCAACCCACAACCCCGCGGGTCCTGAAGGCTCGCCGGAAGGGTCAGGCTGCTCAAAAATGAGGTGTGTGACCTCATAGAAGTCCTTCATTTGAGCTGGGGTTGCTCTGGCTCCCAGAAAAGCGGGGGGCATGGTCGTCAGCCCAGGCACAAGTTCCAGAGAACCTTGAACACCGAGGTCCATCTGTCGCGTGGTCTGACAGATGGGGAGAAGTCAAAGCAAGATTCAACTTCTTGTATTTTTTTGTGCCTTTTACCTGAGTGCCCGATGATCGTGACAAAGAGGACTTGGGACTCTTGGAACGGTGCCAGGACCTTCCTCTCAACCTGGACCATGATCTCCTAGGAGTCGGGGATGGCGTTGACTGCCAGGCCGTTAGCAGCTTTAAGGACCGCACCCTTACAAGCCTTTGGTGCCATGGCCTGGTGATCTGAGCAGGACTTGGAGTCGTGGCCATGATCCAGACACCACAGGCAGACCAAATAGGGGTCAGTCACCAACATGGCGCAAATGACAGGCGCTGCATGACTGAACCCCGAAGTCTTCCTAGAGGATATTCCTACACACCAAAAAAAAAGGGTCGACAAAAAGTCGTAAAATCCTGTCAAAAAGTGACAGAGGGTAGCTCTCTTCACAGATTACCACTTGACTAGTGTGAAAGAAAAGAACTGATGTCAGCGCACCGAGTGCCTATATTAGTGATGCGGGTGTCACTTCCGGAGCGGACGATGTCGATGACGTCATGCATAGCCGACCAATGCAGCCTACCGGCGCACGGGGGTATTGATCAAAGAAAAAGCTTTTGTATCTGGTTTGATGCATTGGGAATTCAAAGGTAAGGAATCTACGGCTAGATGTCTCTATCAAATGAAAAATCTTCCAGATCCAGTCTGACGCCTGGGGAATTCAAAGGTAAGGAATCTGCAGCTAGATGTCTCTATTAGATAGGATCATGTAACAGATTGGTCTACACTAACAATACACTTAGCACTTTTAACCTTAAGTGAAATCATTGTCAAATGGAACTGTTAAAAACTGGTAAAGCGGGGGGTGTGACCACACAACATGGCCGACAAAATGCACTCCTAAGAGGCTCCCATTACAACCCGATAATTATCCTGCATATTCCTGTCTCAGGTGCTGTTACTATCTCTGGATACCTGCTGTGTGCTGTTTTACGGTGCACTAACAACTTGGAATCCTGCTCCCCGGGGTGCGTGCAAGCCTGCGCGCACAACGGCGTACTGGGCCTTTTGTGGGGCCTAGGTCTCCGGGGTGCTGGGTTGTCCATTGGGGCTGCCGCGGCATGTGGGATCGGCTGTTAGCCGCGAATCCTGCTAAGCCTTGGACAAACTGAAGCCGTCTGCTGCTGCTGGAGGGGGCTGACGTGCACTTGCTGAGTAGGTGCAGAGGGTGCAAGAAGGAGACCTGGCTAGATCCATTCTCTGGTTGTTCCGACCGGCCTTGATGGCTGCTGCTGGGTTAGTTTAGTATTAAGGGGCTGAGGTAACCTGGTGTTTGAGGATGGTGGAGGGGGTGGGAGAGACGGATGCCATCAGCCTGTGGCGGCCCCGTGTACACAGATGCGGAGGAACGGGAGTCATGCCTCCAAGTGTGACTTCCCTTGGGAGGCGCCCAGAGACTGCTAGCTATCTTGGCTCTCTGGCTCTCCTAGTGTGATGGGGCTGGGCAGTAGCACTGTGGGGTCATGACTACTGACTCGCCCCACTGTCATTGGAACACTGGCGCGCAGTGGCATGTAATCAAATCTCTTAAGAGACACAGCTTGTCTGGAGGCATTGAAAACATCTTTGGAGAGCTATCTGGAGGTGAAGTGGGGGCCCATGGACACTAGAGATGTTGAATGGAAGGCGCTTAAGGTGGTAGTAAGAATACAGTGTATAGGTACAGTCTGCGGGTGTGTAGCAGACTAGAAGCCGATCTTAATGTACAAGAGGGAAGATTTGGACACTTGCACAAGCACAAGGCAGGTTCGGCAAAGGTGAGCATGCCTGTGCTGATATGACCTCTGAGACCCTCTGGATGGAACTAACCTTAAATCATATCACAGGGAGGAAGATAATTTGATCAAATGACTGGTTTGGATCCTCAAACGTGGGATAGTGTGCATATCCGGAATATTCAGGAACAGCAGACCAGATGGGTCGCATATTTTGCCTGCTTTACTGGTTCACTTTAAAGTAGTAAGCAAGACCCTGAGGGGGAAATAGATAGGTTTCTGGCTCGAGCTGGGCTACTGTAGTTGCAGCAAGCTCTTAGGCAGGATTTAGAGGAGGAGGTCACCTTGGAGGAGGTGGGTACTGCCATAAAAACGACAAATAGATCCAAAGCTCCAGGTGGGGATGGATTTCCAGTGGAGTTTTATCAGGCTTACTTTACTGTGCTCAAGGAGAAATTATTGGAGGCTTTTCTTGAGGAAAGGGGGGCTTCTTCCAGCAACCTTACAGGAGGGGATTGTGTGCTGGATGCTGAAACCTGGCGGAGACCCTGCGGAATTTTGCTCATATAAGCCCCTAACCATGCTTAATATAGATCTAAAGATATTGTGCACAATTCTGGCATCCA
Organism: Lissotriton vulgaris; assembly: GCF_964263255.1. Lineage (NCBI taxonomy): Eukaryota > Metazoa > Chordata > Amphibia > Caudata > Salamandridae > Lissotriton > Lissotriton vulgaris. The sequence goes on along the minus strand of NC_141687.1, from coordinate 1,513,622,780 downwards.
GGTTGCGGTTCATGAGTTGGTTGGTGAGGACCAATGCAGCTTTATGCTGGCACGTAGTACCATCTACAATCTGCGTAGGCTCACCAATGCAGTACATACCACCTCGGACAGTGCAGAGGGGATGGACTTGGTCTCCATTGACCTCAAAAAGGCCTTTGATATGGTTGAATGGGGCTACTTAATGGCCATGCTGAGAGGTATGGGGATTGGATCCTACTTCTGTGCCTGGATAAAACTCCTGTACACTGAGCCCTCCATAAGTATTAGGGTTGGCGGGAAGCTTTCCGGGCTGTGGCTGGTTAGTAGTGCACTAGACGGGGTGTCCTCTATCGCTCATTCTGTTTGTGCTTGCACTTTAACCTGTTGCTTTGTTGTTGCATAGAGATATGGAACCTTGGGGTAACCGGATTGATTACTTCACTCATGTTGCGGATGATGCGTTAATTTATGTCAGACCCCCTGAGGAATCGGTACTGCTCTTAATGCAGTACTTGGGAGCTTTTGGTGAGGTCTCCGGCCTTAAAGTTAATATCCGCAAGTCACTTCTATTCCCCTTGGGTGGCCTAGCTGGGAAACATTTAGATCGGTTGCCACTTTTGCGGCTCCGCTGGGAAACGGAAGGGTTTTGTTACTTGGGGAATTGGGTTACGCACACCGAGTCAGAGTGCAAGGTCAGGAATGTAGACACAGGCTTTCGTGGTCTTGAGACTTCAATAGAGTTCTGTGACAAACTCTGTCTTTCTGTGATGGGTAGAGCAACCTTAGCAAAGAGGGTATTTCTCCTGCTCTGCCTGTACCTCGTTCAAAACTCACTTTTAGAGCTTTAGGCCAGGTTTTTCGCAGACTGGACAGCCTGCTGGCTTCCCTGATTAGGGCTGGGAAGCTCAGTCGGGTAGCATTGGCAGTGCTCAATAGAGATATGAAGGATTGGCTGTCCCAGGTATCCAGCATTATTATTATTATGCAGTGCATCTGCAACATGCTGCACGATGGTTGGCGGAGCCAAAGAACCGGAAGAAGCGGCTGCTGGTGTATAGGACTGGGAGTTGTTGATGCGAGGGGGCAGGTAAGAGCACCCAATGCCATATCTGGTTAAGGTTACAGCTGAGATCTGGGAGAAAGGTGGTCCAGAAAATTATCCAAACAGCTCCCTTTGAAAGAGAGCTGCAACTGTGAGACCTTGCACCCATTTATGCTATTGATGCTGACATATCCATGGAACAATGGAGAGACGGGGGATGCCAGGTGGCTGAGGATCTTTATCGTGGGGAAGCTTACATCATATTTCAGGATGCCCAGGACTCCTTCAGAGTTGGCCCAGGTCATTTTTTACATTACACCAAACTGGAGAGTGTGTCGAAGAGGTGTGGAGTAATTTTCCTGTGGCGCCGGATCACTCGGAGGTGCTGGGTGGCCTAATTAGATGGGGGAGGGGAGACACTTCATTAAGCACTTCTACATGGCCCTCAAAGGCGACATGCTTAAGCAGCCATACAGGGCACGAAGAGCATGGGAGCATGAGTTTGGGAAGCCCGTTTTGGACACCAATTGGGCTTGTGCAGTAGCTTTATTGCGCACGCACAGTACCTTTACCTTTTTGCATTTGACCTGGGAATGCACTGATGTGCAAAGCTTCTGGGGGCAGGTGCTACCGAAAACTGAGGATGCCACTCGGGTAAAGGTCCCTCTAATGCCGATTGCCCGCCTGCTGGGTGGGGTAGATCGACCCAGAGGATGGAAAATCCCCTACAAACTTGCTCAGCTGGCTCTCTCCTTGGTGAAACGTTGAATGGGTATTGGTTGGTTGGGCACTAACTAGGGTGAGGCTAGTAGGTCAGGGGTTGAGAGATTTCATGGCGTAGGGGCAGCAAATGAACACCGCATTCGGTTTTTCCGCGTAAATGAGAGGACTTGGTTCAGTTAAATGGATGCACTTTCCACAATCTGGTTCTATCTGAGACTGTAATGCTTAACATGAGGAATGTACCCAGTTCTGTAGTTACTTTTGCCTCCTATTTTATTGGGAGCGTATGTGTGTCTATGAAACAGTTTCACTGTATGTTCCTTATTGTTTTTTTTGTTTCTTAAGACCAATAAAACACAGTTTAAAAAAAAATAGAAAAGCAGGTAAAACCGCATAATCCTGCAAGCTACAGTTGTTAATCAATTTGCTGAGTTTTCAGCTCATGGGTAGCTGAGGAGATAGGAACAGCAGTCATTATAAAAATAAAACTCAAAGCTTGTATTTGAGTAGATGGACCTGCTATTTAAATTGATCTGTGTTTGATGCTGATTGTTAACTGATTATATATCATGCATCTTTAATTTCATGAACATGTACAGGTTGGCCTATGGCTGACGAGTGTGAGTTAATGGAAAACAAAAACTGAGAAACCACATTGGAGGAAACCAAATCATGGAAAACTAATCTGAAGGGAAGATTAGTTTAAGGAAATACAAAAAAACTGAAAATTAAAGGAAACATAATTTTAAGAAAAATCCCAAATAACATTAAACTTGGGTGGAGTCTGGCACTACTGTGCCCTTTTGTGCTCAGAGCTGGGTAATGTTTAGGTTGATGATGGGTTCTATGGATCAGGAATAATTTGCGTTAGGGCAAAGAAAGGGTTTTTAGGGTTCAGAGATAGGAAGAGTGCAGGGATTTTTAGGGTTTACAGATGTGTGGTGTTCAGGTGTGTGAGTTTTTTTGGGTTTCAGGTATGGGTGGTGTGTAAGGATGTCGAGGGATTTTAAGTTTCATGGATGGGCGGAGTTTAGCGCCGGTGAGGGTTTTTATGGTTCAATTATGGGTAGCGGCTGGGATGGTTAAGAGTTTTTAGGGTGGAGTTTAGGGTGGTGAGGGATTTTAAGGATTCAAGGATGAGTTAAATTTAGATGCAGAAAGGGATTTTTTTATGGGTTAGGGTAGGTTAGTTTAAGATGATGAGTTCTTATGGGTGATGGATGGCTGGTGTTTAGGGCAGTGAGAGGTTTTTTATGGTTCATGGATGGGTGGGTGGAGTTTGGGTGGGTTGAGGTGTTTTGAGGGGTATGGGATGGGTGTGGTTTAGGCGTAGAAAGAGGTTTTAGGTTCAGGAATGGGTGGAGTTAGGGGTAGTAAGACATTTTATGGTCCAGGGATGGTGGCTTTCTAGGGTAGAATGGGATTTTAGGCTTCAGGGATGAGTGTTACTTAGTTGTGGTGAGGGGCTATACGGGGCTGGGATTGTTAGTGTTTAGGGGGTATGAGGGGTCAGCGATGCATGGTGTTTACAGGTGGTGATGGGTCAGAGAATTAAAAGCATCTGAGGTAATTGTCTGACAATGTAAACAATATAAATATTAAATATTGTCGCCTGAAGTAAAGCACTGAAATAAATATTTCCGACAAAACTGTTTCTGAAATTAAGACCTTGAACCATTGCATTTACACTTAAAAAATAAGCATTCAAAAGCCAATTTCGACAAAAAAGACTTTCTATGAATTGGCTTCTATGTAAAGGTAAATGCCATTCATTCTGAAAATTTCCATTAAGAAAGTTTAGATGAAATGGTTTCTCACTAATGGTATTTCATTAAATCATTTTTCTATGAAATCAAATATAACCGCCTATGGCAGATAATAACCTGAAGGCTCGCCTTAGTACCAGCACTACTGGCATTTCAGAAAAACTAAAGACTGACTAAATGCCTCACAATTTGTGCTAAGAAACAGTGCTTTAAATGGGCCGGTACTCACCGGTACTGAGTACCGGTACTTCTCAGTTTAATCCCCCTGAGTACCGGAACTTATTTTTCGGGCAAGGAGAGTACCGGTACGCCCTGAAGTACGGGTACATGCAACAGATCGTGCTTGTTGAGGTGCCGCTATGGCTGGCAGCAGCCTGTGTATTTCTGCGCTGGGGGGGCTCCTGCAGTGTTAGGTTCTCATTAGGCGGCAAGCGGCGGCAAGCCCATTGGGATCAAAGGGCTTCAGACACCCCCTCCCCTGTCGTGTGGCAGCCCGGCTGAGACAGCTTCCAGGGAGCAATCACAGCCGCACCCGAGCACTTCACAGGTCTTTAAAAGACCAATTGCTTTTTAACAAGGCTTTGGTGTTTCTCGCCCCTTCTTAGATCCCCTGCAGCTCCACTCTGCATACTGCTGGAAGAATCAGCCCAGTACACGATCGCATTCTAGACAGAAGGCCTCGTCGATACACTTAGGCAGGCCACATGTTGGGATATTTAGGTACCGCCTGAGGGGCTGCTCTATGTGTTATTTTTCTGGTTTAAAGAGCAATGACGACTTCTGATGTGGGATGCTGGAGTGGGTGGGTGGGGAAAGAGGTGAGGGAATTGGGCAGGGCCAAAACCTGCTGGACACTTCACATGGGCCATGTCCATGACCATGGTTAATGTGCTAAAGGATACCCAAAAAGATACAGAGTGTTATCCTATCTTAAACGGTATCAGGCCTGCATAGTTATGTTGCTGGAAACGCACCTTTTGTAGAACGAGGTAGAAAAGCTATGTCATATGTACAGTGCTACATACTCTAACCATAGGAGAGGGGTAGGGACGTGGTTGGTGCCAGGTGTACTCCTAGATAGGTGAACGGTACATGCAGACCCCATATGGCAGCAACAATTAGATGTTTGGAGACAGGAGACATCATCACCAGAGAGACAAAGTATTCTCATAATATCCGCCTGTACACAGGGGATATAATCGTATAGATTATGTGTTGGGGAAGACAAAAAATTTGAACTGCTATGCTTCCTCTGCCAACCTAAATAGATATTTGTCGGACCACTCACCTCTAAACCCGACTCTCTACGCTGGGTGGATTAGACTGAAAATCCTGTTGTAGAAATTGTGAATGAATGTGCCTGACGGGTGGTGCTTTTCGCACATACATTAAGGGGTACGCTCTGCATTTTTTCTGTGCAAACGGGTATACCACAGTGACTAGAGCAGTGGAATATGAGGCTTATAAGGTTGCGCTGCAAAGAGAGGGCATGGCCTGAGTGGCTGGAGTACGAAGACAACTAGAACGAGAATTAACGGACCTAGAGAAGGAACAAGTGAGTCTGGGGAATCACCCGACAGCGAGCCGGATGGGCCTAGGCAATTATTGAACACCGCCAGACGGGTGGTGGATGTAAAGGCAAGGCTGGACAAATACGCGCAGAAACACCGTACTGACAAATCCGGATAACTGCTGGCATGGTTGGTGAACAGGGAGAAGCCCCATATGTGTAAACTATCCCTATAGGCATGGCTTGAAGTCTGAGCACCAGCAGTATTTAGGAATGGAAAGTTTTAGACCACTATCCCGGACAATGCAAGTGCAACAGGAATACTCAATAGAAGTGTTTTTGCATCATGTCTCGCCTCCTCTAACCCCGCCCACTAGCCACGCCCCTAGCTCAATTTGATGAGTACCTGCACTTTTTTTCCCCATTTAAAGCACTGCTAAGAAATGTACCTTAGCTGTAAAGTTAGGTCTCTAATTTGTGTGATTTGGGATTGTAACAAAAAAACACCGCACGTTATCTATTATTGTCTGTCTGGGTCCCCCAGCAATTGAAAATACACATAGGCGCAGCAGGAGAACACCTTTATGAAGGAGTTGTGCACTTTCTCGTGATAGCCAAGCAGCCATCTCTCTCTCCAGTGTAAGTAACGACAATAAATCACATACAATGAGTGCACAGATGCATGTTCATACATGAAAGGGAAACGTGTCTAATGTACCTTCTTTGGCGTCGTACATTCTAGAACTCCACTCCCCTTCTCCAAGTACCTTCCACTCTGCACGATATTTCAGGATGGGAACTCCACCAGTGGCATCAGGCTCATCAAATTCCATCTTTGCACTGCTGGAGTAGGGCTCCAATTTCAGAATTGAAGGAGAGGATGGAGTATCTTAGACAAAGAAGAGACAAGTACCATTGTTAGAGCAAGTACACTGCAAACGCAAATCACATCTAGTTGTGCATCGAAAACAGAAATGATGTAGACACAACAGCATACAATTTAAGATCAACACAATAAAAGAAAGCACATTGAAAAAGTGTTGAACGGGGGATGACCAATACATTATATTTAAAAGCAAGGGCCAGCATTTTGGGTGCACCCCAGATTATCATGGTCCAGGGCAAAAATAAGGTATAGGGGTGTTGGGTATTCCGTGATGATAGAATAGGTAGGACTTTTGAAAGTGTTGATGGAGTTCAAAGGGCTGGGCACACGAGTGAAGAGGTGCCTTGTTTGTGAGTAATCAGAAATGGGATGGGGGACACTCGGAAGCTGGAGGTGATGAGGTTGCATCTTCTACTTCCTCTGCTTCTCGAGCCAGGACTCCCAAAGGTGTAAAATAAGGTAGCCACCGCAGGAGAGTTCAAGTTGCTGAGACACTTATTCCACCCAATCAAATGTTTCTGTATAGTGTACGGCTGAAACGAAGTTCCCATGAACTATTTCCGTCTTACAGCAGTACCAATCCATTGAAAAGAACTATCTCCATCTTTACTTGTTAAAATAAAACAGAAGTGCTGTGTTACTTGCCTTAGTCAGGACTGTCTTGTCCAGCAGTAATGTATGGAATACTTGAGAAGAGAGAGAAATATTCCTCATATCCAATTGTTTGTTATTTGTTTCCTATGTACAATTGGTCCAAATGACACTTACTAATCAAGAGCCGCTAAGTGAGTTAAGAACGCGAGCAACTTTGATTAAATTGTACATGTATTCCTTCATTAATAATATTAAGATCTAGGGAGAAGTGAGAGGACATTGTTCAGGCGTCATGTTGGCACCTCACCAGAAGCACATGAAGCATAATGGAAATCAAACTTTACAAGAGAGCAGGCAGGGGTCAAGTCTTGCTATCTGGTCTTTCTATCTGTAGAAAATAAAATAAACGGAAAAACAGTGGGATACCATGATCGAATGATCTGGATTTGCTGAAGAACATCTGGACAGTGTTGCTTTTTGTTTGTAATCTTGGTTCCCTAGCCCTCAATTAGTAGGCACTAGATTCCATCCAACTTGTATCTCCAAGGAAGAGTACATGTTGGGAGAAAACATTTCTCTAATTAACATTTGAATTGCTTGATTTTTTGTTGGTTTGAATCTGTTTATTGAAGTTTTTCATTTATATCATGACACTGCAAGTCACGGATAGCATATTATACATTGGAAGACACGAGGACATAGAATTCAAACAGGATATGGTAATCATCTAAAGTCGATAATACAGCTGAGTTACAGTGGTGAGTAAGTTCCATCAAAGCCGTACGATAGGATGCACACTAGAGCTTAGCACTAAATTAGGACACCCGTCCAAGAGGTACATTTCTGTGTGTATAATGGGACGTCTGTAAGGCAACCCTTACAATCTACAAGTAGAAGAGGTGGAGCGCCAGGCGAATCGCGTGACATTGGAAACAGATTCATACATTTGATAGAAATTTAGCTATAACTAACGAAACAAGGTAAAAGGCCTGGTGACCTGCCACCACTTCTCCCATCCTCCATCTCTGACAGATGCTGTGTTAAATGCCCACTGCCAATGAACTCGGAAAAGTGTGTGAGCGTGAAGGGCATCATGATGAACAAGACTATTAGCATCAGCCAACAACCTTAGTCAACGTATCCCGAGCTGGTACCACGATATCTGCCCGATCTTCTGCCTCATGTGAGTGATTATGCTGTAAGTCAGATAAAATAGTATCCTAGTAAGTGGCCATGGGATACTTTCTCAGCCTCTCTATGCAGGGCTACACTTTTGGATTGTGCCCAATTAAGCATCGAGCACTCTCAAGCTGCGAGCTGTGGGGGTTTGGAGGATTTCCAGCTATGGGTAATAAGACACTTAGCCATTATGAAACCCAAGCCTGGAAAGTGAGAAGTCACCATGTGTTTCTTGTGCCAACAATAGAATCCCGGAGGCATACTTCTCACTTGTCCAGGTCCGGGCGCTCAGTGCATGCAGGTAACTTGGTGTGATGCTGGTCCAGTAGTTATTTAAGCAAGAGCAGGCCCAAAGCATAGGTAGCAAGTCAGCGTCTATGTGGGTGCAACATAGGCAACTGCGTCCTCTGTGCGATAATATCGATTTGCATTGGCAGGTTGAGCTAAGCCCTGTGAACTATAGAAAGATTAACAAGCCTAAACCGGGTGTTGTGCTGCACGTGTCTTGATTCCTTTAGGTGTCCTATTCATTATCAGTGCAAGAGGGTGTAAAGTCCCAGCATTGTTGCTGAGTGAGGAGCTGTGCAATAGTGTGGGAGTGGAGGGAATCGGCGAAGCAACGTATAATGTGTCTGCCCCTACCCATCACGTGTAAATATTAGATAGTGAGATGGATTGGCAGTTAGGGGGACATATTTCCCCGGCGGATCCCCAGTGTGGAAATCAGTGAAATAAAAATTGACCCAGAGGTAGACCATCCTCTTCCGTCAACATGTCGTATGTTGCCACAGTACCATCCCTATACAGGTCCCCTGGCGTGTGTAGGCCCGCAACATGCCAACATTTGAATTGCCTGATATTTATGATATAACATCTCCATTTCCAAATTTGGATCATGAGCGTTACTAAATTTCAGTGCTCTTTACCCTTTTACAGAAAAGTAACCAGAAAGGAATACCAGGGAGCTGAAGACTAAACCTGTGTATTGTGACTGCCTGGTTTACATGCCAGGAAAAGTGGATACATTTTAAGCACAGCACACAGAGGCAAGGATTCCTACATCTTTGAATGTCAAAAGTAAAACATCTTGATTTCTGTAAAAACAGATAATCAACAGGCAACGAGTTCTGTAACGCACACCTGTCTACTCTTTTATTCAAACACTTTAACTTTAACACAAAAAAACAACAGCCCGTGTGATTCCGCTTAACCTCGATGGTTCCTTCTGTGCAAGCCACACGGCAACAGTACCTGCATGCTGCCATTAATAATGAACTGAGCAGCCTTCGATTTGTCATCCTCCGTCAGTCAATGCTGGTAGCTGACCCCTTGCAATCACCTAATGTCTATCCTTGGTGAAACTCTCAGATGTTAACCCGCTTCAAGAATACTATGCGGACGGCATTCAGCTCCTTGCATGGATGGCAGACATGCCACCGAAGCACGGCCTAACAACTTACTGGCAAAAGTCAATTCAACTGCTGTCAGGAGTTCGCAGCGTGAGCGATTACCACTCATGTAAAGAGCTATTTTTATGCGTGTCATACCTGGAAGGAGAGCAAGTTGTACACTGGGTCTTTTTGAGGAGCTTTGAACATTACACCTAACTGGCTTTGGGTTTGTTCATTTGAAAAGCCTCAGACTCAGACATGGTTAAGGAAATTGTATTCACTGTAATCACTTCTGTTCCAATTGGAGTTTTGTATGACCAAATAATGGAAACATCACAATACAGTAGTTAGGACCCAAAAATTACTAACAGCTACACAGGGAATTCTGAGTCAAAGAAACCTTGTTTGCATATCCCTACAGTGCTACTTGCCGTATCTTCAAGGTCCCCCTGATAGCTTCTCTTCCACACTGCAGCCATACACTAACAATGGCGAAGTATAATGACCCCTGACTCACCCATAGGGTTTAGAATGGTGCAAGCCTTATTAAAGAAAATTACATGAATCTCACAAACTAGTAGAATCTTCTCAAGGCTAAAAAACGAAGGATCCTGCATGCATGATAAACAGAATCCCAGTTGGTAAGGGGAGAGGAAGAGTAAAGAAAAACAAGCATTTGCAATGCAATTGGTCTTGAATTCACGCAACTTTGAGCTATTAGCATTGTAAATGACAATGCCTTTTAGTTATGTTTTTGGTTTTAAAACATAAATAAAAGGCATTGTCATTTACAATACTAATAGCTTAAACTCTCCCATATGCAAGACCTACTGCATTGCAATAAACGGCCTTCTCGACCGCTTGTTAGATTTTTAAATATCAGAGGAAGAGACCCGCCTGCGACGTCTTCAAAGTAGTGAAAAATAGTGCAGTGAAGAAGACGTGTAGGTGTTGTAAATTACACAGGCACTAAGTGTGGCGTTAGAGTTACATCTAATCCGACCTATAAACACTAATAAAGCGCTCCAACACCTTTCGCTCTGTGATTACACTGTCGCAGCTCAGGAGGAAGAGGGGGGGGCTGCCCTCTCCATGATTTGAGTGTGCAGTGTGGGATTGCGTAATGTCATTGCTATATTTGGCCTAATAAACAACACTCCAGCTATAGTAGGCCTGGTGCAGGGGGGGCTGTGCTTTATTACAGGCATGGAGGTAGTGAGGGATGGTCTCGGCTGCAGCTCCGGCCTCGTACAGTGCCCCTGCTATTACTAGTGAGCGAGAGGCGCTGAGGTGGTGGTACTGGTATTGGTGGTGGTGGTATTGGTATTGTTAGTAATGGTATTGGTGGTGGTGATATTTGTGGTGGCGGTGGCTGTTGTATTAGTGGCGGTATTGGTATTGTTGGTGGTGGTATTGGTGGTGGTATTAGAAGGTGGCGGTATTGGTGGTGATCGTGGAAATGGCTGTTGTATTGGTGGTGTTGGTGTAATTGGTGGTGGTATTGGTGGTGGAGGTGGTGGTATTGGTGGTGGTGCAATTGGTGGTGTTGGTATTGGTGGTGGTATTGATGGTGGTGTTAGTAGTGGTAGTTGTGGTGGCGATGGCTGTGGTATTAGTGGCAGTGGCAGTGGTATTAGTGGCGGTATTGGTATTGTTGGTGGTATTAGCACACGATTATGTGCTACCTGGAATTCACATGACTTAATTCACTAATCATTTCTAAATCGATTTTGCTTGGAGGGGGTTGAAACAGACACAAGATAATGCCGGGTTAAAGTGATTGAAAGCGGGCGCCCGTGTTACGGGCCAGCCCTGCAGCTTAAAAAAAACACAAGCGGTTTCAGCTGAAGCAGCGCATGTCTGGCCTGCAGTAAGTGAAACTCAATAAAGTAAATAGTGCTTACAGATTAAATAACAGGTCCTGTGTAACAACTGAAGTACAGGGGCCAGTAGCTATGGAATGTTACAAATGAGGACAAGGGCGTATTAAGGAGGGGCTAACAAGCCTATTAACGAATCTGAAGGCAGCATTTATGAAAGACAATGACACAAGCCAATGTCAAATATGGGAGGAGGGTGGGCGCGGCTTCTCTCCCATATTCTACTACAGCAGTCTCGCAGAGCGAGCAGTACATGCGCGCTGCCGCTAGGCTCGACCTAACGAGTTGAACTTGCTTTGATGCAATGAACCAGGCATCACAGTTACCATAGAAAGTACACATAGCCTGAATAAACCCAGTATGCTCAGTCTACTGGATCCTGTAGATTCCTTTCCATCAACAAGTAACTTCAACCTTAGATCTCCGTGAAGCATTACCTCAGACTTTGATTTAATTTGTTTTATTGGAGGATGTCCAGCACCCCTAAAGCTACACTGCCTTGATGTGAGATGTGTGGCTTGATCTAAGGACTAAGCAGGAATCCCACCCACAAGCACTGCTGTGACCTTCCATGGGTCTTTAATTGTGATGTGGAGAAAAGGGAGAGGGAGTGGAGTATAGAGGTTAGAAAGGAAGAAATCTGTGAACTAAGTTTAGGTGGTACTTGGGATAAGAAGATATGCTTTACTTTTAACAAACCATAAGAGAAACAAGGGTATGCCCAGTCGGCTAAGCAGCAACTAGGAGCAAATACCACAAAACAGTGGTTCACGGTTGACCAAGCATGAGGGCTTTAGGTCACGGGAAGATCGCCTAGAGTGCACCTCCACCATCAGGAGGGACAGTGCGCAGGTCCAAGCTGCATGAATGTGCCTGACTCACCAAGGTAAAGGAGTCAAACAGTAGGACGACGATTTGGTTGGTTTTTGCAATTTCATTTATTTGTATTTCATGATTTCGTTTATTTTGAGTATCTTGTACAAGCGGATGGATTATGCATCCTTTAATTAATAAACGGCAATGTTAAAAAAATATTGCTCGAGTGAACCACTGTTTTGTGATACTTACTTTTAACACAACCCCAAACCATTACAAATTAAGGCACCCAATCAGATAGTGCTGAAAGGAGGGGACTAAAACTTTCCAAGAGTTAATTTAACAAGTGGATGTATAATGGTACCCTACTGCTATCACCGAGGAAAAATTCTATATAAAGGATACTTTTCAGTTTTGTGTAATCTGGCCTAGATATCTTCACCAGTGAATACAGGTGCTACTTAACTATCACTACTAATTTTTGTAAATCGACAATAGCAAATTTAGGTGAAACATGTACGGGGTTCCTGGACCAACTGTCTACCCCAGTTTCATTTAAAAAAAGGCATAAATGTTGCCACAGTAATCGACAAAGGAAAATTTCACAAATTATAAAATCTAAGGAATGCAAATATAAAGAAAGCAGTAAAGTGAAATATCAAACGTAAATTCCTTTCAGCAATACAGTTTTCTAAGATTTTAACATAGTAATCAGAAAAATCATCCCAGCGCCTTAAGGGACAAGATAAAGAAGGGGAGTTTATTTTCTTTAACCACTCAACTTTTAGAATCCTAGTGTCACTGCCCAACAGTGTCATTGTTATGAAAACTTTTGACAAAATACGCTTAGTAGGTAGAGCACTTTTTAATAACAACAAATTGTACATTGCTTTTTATCACTGACCTTTCTTCAACTACAAAGGATCTGAATAGTGTGCTCTTCTATAATATTTACTTCAAAGATCATGAGTATTTGGTGTTCCTATTTTCCTCTGGTATTCTAACTAGTGATTTACATGCAAGCAGATCCATTAGTAGTCCGATGGCCACTTGAAACTGTTAAATAATCACACCAATAACTAGGGAACTGGATGGGAAAATACATCTATAACTAGTGAACCGGAAGGAAAGCAATGCTGTGCCGAACTGCTGAACAGAATACATTATATTACTTATTACTTAGGAAATATAACACATATTGAAATTGTTGATGCAATCATTAATGTATTTAATACAGAATTGCTGATATACTACAAAAATGACCAATATCAACAATTAGGGCCAATGCAAATTTCATTCTTGACCAATTGAAATTAAATTGCCCATGCTGATGAATATGGTTAGATTCTCCTTTGAACATAATTATGAATAGGACAAACTAGGTATGAAAAAACTCAGATATAAAACCATCTATGATGAACAAGAATTTTAAAGAGAGAGAATGAATTAACAGTAAAGTGCATGGCTGGCATATAAGTCAAGTTCATGCATTAAAATTATGCAAAAATAGATGATTTATAAGCTCAGTGTGTATCATTTATGTAACTGTTCAGGTGAATACAGTTCTGAACTTGCACACAGCAATGCAGTTTAGCGGTAAACTATCCCAAGTGTTTTTAAAATGCAAACGGTTTCATACGATACCTGAAATCTCAAGGTAAGAGGACTAAAATTGCATTGACAAGACAGAAACACAGAGGCAGCGGAGGACCTTGTATCACAGAATGGGACACGTTCTTACTAAAACTAACAGACAAAGTTGATACCAAACCATCTTGATCTGTACATATAGAGTAGCGTTGATGAACGTGATGTAAAGGAAGAGCACAGGGGCACACAATCCACCCAAAAGATACCAAACATGTATTGAAGATCTATATAACATAAATGTATATGCATAAACAGAGTAAAAAGAAAAATGGACGAATAATGTCCAAAGGCAAACTAGTTAAATAAGTAACGCAGGGTAAAATTCACAAAAATGTAAAAGTGCAAAATGTACATTGATAATGGTTCTTTGAAAATATGTGATCATTCTAATGTATAGCTCTCGATTCTGCTTAAATAGATATATTGTGAATGTAATAATTGTAAAGCATGTGAACTCCAGAATACTCACTGAAATGTAAATGTTAAAGAGCCAAGGAAAAAAGAAAAAACAATTAAAAAATATATATTTTTTATAAGTTTTAAATAGTTTCAACCAACTTAAAGATCAGTCAATTTTTACTCTTTCAATATTGTGTTTACCTCCTTATTTGAAAAATAAGGAGTAAAGTATTATTGATCTCAAATGCTACCTGTAACATTGCCTAATAATATATGGTAAGATTTATTTTTAAGTCACAAAGGAGTATTAAACATAGCAGCTAACTCACTAAAATGATTTTTTAAACTGATTTATACAACCTCTCACTTGAGTTTGTTAAAATTGAGATATTAACTATAAAGTAAAAACAAAAATGTATTCTGATGGCACAAAGTTTTATATATATGGCACACTATCTCTGAGGGATGATCTCATTTTTGTAATGTTTATTTGTATTGTTTAAATATTGTATGAAACAGGAGGAGCTCCATACACAGAAGTAGTGGGATACATTTACTGCAGAAGATTTCCAACAAGAAAAAGCAAAAAAATCCTTAGATTAGTTCCAGCCAACTGGAAGGTGTGTATGTGTTTTAATTTCCCTTTAATGGGTTCCATAGTCTGCATGCTATCTTTAAGTTGCAAATGTACAATTCCTGTCAGAGAAACGTCAGAAAGACTCACCAGCTGGAACGAGGATGAACTCCGAAGACTCCTGCCCAATGCGGTTGACTGCTGTGCAATTGTAGTTTCCAAAATCGTTTTCGGAATCTGGGACAACCTGGAAGAAATTTGAAGTTAACACAAGGGTTAGGTAATTATACAGTAGCCGTTTTATCTCCTTATTAATAGTTCACTAATTTAGTTATGGTTCACCTGCCCCAATATTGCAAGTTACTTAGTGCTATTCTTCCATGTTGGCTTTGAGTAAACCTTCTAATGTATTTGTAAATATTTTTTTGAGACTTTTACTCAAAGCCCGTACTGTAAGTGTGATTTATTGGATAATTGCATGCATTTCTGCAAAGTCCTATCCATTAACAGATAAGTTACAAATGTGGACCATTGAAATGAACAGTGCTCTGTAAACAATATTTCTATATGGCTTATAAGGTTGAAATAATCTAAAAACATTGGAAATTTGCTATGGCAAGGTTACAATAAAGTTTGGAGTAAATTTCCAACTTTCTTGGAAATGAGAAAGAATTTCAGAAATACTCCTGGGAAAAGAAGACTGTCGCCGCTTCCCATGAGAATTCACATATGTAGACATTTATGAAAATGTAAATAAAGCAAGTGTACACTTGGGTAAATGCACCTTTTCAAAATGAATAAAACTATTTTTCCCACAGAGAAACCGCTTCCTGTATGCTTCTAATAATTTTGCATATGGTACCTCTCCCTTAGGACCGTGAAAACTGGTTTACTCCTGTCACTGACCAATACATATATCTTTGACCATTATCGGAGTGAAAAATAACTTAGTGACGACGGACTCCCAATTCCTTCTAAGGTAACCCACCCTTGAAATGCCTATAGCCAGCTCAGGTGAGTTGATTTACTTACTTTGGAAATGACCTGCTATTAGTATAACATTATGTGTCTCCAAAATCATCTGTAAGTCCAAATTTAAGCTATGTAAATCACAACACTAAATGGTTTTTTTAAGAGCCTATTTGTGCACCTAATAGCCACTTATAGAAGAAGATTTGCAAATTGGCCAAATCATAACTCAGAAGGTAGTATTTTGCATGTAAGAACTTAATTCTACTATGAAAGAAATGTATTTACTTACCTGCATCTCCAGTTCTCTGTTGTTGGTATCTTTCTTAGATTCATATGATTAAATCATTCCCTGTCACAAGGCTGATAATCCCTGGTAACTTTAAATAGCAGTATACAGAGTTAAAATGGCCATAAACCACAACAACATTGTTTGTGTAGTAACATATTCACCCAATTTGATGCAACCTGAACTGTGGCCAATGCCGGTGGAAGGTGCTAAGCTCTCCTAGTACCCCCTCCTGAAAGCCCAACATAAGTCAAATCACTGCTCAAAGTGTTATTGGAGTACATACTAAATGAGCCTCTGACCAGGGAATATCACATGTATATATGAAAGGAACTAATGCTGGAGTTATAGGTAAGACACTCATTTTGTTTTGAACATGGGATCTTTTATATATTCACATGTCTGAAACAGAAAAAAAGCAGTACATAACAACTATAATGAAACAGGAGGCCGGTTCACTTTTACTGAAACAGGCTGTGGAGGACTGCCTGTCCCAGAGTGCCCAAATTGTAAAATGGATGGAATAGGAACCCTGTGCTGAGATTTGAAGGGAACTGCCACCATATCTGTGCCTGTTTCAGGCATCTTGTGGTGAGACTGTGTCCTCCCATGTACTGTGAACTAGCCTCGATTGGCTGTTCAATTCTTGGTGGACCAGTGCCGGACCCTGCACAAGAGTACAAGAGCTATGCAAGAGGATATTAGGCCCAGCAGAGATGTATACCGCTTGACATGAGACTGACTGCTTCACCGAGCAGGTCTTTGCCAGGGATTGAAGCTTTACCAGTCTGTTAGCCAAAGGAAAAAACTTTCCTTACCGCTCCTAATAACGCACGCTTTGTCTGTGGTTCCGTAGAGGACTTGTTGATGTTCATTGTCAGACCCAGCCTGTGAAATAGAGAGGTAAAAGGGACTGTAGAAGCATTTGCTTCTTCCCTTGATGGTGCCTTCATGAGCCAGTTGTCCAATAAGGGGTACACTTGATGGCCTGTCCATTGATGAAAGCCGCAACCAGCACTAAGCACTTGGTAAATATTTGCGGTACTGCATTGAGGCAGACTGAAAGCGCCTTGAATTGATAGTCCTGTCCACCACTGAAAACCAAAAGTATATCCGGTGCTTCCAGTCTAAAAGGATGTTGAAAGGGGAGAGTGAGAAGGGGTGCCCGCTATGAGGAGTCAAGCTTGTTTTTTGTTGTCTTGGGAGCAAGTTTGAAAGGCACTCCTCTTCTGTACAGAAGATTAACCATATCCTTTGGTTTCTGGTAGGTGCATAGCCCTGGTCATATTCAGGCTGCTTTGGGGATAACATTCCCAGCTTTAACCACTGTACTGATTGAAGCCTCCACTATTGGAAAGGATTCTTTATGAGCCACGTAAAAGTTGTTCAGCAAGGACGATGATACTTGAGGATGCCAGGAGATTTTACCACATCTGTATCTGTTTTAAAACTCTGCAAGACATCAACAAGCTTTCCAAACAGGTTGATTCCTAACAGCATAGCCAGTATTTTTTCTTGGTCTTTCGGATGGAAAGGTGTAGATCCCAGCTATCCCTATCCTCCTAATACATTCACTCTGGCCAACTGGTAAAAGCTTGCATTTTAAACATCCATTGACATATAATGATTGCTGATGATGTTATTGCACTCTTTGATGATAGCTTTAGCACTCACCCTCATATCCTCCAGTATGAAGGTGAATACTGGTGGGAAGTCATGCCACATTTTGTGATCATAATGGGCCAACATTTCAAAGACATTTGAGACCCTGATTGATGTTGACGCCATGAACCACATCTATGGCTCTAATTATCTATGCACTGCCATCCTTACCACGGAATGTAGAAACTGAGGTGATCAGTTTATTTGATCTGGGCTGCAGACATGATAACGGAGTTGGGATGGCTTGTAGGACAGACAGGGGTTGAGTTTTGCTTATTTTCAAAATGGGGCACCACTGCTGCAACAGCGACTGGCATTTTCATACATTTTTGGTCTTCTGACTCAACAACGTCCAGTATAGATATGAACCTAGTAGCTTTACATGGCTGCTCCTGGAAGTCATTCAGGGCGCTTTGCTGCTCCACTGAAACCATTTGGAGATTGAATTATTTAAGCTGCTCTCTTCATCATCGCATAGAAAGTGACTAAGTCATTTGGAGATAAATCTGGTTGGATGGGTGACTTGTCACCTTCGTTTGGTATGATATAATCGTCCTACTCCTCATTACCTCCATTGTCTATTAGTTCTACCTCTTCCTCCTAATAAGAATACACTTAATCCGATGAGTCCTCATCTCCCATATCCTTAGGAGTTGGTGGGATTCGTGGTGGAATAGCAACCCTTTGAGGCTGGTCCATCGGAGATGAAGGGGATGGAGGTGGCAAAGGAAACATTTGGTTAAAGAGGTAGTGGTGGTGGAGGCAGGGCAGACGTGGGTTGCCTGTCAGGCTGCTGAGGGTGAAATCTTTAAGAGGTGTCCATCACCTGTTGTGAGGTAAACAAAAATGCAACAGGCACCTGCATTACCTCAGAGTCTGTATACCAACAATGAGGTGCAAAGAATTGAGAAGCGTTATCAGCTATAAAAGTCTGTGCTTCACGGAAATGCCCATGATAAGGTTCCTCTTCATCCAAGGCATCTCCCTCACATCCAACTGCATAAAGCTATCAGCAGTCTCAGA
Source organism: Lissotriton vulgaris (assembly GCF_964263255.1). Taxonomy (NCBI): domain Eukaryota; kingdom Metazoa; phylum Chordata; class Amphibia; order Caudata; family Salamandridae; genus Lissotriton; species Lissotriton vulgaris. The sequence continues at coordinate 1,513,604,448 of NC_141687.1, read as the reverse complement.
GATATCCTAGTCGCCAAAATCCCATTCCAATCCACAATCCAGAATTTGAGTGGGAAGGCTTGCTGTCATCTATACTGATGAAAAAGTGACTGATATAGAATAGACAACCAAAGACGGTGTCATAGGGGAGGTTGACATTGTAGATGAGGAAGGAAAGGTCTCTGTCAATGAGGTGATAGTTGAACAAATGAAGGCAACGGCAGGGGTAAAGACATCTTTGGTGATGTCATCGACGATAATGATCTCTTCATAGACTGCAACGAGGCCTACCTCATAGGTGTCAATGGGAGTGTCATCAATAACGATGACACAGAAGTTACTGGCAGGGACTGGAGTTCAGTAAGGACTTTAATTGAGCTGGATGTTAATGCATGTTTTTGCACAGATTGATACTCATTCTGTCTAGCGCATTTTCCTGCAGACACTCCAGTCTTTTTCAGTGAGGAGGTGGCTAGAGGTGCTTTAGGATGTAAGTCCAACTCTGGAAACTTCACGTTTCCACTCTTGTGCTACCTTTGTGGACATTCTTGGTGGCGTACTTTTCACAGAACCATCCCAGATGAAGGGAAATCTCCCTTAGAAGTATGGTAGTTCTTCCTTTACAGCACTTAGAGGGCAAAACTCCTATTTTTATCCTGCTGAGCCTTTGAAGGAAAGGTTTTACAAATGTTGCAGCGTGAAGCCTTGTGTGCTAGATAAAGGCAATTAATAAATTGTTCTTGCGGGCCATGGATGTAGATCTTTTTCTGACGACAGGTAGAGCAGGAGTTCTCTGTTAGTCATGATAGTTGGTGAAGGGGAAAAGTTTCCCTGGTCCATAAGAATAGAGATTTCACAGAAAAGCAGCTCAAAAACAACTTGCAGTGCACTAAAAGCTGAAGATGAGGCTGGATACTCTCTAGGGCAGGCCAGAAAGTATCAGGATAAGGTTTGTGTAAGATCCGAGCAGAAACCCACTAAGGGACTTCCTCAACACACAACATGCAGTAAACATTTGAGATTTGGTGGCCTCTAGGGGGCGAAGAAGAGCGTAGCATCTTTCACATCAATGGTCAAAGTAGGAGTTGCTTCAATTGAGGTGGATGTGCTATTAAACAAACACTGTTGTGAAGGCCTATGGACCTATTGCCATATTAACACTGTTCACTGCTATTTATAGTTACCTGGGATTCTCAGCCTGACAATAATGGAAAATGATTCAAGCATGTGAATATAGCCCTCTTGAAGGAGAAACTTGTATGCTAGACGACAAACTTCATATGCAGTTAATTCATTGTTGAAGGTACTGATAAAGCACATCCAGCAGAGTAAGTTAGGATATGCTGTTATAGTAGAATTGTAGTTTGCTTCACTTACTGAGTCCTAGGGGTGGATAGGGTGTTTGAGACTCATCTGTAGAACGTATTCATTAATGCTAAGCTAAAACTATGCATACTGTGAATAAAAGGGTATGGTAGCCTTGGTATTATAGCACATGTATAGTTGGCTTTTTGAGTCTATCGCTGTTCTATGGCGTTGATGCAACAGGTGGCGTGTGCGCATGTGCAGAGTCTCCACAGTGAACACAAAGCTTGTACTGCCTGCGATAATTTAGCACAGTATATCAATAACTGAACAAAACAATATAATGAAGTTTACAAATTCCACTTCTAGGAAATCATTTAACTGCTCAGAAATGACTACCTCATTTATCACAATACACTCTTAAGGAATGGCATCACACTAACTCTTACAATTATATCTAGTATGAAATGATGTTGCTGTTGCCTAAACCAACTAAGGTCTTGTTTTTCATCTCCCAAATTTCATTTTTAGGGCTCACCATTTTTGGACTAAGGGTCATGAGGTTCAATCAGAATGACACCACTAACAAGTGTTATGTTTAATGAAATGTCAAAGTGTAAAGAATTGTCAATCATATAAATAAATATAAAACAAATATTTTTAAAATTAAAAAAGAACAAATCACACAGCCTAACTTGCAAGGACTAGCTTATGAGCAGAGATTCCATCAGACAAACAAGGTGACTTTGCTTACCTCGAGAAAGCTGGCAGATGGGGTGTTGTAGATCTTGATGTTGCTGTAGTTGGAGCTCGGCAGGGCCTGCCCATCTCGGAACCAAGAAACAACAGCAATGGGGTAAGCAAAAACCTCGCACGTGATGTTGACGGCATTTCCTTCCCATGTGTAAACAGCCACTGGACCCTGCAGCTTAGGAGCATCTGGGAGGCATGGTAGATGATGTGTTGGTCATGTACAAGACAAGTTTTCACTGTTTAACATCGGTAAAATTTAAACTGGCACAGGCACCACTGCCTATACAACTTCTGGGAATTCTTACTCACTTTTCAGATCAAATGTACTTTGCTTTGCCAAGCTAGATGTTGCGAGACAGTAAGGATAAGACAATACTTTGAACAGAGGAATGAAAAATATACCTTTACAATACACACTGAATGTTGTTCATCAAAACTTATCAAATTGGGGAAAACACTACTTTTGAATTCGGAGGAGATCATGTTTTAGGAACACACTCAAACATCCCAGTAGAAATTTGTTATAGAACTAATAGCAGTATTCATACTTAATAATGCTCATTCAACATTGTAGAATGGCAAACATTTTTAACTTTACCATTAGATGTGTACTTTTCTCTTAATGTTATGGTTATTTAGGGTGCATGTCCCCGGATACCAGAGACAGTTGTTGGTTTATAAAGCATTTGGCCACGAATCCTCCGAATACAATATTTTATTTTGAATTTTTTATATTTTAAATGTGCCACTCGCCTGAAAACAGTCTTGAGGCATATCCAGCAAATCACAAATGTGTGTGATTTTTATACTGTATAATGTGCAGTGGGGTGCTGCAGACATACCCTCAGCTGAATGGTGAATAAATAAGGTATGGAACTATTCCATGGGGCCTAGTCTCTCTGAACTTGAATAGAAGAGAGGAGGTGAGCATAGGTCTACAACAATGGAAAAGATTAAATGTTCCTTGAAATTACTCAGTTCGTTGACAGTATTCTCTTAAAGAAGTCTGAAGTATATTATGTGTTTATTGTTGCTTTAGAGTCAGTATTTACAATCTGTGAAACAAAGGCAAACATATTTGACCAGCCTTCGAAAGTAAGCATTTAGCAGTTCCCAACGTAGTGCATTATTACATGTTAAACTAAAGGAACTAGTGTACTGAAAGATAGATGGATACATTCTTTATTCGGTTAAATAAATAACCATAAAAGGTATAAACAGATAAAAGCATGTAAAAGATACAAAAAAGTACACATATAATATATGTTTGCGTAACTTGAAACGTATATAGCAAGACAGGTACAGTTGATGCAATTAATCCAGTTGCCACATAAACATATGAGGGACAAATCTAGTGCGTAAAAATATTATAAAAGCTAGCAAAAATACAGAGGGTTGAGGCCAGGCACCTCGGATCTTAACAGTGTTACTTAAAAAGTAACCCATATTTATACAAGTACGAATATCTCCCAAAATAGCGAGAAAGTACATTGCTGGCCTTACTTGTTGGAACTGAGCCTCTCTCAGGATACCTTATGTTATGTTATAGGTGCTTGTATAGCGCGCAGCTGCCCCAGCTAAGGGGCATCCTGGCGCTTTGATGAGCAGGAGAAACGACTGCTGCAGAAGTGGACATGCGGCTACAACATAATGGAGCAGATCAACAGAAGAGGTAAGTTTTGATCGCCTTTCTGAATGGCAAGAGGTCCTGTAGACCCCGAATCTGGAGTGGCAGGGCGTTCCATAGTTTCGCTGCGAGATAGCGGAAGGAGCGTCCTCCCTTTCGCACGCGATTTATACGAGGAATCACAACTAAGTGCTGACCTTCTGAGCGTAACGCTCGCCTGGGGATATAGGGGGTCAGAAGGGGATAGAGCATAGAAGGAGATGCGGAGTGCAGGATTTTAAATGCCAGACAGATGGTCTTGAATTGAATCCTCTTGTCCACGGGCAGCCAGTGAAGTTTGGTCAAGGTGCTGGCGACCGACTGGGAGCGGGGGAGCCCTGTTAAGGCTCTAGCTGCCGCGTTTTGGACTCGTTGAAGTCTTCCTACCTCTGCCTGGTTAGCTCCCAAAAGTAGGGAGCTAGTATAATCAAGTCGAGATAGAATGGAAGACTGAACTATGAGCTGGCTGGTAGGAGGATCAAAACATTTTAGGATCGGCTTCAGGTTCCGAAGGATCCCGAAGCAAGTAGCGGCAACCTTTTTAGTGTGGGTAATAAAATTAAGCGACAAGTCTAGCCAGACTCCGAGGTTTTTTACCTCACTCTTGGGTTCGGGAGGGGATAGGGACCAGTAACGTTTTCCTAGAGAGGGTTTATACGCTACTGAACATTATTACATGTGTAATAGATTGCACTGACGTTTCTTTCTCACATTCACGTGGGCCTAAAAATCCATCTGCGATCCAACCTTTAGGAAAGCTGATTAGTGGGAGGAAAGAGTTCAACCTGAACCTGGATAAGAGACGGTGGTGGTAAAGACTGTTCACCCAAGTCAGGTATGGGTCGATGAAGATAATTGTTTTTGTGAAACAGTAAACCCAAACAATTGGTTTGCATAGTTCATGATCCTCTCCGAAAACGGAGAGACCAGATAAGAAATTTTATTTGACCCACAGATAATCAGCCTTTACAATTTCCTCAGGCTGCGTGAAAAGTCTGGGGCTACCCAAGGATGTAAACGCAGACTTAATGTAACTCAACCAAGGGATAGCTTTGGAATTGGCCAATACTAATAAAAACTCATTCAAACATCAAGTAATAAAGCAAGAAAGTCACATTTGAAGCTATCATCCTCTTTCATTCTGGTTAGGTTAAATAATGTGCTTAAAAAAAGACACATTAAGTTACCACCCCTCTCCCCACTCAATAATACTAATAAATAGCATATTACAATCTGTACTTCTGCATGTGTAGGTGCCCACATACATACACAATGAGCTCCTGACCCCAATCCCCTTAATATGATTACGAAACCTTTCCAACTTACATTGCACCTCAAGGTACATGGCTTGGGAGTCCTGTCCGATGGTGTTGCTTGCAATACAAATGTACTCTCCTGCATCGGTATACTGAATGTCGTTTAGGGTGAGAGACGAGACCCTTGCATGACTGCTGACCACGATACGCCCGTCTAGAGTCTAGTGAGAAAGGAAGAAGGTATTTAATGCATACAAGCAATTAATAAACCTCCTGGGGTAGTTAAAAGATTGCTATACAGTTATATCATACCTTTCCAGGCTGCCCGTAGAAGACTATACTGGCTACTATCGGCCCGCTTGGCGAGAGCCAATAAAAATGGAGTGCAACTATAAGACTATTAGGGTCGAATGGCCTGATAAAAACAAAGGCCTCTCAAGAATCGGGGTGGGGGGGGGGGGGGGGGGGGGGGGAGATTGTTATCCTCCCCACAGCAATTTATGTTCTGGGTTGGATTAGGACGTTGTAATATTGAAATCAGTGTTCATAGGGCACTGTTACTCCATTATTCTAAACATACCAATGCTCTAATCATAATTAAGGGCCTGATTTATAGTTTGTCGGTCATGTTACTCCATCAGAAACATGAGGGATAACCCATTCACTTTACTGCAAGTGCATTATATGCTATGGCACTTGGAAGAAGTCAAAAGGGATATCCGTCCCCTTTATGACGAAGTACCACCTACCAAACTTAAAAAGGCAACAGAAAAGTCTCTTTGTCGACAAATTGTGTTAAGTTTGGTAGGTGGCCACCTCATTCTCAGGTTTTAATGGGTAACAAAGTTCAATTTTAGACATCTACCTTGTGGCTTGAAGGCCATATGGTACAAGAGCCTTATGATTAGTAGATTTGCAGAGGGAACTGCTATAACCTCCATCAAATTAACTTCCTACTCAAATATTTGAGCTCATCCTAAATAAGCATGACAAAAATGGAAAATATCCCCACAGTCAAACTAACATATTTCTTCCAATGGAATCTAAATGATCAGAGAATCTATTTTCAAATATACCACAGTATTTTTTGCTTTCTCTCAGGTCTTGTGCGTTAATTTGATACAGATTAAATTAAGGATTATAAATCCAATATTATTTAAGCACTGGAGCTTTAAGATCCATGTCACCCATCAGCCATCTGAAGATTGACAGGTGATCTTACTTTAAATATTACCACAAACTTGACCTTAAAGTATTGTACAATGTACAAAAAATTACCCCAACAAATTCAGGGCATCTAAAATACTGTACATATCTTGCTTTCATCCACTACACTCCAGCTTCCGAAGCATGTTATCAATAATTTGCGGGGTTCTGAAAAGGCATGAATGCTGCACAAAAATGTTAGGCAACAGGACTATTCGAGCCTCAGGGAAACATATCCAGAGTTTTCCTAAATGTTGTATACTAATGCATCATATTACACAAATGCCAAACCGGCCATTTTTACTATTGGGGGGCCGATTACAATGTTGTGCGGAAAGCCTCCGACTAAAAGTTGGATTCTCCTAGACCGTGTCGGAACCCTTCCACCCGACCCAGTCAGATTCCTATTCGCCCGACTGATTACGATGTTCATGGTCAGAAGGTAAACTGTTTGGTCATTCCGAATCTGTTTGGACTGGCTCTCGGAGTATCTGTGTCAGTTGGAGCCACATTGTACAGCTCTAGAGACAGCGTTTCCGACTGAGCGATTATGATGTCAGTTTCCAACACCCTTTCCGAGTCAGCCTGCCAGACTCAAAAATGCTGTCGAAAACTGAGTTCGGGAGCCCTGGCAGGCCCTTCTTCATCCTGTGGCCTCTGGTTGGGAGCTGAGGGGGTACCCAAGGGACCCCCCTTTAAAATCATGCACAGTGTGGCAGGCACAATGGGGTGCCTGCGACAGGGTGCAGACTTTTATGCGAACACCCCTTTTTCCTATAGGAGCCTCTGTTGTCGGTCGGAACACAGGCTCCCATAGAAGTCAATGGGACTCCGACCGAACAGTGTTCGGTCGCATCGTAATCGGTCGGGCACAAACGCCAATCGCGAGTCAGTCAGATCTGATTCTGAGAAAGAATTGAGCGAAAATTTTCCGCACAACATCGTAATCGGCCCCAGCATTGTAAATATGTGTTTGTAGGGTGATTGAAAGCAATGTAAGAATAGCCTCAGTTTCTCAAAACCCACGATCAACACATCCTTAGCGGAGCAACAAATTCACAAGAAGCACATATGACTATGTGCAAGTGTGTGTGTGTGAATATATATATATTTGCACAACAATGAGATGGATGCTGTAGCGTTTTGGGCACACGGACCCAACTTTTTGGTATTATACAGAAGGATTCAACATTATAAAACATCCACATTGACTGAATGAATTATGAGTAAAAATACACTTGTTACACAATTTGGAGCCATGAAGGAGTCCGTGAAAGGACGAACGCATTGGCTACGACATTCTTTACTCAATGGTGTTTCTTTTGAAGATGAAGAAAAAAGATTAACGAATATTTAAACTGTAACATTGTTGCCTGATGTAGTAATTAAACGTTGTGCATTACTTTTGTTTGATATGCTCACAGTGCAAACTATTGATTAATTTATGCCGGACTTCCAGTAATTTGGATATATTGCCTATATTTTTGTATGTACTGGACAACTACAGGGATATGTTATTTTGAAAACAGAAAAGAATATGGAGGCTGGTCGGAACAAGAATCAAGCCCTGATTTAAGATTTCACACATAATAACATAATTCTGAGGGATCTCAAAAGTTGTTCAACTCTATGTTCAACCTAAAAGTTTCATCTCCATGGAAATAAGAAAAAGGGAGGTGCTCTAATCATAGGTAACTGTTAGGGTTACGGCAGATGTTAGGCGAGTATTTGTCAATGTAGACATTTTTGACACTGCGCTGTGTGGCAAAAGGGTCAGACATAGTTTTAGACTAATGCAGTCTTGTTTTATATTCTATCAAAAACAAGCAGCCCACTGCTGATGGCAGCAATGCCTAATTTCAAAAAGTGACCCAGAGTTAAAATAAATATACACCTTACAGAAGACACTACAAGCATTTGCATCAACCCCGCAGAATATCACAAGTCAATGAGATGCAGAAAAGAAACAGGAAATGTAGTCTTCTACAGAACAAGTGAATCTGTCTCTGAGGCAAAGCAAGAAGAGTCTATTAAAACAATACAGAAAATGTGGTTCAACTGTAGCACTTTTATCAATTGAACCAATGTCTTGGATCTGAGTGCTGAATGTATACAGATCCTACAGAATTAAATATCTTGACACACCTCTGTAGCTTAAAACAGAAGTGGCAAGGTTGAAGATCCGCTTCTAAAGCTTATATCAATTATGAGACTATGTAAGTTGATGGCTGAAGATTCTGCATATCACTACAGTTTTAAAAAGCTAGTACCAGGGCAATAGTATCTAGATTAGGGGGTGGGTGAACTTCACATAATTCCCTTTTGCGTAATTATGCGAAATTTCACAAGAATTATGCAAACTAGAAATCCGGGATTTAGTCCCATACTTTAGTGCAAATTGCATTGCAAGGACCCATTTTGTGCGAAATGTTTTTGCACAAAAGGTCAAGTGCCATGAACAGCAGCAACATGAGCTCTAGTTGTTCGTAGTGTTCCTGTGCTCCTGTGTTAGGATTTTTGAGAGAGTGGTTTTAATAATGCACTAAGCATGAGTGCATTAACTTTTGAAATTTTGGCAACATGCTGGAAATGGTTCACTGACACTACCTTGATGTAATAAACATCGATGTAAAAAACATAGGCAACAAAAATATCGATTCCTATACTTAAACAGGTAAGTACAAAAATATTGACTAAAAATATTGATTTAAAAAATATAGGTGTATAAAATATCGATTTTTATATAAATATAAAATAAAATTATATATATTAAATATTACATTTAATTTTAACAAAATTAAATATATCAAAATAACTTTAAAAGAAGATAAACACAAACATAATTATTTATACATATATATTTACTTAAAAACAATTAATAAACTATTCTTTTTAATTTCTGCTAAAAGTTTAAAATTATATAAAAAATAAAAATATACATCAATGATTTAAAATATAAAAAAACAAAAATATATATTAAATGTAAACATTAAACTATGAAGAAATATTTAAACTCAAGTTACACAATACAGTCAGTGCAAGAGTAAGGAAAGTGTTGGATAGTGGAGGGGTAAAAATTTCTATTCCCACTCCAGTGAGAGCATGAGTAGGGAAAGTGTTGGATAGCGGAGGGGCAGAAATTACTATTCCCACTTCAGTGAGGGCAACAGTAGGGAAAGTTCTGGATAGCTGAGGTGTGAAAAAATGTGTCCCCACTCCGGTGACTACAACAGTAAGGAAAGTGTTGGATAGCGGAAGGGTAAAAATTACTATTTCCACTCCAGTGAGTGCAGCAGTAGGGAAAGTGTTGGATAGCAGAGGGGTAAAAATTACTATTCAAACTCTAGTGAGTGCAACAGTAGGGAAAGTGTTGGATAGCGGAGGGATAACATTTACTATTCCCACTCCAGTGAGTGCAATCATAGGGAAAGTGTTGGAGAGCGGAGGAGTAAAATGTACTATTCCCACTCCTGTGAGTGCAACAGTAGGGAAAGTGTTGGATAGAGGAGGGGTAAAATTACTATTGCCACTCCAATGAGTGCAACAGAAGGGAAAGTGTTGAATAGCGAGAGGCAAAAATGAGTATTCACACTCCAACAGTTACAAAAATATATATTAAGAATTAAGAAACATTATAAAAATACATAATTATTATTTTAAAAATTGGAGAAAAAAAGATTAAATATATAAAAAGAAAACATTATAATATTAATTACATATAACAAATACCTACAAATATTATATAAAATTAAAAATTAAATACATTTAAAAACAAATTCTTTTCAACTTGAAAATATTTAAAAAACAAAAACATTAATTAATAGGTATATGTATTTATTTTATTTCCTACCCTATAACGCCACACCAATAACAACGTACTTCAACTTTTTAAATTACAGTTACCTCCATAATTGACATAAATAATAATACATAAAAAAATATTATGAAAGATTATACCGACCATGAATTACCTACACACACTTTAACACTATAATGTCCAAAACACAAACCTAAATTAAACTATAAAATAAAACATAATAAAAACTTATTTTTAAATAAAAAAACTATCACTATTAACAACTGATTATAAAATAGTTAAAATGTATTTAGTAGCCACCCTTTACCCCTTTAAAAGTAAAAACAATACGCACAAAAATAAACAATTACCCAAAATAAATATAAAATAATTAACATTAATTAAAAACTATATATTAATTAAACAAATTACTTCCCATCCATTCCCTCTGTAAACACAACACACACCTAAAATTGCCATAATACATTTTTAATTAATTTAATTAGCAATTAACAAATAGTTATTAATACAAATAAATTACTCAAGACCATTTACCCCTAAAACACACACCTAAAATTAATTACACAATTACCATAAGTAATTACCAATTAATTATTATAATTAATTAACAACCAACTATTAATTCATCAATTAAAATACATTATTACCCACCCTTTACACCTATAAACACCAAAACGCACACCTAAAATTAATTACAATTACCATAATTAATTACCAATTATTTTATTAAAATGTACAACAAATTATTAATTCATCAATTAAAAATAAATTATTTCCCACCCTTTACACCTATAAACACCAAAACGCCCACCTAAAATTATTTACAAATTAAATAAATATTATTAACTTATTCGTTAAATAATAAATTACTATACACATTTAACACTATAACATCTCAATTAAACAAATCGTAATAAATAAATAAATGATCAATTAATTTAATATAATTAAATTACTTCCCACCCTATTCCCCTATAAAACCACAACCTGCTACGGAACAAAAAACGCAAAATAAAAAAAAATAAAAAAATGTATAACTACTAAAAATTTAACATATTTTAAAAATACAAACAATTCTCAAACAAAAAACATACATCACATACATTTAAAACATATGCTAAAATACATAACTCTAATTAAAAAATAGATATTTAAAAAAATATTTTTTGCAAACGATATTAAACAATTAGATATTTTTAAGTTCCGATATTACTTACCTTAAGTTTATATTCGTGTCCACAATATATTTGCTGTAGATATTTCTGACTCGATATTTCTGTAACTCGATATTTTAAACTCGATATTCTGTCTGCACACCGCTGGAAATTATGCAAGATTACGCTTGCATAGCAAAAATTATGCTGGGGACCACGCTAGATTTGAAGTTTGCAAGCAAAATATGATATCCTTATGGTGAGACATCAGAAAAAACTGATATCACAATTGTGGGACATCCATACAACAAAGATAATTAGAGGCTCCTATTAGGCCCATCAGATGAAGACTCCTGAAGTATGATTTTAAGGTATTGTCCTCCGTGATATCGGACTTTGTGTACAATGCACTAAAATTCCCAGTAGGTCTTTTTCTAAAATGTAATTGTCAAAATGACAAATGCATCTTAGATACCTAATCAAGTTAAAAAAAAGTGTAGACAGGTGAACTTGAGATAAGCAATGCAGTGTCCCTCCAAGACTTGTATCACTCATGATGAGAAAATTAAGTTTTAGAGGGCTGTTCCAGTGATTAAGACATTCATTAAATCATTACAGCATGGTGACCAGGTAGAAGCATTGTAGTACTTCTACATGTGCAATCAAAGGAGAAATTTACGAATTTCAAAAGGATACAAAACATCAATTTGTCCAGATTTATAATGGTATTCAAGTCTTATATAATGTACAATGTAGGAGTGTAAGGCAACAAAATCTGTCTCAAAACGTAATGGAGACCTGCTTATAAAAAAAAAAGATTTGTTTAAATATCACCAACAAATGGAAGAGGTGAAGGTGTAGGACAACGGCATTTTTATCAGGTTGGTAAAAGCAGCAAGGTATTATCTGAATCCTGTGGGAAAGCAGCGTGAAGGAGTATTCCAGAAATTACAGTCTTCTATTGTGGAGCAAACAAAAGAAACTGATCTGCATCCAAACACAAACATTGGCAAGCCTGAAGGTTTGCGCCTATGCGCGAGCTATTGGCTTTGGCAATGTGTTTTAGCTATATTGTACACCAATGTGGCTGCTGTTCAACCTGGCTAAATGTTAGTGGTGTGGGTTGGGGTAGAGTGTAACGGGCTAGGTTGGGTTAGAGTGAAGTGTGGTAGATTGAGTTAGATAGAGTGGGGTGAAGTGGAATGTGTAAGAATGGGGTAGGTTGGTAGTTCTAAAATAACACTATGTGTTTCTGTTTACATTAGACTCCTATCTAGCGGGCTCAAGGAAATCTGAGGAGCCACCACCCACAAACTAGAAAAAGCAGAGATCTTCAACTAATTTCTTCCTTTATATTTGAAAGGTAAAGATATTTCATTTTCTACTACATGACAGGTACGGGAATTAAGGAATAAAGATAGTGAGACTGTAATTTGTACCCTAGGAAAAAGTGTAACCCAATCCAGAAATCAGGCCCTGCAATAAGAAACCATATCCGAGGTTGTGCCCTGCCTTAAACCCAGACGGTAAGAATCAGTGTAATCAAATAGTGTCTAGGCACTTGTAAGACATAGTGTACTAAGATCAGATATGACATTCATTTTGGTCTCCAACCCTGGACCCCCCTCTATTTCCACACTAAAATGGAAACGGAGGGACTTGAAACGTACCAATACTATTTTGTGTTAAACTGAAGGACCCGTGGTGAGGTTGTTTTTATATGTCCCACTTGGGTAAACTATATCCTTGTGCCGAGTAAGGCCTCGTGTACGGAATAAGCGAATGTTCTCTTTTATAACATAGGATGAAGAAAGTGAGAAAGGTAGATAACTCTAACATACAAATATAATGGTCAACAACGACAATACTTGTGGAAAGAATAGAACTGTTGAGTAAGATCATTTGATCATGTTATTATATCATGAACTACCCAAAAATAGTTACACCTTGCTTTTCCCCATATATCTGCAGATAGGGTGTCAAGCAATATCTACGGAAGCCGGTGACCCCAAAAGAAATGGCAGTCCTGAGGGAGGTGCTACAGTATCCTGTGTTCCTCGCACCGAAACGCGTTGACGCATTTTTTTAAGTAGAATCCAAACAGTGTCTAGTGAGCAACTGATACGCACACATATGTGGTACTGTTGGATGTCACTCTTTGATCAATTTATGACATTTGGATCCAACAATTAGGAGTGGTAAAGATATCAGTTAGCCACACCATAGGGGGTTGTCAATGTGTTTTTTTTTTACTGTGATCTAATGTTATTCTTGCCTATAAAAACCGTTTTTACTTTATATGAATGTGATGTCTAATATTTGGCTTTTTTATTTGTGTATATATGTAATGAACTGTAGTAAACTACTGCGATTACTTGTGTGTTTTAGAAAACCTTTTCAAAGATTGTTCTTTGAAATTTTAATTTGCGAATTGATGTTTAATTTTTCATTTTTTAATTAAAAAGACTGTGAACGTTCAAATTTTAGTGTGGAAATTTAAATTCTTTTTGTGTAGTTCTCTAATTGAGACGATTAAAAGCCTAGATAGACAGATATGGTAATAGAGTAAGTCCATACTCAAGTGTGCACCCAGGGAATTCCCTTTGACTGATTCATTAAATCATTACAGCATGGCATTTGTGGAGCAAACAAAAGAAACTGATCTGCATCCAAACACAAACATTGGCAAGCCTGAAGGTTTGCGCCTATGCGCGAGCCATTGGCTTTGGCAATGTATTTTAGCTATGTTGTACACCAATGTGGCTGCTGTTCAACCTGGCTAAATGTTAGTGGTGTGGGATGAGGTAGAGTGGAACGGGCTAGGTTGGGTTAGAGTGAAGTGTGGTAGATTGAGTTAGATAGAGTGGGGTGAAGTGGAATGTGTAAGAATGGGGTAGGTTGGATTTGGGCCGACTGAAGTGACTGTAGTGGAGTGAAGTGGGGTAGACTGCAGTGGAGTGGAGTTCATTGGAGTGAAGTAGATTGGAGTGGGATAGTTCGGGGTGGATTGGGGTGGGGTAGATGGAGTAGAATATATTGGGAAGGAGTGGGGTAGACTGGAGTTGGCATATTGGGGTAGATTGGAGTGGAGTGGGGTAAACTAGGGTAGACTGCAGTGGGGTGGATTTGGGTAGAGTGGAGTGGGGTAGATGTGGGTAGAATGGGGTGGATACGAGGTAGATTAGAGTGGAGAGGGGTAGACTGGAGAGAGGAAGTTTAGAGTGCAGTAAATTGTGGAGACTGGAAAGGGGTAGATTGTAGTGGGGTGGGGTAGAATAGGGTGGAGTGCGGTAGACTGGGTGTGATAGATTGTGGTGGGGGTGGATTGTAGTGGATTGGGTTGGAGTAGGGTGGAGTTGGGTAGATTACCACCTGGATACCCTCACGGGTGACAAGTAGCGCTCTACTAATCTACTGATTGGGGTGAAGTGTGGTAGATTGAAGTGTAGTGAGGTAGATTAGAGTGGAGGAGGGTAGTCTGGGATAGATTGGTGTGGGGTCGATTGGAGTAGAGTGGAGTAGGGTAGATTTGGGTAGAATGAGGTGGATTGAGGTAGAGTGGCGTGGGGTAGACTGGGGTGGAGTGGAGAGAGGTAGGTTAGAGTGCAGTAGATTGGGAAGACTGGAATGGGGTATTGTAGTGGAGTGTGGTGAACTGGAGTGGAATGGGGTAGAATGTGGTGGAGTGTGGTAGATTGGGTGTGATAGATCGTGGTGGGGTGGATTGTAGTAGATTGGGTTGGAATAGGGTGGAGTTGGATAGATTAGCACATGGATACCCTCACGGGGACAAGTAGATCTCCAGATTGAAGTGGAGTTGAGGTAGACTGGGGTAGATTGGAGTGGTGTAGGCCGGAGTGAAATAGGGTATACTGGAGTGGGTAGATTGGAGTGGAGTGGGTAGATGGGAGTGAAGTAGGGTAGAGTGAAGTGGGGTAGAGTGGAGTGGGGTAGACTGGAGTGAAGTAGAGTTTAGTTGTGGCCATTTGGCTACACCCTTGAATCTAAGTGCATACGAATATAGGGCGTCTTAAAGCACTTTCTGTGGAATACATATGATAAAGAGGACATTTCGTATGCACGGAGAAGAGGTGAAATACGTATAAGACTGAGGACATAGGTTTTATGGAGAAAAGGATCAACTGCAGCTCTATCCAAAATTGAGGAACTTTAAAAAGCCACTATTCCATGCCATTTGTATGGTGCTATAAAAGGAAGCACTGAACTGTGAAGCAAAGTCACAAACTGCTTTAAAAGTCCATGACATTTTTTTGTTGTATTAAAATTGCCAAATTCCAAAACAAACTAAGGCACAATAAACCTGAAGGACGGAAGTTCAAAGCCACCCAAAGGTGTAGCATGGAAGTGGAAATGATGGTTACAAAAATGAAATGAAAAAAGTACGGTGAATGAGCACAAGCCGCGGAAGGAAACGGAAGGGCACTTATCAAAAGAAATCAAGCAGTACCTGGTCCATGCTCCGGAGAAATGAAAGGAACTGATGTGAGACATCAGGTGGCCGATTAAAAGGCAGGTAAAAAAATGACAATCAGGCCAACAAATGGTATGTAATGGACGGGCTCCAAGCCTTTTACTGTGTACAATACACCTCGCAGCAACAGCATATCTGCTGTGTCAGGAGAGACCTAAAAATGCTTTTGCCATGGCCTATCATCCAATTAAAGAAGTTAGAATTGTCATGGCTCCCACTGATATAAATCAGACGTTGGGCCTTATTTAGAGTTTAGAGATGAGGGACATACGGGGCATTAGATATGCACTGATGCCATGCCACTCTAACTATTGTGGATAGAACATACAGCGCTTTTGGGCAGATGCCCCACTCTGCAAATTCTAACAAAAAAACCTTCATCTCTTCCTCTCTTTAATCGCAATTCTGTTGAGTTGTTAGATGCTGTGAAATTAGTATATTCTGCCTCAACAAGATAGAAGTTTCATCGGAAGCCTATGTTCTGGGCCTGGTCCTCGTTTTTTGTACCTGAACTAGTCCTGACGCTTGGAAGTTAGGTTGTGCAGTTGCTGACTAATGTGGCACTCCACCCTCACCCCCCAGGTCGGCGACTACGCAACCTAATTTCCAGGTGTCAGGACTAGTTCAAGGACAGTACATCTGGTTTTGGTTTAAGCTTGCTTATGTGCCAGGGCAGGGGCATTCAACATAGCTCTTCGAGGACCACATCCATACCAGATGTTCACATTAACCAGTTGCATGTGTATTTATCTTAAATAGATGGCATGGATCGGGCCCTCACTGAGCTATGCTGGATATTCCTGCTTGTCTTGGAAGATACTTTAATTATATACTCATTGCCAGCAAAATGTTGCCCAAAATACAATTCCTTAAAATATCCCTGTACTAGTGAGTGAACTGGTTGATTTGTTTTTCTGGAATTACTTAGCTGAAATGCTGATATGATCTGACCAGCTGGTATGTGTACATGCTTCTAACAGATTATGAAAGAGGAACCACGGAATGCAGCATGGCAGTATGTGGAAACGTATATGCCACAAGCAACGGCATGGCACATAATGCAGTGCTTCAGACATCAGATGCTTTAACGAATCAGTAAAACAAATTTATCACAGGCCGTTAAGATGGCAGTAGCTACCAGCTTGCTAGAGTAAACAGTGGGAAAAGACAGGATCATATATTTTTCCAAGCACGCTATAAAAATAAGCAATAACACCAGAGAAGTTATGTTCTTAAGTTAACTCAGAACCAGAAGTGGGCATGAAGTTTAAAGGAAGCAGAACTGATGCCCGCCTCTACCTATAACACACAAGCAGGCCTTTGCCTAACCAAAAGTCCTCATCATAAATATTGAAAAAACCAAGCAATACCCAAACTCAATTCATTGTATTGGAACTGTGGCAGAACAGGCTCGGAACACCAGGAAAAAAGAACTGTCTGGCGTCTTCTGATGGAGAATTCTTGAATCAAGGAGCGTCAAACACTATAAGCTTGACGAAATTAACAATCCCTGCCACTGCCCTTTCCTTTTTTTAGGTTTCGCCTAGACTTTGATACATGTTGGTAACATACAATGGGCTTACTGCCTGTCCAAAGTTTACCATTTGTTTTGTCGCTCTCATTTGCCGTGTCACCATTTGTCACAGCATGTGCAAGTCATGTCCTCTTCTTGTGTTTGGCTACCCCTGGAGCATGGACCGAGGGATTGTGTCCATCCACTACTCCCCTTTTTGGGCTACTTTTTTTGTGTACAAACACTCCATATGAGTGCTTGTGCTTTCAGTCCATTTCCCATATCACCGTCCATGTAGCTTCTTTTCCCTCCCACTCGTCCCCTTCCATGTTGCTTCTTTTCCCTCCCACCAACCTACCCTGTACTCTATGCCATTGTACTCTACCTCACTGCTCTCTACTCTATGCCGCTGCACTCTACTCTATGCCGCTGCACTCTACTCTATGTCACTGCACTCAACTGAGCACCACTCTACACCACTGCACTCTATGCCAGTCTTCTCTACGACACAGTACTCTAATCAACACCACGTAACTCTACTCCATTCAACTCTTCTGCACCACTGTACTACATGCCACTCTACTCATCTCTGCACCACTCTACTCGACTGCACTTTATGTCACCCTATTCTGCACCACTCCACTGTACATCACTGTACTTTACTGCACTCTACCATGCAACACTTTACTCTGTCACTCTACGTCACTGCACTCTACTCTATGTCACTGCACTCTACACCAGTCTTCTACTCTATACTACTGCACCGCTCTACTATATGCAACTCTACGCTACTCTGCCTCACTCTACTCCACTCAATTGCAACTCACTTTACACCCCTCTACTCTATGCCACTTTCTCTAAACCATTCTACATCATTGCACTCTGTGCCACTCTACTTTGGACCATTCTGCTCTGCATCACTGCACTCTACACCCCTCTATTCCAATACATTTAAAGCAACTCTACTCTGAACCTTTATACTCTACGCCACTGCACTTTATTCTATGCCACTGCACTCTATGCTAGTCTACTCTACACTACTACACTCTAATATGCAGAACTCTACTCTACGCCACTTCACTCGTATCTGAACCATTCTACTCAGCACCACCTCCTTCACTGCACTTTACACCACTTTAATCTACTCTATCCCACTCCACTCTACGACACTGAGCAACTGCAGCACCATTCTACTCTACAACAGTGCTCGCAATGCCACTGTAATCTACTCTGTTCTATGCAACTGCACTCTACACCAGTATACTCTACACCATTCTACTCTACTGCACCACTCTACTCCACTGCACATTACTCCACTCTACTCTACTCTGCACCACTCTGCTCTACGCCACTGTACTCTGCAGCACTACATTTATGCCACTACACCATACCACATTCTACTCTGAATCATTCTACACTACGTCACTGCACTCTAGGCCACTCTACTCTTCTGTGCACTACCCTACGCCACTGCACTCCATGCCACCGCGCACTGTGCCACTCTAGTTTGCACCACTCTACTCCACTGCTTTTTGTACCACTCTACTACTCTGTACTGCTCAATACCACTGTACTCTGCACCCCTCACCATTATACTCTACTCTGCAACATTTTCTCTATGCCACTGCACTCTATGACGCTCTACTCTGCACCACTGTTCTCTAGGCCACTGCACTCAACTCTACACTACTCTACTCTATTATGCACCACTCTACCCCAGTGCACTTTACACTATGCTACTGCATTCTGAGCCACTGCCCTTTACGCCACTCTAATCTACTCTGCACCACTCTACACTATGCCACTGTCCTCTATGCCAGGCTACTCTACTCTACACCATTCAACTCACTCTACTCTACTCCACTCTTCACCACTGCATTCTGCACCGCTCTTTTTTACGTTGCACCACACTATTTTAAACCACTGCACTCTATGTTATCCTACTCTATGCATTTGCAGTTTTCTCTACACCACTCTACTTTACACCATTCTACACTATGAACTCTACTCTGCACCACTTTATGCCACCGCAATCTACACCACTCTGCTCTATGCCACTGTACTCTACTCAGTATGACTCTATTCACCGCCACTGCATTCTACACCACTGCACCCTTATCTGCATCACTGGACTGTATGCCACTCTAATCTGCAACACTCTACTCTACATCACTGTACTGTAGGCCACTCTGCTCTGTACCACTCTATTCTATGTCACTGCACTCTACTCTGCACCGCTCTACTTAATGCCACTGCACTCTATGCCACTGCACTCTTCAATCTGCTAAGCTACAGCACTCTACACCAGTGCAATACATGCCACTCTACTCTTCACCACTTTACACCACTGCACTCTACTCTATTCTGCACCATTCAATTATATGCCACTCTACTCTGCACCACTCTACTCCACTACACTCTTCCCACTGCACTCTACGCCAGTCCACTTTACTCAATGACACGCTACTGGACTCTACTCTATGTCACTCCACTCCACTGCACACAGTGCCACTCTACCTCATTCCACACAATGCCACTTTACTCTGCTCTACGCCACTCCAAGCCAATGTACTTCACTATAATCTATGCCACTCTACTTCACTCCGCTCTACCCCATGCCAATCAACTCTGCTGCACTCCACTCTAGTCTACCCCACTCCACAGTAATCTATACACTGAACTCCACGACGATACACTGTATTCTACAGCCCTTTACTCTTATGCTACTCCACTCCACCCCACACCACCCATTCCACTCCACACTGCTGTACAACATAGCTAAAAGACATTGGCAAAGCCAATAGCTCTCACGTAGGCAAAACCTTTTGGCAGTGTCAATGCTTGTTTTTCACTCTAATCACAGGGAAACCATGTTCGCCGCATATTTATCTGTTCGTAAAAATATACCAGGTCATGCTAATTTCCAGTCGTTGGAATGAGTCATTAATTTGTAAATCGATTACGCATGAGTGAAGCACGTCCAGTAAGTACAGCCTGGCACAATGCGGCCGACCGACACGTCCCCGCAGGGGACACAAGTAAGAGGGCGGCCCCCTTAGTGCCACAAGATGGCACACGGGGCAGCCCAGCGCTAAAGATCCAAGTGGGTCCCGTGCGTCACGTCTGGGGTGGGCGGGGGAGAGTATATATTTCCTCCCCCGCCCACCGAGTGGCCTCTTTGTCCGCTGTCCCCTCACCCTGACGCCGTCGTCCCCACAGGGGACACTAGTAAGAGGGCGACCCCCTTAGTGCCACAAGATGGCACACGGGACAGCCCAGCGCTCGAGATCCAAGTGGGTCCCGCGTGTCACTTCCGGTCTGGGGTGGGCGGGGGAGAGTATATATTTCCTCCCCCGCCCACCGAGCGGCCTCTTTGTCCGCTGTCCCCTCACCCTGACGCCGTTTCCCTCCCTACCGCATACCCGGCGCTTTCAGGGTGGGGGGGAAATATCTTCTAATCTTTCTCTTTTGTGTTGCAGGCGGAGTTACAGGGCGATCCAGAGCCGGAAAGGTACCCAGGAGTACCCTCTTCAGGAGCACAAAGGATGCTGAGGCCTAATATCCCCAGGAAGTCTGTGCGGTGGACCCTGGGGGTGCGGCGGCGCCCCGCTATCCTACGGGCGGTTCAAAACCTGTACAACCGGGGGTCCCTTGAACGCTCCGCCCCTCGTAGGGGGGGGGTGTGAGCAAGAGGGTGGACCAATGGTTCACCGGAATTGGCAGGGGCTATCTCCTCACCAAAACCGCTCAGCAACGATTGGCTTAGGTCACGTTGCAAATTGGCCCATCAGGTGGTAGGTCGCGAGGGACGGCTTGACTTTGGATCACCTGTAAGATAACCCACCTTTGTTGGCATGTGTATATGCTAATAAACCTGCAGCTACTTTTCTCCAACAAAAAAGTTGTCTTGTCTGCTTATTTCTGCGACATGCATGTTACTGTGAGCAGGCTGGTGAGTGGGCCGATATTGGCACTATCCAACTTCAAATGGGGATTCTAGTAGGCTTACAACACAGCTTTTAAAAATGTTTTGAAGAATAACAGTGCTATTCAGAAGTCGCTATACTGCTCTTAAATCACAATTCTCTAATTTCTTCACTTTGTGTAGAATTAAAACCTTGCCCTGATTTGTTCCTTACTGCGAGGCATTTAACCGCTTCGCTGCGGCACGAATTCCGCCGCTGTGCTGGGAAATTCCAATCCTGGGCGTGGCTCGGACGCCCCCGGCCGTCGTGCGCACACGTCCACAGTGACTCATGACGGCCAGGGGCTGTAATGAGCACGGAAGAGGCTAACAGAACAAGTTACTTACCTTTGGTTAAGTCCCCCAAGTGCCAGACTGGATCCAGAGACTTTTTTCAGCATATGCTCCTAAGCACCAACAGGTGGCACCATAAGACTTAGTCACTGCCTTGTCCTACCACTGGAAGTGACATCGTAGAGACATATATAGTTGTCACACCTGCAGACTGACATCAGTCATAATAAAGCATTCCGTCTATGGCAAATTAAATTCAGCACCTTCATTTCCATCATGCAGCACAAAGACATGATTGCAATGAGAAAAACAGGCATAAGAGTCAGCAACCTCATAGAACAATTGTGCATTGGCTCAAAAGCAGCAGCAACTGATTTTAATGGACGTAAGGGCATCGCCCACTACACCCTCAAGAAGGAGACAAAGGATTAGAAACGCCAAACAGCTAAAAATACATTTCAATTGCTGTGCGGTGACATTAGCTGAGTTTTTTTCGTGGAGGAGTTTGCTCAAAGCCTGGAGGGTGGCCACCAGTGCAGTGCTCATGTATTGGAAGGGCAAGGTCTACCTCACTCTTGAGGCATTTGCCAGGCTGGTGATGACACATTAGAGGGTGTGGTGGTACTCATGGTCATGCGAAGGGTTCCTTTTTGGCGGTTATTTTTAATGGCCATGGGGAAGCAGGGCGTATTAAAAAAATGGACAGGAGTGCGGCAGGCTGACGACGAGAATGTTTGAGTGAGTGGGACAGTGACCTCTGTCACCCAACTGCTGTTGCTGATTATCGCGAAGGAGGGGCATAATGGAGGAATTCAGCAGCTTCCTTTCACAGTAAGTTAGTTAGGTATCCAGGCCAGTTATAGCGAGGTCTGATTAGGAGCATGCCCACTGCCCACGTGGAAGCAGAAGTTGGAAGAAACCAGTTGAATCTGCCCGGGCTGGAACAGGCAGCAAGTCTACGTGTGTAGAGTAATGGTCTGAGTTCAGAGATTGATGTCAGGAGAAGTAACGAGTCAAAGAAAGTAAATTATTGTGGGGAAGATACATAGATGTTATCTACCAAGTTTTGTGGTGGGCCCAGACAGTGGTACTCGGAAGGGCGTAAGCTGAGAGATTATTAGTGCTTATGTTCCAACAGCCTTCAATGCCCTTCGGCCACAGTTCTATTTAATGCCTTTTTGAACCATTAGTTCATCCACATTGTGCAGGTAATCAGGCTGACGATGGTTAGGCAGAGTAAGTCTTAAGGGAGCTTGATACTTCACTGTCTGTACGACTACCCTGTTGGCCTCACCAGGTGATAAAAAACAAAACGCAAGACTGATGAAATTGCCTTGGATCAGAGAATTCGGTCAAACAGGGATACTGGGATTGATCCCTGATAAAGCGACTTGAAAATTAATAACAGTGGGAGTGGCGTGGCTATGCACCAACCAAGATGGCCGCACACCAAGGCGGCTCAGTAACTGCCAGTGATAAATCCCTGCCATCCGAGGATAGTACGGGGTGCGCCATCGCCTGTAAGGTGCGGGGCTCAGATGACTGTGGGCAGGCAGATGAAGCAGCAGCGGAGATTGGGGCTGCTGCTCATGGTAACACCCCCCCCCCTCCCCTGCAGGGCTGACAGAACGAGGTGAGAGTGGGGGCGGGTGAGGAGCGGCCGGAGGATGGCCCGATGGGCCAATAGGAGAAGACTCTTTTAGCGGTGGCCCCCTGGACCGTTGGTGAGCTCGGCCACATGACGACGCCGGGGGACAGGCCGCTAGGTATCCTGACAGATGCCCCTAAGAAGCTTGCAGCAGCGGGACAGATCAGCGGACTCAGTAGTGCCTGGACTAACTGACTGTGAGCCTACTGTGGTCTATAATGACAGCCAAAGAGAGGTGTGTTTTTTTTCCCCACCTACCTTAGCAAGGCGATTTGCAGGCAGCCCGCAGTGTGGGGCTCAGGGAGAATCCCCCCCTGGGAGTGTAGGACGACAGCGGCACACCTTGGAGAGGTTGAGACCTGGGGATTTCGCACCCCCCTTCTCCCACCCAAAACATATCTGGAGCTGCAGTGAGGACTCGTGGAGGCACAGGGAACTACCTTTTTTTGGTGTTGGAATCCGTGTCCCCCTCCCCCTGAACTGATCTGAGTTCAGCTACGAACGGGGGATTGAGGGGAGCCATGGGGTGGGTGCAACAATATTAGAGTGGTAGGATTCCCTGAGGGATCAGAAGGACCCAGAGCTGAGATGTTCTGCGAAACCCTCATAGTGAACGCCTTTCACCCCAAGCGTCTCTCCTATTTCTTCTCAATAGAAAGGGAGCACAGGGCACAGGTGCCCCTGCCACAACTGGGTGCCCGGCCGCAGACAATTATCGCCAGGGTGATCAACAATAATCCCTAGATACGATCCTCCAAGTGGCCCGCTGCTACGGAGACTTAAAGTATGAGAACGCCACTATACACTTTTCCCCAGACTTTACATGGCAAGCCCAAAGACAGTGACATAGCTTTGAGGACGTTAAGAAAGCACTCAGAGCAGAAGAACTTAAATGCATGACGATCTATCTGGCCCAACTACGTGTGGTGGCGGTGGACAGGTCATGGCACTTTACCACTCCGGAATCGGCCTGGGACTGAATTGAGGGGTGGTGTACCACTGACCGGAGGGTCGCCTTAGCGCAGAGAGGACATACTGGTGGTGAGTTGGGGTATTGGTGCTCTGCATCCCACGAGGCGCGGTTGAAGCTAGATGCCCCACCGGACATGTGAGCAGGAGAATCCTATGGAGCGAGCACTGATGAAAAGTACTGGTGAACTGCTTTGTGTCACATGGGGGATAAGCTATGGACTCCTGTAGGGCCTGGGCAAAGGAGCTGAAGACAACCATTGGTACCAGCAATGGGTTTAGTGATGCATTCCGTGGGGGGAGGGGAGACTTGTTCAGCCAGCCTACCCACAGTTGTAGATGATTTCTATAGGGCGACAGGCACTATACAGGTTGGGGTAGTAGGCAGTTCTGGGCCTGCGCTGAAGAAGGGAGGGGGGAGTTTACATGTTTGGGACATTTGTTTTGGAATTTCTGTCCATGTTTAGTTTCCACTGCAGTGATACTAGGCGGAGTCAAGCTAAAATATGTGATGAATGGGAGCACAGCATGGTTGCTATACACCCCGAAGGCAGGCATATGCACCACTGATACACCTTATGAGGACATTGAAGCAGCGAGCTTAGAGTATACTGACATGGAATGTAAAAGGGCAAGGCAACAGAATTAAACGTACTATAGTATTCCAGTATCTACGCCGGCATGCCCCGGACATAGTGTTCTTGTAGGAAATCCATCTCTGAGGCAATCATTACAAAGCCCTCAACAGATTCAACTACAGCCTGCTGACGTATGCCAGATAAACACCTCACTCCAGGAGAACGGGCATTCTAATTAGGAAGTCGATGCCTTTTATCCTTAACCGTACATGGTCTGATCCCCTTGGTCGGTATGTGGCCCTATCGGAACACTGAGAGGGCAGTATACTGAACGTTTGCTCTTTTAAACATACCACTGGTACTACACACGGTAACATTCCCGGATGTTAATGCTGCACTCTTGGAAATGCCGCCTGGGATCCTTATCTTATGGGCGGCATGAATGCTGTAGCCAACCCAAGTATTGACAGAGTGACCATGGCTGTTCCACAGGCCAAGATGAGACCACTGTGTCCCTACGCAGAAGCAATGAGACTGACATACTTGTGACGAGTCTATAATCCACAACAAAGACAGTAAAAATACTATTCGGCACCCCACTGTAGTTTCTCCCGACTTGATCATATATTTACACAACAAGTACACGCGGGCAAATTCAGAGATGCAACACGTAAAGCGCAGGGTATTTCAGATCACTCGTCAGTGGGGGTGGTGTTGTCTGGACAGACCCAAGACTTCACGCCAAGTTCTGTGGATGGGTAAAACTATTATATTAGGGCCCACTGGCGAAGGTGGGGGTGAACAATTTGGTTTTCTGAATCGTCGCCCTAGAGAGGGGTGCAAGGCGAGGGTGTCCTTTATGATGTATGCACTGGCACTCGAGAGGTTGGTGGCATGGTTTGGCCAAGATTGGGGTGCATAGAGATGGGGGGTAGGAATAATGCATATGCCTCAATGCGGATGATGTACTACTCCATGTTTCCCAACTGACCCTTTCGATAGACAGATTATTGCAAATCTTCAGGACCACTCGGACATCACATTAATTAGAGCAAGTTCTTCATTTTTCCCCTGGAAGGAGGCCCACCAAGACTTCCCTCCTGCTGCATGGCACCCCTGGATGGCATCTGATACCTTGGGGTCTATGTCACTTGTGACTCTCATTAATTCCTACGCAAGAATCTGTTCCTTCAGCTAG
This sequence comes from Lissotriton vulgaris, assembly GCF_964263255.1. Lineage (NCBI taxonomy): Eukaryota > Metazoa > Chordata > Amphibia > Caudata > Salamandridae > Lissotriton > Lissotriton vulgaris. Next base: position 1,513,578,656 of record NC_141687.1, on the reverse strand, counting down.
ATAGACTCCTTAGGGACATAGAACTTTGAAGAAATCTTCCGCTGATGGGCAGAGCTGCTCTATATAAAAATACCCTCCCATGCCTATTATACGTTCTCCAAAAGATACCCTGTAGGATTCCCCCAGATTTCTTTCAGAAGATTGACCACAAGGGAAGAGTATTGCGGAATGGGAACAACTCGACATACTTTAGTACTACTGGCCCACGCAGCTGGTGCCCATCAAAGACTGGGTGTTTGTCGATCAAGGCTAACTAAAATACCGGGTCAACAGAGAGGCCATGGGTAACAGGGGCCACCAAGCATTCCTCTATGGACGGAAATGAGAGCGGGATTTGCCAACTCATACAAAGAAGGAGGTGGGAGTGTGGAGAGAAACTACTAACTATCTAGGATGGGGGGTATAGGTTAAAAATCAAACACCACTCTGGGACATCGACCTCTTGAAGGAGATGGATAACTTACAAGGCTTCTTGAGGTGGGCCCTGATTGGCACAGAGTGACTGGGTAACGTATGGAGGGGACGAGCACTGGTAATGTTCGACGTCCTGCAACAAGATTATGAGATGGCAAAGACTGAACATTATCGGTACCTACAGCTCAGACATGCCCTTAGGAGACATATAGTGGTGGGGAAACAACTTCCAGAGGCAACACCGTTAGAGGACAACCTCCTTATGGATCCCCAGATGGATAAGGCTATTTACAAGAAACTCGCAAATAACTCCCCTGACCCAATGGAGCACTGAGAGAGGCCTGGAAAAGAGACCTTGGAGCCTTAGAAGACGAGGACTGGGCAGAGGCCCAACAAAGCCCACAAGAGGTGGTGATCCGAGCTTGTTTTAGACTAGTGCATTTGAGGATCTTGCATAGATCGTACTACTTTAGAATGCTGCTTCATATCATCGGGCGAGGGGACTCTGCACTCTGCCAACTGGGTTGTGGACAGGATGGTACCTTTTTCCACACCCTTTGGGGATGCCCGGTAATACAACTCTATTGGGAGGAGGTGGTATGGAGAATAGCTCAGATCTTGACTTAGTAGTTCCCCTAGATGCAAAGTGGTTACTTTTGGCTGTAAGAGGGGGGTGTCCTGGCCAAAATATCAGGAGATTTGGCTAGCGGTTGAGGCAGGGGTGGCTAAGCGCAACATAGTACAGACCAGGGGGACAGAGGCACACCCCAGCTATTCAAGACTCAGAGTCTGTAATGGACTGGTGCCAGCAGGCGGAGCAAGTGATCTACCAAAGCAGAGGCTGACCTAGCTAGTGGGAAAAGGTGTTGGGCTCTTGGCATACCGATCGAGGTTAGTGAGTATGTGGGGGTTGCACTGGGTAGAGTGGTGGGGATATTGACCTTTTGGTGTGCTCCCTGTTGTGGACTGAGAATTTTGAACAAATGTATAAACATGTCATATATCTGATGCTGTCTGCTCTGTTTAAAGTGTATACTAAACATTTGCGTCAAATACTATATTCACTATATGATAAGCGATATTTATTAAAAGAGTTTAAAAAGAAAGACATTTTGTATTAATAATAAATTTAATAAGTGTTTTTCTGTAACCATAGTACATCGGAATAAAATTGTCACACTGTATAGTTTGCAACCTACAGTAACTCTTGAACATACTAATGCAGTAAAATATGGGGCACTTTTTTATTTGTTTACATTTTTCAAGACTGATTTATAAACCTTTTTGCTTTCTCACTAAATTTACAATTAAAATGTGTTTTAAATGCACCATTTGGCAATCTTTTTTTCAATTTTATTTGGGGGGATGGGTCCCCCGAAGCCCACGTTTGTCCATCGAGCTTGCAAGCTTCTCTTGCTAAATAAAAGTTACAGCCAACTTTTATGCTCCACCCCTTTCAAATGCCAACAGCGCTACTGCTCAAAAGGTGCGCTCATCAAGAAAGTAATAACCAAATTAAGGTCCCACTCAAGCAAAATAAAAAGAGGCAGGAAATACCACATATGTTAAGTCCTTAAAAAAAATGCCAACTGGTGTCCTAAAGAGAGAGGGTTGATCAAGCAAGAACAGAAAAGCAGACAATGCTGAAAAATAACCTTTAACATTGACACTCCAAGGCATTGGAAGGCCAAAGACAGAACGAATAGAAGTACATTAGAAAGCTTTGTCTGAAGTGAATGAACCCAATGATCTATGCACCAAATCACAACATTTGTCCAGCGGCCTGAAAACATCGACTTGCTGGATGGATGGTGAGCAGTCAAGATGACATCCACCCTTCTGCAGGTAAGTCAAAACCACTCAGCTGATTCCACTCAATCCCTACATATGTAAGTACAGGTTGTAAAGATGCGGGTGAAGACCATTACCAGGGTAGGTAGGGTTCATCACCTTGTACTGGCACTGTTCTGACAGAAGGTCTCCCCGAAGAGGTAGAAAGAGTGAAGGGCATGTGCTAAGGCTCAGAAACAGAGTTCAAATCTCCCCAAGCTAAGTACAGGACGATAAGAATTGCGTTGAGAGCTCTTTATTGAATGACTTTCCTCAGGAATAGGGAAAGCAGAAGGGAAAAGGGATACAGGAGACTAGAATCCAACTAAAAACAGAATGTGCCTCCTAAAGAACCTCAAAGTGGGAGCTCCTAGGTGCAAAACGCACTGGGCAATCTTAATGGTAGCAAGAAGATCTAACCAATTCATGCCTCACTGGGTGAAGACGCCCTGAACAACCTCTGGGTGTAGATCCCACACATGGTTTACCAGTCGTTTCCTTAGTTTGCATGCCCTTGCGCTGATGGTCCCCTGCAAGGTGATGGGCCATTTGGGATATTTCTTGAAGGTCCCGCCACCACCAGGGTCTCTGCATATCCTGGCACAGGGCCCATAACCCCATATTGCACTGCTTGTTGCATTAACACATGGCTATCAGATTGTCTGACAGGTCATGGAAGGCTTGTTTTTGATGGATGGCAGGAAGGCTTGAGGGCAACCGCATGGCCCATAACTGGAGGAGACCGATGTGGTCCCACTGCTTCACTGCGGACTAGTGCACCCTGATTCCCACCTCACCCAGGTGGCCTCCTCAATTCAAAGACGACGCACCTGCCACCTCCATGGGGGTTAAGGAGAAACGCCTGCTGTTATGGTTTGCATACTTCAGCCAACCCTTGAGGGCCTTGGCCACCTCAGCCGAGATACAGATAGTATCAGAGAGGCATCTTCAGTACTGGGCACATGGAAGGTGAAGGCTTCATTACAGAGACCACATGTGTCACCCGGCATGAGGCACTAGCAGGATGCATGAGGTCAGAAGACCAAGAAGCCTCAGAACTATTAGTGTCAGAACACAGTAAGGATCCTGGAACATTTGGAATTTTGCAGATGCCCTGGTGGCGTGTAAAGGCTTTGTACCCACCGAATCCATGTCGAACCCTATTAAGGGAAGCCTGAGCACTGGCTAAAGATGGGATTTGGCACGTTGACAGAGAACCCTAAAGAGTACAGCGGTGGTCCTTAAATGACTGCCTTGCACAACCAATCGCTTGAGGTACAGGAATAGTTATTCCCCCAACCTGCAAAGATGAGTCACAACCACTGTCATCACCTTTGTAAATACCCAGGGAGAGGAGCTGAGACCCGAAGCAAAGATGATGAATTGGAAGTGTTCCGACCCACAGCAAAGTGGATGAAATGTTTGCGGGCGGCGACACAGGTAAATGAAAGTATGAATTCTGCAAGTTCAAGGACCCCAGTATCAAGGATGGAGAGGACTCAGGAGGGTTAACTTCTTGATTCTGTCCCTTTCAAGAAGGGAGTTCAGAAACCGAAGGCATAATATTGGCCTGGTCCAGCAGTTTTTCTTGGGCATCAAAATGTAACACAGGTAGCATTCTTTGCCTCTCTCTGCCTCGGAGACTCGTTCTATTGCCCCTTTGGCCAGTAATGATAGAACCTCTTTGGCAAGGATTGAGGAATGTGCAGCCAAACCCTGAGCAAAATCAGGCAGAACAGGATAGGGATTGACAGAAAAGGAAGGATCACTGGTGAAGGGTAACTGAATGCTAGACAGGCAGACAAAATATATATTCTGCCTCCAACTGGCCGCAGATGACACTCGGAGGGGGAGATCTAAGTGGCTTGGCAGCAGTTTCGGCATGGGGAGGCCTGACCTTGCTGGTGGCCATGGACTCTTACACCACCATCTCTCCTGCCGCTATCAAACGGCTGTACGCAGGTTGAGATTGCAGCTTCTGATGGCAAGCCAGACACTGGGAACAACTTCTAAATTTATATTGTTTTTGGCACTGGCGAGCATCAGATAGGAAACTCAAGAAGCAGACTATCTTTGGGTCGCTCCAATACTGAGTCTTCCTTGTCCCCAAATAGCCAGAAGCCAACAAAAGGCATATCCATAAAGAATGCCTGAAGAGCTCCAGAAAAAGCCAATGTGTGCATCCAGTCCTGACTTTGACCAGAACACTAGTGCTCATCGCATGACCAATGCAGTCTGTGATGTTTGGTCTGGGCTGCAAAATTCTACTTGGCCACGTCTAAGTAAAGGTGTTGAGGAACTCCTCTGGGGGGGGGCAGGCACAATCTCACTTGCCATAACCCAGAGGGAAGGAGTGTATCTCCCCACTAAGAAAAATTTCAGAACCTCAATGTCAAAATGGCAGAAGACAGTTGTGGCAATGTGCTTAGGCTCTCTGTCAGGAATGGCACTAGGGAAGACATTTGTGTTCACGCTGCTGGTTGAAGCCTGTACTACAAGCCCCCGTGGGTGGTGTGCAACATCATTAAGATCAGACACACTGGAGCAGACCTATGGCGTCAGGCATTTGGATGACACACAGGTGGAACTAAACATGGCTTTGACCGCACCACAGTCAAATCTTCTGTCAGGGCTTAACTGAAGGGCTAATAAAGGCTCTAAAGTTGAAGGTCCTGCCGGCAAGGCAGTTTAGTGAAGAGGCACATTTTCTTTACTGAAATATGTGGTGTACCCTTACATTTCCTCCTACTGGAAAAATTATGTAGGAGTAACTTTCCTTGGTAGGAGTAAACTGGCAAATCACTTCCCAATGTTCATCAATATTGGTACACTGACAGGAAAGAACACTGTCCTGTCCCTATTTGGAATTTGACTCTTATAGAACGTATGCTAGATAAGCAGATTATTCACAGGCATACGAAAAAAGATATTTATCTGGAACTACTGTTCACCAGCGTTGACATCTTTAATTGGCTCACATGCTTGAATTATTTCCTGTTATCGAGCAGGAGTTTTCTCTGTAAAACTTAAACAGCATTACGGTCAAATTCCCATAGAAATACAAGGGAAATATTTGCTTTAGAATCCTCTTCCCCTCATTATCAATGAGCCAAAGTTAATCAAATTACATATAGGAACACTGATCTCCGAAAGAGACAACTGTACCTCAAGTTTTCAAAAGTACCCATGTGAAAGGATAAATATGAAAAATCTCTGACTAGGACGGAGTGATGGTCACATGTGAAACTATGAAAGATGCCAACACTGAAGACCTGTAGTTGTAATAGGAAAGCAACTTTTTTCTTAAACCTGTGAAGATGTTTTCATTGGATGATCAGCTTTGAAATGACAGTAAGCAATGGCAGAGGCTATCCATCATGTGATCACCTGGCTTTCTTTTTTTAGGTAGGAAACAACTGCCTGAAGCGATTGCGCCTTCAACTGCCTGTTGTAAAGGTAGGGAAAGACTGGAATCCCGGATCTCCACAGGTTTGCTGGAACCACTGCCTTCACTTTGGTAAACTCCTACAAAGCGATGCTAAGAAAGCACTGTAAACTGGAAGTGCTCATGGCCCGCTGTGAACCGCAGGTAAAGTCTGTGGGCGGGCAGGACATGGATGTGAAAATATGCACCGTGCAAGTCCAACGCTACCACCCAGATTGGGGGCAGACAGAACTTGGGCGAGCATAAACATTTTGAATTGCTCCTGATTGAGGAAGAGATTGGAAAGGAGCATATAGTATAGGACAAACGATCCGTCCTGCTTGGGCAACTAGCAGGAATAGCAACCTCAGCCTGCTTCTGATACCGGCACCCTCGCTTTAGCTCCCTTGGCAAGAGAGTCAACGCTTCCTGGCGGAGTAATGAAAGATGGTAGTCCGTCAACCGGTCGTAAGTGGGTGGCATGGATGGAGGGGCAGCCATAAAGGGGATGGAGTAGTCCTTTTATACAATCTGTAGTACCCAACACTCTGATGTTATTGACCTCCAGAGAGGCAGGTGATAGCATATCGTGACCCCACTAAATGTCTATGATGATAGGAGCGAAAAAGAAGAACAAGGGAGACCCTACTCACAACGGAACCAGGGTAAAGTGTTTATCCAGAAAAACAATGGTTCCAGTGGCATATCACTAAATGAATTTATAATAAATTGGGCACCTAATGCCTATCACACTATTAGAACCGGTAAACAGTCAAAATATCGAGTTTTTTATTTCGACTTACACTTATATCGAGTTGCTAATATCGATGGGACAGAATATCGATGTCCAGAATATCGATGGCCAGAATATCGACCCTAAGGTAAGTAATATCGAAATTACTTATATCGATAGCATATATATCGATGTAAGTAATTTCGATTTACTAATATGTGTTAGAAATATTAGTTAAGTATTTAAATTAATTGTTATAATATGTGTTTAATATGTTTTTATAAATAAAAAATATATAAAAGTAAATAATATGTTTTACTACCAGAGCGGGTTGTGGGTTTATAGGGGAATAGGGTGGGAAGTAATTTATTTGTAATTAAATAATTATTTTTCAATGATTAATTTATTTTGCAATTAAATATTAATTGGCAATGAATTATTTTAATTGATTAATTGATTAATTAATTGATAATTTATGTATATTTTTAAGTAAATTATATGTTTTACTACTGGAGCGGGTTGTGGGTTTATAGGGGAATAGGGTGGGAAGTAATTTATTTGTAATGAAAAAAATATTTTTTAATGAATAATTTATTTTGCTATGAAATATTAATTGGCAATGATTTATTTTAATTGATTAATAGAATAATTAATTGATAATTTATGTATATTTTTAACTAAATTATATGTTTTACTACTGGAGCGGGTTGTGGGTTTATAGGGGAATAGGGTGGGAAGTAATTTATTTGTAATTAAATAATTATTTTTCAATGATTAATTTATTTTGCAATTAAATATTAATTGGCAATGAATTATTTTAATTGATGAATTGATTAATTAATTGATAATTTATGTATATTTTTAAGTAAATTATATGTTTTACTACTGGAGCGGGTTGTGGGTTTATAGGGGAATAGGGTGGGAAGTAATTTATTTGTAATGAAAAAAATATTTTTTAATGAATAATTTATTTTGCTATGAAATATTAATTGGCAATGATTTATTTTAATTGATTAATAGAATAATTAATTGATAATTTATGTATATTTTTAACTAAATTATATGTTTTACTACTGGAGCGGGTTGTGGGTTTATAGGGGAATAGGGTGGGAAGTAATTTAATTGTAATATTAATTAATTTTGGGTAAAGGAGTATTTTTAGGGTTCAGGGTCAGTTTTGGGTTTTTGGGTAAAGGGGTACTTTTAGTGTTCTGGGTCAGTTTTAGTTTTTGGAGTAAAGGGATATTTTTAGGATTCAGGGTCAGTTTTCAGTTTTTTGGTAAAGGGGTATTTTTAGGGTTCAGGGTCAGTTTTCAGTTTTTGGGTAAAGGTATTTTTAGGGTTCAGGGTCAGTTTTCAGTTTTTGGGTAAAGGGGCATTTTTAGGGTTCAGGGTCAGTTTTCAGTTTTTGGGTAAAGGGGTATTTTTTGGGTTCAGGGTCAGTTTTCAGTTCTTTGGTAAAGGGGTATTTTTAGGGTTCAGGGTCAGTTTTCAGTTTTTGGGTAAAGGGGTATTTTTAGGGTTCAGGGTCAGTTTTCAGTTTTTGGGTAAAGGGGTATTTTTAGGGTTCAGGGTCAGTTTTCAGTTTTTGGGTAAAGGGGTATTTTTAGGGTTCAGGGTCAGTTTTCAGTTTTTGGGTAAAGGGGTATTTTTTGGGTTCAGGGTCAGTTTTCAGTTCTTTGGTAAAGGGGTATTTTTAGGGTTCAGGGTCAGTTTTCAGTTCTTTGGTAAAGGGGTATTTTTAGGGTTCAGGGTCAGTTTTCAGTTTATGGGTAAAGGGGTATTTTTAGGGTTCAGGGTCAGTTTTAGGTTTTTGGGTAAAGGGGTATTTTTAGGGTTCAGGGTCAGTTTTCCCTACTGTTGCACCCACTGGAGTGGGAATAGTAATTATTGTTAAGTAATTATATATTATATATGATTTTTAATTTTATTTTTTTATTAAATATGTATTATTATTTTTTTAACCATTATTACATATATTTAAATATGTTTAAGTAATTAATAAGTATTATTTACAGTATTTTTTATGTTATTTTAAATTTTAAAAAAATCGATATATTTAACAACGATTTTTTTAACATCGATATTATTTTTTCGATATTTTGGTACTCACCATGTTGTACATAGGGCGTCGATATTTTTGCTATCGATATAATTACGCCGATATTTGTGTAGGTCGAAATTCTGTCTGTCGAAATTCTGTCATAGATCCATTAGAAACAGGGTGGCAAAGAGAAGAGACACAATTAGGTCCGTATCAAACCATTCTTTTATGTAAATTTTTGTTTGAGAAAAATCAACAATGCTTTCGACTACAACATATACTACAATATATAAGGTGCAATGTGTCCCCAGTGATTTGTGAAGTAACCAAAGAAACAACGTGTGTACATACAGGTGGGCTATACAGGTTACAATTGTGATTATTTACAAGAAAAGAGGCATAACTCAAAAAGATTATTTAGATCAATCATAGAACAGTTGCTACACAATCATAAGCACTGTATGAGTCTCATTCGCCTCCAGTACGTCGACGGCGTTTCGACCCTTAGAGTGAGGGTCTCATCAGGACAAGGGGTGTGGGACGTCTAAAAAACATAATATATATTGTGGAATTATAATTATATGTAGTCGCCTTGAATATTAGTAAATATTCTTGGAACGGTGAAGTGATTTACCTTGGAAAGGGCCAATAGATGTAAAACCCATGCGTGTTGAAGTAAAATAATTTTACTTACAGTGAACCCGGCCGGGCACTGTCAGAGGGCAGACAAGTAAAGGCATTGAATTAGCCACTTGAGCAAAGAAACAACAGGGATACGTATCTAGAGCGACACAGAATAAACAACGTACCACTGTCATAGACACTTTAGTGGTTGTAAATAATCACAATTGTAACCTGTATAGCTCACCTGTATGTACACACGTTGTTTCTTTGGTTACTTCACAAATCACTGGGGACACATTGCACCTTATATATTGTAGTATATGTTGTAGTCGAAAGCATTGTTGATTTTTCTCAAACAAAAATTTACATAAAAGAATGGTTTGATACAGACCTAATTGTGTCTCTTCTCTTTGCCACCCTGTTTCTAATAGTGTGATAGGCATTAGGTGCCCAATTTACTATGATGATAGGAGGGCAAACTAAAGGGGCTTGGAGGCTGCAGCTGCCAGGGATGTAGTGGAATGGCCCGACCCCTGGCTACCTGTCCCACGTGATCCCTAGGAACCGCGTCCTCTGCAATGGATAGGTGTGGAAGTTTGCTGGCCATCATGAATTGGAGGGTATTGACACGGTTAGAAACTCCTTCCTTGGCCACTGAAAGGGCGAAGGCCGGACTGGGAGTGGAAAACACAAGGACCTGGCCATGGCCCTTGAGTCCTTAAATCACTCTAGCGCTGAATCTGCCTTCTCTTCCAAAAGACGGCAAGTCTAGAAGCAACGCTTGGACATTTCCTAAAAAGCCAGTAGCCCTCAGCCAGGGGCACCAACCAAGAAATCGCTCTACGAGTCAGTTGTGTCCATACCACAGCAAATGGCGAACGCTGCTGCATTTCTTCTGTCTGCAATAGCTTAAAAGAGTATGGCTCCGACTTCCTCCAAGACAATTGCCAGCACTTTTGTAAATGAGTCCCAGATTGTGTGGGAATAACGGCCAAGAGACACGTAGTGTTCACCAACCACAGAACGAGGCTGGTGGAAGAAATCATTTTTCCTGCCAAAGGCGCCCAGCCTCTTAGGCTCATTTAACCGGTGGAGTGGAAGGGAACACACCAGGGTTAATTCTGGAAGTGAAGGCCTGGACGACCAAGCAGTCCCAAGTGGGGTGCTGAGTGAGGAAATTGGATCCCTGGAGCGTTATGGTGGCGGCAGGTAATTGCCTTGTGCACAGGAGCCCTTGTACAGGGCTTGGATAAGGCCCCAAGAAGGGCATCGGGAAGGCTTCATTAAAAGGGAGCAAGAATTTTGTGGGGACAGTCCGCAGCTGAAGCACCTCCATCAAGACGTTACTCTTGAATGCCACTTAGGGCATTCAAGAGTAACGTCTTGATGGAGACCTTAGTCGCCCTACGCCCCACCATTGCAAAAGATACCCTCTCCTTCCTAGCCACAGTAGGAGGGGAGACCAAGCCTGTGTCAGATAGTGTCTAACCCATTGGTATCCGCCAGATCCTCATACCAGGTGGCCTTGGTATCATCCAGTGGATAGCGACATTCAACAGGGTCATCATACTACTCCCATTCATCCTTTGTACCAGGCCTGTCAAAGGTAAAAGGCCCTGGCTCTGACCCGGAAGGCATAGATACGAATGGCGCAGAAATCGGCGCCTTGTGATGCAGGTCTTGCTCTGTGTAATGAGTCGAGGATGATGGGGTGTTGGCATGGGAGCTGGCACCGGAAAAGGTATCGGTACTGCTGTAGAGCCGCTCTGGTTCCAAGAGGACAGAATGGCGCTGAGGGCACACCCACTGGTGGGAAACCACTAAGGGTCCTTTTCGTAGCCATGGTGCTCGAAGGTGCTCCAGAGGAGTCAGGGGGCCTAAAGATGAGAAGCATTGCCTCATAGAACTCACACAGTTGGGCAGTGGTAACTCCAACTTCAAGGAAAGGGGAAGCATGGAGCCGACCCTGGTTGGGGCTTCATGAAGGCATGAGGCCAGGAGTACCCAAGCTCCCTCGTCCGAGGATTTGTATAGACGCGGTGAAGCCGAAGACCTCATCGACTTCCTAAACTTAATTTTTTCTTATGCCGCTTACCCGACGACTACAACTTCCACCGGGACATTAATTGTCAGCAGCGGCTCCATGAGTGCATGGCGCAGAAATCCTCACCAGCCTTCGAGTCATGGTCTTTTTTGAGGCACTATAGACAGATCATGTGGGGTTGTGACAGGTGTCACATGGTTTGAAACCGGACAGTTTTTTGGGGGACATCCCTGTCACACCAGAAGAATTTTTCTAAAGAAATGCTCAGAAAAAATGTTGAAAAAAGCCACTCTTCATGGATCTAGTGCAGAAAGGGAAAGAACTGTTAGCGTACCTATGTGGAGCCTATATAGGTATCGTCTATATCACTTTCGGCACAGACGTCAAAGTGAAGCCGAATGACGCCACCTGCAGGCATCCAGGTGTACTGTCTGAAAATTTCAGGATCCATTCTGACATGTCTGGGGATAATTCTAAAGTACAAATTCTGCGGCTAGAAGTCTCTATCAGATAGTGGTATTGTGGCTCTTCCAACTACTCATCATATGAGTTGATAAAAATGAGCATAGCCAATATCTGCTAAGTAGATCTTTATGAAGTTTTTCTCAGACATACTGCTTTTCATCCTCCGGACACCCTGATATTGAGCTGAGTTGGGTGGGTAGTTGTCCAAAACGGTCTTTCTTTCTGCGACAGTTCCTCAGTATGAAATCTTTTTTTAAGGTCAGGGCAAAACCTTGCTCTAGGATGTCTCCAGAGGCTTGAATGATGGCAAAGGTGCAGTATATGATTTTACTACTAGTTTCATGATTGGTCCAGATATGGTAATTAAAGGGTTGTCGTCAGTGTGGATGTTGCTGAGATTCTCGTTGATGGTGGAAATGCTGATGGTAGCAATAGAGTAGTTGCCAATGGTACTTTGGTTAATAGTGGCTTCAGAGCTGGTGGAGAAGCTGTGATGACAGGCAGAGACATAAATGGAGAATCTCCAACAATATCTGAAATCATTGTTCAAACTGGTTTTGACGACATTGGAGCAAACTTGCAACATGCAGCTCTGAAGACCATTTGCTTGGCCCGTCCAGCTGCCTGTCCGTCTTTTAACTGGTCTTTCTTGGGTCTCTCAAAAAGTGGAGGGTTCTTTTTCGGACTTAGCTTCATCAGACTATTTACTCACCCATTAATGTTTGAGGATTACTTTTCTCTCAGGGGAAGACTCCGCCTCTAGAGAAATAACTTTGCAAGGCTTTTTAACCTGCCGCTAACGAAGCAGGCAGCCTTCATAACTATTGGTGATTTTAGTAAAAGGGTAGTGGTAGATCTTACAATGTATTATGTCTCGGGTAGAGACAGTAGATTAAGTCATCTTGAGGACCACCTGCATAAAATATTTTTTTCACAGGACGTACAATGTCTAAATCGTGCCTCTGCAATTCCGACAGGAAAATCAATATAATACTGAGTTATAAACCAAAAGCAGCAACCCCATACTCTGAAGTGCACAACCTTCCACACAACCTGCGGTTGAAAATCTGTGCTATGATGTTTTCTGTGGGAGTTGAAATCAGCCTTTCCCTTGGTTGAACTTTGGGTCATTTCTAATAAGGTGAACGGGCTACTAAACAAACGTTTTCAACGTAGGTCTATGGGATACTACTTCTGATGTATTATTACAGTGGGGCTCCAAGCTGAATCACAGGAAAAGATTCAAGCATGTAATTCCATGAAAAATCCAAAGCTGTTGACATCTTCAAATCCGATTCAGGAGAAAATGTCATTTGTCCCAATAACTATCTGGCAATTTCTACCTAACAATCCGTTTTGGTGAACCTAACTTAATCTTATGTATGCAAAATATCCCTAAAATCTAGCCTTGTGAGATGAAGTCAGCAGACGTCCAGATTATTCATCAACACGATTAGGAAGAATCCCTAATAGAAGAGTTACATTTCTGAATTGCATTCCTACTGCATTCAAAACGGTCAGGAAGATAAAGGAAATACGAACAATGGTAAGCATGTGATGATTTATTTTCTGAGTAATTCTATGGCTCTTTAAACTCCCATCAAGACACCAATTTCTGTACTCGCAGATTTTTAGCTTTCGTAAGGTTCTTTTTTATAATATGATGAACGCAACACCAATTTGTATATTTAGTCAGTCACTGGGTATTATGTGAACAGCTGAATACAGCAGTTTAGTTCCACTAATAATTACATCATGGTTATACATTTCAGGATCTTGCACGCAATACATGTAATGTCAAAGTGATGTATAGAAGAGTCAAAAGTGTGAAGAACCAGAGGAAGTTTGGGAACGACAATGACAAAGGATGGAGAGGAGACACTCTGTGACTCTTTGTGCCTTCCTAAACAAAACTATATAACAGGGAATGTAATTTTATTTGAAATTGAAAAGTCAGTAATTAAACACATCTTTAGATTATAAGGAAAACAATTATACATAATTCTAGAACTCGATAGACTCAAATAAGGCAAGTAATAAAGCAAAGGTGCTGACAATGTAGTATCCTTTGCTGTTGGCTCACAAAGATTGAGTGCTCAGTTTTTTGGTAGAAATTACATTACAATTAGACGACTCTCCTCATTATACACTTCAGTCTCGTCACAAGAGAATAACGTTAAATGTACTTCTCTAAGAATCCTTTACAAAATGCTCAGAATCAAAAACTAATTGCAAACTCCAACTTTTCCTGGAAGAAAACTGGAAGAGATAGAGATGAAATGCGATGCAATGATTCTTCAAACATGGAATTATTACAACTGTTCCTACGGTTAGTGCTGAAGCAACAAGTTGGGTTGGATTTTTGGAAACGGAAGCCAACTATCTAAACAAGCTATTGTTGTGTGGAGACACAATATCCTGCAAAGTTCAATTTTGCAATGAAATGAGCATGGGCACAAATATGAAGAGTGTTAATTCAAACAGTAAGGTACTCCATAAAGTTAACCCAACAACAAGTTGCTGTTTGCTCCAATTTATTAGAGGAGAACAAAGTTACACATCGGGCTGCTTTGCAAACCTTTCTCAGCTACCATTAACATATGATATCTCTTGGTATATCACTTAAAGAATTGTATACTGTATTTCTTCCAATGTGCTAAAGTTGTGCTCACTTTGAATTAAATTTGAGGAACTTTAATATATGTAATAAACTGTTTCTATTCGTAAATTCCTAAAATTTTCTATTCTTTTTCATAATCAGACCTATGGAAGGAGGTGTTTCCAAGTTGGGTGGTTGTAGAGGGCAATTTAACTAGTTTTGGAATATACTTAAGCTGAAGGCTTTTTTGATGTTACTGAGAAATTTCAATTCAGAAGATAATTTACTGGAGTCATATGGTTCAGGAGAATTCCTAAACCTATATTGGAATTCACAGATTTTATTTATAAACCAAATGACTGTTGTGGAAATGGCCTTTCCGCATCCAACAGAACTTGTTTGCTCCACTTGAGATAGATATCACACTAGGCAAAAAGCAATCTCTACCACTATATGCTTATCTGTTACACAGCATCACATGACTGTTTTAGCTGTTTCGTGTGGTAGTTTATCTATGCTCGATTAGTTTCCAGGTGCAGTGATTTTACAGCTAAAAAAAGTGTGTCTATTTGTGACTGATAAGTATACCTCTTGTTTCTCTGGTCGAGTCCACGAAGCCTGGAGAAAACAGATATAAAACACAATAGAACAAAAGAAAGCAATAAAACGTTTACAAATCTGTTAATCTTCATATATACTATATGCATCACACTGCATTGCGTGCACATGCAGTTACAGAGGGAGGGCTCTCACAAAATCCATTTTTACCGGTTTGCCGAATCAAATGCTTTCACTTTTTTTTCCCGGAACCAATAAGCAAAAATTGAATTTCACATTTCAAACCAACTAGACTGCTTTCTTGCATGTTGATGTGAACTTATTAGCCCACCAATGCTCCGTCCCTTTCCACAAACCGACACTTCTATAAATATGTCCAAAGTGATACAGAAATAAGTATAAGATACCTTATTTCTTTCGCTGGAGATATTCAGAGAAACGGTTTGCTTGCCTTTTAAATTAGTGATTTGCCCGCTGGCCAATGACTTAAAAAAGATCATATACACAATAATACACATTCTTGCACTTCAACCCCGAACGTGTCATGCACTTGGTGAGGCAAGCATGCATCCTGTACAGCAGTGTCCATTCTGTTTTTCCAGAGGAGAAGATGGGCAGGTCTGTTCTCACCAAGAAAGACACAGAACTCAGAAGTCCACTATTTTAAGTTACATCTCACGGTTGTTATAACAACAATCACAGCACATGTACGATGATGGAGTTATGTATATGATCGTTATTTAGCCTTTATTGGTGTGTGTGCCTGCCACATGTGCTTGGCCTATTAAATCATACATCATCCTAGGAGCGCTACCTATGTTAATCTCTCAGTTTCTATGTTTTATAAATTAAATTCTTCAAAACAAAAGTCTTGGCCTATGAAAACATCTCACCTGTCGAGTAAACACATACAACTTTCCACATATAAACCCTATAAGAGACAAATGGACCACATTGCCCAAACCTCCAAAGTAGTAGCAAATACTCAAAGGGATAAGGTAACTTTTAACTTAAAAACTTTCCTTTAAAGTTTTGAACACACAGGCAGCTAGCTTGTTCAGGTTATTTCAGAGCACATTTTAGCGAAAAATCACACTTAGAATGTTTTGAGACACCTTACTTGAAGTCCTACTTTCAAGAAACCAGATACCGGATCAATAAAATGGGTTCATAAAGATGGCAGCCGACTTCCTATTGCCTATCCAAAGTCCCAACCTTGGATCAAGCACAGAAACTGATAGAGCAGTTCAAAATCCATCAAGCGTGCATACAGACTATCTGGTGTCTCCCGGTGCCTCCTCTCCATAAATACTGCTCTTTTGGTCTTTTTGCCTCCATTAAAACACGTCAAACCCAATAACCCTGTAATTCTAGATCTTTGAAGGGGGAGGATCAACTGAAAAGGTGTTTCTGTACAGTATTATGTCTAAAGGAAGCAACATTACCGACGACTGCAGGAGGTTATGGACCAATTATGACTTTTGGGTACCAGTTTGATTAAAACTGTCTGGCAAAGCTGTAAATGATAGCTTGCTGACAGAGTGCTTATTTTCTATTTCGAGAAACTTTGGCACTCTTTCATTACCTTAATTTTCTACATCCCTCTTTCGTCTGTATCCTATTTACTATGATGTGAGTGTAATATAAAATATCAACGTATTTGTAAGTCATTGTACATGTTAATTTATAGCAACTTGACCTTACAATCTAAAAGATGAAAGGTTCAGAAGACAAAAACAACATTTGTCACAACACTCGCTAGAGAAACTTTTATTCAGAAAACGTACTAGGTCCTTACATTGTAACTACTTCATGCCCATCAGGATTAGGTAGGTAAAACTAGAAGAAGGGATGTGTCAGTCAAGTCAGTCTGCAGCCCACTATCTTATGAATTGTAACTTTTTGTAGAGCGAGCTGAAGAAAAGCAATGTCAGGCGATTATTAAAAAGGGTTATGTTTGTGAGACATTCATGGGACAAAGAACAATCCAGATTATTCATGGAAAAGAAGAATCATAAAGCGAATATGATGCCTTATAGGCAATTGGTACAGCTTTTTCAGTTGGTGATCGGTACAAACTCAGACCTCAATGGTGGGATCACTAAATAGGGCAAAAAGAAAAAAGCACTGTTTGGACATGTACATTCTGAAGTGTTTGCACTCCACTACATTTTGCATGAGATCTTGAAAGATTCGAAAAAGTATTTCTGGATTCACTTAGAATTGAGGTACGCTTTGAGGAAAACACTGAGGAAGAAAGGAAGTCCTAAATTCACTAACCAGGCAGAAATATTATCTTTTCTAAACATCAGTATAGGTTTTTTGTTGGTGAACAGGGGTAGAATCCAAGGAAAACCAACAGTAGGCTCAAAACACTGCAATCTACATTAAGGATTTTAGGCAAATAGTGAAGATTGTATCCCGCTCTTGAAAACTGATGTCCTACTAACATTGAACTTTTCCTGGATTCTCATGACATTAGAAATTGGAGACTGAAGTGGCAAGGCTGCCGTTTTCAGTGCACTTCTAAAATGTGGCCCAGTGCATTCAAAACAAAGATGTATAGCACTACTACCAAGGGCAAGAAAATGTTATCTACGAATTAAATGCTTGAGCATTTCACAATACAAATCTGCCTTCACAATCTCCTCATACTAGTGACTATAATTGTGTCAAAATGAGTACCCTCCTTAACGTAACACTCAATGCTACTCTTCAGAGCAGCAGAGGGTAAAGTCTTCATTTCTAGCATAAATATTTTATATTACATTGTCTATAAAAACCAGATCCACTTTCTTTGCAGAAATAAACCAACCAATTGGCCATCAAATGCCTTTCAGTGACAACACCATCACTTTGAGGCCAAATGGAGGAATTAATTGTTAAAAATTCTTTCAGGGCTCTATCAGGACACAAACTACAACTGCCCTCACTCGAGGTTTCTTTAAATAACAACTTTAAATTACAGCCTGAGTGCAAAGGCAGCACATGGATTTCCAGCTTGTGATCCCACAAAATGAGAATCCCAGGCATTTAGCGACAATTCAAGCCCAGAGATCCTAGAATAGCAGACTGCATTCTGCAAAAGGTACTTTTGAAATAGGTTTAGCAAATTACAAATTCGGAAAAGAGCGGAAAAGGGTACACCGTAAAATGAGTTTACTGAATGAGAAAAATATTGAAGAAGGTATTCTGGCAGTGAGAATACTGAACAGGAAACATACTAACCCAGGTATAATTGTCACATGAGTTCCAAGTCCAGATAATAAGATGTTTTTAGGAAGTCGCTCCACAGAGTACAGGAAGTACATATTATATAAACTTTAGATCTACTACTGAATGTGATACCATAGCTCCTTCTTTCAGTTGATGACACCATAACTCACAGAAAGATGGTGGCTTTACTAACTAATGAGATCCACAATACACCCATGTTGGCGCAAAAAAACGTAAACAACAGATAAGCTACTCAAACTGCTACCGCACTTCCTGTTAAAAATGTTAAACCACATGCTCTTTTCCCACAGGCCAAACAAAATGAACCTGACAAGAAGAAATGTGGGCATTTAACGAGATCCCATTTGTCAAAAATTCACATAGGACTGCTTTAAGTCTGACTTAAAGCAGTCATATGTGAATTTTTGAAAATAAATTAACCAAGTCCGTAGTAGATTTCACATTTTTCTTAAACACCACCTAAAGATAAACTCTTCAATCGTCAGCTTATCACAACTCTAACTTTTCAATAACTGCTTTGCTTTCCTAAACAAAACATAATATGCCCAACAACAGCAAGACACACGCTTTTTAAAAATTCTGTGACTGACAACTATTTGGCTGATTTATTCTTCACAAAAATATGACCTCGCATACAAAGTAAAATCTTCATGACCTATTCATGTGGCAAAAAATCTTCATGACCTATTCATGTGGCAGTCAACTGACCAATCACGGCAAAATACCTCAGTGGTGTAATACATTGCCAAGTGCGTTATTGATGAGGATGCAGATGACATTTTTATGGAATGGCTTGGAACATAGACAGAGAACATGAACAGGAAACAGTGGGATTGCAAACCAGATCTTGTCAAAAACAATAATAGAAAGTGTTTTTTCAATGCACGGTCATGTCTTTAGCAAAAACTAACAATAGGTGAAAATCAGGAAATCTTTGAAAAAAAGGAAAAAGATCCTTCAGTGGCACATAATCATTAACCCTTATTACGTAGACCAGTACTGTTTTCCAGTAAAGGGGTCACTAAACCTCTAGGCACATTACTGAGCAGAACTTCATATTTAGTGACTGGTAAATCTGTTGAGCTGCTGGGTAGTAACTGATAGATGTTAGGTGTCTCGAAAATGTCGTGCAGACAGTGATTGATAATCTTAAAACAGCAAAAAGCTAACAGAAAGTAATCAGCATGGTAATGCTAGCTGGAGTAAAAAAACACAGGGGCAAATTAGCAAGAAGATTTATCGCTAACCCAGGTTTGCGGCATTTTTTTAATTGCAGTCTATCGCTGGATTTAATCGCCGAGATAGCGCGTTATTAGCAACGCTTATCTCTAAGGCGATAAAAAATCCAGTGATAGCGGCAAAAACCAGAAATAGCGTGAGAATACCAGCGCTAAATTAACTGCGCTAATGAAAAGCTTGCTAATAGGCAAGTGTGTACTTAACCTAACAATCCAACCCCCATTGGCAAGATGGCTAAGTCAAGTTTTTATCAAGTGTTAAAACCAAGCGATAATCTCGGTTAGCGAGACTTTTTTTTTGCGCTTCGCAGGCATTGATAATAGGGGTAAGCTGTTTTTGCAACTGTTTCCCTTTACTTTTAGTGAGGAACGCCTACTTTGCATGTCATTAGCGATAAATATCGCTGACATGCAAAGCAGCAAAAAAACGGGCGCTATTGCCAGTAAACTGTCGCTAACAGCTGTTAGCCACAGCTTGCTAATAGGGTGATAAAAATATCGCCGCTTTAGCTGCAAAAAGTGAACCTAAAATGGCGATACAGCCCTTGATAATATGCCCTGCAGAGACTTCCCATTTCTGACTAGGATACAGTCAAATTAGAAAAAGTATATAAAGTAGGGGGAAAAACATCCATGTTTGTGTGTAGGTGAATGGGGTGGAACCAAAGAAGTCTAAAAACTGCATATGGGTTTGAATTTCGGTATTAGTAGTAATCCTTTTTTGGGCATTCTTACAGAATCTTTATAAGAAAGTTTATACAAAGAGACAAGCATCCAGTTTTAACACCTTCCATGCTCATGACGAGCTAAGCTCGTCATGAGGTACGGCGCACCGGTGCTCATGACGAGCTGAGCTTGTTATGAGCCGTGGAACGCTCGCATGCAGGGATAATTCCCCTGCTGTGCTGAGCGTTCCACGGGAACGGGTGCAGCTGTGATGAGCTCAGCTCGTCATGAGCACTCGAGCGTCGTGCCCCATGATGAGCTGAGCTCGTCATGAGCACCGGGGCGCTATACGTGCCCCTCGCCCCCCAGCACAGCGGGGGGATTACCCCCCACAGCGAAGGGGTTAAACTCAAAACATTTCCCACACACAAGCGTGCCAGAAGTTGATGAAATGATGTATTGTAAAACCTACCTCATTAACATTCATGAGTTGGACTGGATTCAGACACACCACAAAAATATATATATATTTTTAAATGACCAATTACAACATAAATTGGGTCGTAAACGTCCTTATTGGTTGCAAAAATACTGGTTGCGACCAGATTTTTTACAGTCAGTATTTTGTACTTCGAAAATGAAGTCACCGTGTGCTGTATTCTACAATAGGGTCTATCAAATTGAACATATGTGTAAGAAGCTGGAACTCTATATAGAGCACTAAAAAGAAGAATACTGTGTACAGAGTCCAGTGGGTCCCCAACTGGATTACAGAGGCCATCATAATAACGCTCTATTTTGTGGTAGTGTGGGAGAGCAGTTAGGCTTTTCAGAGGGTAGTGCTAAGCAATTGTTGTACTCACAGAGGTAATAAATGAGACACACATTCAAAGAATACATCTGAGGTCAAATTAAAAAAATAACACTTCTTTTTATATATGTTTCAAAACCAAGAAGTTTGTTCAAAGGTAAGTAAAATGTTAAGACCTGTGCGCTTTTACACACAATGCAGTCCTACGGGTGGAAAAGTCAGTGATGCATAAAGGTTGATATAGTCCGTTTCAGCGGTTGACCTTCAGGGTTCGGAGTCATAGTGGGCTAAAGTCCAAAGTACTACCAGTGGTTTTTCGGGAGCAGAACGGGTTTTAACAGGATCTGGGTGCTGGTGAGGTTGTAGCTGGATGCGCTACGGTGAAGGGGAGGCAACTGGAAAAAGGCTGCACAGGAGTACTTGGGGACAAGTCTCAGAGCTCCCAAATGAGGGGATTAAGTTGCAAAAGGTATTGGAGCAAGGGGGAACAGCCGGTTCTTCGAGACCTGGGCCGGGCGACTCTGGTGCAGAGTGGTTAGGGCAGCTGGGCTGGTGCGTAAAGAAGCTCCTCGTGGTTAGAAGCCAACAGCTTGCAAAGGCAAAATCAAGTCAGCTGGGCCACTCACGAAGTGGGTCTCAGTAAATCTGAAGTCCCTTGACAGCTGCTCAGTCAAGGTGCAGTGGGAACCTGGACTAGACTCTCACTGTTAGTGTTTGGTGCAGGGTTTCCCGTACCACAGGGGTTGGTGCTGAATGGCTCCGGTTGCTCCTGGTGTCTTCGCACTCGGTGGGGAGACAGAGCTGATGTTCCAGAGCAGAAGTACCTTCTCCTTGTCATCTGTGGCATCCGTACGGGGCAGAGACATCCAATGCGATGGACCAGAACCCCCATGTCGGTGCCTGTGGGGTGCAGTGAGTAGCTACTCTACTACAAGGAAAGACTGTAGGCGATTTTCAAAGTGCTGGCAGGCGGGCAGGTTACCCAAGGCTTTGATAGTTCTCCAGCTCGCAGGACGAATCACCCTGTTGCGACTGTCGAGAGAGGGCTGAGGATATGCAGAGCTTTGTGCCAAAAGCCTACAGTTCTGTTGCAGTTCTCACTAGACAGGGACTCTTCTTCATTCTTCCTCTCTAGATCCGTCAAATCTAAGTTCTTAGATTCAGAAGAGGCACATAAATACTCAATTTAGGGGTGTTAAGGAGAGTGAAAGGTAGTATCCAATGGGCTGCATACCTTTAGGATGGCTACACCCTCTATCTGACCACTTGCTATGGGAAGCAGGCATAACCTTGACCCTAGAATGCTAATTCTGTCCAAAACAAGATGGAGGAATCTCAAAAGTGTGGTTCACATCAGCTAGTCCACCTTAGGGGGTGTGCTGGATCGATGTGGACCCATCTCCTAAGTCAACACACTAGAGATCAGTACCTTTTCAGGGGGCAACCTCTACGGTTCCCCCGAGTGCATTTACAAATAAATCCAGCAAAGCATCGGTGTGGGTTTATCAAGAAGAGGTGTTTGCTACCAAACACCTTGGGGTACAGTGAAGCCATCATGTAGCTTGTAAACTCGAAATCACGGGTGTCCAACCCATGGGCTCGGTATGGCTTCCCTGTGTACTCGTGGTATCCATGGGTGAACTAAAAACCATGGGAACACATCGACTTCTGTAGATAAGTCCACACATGGGTATAGTGCACACTGCCTTAGGGCTGTTGGGCCCGCTGTAGGGGTGACTTATCTATACCAGTGCTGGGTAGGCATGGCACACGGCGATCTGTGCCATATCAACTCTTCTCTTTCTTTCTGCACCAAGACATGCAAGCATCAATGGCAGTTTTCATGAGCTTGGTGGGGGGGGCCTTAGGGTGGCACAATTCATGCTGCGGCCCTTAGGGACCCTCTTTAATTCCAAGGCCCTAGTTACCAGGGGTACCACTTACTAAGAACTTACAGGAATCGTAAAGGGGTGCCAATGGTGGAACAATGGTACAGTTTTAGTGAAAGAACCCTGGTGCTGGGGACCTGTTCAGCAGGGACCAAGCACACTTTCGGTCAAAGTACCATCACATACTAAGCAAAAAGTGGGGGTAACAGTGTCAAAAGGGCACTTTCTTACAATATGCTTTAAAGGCAAAATACACTACCCTGGATGACACCCTGGATAACTTTGATATTGATATATTTAACGTTTTAAATTCAGTGGGTTGGCAGCAAAGAAAAAAAATACAGTGAGGTCATTTTTTAACAATAGTGATGTAAGTATTGTTATTTTTAACAATAGTGATGTAAGTATGGTAGTACACCTATTCTATTGTACTGTAGCATTTATATAGTGCGCCATACCACTGACAAGATCACAAAGCACCCAGACATGCTTTAATTCCTGAGCGGCCATAAGTGTAAGGGAAAATATTTCTACCTTCAGCAGTTCTACAAGTCTAATAATGTCAGAACCTCCGAGAACATATCCCTTCAGCAGCATAAGGCCTGCATGTGGATGTGCAATCCTTAACAGATCCTCGTGCTGATCATCAGCTTCACCAATAAATGTATACAGTGCTTCAACTCTCAGGAAACCAAGAGCTGCTCATCCTCACTGTGGCAGTGCGATGCCACAGAAACTCCCATGCAGTCTCAGTGTAAGAGCTGTGATCTGTGCTGATATTAGAGTGCATGAAGAGTGTCAATAGAGTGGCCGCCCCAAAAGTGTTTCATAAAGTTGTCAGAAAGTACTTAGTGAAAGCTGGAAACTGAAATCTGAATGAAATGGAACAAAACTATGATATAGTAACTACCAAGAGCTGTTCAACAGAATTTGTGGTTGATTTAACGTGTCAAATTTAAAGCAGACTTAAGCTGTAAAAACTAGTTGAGAAAGCTTGTCTGTCATTTTATAAAACCAACAAAAAACGTCTTCACTCTGGAAGCGGTACAAAAGGGGGTGGTGGTGATGGACGGAGCATCTGAACCAATCAAACACTCACACCCAGTCAACAGCTATGGGTTTATTCCATCACCGTTCTTTAGCCCACTCTGCCACCCCAGTTCAGACATGGCCATATGCAAATCAGTCTGACCCTGTGCCTCATGGGAACAGTCCAACCCGAACTGCCAAGCCATGCCTTCCCTGGACCAGAAACAAGCTTCCTAGGACCGGTTTCTGGCATTACAGCCGTCTTCAGCAAGGCTTGCTTGAATCCAGTGGCAAAGTGAGCAAGGGACTCACGCCTAAGCATACCCTGCCAACTTATGGTGAACAAAGTGGTACAAAAGGGGGTGGTGATGGACGGAGCATCTGAACCAACCAAACACTCACACTCAGTCAACAGATCTGAGTTTAATCCATCACCGTTCTTTAGCCCACTTTGCCACCCCAGTTCAGACATGGCCAGATGCAAATCAGTCTGACCCTGTGCCTCATCATTCCATCCTTTCATCATTCCATCCTGTACCTTTTATTATCATGGCTTCGTCTCAGCAATTTCAAACACCTGCACCGTTTTTAAAAACTCCTGGCACACCAGTTCTTAAATGGCGACAATGGTTAAAGGGGTTTGAAAACTACCTTGTAGCAATTGATGAGGTCAAATATTCCCCAACACGTAAAGTTACGATTCTATATGGCTGTCTGGGCGTCGCAGCACAAGAAGTTTTTGAGAACCTTCGGTATTTCCTTCTCCTACTGGTTCAGGTGAAGGTTGGGACACATATCAAGAAGCTCTTGCCCGTTTAAACAAACAATATTCTTATGAGCCGAGCACTGTTTTAGAACGCCACAACTTCTTCAAACGTAAGCAGAATATAGAGGAAATTGTTGAAGACTACATTGCTCAGCTTAGAATACTAGCATCTACATGTGAATTTGGCACAAGTACAGACGCTGCCATAAGAGATCAATTTATGTTTTCATGTTATTCAAAAAAATTCAAGAACACTTGTTGACTTGCAACAATCTCAGTTTGGCAGAAACTGTAGACATTGCCAAAGGCATTGAACGAGCAACAATATCTTCATAAATGTTACAGGAAAGTCCCTCTCAGCCTAGTGATCATATGGTTGATGAAGGATCTTTTGCTTGTTCAGTAAATTTGATGAATAAGCCTTCTAGAAAAATTTTCAAGAAACCAATCATCTGCTACAGATGCGGATCAAGAAGTCATATTGGCAATTTCCCCAATTGTCCTGCCTCTGCTAAAAGATGTGCTTCTTGCAAACAAATCGGACATCTTCAAACTGTATGCAGAAGTGGCAAAAGGTTCACGAGGGTTAACAACATCGTATTTAACGACAACTTAAGAGTCATGCTCTACCAAGCTCAATGATGTACTGTTATCCATCGAATGTGATTCAGTGGATCTTTGAATAGTCAAGGGTCCTTGGTGTGAACGTTTGAATGGAACAATACCTTTACAAGTAAAAGCCGACTCAGGTTCCCCAATCACCATTTTGTCAGATTCAACATTTTATGCAGATTGGGATGGCAAGGTGACCCTTATCAAATCTGATGTCAACCCTAAGGCTTATGGTGAAAAGGCTATAGACATGCAAGGGTACTTTCGCTCAAAGATTGAATGCCTTGGCAGATGCACCTTCACCAAAGTTTACGTCGCTTTTAAGGTTAGAGACATTTTTGGGTGGTTGGATCTAGCCAAAATGGTTACTCCTCAAACCTGGTTCAAATCAACATGTTACTCTAGGATATATTGCACATGACTACTATGATTATCACGAACATGAAAATGTTAATGTTTCTGATTTGTCTGTTCAAATTATAATGTGAATTACTTACTTATACAATTTCCCTAGGTTTTTCAGAACACGGTTGGCACTGTGCTAGGTTTCAAGCACGATATCCGCCTAAAATCAAATTCTCAACCTGTTGTCCACAAGGTTCGCTCTCTTCCCCTGAGTGCAAGAGATGAATTAAAAAAAGTTTTTAAAAACGTATGTGATGAAGCAATCATCGCACCTTGCAACTCCTCCGAGTGGGTTTCTCCAATAGTTTTGGTGCGCAAAAAGTCAGGTGAGGTTAGATTATGTGCAGATTTGCGCTCTTTGAATAACAATATTATTGTGGATTTGCCATCCATTACCCAAAATACACGATCTGTTAGCTAATTTGGGTGGGGCAAAGATGTTCTCTCTATTAGACCTCAAGTCTGCATATCACCATATTCCATTTTCTCCTAAGTCTCAAGAGTTAACCACTTTTGTAACGCCATTCGGGGCTTACAAATATCTGAGACTTCCTTTGGGCCTAGCCTCTGCAGCTAGTGTCTTTCTGAAATTAATGGACACCCTGTTAAAGGATATTCCAGGTGTACAAGCCTATCAGGACGATATACTGATGTTTCTGAGCATAACATTCTGTTTAAGGTATTAGGAGTCCTGGAGAAGGCTGAAATGACTCTTAGACATGATGAATGCAAATATGCAGTTCAATAATTGGACTACTTAGGCCATACCCTTTCACCCAATTGCATAAAACCCAAGTTCTCCCTCATAAAAACCATTAGAGATGGCACTCCTCCCAAGAATAGCGAATCCTTGCACTCATTTCTTGGATTATCGGAATACTATGCCAGATTCGTGCAAGGCTATGCTCAACTCGTTGAACCACTGAGAGCTCTTCTAAGAAAGGGAGTAAAGTTTGTCTGGTCAGACAACCTACAAAAAGTCTTTAAGCCAGTTAAGTGCTTTATTACTGTTGATGCAAGCCTTACTGGTTTAGGAGCTGTCCTGGGACAATGGGTGGCTGGAAAAGAACACACTGTTACTTTTGCATCCAGAACTCTTCAATTAGCTGAAACTAAGTATAGCACCATTGAGAGAGGCCTTAGCCTGCGTTTGGGCCATTCAGAAATTTAAGTCGTACATTTGGGGTTGTGAATTTGAAATTTACACGGATCACAAACCGCTTATGCACATGTTGTCGAATAGTACTTCGAACTAAGCTTCTGTCAGGCATGTTCAATTACTTTCGAAACTTCATGAACTCTACTTCATCTAACACATTTCTGGAGGAATTTTTTTTAGGGCTGACTGTCTGTCAAGGATTTCTTTACATGAAACTACTGCGATTGATGATGATGTTGAATGTGTAGTTGCTGTTATTGATGCTATTGCCGAATGTCCACCTATTTCTGAAGGTGAGTGGAGTGCAGCATATAACAAGGATGACACACTTACCAATGTTAAATCTTTTATTTCGAACTAATGGCCTGAGTGTAGAGTGTTATCCTCAGCTTTGAGATCATTTGCAAACGTCTCCGAAGAAATTTCTATAGTCAATGAGATGATTATGCGCCATGACTTATTTGTTCCACCTGAATCATTACGTGATTTCATCATTAGGACAGCACATCAAGGACATTTAGGCGTTACTAAAACATGTCAACGGATCAAAGTTTTACTGGTGGCCTTTCATGGATGCCCAAGGCAGAAAAATTATTGTCAATTGCACAGAATGCCTTCTATCCGACAAACATTGGAAGATTCTTGCCACTCCTTTACATCCTGTACCACTTCAGAGGGTCCCTGGGATAAAGTGGGATTAGATTTTTCAGGTCCCTATGACATTTTATCCAGTGAAAACAAATACCTAATTTTATTAGTTGATTCCCACACTAAGTGGCTGTACTATTGTTTCTGCAATGGAGCCACAACTGATATCAATTTTCTGCAAACTGTATTTGATGTGGAAGGTTTTCCAAAAATTATTGTGACTGATAACGGAACACGTTTTGTTTCACGAAAGATGTGTTCCTTTCTCAATATGAATTACATCTCTCACTTTAAAGTTGCTTTGTATTCTCCCTCCTCTAATGGTCTGGTTGAGAGAGGAAACCGAATCATTAAGAAGGGTATGCAAACTGCATTTCTAGTAGACTTGACCCCCTAGCTTTTGTGCATGACAAAGTTTGGGCGTACAACACCACTCCACAAGCTACCACTGGTATTGCACCATTTACTCTTCTCGGGAAAAGAAAAGTCCATACACACCTGAATCCCAGTTGGTTGCATAACAATTGTGGCTCAACTGATGGGTCTACCCCTCTTCAAGAACATGTAAAACTTTAGCAGGATTCCATGAAAGCACGCTTTGATGCTGGTAAACATTCTCTGGACCAACCTTTACAAAAAGGGGATTGGGTTCTAATTAAAAACCCAAGAAAGGTGCCTAAAGGCAATTCAAAGTTTTCTTCTCCAACTTTGGTAACACAAGTGAGTAGAGGTTCTGCCCTTCTTGATAAATGGTGGAACAAGAGGGCACTTGTCAAGGTTTCTCCTCTTCAGGCTGATGTTATCAATTAACATTCCACTTCGGAAACAGAACATTGTGACTGGTTTGATTTGTGTCATGAGAAAGAGTCAACCTCTAGCTGTGTTTTGGAACCAGTTGTTGTGCAAACTGCTCAACCCATTATTACTGATAATAGTGATTTGTCTGAGGCGTCTGTCAAGAGGGCCTCACGTCATAGACAAATTTCATGTAAGTTGAGAGATTATGTATTAGAATAGTAGCACATGTTTTCTTTTCATTGCATTGTACTTGCAGTTCCCTGCTCTTTCACCACTCAAAATGTTCACCTAACTGTATTTGTGTTTCACTTATTTATTATTCCTTTGTTTCCCCTTAGAAGAAGGGAAGATGTTGTAATATTAATACTGTAATAGTTTGCATGTCACCAAGCGACTTATGATGTAATTTTCTCCATTCAGGCATTCCAGAGCATGGTCATTCAGTTGTGGAGGATTCCATGTAACGCCATTCCTGGCGTTGGATTTGACACAGCTAGATGGCTACGGTCGTGGGTGCAAGTTTCTCGAAATAAATTTGCTTTCAACATTACCACCATTCTCATACCTCATTTAACAACAGCCTTTGATGGAATTAAGATATGGACCTCTATAAAGCTTACAGCGTCACTCTCATTTTAGACAATGGTTCTAAAAAACAAAGACGGCCTCCTTGCTTTATTTACAATACAATGCGGATGTTCTAAGTCAATCTGACAAAAGAAGTGATTGTGCATAGCATCACTATTTTTTAATCGGTGAAAATGTTAAAGGAATTATGCATTTGCAATGCACAAGTAGGTAAAACCGTTAGAAGCATTGAAAAAGAAGCAGATGTTTAAAGTCTGAGGCTGGACTGTGGGTGAAATCACAGCAAGGCACCATAATAACAGTGTGCGCCCATCCTTTATCCCCGGCAGTAATTTGCAACAGAAACCACTTTTCTAGTTAAACCTCACTGCAGACACAGCTAAACCACAACAACATGGCCTCAGACTAAACAAGAACACATTATAGCCAAAAAAGTCCTTAAAAAATGAGAAACAACCAGCCATGCTTTTCCAAGACATAATCAATCCCTGCACTGTTTGTCTACCCTGGTCAGCCTCCATCACTCTCTTGAGGAATCTGCCCTAGGACAAATAGTGTCTCGACTTCTTGGGATGCCACATGTACAGGCCCATGTTCTTGAGACTTCCGTTCTACAGGACAACTGCTGTCTGCAGCACCTCGTCCTAAATAGCTTGTCACACATTATTATAGGTCCAAACAGCAGACTTGTTGGAAGCTACCATCAACATGAAGAATTATAGATGGGTAACAATGTATTTCACTGAGGGGGTTCTGAGTGGTATCTGAGTGGTATCAAATAGACAGCAAGAGCGATGGTTAAATTGTCTATGATGTCACTCACAACCCTAAGGGGAAAAACATCCCCTTCAATTCACTTTTTACCCATCTTTAATTTTAGGTATGACCACAAAATCATCTTCATCTGCTTTCAACTGCCACGCACGGGCAGAGGAGAAATGGGAGAACCATACATAACGCAGCCTCTCCCCCTCCTCAAATTAAAAACAAAAACCTCACCTGTAAACCCTAACCACTCCAGATCACCTTGATTTCCTTCCTCCACACCCTCCTAAACCTGTGCTTTCTGCTTTCTTTTAAAGCAGACAATCAGAACTGTGCTGTAAGGGGCACAGAGAGCCCTGTCAGACTAACCTGAAAGGCCTTTATGACAGGACAACAGTCGGTAACTAGTGTTGTTATCAACTCTTGCTATGTCATAGCAGTGAGTTATGACCTTCACAAACTGAAATAAATTACAGTGGCGCTCTATGAGAGCCTTACATAAAAATGTTATTGACTCATTATTTTAAAATGTTAAATTTCCTCTAATCCTGGGTCTAGGTGCCCTGACCAGGCCCACCGTAGGGTCACCTTTTAGTATATATTCCATCTAAGGTTTGTTGCTTGAGCTAAAATATCTTGTGCTATTGCATCTCTGTTTAAAATTGGCAGATTAAAAGTCATGATGTCTGGTACTAGGGACTTGACTTGCTGACCTCCAAACTGGGAGTGCCTAAAATTGAAGTCAGTTGTCCTCGAATAAATGCACAGATATTCTGTAAACCTCCCTCGCAATAGTAGCAGAAACCCTTCTGCCAAACTGTGTTATCTTGTCAATACCAACTGGATTCTAAGTAAAAAGTGAGCATCCTACTGCAAACCTAATTAGACGTTGAAGTGGCTCACATGAGTGCTACAAGGTGGATGTCTTGGCTATCACTGAGTCAGCCACAGTATAATCACCTGCTGGATACCCCAGTACATCTCAATCTCACCTACCACCTGAACATCTGTATCAGGCACCTGCACAATCTTCAAAGAATAATGGCAGTCACATCTCACCAACATGAATGCACACAACTTTAAAATGAAACTGGGGTCTGCAACAATACAACAGGCTAAGCCAAATTCTTCATTGACTGGATATCAGCAAAACATAAAATGGCTCGAGAAACAAGTGAAATTGTTAAAGTGATCACACAAAACCCCGGCTACTATTTCTGCGCCCTAACAAAGAATAGTTCAATATTTCACTGCTCAATAGGATCAAGGCGGAAGTTTTACAGTGACAGTGAAGAACAAACTCGCCTTTAGACCACATGAAGCTGCCACTGCTAAAACTACAATATAAATAATAAGCAAGATGCAATCATCACAAAAGGAAACCTGACCACAAAGCTATCGTCATAGGCCTCTGATGCTTGTCAAAAGAAGCACACTTTACATGGTCTAGGCAAACCTACTGTTATCTACTATTTAGGCTATACACCACCTGAACAAGATAAAGCACATCAACCTGCAACTCTGTATCATACATCAACTCCCAGCTCTGCAATATACATCAACCCCCAACTTTGTATTGTCTAGCAGTTTCTAATAAAAAGAACACAAACCTCTTTAAAATTCTTCTCCACCGATCCAAGTCGCAAGCGATCCAATATAGTTCCAAAACAATTTTTTTGTTTTTAGAAGCAAAAATAATTTTTTGTTCAAATAGAAAGCTACAGACATCAATAAAGGATACATTGACAATGTGGCAGAAACATGCTGCGGGTGAGTTTCGCAGTCCATCGAGAACATGGCATTAGGTTTTGAAGTATAGATAGCAAATAGGCCAAAGGCCAAGATACAAAAAAATGCATGAATATTTAAATACAATGAAAAAATGATCAGCACGAAACTTTGAGTTAGACGACTGTAGGACTTAATAGAAAATATCTACAATTAGATTCATCTGTTAACCAGGAAATAGCTCTTACTGATTGTGCTGTTCATCAAAGCAATTGCCTAGGAACGAATCTGCTGGAGACGAGTAAGGGCAAAATTCTATCAACATCTTTTTGAAACCAGTCAGGGCATAGTTACTTACTATTTCAAAAATATGGGTGCTGGAAGGTCAAAATACGATTTCTTAAGGAGCAGAGATGGAATATCCGCTGCACCTGTCAAACATTCCACTTAATGGTATGGGCCAGCTCCCCCAGGAGCCTTGAAAGCCGTATATTTCTCTTTCTAGCATTGGAGGTCGCAGTAATTAGTTGAAAATTAACAGCTAATGATATAAATTGTATTAAACATAGAACCTACAATTTAGAATCTCCACTTGTCCTAGAGTTTACTACAATTCTACTATAGAATGTAAAACAGAATCATCTGCAACATAAAATCTTCAATCTATCTAGAAATATCCACCACTCTACCATTGCAAGATATCTTCATGAGGGGTTTTCTTGCTGAGGCATCACCTTATGAAACAATTACGTCATTGCTCCAAAGGCAAGCAGACTGCCACATAATGTGTGATGTGCCAGTGTTTCATTGAACAGCTTCAGAAAAAAAGACAACTGGGCACAAACTTTACTGGATTAACGGAGTTCCTGTGGCCTTATCACGCACGTTTGAATTTACATCCTATTGTTCCAAAGGATGGTAGAAAGCCTTTGGATACTCGTGACCAGCAATAATGATAAAGACACAAATTTTATTTTTGTTTTTATTTATAAAGTTTTATAGAGCGCAAACTTGATCCTAGAAGGGTATCGGAGCGGTTTACAAATAGTTCAATAGGTAGAAAATAGATAACCTAAAACACAAAACGCTGAACATTGTTCATTGCAAATCAAGAGTGGGACAGCGAGTTATAAACCAGGACTCCAACGGCGTGTTCAAGCCCTAGTTGGAGAACTGCGTCATATCAGTATCCAGAGAATGGAATGCAAATGTCGATTGTGCTACTTCTCCAAAATGTTCCACACTTCTAAAGGCATAGAACAAGGTATCAAATGTTTGTCCACGGGGCGGATCAATCCATGATTTAAGAATTACTTTCGTTAAACAAGATTCCCATTAGGATTCATTGCATATGGATTTCCCTCGTGTGGCTAGCCAGCAAAATGTGCCATGGATCCAGCCCTTGTGGAGCAAAGTTGGACGCCCCTGAACTAAAATGTGCCCCCCACCAAAAGCATATTGAACACCAAAAGAGGATGTTCCGACACGGAAGTGAGATTTCACAATGGCTAAGCCTTGGCACTTCAACTTCAAAATGCGTATTTTCGCAACAAGGGCAGCCAGGGAATTTGGCAAAAGGAATTTGACACAAACACTATAACCCACTTTTTGTTTAATTGGAATACTTCCCACAGCAGTAATACAAAGGCGACACACAGGCCTGGGTGGCTGTCCCCTCTCCAGCCTGGTCCCAAACAAAGCACTGTCTTGTTGCTACATTTCAATGCGCTCCCTCGCTTGCAGGACGCATCTCTGTCATAAGGGGCCGTTGTTAAGTAGACAATTACGCGATCCTCGGCCCTGGTCCAAACAAAATGTTATGAAGGTTGAGGCTCCGTGCAGCATTGGGCCTGACCCTCCCGTTAACACGCGCTGCTTAAATGGGAAAAGGGAAAAAAACGTTTGCTCCCTGCATCCTAATTGAAGATGGCTGACAAAACAAGTTTCAAATTTTAATGAGAAAATCTTTGCTTCTGTTTGAAGTGTAGCGTTTCTGGAATAACAGGGGGATGTCGGTCGGCAATGCCAGCACTGACATCAACTGTGTATGGCTGTATGTGCCAACAGACATTTGAAGCAGTGTAGCCACCACCGTATCTATAGGGAAGCCCTAAATTAGGTTTTTAGACCTGGCTTAAAAGCGCAGCTCTGTGCTAGACCTACTGTTATGAATTATTTTAAACTACATAAAGCAGTTCGAATTAGTCAAGCGAGTTATTGGCTGGTACAATAAGCACGGGAAGTAAATAAGCAATGGATTGCACTGCCTCTGGCTGCACTTGAAATGTGCTCTTCACTAAAAGTGCTGATAAGCGAGCAGGGGGGTCGAGGGCAATCAAGGCGTCTCTCTCAAACACTTACGCGCCAGCCCACGGCCCCTTCCCTTCTCGCGAGACGGGGAATCCTCCTACATCCTAATTCATGTATTGCACCCTGCGCAGGCTGCCACAGCGGGCACCTGACACAATGAAGTGGGCTATTTGTGTCGAGAATGCATAACAAGATCATTGAGACTGAATCTGAGAAAGCCAGCTGGTCTCACGCAGGCTCACGATCAAACCACCGAAATGTGAGATCTAAACATGAACTCTAAGATCTCACAGATAGAGACAAAGGTCCATAGGTGTGCTGTCCGCCTGTCACCGTCCATCTAGCAGTGCTGGGAAGGAATGTGTTGAAGAAAAAGAGTCGTTTCACACAGCTCCTATCACACCCCGCCCTGTGAATTTGGGATGCCAAGGTAAAGGGGGCGCATCCGGATTTATTGAGGTCAAACCGGGGTGCACAATATACTACCATTACAGGTATAATGAAACCTATTCACTCTGAAAGAATAAAATCGAGGCTCATGGGACGAACGCCGTGGCAGCCATCAAAGCCACATAACGGCGAGAAGGGGCACTATATAGGGTACATCGAGAGGGTGGCAGCGTACAATCAAAGATTACCTGCATGGTTACAGAGTCTAGTTACCGAACTAGAAGAGTGGCCAGACGTCCCCGTTTTCCCAGGACGGTCCCCGTTTTTGGAGAATTGTCCCTGTGTCCCGACACTTTTCTCCAAGTGACTCAAATGTCCCTGTTTTCACAGAGTGCCCCTGTTAAACACAGAAATATCCCTGTTTTTCATTGTTCCGGTTGAGCATGCGCACCATTGCTCTCTTTTTTTCAACTATATGCTATAGTCCTTAAAAGTGTAACTGTAATAAAAAGTACAAAAGCTGCTGCATAAAGGAGAGGGGTGCCAATAATAGACCTCGGATTTGTTATCTGTAATGCTTCATCTCGGTCTGTGGAGGGAGCTGTTGTAGTCCTTTTTCTATGTCTGACAGTTAATCAATTATGTTGATGGTTACTGCAAAACATAGTCCTTCTTCTATGTCTATAACTTGTCCCCGTTTTTTGTTTTGAGAATCTGGTCACCCTAAACTAGATACATATGAAGAACAGCCATTCACATTGTACAACCATCACCCACGGGACATGCCAGCACGTGCGGTAATGAGAAAGGATGCACCTTCGAAGGAAAGGTCAGATAAAAAAATTCCTTCCAGGTTTCTCGGGGCAGTGCAGGCCGGCTGTGCTCCGCAGGGTACTGTGAATGGTCTGTCCGGTAACACTGGCAGGTACAAGCTTACGTACCCGGAAGCGACTCGGTGCTGCTGGTTAGGACTTTAGGCATCCCATTCGGGCATTGTGTGAGCTATAGAGGACTACTTTCTTCCATTTTCCTCTATTATAGCCCAGTAGCAGCTGAGGGCATTTAGGTTCCTTAAAGTTAATAAACAGCCAAAAACGTAAAACAATTTCAATCAAATAACAGCGGGCTTAACAATCAACAAGAATGAGGGTTAGGAGGGTCATGGGATTGTTGGCAGAATAGCAAGGCGACGGAGATACTAGGGCGACAGGAGGTAGGACCCGGGTCAGTCTGTGGTCAGGTGGAAGGGGTACCATCTGAGCTGCTTCCTGAAGGTGAGAGTGATGCTGCACTCTGAGGTTGATGGACTGTGATTTGCTTACTGAGGTGGTCGCTCCAGAGAAGATTAACAATGTTTTGAAATTGGGCACGTCAATACGTAGGTGTCCCGGTTATGTTATTTCATAGACCTCCTGGGACAGCCAGTAACATACAGGCTTTTGAGATTTAATTCTTTGTAGGATAAACAACAGAGTTTGAAGATGAATCTTGTCAGATGTGGATAGTCTTGCTCCAGAATGAAGGATGACTTTCAATGGTTGTAGGTGTGATTGAGGGATGACAGCAAGAGGCGGCAAAGCCAGGAGAGCATGGGCCGCAGTTATTAAATGTTCCTTAAGAAGGTTATGACACTCTTTGGAGGGTGTCAGGGAAGAAACTGGCAGCTTTTGCCACATTGTTGATTAGAGGAAGGAGAGACAGAGCGGTGTCTAGGGTGCAGTCAACAGTAGGGGTGGGGATCTGGGAAGGGCGAGAGTACAAGTTGCTCACAAGTCGCATAGGTGTCCGGGTGGTTAAGGTCTACCCTGCAAGGGAACTGGATCCAACCTGCAAGGGGGAGGAGAGAAGGAATTCAATCTTAGTCTGGTTAAGAAAAAAGTCATTCAGTTTTTCAGAGAGATAGCACACTGACATAGTAGAGTGATGTCCGCAGTGGCTGAAGTTCTAGGATAGATTTGCAGGTCAGCAGGATATGAAAGGGTACACTCGCTTAGCCCAGGATCAGTCTTGGGTTGCAATTTATTGAATAAAGAAGACTGCCATGAGAATGGAGGCCTGATTGGCAGGTTAGTACATCTCCTCAAAGGCCACCCATTGGTTTAAAAGAATTAGTAGAATAAAATCCCCCACACCGAGTATGTCATACGTGAGCTAGCCTCTTTACGGCTACACTCTCCGTGCTGTGGCGGAACATGGATTGGAAGGGCGATGAGCAACTGTTCCTCATCACTGTAGTCATTAAGCTGATAGGAAACACATCAACCATTTTTCATACTCAAGGAAGATTAGACATCAGGGGCCGTATTACATAAAGTGGCTTGTGCGCCCACTTCTGTAATATCAATAGCATTGGCACACATAAAGCGCCAGTGTTATCTTCAATGGGGGGCTCCCTCATTTGGATGGGGCCAGGCCCCATGCAAATGAGGGAATCCATATGCCTCTGTGCCAGTGCCTCAATACTACAGACGGAGGCGCAGAGGCAAAGAACCCCTCAGGAGGCACACTGGCTGGGCGCTAATTAAAAGGTGGTGCACTATCAGGGCGCCTCTCGAGAGCAGCCCTCTGAAGGAGGAAACGGGGTCCCTTGGACCCCCCGGACAACCCCTTGTTGACGGGAGCAGTCACTGACTTCACTTGCCTGCAAGATTCCCTTTTAACCACATCCATGCATATGACGAGCCCAGCTCGTCATGAGGTACAGTGGAGCTGTGCGCATGACGAGCTGGGCTCGTCATAAGGGCTGTACCACTCCCCCGCCCTGTGAATTCCACGCCCGTGCGGGCGTTCTATTGGAGTGGGCGGAGTCATGATGAGTCCAGCTCGTCATGAACCCAGCTCCACTGGGCAGCATGACGAGCTGGACTCGTCATGAGCACCGCGGCGCTGCGCGTGGCCCCTCCCCCCCCCGCACCGCTGAGGAATTACCCCCGCCGCGAAGGGGTTAAAAGTGCAGGCAGAGGTGCTGCCTGCACAGCAAAACACATAAAGGAACCGCTCCTTATTTCACATGAATGTGCTGCCCCCAGGGCAGCACAAATTTGCGTCTGCCCTGGGAGAAGCGCATTGCCCATAATGCGGCGCATTTCCCTTCATTGTGCCAGGTGCACCTTTTTAAAGGTGTGCCTGGCGCAATGAAGGAAAATGCACTGCGTGTCTAATGCAGTCCCGGGTGTTAATTTTAAAGGATGTCAGAATTGAGAGTTTTTTTATCATAAGTGTTAGTTTTCAGGTCTTTAAAAAGTCTGGAAATAGCTCTTGTGAGAGGGACAGTTGATCAGATTGAGGCAAGGGAGTGCACACAAATAGAAGCAGGCTTTGATAATCTTATAGAGAAACTGTTTCCAGGAGAATGTTGGTTTCAGTTTCTTGATGGTCAGAGAGTGAGTCACTTCTGATTCGAGCAAGAGCTCCCATGCATTTGGGTTTTAGGTGGAGCAACAAGCAAATTTGAAGAACTGGTGGGCTGTTGTTCCTGGTAAGAATGATATTTTAAAAGATGAATTCTAAGAACTCCTCACATTTGGATTTGAGGGGAGGAGTAGCAGAAGAGGGCCCGAATTTGGCCGGCATTTACTTGCTATTGGATGACTTTAGCTTTTGCCTCCATGATCCATAATGAGTTTTTTGGATCCAATAGATCAGAGTGCCATGACTCAGTTGGTCTTCGTATGAGGTTCGTGCATTTGAGAGGGGCCAATTCCTCAAAGTAAAACAATGAATCAAACTAAAGTCATAATTAATCTGTTTGATGCCTTTGGCGACATCAGTGGAGTCTAGTTTGGAAATGAAGCAATTTTGGACACATTTCAAAGAAAGATTCCTTAGTGAGCGATTCCATCTAGTCTTCGACTTGACAGCCTTGTTAGAGCTGGAGAGAAGATACTGAAAGGACAACAAAGTGGTCCAGTCCAGATATTTCTGTCTTAAAGACACATTTTCAGTTACTTTCTCAAAGGTTTCAGGTATGGGTGTGGCCTACTCAACAATCTATGTATATATGAGAGGGTAAACATTTCCAAATTAGCTCAACCCTAATTTTTTCCCTTCGGAAATATATGATCACCACAGACACCACAAAGACAACATAAAACCTCACCAACTTCTTTTTGACAATATGGGAGATTAAAACTGTAATTTCAAAAAATTGATTTTGTATTCCAAAAAAGTAAAAAAAAATAATAGCTCAAACTTGGTTTTCATAGGTCGAAGTCAACATTTAATACTTTGTGTCATTATTTCGTTGCTCACCACAAGGTTTGAAGACTGTCTAATATTAAAGATGCCCCCTCCCCAAAAAGCACAGAATTTGTATGACACACATTGCCATTAGATGTTTTACTCATTTAGTAATCAACCTAAAGCTACAACTTGTATGGTGCTAAGCGCTTTTGGATTACCATGTTTTGGATGGCATGCTCTCAAACAGTTTGGTGACCTTGCCCTGCTAAAAAATCCTTCAATTGCTTTGCATGCATGGTCCAAAGCATGTTGGAGCAAGCCTATATCAGTTATTTTTACAAAATGATGGTGCAACTTTAAAAGTAGTGCAGCCATGGTACCTGCCTCACTCTATCATGAAGGGAAGATATATCAGCTCTCCAAGTGTTTTATCGTTAACAACATAATGTCAAGAATGAAATTCAATTTAAAATTTACACAAACACACCGGACCTATGGTAAATGCGGTCAGGGCTGATGCAGACTTGGCTAGCGCTATATTGATGGGTCCAATAACTTGCAAACACAATATTGTAAATTCTTCTTCTTGCCTTCAGTCAACAGATGTAATTTTACTGAAATAACCATATCACAAATTGCAATGTGTCTCATCTAGTGAGGGCACAGGCTGAAGGCATTAATACATTCTGGTGTAATGAATTTCATGAAAACACCATATTTAACTACTTGATCATTATCTGTTTGAAAATGTAAAGTCATATTACTACAGCAGTGCCATTTATATTCTTTTATCTAGGCACAAAGTTTAGTAAGCACATATAGTTAGCCATATATTTAGCACATAAGGCACAACGTACTGAACAACGAGGT
This sequence comes from Lissotriton vulgaris, assembly GCF_964263255.1. Lineage (NCBI taxonomy): Eukaryota > Metazoa > Chordata > Amphibia > Caudata > Salamandridae > Lissotriton > Lissotriton vulgaris. The sequence goes on along the minus strand of NC_141687.1, from coordinate 1,513,539,830 downwards.
TACTAACCTTTGGTAAAGCTCTTTCTGGTAGATAATCTATTTAACCAAAGATCCCTCACCTTTTGAATATGCCTGGGGCATCAGACTTGATCTGGAAACTTTTTAAGCAGTACCCATGCACGCCGATAGGTGACGTCATGCAGCTTTGCACCAATGTTATTTCACTCCAAAAGTGATGTGTGGAAATGCCTATCGGCGTCACTTGCAAAAGTTGACATCTGCCAATTACTTTCTAAGCTGTCTGCACCCGCAGACACAGAGTCCAACAGCAAATTGGCTTTGAGCAGTGTGCAGATCTCTATATTTGGGATCTTTTTAGGGGGAAAAGAGCCCAGTTCACAGAATGGGGAGGATGGAAGGGGCAGTCAGATAATCTCCCACAAAGAGTGTTACAGAAGGTAGGTAACTTGTTCTTCTGATAGATACTTCCTAATGCAGATTCCTCGTTTTTGTAATAGATACTAAAGCAGTACCTCCCAGGTGGTGGATCTGTGAATTTGCGCAAACCAAAAATTCCTACAGGACCAAGCAGGCAAAGTACCCCACTTGTTGGGCCTGGCTGTCCAGACAGTAATGCTTTGTGAACATGTGGAGCAACACCCAGTTAGCAGCCTGGCAAATTTACAGAACAGGCACCTTGTGTACCAAAGCAGAGTTATTAGCCATGGATCTGGTGGAATCAGTCAGTAAATATTTTAGGGGCTACATCTTGACAATGGGCACCAGATTTTATTGTAGAGAATGATTAATCAAGAGTCAATCCTCTTCTGCACTGCCTTTTTCTTCTTTGCTTTAGAGAACACCACAAACAGCTGATCATCCATACAATGTCCCTGGTGCATTTGATGTAAACACTAAGAACCCTTTTAGGATGCAGAAATGTAGTCTCCTCCTTATAGATGTGAGGTGGAGCGAAAAACACTGGTAATGTTTTGCCTGATGCGTAAAGTAGTCTCCACTTTTGGAAGAAAGGAGGTTTGGATTCTCAAAACCAGTTAATCTGGAAAGAATGTGGGGAATGGCAGATTGGAGAGCGTTGTAGCTCGCTCACCTGCCTTGCCGATGTAATGGTGACAAGAAACATTTATTGAGGGTGAGAATCGTCAGTGAACAGCTGTGCAGTGGTGTAAAGAGAGTACACCTTAGAAAAGTGAGCACAAAGTTAAGGTCCCACTGAGGCATAATAAAAAAAAAGGTGGATTCTTATGTTACAAACCTTTTGATGTGCTTTGATTACCTCTCCAGTGGTGCGGTAGGGAATGCATTAGCGTTCACCTTGCTTTTTAAAGCCTGCATAACCAGGCTTCCTGGTGTGGGATGCTGAGTCGAAAAGTGCAGATCAGCTGGCGCGGGATAATGTTGCCATGTCGTCTGCCTGTTCACCAGAAGTCCAGAACAAGGTTTTGCCTAAGCTCCAACAAGGATGTTTTAAAGGCTTCAATAAATGGAACCAGTGGCTTAGTATTTGTTTGCCCAGGCAGTAAAAAAATTGAGCCTTCACCGCCATAGTGGGTAAATGTAAGGTCAATAACCTTAGGCATCGTTTGCATGACCATTGCGAAATAGGCACTTTCTTCTCTTGCAGGACTTGAATGTGAAACCCTCCCAGTGTCTAGTGAGGTGTCCAGCGACTGGTGTTCTGAATATTCTCATAACAATTGTCATCAGTGTGTGGTTGAGAAAATTCATCCCTAACATCATATTGTCATTGTCAGAATTTGATCAGTGTGTGGTTGGGCAAATTCATCCCTAACATCATATTGTCATTGTCAAAATCCTTAAAATGTAAGTAAGGAGGGTTTGAGCCCTTCCTTAAGGGCAGGGGCAAAGTAAGTGGAATCTAACTCATTGCCCAAAGGCTGCGGTTCAAGGTGATCTGTTTGCGGCCTCTGTTGAGGTCGAAGTGGCACCAACTCGAAGCCAGAAAGTACAATAGGTTGCACTTTGTCATCCTGTGTCGATACTGCAGATTCTGGGGTGGGTCGCAGCTCCAGGATCGGCATCAGCAGTACATTGCCCAAAGGGTCCAACTGGCAGCAAGGGCAGCCCGCTGGTGGAGATCTTTATTATTTGCCGAAGAGCTGAAGCATGACTTCACAGAATACTTCGATTTGCTGCGGCATTGCCAACGGCCCAAGAAATTTGGGTTGCCTTGGGACAAGTGTCGGAATTGGCTCCAAAGGGGAACAGCTTCGGAGAAGCACAATGATGCCATCTCTGCTTTTCTGGATTTCAGGAGAGGCAGGAAGGGGCTGAGTATTATTTGGACCTTTCATGCTGTTTCTTCAACTTACCCGAAGACTTTGATCATGATGATGAATGGTCACATGAATAACCTTGGAAGTGGGAACAGGACCATTCCTTCAACCGGTCATGGTATGGAGTCTTGAAGAGCTTGTGGGCGTAGAGCTTTGCCTCATGGTCCTGGATGGGCTGGGAATTCATCAAGGCGTAGTCAATACAGAGCTTGGAGTCACGTTCCGACCCCAGGCACTATAGGCAAACCTGATGGGAAGGAGGGGTTGGAGGCAGACAGACCTGTCACAAACAGCCCCTACAAAGTTTGCCCCATGTAGTCTTGGGAAGCAACGTTTTCTCGTGCACAATGGATTTTTGTGTACAATTTTGAGATAAAGGTCTCATGAATAGACAACAGATCACGTCTGGTGGCACAGAAAGGATGGAACTAACATCAGCAAATGGTATCTATATGCACTTCTGCATATCACTTCCGGAGAAGAATGACGTTGGTGCAAAGCCACACAACACCGATATACCGGCATGCAGGGGGGTACTGCTAGGTTTCCAGATCCAGTCTGGGTAATATTCAAAAGGTGAGGAATCAGCTGTTAGAAGTATCTATCAGAAACAACATTTCTAATGCTATTGTACTGCAACATTTATATAACGCTAAGAACCCCTAAGTGGGGCACTGAAGAGCTTGGCGATATGGGTAGCATGCTATTTCGTGTAGGATGTGCACCTGGGAGTTTGTTGCATTTGTTTTCATTCTGTGTGGGAAGTGTTTCCATGTCATGCGTGATAAAACAACCATCTACTACTTTAACAAGCTAACTGGTTTAAAATATTAGGATACTACTGCGGATAGGATTGCCATAAGTCAAAGTCAAATAAAAAAAGATCTAGAATGTGCAAATGCACCTATCTGACTCTATCACAGTGAGTTTCAATTTAAGACAGACCAGTTCCTCAAAATCACTGCCACTGACAGCTAGAAAGTTTGCTTAAGAAGACCTTTATTATTAACCTTGGTATGAGGACAATTTAAATACTACTACCTATAAAAACAGACTCAATTTTCTCAGGTTCTTGAAATCTCACTTAAGAAACATTTGGAAAGAATGGTGAGTGCTCAACTATGTGCCTTAAGGACAAGCAAATGCATATCTGTTTTTTGTAAATTTGAGGCAGTAAGCAAAAATGGCCGGTCTTTACAATGAGATGTTCCGCAATGGAGACCCCACTAGTGCCTTGATCTGAAAACTGAACATATTTTAAAGTACTGGTTGTCTCAAAAATGGGTTTCTGGTGAATTCAATAAACTGTACAGCATGTTGTGTGTTTGGAATCTTTCACGGAGCTGCACTTGGTTTGGTCAATTGATGGTTTCAGCAATAATGTGAATTTATCAACATGACAAATGCAACTGGACACTGATCTAATAAGATGAAGAAATTGTTCTTGGAACTAAGAGATCGCAAAAATATTTAACCCCAACCTTGAATATGCGCTGAAATTAAAATGAATGATAAACTGTTCTGATTCACCTTTCAGATGCACGAAGCTATGTAGATATTATACACTGTTCATTTCCTCAAATCTTAGAAAATTAAACATAAAATAATAAAAAAATACAAAGTTCATACGGCACATTGAAAAGATGTTACAGAGTAAACCAACACATAAAAAGACACTAAAAAGAACAATGCCGTTTAACTTTCAAAGGGAAAAACAATCCATGTAACACTACTTTATCGACTTAGCTTTTTCGGATCAACAAAGTCAAACAAGGTGCATGAAAGTTTCAAAAATAGTTAGCAGTTTGGAAGGTTTGAGTGTTTCAGTAAATGACATAAAAGCAAAAATGCTCACATGGGTAGAATATTCATATTCAAAACCATGACGGCTTAACTGTAAACCTGCATTAGCAAAGTATAAGCTTTCATGAAAATGCAATTACTTGTATCTCAAAAAGGGCGAATATCATTGCAATATTCTTCCTAGTTGTATGTGAACTTTAGTTTATAGTCATTTAATTGCTTTCTGCCCTCACCTACCATGGCTTCCTGTCTTGATTTTACCAACAATAAATAGTTATCACCTCAGCTGACCAAACCATGCTGGTATCCAATTTTCCAAAAGCCTCCTGTAACCAGCTAAATCATACCTGCAGGGTTCTTAATTTGACCTCAGCCAATATAAATACTGCTGCTGACCACTGTGCACATCAATACACTTTTTCAGATCGCCACTAATAACTGCCTGAAGATACAACTTGATTATTTCACGACAATCCCACTCATCTTGCAATTCATTCCTGCTTTAATTCTAGGTTTTCCCTGGAACTAGGTAAAAATTAGTTTTGTGCTGACTGCTCCAGGGTTCAACTCCTATTTCAGGCATTTGATGCGCACTGTCCTGTGCTCTAGAACCAATCTCCCAACAATCGCGGAATCTCTGGTGGGATGACCAGTAAGCTATATGTACGATGTCTATGTTTTCAAGAGGTGATTAGGCCTTCAAAATCTGGTGAAACAGAACTTATTCTACACATACAATCCAAATCCCAGTGGAACAAATCTAGAGAACATACGTGATAGAAAAACAAATCAGGTAGCTCTCATGCTTTACAGAGGTACCATGGAAACAACAATAGTAATAGAAATAGCTCTTGCTCACTTTAGACTACAGTATATGAAGAAGGTATAACCTACAATCTCACAAAAAATGGCATAATCTGTACTTGTACAGGCATTGCCTCTTACAGGTTTCCTAGCAAGCCTAGGGTATGCAGATCGCCTGGCAGACTACTGGGATCAAAACATATATATTTTAAAAAAAATGTGCAAATGCATCAACAGAATCTAAAACCAATATATGAATTATCCAAATCTGTCTACACTTGTGCTAACAAATAACAATTGTAGGAAGATCTGTGGGTCTTTTGTAGAGCATACACAGGTTGAAGGATATGGCTACTGCTGCTTTCTTTAAACTCCCAAATCAAAATGAACACACTAAGTACATGGCATCATAGGCAAGAAAATAAGAATGGCCATTCACCGTAGCAGAGCTAAACGCTGAGAAAAGTCCTACTTTGTCTACTAAATCTTGCTTGTAGTAGGCACTTACAACCTTCAAAGGACAGAGTTAGCACATTGCCTTCTCACACCACTATGATCTATTTCTTTTTAACTTCATATCATTTTTGCTAAAATTCCTTGCAAGGAAAGGACAAGACATATTTTCAAAATATATTCCAATAAAGTTTACTTACATAGCTGTTTAAATTAAGGGGCATATTTACCAATGTTTTACCTTGCCCGTGTACCACGCAAGGGGGTCAAAACACTAAAGAAGGATTTATCAAGCCACGCAACACCATCTTGCACGGCCCTGCATGGTTAGAAGTAGCACAAAAAGCTGTGTTGCGTTATTCTGATCCAGGGAGGTATTCCACGGTGGAGTGTGGGTATTCCATGCACCCACCCATGGATTTTGGTGCATCCCCAGATTCACTAACACTGGTAAACCTGGGAGTGCGTCAAAATGCTATGCCTCCCCAGGGGCAGTGCTCCGAGGAGAAACATCTTTATTACTGCTAGTTGTGTCCTCTTTCTAAGTATGCTGCAGAAGAGAAAAAGGCCTCTGAGGATTGCTTTCGTACAGGAAGGTGCTCCTTCCTGTACACAAACAATCCTGCCTACAACGCAGGCACCTTTGCACCACGGAGCAAGGCGGCCCGCGTTGGCGCAAGGCAGCCAATAGGGCGCCAGCACAAGGGAAGGACAGGAATGCACTGTGTAATGTTAAATATGGCACATTCCTGCCCTTTTTCCCTTTCACACAGCGCAGCAAGGTGGCTTCCTGCTCTGAGCAAAAACTTGATAAATGTGCCCCTAAATGTAAATCGTACACAACACTTGTGAGCAAGCGACGTACCCCTTCTGTCCTAGTATGCTTAATTTACAGTAGCAATGTCATTGCTCTGTATTGCACTTATGAAGTGCTCGTGCTTTTCTTTACTTGGCACGTAGTGGCAAATACTCACCCCAAAAATGCGATGTTATTTGAATACAATTGGGAAAAGTGCGTATCCGCACTGCTTTTATGTGAGGCAGATTTTTAGAAGCCAGTGGAGGGCGAAGAGTACTTAGCCAACCATTTGTGTAGCAGAAAAAAGGTTTTAGTCGATTTTTCATTGCTTTGATTCCACCTTCATTAATAATCCAACCATGCGGAGCTGATTATAAACATTTTTTAAAGTAACATTCCACCACTCAGGTTCATTGCCTAGCACCCTGATCACACGGAAAAAAGGCCAGTCTTTTTAACCACAAATGTATACTAAACTCTTCAAGGACTAGTTTAAGTGAATTCAGTGCTAGACAGGTACTTTGAATCCTAGTTAGATACATCAACTACCCTTTGTACAGGACGTCCACTGTAGACAGCAGCAAAGGAGAAATTAGCTTCTTCACCAAAAGGCGTACTTTAGGCTCGTAACCTTTTTTCCAAAACTGCTAATTATTTTTGCCTTTGCAACAATGAATTGTGGTCAACACAATAGCCATACACAAAGGCCGTAGTGCTTTTGTGCATACTAACGGTGTACAGTGCATGCATACAGTGCCACTAAAGAGAAGGGCATTCCAGGCTCTTACTGGTCTGTCCGATGAAGAAGACCCCCCCATTCTTCTCCCCCAATCACACTCTCATGATGATGTCACTGGTATACTTTGCTACCAGTATTCCTTGTTATACAGAGCCTCAAGACAAAACATCCCCAACCAGCCTGGGAGGCAGAGACAATTTGTCATAGCCTCAACAGATTGCTCTATGGTGTAATTCTGGTCAAATTGTCTTTTCACATTTAATACAAGTGACTGACTCCAACAGGACAACAGCATTGCTCATTTTAATTTAAGGGGGGTATGACTGAATGACTGGTTATATCTGTCCAAAAAGAATCCGCTGCACGTTTGAGTCGCTCTCACTGCAAAGTACTTTGATATCCTCTCACATGACACTTACATGTGCCATTCCACATGACATTAGCATGTGCCAGCAACCTGCATCTATAGGTGCATATCCGTTGAACAAGCAGCACAGCCGATCGCTTCCCTTTCATCATCAGAAGGCGCTTCAATGCCTTGTCACGGGTAGTAAGTGCTATATAAATGCAATTACAATTTGACGTGTTTATCTGAAAAATGAAGGATGATGTTTATTGCGACTACAAGGATGCTAGGCAGTAGCAACAGATGAGAACTGAAATATTGTACACGTCTGTTCACCGCGGCACTGCACGGATTTTCCGGACAATAAATATAAACGTGAACATGTGATTAGATTGCAATGGTCTGGAAAAAAACAGGTTGAATGTTTCCTGGTGGAATCCAAGTTTGTTATTAAAAGCATTTTTGGAGACTTTATGGAGTCATCTGTTTCACTTTGCTAACTAGTCTTTTGGAATCCTGTCCTTTTATTTTAAGAGGCTCGAGTATGTTTTAAAGTATTACATTTTAAAACATCTGTACAACGGTGGCTGCACTTCCACTGAGTTTGGATTGATTTTATGAGAACTAATAAGCTTTGTAAAGTTCAATTTTAACATGAAATTTGCAAACTTGGAAATGGGATGATGTGCATTAAGGGCCTCATTTATGAAAAGTGATGCATTGCTAGATGAAAAAACAGCAATGCAACACATTTCAGTGTGTCCTCCTTGTAACACCGTGGATGCTCCGCATTTACAGGACAGCACTCCACGTCGCAAGAATTGACTAGATGCGCCAGGAATCCTGACGTATTTGGTGGCGCAGTAATGACACATTGCTAGAGTGTGTCGCAAAACAGACGTAACTATAGCAATGTGTCATTACACATGGGCGAGTCCCATGTAAAAGGGCCTGCGACCGTCCTTACGCCTACTGTGAAGAGATTTCACTATGCCACTTCTACACGCCTTTTTTACGGGGGACACCCACCCTGCATAAATTATACATTATATCTGACACAGGAATAATGTAGTGCAGGGCTTTACTATGACATATCTGCTTAGATGCGTCACTTTGTGAATATGGTGCAGTGTGTTGCATTGTGTACGCCGCTGCAGCATCACAAAAATATGACAACAACGGCGTAAGGCCTCATAAATATGGCCCAAAGTGTGGTACATGTTTTTTTCTCCCAGCCTATCAAATTTATGCTTAAAACTGCAGCTCGCACCCTTTTTAGATCAGGTGGTAAAGAGCGCCATTAAAAAAAAAAAATTCTAAATGTTATTTTCAAGTTAGAGACAACAAGGCTTATTTTAAATTTAAGCTATTCTTTGGCTGTCAAACAGCTCCCAGGCCAACAAGATAACACAAATAGCCACTTGGTGAGGCAGAATTGTATATCTTCGTGGCTCTTGACCACCATTTTTGTTCACGGATTGGTAATCTACTTGAAGCCACACACCAGATGTTAGGCAGAACATTTCAGACCTTGGCCAACTACTGTGCAAAGATTTGACCTGTTGTAAAGTAATTTATTGGAAACAAGCCAATGTAACGGGAAAATGATGTTTATGAAACATTAACAGTCCTAATAAGTATTTGCATTATAAAAAAACTTTGAGTTTGTGCGGTTTAGCGATACGTCGCCAAGTTCTAAAAAACTTGCAACTAATCTACGAGTTCACTGCAGAAAGCTACTATACTTTTCTACTCGGTCTCAGAAAATTATTCTTAATAGCAATTTGTCCAGCAACATTAAAATCATGACATTTTGCCTTTTCTAGTGCAATTGTTCCCAAATCCATTCATAGATCACTTTCAATAGTTTTGAATGTGTATATATATATATATATGTCTGTACACCTCAGAAAATTTCTCGAGTAGTGGTTGGACTTTTTTCAGATCAGCACTTACTGCATGTGGACCGCACATTGACAGTATAGGTTAATCTGTGTTCGGTATTTTGAGCAGTTTTCAATCTTTACCAAAGACATTAAGACCAAAAGTACTAGTTAGAATTGCGAATTGCAATAGTGGGTGATGCCAGAAATAAGGAACTACTAAAATGAAAACATTTTTGAAATGAGACTAAAATAGCTAAACATTCTACCAAAATGCTGATCAAATTACGTGAGAACGGGCTTGGGTAGGACTACTACACTTTCCTGTACAAGAAACATGCTGTCAATTCCTAAAATGTTGTGCCATGATGGGTCAGTGTAAATTTGAGTCTTGCAGTGCCTAAAATAGCCACAACTCTGAAATGAGGAATACTGCTAGCTCTGCTACATGCCCAGCAGTGACATCATCACGCCCACCTACAGTTCTTAAAGGCAGACATCCTCACCTTTCCCTTGAAATACATGTTTCTGCTTACTTCCCACCCAGTCCATTGAAGACCTACATCTTCTGATAGAAAACCAAAACAGAATTACACCTGCAAAACCCAAGAAGTGAAAACACTACGACAACATTAAAAAATACTATCAATGATGTCACCTGTATAGTTGTGCACAGCCATGACATCAGAATGTGTTGTCTCTCATTGGGCTTAATGCAGCTGAAACGATCGATGACGTTGTCAGCGGTGTAACACTGTGCTCGGTTTCCTAATACGGGGGCTGTTAAGTCCACCCGAGGACGCAATAAACTCAAGTCTCTCTCTCCAGTTACACATGAGTGAATTTGCTCCCACGTCCAGGATCCCCTGGAGTTGTACCTTTTCGTCGCTACTGATGTTGCGTGTCGCCATTCTCCACGTAATGCTGGGGGTGGGGTCACCAGAGGCCTCGCACGTCAGCGTGATCTGCTCCTCGAGCTCCATGGCGGTTTTATTCTCGACGTAGGTAATCTTAGGCTTTGCTAAGAAGAAGAACGACAACAAAAAAGAACTGTTCAATTCAATGCGCATGCTCCGGAGAACACAATTATTCACACATAGACGAAAGAGAAGGCTGCACAGGTAAGAAGTATTTTCCAAACAGATTTCTTTATTCAGCATGATGAACGAATGGCACGCGTTTTAAACTGCTCACCTTAATTTCTTTATTGATATGCTGCGGTGCAAACCCTCAGGGCAACATGGAAAACGAAAATAGTAAAGTATGTGCATTTACCTGTCCCAAATATAAAGTAATGTGCACATTCATAAAATACACTGATGCAGAAGTAAAGTAACAAAGATATGGTCTGTGTGTTTTGTGAAGACTATTTTGATCCATTTGAGCTAGAACATTTTTTTCCTTGAAATCTGCAAATTATGCAGAAAGTTGTCTGCCAAGAACTGTAAATCTACAAATATGTCATAAAAGGAGGGGTTCTAGAATCGTATAATTCTGCATTCTACACTACACTGTAAAGCACTGTTGACTTCTTTTTACTGCAGGAAACTCAAAAGTATAGTCCAGTAGTTCTGTACTGCTTTAAGTAGGTAGGTAGCTAGAGCTATTCATTTCACAATTAACTACACTGATGTGTTTTAAACCAGGAAGAATTCTATGCAACGAACACAAAAACATGTGCTTACTGAAGAGTACTGCGGGCGACACGATAGCCTACATGGTTTTCCATCAATGAAAGTTGTAGCCAAAGCTTGTGTCCTAACAAATAACCACTAGCAAATTATACATTCAATGATACATTCATAGAAAAACTCACCTTAGTTGTACAAATTCTTTGATTGACTTGTTTTTTGGCATGACTAGGCGATGGGAGGAATCGAATTTTAAATACTGTGGTTGAGTCCCAGATCAGAAGGCACTGCTAGACAACTCAAGCTTTCGATCAATTTTGCTGAATACAGTATTAGGCAAAAGCACATCCATTTTGCACCAAAAATATAAGCGCTTCATAGCTGGAGACTTTCAGAAATTACCAGACGTGTTGAATAAAATGAATTTTACATATGGTGGCCCTGATTCTGCTTGCTGTATACTAAATAGGCTTTCATATATCATGTAAACAGGTGTCAATATTGCAAAAAGTCCCACAACTCAGAGTGTGATTTAGAAAGTGACAGTGAAGAAAATAAGTTACTTATCTGTAGCTGCAGCTCTCCAGTATTGGAATCTTTTATAGATTCACATACTTGAATCATTCCCCATCGTCGAGATGAGAATCCCCGATACCTCAGAAAAGTAAAGTCACAATAGCGGTAGAAGACCTTGGGACTTTTGATTTAGTAACATATCGTAGTCATTATATAAAATGGACTAAACCAATCAGGTCAGACCACCCTGTAGAACCTACCTGAGAGAAGCTCCAACCCTTTAGATTTTCCAAGCACAAGTGCGTATACTTAGTACTGTACTGAGAGGATTAAAGTTGAGCTTCTCAGGGGAAGTAAGTGGGTCGTATGAGAATGTATGAAAGATTCCACCACCGCAGAACTACAGTTACAGGTAAGTAACTTATTTTCTTAGTCCAGAATTGGAACTTTCATAGATTCACATGCTTGAATAAGAGTACAGAGCAGTAATAAGCACATTTTCTATATTTGGCTAGTATGTCCCTGCAACCCAAAGGAATGTTCAGATGTCAAATTCGTGAAACTGAGGAGCCAGGCTGATAATCGAAGAGACTTGTGGTCTGGATGGAGAACTTGTATCTGGCTCATCGTTCACAGCAATGGGATCAGTTTCAGCGAAATATTGCACAGCACTGAAAGGATGAGAAGGTCCGTGAACCAGTGATGCCGTGGCCATGCTGGGGCTATGAGTATCATCTTGCAGGGCTCTGCCTTCTTCTTCCCAAGGACAAATGTAAAGAGGAATTGGAGGAACGGCACAGGCAAATATGTCGGACTATGCAATCAAAAATGCATTCCTCCATGACCCTGGATGAGAATACTAGATTGTGAAGAACTGGCATGTTGCATTGTTGGGGTCACAAAGAGGCCAGGATTTGGTTTGCCCTACTGTAGTGTGGTAAATAAAAAACTAGTTATTTACGCCGTTCGGAATTTCTATAATTACCCAAGAAAATGGTAATGCATAAAATGAGGAGCAGAGTCCGTGGTCTTCGAGTTGAAAGGGTTTTATTCCAGAACTCGAGTTAAGGGAGAGCTCCTTCACCAAGCGGGTTCAGGAGTAGTCTACTTTGCTTGAAACATAGCAGCACTTATATACAGTACGAGTACAATCAAAAAGAAGGAGTTTCCCTTAGACTTGATTCAATCATTTCACGTTGTAATCATACAGAAGACATAGCATACTTGTTCTCGTTTAAAGAATAACCTGAATAGCATTTACACATAGACAAACATATTGCATCGGGGCGATTGTGGTGACAAGTTACAGAGTTGCTAGTATCTGAGGACAGAGAATCGAGGCATTGTTACAGGGTCATTTCTGTCGGAAAGATAAAGAGGACGAGGCATTGTGCGTTCTTTACTTCGTACACAAGGGCGGTGATGTCTCACAATGGTATGTGTGTGTAGCTGGGAAGAGGAAGAATGGGCTGTAGTAAACTATTCTTCTTCGTGGCTGTCTCGTGTGCGTGATTAGGTTTTCCCTTGGTTGTTAACCCAACCCGTGGCTGTCCTCGCGAACTACGAAATCATTGATGAGCGAGAGCTGTTCGTTCGAGAGTTAGGGAGGGGGGGGTTTTCCGAGTCACCCATCCGACTGACTCCGTTCTTGTCTAAAGGAAAATATCGAACGGGACGGAAACCCGTAGGTTACATGGTAGCTGGACATTATTCTTTGCATGTGTCAGCTTTATGAGAAAGAGAGCAGGCAAGAGGGGGTACAACGGGATTTGTGCTTGAAGTAGGAGGATCGGCTTGCCTGGTCGATGTCAGGGTGGATAGGGTGCATGATGGGACACCAGGGGAAAAGGGAGCCTTTTTAGTCAAATTCCACAGTAGGAAGATATGATCCAGGGTGTTGGTCCAGTTTCCACTCATGCCAAGATGGTGTCAGTCTGCTCAAGGTGTCTGCTATGGCTTTCTGGTTCCTGGGTAAACGCTCTGCAGCCAGGACCGTTTCCAAATTAGTTTAGCTTCCTGAGGCAGCAGGTGAGATCTGCTGCTACCTTGCTTGTTTGTGTACTGCACTGTTGTTCTATTGTCTGTCCGAAGGAGCACTGGGGACTTTTGAATCCTGGGACGGAAGGCTTTTAGAGCAAGATGTACTGTCCTTAACTCGAGTAGACTGATGTGAAGGCCGCAATGGGAAGGTTTCTGACCTGGAGATAAGCTCCCCACCCATCCGGTAAAGCGTTTGTTGCATTCACTAAAGGTGAGGCTTGAGTTAAGAACGTTAGAGAACTCTTAGATCTACCAGTTTTGTCCACCAGGTGAGTGATTTGACCATAAGTGGAGCGAACTGTATGAATTCATCGAAGGTTCCTGTAGCCTGTGCCCATTGGATGTTCAGTGGTTCCTGAAGTGGACCGTTTGCTGGACTTCCTGCCTCTGGGGAGCCCCCCAGAGGCCTCAGCAGAGGCAGAGGGAACCTTCCCAGCCTGCCCAGACCCACCTGCAGCCTGCAGACGTCTCTCCTCAAGGCCAGAAAGCCTGATCTTCATCCTGTCCCTCAGAGTCCGAGCAGTAAACTGCTTGCAGATGGCACAGTCCTCAGGGACATGATCTTCAGGGAGGCAGACGATGCAGACATCGTGGGGATCACTCTTGGCCTTCTTCCTCCCACATGTTGGACACTTATCAAAAAGGCCAGGCATTTTAGAGCCCTAAAACGCCTGAATCAGCACACAAAAGAGAAAGAGAACACCAAGAAAGTAACCTGAAACACTTTTAAAACACAAAAGTGCCAAAATATTCATTAAACCCTTGAAACAAGGGAGAGCTCAATGCCAGGGTCCTGTAAGCAGGAGCCGGACAAAAGAACTGAAAGTAGAGGGACCTGCTATGCATTCTGGGATACTGGGAGAAGTTCTGGAAAGTTCTCTTAAAGGCACCTATTTAAGCCACATAATGGCAGCCTATGGGGCTTGTCTGTCCCTACCTTCCTCTCTATCATTCCAGAGTCTTTTACTGGGGGAGGCAAGTTTCTCTATGGTAGAAACTGGGCAGGCTGTATTATGTGTGGTGTTTTTTTTTTGGTGGAATTTTCTAGTTGAAGTACTGGACAGTGTAGCCTGTGGATATAGGCTGCATTATTTGTCTTTAAATTCTCTCTTAAGCGTCTTTGCAGTTTCTGCATTATTTTGACAACTTAAGAGATTATTTTTGATTGCCGGGGTCCACGCACATGGGCTGGACTATTCACTAGATTATGACTATACACAGAGATCCCCTACTACAGAAGTGACTTTCTTTTGTGTACTAGTTTTGTCAAAGTCATCAGCTTCTGCTTCCTCTCCATTGTGGGGTAAGCTCTGTTTAGTGTTGGGTCCAGCATGGCTCCTAGGAACGATATATATTGCGACAGTTGAAGGACAGGGTTGTCAGGATTTTGCGTGAGGCCTAGCTCGTTGAATAGGTGCATGCTGGCCATGGTGGATGCCATTGATGACTGGTTTAAAGGAGCCTTGACCAATGAGTCGCCAAGATAGAGGAAGACTTGATGTCTTTGTTGCCTGAGGAAGACAGCTACAAGTGCTAGGCATTTTGTAAAAATACGAGGGGCGGACTGGGGACCGAAGGTTAACACCCGGAACTGATAGTGACTATCGGCTACTGTGAACCTAGGAAAGTTCCTGCATTTTAGATAGATGGAAACATGGAAATATGTGTCTTGAAGGTCTAGGGGTGACATGTAGTCTCCTCTGTTGAGGAGTTGCAATATATCTTGCAATGTAACCATGAAGAATAACAGATTTTTGGGGCATTTGTTGAGGTTTCTTAAGTCCAGAATTGGTCTCCACTGCTTTTGACTTCGTGCAGATTAAGTAGAAAAGGGAGTAGAAACCTTTTCCTCTCTGAGATAAGGGAACTCTCTCTATAGCACCCTTCTTGAGCATGGTTTTGATTTCCCACTCGAGAAGGCGTAGATGTATTTGGATGGAAGGCTGAGGTTGGAGGGAGGTGTTTGGATGAATTCCAAAGTTTGTCCGAATGGAACCAGATCTAGAGCCCATTGATCGGTTGTTATCTGTTTCCAGCGGTGTAGATGGTTGGTTATTCTCTCTTATACCCTGGTTGGAAAAGGGAGGGAAGTAAGGGGCACCTGGACAAAGTCATTGTCAGCAACTGGTGTTCTGGCCGTGTCATCTAGATTTTCCTCTAGGAGGAGGTCTGGAGGAGGTCTGTTATCAGAAGCAGACTGTGGTTGTCGTTGGTGGTATTGGTATTGAAATTGTTGTTTAGTGGAGGAATATGTGGGCTAGCGGTATTGTTGGTATCCCGCTCAATAAGAGTGTTGTCCTCTTCCTTGAGCACCACGAAAGGGCAACTTTTTGTATTGTAAGGTACCCAACGACTTGCCTGTGTCTGTATCAGGTTTTATTGCTTGGAGAGCATTGTCAATGTGTTTTTCAAACAAAGCTTCTCCCTCATAAGGCAAATCTAATAGTTTGGTATGGATCTCCAGCCTGAAAGTAGTAGCTTTAACCTGGCCTTGACGGCGTTATGCCAGCTGCCTGAATCCAGTGGTGGCAATGTCCCTGGCACAATCAATTATCTCTGACAATTTGCGCTCACCTTCTACCAATGCTGTTTTTTGCTTCCCCTTGATGTTGCCAGGAGCTTGTCCAGATATGGGGTAATATCGGACCATATTTGCTGAACTTATAATCCAAGCAGAGCCATGGAATTTTCTGCCCACACTGTGAGTGCTAACATTGCTAAAAAACGCTTACGGATGTTATCAAGGCCTATACCCTGCCTGGGAAATTATGAAGTCTGGTTTGGGGTAATCCATTACGCAGACTGGTGCGTCCTCCAGGGCCTTATATTTTTTATCGAGTCGTGGCAACACTGCTGAGACTGGACTGCGCATATCCTTTAAGCCCTCATCTTAAATGTAATCAATGATGGACATGGCACTGACCATTTTCTGAAAAGGTTTCTTGAAATCATAAAGGAAACAGTAGTTTTGTTTTCCGGGATAGGCAACTGGAAACATGTTGCTGCTCTTTCTAAGAGGTTGTGGAAACCTCCTATGTCGTCCAGAGGAGAATACACTGGGGCAGTGATGGAGATGACCGTGTTGGCAACGCATAGTCATCCCACTCATTATGGTGGTCATCGAGCTGACCTTCCTTTCTTTGCTCCTCAGACGAGGTGGGCTCATGTAGTTGTGTTACTTGTGGAGAACGGACTACTGGTGGAGGGAGAGGAAACTGTTGCATAGGCGGAGGAGTTGGTAGCTGAAGAGGCACTGAAACTATTGTAGCCGGACTGTGTTGAACAGAAGCAGACACTGGAGGAAACCTTTTCCTGTAATCTGATAGTATGTATTGTAAGTCAGATACAAGTGCTGACGGAAGACATACTATGTCTTCTTGGTATTGTTGAGGGTGTTGGTAGAGCTACTCTTGTTCATAGTAGTCACCCTCATCAGAATCATCCTGGCATTTGACATGTAGCTCTGAAGGGCTACATGCTGTACCAAAGAGGCTATCTTCTTCAGAGTCTTCATCGTCCAGGAAATGGAAAGGCACTAGTGAAGGTACCTTACTTGGAGATGTATGAGTCGGTGTGAGCATTTTTTGGCTTAGTCTCTGCTTAACTACAATTTTTTCTGCAGTCATCGTTGAGGTTGTCGACGATGGTAGCATCAATGTGATTGATGGCTTTGTTCTCATCGTCGATGAGGGAATCGCCATTGATGGGGGTAGGCACAGTCAACGGGAAACCCTCTGTCGATGGTGGTGATGTCGTCGACAGGAGCGTCGTCGGCAATGGGAGCTTCGTCATTGACTGTAGCGTTGATGATGAGGAGGAAATCATTATCGTCGACGATATAGGGGTACGGCTGTGAGATCGTCGATGATGCAGATGCCCCCATCAACACTGTGATAAGTGTTTGTGGTAGATTTAATTGATGCTGCTGTGCAAGTCATCCTTGTCGACGAGATGCAGTCCCGTCAGAGGAGCAGAACAAGGCTCCCTGAATGTGTGCTTCATCTGAGGTGCGGTGTTGGAGGCTCAAAAGTCGATTTTTGAAATCCCTTGGAAGAGGAACCTGACTCCTTATTCCCCTTTCATCCAGAAGGAAGATCACTTTTATGAGGTGACTGGGATGGGCCATGGTGTTTATGAGAGACCTGAGAGGTCTTTTTAGAAGCCTTTTTTTGGTGGTTCATAAGAGGAATGTGCTGCAGGATCCCCCCAATGTGCTTTGGTGGAAGACATAGATGAAGTGTCACTCTCCTCATCACCAGAGACAGGATTTTCTCTGGTCTTGAACTTTTGCAGCCATAGAAAGTCACCCCCAACTGTCTTTCAAGGTTTTAGAGGAAAACGTGCGACATCCCCTTCAATCTTTTTTTCTAAAGCGCAGGATAAAGACAGAATATGCAGTCTTGATGAGGGTCACCAACGTGCAGCTTCTTCTTTTTGCAAGTGCCTCAGGGTCTGAAGAGCCCCTTCATAGGTGTGTCTGACAAATTAAAAGTAAGTTTGCGACACCCAAACATCAGATACACAGAGTCTTAGAGTATAACTGTAAATTTTGAAGAGAAAAAGTCTGTATAAGAATCTTCTGAAGAGTTCTGACAAAATTGAGCATAGCTCGGTGGAGACTCCCTAGCACTACGTGCAGTAGAAAATCTGAGGGACTGGAGCTTCTCTCAGGAAAGTTCTATAGGGTGGTGTGACCTGAATGGTTGACTCTTAAGTTTAATCCTTTTTTAAATGATGTCTAGGATATGTTACTAAACTGAAAGGCCTATGGCATCCATGTTCTATGTCTATTGTGAAATTACTCTTCTAAGGAACCGGGAACTCCCATCTCAAAGACAGGGAATGATTTAAGCATATGAATCTATGACAGTTCCAATACTGGAGTAAAACTGAAAACTGTCTGCATTTAAGTGCTGAACAACGGAGTGAGTCTATTAAACAAAACACATTGAAATTGGGCTTAAAACGTTGCAGCCCAAACTTTATCAGAATGGTGATTTTTTCTTTAAAGATTGAAGCATAAGTTGCCTCACTTATTGTTTAATAAGTAATATTATCACAGAGAATCACACCATACCATTTTCCACAAATGTGGTAAGTTTATTATTTTGCCAATATATGATTTTTAGGAAATACAGGCTACTTATTGTTGGATGTGTAAACTTCCTTTTTGCAAGACAATATAGATCGTACTAAAGTATCGTATTTTGATTTTAACTAATGGGAAATGAAAGGGGTGCTAAAGAACATAGTCTAGTGACAACGATAGTCCAGTGACTTAACGCTGGCAGGTCTCCTCATCTGCAAGTAAAAATCAGCCTTCCATCTTATCGAGGTCAGCAAACTGAGAACCATTAAATTATTTAACTGCAAGACCTCTTACTTACAATATTTAGAAACAGCATTAGTGCAAAATTAAGGGCTGTATAAAAAAGTTATCATTATTAGTTGCGTTTGCCTCACGTAGGCACATACAACGACAAGCTAGCCAATGTGACATAATGACGATCAAGACAGAAGTAGGATAGGTTGGCACAATTACCATAGACTTTGAGAAGGATGGATGCTTCCTGCTCGCCGGCCTTGTTCTCCGCTATGCAAGTATAATCCCCCTCATCATTCTTGTCAATGTTGAAAATCGTCATTTCAGAACCATCTTCTGTGAATTTGTACTTGTCGCTGTCATCTTCAATCATTTCGCCGTCCCTGAACACAGAATTGAAAAAGCATTAGAAAGCTAAAAATAAAACAAAATCATGTATGTTCTGAAAGAGAAGCTTGAACACACAGATGAACTTCCCAACAATGCAGAGCCAAGAACAACCACACGAATACCACTCTCCAATGGCCAACTCCTAAACACCAAGCCAATGCCACTATCTGGATCAATGTCAGGAAACATATTCTAGACAGAACCAATAACCGAAATTTCCTTTGTACGTCACTTGCCTTGGGGCTTGGCCACCTTCACTTGTGTCTGCTAACCGCCACCTCTCCAGTGTGAAATAATTGTAATGATGAGTGTGTCCTGCATATGCTCATCTAACTAAGTATAGTTATTAATGCACTTTGTATATCAACTAAACACCAATACAAACATCATCCAACACAAAACACCTCACATACCTCGTATATCACCTATCAGAAATAATTTAACACCAGCCCCATGACAATAATTCACAAACATGACTCAGACACCCTTCATGCTTACCTTTCTCAAATCCAATAGTTTGTTTTCCTGAAATTTCGAAGTCTACTGTGATTCTGAGCCACTCATTATCCTGGTAGAAGAGCGGCCATGGAACCATGGTCTCACACCTAATACTCATCACTGTTCCCGGGTTGCTCTAGTTTGAAGCTCTGTCTATCATACAGGCGAACTACACTGACCAGCTGAAGCGGTGGCTCCTCAAACCAACGTTTTTACCATTTAATTGGTGGTCATCAGAATTATAGAATACTACACATATTTTGAATTAGGCGGGCATCATTCGTGAACAAAATACAGGAAATCTTACTTTGTCCAACTTATCTCTGGGTCGGGAAACCCATCAGCATCACAGGCCAGGAGAGCGGCTTCTCCAAGGTTTGCTGTGGCATTGACAGTGGTCTGTCGAGCCCGGACAGAAGGCGCCACTAAAGAAGAAAAGAATTGGAAACTGAAAAGGCTTTCTGGAAAATAAAGGCTGAGGGTGAAATGTGTGTAATACAAAGAAACAGCCTAAAAGGTAATCCAGAGAAAATAAGAAACAGCCTAGCAAAACGTTTTTTGAAGTAGGCAAGACAGTGGATGGAGCTGAGGTAGCTGTAGCATGGGTTGAAAACTGTTCGGTGAAATTTCTGCATGGGAGAGGATGACATGTATTGATGAGTAGTGTGATTTCAAGCAGGAGAAGGATGAATAGAAAGATGGAGACAGAAATGAGAAGCAACGTACGTACAGTCAACAGAAAGGAAATGAGCGATGCAGGACCCTTATGACGAAAGGTAAGTAGTATTGACGAAAAGGAAAGATTAAAAAAAATGAAAAAGAGCAAAAACAAGATCACAGTATCAACAAACAATTAAATAAAATAAAAAGGGAACAAGAACAGCAAAAGGAGGTAAAGTCGAAAATACACGTTCAAGAGTCAAGGAAAAAAGAGAGGAGAGGAAATGGCAAAGGAGAACAATTACATTAAGTGGAGGACGTAAGTGAAAATGTCAGCATAGGGGACTGAGGTTAAAGATAAACGGAAGAACAGGGGTTGACAATTAACATGAAGGTATTAAAGCATGAGCATCCCTACAGAAAACAGAAAAGCAGAAAGTTCGGAAATGACAGGCTTGGAAATGTTTCTGAAGAGAACACGTGGAGCAAAACGAAAATATAAAAGGAACCGCGTAATGGCGACAACGTTTTGAAGTATCATCGTGAAGATACTAACGTGATAAAAAAGGAAATCAAAATAAAGTAGCAGACAAGTTTATGTCAGCACATGCTACCCAAGTTTGTCACAGGCACAGAGAGAGCCAACACAGCATCTTATCATGAGAAACCCCACAGTCATGATGGTGCATGCATGCTGCGTTCTCCTCCACCATCTTAAGGACTGAAACAGCAATCACATTATGCAATTTGCTCAAAGTTGAATCACCAGATGCTGAAATTTAGGTCTGACGTTTTATTTTCCCATCTACTTCACACATGCATATCTATTAAATGAATCAACAAGGGTTGCATGCTGCTTTAACAGTGCATTACAAGGCCAGACTATTAGGTTGAGGGCTGCTGTTCTGCCTAATTCATGAGTGATACTGGTGCTTTGTCTTCCTGGCACAGTGTGCTCCACTCTCTTGGCTCCACAATACTTACCATTAACAACCACTTGGATATCCTTGAAGGCAATCTCCCCACGAGCCAGGAGCCTGCCCTCGCAGCGATATGTCCCCTCGTCCGTTTTCTTTATTCCACGGATCTGCAAGTAGTTGTTGGCCAGCACAACAAATCGGACTGAAGAAACAACAAAAAGAAAAGAAAATCAAGCAAACAAAATAAGTGCATCGCAAATCATGGGCATAGTCTTGAGGCGGCAGATAAATTATGACTTGTTGTGGCGGCTTCAGCGCGAGTGCCGTTGCAACCATATACTAACTTTAAGAGTGCCATGTTGGATGAAGTGTGAGCAGGAGCTCTATGCTCAGCTCTGCTGTTGGCTGATATGCTGACTCAATCATTGCCACGCATCCAATCAAGCATAGGCTTTTAGTAAAGGGGCCTGGAGCTTACTGGAAGTAGGTGTTATGAATTCTTCACTCAATCCCTCCTTCCCTTTGAACGCTATGACATCTTCCTGCTAAAGCACTTTAACTGAACTGACAACACCATGACGGACTGCCGTGTAATTATGTGCCTCCATGCATGCAAACATTTCTGTGGTACACGCAGATACACTTAGTCATGTGCTTTACAGTCCAACAATCTTCTTTGCTGGTGTTTGCACATCTTTGAAAAAGCAGCAGACATTTACACTCAGGCTTAATTGAGGATTATTTCATCTGGAACGTGCTTAATGTAACAGATGAAAAACGTATCTACAACTATGGAAGTCCATAAAATCTTGTTGCATCCTCACTATATTATAAAGGACAATTAGAATTAAAAAACGTTCGGAAGCTGTGGTATAGTCTAAAACACCATTAAGAGGATTGACAGAAAAAACATTGTACATTCTTCCTGCAATGACTCCAATGACATGGTACAAGAGAGCTCACTTGAGAAGAATTCAATGATGTCATTTAGCATGTCTCGAGTGATGCAATGCGTGAGGTCATAAGAAGTAAATGGCAGGTCAAAAGGCTTTTTGTGTTTTTTCTGATTTCTTAACATAAGTGTTTATATTATTACAAGACCTAACTATAACATCACTTTAACCTTTGGTTTTTTTTCAGTGAAATGTCCGATTTAAAAAAATGTAAAATAAGATACTATGACCAAATCTAACTATACCACAACTTAAACCTTTGGTTCTTTCAGTGAAATTGTAGGGGCTTTTTCATATGAAATGTAAAAAAACCTCACAAACATACCAAAATAGAACGTCACTTTAACCTTTGTGTTTTTCAGAGAATTTCTGGGGGCTTTGGTCATATTGACCCAACTCCTTCACTAAGCATAACGTTTGACTGTGTTATGGGGTTAGACACAGCATCAAACCCAAACTCGCACCAGGCCATACGTCCAAACCTGCTAGTATCGAACCCCCTGGCATGCACAGCCCTTGGCAGTGCACATTGGGAGTTTGGCTGCAGAGCCTGGTCTGTGCCCAACCAACAGCGAGCAATCAACACCAAGTTGTGCACAGTTGTTGGTCAGGTCTACAGGCAGGGCATGCACCCAAACTCCTGTGGGCAGTCAAGAATTAGGGGATCACAACACCCCTAACCTGCCTCCACCTTCCCTGTATATTGTTTTAAAACATATATTTTTGTTTAACTCAGGGCACCAGAACGAGTCCTGAGTCTTGAAATGGCAACAGAAACATTTTTGTTTATGTTGCAGCCAGTCAATCAGATAACTTGGTCCCGCTGGCCAAGTAAGGGATCGGCAGCACTGAATGGGTCAATGGGTAAAAAGCCCTCTTGGACAGTCAGAGTGGTTGATTTCTTTAACTTCTGGATCTGCTGGAGTACTGAGGTACCAATTGCCCACATATTACCATATTTGCACCTTTAATTTCTCAAAGGCAGCTGAACTGATTTACACCATTTAAAAAAAACACTTTTCTGGGCAAAGATGTAGCTTAATGCCAACTTTGTTGTAATTCTGTTCAGCCATTTTGTTCTGCATTGCTTCCCAAAATTCCTATGGGAAACCACATCGAAAAAAAGGGTTTGAAGTACCCCCTGCTTTTTTTGAGGCACCCGTTTTACGGATCATCCCTACATTTTCCAGGAAGTACCTGAGGTGGATGAAAATTCGTTTTTGGACATTTTTGTAACAATACATCAAACAGTGCAAAAGCTACTATGTTAACAAAACACGCTCTTCATATGAAAACTCGAATCCAACTATACCCACAGTGATGACCACCACTGTGTAGTATATATATTTATATATATAACCTGGGGGCGGTCACCAATAGGTACTTATAGTTAGGTTAGCTTTCCCATACAAAGAGCATTTTCTGGTTTGCTAATACCTTTGGCCCTGTTTTACGAACCTTCACAAAACTTTCCAAAAATAAGTTCATCCACCTCAACTCCTTCCTGGAAAGTTTCAGAGTTAACCGTCAAGCGGGAGCCAAGAAAAAACAGGAGGCCCTAAACTCAAAATCCCCATGTATTTTCCTGAGACCTCTTTAAGACAGGCTACAGCAAAAACAGCTGAATGGAATTACACCAAGTTTTGCAGGAAAGCTAGATACTGATCCGCAGATTGTGCTTTTTGTGATTTTGTATACATTTGTTCAGTAGTTTGTGAGAAATTAAGGTTAAAAAAGAATTATATATTTTGGCAGTTGGGTACGCAACAGTCTCTGAGACACTCGCAGGAGCACCAGTTCAAAAACTGAGCAATCGGATTGGGCTAGGGAGCTTTATTTCCCTTCGGCTATCTCGCTCCCGCGGGAGTAAGACTCATGCGAGAGCAAGCGCTCTGATTGGCTAACCAGCAACATGAGAAAAATGTTGCTGGCAGCCATTACAGGACATGGGGACTTTAGCATAAATGGGCAGGGTTAAGAATACCCTGAAACCTAGTGCCACTGGGGGGACCCAGAGGGACCCCCTCCCACCCGACAAAAAAAACACAGAAAAAGAACCAGCTAAAAATGTTGCAATCTCGCAATACTATCATAGGATAAGATGAAAAATAATGACAAAATGGCGGCTGAGTCGTATTCATCACTGTAAGCCCTAGGGAGCCCATCCCTGGGGCATTATTCATGAAGCCGAGGTGGGCTGCGTGGCCCCCCTCCCCTATCCTCCACTAGCCTCGAGGAGCCCACCCCTGGAGCCAGAATATGATTACATGGGGAGAGGAGGATGAGCGTCCCCCCTCCCTGCACTGTTAGAGTCCCCAGTTAGCCCACCACTCAGGCCGAACATAGTAAGAATGGGGAGTGGGGAAGTGCGTCCCCCCTCCCTGAGCCATTAGAGGCCCCGGGGAGCCTATCCCTGTGGCTTAACATGTTATGAATGGGAAGGAGGTGCGCCGCCCCACTCCTTGAGCCATCGAAGGGCCTGGAGAGCGCACCCCCAGGCTCAAAGATACTTTGTAAGGGGAGGGCGGCATGCAAGGAGTTGACCGGGGCTTTTGGGCTCCCCCCATTGCATCCAACGAATGTATGGTGTGTGGCCTGGGTGGGCAGCAGGGCACTCACCTTTAATATTGCTGAGCCCTGGGAGAGGGGGTCCCTGGGGCTGTGTTTCTCCTTCCCCCCAAAATAAGCATGGTAGGCTCGAGGATGGGGTCCCTGGGAACGAAATCCGTCTGGAGAGGGCCTATTTCGGTATATATTGTTTTTTCAGTGAATTCTCCGACACAGGAAAAAAAGGGAAACTCTAAATAGTTTTTAAGGTTGAACCTTTAGTTCAGCAGGCATATACCTGCCACATAATTGGTTTGTCCTTGTGTGTGCATGTATCAGGGATACCCTAAAAGTTAATACAGCCCTTTTGAACGTTACAAAACCAGTGTGATTAGAAATTATTTTCCTTACCATCTTTTTTCAGGACAACGTCACGGCCTTTGTGCTTCCACATTATGGAGGGGGTTTGTACACTCACAACATCACAAACGACAACAGCATCTTCTCCTTCTGTAAACTCCTGGGGAGAAGGTGCGTTCCTGAACACCATTTTCTCTATAAAAAGAAAAGTTGACAACAAAAGTTTACATAATGCGTATTACAGAAATGAAGAGCAGGATCATTTCATTTTCTACGTTTTACTGTTTTCTAAGGATGGTTCCTGATCTTCATTGTTAATTCACTGTAAAGTACATCAACATCTAGTTGAGTAGTCACGCTACATAAACACGTGAAACAAGTAAATAACTAAAGTAAATAGTATTTTGACGGTATTGTCTGCTATAAGACCTTTCCTACACTTTGTTAGGTGGGAAAATCTGCACAAAATACAAACTAGGTGGAACGTATTTTCTTAGTTCCATCAATATGTCCACGTGGAGATGGAACTACATGATGTAACACAAAAGCCTGGTGGAAGGGATGTACCCTGATGCCTCTCTCCAAAACTGCCTGAGAGCTAGGAGCAGTGTGCTGAAACCTTCTTGGACCACGCCTCCCTCTAACACCACTCACATACAGGCTATTAGTAGGCTGATATTGTGGGCATCGCCAGTGAGAAGACCTTATTGGCAAGGGGCACCCTCGTGGCATGCTTTATCAAGGTGCTAGAGTCTCAAAGGTCAATTCCTTCTCCAATACACAAACGGAAGTTTTGCACTAATGCGGATGATACTGTACTTTGAAGTAATGACAATCTGTCTTGGGTTGCATTTCGTTGAAATTCTTACCATTATATGCAGAAAAAAGTATGGTTTGGAACTGCAGCATCCCCTGCTCGCAAAACATATATACACTAATATTCCATGGGTATTAAGCAATGTAAAGCAGTGTTGCTGGAACATTTTTCGGCGTAGGGTTCCTCTCATCAATATCACTTCACTGAAACTATGTGGACTGTGAAAAGTCCAAGCATCACACATAGAACAAGTGTAGCTAATGAGCCGCGGCCATTCATCAGGAGAGTGGTATGGATGTAGTATGTAGCAGGCGTTGCATTTTGGAGCACACTGTCACAAATATATCACTAAAGTATGGTATGGGTAGTGTACTGTCATGTACAGACAGCACATTTTCCATTGAATTAACCACTACATTTGGAAAGACATGCAATTTTACTGATAAAACTATGTAGTGCACAAACCACAACATGTGGAAATCAGGTTTGAGTGAATAATTATCATCTGCACATCACTATGTGAGTACTTGATTTTTTCGATCCTTCTAAAAAACTTTCCACCACACTTCAAAAGTAGAATAAAGTGCTTCAATTTGTGCATCTTAATTGATGATATATTCTGAAATATGTGTACAGTCAATTTAGATGCACTTAAATTGTGTTGTGTTGAAAAAATTACACCCTACACACTTTACTCTTTGAACTCCAGCAAGATTGTCACATACTTCACTTTACGGAATTTGCTCTTCACTTGACTGACATCCTGCCTTCCAGGATAACCAGGACCAGCTTGCAGTGTGCTATGAGGTTGAAAAGGGGCCAGAGGCGATACAAAAATCAACACACTCTCCTGCTGTGCAGGACGAGCTTATCACTTGGCTGACCGACTGCCAGTGCTGTGCTATGGGGCTGGAGAGGAGAGAGAGGTGCTACAAAAATCAACACTCTCTCTAGTTGCGTGGGACGCACCCAGGCCAAGAGTGGGCCCTTCTGCGCCCGTCCACGCCCGAACATAGCAGGGCTGCCCCTCTTTCATCTGCCATTGACATCGGGGTGGTCATGGAGGGTAATTGATGCCATTCCATGATGGGTAAGCATAAAGTCACAAGAAGAACCAGAACACCTACCAGAAGCAGCGCCATTGATTGATTTATTGTGCGGGCTATTGGAGGGCTAAACTAAGAGATTGAATTAGCAGAAAGGTGCCTTTCGAAAGAGGGGCTTGTCTAGAGTGGGGCATTGGACAAATCTGTTACCTAGCCTCTGCTCCTTCCTTTGTGTGGACAGCTCTGAGTAGCCATACAGCCATTGTCTCCCCCTTCTTCTATTAACCAGTAGTCATCATGAGCCAGTGGTCAAGCAACAAGAAAAAGGCAAAGAGACTACCTGCCACCATTGAAATAGGTGTTAATACAGAAAGAGGTTAGCTTTGCTCCGGCCCAATGGAGATAGTGCTCATCAAAAAATTTAGGGGCATATTTACAAGGAAGGAGTTAAAATTATCACCGCTTTAGCAGCAGGAAACTGACGCTAATGCGGCGATAATGGGCTTGATAATAGGCTCTTGAGGATTCCAGAGAATTCCAATAGAAGCCCAAGTTTACACCAGAACATGGGCTTCTTTTGGAATTCTCAAGAGCCTATTATCAAGGCCATCATCACCGCTTAAAACAGCAGTTTTCTGCCGCTAAAGCAGCGATAATTTTAACGCCGTTCTTGTAAATATGCCTCTTAGTGAGAAATTGGACTCCTTATTTAAAAAACTTGTCAAACCATTAATAGAAAGATTGGCACAAGCTGAGACATCCTTGATCAAGTTGGAGGATTCAAGGGCAACTGTATCAGCCAACACCACCATACCGCCCCCCATGAGGTTTACGCAGGTGTAGCCAGTGACGTTTCATAGATGAGAAACATACCCACTTCCATCTTAAATGCTAGTATTTCAGAAATGAATTAGACCAGGCTGGGAGCACTGTGATGAGCGAGGTAAGTGGTCAGCTGCATAATGCATTGTGTAAGAGAGAGTCAGTGTCCCAGCGGTTGCTTCTACAGAGGCCTGTCTGTATGTTCAAACTCTGGCTTGCATTCCTTCATTAGATGAGGGGGCAACTGAGAATTCAACCCAATTCAGGAATTATGTCACACATTGGCTCAAAAACATCTACAACTCAGCCCAGCAAATGTCAACAAATAATTTTTGTGAGGCGGGTATCATGGATTGGATTTGCCTAGAAACCATTTGGAAGTGACATTATTGTAGTTATTTTTAAAATAAAACCTACATGGCCAGCTACTTGCTTTTCTGAGTGCTGCAATCTAAAAGTGGAACTAGAGATGTTCTGGTATTTCCTCATAGGTATTATTATAAACCTGCTCTGTTTTGTTCTCGAATACCTTCAAACTTTAAGCGACCAGCAGCTCTCATGACTGAAAGCACTACCCCACTCCAAAGTCACTTCTTACCTTTGCAAGACGCAATGGACATGGATTGACAATCCCAACAGTTACACCCCAGTGGCACTATTGCAACAATTGACTCCAATCCTAAAACAGCTCATGCTATTTCTGGAGGCATGACTTTCCTAAGCCAAGGCCTTCTAAAATTAGTGACCTGGAATATTTCTGGAAATGCCACCAGGGCTGAGTACAGTTCTTTGCTATCATTCATAGAGCCATTCAACATTATTTTATTGCAGGAGACCAGGGAGGATTCAGATACTCAGCATATGATTATTACTTTTACTCCATCGCAGCTCAGCCATCTAGTTAGGTGAGAGCCAAAGGGGGCTTATCAATTTAGCTGAAGCTATCACACAAGGTTAAGGTAGAATTATTAATAAACACATACTAAGTAATAACACAAGTAAGGAAAATACAACAGTTACCCACATAAAGGTAGACAGTAACGTGATTCAGGCACTAGTTATCAAATGTTGTAACAATTTTAACTTATGTATACTTAATTTTTATAATGATGATTTTTCTTATTTTAATATTGACAAATTAAAAAGATTGTTTGAAGTGATGGATACCATTTTTACCCAGAATAGGGGGATGTTGAAATGTACCAAAGTAACACTATGCAGGGATGTTAACGTAATTTTAAACTTTGATACTTCAGATCAAAATTACTTGATGGATATGGCTTTATCTAATAACTTTTCCTGCTCCAATTTAAGAGGTGTAGAGTTAGGAATGTTTTGGTTGGTGAAATATTTGATTAATATTCCTGAATCATACCAAATTCAAACCTCTATTCTCCCAACTTTTTTAAATAAAAGATATGCATCTATTATTGATTATATATATTTTTCTAGATCATTTATCAACTTTGTCTTTAATAGCAAAATTGTTAATTTGTGCAATGGAGATCATAATCCTCTTACAATGTCTATCAATCTCCCTTTCTCATAGCCTGCCAGCTAGTCAGGCTCAAGAGTTCCTGTATGCACCAAAAAACAGCCATTTGCGCTTGGTATGGAAACTAACTAATCTGCCATATTTTAGAAAAATTAATAATAATAATCTTGTGGCTTTTGAAACCAGTCTCACAGATGAGGGAAGAGAGTGGGACCATAATTGAGATATGTGAGCAGGTGAAAACATTGCTCATGAAGTTTGTCCCTAGCTCCAACACACAGACCTCTAAGTGGTTTGTCTCTGTGATTTCTCGGGGATACCATAATTACAGACACGCACTGGGCATCAGACCCAGGAACAAGGCGGTAGTAAGGAAGAGCACAGCCAATATAAACAAACTGGATTGCCCCTCAAATAAAGCCTCAGATCTCCACGGAGTTCAGAGTGACTTATTTATGATAGCCAGGCTCTCCTTCTTACCAATATTTTCAACCGATTCAGTGCTTTCTCCTTGCCACTTTCTTGGACCTCCACTTTGATAGTACCGATTTTTAAGAGGGGTACTGTTCAGGTGCCTGCTGTTATTGGGCGAATCCCCTAACCGACTCGACATACTGAGGAGAAGGATTTTTAATTGGATTAGATCTTGGGCTAATGACCATAACATTCTGAGTTTCTGTCAGTATGTGTTCAGGGAGTGATTTGGAAGGGTGGAGCAGGGTCATGTGGAGGTATTAGGCCCAGTTAAGAAATCACCATTTTACATGCACACATTCTTAAGTTGCCTTTTCTCTCTAAACACAATGACATTTGACACACATTTATTTGCATGCACATATGGGATACCATTCTTCAAACACGGGCATATTAGCAAGGGCATTATCGACGCTTTAGCTGCACTTTTTGCCGCTAAAGCGGCGATATTTTTATCACCCTATCAGAAAGATGTCGCTAACAGTATTTAGAGACAGCTTTCAGGCGATAGCGACCAGTTTGGGGCCCGCTTTGCATGTCAGCGATATTTATCGCTAATGACATGCAAAGTGGGTGCACACAAACTGTTAGCGACTGAAAGTAGTCGCTAACACAGCTATCGCCTATGAGCAAAGCAGACGAAGCGATAAAAAAAGTCGCGCTAAGCGCGATTATCGCTAGAATCTAACGCCTGCTAAAAACCTGCCTTACCTGTTTCTTCAATGGGAGGTGGATTGTCAGGTTAAGTCCCCATTGGCGTTAATGCTTAAATATCGCTGGATTTCCAGCGATATTCAGGCATTTCGGCTATCGCTGGATATATTACCACAATGGAGATAAACGTTGCTATTAGCATGTTTCTCCGCTAACATATCCAGCGATAGGCAGCGATAACAATAAACATGCTAAGCATGTTTTGCGATAAATATCGCAATTCCTTGCTAATATAATTTGCTTACAACACCATTTCGTAGGCACTCTATCAAGACAAATTGAACATTCTGCACAAGGCCTAACTAAGTTCAGCACGCAAAATGTTATTTGTTTTTTTGGCCACTCGTCGACAGAACTATCATAATAGAATAAATAACAGCAGCCTGACGGGGATTTCTAAATGGTAACATGAAGGATGTTATTATATATATATATATATATATATATTTCTGGATTCTCCTTGCCCCCCACTCGTCGGCAGAAGTCACAGCACAGCAGCAGTAGGTAGGTTTCAAAATATTTCTTTATTCACACACCATGTGCAGGATGCAACGCATCAAAAAACGGACGGCCTACGCGTTTCGGCTACTCTAGCCTTCCACTGGACCATAGAGTCCCAGGGATATAGACCTTATCTTATAGTGTAAAGTAAAAGTACCCTTTTCCATGTTTATTAAAATCTAGACCAGCAACCTTGCTCATTTCATATGGCTTAATTTGAGCACCATTTTTGCTCTACATTTCTGTGAAGTGCACATTAATCAAAAGGAAAATATATTTTTTAAACAAAAATTTGTGCTCATTAAACAATGAAGTCTGGGCTAATGTATAATCTCTCAAAATTTCTGTGAAGTACACATAGTGAGAACAACAATTCTGGGCTTATATACACCTATTTACATGTATCTACATATTTATACACTTCCCTCAGGCATGATCAAATTCTATTGCTGTTAGTGAGCAATAATGGTGTAACGTGTACGTACAAATTTTTCCACAATTTTCAAAGTCAATTCATGACCTCCAAATTCTATGTACATCTAGGAATCTAAACAATATTTTTAAGCTATAAATATTTACACAAAAGGGGGATAAACATGGTAATTTACAGGATCTTTCCATATATATAACATCAAACCTTTGTTTATTCAGATGAGCCTTTCGCTGGCACAGAGTTCCGTCCATGCCGGAATTCCAGCTCAGGTGATTCCTGTCACCTCATGCGAGGGATGCTGTCCTACTCTAGAACAAGGTGGGCAGCTTGCTGATGCTTACCCACAGGTAATAGGGAGCCAGACTACCTGGACTGGGTTTCGGCAGATCCACTCACCTTAGACACAATGAGGTAGAATGCGCTACGTAGGAGTACACTGTATTAGAGTACCTGCAAGCACATAGCTTACTGTATTCTGCAAAATGGTTGGATGGTTCATCTTTTTCACCATTCTCATAATGCTAATTACTGTATTCTGTTTCCTTCTGTTAATCATTGCAGCAAATTTATTTTTCTCAAGAATTACAATGCTTCAGTAAATATTGGAACTGCATGGTGTGTAGTTATTTTCCTGTGTATCTATTTGGCTATGCTTACCTATCTGAGCGAAAGGGTTCTAGATCTGTTACCACGATTTCCTTGAGGAATCAGAGTTGTCATGTCCTGAGGTTGCACACAAAATTGTTACTGTGTAGGGTTAGGGGTGCAGATGGTGCGCTGTGAGCTAGCGGGACTATAGGCTAACATATCTTGAGGGGTGCTCAGCATCAGTCTCGCACCAGTCCAAAGTTTATGCTGTCCAACAAATGACAGTTTTACTTGAGAAAGTCATGCCGTACAACAGCAGTGTCTGAATCTCCAACTATTTATCGGCAAGTATGCAGATGCCAGCCACTGTACCTAGCCTTCATGGACCTGTCTAGAGCATTCAACCACGTTAACATGTTCAATCTTTGGCCAATATTACCTGACAAAGGGTTGGATGCTGCCTTGGTAAATTTCTCAAATTTTTTTCAGGTTTGGATCTGGACGGAATGGTGAGAGCAAGGAGCTATTCGGCTTACAAAGAAGGGTCCAACAGGGTCACATTTTATGAGTCATCATATTATGTTCTGTGGACAGGATGTACCGGCGATTGACCAACTACAGGATTCACCATTATATTACGCTGATGATGTGCTGTTGTTGGCACGCACACTAAAGAGTTTGTCTCAATTATTAATGGGTTTCATCAATTTCATGATGGCCCTATACATGGAAGTTAATTACACAAAATCTCATATTATAGCGTGTGTGCTCTAAAAAACAAAGGTAGGGACCAACAAGCTGTCAGTATTGACTAGCTTTCAATAGTTGGGGGTTTGTTTCGAATCTATGAGATTTTTACATTCCAATTTAGATAATAGGCGCCTTAAATTTACACAGTCAATTGATGTTTTTTTTTTTTTTGACCGGATTTCCAGGGATTTCGGGCAAACCAATGGCAGGTTTTTTTTTCAAATGTATACAACACAATGTGTCCCTGTTGACACATATGGTGTGGGAGGTTGGGGCTAAGATGACATGCCCACTATTCAAACTGAATGCAATTATTTTTGCAGCAGACTCCCATTTCAGCCTCTGTGCTTTCTGCACTTTGTCTGCCATGAGGAACTGGGGCTAACTTATATTAGGGATTTAATCAAACTTTCATCTTTGATGCTTTGGTTATCTTTATGGAACAGCCCCCAATTTTCTAATCAGAAGGCTTAGCTGCGACCTCAGGATGAATAGTTTTCTCAGAGATCGCCCCAAGAATTTGGAACGCCTTGCCCCCTACAATCAGACTGAATAACTCGATGGCATCTTTCAAGAGAGTCAAAGTATTACCTATGAACAAATTTCTGCCCTAGATCCTAGGATCTTCTCCCTTTGCACCTCTCATGACATGTCACTCATGAGTTCCGCTCTCCTCCTATGTTATTGTTTTTGATCTATCGGTGCTGATATTGTGTTGTACCCTCTCTTATCTGGGAGCTGCCTTATTCTGTATTTTTCTCGACTATATTAATGATTACATTTGTCTCTGCTCTCTGAACAATTGCAAAACGCTCTGATACCCGCAAGGGTCATGTTTGCACTATATAAAACTTTCAAAATAAATAACTCAATTGAATCAGAACAGTACAACACTGCCTGCTGTGTTACTCACGATAGATACTTTTAGAAGTCATTGCTTTCAGAAGTCATTGGGGGTTCTTCCTGGGTAACATTTTGGTCACAAGGGTAAATGAATAATGTAAAGAGTTTTTATTTTTAATCTATGTTTATTAAACTTCATGCAACTGTACAATGAACCTTACTAATTCTGATGATCTATTCACGTTTCTAGGATGTCCTCAGGCAGGACACAAATTCAATGGTGGCATGCAGCACCATGCCTTCTGATACAACGAGTACCCTTGACAATGTGGCTTCTTTGAGGCCTAACACCAAGGCACTTAACCTGAATCATGCGAACAATACTGAGGCCCATGCTTATTTTAAGGGGGGACTATTTCAAAACAAAAAAAGGTTCGCCTTCTGCTGTTGTGTACAGAGCATTCAAAACCAGGGGCCTTATTTATGAAGGACTTGCGCCACCGGTGCGTCACTTTTTCCCATGTTAAAAGTGACGCACCGGCGGCGCAAGTCCTTCATAAATAAGGCCCCAGGTCTTTACCAGTGAATGGGGCGCAGGGGCCATCTTTCGCAATCAGAAACGCAGTGAAATGAGGCTGTGCTCTGTCCTAAACAGTACCTATGCAGGATACACTGTTATTGGTGCTCTCTGCCCTTCCTTTACAAGGTCGCGCCCCGAGAATAGGTAATGTGACAGCAGCAGCATCCGGAGCCCTGTTTAGCAGCCGCTACTTTACACTGCAGCTAAGACTGGTTCCTTCGACAACACTGAAGGCATTTCTTCCTGTTGATAATGTGTGGAATCCGATTTGAAAGTTACCTATCCCTGATGCCTTGGCAAGCTCGCAGTGCATTGGCCCAGCGCCGGGCGTGCCGCAGACGCAGGCTGCAGGTGCTGAGGAGTAATGCTGAGGAATGAAACCGAGTGATGGAGTTTTCACAGGAGCTGCCAGGGCAGCATCGGAGGCCCGCTGCCTTTGAAGGGAACGGGCACAAAAGCCCTCCGCAGCTGCCTCGACAGGTCCGCCTCCGCGGGGCTCTCCTCGGCCAGCGCTAAGCGAGGGGGATTTGGCAAAGCTGGCGCGGATCAGCCGGGAGGCGCTCTGTTTGACTTTGCTGTGGGAAGGGCCGCCCATGCTCGTTCCCAGATGTCCCACTGCTAATAACCTTGGAGAAAGAGCAACCGCTACCTCGATCAAGATCCATGACGTGTCCCCCTGATAACAGTTCAATATTCAAGAAATTGGTTTATTTCGTGTAAGACACAGAAACGCCGTCACAGTAAAGAGGCGAAACGTGACGCGTCGGGTAAGGTGTAAAATATACGAATGGGCAGTGGTGAGATAACAGCATTTTGGTTTAAGACAATGTAGCCGCGTCCTCGGTCTACCTATGCACTGGCCGGCCCTGTCTGAAGAAGCCCCACTCGAACAAGGTGCAGAATGTCAGTTCATTAGAGATGCACCATCAGTGCACCCAGAGGTTACCCACTGAAGCCAATGGCAGTCTTTCTAGGAAAAGACCTAGTGCTGTCAAGATGCTCACGATTCAAAGGGGGATTTCCCGGTGGTTAGATTGAACCAGACAAGGGGTGTCACAATTAAGCAATTGTCCACCTGTTGATATATACAAATCCGAAGGGAAAGTATACTTGTAATGGGGAGGAGGAAATTAGTGAAAACCCTCAGAACCCATATAAGGTGCATTGTGAGCTTGCGTTATAATGAACCCTTCTGGTCTTGGAGTAAACGCACACAATGAAAAATTCCACCAAATCAACCTGCAACCCTCCGAGCACAATACTAGATGGTGAGATTATGCACAGCATGTGAATCTGTTAACGCTGAAGCGTGGCTAGGCCTCACGGGCACATAAGACCAAAAACAACGCAGACATGCAGGAACAGCAGGTGCACCCGCTTCCCTTATATCGACCGCGTCACATTACCTGTGAAAGGGGTAGAGAGGCCAGTGCTATACCTCTAGAAAGGGAGCTATCTACCAGATGTGTCCTCATGGACACATCAAAAACACAAATTGTGCATTAAAGAATTTGGGGGCGCAGCTGCTGGCAAAACATTATAGATCAGACTATGTCTGCAGTACTGAAATCAATGCATTGGTTCCAAGTAGGCAATTTTGCAGAGAAACGTTCATCACTCACCCTTCAAGTTACAGAAGACATTTTTGCTTTCATAAAACAATACTTGGCTATTTCCTCAACAATGCCCTTTTATCTCCTGATTCTTTTGACATCACCAGGAAGCCATTTCACAGGAAATGCTGGACTTTAGAAATAAATACAACACAATGATAGACTTCACCAACAAACAAAAGGAACCTACAATTGCTGAACCACCTGGAGATATAAAATAATTTTATGAAGATTGAGAGGCAATGCCTTCCGTTTGTGTCTATGTCGGTAAAGAAGTGACAATCCAGTTTGTCTTTACAGCTGAGAATGTCTGCCAGGGTGCTTGAATAAAGGGAAACCCGGGGTCTGACTGAGGTATTTTAATCTTTAACCCCCCTGTCTTTATCTATCGAAAGAGCTTCCAACACTGTGGTCGAGCGCCCTCCGACTTGTAGGGGTCGGGGTAACCCAATGATGACGCATGACACCATTAGGGTGTGTGAGGGTAATTTAAACAAAAAGTGCTATTTCCCAGGCACAGGATTGTGATTAGCACAGCCTCCCACTAGAGAAACCCCCCTCATCCTGCCAAACATAGCATAACCAAACCAAAAGCGAGGTTGATGAACGTTCTTACATAATGAACTTGAAGGTACAGTTAATATATGCTTATCTCATTCTAATAATGTCTTTATAAACTGATTGAGACAAGCAATCTTATGGGTTTTTGGGTCTACTATGCTGGCACTACCCTCCTTGAGGGCTTTGCAGGTAGCTTTTATTTCCTTGACTTTTAAAAACCCGTCCAATAGAGGAAGGGATATACATGCTTTGGTGTGGGTGACTGCCCGATGAATAGGGACCTCTGAAAAAGCGGTGGGAGTCGACAGACGATGGGATAAGAAAAAGAAAACAAATAAATAAAAGCACTTAACATGCGCTTGCCGCATCTCGAGCGCAAGGTAAGAGGTTTTGTTTATGTATTTCATTTTCCCTTTTCCATATGTCGTCCTTTGTCGACTGCACCCCGCCCCACCACTCTTACCTGTACTGGCCACGCCAGAAAAGGAGTGCACAATTTACAAGAGAAAGAACACCGTTTTAACAATGCTCCTTTTCATAAATAGTCCAGGTCAGGCTATGTAGTCATTCCTTCAGTAGTAAACAGCTGGCACTGCCCAATAGGGAGATAGATGTCCCCAACATAGACAGGTTCTCCTCTTAGCCAAGGACAATATCTGTGCCATGATCACACTTTGACACTGAATTAGTGACCTAAAGGAGGCCAATTCACAGCTTGCTTCTCCTCTCTCTTTCTCTAGTTTTTCCTCACTCTTTCTAAAGGAAGATATTCTAACCAAAAACAAAAGTTGAGAAGTTTAACCCCTTAAGTGCTGCGTCGGGGCGTTGGCCGACAGCAGCACTACCTCCCCAGTGCTGCGCACGACCATTGGACGTCCATTCAGCACTAGTTCCAATGGACAGCGCAGCACTGGGGAGGGATGTTTACGAGCATCTATGAGGTTAACATCCAAATGTGCGCAAGGAAATCAAACTAGAATAACGATGGGAATGAGAATGTAGCGGCAAAAAGAAGGAGACAGAAAAGGAAAGCAGGGAGTGTTTTAGGGAGAGAGAGAGAGCCCAACAAAAAGAGATAAGCAAATGTGAGAAAGTGAGAATGAGAAACAGAAAAGAAGAGAATGCAAAGAAGACTAAACAAAACCAAAACAAATGTATCCCCTCTTTAAACCAATTCCTCTTATATACCTCCATTCAGTACAATAAAATCACAGAAAATAAGAAAACAAGCACAAAAAATAATAACTCCTTACGGTAAATTTGAACGTTGACAGTGGCCTCCACTTCTCCTTCCCCTTCTGTCGTGGCAACACATTTGTAGATTCCAGCGTCATCGATGTCCACATTATAGATGGAGAGAGTTGACGAGACTTCATCATTCCGCACAATGGAGATCTCTTGCTGGTTTGCTGAAATCTTTTCTCCACTTGGAGAAAACCAGAAAATGTCCTTGGCTTCCCCGCCAGTCACTGGAAACCATCACAAAGAAATTGTGTCAAAAATAAGACACAGAAGGTAACTAC
Source organism: Lissotriton vulgaris (assembly GCF_964263255.1). Classification (NCBI taxonomy): domain Eukaryota; kingdom Metazoa; phylum Chordata; class Amphibia; order Caudata; family Salamandridae; genus Lissotriton; species Lissotriton vulgaris. Next base: position 1,513,502,147 of record NC_141687.1, on the reverse strand, counting down.
AAAACTATGCAAACATTGGCAAATCCAAAAGGTCTGGGTTGAATTTGTAGCATAGACTCAAACATTTAAAAATAACTGCTGCTACTGAAAACAAATCAAATCAAACGTATCTATGTGATGAAGAATTTAATGTGTAACAATTCAGTGTATTTATAAGATTTAAAATAGTCCCTCGTTCATTGGCTTCCAAGCCTGCTAACGGAGATGGAATTGTACACCAACCACCCAACACCATGAAGTGAAAGAACATTAGTCTCCAGGGACGAGCTGTAGTCCACTCTGTGTATATGTTACAGACTTGGTAACATTAAACCTTGCATAGGCCTGCACTGTCAAGTCAGACCTAACAAGAGTCGGAGAAGTAGCCAAGGGCAGTTCTACGAGCAACAGAAGCATGCAGGGGTATGTGGTAATGAAACATGTTAGTCATTATCACACGCATCATCAAGGCATTGCTTAAAAGGCAATCTATGGGGCAACGGTACACTTATGCAGCTGTAGGTTGCGTTAGTGACCGAACACTGCCGGAAGAACAGTGGGATTGAAACTTCCCCTTTTAGAAAAGGCTATTCGGCACTCCATATAGGAACAAGGTGGGTGGATAATGCAGAAAAAGAAAAAAGGTATATAGTGCAGGGTCAAGGAAAAACAAGCAAGAACTGAAAGTGAATCAGGTTCTACAGTGACTGATATTTAGATTTAAGGCAAAATTACTGTGTTATAGCAGAATGGCAGTGTTCCTCACATGAATAATGTGAATATTGCATCATTTCATACTGAGGAAGGGATTCTTGGAAGCGACTTGTACAGTCTGTTGGCCAAATGAAGGCATCAACTCACAGATGCTAACATATGACACATGTACACAGCTCACATCAGGACGAAGTCCAAATCACATGCATAATAAGTCATTGATCCTCGATAATGCTTGTTTCTGGTGGAAACTGTACATAACTGCAGATTCCCCCTCTTGTGAATTCCTCAGATTCCAGACTGGCTCTGGGAACTCTTGCAATAAGGTCTCTGCACAACTGGTGACACCTTCGATCTCTGGCATGGCTTTGTCCCTCCCCTGGACATAATGACAAGTAGCTGCAGAAATTGCCAACCCTGCATGTTGACAGAATGTATCTTTAACCGTCAGTGTGTTAAAGGTAAGTTTAGAACTCATTAAATACCCGTAGGTCAAATCCAAAAAACGGGGAGGTGGGCAGGCTGGTAAGAATCAGCGGATAAATAGAGTATTCACCAGAAAGCACATTACAAAAGGTAAGTGACGTATTCTTCTGATAGATTCGTTTGATCACAGTTTCCTCACTTTGTGAATCGATATCAAAGCAATGCCCACACAGGGAAGTGGGTCTGGACTTTTAATTAGGTAGTCCTGCAACACTAAGTGCGAAAATTGGCCTCTCTGAGGACTTGCAAACTCATGCGGGTGGGCCTGGTGAAAGCATGGGCAGATGGCCTATCTGGGTGTGTAGCAGAAGTTCATAACTGGAACACCCTGAGCTAAAGCATTAGCTGCTGCCTTTGTACAAAGGCCGTCTAGAGAACTACCCTCAAAACAAGTTAGTCAGAAAAAAGGGTTGTATGCGGAGGCGCAACTGTCAAGGCTTACAACCCACCGAAGAAGCATGTAGAAGTGATGACAATGACAAACACGGTCTGCAGTTAAGAGTCCCAGAGTACAACTGTGAGGAGGCTCATAAGGAGCAGATATCACAAGTGTTATAACAAAACTGAGGTCGCACAGTTGCACTGCGAAGGAACACTAAGAAACATAAGTGAAAACCCTTTTAAACACATATTACAACAGGTGATTTGAATAATGGGGACTGATCATAAAAATTAAGGCAGGACGAAAGGGCCAATATGTAGCCCTTAACATAGTTTACAGCAAAGCCTTGGTTGGCCAAAAATAACATGAATACACGTAGAATCACACAATCTCCACCGCAGAGCATCAACCTGCTTCCTTCTGAATCTGGTCACAAACTTGGACAAGCAGCGTTAATAAACTGATTTGGTGTAAGGACAATAAGCAGTCATAATTATACCAACCACCTCAGATAATAGGAAGATCAGTGCCCCTCAAATAGCTCTGCTCAATCTCCACGCTTGAGGTTCAGGAGCAGCATCTGCCTTGCTGCTGGAGCAGCAGGCCTTCCTGAAGAGGAAGCCAAAGAGGAGGGCAGATGATCAGTCAGCTGTTGGGAGTACCAGACCATCGCTGCTCGGTCCCACCTGACTTTTTTCAGGATCTACAGAATCAGCAACAGGGGCATACATGGGTGTAGGAGGCCGAAGTTCCACAAATGAGATCATGCCTCCTAGAATCACTTGAGGAGGAAAATCCAGAGTGCAAAAGGATGGACGATGAGTAATTTCAATTGCTGCAAATAGGTCTACAAAAATAGGCCCCACATGAGGAAGATATCTTGTGTCAAATCTGGATGCAGACGTCATTCATGACAGGCAAGGGATGTCACTAGGTAATTTTTGGAGGGACATACTGTGATGTACCAACCACCACCAAAGTCTCACAGCTCCAGACAGAGGGCACAAGACCCAACTCAACCCTGCTTGTTGCAGTGCCACATGGTGGTAGTGTTGTTGATCAGCCCATGGATCAACCTGCCCTTTATGGGAGGCTGAAGGGCCTTGTTGGTACACGGATTCCATGTGGCGCCTGCAAAATGTATGTGGTGGCGCTGCTCCATCTGATATCAGAGACCTCTGATCTCCAAATGTCTTCTCCAGGACAGAGGTGGCACATGTGTTACCACATGTAAGCTGTGGAGGAAGCAAGCAAAATACCTTGCCAAACCTCAAATTAGTATCCGCCATCCTCCACCAAACATCCTGACCAACCTCATCTGAGACGTGGATTTATCCATAACTGCAGCCACAGAATTCAAGAAAGGGCCCACATATGGCAACAGGTTTGAGGCATCAGTAGAATGTGCAATGCCAAGAGCCCAAACAGCCCCAGATCCATCATGGCCAGGACAGAATCTTTCGCCTGGTACATCGGGATCAGAGCCTGAATGTCCCTGGCTTATTGCAGGATGGGAAAGCCTTCAGGTCAACAGTGTTAAGAATGGCACAATATAAAGAATACACTGCACCAGGTGGCTATGGGATTTGGGATAATTGATGGAAAACTCCAGGATAGATAGTAATGACACCATCGTCTGCAGTTGGTCTAGTATTGCCTTCGGCAGTCAGTCATCGAGGAATGTGAACATGTGTATTCCCATCCTGCGAGGATGTGCTGAAGCACGAACAGGAAGCTCATATAAAGACCACACGGCTTGACATAAGGCAGAAGGGTAGTATGGTAAATTGGAAGTGGTCTGACTGCACTACAAAGTGGAGATAAATCCTGTGGTACTGCAGGACCAGCAGATGAAAATACACATTCTTCAGGTCCAGGGACACCAACCAGTCATTAGGATCCAAGTCATTAGGATCCAAGCCATCCAGAATCTGAGTATGTGTCATCAGTTTTAACTTCTACGCATTTGGAGGAATGAGTTCAAGAGTTTGAGGTCCAGAAATGGTCTTAGTACCCAGTACTTCTTTGGGACCAGAAATTACAGGGATTAACTTCACTCCTTTCTCTTCATCCGGTACGAGTTCACTTCTTGGCTAATTTATCGAATTTATAATCCACTTTCTAACATTTCTTTCATGTACAGCAAATTGAATTGACAAGCAGAGAAAAAAATCAACAGAGGGAGCTGGAGCATTAGTACATATACTTTCTTTAAGTCTACATTAGTCTTTTCAGAAAAGATCCTACATCCATCAAATGGCATGTCCATCAGGGAAGTCTGGATGTCCCCTGAGAATCTAGTGAAAACATCCAGCCATGTCATCTAATAATAACGCATAGCAAGGATGCAGTGCCCAGTCCAAAATGTAGCACAGTCTTTGTATCATACTTACCATTATGTCCTCTTTTAGTCAAAGTATTAAAAATACCTCACTGCCAGCAAAACCTTGTGTGCATCCAAAGGGCACGGCATTATGACATACGCTCCCGGAAACTGCATTCAGAGAGCGTACTGCCAAACTGGCAAAAAGAAAATACTTTTTTGCCCAAAGCGTTGATTTGCTTTGACTCTCTGTCACTTCAGATTTACCTTTCTTTTAGAAGTCCTGTACCAGGAGGCTTTTCGGGGTCAAAAATTTAGATCACCTGGCACAGGCCTGTGACATCTCACAATCGAGCGACTCAAAGACGGAGCTGACAGTGGTTTTGAGTGAGGCCTCAGTTGAAAGCAACACAGACCGAGGTCTAGATTGGAAACGTTCTGTGAGGTTTGCCTTAGCATCTTCTCTGGGAGCAATAATTCTAGGACTTCCACAGACCTGTGAACCACCTCTGTAAAAGAGGCACTTTTCAACATAGGAGGCCTTAAAGATGAAAGCAGGACAGTCAGCAGAGAGATATCTAAGCCACTGGCATTTAGCAAATCGAGATTGAGACCAAAAATCAGTACAATGAGGTAGCAGAATGCTATCTGCTTCCTCATCATCATAGTCAACGTGTGGGACACGTGGGAGGCCCTGAAAGCTGTCCGAATCTGATCCAAATTGTATTGTACTGCGGCCTAGACAGAAGGACTGGAGGAGAGTCCTCTTCATCAGCACAAGCATGTGTTTTAGTAATCATGTAACTCGACATTTGGGGAGCTGGAGCTGATTGTTATGGATCCAGGGCCTAGGCCGCTGGTGAATTCAGAGCCTGCATCTCCGGAACCATACCCAGAATCGATGGAGGAACAGGAGGTGGGGCCTGCAGTGTTGCACAACTTGGAGTCATGCTTGGTCCTGAGGAACCATAACAGACATCATGTGGGTCTGCTACCAACATGAGTGGCACCAATTAAAAGCTGTCATCTTCGGGGGCAACATCCTTGAACGTTGCCAAAGACAAGAATTGATTAATTCAGTGAAAAACCAATGTCATAAGAGGGGAGCTCTGAACCTGCATCTACAGTCACAACAAAAAAAATAAAGAAGCATCATTAAAGAGCGGTGGTGACATTTATGTGTTTCAGTGTCGCCTGTTGTTGTATCTGGAGGTGGGGCGGAGTCGCCTTGGAGTTCATGCCACCTGGAAGCATATTTACAACAAGGGGTGGTGAGGGACAGAGTCTCTGAATTAAGCAGAAAGCTCTCAACCTGGAAGCAAGCAGCAGATTTTGCATAGCTTACCAGATCCAGTGTTGAGCCTGCGAAGAGTCACAGGGAGAGGAATCTGCAGTTGGATAGAGCTATCAGAAAATGAGACCAGACCCTGCAGCTGGTACTACAATCCATATTGCTCATTATAGTTTTTAATGTGATAAGGAACAGAAAAGTAGGTATCTTCTTAAATGATAGGTATAATTCCAGGAAGTTATGGGAATTAATCCACGGAAATCGCATTATTCTTTTGACTAACAAGGTTTGATTCAATTGGTAGTTGTGCGATAACTGAGTGTGAAATACACTAAATACACATCTTAAGACACACACGCATTTATGTAAAAACACAAAAAATGTATTTAATAACAAATTTCATATGGAAGATTAATGCTGTGGTTTAACATAATATGGATAATGAGCATGAAATTAGAAATTACACCAAAAACGAGGAGTAGATGTGCTAAATTCATCACGTACTATGAATATACACTTCAGTACATACCACATGCAAAAGAGCCGTCTTGTGGGTACGTCACTGTACACCTCCATAAGAATGTGAATGTGTGCCCGAGTGTGTTTGTTTTGAGCGAGGGCTATCATGAACGTAGGGGCATGGGAGAGAATAAAAGGAGGATCAAGTACTCATGCGAATCTGACACTTTTCAGATAAGCCTCACACTAGCCTGGTAAGTGAATTCTCTGAAGGGTGGACATGAGGAGAGAGTGTGAGTCTAACTCTGGCGCTAAAGGGGAGGGTTGATTTCTGAGAATTGAGACACAGTGCATTGACAGGAGGCATATCTCTGAGGGCAGGTTAAGGTTACATTTGTGTAGAGCCAGCGGTCATGAGTGGCTTGAAAAGGGGCTGGATTTCAAAAGGCATTACTGTTCCCTACACCGGACATCAACTTTCCTTAGACTTGCATAGTTCTTACCTTGACATGAGAAGAATTTGGACTCTCCCACATCGACGTCTACCTGGCTTGGGACGACGGTTACCTGAATACACACTGAAAGAAAAGAAAACATGCATTAATGGGTAGTGTCATTTGCTGAAGTAAGACATTGAGAATTGACAATTTTCTGATTAGGCCATTGGGAAGGGGTGCATAATTAGTATCCCTTTTATGTAGGTCGCAAAGGAGATTCAGAACCCAATCCGTCATTGCTTAGACCCTAGGCGAAACATGAAGGAGGAAACAATGCTGGCAAGTGGCAGGCGGCTCAGGCCCAAACTGCAGTGAACTATTCGTACCTACAGTGCACTAAACACAATCCCACCGCCAAAGCTATTACCAGAAACGGCCTCAAAAGGCAAATAATAATACATCTGACGACAGCCCTAGAGTGAGATGCAACACAGTCTTTTTTGGCCTCCTATCAAGTTTTTTTAATTGGAGCTCATAACAGTGAGACTTGAGCTGAGGTTTCCAGCACCACCTTTGAATTCGATTCTCATGATGATATTCAAGAGGGTAAAACCGCCAGCTTCGAGCTGACTTCAATAACAGAAAATGAACTGACAATCTTCATATGCGGTACAAAAGGGGGTGGTGATAGACGGAGCATCTGAATCAATCAAACACTCACACCCAGTCAAAAGATCTGGGTTTAATCCATCACCGTTCTTTAGCCCACTCTGCCACCCCAGTTCAGACATGGCTATATGCAAATCAGTCTGACCCTGTGCCTCATGAGAACAGTCCAGCCCGAACTGCCAAGCCATGTCTTCCCTGGACTGGAAACAAGCTTCCGAGGACCGGTTTCTGGCATTCCAGCCATCTGCAGCCCGGCTTGCTTGAATCCAGTGCTCCGTCCATCACCGCCCCCTTTTGTACCAATCTTCATATGCAGCCTTGCAAGTCCCCAGTTCCGTCTCCTACAACCCCCAAGTGCTGGAAATAGAAATATATGCCAACTGCCTTTTAGGCGACTTAAGATGATATCATTCTTCTTTTAACATTTACTAATCCTCTAACGTGAATTTGGGACTATTAAATAAAAAAAAGGGGAAAGAAAAATCCTAACAAATGCAAGATTACTAACATATCTTAAAGCTAAAACAAAATAAAAAATTTTCACATGAGAGTTAAAATGAAACATACATGTTTCATACAATTTAAAATATAGAGGTATGGAATTCAAAAGTGTTAGAGGTAAGAGTAAGAAAGACTCAGAGAATCAGAGGTGGTTTCCAAGGTGTATCCTGCAATAGACCCTGTGTTCTTCATTGGCACATACACCACCATAGTAAAGCCCATGCCAAGATCCTAAGAGTTATTTTTGCGGATTGCTTCCAGCACCTTGCACACAAGATGTGAATGATATTCCTTAATTCACCAAGAGTCACATGCCACTAGTACTTATTGTAACTGAAAAATTAGTGGAGCAAGAACCCAAAGACATCAGCAGACAAACCTACAGGAGTTGTATATGAAGTTAGACAGGTACTGGTAAACTGTATATGTGTGAAGTGGCAGTGAGAAGACATGAGTAAAAGGGCCTTCTTTAACTGTAGAAGTCAACAATAACAGCACCTTCATCCAGAAGTTCAGGTTCTAGCTACTACTAATTCCTTCTTTTCAAACCACAGTTCCATGCAGCCTTCCAACTTAATAAAGCGTAAGTGGTAGACACAGATATAACATGTAGAAAGGGAGATTTGTTTGAATAGGGTAAGTGCCTGACACTGGAACCAGAAAATCTTATATTCCTGGCAAACCAATATGCCACTGTTCATTTAGGTACCAAAAGTACTGGAACTTAGATTGGTACCAACAAAAGCATTAAGTAAGTGCAAATTAAAATAACAATGATGTTAAAGGACTTCAGGCCCTTCACCATTAAATAAAAATTGTAAAACGGAGAGCACAGCATATACATCAATTTGCCTTAATTTGCCCACCCTAGAGAAGCATGTTCTATTACGGAAAGCATCCAGAAGGTCCCACAATGCACCCAGAGGCTCCTAACAGGATGTTCCAGCTACATGGTTGTTGATGCCTTTACATTTTCCCTACCTCTCAATAGAAGGTATTCTATTGGACATTTGTCTTGCCCATAAATAGGCAATCATCCTACATCCCAAGGCATGAGCTGTCTTCTTCACAGAGGGTGTCCACCATTAGGTTTTCCTAGACCATCAGATGATATCATCTCAGAATCTGCTGCATGCTCTGTAAATTTTTTGTAACCGTCAAATGTAATCATTTCCAGTATCCACTGCATATTCAGTTAACAGTTTAAGAAGGTGCCAAATGTAGAGTGTCTGGTGCATAAACACGAGTATCATCCTACGACCAATCATGAGCTGCTGTCTTTGTGAATGGGCACTGTAGTGTCTTGTAAATAAAAAAAATGCCGGAACTCTATTGGTTCCCACTGCACGATGTAGGCAAGTGAAGTAAGCAATGGAGAGATGAGTTGAAGGTAGGCTTAGAATGTGGAGTACTGACTTACATGCAGCGGAATGAAGTCGTGTAAAATTACATGTGTGGTGTGGCATGGTTATTGAAGATTACCTAGGCTGGCAGGGCACTGCAGGCACCTTTGGGGTGTCCAGCTCCTTGAGCAGTGGTTCTTTCCTAGGACAGGGTTTCCCTTTTCTTAGGGATGCCACCTTTGGGTTTCCCTGCAAATTTAAAGGAGATCATAGCGGTTTCCACAGCATGCTTTCCTATCCACTTAAGGGAAACCAACTTAAGGTTATCACTGCCACAAGTATAAATAAACTTGAGGTCCACAGCATGCTGTGGTATCAACTTAAGGTTTGATACTTTTCAATATCACTTGTTTAGAGGTAGGGAGGATCAGAGCGTCTGCAGCACAATTTCTATTAAGGGTTGCAAAAATTGAATTTCTAGATAATCATTCATGTCTATTAGACACCAATGAGAAAAAATTTAATACGCATAATCAGGTAACATGTCTTGTTCCTCTCGAACTAGACCACAGTCATTATCACCACAGGGTTGTTGAAGAAAGCTTTTTGTGGTAACTTAGTTTCTATCTTCTATGTCTATTGTACATTAGATTAATACTATGTCATTGTCATTACTATGGAAACAGAATGCTGTGCTTTGAATACTGTTCCTAAACTCCAGGTTGGCAGTTTCCTGGGAGCTCTTGTGACTAATGGTCAATAAATGACAGCTGACCCATCATTTGTGGCTGTGTGGACTTACTTCACTTTTATGATATGAAGTTGGTTAACCTAGATTCCATTCCTCTAGGTGCCTATTTGGAAGACTCCGAACCATAACCATAAGGTGGTAGGATCTTAATTAAGCTGTGCCACAGAAGAAAGCTGTCCCTTATTAGCAATGGTTTGGGTTCTGCTGAAAACAAACTGTCACTAAAAATTGTTGCACATGCTCACAATATGTTGATTAGATGCTGGCCAAGTCAGAAATTGATACAGGTAAGTAGTCTATACAATACATATTGCTATTTTCGGTGTGCAAAACACATATTACCTATTACCTTGAACCTGTATATAGTTTAAATACTATGGTATAAGCATATGCTATTTGGTATTAATACCTTAATCAATCTCAATAGAAGCAATCGGTATCAGATGGTAAACAACAGCAAGTTGCAGAAGATCATACACTGCATTCACAGTCAGCCTGAGTATGATTGGATTTATAGCACAAGCAGTTTTAACCAAGAGAGGAGAGACAATGCGAGTAGGACAAGGTACACAGGCTACCATTTTCAGAGGGAAAACTCTGATAAGATAATTCACCACACTAAAGGTATACAGCGGCCCTAACAATCACATGGACCGTACGTTGCTTTACCACATCATTAAAAGCTAACCCCACTACATAGTGACAGGTTCATTAAGAACTAGATTGATCTCACTGGATGTACCACTTTTGCCAAGTAGTAAGCAAATTACCAATTCAAACTGAAAGGCTGGTTTGACAACGAATGTTTTCTTAATTCACCACTAGTCGATTCCCAATTTTTGTTCTACAAGAATCATTGATAACTTCCATGCTGATTGGTGGTATGATGAATCTTTGGGTAATTGGAAAAAATATGGTTATAATGCATGTATTCATATTGGAGGCTCTAGTGAGTATGCCAACAAAGTAGACAGAAGGAGTGGTACATAAATGTGAGACTATAACTAAGGGATAGTTAATGCAAAAGCAGGAAAGAAAGAAAAAATGGCAAAGTAAAAGAAAAAATATGAGGACGATAAGCAAAATGAGGTGGAAAACAGAAACATGGAAAAAAAACATCAAGAGGAGAAAACAAGCGAAAGGAAGAATGAGTAGGCGGGAGAAATGGGCGAAAGAAGAAATAAAGAAGGAAAGAAAGAAGAGAGCAATGTTATGTGTATTTGCAAAAGCGCACTATCACCCACGAGGGTATCCTGGCGCTGATGTTGGTGGGAAAGAAGGGTATGTGGAAACAATGTGAGTGGTGAGGCAAAAAAGGAATGAAAGGAAGCAGGAATAACAGTAGGGAGAGTAGAAGAATAGAGGAAGGAAGAAGCAAAGAAGGAAAAAAATGCCAGGAAGCAAGGCAAGCAGGATAGAGTAAAGACGGGAAGATGAAAGAGAAAACAATAACTGCCAATGGCATAGAAAGAAACATACAGAAAGAAAAAAAAGGGAGGGTGAACCATGAATGCCAAAAAAGAAAGGAAATATGAAAAATAAGGCAAAACTTTAATCATAAGTTAACGCCAGTAGGGGAAGCCATTTTGAAATAAAGGCAGAATATGAAAGTGTGTGTTGCCATAGCGACGGAGCATTGTGCCACACATTGTATGTTAAGAGCCCAAACTCTTCTTTCAGAAGGATAGAATGGGTCTCTGCCACAATGCAGTAATTAAGGACGTTCAGGTGAGGATGAGACTGCAACTGCTAATATCTCCTCCGCGCCCTTCCCTCGAAACCGGATTTCCTATGCATAGCAAAAGAATGGATCTTATTAACTAGACGGCCTTTCAGTTTAACAAGCAGACTTCCTCTTTTTGTAATTCCATGCGCATTAATGGATAAGACAAAAAAAGCAGTTACAATTATTTTCGAAGCCATGCGCTATGTGTTAGAGATACTTCTAAAAATATTCATCACACCTGGAAAAGACCATGCCTGCAGCAGCGATCAGAATGGCAGATGATACCAACCTTCTAAAATTCACATGCTGGGTACCGGGAAATCTATTTTCTTACTATTATACCTGCTGCTCAGCCAGTGTGACTGAGGTTGTGGAATGTTGGTGTGTGGTGATGTTGTGGAATGTTGGATAAGTGAGAAAGTCAGTTGGAGGATGGGCTGAGCAGCAGGAAGGCTGCTCCTTGTGGGGCTCTTCATACCATCTATCTTAATAAGCATCCATGTTAATCTAATCTGGACTACCGGGCGTTTTTTCAATACAGCACTTACATAGGCATGGGATATAGCAGCAGAATGGCGGGAAAAAATGTACGTCTCTTTCCAATGGTACATTTTAAAGCAAAGTGTTTGACCTAACAAAGTCATTTGGTCCAATCATCACAAATCTCCTAGTCAGCTGGTGAAAAACTCCAAGCCGGATACTAAAAACAAACTCAACATACCGGAGGGAGCATACAAGATGAGCAGCAAGAACTTATTTTGACGCAAAAAATTCAGTGTTGAGAAAATGGCAAGTCTTAAATAGTATTTATTTAGAGCACGGCATGCGAAATACCAAAACAAATAACACTGAACCAAATACACCAATTTAAGCCCAGTGTAGAAATATGTAGAGAGAAGCTTGGGCTTGTAACCACAAACCTGGCTAGTGCTTCGGCTCTTGAAATGCCCTTGTCCATCAGTTTTCTGTTTATACATGATTGCTTTCACCTAAATATTGATACATTAATGTAGATATCTGCCAAGTGCATACATATTAGTAAGAGTAAGGTGTAAAGATGTACATGCATTTATATATGTACACATTTAGATGTGTGGGTATGTCTTGATACATGTATATATAACGTTTTGAGTTACTAAGTATATAAATATGGTACTGTACGGGTATAACAATATATTTAGATATATTTTTAAAAAGTCCATGTAAGTTTATGAAACACATACATGTGTATGTCTGACAATGTAAATATTATTACATGTATGTACATATGAGTATATATTATATGTATGTATATGTGTGTGTGTGTATATATATATATATATATACACACACCTATATATGCTTGTATTCACACATAGATGGATAACAAGTACACACACACTTATTTTAAAAAAATCCTTCCACCTCTGCCTCACCCTTCCCTCTCTGACTTATCCCACACCTTTCTCACTACTAAGGATATTGAAACATCCTTTAAAAGTCTTCGCTTCTGCTAGTCAATCTATCCAAATAACATGAGCACAGATCTGCCACTCCCAATAATACCCATCTTCCCTATGACTAATCAATCTGAATTAATCTATTTCTATTCAAAACACTAGAGAAAAATGCATGAGATCACAAGAGCATAAACGTCCCACAACTAACGCTACAAGAGAACTATTTATATATAACTCTTGGGGGGATATTATCAAGAGCGGCGTTAAAATTATCTCCGCTTTAGCGACAGGAAACTGCTGCTAAAGCGGCGATAATGGGCCTGATAGTATGCCCTTGTGAATTCCAATAGAAGCCCATGTTCACACCAGAACATGGGCTTCTATGGGAATTCACAACGGCATATTATCAAGCCCATTATCGCCGCTTTAGCGGCAGGCGGCGATAATTTTCACACCGTTTCTTGCTAATATGCCCCCAAGTTCCAGAGTAGTGTGCTACTCCCCTCAAAGCGATTCAACATCTCGTCAGGGGTACTAAATGCTATATACATACAATTTGCAATTTAGGATGTCAAAGCTAGATGGGGTTCGGGTCTCTGTGGAAGTGTGATTGCCTAATGTGTTGGATCAGAAGAGAACATGTATATATGACAAACTTGTGTAGTGCCTCCACTGGAAGGGTATGGTGTGCTGCAAAGATAGTTGTGAGGGAATTTATCAAATTTCTGAACTGAAAAGTCCTAAAGCAGAGACTGTGCCAGGATGCTTTAGCTTATACAAGGCACATGTTGTCTTCCAGAAAACCGTATTAAAGAGAGAGAAATAATAATGCAGGCTATACGCAGCACATGATGGCAAATGGGCTCGGAGATACACCATTCTATAAGCATTTGCACAGCACAAACAACCTCAAATATCAAAGTGCAGCACAACTAGGTCTTGACAGTCTGTGTTATCCATGTAGTTTCTATGACTGTTGTAGTTTCAATGGCCTTTATGCCTTGAGAAGGAAATTCTACCTTACAAAATCTTCTTGTCGCCTCTCTTCTGCTCCCATCTTCTTACTATTTTCTCCCCAGTTCTACATCAATCTCATACTGTCTTCTCAAATTATTTTCCAACTGCCCATTCTATTTTGCCATTTCCCACATTACCATCTCATATTCATCATTCAATGCAGCTTGTCTCAATTTTCATCACTTTCTGTATAAATTGCTCCCTGCTATTATTGGTCCTCTCTGCCTTTTCTTATATCCTCCTACTGAAATGCATCTTTGCATACCAACTATGTTACACCTGCCTCCTCAGTTGTCTGTGTAGTTATTCTGCTGCCTGATATAAAGTAAAATCTACGTGCAGTGTTTCTTCGACAAACAACACAGTTCTAAATAAGTATATTTATTAAAATGCATTGTAAATTAGCAATGCATTGGCCGATGCTATGTTGGATGTACTCTACAAGGCAAGGATCTAGAAGGTAGACCCCCTGGTACTTTTAGATATATTACATATTAAACTACTGTCAACATTAGTTTAATGAAAGCATTTAACACCTTCGACGCTAATGACGAGCTCAGCTAGTCATGAGGTTTACCTGTCGTGCGCTCATGACGAGCTGAGCTCGTTATGAACCGCGGGATTTCGCATTTTTCAGCCCACAGCGGGAAAATGCGCCGCAGCGATGCAGTTAAAATGGTGTAAGACTATTTGAAAATCAGATCTCATGCGTGGATGCCAAATTGTGTCCGACATGGATTGAAAGGTTTTTCTTTTTGTATAACTTAGGGTGTGGTTACAAATAGCATTCTCAGAAAAGAAATATTTCTAAATTTTTCAAATACATTCAATCCTACCAAAGTTTGCAGAAATTGCCCTTCTCTTAGTCAACAACGTAAAGGTTAAACTTGCATAGGTATCCTTGAAATCAGCTGGTAATAAACAAGAACAGCATACTTTCCATAATTATTTATCACATAGGATCTAAGTGGGGAAGTTGGGTTAAATAGTCTAATGCGTGAATAGCCATGAAAACTACAGATTAATGTAAGTTACATCTTTGTGCAAAATAACAAAACGGAAATGGGGAAAATTAGGAGAAAAGTAGAAAAACTAATTAGAGCCACGCAGAAAACATGCAAGCTATGAAATTATTTAAATTGAAGCACACCAATTACTACCATGAGAAAAGTACAAAAATGTACAGGAGACATACCTTAATTAGCCCTGATACAAAAACGTATCTCAAGACCAATACCATTTGGTAAACAAGCAAATAAATGCTGAGATATGCACTATGAAGCACATCTGAAGGATGTATATAATGGGTTTAAAAGGTCCGATAAACAAGAGAGATCAACATGATACACCAATTATGTTCAATTAAAACAAGCATTTGCAAAGCAATAGGACTCGCATTTACGAAACTCTCGTAAATGTGACACCTATTGCATTGCAAGTGCTTGCTTGTAAAAAGAGACCGCCATAAAAGTGAAAGCGCAGTATGGGGCGCCTTTACAAAAAGAAGCATTGGTTTGTCAACTTGACAAACAAATGTTTTTTTTTTTTTTTTTTATAAAGCGCCCCACGACACAGTTTCATATTAATGGCGGCCGCCCCTTGGCTAAGGAACGGGGCACAGCCGCCATTAAAGAGTAAGTGCGGCATGGGGCATTTAAAAAAAAAATTAATAAATACAAACAAAAAAACATGCGGACGCGTTCATGGCTGCAAAGGAACAGAAGCCACTGCATGAGCGTGCCGTTCTGCGAGAAAAAAAAATGTAAGCAATGGGGGAGAGTGTGTCCAGAAAACCATTTGAACAAATAGTGCTTGGAGGCTGTAATTAAAGCCTACTGGGTAACAACACATGTAGCGGGGTGTACTCATGAGAGGTTACAAAATGAGAGAAGGCGGCACTAAGGAGGGTCTACTAAGCCTATTGACCAATAAAAAAACACAGTTTACAAAGGACAATGACACAAGCCAATGAAAAATATGGGTGAAGAGTGGGTGGAGCTTCAAGTCCATACCTGAATACAGCATGCCTCGCAGAGAAGTGCATGTGCTGCCTAGGCTTGACCAAAAAGCACTACTGATATTTGGCACAGAATGGGCAGCAGCCTCTGGACATGATGCCATCGAAGCATCCTTGCTCCAGCCATCCTTCTCTTTCAATCCCATTGACACCAACTGCACACATTTACAGGCAACAGCTGGAGCCTCAAACTCCTCCACCCACTGGGACCCACATTTGAAAAAGTCACATGAAAGCATGGCATCGTTCGTATACAATTCCCATAAACTTCAAAACACTTGGGGAATTGCTAAGAGGATTCCAGAAAAAAATATATTGTTTCAAGTTCTTCATTTTTTGGGCATCCTCTCTTTCTGAAATGGCATACTCATCTGCTGGCGTAAACATAAGGGAGATCAGTTTCTAAGTCTGTTGTGAATCGTGAGCGCGAGAATGAGAAACACAGAGATACAATGGGAAACTAAGAAAATTAGAACAATGAGATGTGCACAACTATAATGGGCGTATGGGCAGCAGATATGACAAAAGACAAACAACGTTTTTCAGGTCAGCAATGTATAGTAGGTAGAGGCATAGGAAATAATCAGCTACAGAAAATACAGGAGATAAGACGAGAGAGCATCCTTATGTTGTGGATGGGCAAACATGTTTTAAATATAAACAATTTGGTACTTCAACAATTATCACCATAATTAGTACAAAATAAAATATTCAAGAACACATTCAACCACAACTCCGATGTTTGGTAATGGTGGTGCTAGTTCAATGGGGCCTAAGGGTTGTCAGCTTCTTCCACATTTGGAAACTTGGCTGAGTCGAACTACCCAAAAGCCTATGCAGCCCTCATGAAGGGATCGTGAAAACCATGTATTTAGTCCTGTCAACTCGTGTTTTGTCAGGGGTTTTATTTGCCTCGTTCCTTCCTTCAGCTATCACTTTCTTCTCAGACAATCATTCACTATGGAAGGATCCCTCTTCTCTCAGGCCACCCACCTTTCTTCTATCCTGCCTCCATTATCCACACCACCAAGATGTAACTATGTGTCTTTGTCTCTTTCATTCACTCTTCCCTGTTCCTTTCTCTTTCTGTCTTTCCCATTTTTTTGATCAGCTCCTTGCAGCTCTAATCTGCGGTCTGACCCCTCAGATTACAATTTCCCTATCTATGTAGAGGACCAGCCAGTGATTCTACTTAGTCAGCAGATATTCTGCTTTAGGACACATTTCTAAGTACCTTCGATAAAAGTCAGACACACTGCAGAGGCATCACTGGATCTCCAAATGCTATTACAGGTATTCCATCACTTTCATACACTGAGATATATTGCCCATTGTTTCAAAGGCCCACTACAGATATATAAACGCCTTATGATGTTCGCAGTCAACACGAGGCTAACCAAAACATTACTTAATACCATCAAATCAAACACGGATGCAACAATACCTGAAATTAGAACACCTTATCTTTTCACCTAGGGCATAATGAAGGATTTTTCCCACCACCACTTGTCTAAAAGTGGCAAAATAAACGCATAAAAGTGAATGTATTCATAGCAATTCCAGAATAATGAAGACTTGCATAAACCGCAGTGAAGCTTCCTTGTGAGAACAGTGCAAACGTGCCTTTGCGTGATTAAAAGAATTACAGAGGAATTCAAAGAGAATGCTTTCCTGGGTTCCACCTGAATATTTCGGGGTCATCTGAAGCTTAGTCACTTTTGCTGTCCTAGTTCAGGACACATGTTCAGGATTACTTTTTAGCCCATGCATATGTATATCATTATTTCTGCCAATGGGTTTCACCAGGGCCAAGTCTAATCTGATCCCAGATGAAGGAAAAACATATTTTCTCACAGTACCTCATTATAAGCTAGAGAAGCTGTTGGAAGGTGGACAGCGTTTAGAGAAAGCTACTGTCTGCTTCCAATAAGATCAAATTTCCGCTCTTCTGTGTGTGAAAACAGTTCATTTTGTTCCAAATAAATTCAGGACTTCATAGCCTTAGTGCAGACATTATTAACTGCCGAGCAAAGCAGATAAGGGGTTTTCACATCTCCTGTCACACACCCTGAATGCCGCTCTGTATTCAATCTTCGAAGGGCAAAGGTTCACTGATCAATCTGAGGCAAAATCTTCTTCAACTGCCCACTAACATTCAAACAGTGTTTGAAACAGAACTACTTCTGCGAATTGATTTAGCAGACTTTGCTCGGTATTTGAAATGAAACACCATCTTTGTTGGTGGTTGCCCTTTCCGAAATCTGACTTGTCTCAAGAAACGAACAAGTCTAGTTTTTGGTGTGCTTTTTTAACACACATCTTTTGTACCCCGATAGTCTGACATTGTTACACATGAACAAACCAAGATAACCAGTGAGGGTAATATACTCATCTAATGTAAGGAACATATAACTATGAATTTTTGTATATTTGCTGACAGCTCAGTTTGGCTTTCAAGCAAAGTATCTGACATTTGGTGTGTGTGTACCTGTTATAAAAATTATATTACCCGAGTATTCTACAAGCATGTTAATACAAAAGACCTTTTATTGAGATTAAGAGCTACATGATCCATATGCTCTTCCTGCGTACAATGAAAGGAAACCACTTCTCCTAAATGTGGCACACCACACTAATGTTCTATTTTGAACAAGGAGCAGAAAGTGTGTTCCTTTTATCCTTTCTGTGTCCAATGAATGAATCCCAGCCCCACTGTATTTTGGGACCCTAGGTGTTTTTAGATATAGGGGCTAATGTTAGACAATCAAAAGAAAAGAAGATAGACTGTCACAACAGTACATTTCTTGAAGATTTTGGGAAGTTCATCACCATTGTAACTACCTGATACCAAACACAGGTTTGCTATGAGGACTAAATGTTGCTTTGTCTGTGGTGCACCACTACATAGTTTCCTAATATATGGACAGGGGCATGACCAAGATGGCTGCCGAGCATGGGCTTCTCTGCATCGATCAGGGTCCGAACACACCAGCAATCAGTCTTGGTCACCTCCAACCAACTTTGTTGTGAAGGAGCACAGAAGAGTGCTCTCGGAGAGTGGAAACACCCAATCTGCCACTTGAGAGTGCCCAATACAGCAACAACCAACCAGTTAGGCGGGCAACATAGTGGCTGCGGCGGGGCCCAGCACTGATGATATCAGCCGAGATTTTGCCCGACATTTCAACAGAGAGACCCAGAGAAGTAAGTCTGATCAAGCCAAAAGAACCCGGGCCTTTCATAATGAAGGCCACTCCCATGCAACGCTAAACAGCAAGGCCCACCCAAGTGCGGGCACCACATCTGAATCTGAATCATGTGGCCTGGAACCTGAGGGGCACAACACTAGCTTTAGGAGGCAGTATGGGCGAGTAGCCAGCATGAACCATTGATGACACATCGCTGAGTGATGCAGGCCCTGGTGGAGATGATTTTTCAATGCAATCATAAACATGGGCCCATCACAAACATATATACCCCACAGGAAAGCGTAATCCAGTAAATCAAGGGAAGTAACAACGAGGTCTGCAGCCATAAAGGGTAGCGGACAGCTTTAAAGCATGGCCTGTGAGTAACAACCAAGCCCACCACAAGCAGCCCAAGGGAGAGAACCAGATACTCTATGGAGCCAATACAGCCTCAACACATAATTAATCTCCAACGTACAAATGTCCTGCTGAACAGTGTCCAGCTAGCTACATGCTCCCGACACCCCCCTGCAGGAACAACTTAGGGCACAGCACACCCTTGAAAGATAATTCTCAACAGCAATAGTCTTCAGGGGACAAATGGCAACACATATCCAAAAAACATTCCACCCTAAAAGAAATGCTCTCAAAAGCAATCTGCAAAAAGGACGCCCTGTTGCAACATCCATTACCGGGAGACCAACCGACACAAGACAGTGTATCAGAAAGTACAGACCAGTGGGGAGATGATAGGCCTGTCACTCAATCCTTCATGGAAATCCTATTCAGGAAGCTTAGGGACGACTTTGCTACACTTAAGTTGCCATGGATATCAAGGACATCAAACACGATGTGGTGGAGTTAGGTCAGTGGGTTACGATGCTGGAAGACAGCAGCGACTCTATTAAAGAACTCAACAATCACAGGCACAAGGTACTAGAGCTCCAAGAGCATAACCTTGACCTCTTCATTCACTTGGAAGACCAGGATAACACATCTCGACACTCAAACATCAGAATCAAAGGAGTCTCTCTCAACGTTAAAAAGGTGACCTATAAGGCTATGTCACTCACCTGTTTAAGTAACTTCTCCATAAATTGTCTGACACAGAAATCATCCTTGATCGCACAGATAGAATGGTCTGCCCACTCCCCTGGCATGCCGCAAGATATATTGACCTGTGTACAAGCAGAAATTGGCCATAATTTTCGCAGCAAGAAATCAAGTGCCCATCCTTTTTGAGGGAGCAAAGGTATGACTATACGAAGATCTATCATGCACAATGCTTCACCATCGCGCACTCTCCAAGAGGCCATTATCTTCCTGTATGAAAAAGGCGTCACACATAGGTGGGCGCACCACATCTGCCTCATGCTCTTGTGAGAAAAAAAACACACGCTGTACGCACCATGGAGGAAGCTCAGTCAACTCCAGGCCTAAGTGGTCCAGCTAAAGGCTTAACACAGATGTTCACAGAAAACCACACACAGGGGGCCCTACTACGCAGACCTGGCGAATCCCCACAGGAAAAGTCCAAAAAACGTCAGTACACGAAAGCAGCCAAGAGCGCTCAGCGATGTTATACAAATCCAACGTCAAGATTCTACTCAGGAATTAAAACACTGAAATTCACCTCATCGCCAACTATTACCAGCTTCCACCCCTCCTTTCTGGGTAGATATCAACTCAGCATGCGCCAAAACTGCAGACAAGCAATATCAACAAACGGAAGTCAGGGCACTGCAGAGCACAAGTGCCCAGGTTGGAGCTCAAACTATCATTAAACATGTCTACACAAACTGCACTGCACTGATAATGGGAGCATCTGAGTTCACTGTTTCGACCACAGTCTGTTATTATCACCAGCCCAAGGAAAAAACTTCTGCTATCCCCCCCTTCAGTTGGTACACTACTACTTCACTTCCACAGGGTGAATACTCCCCCAACTCCAGCTCCATGGTTAGAATACAGAGTCTCAACATCGGAGGCCTAAATACCCATGAACACACCTGGCCATGCTATGGATACTGCAATATTTTTCCGGAAACTCACCTACTTAAGAAAGAC
Organism: Lissotriton vulgaris; assembly: GCF_964263255.1. NCBI lineage: Eukaryota > Metazoa > Chordata > Amphibia > Caudata > Salamandridae > Lissotriton > Lissotriton vulgaris. The sequence goes on along the minus strand of NC_141687.1, from coordinate 1,513,481,358 downwards.
TGGGGGAGAATGTGGTCCGGATGGTTCACAAACCAGTATTTCTCCTCAGGATCCAGCAAGTTTGCAGGAGTAGCCATTCTTCTAGCTAGCAAATTCCAAGGGTGAGTCACATGAACACAGGCAGAGATCTGATGTAGACTTCTTTCACTGCAGACTCCTTGGAGACATTCACCTTCATTCTGGCCACACTCTATGTATACAAAGAGCATTTAATCATCACAGCCATTAGCTAAGTACTCTCAACCACATACAAAGATCTCCTTATGGGGAAGAATTCAACTTAGTGCCACATCTTCAGCTCAACAGCTCTACCCAATGAACAGGGCAAGCCGGAGTGTTTTTGGTTGGTGGTTTACAATGGCTGAAAGACATGGGCTTGACCGATGTCTGGCACTCACATGGATCCACTTCGAAAGCTTACATCTTTTGCTCAGCCTTTCTGCAGACCTACTGTAGGCTAGAATACTTCCTATCACCCCCCACCCCCAAAACAAATTCTGGTCACAACTGCTAAGATAGGCATGTGAATCTTGGCACTGTCTGACCACTCACTCTTCTTGATCTCCAAGGCCATCCGTGCTCAACTCGTCATGGAGACTCAACGACAAACTTTTAACATATGAAGACACCCAGAAAGAATTTACATCTTCCTTGCTCCCTGCTACTCCAAGCACTTCCTTTGGAACCCCTGGCCTTGGAGAAAGCAAATTGTTTGCCCCTCTCATGCCAGCGGTCGCAAAGGAAGTGATAGGAGTAGCAAGGAGCAAGCTAGAGGTCACAGCTGAGACCCCTGACTACTCCCAAATAACGTCCATAACTACACCCCCGTCAAGACGGCAAAAGGAAAGTCAGGCACCTCCGACATAAGCTGGCAAAAATGTGGAGGACCAGGCACACTGACCCATCTCCTCTGGGGTTGTCCCCAAATTGAAAGATACTGGCATGACATATTTAACGACACTGAGGAAATTGCCATCATCAGAACTCCGCTATTCCCAACTACATTGTCCTGAAACTTCCTAACGTACTGACCTACCCCTTGTGCTGTCACAAAAGAAAGGCTATGCTGTGCTACGTGCAGCTAAACGAGTGATCACAACTGGATGGGGAACAGACAAGATAAGACACCAACCCATTCTGACTGACTGCATACACTTTGGGACCAAGTAGGGATGGAAAAATTAACAACAGCCCTGTTGGATCCGCATGATATCATGGACTGTCACCTAACAGCGGCGACCCTTGCAGTGGATTTCAGTCCTTCCCCCAGACCCTTCCTAGGTCCCAGTTCGCTTCTTTCATTCCCTCTCTGATCTATCCTTCCTCCCAACCCACCAACCTACGCTAAAGTCATACTCCCATTTTACCTCATCCCCATTTCACCTCATCCCCATTTCACCTCACACCTCACCGGTCTCTGGATGTAGGTTGAGTATGAATGTTAACTGAAAAAACAAATAAACAGATTCGACCCATAATAGTGGGCCAGGCATTAAGAATAACCCATAATAATGTAAATTGTTCACATTTAGATTCACTGTGTGTAAATATATTGCGGTTATCATGAAAATATGGCATGGCTATGACCCTCACATATCTATATTAGATATCCCAGCAAGTGAAGTCATCAAGCTGATGAAATTTGGTAAAATTTGTTAGTGAATTAAACATTGGGAAGACTTTTACCTCAGACTTGACAGCGGAGGCATAAATCATCTTTGTTCTTGAATTGTCACTTTTCTAGACTATGCATATATTTACTCAGAAGATCTCTATGTTTGTGTCTCTTGCGTGCCACCTGTTGCTATAGCACCGCAACATCTCTATTGGAGGTAGCTGTTCGCGCTCTTCAAATGGCTGTATTATTATTATCATCTACCTGACTGGCTGAGTTTGATTACTATGTCTGTGTATTACTAAAAGGCTGCAACAAAAATGCTGTATTAAAGCCCGAGCACCACAGACACAAATGTCAAGGCTACAGAGAACAACGATTCGAGCTCATTAATATCCCGCCACATTTCTGTTCATCAAAGTGACTCCACCTTCACTCTGTGGCCCGTCCGAAGTCTCTTGACATATACTTCTTTATATTACCCAAAATAGTACTGGAAACATTTTCCTAACTTAAGTTCCAAGGACATTATACATATCTTCATTGTGTTTTACTTCTGTGCTGACCCTCACCAGCCAACCATCAACCATGTAAGACCAACCTCAACCTAACCTTGAAGGAGTCTGCAGTGATGCCCTGAAGCTGAGTGGAAACCACTCAATGCTCATGACCTAATTCCTGCACTCAATGGCATGTGTCAAAATAATGCTGAATGCTTCTGACTGTTCCGAATGTGTCGAAATGCCCTGAATCTAACTTCAATTTGAAGTTGGCAGCTGACTACTAAAGTGACAGCTCCAACAGGCTTGCTTTGCTAATACAGTGCCACTTGCAAAGTTGGATACAAAGACAAGACGTTTATCATCATCCGCACTAAGAATTTGAAGTCCTGCATTGCCGCTCACTTTGTTGCGCAACCCCAAAATCCCAGCCAAATTCGGTTTCTAATTCTAGAAGTGGTGAACAAACTACCCCACAAAGACAATAGTAAACACCTATTACAACATGATTTGCATTGGATATACCTTTTACAAGCGCTTCAACCGAAGGGACTGAATGACAGAATAGAACTTAGCTGTCACTTATGATTACCGTATATCATTCTGTGTATTATACTACATGTACTTGATCTCTCTCATGCCTGTGATTATTTTTTCTCATTGTCACCCCGTATGATATTGTACTTATTGTTACAGCGTCAGTCAAGTTTTGGTTCCTTCTTTTCTTTTTCGCATTTTACACTATACATGGTAAACCTGGCATTTTTTCTGTAGGTTTGTCTTTTTTCTTCGTTTCACTTTTCTGCACTTCCTCACTTGCTTTTTTCTACGGCTACCCACATCACTCGATCCTTCTCAGATTCCCACACCATAGCGGAGTCCCATTTCCATGACCATGCCCTCCCTTCTTCATTAGGCGCTTGTGCGCATGCTCGTCGTCTTCCGGGTCGCCATCTGGTTAGACCGGACTGATTACCTTCCGTATCACATCCGATTCACTTCCGTGACGGGTAAGCAGCACTACTAGTTTAACTTAGGGCCCTTTCTCACTGTCTGCACGATGATTTGCACTTTTCCTTTGTATTCGTGTTGTTAAGGTATCACAGTCTCTTACTTCGCATACCTCCGTAATCCATTTCCCTCACTGTTCTCGGTGTAACTACTTTCAAACAAGGGACTTTTTGGTTGTTCAAACCACATCCTAATCACCACTGACGTCTCTAACCTTACCGTTTTCCTCGCAGTCACGGGTGCAGTTTTATCTTCTTACTGACTCGGATTCATTCTCACTTATCCTCTCATTCCTTTCACTTTAAACTTTTATGCTCCTATGTATCAACATTCTATATCGTTTCTTGTTATCCATTTTTTGTAGATATACATTCCCCCTGAAGAAGTGCTGTCTAGCACGAAATGCATCGGGGCTTTAACCTATGATGTCTTCATGAAAAGAAATATGCATTTGATTGAAATTATATAGTTTACATCAAATCGTCACTAACATATGAAGAAAATATGCTAAGATGAGACTGTTTTGATCACTAATCTGGAGTAAACCAATAAACAAATCATTTGAGAACCCTTGAAATATCTTTGAAATATACTTGATCATCTACCGACTTATGCACTGCTGTGCATCAAGAGTGCTCAGGGACAGTCCTTACCTCCCGTAAGGCTTTCTATGCTCTGAGAAAAAAATGTAAGACATGAAGGGAGGGTGAATGCTGCATACTGTGCTCTATTTTCATTGGGGAGCACATCCATACTAGGTTACTCTCTGAGAGAAATAGGATGAGCCGAGCGTAACAGAACGCAGTATTTCGAATAAATCAGTGAGGCATGCTTCCATCTATCTCTCATCAAGAAGGGGGCTATACAACATTGGGAAAACAGATGGGTGCCCCTTGAAGGTAGTTGAGGCACGATAACAAGCCATGTTCACTATTCTGTCTCAAAAGGAAAACCAACACTTGTGGTAATACCAAGAATGATGAACCAACCCGTGGAGGGAGATTAGTGACGAGGAATGGAGTGACATAGAGCTGCCATCTGTAGGAACGTGCCCCTTTTTCACATGGTCAATTCCCACTTTTTGGCTGGCAAATGGTGCAATTTTGACTGAAAGTGTGCTGGGTTCCTGCTAACCAGGTCCCCAGCACTACTGTTCTTTCCTTAAACTGTACGATTGTTCCACAATTGATAGAACCCTTTAGGATCCATGCAAGCCCCTAGTAAGTGGTACCCATGGTACCTAGGGCATTGGACCTAAAGATGGTCCCTCAGGGCTGCAGCACATATTGTACCACCCTAAGGGACCCCTCACCAAGCTCATGCAAACTGCCATTGCAGCCTACGTGTCCTGGTGCAGAGAAAACTAAAGAGTCAACATGGCACACAGCCCTGTGTGCCATGCCTACCAGCACAGCATGTGGTATAGGTATGTCACCCCTACAGCAGGCCTTACAGCCCTAAGGCAGTGTGCACTATAGCCATGTGAAAGCATATCTGTGAAATTGGATATGCCGCTGTAATATCGAAGTTCACCCTTAGATATTAACAGTGCACAGGGAGGCCATTGCGAGCACATGGGATGGAAATTCGTCATTACGAGTTCCCCAGCTACATGATGGCTTCACTGTACCTCAAGGTGTTTGGTACTAAACACCTCGTCTTAATAGACCCACACTGATGCCAGTGCTGGACACACCTCCTTCAAGCAGGATGGACATTTCAGGACGGGAAACTTCAAAGACCCTGCCAACTTTGATATGCGACCCCTGGCCTCTCCGGATAGTGGAAGTGCCCACAACCCTGTTCTGACTCCACTTTTTGGCAGCAAGGCAAATGGGAAAATTAGCTAAATTAGGGGGTGTGCCCACATTCAGTCAGCACCACCCCAAAAGGGTGCTAGCTGTAGTGGACCCCGCTTTTCAGATTCCTCCATCTTATGTTGGCAGTAAATTAGCCTACTAGGGTCAGGGTTATGCCCACTTTCCATAGGAAGTGGTCATAAAGAGGGTGCAGATACCCTAAAGGTAGGTAGCCCATTGGCACGACCTGTCACTTCCCATAACACCCCTAAATCGAGTATTTAGATGGCACTCCTTAATCCAAGAACTCAGATCCGACGGATCAACAGAAGAAGGAAGAAGAAGAGTCACTTCCTGGCGAGAATTGCAGCAGACTTTTGGCGCGAAACCCTGCCGTCCTCAGTTCTCTCTAGACAATCGCAACACAGTGGCTCATTCTGCGAGCTGGAGAACAACCAAAGCCTTGGGTAGCCTGCTAGTACTTCAAGAAACACTGAAAGTTTCCCTTGGAGTAAAAGAGGTAGTCACCTGCAGTCCGCAGGACCAGACAAGCAGAGTCCAGGCCACCCCCTTGCAGCTCCCCGGCCGGACCGATGCCGCAGACGACCAGGAGCAGGTGATCATGCTCTGAAATGTCAGATCTGTCTTCCCATCGAGTGGGAAGATGCCAGGACCAACCAGTGCCATGCCGTACCAACCTCCGAGGTATCGGACGCCCTGCACAAAACACTGACAATGAGTGTCCAGACCCGATCCTCACTTCACCAGGACCAAGCAGCCATCGAGAAATGTCAGCATCACTAAGGCCCACTTTGAGAGTGGACCAGCTGCTTTGATTTTGCCCCTGCCACCTGTTTGTCCCTGACCGTGAAGTGTATCTTTGTGCACCAAGCACCCCGACTAAACCTCTATGCTCCAAAGCCCCCTGGCTCGGGTCCCGACAAACCAGCTATGCACATGTGCTCCAAGAACCCTTGCAACCTAAGCCCCCATTTGGGAGCCCTCGGGCTTCCATGTAAGTTCCCCTGTGCAGCCTCTTTTCTGGTGCCCCCCTTCTCCATAGTACCAGCTAAAAGCCTCACCAGTATACTGCTCCAGGTAGAACCCGGGTGGTTCCTGAAGAGCTGCTGGTAGTACTTTGAACCATGGCCCGCTACTACTCTGATCCTAGAAGGTTAACCCCTGAAACTGACTGTATCTACCTCAATGCGTCTTTGACTTTTCCACGCATAGGATTGCATTGTGCGTAAAAGCGCACAGGTCTAAAAACTTTTCTTACCTCTGCATATTTTTATCAAAACCTGTACTTACCTTGAAACTAAGTTCTTGAGTTGAAATATATATAAAAAAAGTGTTCTTTTTCTAAATTGGTCTCAGATTTATTCTTCAAGTGTGTGTCTAATGTATTGCCTATGTGGGTGGAACAAATGCTTAGCACTACCCTCTGACAAGCCTAACTGCTCGCCCACACTACTACAAAAGAGTGTGTTAGTATTATCTACTTTAGTCTCTTTAAACCAATTGGGGACCCACTGGACTCTTTGCGCAGTGTACTCCGTTTCAGTACACTATACAGAGAGCCAGCTTCCTACACCATCCACAAGTGCTTCAGAAGTATCCCCACATGGAGATGGTGTACAAAGTAATGCTACTTCCTTGTGAGTTACATTCTCCAACATTGGCTCATTTATCCATAACATTCTTAAATCATCCCCCATCATCTGCCTGGGAATCCCGATGGGGAATGATTTAAGCATGTGAGTATATAAAAGGTACCAACGTTGGAGAACTGAAATCACATGCAAGTAACTAATTTATTCTAAAGCACATGAAACTTGTTGAAGATGTAAGAAGCTGTAGGTATAGTGATGCAAGTTTATTGGGGATGTGGCAGCATGGCAATCATGCACATGGGAACAAAGGGATGAGTTACCCTGAGTTGTTAATTTTGGGACAGTTCTGTTGGGATCGCTCTTTCCTTGTACTAAACATATGTATAAATCACATAAGATTCTGCTGGGTCACATGCTTGAGGTGGCCAAAAGGCTAATAGTGATGCACTGGAAAAAACATGAGCCAGTGCTCATAGTGCAATGGACACGGTCTCTGGCAAACAGTACTAGTGTAAAAACTTTCATACTACTTGCACCAACAGAACAGAATGCCGGATACCATCTTGGAATTACTTCTGCAAGCCTGCCAACTCACACAATGACACTGCGTGTCACATGATTTCGGCTCCCTTTACACAGTCACCTGGTGAGGAGCTGAGATCATACTGTGGCAGGGAAAACGGTGGATTTCCAGCTCGTGTTTGGTGGCAGTAAACAGTCAATGTCCATCAAGAGGTGTGAAAACACCCCAGGACATGGCTGACTTCCTAAATTACCCTCTGTTTTTTGGGAGGGGTGAGGGGCTTGGTGAGGGGCACAGTGCCTCTTGGGTAGGTCTCTGCACAAGGCCCCGCCCCCTACTCTGACAGTGAAATTAACTCGTAAGTTGACAGGGATGCTTCTGGACTACTTGCCAATATCAAGCCTTATGTGAAATTCCCATCAAGTCTTAAGAGAGTTCACATTTAAATTCTGGCAGGTGACCATGGAGATGGGAAGCTTAGAGGGTGGACGTGATTTTCATGACACGTAGTAACTCATAAGCGTCTGGAGGAACTGTTCGTCTTACTCATTTTACTTTTCCCTGTTATTGACATGGTGGCCAAACTTAATTTTGCAAGATTTCTCACTGATATGGGGTCTTTATGCTTTGTGTTCTACTGCTTCAAAGACGGATGATGCAATCCATCGGATCGTATATACTGTTAACATATAATGAAAACATGAATATGAAGCAGACATTTTAAATGTGGTAACTATGGAATCTTTTTTTTGTTGCAAAAGTAGAGCTCGGTACACCAAAATTAATCAGGAAATTAAAGGCTCACATTTTAATAAAAGAGAACAAAGGTGAGGTAACAGATATTAAGTATCCTATGCAGCTGCACTATCGCTAGATTCGCGGTCTTAGCCAAGCAGAACAAGTAGTTCTCAAATGCTAGATTGCTTTTTGCCTTAGTTTATTGCAGCTGCAGGTATTTTTTGGACGAGCTGGTTTGATTTGAAGTATGTTTGTGCTGGAATAAGCACTGCTGCATTTCCACACCTCTGGCATAGTTGACACATCTGAAAAAGAAGTGACCCTTAAGGTTACTGAAAAACGCTGATGAAATTGAATACTTGGAATACAAGACGTGCCAATAGATGCTGCCAGTTTGTCCTGACTGTCTGCTACTGGAACAATGCATCACGTCGGAAAGACTGATAAACACCAAACAACACCTACGCACGTCAACGAGCTGTGCAATCCGAACTAAAGATAAATAATTTCATAGCATTTATATCGACTCAAGCACACACCTTCACCCCCAAAAGAAAGAGTAGCAAAAAGGCTGCAATTTAGGGGCACAAGGCATCACTGGAAGGCCTCCTACAGCTTTGAACAGCCAGAGAATCTACCTGACTAGCCAAGCCTTCGCCAACATACAACTCACTTAGGAATGAGGTCACGCAGGAGGGGCGACTTTGCAAAATAGGTTCGTTTGTGACAAGAAATATGTTTCTCCTATGTACTAATCCCATTTTAGGAGTTGGAAAACTTTTTTCTGCCTAAAAATATGGGATTGCAAATGGATACAGATTTGCCGTGTAGAAGGACATGTTGGAGGGGTGTCCCATGCTTCCACATTGTAAATCGGTATGACGTGCATCAATGTTTTACAACTGCAATCCAGTTGCAAAACATTGAATAATTAATTACTCCGGAGATGCGGTGGCAAGGCACGCACAAAAAGGAAGGGGTCACTTTGGGAACCCTTCCCTTTACTGAATCTTAAATAAAGGGTCATTTGGGAGTAAGCCGTGGTCCAGGGAAACAAGGAAACTTTTTGTTTGCATGCTGCACTTGTTTCCTTTAACCCCTCCCATGCTCATGACGAGCTCAGCTCATCATGAGACACGGTGGCCATGTGCTCATGACAAGCTGAGCTCGTCATAACGGCCACAACGCTCGCACGCGGGGCTAATTCCCCCGCTGTGCTGAGCGTTCTAAAGAAACGGGTGTGGCCGTGACGAGCCACAGCCACCGTGGCTCATGACAAGCTGAGCTCGTCATGAGCACCGGGGCGCTGTGCGCCCCCCCAGCGCAGTGGGGGAATTAGCCCCGCTGGCAGGGGGTTAAAGAAAGTGGGCTGCATTTAAAAATACAATCTTTATTGGGAAGCAATCACAGACGTGGCTGTTTGCTGAACCTACTAGGCTGCCACCTCTGTGATGACCTACAATCAGAGAGAGTGGCACTTTGCGACCTACTTTATTAATATAAATGTAGTAGGTCAGATGGCTACCCCAACAAGTATATGGATGAGAAAGTTTGTACATCAGGCCTCAAGTTTTTCACCTCCCTGAAAACATCATCCCTGATTGATACAAGCACTAGTGGCAATGGCAGCGCAATACAAACGCACCTGAGGTACAACCCTGCACATACCCAATCACGAAATTAATTTCCGAATCTCCATTACCTTACTTGCTTTGGCAGTACTTCGAAGCGAGAAATTACATAAATGATAAGTAAGCTATTTCTACAATCAAACTGTTCTGCAGGAAAATCACACATGATCATGGATGGGGAATAGGAGAAATAAGCTGCTTCTGCACTAGCATGCAATAGTATCTAATTTGTACTTCACATGGCCTGCCTTCCACCCATTCCAACATGGCCACAGTGGCATAGTAGGAGTTAGAGAGCACAAGTTTCAAAGGCAGAGTTCAACCCAGTCAGTTTGATCTTTCCCTGCTCCATCACGCAAAGTCAGTCCACGAGAAGCTTACAGAGCTGTCCAGTCGCATCGCTATCCCTCAACGAGACCGAGCTCTCCCCAGAGCCAGCATCCGTCACTATCTGATTTGCTCTGAGAGAGATTATGGCCGCCCCTCACCGTGTTCAATAAAGTCAGGTTGCCCTTTTCGGCTCCTTCACTCGTCCAGTTTCATTTGTGTGGAATCTCATTTCGTTTAACGTCATTGCTTATAATAGATTCGAGTCCAGGAGACAGCAGAGGGAGCAAAGGGTTGAACGTAATGAAGGTTGCAGGCTCTTGTAGAGATGGATTCCATTAAGTGAGAAATTACTTTAACATCCTCTTAAGTACTTTCTATTTTAGAACCGAATCCCAAATCGCCCTCTCATCGAAGAGGGTTCCTAGGAAAGCACCAAGTCTATTTCGATTTCAGGTACAGAGGACATCTGATCAAAGCTGATACATCTGTTTACAGTCCTTGAGAATTTCCCAATCTCTTCTATCAGAATGTATTCAACTTTCACACCACTTAGGGGGAATCTTCCCGAATTTTTTTTAAGCCGTCATTGATATTTTTATCACACTCCAAAAAAGAATGACAATAGTGCATACGAAAATACCAGGCAATTGGTTGTGCTCAGGAATTGTGGGTATCAACGGGGAAAGTTCTCTCCTACTTGCCTCTCATTCTGATGGCGCCAATGAAATTTCTGCTGCGCTAAAAAGAGATTTCCTTCAATGGAGAGTCTGGTGGGAATGTGTAAAGCATCAAGCTTGGGTGGAAGCAAACTTTTTTGGCATGGTCAGTGGTGAGGTGGCTGCACGCTATGTAACAAAAAGTGTATCACTAATTCCTAATGATCCCATACCTGTCCAGAGGGACAAACATCAGGGGATTATAAGGGAACCCTACTGGGAATGGTCATATGAGAAGTGCAGGTATGAACTCTTCTTTTAGTATCTGTAGCATACTTAGTTAGACCCATTAAAAGAGCTTTACAGACATTTGAAAGGTAGACCTATGTACTTGATTTTTGTTATGCGCCTCTCATGCGTCTTACAATTCAGTTTGCCTGAGCCCTAGGGTGCTGCTTGCTAAACTAGATCTTCTTGAAAGTGGTCACCTGGACCATTACTCAATGTGGAAATAAAACACTGACCCTCTACCTGCAGACAGAAGGCCTCCTGTGAGTCATGCTCAATGTGAGGCTGCATTCTTGGTTCTTGGCACCCACCACTGCATTGTTGTTTTACTATTAAACCGACAGAATGACACTATGTTAGGAGTGGTCGATACTGTGTGGGTTGAGCAGCCCACAGACATTCACCATCTCCCATGTAGCAATATATTTTCATTGGAAGAAAACCACAGAGTGCCTTCGCTTTACCCAGGCGATTCTTCAAATTATAAATAAAGTATCTGAGGCCAAGGTACCATACACACAACAATGAGTACAATACACATTCTGCTGCTGCACCGGCTCTCCCACTAGTAACAGGATGTAGGCTTGTGTACGGGTAACTGGGCCTTTATTCTTCCTTACTTACCAGGGAAAAGAACTCTGAAGGTACCATTGGTCTTGTGTCAAAAGTCTTTGACTTCTTCTCCCATCCTCATCTGCCTGTCACTGGTCTTGACAGACTCTCTGTGGAAGCCAGGCCCTCCTTGTCTGTGCCGTTTTGTACCTAAGGCTAGCATCCAACCGTAGCAGCCTTTCTGCGCACTCTGTTCTGACCCAACTAACATTACTATGCGTCACAAACTCAAATGCAGGAGCATTGGTGACAGAGGCTGAGCAGGAGCTGCTTCCCTTTGTGTGCCCTATCAACTAAACGCTGCATTTCCATAACAGCGAGGGATCCATGGGTGTGAAAGTAGCCCTGCCCAAAGAGCAATGCATAGCAGGGAACGCTGCAGCACTCCAGAAATTATCTCCTGTGACAACTGGCAATGGATCTGGCTGGGGGGCGGGACGAGATGATGAACATAGAAGAAAGGGGAGGGAAGGATGTAAAAAGGTGAGGTGACACCTGCAGTTAGAATTTGGCACTTTTTTTTAGTTAAAAGTACCAGATATTTGTTCAATTGTTCAGTTATGAAATCGGGGCTTAAAAATTGCATTTTAGCACAAATTAGTGCAGAGTTCAAAATCTGTTGTATTTCTTAACTTTCATTATCATTTATAAATATATATGTGACCAAGGCCTGTGAGAGGCCGAAACGTTATGCTGCTGTTTGTTGCTGAATAAAAGAACAACTCACGGAATACCTGGGTCTGCTGTTTTCTTGAGGTAGCGTGACTACATGATGCTCCAAGTGCCTTGCTGAAAACCCGTGGTGGATATATATATGTATGTATACGGAAATACTTTTGCACTTTTGAAGTGATTGAATGACTTATGCTTTTATTTACTGTTATATATCATATTATGTATCATCATGTCTTGCCCTTAGCCCCGTCCCTGGCCCGCCCACTTGGCACACCTCTGCCCCCTTTTAATGAGTACCTCCACTTATATTTTCCCATTTAAAGCACTGGCTAATAGTGCAAACTTCTCTCATCAGTGGACAGTGAATGTGGTTCTCTTTTCATGAGAATCCAGTGGCAAAGCTTGATGCTTTAAACACTCCCACCAGAATCTCCAGGTGCGCCGCTATCCTCACAAGAGACGTGGGGGACTTAGGTCACCGCAGGGTCCGCTGCACTGGAGCCATCTCTCTTTAATTAAGGACGTTCACCGTTTCACAATCCCACTGACATTGTTTTTAACATCGAATTAATTATTGTATTTATGTTTCAAAAACCTTGACTACAAATGGTAGGCTTTCAAATTCTCATTTCTTTTCTCCTTTTCTATGACAAGGTGTGTCTTTCCTCCCCCTCCATGCACATACTGGTGGTGGGAATAGCATATAAGACAAATATTGTGCTTTTTAAAAAAAACTTGCTTACACAATGTTCCGGAGTCATTGTACTATGAATCGCAACAGCTACTACCGTTCACTGTAATGGCAATCACTGTATTGGCCCCAGAAGCATTAAAGGTTCCCTTACCCACAGTCAGGATCAAACATCCAACCAGCAGCTCGCACACATTCCTCACCAGATGCATGAAGGCAGTTAGCTCCTGATGAGCTAATCCGATTCACAAACCAGGGATGTGCAACCAACACTGGTTGGCTTGGGAATGAAATTAGCGGGGAGCCTATGTACTGACAGGTCACACTGCATATTATACATTTGCAAAGGAGTCGTAAAATGACCTACCTAATGAATAATAATTAAGGTGGTCACAATTTGTGAAACTCTATGATCGGCTGCAAATGCAACGAGAACCATTTTTTTTTTTAAAGCAAACGGTGCCAACTTTAGTTTAAAACATGTACCTGCTAGGGAACATGTCAGGAGGAGAGGACCACTGCCTGCTCTGTCCTGGGGGTGCAGACACACTTCAATGGGGAATCTGCCCCACTTGGACAACTTTCCCGTTGCAAATCAGTTACCAACCCAACTCGAGGTAAGTAACTGATCAATGGTCTGCGAAAAGAAGTGCAGTCACAAACCGATGTTACATTCCAATACGCATCCGTAAAGGGGGGAGGGTCGGTGGTTTTAATGGGATCCTCATTTATGCCCCCTCTTATTTGCAAATCATTCCAGATCACTAGGACGTTTTACAAGTCAGAAAACCTTTTCCAACTCACAAATGGGCTCTGCTGCATTTTGAAAAGGTGTTTTGAAACCACATAACCTTTGTTTTTAAAGACAAACATTTTTCTACATGAGGCCTTAAGCTATCTTACTGGCACATGATAAGCCTATAGGGTAATTCTGCTCTTTTGAATAGAACAACTAAAAGAGCGATAAAAAGCAGACATATTTTGAAAAAAGATGTTTCCTACAAAGTGCCGTCAAAGGCCTATTTATCATTTCTTTATTGCAGTGGCAGGGCTTTTCCAGCATCAGGAAACTCGCCAAGCAGAGTCATAGGATTAGGTTGTGGGTGTGGCTGCGGGGACGCTGTTACAACACTTTTATCAAATAAATGGCATTTTAAGGAAAGCAGCCCCTGATATTGCTTAATGCAGTCACATGCGGCCCTGCACTTCCTACTAGCTCGGCGGCTTCCTTCAGGGAGGGCAGCAGTGCAAAGCGTCGATAACCCAGGATGCAAACACATCTGAAATGCATCGAACGAACGCGGCTGGTTATTATTCTCACAACGCTATTGCAGGCGTTGCCATGGGAGCAACTTCCTAAGTACGCTGCGACGTGGTGGGGAAGCGAACACATTTTAAATTCACCTCGTCTGTTTATGGTGTGCATGCCAACGGAAGACGACTCTGTTAGGATGTGCTTGGCTAAAGAAAAGGGGTGTTATCCTGCAAATGCCGATAGAAAACAACCATGTTATAGCATGCATGCCAGCGAAAGACGAGGCTCTTAGACTGCATGCCAATAAAAGCATCTTTGCATCTTTGCAAAGATGCGCATGGAAAAGTGTGGTTACCAATGGAAGACAGCAGTGTTACGGCATGCGTGACAAAGGGTTATGACAGTCAAGATACTGCTTTGTGTGGTGCATGCTAACAGCAGACAAGGAAAGGTCGCTGTCCCATATTACCCTAAGATTGGGTCAGGTTGTAAAGGTTTCTCGAGGGTAACTGACAATCCCCGAAACTCTCCTTTAGGCTCCATTCAAGGTCAAAAATATGGCCTCATCTTCCTAAGTTAATAAAAAAAAATGTTGGTTCCCAAACTTAACCTAAATTTCCCTATAAGGTTCACTTTGAACTTTTTTTTTGCGTGGAGGATTTGCAAAAGTTAGTACTCAGGTGAGTTTACAAACCTTTCAACCCGAAATGACACAGCAAACCATGATGCAGATTAATCCATACCAGTAGCTGGAGATAGAGGTCTTGTGTCACCATAAAATGGCGTTCTCCTCTCCATTGAGGCATTTCTTATTTCCCATCCCCAACGGTTCGCTCAAATTGCAAAAGAGGCCGCATGCTAAGTAAAGATAGGATGTACGCTTTTTTTCAGTGTCGCCATATTTTCAGCAGTACTGCTCAAGGTTTTCTTGACGTATTGAAATCCACAACACACCATACTGTACCCACTTGACCAGAGTTTGCCGAAAAGAAAGGCATAAAACTGAATATTGAGTAAAGACGTGTGGAGGTCGTGAGGCCATTACAAATCATTTACTCAATTTACATCAGCACATTTAATGAGAAGCTCAGGTTTAATGCTGCTGGAAGCTGAAGAATGGCAAACGCGCCGCTGTAAATAAAATCAATACCTTTGCAGGGCCTCCATTAATTGCTATAAAACCCACAATCAAAAAGTGTTCATGGCCTTGGCATTCCTACCACGTCAACCTGGCACTTCTTTGTTCCTCCACTGAATAACTAATAAGGTAGACAGGTCTCCAGGTTAAACAGAGCGGCAGCTTCACTATGCATCCCAATTTTCTACTCCTTTCCACTTTTTCAATTATAAACTAACCGTGTCTCAGCGGGGTACTCTGCTTTGTTATTAAACCAACTAATGCTGCAAATTAAAGTATTACGACCTATTTAGTTGTGCTGCAAATTAAACCTCAAATAATTACCTCAGAGGATACATATTCCCTTAAAAACTGATTACAGAGGGTGCACAATAGTATGTGCCGTCAATGAAGAAGTCAACTCTGAGCTGCCCTAGTGGGAACCGTATCTGAACTAGAACCGAAGAGAAATTGTTATCGATGCTGAACACCCAAAAGAAGCATATGGGTTTCTGCGAGTGCTCTGGTCTCAACAGATATTAGTCTGTATGTCATATAGGGAGGTCTAAAGACAAGCTCAAAACAGGACAGGTGGATCCGCTAAGCTAACAGTATTGTGGAGTTATTTATATAGCACACAGAACCAGAAATTAGCACATTACTAAGTGTTCTCAAGTTATGGCAAATACAGGAGCTGAGGCATAGGCTGATGAAGTGATTCCTAGGTCCACAGTTCAGTATGAGCCTGCTTGGTGGCATAGTGATTGATACAGGTTGTGGGGCAAGGCTAAGGAATGAGAGTGTTACAGATATTAAGTCAAGGAAAGATACACAACGTTTTAATTACATTTTGAGACACCTTGTTTTTAATAATTTCCTGGTCAGCGGACAGAGTACCAAAATGGTTTGGCAACAAATAATGTTTTGGGACTGGATTATAAAAAACATGATAACCCTTGCTGAACAGCAGCAAATGAGGAACTGAGGGCTGATATACACATTGGCTATAAAGTAATGAAGGTTCGCTTGAGAAACACACTGTGTATCCCCAAGTCTTGCCCATTTTTACTTCTAAGGTACAATTTACAGTTCTAAGACAAAGTGGAGCTTTTCTGCCAATTAATGCCAAAAGCTCAAAAATAGGAACAGCGCCAGAGATTCGCACTCCCCTCTATCCTCTAATGCTACATGTCCCCAGCATAAAAAGAAGAGACATTTGAGAGGCTCAAGATATAGGTGAAGTACAAAATATTTTAAAGGCAAATGAGATGGGGAAGCTTCCAGTATTTGGGGGAAGGGAAGCACCAAAATGTGGATGCAAGGAGAGTATTCTTAATTTAGAGGCTTCAAGATTAAATAAAAATGCTCTTGGAGGAGTTGAAATTTGAAAACACACCGGTCAATATCAATGGTTCGAACTTCCATGACAGACAACCAAGAGCACACTCTGTCGCTTTCATTTCATAAGGTGCTAGAGTGTAGAACTGATATTACTGGGTTCTAGCAGGGAAGACCAGGAGTTAAAAAAAAAGGCAATGAGAAGATATATCCTGGCCAAATCCTGCCTGGGCATTGAACCTTACCTGTATCTCATGCACAGTGCCCAATATAGGTTTTTAATGACGCGCTTTAGGTTGGATTCCCTACATCATAGCCTTGCGGTGCCTTCAGGTTTTACTAAAACAGTGGAACAGAAAGGTCCCTGCGGCTGCGATCACCGATCTCCGCAGGATACCCTTCATTTTGTACTGCTATGCCCGTATTATACCCACCCTAGGAAGCATTTTTTTTTAAAGAATTCTATAACAAGCAGGGTTTAGAGAGGCTAAAGTGGCTTTACTGTATTTAAAACCATCCTCTGAGATTTTAACTCTGTACTATAATGTAAACTTTTTAAGAGTGGCAATGCGTCTCAGGAACACCAGAGGGAATGTGTGAATTGTACAGTCATGAATTGTTTTTAAATCTATATTATATTGTAAACTTTTTAGCAGTTGTAAAGCGCTTAAGGAATTCCGGAGGGAACAAGCAAAAAATGTATTTATATGAATTGTTTTTAATCTGTGCTTTTATGGTGTTGTCTTTTGATGCAAAATAAAGTACATATTTGAATTTGGATATTACCCCGTTACAGCGCCAGGAACCATGCTTGGTACTTTCCATATGTATATACAAATATTCTAAACAGACCAAGTAATTGTTAACAGGTACTATTAAGTGTGCTTGCTTCTCTAGCTCCAGGAATGCATTGTGTTAACACACTTTATTATTATTTATTTATTTGTTCTTTCTATATTGCACTTAAGCAACCATTTGCTTTTTCAGTAGCAGAGGTAGGTAAAATAAAGTAAAGCAACACAATCAGGAGACCTTATGTAGTATCAACGTCATATACTTCTTGGAAGAAAAGTATTTTCAAGAGTTTGCAGAACTTTCCAAGTCCTGTCTCAAGGCTGCAAAGACCATGGTGTAAAGTTGAGCCCTGTGAATGCGGGTTCTCCAAAATAGAGCCGAAAGGTTTAAAGACAGGCCCACATTAGGGCACTTCTGGCATCAAGAAAAGCTGACCGCTCAGTCAGTTTATCTCTGAACAGGGACATTTTTAACTCTTACTTTTTAAATACACAGGGGCATATTACCAAGCAATAGCGATAATTATCGCTATTGCTTGGTTAGAGACAAAAATTTACCGCTGAGCTGCGGCGATTTTTATCGCAGATAAACCTTGGTATTACCTAGGTTTATCGCAAACGCGATAAAAATCACCCGCAATGCATGAATATCACTGAAAAGCCAGCGATATTCATGCATTACCGAGCTAATGCTCTTAGCCATGTTATCCACCTCCCATTGGATAACATGGCTAAGAACTGCTCAGGGCAGGTGTTAGGTTTTGGAGATATTCGCGCTTAGCGCGAATATCTCCATAAGTTGGTATTAGGAGATAGCGATGTTAGCGACTGTTTCCAGTCGCTAACATCTTGGCACGCCTACTTTGCATGTCATTAGTGATAAATATCACTGACATGCAAAGTGGGGCCCAAGATGATCGCTATCTCCTACTAGCTGTCGTTAACTGGTGTTAGCGACAGCTAGGTAATAGGGAGATAATTTTATCTCCGCTTTCTTGGCTTTTAAAGCCAAAAAAGCGGAGATAAACCCCCTTGGTAATATGCCCCATAATCTTTGTCAATTTATGGTATCAGTCCTTTATGAATATCAGGAAACTGTCATTGAAGAGTGACAAAGTAAAAATAGCTTTCAAAGAGATCAAAGACACAGAAATATTTGCCCGAAAAACACAGCATACCAAATGGTACATGCCTGCCGTAAGATCTCCAGTGGAGGCTTCTGAAACGTGTACAGCTTTGACATTACCTGCAATTGTTTCCACTTTGCTGCTCCCGCCTGCATTCAGCTGTGTACACGGTGTCCATTTTAGGTTACGTTATTACTGCTCCGACAGTGACTATTGGTGGTGCACGAAGCAAAGCATTGAATATGAAATTGCTTCGAAATGTGTCAGGGGAAAAGCTTACACAAGCACCATCACGACCCAAAGGAAGATTTCTTCTGGTTAGGGAAAGGGTAGACATAGAAGAAGGATAAAACGTGGCTTCTTTCTCAACAGCATATACTCTCTGTTTACTAGCTCATAACCTCCCTAAAATGCTGCAAATCACCTGGAGAAACAAAATAGAACTAACCATACGTTTCTTATCCTCTATATTTAACTTACATCCTTGAGTTGTATGTTTTATAATAATGAGCAGACGCAACATGTTCAGTGACCCACATTGTTCTTAACCTCTTCGAGGCTCATGACGAGCTGAGCTCGTCATGAGCCACGGCGCTCCGGTGCTCATGACGAGTTCAGCTTGTCATGAGCCGTGGAACGCTCGCATGTGGGGATAATTCCCCTGCTGTGCTGAGCGTTCCACGGGAACGGGTGTGGCCGTGACGAGCTGAGCTCGTCATGAGCACAGGAGCGCAGTGCCTCATGCCGAGCTCAGCTCGTCATGAGCATGGGGGCGCTGTGCGCTCCCCCCCAGCACAGCGGGGGATTAACCCTGCAGCGAAGAGGTTAAAGCAAAACTCGTAGGGGGGAAACAAAGTAAACAAATCTCACCTACATAGTCTCACTGGGATCTGCAGACCCCTGTTGACCATGTCCGTCAGGCAAAGTGATCCCACCTTTCTGAAATTAACCAGATAGTGTGCCCCAACTGGTGCATAGAATGGCGTTCTCCATCAGCCAGAGGTGCCACACAGCACAGCATATTATGATGGAAGGTGAGAATCCTCTGGTGACAATGACTCAGAACAGTCCCAGCCTCACTGCATGTCCCCGCCTCCCACAAGTAGATGGGTTTTAATTTTTACCCTCCAAAACAAAGAGTAGGTAGAAAACATTTCAAACATCAGGGCAGCACGTTTAACTGTGATAACACCACTCTTTGATGACTATGGGGAAGTTGTCCTTGCTATTTCCTTGGCACGCAGGCAGACACAAATAAAACCAGGTGTGTGCACACGAGGGCAACATGCCTGAATGCTCTGTAGAGTAGGTCTGGCATAGAAAGACAGGTGGCCTTAACATATGTGATATTAGTAGTATCCCACCACATTCAATTAAAAAAAACAGGCCTTTTCCTTGACCTTACAATAGACGTTAGTCAGACAAGGGGTCTTTTTAAGTCAAGCCTGCGGCAGCGCATGTGCTTGCGAGATGCTGTTGTTTTCAATAAGGGGCTTGGAGACTGCTCATTGCTTACTATTTGCTGACTTCAGCATCACTCGTTTGCAGCCTCCTAATAGGCCAGTGCAGGCCAAGCAACACTTATGCCACTTTCTGTGGAGCATGGATCAAACCAGTGCTTTCAATGGAGAAAAATAAGTGCAGGTGCTCATTAAAATAGAGGTTGTGGCAAGTGGGCGGGGCAAAGGGCAAGGCTAAGGGCAAAATGTAATCATAGATAATTACTTCTGTACCAGTTACAGCACATATTACAACACATGAGAAATGTGTTTCTGTGAGAAAAAAAAACAGATTAACTTATTACACAAAATTAGTCATGATGGCGCTATCACCCGAATGGTCGCTGCGCACCTGATTGACAGTGCAGGGTCTGTCTAGAGACCCTGTCCTGTTAATCACAGCGTGGCACAAACCCTCTTACCCCCCTGCAGTTTGGGGGCATTCACATAGGCGCTGCTGGAATCTTTGCCAGAAAATCTACAAAGGCCGTTTCAGCCCATTAAGTACAAGCTCCTCAGAAACAGAGCGGCCTCTGCCCTGCACTGGAGGAGTAAACTAACCCGAGCCTACCATGCCGCCTATCATGGTACCAGTACACTCCCTGGCTACAGAGAAGTGCTGGTACTGACGATAAAAAAATTCGGAAGTGCCGGTACTCAGTACCGGAGAGTACCGGCCCATTTAAAGCACTGGATCAAACATAGATTGATTCAACTTAATTAGTGCCCGTCCGCTGCTCACGCTGTGATTGAGGTACTATTTCTTCTTCCCCCTCTTAGACATTAGCCCTTTCCGTGCGCATGTCAGCCAACGTCCGTTGCGAGCACTACCTGGCTAGTGCTGCGCACATCCGTTGGCCGACGCAGTCCTGCCCACTCATTAGAACTCTCGCACCGCGGCCGAATTTGAGACACGGTAAAGGAGCTAAAGTACATCGACTAGTATCTAGAGTACTGAAGGTCACATAGATCGAGGCCACTGGCCAGATGCAAAGAGATGACGGTTGAGAAGACATTATTTTAGTTGTCTCTTGAAGATCGTGAAGGAGGGATTAGTCCTGATGTGGGTAGTGAGATACCTCCTCATCTCACTATCTGTTACTGCTGCTCCCTCCCCGTCCCATTGCTTACACCCCACTTTTTTTTAACACATTACACTTCAGTGCGGGCTGCTGTGCAACATAGTTTTTTTTTACAGAGATATGACGCTGTCAACGAGGGCACATTATATTGTTTATTTAGCGAATTTATGTCCTATTGCACAACACCTCTTGCTGCTGTGAAATATGTTTTAAAACATTGGCAAGCCAATAGATTATCTCAACCAATGCTTATTTCGCTAGATGTGATTACCTCAGCTGACAAGTAAAAGAAACGTTGTTCTATTTTCATTTAGTTTTGGCAAATACTTCAGTCGGGGCATAAAATAGCAAGTCATAGTTTTAAATATGAACAAAATGCATCTATTTTTGTTAACAAAAAAAGGTCTCACTGCAGTTTCTGGCTATCGTTCTGAGCATATCCATTCGGATAGCCTCAGAGTTCATCAAAATATGTATCAGTTGCACTCCACAACAGTTAAACAGGGTGCGGTTTATAATTTGTAAAGCATTACACAATAAATCCAAGGTGACGTTGTCTAAGAGGAACACTAAGGGCAGAGAGACAGGGAAATTAAAGCTATAATCCTAATTGCATTACTAATCAATTACCAATTGTACCTACCTTGCCTCCACTTCCCTTGTTTACTAAACCTTTGAGCACTTACAAATGAACTGAATTAGAATTCAATGAAAAAACGGAAAATTTGATGTTAAGTCTTGTAAATGGTGTTCTATACACACACACACACACACACACACACACATACATAGCGAATATGAAGAGTCTGATATGCTATGTATTACCATTGTTCTGACAGGAGGGGCCATGACTCACAAGGGGCAAAAACTCGAGTGAGCCAAGATGCGCCTGCCTTATCTCAACAAAGGCAAAAAAAACATCAGATTATACCATGGGCATCTACATACACTTCATGGTATAATTCTGAGCACTTGTTCTAACAAAATATATTTAACCAAAACCAGGATGGAAGAGGTTACATTTGTGCTGTATTGTAAAATCAAGCTGAAAAGGCCTGTAAAGCTATTTCCTTGTGTAAATCAATTCTTATATGCAATCTGTAAGGTGAAAAAAAGTGTTTTTTAAATGGGGAATTTTGCTGAACTGTGGTTATAAACTGGCATTTGCACTGTAGTAATAAATGTGTGATTGTGTGTTTATTTTTGTTTCAGTTAATAAAGTGTTACTGGGCCCCATATATTTGTGTGTGTGTGTGTGTACACATATACACACTACCTACTAGCGGTTGCCAGTAGGTAGTTACAGTTAGGAACATGTTTCCCCAGGAAAAGCGTTTTTGACTTGCCTATATTTTGACTAGCCTACATCTTTGGTGTCATTTTTCAAAACTTCACAAATGTTTCCCCAAAAAAGTGTTCTGAATATTCTTGTTGCACATGGAAAGTTTCGGGGTGATTCGTCAGGGGGGGGGGGGCGAGAAAAGGGGGGGGGGATACTAATGAAAGGGAAGGGGGACCGCAGCACCCTTCCTTGACTCTGTCATGGTCCCTTCACTTCACCCCCCCCCCCTCCCCAGGGCAAGGGTATGGAACTTAAAAGGGGGGTATGCGGCCCCCCTCCCTAAGCCTCTTAATGCCCCGAGGACTCCGTCCCCTGGAGTCGGCTCACTTGTGTTTCAGAGAACCAACCATCAAAACACTGTTTCCCTGCCCGCAAGAGCGCAGGCAGAGAAACTTGTCTGCTCCCACTGAGCGGAAGATTAAAAAAATGCTACAACCGGGTGGGAGCAGCTATTTGTTTAGCAGCCAGTACTCTTGCAGGCATGGAAACTCAGATTGCTCCCGTTCGGTGGAAGTATGCAAAAACAGTTGTTCCGGATGGGTGGCAGCAATGCTGGATACCAATGCACCCAGGATGGGTACAAGCAAGAAACCAGCGGGGCCGCGAGGGACCTTATGCACGCACAGCACGCAACGTTGGTTCAAGTGGGTGCCCCGAGACGGCACTGGGGCACCCACCTAAGGCCCCGGGTTGGGGTCCCAGGGGTGACTTTTGGCTCGGGGTGCATGCCCCCTCTACTTAGAAAAAGAAAGCGACATAGGATGGGGTCCCCAGGGCCCGTAATGGTAGAGGAACTGGGCGCCCCTTTCATCTTAATAAAAAATAAAGTTCTTGCGCAATGGGATCCCCCAGCTCAAGAATGGGGGTTGCATGCCCCTTCACCATAATCAAAATGAAGACCCAGGGGGGTGGGGTCCCCGGGGACCATAGTGGCTTGGGTACGTGGGACGCACACCCCTCTTCTTAATAAAACATAAAGGTCCACAGGGAAGGGGTCCCCAGGGCTCTAAATGCTCAGCTCAGGGGGATGGGGTCCCTGGGCCAGAAGGACTTGCGTATGGGGCCATGTTACCCATCCTCACTTTTTGAAAAATTGCCTCCTGCCGGCACACATGATGAGTGCTGGTAGGGAAACCAGCAGGGCCACAATGGTTTTTCCCTGTGGCTCCCCCAATTAAAAAAAGAGGATCTGGGTATACCAAGTGGGCACCAGGACACCTAAAACAAATCAAAAAAATAATAATAATAAATGAGCATTAGGAGTCGCCCATTTATTGTTCACCGTTCCTAGAAAGTAGTACCCTATAATGCAATGGGGCATTATAACATACTATTTCTTCATGTTTTTGTTGCCCATAGATGTGGCAGGGGCACCACAAAGCATTTTTCTAATGCTGTGAGGGGTTGCAAAGAGTGCAACAGTCACCAAACCCTTTAAAAAAAGTAAGTCTCTTGGGTCATTAAATCCACGACCCCAGTAAAACTTAACATATTTTTTTAAGTACTACTAGCTGGAGCTTTGTGCTCTTCAGCTGGAGTGCTAGGTCCTCTTGTGGTTGCCTTTATTACTGCATGTTGTTGGCTGAAAAATGCTACACGTAAAACCCAGAAACATGTTGCTTTTGATTAAAAAAAAACAATGTCCCAGTGTTTTTTTAAACATTTTTCAGCCCACAAAATGCAACCATAAATACAATCTTAGAAGAAAGACTCACAGACATGCATGTTAAGTTTTTTATTAAAATGTTATTAAACATACTTATAATAATCACTAATACTGAAATATACATTTGATTCAAAATATTGGGAGTTTTTTTTAATAGGCCTGGAAGACCCTTGCATAATTGTTCAGACATTATTACAAGAAGTCTCAACGGTTCTAATGTAAAATCACCCCATAACACATGCACAGAGAAAACACCCGAACCCTGCCATCATTGATACCCATGGTGTTATGTATATTACAAACATAAATTCCCCATTATCTATCATTACCATACGACTGTACTTCCATCTCGATAGTTGCTTCGGCAGACCGTACAGAGGGTAGCAACATACCTCGATTATTTGCCCACTGCCTCCAAATTTTACCATGCTTCTGGGGCAACCTCTTGTCTGAATGACTGCGATCTCCTTCCCCACGCACCTGTCCATGGCCGCTCTCTACCGTCCACCCACGATATTAATGATTATT
This sequence comes from Lissotriton vulgaris, assembly GCF_964263255.1. Taxonomy (NCBI): domain Eukaryota; kingdom Metazoa; phylum Chordata; class Amphibia; order Caudata; family Salamandridae; genus Lissotriton; species Lissotriton vulgaris. Next base: position 1,513,456,928 of record NC_141687.1, on the reverse strand, counting down.
GAAGAAAGATAGTACATCTGCTTTACATATATTGACATGCTCAACCCTTGATGAAGCCAATATGCCCACTTTTTATATTTTGGTGTTGTGACTCTTTCACAAAGTCAGTAAGTCTGCCTGAGTGTGGCTAGGATCTGCAACACAAACCAGACACTGCGCATTCCCGAGCCAACCCCACGCCACACACAGACAAAAGCTAACTTAACATATGGTAATAATGAACAAGTTACTTACCTTCGGTAACGATATATCTGTAAGAAACAGTAGTTAGTATTAGATTCCTTACCTTAGAATATCCCCAGGCGTCAGTCTGGATCCGGAAACTTTTGCGTAGCAGTACCGCTGCGCGTCGGTAGGCGTCGTCTGCAGGCGTCCCCTGCGGCTCCGCGTCCGTCGTTGGCGTCGTGCGCCGTGATGACGTCGCTGGAGTATATAGACGCCGCCTCCGCACGCTGACGTCAGTTCTTTGCACACAGCTTTTCCGCGCCAGAACACGCAGAGCCATGTGAGAACCAACACTGGTGCCATTTTTGAAACTAGGGCCCTGAAAGGGATGTCCCTAACCCTAGGTATCAGTTCGCAGAACGGGGAGGATGGGTGGGGCGGTAAGGAATCTAATACTAACTACTGTTTCTTACAGATATATCGTTACCGAAGGTAAGTAACTTGTTCATCTGAAAGAAACAGGTTAGTATTAGATTCCTTACCTTAGAATAGATACCCCAGCAATACCAACTCCGGTGGTGGGTCTGCGAACCAATACCATCTTACACCAGAAAGTCCTGGAGGACAGAACGGCCAAAGAAGCCATCCCTCCGGACTTGACTGTCCAGGCAGTAGTGCCTCGCAAAAGTGTGCAGCGAGGCCCACGTAGCCGCCTGGCAAATGTCCTGCAAGGGGACTCCCCGGCCCAGGGCAGTAGTAGCCGCCGTGGCCCGAGTGGAATGGGCCCTCAGCCCAACAGGAGGCTCCTTCCGAGCCACAGAGTAGCACGCTTTGATGCACAGAACGACCCACCGAGAGATGGTCCGTTTATGTACCGCCCGTCCTTTCTTCGCACCCACGTAGCCAACAAACAGTTGGTCATCCACCCGGAACTGGCGTGTGCGATCCATATAAAATGAAAGCGCACGTTTTGGGTCCAGACGATGGAGCCGCTCTTCATCCTTTGAAGGATGCGGAGGTGGGAAGAAGGAGGGTAAGGTGATGGACTGCCCGATGTGGAAAGCAGAGACTACTTTGGGCAGGAAAGAAGGTCTAGTTCGTAAAATCACCTTGTCGGGATGAATGGACAAGAAAGGAGGTTTGACAGAAAGAGCCTGGAGCTCACTCACTCTCCTGGCAGAGGTGATGGCAACCAGGAAAGCCGTCTTTAAAGTGAGGAGACGGAGAGGACAGGAATGAAGTGGCTCAAAGGGAGCACACATCAAAAAGGTTAGAACCAGGTTCAAGTCCCACTGAGGCATCACAAACGGAACAGGTGGATACATGTGTGTGATGCCCTTCAAGAACCTTGTTACAATGGGGGACTTGAACAAAGAAGGTTGATCAGGCAGCCTCAGAAAGGCCGAAAGGGCAGAAAGGTAGCCCTTGATAGTGCCCAGAGCAGAGCCCTGCTGGGCAAGAGAAAGAAGGAAGAGAAGAACCTCAGAAAGAGGGGCAGAGAGAGGATCCACAGCCTTTGCTGTGCACCATGCCACAAACTTGTTCCACTGACAGGCGTATACCGACTTTGTGGAGGAACGCCTGGCTGCCAGAATCACATCACAGACTTCAGGAGGCAAGTCAAATGGCCTCAACTGCCGCCGCTCAATCTCCACGCATGGAGGTGGAGGCTGGACAGGTTCGGGTGGAGGACCGTCCCCTGCTGCTGCGACAGAAGGTCCTCCTGAAGGGGCAGGCGGATCGGGGGACCGACTGACATGCTGAGTAGCTCGGGATACCAGTACCTTCGAGCCCAGTCAGGAGCCACAAGGATGACTTGGGCCCGGTCGCGCCTGATCTTCTTCAGCACTCTGGGCAGAAGTGGTATGGGCGGAAAGGCGTATAACAGACCGCAACTCCACTCGCGCCGAAAGGCGTCGCCGTGCGAGTGCCGTCTTGGAAACTCCAACGCGCAGAACTGATGACATTGCGCGTTCTCTTCTGTGGCGAATAGATCTAACCAAGGCTCTCCCCATCGCAGAAAGAGGCCTTGCACCACGTCCGAGTTCAGACGCCATTCGTGATCCATCGAGCACCGATGGCTGAGTTCGTCCGCCCTGGCATTCAGAGAGCCTGCCAGGTGTTGAACCACCAGGGTCACATCCTGATGTTCCAGCCACTGCCAGAGGCGCAGAGCCTCCTGGCAAAGGGTCCCCGACCCCACCCCGCCCTGTTTGTTGCAGTACCACATGGCGGTGGTGTTGTCCATGAACACCTGCACCACACGCCCGCTGACAAAGGGGAGGAATGCCTTCAGTGCCAGACGAATCGCCCGCAGCTCCAACAAGTTTATATGGAGCCAGGACTCCGCCGGAGACCAGATGCCTCTGATCTCCGCCTCTCCCAAGTGGCCTCCCCAGCCCCGGAGGGACGCGTCCGTCACAACAACGTGCTCCGGTTGAGGAAGGGAGAGGGATCTGCCTCTGACCCAATCGCGGTCCGTAAGCCACCACTGCAGTTGTCTTGCAGTGCCCTCTGAGATCAAGACATGGTCAGACAAGTTGCCCTGATGCTGGGCCCACTGAAACTTCAGGTCCCACTGCAGAGCCCGCATCCGCCACCGGGCGTGATGCACCAGAAGGATGCAGGAAGCCATCAGCCCCAGCAGCCGCAGCGTCAACCTGACCGAAACCCGGGATAACGGCTGGAAGATGGGAATCAAAGCCTGTATATCCTGGACTCGCCGTTCCGGAGGATAAACCCGAAACTACGCCGATTCGAGAATCGCTCCGATGAAAAGGAGCTTTTGAGAGGGACACAGGTGTGATTTCGGCACATTGATGGAAAACCCCAGCTCGTGCAGGAGGTCTGCCGTCATCTGAAGGTGGTGGACGACTGTCTGGGGCGAGCCCGCCTTCAACAACCAGTCGTCTAGATAGGGGAAGACTGAAACCCCTAATCTGCGCAGATGGGCTGCGACCACCGCCATCACCTTTCTGAACACCCGTGGGGTGCTGGTAAGGCCGAAGGGGAGCACGATAAACTGAAAGTGCTCTTGGCCTACCGTGAACGGCAGGTAACGCCGGTGGGCCGGCAGGACGGGGATGTGGAAATAAGCGTCCTGCAAGTCCAACGCTACCATCCAGTCTTGCGGGTCTAGAGCAGCCAAGACCTGAGCTAATGTCAACATCTTGAACTTCTCCTTCCGGAGGAAGCCGTTGACGTTCCTTAGATCCAAGATAGGACGCAGGCCCCCTTTGTCCTTCTTGGGTACCAGAAAGTAGTGGGAATAGCAACCACGCCCTACTTCTGGCCCAGGAACGCGCTCGATGGCCCCCTTGGCCAAGAGGGCCGTAACTTCCTCCTTCAGAAGTGCCAAGTGGTCCCCCAACACACGGTGGTTCTGCGGTGGCATGGCTGGAGGAGTGGTCTCGAAGGGGAGGGAGATGCCCCTTCGGACGATCTGCAGCACCCACCTGTCCGATGTTATTGTGTGCCAGTGGGAGTGGTGATGGCGAACCCTGCCACCCACCGGCGTCACATGGGCCTGAAAGCACGGACTAGGAGGATTTAGTGGCGGATGCTGCGCGGGGAGGTGTGGTCTGACCTCGCCGTTGTCCCCGACCGCCACTACGGCGGTTTCCACGGCCGCCACTGCGTTGATAAGTTTGTTGCGGCGCGTGGCTGGCAGCACGTGTGGGACCGCCCCTTCCTTGGCCACGAAAGGAGCGAAACTAACCCGTTTGCTGGCGCTGGGTCGAGAGACCCAAGGACTTGGCCGTGACCCTGGAGTCCTTGAAGCGCTCCAGCGAGTGGTCCGCTTTGTCGCCAAACAGGCGACTGCCATCAAACGGCATGTCCATCAAAGCATTTTGGACATCTGCCGAGAAGTTGGCGGATCTCAGCCAGGCGTGGCGACGAATCGCCACCGTCGTGGACATCGCTCTGCCCAGCGAGTCGGTCGTATCAAGACCACACCTGATGGAGTATTTCGCTGCGTCTCAGCCTTCAATCATAGCCTTGCCGAGCTTAGCCCGTACCTCCGGCGGGCATTCTGGCAGCAGGTCCGCGACCGTATCCCACAGAGAGTGGGTGTAGCAGCCCAAGAGGCATGCGGTGTTGCAAGACCGCAGTCCCAGATTCAGGGACGAGAAGACCTTTTTTCCATACTGGTCGTACCTCTTAGATTCCCGGTCGGGCGGGGCCGACGGGAATGCGGTCTGGGAAGTTGAGGCCTGGATCACCAGACTCTCAGGGGTGGGATGGGTGGACAGGAACTTGGGGTCATCCGTACACGGACGGTGGCGTCTGGCCACGTTCCTATCAACAGGCGAACCTGAAGCGGGCCTGGACCACGTGCCCAAAAGAACGTCAGACAAGGCCTCGTTGAACGGCAGCAGTGGCTCCTGTGGGCATGACTGCGATTTGAGGACCTCAGTGAGGATGTTAGTCCTCACGGCCGCGACGGGGAGCTCAAGGTTTAAGGCCTTGGCAGCCCTCATCAACACCACTGAATAAGCAGCCCCCTCCTCCGTAGCCACGGTAGGAGGCGAGACAAAGCCAGGGTTAGGGGAGTCATCTAGACCACTGGCGTCACCCAAGTCACCTGTCCAGTCCACATTGTACTGACACTCATGTGACAGAGGGTCCTCAGACCCCTCCCACTCCTCTCCGTAATCTACCTCCTCATCATATTCGGGATCAACAAGGTAGACCGGCTCCTCGGGGTTCACAGACCCCATCGGCGTCGGACTCGACGTCGGGCGACGCCGGTTCGGCTCCGGGACCGGAATCGGAGAGGGTATGGGGCCGGCGCCGCCTGGCGCCGGCGCCGGAGAACCGGCGTCGCGCGGGGACGGCGTCGGGGGTAGCCCCGATGGAAGCGGCGCCGGAGAGGTCGGTTGACCAGCCGGCGTCGATCCTGAAGGCCCCTGCGGCGCCGGGACCGGAGCACCCGGCGGCGTCGAAACAGGAGCACCCGACCCGCTAGGGCCCTCAGATGGGGCCACAGGGCCCGAAGGCGCCGAAGGCCCCGTCGGAGGTGCCAGCTTCCTCATGGCCATGAGGAACTCTTCTATCTCCTCGGGCGTCGCGCCTTGCCCAGGGACCGTAGGGTATGGAGCAGGCCGCGCCGGCGGCTCATGCGGAGCCGTGGGGGTGGGGCCACCCGAACCCCCGGCCGCATCGCGCGAGCGTCGGGGGGAGTCGGGGGTACGATGACGACGCCCCGACTTCTTGTGTTTCCTACCTGAGGAACCAGATGAATGGTGACGACTTCCGGAGCATTCGTGACGGCTCCGCGACCGCTCCCTCGACCGCTCCCTTGACCTCCGGCCGGACCGGGACCTCTCTCGACGCGGGGCCGACTCCCGCAGCTCGAGTAGCTTGCGGGACCGCTCCCGCCTAGCTTTACTCGTCAAGGCCCGGCAATCGACACAGGAGTCCACGTCATGGTCGGGGCCCAGGCACCGGAGGCAGAGTCGGTGATGGTCCGTGACCGACATCGTGCGGTCGCAGTCATCACAGTTCTTAAAACCGGGCATCCTACCGGCACCGTAGAAGATTATCAAAAGATCAAAAAACTTTGGTCAAAGACCGGAGTACTGCTGTTCTCGGATCTGCGCGAACTGGCGCGGAAAAAAGAAGAACTGACGTCAGCGCGCGGAGGCGGCGTCTATATACTCCAGCGACATCATCACGGCGCACGACGCCAATGACAGACGCGGAGCCGCAGGGGACGCCTGCAGACGACGCCTACCGACGCGCAGGGGTACTGCTACGCAAAAGTTTCCGGATCCAGACTGATGCCTGGGGATATTCTAAGGTAAGGAATCTAATACTAACCTGTTTCTTTCAGATATAATACTTTATGTTTAAAAAAAACTAGAAATTCACTGAAATTAACAATGGTTTAACGGACGTTATGGTTAGGAATTATTGCATAAATTATAGTTTAAATTACATTAAAAAACCATAGAAATTCACAGAAAAAAACAAAGGTTAATGGAACTTTATAGTTAGGAGAAAATGTCAGTTAGGACATAACATTTATTTTAAAGTAACAAAATCACGGACATTCGCCAGCTAGAGCTATGTTAAGTAACTATAAATTGTGCCCTAAAGTTACTATGACTTGTGCCCTCGCCATTCACTGCTTCTAAACTTGCATATTACATCACTCATGGCATGTTCAATGACTGCTCTGATACCATCCCCACGACATTAGAAATGACAGCACTGATAATGTGCATGGCGAGGGCATGAGTTATAGTTACGAGAGAGAGAGAGAGAGAGAGAGAGAGAGAGAGAGAGAGAGACTACAACCCGTCCACCCTTTCACTTCCTTCACATCTGTAAGAGAATAGTCGATCACTACGGAACAGCTCCACCTCGCCTACTCACTCTGCCTACGATGGCTCAATGGGCAGTGTGCAGGTCAAGAGTGAGCCTAGTTATTATCCCTAAACAGGATCCACCAAGCTGGAGGTCTTTCTGTCTTTCACCTAACCACAAATCCCAGTGGATGGTACTTTGAAGAAGAACGAGTGATCTACCTACGTTATGCTAAGCTTGTGTGTGAGTATGCAAAAAAGATAGGGAGTGGGAAGCACAAAGAGAAAGAGCTATAGAGAGAGAACGAGAGAGAGAGAACATAAGCTCTCGAATATGGGTTTCATCCAAAAATTACTGCTTGGATTTATAACCCATGAAACCAGCGACCTAGTTATGCAAACATACCACAGAATTGCCTGTCTCTGGGAGTTAATGCATTATGCCACAGGATGAATGACCTTAAACATTTCCTAAATTAAAAGCTTTCCGTGAAAGGTTGATACAGGAGAAAAAATAAATAACTGGTATTCGAAACATATTCCACGCTTTTTTTGAGTCTTCTACCTTCCTCACGAGGACAAACTCTAGGAAGACGAAGGCAACCGTTATGCATTCAAATAAAACTTGACTCTTTCTAATAGGAAAGTTGACCAGAGAGAGACTTGATGCTATCTGCTTGTTTGACAGCTCATCTGGCAGCCATGCAGAACGGTACTGTACAGCTCATAGAAAGGCGGGATATCGATCTAACTGTCTCCCTTGGCAGCACTTCTTTTATCGTCTTATTTTAATATCATCCACATGAAATACCCCAGGAAATCAATCTCTGTAATCATTTGCTTTCTTGAGTATTATTTTTCAGACTTTGTGGAGATTGTTCTGCCATCTGCCAGCCTCTCGGAAGCCTGAGACAATTGCTAGGCTTAGAACAGCAGAGAGCTTCACTTTCATTCATTTTTGCTTTCATGTTTTGTTAAAGCTTTAATATTATAAGTATACAAACAGTAATATATGAGGCTGCAAAGGAACAAAAAAATCTATCAAGCAAAGGTGGCTTTCTAAGGGAAGAGGTGTGGTGCAGCGGCCAGGGCGGCTGACTCCGGAACACAGGGGCTCATGGTCCGGTCCCATCCCCGGGGCCGGCATCAGGTTAGCCAAGCAACTTGTGACTCTGGGCAACAGCTCGCTTAATCTTCCCAATGGCCCCCAGCGCTGGGACAACTCGCCTGAGGTAGCTGCGTGCTTTACAAATGCTTGTGTTAGTATTATTTGTGATATGGAAAGGAAGAAATGCAGTAAGAGCCCATCAGGTTTACCCATAACAAGGAGAAAACGTCGGAGAAAAAAACAAAATCAGGATATAGGTACATTTTATTATATAGGCTCTAACCAGGCGCGCAATACCCATTGGACTCCCCCCCCCCCCACCCCGTCGCGTGTTGAGACAGCATCCCGGGCACACACACACACAGCCGCACCGAGCACTTCACAGGTCTTTAAAAGACCATTTGCATGTTAATGAGGCCTTGCTGTTGTTTCACCCCTTCTAAGAGCCCCTGCAGCTCCACTCTGCATGTTGCTTAAAGATTCAGCCCCCCCCCCAAATTGTTTCATAGCCACCCCCCCCCCCCCAAATTGTTTCATAGCCACCCCCCAATTTGGCCTTTAGTTGCGCCTCTGGCTCTAATCATCATCGTTTTCTCTGCTACATGAAACCCCAGTATCTTCGTTCACCCTAAGCCCATAAGCATGAGCTGCTTCAGTAACTTGTCTGTTATATGACAAGCCAAGTGGCCTTTATCGGCGCTAAAGTCGAATAAAGTGATATTGACTTGGATTTCCCCACCATTGGAATCTCTTGAAAGAAATGAAGGACTCCACCATCATGTATGTTTTCTGGCTGGGGAGGAGATGGGTGTGATGTTCGGTGAGCTCATCTACAGTTGGTTAACCCAGAGCCCCAATGCTGTGGGGTCTAAGCATATTCTTTTTTTTGGTCATGTTTATTTTATTTATAAGTGCAAACACCAAAATATGGTGCGAACCTGCACCCGTAACAATAATGAAACTACAGAGGAAAGCAGGGCATCACAGCATTTGTATACTCAATACAGGACGTCCAACAGCAGATAAGGTACAAAGTAAGACTTGTGGAAAATATAATAACATTACTGTACAAACTTTGAGCTTGTCACAGAGTATGCCTGGTCTCACCATCAGTGGGGTCCAAGTCATAATACTTTAACCAGTTTCCCCACACTTTGAAAGATTTACGTTGGCAACCCCAACTCCTATAGGTGACTCTCTCCGCCGCCATAAACATGTCCAACCTCGTCCTCCATTCAAGAAAGGTTGGGATCTCCAGCTTATTCTTAAGTTTTTATCCATTTTCCAACTATGGTCCGGTATACTTGTTGGAAGAGGACAGTATGCAAATAGTTGCAACATTTTAAGGGTTAAAATACAGCAAGTGAAAGTTATATGCTTGCATCTTAATGGAAGAGTCAAAATAGCTTATTTACCATTCCTGTAACTAGAGGACTTGTATCTTCCACTGCTTCAATGCAAGTAACTACTTTTTTTCTTTTAATTTCAACAATCTACTGTAGAGCTCACTTTTTTTGCTCTCTCCCTTATATTCTGCTTCTCTCTCAAACACCCACCTTTGTGCTTTCCGTGTTGCACCATCATCCTCTTCACCCAGCTTGTCTGCTGCTTCCCCTAACCCTCCTCATCCAGATTTTCATTTTATCTTTCAATATCCACAGCTCTTCTTCTGCTCCTTGTTGCTCACCTCTCTCCACTGCCACCCTCCAAAACAATGACTTCTCAATCCCCTGCACTCATTGATGAACTCTTTTAGGTCGAGCATAGCCAGAGAGCATGTATTGTCTGCAAGACCTGCTGTAATCGATAAACTGACTTTATTCCCGCCTGCTGCTTACCATTGGTTCACTCCTGCATCGCTCTTCTTTGCTGCCTGCTAACTCGTTCAGGCCGCCGATACCTCACTTCTGTGAGTACAGTAGCATTACGTTTGCAATCTTCATCTGTTGTTTTAGAGAACTCTTTTGTTTAACCCCTTGCGTGCGGGGCGTATTCCCCGCCTGTGCTGACTCCGCCTTGCTCGGGCGGAGTCATGACGGAACGGTTCCGTCATCAGCACAGCTCAACCGACGCTGATGACGGAACCGTCCCGTCATCAGCATGGAAGGGGTTAATTGCTCCATTCCACACTTTCACTGGGGGTTGGGGCACTGCACAACAATATTGGCGAGGCAAGCCCTCAAGCCAGGGAAAGCTAATCAAATAATTTGCATCTTAGCTGCTCACACAAGTGTAACATGAGTTATATGTTCCACAGTGCAACTCAAGAAGACACCAACCAGTGCCATACGAAACAAAGCTTACTGACTAACCCAATAAAACATGCCTTGGATGGTAGTCAAATTCAACACAGTCAAAAAAGTCCCTGTCATAGTAACAAATTAGTAAGCATGTCACAGACTTGTGTGTAAAAACTTAAAATACCTTCTGCAGGAACTCTTATAAAAGTGGCAAATTTCACACTTCCAACACTCTTCAACGCACTGGCCTATGGTACAACTCATAGCACAAACTGCCAGTTGTTAACTGAAGCGTCGTAAGATACATCCGTAGTTAGAAGACATACTTCTGTACTGTGCAATTAATTTGGCTGCAAAAAAAATTTACTTCAAAAAGACAAGCGCAATCATATTACCGTTTTAGTTCACTTTCAGCGTGCAAACACGTCCACATCTCTGGGCCGTTAGCTTTCTAAAAAATTAGCTTTTAAACCCCACCCTCGCCAAAGCTGCAGACTCGTTATTAATTGAATTTGTTAACACCTTGGCTGCTTGAGTTGATCTTCTGCTGTGCTGTGTGCTGAAGGTCAATAGAAACGGGTGTGGTCATGACGAGCTCAGCTCGTCATGAGCACAGGAGCACTGTGCTGCATGACGAGCTCAGCTCGTAATGAGCATGGAAGGGGTTACGTTTTTCTGTGCTACCATCGCAGGCCATCTCCACTTCTCTCTTTCTTTTGTAAACGTGGAAAGTGAAGTGTTCATTAGAAAAGTTGAACAATTCCATGATTTTGCATGAAAAGTATTTAATTTCAGCAACAGAATGCTTACTGTTGCAGTGTATTTCACCTTTTCACATCAGATACTTGCTGTGTAGATGCTGAGCAGCCAAAGGTCATTAGGAATACCTTAATATAGCTTATATTGGGGTCAATGAAGCCCAGCAATTTAGCATAGCTTATTTAAGCCCCCGAGCAACATAGTGAACACAAAACTACACATCCCAGGGAGGCGTGGCCAACAGCATGGCCGAGTGAGACGTGCTTTCGCCGAGCTCCGGCGGAAAGCAGAATACGACTAACATTCCAGTGCCCAGGATACCCAGACTACACTGATAAGGACACAGAGAGTGCCTTGCTTCCACCCGCGATGGAAAACGGGAGGATTGTGCGGAGATTTGCCACCGGGAAGCCCAAATTTTGATGTGAGGTCGGACGAGCTGACGGACCCCAAGATGGCGCTGGGCAGAGGCTAGGGTGCTGCGACAAGCCCGGAGCACCTACGAGGAGAGGCGGAGGTTCGATGCAGCTGCCTCGGAAGGAGCGTCCCCACGGATCCAGTGATCGGGGTGCTGGTGGGGGCCGCTGACCCCCCGAGGCTGTGAGAGGACTGAGGAGGATCGCTGTGGACTGGTGGAGGAGCCCCTCTCCTTTCTGCTGGGCCTGGATACAATTGCCGGGCCGGGTGACAAGTCGGAGGGCCGGGATCGCGGACGGGCGGTGGAGGAGACCCGTGGCTGATACCGGCCCTTAAGGTGAGGTGGAGAGGTGCGGCAAGCAGGGGGCCGCGATAGAGGGGTCGCAGCAGAGAAACAGCCCCCGGGACTCAATACATATGCCCGGAGCGGGCAGTGATCTTGGAACTGCTGGGGCCGCCACTGGACTGGAGCCTGGTGCGGTGCAAGACTGAGGATCGGGAGGACGGCGCTAGAGTGGTTTTTTGGTTGGGGATGTTTTGGTTCCTATGTTAATTTTTAGTTGGTATACTGGTCACGGAGCGAAATGGAGAGGCGCGCTCGGCGCCCAACCCCCTCAGGAGGGACATTTGCACTACATACCTGCATGGCTGCCCTGACTAACCACAACCCTAGGGACGGGGGTCTGGCCACGGGCCCCTATAAGGTTCTCAAGTGGAATGTGAATGGACTGGGGGACAAGGTTAAGAGAGGATGGTATACAACCTTTAGCACGCATTTTTTACAACGCACTACCATTACAACGCAGGCATTACCACGCATACCATTACAACGCATTGCGCTGGGGGGCGCTCTAGGATAGGGAATAAGTTTAATTTTCTATCCAACACCTTCCCTAGTGTCCACGGGGACTGGAGTTGGAATAGAAAATTATACTTACCACTATCCAGCACCTCCAAGCGCTATGCGTTGTAACGGTATTCGTTGTAAATACCGCGTTGTAAAGGTATGCGTGGTAAAAGTATGCGTTGTAACGTCATACATCCAGAGAGGATTGGTGCAGACATATCTGAAAAGGGTACACCCCGACATAGCTCTATTCCAGGAAACCCACCTACGGGGTACAAAATGTGGTTTTCTGGCGAGAGGACCCTATAAGGTTCACAACGGGCTCCAGGGGGGTAGCTATCTTGGTCAGGAAATCTCCCCCCTTTGTGACAAAGCGGACTTGGACGGACCCTCAGGGGACTATATTTTCCTCCCACGACATGCGTTTGGGGCAGAAATTGAAGCTGAATATCTGGCATGGGGAATTTCGGACCACTCGCCCCTTTTGGTCAAGATAGGCGGGACTACTGGGGCCAGGAGACGGGGGTGGAGACTGACGGCTTGGGACATACAGAACACGGGGCCTCAGAGCAGACACAAAAGTGTACTTCGCTGAAAATGTAGGTTCGGTGCAATCCGGTGTGGTAGTGTGGGAGGCATATAAAACAGTGCTCCGAGATAGGGCCCAAAACCGAATCGCTTGGGAGAAACGGAGATCGCAGGCGGAACTTACCTCTATGGAATCACAAATATTAGAATTGGAACGGTAGTACTTGCCTGACAGAGACCCACAGGTGCTACGACAACTGGTTGACATACAGCAACACTATAAAAGCCTAGTGACAGACGAGGCAAAAGCACAGGAGCTAGCGACCCTACACAGATTGTACGATGTGGGGGACAAGTCTGGGAAGCTCCTGGCGTGGTTGAGCCTAAACAACAGGACGCAAGGTGGATAGAGGGCGTGGTGGATAAGCAGGGACCGCTGCAGAGGGGGGCCGCCCAGATTGTTCGGACCTTCGCTACATACTTTGATGACTTTTATAAGGCCAGGGATCTGGGTGAGTCAGCAGGGATTGAGGACTACTGACCACTATTTCCACCTTGACCCTAGCAGACAAAGATAGGGAGACCCTAGAGGTGGATATCTCAGCCACCGAGATGAGGGAGGCCATAGCCAGGCTGAGGCCGGGGAAGTCCCCAGGCCCCAACAGGCTACCGGCGGAAATCTTTAAAAAAGGAGTTGATCTTTTGACACCCCACCTACTAGCATTGTTCCAAGACGCAGTCCAAGAGGGTATTCTCCCACTGGATCTGCGAATGGCCACGATTGTACCCATATATAAGCAAGGCAAGCCTGCGGAGGACTGTGCGTCCTACCGCCCGATCTCTCTACTGAACGTGGAGGTGAAGCTCTTGGCAACGATTTTGGCTCTCCGCCTACGTCAGGTGATTTCAGGCCTGGTACACCAGGACCAGACTGGGTTCTTACCGGACAGAGCGACTATGCAAAACTTGAGTGGGCCCATGATTCGCTTATGGAGGTAGAGGGAAGGGGCGCTCCTCACATGTTCCTCTCCCTGGATGCTGAAAAAGCGTTTGACGTGGTCCATTGGCCCTCCTGAAGGCGGTTCTGATTAAACTTGGAGTTGGTCCTAACTTCCGTAAGTGGGTTTGACTCCTGTAAGCCGACCCTAGAGCCCGAGTTAAGGTGAACGGGTTCCTCTGGGAGGACTTCCCCATCAGGAGGGGGACACAGCAGTGAGGCCCTCTGTCCCCCCTGCTTTTCACCCTCACCACTGAAATAGAGGCCTGTGTGGTTAGGCAGGAGGCGGAGGTAAAGGGGTTTCGGATATTCCCAGCGGACGCCCAGGAAGATAAAATCTTGCTATATGCGGATGATATACTACTTTATATCACCCAGCCCGACATTACAGTCCCCGCTCTGTTCCGACTTTTGGACCGGTATGGCTCCTTCTCGGGGGAATACGATAAACTGGCATAAATCAATCTTGTATAGTCTGCGAAAGGAAGTAACATGGCCCCCCCCTGCCTAGGGCCCTTCAGGTTACTCAGGCAGGGTTTACATACCTGGGTATATACTTAACAACTGATAGAACCGCATCCTATCAAAAGAACATCTCGCGAGTATTGTCAAACTTCGTGGAGGATGCACTTAGATGGAAAGCTCTCCCTCTCACGATACTAGGCAGAGCCGCAATGTTTAAAAGGATTGCGCTGCCCCGCTTCCTGCATGCCCTACAGACTTAATATTTCCCGCTCCCCTGTCAGACATTTACAACGATATACGCAGAATTGCGCTCCCTGCTGTGGCTGGGAAAACAACCCAGAATAGCTCTAGCCACGCTCCAGAGGAACCAGTATAATGGAGGGATCTCTTTATCGAATTTGGAAGCGTACTATTGGGCTGAGTATTTAGCGCCGATCAAAGACTGGCTTCATGCCTCGGCTGACCACCCTACATACCGTTTGGAGTGGGATACCATGGCTAGACACACCAGTTTACACTACCAGTATGGGGGGACTGGCAGGAGACGACTACTCCCGGACACACAAATAACTATAGAGGTCTGTGACAGAGCGACCAAGATGATGGGGTGGGCGCACAGACCTACAACACAGACACCGATATGGTCCTGCTCTTGGCTGAAGGAGCTCCACAAACTCAGAGGGTTTAAGGGGTGGGACCACATTGGAATTTCCATGCTAGGGGACCTGGTGGCGAGAGTTGAACTTAAATCTTACCAAACCATGAAGACGGAATTTGACCTCTGTCCCACACAGTTCCTTAAATATGCGCAACTGCTCCATACATGGAGGGCTGAACCGGCGCTCTCCTCTTCCCTGCCAGAGTATGCCCCGTTGGAGGGACGTCTGTTGCAGGAACAGGTACCCAACAAGCTGGTATCCCTGACGTACAAGACCCTGAATAATAACACCCCGGATGGGCTGGGGAAACTGAGGGCAGCTTGGGAACAGGATGTGGGTGAGATGGACACGGTAGACTGGGAGGCAGCCCTAATGCACCACAGGGAGGTGGCAATAAAGTCACAGCTACAACTCATTCGATTCAAGATACTACATAGCGCTTACTATGATAGGTTCAGCTGCATCGCATGGGGCTGGCCAGTGATTCTTGCTGTCTCAGATGTAGACACCCACAGGGGGACTTCTATCATGTCCTATGGGAGTGTCCTGTTATCTGCATTTACTGGACACAAATACTAGGAGAGTTGGGTGAGGTGCTGGAGACTGAGCTTACAATGGAACCTAAGTTTGTTCTGCTGGGGATCATTAATGATGTGGACTTGAGCCGCCCACACCTGATTTTCACTATCTTGGCCCTGGTGGTGGCAAAGAGAGATGAGGCAAGAGGGTGGGGGCACTGTCACCACCCCAGGTGGAGGAATGGAGGCGGGGTATGGATCTGTAAATGGCGGCGGAAAGGCTCACCTATAAGGCAAGGGGTTGTCCCAGGAAATTCTGGAGAGTATGGGGAAAGTGGAGGAGTTATCATGGCCTTGATGGGTGGCTGGGCTCTGATTGATGCACTAAGGGGGATGTATGACGTTACAACGCATACTTTTACAACGCCTACCTTTACAACGCGGTTTTTACAACGCATACCATTACAACGCATAATGCTTTTAGGCGCTGGATAGTGAATAGTTTAATTTACTATTCCAACTCCAGTCCCCGTGGATAGTAGGGAAGGTTATTGGATAGTAAATTAACCTATTCCCTATCCTAGAGCGCCCCCCAGCGCAATGCGTTGTAATAGTTTGCGTTGTAAAAGTTGTGTTGTAATGGTAGGTAGTTGTAAAAGTTGCGTTGTAACGGTTGTATACCACTAAGGGTCCCGATGGAGTGGGCTGGTTGTTGTGAGGCGACCCGGAGCCTCGGACTTGCAGGGGGGCGATGACTGTCTAATGTATCAAACGAACAGATGTACGGTGGGTGGATGGTGGGTCCTGAGAGGCTGTTGATTATGGTATTGTTCTTGGGGTGTGTGGAGGGAGGTGGGAGAGAGCAGAGGAGTGCGGTTATTAGCTAGTGACATGCCAAATATGTTTGTGTTGGTTAAAAATGCTAATAAAAATATATATATTTTTTTTTAAACTACACATCCCAGAATGCAAGGTGCTTGTTGGTTGAAAACCTGTTCTGGCTGTGTGTGCATGTCAATAGGCCTGATTATATGGTAGAGTGCCGATGTTTTAAAGGCTGACACTTTTATTTTGGGTGTCTCCTTCCTAAAACCCTCTCTGCTTTAATACAAGTTAATGGGGATAAACAATTTATTTCTAGCTTTGTTGCTACTTAAAAACATCTACTATCTGCTGAGTTGAAACTATCGGTCATAATCTGACTCTAAAGCAAATAAGTTATAATGCTACGCCTTGTTTGTGTTTTAGAGAATGCAGCATAAAATGCTCCACCTTGCCTTCCCTCTGCAATTCGTGGCAACCTCCGTGTTTACAATCCACTACATGTGACTGCCCGTTGCTTACCATTTGTTGGTTTCACACATTTCAAAACAACACCACATAATTCGGTATCAAACCACATAATTCAACTCAGCAACGAAATTACACAATACACCACATACATCCAATCCTCACCATAGAATTCCACATCATACCACAAAATTCAACAGTACACCACATAATTAAACTCCAATACATAGCACTCCACAAGCCTTCCACATAATTGCACTCCATAACAAACAATCCCACTCCACATAATTCCAATACACTTAATACTACATATTTGCTATCCTCATAATTCCATTGCACACCATGCCACATAACTCCAATACAAAAATCCATTCCACACCACACAATTTGACGCCATAGAATTCCACAACTAAATTCTAATCCAGCCCACATAATTCCATTACACACCACATACATACATTCCATAACACCTAGGTAGAAGACATTGTCATTTACAACTCCAATAGATCTAACACAATCAAATGGGAGGGCGCTGCAGCTCCAGTTTGCTTATGAGATGCACCCTTTTTCTTTCATTTGCTTTTGTACACTTTTAAAAAAAACATACACTTATGTCCACCATACCGGAACAGTAAATACGCATAGGTAATGACGCAAGCACACACATACCATCATGTGTGGTGCCTTGTTTTTATTTTTGTCAATGCTGTTCTAAAATGTATAAAGCTTTAGTGAGATGATAAACTGAGTAAAACATCAATACAGTTTATATGTTAATAAGAGGATGAAATATACAAAATAATCATAACAGTGGAAATAAGAATGAATCGCAATCTCAAAAGATATATACGTACAAAGTCAATATGCATTTTAAGAGTATAAGAAGAAAAGAGAAGAGAAAGAAAAAGAGAGGGGGAGACTGAGGGAAAAGAAGAAAAGACCAATGTTGTTCTGCATCTGCAAGCAAACATTAATTTGCCTATAAAGTTTAACACGTGACTATTGGGTCAGGAAGGGACCCGTTTCGAAGTAAGTTTTTAATTGCTGTTGGGTTGACGACCGGCGGGAACCTGCCTCACTTAAATTCCTGCTCATATGTATCATTTCTCTGGGACCTTATACAAAACCTCTAAGATTGGATTTGTTCAAATCAGTTTACCTTGCTCACTGCTGGTAGACTAGGGGTGCAACATAGCAACATTCCACACGGTGGCAGCATCGCACATGAAATGAAACAACGTTTCCGTAACAGGCAGTCTGCGGTCTGGCGTGTCTAATCTTCACTGAGTGTAGTGCGGATGGGATAAATTATATCTCTTTTTATCACACCATACTCCTTTATCTGTTATCATGTATTTACTCCATGCCAATACTGTTCCGGGAACAACGGTTTTAACATTCTTTCTTCCTGCCTTGCAAAACAGACTGCCGCATTAATCTATAGCAGCTATCCATCCTCTGCACAGGAGAAATACTTTCTGCAACGACCAATGCTACACTTTTCTTTAGGGCCACACCCTGCATCGTGTACAAGGCCAGCAGTCACACCGATACACATACACACCTATCCTTGGGGGTATATCCTGCATCCCTTACAGGGCCAGCCACACCGACACACATATAACCCTATATAGGATCACATTCTGCGTCATTGACAAGGCAAGTCACACAGACAGACATACACCCATCCATAGGGGCCCACTGCATCATGTACAAGGCCAACCACCCCAAGATGCATACACCCATCCATAGGGGCACACTGCACAAGGCCAAGCACCCCAAGATGCATACACCCATCCATAGGGGCACACTGCACAAGGCCAACCACCCCAAGATGCATACACCCATCCATAGGGGCACACTGCACAAGGCCAACCACCACAAGATGCATACACCCATCCATAGGGGCACACTGCACAAGGCCAACCACCCCAAGATGCATACACCCATCCATAGGGGCACACTGCACAAGGCCAACCACCCCAAGATGCATACACCCATCCATAGGGGCCCACTGCATCATGTACAAGGCCAACCACCCCAAGATGCATACACCCATCCATAGGGGCACACTGCACAAGGCCAACCACCACAAGATGCATACACCCATCCATAGGGGCACACTGCACAAGGCCAACCACCCCAAGATGCATACACCCATCCATAGGGGCACACTGCACAAGGCCAACCACCCCAAGATGCATACACCCATCCATAGGGGCACACTGCACAAGGCCAACCACCCCAAGATGCATATACACCCAGCCATAGGGGCACACTGCACAAGGCCAACCACCCCAAGATGCATAAGCACCCATCCACAGGGGCACACTGCACAAGGCCAACCACCCCAAGATGCATATACACCCATCCACAGGGGCACACTGCACAAGGCCAACCACCCCAAGATGCATAAGCCCATCCATAGGGGCACACTGCATCATGCACAAGGCCAGCCACACCAATTGCATACACACATCCATAGGGGCACACTGCATCACGCACAAGGCCAATAAGACCAACAAACGTATTCTGTATTGTTTACAAAAAAATATATATTGTCCTGATGGGTACTGATTTGAAGGTCAACAGGGTGAAATTGCTGTGAACAATATTTGGGTCACAATACTCACGTAATGTAATATTCTGACACTGATATCCTGCTGCCATGGCGATCACGCACTGCTGAAACAGGGCCTTTATGGACCCGGCAGCAGGCGCAGGCCAAAATGAGGACGAAGGCTTTTAGCCGTGGGCATAACCTGAGGCCCGAGTGCTATAATGCTATTTCAATGTTCACCTCAGCGAGGGCCGAATGTTCTAAAGTAAACAGAGAGAAACACTGGAGAGTTGCAGCAGAACTTCTCTTCTGGCGTTATTGGCCATTTGCCACTGTATACAATGCAGGTTCCAACATCTAAATGACCTGACTGCAATAGGGCCCGCTGCCACAGCTTTACTGGTCGTTAAACAGTCTTAGCAGGAGTTAAAGACTAGAATCTCAGGAGAAGGCCTAGAACCATGGAGAGGGCTGATAACAAGTGGTAAAGCCCAATGCAGAACGGCAACAATGCTGTACAACTATTAACCCCCCTGAGGGAAGAATGTTATAAACTAAACAGCGTGAAACAAAAAGGAAAACAAAGCGATGTTCAAGCAGAGAGCCAGTATGGACCAATATCTGCCTTACCCTATTCCACTGTATTTAGTGGAGTTTGATCATTTCAATGTTCTAAAAAAAATATGGGGGGAAACAAAACAAATGCTGATACATCTCTGGGTGGAATGCTCACCCCACCCACCACAAACCCATCTTTCTCTGGGACTTTCAGTATCCATCGGGTCAGATGTTTCCCAAGCAGCCGATAATCCTCAATGGATGTCAGACCCCTAAGTAGAAACTTCCAACAAAATGCTTCAAGTGACCTACAGCCATCGTGGCAAACCAAGATATATCTGTAACACCGGGTGAGGTAATGATCTGCTGAGCTCAAAGATCGAATGGAAACACGCAAGACAAGAAAAAAGGAGAGCGACAAGGTAGCATGCACCTTCTAACCATGGGGCATATTACCAACAACTAGCGATAATTATCGCTATGTTGGTTTAGCGGCGATATTTTTATCGCCGAGCTACGGCGATTTTTATCGCTTAGAAAACTTGCTATTATCAAGGTTTATCTCCTAAGCGATAAAAATCGGCCGAAATGCATGAATATCGCTGAAAAGTCCGCGATATTCATGCATTACCGAGCTAATGCTCTTAGCCATGTTATCCACCTCCCATTGGATAACATGGCTAAGAACTGCTCAGGGGCAGGTGTTAGCTTTTGGAGATATTCGCGCTTAGCGCGAATATCTCCAAAAGTTGGTAACAGGAGATAGCGATGTTAGCGACTGTTTCCAGTCGCTAACATCTTGGCACACCCACTTTGCATGTCATTAGTGATAAATATCACTGACATGCAAAGCGGGGCCCAAGATGGTCGCTATCTCCTACTAGCTGTCGCTAACGGGTGTTAGCGACAGCTAGGTAATAGGGAGATCATTTTATCTCCGCTTTCTTGGCTTTTAAAGCTAAAAAAGCAGAGATAAACCCGCTTGATAATATGCCCCCGATTCCTGTGGAGTTGTCTACATTCCAAACCTTCATATGTTCTCATCCTTCCCAGCCTCAACCTCAACATTCCTGCAGAACTCTACTGCCTGCATTAGGTTTCTCAAACTACAGTTATAAGGCCTCCCGTGGACCCTACTTCGAGATGCACCTGTATTCGTTCCCAAGCGAAGGCTCGTGTGCCGAGGCTGCTAGACTGGCTGCGTCACACACTCTATATATATATATATATATATATATATATACACACATCGCTGAGAAATATAAGCGATCACAATTACTCTATACGTGCTGACGGTGCTGCTGGCGCAGAGTGCTAGCTGCGAATGTATATTCAGAAATAAAATGCTGCTTCTGACAAATACAGCATTAGAATTCCCTGGAGTGTATAGATTTCTGATCGCTCGAGCTCGCTATTGTAGTTTGCTTGCTTTGCAGGAAAAATCAGATGGCAAAATAATTACTAAACATGGATTTCGCTGTAGGAACCTTGTCGCACAAACAAGAGCAGATGACAGAATGAGCCTCAACCCTTGAAACCGTGCCTGCAAGAGGCGACGTGTTGCGCATACACACGGGCCGGCTTCAGCAACAATTACCCTGAATCGTCAGCGCGGATGAATATGAGGTGAACAGATGGAAGACAGCGCCAAAAACATAACCATCCCTCTCCTTTCAAAACAGTCAATGCCCGACGACAAGGCCAAAACAGCGGCCCACATATCAAGTAGGTACTGCCTGCCATGCTTCACGAGTGAAACGCCATTAAACAGTATTCAAAGAAGAAAGCAGACACCCTGGGGCAACACAAACACGCTGTGGCAAAGCTAAACAGTGTGGCATTGGCTGCATGCCTTTTGGCTTTGTCAATGCTTGTATTCTTTATTGTCATGTTTTTTTGTATAACGTTACTGCTTGGGAAGCTGCTATGCCCCCCTCGATCTAAAAAAAGAATTCGCTAAAAGCAAAAAATTACTTTTAGTCTTGAAAAGCACACACTGCTTTAGTGCTACCCAGCACTTTATTGCACTACTTTATGTGTGGAAGTGCTCCTTCTAAAAGGCCGGACAGTCGTCACTCAAAGTGAAGGTAGTCAATAGCTGAAGTGGGCAGACCCACTGCCATGCTGGTGTGGGCGGAAGGCAAATATAAATGACACAACAGCAGACCAATGGATAAAGAGAGCTGGCTCAAAGCCACTATAAACAAGTGTATGATACATATAATTTTAGTAAATCAGACGGTCTTAGCTAACTCTGGACATGAAAACAACTGAATAGAGTAAATCAGAAGCCAGCCACAGGAAAAAATATCCATCCAGACTACAACAAATCAGAATTTCACTCACAACTGCTTCTCCCAGTGGGGTTTCTTGTATATCTGTGATTGAGTTAGATGGTCTCAGATTTGCTCCAGGGGTGCTCTGTTTACTGAAGAATGAGTGCACTGCATCAGGAAAATCTCCTCTCAATTTGGCACATATGGAAAATATTGGCTTGCACCAAGGTGGTGGGGTTAAGTAGCATTTGGATGGCCCAGCAAGTTAGGCATAAGCGTGGGGGCGGGAACGCTGGTCATTGCAACAATGAATATGGAACAAAAAAGATCAAATATGGAACTGAGGCAGAGTTTTGACAATACTTTGTCCTCATTACGTGGATGTAGGTCTTCTCTAAGAGGCTGTAGGTAACAAGGACCCCCTGATGAGGATAGATATCCTGGGACAGGGTAATCAATATGTGAAAAATAACAATCCCAGGCATACACTAAGGAAAGTACACAATAGATTCAACAAACAAACTAGTTCAGTTAGAAAAAATATTATTTTTTAATTTGATAAAAGGGGATAAAAAGTAAGTGCATTAGTCACAGTTGATAAAAATAATGATACATATGTATTCACAAAACAGATTAAAAAGAGGTTAGATGGCATCAAGTCGACGCGTTTCGACATATACAATATGCCTTCATCAGGACTTTAACCATCAAAATTCTGTAAAACATAATCATAACATAATATTAATGTTATTGAATTCCTATCGTGACTTAATTACAACTGAACCAGTTAACAATTTGTTACTCCATTCTATTGGTACAAGTATAATCTTCATCCCAAGTTCCTGATGTACCGCTTTAATTAAAAAACTAAACAACTAAACAACCTATGCATGGACGTTGGTCTCACAAACAGAACATGACTTAATTTGTGGATCTGGCGTTGATTTTAAAAACAGAACATGATATAATTTGTGTTCACAAATCTAGCAGGATAGATGTTAACCCATACATGAAGAACAGCAAATTTTAGTTCCACTAGGGACCAATGACAAAGATGGTGTGGCTGTAAGCTATCCTATTTCATATACATATCTGGGGAAAAAATCGGTGTGACTGATAATCATTATTACATTCTTGCCACCATATCTGTATAAATGTCGTTACAGATGTAGAAAAAACCTTTTTATATGTTCAATTTCAAAATAACTTAATACTATTTGCAAGGGACGTATTCACAAAAATATTAGCATTTGTCTATCCCTAGACTGTGAATAGGACTCATTCATTCGTACTTGTTAAAACAATAAAAGTGAAGGAAAGGATGACACAAAGAAGAAAAGAGAAGGGAAGGATAGGTAATCAGGTATTGCTACATTTATAAGTAATTGAGTTGTCTCTTTTTAATTTACTAGGTGTAATTAGATTATTTAACCTAAAATAAAATGCTGTTTATTAGTAGACAGGTGAATGGTTGTTTCCTATTTCTAGATAGCAACCTAAGATCCATTCACATAATTAATATTCTCTTACCTAATACTCGTATCAGTGGGCAGCGGTCGTGGGCGTTGCTACAATTCTCTTCTAATTAGGCTATGATATAAAAACAAGTCGGAGTCCAGAGCGTGATCACAAAACCTACGGGTGAATTATGTTATTACATTAGAACTCGTCTTGTTGCTATTATTGGTTTAATAAAAGGGGAGAGTATTCCTATAACGTTCTTACCCTGAAAATAGATTTTGTATATTCAAAGCGTGGGTTCCAGTCAACTGGTTGAACAGCACCATAAAACTATAGAATGTAGTATGCCAAGTTCAATGCCACCCAAGTGGAATTCCTGGATGTATACATCAGAAATGAAAATAATAAATTGGAAGTGGACCTGTATACTAAACCCACCTCAAGAAATACCCTGCTCCATTTTTCGAGCTACCACCCTAGGAGCCAAAAGGATGGAATACCCTTCTCACAGTTTCTCAGAGTAAGACGAAACTGTACAAATATCAAGGACTACGATACTCAATCTGAAAAGATGAAGAGAAAATTCCTTGAAATTGAACATATAAAAAGGTTTTTTCTACATCTGTAACGACATTTATACAGATATGGTGGCAAGAATGTAATAATGATTATCAGTCACACCGATTTTTTCCCCAGATATGTATATGAAATAGGATAGCTTACAGCCACACCATCTTTGTCATTGGTCCCTAGTGGAACTAAAATTTGCTGTTCTTCATGTATGGGTTAACATCTATCCTGCTAGATTTGTGAACACAAATTATATCATGTTCTGTTTTTAAAATCAACGCCAGATCCACAAATTAAGTCATGTTCTGTTTGTGAGACCAACGTCCATGCATAGGTTGTTTAGTTGTTTAGTTTTTTAATTAAAGCGGTACATCAGGAACTTGGAATGAAGATTATACTTGTACCAATAGAATGGAGTAACAAATTGTTAACTGGTTCAGTTGTAATTAAGTCACGATAGGAATTCAATAACATTAATATTATGTTATGATTATGTTTTACAGAATTTTGATGGTTAAAGTCCTGATGAAGGCATATTGTATATGTCGAAACGCGTCGACTGGATGCCATCTAACCTCTTTTTAATCTGTTTTGTGAATACATATGTATCATTATTTTTATCAACTGTGACTAATGCACTTACTTTTTATCCCCTTTTATCAAATTAAAAAATAATATTTTTTCTAACTGAACTAGTTTGTTTGTTGAATCTATTGTGTACTTTCCTTAGTGTATGCCTGGGATGGTCTTCTCTAAGAGGTACATAAATCCTACAAAAATGCACTAAAACATAAAAAAGTACAACAACAAAAATGATTGTGTAAACTGTGGCTCACCATCTTAACACAGTCAACAATTACAACTAGAAATAAAAAATGGGTTAGCTACATTTGGGCAAATTGTTTGATCCCATGCAAACCAAATAAGTCCCCACTGGCTCGGAGCCCTCAGCTTTAAAAATGGGAAGAGCTGACAATTAACTAAATGTTGCAGTACTTGAAAGACTTGATTGGGTTCCCCCTTTACTACTTTGCATTAAGAGCTATGTAACCCCGGAGGCGGATCTTGCTAGAACTTGTATTGCTGAATGCTTGTCTTTTGATAGGGAAGACCAGGTTCCTCGGTTTTCCTATTTGAGGAGAACCTTCGAGACCCTAGGCCTCCCAAAACTGTACATAAATCCACATAAGACGACGCTTAAAGACTAAGTAGTAGTCTAAATTACAGTATGAACTTGTGTCTGGTAAGGGCCTACTTTAAGGAGTTGAGTGTTAGATACTCCTGAGTATCAACAACAAGGCTTTTGGAACCTTACTTAGACTGGATTGTGAACCATACTCGTTTTTATCTTACCCTTTTAGAGTACGCACATTGCACTTTAAGTTTGCTTTCCCCCTGCAAGTTCGTTGGCAACATAATTTACCTCCTTGCCGCTGGATAAGACTCTAAGCAAACTGCAAGTCGCTTTACATAGTTTTGCTTCTTGTATTCAGCTCCTTGGTGCTCTTTCCTGGTCCCTAGTTTATGAAACACAAACCTGAGACAGCATGAGGAGGGGCATGTGTTTTTGCAGCGTCTTGGTTCAACAGATATTTGCTACGCAATTTTAAATTTCATTAGAGTAGCTTTTATTATTAGGAAATGCAATGAATTCTGTGATGCTGGTATGTTCTGTGCTTTGAATATGATGAAGATTTTATAATTTGTCACTGGTTTTTTACATTCTGTTGATATTTTACAGCTTATGTTTATTCATTCACTCTATATGTATGTGTTTTCTTTTATAGCTTTCGCAGAATAAAGACTATATTGATTTGACTTGAACTAAATACTGCATTAAGCGTTATATTTAAAATACCTTGCCCTTGATCTCCACTTTTTTAATCAAAATGCATAGATTCTGGGCCAACAAAAATAGAAAAATCTAGATCATAGGGCCATGATATACAACACTTTACACGAGGCAAAATTAACTTCAAATCCATTTTCTTTAATTTGTAAAAGTTAACCAGCAGTGAATATATGACAGAATTCCCTTACATCAATCACTTTAATACATAAAACATTTTCTCACCGAAATGTTATTCATAAAAAACAAAGGAGAAAAAATGCCACAGACACTTTGAAGTACATTCTCTCTCTCTCTCTCGCTCTGTGTGTGTGGATGTGTGTAAATATACAATTACTCTGTGCCAGATGGAAGCTTCGACTAGAATAGCTGAAATCACGCATTACTTGTATTTTTATTCGCCCAGGCTGGTTACAGGAATGCAAATGGATTTCCAGGCTGTTCTATGAATTAACTGTTTTGGACTTACTATACGGTGCATTTTTTTGTGTGACTCCGCGTCGCCATGCAGCAGGTTTCAGTTTCAAATCCCTTGGGATAACCTGGAGTCAGGCTGGCTGGGATGTGCGGGTGCCGGGAGGCAGGGCTGAAATCCGGTGCCCCAAGCACGTGCGC
Source organism: Lissotriton vulgaris (assembly GCF_964263255.1). Taxonomy (NCBI): domain Eukaryota; kingdom Metazoa; phylum Chordata; class Amphibia; order Caudata; family Salamandridae; genus Lissotriton; species Lissotriton vulgaris. The sequence continues at coordinate 1,513,430,735 of NC_141687.1, read as the reverse complement.
GTTTGGCAGCTTCCTGACGGCATGTCGAAGGGCCTCGCAATGCATTCGGTGAGTCGTCAATGGAGGCTGGCACAGAGGGCCAAGGAGCTGCGTCAGCCGCTGGCCTGTCCTTTAAGACAATCGATGCGGCGAACAAGAGGCTCAGGCCGGCCAGACACGCGGTCATCTTCGATCTGCGGTTTTCAGTAGTTTGGTGTTAGTACGAGGCACACGCGTGTGGCAGTCAGGAATATATTTACGATTACGCAATGGCCATGCGGCAGTAAATCTGAGGAGAGGCCGTTAGGGTAATTGAGCAATTGGACGTTTGTTCTTCACACGTAGGAAGCAAGGCACGTTCCACTCACACGTAAAAAGCAAGGCACTTCCCACACATTGATTCGCTTATTCCTACTCACGGGGATGTTACTTTAGACAATGCAATGTGTGAGAAAAGGCACTACACACGTTTGTGAATACCGCAAAGCTAGAAACCTTCTGACTGTTCACCACATGCGCAGTGCCACCTCCAACGGCACCTGCACGCCTCTTTTCATTCCTCCCACCTCCAACTTAGGACTGTAGAAAACTGGACCTGGTCGGTGATCTTCTACTTTGCTAGTAATAGAGGAGACCAACATGTGTTGCAGATCCTGAAATATTGGGGTCTGTGGATTGTGGTAGTCAGTGTCACTTCTTGATTCCACGAGTGTCAATGAAAGGGTAATGGCTAGAGACTATTAGGCAGCTCTGCAAATAGAATAAGAACAAGAAGCCTCCTAGATTCTGAGAGTTGGTGACTTTTCTGCAATAGAGCAGGGTTGCCTCCATGCTGATGTTTATTGTGAGTGTGTCCCAAGCAGTGGTTCTTGGATTGCAGTGTCTCCCTCCTTCTGAGCTGTAAGATATCAGTGGGCGTGTAGAGCGGGCTTTGCTTTGATGGCCATAGACAGACATCGGCTGAATATCGCGTTTTCTTGGCCAGATATTTAGGGCTCTTCCTGTGGCTGCATGAGTGGGTTAAGTAAGATCCTTGAAAGGACTGCGGGCGTTGACTCGGAGACGGAGGAGTGAATTCAGAGGGAATGAGATGGAGTTCAAGGGATTCCTTGCAGTAAGGTATCTGAATGAGCCGTTGAGTTTACCCTAGAAAATTCAGGTTTGGTGGTTTGACAGATTGAGCTTGGCATGGTCTAGGTAGGGGTGCAATGCTGCCGTCACTATGAAGCATTTGTTTTTTTAGGGTTTGAGGGGATTGGGGAGATGCGGCTAAGGCACCCACAAAGGATACACTTGATCTAATCATCAAGGAGAGTTTTGTAGTGGAGGGTGACTCCCAGGTGTCTGACACACTGTTGACTGGCCCAAGACAGATGGAGCCATCTGAATGCATGACACTTGGGCAGCAGGCTAGCAACCAGGAATAGGAGGCATGCTCTGTAGCACTGGCAAACAGCAATCACAATATTTCACCCAAAACACACGTTCATTTCCAAAGGAACTTAAGTATTCTTCCTGTCAACCTCCCCTGAGAAGTGCTTCACACCCAACTGGCAGAAGACATAATTATCACTAAATTCAGGTTGAAAGAAAGTTAAAATTTTTCATCTCAGCCCCTAGTTAAATTGCAGCATTTTTTGACAAGTGATTTTCCATCAGCACTGCCGCCTTCATTTAATCAGAAAAGCAGGACTCAATACTGGCCAACTCTGACAGAGATATTAAAGCTGCAAAGTATTTATCTCTCGGCATGTGTGCTATGCCCCAGAGATAGCAAGCAGCGAGAGCAGATTTCGCAGCTTTCCCGAACGGTGCAGATTACTGTTGCAGGCGATAAGGAACGAATAGGGGCGGGCGGAGGAATCCTGGGATTTTTGAATCTGGCACCACAGCGGCGTGCTGAAATGAAGCAATCTCTTCTTACTGGAAAGCAATCTTCGCTGCAACAAAGCATATCTGGGCTCTTACGCATCTTTTTGCTGTGATTCTGCAATCCAATAACATGGCCGAGGAATACCCCAATCTACTACAGCAAACAGAAGCAACAGTACCTCCGAGCTCCAGCTCCTGATCCTATGTCCAAAGGTTTATTTCTCTTCTTAAAATCAATACACAGACAAGGTGAGGCATACAATTGTAGAGTGAGGGAAACAGCTTCTTCAGCGGATAATTATGCAAGGAATAAAAGCCGTTATTCAATCAGCTGAAAGCTTTTGGAATCCCACAAATGCATGAAGTGCACTTGAAGATTACTAGAAGAGAAAGAAAAATGAAAAAGAAGAGAAGAAAACTGCAAAATGTGAGCTCAGTGAGATTTTACATGTCTTCAAGCAAGATGGACTCCTATGGATTGGTGCCACACTCCGTTGTTAAAGGAAGGAGTTAGTCTGAGGGTGACTGCAATTCTCTTGTGGAAAATGGGAGATCAAGTGCATGGAGGCGCATCACAGTGGAATAAAGGCAATGGGCACTCTCAACAACCATCTGGAAAGACAGAAAGAATCTTCTGACCCAGGCCTACTGAAGGCAAAGACACAAGATTGAATACTTGTTAAGGAGGGTGAAAACAATTCTATATGATCTGCAGACATAGAAGAAACCAAGGAATTCAGGGACTATGTGCAAGGAGTAGAATCAGCAGTTCACAGCACGGGAACTCATTTGCGGCTGAAGATTTAGTAGAGTAAAAGACTAGTCATCCGAAGGACAAGCATCAACGACTGAAAGAACATCAGACTATTTGGAGGCACTACAAACGCATAACAGCAAACAAAGGCACAAACAACAACCCACAGTACATATGCCAGAAATTCCAGCTCGTTGTTGAACAGGTTTCTAATGAATCTAGCTGCAACAAAATGGTTTAAGAACTGAAATATGTATGCCCTATGAAGAAAGGGAAATTCTATGGATTAAGAAAAAACCAACAGACACCAATAACCAGTTCCAAAATATAAATGATAAGAGCAAGAAAAAAGTTCTTCAGTGAACAGATACAGAAATAATTCAATTGGATCCGACAGAAACTATTATAAACTGTTCAACCAGAACCTCTGAATGGACTTTCAACTAGGGACAATAGTCTATCTTTCAAAGGATACACAATGGTTAGAAAGATATTTTACTTTGGAAGCCTACATAGGCCTCACACCAAAGGCGCCAGCTTCTCAAATAACGTCCACATAAGCTCCTGCAAATCTCACTTGTTTACATTCCCACGAGCCATCTAAGTATGTAACACGTCTCTTGCTTGCAGCAGAACTGCAAAACTTTCACCAACTAACATTTTGTAAAGATTTGAAATCCCACCTCTTTCTGTGAATGACTTGTGTAACCAAAAGCTCAGTTATTAAAGTAAAATCAATAGCTGATGGTTAATTGGGAAGAATGTGCATCAGTTCTTGAACAACAAGGTCCCTAGGACTTCTGCGATTAATAATTTACCCAAAATCCACAAGGGCCTCCGGAACCACTTGGATGACCAACTGTTTCTGGGCGTGGCTCAGTACTCAAACCACTGCTAAGTAGATCAATCTCTTTATAAAATAATGTGTCCTCTCCACCAGATGTTATGGAAATGACAGCTCTGACCTCATTAGCAGGGCTGGAAGACCTCACTTTTGAAACCCCAAAAGAAGGCGCAGTCACTATGGACATAGCACCCTTATGCACCAATAATTCATATGTAGAAGCCCTTATGGCTATTAGACAGAATCTGCACAAGCATCCCCAGCCCACACTGGTCCCTACTTAGTTCAAAATGTAACTACTGAATGGAGCTCTATCTCACAGCTATTTTAAGTTATTTTTAACTGTTAATTGTAGGAAGTTTAATGGGTGCTTGTTGTGTGCACATCTAGCAAATACTTACTTTTTGTATTTTTTTTTTTTAGAAACAGTGCATTTCTTTACCAGCGTCAATAAGGTAGGATGCATACATACATACAAGCTACTGTGTAAAACATGGGGCTACATTATTAATCGTGCAATGGTGAAGAGTACCATGACTAGGATCAATGACTAGCACCAAACTACAAATACTACAGGAGCGGAGCTAGTCTAGTACCTTCACTTTCTCCCGCTTATTGTTGGAGAAAGAATAGTTAAATGTAACTGAAAGCAAGGTCATCAAGTAAAAATGAAGGTTACATTATTAATAAAACCTTTTCACAATAAATGTTGTTTTGACCTTTTCCTTTAACTAAATACACCTTTACACAGACAAGATGGACTGCTATAGGTCGTGAGTTTTGGCACAAACATCCATAGACAAACAGACACTTTGTGCAAAGCATGGCTTGTCTGGGTACTCCAGAAGGTGTTTATCTCTGACTTGAGTGCAGCAGGTTTCCCTTTTCAATGGTTCTTTATTTGCCTTCTGAGAACAAAATGAACTTTGAATGTAAAGACACAAAAAATACACTGTTGGGCTAAACAGTGATGGATTATTGGATTAAATAAAGCTGGCAGACTATTTTGTATATGAGCTCTAAGGCACATTACTCTGATGGCTAGTACAGCCCCGGGGACAATTATATGTTGAAGTGAAATCTTCAACATCTCTCAAAGTAATTTAGTGGATACCAACACAGACAGATCAGTAATGGAGTGATATGAAGCTATGAATTAGCGAAATTATATTCACCCTGCTTAAAAATAAGGGGTGTCAAATGCCACACAGCCCATAGGGCAGCAGGATATTACCATCTAGAGGCTCCCTTACTTGAAACGATCCTAGAAAGAAGGCATGAACAGTTGGACTGAGAGAAAACGACCGCTGCTGGAACTGCGACTCAGAGAAGGGAGACCTGGCGCATCTTATCTTCCATTGTATTAAGGTTAGAAAATTCTGGAAAAAAGTCTTCACATTCATAAATGAGGCCCTTGGTTGTACGCTAAAAGAAGAGTTTGCCACAATTACCACTGCATTCATAACGGTGGACATAACCACACAACAGGACAGAAACCTAGACTTCCTTCTAACAGCAGCTGGCAAAACAGTGCTCACCAAATGGAAAGACACAGCCAAAGCCACATTCAAGGGGTGGATGAACTGGGTGACATACCTTAGGGGAGCCGACAACACAGCACTAAGAAACTCACCATGAAAAAAGGCAACTGTCAGTGCCTTAGCTTCCTACAAAATAGATGCCACATAAAATATTCTCTTTGGCTAGAAACAGACCCTTGGTGAGACGATGTGTGTCTTGAAAAGCCAGAGAGGGAAACTCACCAGACATGGCCTTTCCTTTCTGTGCTCAACTATACCCCTGCCTTCTTAGTATACATATTTTGTACTAATGGGAGAGATGTAGAAAACATATTCACATCCTAAGCAGACATGTTACGGCTATCATTTACAAAACCCGTCGCTGAGAGGCTGGAGGCAGAACACGTGATTTCCATAAGGTGGAATTAATTCTTGTCAAAGCGCTCACAAGAGAATATTTTATGAGTAGAAAAAAAAGATTTTAATTTTGGTAACATGATTCTAAGAAAAGAAATTACTGTGATCGGGTCACGAGAATTGCTTATCTAAATGAACGTTAGAAGAATCTGTGGCCTGGAATGACATCCTTAACCCTCCTTTTCTGAATGCCTGGACCATCGGCAAAATGGAAATAAGGATGCCCAGGAATGTAATATCTCAGTTTATTAACTCCTCGACTAAAAACCAGCATGGCATAAAATGCATGCTAAGCAGCTGGGAGTAATTTACTGTTTATTACTATGATTTGGGGAATAGAGAGGGGCGTTGTGACCCTACTCAAGGATACACCTGTCACTCATCATGGCCACTTCCCACACTGAACATTGGGTCTAAACAGAATATCATACTGGATTCTAAAGTACCACAAATATATTATAAAAAGAACATAAACAGTCCGGTTTGTATGTGCATTATTTGCTTCGAATTGGGGGCTCTGGGCCCTCATTTTCAGGGTGAGGAGAAGGCAGATCTGCACCACTTAGAAAGGTGGGTACTACGGCCCTGCCTTTTCCAGATCCAGGCCTGGCTTCAGGTCAAAGTGGACATACTGCTATGAAGTGGTCCTGCAGGAGAGACTATACATGTGCCATTGTCTCTTTTTTACCCAGAGGAGGGGTTGCTTGTCTTGGGGAACAGGCATGAGGTCATGAAGTCTGTAAAATCACACTTTAATTTAAGGTACTGTAAATCAAGGCTTTGAAGGGTTTGGTGTATTGAAGCCGCTGTGCTGTAATTGATCTTTTACTTAAGCAGGGCCACTGGAATTATGTGGCAGGGAAAGGCCAAATTATGTGGCAGGGTTGACTAAACAACATAGCAAGAAAAGGCAAATTATGTGGCGTAATGCAACACATTTTGTAATAGTTTTACTTCATTATTTTCTAATGTTTACACTTATTAAACCTGTCTTGGCATAGGTTGCACCCCATTAGTATCAGTTTAACATTCGAATACAGCAATAAGCGACACAAAGGGGCTGTGTCAACTTTTGCAAAGAGCCTTTCACTGCGCGGCAAAAAGTGTCACTTTGGAACCGTCTGAGCTAAGAACACATTTTTCTTGTAAAAATCTGCAGATTATGCAGCAGATGATGAATTGTGTGGCACATTCATTATGATGCTAAAAAAGCGGTGGCCGCACAATCGCATAATTCCAGTGGCCCAAGCCAAGTCAATGGCCTCAAAATCTGGGTTGCGCTGGAGGATTTAGAGTTAAGGTGCCTGTTACTGAGCAGTTCATTGTTGAGTGAAGTAAAGCATTAGCATAACGATGTACACGATGACAGCTGCGAGGTCTTAGAAAAGGATGCTGGGCCACATTCACTAAGGTACATTTGGTTGCAAGCATACATTTACGACCAAATCTACCTGTTTTATGCATGCAGGGAATTTACGAAGGGGTTGCAGCAGAAGTAAAGTAATTTACTGTGTACTCGAAGCACCTACGAAAAGCTCATCTGATCTATAATAATTAGCATGTGTGTGTCTGTGCGTGAACGTGCGTGTGTAATAAAGACAACTTACAAAAAAGTATATTTATCTATACTAAGGCGGTTTTAGCACCTGAGCTTCAAGCCTGTAACACATGTCAGTCTTAACAGTTCGATCGAGTGGCTTTTTATTCCACTGCAGGAACAAGTTCTGTCCTATATAATTGCATCTGCGTTTCCACTAAAGAAGCGCCTCTGCAGCTGACGCCCTGCACAGCACCGACCTCCGAGTCCCACTGTATCACTAGAATCAAGTTCGCCATTATAATAAAACACGAACATCACTACGTGGAGAGAAAAATCGATGCGCTGCAAACGAGCCACCCTGTCAGTAACTTCTGCTTTCAAATCGGCTTTGTGTTGTTGTTGCTGCTACTGCAAAGTGACGCACACTAGGTTCAGCAATGGAGAGCTGATCTCTTCCAGCCCAAAGAGCCTGCACGGATGCCTGTTGCCATAGCAACCCCTCTCTGTAATCCCTTACCAGGCAGCCGCAAGAGCTGTGGGTCGCTCGGGGGGATGTCAGAATGTGACGTAGCAGAGGACAGGAATCATGACTTGCCCCTTGAGCACTTAGGTGGGGGAGGGGGGATCTGCAGGCTCGGCTGGGCGGGGAGCCCTGATTATTCTATGGATCTAAGATATATATATTTTAAAACTTCCTGTGCGGCGAAGGCCGGCGGACGCGTTACAAAATGACAAATAAAATCAGGCACCGTCCTTGAGAGGTTAGTGAATGATATGAAAATATGGGCTGCGAGGAGAAAATGGTCGAATTTCGCGTCTAAGCACCGTAGCTAGAAGCAGAACATTCTTATTACCGCCCAGATTATTGAAAACAGAAAATAACTCGCCCTGTCACGGTAGCTGACGACTCCATTTACATTGGTATCCAGCTCAAAAAAGTCTGAAATATATGTATTTGTCCGGCACTTTTCAATGAACCATTCGCAGAGGAGGCTTGTGTCTGTTCTTTTAGACGGGGCGAGGAGAAGATTGTATGCCCCAGAAGGATTGAGCAGGCAAGCTGGGAAAACACGCGCTAGGCGGATGCCTTTCCCAAGTGGGAGACAGAGAGCTTGGGGTCTGTTGAACATTTTATTTGTGTTTTCAGTTTTATATAGCGCAAACTTTCCCCAAAGGTAGTGGAGTGCTCTCAGGGAGCGCACGTTGCATTACCCAATGACACATTCATTTCTAGACACGGGGAAATGAAGTGATTTGCCAAGAATCACAGGATATCGAGCCGACGCCGATACTAGAACCTTGTTCCCCCTTTCCAAAGTCGGCAGCTCCGGCTCTTATGCCACACCCTCCTCAGTGCACTTACAAAAACGCCGATGCGCGAGACCTGGGTGCATGCATCAGGCATTTATCAACATGCGTTGCGTTCTCACTCCCTCTCCTTCGACGAGAGCGCTGGATCATACAGCTAGACATTCTTTAAAGCTAGCCGTCCCTCATCTGCATTCAGCACTGGCAGCCTTCATCCATCCACCCGCACATCACTCTGGAACCACCGCATTCTCTTATAGCACTTATTTGTATAAACATAACTGACCGTGTCAACACCTTCCACAACTGTCCTCCACGAGTGCCCCAGTTAAAATGATGCTTCCAATAAAAGGGGGGATCTGTTATTAGTTTAGTGCATACATGTCATTTGTCACAGGGCTCTCCACCGAGAAAGCATGCTTCCCGCTCTTCCTTGCAAGCCCTCGATTCGGGTGGATCCTGAGTGCCTGGGTGGAGGAAAATCCATTTCTGAATGTGGGTAATAGACAGCTGGATCAGCAGCAGTGTGATCTGGAGAATCTTTTCGACGTTCCCGAGCTGAGGCAGAACTGACGCTCTAGCACCAGCAAACAGAAGGGAGTCCCTAGAGCACCAATTCAAGGGACAGTTTTAAATCTCCTAACATGTTTACCGAGTGTTTTTTTCTCTCTTAACAGACTACACGGCACACCACTGAAGGATGCTCTGATCACAAATGCTAGGGCCACTGTTTCAGGTGAGCACATTTAAAAGATGTACAAACTCCCATTTATAAACAAACTAGCAGCCCGCCCCGACGTTGTCCGGGGGCAATGAGGCTTCAGGGCCAACCGCCTGCCCAGGCCCCCGCCCGCCCCGGCCCCCGCCCGCCCCGGTCCCCGCCCGCCCCGACATTGCCCGTGTCCCGGAGCCACCTCCCGCCCCCAGCCCCCTCCCGCCCGACATTTTACGTGTCCCTTTGCCTTACCTGAGCCGGCGCTCCTGACTTCACCGCCGCTCCTCGCCGCTCGTCACCGCTCCTCCTCACCCGCCCCGACATTGTCCGGGGGAAATGAGGATTCAGGGCCAACCACCCGCCCAGGCCCCCACCCGCCCCGGCCCCCGCCCGCCCCGACATTGTCCGTGTCCCAGAGCCACCTCCCGCCCCCGGCTCCCTCCCTCCCCGATATTTTATGTGTCCCTTTGCCTTACCTGAGCCGGCGCTCCTGACTTCACTGCGCTCCTCGCCGCTCGTCACCGCTCCTCCCCGCCTGTCCGCCGCTCCTCCCTGCCTGTCCGCCGCTCATGTCTGCTGCTCCCCCTCGTCATCACGCACGTCGCGGCCAGCGCTACTTCCAGGGGACTACTTTTTTTTTCTAAGTTACATTTTTAAATTTATGTTTAATTTTTATTTTATATAGCCTATGTCCATCTGCACACCCTGACATTTTCAACGATGTATCGGGTGTGTGGATTGGCGCTGTGGTTCCCGAGTTTACCTGGCTCAAAGGTTTGTGTTTTCTCTTTATAATAGTAGTATAGATAAAGTGCGAGTGCAGTATTACAGGTCAGGTCACATTAGGAAAGCAGGGAGGGTTTGCTGACAGATGGCAGTTCTATACATCGGAAATTTACAATGGAAGACATTTTATATCAGAATGTGCATGTCAGACCAAGAGAAGCAGCATGTTTCCTTGTTTTGTTTATCGACATGCTAATGTCAGCTCCTTTAAGAAGTGTAGGACCCAGGACTGTTTTTTGGAAGAATTGAAAATGGAAATAATAGAAAGGCTTGTCGTTTTTAAGCAGGATCCGAATGTCAGCATGGCACAAAAAAAGCCTTGATCTCAAATATGCACTTAGAACCATGGAAGCTCTCTGGAATGCCTTCCGGTTTTTCAACCCGAAGTTGAAATCTTTGGCCACAATGCTGAGTTTGGAACCACATTTCCAACTTCACATCGGCTGAATATTGCTGAATATTGTGATTATTAAATCACATCCAACCATTATCTATCCAAAGGAACGTGAATTAAACCAGAGCCTTTAGCGCATTACAAAGAACAGGGGCTTTTTCAGAGAACTTCAAATCATGCTCAGTAGCTGATAATGTTTCTTGTTCCATGACTAAAGTGGCAGAATGGATGTCATATAACTTTTTAAAACTAAATGGGGACAAGACGGAAGTGATGATTTTTGGCCCCGGGGCACCAAGCTGGGATAGCAGCTGTTTGCCTCAATCCTTAGGGATCTGTCCTACTCTGGGAAAAAGCCAAGAACCACAGAGTACTGATGGACACTGAACTCAACTTCAATGCCCAAATTAATCGTACAATCTTAACCTACACCTGGATTATAAGGATGCTGAAGAAAATCTTCCCCCTCATTCAGCAGCCAGCACGCAAGCAGCTTGCTCTAGCCCTTGTAATGTCCAGACCTGAACACTGCAACTCACTGTACCTGGACTCGAAGAAGAGTACACAGCAAAAGCTCCAGGTGGTACAGAACGCAACAGCAAAACTGGTTCTTGACATTCCTAGAGGGCAGTCGGCCGCCAAGGGACTATAAACCCTTCACTGGCTCACAATTCACAAGCGCAATAGCTTAAAATCTATTCGTATGGTGCATAAGGCTCTCTATCTCCCTTATCCATCAAGAATAAAAACCATGTTGGGCTGGTATTCCCCTCACAGATCCCTTCGCTCATCGTCTAAACTACAGCTTAATGTACTGAAAACCTTAAGAAAGAGATGGGGGGACAGAGCATTATCCACTGATGCCGGTAAACTTTGGAACACCCTTCCAATAAACATAAAAGCCATCTCCCAGTTCCTGCCCTTTAGGAAGGCGGTCAAGACGTGGTTATTTTGCCTGTAGCTTCTTCGACTGCGGAAACGTAGGGGATTTTGATCTTGGAGGGCGATCTACAGAGCCTTGACACCTTTGGGTAACTGCTGCGCTTTATAAATTTAAAATCAAATCAAGCAAACAGAGCAGAAATTATGGTAGGGGAGTAACGACCAAGAAAGTAATCAAAGTGATATTGGCCATCAGATTCATAAAAATATGATGACGATCTGTCTTCAAAGTACAATCTTAGCAAAATGGCGCTCCCATGAGCAGCCCCATTTGGGGAACTTTCATGCATGGTTTTTCCAAGAAGAAGAAAGGTACTCTTATCATCACTGTTGCTCAGTGACATCTTCTTCATCCACGACCACTACCGAGCTCAATCAGACCCCACACAATGTAACCAAGGCATAGGGAAACTGTAATGGGCGAATTCTATTCGCCTGCGTTAACAATCTCCCCAGTACTAAATAAAATGACAGAAGACGACGGCGAAAAATTAAAGATAGGCTTCTCAATCTGCTGTAAAAAAAAATGCCTTAAATTGGCCCAGAGAGCTATCATGAGATGGAAGGCAGGAAATTCTTTTTTACAATGAAAATTTCCTTAAAGATGTTTAAGGGAAAATTCTAGAGACTGTGGCACTAACTCAGAGTCAGAAAACTCTTGCATCCAATGTTATATTACAAACTTTCTTATTGACCCAAGTTGTCCTACTGCTATAATTCCAGAAAGCAGGCTGGATAAAGTAAACCAGTGTTTTTTCCGCTTGATGAAGCTAGTGAATGTTGGCTGCCTGTTGAAACACGATGTGAGTTCCACAGCACACTTTGATGGATTCGTTGGTAAAAACCAAATATAGGTGTGTGAAGGCGTAATATTAATGGAGCAACCGTGTCAGCAAAACAAGTTTATGCCGCAAGAGTGTCTGTAGAGAGTTTGTTGACAATGACCCAAATCAATATAAATCCACTCCGCAATTTCAAGGGGAGGATAATATACAGTAAGAAGAGGAACTTGACTACTTTTAGTGCTGCAGTATGTTCATGGGTTCTGTGGGACTGGACAGGCTTTGCCCATATAAAGCTACATTCCTGTTGTTGGAGTCCTGTTTAATCACTTAAAGCCACATAAGAGGGTTTCGTTTACATTGAGGTTTCGTTTACCTCAATGTCTTACCTGGGTAGTTTGGTACAGTTGTATCTTAGCAAAGTAAGAATAGTACTGGATCGCAGCATTTTCTTTGAAGGCACCAAGCACCAAGAATGTATAGGGACACATGAGAAAGAGGTAGAAGAAATCACGGAGATGCTTTCCAAGGCAATATGGATATAAGAACCACTACACGGAAGCAAATTCCCCTACAGAAATCCCCATCAAGCCAACTTCCGCAGACAGACGGTAGTCTGTTTTCTCCAACCCAGTGCAAAATGAATATTTTTTCTAGAATAATACATCATGTGTAAACTATATGAATATAAATGATACACTAGAATACGTGCTGTTATCCCCCCTCCCCCCAACTGAGGCAGACATTTGAAAATCTGAATGAATTAAAAGGTAGTAGTTTCACTAGACTGTATTCCTCCATTGTATATAATTGTTTCCCAATGGAAGTGTATATTGTAGGTTCTGCTAATTTAGTTCACCTATAACTGTCACCTTTTACTGCCAAAGGAATTTAGTAACCAGAAACGTTTTCCCTAGTGATCTTTCTTACTACTGAAATCAATAAATACGTTCTTATAAAAAGTATTCCTGTTATCAGATTCGAAAACATTTGCAAACACGATTGCTTTTATCAATTATTTGTGTTGGTACACAACTGTCAATTGTTCAAGCGCAGAGCACGTTGCAGACTGTCTTGACTGTGCTGAAACAAAAGGGTACAGGCTTGGCTAAAATTCACATTGTGGACATCAAAGAACTGTGTGCTAAGGCAAATACTCGGTTACAACAATCTTAATACAAGTGAGACAGGTGCATGTAACAAACAGTGCTAGTGGTTACTTATGGTCTTCTTTAATGAAATGAGACATCCCAAATGCAATGCGTACTTTTCCTATGTCATCATGAAAAGCATGGATCACACCCAACGCTATGCTATTTGCGTTGAAGGCTCCAACAAGAGTTCTTCTAACATAACAAATAGGGTGACAGTGCTTCACAGTGAAGGTGTGAGGGGAGTCAAATTAAAGATGTTATTCCAAACAATAGAGGGGTTTGTAAAACAGCGAGGAAGGAAGATTCTTCTAAAGGGAACTAGACAAGGGATCACAGTATTGGCTCTTTTTGAAAGGAACATGAGGTCAGCTCCCCGCTGGTCCAGCTAATGTGCAGCGTAGTAAAACGTCTCTGAGATGTCAATAATTTTACGGGGAATACAGTTTTATGTCTTCGCAGCTGATGCACTTGATAAAAGGTCTTTAATGCCATCAGGTGGGATCGTAAACCTAATAGCCCTGCAACTTTCTACGGCAAATATTTTCCTTCACCTGATTTTCAGCAAGCCAAGGCAATTTATAGATCCATTAAACCGCACTTCGGTCAAATTTAATTAAAAGAAGGGAATGAAGCCAAGGCTTTTCAAAGAAAGCACTAAGAACGTGGAGCAGGTTCTTTGCAAGTACAATATGCTACCGAACGGTTGGGTGAGCAATCAAACGCTGACAGCATCTTCTGTCCGGAAGGTCCTATTTGTATTGTATAGTACTGTAATACTGAAATTGCATAAATATTTTATGTGTATATAAATATAAATAAATAAAAAAAAAAAAATATATATATATATATATAGATATATATATATATATATAGATATAGATATATATATATATATATTCCAACACTATCAGAACATTCCACCCTGAAAGCAGAGAGCACGCTGGTATCCTTGCCAAAGATGCTTTAATCCAAACCTCTCACCCCCCGACAGACGCGTTTCGCGACACAGCTTTGTCAGTGTCGGTTTTCTGTGCATAACAAACGGCCATTTCTACTCGTGAAGCCTCACGAGAACTACATTAACATAAAAGAAGGACCTTAACACTGGATAAATGTCGCGGCCATCTTATAACATGTTTTGTAGAAAACAAAAATTGGTTAAAAAGGCCATTCTGTAACGTGCTTTGTGCATTAAAAGAAACAAAACAAACAACATTTACATATCTGGGGATAACAACTTAAATATAACCAAGGTCGTTTCTTAAGGTTTGCTGTAATAGTCGATACCTTGATCTGACACATTATTTCATAGACCACCGAATGTTATTTAATCTTGATATATTCTCATTCATTATATTGTCCCCTAATATTACTATCTCGCCCTGAATGGGCTATTGTCTCAGTATCATTCTGTTGATCGGAATGTAATGCCATAAACTGATTTAACTCAATATGAAGCAATCACTCAACAGCTCAGTATTTATGATGATTTCTTCCTAGGAGTGTTCACATCGTATATCACATTATTTTACAGTTTTTATAGATGTACCAACATCTCTTCATCATTGTTTAGCCCTATTGGGGCCTTGGTCTGGAGATCGATGATGTATTTCGATTCTAAGAATCTGAGTGCTTTAACTCTGTCTCCTCCCCTTTCCCTCCGATCTACCTGATCTATGCAGTGAAAGCTCAATAGGTCCCTATTGCTCTGATGGTGTTGGGAAAAACGGCGTGCTATAGGATAAGTCTTATCTTTGTTAGTTGTAGCACGCATGTGCTCCAGTATTCGCTTCATCGCAGGGTGGATAGTGCTGCCGACATAGCACTTGGCACATGGACATTCCTAGCAGTATATTGTGTACTCAGAGTTACAATTTAAGAATCTTCTGATCTCTCTAGTGGGTTTTACATCGTCAGGTCTTCCTTGGTAATTCAATACTGTTTTACTGTATTTGCAGGCCTCACATCAAAGGCATAGGTAGACGCCCTTTACAGTTAGTGCTTTGTGAGGCTGTGGCAGATTTGAGAAATGGCTGTGGACTTGATGGTCCCCCAGCGAGCGACTGCATCTGTAGGTTATAGATGGATGTTCTGGAAGGTGTTTTCTTAAAACATTATCTGTTTTTAGGATGTGCCCATTTTTGTTAAAAAATATGTACCATCTCTCCTAATTTGATGTTAAAATCTGTTCTCATTCTGGCAGGCTCCTCTCTCTTAATTATGGGTTTAGCTACCAGAAGATCTTTTCTGTCCACCTTCGACACCTTTTCAGCAGCCTCCCTCAAAATGTTGTCTGAGTATCCTCTGATTTTAAATCTGGTGCTAGCTTCCTTTATGCCCTTTGGTAATCTTCTGCGGCCGAACAGTTATGTTTCAGGCGCAAGAGGTCACCAAACAGAATATTACGTACTAAGCTCCTGGGGTGGTGGCTGGCTGCGTGCAGAACGGCGTTACCCACCATAGGTTTCCTATATAGCCTAGTCTGTAGGACGCTGTTGTCCACAAAGACTTCCAAATCAAGATAATTGACAGAAGTCGTACTCATGGTACTGGTGAAATTCAAACTCCACTCGTTGCCATTTAGCGCGGCGACGTACTCCTCAGCCGAGGTTCGGTCGCCTCGCCAAATGACAAAGAGGACGTCTATATACCTAGTCCACAGCATTATTTTGTCAGTCCAGTGGTCATGGGCCTGAAGGACTGGGTTATTTAAGACCCAGCGGTGCCAGGGGACAACACCTGAAACCTTCGTGGGTAACCTGCTCCGGCGTACGAATGACAGAGACACGGGACACTTCCTTTGGCGTCAAAGATTCGAGGTTTATTTACTGCAGGGAACACAGAAGTCACAGGAAGTACAACGAGTGTAAGTTCGAGGAGACTGCTTCAAATTGCTACTGTGGATCGCTCCTTTTATACAGATTTCTCCCATAGGGTTACATGGTACACAAAGGTTTACAACTCGGTTCCCATAATTATCCCCGAGAGGGGTCACTTTGGTCACTTTGATACATTCAAGGTCCGGGGCATAAGTGCGGAAACATTTGGTGGTTCCCAACTGTAAAAACCCATCTTCCCACCATTAGTACATTCCAATCGGCAGTAAAACAGATCGAAGAAGGAACAAGGACAGGTGCAGAGGAAGATGGAAACAGTGGGGAGATCGAAAAGGGTGTAAAAGGGGAGGTATCGGGAAACACGAGCTACAGGCATCAAAGGGACGTGCCTAATGAGATGCACGGCTGAGACAATAGACCGGCACGGCAAGATGAGCCTCGAGCGGGGCCATCTGCCTTACAGTATCATCCCCCTCGTCATAAAGACACTCTCAAAGGACATGTGTCTTCCGCGGATGTCTTGGGAATCCCAGGGTCGCGAAACGGACAACGTCCGTTCGCTGGCTACTTGAGGGCAAGAAACAAAATGGATGCCGTATCTAAGATGGAACCCGTGGGTACAGATGAAAAAACCCACGTAACAAACGAACGGTTTAGGCTAGCACAGCGAAACTGCGCACACCCACTAAACTCGTCATTTGCGGTTCGTAGATACCAGACTCGACCATATTCGTGCGAGTCGAAAACATCACTTACAATTTTCACAGAACCTCAGACGCTCCTTTTGCCCTCATGTAGGCAAGCACTAGTCGGAATCATACTCGATAATTATCAGACCATCTAGATGTTGCTGTAACATAGCTCTGTCCAACCGAGTCCCCTTGGTAACAGGTGGCTGTCTTATACACGTTGTAGCACAGAGGCCACATAAGGCAGGACCACACTGTACACAAAGGCAACACGTGAACAGGAATGCCACAACAACTCCGATAATCATCAGAATCTTCCAACCCCAAGTCGACATCAGGCCCCAAAACCACCCAAGCAGCGTCCAATCCCCTACGTCCACGTGTATGGACTCAGAGATCTTATGCAACTTTGAGATGGCTTGATAGACGGTCGGAGCGTTATCTGGAATGAAAATACAGCAGCTCGAATGGATCACCTTACATACCCCACTGCTAAGATCACGTCTAAAACCATACGGTTTTGTAACGTCATAAGCCTATCCGCCTGAAGCTCTGTGGTGATATTACCAAGGGCACTGGCAGTAATATTAGCT
Organism: Lissotriton vulgaris; assembly: GCF_964263255.1. NCBI lineage: Eukaryota > Metazoa > Chordata > Amphibia > Caudata > Salamandridae > Lissotriton > Lissotriton vulgaris. The sequence goes on along the minus strand of NC_141687.1, from coordinate 1,513,413,609 downwards.
GTCGATTCCACCACTCGAGTCAACTGTCTCAGGTTCCTACTATTAACCATAGGCCCCCAAAACGGGAGGAAACCCTTGAAAAAGTCTCCTGCCTCTTGACCGGCAGTGTCCTCTTCGCTAATTACGCCTCTCACAACTCTAGTCTTGTGATAATCTGCGTCTACAGTGAACGTCGGAGGCAACAGGTTTGCGATAAAACATGAGCCCACAAAGTCGGAGGGCAACCATGCATACGCACGATCATGGCAGACTAAGTATGTACCCTTGGCAGCCAGAAACACAGGGGACGAGACCATCGGCAGAATGTAATTCTCGGTGCAAGCACTCTCTCCAAGTCGAGCTTTCGATTTTCGGCCACGACCCATTAGACAAAAATTACCAATGTGGGGTACGACTCATATCGGAGGCGAGCTTTTAAGCTGTTTTTCACTTGTGAGCGCACTATATTCGACCTTACTCAGGACCCTATAGGCTTGTACCTCTTCCTCTGGGATGAGCGACGGCTCATAGATATCTCTATCTAAATCTTCTATCGCTATAGACAAAGGCTTATGATACGAGCCAGGGCCAAAGTAGGGAGAACGTGGCTCTCGACTGGGGTAAGAATCTAGTGCGCTTCGAAACATTGTTTGGAATGCTCGAGCTGAACCCTGGGAACTATACGGTAAGACCAGATATGGAATTCCCTTATCCGTGGTATGTGGCATCAGCCCACACACCCAACAGTTAGTAGTATTAACCACTAACTGGTGCTGATGAAGGAGCTGAATAAAGGAATTATTTCGGAATTCTGCACGTCTAGCCTGCTCGTGTTCGGGTAGGATATGGAAAGAATGAGGGGATGCAGTGGAGGTAAGTTTAGGGTCAGAAGTAGGAGTAGGTATGGCAGAAGGTAAGAAGTACGACATCATGTAATACACCCCACCCGCCAATAGTGCAGAAACAGTCAAAAGCAATACGAACATTTGAAACATAAAACATTTGGTACGAATAAGTTGTTGCAGTTTGAATCTTTGCGCCTGAGCTTCTTCCAAGTCCATCAGCTTTGAAAACGCCATCCCCTATGACCGTCCGCAACGTTTCTTGACGCACTTCGTTCTGTGTAGCAGTAGTCAATCCCTAGGAGTTCCCAGGAACCGACGGTCTTTAACCTAGCGTCAAGACCTACTAACCAGAAGGAAGTACACGCGCGGCCCTACGGCCTTTATTCACAATGCATATGCAAAATGTCTCTCAGCTGTGGAAGCAAAAATACATATGGAACGAAACTCAATATATACAAAAATAATTACAATGATACGGGTGTTCAGACTGATCGTGGAAAACGGGAAATGCAATTGTCAAGGGACAAAACGAAATCTTTTTATTTGTCCTTAGTGCTGGATCGCAAAAAGTATCGAGTTTTCCCAGGACGTGTATGTTCATCAAACAAAGGATCCGATGAGGGAACAGAGTCCTGCTGATCAGTCAAATGTTCCGGTCTTGAGTCTTTGGTGGCAAATGTTCAACAATGTCTTTCTGCTGCACTGAGGATTCTCCGACAGGTTGTGCGTCGCTAAAAGGTACAAAAGCCGGCAATCCTTCGGATTCAGCTGAAGCAATGCCCCTCCTCACCCACGAGTCTGCCGGTAAGGGTATAGGAACTTTCTTCGTATGGGTGGCATGTACCCAATTTTTTCGGCCTTCTAAACGGACGGCAGTTCTCGTGGCAAGGAGGACCTGGTAGGGTCCAGTGAAGCGGGGTTCCAAATTCTTCTTACGGGCAAAGTTGCGTGTTACCACCCAGTCTCCGGGCTGGAGCTGGTGGCCTGGACCCTCCGTCTGCGTCGGCAATGCTTCGTAAACCTGTTGGTGAATTAACCTCAGTTTAGCAGTCAGATCATGAAGATAGTCAATCAACATTGGATACTCAAGACTAGAGAACACACCCGGTCTAGGGACCCCCCAGACATTCGCAGGACGACCGAACACTATTTCATAGGGACTAAGCCCTACTCGGGAGTGTACGGTTGCCCTAGTTGACAGTAAAGCTAAGGGTAAAGCGTCAGGCCACGAAAGACCAGTCGTAGCCTGAATTTTCGCTAGTTTTAGTTTAAGGGTGCCGTTATACCCTTCAACCAAACCAGCTGACTGGGGATGATTGGCGCTATGGAATTTTTGATTAATTCCAAGGCCCTTACACACACTCTTCATCACACTCCCCACAAACTCACTTCCGTTATCAGACCATACAATCCGAGGCATTCCATACCGAGGAAAGTATTCCTTCAGTAGGATTTTCGCAGTCGACAGGGCAGTATTGTCTTTGAGAGGGTAGGCTTCAATCCATCGGGAGAACGCGCAAACCACAACTAAAACATATTTCAGGTTGTTGCATCGCTCCATATGGATGAAGTCTAATTGAATCACCTCAAAAGGACATGAAGGGGGAGCAAAATGGCCAGGAGGTGTTGGGGTTCCCTTACCAGGATTGTACAACATACATACCATACAATTCTTCACCAATCTCTCAGCACACTTCGTAATACCATCATTCTTCCACACAGGAGACAACAACTTACAAATACCTTTCGCACTAATATGTGCTAACCCGTGTGCCATTGTCACAACAGCCAGCACATATGCATCCGGCAACATCCATCTCTTATGTCCCGACAAATCAACCCAACAACCATTCGCATCCAACTTTCCCGTACTTTCTTTCCACTTCGTCTTTTCAGTCTCGGTGGCCTCATCTTGAATCGCTTTTACACTCTCGATAGTGTCCTCACACATACTAGTCTCTGTAGGCCACCTAACCGAACTCGTCACATACATTCTAGTGCTAAGGTTCCGGGCAGTCTCCTTAGCAATCTCATCCGCAAATGCATTACCACGACCAACATCATCCGTCACCTTACGATGTGCACTACATTTAACAATCGCTACCTGCTTAGGCAACGTAAGTGCATCCAAAAGATCATTCACAAGCTGTCCATGCTGAATCTTCGTACCATGCGACTTCATAAAACCTCTCTCTCTCCACAACCGTCGAAAGCTATGGGCGACGCCAAATGCATATTGGCTGTCGGTAAACACATTCACACGTTTCCCTTTCGCTAACACACACGCTCTAGTGAGAGCAATCAGTTCTGCAGCCTGGGCAGAGTTCTGATTCAATCTCGCAGCTTCCACAACAGTATTCAAAGTTACAACAGCATACGCAGTAGTCACATCACCATTCGGCAATTTAAAACATGAACCATCCACATACAAAGTTCCATCTGGATTTTCCAAAGGAGTGTTTTTAAGGTCCACTCGACCTTTTGTTTCCTCCTCAGTCCTCAAATAGCAGTCATGGGCTGCTATTTCATCTGACTCTGTACTAATTGGCAACAAAGTCGCCGGGTTCAGAACGTTACATCGTTTTATCTGAATATGACTTGCCAACAACGTCAACTCGTACCCTGACAACCTCGCACTCGTCAAGTGCTGAGTTTTCGTACGATTCAAAAGAGTGTCAACTGCATGCGGAACCATCACCGTAAGCATATTATCCATGACCAATCCTGCTGATTGTCGGATGGAGACCGCAGCTGCCGCTGTTGCTCTCAAGCAACTCGGCAATGCTCTAGCTACCGGGTCCAAGGTCGAGGAAAAATATGCACATGGACGTTGCTTACCACCAAAAGGTTGCGTTAAAACACTCAACGCACAACCTTCCCTCTCGTGAACGTATAGTGTAAACGGCTTGCTATAGTCAGGAGTACCTAACACAGGAGCCGAACACAATGCGTCACGCAATTCAGAAAAACTCTTCTGACATTCTTCCGTCCATGGTAAAGGAGTTGAAACATCCTTGCACGTAAGGGCCACCAATGGTTTCGCTAGCAATGAAAAATTTGGAATCCATTGCCTGCAGTATGACGTGATACCTAGAAAGGCACGCACATCTCTCTGGGTTGTTGGCACAGTCATTCGCGCAATTGCTGCAATTCTCTCTGGGGTCAGCCGCCTTCCCTCCTTTGACAATAAGTGACCTAGATAGGTTACTTCTTGACAACAATATTGAAGTTTAGAAGGTGACACCTTGTGATGTAAGTCACAGAGATGTTGCAGCAGCGACACCGTAGCAATTTTGCAAATGTCCAGAGTATCTGCAGCCACCAATAAGTCATCGACATATTGGATTAAGGCCGCACCAGCCGGCAACGAAAACGCATCCAGTTGACCCTTCAAGGCTTGACTGTAAATCGATGGACTCTCACAGTAGCCCTGAGGAGCACGTTTAAACCGGAAGCTGCGACCACCAAGAGAGAAACCGAAAAGGTCTCTGCTTTCTTCGGCAATCGGAATGCTAAAGAAAGCATTCTTCAAATCGATCACCGAAAACCAAGATGCAGAAGCTGGAATCAGAGTCAGTAGCGCTGTGATGTCAGGCACAACAGGGAACTGAGGAATCACAATTTTATTTACTTCCCGTAAATTAATAACAAAACGATAAACAGGCGGTTTCGAAGGATCAGTACGTTTTAGAAGGGGCAGTACAGGGCTGTTGCACACGTTTCCCCGCGTTTCTTCAAGAACATCTTTCTCGATCAGATCATAAATGATCGCTAACAGTGCTCGTTCACCATCAAGAGATATTCGATACTGGGGAATACGTGGCAATCGTACATTAGATTTCAGCTGAACAACATAAGGGGAGATGTCAAGCAGGCCCACATCATTGGGACCTGTGGCCCACAAAGATGCAGGAAGAGAACTCAATTCCGGTGGAAGGTTATCGAGAGACAAGTACATAGGAGAGACAACCCTCTCACCTAACGTAAGCTTTACACCCGCAGGAGAACAATACAAAGTTGCATACAAACGTTTTAGCAAATCCAGGCCCAAAAGATTTTCACCACAACCAGTAGTTAAAATCAACGGAGCTTGAAGCTCACGAGGCCCAATTGTAAGGGGCAAAGGGCGCGAAACTGGATTGCTAACGGGGGCGCCAGAGAATCCAACGGAAACATTTGTTAAGCCAGACAAAGGTGCGCCAGGGAGTTTCGAATGCATTATGGAACTTTTCGCTGCACCAGTGTCCAACAGAAAAGGCTCAACGACGCCCGATGTAGCAACTGCGACGTAAGGCCCTCTCTGATCAACCGGAACTGATACCACTCCCTCTCCTTGTCTATGGCTGTCCTAGTAATTACTGTCGTCAGTTCCCTGATCGACGTAATAATCATCTACATTGTACTGCGCAGATCGCCCTTGCGATGATCCACGGTGGTCAAAACAGTTATTGGAATTTGATGAGTTATCTGAACGATCATTTTGAACACCACGACCCCTACCACGTGATGTCTGCTGAGAACCACCACGACCTCCTCTAGATGAGTTACCACTATTACGATCGTTTAGAACAGGACAGTTGAATTTTAAATGACCCTCCTGTCTACAATAGGCACACTGATTGTACCCTAACGAAGATCTTTGGGAAGAGGAGTCATTTCGAGGTTGCGACCTATTCGATTGCGACTGCGATCTGTTTTGCTGAGGAGCATTCTGATTCGAACGCGGAGGATAGGCCTGCTGCAACAACACTTTGGTTTTAAGTTCTTTCGTCTTTTTATCAGCGCGGTCGTTCTCTTCTTTTTCTCTGTTTTCGTAATACTGTGCCGTAGCCAATATTTGAGCAGATGTAGAGACGGCCCACGCACTCTCAGAATTTTTTAATTTATTGCTCAAGTCGGGCAATAAGTTAGAGACAAATTTATCCACAAACAACCGTTGACCACCCTCAGTGCCCATATCCTGACCACTATGGTCGATGAATGCCTCCTCAAATCTCGTAAAGAAATCAGAGACACTCTTGTCCTTCTTCTGTTTACAGGCTGACAATTTGTCCCAATTCACCCTCATAGCTGGCATAAGTGTTTTCATTAGTGTAATTATTCTTTGAGGGAGATCAGCAATCAACTGCTCGGGTTTAGCACCACCTGTTTGCAACCCATCCGCCGCTACAAGGGCAGCCCAATCACCACCTAATTCGTTTGGATGATTTTCCTGACGAATCTTAGCCCATACCGGTTGAGGTACGACATTGCCGAACAACATATCGATATCGGCAAGATTCATTATCGTAGCGTCTACGAGCTGCGACAATTCTTTATAGTACCCTGCAGGATTTTTGCGAGGGTCAGGCAAAGATTGTTTCACCTGCAACACTTCCGATCGTTTCCATGGGAGATGTATCCATACTCTCTGGAAATGTGCCACTACCGGAGGTTGAGCCCCAGGAACAGCTGGCATCCATACGGGAGGGACTTCACGCATAGGAAACTGACCAGACGGATCTAACTGTCTCTCAACATCCTCAACAAACAATGCTTCAGGTATCGGAGAGGGACGGAAAGATAACAACCGCTCAACAGCGCGTCGAACGTTGGTATCCACTATCATTCTGCTCGAGAACTGAAGCTGTAGATCAGACAAAGCGGTCAACACATCATCAGATGCATCGGCCGATATCTGGTCGCGCAGAACCTTGCACATTTCTTCGAACACGTACCTCTGCGTCGGTACATTAAATTGACAGAACGTATCAAGTACAGCACGTGGAGGATTTCTAAGAGGGTACGTCATCCAACCCATTGCCATGTTATATAACGCAGCACGTTCCCTGTTACCGGGAAGCTGACTACGTCTTTGAGGACCGTCCGAACCAGCGGACCCAAGAACAGGGCCAAGAGAATTCAAGAAGCTAGCCGCAACCGGAGAGGTACGACATCGAGTAGATGGAGAAGTATAGCATAAGGGATTAACAAGAGAAGAGGTAGAAGCAGAAGAAGCAACAGGAGTAAGTAGAGTAGGAGCAGTAGCGGGAGCAGGAGTATGTGGAAGCGGAGGAGCAGTAGGAACAGCAGTAGGCAAAGGAGCGGGAACAGCCGGAAGAACGGGTACAGTTTGAGGAACAGGTTGAGGAACAGGTTGAGGAGCAGGTACAGGGGGAACCACAGGAGGCGCGGTACCCTGTACATACGGAGGTGGCGAATTCATAAGATAGGACATTAAAGGATCCTCAACTAATTCTTCCTTGTTATCCGACTCCGTAGGCAAAGCAGGATAGCATTTATCTATGGACATACGCTGTAGCCTATCAAACACTTCCTTTTGCTTATCCTCCTTATCACGCTGAAACTGCTCTGCTTTCTTTACAATGGCAGCAACACCATCTCTCTGATTGCGTTTAGTCTGTCTGATCTCTTTCTGTCGGGCTTCTTTACGCCACAACCGAAAGGCATCAAACATGGCCGGCCTTGACTTTTTCTCAAACAATTTAGCCTCAAGATTATCTAAGATCGGGGTCTCAAAACTACCATGAGGTGGCCAACTAAGGGCACCATCCTTTTTAGTGTAACGAATCCAGTATTCATTAAAAGTAATCGGGCCTAGCCCGTGCTTACTGTAGAGCTCATAAGTGGGAGTTCCAACCGGAGGTATCGGACAAGAGTCCTCCAGTCGGGAATCCGTACCACAACGTCTGAAACAGCTAAACAGAGTACTGCGACCAGGCATCTTGCACACTAGCCGAGTTCCACAAACGTCAAGGGTTACGGGATTTACCAAGTCCCTGCAAAGAGCAAAAACCCTCGGTCTTTGGCGGCTGCAGTCGTCAAATATCACAACAAAGTACCGAGAACCACAAATGCAATGGAACCATGCAACAACTAAGCAACCACAACCAAGAACTCTGGGAGCGACCCACAAATACTTAACTCAAAGATCGATGGCGTCACCAGGAAGGCCCGTCAATCGTCTCGCTATACCAAGGTCTACGCCAGGCGCCAAAACAGGTCTACAGTCAGGGCAGCAGTCCGTCGCAGCCGTCAGCAGGCGGGAATCTTCGCGGGAAAAGTCTTCGGGCCACTTATTTCGACAACAGGATCGATGAAGCGGAGTGCACCTTCCCTCGGAGATTTCACACGAAGTTCCTCACGATCGTCGGGCTTGGACCGGTACCACTGATGCAGCCCCACGTTGGGCGCCAACGGAAGGACTGGGTTATTTAAGACCCAGCGGTGCCAGGGGACAACACCTGAAACCTTCGTGGGTAACCTGCTCCGGCGTACGAATGACAGAGACACGGGACACTTCCTTTGGCGTCAAAGATTCGAGGTTTATTTACTGCAGGGAACACAGAAGTCACAGGAAGTACAACGAGTGTAAGTTCGAGGAGACTGCTTCAAATTGCTACTGTGGATCGCTCCTTTTATACAGATTTCTCCCATAGGGTTACATGGTACACAAAGGTTTACAACTCGGTTCCCATAATTATCCCCGAGAGGGGTCACTTTGGTCACTTTGATACATTCAAGGTCCGGGGCATAAGTGCGGAAACATTTGGTGGTTCCCAACTGTAAAAACCCATCTTCCCACCATTAGTACATTCCAATCGGCAGTAAAACAGATCGAAGAAGGAACAAGGACAGGTGCAGAGGAAGATGGAAACAGTGGGGAGATCGAAAAGGGTGTAAAAGGGGAGGTATCGGGAAACACGAGCTACAGGCATCAAAGGGACGTGCCTAATGAGATGCACGGCTGAGACAATAGACCGGCACGGCAAGATGAGCCTCGAGCGGGGCCATCTGCCTTACAGTATCATCCCCCTCGTCATAAAGACACTCTCAAAGGACATGTGTCTTCCGCGGATGTCTTGGGAATCCCAGGGTCGCGAAACGGACAACGTCCGTTCGCTGGCTACTTGAGGGCAAGAAACAAAATGGATGCCGTATCTAAGATGGAACCCGTGGGTACAGATGAAAAAACCCACGCAACAAACGAACGGTTTAGGCTAGCACAGCGAAACTGCGCACACCCACTAAACTCGTCATTTGCGGTTCGTAGATACCAGACTCGACCATATTCGTGCGAGTCGAAAACATCACTTACAATTGTCACAGAACCTCAGGCCTCAGGCCAGGTGCTTCTCCCACCAGCCCACGAATAAATTTGCGTAGCTGGGGGCGAAGCACGTGCCCATCGCGGTCCCCCTTGTTTGTTTGTAAAGTTTGCCTGTGAAGAGAAAGATGTTATTATATAAGCAAAACCTTATCATGCATAGCAGCATTTCATTATGTTTGTAATATTTCAAAGTCTTTTTGTCTAAAAACCATTTTACTGCTGCAATATCGTCTTCATGGCGTATGCATGTATACAAATTGGTTTCATGTAGTGTGATCAGAAGCATTTCTGGTTCCCACACTATGTTGTCCATAAGTCTCAGGAAGTCCTGCGTATCTCTCACATATGATGCCAGGTCCTTCACGATTGGAGCTAGGAATGAATCAATAAATCTTGAAGTGTTCTTCAGTAAACTGCCGATGGAGGACACGATCGGTCTTCCTGGAGGACTCTTGGCGTTCTTGTGAATTTTGGGGAGGTGGTAGAAAGTGGGTATAACGGGTGCCTCACATTGTAGAAATAAAAATTCCTCCATGTTTAGCATTCCGTCATTTTTCCGTCGTAACACTGGACACCAACATCGCAGGTAAGTAAAAATCGCACTTTTTATTGAGCTGTTACCACTGTTGTAACGCGTTTCGGCAGCATAGCTGCCTTGCTCACACACTGAGCGCCATTAATGCTTGCATTTTTGTTAGAGTTGGCTGATCACATGATCTAAAAGACATACTTAATTCGCTACAGCAATATAATTTGATACAAATATATAATTCAACGGACGCTCATATCACTGTGTATACCTTGCAGACAATATGGATATTACCAAATACTATCAATATTATTTCCATTAAAAAAAAAATGTTTCCCCATTGTTAGCATAGTTTTGTGCCACATTGAACATACAATCTTTCGACATCCATTGCGGTATGTTCCTCATTATAGCAAAACACACTTGAGTCTTATTTAATCATTCATAGTGCAAGTGCTTAGGAGGGAAGAGCTAATTTTACATAGAGTAGATATCACCTATCATATGCCGAAAATACATTTAAAGTGCTAGTGTTTTGTAGTATCATTCAATTCAAATCCTTAATGGATATGAAAAAATGCACGTGCATAATAATAAACCATAATGTATTATTCGTTCCAAACTGCACAAAAAATGTGTATATATATATATATATATATATATATATATATATATATACACACACACACACACACACACACACACACACACACACACATAGATCCCTTACTACCCCTGGCGAGGAGCTGCTCTGATATACAAAGTTAGTGGTTAGTACTCATAGCAAAAGGAACTGCCTGCACAAATAAAATTGACAAATTTCCCATTTTCAAATGAAAACAAATGTGTTAAGATAAAGGCAGACCACCTAACAACAAAGAAAGTGGCGCTTCTTAATACAGGTTTTAAATTTGTCTCCAGCCTATTCGTTACAATCGGGCAGTATATACACTAATCTACTACTGTAGCAGCACCAGACCAGAAGAGAACATCGAAGAGACTATGAGGACTAGAACAAGAAAAGGGGTATCGGAGAGTCAGTGTTATGGCTCATTCTGTAACATTTCGTATCTTGGCTAGCTCAGGTGTGCCGTTTATCAATGGCACACCAGTCAATCTAAGATCACATCATAAGCTACTAATCTCCCAACAAAGGTGGTGTGTGAGCAGCAAGGAGTAAAGCAAGTACCAGTACAGGCTGCACAGGTCTAGAACACTGATGTGCATCGCTACGAGTCACCGGAACTTACAGAGGCACAAAAGAAGCTGCAAAACTCCAGGTACAACTGTCTTGAAGAGATCCTATTCCCTTTCCCTCAATGAACGTGCAAGCCCTGCACATTCCCTCAAGACTTACCGCACCAGCCACAGCCACCAGGAGTGGCCCATGCAGGTGGATTGTGTGGAGGGGGGGGGCGGCGGGACTTGACAGACGACGAAGAGGGAAAATTAAATAAATAATACATTTTCCCTCTCCATCATTCCCACCACCCCGCTGCTCTTATACTTGCACGGTCCACTCCTGCCAGTCAATACTGCTAACTCAGACTATCAACAGGTAAGCACAATCCTTCTGACCCACCAACATTATGCACTCTGATCGGGACTACCAACACCAGGAAGAGACATGTCTGGTTAAGCTTCATTCTTTACCACCAATGGCAATCACTCCCCCCTACAAACACCTAGTAGCTGCCGCGAAAGAATGGAAGCTAATAGGTAAGACCTCTTATAAAACAAGCTCACCATTAAGGGGTGTGTGATTGTAAAATATTTTCTGTGTGAATGAGGCCCATGCAAAAAACAGATGAAAGGGCCATGCAAGGGAGATGTGCAGACCCCGCTTGCACCTTTTCAAGCACTATATATACATTTGCAATCCTTTTATGGGGCTCACAGATTATCACTGAGTTGAGAATCAGTGACCGGATGGGTGAGTACTTCAACTGAGAAGCACTTATCTACCTACATATCCATAAACAGTATGGTCTGGTGGGTTCTGTCCCCCGCCCAGGGTACAATACAATCCAAGGCTAGGGCCCTGGACTGAAAATCAGTTCCTGTGGTTTTGTTGCAGAAGAAATGTTAGTGGATAAAGTCACAGTGACAAACTGAATGCTTCTGGATGGCATATGATGGGGGCATTTATTGCAGATAAACTGCAGCCTTTGATCCAGTAGTCACTAGGGTCACAGCAGTGTTTTCGTTTTGACTCATCAAAGCACATAATTATTCATACATCGAAGTTCAAAGGTGGCTCACCAGTCCTACTGAGGCACTATATACAGGCCAGAAATCAAGAGTGGCAGCAGATAGTTCGCTGGACAATAACATCCAACAAGTCTGAAATCCGGGAAAACTCATCAATAATAACGGGTTAGGGTTTGAGGAGATCCTGCCTGGCTAAACAACACTGTCCACAACCTGCTCTAAGATCTTTGCAGTGAAGGCTTTTTAGAAATACTACAAAGATCAGCTAAGAGTCAATCAAAGCATGCCCTAATAAGGTTTAACCACTGTGTCAACCCGGCCTAAAAATCTGAAAATCACTGAGATTTAATATCTTTACTAAGCGAACTGAGAATAAAATAAAGCAATGGTACAAATGTGTTGGCGTTTGGAGTCCCATCGGGTCCCTCTTTGTGCAACAGTGGATACAATAGTTTTTACAACAAAATGTATGCATACTGGCGATTAGGAAAAAAATTAAACGTGTGCCGAGTGACCAGTGCAGAAACGACACTTAGTATAAATGTGGGTTCAAGACTGGTGCTGCAAGTTATGCGACGTGAACATAAGATTTGAAAGCCCACATCCTGCAAAGGGGTCGGTTTTACCCCAATGAGCATTTTATTAGCCAGGTTAACAGTATGAGCTGTACTTCAGACAAAATGGCCGTGTAGAGGACAGATATCTGAGCAAGCATTAAAAAAGCCAATGCGTCTTTAAAATAGTGTCACCTCTAAATGAGACCACGGCCCATTTCGAGCTGTTTGACTCCAGGGAGCGAGAAACCGATGAAGCTGGAAACACTGCACATACCCTACCCGGCCCTTACAATTGTAAATCAGCCCCTGTTGTTTCTGACCTCAGGAAAGCCTTGCTCAGGAAGGGACTCTACCTCCTCTAAAGAGCCTCCCCTCCCCGTCTCATCTTTGCACTGTTGTTACAGGGGCTTTGTTAAATGCTATTGCAGGCATTTCAAAGATTTATGGCGGACAATGCGGAGGCGGTGTGGGGTGCTGGTTATTGAACCCCTGCTCTCGCCTGCCTGTGTGGGGAGGCTGTATTTCACTCACTTCATCACTTAACATCAAAGCAGCGCCGCACTAAGCGCCTGCCCTTCCCTGCCCCTCCACCCTGCAAGCACGGTGGCAGTGCCCGTCTCATGCACACAACCACGTGTGAAACGGTTGCACTAGGTAACCACTCATCACGGTAATAGCATTCCCGGATGTAATTAATACTGTGCAAATAAATCAAGATAGCAATATGTGCGAGACTTAATACAAGCCCCCAAGCAAGTGCACGGAATGTCATGACTTCTATGGTTGCCCAGGTTACAACCCGCAAGTGTGATCATACCGAAAAATATTTAATAGTTAACTGGGGGCACCTTGCATAAGACGGCTGAGGGAGTATGGCAGTGGTCAAATGAGACCCGACCCTCTCCATAACCCCTCTCCCGACCCCAACCTTCCCCAGTGTGTTAACTGTGCAGGTCTACAAACACTTTTCTGTGACTTTTCTGTGTATCCACAACAGCAGCTCCGCAGCACAAAAATGCAGACCCCATTACAGACCTGGGGGCATGCACATAAAATGAGCACGGCAAATGCTAATTTAAGACACGTTCTCTGCAACAGTTGTGGGCTGAGTGTTGTCGTAAATTACCAAAGAGCTGAAATAGCACTGTTTTAGCACCTTAGTCAATGGTAAATGATGGTTGTCACAGGAACTTTAAAAGTGTCCGCTGTTTTTTCTTAGAAATATAGAAGGGTGTGTTGATCTATCGTATGTAAACAGTGCAGAACACAACAGCATACACTTAATTAAAACATAAATGGAACAAAACAACAGAAGTCAAAATGGAATGCAACACAAAAACCAGAGTAGAACACAGCACATTACAATAATGCAGCAAAAAAACAGAACATGCCCAAAAAAACACAACAGCAATAATCACCACCTCAAGAAAATGCTGTGCAACAAATATGTATTCTAATCTCTCATTAATACCCCCAGAACACAGTGGCTGTCGTGACCTGGACACAGGGCACTAGGACCCTGGACCCGACTGGTGGGAGGGGGCAAGGAACCGGACACCACTACCGGTCAAGGAGTGGGGGACGAGCATATAGCCTGGAACTGGGCAGGAGGCAGGACGTGTGATCGTATGCCTTAACCAAGATAATAAACGTACCTGAATGAATCGGACGACTCCTGTCGGGCTTCGTTGACAAATACACGACAACTGGCGACGTAGGTCTTGGGAGAAGAATTGCGCGTGTGTCCAGTGCCCCAGAAGTGAAGAGCTACGGAGCCAGTAGCCCACCCTGGTCCGAGTGACGGAGCGGAGTCACAGCGCGGGAGCCCACCCCGGCCGCAACAGGACCAGCGCAAGGAAAAAAGAAGTAACCATCCGGCCGCAAAGGAAAGCCGGTAAGAAGCCCACGACATCTCGAGAAACAAGCGTGTGCGCAAGACTTGAAAGAAATCTTGTGTGGGACGACAGCGGCTATCTTGAGGTCAGGCAAAGCGGCCAATCAGCATTGCGGAAGACCAGAGGCCATCTTTAAGTCAGACGGGAACTGAAAAGGTCCAGCGATCGCACAAGACTTCAGCGGCCATTTCGGAACCAGGCATTTTCAGCCAATCGGGAGCGGGAGAGGCCCAGCAGCCATTTTAAGGTCAGGAAAAACTGAGAATACAAGAAAAAAAGGTGCAAAAAGGAGCAATACTGGCCAAAGAAGAAGAGAAGTGAGCTGATGATAAACAAAGAGACAATAAGAAAGGAAAGAAAAACAGAACACAATTTAAAGTGAGGAAACACAGAAAATAAAGAAACAGCAGAAACAAAGTCTAAAGAAGTAGAACAAAGAGAAAGAAAGCAGAATAAAGAAAAGTAAACACAGTAAAACAACGAGAAGTGAGAAATGAGGGAAAGATAAAATAAAGTGACAAGAAAAACAGAATAAAAGAAAGAGGTGCCACAGGCCCACAATGACTGAACAAGTGAGTGACAAACCGAGCGCCCAGGACCGCAGACCCCTTCCATTCAACCTATCTGAGCCACAAGTAGGAATCAGATGGGAGCGATGGGTTCGCAAGTTCGAAAGATACATGCGCGCCACGGATGTTACAGACGCCAAGCAGTTGGATCTGTTTTTAAACCTCGTAGGCGACGAAGTAGACGACCTACTAGTGACATTTCCGGATGACCAAACTGCAACATATAAAGGGCTAATCGAGTGCCTCCCAGACAGATTTGATCCACAAAGAAACATTGACTTTGAGAGATACACCTTCACAATTGCATTTCAGCACACAGACGAGTCTCTTGACGACTTTGCGGCAAGATTGCGCAAATTGGTCACACACTGCGAATTTGACAAGTTCGACAACGAACAAGCAATTCACCTGCGCATCATTGAGAGATGTCGGTCAATGAAATTTCGCACATGGATTCTGAAAGAACCGACCTTGCTGGAGAAAATTCTAACGATGGCCAGGGCAGAAGCGAGGGCTACGGTGCAAGCAAAGCAGATGGAGATGGGTAAGGAGAGGTGAATAGAACAAGCAAACTGCATGGTCAGAAGCAGCCGCACGAACACCTGGAAGGAGAATAATGAGTAACCGCCAAGAAAACAACAAGAAAAAACATGCTACAGATGCGGACTTGAGTTCACACACACTGGTGTGTGCCCGGCAATGGGTCAGACATGCAGGAAATGCAACAGGAGCAATCATTTTGCAAGCACCTGTCTGGGCACACAATTCAGAAGTGAGAAAGGAAGACCGGGACAACCGCGAATCATGACAAAAAGATATGCCAGGCACATGGAAACGGCAAACCGCAGCTCGTCAGCTGAATCTGAGGGAGAAGCGGTGGAAAAGAACGTAGAACGACTATACTCGATGTCCGATGTTGTTTCTGCAGAAGAAGACAAAGGGCGAGAAAGCATCCACCAAATAGAGAAACATCAAGTAAAAAACACTGCGACTGTGTCCATAGACGTGGGACAACACAAAACACGCTTCGTGTTAGACAGCGGCGCCACATGCAACATTATGTGTGTATCAGAATATGAGAAAATGGAAATGAAGTCGGCACTACTGCCATCCAGAGTTGATGTATTCATATGAGGATCAAGAAAACCAGTGATCAACAAGGAAAAATTTACGGAGACACTGATATACAAAGACCGAACAAGCAAGGAAGACATACATGTACTAAAGGGTGACATTCCAGCACCATGCCTACTGAGTAACATCACAGCGCAGGTAATGGGCCTCCTCGCAATGACATGCCACATGTCAGAGAAGAAGAGCATCCTACGAGATTATCCAGGAATCCTACATGGATTATGGAAGCTAAAAGGATGGCAAATAACACTGCACATCAATGAAGCAGTAAAACCAGTGCCTCAACATCACAGACGAGTGCCGATACACTTGCAACCGCAAGTAGAGGAGGAAATACAGGCATTGCTAAGTCAGGACATCATAGAGCCGGCAGAGGGACCAACACCATGAGTGTTGCCAATAGTGGCAGTGCCAAAGAAGAACACATCCAAAATTTGCATCTGTGTCGACATGAGGATACCAAACACAGCAATTGAACGAGAAAGACACCCTGGACCACACCTCAACGACATGATCAGCTGCCTAACTGGCACATGCCGATTCTCGAAGCTGGACCTGTGCAAAGGATACCATCAGCTAGAGCTTGACCCACAGTCAAGATATATTACAACATTCTCCACGCACATGGGTCTATTTCGCTACAAACGACTAACTTTTGCCTTTACATCAGCGGCAGAAATATTTCAAGAGACAATACGGCAAGTGATAAGGGCGATAAGAAACAGCCTCAACTACGGTGACGACATTCTGGTATTTGGTCGAACAGATGGCGATCATGACAAAGCATTGCGGGACGTATGCTCCCAGCTGGAACAAGCAGGTCTAACGCTGAATGAAGACAAGTGCGAAATAGGGAGAGACGAACTGGTGTTCTTCGGACACATCTTTTCTAAAAATGGGATGCGACCAGATCTCAGCAAAGTGGAAACGCTAGGAAAAAGCTAAACTTTCAAGCAACGTTGCAGAAGTGAGGTAGTTCCTTGGGCTTGCCAGTTACTGCATGAGATACTAAAAAGACTTTGCAACGGTAAGCACACCGCTGAGAGAACTGACAAAACAAGGCCAGACATTCATGTGGACAGAAAACTGCAACAAAGCGTTTGAGGCCATCAAACATGCAGTGATAGCGGTGGACCATCTTGCGTACTTCGATCCTCTGCTGTGCACAGAATTGACAGTGGATGCCAGGCCGGTGGGGTTGGGAGCGATCTTGGTACAGCATAGGCCAGGTAAAGAGTCCCCAAGAAATATAGTGGCATACGCCAGCAAGAGCCTGTCCAACATTAAGAGGGCATACTCACAGCCGGAGAAAGAAAGCCTCGCAGTTGTATGGGCATGTGAGCACTATCACATGTTCATATATGGGAAACCATTCACCATTATAACAGATCATCAGGCCCTAGTACCGATCTATGGAAATCCTAACGCGAAAATACCCCCTAGAATAGAGAGATGGGGCATACGGATGATGGACAACAACTTCAAGATCGTGCACAAACCAGGGAAAGTGCACAACCCAGCAGACTACATGTCACGGCACCCTTTGCCACAGACACCTGAGGCAACATCAATAGCGGAGGTATACTTGAACTTTGTACTAAAGCAAAACACTCCAACATCAATAACGATGGCAGAGTTGGAGCTAGAAACAGAGAGGGACGTCACAATGCATGCAGTCAAAATGGTAACAAGACAACAGAGATGGAGGCATGTCAACAACAACAGCATCCTGGAAAATGGAGTGATCAAAGAAGAAATGCTGGCATTCAAAAAGATTCATGGAGAGATATCAGAGACCAAAAATGGAATAATAATGAGAGGAGCAAGAATAGTGATGCCAGGAGCTCTGCGGAGACAGACTGTGAATTTGGCACACGAATCACATAGAGACATGGTAGCAACAAAGAAACTGCTGCAGGAGAAAGTGTGGTTCCCGGGGTTGGACAACTTGGTGGAGGCCACCGTCATAACCTGCCACATCTGTCAAATGACGGGGCAACCAGCAAAACCGGAACCGCTACAAATGTTAGAGCTCCTGCGGGCAGTGTGGACCGAACTGGCAGCAGACTTCTACGGGCCCCTGGAAACAGGAAACTACCTGCTCGTGATAATCGATGAATTCTCCAGGTTTTCCATCGTGCGACAAGTATCATCAACATCAGCAAGCGCAACACTGCCAACTCTGGACGACGTCTTTGCGGTGTGGGGCTCCCCGCAAACACTAAAGACAGACAATGGTCCACCATTCTCAGGGGAAGAATTTAGAAAATGTATGGAGTATCTAGGGCTCCACCACAGGAAAATAACGCCCCGGTGGCCACAAGCAAATGGCATGGTGTATAGATTCATGGGGAACATAAAGAAGGCTGTCCAAAGAGCAAAACTGGCGCAGATATCAATAGGACAGGCTCTGTGCCAAGTACTAAGAGACTATTGAAACACCCCTCACAGCTCCACAGGACGGTGTCCCCCCGAGCTAGTGCTGGGCAGATCAAGCAGGACGAGGCTACCGCAGCTGGAAGCAGCAGCAACGCCAGAGCAGTATTGCCTTCAAAGACCAAGAGGCCAAGGAGAAAATGATGCCGATGCAAGGAGACACGCCACTCCGGCGCACGTTAAGCAAGGGGATACCGTGGTGGTGTGGCAGCGGCAGCTGAGGAAATCGGACAGCCTGTTCTCAAAGGAGCCATTGACGGTGACCGAGGTAAAAGGGCCCACGATAACAGCATCAGCAGGACGCTACCACATCACGTGAAACAGCTCGCACTTCAAGGAACTCAAGATCATGAATAAAGACGGAGGAGAGGTCGCAACAGGAGACACAGGCAGGAGACAGGATGAAGACACGCAGATGGACAAAGGAGAAACAAGGCAAAGAAGAGAGTGCAAAAGACCAAAGAGACTGATTGAAGAAATGTAATGAGGACACATGTTCTCGTTCTCTCTCTCTCTTTCTCTCTCTCTCTCTCTCTCCAACCATTTAGCATCAACCATCTCTCTGTCATTTCTGCAACAAAGGGGGAGATGTTGTGACCTGGGCACAGGGCACTAGGACCCTGGACCATACTGGTGGGAGGGGAACAAGGAACCGGACACCATCCGGTCAAGGAGTGGGGGACGGACAGATAGCTAGGAACTGGGCAGGAGGCAGGACGTGTGATCGTATGCTGTAACCAAAATAATTAAAGTACCAGAATGAATCTGACGACTCCTGTCGTGCTTCGTTGACAAAGACACTACAGTGGCGTAGAAAGGTCAGGTGGTACCCGGTGCGGAAAATTTCTTGTCACCCCCAGCTTGACAAAATGGCAAAAATATGTGTTTGAAACACATATTTTTGCCATTTTGTCACCCCCGGCTTGACAAAATGGCAAAAATGTGTTTAAAACACATATTTTTGCCATTTTGTCACCCTCTTCAGAGATGACACCGGGTGCGGTCCGCACCCACCTTCCTACGCCACTGCCGGCAAGCTGCTTTCATATTACGGTGGCAAAAGAGGTGAGGCAGTGGTGCCCCACACAGGGCTACCACGCTGACTGATCACAACAGGTCAGGTATTCCTGCACAAGGATTTACCAGGATTGAGAACACCGCGCCCCATTTAGCAGCTGGTACAATGGTGTGCAGGTGGGCAGGAGCTGTGGGTATCTGCACAGAACAGCCTCCAACCCACTGCCTCCTACAGCACAGGTAGAACTAGGAAGTCTCTCACCTGCCCAACATCCACCACACCAACTCAAGGGTGCATGCACCTACCAACATGTTCAATGAGCGATAAATGACAGTAGAAAAGGACCCTAGTAACACAAGGCATGGGGATTCGCTTGCAGATTTTGACCTGATAACACTGGGCCCACATTTACCATGTCCCAAGCAGAATAGCTCATAACTGGACAGTACAGAGCAGGAATTACCAGTCGGAATGTGTAATTCCAGCCTAAGCAAACCCAGGCGCCACTGCACCGCCGAACTCCTAATCCGATCCTATGTGTCTCCTCTGTGAAAGAAAAGCCATAGGATGCTTAAAGGCTAAGGTCCAACATCCCAAATGTCTGTTTCCCAAAGGGTTTCCATTACCTCGCTCAGCTGTATTACTCTCCTAGTAGGCAGACAAAAGAGGGAGGTGGATAAAGAGGTGTTGAATATGTGTACAAGTCATGAACTCTTCAAGTCGGAGAAAGAACTGGGATCTTTGCCAAAGAATTGTGAACTGATCGAAATGGCGCTGAGGATGCTTATAGAAAATTATGCTATTATTTATTGTGTTGGGTTATCACAGGAAGTAACTTTAGTGTTGCCAATGAAAATGTGATTTACAAATTGGGTAATCCCATACTGTAGGGTCTTGTTGGGCTAGGAACATAAGAAAACAGGCAATGGCAAAGCCAACAGGTCTGCTTTAGCCACCAGTTGGGGAAGGTGCCAGGCGCTCTATCTAAAAAGAAAAATACCTACAAGAAAACATATTTGCTTTAGCCATCAGTTGGGGAAAGTGCCAGGCTCTCTATCTAAAAAGAAAAATACCAATAAAAAAAAGTACTTGCTTTAGCAGCCAGTTGGGGAAAGTGCCAGGCTCTCTATCTAATAAAAATACCTATAAGAAAACATATTCTTGGGTATAATAAAGCACACATTGCCATAATAGTCCATGTAATTTAAGGGGAAACTACTTTGTGTATTAATGTGATACTTGTGAAATGCAGACTGCAGTCAAGCACCATAAAGGTAGCCAAGGGCTGAAGTAGGAAGATCTACTGCCCCATGCTGTTTGCTGCCTGTAGTGGGTTTATTAAAATGTGAATGACACATTAATGGGTGAAGTCCCTGTACGTTAGTATATTATCCCAAAAATGTTGGTAGAATCAAAAGGTCGCAGCTAATGCCAGACCTAAAAATTATATGGTATTAGTTTTACGCAAATTATGGGAAGATGTGTACAAATAAATAATTCTATCCTATACTTACAAATACAAATAATGGCCTAAATTCTGTGGAACATACAAAAATGATCGTGAAGGTTTTGACAATCGGTGAGAGGGGGAAACCATGGCTAACAATACACAGGGATACATCTGAAACTCATAAAATAACATATTACTATACCTCTCCCCATAACAAAAGATTTACAATTGTTATTGTTCCTTCCCACCCCCGTTAGAGTCCATGTTCAACAGCTAAGCCATTAGATGTTTTAACATTATAGAAACGTATGTAAACTTTAGCTAAAATTAAGGGTTAAAACTTTGCATCACTACATTATTGAATGTTGGCTGTGATAACTGCTGATAGAAAAATATAGACGTGTAAACCAGATAAATTTTTTAATTAATTTTCTTTATCTCTGCAACTGTTATGCAGTTAGATTGTTATTAAGACACAGGATAGTGTCATATACTATTTACTGACATGAAGCAGTAAGTAATTATTACGATTTTTGGGCTTATTTTAATGTAAAAGATACCGATCATTTTAGAGGGTAGGATAGTCTTTGTTGTAATTAGTGTTTGGAATCCCTGTTTCAACTTGGAGGCAAAACTGAACAGTTGCACTGGATATAAAAAGCCATAGTACTTTCCGAATGTGCTTTCTATAGCAACCCTCTCTGCCTGCACTTTAGAACCCTAGCATCATCTTTTCCACAGTTCAGTGGAGATTTCCTTGTCTTTAAGAAAAACATACAAATCCATTTGGAATCATATAAGAATAATATGAAAAAAACGAGCCATGAAATTAAATTTAAGAAGGCAAATCAGAAAGTGTTATGTGAGAAAACATGTTAGTTCCAGTTTATTGTATAAAAAAATATCCACCATCCATCATATCAGAACCATGGTAGGATCCCGACTGTATGGATCCATTTCTTGATGTCTGTGGTGGCCCACTGATAAAAAAAACTATGCATAAGTGAAGATAACCTTTCTTCCAGCTAAGCGGGAGAAATCGAGACACAACTTGCCAGAAGGTCCAAGTGGAAGATACAAGGTACGTTTGCAGCTGCAAGGGTTAGTAATAACTCAGTAGAGTGACCGTGAATGGCTCCTGTCCTCAATCTTGTTTAACTGACTGTTTTCTTATTTTTCAGGACTGTACGGTATGGCTGCCTCTTTGCTAATATGATTTCATTATGGCTGCAAGCCGAGAAGCAGGTACATAAAATATTCAATTCAAGCATTCCATTTGTAACAGGCTCTGTTTAACTCGGGGTGATTAATCAATTATTTACTTAGCAAAGGGCCATTTCCCTGTCACCTAAATCACATTTAATATCAATCCATTACCTTCCATTATCTGCGTCGAGCTGCAAGCTTCCCTTAGTACTTGCTTCTGCTAGCTGTGTGTACCAAACACAGAAGAGGGCTAATTTAACACACCGGCTAAGAAATCAAGCTTTATTAGAAACGTCTGTACAGTTTACTGGTCTTCGGATTCGCATGACTGCTTGGCAGAGAAGTGTTTGCATAAGCAGAGGACCCTGCATCAGTAGTCCGAGTAGAACTACACAAGACATAGAACAAAGATGGAGGGCGGAAGGAATCAGTACTGTTAGCGTCAGGCGGGAGAGATGTACAGTGCGTGCATCAGGAACCAGGAGGGGGCGACAGAGCCTGCATCAGACAAATTTATATATATATATATATATATATATATATATATATATATATATATATATATATATATATATATATATATATATATATATATATATATATATCTTTGATAAAGGCTGGGACCAGCCAAAACGTGTCAGGGAGCTGATACACTGTTATTTTGAATAAATGAGTAATTCATATATATGTGTGTGTGCAAATATATATATTTGTATTTTTTATTTAGCGCATGCATCAGAGACTGGAAGGAATTTATAGCACATGCAGCAGAATAAATTCATTGTGCGTGCATCTGACACCCTGATTTAAGGTACAGGCAACAGGCACCCAGGAAAAATTATTGTGCCTGCAATAAGCACCTGCTTCAAATCTGCACGCAACACTTTAACCTGTTGTACACACATCCAGTGGGACGCAAGTGCATTAAAAAACCAGGTATGGGAACACATGGAGAGAAATATTGCCTTTCAGCAGGAAATGGTATAGTCCAAAGCTCTGTTCTTAATATAATATCAGGGCTTCTGTGTTCATATCACTGAAAATACAAGATTTTTAAAAAATACTATTGTCTACGGATGCTCATGGAAAACAATTTCTATGGACTGGAATCTAGAGAATTCTAAAGTGATTCTGGTATTTTACTGACCTCAGCTGGTCGTTTTCTATCAAGAAAGTTAAATAGAGGTGGTGATCTGGCTGTTAGTTTATCCAAGACTGGTGCGCCAACTCAATGTAGTGGAACAGTTGTGGTTGGAGGGTTTGATATGGTCCTAGGGCTACCAACAGTTTATTTCATGGGGAGGATTTTAGGAGACAAGGAGAGAATTCCACATACGCAAGCAATCAACCAAGTTTCAACCTCACACATTTCTGCTTGATATTATCAATGAGACATGAATCATTTTACACAGCACTGCTTGCCTAGAAATACAGTAAAACATATTAACTCCTTCGGTGCTCATGACGAGCCTAGCTCGTCATGAGTCACAGTGGAGCTGTGCTCATGACGAGCTGGACTCGTCATAATGGCTGTGCTCCGCCCACGCAAGATTGGTTCCCCGTCTGTGCAGGCAAATTAATCAGTGCGTGGAGTCGTGACGAGCCCAGCCTGTCATGAGAACAGCTCCACTGTGACTCGTGATGAGCTGGACTCGTCACGAGCACCGCAGCGCCGTGTTCACCCCGCCCCCCGCACCGTGGGGGAATTACCCCCACAGCGAAGGGGTTAAATTAACTCATGGAAGGAGCAGCAATGTGTGACAGAATCTAACAGCTTCGAGAGGAAACCAAAGAAAAGGGGAGATAACTCGTCAATGGGTTTTATGAAACAAGACACTTATAAAACACAGGTGTGTGTTGGTTAAAACTGTCAGAGGAAAGGGAAATTAGAGGAAGAGTAATGACAATCATCCCATACATAGAATGACCAGATGTCCCGAATTACCCCACACGGTGCTGCTTTTGAGAAGTGTTCCGGTGTCCCGACACTTTTCATCAAATTAAAGAAATGTCACGGTTTTTGGGTAGTGTCTGTGTTGAGCATGCACACTGGTGTAAAATAAATGTGTGCATGCTCACTTCTCCCTGCTGGAGAAGTTCGGGCATGACCTCACTTAGGTGAGCATTGTAGTGGGAAGGGAAATCCTTTAAAGAGAGACATTTTCTCTCTGGATTTCCCTTCTCTTTCTACAACGCAGCAACAACTTCGTCATGTCAGCTATAGGGATAATAGTTCATCAGAACCACCAGTGACCAGCATGACTCTGCTGTGCCCACAGGGTCAGAGGTCATCGCCTGCAGCAAGATCCAGACAGCCGCCAGTGTGCCCCTGCTCCGCCCCTTTAAAACGAGCGTGCAGACTGCAGCAGAATCAAGCAGCAGCCAAAAGTGAAAGGGGTTAGAGTGGATCAAACCTACATGGCCCCTCTCCAGCCCTAACAGTACCAGCAAGTTGGGACCCTGCCTCCACACCACAGCTGCTCCAGCCATGATCCTTCAGCAGCCACAAAAGACTTATCCTCCCAGCCTCCAAGCCAGTACAAGACTCGCAAAGTGAGTACTTTATTGGGCATAGTACATTTTCTCTTTGTTGCTTGGCCTGGCTTGTTTCCACCCCTCCCCAAAACGCACCAGCCATTTGTTGAAAGTTTCTTGGGCACAAGTCAGATGTGCGAGTGACTGAGGAGCAGGAGGCAAGTGTAACACAGAAGCTTGATTTGTGACTGACTGAGGGGAAGAGGTAAATGGGACTACTGTGGAGGTGGTTGAGGGGCAGAAGGTGAAACAGCGTGAGGGGCCGAGGTTTGAATGACCCCTGGTGGATGGAACTGCAGCCTATCAACTCACCGTTGTCACATATGTAAGAGGACGAGTGGAAGTGGGAAGCACTAAAGAGATCTTTGGGAGGGGAATCCAAATAAACTCAACTCTGGCTTAGTGTCTGCGTACTGTCCAACCTGGCCCCATGGCTGGCAAGTTTCTTGAAGGGTTGCTCTTCAGGTACACACAAACATTTCTGTACATCCGTTCAAGGGAAACAGCAAGCGAAGCCTTAGCATACAGTGATTTACTTGTGGATACATTGAAAATGCTCATTAAAAAAAAAATACAGGGTCAATTTTGTGCATGAGCTTTGGTAAAAACACTGTCATTGAGCAGTCACTGCACATGTGCATGGGGCGTGTTGCTGTATGGGTGACATGAAAGAATGGGTCTCCTGTATTACAAACGTCCGATAGCTGTCAATAGCCCTGCTATGGCACCTCCGGATGAGAAGAGAGAGCGACTTTCTGAGGTAATATCGAAATTCTAAGCCTCTTGCCTGAATTGGTTGAGTTTTATGGACATAGTGGGCATCAAAGCATATGTATATTGATTTATTTAATAAGAAATCATACTTGGACTTTTCAGACAAGGTTGGTCACCAACTATAGCTAATATTAAAGCAAAGTCTGTTGAAATGGAACTAAGTTTACATCCAATAAAAGACCTGTAATTCTTCATCTGTGTCTGTGGAGGAGGCTGTCATGGTTGTCCTTTTTCCATGTCTATGAACGGTATTACATAATTCTACTTATGTCAAAGGTTGCTGCAAACAGTAGTCCTACTTCTATGTATATTACCTGTCCCGTTTTTTGTTTTTTGAGATTCTGGTCACCCTACCCATGCAGAGCTGATGAAACATCTTTAAGGAAATAGCTGTCTGCTGTACAGGTGTGCTGCTTAAGTAGACAAGAAGAAACATGCCTGCAGGAGACACCAAAACTTTGCTAAAGACTTTGCATCCGCAAACGGTTTTACATACAGAACTAGCAGCCTGATTCATCAACGGGCCGTTTTGCGAGCCCCTAATAGCGAATCATAGCGATTCGCTATTAAGGACTCGCAAAACAGTAATCATGTAGGAATCGCATAATAAAATGCAATTCCTACTGATTCCTTATTTGCGATTAGCAAATTGCTAATCGCAAATAAGGAATAACTCGCCATTCATTCCTATGGGCCAAAAGGCCCATAGGAATGAATGGGGAGTATTCCTTATTTGCGATTAGCAATTAGCTAATCGCAAATAAGATTGCGATTTGAAGGGTGCCAGGGGTGTCCACAGGACACCCTGTAGCACCCCACAAATGAATTTTCACACAGGTGTTGCACACACACATGTCCAAAGGACATGTGTGTGTGTAACATGCAACTCAGAAAAATGCAATTAAATGCATTTTTCTGAGTTTTCGCAATTTACCGCGAGGTCTGACCTCGCGGTAAATTGCGGCAAGAAATTGCGAATTCGTAAATTTAAATTGGATGTTGAATTGCATTTAAGGAATCTCTAATAGAGATTCCTTAAATGTAATTCCTCGCACATTTGCGACATCGCAATTAGCGATTTTTGCATTTGGGATGCTGAATCCCAAATGCAAAAATCGCTCTAGCAAAGGGCCGGATTCTCAGAATCCGGCCCCTTGCTAGCGCAATTTAGGTTCATGAATCGGGCGGTAGGTCACTTTTTGAAATCCACCGCTCTGTTAATGTCCGTGCTTAATTTTGATAGTATAGCTAGTGTAGAGCTAAAAAAAAACAGAATGCAACTCCATGTAGATTATTTTGTGAAAAGGGATGAAGTGCTTCTCCTTTGATGCCTCTCCCGGTGTTCAGAAACAACAGACCAGTGAGAAACACAAAAGGGCTGATTAAAAGAAAAATCAAAACTTGCATCCGCAGGTTTGTTTACTAGATTAGATTTCCAAATTTTACGAACTCCCAAAGTTTTCCAAGTGCACGACTGAATACTTCCGCCAGTCTGAGATTTTCATGAATTCCTGTGTGTTCATGTTAAAGGGCTTCCCACACGAGCAATCGTACCTTTAGTACAAATGGATCTGCAAAAATACTGCGCATGATTACAAGTGCTTTTCTTCTCCGCCTTGTGGGGAAAATATATTTCCCTGTGGAGAAATTCCTTTCTCTACGAGTTCACGAATCAAGGATGGTTCCAGATCATTTCCCGCGCGGAAATTAGTTTACTCCTACCCTTGAATTTCCAAGCAATCCCTGGCCAATCAGTAACACCCAGTCCAAGTCTCTGGAGTAGGTGTTATAAATGCATGATGTTACACCGTCATCGGGTAATATTAAGCATATGTAAATTCCCTATACAAGTGGAAATTCAGGCTTTGTGAAGTCTAACTTAGGATTTGCACATTTAAACAAGTCATACAGGCCCAAAACGCCCAATGCAATAGAGGAGCAATTATCTCCATGTCAGAAGGTCTCCCAAGTGTCAGAGTAGTTCGTGTGTATTCCATTCATGAAAGTACTTTTTCTCTCAAGAGGATCCTAAATAAATACAAATGTTAGTACGTCTGAATGAATTTTCTGGAGAAGCGTGTCCACACTTAGTCAGGAGTCACTCATTCGCAGCTCCTGAGGCTGAAGGTCTTGCAATGACAATGTCCACTGATATTCTGGGTCTTGCAATGGAAATGCCAACACTGATATTCTGAATGAAATTAAGAGCATAGGTTTGCAGCACAGCTTTCTCTGTATGGCAGATGTTTTGCAAATTGGCTATTTTCTTTATGTCAGTTTGCATCAGCATGGGAAACCAGGCCTTTCTCCCCTCGTCAAATTGAAATGCATACGAATAGGGAGTTATCCCTGGAAACTGCTGAGCTCGATGCAGGATTTTGCCTTTTATCGTTTCATCCGCTTGCTGGACGTAGCTAAAGCATTTCATTTACATGTGTAATGCCTCTCATCTCTCTCTGGCACTCTCTAGAGAGATAAACACAATCTGAAAAAGCACAGATATTCAATTCCTGTTCACCCCAACTCTATCAGCTGCACGACATAGTCCTACGAACCTCACAGACTCTTAATGTTTCGTACAAGGGGAGAAGGGTGGGGTGATGTGGAGAGAGGACTATTAATCAACCTTATATCTGCACTCCACTGAACTTATGAATAAGTAGGAAAGGTTTACCACATTCCATTTGCCAATGAAACCAGCAAAAAAGAAACATGGAGCAATAAAGCAGCAATTCTGTGCATTCTCAGAATTTCTCAATAAAGCACTTTTAGGGCTGAGGGGAGGAGTCAGGTTTGGGGGATGAGTCAACAAGGTCATAAAATATTGATTTCAATTCAATAATACGTTTCAGTGCCATTTTAAGGCTGAATTACTGATATTTTCTTAAACATGTTTTTACTCTGACAAACTTATAGAAATGTAACATTCTGAACATGGATGAAAATTGGATTTCACTTCTGAAAATACTGAGTTTCCGCTGTATTGAGTTGGGTACCTTATGCAAGCCATGAAGCCACTTAAATATTGCGTTTCTCTCTAGTGCTCAGCCTTCTCTGTGCAGACATTATGTTAAAACTATCTGTGTGCAAGAGACTGTGTTAAAACTGGTTAGTTTTCATACCATTACAATGCATATAATAAAGGCTGGCGGACATTGACCTAAAAGTCAGGCAATCAGCAGGCACCTTCATGAGATTTCTTTCTGAGGCATATCATTTATTCCAAAAGCCAGCCTTGGTTACATAGCGCTGCCTAAAGAACTGGTATCCATTTTATGTAGATTACGTGGTCAGTAAGAAGGGACCTTAAACCGCTCAAGAAATAAACTTACTGAGCGCAGCCTGCAGTAATTCAACACTGGTGAGCACCTTGAGAATGCCTTTTTTAGGTCTCGGCTAGTGTAGGCTGCACACATGCGCAGTCTCGCTGGCGAGATTTTATGTTTCTTAGTAGCGAGGGTAAACCCCGCCCCTCTTCTCCATTGGCTGGCTTCCTAAACGGCAGCCAGCCATTGGAGAAGAGGTTTTAGTGACGTCATTTTTTCCAGCTAAGACCCGTCTTTTTCGGATTGAGGTGTGTGTTTTTTCATTTCTTTCCCTCCTCTTTCCATTGGCTGGAATGTAAACAACAAGTCAAAAATACACCAGTTGTTTTACATTCCAGCCAATGGAGAAGAGGGGAGAAAGAAAAACACGCCCCTCCAGTCTGCAAAGGATGGGGCTTAGTGAGAAATGGCGAGCGCGTGGAGCGGTTGTTTATTTTTTTTGTCCTCATGAAAATACACAGAAGCGAGCTCTTTATGGTTTGTACAATTATTGCACTGCTCTATTTACAGACCCAAACATACGAAAGCTTCGCTGTCTATACATTTCAATTACCAAATGTATATAAGACGTAAACATTAATATTTAAAGGACCCACTCAAAGGTGGCCGAAACTGGAAATACGCGGTCACGTAGTATTGTTGCGCTGATCCCCGCCTGAAAATACAATGGAGCCTCGGGCATACGACTCCCTCTCGGGCGGGGGAGAGCAGTAGGCCTCAGCCATATAGCTGAGCTCACGGGGGGTGGGGGGGCAAGGACACGCGCCCCTCGCTCCGCCTGCTCTGTCTGAACTCTCCCGGGCAGCGTTAGCTCTGGGAATGCCGCAAGTGGTCCTCGGAGTCTGGGGCCCCCACAGCCCCTTCCTGCGCGCCGCGGGTGTGGGGAGAGAAGCCTCGCTGCCTCCGCACCAGACTGGTCTCTCCGACAATGTCGCAAGATGGTGGAGCTGGAGGTAAGGGGAAACCAAAAGCCGGGGTGTGGGCCCGCTCATGGCTGAAAGCGGTGAGAGGAGGCCCTAGAGTCCGCTGCTGCCTCTGGTTTTAGGGCAGGGCCGCACTGTCTGTTGGCGCCACCCCAGGCTGCCAAGAGTCCTAGCGCCACGGAGGGGTTTGAAAGAAATAAGCCCATCCCTACCAACGCCGCTTACCATTGTTTCCGTTGACTGAATAAGCTGCTTCACGAAGAAATGCCATTGCTGTGCCTCAGCCTGCCAATCTGCATAAACCAGCTTTCCGCTCACTTCTCTCAGCCTTCGCTCATTTGAGTCCGGTTAGAGTCTTTCGTACATGGAAGTCTCGTAGAGCCCGCAGAGACAGCAGAGGTGTTCTGTTTTTAGATGCCCCCGTTGGGAGGCAGGAGGTAAGGCCCAGGGTCGGGAGCCTCCCGGCTCATTTTGGAGGCTGGGCAGGTATGCCTGTTGCAAAGCCCCCGTTCCTGCCTGTACACCCGCTCCACATTGATGTTTATTGAGTGACGTAGTGCTCAGAACAGGGTTTGCAAAGCTGGCTTACAAGCATTACCACGCCACCACTTTCTTCCCAATATAATAATCGTTACCTTTCACTAAGTATCATTTTAGTAGTTTATATCGCCATTAATTTGCAGTGCTTTATCAAGCAACAAGTATGAGGATTCAGCCAGTGACGAAGTGAAGCAGTGAAGTGACATCTTTCAGATTTCTAAACTCACGTTTTTTACTTTGCAGTATCATTTTTTTCCGGGCTATTATCACAAGGATAGTCTATGTAAACAATTTCTAATTATCAGAAAGCATTTTTTCAGGGGTTTACTTTTGGGGCTGCTGGACCGAACTAGTGAATTAAAATGCCCTGGGGTCTCAAACTGCTGCTTGCAGATGAAGTCATCGAGTCAGGATTGGTACAGGACTTCGATGCCAGCCTCTCCGGGATTGACCAAGAGTTGGGAGCTGGAGCCTACAGCATGAGGTATGAGTTTACAAAATGTGCCAATTTTCTTTGGTATCCGTAGCTCTTTTGCGTACATAACTGCTAACGTAAAAACATCTTCCCATGCCATTATCTCACCTGTGTCTGTGGTGAAATATTATATAGCGCGCAGTTGTCTGCTTTGTGCCATTTAATTATATACTTCTCTTTTCTGATTGAGGATCATTATTGTAAAGTTGGCAGTAAGAGCCATGAGGAAGGGAGAGACTGACAAATCGATGATTAGAATGGGGTTAATTTACAAAGCTTTTATCTTGTTTAAGTTGCTTTTACGCCTGGATCAAGACAGTGCAAGTGATTGTGATTCATTAAGGTGCCTTGTACCCGCACAAGTTCGTTTTATATATTGTTTTGTAACTGTATTTATATAGTGCTTACTACCCCTGACAAGGTGTGGTTGGGTGGATGGAGTCAGTTGATGAATGGAGTTGAGTGGTGGCTGGGTGGATGGACTTAGTGGGTGTGTAGCAATTTAAAAGTATAGACATGCGAATAAAGTTTAACAATTACAGACATGTTCCATTTTGCTTAGTACTCTCTGGTGTGGGGTGGCTAACATTCATTAAGAACATACCAGTGCCCTTATCAACTAGTATCTATTGACTCTTGCATCCACAGCTCCACGTATCTTCATGACCAAAAACCTCAGGGCCTACTGTATGAAACAACTTATACACCACAACAGCAGACAATTCGTTACCAGTACCAGACTAAGGGCCAGATGTAGGTAAATTAGATTTACCGATTTTTAATTACCGAATTCTACCGATTCGGTAATTAAAAATCGGTAAATCTAAAGGGTGGATATGTAGGTATTTCCAGATGTGGAAATACCGAATCTGTAACAATCGGTATTTACCGATTCTGTAAATACAGAATCGGTATTTCCCATTGATTCCTATGGGCTTTGAAGCCCATAGGAATCAATGGGAAATACCGATTCTGTATTTACAGAATCGGTAAATATCGAATTTTGCAAGGGTGCAGGGGGTGTCACTTTGACACCCTCTGGCACCCCACAAATAGGCATGTGCGCCATGTGGCACACAGACATGCCCTAAGGGCATGTCTGTCTGTCACATGGCTAGGTGTGCATGCACACATGTGCATGCACACCTGAATTCGGTATTTTACCACACAATAGGATTGTGTGGTAAAATACCGATTTTGTAGGGCCTTTGGGACTCAGAAGAGTCCCACCTACATCTGAGATTTACCGAATCGGTAAAAATACCGATTCGGTATTTTACAGAATCGGTAAATTTACCGAATCGGTAATTTTACCGATTCTGTAAAATTGTGCCCCTACATGCCAATCCTTGAATACCGCTCGGTAACGGCCGAAAATACCGATTTTCGGCCGTTACCGACCGACCTACATCGGGCCCTAAGTCCCTTATTTGTATGCCATGTTTTCCAACATATATATGCCAATATATTGACCTCGGAGCTTCATGACTTTATTATAACGGACCTCCGCTTTCAGCCTAGTTCCCCTATATGGTATCTATCTATATATATATATATACACTGAAAAAAACAAAGGTTATAGGGACATTATAGTTAGGAAATAGAATTTATAAAAAATTAAAAAATCACTAAAAAACAAAGGTTGCAGGGACATTGTAGTTAGGCTCAAATTTTATACACATAAAAACATAGAAATTCACCAGTTATAGTTATCTCAAGAAACTATAACGCATGCCCTAAGGTAACTATAACTCATGCCCTGGCTATGCACTGCTAAATACCCACATTACTCATGAAATCTTCAATGACATCATTGATAATATCACTCCGACATTTGCGATGGAATTATTGGTGAGAAAACTATATGTGGCGGGTCCTCATCACTGTTCGGTCTGATGAAAAATTATGGGTAATTAGCAGGCTCCCTAATTTTTCACTATTTACGAAGGCACCCTCAGTGATGGGATTAGGAGTAGTACATATTAGGCAAGCACTTGCTCCAATCATGCCCATACCTATTCAGCTCAAGTTAACTCCAGAGAATTTAATCAGTCAAGAGCACTAACAAGTTTAGGATGGACACCCTTCCCTCCCCCACCCACCATACACATAACAAAAACAGGATCCCTATTTTTCCAGCAGTTACAGTTCAAACCTTAGCAATGAGATTGAGGCTATATCAAAGGGAAGCACTTTCTGGAGTGATGCCACTAGCCAGGCAAGTCAAGTCCACTAGGGTTAACTTAATCAATTGATGAAAGTAACAGTATCATATTGGCATTCACAAAAATATAATAAATATGGCTGGCAATAGGTACTCGGGATACTTAAAACCACTCTTACCCTAGGCACTTCTTCGTTGATACCTTCAAATAATGCAAAGCATCACAAGGGAGTACACTGACCTCTAAGATGTTTGCAATTTAAAAATTAATTCTATACACTATCTTCATACACAAGTACATTTCTATCTACAATAAAACATGTTTCCCAAAACATAATATTACTGTGTGTAAGCGTTAAAGTTCGTCTAACTTTAATTCAATATCTCCTTTCAAAGGGGAGAAATAAAACCACTCACATTTTATCTGGGGGCTTTTCTACAGTAGCGCTCTGGCAGTGCCCACTGAACCACTTTTTCTACTACCCAAGAGTGGTCACAGCCAAAACGAACTTCCTGTTCTGCAGTCAATAACAAGGCCTGCAAACTGGACTCTCACTCTTTGCAATACTGCCGGACAATCCGCCGAGCGCTTACAACATTGCACAAATTCAGTAATAAACACCATGCCTTACCTTAAAGTTATGGTAGGGACAAAGAAGCAATTGTTTAATTCCACCAGAACGCAGGACACAAATCAAATTCGTCAGCAGCAGCAGTGGAGGGAAATAAAAAAAAAAGTCATCAAATTAAATTCAGTGGCTTCTGAAATAATCATATGAGCTTTTTTGATATTAAGCATTTCGGTATGAAGCAGACATTTCAACAGCATTCTCATTCTCAAAATATGCATCTGTTGTACATGACAGTGATGAAGCAGAAGTGCTACACTGCGTCGGGTGGGTTGTGATTTCATTACTGGATTGCCACCAGTGCTGTCAAACATGAAGAATTAAGCAAATGGCATTTAATACCTCAAAGTGAAATGTATGATGGGAGCGGACAGGAGGGAACAAGCGAGAGGAAATGAGGGGGAAGTCCTACATGGCCGGATTGAAGGAGAAGGGGGAGAGTGGGACATTTTAACACCCAGATATGACCCCAGATACACTCACAGAACATGCACAGTAATGACAGTAGCAGTGTCCATTATAACCACGCGGGGCCTGACATGCACTTGACACCTTCTTTAAGACACGGGGTTTGGAACCCTGACCTCTCTACCGAGGTTACCATCAACGGACAAATAAAGTGCTTCCTCAGGTCAAAAGCGAGTGTGGCACACAGAACCCTACACAGGGCCAACTCAGTTAACACACCATCAACCCACAAATAGGGTGCTTCCTCAGGTCAAAAGCGAGGGTGGCACCTAGAACCCTACACAGGGCCAACTCAGTTAACACAGTGACCCAAGAAAACAACGGCAGGAAGACTTTCTTTTCATATATATATTTTTCAGACACAGCGACACCCGTCTCTGTATTTTGAACATTATTTTGTAGCTCCTGCTCGTCCATTCACCTCTTTTTTCTTCTCCACTCGTATCCAGCCTGGAACCCCAGGATGTTTTCGGTGCTTCAAAACTCCCAAGCGAGTTTCATTCTGCAGGCAGGGGCAGGAACCACAAGCACTAGAACACCCAGAACTTTCAGAGCAGTCTCAGGGCTCATCGGCACAGCATTCACATATATGAAGATCAGGTGTAGTAACTGCACCAGCAGCTGGGTCATTCCAAGCAACGCCTTGAGGCCAACGACTACTCTAGTAAAAACATGGTGGCCTACAAAGCAAGGGGCTTGCTTCCCTGGCACACCAGTGTCATCAGTGACAGTTCCGATGCGAATGACAATTCTACGTCAGTACCTACGCATCATGACAGAACACCACTGCCTACTTGGTGGATATTCCATTGACATAAGTGTACTTACGCCCCAAAATGTTAAAAGTCCTGATTCTGTGACTCAACATTTGACAATTGTGAATTTGATTGTGTGGTTGGAAACAGGGCTGTAAAGCACGCCCATATCTTTATTTGCAGTTTTATATAGTACAAACTTGGTCACAGGGCATTACAGCACGTTAAATGAGCACCCATTTACATTACATGTGGGCAGATTCCGTTTTTTGTGCTAGGACCACGGAGACTACGCAATTTTCCTAGAATCACAGGATGTTGAGCCGAAGCAGTACTCAAACCTGGTTCCTAAGTTCCAAAGTTGGCAGCTCTGCTCGAAATATCAGATACGAGCGGGTCCGCTTTAGACTACACGAACACAGACTTTAAACGCCGCATATACGCTGGGATTTTCCATTGAAAACGATTGCAGCAGGGTGTGCATCACGAAAAACGAATTAGATATGTGATTACGTGTACCCTAAACTCGTGCCGGAAACGTTTCCAATAAACAATGAAAACTAAGAATATCCTCTAAAACGCGTGATCTAAAAAAGTCTGGTCTGATTATAACTATCCCGTGCCGCTATAGTAGCAGCCTAATGGATGTTGAAAACGCTAGGTGACTACTAAGTCTACATACAGAGTTTGAAACCTAGTCAATCTGAGCTTCTTTTGAAGTAGGATCTGACCTTCATTGATATTCATACCAATCTTTACGTCATCTGGACATTTATTATATTTTCGGCTTTATATATCTACTTTTATCTATTTCTATAATAGCATGATGGTACAGTCCTGAAGAAGGCACGTAAAAGTGTTGAAACGCGTAGACAGGAGACAGAAAACCATCCAACAGTTTTTAAATTTATGAACTATTTAAAGAACTGAAGTTATGCATATGCTATAATGCTACAAACAACTTTTTTATCCTTTTGTGTATAATTATGTATTGATTTTATTGAATATCATGTTATTATAACAAGTATTAAATTTGTATTCTTATATGTACAAACAGTAGTGTATTATCATTTCTCTGTGTGGCATAAGCCATTTTTTCATGTGCTAGTTGGTTTCAAAAATATTTGCCTGGGTACTTTACTCACACAAGCTCTGCTCGTTAGGCCATATCTTTTCCCTTCTACAGGGAGGTGGCTGAATTTTTCACAAAATGTATGACAGTTGCAGTAGAACAAAAAAGCTTTGAAAAACTCACAAAGTTATATAGCCCTTCAAAAGCCCAACTTTGCACATCTTTACTTCTCATACACAGAAGTTCAATCACCCACTGGAGTCAGATCACCCTCCACCCCCTCTCCACACAAAAAATCAGGACGCAATCTCTGCCTTGTTAGAGCAGCTCAAGCTGTGTGAAGAGTAAATGGGATGCCAGGGTAGAAGAGCCAGGATCAAACAACTGCTATGCAAGCAGGCTTTAGTATCCTGATGGACACAGCCTATGGAAAAATCGGTTGCCCCTGGTAGCAAATTAGATGACCCACTGGCCCACAGGAATCCCATGGCCTCCAAAAAATTCCACTTCGAGAGAATACTGTGTTTAATGTCGGTCAACACAAAGTGTCAATGAAGAGAAATATATAAACGTTTGTTTGACATAATTAAAGCTTCAGAGGAATGACGTTTGAAAATGCATTGAAAGAATGTAATATTTGGTTTCCAAAATGAAGGTTTGGAGGAGACATAACAATTCTGGGTAAATATTTAAGGGTAAGCATTTAACAAAAAATAATACGCTCAAAAGGGTTGTCACATCAGACCCTGTTGGGAAGAGACTGACGTTGCTAGAATAATTACTTGCTTTTTTTAATGGACTGTAAATATTATAATGTCTTTTAATCGATTTTAACTTTTGAACTTGCAATGACTTATTTGTAGAAATGGTTTTAAGTAACTCTGCTAAATAAAATAAAACACTCTCCTGTTGGGAAGACCCCATATCCCAGACTTTCATTGAACCTGCCTACCAGGTAAGGGGGATTTGGGAGGCAACAGACGACAAGGAGGTCTGCCCCCACCGAAGCAGATTGGGAGGGGGGCACATTCCAAGAACTGCCATTTTGATTTGGGCCATATAGCCTAAGGTATATAGGGGATTAGAATTGGACACCCTGCCACCATTTGGAGGTTAGGTGTTTTTCCACACCTGCCCGACCCTTTAGCTAGAGGTTTCCTGGGGGCATGGTCTGATGGGTTTTTTCATTCAGGCTCCGTTGTTGAGACAGGTGCGCCCAGGTTATGATGAGTATGTTGTTGCTTGGAACAGGTGCTCAGCGCGCCCCTTATAAGTTTTGCAGGACTTTTAAGAAGTTTGGCTGGGAGTGGCAGATGGGGAACCATGTGCAAAGGAAGACTAGACAGGTAGTTTAAGGTTCATTTTAGGACATTTGGTTGCTATGGGGTTCCTGCATGCAGTCAGAGGCTGTAGGGGAAATATAGAGCTGAAAATGGTAAAATGCACTACAGTTAAATAAGATAGCTGCGGGGTGGGCATGCAGGGGGGGTCTGTGGTGGTGAGGACATTGGTATGTTCAATTTGATGTATAGCTAGGTTTTCGTTTTGTAAGTCATTTGCTAGGTTAAGTTTGTGATACGCACCTGTTTCATTAACGCAGCCATTTTTACACAACAAAATGTTCAGTTATATGTGCTGCGCCCCTCTCTCAATGTGCTGCACTGCTAGTAGCCGGTGGCCTTGGATAGGCAACTATTCGCAAGTTCTTCGATGTACTGAGGGAAAATGCAGTGAGGGACACACTGTGCCTCGTTAAAACTGAAGGAGCCGGGATCAGTTGTGCACAGCACCAAACAACGGGATGCACAGCATCTACAATCCCTCTTTTTTAATGGCCACAGAGTCACAATGTGAAAAGGATATCAAGGCAGAATACTGTGGCCCAAGGGAGTGCTCTAAGTTTTTCCTGATGCCCAATACAGGGTGTAGGTGATGAGAAATGAATAGTCCATAACCGTGTTTGCAGTAGCCAGTCCATGATTTATTGAAATCCACTACGAGCTGCAAGGATGAAACTTTCCACTGCAAAGTACTTTTCCCTTGCGAGTTGCAATGGTTTGCAATGGGTGCATTGCAAATCTCAAAGGCAACTGTGAATAGTAATGCACTATGGTGCATCACAAATTACTACATTGCATTCCCAAAGTGCACCCGGCTTCCTTTACGATTGCCAAGTACCATTTTCAATCTAGCCTACATTTTTCGAATCCTGGACTTTCCTTTCATAAAACATTATTTTTCTGGTGTGCTGGTCCGATTGGTTCTACGGAAGTAATCCATGATTAATATTCTCCCAATGTATTAAGCTAACAAATTAAAAGGCGGACGTTAAACAAATGTGTCTTGATGTCTCCAATGCTTCCCACTCTTTCTTACTGCCCAGAGGTTCATGCTCTGAGAGGTAGAAACATAAACTGCAGGGTCAAAATGAAATCGTAAGTTACAAATGTTTTTTCGACTCACAATGACAGCACTTGGATGACTTAAATGAAAATCAAAAGCAAAAGCCGGTGGCTAAGAGGAATTTCAATCTTCATTGCAATTCGTAACAAAATGTCTGCAGTCTCTTTAGAGTTGCAAAACATTGTATGATTCCCAACATCCACAAAAAGGATGCATGAGGGACATTTTCCACACTTCAACTGACCAGTATGGACCGCTTATAGCCTCCACCCCCACACACCATCCCCCAATATGTTTGCAATGAGCCACTTTTTTAGGTCGAGCCTTCGCAGCGCATGCGCTGCAAAGGATAACAACCTTTTCCAAGCGCTTAGGCTTTTCAGCCAAGCACGTGCACGCGTTCCATTGCCTTCAATGGCAACGCGTGCACGTCGGAGATTCACTGGCGGGAGCGTGCGGCCCATCTGGTCGCAATTATCGCTCCCGCGAGTGAATCCCTCCCCAATGCTTGTTTAAATTGTCATTTGCATGCCTTCACCCCCACCCCCACCTTCGTTTTTGTGTCTTCACGCATGCCTTCTCTTTTGCGCTACACTTCTGGCACAGCATGGTGAGAGCTTGGAGCACTCTTCCATCCCTTTCACCCAGCAGATCACACTGCTCCGTTTTATGGCTAGAATCGCTGGCTACTTCTCATACTGCCCAATATTGTGCATGGCTTCTCAAGCTGGCAAGAGAGTCATCTAAACTCAATGCCTTCAAGTAACCCTTCCCCGTACCTCTCTCCTTGGACAACACACGCACACCATTATTTTAAGGCAGAAAACAGGGTGGCGCACATGTTTTGTTCTGAAAGCTTTAACGTTGTTAACTACTGTCATCTAGTGGATTTTAATAGTGTAGGCAGAGCAAGTAAAATGTTTCTGGGTGCAATGTAGTTAGGCACACACTTTGAAACACATGTTGAACGGGGTCCACTTTTCATGTTCATTGCTGCATTCATTCAGGAAATGAAAGTTGTACAAATGAGGCGAAACCTTTGCCAAGGCAGTAGTATTACCATCCCTAGCTGAAGAAAGGACTGCGACAGAATTTTATCGCCCAAATGAGAAAGTCTTGACGCATTTTTTATGACTCAAACATGGTGGAAATAATGATTTCTTGTTTGTCATAAAAACGTTTGCTTTATTTTTGTCCAAATATATTCACACCGCAGGCAGTGTTTACAAAACAGCAGGCATTTCAAGATGTCGCTTAGAGTGCAGGGAAACCCCATTTTATTTCCCTTTTTATCGTCTAATCATGCATTGTGTTGTACTGTGCCTCCTATGGAGACGCTTACAATATACACGTGATGCAAAATACTGTCCTGCTGGTCTGTTTATTAATGGAGAGTGATGCACCTAGAAGCGGATAGTGCCGACACTGAGCATACTTAAAACTGAAGTCCAGTTCTAACACATAACTGGGATAGATACCTAGAATAATAGAGGACCTTTAATACAAGAAATGTGCATGTCTGCTTTGTGCTGTGTTCACCACTGTATATTTTATACACATTATGTAAACTTCGGGAATTAGATGGGGTTATGTCCCTGTGCTTTCATGCAAGACAAAATCATTATTTGTTGGGAATAGCATTTTCAACAGGAAGTTGTTAATGTATATACATTTACACAAAGTAAAGCGAATAAGCCTTTCCTTGTCAGGTAATGTAGTCAGCTTGTAGCATAAATTAATCATTTTGTTGTCACTGCATAATTGGTATACAGATTGAAGACAAAAAAAGTGGATGGTATAAAGATTTTTTATGGTATGATCAAACATGAAGAAAAAAAAAATTGGGATGTGTCAATTTGAGTAACTTTTGACAAAACACGCTTCCTGTTTTTTTTTTTAAACAATCTCTTTATTGCATACAAAAAAAGTTTAACACTAACATCTGTACAAAGGGTCACCTGCCCACAACATGTTCAAACATTAAATCCTGCTTCAGTACCTAAGAGATGACTTTGTTTACCTGTGGATTTGGTGACAGGAGCAGCAAGTACAAGACTTCCTTGAAGGCAATGGAGGACAACTGGTTGTAATGTTGAACACAAGGCGGACGGCCTTCAGGGTGGACAGGCTCAGAGGCCAAGTGTCCTGGGTATTGCTTTCTTCATAACTAATCCTACGTTTACTAAGCAGTGTTGACAAGTAATGTTGCTGAAGGATTTCAAGCCCCGAAGGTCGCCTCTGTTGACTCCTCTGTTACTCAAGGCCTGGTCTGCTTCTGATCCAATGTTCTCAAGGTAAAGCAAACTTCAGTAAGCTCGCCACTTGGTGATGGAAGGGAAACTGCAACACACCTGTTATCCAGCACAATATCCTTGGTGCAACAACATCAACTGTTGCATGGCTAAACACTTACAAGGTCCCAAAGCGAGACCTATTGGCTATGCCAATGCTTGTTTTATTTTATTGTTGTGCCATCACTTTAAGAGACTGGGCTGTGGCACTGTATCAGAATGCTGTCCTTTGCAGGACTCCATCTTTGCAGTGGCAGCAGCTTGCAGCCATTCGCTGTTTCTTTCTTCCTTCGTGCATTCTTATGATGGAGGAATGCCAAAGGCTTCGTTTGCACTGTGCTGCTGCTGAGTTGTTCGGCCCGTGAACTGGCAAGGCTGCATTGTGGATGTTACACAAACACTACATTCTGATGCGACCTGCACAATGACACATTTGAACCAAGTTGTCTTGCCATCATGGAGATAAGTGGCAACACTAACTATCAAAACTGCCAGCTGGGGAGATACTGAAAATAAATTGCTCACTATCAGGGCAGGCGGTCACCGGAATAGCTTCCCAGGCTAGGTCATTTCTCCAAGCCTTCAAACACAACCTTGGGAGAGCAAGGTGTTCATTGGCTTGGAGGCTATCCGTGTTCAGATGAGGTTGGCTGAACAAGGCGACCCACGGGGCCTCTTGTGACCAGCTCCACGTGCCCTGATAGAGATTCTCAAAACACAGACATCTGTACTGTCTAGGAAGATGGAAACTGTTCAAAGCAACACTGTGAAACACAAACTTTTTGAAAGCATTAGAAACCCGTTTTTTATGTCTTGTGCTATTTGTCTAGCAACTCACCATAAACAGTTAAGCAATTCATTTTAGTAAATGGTTGACTCAGTACTGAATATTTGAATACTGAAACCAACATTTATGCACGTTACAAACTTTCTCTAAATTTGACCATATGTACTTAAAACGTTGGATTTACAAATCAATTTAGTTTATACTCACTACTCCAGGATTGATTAGAAAGCAGGAAAATACAAAATGTGAGAGGTGGATAGGCACAGATGAAAAACGTGTGCATTTGCATCCTGGCTGATACTCTGCTTTCCCCTTAATACTGTGGGGTAAGAAGATGCTATTGCTACCATCCACCTCAACAGTAATCCTTTTATCACCTCAGAACGGTAAACTACTGAGGTGGCCCAGTCTCAAAGTTACAAACCTCCCGGTATACAAGTCCCTGCACAGAGCGCATAGCCAACTTGTACATCTGTAAGAAAAGCGAAAGTCTTCTGTGCACACTTCACACACTGAAGTCACTTCTATGAACAATAGTCCGCTCTTGAAAAAGATTGGGGTTTTATGCAAGAGGGTTGAGGTAGGTTGATATACTGTCATGATCTATGAACCTGTGAGTGTTGCGGCTAGCTTAATAAACATGTCTGACTCCGGTTTGAAAATGTAACCCACGGTAAAAGTGGCTGGGACAAGGAAAGGTAGGTGAAATGGCGTAGTTTCCAACAGCCCCTTCCAGAACCTTCTTCGAGCAAAGGCGAGGGGTCTCCCACGCACCGGTTCACATATGGCTGAAAGCTGAGACCCTCTGCTCAGCATCAGACAGACACTGGTGCTGTCGGTAGGATTCCTGTCTACTGTGCCAACAGCTGGCATGGGAGGGGCCAGTGCTCCTTTGCAGACCAGCCAGAAGCCGTGAAATAAAACTAGGATGACAGCCCTCCACTGGACGCCCCATCAGGAATGGGGCCCGCTTCTTTGCAACTGACAGGCGTGGGTGTCCTGCTGTGCAAGGAAGTGATTTAATGCATGGGCGGCGGGTCTCTGGGTCTGGCTGTTGTCTGGCTCTGGGACTGATGGACACATACACCCCTGCATTAATTTTTACCCACTCCAAGATCACGGCTCGACCACTCCGCACTAACAATTTTATACAAATGTTGGAATCGGTTACATTCAGCAGCTCCGAAAAGCGACTTTTGAAAACTATGATCTTGCGAGTCAAAAGCCAGAAATGAATGAACTGCTTCGGGGTTTGATGATGATCGCCTATTTATAAATAAATATGTGCAAAACCAGTGCTGTAGATGCATTTCGGGAAGAAAAAAAAACATAGCATATTGAGAGAGTGGGGCTGTCAACGTGAGCCCAGGAGCAGTGGGTCCATGCTAGATTTTCAGGACAGTCATTTAAAATAAACGTACTGCGTAAACACAGCCAATGGTTATCTGACAACCTGGCTTGGACCCACAGTACTGGACACCCTTGACAGAGACTCCCACAATACCACTTTCAAGTGAAATATTAGTACAACAACGCACCCACCCATTCTGCAGGGCACATTCTAGATCTTGTCTTAACCAATTCCCCTAACATCATCTGTGGGGAAACTCATCCTTTGGCTTGGTTAGACCATTCCTTGGTGGATTTCAAACTCACATGTCCCAGAGTTCATCCCACCTCTAAATCTCACAACACATACTGGTACAGGACTTGGCATAAACTTAAACCTGACCAATTCAAGACCCCTTTCAATTCTTGGAACACTGATACTGCCACATATAGTGTAGAAGACCGGCTAACACATTTTAACTCCATCGTTCAATCCACTGTAGATCACATAGCACAGAGGCAACCGCAGACCCACCCTCCCAAATACTCTCCAACTAGTTGGTACTCCCCTGCCTCCGGACGGAAAAGAGTCAATGCAAAACGTTGGAACGGAAATGGCGACATTCACATAATGGACAGGACAAAGCGAGATTCAAAGCTGCACTGTCTTCTTATCATAAAAACATAAAGTCCGCACGGAAACTGCATATCACAAACCAACTTGAACAAGCTGGAAACGACTCTAAGACCCTCTATCAAATCCTGAAAAATCCTTACTAACCCCAAGGCTTGCAACACCGCAGAGACTCCCTCACAGTCCCTATGTGATAATACAGCGTCCTTCCTAACCCAGAAAACTGACGCCATTTACCATATAATTATCACATCTAATGGAATTCCCAACAACTTCACCATAGAGCGCCCTACAACCCCCATCGACACAGCTCAGATGCACGTCCTTCCTTCACTAACGCCGGAAGAGGTAGAATCTCTCCTTACCAAACTCAAATCTGGGTCCCCCCTAGATGTAATTCCCACAAAAATATCTTAGCGTCTAGCACAACAGCTACCCACACCCATTTGCATCATCCTCAACAGATCTCTGAGAGCTGGCAGACTCCCCCCAGAATGGAAAGCAGAACAAGTCATCCCCATTCGTAAATACCCCAAAATCCCCGCTTCTGAGCTATCAAACTATCGTCCTATTTCTCTGCTCCCCCTTAAGAGCAAACTCCTTGGAAAACATGTAAACAAGCACGTGTCTAACTTTGTGGAAATCTCGCACTGCCTGGATATCTCCCAGT
The DNA here is from genome assembly GCF_964263255.1 of Lissotriton vulgaris. NCBI lineage: Eukaryota > Metazoa > Chordata > Amphibia > Caudata > Salamandridae > Lissotriton > Lissotriton vulgaris. The sequence continues at coordinate 1,513,369,895 of NC_141687.1, read as the reverse complement.
CTGGTTTCCGGGCCAAGCACAGGACCGACCGAGTCTGCCCCGATAGAGGTAACTGACAACATCGGAATGGCCCAGGACCAGGGTCAGGCAGCACTTTTAGTGCTGCTTGACCTATCTGCAGCGTTTGACACTATCTCTCACCAAATCCTACTGGAGAGACTCCAGGACATCGGGGTTCAAGTAGTTGCTCTGAAATGGCTGACTAACTTTCTTACAGATAGAACCCAGACAGTCACTTTGGGTACTTTTAGATCTAAGACCACCAAAGTTACCAATGGAGTACCCCAGGGCTCCTACTTGAGCCCTACCCTCTTTAACATTTATGTTACTCCCTTGGCAAAACTAATGAGAAACCTGCGGTTTGGTCACATCTCTTACGTGGACGACAACCAGGTACTACTCACCTTTGGTAAGTCCAATCCTAACATTCAACTCGCCTTCTCTGAGGGCATGAAAACCATTGCTGCCTGGATGAGAGCTAACTTCCTGCAACGTAATGCCGAAAAGTCGGAGGTCATTTTGTTTGGAGGTGCAGCAATAAGTTGGTTTCCCAGCTGGTGGCCGGAAGAGTTGGTATCTGCTCCCTCCCCAAAAGCAGTGATCAAGAACCTAGGAATCCGGATCAACCAGAATCTCACACTTGAAGCACATGCCAATACCACTGCTGGTACCTGCTATCAAAAACACAGAGTCCTCCTGAGAAGAGTGTTTCCCATGCTCCCTTCCTCCACAAGAAAAACACTGATGCAAGCTCTAGTGTTAAGCTGCTGGACTACTGCAATGCACTGCTAGCCTCAGCCAGCATGGCTTCTTTAAACAAGCTGCAGGTAGTCCAGAATACAGCAGCCTGACTAGTAGAAAATGCCCCTTCCAGAACAGCCTCCACACCACTTCTCAACAAACTTCTTTGGCTCCCAGTGAGAAAGCGGGTGAAATTCAAGATCTACTGCACAGTCTTTAAAGCCCTTAATGGCCTGGGTCCAACCTATCTATCAGACAAACTGCTAAAATACACCCCCTTCCCGGCCCCTTCGATCAGGCTCCAAGCTACTTCTCGGTACTCCAAGAATCAAAAAGGCTCAGTCGGGTGGCAAAGCATTCACTTACCTTGCCCCAACCTTCTGGAATGAACTCCCCCGCCAATTACGCGACTGTCCGAGCCTTCCCCGCTTCAGGAAACTGTCAAACAGTATCTCTGCTAAGGTCCACCTGTCTTACTCTACCTGATGTCCTAGCGCAGAGATATACCCCTTACGGGGTGATTCGGGAGCTTTACAAACGAATAAATCTCAAATATCAAATAGGAATGTGGCATACGCCCCTGCATTATTCATTTTTAAGTAGAAAATTTAATTATACAATGCCAAGAGAGCACAATTATTTCAGTATTATTAGTTCACTTTATTCAATATACGCAAAACGGATGTGTTGGGGAGATTTTGAAGAATAAAAAGGTTACAAGGGACAAGAAAGGGTGTGGGCTTGAGCCCGGATTTCCAATTAAATTCACGTATTTTTTCTTTTTAGCTTTCCATAGTACATACAAGGCCTAGATATGCGTCAGACAGCTGGGCAAGGAAAAAGGGCAAAATACATAACTCATCAAAAAACCAGAAGGCTTTACAGGAAGAAAATAACACTGTCGGCAAGGTACATTAGTAAACAAAATAACCAGGAATGTTCACAAATGAAAGCAATGGTAAATAAAGTTATTTGAATGAGTACATATAACAAAATAAAATATCCGACCGTCTGATATGCTTCGGGATCAAGTTTGCTCTATACAAAACTTTATAAATAAAATAAATAAATACAAATAAATAAAGAAGATAATTTATTTCTGTGAGAGCAGCAACAGCGAGTACCAAGACCGAATCCTGTAAAGTAGCAATGACTGGGCAGTAAGTTAAAGAGATACTGCATGAGCTCGGACAGCGTCTAGAGGTCTTCTTTAGTTAACAAGGAGCTTGCAGCCTGATTCATGAAGCTAAATTGCGCTCGCAGCAGCTGCGAAAATGCTATCGCGGGCGCAATTCCCATAATCGGTATCCACCACGAACATTGCGAATTCGCTAACACAGAATTGCGAAATCGCTAAAATATTCGCAGATTCCCGGCAGTAGACCAGTTGAGAATCGGAAATAGCGAGAAATCACGGATTCTGCGAAAATAATAGCGAAATCGCAATTTCCTCGCAATTGGGATTCATGAAAAATCGCAATTAGCGAAAAAAAACAAAATCGCATTTTGCGAGGCGCAATTTAAGGACAACCCAAAGCAGGTGGTAACCATCAAACCCATAGTAAAAAAAAAATTGAAAAACCGTTGGCCAATCAGTAACTGGTGCTGGCCAAACCAAACACACTTAAGGAGAAGCAGCATCAGCATAAGGAGTGTCACAATGCCAGGAATGTACATGGTGGTCAGGCGGCGAAAGCTACAGCAAGCAGCACGGAGGAGACGCAGAATCCAGGCCAGGATATTCCGCCAGCGGGTCACCCTGCTGGGCCAAACCAGAGAGCAAATTTACGCAAAGTACCGCCTGAATGGGGCAATGATCATCAAGCTAATTCAGGACCTTGACCCCCTGATGCAGCACCCAACAAGGCGGACCAATGCCGTGCCAACACATGTCCAGGTATTGTGTAGCCTGCACCTCCTGGCCTCCGGGAGCTTCCAGGGGATAGTTGTGGCTGCTGGGGGGATATCCCAGCCCACCATGTCCCGCTGCCTAGGGAGTTTCCTTGACGCAATGCTGACCCAGCTACACCACCACATCAAATTTCCAACAAGCCAACAGGAATTGGATGAGACCAAGCTTCAATTCTACAATGTTGCGCATTTCCCACACGTGATAGGATGCATTGACTGTACCCACATCCACATCTGCCCGCCAGCTGCAACGGAGTACATGTACCGCAATCGCAAGTCCTACCACTCCCTCAACATCCAGATGGTCTGCAATGCTAAGACATACATCACGGACATAGTGGCACAGTACCCGGGGAGTACACATGACTCATTCATATTCCGGCACAGCGGCCTCCACACACGACTGGCCAGGGGAGACTTTGGGGAAGGACACCTACTTGGTAAGTACACTTTGCCCACAATGTCACACTGCGATGAAGTAGCTGCGCTGCACAGGCATTCACCCTTTGCTCCTCTCATTCAGGTGACAGTGGCTACGCCCTGCGTGAATACCTCCTCACCCCATACCTCAACCCTTCTACACCACAGCAACGGCGTTACAACGTATCACACATACGCACAAGGAATTGCATTGAGAGAACTTTTGGGCTACTGAAGAGCAGATTCCGCATACTTCACAAGACAGGTGGGGCCATGTACTACAGTCCTGATGTGTGCTGCCGCATTGTGGCTGTGTGTGCAATACTACACAACATTGCTACCAAGCACCGGATACCTGTCGACATCTCTGGCAGTGAATCGGAAGGGGACGACCGGCCACCTGCACATGCGTGCCATGCACGCGGGGAGAACCTAGCTGAAGGCCACAGACGCCGCAACCACATCACAATGAACAGTTTCTAGTGCACCCTCTCCCCTCACCCAACAAATTACAATTGCATGCAAAATAAAATAATGACAGAACGCCAATGTGTGATGCTATATTAAATATTATTGTTTGATTCATAATAATTGTGCATGTTGCCATCCTTCCATTGCAAACAGTATTGCCCCATACTGCTGCGTCCAATACACAGGGCAGGCTTATGTTCAGCCTGTGCCTGTACAAGTACATGTAAGTTAGGTGCGCCTCTGGCGCGAAGCACCCAATCGCCTCTCCGGCTCCTCCTCAGCCACCGCACGTGACCCTGCAGTGGGCCTGGTGCTACGTCTCAACGCCGCTACGTGTGAGGCAGAGTGGCTGCTTACACTTGACGTGCCCTCGCTGGCATCGTCCCCCCTGACAGTGGCAGGTAGAGCGGGATGAAGTGCCATTAAGGCAGTGGTGAGGTGCTCTAATACCCTGGCCACATCCTCGCAGCATTGAATGAGCTGCTGCTGCTGCGCCAGGGACCGGCGCGATAGCTGCGACGTAGCATTACCGATCACATAGTTCGACCGAGTGTAAGCCGTCAGCCGCGTCAGTAGCTGCCGGTGCCGGCGGCGGGCCGTGTTGCGCTGGGATATCATAGCAGCTGTGTTGGCCTCCATGGCTGCCGTCATGCGGGCCATCCCCTCCCCCACACCTGCCATGGCTGCCGTCATGCGGTCCATCCGCTCCCCCACACCTGCCACATTGCGGCCAATGTTATACAGCTGCAACTGTATGGCCCCTTGCCGGCGTGCCTGCAGCTGATGAATGCATAGCATTCTACGTTCGATACTCATGCTCGGCAAGCGCTGTTCCATCACCCTCCTGGCGCTGGGAGCATTGGTCTGCAGGCGAGCCCTGCCATGCCTGCTCTGCTGGCTGGCCACAGTGGGTGGCCGCTGTGTCACCGCTGTCGCTGGACCTGATGTGGATGCGCCAGCTGCTGGTGGAGTCAAGCTAGGCATAGATGGTGCGCCAGACGGTGGAGGCACAGATGTAGTGGGGCTGGCTGCAGGGGTTGGTGCTGCGGCAGACGACGGAGGCACAGTTGTAGTGGGCCGGGCTGCAGGGTTTGGTGCAGCGGCAGACTGTGGAGGCACAGTTGTAGTGGGCCGGGCTGCAGGGGTTGGTGCCGCGGCAGACGGTGGAGGCACAGTTGTAGTGGGCCGGGCTGCAGGGGTTGGTGCTGCGGCAGACGCTGGAGGCTGTGTTGGTAACGGCACCTCCTCGTCATCCTGTGCTTGCTCATCGATGAGCAGCCTCTCACTGTCGCTGCTGTCTGCGCCACCTGTGAGGGGAAGTGGACGTTCATTAGTTGCATGTATCTGTCACACGTGCAGTTGCTACATGCATGCTGGGTGACATTCCCTGACTGGCTATGGCATTGCGTACTTTTGAACCTGTCTGGCTGCATTGGGGTACTTGTACATTGTGGCCACACTATATGTCCCACAATGCTTTAGGGCATTACCTAATGTGCACCGATGGCATGACTTTGGAACATTATGGGAGGCTATAGGGTCATGGCCATTCGTAGGGGACAGGGTCGCAGTCGCATGCCACTTACCTTGGCTCTCTTGGGTGGGGCGGGATGAGTCCAATCGGGTGACTCCAATGCACGCCTCGGCCTCCAGCGTGTCTTCGACGCGATCCTCCATGGGGGTGTTTGGAGGGACTGTAGGTCCTCCCCCTCCAGTGGCCAGGGACTCTCCCAGCCTCTCGGCAACCTTCTCCTTGGCACGACCTCGGAGGTCGTACCACCTTTTCTTTAGTTCATCAAGTGACCTGTCGGCCACATGCACAGAGTTCACTGCGGCCGCTATCCCGACCCAGATCCTGCGCTTCTCCTGCTCGGGCACCCTCCTTGACTCTCTCCCGAACAGTTTGGAGTGGTTCTCCACTACCCCTTCGATTAGGTGCTCCAACTCCTGTTCGGAGAACTTAAGTTTTCTCTTGCGCCCGGTGTTGCTGGGCCCAGGTACTGCCTATTCAGCCATTGCTGCAGTGGAATTGGAAGTGGTAGTCCAAGTTTGCAGGTGTCCTTGCAGGAGCTGTCTCTGTTGCTGCCTCGAGGTCTGCCTCACTGTGGTGAATGGGGGTGGGAACTGGCTGCTTCCTGGTTGTGATGTCATCACTGTGCTCGAAATGCGACTTCCCGTTTTCCCGATCTCGCGATTTTGCGATCTCGCTTTTTGCAATCTCGCAATTAGCGATATCGCTATTTGCGATATCGCAAATCCGACACGGATGTTGCCGAAAATTGAGATTTTTCTGCGATTTTCGATAATCGCAAACGGTTTTTGCGGCCGCGTGCGAATCGCATTTTTTCCTCGCAAAACATCATGAATACCGTTCTGCGATTTCTCAATTGCGATTCGCAGTTAATCGCTATTTGAGAATCGCAGATTCCGGTTTTCATGAATCAGGCTGTTGATTTGGTTTTCAAGAGCGCTAGCACAAAGGGTATGTTTTGTCAAAACAAGCTTGCCTAGTCCTGCTCACTCGTGTCCAGGTGGACCAATGTGGACAGACTGAACTGACATGATGGGTCTCACCAGCGAGTGCTTCCAGTATAGCACTAGCAGGCATTCACACCGCCATTGCAACATCCACACGCCAATCAACGACCTACAAACAGCTTTGGGTACCGCCCTCGAGCCTCACCTGGCAAAATCACATTCATCAATACTGACACACCTGCAATACAGAGCAGCAATCTGAGTCAGCACTGGCAGTGCCCCTCCATTGCCTACCGGGCCCAATCCTACATCGGAAACCGGCATTCAGGGCCTAACTTTGGGCCAAACAGTCATGCTGTCCATTTCGTGGCAAGTACACCTGCCATCTACTCTGTGGGGGGTAAGATGTTTTTTTTTCTCTCCGATAATGATAAGCAGAGACAGTCTCAAAAACCTGTAGTAATATTTTTACAATGGCGGATTTAAACAGAGAAGATGATACCAGAGCCCTACAAGCACAAGCAAACGTCACTGAAAGAAATATATATTTATAATATGAGATTCTCTGGTGCACAGACTAGAACTAAACGTCTACCCTTGGAAAATAGACAGAAGGTGACTATCGTTTACGTAACATAAACAGTTGTTTCCCTTGAGTGCCACTGAAATGGTGCAAGACCTTCTGTCGCCTGTAGAAATAAAATCTTGCTGCATAATTACTATTTTTATAATTTCATGTATGATTATACCTGCTTCTTGTTCCACATGTGTATATAAAGGTGCTTTTGTGTGTGTGTGTGTGTGTATTTCAAATGTAAACGTTGGTCTTCAGAGCTAAGTGTACTTTGGCCTCAAGGTATCAGTGGAGGGAAGTGTGAGGAAGTTCTACATCGCACGACCTTAAATGGAAATATCATCTTTTTACCTCTATTTCTTCGCTTTCTTTTTTTTCCTTGTGCTTCTGTTAATATAACGCTGTCGGACCCCTCTCTAACATCACCCATTCAATTATCCACTTTATTTAACAGCGCCAAAAAACTGTTCGCTGGAAGTGCACCTCATACTACTTTTTATCATAACAGATCTCAAAGCTTATCTCTTGAAAGGGATTAAGAATTTGTCAGGCTTTATGTGTATGCTAAAAGCTTTTATGCCCTGTGCTTGTGCATAGGTTTTGTATTTGTGTGAGACTAATTGTGCGCAGCAGTGCGGTTATACAAAGCATTTCTGCTGCACAGAACATGCAGCAAAGAAAATACACGCTAAGTTGTGCCCCAAGTCATGGGTAGCAAACACATAAAACCACCTTACGTGCATCCACCTATCAACTAACATTCAGTACAGCTCTAGACACAATACATTCTGTTAAAAAAACTATATGAGTGGATAAAGGAAGCTCTTGATATACTGGTACCACAACGAAAACTACACAACAGAACAAAAGAAAACAGGCACCTTGGAGAAATAAAGAGATAAAAGAGATAAAACAACACATTAGAAAGCTTCAACCTGCCTGGCTCAAAAACAAACACCAACAAAGACAAACTTTGCCCAAATAAACTTAACAGATTATACAAATCAGCCATCAAAAAAGCTAAGAAAAGGTACTAGCCAAACAGAATTCAAAATGCTAAATGTGCAAATAAACAGTTCTATAAAATTCTCACTGAATTTCGTAAACCAAATTGCCTAGAAGGAGCCCATCCCATTACTCAAGATTTCACAGACAAACTGGCAAATCATTACACGGCCAAAGCAAACACGTTGGACTAATAGTTAAAACAAAGACACACACCAGACAGACCCTTTTCCAAAACAACAATCCAAGAATACTCTATCCCAGCCTCTCCATTCCTTTCAACAAATTTCACTCAACAAATGTATGGACCTGGTCAAAGCAAGCAGGCCTGTCGGCAGCCCTCCTGTCCCTTGTCCACCACAAACATTCAAGATAATTCTTCTAACAACCTCTGCTGCCACTCCGGTGAGAAGAATCATCAACAATTCCTTAATTACAGGACTATTTCCAGAAGAACTCAAACAGTCATTAATATGCCCATTACTGAAGAAAACAAACCTGGACCTGTTGAACACCGACAACTACAGACCGATTACAAATGGACCTTTCAAGAGCAAGCTGATAGAAAGAGCAGCATTCGCCCGATTGTCATAATTCATTGAAGATAATGCTATACTTTCAGACTTCCAAAAGGGATTCCGTATAGGAAGAGGCACAGAACCTGCCCTTGTTGCCATCTGGGATGACCTTAAGAGCACAGTTGACTGGAAGAGGTTGCTGTGCTATTTCTCTTGGACCTCTCGGCTGCCTTTGACACAGCTGACCATGACATTCTGATACAAAGACTGTACGAAGCTGGCATAGAGGGGTCTGCTCTAGACTGGATCACATCCTACCTTCGCAACAGAACTAATGTCATTCATCCTCCCCCGTTTCTAGTCCAAACCGTACTTCACAAAAGCAGGGGTCCCTTAAGGCTCTATCATCTCACCCAGGCTCTTCAGCATCTATATGAAGTCATTACCAGTACTGATCAATCAATTTCACCTCACCTGCTATAACTATGCAGATGACACGCAAATACTCCTTCAACTTGAATGCCCCAAACACACTGGAAACACATCAATTTTCAGTTGTCTCAGAGCCGTGGATAATGATAATGAAGCCCTTTCAAATTTCATCCTTCCAAAACTGAAATACTCACTTGTGGCGATTGGAAAAATGATGACCCACTCACCACCTGGCCTGATGATCTGGGAACACCGCCTAACGTATCGAAGGAAGTATGAAATCTCAGAATGACTATCAGCTAGATTCATGAAAGAGCCGTTTTGCGAGTCCTTAATAGCGATTATTAAGGAATCGCTATCAAGGACTTGCAAAACGGGATTCATGTAGGAATCGCAAAATAAAGTGCGATTCCTACACATTCCTTATTTGCGATTAGCAAATTGCTAATCGCAAATAAGGAATACTCCCCATTCATTCCTATGGGCATAAAGGCCCATAGGAATGAATGGGGGGTATTCCTTATTTGCGATTAGCAATTAGCTAATCGCAAATAAGATAGCGATTTCAAGGGTGCCAGAAGTGTCCAAAGGACACCCTGTAGCACCCCTGAAATGCTAATTTACACAGGTGTTGCGCACACACATGTCCAAAGGACATGTGTGTGTGTAACATACAACTGAGAAAAATGCACAAAAGTGCATTTTTCTCAGTTTTTGCTATTTACTACAAAGTCTGACTTCGCGGTAAATAGCGGCAAAAAATAGCGAATTCGCTATTTTATAATGGTTCATGAATAGCATTTAAGGAATCTCAAATTGAGATTCCTTAAATGCGATCGGAATTTGAGAAATCACATTTTTTTGCGATTTCTCAAATTGCGAGTTTATGACCTATTGATGAATTTCAAATCCCATTTTTGCGGGAGCAAACGGACGAATTCTGCGATTCGCACCGTTTGCGCCCGCAAAAATGCTTCATGAATGTAGCTGTATGACTCCAAGCTATCAATGAATACCCAAGTGGACAAACTAGCAAGATCAAGCTTTGTTACTATGAAATCTCTGCGACTAAACGTCCCCCATCTGGGATTTCCACACATGGTCCAGGCTACCATCTCTCTTGTTCTGTCCAAACTCAGTTATGCCAATAGCCTCTACTCACCTTTAACAACTATGAAAAGACTACAACAGATTCAGAACTCGGCTGCCAGACAGCTCTTACATATAAAGCCACAAGCCCACATCTCCCCTGCATTGAAAGCCCCGCATTGGTTACCAGTTGCCACAAGATCCACGTTCAAGCTGCTTTGTATCACCCACAAAGCGCTACATGGAACAGGACTGCTCTTCATCAAGAATAAAATCACAAACACATTTAACAAAGCTACCTTGGCTCTAGAGTGGCACCTCACCTCAAAATCCCAACGTACAAGAAAAACTCCATGCGCGGCACACCCTTCTTAGGTTCAAGCAGTCAAATATGGAACTCTTTACCCCCAACATAAGATCCACGGATAACCACCTTATCTTCAGAAAACTACTTAAGAATTGGCTCTTCCCCACATAACCACCAGACACAAACATAAATATACAGCATTTCCCTCTGTATATAAGCATGTATTTGGACTATAGATATATACCTACATATATATATATATTGCTTTGTATAAACGTGTATAATGATTATGTTTTAAAAATATAGCTACTCGTTAGTTCCGCTTAACAAATGTAGATATTTCTTATAGTTACATTATTCTGTTGTTACTATGTATATAAGTGACTACATAAATAAGTCAATCATTTATCTCAACTATTTATCTACAATTGCTTCACTATGGAATTACAACAAAAAAAAATGATTTAAGGTACAACAACACTTGAACGCCAGAGTTTATTAAATGCATCTTTAATCTACATATATTACATTCGTTGTGCATATATATACCTTCCATGTACTTATGTATCTATATATTTATTACTTTTCTTCTAATTCAGCATATCCAATGCACTACCCTATTTCTCACCCCATACCGCTCTCAATATATCCTCTACCTCAACTCTCTGACCCACCTCAAACCTCATTATACTACTCTTTCCAATGCACTACCCTATTGCTGACCCTATACCTCTATCAATATATCCTTTAACTCCACTCTCTCATTCGTCCAAAACCTCATACCACTACTATGATCCCAAAAAACCTTTCTAGACTCTTCCCTCCTTGCATCATCTCATACCTCTTTTACTATTCAAATCAACCACGCAAACTTTTCTAAACCCTTCCCTCTGACTCTTCCCTCTCCACCACCCCTTTACTCATCCCAAACCACCTCCTACTGCTACGAACTCCCCAAAAATAGATGTTAGACCCTTTTCTCTTATATCCCTCCTTCCATCTTCTATCCCTCCACTGTTCCTTTTCAATTCAAGCAACAGACTAACATGTCTACCACTCAAATTAATTGCATATTGCCCTCTACTTAATTCCCACTAATCCTGTTTGAGTTTCCGAGTAGTGTGCTAATCGCCGAAAAGGCTCCAACACCTCATCAGGGGTATAATGCGCCATATAAATGCAAAACTTTTTCCTTCTTCAATCTCTCCACTAACCTTCTCAATCCAAATAACAGACTACCATATCCACCGCTCAAATTACTTTCATATTTTACTATACTAGTTGACCACTAATCCTTTATGGGTTCCGGAGTAGTGTGCTACTCATCGAAAAAGGGATTCAACACCCCATCAGGGGTAGCAAACACTATATAAAAGCAAACCTTTTCTCTCTTCAATCCCTCCACTATCCTTCTCAATCAAAATAACTGACTAACATATCCACCACTCAAATTACTTTCATATTTCACTATACTACTCACCATTAATCCTTTATGGGTTCCAGAGTAGCGTGCTCCTCGCTGAAAAAGCGCTTTGACGCCTTGTCAGGGGTAGCAAGTGCTAGATAAATACAACTACAATATACAACCGAGGGTGTATGGAAAAAAAGCGCTATGATGCAGCCAGGGCTGGCCAACTCAGAGCTTTTTTTGTATAATGCGAGGTAGGAGGTAGCAAGCAAAATAGATGAAGGGTGGGGGATGGCAACATGGAGGCAGGGCGGCAGGAGGCAATACAGAGGTATGGGGTTAGGAAGTAACACAGAGGGAGAGAGAAAAGGAGAGTCAGGGGCAACACTGACAATGGAAGGGGGCAAGCTGGCGGACAACTGAGTGTGGGAAAGCTGGCGGCAAGTAACAACGTAAGGAAGGAGGTACACAGGTTAGTGTAAAGGAGAAGGCAAACAACAGCAGAAGGAGTGATGGTGGTAGGGGTAAGCAACAACAGAGGAAGGGTGTGAGGTGTCAACCCTCAACATGCACAACAATGGAGGTAGGGAGAACGAGTGGGAGTAAGCAACACAGGCGTAGGAGGGATTGACAGACAAATAAGGGCAAGCACCACGATGAGGGAGGGAGGGAGGAACACGGGTGAGGGATAAGTGCACAAGGGAGCCAGCTGGGAAAGACACACTTTTGTGGAGAGTTTACACATAAATGAAAATAAAGTAGCGCCTAAAAATTGAATAGAGGAAGGACACAAATAATCTTTGCATCACCGAGAAGGGACAAATACACGACGCGGATGGAAGCCTATGGCTCCTGACTACTAAGTAGCAAGCGAATGAGAGTGACAATGAAGCCAAGCAATGGGTGAACTCAACTCCCACTGTTAGAAAACAAAAGGTCTTGAAGAGAAAGTGCAAACGCGGTTTAGGCGAGCCCTAAAAATGAAAAGCTAAGACTGCCTATCTCTTCCACTCACAAGCAGCTCTTCAAACACCCATTACCTCACACCAGAAGGCAAACATGAAACTCTATTGAGTTATCCATCACAGGACCAATCTGCCATATCTTTAACTACCATTTAACCAATCCGGCAAACAGGGGTCACCTAAAGTCTTCTTCAACGAATGCCTAGCCTTTGTCCCAATGCTGTTATGCTCCTTTAGCCACTCTACACTATCAATCCTCCCCAAAATATTAACTTTCAATTTGCTAACTGTCAATTTATGGAGCACAGCCAACCATCCAATGTCTACAGCCCTAACAAAAATGCAATAACAAAAATATATCAGTATGCCCCAAATTCCTGTAACTTTTGCATCTGTACTGGTAAAGATGTTTATAAGTTAACGTGAAAGAGACGGATATGTTTATTACTATGCCCAGCAAAACCAAAAATATATTACCTAGCCCTCTTACGGGTGATAGGCAAGACCACATGCACCTGTGTCTCTCCCGCTACTTCATTCCACAGAAGGCATACGCGCAGCCACAGGTTCACAGAAACACAACAAGTGTATTCCTCTACAACATGCATGACACGAAAATACTTCTCACCAAAGACAAACTTATAACCAGGCATAACAATAAATGAATGGGGAGTGCATGTGTATTATCGCCCACTTCTCTTTGCACTGCTACACACTCATGTGCAACAGTCAAAGTCAGAATAAGAGCACCAGGCTGGTCAATCGTACAGCACACCAAAATGCGTCCGATAAGGCCACACTGCAATTCGACAATCTTCCAATGAAGCACGCCCTAAGATGTAGTGTACTATCAATCTGCTAGTACATTTCAATTCCTCTTCAGGAATATGAAGCCGTATAAATGCAACAATGCAATATGGGACTCATCTGAAAGCTAAGCAAATAGAAACCCCCCACCCCGGATAAAAAGTAACAAAGGGAATTAACCAGCATGACCACTGGCTCTTTAAAGTGAGGATGTGGCCTTTCAGTACATCACTCTAAATACCCCTCAATAGCGCAGAGCAAGGCTCTTTGCTCTAGGCTGAGCCTGTTCTCATGCAATTAACATCAAAAGAGAGGTCATGGCTGACAGACGTAGCATGCGAATTTCAAATCTTGCTGCAGTGGGGGCGAATTCAATAAGAACCCAGCTCTGTGTTGCTTGTACACAGCGGCCGCCATCCGCCCATCTCTCTCGTGCCCCCCTTCTCCTCTCTCTCTGACTCCCCAGGCCCCTTCTCTCACACTCTCTGTCTTCCATCTCCATCCCCTCTCCCTTTCTTTCTCTATCCCTCCCCCATTCTCTTTCTCTGTGAAGTAGGGCATTGTTATTCTCCAAGCTCCTCAGCTGCTCTTGGATGCAGTGTCTGTTTCCATGGCAACAGCAGCACATCATCCTTACTCTCGGATGCTTCTGACCAAGGAGCCAGCCTCGGGCTGCCTGGGCAGAGTCTCATCTCCTTGGCATCACGGAAGCCGCATGGGAAGGGCGGGTGGTAAATATCTTGATGGCTGCACCGCCGCGGAGGGCCTGCGGTGAGGCTAATGATGTTAGCTGATAGAGGCTGATTCAAATAGCCGCTTATTACAGCAGGTTACGGGGCCTCCTCGCGAGGCGAGGGGGCGTGACCTTTGCAAGGTGTACAGATGAAACCATTGTCTACAAATTGCAGGAAATCCATTCGTCAGCCGTTTTATCCTTCAAACGTGCCGCTACATTGTTGACCGCCTCACCCTCTCCATGATTATGCTGCATTACATAATTCGGACTGCTCCCAAAAAGGGTACGAGACAGCCTTGGTACCCAGAAAATAAACTCAACATCTGCAGTCACGCATGGGGAGGGTACTCCAGCAGGACACACAGTGCCCCTCTTTAATAACCAACCACGGCACTGAATTGTGAACCTCATTCGAGATTATTTTTTCAATAATCTGAGAACATACTCTCAATTTAATATTTAAGTGAAACTTTTACATCTAACACAATCTAAATGCAAGAAGACAATCTCAGTGACTGCTCGTGTACATCGATTATCTGTCAATAGCACCACGAATACTTTAACTCTAAACCCATCATGTTCTATGGAAGTACAGTCGTTTTGAAACTACCTACGAATTGAATCTGGGCTGTTTTTCTTTTTTTTAAATCATGCACTATTCTCACACATGCCATTTCAATTGAGGGTGGACTGGACTCTATTTTATAAACAGCAGCACATCCTCCCACCAGAGGCTCCATTTTACAGTACAACTGAACGCCCATCTTTTCTCCTTTTAACTCCTTAATCCTTAGGAAGACAAATCAACGCCCTACACTGTAAACGGAGGTGTCTAATTCTGAACATCACTGCCATCATACCCACTCACTGTGTGAGGAGTAGCAAGTGAACAGGAGCGAGGAGTAGTGGTTCAGTGTCTCGAGGATAGAGGCTTGAGGAAGAGGAGGTCGAAGGCAGGTGTCACATTTTAAAATAGATGCCATGCTAAAATGGATAGCAGCAGGTATGTTTCAAGACATCTGCACTGGTCATTCTGACTGATAGATGAAAAGTTACTGAAAGCTCAGATTTCCAGGATGTTGAGTGTTGAAAAGAAGACACAGGCAAGTCCAGTTCCTTACTTCTTTATTTCGTGAAGTATAAATACAGCGGCACCGAACACGCCTCCAACCTCCAACCCTCCTCCTTCAGCAACTGCCTTCCCTACAACATAAACATTCTCATATCCCATGCATTCCACACACTCCACACGTGCACACACAAACACGCGCTATCATACACTATCATACCACGAGACAATCCACGCGCACAACACGACACATACGAACCAATACCACACACCCTCCTCCTCAACAACTTACGCGACACTAACTAAAAAGTTACCCTAACTTAAAATCAGTAAACTGGACAGGCAACTTCCTCGTTCTATTACCACGGCGTAAAGTCTCACCTTCAACACTAATATTGGTACGAGTGGAACCAGATTCAATAACATCACTAACACCACTCCTACTCCTGATTTCATCACGACCAGATGTGTCACATCTGACATTACAACTAGTCGTACTTCCAGTTGACACCACTTCCCTCATTAGTCCAAAATCATCACCTAACATATATCCGCTACACACTCCTTCATCACCACCAGACCGTGTACCTACCCCGCCATCCTGCAAAGACTCAATTGGCGAAAATTCCATCTCCTACCGTCCTCCAACTCTACTGCACTACCAAATACTTTCATTACTTTCAGGGGTTTAGACCATACACTTTCACCCTTCAACACAAGTCTAGGATTCTTTACCCGAACCATTTGACCAATCTTAACCAACGGCCAACTACATCTACCTCCATGATACTGCTGACTACGATCCTGATACTTTTTGACCTCAGACCTAATTTCTTTATCAATATTGTTGTTATTGCACTGCACTTTACCATTCCTTTTCCTCAACCACCATGGAACTAACCCAGTGAATGGTTTCCTACCTCTCAAAACCTCAAAATGTGTTTTTCCTGTAGCAGAATGCGGGGTGACACAGTATGCTGTCAATCTTTCTTGTAGAGCTTTCCTCCAGGGTAAACCTGCACTCAATGCTAATTCAATCACTTCCTTGACCACCCTATTGAAGCGCTCGACTTGACCATTACCCTCGGGATGATATAGTGATGATTTAATGTGCTTGATGCCCATCACCATTAAAAATTCTTCAATTTTTTGTGACACAAACTGAGGCCCATTATCCGAAACAAGAATTTCTGGAACCCCTTCCCTTGAAAACACATCTTCTAAAAACTCAATGACCACATCAGTAGTCATCCCATTTACCATTCTCACCTCAGGCCACTTCGAATAATAATCGACTAATACAATAGCATAACAATCCTTTACCGATAAAGCTGAAAATGGACCCATAAAATCAATAGCAACTTTCTGCCAAGGGTACTCAGGTAACTCCACCAAAGTTAAAGGCACACTCAACAACTTCGCCACCTTAGCGCTGGAACAACAAACTTTACAATTCCTTACTAAATGATCCACCATAGCATCAACTCCTGGCCACCAAAACCACTCTTTAATTCTCCTTTTCGTACTGGACATACCACCATGCCCTATGTGACTTTTCTCAACAATATTCTCAACAATATTCTCTCTTAAACTAAATGGAGGCACAATTCTGTCCCCTCTTAAAACAATATCTTTAACAACACACAATTCCTCTTTGACTTTCCAAAACGCAGCACATTCACCCCGTAAGTTAGACTCACTTGGCCAACCATTTGTTATGAATTGTTTAACTGCTTTCAAAACAACATCCTTGTCCATCTCGCACATCCATGACGCTTCGGATAACATGTTATTAACATCCTTTTCATCAATCAAAAATACATCCTTGATGGTAAAAGCTATTTCGCAGTCACTGTTGATCTCAGTTCCTGTTGAATCTACATTTGGTAATCTTGAAAGACCACCCGCAACCACGTTATCCTTACCAGGAATATATTCTATGTCAAAACTGAACATTTGGAACTTTGAAGCTAAGCGAGCTAACCTAGGAGTTAAATTCTTCCCACCTTCAGGTCTCAAAATATTCACCAAAGGTTTATGGTCAGTACAAATTTTGAACTTCCTCCCCCACACATACATCCTAAATCTCTCAGCAGCCCATGAAGCGGCCAACAACTCCTTCTCTATTACAGAGTAATTACGTTCTGATTTTGTTAACGTGCGTGAAGCATACGCAACAACCCACTTCTCTGATTTAATACACTGAGAGAACACAGCACCAATCCCATCCTCGTCGCCATGTGTTGAAAAGAAGACGCAGGCAAGTCCAGTTCCTTACTTCTTTATTTCGTGAAGTATAAATACAGCGGCACCGAACACGCCTCCAACCTCCAACCCTCCTCCTTCAGCAACTGCCTTCCCTACAACATAAACATTCTCATATCCCATGCATTCCACACACTCCACACGTGCACACACAAACACGCGCTATCATACACTATCATACCACGAGACAATCCACGCGCACAACACGACACATACGAACCAATACCACATTGAGCAGACACTTAGGGCCCGATGTAGGTAAACGGGATTTTCCGATTTCAAAATACCGAGGCGGGCCGAATCGGTATTCTGAAATCGGAAAACGAGATGTAGGAAATAAATACCGACTGAAGACCGATTCGGTCGGCATCGGTAATGAGATTCGGTACGTTCCGATTCAGCTCGGTCCGAATCGGAAAGTACCGAATCGGCCAACAACGAATCGGAAAATACCGAATCGGCTACCACCGAATCGGATATTTCCGATTCGGCGAATACCGATTCGGTAAATGCCGAATCGGTAAAAACCGATTCGGCAATCATAGACCCATGGCGAAAAAGCCCATAGGAATGCATTGCATGACCCGATTCGGCTTTTACCGATTCGGATAATACCGAATCGGATTTTACCGAATCGGATTTTACCGAATCGGATTTTACCGAATCGGTAAAACCAGACTCGGCAATAGGCGATTCAGCCAATGAGGTGGCTCCCCCTCCCCCACCCAAACAGGGAGTGGCAACCCTGGCAGGTGCAGCCAATTAAGAAGTTTCTAGAAGTTTCTGGAAAGCCTGCCTGAGCCCAACACACAGTTAGCAGCAGTGGGAGAAGGAGGTTGCAGACTGAGCAGGAGCAAGAGATTATGGCAGATCAGGCAGGAAGCCAGAAGTCCTCCCAAAAGAGGAAGCCCAAATTCACCACCACAGAACTACAGGTGCTGGTTGAGGAGGTGGTGAGGGTGCACCGCCAGCTCTTTGGCAAGCTGTCCCTCAACGTGCCAGACAGCACCAAGAGGCGATTGTGGGCAGAGATCGCCCAGAAGGTAAATGCTGCTGGAGTCACCCCCAGGTCCATTGAGGAACTTAAGAAAAGGTTCTATGACCTCCGCAGCCTCACCAAGAGGAAGCTGGCCGACCTCCAAAGGCAGGCAGGACTCACCGGAGGAGGCAAGAACCCGGCGCCACCCCTCACCGAGCTGGAGGAAATTGTCTCCAGCACCATCGAGAGGGAGAGCATTGTAGGGATCGGGACCCTGGACAGCACAGCGATGGCCACAGCTACAGGTAAGAAGCATGCGCATCATGACACACCCTACCAGACACCTCCCCATTATACACAATGCATAGGCAAACACCAGCACTGTACTGTCACCAACATACAAGAGACAAGCATCATGGTACATGTAGTCAGCAGGAGTTAGCCAAATATGTCAGTGCAGAATCACAAGACAGGAAACAGTGTGACACGGTGTAAGGAGATGCAAGGACATGTGGAATGCCATAATTGTACTGACTGTAATACATCGGCACTCAGTTTACAAATGCTTCTTTGTACCTAGGGGCACCATCAGGCGGCACCACTGTGGCAGCAGAGGGAGCTACGACTTCACATACTGCAGTGGCAGGGCCGAGCACCAGCCAGCCTGGCCAGGAGGAGGAGGAAGAGGATGAGGAAGGAGACACCCCAGGGCTTGGAATGGAGGGAGTCCTGGTGATTGATTTCCAGGCAGTGCACTCCCCAGTACTGCCCAGCTCACCCCCCTTGGAATTTTCCCCATCCAACTCCCCAACACGGCAGACCATTCCGCCGACAACATCTCCTGCCACAACCGTGGCCTTGCCACCCGTCCTACCTGTCCTGGGAGCAGGGGCTCCGGGACCGGCCAGCACCACACCACCACCAGTGGCACCCCAGCCCACTCAGCAGGCCGGAGGCAGCAGTGCCAGACGCCGTGCCACCACCACCACCACCACCACCACCACTGCTGCACCAGCACGGGAGGGCAGTGTGTTCCTGGGCCTGGAGGGCCAGATGGTGAAAATCCAGCGCCAACAGGCCAGATCCACCATGGCCTGCCAACGCCAGCTCCTGCAGCACAACCTGCAGATGGGGGAGTTGGTGAAGGGGTTCCAG
This sequence comes from Lissotriton vulgaris, assembly GCF_964263255.1. Lineage (NCBI taxonomy): Eukaryota > Metazoa > Chordata > Amphibia > Caudata > Salamandridae > Lissotriton > Lissotriton vulgaris. Next base: position 1,513,350,565 of record NC_141687.1, on the reverse strand, counting down.
GCTGTTGTGGACAGCAACAAGGAGGTGGCAGCAGGGTTGGGCAGGCTGACCACTGCCATCACCCACTCCTCTGCCAGGCAGGAGGAGCATGAGGTTGCGCGCAGGAGGGATGCCCGGGTGCTCAACCGGGCCATGGCCCGCCTTGCAGCGGCGACTGCACAGCTGTGCCAGCGTAGCGCAAATCAGGAGTCGGTGCAGAGTCAGCATACTGCAGAGCTGACCAGGGGGATGGCCAAGATCACCACGGCCATGGAGGCCATGTTAATATCGAACGCCGCCTCCAATCCTGCCCTGGACCTGGGTGATGCTGGTGACAGCAGCAGCCGCAGCAGCCCGGCCAGCGCTGCATCAGAGCCAAGGAGGAGCACCAGGCGCTCCGCTGATGCTGCTGGCCATTCGGAGGGGGCCGAGGGACACCCCAGTGGGTCTGGAAAGCGGGCCAAAAAATAGGCTGGCAAGGGGGGGTGATCATACCAGAAGCCTGGACTTTATTTGTTTTGACAGACTCCATTTTTTTATGCACTTCAGTGATGTAACTGTGGTGCATCACTATTAAAAAGTTTATTTTCCAACCAACATTTAGCTGTCTTTGCATCTGTACTCAGTCAGAAATAGTTCTCAGTGATCTCCTCACGTCTGTATCTGCCATCACATGGCGTACACGCCCCAGCTGGCTGTGTCAGTGGCACAGCTTCGTCGTCGTCATAGTCCTCGTAGTCAGACAACTCCACCTCAGTGCCCTTCTTGACCGCAAGGTTGTGTAACATTGCACATACAGCTATGATCTTGCAGCAGGTGATGGGGGTATACTGCCTTGCACCTCCACTCTTGTGCAGGCATCTGAATCTACTTTTCCAGATGCCAAAGGTCCGTTCAACAACATTCCTGGTGCGTATGTGGGCACGGTTATACCTCCTTTGGCTGGGTGTGGAGGGGTTGAGGTAGGGGGTGAGTATGAATGAGCGGAGGGCATATGCACTGTCGCCTGGAAGAGAAAGGGGTCACATTAGACACATGCATACATGTATTACACCTACCTACTATGTGTTATGGGGGTCTGATGATGTGGCTCACCTAGGAGGTATCCTTCTCCAAAATCGCCAGCCATCAGCCGTGCATATATGCCGCTCTGTTGGAATATATAGGAGTCATGGGTACTCCCTGGAAATTTTGCTACCAGGTCTGTGATGGTGCACTTGGCATTGCAGATCACCTGCACGTTGATGGTGTGTGTCGATTTCCGATTGCGGTATATGTATTCGGTGTCCGCTGGTGGGCAAATCGGAATATGCGTGCCATCTATGCAACCGATGACTTGGGGAAAGTGTGCCATCTGGTAGAAGTCCGCTTTGGTTTGTAGCAGTTCTGCGTGGGTTGCAGGGAATGAGATGTATTGGTCCATCCTGTCTATCATGGCGTCAAGGAATATGTGGAAGAACCTTGACAGGCTGCTCTGGCTCACCCCTCCTGCTGCTGCTGCTCCACTTTGATAGCTGCCAGACGCTACCAGGTGTAGGCTGCATAGCACCTGGACGTGCGCAGGGATGGCGTGTGCCCTTGGGGTGTGGTGGTCCAAGTATGGCTTAAGGTCCCTGATGAGCTCAAGTATGGTGTCAGAGTCCAGCCTGTATCTCTGTAGGATCTCAGCCTCAGTGAGCATGAACAGGGTTATCCTCTGTCTGTAGACCTGTTCATTTCTTAGCCATTCCCTCAGTCCTTCCTGCTGTAGCCGTAGCCGCCTCGCAATGACATAGAAAGCTGCCATCCTGCAAGTTGCAATGCATTTTGGGACTGTTTATATGGGTTGGAGTTGGTTACCACCTGATTGCAATCCATGGTAAATACCGAGTGAATTCTACCGATTTTGAGCCGATTTCGGTGTTTCTGTGCCTCCCTACATCTCCCCAACTGTCGGAATCGGGGAATTTCCCGATCGGAGATTTATACGAATCGGCATGTTTTCCGAATCGGATCATGTCCGAATCGGTATTTTTTCCGATTCGGTAGTGGGACCGAATCGGTGATTTTCCGAATCGGTGTCGCTAACGAATCGGTAGTGGGACCGATTCGGTGATTTTCCGATTCGGTGTCGCTAACGAATCGGTAGTGGGACCGATTCGGTGATTTTCCGATTCGGTGTCGCTAACGAATCGGTAGTGGGACCGAATCGGTGATTTTCCGATTCGGTGTCACTAACGATTCGGTACATGGACCGATTCGGTCTTTGTAACCGAATCGGTGTTTTTCCGATTCGTTACATATCCGATTTTCGGTATGTACGTATCGGATTCTTTCACATTCGGTACACATTCCGAATCGGTTTTCTATCCGATTCGTTCTGTTTTTGGTCCCCTACATCTCGATGGCTGTTTACCGATCGGTAAGGGCCAAAAATCGGTATTTTCGGCCGATACCGATCGGTAAAGCCCTACCTACATCGGGCCCTAAGTCTCTTCGTCCTCCATTTTCAGTTTATTGTCCTGCTCCTCCTAATAGAAAAACGCCCTATGACGTGGCCTGCGCTGGCCACATCATAACGCTTTTTCCAGTAACTTTCAGCCATGCTGAACAGCAGATGTGCTGCTAGACAACCTGGGTAAGATATTCACCAATTGACAAGGCCAATAGCTCGAGCGTTGCTGAGATCTACTGGCTTTGCTAATGCTTGTTAGGTGCTGATGGGGTCTTGCTGAACAAATGTGGAGGATATAGTGAGAAACACTTGCGGAGCTTTGAAGTGAAGCGAAGATGTTGCGTAACAGCCATATCTGCCAACAGGGGAGCCAAGTTTGAATCTCGGGGTTAGCTGAATAATTTGTGATTCTCAGCAAATCACTTACGCTTCCCCCTGCCTACGACAATTAACGTGTCATTGTGTAATATAACTGGCGCACACACAAAGTGCTCCAATACCATCGGCTGGTGTTAGCACTATGGCAAGATGGAGGACAGAATAGTGCTTAAAAAAATAAAAGCAGCAGCAGCGAGGGAGGTAGGGGAGAGACAGGTCAAGCAGGGAAGCAGAAAGGGGATGGGGAAATGGGCAAGCAACGACGGGAGAGGGCAGAAGGAAGCACTCCAATACCATCGGCCTGTGTTTATGCTACGGGAAGACGAAGCAAGCTCTCCAATACTATCGGACTGTGCAGAAAAATAAATAAACAAGCGCTGTTCGTGTTTTAACAACTTTAAAAAAAATGCATTTATGTACACGTGCATGCATTTTAGTAGTATGTATGTGTAGAAGGGAGACAGCCTGAAAACAAGTACTCCTATTGCGCACTTTAAAACAAAGCAAAAATAGATCCATAAACCGGGATCAGTGTAAGCAGACATGTACTTGGTCCATGCACTATGGGAGGGCCAAAGACAGGCAAACCGTGACCAAAGGCATTAAAGAAAATGAGAGCGACGCTGACCAGCCGGACCTAAAGATCACTGTTATTGTGTGGAGATGAGTGTGCAAAAGGACTACTTTTTTTAATGGAAATTAGCTGTATTATCCCCTGTCTACGTATATTGTTTTCTAAACAGTCCTGCTAGTCAGTTAAGTAGCTATGATGTGATGGTGTGTCCAGGATGGTGTGGTATGGCTAAGCAAACTCTGTCTGCATGGTTTTAAATTGTATATTCGTGGAATGTGGTAGGAGTACTGCTGAGCTGGCAAAGCTTTTCCCACTATATGGCTTTGCTGCCATAAGGTCTGTCCAGTTTGCTGTTTCTGAAAGGGAAATTATAAATGTGATTAGTGTTTCGTGAGTATTGTTGTTTGAAGTAGTGAATGCTGCTGGATATTGGAATAACCAAACTGCACAGCATATCTGGACCATGTTATATGTGTTGTTTTTCTGACAATGTGTTCTGGTGAATGTCGGTGTGGGGAGTATCATGGTGTAAAGTGCTAGAGTGAGCAAATGGATATGGATTACTATATGCTGTTTCTGTGCATTGTTGGATTTGTGCAAGGTGGCCTAGTTATGAGTTCAGGTGCTTTGCAACTGGCATAGGTTCTACTTTGGCTCAAACTTAGAGGCTGCTATACTTTAAAAGTAGAGAAAAGTGCTTAAGAGACAGGAATATGCTTTAACTTGATTCTGGTGCTCAGAGGCTGGCATAGGGTTTTTGTCGAAGGCAAGCCCTCGCAGGCTGGCAAAGGTTCTGGTTGGGGGTAGGAACCTAGAGGCTAGCATCGGTTCCTGGTCGAACAGGCATCAACAGACCGTTAAGAGTTTTAGTTGGGTTTAGATGCTTGCAGGATGGCCGAGGCTGTGGTTGCGGACAGGAGCTTCGAGCTGTTATAAGCTCTGGGGCGATTCAGGTTCTTATAGGCCAGGGTCAATTCTGGTTGGACTTTGGCACTTTTAATTAACCCATCTGGATTTGTAAAGCGCGGCTAATCACCCGACAGGGTATCCAGGCATTTGCAGGTCTCAAAAGCTCATTCCAACAGCCAGGTATAGAGGGCCCTTCAGAATTCTGGAAGTGAGGTGGAGATCCGAAGTTGTGTCAGTAGGCTGAACAAAAAACAGAAGGGGAAGCAAACAGAAAGCAGTGAAAACAAGGGAAAAGAAAGGAGAAGGCATTAAAAAAACAGGGAACTAGCAAGGAGAACACAGGAGTAACAGTGATGCAGTAGCAGGGGGAGAGTTGGGCCTGGGACCTGCTCAATGGGGTTGCACTGTGGCCTCCATTAACTAAGTCCTAGAAGGAGGGAGGGGCACTAGGATGTGTTGGGCGAGTCTAGGTGGGAGGCAGGAAATAATGGGCGGTACGCATGAGTGTCAATGAGGGAAAAAGCAAGAAGGAACACAAAAACCTGGGGTAATGGAAGGAGAAAGCAGTGAAAACGAGGGAAAGCAAGGAGGGGGCACACAAAAATGTGGGGAACGGCAGGAGAAAGCATTGAAAACTAGGGAAAAGCAAGGAGAAGGCAGATAAAACAGGGGGACAGCAAGGATAAACCATTAAAAAACGAGGGAAAAGCAAGGAAAAGACACAAAATAACTGGTGGGAAAAATCTAAGAGACAGCAGTGAAAATGAGGAAAAGGCAAGGAAAATGCACAAAAAAAGGCAGAAAAAGAAAGGAGAAACCAGTGAAAACGAGTGAAAAGCAAGGAGAAGGCACCCAAAAAATGGCAAGGCGAAACCAGTAAACAACAAGGGTAAAGCAAGAAGAAGGCACATGAAAAAAAGCAAGGCGAGAGCAGTGAAAAGTAGGGAAAGGCAAGGAGAAAGCACACAAAAAAGGTGGAAAAGCAGGGCAAAAGCAGTGAAAACAAGGAAAAAGCTAGGAGAAGGCACTCAAAAAACAGGGTAAAAGCAATGCAAAGAGAGATGCAGCAGCACAGGGAGAGCTGGGACCTACTTTAATGCACTTTCAGGCTGGTACTGACCCTGAGTGGTTCGAGGCACTGAAAGGAGAGTATGTGTTCCTGTTGGGTACATGCCTTTGATAGATAACATCACAGTCTCACACACTTAAAATCAGAAACCAGCATTTTACAGCTTGTACGGAAGTTCTGGATTTATTCTGGTAGTTAGAGCAAGGGCACTTACATGACATTAATGGTTGTGGTTGGATTAAGGTGCTTAGAGGCAACATAGGATAGGTTGTGGCTGGGATCCTTTTGGCTGAGGCACTTACAGTGTGTTTTAAGTTGTGGTCGGATTCAGATACCTAACATGTTATGTTTAGATTCAGGCACTTGAAGAATGGTATAGGGTCTGGTTTGGTTTACGTGCTGGGAGGCTGCCATACATTCTGGTTGATAGAAGACTCTGTTGGGATGGCACAGGTTCTAATATTTAGGTGCTTAGAGGAAGGTATTGTTGCAGGGCACATGCACTTCTAGGCTGCTACAAACTTTGCTTTCCTTCAGGAGCTTAGAGGATCGGATATGTATTGCTTGGATTCAGCACTTGAAGGCTGGTACATGTATGTATGTATGTGAGTTCTTATATAGCGCTCGACTTACCCTAGGGCATCTCGGCGCTTGCATTGGGAACCCGTCCTGGCTTTTTTCCCTGTGAGATAACCCGTACTGGGCATCCCCAAGGTGAAAGCCAGGCATCCCGCCTGCGGGTGGGGGGGGGTGCCTTGTGGAAATTAAGCAAGCTTAATGCCCAGAGCTGCATAGTGTGAACCCGTGATTAGAGTGGGCACCGAAGCGAGAATTATCGAGTCCGTGGACAATTGGGCTCAAGACCCTGCCGCGTCGGGAATTGAATCCTGGTCCCGGGTCTGACCTCTGCTTCAGGGTATGCCTCCTCTAACCAGTGAGCCACACTTGAATTGACGCTATTAAAGGAAAGCAATGGTTTTTGTTGGGCACAGGTCTCACCACAGCACACAATCCAGAAGGCACTGTCTCATTGATGGCATCAGAGTCCGACTATTTCAACTAACACAAGAGCCGCACTGCGAAAGAGATTCTGGTTTGAATTGGGTTCTAAGCGGGAGGAATGTTTGATGGCTAGAGGCACTTACATGATATTATAGGTTGCAGTTGAATTCAGGTGGTTAGAGTAGGGTTTAGGGTGTGGATCAGTTCAAGGGTTTAAAAGCGTAGAGGCTACAACAGAGTATGGTTGTATTCTGGCACTTTTAGGCTGGTACAGAGGTTCTAGCTTTACCTATGCACTTAGAAAAAGGCATTCTTACTGAGCGCGTCCCTTTACAGGTTGTCAGAGGTTGTAATTAGGTTGAAGTGCTCAGAGGCATGTACAAGTTGTGGTTGGGTTCAGATGCTTAATATGGTATACAATCTGGTACACAGTCTGGTTTGGTTTAGGTGCTTAGGGGCTGGTACAGATTCTGATGAGACTGAGACACTTAAAAGAAAGAATAGTTTATTGTTGGGTACATGTCTCACCACTGCACCCAAATCAGAATGCACTGTCAAACAGATGGCATCAGCTTTAACAGATATTCCAAGGAAGCAGAGAACGACACTCTATGGCAGTAAGTGTTGAAAAAGTCAACCATCTTGACTTGTGGCCACTTTGCAATGTGTAGTTAATCCAGAATAAGTAACTGACGCATGCTAGTCCTTTTTTAAGGGCAGAACTATGGCGAGTCCCCACCCGTTGTGTCTATGGTACTTTCATGGTACTTATGAATGAAGGAGTTGAGGTTTCTGGTGTAGAGCTGAGTTACTGATAGGCAGAAAATCTTCTTGGACAACCAATTCAAAATTTTAGTCGGAGACAAAAAGGCTGGGAATGGTGCCCAAATATGGAGTGGATAACATTGTCTCACGATATTCCAGAAGTTTGGGGGTGGGGGAGGGGGAATTCACAAACTCAGACTGGCACATTTGTCAGGGGATTTCGGATTCCAGGAGCCCAGACCATGCACCCATAGCATGTGTATGTGGGCACAGTTGTTTGAATTAATTTACTGCTCAGCAAACAGCGAGTGAGCTGCTTTTGAGACTTTAAACGTAATAAACGCCTCAGCATTAGATAGTCATTGAGTAAGGTAAAAAAAAATCATAAACATTTATTTCAGATAAAAGAGGGAAGACCCCCACATCATTGCTCCTGGCTGCGCACAGAGTAGAGGTACTGTTATTCCTGACCTTTCCCTTGCCGCATTCTCGAGCTGTTATTATTGCCTTGTTTACCTTATGAGATGTGAGATGGGGTTTAGATCTCGCTGGGGGCAGTCTTGTTTCTTTTATAATGATGCTGACCCGTGCCTGACCCGCCTCGACGCCAATGTGATTTCTACACTGTTTGCAAAGGTTGGAATCTGAAGGCCGTGCAGCTTCGTGAGTTTACTGCTGGTGTGTTTGGGATAGTCATTCGCCGCTAGTGACTTAGATCAACTTCCCCAAAAAATAAATCAAACTTTCTTCCCAAGGGCTTGGAAGACTGGCGATTTCATTATTATTACTGTACATCCTGACAAATCTTTTCATACGAGCTGTATTCTAGCATTTCTGCGTTCATGCACAATGAACCCAAGTCAGTGGGTTTCTGCAGTAGGTTAAGTGTTCCCTGCTGATATCTGTCTGTGACCTGCCAGTTTGAATTCCAGCAGGCCCACCGTAACACGTGTTATTACAGCGCCTAGAAGTATGCGCTATATAAAATTATTTATCATCATCAATATTATTATAAATCTCCTAGTCACAATTTTGATAGTGGCAGGGCCAATTGACAGTTTCATGGTTCTAAAATCAGCGAAGAGACTTGAGTAATGATAACCACTAGTTATTTACAGAGCTATTAAACATGAAAACCTGCAAGCACTGTAAAAATAATCAGGTTCTTATTTGATGGTAAGACCAGAGATTACATATAGCAGGAAATAATAAGGTTCTTATTAGATATCAATTGTGCTCTTCTACGTGCAAAATCAAACAGAGAAGATAACGCATGTTTTAATTTTTTATCACATGGTTATCGGGCAATTGTGCAGAAAACAGATGGCAAGTCAGAAGGGTTACAGAAAGTGCCTTCAAGAACAGGTTGTAGGAGAGGGACACCTGCCTAACAGCAGACTGAGCTAAGTGCCACAACTTTACTTAACCACATCCATGCTGCTGACAAGCTCAGCTCGTCATGGAGTACAGTGGAGCTGCACTCATGACGAGCTGAGCTCGTCATGGACGTTGGAACGTTCGCACGTGGGGCTAATTTCCCCGCTGTGCTGAACGTTCCAAAAACGGGTGCGGCCGTGACGAGCTCAGCTCGTCATGAGGACAGCTCAGCTGTACTGCATGACGAGCTGAACTCGTCACCAGCATGAGGGCGCTGCGCCCGGCCCCCCTCCCCCGCACAGGAGGTGAAAAACCCCGCAGCGAAGGGGTTAAGATACTGCGGTCAGATCCCAGCCATAGGGAATAGCATGGTATGGAGTGGGGGCTCAACGTGAAAAAGGTCTTGTCTTCCACAGTCAGTTTTAAGAACAAGGCAAGAGCAAGCCACTGCCTTAACTCTAGAGGAGCAGAAGACTATCAGCTTTATCATAAAATCAGCAAAGAGTGCGGGGGATGAAGAGGCGCAAAATGTCACTTTGCCAAGGGTACCAAAAATCCATGCCCTGGCCCCAGTTAGTTTGTTTACTAGAAGGATTTTTGGAGGGGAGTGAGGACAGCAAAGGACTTTAAGATGAACTACACAATACATCTTAAATAGTGAGGACTCGTAACAGAACACAATTTTCCAACAACTCCACATTGTAACTTGAAGAAAAAATGGCAGGGGACAAGAAGGTAGCCACTTGGGTTTCTTGCATGCCATATATTAATGCTACCAACCCTCTGCACTTACCCCTTGAATTCAGTTAGGAATAAATGTCTAGCTGATGCCCAACAACTATATCAGGTGAAGCACATCCTAGGAAAAATATTCCATCAGCTGACCACCATTTTAACCATGCAGACTCTAGCACTCTCCATATTAAAGAGCTTTGTTTGACCTCCTACAACACCTGGCTCTCTGAACTCCAACCTACCTACCCAGCTGGATGAAAACATTGCTACAGTGAAGGGTCTTGTGTCACTAGGCCCCTGATGCAGCTTTAGTGCAATCGGAAGTGTGTGTGTCACAAGGCTCCGGGTGCAGCTGGGGTGCAATCTAAAGGATCGTGTGTCACTACGTTCCAGGTTCAGCTGTAGTGCAATCTGAAGGGTCATGTGTCACTAGCCTCCGGGTGCAGCTCTAGTGCAATCCGAAAGGTCATGTGATACTAGGCTGCAGGTGCAGCTCTAGTGCAATCTGATGGGTCATGTGACACTAGGCTCCAGGTGACACTGTGTCACTGGGTTCCGGGTTCAGCTGAAGTGCAATCCGAAGGGTCATATATCACAAGGCTCTGAGTGCAGCTCTAGTGCAATCTGAAGGGTCATGTGACACTAGGCTTTGGGTGCAGCTGTGGTGCAATCTAAGTGCCATGAGTCACTAGGCTCTGGGTGCAGTTTTGGTGCAATCTGAAGGGTCATGTGTCGCTAGGCTGCAGGAGCAGCTCTAGTGCAATCTGAAGGGTGTGCGTAAATAGGCTCCGGGTGCAGCTGCAGTGCAATCTGAAGGGTCATGTGTCAATAGGCTCCAGGTGAATCTTTAGTGCAATCTGAAGGATATATATACCGTTTCTAAAAGCAACCCAGGCAGACCCCTCTGTTTTGACCAACTATAGATCGATCTCTCTCCTCCCAGCCTTCATAAAAGTGCTGGAGAAACATGTTAACCATCAGATATCTTCATACTTTGAAAGGAATAACCTATTGCATGCTAGTCAATCTGGTTTACGCCTTCACTATAGTAGGGAAGCAGCTCTGCATGAGGTTGTCGACTCCATCCAACTCAGTGTGGAAATGTGATAGGGAGCTGTTGGTTCTCTTAGATCTATAGGCTGCATTCGATATGATCGTACACCACATCCTCTTAGCCCGTCTCCACTCAGTAGGTATTAGGGGGCTGGCCTGGAAGTGGCTCGCATCTTTTCTGGAAGAGAGGGGACAAGAGGTATGGTGTCACCGCCTCTCTGCCAACTCTCCGTAATCTAAGGGTAGAGGAGTGCCTCACGGTTCTGCCCTGAGTCTGACTATATTTAAGTCTACCTCACCCCCTTGGCTACCTTGGCAGAATCTCTAGGGGCAAAAATCGTGTCATATGCGGATGTCACCTAACTGTTGTTCTCTTGGAAGAACAGTGAGCCCTTCCTAGGCAACAACATTCGCAACTTCCCCCCAGTGGTGTTTAGGTGGCTGTCCATGAACCAACTTAATGTAATGCTGAGAAGAAAGAGCTTCTCTTCTTTGGTTCAGAGGCTGAGACACAGTGGCAGTATTTTTGGCCATCAGATGCCCCTCCCTCACTAACCCAAAATCTGGTGTTGAAAAACTTGGGCTTCAAATTTGATGGACAACTGCATTTCGCTCCGAAGTCAACTCAGTAGTGGGCACTTGTTTTGTCCTACTTCGACTAATTCATAGGTTTCTGTTTCTATTGTCCTTTATGGCTAGCCAACAAGTAGCCCTGATAATGTCACGACTTGACAATGGGAACGAACTCTATTCAGGCCTGCCAAATATCTGATTGATAGGCTGCAGTTTGTTTTGAATTCAGCAGCGCCAAACAATTTAGAGTTCCCACGTAACTCCCAAGCATCATGGCCTCTTAAGAGTCTTCATTGGCTTCCGGTGAGGAAGAGGATTATTTTTAAGACTCTGCTTTAGACCAAGAAAGCCCTCCATGGAACTGGCGCAGGCTATCTACAAGACAGAAGTTCTACACCCCCTCCCCCCCACCCCCCAGAGAAACTTTCGCTCTGTAAATGTTTGTCTCCCAGTGTTGCGTGGATCAGGAAGGCAATGTCAGGGGGCAGAGCCCTTTCATTCATGGGCCCCTCCTTCTAGAATAAACTTCCACTGACGCTCAAATGCATCAAGGCGATGCCTGTGTTTCTGAAAAAGCTTAAGGCATGGCTTTTTTCCAGACCCTAGGTCTTTCTCTTATATTCTCCCGCTGATACTCTTTCTGCAATAGCGCCAGGACACTCCTAGGAGTAACACCTGCTCTTTATAAATAACCCCAAAATACAAAAAAGGATATGCGCCACTAACAATGTTGAATGTCTTGGCACAGGGTATCCATGAAAGAGACATAAACGTTACTTTTATGGAAAGACAGCTTCTTTACACCTGACAATAACATTCACATATGAGATGATAGTAACAATGTCCATCCCAGAAGTTCGCTCCACTTCGGTCTCCTTCCAACCGTGCCAGCTCAGGACAACAACTATGAACAAACTTTCAGACTGGACAGCTCAGTGCAGTTAGCAGCTAAGAGGGCTATAATCACAAGAAATGCCATAAAGGGACCTGCAAAGCTGTTCAAAGCTGCCAGGATACTGAAAACCATAAACTGGGTATCTGCCTCTCATACCTCATCATTCACCACACTGCTACGCACTGTAACACTGCAACAAAAAGTACTATAACCGCACCTCGGTGGTCACCACGCACTGCATGGAAAGAATTCCCACATAGGAACACAAAACAAAGACAACACTCCTCCAATCATACAAACCGTATGGTGCAGCCTGCTGTCCATGCACTTAAGGGCTTCAGTGTCCCACTGAGGGGTAGTAAGCACTATATAAATGCTGCAATACAATACAACAGAACTAAGTTCTGGGTAAACTATCCAAGGTTGGACTTACAACTGCATTTTAACTTCGAAATTGAATACAAATTATGCTGGAATACTTTTAACATTACTAATCTGGTTCCACAAACAAATAAAATACTTGTATTATTCTTTCATAAAACCAGAGTCCAAAGTAAAAGCAGCTGCGGTCAGTAGTGGGTGTACATGCCAAGCGGTGCACTGCATCGCATTTGGGGATGCAGTGCACACAACGAAATTCGTTTAATTTATTTATATGTTTACTTACCTGTAAAGCTCCGTAATCCATAGTTTACCACCCCCACCTTGCCCCTCCCCCTCCCCACGTCACCACCCTGCAGGTACACCCAGCCACGGCCCGTGGAGGGAGTTACGGTGGGGCAGGAAGGCGGGGCGGGGGAGGGGCAGGGTGGGGTGCGCGCTACGAAATGAATTACATTGTTTACTTACCTGCAATTATCCATATTCGGTTTTAAGCATCCCCCGCCCCGCCTTCCTGCCCCACCGTAACTCCCTCCACGGGCCGCAGCTGGGTACACCCACTACCAACCGCGGCTGAGTAAAAGACATACTCTACACTGGAATTCCAGAACAAAAGTTGAAGGGTTCTTTGTTTTCAATTCAATTCAATTCAATTTACTGAAGATTTGGCACTCAAGCGAGGCCCACTTAAAAAAAACAATGTAATTTAGCTATCATGAAATGCAATTAATACAGATTTTTAAAAAATTAAAACATTTCAAAACTTTTTGACAAATTAGCTCACTCTTAGGACTAAAAAGAAGCTGCTGTTTTAACATTATATTTTAAAAACAGCGGCCTCAGAAAATGACAGTAGTGAAAGTGCACTGCAGGACAAACAAAAAACATGTGACTTAAATCTTGTATGCCGATATTACAGAGGTTACACGTTTCATCCTTACATTTAGAGTTTGATCTATTTGTTGTTATTTCATTTAAAGGAGCAAACATTCATGCGCAGCGATGTCCAAAATTGACGATTTCCATGCGCTACATTCCTTGACAGCTACTGCTATGGTTCCTGCAAATGGCAAGAAGCTTTTATCACCTCAAAGGTTCTCTTAAATGCGCAGGGCCTCATTTATGAGAAATGACGCATCGCTGCGTGAAAGCAGCGATGCGTCACTTCTCAGTGCGCACTCCTTGCGACATTCCTGATGCGTCATATTTAATGTATGACGCATCATGTCGCAAGGAGTATTTCTGACGTATCTGTAAGCGCAAAAGTGACGCATTGTTGGATGGTGTCACAAAAGTGACGCAACTCCAGCAATGCGTCCTTTCACATGGGGCAAGCCCCATGTGAAAGGGCCTGCGTCAGTCTTACGCCTGCTGTGAGGCAGGCGCAAGATTTTGACGCAACGGTGTCCTAAAAGTGACGCAATGAAATCTCATAGATTTCACTGCGTCACTTCTACGACCTTTCCTTGCGTCAATACGCCCCCCCTTGCATACATTATACCTGGCGCAGGTATAATGTGGCGCAGGGGTTTACAAAGTGACGCATCTACCTAGATGCGTCACTTTGTAAATATGGCGCAACAAGGCGCATTTTGTACGCCACTGGTGCGTCACAAAAAGTGACGCACCAGCGGCGTAAAAGTAACGCACGGCCTCATAAATGAGGCCCGCAGTGTTTTAAACCCAAACTTTGACTTACTATCCTAAACAAATACTTTAAAAAAACATTTAAGAAAGAGAATCGAGGAATTCCAACTTTAGTTCAAACAGGTTAACCCACGTAATTAAAATGTATAAAAAAAGATAATATTTATTTTCTTAATTCAAAAATGTCAGTGCACATAAAAGCCCTTTAATGAGTTCACCTTTCCCTTGGTCTGATGGTATCCTCACTGGATCGCGCTGGGAATACGAGCACAGCTCGTTCTGTGCACTCATATTCACAATCCATCTTGATCAACGAGCACACGTCTGGAATTGTAGGCCTAACTGCCATGGTAGTCAATCTTTTGAATAACAGCATCGCTCCATGCATTGCCCATGACCAAACTGTCTTCCCCATCTCGCACCCTGTGGACCCTGTGCAGGCCTCAGGCCGTTTGCTCTGCCAGGCAAGTCATTTACCAGTTTTATTTTTCACCTCCTAAAAATTACGTTGTGAAGCTCGAATAAGTGGTCTGGCCGCATTTTCAACCTTCACCCCAATCTTCTCTTTTTATTGGAGTGCAATACCTTTAAATACAGTGTAAAATAATAATCTTGGAGAACCAAATGTTTTAATAATACATGAAAGAAGGTATAGTAATGTGGCAAAATTAATAAAGGGAGACAGTGGCAAAGTAGGTTAACTTACAGCATTTATTTCCGCTTAGAAGCAATTCTTTGGATATGCTTTATTGAGAATAATACGCGTTAACCTTGGTGAAGCAAGTGATTTTAATTATCACAAAAATGGAAAAGAATTCTTCCCCTAGGACATCGCAAGCACGCCACTATTATTGTATTCATGTCTGCAGGTTGTGTCGCTTACCTGAAATGCTGCGTCCTAAATGATTGTGGGGTTAACGTGCCTTCCGATGTTGCCAGACACAAAAAAATCATCACATAAAATCTATATCACTGCACTTCAGATGAAAAGAACGAGCATTTAGTCAAGAAGTACCTGGATGGATTGGCTATTGAGAGAGGACGTCTCTACAATGTGAATAGAAAGTCAGCAGATAAAGAGCACAATAGGACAGCGAATCTGCATCTTCGTGCTGCTACAGGAATTCTTTTCCTGATCTCCAGTTTTCAATGATCATTAATAACTTAGATCAATAAACAATAGAAGGCTAGCAGCTAGATTCATCATAGTCCCGTTTTGCGAGTCCTTAATAGTGATTTTTAAGGAATCGCTATTAAGGACTTGCAAAACAGGGTTCATGTAGGAATCGCTAAATAAATTGCGATTCCTACGCATTCCTTATTTGCGATTAGCAAATTGCTAAGCAATTTGCTAATCGCAAATTAGGATGCGATTTCAAGGGTGCCAGGGGTGTCCAAAGGACACCCTGTAGCACCCCTGAAATGTAATCTACATTGGTGTTGCGCACACACATGTCCAAAGGACATGTGTGTGTGTAACATGCAACTTAGAAAAATGCATTTAAATGCATTTTTCTAAGTTTTCGCTATTTACCACGAGGTTTGACCTCGCGGTAAATAGCGGCCCAAAATTGCGATTTCGCAATTTTTAAATGGTTCATGAATTGCATTTAAGGAATCTCAAATAGAGATTCCTTAAATGCAATTCCTCGCAAATATGCGATTTCGCAATTACCGATTTTTGCATTTGGGATGATGAATCCCAAATGCAAAAATTGCCTGATTTTTCTTTCATGAATCTACCTGATAGTCTTGAATAAGGTGAACATGATTCACATGTAGGGGCACCTAAGAAATACATTATCACACTGTTAGTTTTACACCCACACATGAATTTACTGTTCACGCGATTATTTTAGTTACTGGGTGCTTTTTGAGGAGTTACTGATCCAGTAGCTTACTTCTATACCAGTGAGTCGTTGGATGGTTAGAGTACAGCAAAATGAAGTTCTTCAAAACATCTTGTAAAACAGAACTTATAATGTGGTTCAGTCTGTCATATAATACATTTTTACTTCCCATGATCAATGAGTATCTTTCTCCCAAACATATTTGCACTATTACTTCACTTTGCATGAATTAAACTTTAATTGTTGTGATACAGACGACTTCTTAAACACTGATTGAGCTATACAACATGGATGTCCATTGTGGGAGGCCATGATCCCTGCCAGGTATTCAGCATACTCATATGATCCCTGTCAGGTATTCATCATACACACAAAATCCCTGGCAGGTATTCAGCATACACACATGATCCCTAGCAGGTATTCAGCATACACGCATGATCTCTGGCAGGTATTCAGTATACGCACATGATCTCTGTCAGGTATTCAGTATACTCACATGATCCCTGTCAGGTATTCAGCATACACACATGATCCCCGGCAGGTATTCAGCATACACACATGGTCCCTGTCGGATATTTAGCATACACACATGATCTCTGGCAGGTATTCAGGATACACATATAATCCCTGGCAGGTATTCAGCATACGCACATGATCCCTGTCAGGTATTCAGCATACACACATGATCCCTGGCATACACACATGATCCCTGGCGGGTATTCAGCATACACACATGATCCCTGGCAGGTATTCAGCATAAACACATGATCCCTGTCAGGTATTCAGCATACGCCTATGATCCCTGGCAGGTATTCAGCATACACACATGATCCCTTGCAGGTATTCAGCATACGCGCATGATCCCGGTCTGGTATTCAGCATACACACATGATCCCGGTCTGGTATGCAGCATACACACATGATCCCCGGCAGGTATTCAGCATACACACATGATCCCTGTCGGGTATTTAGCATACACACATGATCCATGGCAGGTATTCAGCACACATACATGATCCTTGGCAGGTATTCAGCATACACACGTGATCCCTGTCAGGTATTCGGCATACACACATGAACCCTGGCAGGTATTCCGCATACACACATGATCCCTGGCAGGTATTCAGCATACACACATGATCCCTGGCAGGTATTCAGTATACACACGATCCCTGTCGGGTATTCAGCATACACATATAATCCCTGGCAGGTATTCACCATACGCACATGATCCCTGGCAGGTATTCAGCATACACACATGATCCCTGGCAGGTATTCAGCAAACACACATGATCCCTGGCAGGTATTCAGCATGCACACATGATCCTTGGCAGGTATTCAGCATAAACACATGATCCCTGGCAGGTATTCAGCATACACACATGATCCCTGGCAGGTATTCAGCATGCACACATGATCCTTGCAGGTATTCAGCATACACACGTGATCCCTGGCAGGTATTCACCATACACACATGATCCCTGTCGGGTATTCAGCATACACACATGATCCATGGCAGGTATTCAGCACACATACATGATCTTTGGCAGGTATTCAGCATACACATGTGATCCCTGTCAGGTATTCGGCATACACACATGATCCCTGGCAGGTATTCAGCATACACACATGATCCCTGGCAGGCATTCAGCATACACACATGATCCCTGGCAGGTATTCAGTATACACACATGATCCCTGGCAGGTATTCAGCATACACACCTACCTAATAAATTTACATAAAACGAATCTAAAGGAAAACAATTTTAAGAGTTAATCAGGTTACTGTTTATGATCTTCCCTTGAACGATGTGTTCATCTGTTAACGATGAGCTCCCATGATTACTCCAAAATTGAGTAGGGTATCATCCCCATAGAACCAGATCTCATTTGATTTGTGGTTTTTTTGCGTGAACTATATTGCTACCACCACACATTAGAACTGAGAAACAGATTGTGCACTTCCTAAGTCTAAATTTGCATATGTGTTCTAAAGCGGCATTCAAAAAGCATGCACATATACAAATTGAACAATAAACCTAGAACTAACATTGTGTTGGCTGGCTTTCACAAAAGTATTAAACCTGACACGACCTTACCCAGTACTTGCCTTGCAAGGTCTGAAGTAGCTGTAATCCCTGGTCAGCCTCAAAGGCAGACTGTATCATGAAATCACGTCTTTGGACAGTGTAGTTTCAATGGCGACTGAAAGAAACCAGTCATGCAGGCGCTGTGTGGATCAATTTCAGATATCCAAGGTAAAATGCAAAGATGCTGCCAGGGATGTATCACCACTAAAATCGCATGAAGGTGTTCATCCTTTATTGCGTAGTGATCAAAAGAATGATTTCTTCCATACCGTAGACAGATTTTGCCAGTAGACAAATCTCAAGCAAAAAGATAGGTAGTTTGAAAAAACCTTCCAAATATGTTAAGATTTGCAAGAATAAGATCGGTCGGGTGGTTCATATGTTTGAGAGCGCAGTGATTTGACCTCGGAGGACATATTAATTAGAAATTGATGCTTCAAGAGTAGACTGAGACCAGATAACCATGATAGATAACCCTCTGAACCAAGAGCAAAAATCTTGTCCTTGTCATCCACTAAATATGCAGAAATTCCTATAACGACTAATGCTTAACGTTCAACCAAAATTCAGTGAATGTCACAAGAGGTCAGCGGTGGAGATTACTTTTAGCTATGACAGGCAAATCTCATTGGGTCTGGGCACTAATTCACAAAAGTAGTGGCAGAAGGCAAGGAGGGCAGATTAATCGCCTATCAATATTTGGCCAGCAAAATCACAATGGAACTTGGAATGCAAACGAAATGCAACCGGTACCAAGAAGGGAGCAAATGCTCCTCAGCATCCTTTTCTACACTTCGATTCTTAATTTTTAAGGATGCTCACATCTGGTGGAAGAGGCAAGGTAAAAAAAATGTGTGTGTCTCTTGAATCGAGAATTATTCCGACTGTCAGTCACCGACATTTTAGAAAGCGCAGTGGGATAATTAAATTGGGCAAAACAAAGTGGTTAGGAGAGATCAATAATTTCCAATGGAGTACATATAACTTGCTGAATCCCTCTGAGGCGGAATGCGGAGGCTCTTGTGCTCTCTTGCACCTTTTTTGCACTGTAAAACTCTGTAAATATTTTAACTGGAGCGTTTTTAACCTCCCTGACATCCCACAGCGAGATCTACTCGCTGGGCACACCCTTTTCCTAAGCGTCGATCCATTAAGGCGCTGGGAACATTGCAAGACAACTTTGGCAGCCATTTTTGATTGGGCAGGCTCGCCGGACAGCTCGACGCCCCTCCCACCCTCCTCCCGCCCCGCCCGAAGTATGTATAAAAATGATAGTATCACCCGTCCGCGCAGCGGGCGGGCGCAGCGGGCGCGCCGGCGGCGCGCCGGAGGCGCGCCAGAGGCAAGCCCGTCTGCGCCCGTCCGCGCCGGGACCGGGCTGAGGGCTACGACCCCTGGCCCGATTCTGACAGGTGCAAGCTTGGTCTATACTAAGGAGACTCTCCTTAACCTTAGAACTCTAAGGAACCATGACTGTGCCATATTTAACTTATGCAAAATGCAGACAGAAACCCAACTTTGCTGTCCTCACTGTCCTTTTACAACCCTGCCGCAAGGGGTAAAGAATCCCTTAAAACGAATAGCAACGTCTACTAAAGCATCCTTAGCCCTTATTAATGCACGGTCCCTATGCAAACATAGCCAAGAAATTGCAGACTTAATCACAGATTCTAAGCTTGATATACTCTTCATCACGGAGACATGGACAGATGAATCATCTGGCCCGGACATGGTATCTGCTACTCCTATAGGCTATAAAGCACATAGACAAGATAGATCACAACAGAATGCTAAACCTAGACAGAGAGGCGGAGGGATCGCCATTATAGCTAGAGAAAACATGGAGGTATCAGCGACTCAAATACAAGACTCCTCGTGTGAGGCCATGATGTTTTCGATTAAACTTAGCCAACAATATAACTTTAAAGGGCTCCTTATTTACAGGCCCCCAGGAGCTAGAACGGACTTTTTAACAAGCATTAGTACTCAGCTGGAATCTCTAGCCTTAGAAAAATCGATCACAGTTTTAGGCGATCTGAATTTTCACCTAGACGACAACAATAACAAAGACACCCAAGCTCTCATTGCAGATATGGAAGTCTTGGGGTTACACCAACTGGTTATCTCCCCCACTCACCAAGCGGGACATATTTTGGACGCCGTCTTCACAAGTGCCCAAGGGCTTCAAGTAAATGACATTCGCCCATTACCGTGGACAGACCACTATGCAGTTTTTTGCACATTAGCTATGGACAAAAAATCCATTACTGACATCCCCCCTCGCCAGCCTATTACCTTTAAAGCCTGGCACAATGTCAATCAGCAGGATCTAAAAACCTTCTTGGACGATTCTCGCCCATCAATCTCCGCTAATCCCAACCTGGCTATACAACAACTTAATGACTGGTTGGGGCAGGCTATGAACTCATTAGCCCCCACAAAGAAAATATCCACAAATAGGACTACCCCCACCGCACCATGGTACTCGGACGAATTAAAAACACAAAAATTACAGAACAGATATTGGGAAAGACAATGGAGAAAATCTTATGATCCTACAAGCAAAACCAAATATAAGGAGGCTCTGACAATATACAAAGCCATGATTACTAAGGCAAAAAAAGAGTACTTTACGCTTCAAATTGAGCAGGCTAAGAACTCGAGCAAAAAATTGTACGATATAACTAAAGTGCTCTCGGGTAATATCCCAGACTTGTCCCCACCCCAAACCCAAGATATGTGTGATGCCATAGCCGATTTCTTTTTTAAGAAGGTGGATGATATTTATCAACCATTTCTGGCAAAAATCACGCATTCGAACGAAACCAATACTAGTCAGGAAAACTTATCACCCACAGGGACTCCATCTTTTACTGAGTTTCAACCACTGACAGAAGATCAAGTACTACAAATCGTAGCGACAATCAAAGCTGGATCCAAGCTAGATCCATGCCCATTATCGGCACTCTTACCGGTGATGGAGTCGATTATACCAGTCTTGACTCAAGTTTGTAACTCCATTCTGCTCTCTGGGATATACCCCATTAGTCTAAAAACGACACTGCTCAAACCTCTGCTGAAAAAACCAGGAGCTGATAAGTCAGAACTAAAAAATTACCGACCCATTGCTAGTCTTCCGTTCATGGCCAAAGTGGTGGAAAAGGCCATGAACCAACAATTAACTGAGTATATAGAAACCCACAAGAAGCTAGACGATACTCAGTATGGATTTAGGAAATACCATGGGACTGAAACTGCCCTTATCAAAGCAACCGAAGACATCCGAACAATAAGAGACCAAGGCGGCACAGCGGTGCTGGTACTGCTGGATCTCTCAGCAGCTTTCGACACGGTCGACCATGGTACTCTGGTCGGCCGTGTCGGAAAAACAGGCATCTCCTCCACGGCAAGAGATCTCCTCGCCTCCTTTCTCTCGGAGAGAACGCAGGCTGTCTCTTTGGGCCCTTATCAATCTGCCAAATTGTCACAACCGTGTGGGGTTCCTCAAGGCTCATCCCTGAGTCCGACACTCTTTAACATATATGTGTCGGACCTGGCCAATGTCATCAAGGCACACGGGATGAGCCTTACCTCCTACGCGGATGACACACAACTGGTGTTGGCTATAAGGGGTGATGGTGAGGAAGTAGCTAAAACATTCCAGAGAGGACTGACAGAACTGGGGGATTGGATGACAGCAAATTGCCTAAAACTAAACTCGGAAAAAACCGAAGTTATGATTTTTGGGCAACTCTCACCAGAATGGCCTAACTCGTGGTGGCCACAAACTTTTGGCGCCCCCCCTAATCCAGTGACCAAAGTAAGGAATTTAGGAATAATTTTCGACAATCATCTTAATTTTATGGACCATGCCAGCAAAGTGGCATCAATTGCCCACCATAAACTGCGCATGATCCGAAAGATAAGTCCCTATCTTCCAACCACCGCCATCAAAACTCTGGTCAGCTCATTAGTCTTGACATCCTTAGACTATTGCAATGGGCTCTTTATCAATGCCCAAGCAAGAGTCCTAAAAAAACTGCAGACTATACAGAATGCAGCAGCACGTCTCATTCTGGGAATTCCAAAATGTGCTCCTTTATCTAATGCCATTCCCAAACTACACTGGTTGACGATTCAGAACAGAGCCAGATTCAAATCCCAGTGTATTGTATATAAAGTCCTAAACAAACAGGGTCCACAGTTCCTTAAAGACCATCTACGACCATACCAACCCACACGCCAACTGCGCTCTACTAACAGTAACCAACTTATGGTACCTAGAACCAAAACTGTGATGTGGGGAGACCGACGGTTTGTAGTGGCGGCTTCCAAACTTTGGAATACCCTACCCCAAGACATTAGGGCCTGTCCCACGCTACTCCAATTCCGCAAGAAATTAAAAACTTGGCTGTTTAATAAATAAACTTCTAATTGACTCCAGGTATAGAATTATCATTAGAGCAAGGCAGTCTCACCCAGTCGGCAAGTTATTCAGCGCCAAGACACCTCAGGGTATATGCTGCGCTTTACAAGTACCAATAAATAAATAAATAAATAAATAAATAAATAAATAAATAAATACATTTCCCAGTTACTCAGCACTATTTTGACACTTTTTCTTCTTGTTTTGGTACAGCAAAAAGCCTGAAAACCCATTATGCTTTTTTACGACATTCGATTGCATGAAGTGCCAGACGAGTGGTATTTCAATGGTACCAGCTGCAGCACTACCTCTTCAAAAATTACTGGCTTGATACGGGTCAATGAGAGCTCTGGTCTACTGAAAACAAAGCTATTGATCCCGCCAGCCTCTCTAAATGAACTGAAAAATATGTCAGTGCTGTGGACCTGGAGAAAGAGCCAGTAATTTTAAATTTTTTATTTTATTTCCAGAGTCAACATGTCAGAGTAAACAAAAATGTCAAATGTACTTCAGTGGCGCGGCTCAGGCACTAGAGGACGCATGGAAAGTAGAAAGGGCGAGGGAGGACATACTGCTTTTCTTTTGTCTGCATGGCACTGTGAAAACTAATGAGGCTGCCTCCACCTGGAATGGGCTACCATGTTTGAGGGTCCATTTTGTCCACATGCTTTCGTTTCATTAAATTGTTATTGCTGAATTGTGATGTATATCATTGATTTCTTTAGAGTTCATCTACATGTCTTCTAATTGCATACATGCATTTGGTTGTCTTTAGTCAGCAAAAATGGTCCGTTTGCATACATTTTAGTGTTGTCCATGGCCATGCTAGTATGCTGTGTTGGCCTTTTAGGATTAAAGACAGGCCCTTTCTCGGTCAGCAGGAATGTTCATGGTCCTGATAGTATAGTCTGCAAGGCTTCTAGGCTTAGATACTCGTTGTGTTTGTTTCCATAAAAGATTTTAGGATTTGCTCATCTATTTCAGAACAGGAGTGACGATTCGTTTCCATCTTTAGATGCTGTGAATACTTCTGAGGGTGAATTCTGTTATTTACTCAATATGATGTTGTAGCTCTTTCGATGGCAGCTCATGAGGACAGTCTGTGAATTTACTCTTTCAGTTCCTCTTCATCATGGCTGTTGTGGAGAGGTCTGTGGGATGTGAACACATGAAGTTCCCATCTAGAGTAAGGCAGAGCATTGGACAGTAGAGGTGTCCTCAGTCCTACAATGCTTCCGGCTTAGACCTAGGATGTGTATCGGACAGCATGGTGTGCAACGTAGGCCCAGCATAACCCAATCAATGTTACAATTTCCAGACAATTATACTTTTCAATTACTCTGAATGCAAGAGTCTGAATTTGGCTGATGGAACATGCAATACAGAAACAAGGAAACAAATAGAGATACAGTAATTAAACAGATTTTATTTGAAATCCTTGTTATCTAATATCAATTTAAAAGAAAGGAATGCTTTATGTCGGGCCTCCACATCGCAATCCTAGTGCGGCCGTAAAACTAAGTTAAGGAGTATTGACTGGCAACCACCAGGTCAGTGAACTAAGGGAAAACAGGTGATTTATTGTCAGGCTGCCTATCGGCGAAGAGTTTGGGTCTTCATCAATTTTTCTAATGCCTCTACAAGTCATGCTAGGGCCTTTGCTAGCGCCAAAGAAGTTCATTACACTCTTAATGCGATGCAATTATGTACCCCGAATCAGTTTTCCAGGTTTCCTGTCACAAACTGACTTTCAATGCTTGTAAATTCAGTAAATTAATTTGCAGTATCTGACCATGTTGCTGACATGGTTCCTAAACGTTTTTTCTTTGGTCCCAAGTACTAAAATATGAACAGCCACCCGGTCATGGGACCATCATGTGATTTGTGCCATTTTGCTCTCCGGAGCCACACACAATAGGTTGTACCTTATAAGAATGCTTTAGCTGGAGAAGCTGCTTTTCTACAGAAAGGAGATGAGAAGCTGAATCCAGTTGAGCTGAACACAACATTCACAGAAGAATGAGTTGCTGCTTTAAACAGGAACTGAGAGACCTTTCTCCAAAAAAGTAGCTGTGCAGGAACTTAATGACCACATCTCAGTGGAACCATCCACTAAAGGTGAAGGAGGAGTCACCTGACGCTAGCCAAGTGCTGCCCATGACAGAGTGATAGACGGAGCTCCCACTACAGCCTGATAGGATTTACTTTGACTTACGGGTCAACAACAGCAGCAGCTGGAGACGGAGCTGTGATACCCCAGTTGGGACAATAAAGACTTGTTGACTTCAGTGAAACGAAGATACATCATGTAATAGAAGCGGGTTTACCGAAGCACTCCGTTCCCAGCAGCAGCTCAGGGGCAAGTGACAATAACAGAATATAGATGCCCTGGGAATCCACTGCGTAGGGACATATAACAAGCGCCATAGTGGTCCTAGACATCACCAGAAGGCAGTACCTACGGAAGGATGCACCTTCACAGACGTTTTGCATTATCAAAGCAGATCCTCGTCAGACTAAATTCTTTCAAATCAAGTATCTTTTCTCAAGCAACGGCAGTAAACCAATACAAAGAAGTCACTTGCATCAAGAAGAAACAAGCAATGCCTCCCAACTGTAAGACCCAACTGCACAGGACAAATCACTACATTTAAATCCAAAAATAAAATTTGCCACAGGATGCAACCATGGAGTGGAAGTTAGTTGTTGAGGAAACCATGTTGCGCAGAACACCTGCCATATATTACAACACTATAAAGTGTGGACCAGCTGGAGAAAGGTGAAAGAACAATGTGGTAGATACAATTGTTTGAATTAAATGCCATACGCTACATTAGAAAGGATTTAAAATCTGTGAAGAAGTATTTTACACTCAAAACTAGTACCTCAAAAAGAGAGAATGTAGATGTATGTTCAAGTGATTGTTCCAACATCTGTATCAGATAATAAAAAAAGTGTATTTTAAAAATAGCACTTGCAGCTAGCCTTGTGGTCCCGTAGATCTGAAAATGTGAGATGTCCAACTCCATGATTCTCATTTTATCTGTCTGGGAAAGAATGAAAAGCTAAGTGGTAAATATCAGGGATTCAAACCTGCAAGCTGTAGAATGCGGATTCAAGTTGTTTTGTCAGCATGAAAAGGTATGAACTAAACACATACTCTACATTACCCTGCACATCCTTTGTGTGGCAGGGGTCTTGCACATTCCTCTCAAGTGTGCACCTCATATGCACGAAGTGACAAAACCCCAGGAATTAGAGAGACTTTCAGTTTTACAATCTAGTACTAGTCTTCACTGCTTTACATAAAAGCAGAACTGTTAACAGAGTCGCAAAGATTTCCCACCCCTCATCACCGTGACTGACCTGAATGTTACCTCCAATCAAGCCGCAATTGGGTTTATGCTAGCCCATTAACAGCAGTGGTCTTACGATGAGGATTTGTAGTCCTGTCTTTTAATTAGCATGCAGTGTGAGCTTGTCGAACTCACCCAACAGTTGTGTTATAGCTCTAAACACATCATGAGATCGCTTGACTGACTGTATGCTTTTAATCAAGAAACTGTTGATAATATGTTATAATATCACCGGACTACACACCAAAGTTAGGACGGTCACTCTTCTTCCAGATTCCACCTTACTGATCTAAAAAAACATACAGATTAAACAAATTCACCCTTGCTTTCTGTCCATGCTTCTTTCTTGAGTATTCTCCTAAACCGCGAGTATAACAACAAGATCTGAATTTTTCTCACAAATAATCTGATTAGGTGAAATGTTTTGCCTATTTTAACATAATACAAAAACGAACTTAAACCAGAAATATGGCCCTTATATAAGAAGGGAACTGGTTGGTTTAGCATCCCAAAGACGTTTGTCTCACTGTATTCCTTCACTGACTCTAGACACTATGCACAATGTCTTAAGCCAGAGAGAAACTTTGGCACATTTTGCTCAATCCAAAGGCTGACACCATGAGAGATGACATTTCCCCAGAATGACAACATTTGGAAAATATAGGGAATTTAGGATTAAATCTCTGGTCTCCTATTTCCAAAACTATAAACTTAACAGCTCCTATATTTTCAATATCTATACAATATCTGTTATCTCGATCCGAGCCATTAAGGAACCTAGGGGAATTTGTCTTCTTAATCCAAGAGAGCGGCTCCAGGGGTTTGGAGCTTTCTGGACTTTAGCCATGAGATACGCAATACCAGCGCAGCAAATTAATTATTTATTGCTTTTGACTTTTCTTAATTGCGGTGCTCTTGTGATTTCATTGTCGTGGCAGTAGCGCCCCTTTTTAGGTCTCGCCTACGCAGCGCGCATGCACTGCATAGGAGACCTTTAGCCACCATTCAGCTGTTTTTCGAAGCAATACTCATGCTTGTGACGCATACACCTTGCGGTAGTGTGCAGCGGCGTGCCACAAGCACGAGTATGTGCTTCGAAAAACAGCAGACTGCGCGCTCACCACTCGCGGGCTCACCTCCTGCTCCCCCTCTCACAATTAAGCACTGCATTACTCCTGCCTCCCTCCATTAGCCTTCCTCTGTTCCTTACTCCTTTCCATCTTATTTTCTCCTCCTTTCTTTCTGCTGCCTCAGGCCCTCGCCTTACCCGTCACTTCCTTCTGTTTGCTACAGCCCCCTCCCCCCTCTCCACCTCGCTTCTGGTCTCCTTTCCTTTCGGCAGGGATTTTACATATTTTTTCTGCAGGATCGTCGCCGCTTTGCCTGATGATGGCAAGAGCAGCACGTGCCAATTGAAACAATACATCTTTAGCGCACGCGCTTGTGGTTTCTTTTACAAATTAAGCACTGCATTACTCCTGTCTCCCTCCATTAGCCTTCCTCTGTTCCTTTCTCCTTTCCATCTTCTTTTCTCCTTCCTTTCTGCTGCCTCAGGCCCTCGCCTTTCCCGTCACTTCCTTCTGTTCGCTACAGCCACCCCCCCCCCCTCTCTCCACCTCACTTCTGGTCTCCTTTCCTTTCAGCAGGCATTTTACATATTTTTCCTGCAGGATCGTCGCTGCTTTGCCTGATGATGGCAAGAGCGGCGCGGGCCAATTGAAACAATACATCTTTTATGAGGAACCCCTCCCCATTCTCCCCCCCACCACCCCGTCCACCCCCCGGAAAGCCTGGAAATTTCATATTAACATGCCATTGATTTTCTTCTGAATATATTAAGCGGCCGCGTTGGCACGGACAGGTATTGGCAGCTAAGTAAGATGGTTTGTACCGGATGATGGCGGGAGACGATCGAAGGAGGAGACGAGGGCATGGAAGGGGCAGTGAGCCCCGTATTAGCACGTTCCACTCAGCGGCGAGCGTGTTTTAGAACCAAGCATTGCAAAGCCAACAGGTCTGGCCTTGGTATGCTGGTGCAATCGCCATTTCTTTTTACTGTAAGCATAAGTCACAAAAAAATTAAGAAAAGAGGCCACGCATATATGTGGCCACGAAAACTAAAGAAAACAGACCGCCAAATAAAACTTTCATGCAAATGTTACTTTAATAAAATAATTAAATGATGCGGCGGACTTTTTTTTTTTTAACCAGCCTTTAATGTGTGCAATGTTTTTTACCTCTACCTTTATGAAGGCAACCACAACAAAGTATTACCCATTGAAGCACTCAAATTGCAGGCAGCTGTACTGTCACAATGTCACTTAAACACCTTATAAAAGCAATTTTAAAAACAAGTATTGGCATAGTCAATTGGCTTCGCCTTTGGGACCTTTTAAGTGTTTAGGTATCCAGCACAATATCCTTGGTGCAACAACATCAACTGTTGCATGGCTAAACACTTATAAGGATCCAAAGGCGAGACCTATTGGCTATGCCAATGCTTGTTAATACTGTTTAAGATGTGCTGTAAGTTACCCTGAGGTCACTAGGATGGTGGCCTGTTATACCTTATAAAAAAAGGAAAAATGACAGAGAATATGGGGAGAAGAAAAATATAACTGTTTCACTTTAAAATTACCTACAGATATAAGAGATGAAAATAAAGTGTATGTACTCTATACTTCGGTTTCCAGCTACACTTGCCTAAATTAACTGAGACAAAACACAGGAAAGCATTACATTTTTTGTTCATTTGGGTTCAATATGACGTCTGTGATTGGTTACACCAACCCACAGACAAGGAATTGGAGCATATACTATTTAAACGTTTTATTAAGCTTTTACAATTTGGAAAATGCGAATTTGATGAGTTTGACTGGGTTTTGGGTCCCTGCAGCAGCTTGTAAACCATACTATTAAAAACATAATTATGGAATCGTTTGCAGTTCCACTCTACTCTCGACTTTCAAAGACCAGAGCATTTCTCTGAACAGGCAGATTAAAATGGCCACTTTACAGCACTGCTGCTGATCACAGTATCAAAGCGATTTCCAGTTGCAGCCGTGCCGCCTCATCTTTCCCTCACCCTTTGGACTCTAAATTTTGTTGTAATATATTAATATTCATGCAGCGGATCCTCTTAAGCCTTTCCGCAAACATGGGCGAAGCAGCTTCTCATTTCAGCCATATTGGGTCACTCTCTGTCGCCGCTTCTCCTGACTGCATTTATATTATTTGCAGCAAAAAGCGATGGGAACCTGCCATTTCGGAAACAAATCCTGTTCTCAATAAGCGGCCTCTCCTTGCGCTGGAATAGTGGCTCATTCTGCTCAGAGCACACCAGGGAAATATTGATTTGGTTGGTATTTTTTCTATTTGACTGTGAGCACTGAAAACAGCTGACGGCGTGATCAAGCAGCACAAAATGGACGAGGGAGAACTACCCTGAGATAGAGGAGTGCTATGGTGGTCAAGCAGCGAAGTAGGAGGGCACAATCCATGCCTCATGTAAAGGATATTCTCAGGCGAACATTTATATAAAATGAACCTAAGTGGAACTCATTTACATTGCCAAAGGATATCCTGAAAGACGGCATTCATACGTATCTCTTGGACCTAAGTCCGACACACATAGACTAAAGATTCTGAAGAGACATGGGTTGGGGCCAGCGCTTGTCTGGCGAAAGATGGCAGGATATCTTTTCCTTTTGACCTCAGAGGGGAGACAATTGATCACCAATATCATGTTCCTAAGGGCCTTGGTATCATCATGTCCTGGTCTGTCTTTACGATAGTGTCAAACTCTTTTAGAAGGGATACATTACCATCCACAGAATGTTCAGCCAAGTTTGGGGGATTGCCAACTTGGCAATCCTGACCTAACAAGAAATCCTGTTTGCCAGCTGTACTTGATGGGACACCTCGTGGAATTTGGTGCACTGAACATCAAATATTTAACAAAGAACCAGAAAGGCAATTCTACTGGTAAAATACATCGGATACCAAAGATGACAATCGGACACTCATAACAAAATCCAAGACTTAAATGGAACCAGATAGACTTTTCATCACAGCAGTTTAGTCAAGGTCTACAATTTAAATCTATTTTAAAGTATCTGGTATACATCTTTTCAGTTGTAAAACTATATGGTCAAAAGCATCAAGTACAAAAAAATCTAGTGTGCACTTTAACAGAGAAAGGCCAAAAAAGGAAGCTTACAAAAAAAGAGTTCCCAAATATCCACTCAACGCTTTCAATCAGCTAAATGGTGAACTTCAATATTTAATTTGAAAACTCCTATGTAGATTTCTGCTGCTTCATTCACAGTGCTTATGAGTTGGAAACACGTCAGCTTCACCCTGAAACTCCTTAAGGTTACTACTACCTCTGCTAAGGCAAAGCACCACTGTTAAATGATGTCCTTCTTGTATGGGTAAACATGCCCTGAATCAGAAGCAAAGCACTCTTTCAGATATGGGACCTCAACAACTGAAACCAATGTCTTCTTTTCTATACTTGGCTGGAAGATTCTTACAGAAGAAAGCTACATGAAGATCTACTTGGACGTATTGTGTCCTGCGTCTTCACTTTTCCTCTATGTGTGAGTTGTTGCTTGGAAGGGTGAGTGTGGGTGAGAGAATGTGGTGATATAATGGAATACTGTGGTCTGGGTGCTAGGGCTTGCCTGTCAGATACTGACAAGCGGGATTGCAACCCAGACAGTAGCTACGAAGCTGTAGCTTACGGTCTAACATGTATTAAAGAACTTAACTACCTCCAGTTCCTGTAGCTCCCAACTCATCTAAATGAAGCTCCTCTCCCAAGGCTGAACAGGAAGTCCCATGCCCAGAGAGGACAGATCATACTCTACCTCCAAGTAATCATTAAAAATAACACTTAATCTCATGCCTCGTCTGTATTCTTCTGTGCTCTATGAATTAATCTCAAAATGAGCTATCGCTCGCTTGGAAGGGAAACTCTCCTCCTTCTAGGGTGATGGCACTTTGAAGTATTCTCAAAATCCTTTTGAACGTGCACCTAATTGAGTCTCACCCTAGATGTGGTTCACCATACTCTAACTCTTGCTGGTCTCCGCTGAAATAAACATACCAAAGGGGCTATATTTGGGATGGCAGAGTGTAAATTTGCAGCACCATATCATATTGGTGCTCCGAACAAAGCTCTGAGTGGACTTGACAGTGAAGGTACTGCAAAAATGTCCACCTGTGCCAAATTTCCATGCTATGAATGACATAGGTGGGAAGTTTAGTCATCCTATTGTGACAACAAAGAGGCTACAGAGGATGCAGAAATCCTTCTTGAGATGATTTTGTGGCTACGAGAGAAGTCACTTTGGTTAGGGCCACAAGCACAACTGTCCCTGACAATGAAAGTTGAATGCTGTTAATGCTGCCACCAGAGGCTGCTGAGATGGTGTCTTTATCCTTGGCGATGATTATGATGGGGACTAACATCCAATGCTAAATGCGCAGCTGAACTCGTGTTTCACTGGAGCCTTCGATTCTGTTGGTGAATGCATCTCTCTCTCTTCTCTTACAAACTAATGCAAATTTCTTTAACAGAAAATATAAACTTTTCCCTTCATGAAGAACTACCATAGCATCTATCTCTAATGTAATGTAAGGGATGCTCTGAGAAACTCCCTTAGCCCTTGTCATTTTTTCTGTCATAGACTTCACCAGCTAAGCCTCAACATTTTTGGCTTAAACTTTAAACAAACACCACTTCTAAAAAAAATCAACCCTCTGCAAGAGCATACATGCTCATGTTTGCAGTTCCATATTCTGGCGGCTTCCTGAAGGTCTCACTTTGAGTAACGAGATAGCAAGCTGCTACCTACTTGTCACTAACTCCTAAAGGCCGCCAATTAAATGTGAGAAAAATAAAATATTTATGTGGTGACTCTGAGCCAGCCACTAGGCAGGGGTAAAACCATACCACCTACAAGGATACCTTTGATGGCGTGGGCTCCATCATGCTGCCCTTGCAGTAAGCTAAGGACATGCATGCCACACATCTCCGGAGTGGTTGGCAGCACCATCCGCGGCCTTGCTGTTCAACCAGCCCAGCATAATCAGACACTACCTCAGCTGCCAAAGACGGAGCTCGCTAGTTCGGTAGCAGCCCTCCAATCACTAGAGCTGGCCACAAGGTTGCATCTTAACCGACTATTAATACATTGGCGGGTACCATAAAGGTGTAAGAGTCCACCATGTTCGGTCACCTGGGCTAAGTCAATAAGTTTGATATCTTCTTTATTGAAATGTACTTTGTAGATGAGAGGCCGTTTCTTGCATGTTTGCACGAACAATCAATGGTGGCACTCCATTTGCAACTTGCCGTTTTATCTTTTTAGATTTTGTGAATGGAAAAGCTAATTTTCAATGCAAAGAAACCTAAGTCTGAAGAGTTCGGTGTAATAAAGGAGTCTGTGTGTAACAAAGAATGCCTGCCGCCGATTAAGAATGTCAGACAGGAAAACTGAAGCCTTTGTAGCAGATGCACCTTTGATTTATTTCCCCTGTTCTCTTTCAAATAAATTTCTAACGGCCAGAGGTGGTCTGGCAATCTGATCCAGCGAGCGGCCTCTTTTCTGCTTTTAACAAGGACCATACGCCAAATATATAGACACTATACATAGCAGACAATTCTTTTGTGTGCCAACTTTCGATTTGAAGGAAACATATCAAAGTGTTTTGAAATGTGTTCAGAACTTTTCTTCCACTGTCAAGCAAGAGTTAGAATATTGTTAGCATTACTTCACATTCCTTTACAGCAGGAATCATATTAACAACTCTTCTGTGTGAGACACAAAATGAAAAGAAAGTTTTAAAAAAAACTCTAAAAATTGAGCAAATAAGACCATGCGTAATGCGGACACCTGAAGTCCGAGACCATGAGGCACCGCGGATTCAAGGAGTCCAAGACCATGCATATTGTGGACACATGGAGTCCGAGACCATGAGACCATGAGATACCGTGGACTCAAGAAGTCTGAGACCATGCATACTGTGGACACATGGAGTCCGAGACCATGAGACACCGCAGACTCAAGGAGTCCAAGACCATGCATTCTGCAGACACATGGAGTCCGAGACCATGCACACTGCGGACACATGGAGTCCGAGACCATGAGACCATGAGATACCGTGGACTCAAGAAGTCTGAGACCATGCATACTGTGGACACATGGAGTCCGAGACCATGAGACACCACGGACTCAAGGAGTCCAAGACCATGCATACTGCGGACACATGGAGTCCGAGACCATGAGACAATGCAGACTCAGGGAGTCCGAGACCATGCATATTGCGGACACATGGAGTCCGAGACCATGAGACACCGCGGACTCAAGGAGTCCAAGACCATGCATACTGCGGAACACATGGAGTCCGAGACCATGAGACACCACAGACTCAAGGAGTTCAAGACCATGCATACTGCGGACACATGGAGTCTGAGGCCATGAGACAATGCGGACTCAAGGAGTCCAAGATCATGCATACTGCATCCACAAGGAGTCCGAGCAGGGGCAGATCCTCCGCTAGGGTGAAGGGGCGATGTCCCACTGTTTCCTTGCAGTGCGAGAAGCAGAAACTACCGTTTTATGTTTCTGCTTCCCACACTGAGAGAAAGCAGAAGTATCTGGTTGTGGGCGGGCAGGTGGGAAGGTCTGCTGGAAAGTAGGGGAGGCGTGGCTAGCCCACTGGTGTGGGCCCTGACTGTTTGGTCAGCCGTCTGGGGCAGACCAAAGCAGTCATGCGCACTTTCCCTGCAGCCTACATAGAGAAAATGGCCTCTCATTAGGCACCTGAGTGGGCGCTGCCCGCGCCAATCACAACGCTGCCATTGCCGCATTGTGATTGGCGGAGGGGGGAAGGAGGCTGCCTGTGGGTGGCTGCTTCCTGAGGGAGAGCTGCGGTAGCAGGAAAACACGGGATCCGGGGGAAGATGAGTTTTATTTGATGTTAATTAAACCCCACTGTCTCCCCCCACCCCCCACGTGCGGCCCCCCCACCCGCCCGTAGTGCCGGCCGCGACTGTAATACTCCTCCGAGAGATGACATAGGCAGCGGTACTGGCCTGTAAGCTAGCATGCTGGAATTGATAACAGTGGTACCGATAATGCTGCTGAGAGAGATGACCACAGGGGTGTTACTGGCAGTGACTGTGTTGGCAGCGACAGTAGTAGAAGGGAAGCATGCACTGCTGGCAGTGGTACTTCTGAGAGAGAGCATAAGGGCTGTGGTAAAGGCACTGACGTTTTTGGCAGCAATAGTAATATAGCACAGGTGTGTGCAAGCTGGTGCTAGTGGCAGTCGCACTGCTGAGAGAGATGGCAAGCACAGCGGGGCCAGTAGCAGTGGTACTAATAAGACTTCTGTGAGAGTTGGTACCGATAGTAGTAGAAGCGATGTTTGCATGCTGGTGGCAGTATCACTGCAGAGAGAGATCGTAAGGGCAATGGTAGGGCCAGTGACGCTTTTGGCGGAAAGAGTATTGACAGCGATGCTTGCAGCGCTGTCGGCAGTACTGTTGAGAGAGATCGTAATGGTACTGGCAGTGACGCTTTTGGCAGCGATAGTAGTAGTAGCAGTGCCTGCATGCTGGTGGCTGTACTGCTGAGAGAGATCGTAAGGGAGTTGGTACGGGCAGTGACGCTTTTGGCAGCAAGAGTAGTGACAGCGATGCTTGCAGAGCTGGAGGAGATGCTGCTGGCAGTGATGGGGATGACTCTGGTGCCAGTAGTGACACTGACATCCATTGCAATATTGAAAACACATGTCATCACTATCCATGAATATTATAGATGTTAACACATTTAGAACTTTGGAAGAATGGCTGTGCACTGTCAATAACCTGGTCAAATAGGGCATGAAACAGCTTAAACTGGACCATATATTTAAAGCTGTTCCTAAGAGGGGCCCCCTAAATATGTTTGGCCAAGAATCCCCAAAATCCTTAAGATATCCCAGTTTGCCCACTCTCTTTTAAAAGAAAACCCCTTCGGTTGTTCAGTCTCGCTCGCTGCGGTGCACTCCCACACAAATTGTATGCCTCAAAACTTTTAAATGTCACCAGCCACCACTGAGTCCAAGACCATGTGTACTGCAGACACTGGGAGTCCGAAACCATGAGGCACCACAGACTCAAGGAGTCCGAGACCATGCATACTGGGGACACATGGAGTCCGAGACCATGAGACAATGCGGACTCAAGGAGTCCGAGGCCATGCGTACTGCAGACTCAAGGATTCTGAGACCATGAGACACTGCTGACTCGAGGAGTCCTTGTCCATGCATACTGCTGACACAAGGAGTCCAAGACCATGAGGCACCGCAGACTCAAGGAGTCCGAGACTATGCGTATTGCGGACACATGGAGTCAGAGACCATTAGACACAGCAGACTCAAGGAGTCCGAGACCATGTGTACTGCAGATACAAGGAGTCTGAGACCATGAGACACTGGGATTCACAGACCCTAGGAATAACAGACCAGGGCCTCACAGTTGCAGGACACAGATACTGAATTTTTGGGAGTCACAGGAAGTGCGTGACATCGACAATGTGTTACACGCACACTGACATTCACAGGACCTGGGAATCAAAGTGGCTGGGTAACACGGGCACTACATGACAACGCTCGGACACAGAGGTGTTTCCTGCATTTCTCCCTGCTTGATACTCGCTACTGGAGTAGCCAAACTTTCTGCCAAAGTCCACTGCCGCCGAGGAAGGAGAAAAGAACAGCAAGGCCGCAGAGGAGGTGAGAGGCGCGGCCCCGGGACTGCGAGGGACAGCGTTATTGACACCAGCTGTCTCCTCTTCCCGAGGGTGCCGCGCCCCCTCCCAGTGCCCCGCCCTCTCCTCATAGACTTAAAAGCAAGGGCTATAACGCGCATCGCGGGACGCGCGCGGGGCGCAGCCCGGGGCGAAGCCCGGGCCAAGGGCGGGCCCGTTGTTGCCCGTTAGTGCCCGATAGAGACTGGACCGGGCCACTCCTCTTTGAACACCGTCCCAGTAACAAACACACAACTATGCCGCCTAAAACAAGAAGTGCCTCCAAACCTAAATCCAAACACGCCCAGGAGGTAGCACAGGTAACAGGCCCTATTGACTTATTTATATCTCGGGTCCATGAGACGATAAACCAAAGTATAGCTCTAATGGAGAAGAGAGTTTCCATGGATCTTATCAGTGCCAACGCGAAGCGATCATCACTAGGTGCAATAGCAAATGCCGCCTCCCCAATTAATTTAAATACCCAAAACGGTTCTCTTCCTGTGACTCTCCCCGTCTCAGATTTAAACACCGTTCCATCAGTAGTTGACCTGTCGGTCACTCACTCAGAGTCGGACCCCTCAATATCAATGGACGACCTGGAAGCAACTCCCGACCTAGCTGGTTGTCAAACCGAAGGAGATATCCGATCCATTGATAACTCAACCCAGCTAGGCGAGAGAGAAGGGGCAATACCGAAAACACGACCATCAATCAATGAAGGAACACACAGTCCTCAATGTCAGGAAGATAAAATGACTGATCCAAACCCCTCAACCTCAAACAGTATATTACATATCTCTGATTTAAGTCTACCCCACAAGGCAACTTCAAATGATAGCGCACTGGAGCAATGTAAAACCTGTAGAATCACTTCACAAGTCCTTACTACAACCAAGGACTTACTCTACCAGTATTTAAAGCCTATCCAATTAAGTATTAGAAATCTTGAAGCTCAATTAACAATAATCTCGGCCACTCTCCTAGATACGAATACTCGGATTGACGTAAGGGGTCAACATAACATCTCGCACCCACCAAAAAAGCAAAACCAAACGCACGTACAGAAAACAGTCAGTCATTCAAACACAACATCTTCAGTACAAAAGACTCTAAAACAACCGTCTACCATATCCAAATCCACCGCAAGCACGTCCCTTTCCCAGCAGGGGAAACCACCCCATCCAAAAGTACAGCAATTAATAACTGCAGGCAAGGCCACGGCAAGCACCCCAGGTCCTTTAGCCAAACCAGACCATAGTAGATCCACCACAGAAAAGCCTGACTCCCAGCCATCGACCCCATCGCTTTCCCAAAAAATACCCAAGAACACACCCAAGAACTCACCCAAAATCACGCCGAAAAAACCTCCCACAGCTAGACGTCCCGCTCACATGCCTCCGGAAGCCACCCCCTACACAATAGTTTTAACAGGAGTACCCGAGCTAACAGACGACACCCCAGAAACTGCATGGTCACTTAAGAACAAGACCATGCAGTGGCTTAGTATAAACAGACCCCTTGAATCCCATCTCTCGGGAGGGATCACTACAGCCCGTAGGGTAGCCTGGATAGGCAAAACAAAAAAGACAATACGCGGTGATTGCATCATCGTAACCTGTAGAGATCCTGCAACCGTAGATCACATCTGTGCTTGGCCCCAACTTGATAAAAAAGGGGGAATAGACGCCCGTCACCTCTCCTTTTTCTATCCCCCCAGCGAAACAACATCGCAACTATCCACCATGGGAATGGCACCACTACCCCAAAGCTCACTCTAAAGATCTACGGAATCAGGACCCTTGGTGTCAAACACCATGGAGCCAGAGGGAGTACCCATGCGACTATCTAGATAGGGGAGGACCAAGAGGTAGATATGTCGAACGCCAAACACCCTATTGGCAGGACAGACCTTATCAACCATATGAAGGATGGCAGGGCTTCCCGACCCAAAACCGTTTTGAGTGCCTTGAAATGGTCGATTGACCATCTACGGTCAAATCTAACCACCATAACGTAGACTCCGTACACCAACCCGTTTTTGATAAGTATCCGACACCACAACTAGAGTCATCTTACACATCAGAATCAACATTGCCTCAATTGAATAAATTCTCGACCCGCTCCCACCTAGCAGAAGCAGATACCAGCCAAAGAATAAACACCGAGCCTGATACAAGTATCGAAACTCACACCACCAAGATAACTATAACTGCTATCAAGGGAATTAAAGAGGTCATGAGCATAGGTATAGCCTACTGGAACGTTGCAGGCCTAAGAGAAAAAATATCATGTCCCCTATGGCTGAACACAGCAAGGACCCACCAAATCTTGTGCCTACAAGAGACTTGGTGTACATCCCCTCTCCACCTAGCGGGCTACAAGACATTTTTTACTAAAGCTACGCCAAGAACCATGGGAAGACCAAAAGGCGGGCTCATGATCTACTTTTCCAACACCTTACCACTTACAGTAAAACTAACAAAAGAAACACCCACTTACCAAATCATCCAATTCACCCATCAGACGGCAGCATCAAGAAACCTATTTATAATCATAAACTATTATAATAACACAGGCACCCTGGAATGCTGCTCCTACCTTGATGAAATGGTAGCACACGTGTCTTCAATACAAGATGCGAACTCAACTACGACAATAAACTGTATCTGGGGAGGCGATTTTAATCAAACAATATGCCCAAATCATGAAAGTGGAATCTGCGGTCTACAGACCGAATCCGGAAATCCCATCCCACACTTTGCACATACTCCGAGTGGAAACAAGCTCAACGAAACTCTCTTCACCCTGGACCTAGATTTTGCCAATGAACTAGTTGACCCGGCTCAGAAATTCCAACCTACTTTCCATGGGCGCGGTTGTATGTCAACTATTGACTTCATTTTAGCCTCAAATACCTGTAAAGGATCACTAAAAAACTATAAAGTAGGGTCCAGCCCGATTAGCGACCACTACCCCCTGAGCATGGACCTCCTCATGGGAAAAGCGGGTTCCTCTACAACAAAAGTTAGCTCTCTTGACCAACAATCACTAACATTAAAGAAGAAGAATGGGTATGTCATTAAATGGTCAAAGATTGACCCTGAAATTTCCTCACAAAGGATACTTGCAAAAACGCAACCATGGATAAGAGACTGCTTGTCCGCAGAGGCCTCCCCTGAATTAATTATCAACTCCTTTCACAACATTCAAGGAGCAATAAGGGACGAGCTATTTAAACACACTGCAAACAAACCAAAACCTCCAACGAGGAGATGGTTTGATTCTGACTGCAGAAAGGCCCTCACGTCCCTTAAAAAAGCCCTTCGACAGAAACCCAGAGACGCCCAAGAAATCTCACACCGAAGGAAAGAGTATAACAATGCCCGGAAAACACGAAGGCGCCAGATAAAGCATGATCTATGGTGTCAACTACATGAGAGTGCAATAAAAAAAGACAGCACCACATTCTGGCAGACCATCAGATCACCCCTTCTAGACAATACCGCAGATCCACATCAGCTAGATGTGGCAATAACTGAGAACGACTGGGTTCATCATTTTACGAAAATCTTTGGCTTACCAACCGACCTCCCTCAAACCGAAGATCAAGCACAAGTAGAGAACAATTTCCACCCCATTAATCTACGCTTTACTGTAAGTGAGGTTAGAAAGGCTCTCAAAGCGTCAAAAACTGGCAAGGCTCCCGGGCCAGACGGGGTACCCATGGACTTGTTTTTATACAACAGCGAGCACTGGTCACTAATAATTACCCGGTTAATGACAGCAGTTACTGAAATTGGTCTCCTTCCATCGTGGTCTACCTCCACCCTCCTACCAATATTTAAGAAAGGAGATCGTAATGATCCCGCGTGCTACCGGCCGATCTCCCTTCTGGATTCCACGGGCAAGATTGCAGGTCGATTACTCCTGGACCGACTACAATCTTGGGCCCAGGAGAACAGTATCATCACAGACCTGCAATATGGTTTCCAGAAGGGGCTCGGGACGGTGGATCAGGCCTTAAACCTGACCCTCCTGGCCGGAAAATACGCCCGTGCGAAAGGAGGAAAAATCTATCTGGTCTACGTAGACCTGAGCGCGGCTTTCGACTGCGTTCAGCATGCCAAGTTGTGGGAGATCATGACAAACCTTGGAGTGGATCCATCCATATTAGCTTTCCTTAGGGAACTCTACACCAACGCGGAAGGCCGAGTTCGTTACGGTATTGCAGGCGAACTATCACGCCCCTTTAAAATAACACGAGGAGTAAGACAAGGGTGCGTACTGGCTCCCTTCCTGTTCAACTTATACACTAATGGAATTGAACAAGCAATGCTGGAAGGGAGCCAGGACCTTCCGCAGATAGCACGCCGCCCAATACCCATCCTCCTGTATGCCGACGACTCGGTCATCCTGGCCCGGACAGCTAATCAACTCCAGCGGCAGCTGAACAAATACGTGGCATTTATGGATTCCCTGGGACTAAAAGTAAATATTAAAAAGACATTTACAATGACCATCGGACCAAAACATGGATCCTCCAAATCCATGTATATCAACAAAAACAGGCTGGAAAAAACAACGGTATACCCCTACTTGGGTATACTTGTGGATGATACAATGACTTGGCGTAAGGCAATCGAAACCAGAAATCTCAATTTCCGCCGAGCAGTGTCGGCATTAAGTGCCTTCTCCAGAAAACTTGGCAAGCCAGCTCCATCGGAATTGCTAACAATATACTACGCAAAATGCCACAGCGTGGCCACCTACGGAGCAGGCATTTGGGGCTACGGAAACATAGACCAACTCCAGGTAACGGAGAACGCTTTTATTAAATATGTTCTAGCCCTTCCCCAAAGCTCCCCGATTTTTGCAGCACATCGGGAGCTAGGGATGGAATATGTGACAGACACCATACGATGCCAGCCTCTTATGCTCTGGCACCGTATATGGTGCAATCCTGAAAGTCACATAACGCGTTCCCTCATCACAGAATGCCTTGGCCTAGCCCACTGGAGGAAAATACCCTGGCTTAATTACATCCACAAATTTCTCCAAGACCTTGATCGGGAGCAATACTTTTCTGATCCACCATCAATAGAGGACATCTCAAAGAAAAAGCTGAAAGAACTCTGCATGGGCCACCTAAGAGAACTTCGCCTCCAGGTCGAGATAGTCAAAACACAAAATGAAAAAATTTGCTCACTACAGTCAGAGAAGTTATTGCAGCCCTATTTGTTGTTCTTTCTCTCGAACTATGAAAAGTTTCTACTAACAAGACTACGGTTCGACCTTTTTTTCCGAATGGTCTCATTTCCAGAACCGAATAACTGGTCCCGGAACCTGATTTGTTGTCCTTGTGACGGGGCTTCCAATCAATCAACTGTCCATGTTGTACTGTTCTGCAAGTACTATAGAGCAGCTAGGAAAAAGTGGATCCTTCCCCCTCTTCGTCTAAGTGGACTTAGATGTACATATCCCGCTCTCGCTTACCTTCAGTCACCGAAAAATCCGCATGAAGCTAAAATGATAGTGACTTTCTTAAAACTAGTAATAAAAACTCGTCGTGAAATTGTTTTTTAACCTATAAACATGTATTTTAACGCATTAACTCTTGAATCTTTATAAAACTGTACTTTTTATGATTATGCAATTTTATAATCGAATAAAAGTTTATGAAATGAAATGAAATGAAACATGACAACGCGAGCCACAGGAAGCACAAACACTGCATTCACCAGACAGACTCGAGTTGCAGGAAACCCCCACATTCATGTGGAAACACCCTGAGGCCCCACGAGGCCAATGCAATGAAACAGCACAAGTGGGGTACAGAAATGTGAAACAAGAGTAACAGCCCTGGAAAACCTGAACAATAGATGCCAAAAGAATGTGGGGAAATTGGTGGTTAACTCTTGGCCTGTACGCAGTCAGGAGAAACAGCAAGCTAAATGAAAAAAGAAAAGAATGAAACTGGAGCCGTAATTATGGCCTGCAGGCCCTTTCTCGATTTACAAGCCAGCAGATGCTTCCACCAACACAAGCTGCTGCTCCCTGCGCACGGAGACACTTACCCTTAATGGAGCGGAATGTGATACCTGCTGAGAATTAACATCCACTGCTTTTAGAATACAAGAGCAAGTTTCTTTTATGCCATCTGATGGCTGATCTGTTCACTCACACTGAAGCTGAAGACCCCTCTCTTACACTCCTGCTCCCCCCACAGCCCTTAGTAAGAGCCAGGCCAGGAGCCCGCGGGAGCCCAAACACCAAGGACCTCTGCTGACTGGAGACTGCAGCCAGGCGCCCACGGCCAGGGTCCAGGCCACCCTCCTTTCCACCCTGAACCGCACTGCAGACTGCACCGCCCCGGGCAATCAAGCATTCCTTGCAGGCAAACCGCGGTTTAAAGTGGAGCTGCAGCGTCTACACAAACTATAGAAAAAGAAATAGGAAACAGTAACAATAAAGGAATGAAGATAAAGGGAAATGGTAAGAATACTCCAACGGGGAGTGTCCAACGCACTTTCAGGCAGAGCAGATCCGTGCTGGATTTTCAGGATGTTCACACAGGACACATTTAGATAGAACGATTTCAACCAGAACTAACTGATCTAGTCTGTGGTGATCAAGGAGAACATGCAGAGGTACAGCCCTCCTTGCCTACATTTGAAACCCATCGTCTAGGAAGGACACGAGGCTCTTGGTGGCCATAAGACGGGACCGGGCGCTCTTTGGAGGGAGCACAGTTCCAAAGATGCGAATAAATGCAAGCGCTTCACATGGATGCTGAAGGGCCACAGGAGTGTATCTTATGCAACCTGAACACAAAGGGCGAGACACAACACACAGACTGAGGAGGGAGAAGCAAAAACACGACCACAATTAAAGACAACATAAGCAGCACTTAAAAGAAATAAAAACATCACAGGTCTTCTGTAGCAGCTCAACACTGCACAGGAAGCTTTGCCATGCAGAGAGGAAACAGGCATCTAGTCCAAAGCTAGACTGCAGGACAGGGCAGGTGAATGGGACTGGGCATCAGTAAGTGGGGAGTAGTGGGTGTGGAAGGGCAAAGTAACAAGGAAGAAGCATAAGACATGCAGACATGGGGCTGCTGACATAGACTAGCGGCATGTGGAAAAGAATGGGCTGGATACACCGTGGGTAGGCCATAATGTATAGTAGGTGAGTCAGTGATGGGGAATCATTTCTTGCATGTTTTATGCACTTCTGTATCTGTTCGACCGATGTGTATATAAGATGGTAGATGTGTTGTGCTCCACATTTCCTAGAATTTGTAAAAAGGGGAGATGGGTAGTGTCCGGATGTTGTATGCATGGAAACGTTTTCAAGGTTGATGGTATGTGTACTGCTGATACTATGGGGGTTCGGTGTCAAATAGGTGCATACAATTACCCCAATATTCTTCAAAGCACCATGGCAAGGATCTTCAGAATCAACACATAGACTTAAACAGTAAGCCAGATAGTTCAAAATGAGCATTGTTCTCACATGTGCAGAGTTAAATTAAACATTGTTCTGCTGAGCAGCCGCATCCCTTTCAGATTAGCTACTGTTCAGCGCTGAATTCATTAATCATTTTTAATCTGGTAACCATAGGCAGCAAGAAAAATGTCTTCATTCTCGTACCCTTAATAATAACAACTCCAAACCCATGAGAATTTTTGGATGTGAGTCTAAGAAACAA
This sequence comes from Lissotriton vulgaris, assembly GCF_964263255.1. Classification (NCBI taxonomy): domain Eukaryota; kingdom Metazoa; phylum Chordata; class Amphibia; order Caudata; family Salamandridae; genus Lissotriton; species Lissotriton vulgaris. The sequence continues at coordinate 1,513,307,555 of NC_141687.1, read as the reverse complement.
TACTAAAATTAATCTTCCAGGGTGCATATGTAAGTATGGCTGCAAAAGAGGTGCAAAAGTTGTGATATTTCACATCACTAAAAGAATAGGGCATTTTTTCTTTAAATCTATGGCACACCACTTTTGCACTGACCTACACTGAGAGGGGTTCTATGTCTGAATAGTTGACTAGCTTTTGAGGAGTGGTGCCACATTTAGTAAACACTTGCACAAAGTTTATTTAGTCAACAAAATGTCTAGGGGGCTTTAGTAAACAATGTCTAACGGAAGCATAGTAAACAAGCATCCAAAAGCCATTACATAAAATGAAGGACAGTGATTTTGTAAATCTTAGTAAACTTAAAGGTAACCTAATTAAACTCCACCTAGGGTTGGACTGCTTAGAACTGAATACAAAACCATTGTCTAGATGTGAGGCAACAGACAACTGTTTGAAGATCAGATGGCCAGACTGTACTCAGGAGCAGATTACCTAGAGAAGACAGAGTGAAGAAAGGCTTACCGTTGGGTTATTTAACCATTATCTGGAGATAATTTGGATAAACAATTGGTGACAGGTTTAACAAATAAAGAGCACTAGTAGCCCATTCTAATCAAGTTAATTTCCTCAAAAACTGGTCGAAGGCTTGGGTTGTTGAATGTCAGAATCTTATCATTCTTCCTTCACACCAAAGGGATGTTGTGTTACAGCTTGTGTCTATATTACAATGCAAATGTAAATGCCAATACATTTTTGTACAAAGCAAGATATGGATTTTGTCCAAGGCTGAATCTTGAATTGGAACAATTATCGTTAGAGAAGTTTGAAGTAGTGTACCCACGCAGAGCCCAGCAACAATTATCAGAACAGAGCACGGAGGGGCGTACCGCGCCCAGGGTTACAGACTCACCGCATCATGGAAGTAAGTAGTAATAATATAACGATCCAAAGTTTGGTGGTTGTGATAAAGCTGTGCTATAACATGCACATTGTGATAAGTTGAAATCTAAAAATCCTGCTGAGTACAGCACGGAAAATGTGTGTCACGAACTCTGTAGACCTTCTCAGGCCAGAAAACTGTTTCCACAAGATGATTTACCCTTGGAAATGTCTGCATATTGTTTTGCAGAAAACATAAGTTGACATTTGCATTCTGAATCCGGCACAGCCCGTAACATAATATCTTTTCGATGCAAAAGAAAACAAATTTGCTGCTCAAACACAAACCCTGCACACATTTGGGGACTGTAATTTGAGTTCAACGAATAACATGTGCTATTTGATAGGGCTTTCTTGCCAACATAGCTTCTATACAGTCTTGTAATATACACATGGAGTGACAAGTTGTACAAGAGTTCCTTGAACTCAATAAATGTTATGTGGCTGCATTGCTTTCTGCTAAGAAAAACTGGGACTAAATGGCACACTATTTTCACCACTTTCACCTACATTAGCAGCTCCACTGAAGAAAAGGACAAATTAAATAATAACTATTTTTATTATCATTATAGTTTTCCTATTTCAGTCAGTGGCTCTCAGGGTGGGGCGGGCTAGCAAGAAGTGAGGGGGGGGGGGGGGCGGGGGGGGGGGGGGGTTTACACTCCCTAAATGCGCAGGCCTGCTTGGCCTGCCTTCTTGGGCCGGTCAAACAGTCCTGCGCAGTTTGCATGTTTCCATCCCGGCTGCCTTACACAGCCTGGTGAGGAACATGCAAAGCCTCCCATTCCCCATCTGAGCGCCGATCCACGGCTCAGACCAATCACAATGCTGCATTGTAGCATTGTGATTGGCTCAGGGGCACCTGGGAGCCCGGGTGCTTCCTGCTGCCAGACCGGAGACAGGAAGAAGAGGACAGAGGAGAGGCGGTGACCACTCTCCCCGCCACCCCACCACCCGGGTCCGGTAGCAGCCGTTACTGCTCACCTATCTCAGCTCTCAGCTACTATGTAAATTGTCAAGAGGTGATTTGGCCTTGTTTCTCCTTTGGGTGATGCATTCCTCAAGCAAAGTCGAAAGCTGTAGTAAAATTTGGACTGACCGGTTTTAATTGGCCTTGCAATGCATTAACAAAAAGAGGTACATGGGTGATTTTGACAAGCTTGACATTATTGCTTGCCAAACCAATGCCCTAAAATTGCCTCATAAAGAAATGTATAATTAATTCCGCCCTTGTTCTTGTCTGTCTAACAGGAAATAACCTCAGTAATAGGAAAACACGAGAAGTCTAAAAACAAAGTCTTAAATCTCCTGCATTGTCACTTCTGCCCAAGTAATTAATCTTGCTAATGTTGCCGCTGCAATATCATAAATCTGGGAACAACACATGCAGAGATGTTCTAGCTCAGTGCACTACGCCCTCGCTCTTGAATCGCCTTCAGATAACCCTACTGCTAGACGCATCACTCAAGAATCATGTCTCCCTGTGTCTGAAGCGTAGGCATGAGGACTCAGACATAAGAAAGTGAACTCTCATGTATTAAATGTGCCATTAGGTTGAACACAACTCGGCCAGGATGTACACTAGGGAACGGTATTACTTCCAGGACCTGAAGTGAGGTAGACACCCTTGCACTAGATGTAGCCGCTGCCTCACAGACGCCATGCCCAGGCAGACCGCTGACTTTTCATATATTAGACCACCCAACAACAGTACAAGGAAAAGTACAGCTCAGGGTACTTGCATCGAAATATCCGCATCTAGTATTAAAACACCTCTCTTTTAGATGTGCTTCACAACTATTTCACACAAAAACAGTTAAGAAAGCTGGAAACGTGCTCACAATTCCCACTGTATTTCTTCCACTTGGTCCCTGTAAAGTGAAAATAATTTATTTCCAGTATTAGTAGTTTTCAACAATCTCCGTTTAATCTGTCATTTCATCTCATTCTTGGCCACTAAAGTTCCTATAAAATTGTCACCTTTCTTTGTTCCAACTCTTCAACGGTCTGTCCTGCTCCCCATTTCACTGTGCCACTGATAGTGTTTTCTTCCAGCTCCCCTCATCACATGCCTCATCCCCAACCTCTCCAATCCCTTCTTGTCTTAAATTCTGCTTTTTCGCCTTGTTTTTTATCCAAACATTGCAGGTTTTGATACTTTCTTGGAGACTAAATGAAAACCAAGGAGGATACAATGCACCCGTTCAAGGTCACTTCGACCTCTTCACACAGTACTGAGAAGTAACTATTCGAGGATGAAAGTAGCAGAATTGGAGAACATCTTTGGAAACACTGATTCCTTCTATGATTACGTTTTACTTCATGCAGTTTGAAAATAAATTCCAGTCTAATTTGTCTTCTTTTCTCCTATTCTGGCAGGGGTACCGATTTCATTGTTCCTGTACGTATAACCTACTCTCGCTTGCAAAACACCACCTGAGATTTTTTTCTCCCCTGTCTCAATTAATCATTAAAACAGTAGTCCAGGCCAGGTCAGCGAGGGCTAGTTCCGGATTTTCGTGATATCCACATGAAATTAATTTCTATAAAGTGGATCTATATAAGAATTATTTAAATAGGAAGTGCTGATTCTCAAAATCTGCATGGATCGGCCCTTCAGGATGTAGGTTGGACCACACTACCCTAATTTATTGAATTAGGGACATTTGTTTGTGTCCTCTATGGGCCCTTTCTTTCTTATCACCTACTATAATAGTCCCATATAGCAATGCGTGTTTGCTATTTTGCTCTAATTTTGTGGATCCTACTCAGAGGTACAAACCATAAAGAACTGTTAATTAATTAAAATAAACCTGGGTTAATGTCGCTGTAGCAACCCTCCAACTTAATTCCATTACCACAGATCTACGACTTGTACTTAGTTCCCACCCCCGACTGAAGTCACTTTTGGTATGCATTACGAGTTGTCAATGACTCAATGGTAGGCGATGAGACTGGCAGTGCTGCTAGTATTATTCATTCATAAGTTCAAAGGTTCAATGTATTGCATCGGAAATAATTCCACCCATTATGGAAAACCTAATATTATGAAAATGCACCAGAAATAAAGAGAGGCGAGAGTTAGCATGAAGCCGGGAAAACGCAGATCAGAGCTTTGGAAAGTGAACTCCATACTAGAGTTTTTAAATGTCCCTTTGCATTCCCACTGCCGGCCCAACTTTAGCTGGAAAACAAATTGACCCCTTGCTGGTATAATGACCAGCCTCACTCCTGCAGCTGTGGCAATCTGAAATTGCAGGAATAGCAATCTTCTGAACGTGTTTTTTTCGGGCCTACACCAACTGTTCTATTTGGAGTATGGCAGACCCTGGTAGGGTGGGGCAAGGACAGCATTCTTTCAGCCTCTTACGATCACCACTCGACATCTGTCAAACCACAGTGTCCTTCCTATGCTTCATGGGGAGAATGGAATGAACATGTTATGAGTGGAGGACAGTCTCACCCCTGACAAGCAGATAGCGGCACACCCATTAGCAGTTAAAGAATGAATGTCGGGCCTTCGAGAAGGCAAACTAAACTGAACACTCATCATGAAGACTATTTATATCCTTTTGAATGTCCATTGTGAAGCTTTGAATATTTTGTTTCGGGTGCGAAAGGAGGTTTGGCCCTGTAGTCATACAGCCCTCAAGGGCCCCGAAACCCAATGTACCTACTTAGTACCGCACTCAGCCGGCTTGCCATGGTGCTTGATAATTGCACCCATACAGGTACCACTCATTAAGTGTTCTAGTAACAGTAACAGATTCTGAACAGGCGAGTAGACACTCACTTCGCATGTCAAGACATGTGCATGCCACAAGTGATTAGACACCCATAAATTATCACTGGGGCCGTGACAGTTTTTTTCTGTCCTAAAGAATGCCCTGAACCAGATTTGGCTCACAGAGGAGGGCAGAAACATGTTGACAAACTGAGAGCCATAGACCTTTTTATTCCTTGAGAGCCTCGCCTTATAATTACTAATAATATTTTTATTGTATCCATCCACCCTGCTAATGTCATTTTTAGATTTACCCTCCCGGTTATCAGAAAATATATCCAAAAGATTTCTAGAAAAGGGTCGAGCCAGGATGAACCTGATGATGAAGCATGTCACTTTTAGACTGAGTGAGGCTTATATATATATAAAAAGAAAGAAAGACTCCCTCATAGCTTGAGTCATCCCCTGACGTTAATCTTCAGACAGATACTTTATTTATTTTGTAGTTCATGTTACGGGAGAATGTGTTCCAGGCTTCCTTAGCTTCGACAAGGTCGTCCTCCCTTTCTGGGCAGCTAGTCCCTCCTCTACGGCCTTCCCTCATGTTTGTTTTGAAGACATTCTGACTACCCGACAGAATACCACATTTGTTGACTTTATGTACAAATATTCTCGTCCCTACTTCAGAAAAGAAAATCTTGAGGATAAGGGCGATGACAACCACAGCCTTGAAAGAGTTACAAATTCCTGTGCTTCACTTGCAGCACGGTTTAGAACAAACTCTGAGTAAGGGGGTGTTGGTGGGCAGGACTAACAAAAGACACGCTGTTGTGAGATTTATCCATTCAACTCACCCTCTGCCATATTTCTGAAGCAACATCACTTCATCTCCCTCACACAAGACGGCTCTCCCTCATTATGATGCTCTGCTTTCATTGATGTTTGCATATTGCGTACTTTTGTGTCATTTTGTAGTATTCTTGGGCGAAAGAGCTCCATAACTGCAGTAAATACACCTACAAACATCTTTCAAATTAAAAGCATGCTGATCATTTCGCTTATAAATGTATTGGTGCTGGTGGACTGAAAATGACTGCAATAACGTATGCCCACTACAGGAGCAGTGTACCCGCTCCCAAGCAAGAGTCTCCTCATGACCACCCAGCAGGCCACAGCATGAAATGCTGTCGGGCTAAGGGTGGCTCTGCGCTCCGCTTCAGAGTCTCCTCACGACCACCCAGCAGGCCACAGCAAGAAATACTGTCCCAGACACTGACTGGCTAAGGTTAGCTCTGCGCTATCCTTCAGAGTCTCCTCACGACCACCCAGCAGGCCACAGTATGGAGCGATTATTGTCAACACTGACTGGCTAAGGGTGGCTCTGCGCTCCGCTTCAGCAGCGGTCTTTTCTCTTTGTTTGAAGTGCTCTTCTGCCAAGCTCAAACGTGTGCCTATGAAAGCCTCCTGAAAATACCCTGTACACATTTTGATCAAGGTGTAACGGGGGAAGAGACGCGGTGGCTATTTGAAGAGACCTGATCCTTGTCCAAAAGTATGATGAGATGTGAAATGCCATGCAAGATGTAGAGTTCAATTCTCTGGTCCTTTTAGGTAGGGAGGAGTCTAAAGGGTGTAGACAGAAAATACAACTTGCAGAGGTCACAAAGTATCTGTAGTCTGAAGATATTTCTAAGTGAATGTATGAATGAATAAATATACTAGCATAGACAGCTCTACAAGCATCCTAGAATGAGAGATTCAATGTAATAATAACTCACTTGTGATTGTAGCCGGTGGGTTGGCTGGGACACTGAAAATCATAATTCGGAGAATGGTCAGAGTCAGGGGTTTGAGCAGCATGATGTCTGAGTTCACATGAGCTGCACTATATTTAGGGAAAGTGGAGTAAGTTTTGCTGGCTGTGCGATGTAGTTTATCACTGAGGTACAGAGAGACATTCAAGCCGATACCTTTGGCTGTGAGGCACAGGAAGCAAGTTTAGCGAGGCACAGTTGTGGACATGGAGTACTAGGCTGTCTTCTGAGTTGGCATCTTTGATGCAATATTCTTCCCCCTTGGAAATATTGGGTGCAAAGAAAGAGTGGTCTACCCGTGCTCAGAAAGGCAATGGGTTTAGGGGCCAAAATCACTAGTATGGCAATACTAAACTGCACCACAGCTATTAACACTGCCAATGCATTTGTGTTGGAAATCTTATGGTGCAGATGTTACATGCATCCTGCAGTAAGCTGCATCACTGAAGTGGCAGACTGTACAGCATATTTGAGGAGTTGACTTGGTTCTATGCACTCAGGTCAGCAGGCTTTCCCCCTGCAAAAGTGGTAAGTGAAAGATGACTAATCGCCTACAGGAAGATTTCAAATTTGCTTGCGAAGGATGTTCCTTTAAGGTCCCAGGTGTGAGTTATTCTTCACAATGGGTGCAAGCTCAGACATCATCTTTCTGCAACCTCACCGTCCCTTGGTTGCTAGAAAAACATGTCAGCATTTTAACCCTTTGCGTCACGGTGGGCGTGTGCGGAGGACGGCCGGGGGCTGTCCTGACCACGCCCTATCATAAATCACCCACACCACAGCAGAATTCCAGTCGGGGTCAACGGGTTAAAAATTACATTTATCATGCAGAGGAAACAAGCAATTGGCACCTGGGGTGCTTTTAACACAAAGGCATTGCTCTCTCTCTCTCTTTCGAAGGATTCTAAGAAGGTGATTGGGGTCAGTTGTGCTTTTCAGGTGATATTAGTTAAGTACTGTTGCCTGGGCAATCTTCTTCTTATACCTCTCCCACGTTGGGCAGGTGGGTTGTTTTTTACCCACTTGAAGCATCAGCCCGAAGAAGAGCACACAATGAGTAGGTCATGCCCATTGTTCTCATCTCAAATGAAAATGGCCATTCCGAAGGAAGTTTCTCTCATAGTCCTTGTTTAAAACATTTCACAAAAATGTAAAACAAAAAAACCTCAACAGCTCCTGTCTAATACACAACATCAGGGAGGGAATGGAATTTATTCTATCAACCTGATGATTTAATAATCCAAGTCTGACTGCTGTTTCCTTTAATAACAATTTCTCACCTGGAAAGAAAGATGTACTTACACCGAAACGTCTCAGAAGGAAATCAAAATATGTCCTGTGCCCCAAAATGAGATTTGCAAGCGTTCTTGTGCTCTGGGCACATTACAAATACTGGATGTAGAAAACATGTCTGTGCATCTGTGGCAACTTAAAAGACAAGGGGTTATCCCCCAAATAGTAGGCAACTTAGAGAGCTTCATGGGGCAGGTAGTATGTTCATGCACTGGGAGAAAGAACAGAAAGGTTATTTACTGATATATAAATGGTGTATGGCTTATTCAAGGATCAGCATTCGGACTGCTGCTGTGGTAGAGAGGAAGTTACTGACATGAACCCTGCATGCCTCGACTCCAGATGTGTGGATCTATTAGGGAATGACAAGATGGGAACTGGAGGTCGAACCTTGGGCAATACTGGTGGAATCCCTTGCAGACGGTCAGTCACTGACCATATGAGTCCTGCTGAATCACCAAATGGCATCAACAGTCTGTTACTCTGGTATGCTAGGGCCAAGGGAATGCTAAAGGGATAATGACGAGGTAATTGTTAGTTGTGTGCTTTCCTTCCTGTGTGCATGGGTATATCTCTACATTCAGGATTGACGAGTCCCTATATTCAATCTAGGTGTCCCCCTACATTTGGGATATGTTTGCCTTTGTTCAGTAGGGGTGTGTCTATCTGTCCACTATGACTGTATCCCTATATTTAATGTAAGTACGTACATTCAGGACAAGTAGTTCGGGATAGGTGTGTCTCTATGTACGGATAGGTGTATCCCACTGTTCAGGTGTGGTTGTGTTCCTACTATCAGGATGGGTGTGCCTTTGCATTCAATGTTGCAGTATCCCTAGGCTCTGGAAGGAGGTGTCCTTACATTTGCAGTGGGTGTATCCCAATGCTGTATGTAGGTGTGTCCATAGGTTCATAAAGAAATGTGTTCTTGAGCATGGGAAAGCTGTTTGCTTACAGTCAGTAGGAGTGCGCCTTTACCGTCGGGATGAGTGTGTCCCTGTGGCCAAGGTGGGTGTGTCCTGACAATCGCTGTGCATATGTCCCTATGTTTGAAGTTGGATTGATCATGTCCGTGTGGGTGCAGTGAAATGTTGGGATGGGCATGCCCTTACTTTCCAGATGGGGGTTTGAATTGTGAATCCCAGCTAGACAAAAGGCCTAATGTATAACAAGGGAAGGCTCTTTGTAAGTTTCCCAGTTGGAAACAAATATGACAGATTTCAGCTGTGGATGTGGTGTTCTTTTGTCTAGGAGGCAGACAGGATCGAAGTAGGAAAAACAAGCGAGAAAGCTACAAACGGAGGCACTCAAGTGAGAAAGATTTTTGAAGACAGTAATATCTGTTTCAGAGGGGTCTTTGAAGCAAGTTTCTCTTTACACAGTTGTTGATTATGCAAATGAACCACAGGGGCGCAGAAATAACTGGATGCAGGTTTAGAATGTACGAAAGACAGATTGTCAAGTGCAGCTACCCACGCTACACATACAGACACAAACTCAAGCAAGCTGCTCGTCTAAGACCAAATACAAATCCAAGCTTACGGTGCTTTACTTTCAAGAGTCTGTTTTTACTTGTCTAGAAATGTGCGCTCCATGCCAAGTACAGTTAATGCCTGTGGATTCTGAACTCAAACAAGCAAAAAGAGCATCCCCAGCTCTAGGGGACAGAGAAGCACGCACGACCAACCATCTCCTGGTCTCCCAGGGTTCACAGTAGTTCCTGTTAAACGTCACACCTGCCAGAAAAGAAATGCACATTTACCTCAAGCAAAGCTTCGATTTCAAATGAAACTACTCGGAGTACACACACCACAACATGTATAGGGACATGTTTTTCCGTTTCCATGAAGTTGAAAAAAACATTTGCGGCGAAAGAACAAAATAAAAGAGGCGGTACAATATAAATATAATCTTTTAGTTGGGAGTTGTATACATTTATTCCCTAAATTCTTTAATGTTATTCAAAATATGAATATGATCTTGAACATCAGGAAATACATCAGGCACTGGAAATAAAAAGTAAGCACAACTAAAATTCCTGAATCCTTTTGGACAGAAGTTCTTAAACTGTGGTCTGGGGACCCTCATGGTCCGTAAAGCCTACCCAGCGGTCCGCAACTGGTTAGAAAACTGAATAATATTAACACATTAATAAAGTGTATATAAATAAAGAAGCAACATTGAAAATTTCAAAAACGTTCTATAAATCTTAAGGATTTTGAAATTGGAAGCTAAAAATTAAGGGGCTTATTTACAAACCCCTTGCGCCACCGGTACATCACTTTTTCCCATATTAAAAGTGATGCACCGGTGGCACAAGGGGCTTGCAAATAAACCCCTAACTTGGTATCCTCAGATCATTTTGTGGGACAGTTCACGCACATCAAACTGAATATAATATGGACGATGGGTTGGCTTAATTGAATTTAGAAATGCTACAACTGCAACATTACAATTGTGATTTTTTAAAAATATTTGTTTGCGAATCAAATAAGCTATTTCATCATTTGTGTATTTTCAATGGTTCAAATCATCGAAATTGTCCCCGGCTTCCAGTAATGGCTCAGGAGGAGTCCCCAGATTCTAACAATTATTGCGTGGGGGTCCCCGGATCCCATTAATGATTAAGTGGGGGGGTCTATGGAAGTCAAAAGGTTAAGAACCACTGCTGTAGGAAGTAAAGTTCTAAATGGGCTAAGGCTTACAACTTTAATCCGTCTGTGGCAGAGTTTGTAAGCACCTTCATTGGAACTTCAGCTTGTTGCTATATTTTGTTGTTGCTGTTAAGTTGTGTTTTGGAGGATGATATTGGGATATTTAAAGGCGAGTCGTCCCCGACTGGAAAAGTTGCACTGACCTGTAAAGTTACATCCCTCAGGGCAATGCTATGCAGCAGATTATCAATTCGAGTTATCCATCTTCAGTAGTACAGGATCTCCGGCTATTCGTCTAAAAGTGAATTATGAGTCTCATCTAAAATTCCATTCAAACGTATGTGGACCCATTGAGCCCTCAATCTGCATCAATCAACAGGCGACTACGCAAAGAAGGCGCAGACTGGGAGGGTATAGAGTTCAGCTTCACAAGCGACAAAGGATGATAGACCTGCACATAACACTACTTCAAAAACGATTTAATCCAACTAAAAATAGAGTGCGCTCACCACGGAAGTGCATAAAAGAGGTGGGACATCGCAAGGACAGGAAGGCGAGAAGATAACTAAAAGTAATGGCTGCCTTTAAGCGTATAATATTCTCAAGGATGGCTGCATGAAACGTGGCCTCACTCTTGATTTCAGAATTCATTAAAGTAGACAAAGGTAGGCACCGAAGCCCATTTGGCAGATGTGCAGGACCTCAAAAGGGAAATCTTTTTGCAATGCAAATAACATTTTCCTCATGGACCACATTTATCAATATGTATAACTATTGCTACATCGGAAATATTAATCGAATTCAGAAGCAAAAGTGTAAAAACATCTTTAAATACTGAGAGCGCAAATTCTCAAAATTTGAATCATTATGTGTATCTTACCTGTAACAGAACGTAAAGAAGAAAGGATCAATGATGTAGGCGTAACGAATCCAGACATTTACCGTTCCGCAGGTACATATGCCATATTCATGTCCAGAGAATGGGAAAAGCAGAAGAAAAAAAGAAAACAAGCTTCTTTAGAACAACTGAAAACATGAACAGTCATCACTCTTAGACAAGCAAATGAAGCGATGCTTTGAAAGAAAGAAACACCATGCAGTTTGATCACTTGTTTTTAACACCACGACAAAAAGTACTTTATCTTAAGAAATGGCAATGAGGAAGCCCCGGGGAGTTCACATTTGAAACTTCTAGTAGCTTTTAAGTCAGCTGCCAGTGATCTCTTTCCTTGGGAGACCATACACGCCTTACAATACAGCCCTTAGCAGGAAGGTCCATATGACTGTGAACATCATGCTTCTCGTTGTTGTCTTTAAATTGAATAAATTAGTGCTTTCTTGTACATGAAGGGGCAGCGCAGCAAGGAAACTTGCATTGAGTGAAAGGAAGAGCAGATATGTTCCACTCTTCAAAGATATGGAGAATGTTTGCTCTCTACTTGCGTCAGTGCACTGTGTGCAGCCTAATGCCAATGCAGGCACGCTTGAACGATGGTGGAAGGGTGCCTGCACTACGGACAAGATTTATTTTGTGTATGAAGCAATCCAAAAGGTATTTTCCTCTTTTCTGTGTGAATCAGAATGCATCTTGCACAGAAATAGAAAATAATGATCCGAAAAAATGACTTTTCTGCTCATTACATCATATTCTGGAAGGCATGCCGCTGTGATACAATCTCATGATTATGAACCTTTGTAAATCTGGATCTGCATGAAATCCATAGATGGACACATGGGAAGGCCCATGCTCCACCCATGGAACACCTCCCTGCTCGAAATAAAACATAACGAAGTACAAGCCGTTGCATGATGCAAGGACAACCCAAATGCTTAGCAAATCTGGGCTGCAGTTTTATAAAGTGGTGTGAAGACGGCATGTGGAATCTTGGCACTTGACAGAAAACAAGTCAGAGGAAACAGCGATGTTTTTGAGCGTTTGCATTCATTAGATAATTTATAAGTGACTACAAAGTGGATTGAAGAAGATCCTTTTGATTTGGTTTCAAGACTAAGAAGGACTCATCTCTGGGAGGCTAAAGAGTAAAACAGCTAAATGCTGGGAGACCATTACCAACAAAGCCTGGGTCCGTTATATATCAGACTGAGTATACCAAGTGCTGAACCTTGAATTAAATCCACTATTTTTAGTGAGGCAGCGTTGGATGGCCAGATCTGATGAAAATATGTGAACCTGCACGTTCAGCTGCCAAGATCTGCGGAGTCATCATTGAGCCACAGCAGGCTTTTCACTATTCCACATATGTAATTGTGGCACTGTTTTCTTGCATTTTATAATTTGATTTCACCTAATCGAAGAGTTACAAAAAAGGATGGCTTTCAATTTCCCAAAGTCCACTACTCTGAGCGGTCTACCGTGATAAATACTATCAAATAAAAACTGCAACCTAAACTGCTGTATCATCATTTTTATATAATGTCTGGTGAGCTCTCAAGTTAAAGGCACTCTGGAAACTTTTTACCAATTACTATCCAGGTATGAAAGACAAGAAAAGGATGTGGCCAGCAGGATGTCAGTTTTGCAGATAGATCCTACCAGTGTGGGACAGAGCTTGTTTAGGACATCAAATTAAATTCCATTTCCTCAGCCCCCTTTTCTATTCCTCCCCACTCAAATATGTTGCCTTGTTTTCATTTAATTTATCAAATATTATCAAGTATTTCAATAAGTATAGAGATCGTGGATACAATTAAGAAATGTTGACTTAGTTAAAATCGTGGAACTGGTTGCGTATGCAAGTGTGTTGGCTTCAAGATCAGGTACAATATCACTAAGGGAGGAAACCTAATGTTACTCACAGGTAATCACATGGGCTGTTAATGAAGCATCTTTCATTACATACAATCTACTACATCATGAAGTGAAGATTTGGGTAACTTAGTCCCATTTCCATATTCACAGATTTGGGAGTTTAACTACAGATACCGTCACTTAATATTGCAGCAAACTCTGCTAAACTTGCAGATTTTATGCAGAAGCAGTTTTTGCTAAAATAAGGGTTCAGAATATGCTGAACCACCTAGGGTGCTGGGAAAGCCCACAACGTGATATCTTTTTGGGCTTTCCCAACCCTTCTCATTGGCTTGTTGCATCTGATTTGAACATGTGACATTCCTGAAAAGGTTTGAAGCTCTTACGCAAGCAGAAAAACACTTTTTGGGAAAGTAGAGAAGGGTATTCTTCACATGCAAAAAGGCTTTCACAGTGGATAAAAAGGAAAAAAAGTTCAATGTCCCAATATGCATTTCTATAATGCTTCTAAGAAATGTCTGCATACAGGGCCGGACTGGGAACCAGAACTGGCCCTGGCAAAGTGCTTTGCTGGCCCCCCTCCCCCCACCCGGGAGGAGGGGGGTGGGGGAGGTGCGACTGCGCTCTGTGCCAGGGCCGGTTTTCTGCCGTTTTTGTTACAGGGCCGATTTTGCAGCATAACGGCCCTGTAACAAAAAAAGGCCCCCAGGGGCCCAAAACCGGGCCCCAATCATGCGGCCCACCGGGGGATTGCCCGGTGCCCGCAACGGCCAGTCCGGGCCTGTCTGCATACAGCCAATCTGCAGGAGTTAAGAAGTGAGAGCGATCTTGAAAGTCTACAGCTTGCAGACATTTGTAAGACGTATTCCTTTGCATTCTAAGAACGCAGCGAGAGGGGACAAGTGTAGAAATCAGCATTTTCTTTTGCTAACCATACCCTCTTAAATTATTTTCCCTAATACTAGTCCACATAATTACATAGCATTTTGCCACACCATCTTTATTTGACAAGGATGATGTCAGTGATGTCATGAGTGATGTCATTTGAGATGTCATCAGTGATGTCATGAGTGATGTCACTGACCATGTCATGAGTGTTGTAATATGTGACGTCATCAGCAGTGCATTGCGGGGGCGCGAGTTATAGTTAGATGAACTAACTATAACGGGGGAATTTCAATGGTTTTGTATGAGTGAAATGCCCAGCTAACTATAACATGTGTGAAACCTATGGTTTTTTCAGTGATTTGCTAAGGTTTTTTAAATGCTAATTCTTAACTATAACGTGGCTGAAACCTATGGTTTTTTCAGTGAATTTCAAAGGTTTTTTAAATGCTAATTCCTAACTATAACGTGGCTGAAACCTATGGTTTTTTCAGTGAATTTCAAAGGTTTTGTAAATGATAATTTTTAAATGTAGTAATTGTCATATTTTTTTATACTAATTTACTACATTGTTTTAAAGTATTTATTTTTAGATATTTTATTTTTTAAATTACATTACATATTTTTAATATAAATTGAAAAAAAATGTTTTTAAAAACATTGATTTTTTTTATTTAATATTTTTTTAATGTATATATATTTTATATAGCAGGCAATGATATCCTATGGAAGGAAATTCAAGTTACTGGTAAGTACAGTTAAATTTACTTTTCAGGAATAGTAGTGAGCTGAAAGATGCAGCACTGAGGTATCGCCTGATAACAGGTGAGTAAATCGGAATTCATAGTTTAACTGATTTTTGACTAATTTTTTAAAGTTCCAAAACTGCACACTTTGAAAAATTTCCAAGTGCAATCAGTCAATGTTAGCCTATGGAAGGAAATTCAAGTTACTGTAACTACGAATAGAATTACTTTTCAGGATCAGTAGGGGCTGAAAGATGCAGCACTGAGGTCTCTTCTGATAACAGGTGAGTAAATCGGAATTCGTAGTTCGGCTGATTTTAGAGGAATATTTGTACGTTTCAAAAATAGACACTTAGAAACTTTTCTGGAGAAAACCACACAATAGATTCCTATGGAAGGAAATACAAGTTACTGGTAAGTACGCTTAGATTTACTTTTCAGGGTCCGTACTGGTCTCAAAGATGCAGCACTGACGTCTCTTGTGATAACAGGTGAGTACATCGGAATTCGTAGTTCCGCTGATTTTAGAGGAATATTGTGCTCAATAGTGAAGGAAGGGGGTGGGGCCTGAGATGACATGTGTGCAAACATGCCCTGTGGCGCGTTTTAGATTGGGGAATTAATTCCTCTTCAATCCTGAGGTCCCCTGTGAGCCAACTAGCCCACCAGGTACCTCCAATATGCGCCAGGGAGCTGTTTTGCAGAGAGGTGTTCAGAGGGCATGCCCCCTTTTTACAACACGCTACAACGCATCTCCGTGGCGCTTAATGGAGGTACCTGTTGAACTAGTTGGCACCTAGGGAACCTCTGGATTGAAGAGGAATTAATTCCCCGACTTAAAACGCCTCACAGGGCATGTTTGCACACATATCACCTCAAGCCCTGCCCCCTACCTTCACCACTGTGCAAACGCGCCCCGTAGCACGTTCTAAGTTGGGGATTAAGTCCCCTTGAATACTGGGAGTCCCTGGAGGCCAACTAGCCCACCAGGAACCTCCAGTATGTGCCAGGGGGCTGCGATGCAGAGAGGTGTAAAAAGGGGCGTGGCCTCATTACACCTCTCTGCAACGCAGACCCCTGGCGCGTTTGCAGAGGGAGAACTAATTGCCCTTGCATACTGGCGGTCTCTGGGGGCCAACTAGCCCACCAGGAACCTCCAGTATGCGCCAGGGGGCTGCGTTGCACATAGGTGTAAAAAGGCCCCCCCTCTTTTTACACCTCTCTGCAACGCAGCGCCCTGGCGCGTTTACAGAGGAGGAACTAATTCTCCTTGCATATTGGGGGTCCCTGAGGGCCAACTACCCACCAGGAAACTCCAGTATGCGCCAAGGTGCTACGTTGCAGAGGTGTAAAAAGGAGCGTGCCTCTTTACACGTCTCTGCAAGGCAGCCCCCTAGAGCATACTGGAGGTTCATGGTGGGCTACTTGGCCCCCAGGGACCTCCACTATTCAAGGGGATTTATTTCCCCCTCTGCAAACGCGCCAGATGGCGCATTTGCAGAGTGGTGCCTTTATGGGTTTTTTTTGGGATCGTCAGGGTACATGTACCCTGCACGTATCCCGGGGTTTAAAATAAAAAAATAAAATTTGGGGGGCCTTGGGGGTCCTTGTGGGACCCCCTGAGCAGGTCTAGGGGTCAGGAAGCTCCAGTATGTGCCAGAGGGCTGCCTTGCAGAGAGGTGTAAAAAGGGGCGTGGCCTCTTTACACGTCTCTGCAAGGCAGCCCCTGGCGCGTTTGCAGAGGGGGAACTAATTCCCCTTGAATTCTGGGGGTCCCTGGGGGCCAACTAGCCCACAAGGAAGCTCCAGTATACGCCAGGGGGCTGCGTTGCACAGAGGTGTAATGAGGCCCGCCCCTTTTTACACATCTCTGCAACGCAGCCCCCTGGCACGTTTACAGAGGGGGAACTAACTCCTCTTGCATATTGGGGGTCCCATGGGGCCAACTAGCCCACCAGGAACCTCCAGTATGCGCCAGGGAGCTGCATTACAGAGAGGTGTAATGAGGCCACACCCCTGTTTTACACCTGTCTGCAATGCAGCCCCCTGGCGCATTTGCCGAGGGGGAACTAATTCCCTTTGCATATTGGGGGTTCCTGGGGGCCAACTAGCCCACCAAGAACCTCCAGTATGCGCCAGGGAGCTGCATTGCAGAGAGGTGTAATGAGGTCACACCCCTTTTTACAATACTCTGCAAAGCAGCTCTGTGGTGCTTACTGGAGGTACCTGGTGAGCTAGTTGGCCCCCAGGAACCCCCAATATTCAAGGGAAATTACTTCCCGACGCGCGTTTGCAGACTGGTGCAAGGAGGGGGCAGGGCTTGAGGTGACAGATTGCACCACTCTGAAAACGCGCCCCCTGAGTATTAAAATGTCACAATTGAGTCAAAAAAAGAATTTATTTGTATTGCCAATTGGACAAGGATAAAAGAATGGAGGTGTAGGATAAGGGACCAGAATTAAAGGTCCAATATTATCCTAGTGCAAGGTCAACATGTTTCAGCCTATGTGAAATGGTATATCAGGCATTCGTCAGGACCAGTGAATATGTGAATATGTGGTGTCACACACCAGTCGACGGCTGAGGAAAGGCGGCTTCCGAGCCTGTCACGATAAAATATTTTTATCACAAAACAAGGGGCACACTTACGTCAGAAGTATCTAGGGGCCCTATTTGACACCGGAGTGGCTGGTATGCAAAGTTTTGCTGCTCTCGGCACGTTACAGAACTGAGTGTCCAAAAAGAGTGAAGTGGCAGCACATGAGTGCAGCCCTGATGAAACTGCTCTACGCAATACAGCAGTGAAACATGTCGGCACTGTAGGTAATGGTACGCATGACTAGCTACCAGCCTTTTTAATGATCAACAGCACGCGATCACCACCCTACGAATAAAAGTGGCTAAGGGATTGGTGGACTGTGTGTGGTTTTAGGCACTCTATCATTATTTTTGTGTGTGTTTGTCACTAGCAGATTTCTCTGCACTTCACTGTAGCACTTTATATGTTGTTTGTTTTGGACACTTCTTCTTTCCTTTCATCTTATTTTCCTCCGAGAAGCGGGTGACCACCGATGATGAGACAGGGGCCTGTCTGGAAATTGCATACCAGTTACCCCGTTTGGTGGTGTTTCCGTGAGGGGTCACTTGCTTCTCGCACATTTTTTCCTCTATTCAGAGTAAGGTCCAATGTGTGGTGTGGACTGTTGTGAACCACTACAATCTGGGTCACTCTGAGTGCTTCGTTCTGTTGTGTTGTCTTGGAGAACAGATATTTTAAACAGGGCAGAGCACAGTGCATTACCTCATTATAATGTGGATAAGAGAGTAGTGGGGAGTAGGACTTATTTGACCCCCCTTGAGTCACTGATATATTAGCTCGCTATTTGGATTGGGTCTTATTGTGTATTATTGACTGTGAGTGGAGGGCGACCCTTTCCGCATTCCCTCTGAGCTCCTTTATTGTTTAAAAGGAAACTCGTATCATAGTTGAAAATCCTCGTTATGACCTAAGGGTGAAGATTTTTCTGTACATCTCAGCATTGCATCCGATTCTGCGTTGGTGGACTCAACTCTTTGCTTGTGAATGAACCACAAAAGAATGCTCTTCTTTGACCATCCTTAATTATTAGTTACCAAGTACAAACAAGCATTTACAATGCAATGGTTTTGCCTTTGTTAAAGTTAGAGCTATTGGCATTGCTCTTGACATTATTTTTATTTATGTTTTTTTAACATAAATAAATGGCATTGTCTTTACAATGCCACTAGCTTTATCTCTCGCAAATGACACACACACAGAGCCCCCCCCACACACACCCCCATACAGAGCCCCCCACACACAGCCACACAGAGCCCCCCCCACACACACAGCCACACAGAGCCCCCCACACACACAGCCACACAGAGCCCCCCACACACACAGCCACACAGAGCCCCCCACACACACAGCCACACAAAGCTTCCTACACACACAGCCACACAGATATATAGTATATAGTGAAAGGTGTCTGCAGGTAAAGGTCTGTGGTGCGGGTGTGCTGTGGCATCTGTTGGTACCAACAGAGAATGGCGGCACCGCTGCCTGTGTCACCTCCTTGATATAAGGACAGTGAGGTGTAAAACCCCCTGATAATTACAATGCCTGGCGTCCCCCTTCCATCTTGGGAGAAATAGGTTTGTCGTTTGACCACCACCTCATTGCTTTGACTGCAATAATATTGGCCTGGGTAATGGATGAGCTCCTCAGAGAATGACACCTGTTATGAACATTTTTCTTTTTAGTTTTGTTATTGGTGTCTTTCTCCCTGTGGGCTAATATTCCAGGATACCGTCAAAAATGATTGCAGCATCAAACACCATACAATGAAGGTGTCGTTCTTCATTATTGGAGTGTAAACATTATGTACTATCGCAGTTTAGCACTTCAGAGAGGCGTCATCTTGCCTGTCGCTCACAGTGAGATGCTCGCCTGTCGCTCACAGTGAGATGATCACCTGTCGCTCACAGTGAGATGCTAGTCTGTCGCTCACAGTGAGATGCTCGCCTGTCGCTCACAGTGAGATGCTCGCCTGTCGCTCACAGTGAGATGCTCGCCTGTCGCTCACAGTGAGATGCTAGCCAGTCGCTCACAGTGAGATGCTCGCCTGTCGCTCACAGTGAGATGCTCGCCTGTCGCTCACAGTGAGATGCTCACCTGCGGCTCTCTTTACAGGGGGGCCAGAAGATTCTGACTCGAACATAAACCCCTACTTTCAGAGGTCAGAGTTGAGTTATATTTTTAAGTTTGAAAAGGAAATATATTAAAGTAATATGAATAGGTGTTATGAGTTCTGCGTTATTTATTGCACCAGTAAGATCCGGGTGTGAGGAAATCCGCACCCCTGTAATTTACACCAGGTCCATGTTAGTATGTCTAACCTCTTGACATTTACTTGGTGACAATGCTCAGAAAATACTGGATCTGCATAGGCGTCTGGGTGTTTCTAACCCAGACTGTGGGGACCCAAAAAGTTTGTGTGTGTGTGTGTGAGAGAGAGCAGGGCTAGGAGGAGGTAATCAGGGGTCAATGGTATAAAGTTGATCACAGCCAGTGCTAAGATCACTGTGAGGGGTAGCGAGTCATGGGAGGTACTCTACTTTAACCCCTTTCCTGCTCATGATGGAACCACGTCGTCATGAGTCATGGGCGCCGTGTGCTCATGACGGCGTGGTTCTGTCATGCTGGGGCCGCTCCGCCCACGCAGCACTGATTCCCCGCCTGTGCGAGTGAATTAGTGAGTGGGCGGAGTTGTGACGGAACCACGCTGTCATGAGCATAGCGCGCCCGTGGCTCATGTGGCGTGGTTCTGTCACGAGCATGGCGGCGCCGGGCTCCCCCCCCAGCGCCGTGACGGAATTACCGCTGCGGCCAAGGGATTAAGGCTAAGTGATAGTTCAACAGCAGAAAATACTCCATAGCTAATGGGTTGATGATACCGGATTATTCCTCGAACCACTTGTCCATAGTTTACAAGAAGCATTCCATGTTCATAGAGGCAGCAGATGAACTGAACCACAGCTGAGGGGCAGCAGGACCCAGGGGGCTGCATCTTCAAAAGCAGATTAATGCAGGTCAAACAGCATACAACTTAAGAAACAGAGGAGTATATGGAAGATTGCAGACCAGCCGGGGGAGGGGGGGGGCGTTGACAGTGTGCAGAGAGGCGTCTGCTGCCTGTTCCATGAGGGTGGGGCACTATAGTGATTACAGAGCGCTCGCTACCATGGTGCGGGGTCTTCAAAGCGCTGTAATTAATAAGTGTGAGTATTACCTTAAAGACCATGAGTTCACTGGGCAGATTAAAGTCTTTATACAACATCTGGAGTTCGAAACTGCGGCTCCAGGCGCAGCCCTGCCAGGTTTACCAGGTCCGCATGTGATGCACTGCTCCACTCCAGGTTTTTCTTTGATTTTCTGGGACCTGTAGTCGTGTTCATATAAAAACTACAAGTCCCAGAATTCGAAGCAGAAAACCTGGACTGGAGCAGCAGGCCCTGCATGGATGATGGCAGAGCAGGGGCAAGGCCCGCCGAGTTGTCTCTTTGAAAATCGGATTTATCGAAGCCGGGCGCGCTGTCCATTTCAGCCCTGGAGTATAAATTCAAGACGGGAAAAGGGGGCAGCCCATTAACACCCACTGCGCACGGTGGACCACATGAAATATCACGAGCCTCAAAACCAGAGCTGCTGCGATTGTGGAAAGCGAGGAGTGTGTGTGGTGGGGGGTGTTCAAGGGAGGGGGGGGCAGTAACGCCCCAAGAGCGCCGATGGCTGTTCAAACCCTACCCCCCCCACCCACACACACACACTCTCTTCATCATGTCTGCTGCTGACAGCCCCAGCGAGAAGCGCTGCCTCTGTCCGCAGCGGCTCCATCCCTCTTCCCAGCAGGGACTGGTCCAGGGCTCCCTGCCTCCTCCTCCTTAGTGATGGATTGAAGCACAGGGGGCGCGCCCTACCTGTCCGGAGGCTGCTCGGGTGCAGCGCCCGCTGCGGCGGTGGGGCCCGCGGGCGGAGAGGCGTCTTCTCTTCTTCAGGGGTCCCGGCAGGGTTCACCGCTGGCCGGACACCGCTGCCGCAGCTGCAAGTCCCTTTGTCTCCGAGGCGCGACCTTCGTTTCCAAATCCATTGCCACCATCTACTGTTTACTGATGAGAACTGCTCGTCTTAAAAATGCTGAAATATTGCCAGCAAGTATAATAAACCAAGTCAATGTATCCTTCACTTCAGAGCGTTCAGCGCCAAGACACCCAGCCGGGTGGTGTGCGCTGTGCCAATGGTGTCAAGTAGTCACACTAGGGTACGCACATAACGCCTACGCACACACCGAAATGCGTCCTGCCGAAAACAACACCCGTACAGTCACTGACCAACATATGTGCAGGTACTGCTCGCCAAGGATCTGGGCATTGACGTCAAAGGTCTGAACTCCCGCGGGCTGAAGCTGATGTCGAGAGCCAAGAAGCAGCACTTCCAGGTGAATATGAACAAGGGCGTCTTACTGACGAGCGAACGGATCGACAGGGAAGAGCTGTGCGCAGAGAGCCCTACCTGTATAACTCTATAACTCTATAACTCTCACCTCTGTGTCCAGCTCAGTTCCAGAGGATGCTGGAGCAGGAACTGTGATAGCTCTGATGATTGTGTCAGATCACTCACGCAAGCAGGAAGGCGGGTGCCGGCTCAATGCCGGACCAGATTTGGGGGCGTTCCCGAGGGCTTTTGGCTGACGTAGACAAAAGCCAAAAAATCTCGGGAACGCCCCCGAATCTGGTCCGGCATTGACGGACAGGCCTGTCTCCCAATGGCTAGCCTCCATTTATGGAGCTAGCCAATGAGAGAGTGGGGACGGTCCAGTCCTCACACACACACATCATTAAGTTTTTTCTAGCCATGCGTACTTCGTACGCATTGGCTAGTCAAAACCTAAAAAAGGACACTGTAACTAATAAGCACATTGATACCAATTTAAGAGCACGGAAGAACAGTTCCCTCAGGAGCATGCATGTGTGTGTGGTTTAGTACGGTGGTTGTTGGTGTGACCTAGCTATAGAACAGAACATGTGATTTGGATGATAAGAGGAGATGTAGCCGTGTGGCGGCTGGTAGTATGTACAGGTTGGCTTGGGAGAGGGGTTTTGTGTATGTTGACATGATGCAATATGGATAAGAAATGTGTCTTAATCATGCTCATTCACTTGATAATGGATGCCTTTTATACCCACTTTGCAGAAACCAGGCTTATGAGCACCATTACAAGTTTACATTATTCTGATTCATGGCATAGCTGTTTTTCAGAATATGGATTTATAGATGAGCTGTTAGATCCGAGATTGAGTCCCGGCTTCTCGAATCACTAAATTGCGTGATTCTCACCAAATTGCTTCGTTTTTCTCTTCTTCCCTCACATTCCTCCATTTGGAGTGCTTAGCAACAAGTTCAACAGGCACTAAGAATAATATAATACGAGAACACTTTCACTTTTGGGAACAAAGTGACCTAACGTTTGAAGAATTAAACTTGTTTCTCCATTACCTCTTCCCGTTTAGAAACAGAACAGAAAACACTTGTTTGGTCAGAGATGTTATAACGAGACTATCTATATATCTATCTACCTTTATGCTTCTGTGCTGTTTGTCTGTTTATGTACTTTCTGAAGACGCCAGATTGTCTTCTGCAGGTTTCGTGCTCCTCACTACTCAGACTCACCCTTGAAACACCCTCTGCTGTACATCTATATTATATCCAAGATGTATGGTTCCCCACACCACAATAAATGCATGCACCAAAAATAGTTCCCATCTTTACAACTAAAAACCATTGCAAGTACCGTTCGATTTCATGCTGGCCATAACGAAATGATTTCAGTAAAAGGACTGAGGGGTCTGACTCCATGAACTCACTCGCCTCTACCACTATTAGCTCTTCTTCTAAACCTTTTTTTTGTTTACTTCCTGGCCTTCCAAGTAGATATAAGGACACTGCAGGCTGCTTCCTTTGAGGTGAAGTAATGTTTTTTAGTTTCTCTTCAAAATTAACACGAATTCACAATAATTCTCGAGAAAAATGTGAGGGACATTTTCAAGTAAAACAGCGTCACAGAGAAAAGCTGAAATATGTTTTTTTATGAAAACACCTGAGGAATTTTCCTTACTGCTCGTTTGACAAATACCACAAATTATCACATAATAAACACCACACACAACTGTGGACTCTTCCTGAAACGCCACTTGGAATTGCAGATACTATTGATATTTAGAGGTTGCTATGCACACAACTTGCACGTTTAATAAGACAAATGCAATCGCCTAGCAGAACAAACTAGATAGAACAACAAGCGCAAACACAACACTGCTCAGGAATTTCGTGTAGTTGAGTTGTAACCATACTCAGCAGTACCAACCCTAATAGTCACAGACAAATCATAGTCTCCAACAGAACACAAAGGTTTAAGCTCCACACCCCCAGCATACTCAGCGAACGACTGACCCATCCTCAAGCGTTACAGTAAATGGTGATATAAATGCATCTCTAAATAATGCCAAGAGGAGCACCAGTCCTTGAGGCACGCCAGCCACCATTGCATTTCTCATGGCGACCTCCTCTAGCTACACAGGAAAACGCATTTTTTTCCTCTAGGACTCTGTCTTCTAGGAACTAGACCAATGAAAAGTTCAGAAAAATGATTATCAAAAGAAAGGGACATCTGTCGTTTCCCACTGGAATTACTGACCACATTTCCGAAGGCGTGCAGCTGTTCGGTTATGATCTTAGCTAGATGTCTCATTAAGCAGAAGAAAGCATTTACCCCTTAGCTGGTTTCACTTATCAGGAGCACGGCGGTTTGGTAAAGGCACCTCTCACCCCCACCCTCGGATTGAACTTTCATTACACAATGGATGGGCAAAAGGCAGTGTAGACAATACTGTAGGGAGCGAACAAAGACAGCAGCAATACATATATAATAGGCTTAGTAACCTTTCGTAGTAATGGTCGAACCTCGAAGACCACCCCCCTACTTTTCCCCCAAAATGTTTTTAAAGCCACCATGTATATCTTATACTTTTTTAGACTTTATAAAATGGCATATTCAGCCCCTATTGCGCGGGGCCCTTTAGTAACTGATTACAAATATAATCACATACAAACTTGATGACGTAGAGAGGATGGTAGTGAAGGGAACTGCCAGGGGCATTTTTTCAATTCAATGTTTAAAAAATACGACTAGAAACAAGCTATGGAAACAATTTTACAAATGTTATCACTGCAGTGCATTCAACAGTTTCCTTTTGAATTCAGAAACAATGGTTTGGCTAAAAACATTTGTATTCAATTTTAACCATTTCCAAGATGTTTTTCCACCAGGAAATGTCTCATTTAAAAATTATTTTCAAAAATAAAATGGAGCAAGGAAATTAAAAAAGATTGTTTTTGTTCTCAAATAATTTAGCCAAGTGTATGCGTCGGCTGTCACTGCTGACCCATGTGACGCCCATCAATCATGCATTCAAGCAGGATGCTGGCGTTACTAATGCACACAGTGAAAGGGGGAAGGGCTGTGTCAAGCTCGTTAGGCAATGTTGTCCCGGGTCACCACCAGCAGACACTGGGGACACTTCTCACACAGGGCAGCCGGGCCTAAAGGAGATTCTTTGTAGAAATTCAAAGCTTTCTCTTAGTTGGGGGATGGGAGCCAACATGAGCATACAACAATTTCAGGAAAATAATGTAAGGTACTACCGGCCTCACTAAATTCCTGTCCCTCCTGTCAATACAGTCAGAAAAAAAGAAAAGGCTGAAATTATTTTTGAAAATAATTAAGAGTGAAAAAATAATGAAAATGTATTAATTAAAAGCGAACGCATGCTACCACAGATATTTTCTACTGTCCCAATCACTTTAAGAAATTGTCGTCATGACTTTAGGAAACATGAATGATAAACATCCTAATCCAGGCATCTCAAATTCTCTCGATTGGTGTGCATAGTTCCTGCATTAACCTTTTTTGCCTTCTGATAGTTGTCCATTTTGCGAACTTCACATAATAAATGATTGCGCGGGCTTGAAGTACAAATTGCCAAGCAACAAGGCATCTGTTGGGTTTATACAGAGCCTGGTATACTACCTGGAGCTTCTGTTGCGAGAGATGAACTCAACAATCGTAATACAAAATGGTCATAATTCACAGAATCCTCCACCATTAATATTAATGAGGAACAATTATGTTCGCAAATCCCACTAGAAAGACTGGAAATGCAGAATTTAGACTCCCTGCATTCCAATTAACAAATTGGCATTTTTTTTATCTTCTTTTCTGATTTTAGCTCATGTCATTTTAAGACGATCATTGTGTGCTCCCCAAAAACTAAACGCCCACCATCACAAAGTGGTAGCTATTCCTCATAGATGTCACTTCCGAAACTTGAGTTGGTATTAAATGAATGGTTTAATAACGCAATGGTGTTAACTAACCCCTGTCACATTCCATGGCAAACGAATTTTTTTTTAGTCTTATATAGCGTGTGGTTACCCTAGGGCATCCCAGCGCTTGTCAAGGTATCCGTCAACCCGTTGCCAAGCCAAATCCAACATCTTAAGACGGGAAGAGATGTGTTTTCAGAAGCCTCCGAAAACGAAGAGTGCATGTATCGAAACGCATTTTCAATGGGAGCGCATTCCAGAGGGTGGCTGTATGCACCGAAAATCTTCTGCCGCCAGTGCGGGCCTTATGTACTCTGGGGACCTGAAGCAGAAGTTTCTGATCAGAGCGAAGAGCTCTGTTCGCTTTATAGGGCACCACTAGCTTCCTTAAGGAGGGGGGTCCTTTCCCTTGGAGGATCTTATGGGCAGTGCAGAGAGCTTTAAACTTAACCCTTTCTCACACCGGGAGCCAATGCAATGTTTTCAAGGCGGGCTTAGCTGACTGCCTCCGTGGCGCGTTAGTCAGCATCCTGGCCGCAGCATTTTGCACCTGCTGCAGCTTGCTGAACGTGGCTTCCGGGGTACCAAGGAATATGGCATTGCAGTAATCGAGCCTAGAGATAATTAGCCCCTGGATGAGTAACCTCCTCGATGGCAAAGGGAGGAGAGGCAAGACTTTACGGGCTGAGCGAAGAAGCCCAAAACAAATCCCCACCATTTTCTTAGCCTGGGTCTTAAAAGAAAGATCTTGCTCCAACCATACTCCCTAACTCTTGATCTCCTGCTTGGGGCTGGGGAGCTCCCCCAGGCAGCTGGGCCAAACGGTCGAGGGAAGAGAGGAAGTCTTGTGCCCTAACAGCATTATCTCGGTCTTAGAACCGTTTAGTTTGAGCGACGATTCACACATCCAGGTGTGTACATTGGTCAGGCATAGGCGCATAATCGGAAGACATCCATTTCACACCTCCTTTGTATAACAATTCATATTGTTTTGTTAGGCTTATGTTACAACTTGCCAAGACATTTGTGACTCACAACATGACTTTAACACTGGATTCTGCAATCCCAAAGCCTGTGATTTTGCTATTGTTATACATGAGGCTCCATGTGGCGAGTTCAAGGTCAACTATATCAAACGTAGACTGCATAACACAGATAATTATCCCCAAAGTGCTCACAGCACCAAAAGAAGATAAATCAGGACTCAATGTCGTCGAACCAGGCTTACTCCCAGCCAGTGCCAAACACTCATGAAAGGGTAATCCGCATCTACAGGTGGATCAACCCCTCATTTAGCCAAATATCGCACCCTCAATACTTTCAACAGGATGGCCGGTAATGAAACCCATTCAGTCAGTCTGACAAAAAGAAGGTTTAGTAACAATTCCTGTAGCTTTTTCAAAACCTGCTCCCCACCCTCACCATCGATATGATACACCATCATGTATAGAAACAGAAAAATGAAAATGGATGGAGTTTTGTTCCACTGTACACTTAAGAGTTGACATGTTCAGAAACAGCTGATAGACATTTATTCATTGGTCTAATATGTGACCATTTGCTCCTCAATCACCCAATAACTCCTATATTGTTGCAGTAATTTAACAATGACTAGGTCCTTATTTCACATTCGTAGGTAACATTTATGAGCGATACTCAGCAAGGATAAGCAGGATTAAATCTGTGGGTAGACAAATCTAAAATCAAATCAACAACAAATGTACTTAAAAGCATCAAGCCTTGGGTGACCGAGACAAAACTCTTAGAGAATGACAAACCTTATGCTTGACTAGCTTGTGTTCTTTTACAATCCTGAAGCCTGAACTACCTAAATGCTATAGCAAATTTGGTTGAGCCATGCTCTTGTCAATATATTGCTATCTAATTTGTGGTATCTTCTGTATCCTCCTGAAATCCACTGTCATTCCAGTCCAAAATGTATATGAATCAAAACTGTGAATAAAAGAAGTATGAGCTAATGAGGTATCAACAGCAAGTGTGGAACTTAAATTGTCTCCCATTACTGTGGCGCACCCGGGGAGACTTCAAAGTTTTGGTATTTCTTGAACCTGTACCTGATGTGGAGGGTGGCATTCTATAAAATGATACTACTCCCTACTTCTCTTATGTCCTACACATTTATCTTTACATCCTCTCACCAACCTTTATTCCTGATCTTCAGTCACTGGTCTCCAAGATTATCTAGGCCAACAAACTCCCTAGTATTTCTTATGTGAAATGCACTTCTTCAGCTTACAAGTGAGACTTGAGTTTCCCAAATATGCAACTTTATTACTGGGTGGCACATATAGTACCAATTAGCGACTGGATACTTGGTGTCCGACATGACTCTTCCTGGAGACTGGTGGTAAATATCCTTGACAAACTTGGGACACTGAACATACTATATAGAGGGAGACCTCCCCCAGTTTACTGCCGCAGGCCACACAGCTTCCGCTCTTGTGCTGGCGGGAGACCAAGACTCCTTTTAAATGGCTTGTTAAACGTACTGCCCAGAACCCCCTATGGGTCGGATTTAGACTACAATGAGTAAAACACTGCCTGGGTTCTGCCTGAGGGACCTAATCAGCATCTCCAGACAGGTAGATAATCGCCAACATGACCATATCCTTTCTTTTGCTCAGATTGTTGAGGAATTTGATCTCCACAAATCCCAGTTATTCCAGAATCTCCAAATCCGGCATGTGCTGGCCATGCTGTAGAGAAATGACTGAAGTAATGGTGTACAATCCTCTTGAGGCTAAACTAACACAGGGCTATCTGAGTGAGTTAGGAAGTGGGGAGTGGCGACGGGGGGAGGGGCTTTTTGAAGACTTTACAGGTCTCTCCTCCTCAACACTCCTGACCCATTACCGGCCATGCGAGCCACCCGGGAGCAGGATGTGGGGGTGCTGGATGGTGGTGGAAACCAATATGGCAGCCCGGATGTTGACCATCCCCTTTAATGTGAGATTGATCCAAACTTGTTACTTCTACAGGACTTACAATCGGAGCGATTATGGAAAATGAGCCCATACCGTAGCATGTATGCGCTGTTGTAACCCTGAAGGGGCTTTCCAGAATATAATTCAGACATGCCCTATTTTCACCAAATACTGGAATGCTGTACACAATACTTTAGTGAGTATGCCTCACATGCCCATCTATCTAGAACTGAAGATTGCCCGTTGAAAATTATGAATTGGTGGGCTGATTGCTTAGTCAGAGGTTACTGGCAGGTATTGGCTTCATGGTGGCCAAGAGAGACATTGCCAGATATTGAAGAAGTACTGATCCTCCCCTTCCTGCAAGTCTGGATCAGGGGTAAGAACTACTGTTTTTCAGCTGAAAAGGTGATCTGTAAGTGGAGAGGGTGTGCAACTAATCACCAGAAGATAAGGGGACTGTGGACCCTCGATAAGACAATTAACAACAGTTGATTGAGAGGTCATGTCTCCCTTATTCTTTGATTTTCTTTATAAGTGTCTACACCATGTCTTGTCTGCTAATTTTCAGAATCTGAGACAGTCTAAGTGCGCTTTTTACTGTGAGTTTTGGTGTGGTTATTCACTGGTTTCATGCTATTACTAAAATCAATAAACAGACCTATACAAAAAGAAGTATCAGCAAATTTGACAAAACTACCAAATTTGGATTAAAACCTCTTAATTTTATGAACTGAGAAGAAATGCTGTAACATCTCAATCACAACATAGAAATCTTACTGCATGAATTAGCCTGCCAGACTGGAAAAAACACAAACGAAGGTAATAAGGTTAAATGAGAGTCATATAACAGTGAATGGCAGGACTTGACAAGCTACTATTTGCAAGGAAGTTTTCTCAGGTGACTCCCCCAAAAACCATTATAAATGATACAACTATACAACAGGGATATCAAAAATCTGTTAAAAGAGCAAAAAAAGCCTTGCATTTAAAATAATCAGTGAAGTATCAAGATGAAAAGTACAACTTTAACATTTTTAAAGAATTGTCTCATACAAACATCATTGAAATTCTAACAACGCCATTTAGCAAGGGTGAGGATCTTCAACTGTTCTTTGAATCAGAAATGACAACCATTCATAAATCCATAGTGGCCAAGTTGGAAATCTCTTTGTTCCCCCTTTTCCCATCCCAGTATAGTTACTGTACTTACATAATTGAAACCTTCAGAAACGGAGGATGTTATGAGGCTGGCGCAAAGCCCAAAGCATCTAATCTGCCGGGAAAGCATGGTAGCATATCTAGTAAGCCCAAACTTCCAACTCCTGCACAGAGCATCACAAACGAGAGTCCCTCACAAAGACTATTGTCTTAAGCCCACTGAAAATGTGCCTTCATTACATCCCTTTTGAAGAAACTGATGGCGAAACCATATATCATTAAGTACTTCCAGCAACTTTGAAATCAACCATATATCAGCAAAATATTGTAAAGATATGACAAGGGACAAAAGAAACCAG
Organism: Lissotriton vulgaris; assembly: GCF_964263255.1. NCBI lineage: Eukaryota > Metazoa > Chordata > Amphibia > Caudata > Salamandridae > Lissotriton > Lissotriton vulgaris. The sequence continues at coordinate 1,513,277,325 of NC_141687.1, read as the reverse complement.
ACGAAACACATGCTTTATTATCAACTGGGAGTTAGACTGAGAAGGAGAACTGAAACCACTCTGACAGACATCCGACAGGAACTCCTTACTATCACATATGAAGGCAAAATAGCAAACCTCATACTACTTGATTTCTAGAGAGGACCATGCAGTTCTTCTCGAAAGGCTAGAAACAAATCAGGAGAGATAAACCGGTCTTGTGTTGCTTTTGCTCAGGTTCAGGGAGGAGCTAGTCTGGCAGTTTGGACCAGACAGTCCTAACCCAGGCAATTGCTAGTGGTTAGACAAATTGTAAGCATTCCTCCCATCACTTATTATATGCTTAATAGGCAAGAGGGACCAATAGTGTCTAAAACAGATTGACTCAAGCCAGACAAGCTGAAGCCAACAGACTGGATCTCTACTATCATTCAGCTGTAAGATGAACATGCCTCTAAAACCAGATGCACTTGCAGATGTCTTTAGACAACAGACAGAATTCAATATGGAGACTGATTACTCAGGACAAATGACATCAAATGCCTAAACCACATCAACTGATCGATGAAGTGATTTTGCTGCCTTTAGACAGAGCTAATAAAGCAAAATTCTGCCAAATGAATGAATTGAAAATCTGGGGATCACCACTCACCACATTTGAAGAAAGTAGAAGACCCAAGAGTCATCCTCAACACAAATCTCACTTTTGATCCCAATCAAGCCATTAGCAAAGGGTGATAGTTTTCAGATTTGCATGTTTATGAAAATACTCCCATTCATTTAAACCCAGCACAGAGACTAAATACTACAGTTTTGTGATACGGCACCTTAAGAATTGCAACAAGAGTACACTGGACTATTCCATTTACCCACTTCAGACTACAGAGAAGAATCAATAAACCAGTTTCCGTCTTAATATCTGGAAACAAAAACATGTCAAAACATTCCATTGCCTCTGTGCCGAGTCAAGAATTAGATGTAAGACTCTCTGCGCCATACACTATACTCTGAAAGCATAAACAAATTCCCACCACTTATCCGGCTCTGCCTACGCTCATGCAGTTAAAAAGAAGCAAAAGACTCTTAGGTCAGCGATAAGAACCCTCTAGCTCTCTCTCTGCCTTCAAGTAGAAGAAAGAATAGTGTCATCTCCTGCTCCCTGCTTGCATTTTAACCATGCGGTGTTACGGAACTATTTAAGCAAACAGCCCTTAGAAGGCTACAATAGCCACTGTAGTCCAGGGGTCTCCAACCTTTTCTGTAATGAGAGCTACGTATGCCTAATGAAACTCATCAAGAGCTACTAATGTTACTAGTGTTTTAATAGCATCATAGAAGATTACATTAGTGGCCACCGTAGGCAAGCTTACTGAAAGCAATCGCCTCGCTCCATCAGGCATGGTTTCTAGTATAACGTAAAAAAAGGCTTTATCAACATGGAATGTCTCCACCCTAGTACCTTCTCGAAAACACTCTTGATTTTGGTATATATTAATTTAACCAATCAAAAGTTTTACATTTAGGCTGGGCTCCACACATGAGACTCACTTGTAGGCAGCTGCAGTGCTACCAGAGCTCATGAACTACTTGTTGGAGAAGGCTGCTGTAGTCGGTGAACTGTAATAGGTCCCTTCCCCACCACATATTCTTGTTAAAGGCCATCCCTTCACTGCCCTGCCGAGACAACACTGTTTCCAATTTACACTTAATCGTTCACCTGTATCTTTTACTTACTTCTACGCATGCCCTGTGCATGTTTAAATTATGCTATCTGACTTCCCCACACGACTTAAATTCCGGAAGACATGTTTTTGGTCTAGCCGCCCAGAGCTCAAAGAAAACAGTGCCTGCTTCAATCAGAGACAAGTCATAATATTTCACTGCATGATTTGCTCGTAGCCATTGTCTCAAGTGACGGCCGCCTCCGACGCGCGGAGTCAATCACCCGGGCGTCCTTTCAAAGCGCGGGTAACCTGAGAAGCCATGAGCTACAGTCATTTGAGTCTACTGAGGTTTTACCATCTGCTAAAATCCCAATTTCAGGAACGTTTTCAGGCGTGCAGGTCACTAAACGTTTCCACCCTGCCATGTTAAAAAGTGTATTCATGAAGAATCAAGAGGCAGGAGAGGGGCTTGTGGTTTCTGGTTGCAAACTTTCCATTTTCCGTCCAAAGGTTGCTTCGTTTTCTGCTCCTGTGGCAGTAGGTGTTTGTGTGTGGGGTGGGGGCTGGGAGGCGGGTTTGAAAAGCAAGTGTGTTTTCTTAGGAGTCGAAATGATTAGAAGTCTGGCGGCCATGCTGTTTAGGCCATGCAGCTACAGCTCGGACTGGGGGAGGCTGTGGGTTCAGGACATATGTCCTGGTCTGCAGACATCTTTCAGCCCCTCCTTTCTCTACAGAAAGGAGACATACGGAGGGGATGGAAGACAAAAGGAGGGAGCTGTGCAGCTGAGAGCAGATGTCAGCACAGATTGCATAGTGGGTATCTCGACAGTTTTTTTGTTTTGTTTAAGGGCAGTGGGCAATTGTCTATCGTTCACTATAACTAGTTCTCTCTTGAGCAAATTTTCATACAACTACCAATTAAATAAGCACATACATGATCTTAGTTCTAAGGGGAAGAAAATAAACTAATTTTACCACAGGTTCAGCTTTACAGACAATACTCAAGCTGCAAGGTGTAGCAGAGAAACAGAAATTACAGAGGAAATATTCCAGCTAAACACGACCAAGACAAAGGAAAATGTCTCGCTTTTGTTATACCAAAAATGTGTCCTTTGTGCAAGATTCTAACTGTGTGGTGGCTATCTGCAGTACCAAAAACGTGTCAGTTGTGCAGAGTTCAGTATTTTTGAAGACAACAATGTTCGTGAGTGTAATTTTAATGATGGCTCGACTTCGGAAGGATAAACGGTTGTTAATCCAGTACGGGTTCAAACTATTGACCTTTGAAGCACGGCATGTGGCAGGTGTGAAATTAACAGGGTGAGCCATCAGGAGTCTCTGCGATTACACCAAAGGTTGCCTATGTTAATTTTAGTAACCATCATGGTTATCAAAGACAGGATAGTTACTGTGTGAAAACAGAGACATAGATAGTAAGTAAAGACTATGGTGTAAAGCTAATGGGAAACACAACAATGAGTTCGCTGTAGCTTTCCTTATAGGCACCACTGCCCCATTAAATGAAATGAACATCATCATTTAAACAAATGTTGATTTCCAGACTTTTTTTTAGCAAAAGCGTTCAAAGTGTTTCGCTAGCCTAAACTCTCTGTATTGCATCTTGCTCTCTTTTTCATCAATTCTCTTTTTTTCCGCCCCTGTAATCAGCAATGCACTTGTTTCTGGTGGAGGCACTCAACACTTACAAACGAGGTACAGGATGCAGAATTGGCTTCTGGGTCTCTCATTCAATTACAATGATACAACTGGTCAAGGGACCTCACTTTTAGAACTCAACAATGGCACAGCTCCTGCCAAGCCTTACCTCTCTGAAGACATTTGAAGTCCTGCAAGTGCCAAAGCGAGGCGTGCTAGAAGCAGGGACCAATGACAGCTAGTTGCTCGCGCTGCTCACAAGGACATAGTGATGGACTACCATGCAGCCTCCGAGACATCCATTTTATAAACCTACTGAGGGTTGTGTAAACATGGCATTTCATCATTCACTTGTGTGGATGAGCAAAGTCTTTCTCCTTCACGAGTGATGTCAAGCCAGATACAGTACGTTTCTTCCTGCTGATGAAACAAATGGGTCATGCTAGGATGGGCCCAGACTTCTTCCGCAGAAAATACTACCTGTGACAGTACCTGGCCCAAGGGTCAGGAACGATCTAGGTGTGCTTGGTACCTTCAGCTGAGCAAGCCTCGAGGCGAATGTGGAGGCGGTAGTCTATGTCAAGATAAAAATGGGATTTGCTACCATGGAGCTAGAATGTCTGTTTGCCCGCTCCTACTCTCATACAAAAGCTCTAAGCGTGAAACAAGCATACATATTAATGCACATTAGAATACAGTGCTGCAAGTAACTTTGTCAATCTGGCATTTGTGAATTTTGCGTTTATTTTCAATTGTACATTCAACAAATCGAATTTCGCACTGGGCAGGCTAAAAATAGATTTTTAAGAATTGAACCCAGAGTGGATCTTGGAGCAAACACCAAGGGCCCGATGTAGGTAAATCCCATTTACCGATTTTGAAATACCGAATTTTACCGATTCGGTATTTCAAAATCGGTAAATGGGATGTAGGTCCCAACATCTGGATTCTTTTCCGAATCCTTAAAATTCGGTATTTACCGATTCGGTAAATACCGAATCGGTATTTGCTATTGAATCCTATGGGCCTTTGAAGCCCATAGGATTCAATTCAAATACCGAATCGGTATTCAACGATTCTGTAAATACCGATTTTGTCAAGGGTGCAGGGGGTGTCACTTTGACACCCTCTAGCACCCCCAAAACGGGCATGTGTGCAATGTGGCACACAGACATGCCCTAAGGGCACGTCTGTCTGTCACATGGCACATGTGTACATGCACAGATGTGCATGTACACAGGAATCGGTATTTTACCATGGATTTGTATTCCATGGTAAAATACCGATTCTGTAAGCCATTTGCCAATGTAAAATTGGCTACCCACATAGCATATTCGGTAATTTTACCGAATCGGTAAATATTACCGAATCGGTAATAATTATACCGATTCGTTAAATATTACCGAATCGGTAAATTTACCGATTCGGTAATATTAACGATTCGGTAAAATTACCGAATATGTGCACCTACATCTCCCTAGCCCTTTACCGATCGGAAACGGCCGAAAATCGGTATTTTCGGCCGTTTCCGATCGGTAAAGGGCTACCTACATCTGGCCCCAAATATATTGCCATAAGCACGTCACCACACCTCCTCAGGCAACCTAACAATACCGTCTGCATTAATGCACAGGGTCAGATATGGTGACATTGAGAATGGGAATGTTTTTTACCAGGAACATCTCCAATAAATCATTTTGGTCTGATATTGCGGTTCAGTAAAGCATAGCTCCTCCTACGCCGAAGATGTATTGTTCTTGATCCCATTAACATGGGTCACTAAAACCATAAGTTGTAATCTATACACTGAGTAGACACACTGCAAATGGTAACTCAAATATACTGCCGATGGCCGAGCGCTCCAATTCATAAGGTAATGGCTTAGAACTCTGAGCGGCATCATTATGTCATAAGGAAGGATTCATTGGTTTTCTAGTTCAGATATATAGCGGCAGACAGCTGCACATAGCCTGCTGCTACAGAACAGAGCGCGCTGATGCATTAGCGTTGCGGTAAGGCCAAGATTAATGGCCAAGCCCACTGACATCATGGAATGACCGACCAGAGATGGTTGCAGACATTTTACTTAGGGCTGTTACAATTTTTAATTTCCACAAAAGTACATTTGAAATTGGTTATGAGGTCTTTTTCACGTATCAACTCAATATGCATGACAAATGTCTCAATGTTGTGAGTACCTAAGAGACGCTTGCTACCCATTTGCAAAGCACTTCAGAACCTCCTCACGGATAGGAAGCTATAGAAATTGTCATAATACACAGCAGGCTTCTCCAACAAGTAGCTCCTCTCCAGCTACCTGTAAGTAGTTCTACTGTGTGGAGCCCAGCCTACTTAATTAGAAGATTTTGCTTGGTTAAAATAATATATACAAAAAACAAGAGTGTTTTTCAAGATGGAAATTTATATTTTCAGAACTCATAAGCTAATATTTGAAGAAAAATGGCTGAAATTCCCAAATATATTTACAGTTGATATTAGAGTAATAAATCATGGGGCATTGAGGATACTTTTTTACCAACGTTATACCTTGGTACTAGAGACATTGCAGCCGTGGCTATGTATTATCCATCTGAAAGCATTCCACATTGACAAAACCTTTTTTACATTATCCTAGAAACCATGCCCGATGCACTGAGGTGATTGCTGGTAGTAACCCTGCATATGGTGGTCACTAATGTAATCTGTCTGATCCAGACATTATTACCACACTAATAAAATTAGTCGTTCTTGATGCGTTTCATTGAACATACATAGCTCTCATTACAGAAAAGGTTGGAGACCCCTGATATGCAGAGTAAAACATCCTAATGGTGTGAAGTATCCCATGCAACTAAAACACGCAGCTTTATCCTCCATACGTAAAGAATTGTACACTAAATTTGAATGAGCTGCATATTGCAAAATGTATTAAATGGCATAGAATCAGTATGTCTAACCATGATACATGACTAAATCACTAATAATCACTTGGTTAGCAAAGGGTCTGGTCCCATCGCTCATCAAAGATACAAAGCGCTGTATACTCATACTGCATCATATCATATTAAGCGCATTATCTAATGAGTTATGCTAAGGGATCCAACATACAGGCACAGCAATGGCACATTTTTGCTCACTTAGACAGAAACATGTTCTGGATGTATCTTACTACTAGTAATTTATTCTTTATGCTTTCATTCCATCATATCTCAGCTTGCATATTTCTAAAGATGGGGACCACCAATTTGTAAATACAATTTGTACAAGCCCGAAAAAATAAAAGTGCACTCCTTTAGTAAGTAGATGTCACTTAAGTGACCCAGGCTGGCTCTTGCTGATCAGTTGCGGGCCCAAGCACATCTGAGTTTAAGGGAGTTGGGCCCCGCAGCTCGGACTGGAATATTAGTTTTTGGTTACACGACTAAAAAAGAAAACAGCTCCGGAAAGTAATGGTGCCCAGAGTACCAGGGGTTCAGATTAGTTAAGTATTACATCCATCACTTTTAGGGATTTCAGACATACGTTGAAACACTAACATAACTGCCTCAATATTTGTGAGGAATTGGAATATAGTAGTGTATAATTGTTTTATGAATAATAAATGCAGCCACGTGTGTTGTTCATCGAATCAATTAACAATTAAAAAAGAACTGAGAACTTTTAAAATATAACATTTAAAGCCAGTGCACGTTGTTCCTCGAGACAGCAGCTATAGCAAAGAACCAGTTGAAAATCAATCGAACTGAGAATGCTCTAATGTAAACAGCAAAGGTCAATACAAGCATGTAAAGAAAACTGCTAGAATGAACAATTAAATACCAGTTAGCTGAGGACAACTATTTGTCTGTGTGTTGGAACAAAAGTATTCATCTAATTCGCAATGTAAAGATACAGAAAACTTTGTACCGCTGAAAGCTCAAGTTAAAGTTAAGATAACATTTGTAGTGGTACATTTCTTAACTTGCCGGAAGTGGGCAATGCCTACTACTGCACAGTAAATGAATACGAGGGTAGAAGTTCAATCACCTATTATTTACATAACATTAGCTGTTTGGTTTATTAATTATGTGCGGTTCCCCAGATGAACGTTCACAGAAAATAACTGTAGTAAGTAAGTTGTTCTGTTCCTTTAAGCAGATTATTCTTTATTAGAATTCTATCTATGTCATGAGACTTTGAGTTCGTTTTAAGCAGTTACTACTGGCTCCTTTCCTTATTGAGTTGCTCATCCTGTGAGCTCTTTATTTTTAACTTATCTTATTTGTAATCATAATAAATACTGTCTCCTTCCATCATCATATCGCCTCCTGAGATTCTGTTGTATCTCATAGTACAAATTGGTACCAGGAGTGGGGTACACAGATTATCATTTGAGCACACGGACTATCGTTAGGATTCATTTTATGATGAAGAAATTATCCACGATCTGCAGACACCTGGAGAGCTCACCACGTTACGCCAAGGACTTTACAAGGACAGTTCTATCCTTTTAAGAGGTTAGTCCTGAATTTCCATTTTTATCGATTCACTTCATATTGTGGACATTTTAACTACATGTTATATGAGAACTTTTAAAGATCTGTCGCTTGGAATTTATTACTGGGCGAAATCTTAGCGACAAGTAGTGAGTTTTATTGCATGTATGATGATCGTGCAAGTTGGGTTCTGACTACCTCGCATCTTTGACAGTTGGAAATTTCACTGTGTATACCTCGCGCTGTCTTCAACATTTAAACGTACACATCTTACCTGGAGTTCCAGATTTTGTGTACGCAGCTGTATGATGAGTGGCGTGTGTTACAGTTCGGAAGTTATCACTGCTGTGTGATGTTTTGGCGCTGTGCATCCTTGGAGCGTATGACATATGATGCACTCTACACACGTCGGCGGCCATATTTGTTGAGGAAGAAGTTATCGGTGAGCGGCAAATAAATCGGTCAGGTTTTTTCAGTGCGACATCGATGTTCGGTGATTCGCACACCGATATTTTTCAAACATACATTTATATTTATGGTGCGTTTCTGCAATCAATGATTCGCACATCTATGTTGTTCGAGTTTATGAAGTTGGAACCTTCAGTGTGACACCGTGATTCACACACCTATTATCGTCCTTTACAGTGAGTTAAATACTTAATATTAATTTCAAAAGAAGTTAAAATTTTGAAGATTTCTATCACTCATCATTTAAATACAAGATTTCTGTTTTTGGTTATATCTTCAGTTCATTAATTCATGGCTTCAATTGAAGGAGTTATCCAGCCAGTACCATTTTTATCAAAATCAGGTAAACCTGAACTCAAATGGCCAGAGTGGCTTAGAGACTTCGAGAACTATTTAACTGCCATTGATGCAAATGAGTACTCTCCTACAAGAAAATTTGCATTAATAGTGAATCACTTGGGAACAGCAGGTCGCAGAGTTTTTGAAAATTTACCCCGACAACCTGCACCCACTAGTGAAGATGTAGAATGGAATGTCTATATAGAAGCAAATTTACGAATGAATAAACAGTACTCAGACACTAAAAGTGTTATGTTGGAGAGGTTTAATTTTGCAATGTGTAAGCAGTCCAGTGAAGAATCTGTAGAAGATTATATAGCTACACTAAGAGTTTTAGCAGAAAAGTGTGAATTTGGAGCAGCTATTGATACTTATATTAGAGATCAGTTTGTGTTTTGGTGTTTCTCAAAGAAAATTAAAGAACGGTTACTTACTTCGCGTAACCCACTTTGGATGAAACAATTATCATTGCAAAAAGTATTGAGGTCGATTGTCACATCCAACGTATTATCCAATCAACCTATTAATCAACATATGATTTCTCAAGCAGAGACAATAGTGCACCCTGCTGCTGCTACATCCAATGTCAGTATGGTTGAAGAACATAACGCTGTGTGTGCTATTGGTAACAAGCAAAATCTTAATAAGAATACAACTTACAGAAATCAATGTCAGAGAGGAAAGTTAATTTGTTTTAGGTGTGGTTCGAAGAATCACATTGGGAACAATCCTGGCTGTCCTGCTTTGGGTAAACGGTGCACTAAGTGCCAAAAGATTGGACACTTCCAAGGAGCACGTAGGAGCAACATCAATTCAAACATAAATAGAGTTAGGATTTCGACTGTAACCTTAGGGTCAGAAGAGGTACAAGATTGTGCTTCACAATTTGCAAATGTTGTAGTCACAGTAGAGGTTCCGAATTCTTTAGACAAACCTATCAAGGGACCCTTTGTTGACATCACTATCGATGGTAGGATTATTTTGGCAATGGCTGATTCAGGTGCTCCCGTTACTATACCAGCAGACTGCACATTTAACAAAATTTGATCGAAAGAAATGGCACTTATTGCTCCTGACATTAATCCGAAAGCATTTGGAGAGCAAGATATAGATCTTTTAGGTTATTTTTGGGTCATTGTAGAATGCTTAGGAAGATCCGTAAGAACGAAAGTTTATGTGGCCATTAAAGGAAGAGACATCATAGGCTGGAAGGATCTGGCTCTGCTAACACATATCACAAGTCGATAATCAATAACATTTAATACTTGTGCTTAAAAAAGCATCCTGCTCTATTTTTGAAGACAGTGTTTGTGTTTATTTTAAGATGAGTAGCCAACATGTGTTTCTGCCCTTGTTGGCATGCAGGCCCGTGGCTTTTTCAAGATTGTAAAAATGGTTCACACAATTTTGTCGATTCCATATTACATAATCCATTACATTGTGTAGTTGGTGAAAATAGTATTTTACTGCATTTGTGTTGTCGGAACTGTTGAAATGTGACACACTAGTGAAAAAAGTTTGTTAATAATACACATATAAACAAAATGAAATAGGTAGAAAGAACTTTATATCTAACATGTTTTTGACATACAAACTCCAAAGCACAGTTGGGGGCAGCCAGGCGTGTAAGGTGGAATCCCTAAAGGCTTAGGAGCATAGGCATGGTAAGAGAGCTCAACAAATGGAAATTTCAGGGGAAGACAGAGTTGTGTATTCCCGTTAGATGCAAGGAGACAGGCCTAGGTAAGCTTTCCTTACGCCCCCTTTGGAAGAGATGAGAGAAGGTCATTAGCAAATGTGGGGGGGATTTGGTCTATTTACACATAAACTGTAGGTTTTTACATATGTCATAACAGCCTCATTAGCAACCTGGGGGAGAACAAAAGTATGAAACTCACCTTTATCAATGGCTATAAACACAAACTTCAAGCCTGGATTAACAGAAACAGTGCACATATAATTTATATAATCAAATGTCCCTGTAGCAAAATATATGTGGGCCGTATGATGGGATAGCTAAAAGAAAGGTATCCAGGAGCACTACAGAAACATTCATAAATCGCCTGTCAACCTGGTCGAGCATTTTCAACAGTACCATGACCACAACAAAAATGTCACGTTCACCAGCATTGAGAAAGTGACATAGTTCAAATATGGCTCAATAAAGAGACAGAAATTCATAAGTGGCTCCTTTAACAACTGAGTAACAAGACAAGTATGTACTAGGGCCACTAACATTTTTAACCTGAACGTTTACCTTAACACCAAAGATTAACATAACTTATCAAAGAGTATAAATCCACAAGGAAATGCCATCATCAGAATACATATTTTCAGAACTCAGAATGGAGTAACCACCTTGAAGAACACCTTACATACTTTAGGTCAAGTTGTGATTATCTTACGCCACCAGATGACATTAAGGAGCATATTAAAAAATTACAGTGTGACGTCCATAATGAGGGCGTCGCATGAGGGAGCGGCAAAGAGTTCAGAAAGCTTTGCATACGTGAGCGGCTGCCATTGTTACTGCTGAAAGTAAAGAAATATGACAAAATAAAGGCATGGAGCCAATTTAAGCATGCAGCAAATAAAATAACAAAGGCGCAGCCACCATTATTTCAGCTGAGGTGTGCCGTGTTGGTAAAAATAAATAAATTGGGGGGAGAAATGTCCTGCCTGCCAGGAGAAAGTGGTTTAAGAAAATATTACTAGGAGGCTGTATTAAAACATACCAAGCAACAACACATTTAAGAGGGACAGTCCTCATGGAAGGTTACAAGAAGAGAAAACATGGTACTAAGGAGGGACTACTAAGCCTATTGACCAATGAAAAGCCACCATTTACAAAGGACACTGACAGGAGCCAATTAAAACGTTGGGCGGAAAGTAGGCAGAGCTTCATGCCCATATCCTGAATACAGCATATCTCGAAGGAACAAAGCAGGCACTGTCTAGGTGGGATCTAAAAATGGAGCAAGAAGCTTTTATAAGCACAAGCTTTAAATGCTTTTTTATGTATTGTTGCGTTCTGCTCAATCCTTCTAATCCAAGGATTACTTCTGAGTTAACCTTTCTGCACTGGATATACTAGTTTTTATTGGTTTCAATCGGTGAGGCAAAAGCATCAGAATGAAGGGTATAGCTGAAAGCGGTGAATAAGTCTGTCTCCTTTCGTAGGATCGTTTAAAGGAACATCCTTGGGGGCGAATAAGTGCTAAAAGCGTATTGAGAACAGGGCTATATCAAGCCTTAGCAGGCTAAAAGCATGCCCTGGATTGGAATGCAAGAAATAACTGGCAAAAGATGCAAGAAATTGGAAAACAAAACAGCCATTTTTAGTTGTTTCCAAGTAGTGACTGTGGGCAAAATCCCACCATTCATAATTCGGTGACTCCAGGATAGAATTTTACTATCTCTAATGTGTGCATCAGGCTTGGTAGATATGACCCCTATTTTGGTTCCCTGTGTGTATAAAAGCATAACGAATAAAGAAATAATACGTAATTGTGTGATTCTGGTGACAGTCATTTATCTCCCAGACTGTTATTTACAAAACATATGGTAAATAAGCTAAAAAAGCAATTTTACAATACGCTCTCCATTACCGTCTTAACTGCATGTGCCCAACACACTCAATCACGATATACTTTCTGGAATTTGGTCTCCGAATCCCATTCTGTTTGCTAGAAGTCCAGCACTGTGAGTAGGCACTTGTGTGTACCGTCCACAAAATCCTGCTACAATGAAGGTGTACTCTGTGAAATGCTTGTTTCCCTTTCAAATATCAAAAATCACGATGAAAATCCAACCAAGGAAGAATTACAATGCCTAGTAATTGAGCCCAAAGCGTGTATACAGTCCAAATTACCCTTACTGAAACTTGGGTCCAGTGTTAAATCTGAAGAACACCTACGCAAAAAGAACAACAAAGTACGCCATGGGATAACATGAGATTTCTAGGCAAACATTAAAAAAATAGACCTTGGGTGCCGATTTTACTACCTTCTGACCTACCTCCCTGCCAAAGAGGGATTCTCGGCAGTGTGGAGCTGGCAACAAACCCTCTATTCCAGCTCCTCAGCCCCGCTGAATACTGTTAAAAGACCGTATCTGGGTTTCATACATAACTAGAGCGTGACTTCAGTGCTGGCAGGCTGCTAGTGGAGGTCCTGGACCAAACGAGTATGTAGCCCAGTGTCATTATGATGCTGCCAATCGGTTTTCTCATTAAAATCTAAAGAACACATTTAAGTCTCTACAACAATTTTAAACAGTTCAACAGCAACTCCCTCAAGCACTTAAAAAAGGGAACCTCTTGATGCACACATTTGTTCCCTCCAAAGGTTGTCTATGATGAGAGGAAACATTTTCTGTTGCTTGGCCCCCCTCCTCTACATTCCGAATACAGTCACTTGAAACCGAGAGAAGCGTTTACCAAAATGAAAAGATCAGCACATAAACTTAAAGCCTTGGCACCCACAACATTGAACACATAGCAATATTTGTGTTATTTTGTGGAGTGGTAAACAACACCTTGCACATCACTTTGCAGTCACTTCAGGTAAATGCTTGCAGGAGGGCACAGAGTATGTGTGAAATTAGGTTGAGAAGGTCGAGCCTTTGGGACCTATTGATTTCATCAATGATTTTAGCAATATATTCTGTATATATATTGCATATTTTATGTAAGTAATGTCTTTGATTGTGTCAACACTTGTAACGTTTTGATGCTTTAGTGATAAAGTTTAGTAAATATTGGCAAAGCCAAGAGGCATAGGCTCTAAATGCGCGCGTTACTGGGTTTTCCAGTGCTTGCATGGTACATGGGAGCTGAGTTGCATTTAGGTGTCCAGGTGATTTTTTAGTTGTGGGAGGGTGTGTGATTGAGAGCTCTGTAGCTGATGATGAAAGCGGTGTGACTCAGTGGCCCATAACAATATTCAGAGTGCATGCATCCTCATTTAATCCTTGGCCTCTGTCTAGTGGGCACATTTTTATTGATATATGTACCATCTGTAATTACAAATTCTAATTCTTTACAACAAAATCAGTTGTTACTTATTTTGATCAAACTGCTAACAAACGTCCTCAAAGCCAATTGGTCTGGCTTGTTTTAGGCATATGTTCCTTCTTGTGTCAGATGTCTGGATGCAATAGCATAAAACTTAAAAGAGGCACTTAAATGCTGGTCAGGCAGCATGCCTTGTATAACACACAACTGTAGCTCACGTTTTAAGCAACACTGTTAATTAGGCCACACCCCTTTTAGAGTAACACCTTCTAACCTCCCACGTTTTTTTCATCTAACTTAACGCACTGTGGTTCACAAGAGGATTTTTTCCTACAGTCAGTTAAAAGTTGTCTCGTAGGTGAGACCTAAAAATTCTGATGATGTAAAAATGTGGAGACTTGGAGTCAAACCTAAAACTTGTAGAGCAGAAAGAAGGAGTAAAAGATTTGCTCCTCTGCAGCACTCGCTCTGCAGCATCGCTGGGAGGGCAGAAGCGGAAGCATGCATTATGTCAGAGGGAGGAGTTGTGCACTTCAGTGAAAAGAGCAGAGGGTCTGAACTACTCAACTGTGACAACTCAGGCCATGATTGCAGGTCCTGCAGCTCCTTGTGCTGCTAAATCCTTTAGAAGTGGGGCTGTAGTATTTGTTATCAAAATGAAGAGCGTGGCTGGGTTAGAGTCTGCACATAACCATAAGGAAAATGAAATTGCTTGAGTTCTTCTAAATGCTCACAATGAGAAACAGCCACCCACGTTCCCAAATATTTCTGTGGACTGAAAAGTCCCAAAAATAATAAGTAACAATCAGTCTTTATCCAGAGCAATAACAATAATGTCCAAGAGTTCGGAATCATCTTCTTTAATTTCAAATGTTCACTTCATGTCTCTTGACAAATAATCCATGTCTCCTGACAATCAAATCCAGCAATACAGTTGTTACAATTTCGTTAGTACAGTTGTTGTTACAAAGACCAGTGGTTTGGGAGTAGTCTCCGCCGGTCTTTTGAAAGATTTATTACAAACACTTATCTTTCTGTGGATTATTATAAGATATAGGTTTGGAGAATAGAACACGGAACAATCTGTCCTTCGAATTGTTATAAAAACTTTTGCTACAGAGACTGATTGTTACTGTAGTATTTGTTCCCCAACAAAGTTGACTTATAAAGCTGTTCAGGCCATTTTCTTGGTGGTGAATTCAAAACCATTAAATTCTCTGGGAGTCATGCACAAAGGGAGAAAAACAAGCGACAGAGATCAAAACGGAGAGCGGGTGGCAAAGCAGTACAGAGGGGCGGGGCAAAAATACAGAGTGCGTGTGTGGAAAATGAGTTCTGACTGTCACACATGTTATGATCTTTGGTAGAGTGAGTTCAAAAGTTCAATGCTGCTAAAAGACCTTCCACCGACGTCATGTTCTGTGCATGGATACATTAAAAGAGTGTTCTACTTTATCAGAAGATGCGTAAATGTTTTGGATCATGCATACATAAATAAAAATCAGTGTAAATTTAGTTGGGAAGATATTGATGGGGATAAAAGTATTAAAAACCATTATTATTTGTTTCATTTCTATATATGCCTCTTCTTCCTCAATTATAGCCGCAAATTTGGAAAATGGTGGAAGGGTTGCTCTGTGGAATTATTTTATAACTATATAAGACTACTTGACCCCCACAACCTATGTTTTGACACCAAAATAAAGTATATAGGTCTCATCACTGCAACATATCTGCCATTTAAAAAAAAATGTAATCTCGTAGAATTCAGCCCAGATTAACAATGTTTACCCAAGCTAAATGACTGCTATAATTAGACAAAAACACAAATCAAAAATTAAAATCTGTGGACAACAATTGTATTATCTCCACTATGCACCAGAGCACACCCAATCACTATATCTGTAATCCAACTAGTATGTCACACATAAATAGGTCTGTATATTGCTGACATCAGCAGGACCTGCCCACCCCGAGGAGACCTGGGTAAGAGAAACTGACGTGAGCTGGCTCCAGCCCACCTGAGTGGTAGCGTGGAGCTAACAGACGCCAGCATGCTCCTGCCACTCCGCCCTCATAAAAGCCAACAATGTGGAAAAGCTCGACGTGAGTGTTCAGGACATACACCTGTAAGCTTTCTTTGACTTGCACTGAGCAGCACTCACACTGTGCTCCAAGCACCTCAAGACGCGGGCCCATTTGATGCATGTGAGAGCTGCAAAGCTGCTGTGCAAATTGCAACCTCGCTTCTTCGACGTGTGGCACTGACTTGTAAATCTGGTTCTGAAAGCACACATATATATAGTGGCAGTCAGGGAGTCAAGATCCCCCTGGTCTCTGATTACTACAGCACTGTAATTGTCGTCGATGTAGACACCATCACCCATTGGCTGTGACCTACATTCCCTTCCTGAACCCTGAAATAAAAGGCCTCTGAATAGACACAGTTATGAATGTAGGACGTGGATACATTGGAGAGTTTCCGGAACGCTGGCAGCAGTTTTGTTCTGACAAAAGCAGAAAGCTGAGGGCTGGCGAATAGGCCGCCAGCTTGGCAGGGTCCCAGCTGTAAATGAAACTGTTTTAAAATGACCTTGGCGATTTAGATTTGAAAGACCGACTTCATCGGGCATTGTTACATAATGAATTCATCAGTCGCTTTCCATCCTCCCTCGCCTTAGCTACTATCATAAAAGCATTTCATTGAATAGCATATTAAATGCATACTGTTCAAGCCAAACTAAAAATACTGCCTTGGAAAGAATCCATATACGCTGTAATATACAAGTATTGCCAGCTAAAAGCTGTTTCCAATTTCTAGAAATCGGGCCCCTTCTATATTTTGGAGAGATGAAATGCACAAAGATAAAAACCTCAGAGGGCCTGTGATTTGCAAGTCTTTGTTGTGGTCTGTGGAAGCCTTCTGATGGGGCGCGACAGGGAACCTAACGAAGAGCATGAGATGTTTTAATTCGCCCACAGAGCCTTATTCCAAAACGCAGAGATGAGGGAGTTTGAGAAGCTGGAAGGAGAAGCACGAGGACGCACCACAATGACGTGACAAAAAAAGAATCTTGTGATTCTACGCAAATCACGTTTTTCAAAGTGCCTCAGAGAATATGAATATATATATATATATATATGTATATATATATATATATATATATATATATATATATACACGTATATATATATATATATATATATATATATATACACACTTGCACTTTAACTTGCCAAAATTTGCACCTAATATAAATAGGCACTTGCCATAACAATCTGTTGTAATCAAACTTCCAATAATTCTTTGCACTTGCACACTTGCACTTTAGATTTGTGACATGCGCTGATCAAAATTGAAATGTGTTTTATTTCACAAATGTTGTGAAATAGAAAAAGCGAGGAATTAATATGCCCACAAAATATATGTAAACTACATTCGTGAATCACTATGGATTTTAAAACATATGCAGTGTCACTTTAATTGAAACCTAGAAATGTGGTCTTCAAAATAAGTAAATGGAAGTATTGGAGGAGGTAGTGAGCGAGGACAAAATACTAGATCCTAATCGACTACCAGTTGAACTATTTTAGAAAATGGTGGCAGATACTACCTCACACACATTGTGGGCCCTGGGGTGCTTGTAGAGGGTACAGAGTCTGATGATGAATTTTAGGGAGGCCGCAGTAGTGCTAAGATGGGTAAACCCAGGCATAAATGTGACCCACAAAGCCCCATCTCTCTGCTAAATGTGGAGACAAACATTCTCAGAAAAAAGATAGTCACCAGGTTACTGATGCCACACTGATACATCTAAACCAGACCAGCTTCATGTCCAGGGAGCGACCAAGCTAAATATCAGATGCCTACATAATGCATTGGAGGCTGCCTGATGAGTGATGGAACCAGAAAAAATAATTATTAGAAGTCATTAAAGCATATGACTCTGTGGCGTGCTAAGATATGATATGCATTCTTAGGAATATGGGATTTAGTTCCCAGACTGCTGGCATGGATCTGGGTACTACTATATGTGAACCTACTAGCCAAAGTTAACATGAATTACGTATACTCCAGTGTTATGCAAACAGGGAGGCACTAGATAGAGGCGTCCACTGTCAGCTAGCCTGTTCACTCTCACAAACGAGCCGCTGGTATGTTGGCTTCGTACTGATTAAGGACTTTAATGGTCCAGGGACAGGTCCAAGTCTCAGTACATGCAAACAATATTCTCCTTTATATACCAGTATCTGGTTCATGTATATCACGGATTCTGGAGAGCTTCTAATATTTGGAAAATAACCTGGCTTCACAATAAACTAGAAAAAAAATTATATATGATTACAGTAGAAGCACCGGCATCGGAAGTGCTGGTCCGCCCTCCCCTAAACACAAAATAAGAGGCCTTCAAATATCTGATTAACAATAAACAGAGATTCTATGATAAGAAAGTTGTCAAGGTACATTGAGAGCTTTAAAAGAGGCATAAATGACAGAGCACCAGTGGCGGCTGGTGATCTTTAAAAGTGGTGAGGCATAATAACGGCGAGTTCACCCCATTTTGTTTTCAAAATTTGCCTCACTCATGCTCACTCCTTTAAACATTTGCTCTCATCCCCCTCACTTGTTTTAATTTACATTCTCACTTACTCATTCCCACTTACACTCTCTCCAACTCATTTTTACACATAAACGTACTCACACTCCCTGGTTCTCATTCACACGACTTAACACACTTACACACACTTTCTGATTCTGATTATTCACGCATGGGGGAGGTTTAATTTAATATAAAAATACATTTTAAAAAGTTAGCTTACCTGCACAGCCGGGTCCAACGTTTTCTCGCCGCCAGTCCTGCTCGGCGCCTGCTCCTGCCCCCAGGAACAGGAATCAGGCAGCCTCCCTCCTCTATGCCAATCACAATGCTGCAATGGCAGCGTTGTGATTGGTTGGGGCGGCGCCCAGTCGGGCGCCTATGGGGAAGCCATTTCTCAATGTAGGCTGCATGCAGCAGCCTACATGGAGAATAAGGAGAGTGTACATGACTGGTTGGGTCGGCCAAACAGTCAGTGCCCACAACAGTGGGCAAAACACTCCTCCCCTGCCCTGGAGCAGGACCGGCCACCCGCCCGCCCCTGCTAAACCCTTCTGCTTTCTTGCAGTGCGAGAAGCAGTGGGGCCACGCTCCTTCAACCTAGTGGAGGAGCCGCCCCTGCAGAGCACCTACAACTGTAGTAAATGTTCGAAAACGCTCTCGTAGTTGTTTTAAAACTGATGGTGCTTGTGTGGTGATGGGTCCCCCTAGAATATCCTCAGTTAACTCTACAGGATTGATTAATGGGGGAATAGCACTTCCAAACAACAAGAACGTTTATCTGGTCAGCACTTGGAAATTAGGTATATGGACAAAATAACAATGTGTAAATATTGGGTGACAGAAATATAGGGGAAAATATTGTTCGACAAATATATTGTGGTGCAGAAATATGGTTTACAAGAACATCGTTTTTTTCCTTCAAAAAAAGTTATATAGTTGTTAAGAATATTGTTTATAAAAATATAGTAGTAAAAATAATGTGTTTTACTTCCCATATTAATTTTATGTGTTATTATTGTTTGTATAATCATTAAGAATATTTTTAAATATAGTTTGTAATTTTAAGTGATATATATTGGTTTATAGGCGTATAGGGTGGGATGTTAATTAAGTAATATTTTTTTAACAATGAATTATTACTTTATTATTGATTATTTAGGCGATTATTAATTATGCAAATAGTGCAATCATACGTCCAGGAGGGGCCCAGCAACGCTCACTTTAAACTTACACAGTTCTACTACTTACATCGCACTTACTTGACCCATCAGCAGCTGTCTAGATTTAATGCAGCGGACTCATCGGCGTGTCCCCGCTGCAACATAGAACCTGCAACGTTCATACAAATGACTTGGAACTGTACTCGACTCCAGGCATACTGGTCGGGGGGTCCTGGGCTTCTTGCAGGAGACTACAGGAGTCCCTTTTCAATCATCAATCAAACATTGTCTCCTGGGGTACTGCCGGCCCCCAAATCAGAGACCTGTATGCGACAAAAATTTACCATTTTGGGACTTGTTTAGGCCAAACGCTGTATTGCCATACATTGGATGCACCCTATACCCCCTCACCTGGTTAAATGGAGACCTGATGTATGTGAATAGGGTGTGGCTGAGGAGCGTCGCCTGCGCTTCATTCGTACGGATGAGAATGCAGAACATGATTTGGAAACTTGAGGGGAAATGTTAGAGAAGCTACTGTCGGCTGGGCAGACAGGAGAGGTAGCAACGAGTTTGACCCGAACGGCGACCTCCGCCTCACATATGTGGACACAGGAGACTGATCCATCGACTGAATGAATGCTACTGAGTGAGGGAAGTGGATATGGAGTGAGTGTTGGAGGTAGTGATCTGTGCGTTATGGACTGCGCTGGGACAGGACATAATTCTAGTCTGCCTACATGAGATGGAGTAGTAGTCCCCTGAGAGACTGTCATTGAATGTTAGATAAACTCAATGCCTATGTCAGCGGATGGTTACTAATCCAACCGGATGCCCCATATAATATTCCTGTGGTCCTATAATTAAGTTAGAGGAGGGTCTGCTCCGGAAGGTAGGCAAGATGGACTCCAGTATGTAACCAAGTCCGTCTTTATGAATCTAGAAACTGTAGGGCACTTCACCCGATTGCCAGTCGCAGCCAGGTTTTAGTTTTGTTTATTCTTTTTTATAGTTGTGTACTTCTACGCATGATTCAATTCATAGGAATTATACAGTACTTTGGCACAGAAATGTGCACTCTATGATGTTGACTATGGGCCAATGTTTAGGGCTGACCCTGAAGTCGTTGCGAGTAGTGGAATGGTACCCGGATATGTGAGGTGTATTTTTATCATCATTCTCGAGCATTGTAACTAAGTGACATAATATCTATGGTGATAAATGTGCAATTCTTAAATAAAAGCAAGTTAAAAAAACTTGTGAAATCATTATACATTTTTGTTATACTTTAGAATCCCACTGCTGGGTTTGTAGGGGTACAGGGTGAGAAGTTAAATAATAATTAAAATGTTATTATTAATGTATTATTAATTATTTGGTTATTAATTGTGTAATTAATCATTCTATTTTCAGTTGTATATTAGGCGCGGGCTACTGAGTTTATAGGAGTAAAGAGTGGGAAGTTAATTAAGTGATAATTAACAATTATTTATTAATTTATTATAAATTATTTAATTAATAATTAAGTAACTTGTGTAGTAACTTTATATTTTAGTTATAGTTTAGATGTTAGCTTTTGGGTTTGTAGGGCTATAGGGTGGGTAGATAATTAAGTAAGAATTAATTATTTAATTGATAATTATGTACATTATGTAATACGGATTTATTTTAATTATATTTTAGTTGCAGGTTGCTAGGCTTGCAGGGGGTATAGGAAGGGCTGCTATGTAAAAATAAAGGAAAAAATAATCATTCTTTGTTAATGAGTTAAGTGATTATTATGTATATTGTGTTATACTTACTTTAGTTATATTTTAAGTGTGGGCTGCTAGGCTTGTAGGGGTATAGTGTGGAAAATTAATAAAGTAATACATAAATAACAATTGTTATAATAATTAATTATACATTGTTTAATCATGCAAATTGTTCAATTGGTTTTTCTTTTTTCTATACATAGAAATGTTGTTTTAGTTCATTAATAAGGTTCATATAAACAGTTTCATAATTATTCTAAAGTAATAGAGTTACTCAAGTATGTATTGTGTTTGAAATTAATGTTGCTTAGACTGGAGTTGGAGTAAATGTAACCCCTCCGAAGTACAACACTTGCCCTACTGTTGGACAGACTGAGGTTGGAATAGTAAATTGCACCCCTCCGAAGACCAAAGCTTTCCCTTCTGTTACACAGACTGGATTGGGAATAGTAAATGTAACCAAGTCGAATCCTTTCCCAACTGTTGCAAAGACTATTGAGGGGGATCAGTTCATTTAATCCAGCAGACTACTGTTGCATAAACTGGAGTGGCAATATATATCTATTATTCCCTGAGTTCAATACTTGACCTAATATTATTTAAAAATGCATATTTTCATTATTTGCTATTTTTTTATTTTATATTATTTATCAACATTAATAGCCATTATAAGTATAGGGACACACTATTTTTGCAAACAATATAGTTGCTTTCGATATTGTGTCAGTGATCAGGAAATTATAGATGAATGGCACTGAAGGCGGTAAGGAGTTTCTAGAACTTCCATAAATGGGAAGTGATCCGAATCATAAATAAGTGAGGAATAGGAGGGGAAGGCCATGGTTTCTTTTTCATGCATACCCTCACTAACACAAATGTAACTATCATATTGAACGTGCATCGTTTTTTTTTAGATTTTCCAACGAAAGGGGCACTGATAAAAACAAAACAAGATAGTGAAATGATAGGGGATGGAGTGGTGCTCCCTCTGAGGGTGAATACATTGTTACTATCATCACAGTTACGAATATGAATTCCACTCCCCTGTATCCTGGTAGCACTCACTAATAACGAGGCCTGGCTCCATAAGATAACAAAATGTAAGTGGTGTGAGCAAGAACATACAAAAAAAAGTAAATCGTCATATGCTGCAGTGAACAGTTACATACGATTTGCTCTAAGCTTGTGATTACAAATGCACTACCATGTGTCCCGCTTGCCAAACCTCAAACATGTCATAAGCAGGATAATGTTAAGACTCATGTCTTCAACACCTCACGCCTCCCGGCAGAGCTAGATAGAACTATATACACACACTGAAGGAATGCTATCTGAACAAATTAACTTGAAAAGATCAAGTGTCATGAGAAATTGTGACTTTGATCTTCTAAATTTTCAAATGACATCAACAGCGCTTGAATCAGAACTCAAAGCGCTAGGCCAAGAAAGTGGCTCTAAAAGTCTAGGTGTAAACAAACCTTGGTAAGAAAGATTTAACCTAGGACACGCAATTCATCATTCATATGGATTTCGGCTGGATTTCTTTCACACCAAATTCTGTTTTAAATAGTTAATGGTTGCACAGCGACGTCTGGAATAATGTAGACAACATTATCTAAATAAATATTGTATAACTGGAGGCAGGCTTAATGTTTGTCACGTGGATAAACTCCATAAATTCCTCCTGAAATAAGCTATGCTTGCAGATTCCTAGCCAGTGTAGCGCAGAAGCATGAAATGTTTTTGACAGCTGTCTAAGTGAAGTAACATCACAAGAGGCACCGGTGGCGAAGGAAAGGATGGTAAAATGCAAAATGCACTCCGCCACAGTAGAGGACGGCATATCCATTTCAATGCGTTTCCCTCACTTCGCTTTGAAGACCGGACAATAAAACGCCTACGCATGCCGTGAAGAAATGTTTGCAAACAGAGAGGGATTGGTTTCACGCAGGCAAACCCGATATGACCAAAGCTGAACTCCAGACTACTTGAGGTGCAATAAATGCACTTATAACCCAACTACGAGCTAAGAATAAATCTCGCCCATCATTATCAGGTTTCAAGGGCTTGTCATTAGTTGCTAAAAGTTAGCAATGTTTTTTTCTATTTTCGCAAGTATTTCAATCACGTATTGGGGGAGGAGACTACCAGCTGTTCGAATTGAACTCTCTCAACTCCTCTTCAGCCCTAAATAAAATGCAGCAGATGGAGCCAATGGCCCAACAGAAGCGCAGCCTTTTGGCCGCCAGGCACAAGTCACATGTCCTGAAAGGCCAGCAGTACTTGCTGCGTCATTCTGACATTGTCAGGGAGGGAGGCAGAAGAGTGGTTTTGGGCCCTGCCCTTTCAACATAAGTTGTAACACTGATGCCTGGCATCTCCACCTCCTGGGGCCTCCAGCACCCATTGTGGCCTTGTAACCACCTCACCACAGTTAAGCAATCTCTTATATAGCGAAGAAAAAACTTAAAGACAGGGACATTGGTAGGGTAATGGTGAGGCAGAAGGGTGACTAACTTCCTCTGTGGCTGGAGATCAGGGACTCCGAGGACCAGGAGCCCCGCAACGCTTTCCACCAGTGCTGTTTCCCAGCCTGCAAGCCCGCCCACAAGCCCTTCATAACATCTCGCTGCCCCCGCTTCGCGGGAGCCGCTCGCTGTGGGGGTGAATAACTTCCTCTGTGGCTGGAGATCAGGGACTCTGGGACCAGAAGCCCTGCAACGCTTTCCACCTGTGCTGTTTCCCCGCCTACAAGCCCGCCCACAAGCCCTTCATAAAATCTTGCGGCACCCGCTTCGTGGAAGCCGCTCGCTGTGGGGGTGACTAACTTCCTCTGTGGCTGGAGATCAGGGACTCCGAGGACCAGGAGCTCTGCAACGCTTTCCACCTGTGCTGTTTCCCCGCCTACAAGCCTGCCCACAAGCCCTTCATAACATCTCGCGGGCGCGCGCCGGGCGAAGCCCGGGCCAAGGGCGGGCCTGTTTGAGCCCGTTCGAGGCCAGAGCAGGCTGGGCTGGGCCTACTTTCTAACGCCTGGCCTGGGACACTGGCATGCACTATTGGCCAGTAAGATCTACAGGGGGGTTTGAAGCGGTACAAATTCTTCCTTGTGATGGCAAGTTGCATGACCAAGGAAAAGATGGGCCCGACGGGCGGGGGCAGGTTGGGAACATTGGACTATTTTTTCTACAAGAGCTTCGAATGTCCTCGCACAAGAGAGAGCAATAACAGAACGACGGCTATCACTTGACCTGATCCCAAACATTCCCAGTCCAGGGGAGGTCTCTTGCCAGCACACTCTCCTGCCCAAGGCACGACCACTAGCAATGACCATCCCCCAAGGGCGGACACTACGCTGGTAATCGATTCAGCAGACTCTGTACCAGAGAACAGGGCACTGGACCAGTCAACATGTGCCTTTACCAGGTCAAAGTCTGCCCTCCGCAAGAAGAAAGGAACTCCCGCCCTTATGTAGTGGTATTAGCTGGGGTACCTGAACAGAACAATGACATCGAGGAATCACATGCATCTTTAAAAAATAAAGTTACAGATTGACTCAATAAAAATAGACCACTTCCGTTGCATATATCCAGTATATTTTTGCTTGTCCGCAGGGTGTCTTGGGTGGGTCAAAGGATAAATGATCTCAAGGGAGACTGTGTGCTGGTAAACTTCAGGGACACACGGACGGTGTCCCACATCTGTGAGTGGACCCAGTCCAGTTCTGTGTCAGCTATACAGTCTCTCCCTCTGTCGTACTTCTATCCCCCTGGTCCCTTGCGCTCCAGGCCAGACACTGAACAAGCTTGGAATTTAGTAGGGCCCTCGATAGGGGGTGGTAAAAATCAGGGCAGGCTCGGAGAACCTCTAGCTCCCCTGCCTGTCCACCTACAAAATAGCTACAGTTCCCTGGACATGGTGGATTGACTGCAGCCCACTCAAGGGGGTATAATTGGGGCAGTCCCGGAGAAAGCGTGGGCCGATGAAGGAAGTAAAATAAAAAGAAAACCTTCTAGCACTTTAGGGGCCAGGATTGATGAAAGAAATATGGTGAATACACCGACTCCAGTTACTCTAATCAATAGCTCACTTCACAATGGCAGAAGTAAGGACCCGGTAGCAGATACAACCGCAGAAGTTAACTCACTGACCCCCTTATTATCTAAAATGGGTCTAACTGATGAGGGAAACGCTGAGTTATCTAAATGCAGGGATCTGGGCCTTAGGACAGACACTTTAAAATATTATCTTGGAATCTGGCACTTTGCCTAACAAACTGTCCTGTCCCAAATGGGGTTCCTTTGTGGATGAAAGCGATGTGTGCCTCTTCCAAGAGACGTGGACTCGAACGGAGAAATATCGAGTAGGTTTTGCTTCATTCCACGTGCCGGCTGTATGGGGATGGAGAGGCTGCCCGTGAGGAGGTCTTACTATCTGGGTCGGTTCCCACCTGGGCTGCACTGTTAAGTCATTAAATAACCATTCCAAAGACATTCAATGTGTAGTCCTTGGTTGGCCCAATGCTTTTAAGCTTGCTCTGATCAACGTCTACTCTCGCCCTGTAAGTATAGCCAGTGAGTCCAGCACTATTGAGGATCTATCCCTTTTTATCCCAACAATTCCGAGTGATACCTACCTTCTGGTGGGGGGCGATTTGAACTGCCATTTCAAGCCTCTAGAGGGTATGAACGAAGATGTCCTATTGGCAGAGGATGACCACTGGTCTATCCCTTTGATTCAGGTACCATCTCCTAGGGCATGGTCTCCGCTAGCCATAAAGATTGTGGCACTAACCTTAAATCACTCCTTATGAGCATGTAATGGCCGCACCCCCTCGGACACCCCAGCCAAATGTACTTTTAATAAACCTGGACAAATGTCTTGTCTTGAATACATCCTGGCTGAAACACGGCTATGGCTAAAGGTTATAGATTTTAACGTTGCGACAAGAGCTGACAGTGATCATAGTGCCCTAATACTAGAACTGGGCCCGCTCAATACCAGCAGGAGCGGTACCTTAGTGTACGGGGACACTGATGGTGGTCTTACCCTGTCTAATGATAGACGCAGAGTAATATGGCATAAACTAATGGAATACCCGGAACAACTAGGAAAACTATATAGCTTGATAATTCCATCACTCTCAGAGGTTGCAGTGCTAACCACTCAACCACTGCCCTCTGATTATTTAACCAAGCTGGAGGCTCTTCATGTGGGCTTAGTATCTAATTTGGCAGAGGTACTTAACCCTCGGGTGTCAAAGAAGGCAAAAAGGGCCCCACCACGCTCATGGTATAACGCAGCATGTAGGAAGGCCAAATCAAAGCTATTACAGGCAATAACAAATAATAATAGAACTGTAATTAAAGCCAGGAGGGCACACTATAAATGGCTGACCAAGTGTGCGAAGGAAGAGTGGGATCACGACAAGTGGTCTAGTCTATCCCTTGCGCTAGAAACTAAAGATTCCCAGAAATTTTGGTCCATAATTAACAATGGCTGCGGTGAGCCGAGAGCAGCCATTGAATCCAACATAGCAGCGGAAGTCTGGGAAGGCCACTACCGGGCATTGTATTCCACCGAGGGCCTCCTTGACGACCTTGCCCAACTAGTCCCGATTCCATACTCTGAGGTGATAGAATTTACAGTGGCAGAAATCTGTAATACTATCTCCAAACTCGCCTCAGGTAAAGCGCCAGGCCTGGACAAACTTCCGGGTGATCTTTTTAAGCAGGAGCCGAAAATCTGGAGTCCATACTTCCAGATCCTTTGTAATGCGGTCCTGAGAAGCATGATGGTCCCCTGTACTTGGCTGGGAGCGGAGATAGTCCCCATTTTTAAAAAGGGTTCTCCTCTGCTCCCATCCAACTACAGACCCATAAGCCTTATTGATGTACCCCTGAAGATCTTTGCGAGACTAATTCTGGACCGGCTAGAGGACTGGATAGAGGAGTACACAATTCTTAGCCCCTATCAAGCTGGGCTTAGGAAGAATACCTCCACCGTGGACCAAATATTTCATTTACTACTCTTAATTGGAAAACGGTGAGAATAGAGGGTGGCAGCCTCTATATGGTATTCGTTGACCTTCGCTCTGCCTTTGATCTAGTTCCCCGGGGAAAACTCTGGACTGTGCTCCTCGACTTGGGCATCCCGGCACATCTTCTGTCTGTCCTGATGAGGCTACATGAGGCGAACTTTGCCCAAGTCAGATGGGGGAAAAATGGTGTACTATCATCTCGATTTCCCGTTGGCAGGGGAGTAAGGCAGGGCTGTGTGCTCGCACCTACCCTGTTTTGTCTCTATGTCAACGGGGTAATCGCTCACCTGAACGGAGTACAGAACAACGATGCTCCGAAACTGGCTGGCAACAGGGTCCCAGCAGTTATGTTCGCCGACGACACCCTCTTGCTTTCTAAATCTCCAATGGGTATACAGCGAACATTGGATGGCTTTGAAGACTTCTGTATTGGCCGAGGATTGGAGATCAACTCTCTTAAAACTAAATTCATGATCTTCAACCCCCCTATCACTACACGGCCAAATCCAAGTCTAGGGACAACGAGACTTGAAAGGGTATCCACCTTTGACTATCTGGGGGTCACTATCAATGAGAACCTGTCATGGGGCACCCAGCAAATCAAGTCACAATTAAAACTGGCCCAACTTTCATGCGGAATTCCTAAGCTATCCAATAAGTCCAGCATTAAACCTCTTGGACCACCATTGGAGGTCTATAAATCACAAGCTTGGGGTGCGATTATGTATGGGGGCGAACTATGGGGACACTGTTGTAGGACTGAAATTACTAGGACCGAAAACAAACTTTTAAGACAGTTGCTAGCACTACCATCTCGTACTCCACTTCTTCCTCTAAGGCTCGACCTGGGAGTCAGACCAATTGACGAAGAGCTTGCGCTAAAACCTCTCAGGTTCTGGCGCAGGCTCTGGGTAACATCGGAGCTGACAAACTATAGACAGGAACCTAAAGATATCCTGACCTTCCCGAGTGCAGGGAAAATTCCCTGGCTCACCTTTATAAAAAATGAATTTACAAGGTTAGGAGTCCCTGTTCTATGGTCTGACCCAGATAGGGGCGGCAAAATGATCTCAAGCACCCAACTCACGAAAATATTCTGTGGTGATAAACTTAATGCTGCATTATGTAACCCCCAAATTGGCCCCTTAACTGCTTCTTTCTTATTGGTTAAAGATTTTTATCATTATGAGCGATTCTTTGATGACATATATCCTCTTTTAGCAAAAAAACTGTATGTACAGTGGAGGCATGGTGTTTTACCCTTGCGAGCCTTTACTAGTAGGTGGTCATCTCCTGCTTTGAAAAATTGTCCTGGATGTAACTGTGATACCGAAACCGATCTCGACGTTTTATTTTTCTGTCCGGCGTATCACAAGCCTAAGAAGTACTGGCTCGTTCCTCTGTGCAAAAATCTGGGTTTTGGGCAATTCATGCATGCATTCACAGTGCTGAAATCAGACACAGCTGGACCCATTGTGCTTGCTGTCTCACAAATTCTGGTAGCAATGTGACATAAGCGTAGATTTTTAATTGCCTAAGCTTGAGTATGGAATGGTAGAAAAAAGGCCATACACTGTCTCTTCATAAATTCTTTTAGTGTTTTTATAGAAATCTATTTATTGTTCTCTTTTTTTAAAAGGCTTTTTATTTACTTGTATGAAATTTGCCCAATAGCGCCTATCTGGAAATTGTCTTGGAAACTGTTTTTGCTACATGTAATTTAAAATGTCATCTATTGCTATTGTTTTTATGTGCACTTGTCTACTTTTATGGTATACTACCGAAATAAAGATTTCTTGATTGATAAAGTCACATAACAAAACATCTGCTTGGATAAAGCTTTCATTTCTACCAATTTAGATCAGAAACATATCCAGGCAGCCAATTCATGTTTTACAAATCGATCCCTTTAGAATGTCTCATTTCATAATAAATTAGTGAGTAATGCTTTGGAGAGAGCAATCTATATTAAATCTACCATTTATTGTGTAACATTGAATCACTTCAAGAAATTTTGATTGCACCTAAATTTGAGAAACTCAGATTCAGCAGATGCAAACTGTCTGTTCCGGAACCATTACTGCGGGTCGTTTTACCCGAAGCTGTTACAAGAGCTGTGCTTCATTGGCGCTTGGTCCTACTGACTCTCTTGGACACTCTTTATTTAATCAATGCCTACAACCTTTAAACAACAAGCATTAGAAATGCAATAGGTCTCGCAGCATTAGAGTTAGTGCTTTTAGAATTGTTAATGGGTTTTTTTGTAAATCTTTAGCATGAGGGTGAGGGTGAGTGAGGGTGAGTGAGGGTGAGGGTGAGTGAGGGTGGGTGAGTGTGAGTGAAGGTGAGTGGGGGTGAGTGTGAGTGTGGGTGAGTGTGGGTGAGTGTGGGTGAGTGTGGGTGAGGGTGAGGGATTGAGGGTGAGGGGTTGAGGGTGAGGGGTTGAGGGTGAGGAGTTGAGGGTGAGTGAGGGTGAGGGGTTGAGGGTGAGTGAGGGTGAGGGGTTGAGGGTGAATGAGGGTGAGGGAGGGTGAGGGGTTGAGGGGTTGGGGGTGAGTGGGGGTGAGTGAGGGTGAGGGGTTGAAGGTGAGTGAGGGTGAAGGTGAGTGAGGGTGAGTGTGGGTGAGTGTGGGTGAGTGTGGGTGAGTGTGGGTGAGTGTGGGTGAGTGTGGGTGAGTGTGGGTGAGTGTGGGTGAGTGTGGGTGAGGGATTGAGGGTGAGGGGTTGAGGGTGAGGGGTTGAGGGTGGGTGAGGGGTTGAGGGTGGGTGAGGGTGAGTGAGGGTGAGGGGTTGAGGGTGAGGGGTTGAGGGTGAGTGGGGGTGAGTGAGGGTGAGGGGTTGAGGGTGAGTGAGGGTGAGGGGTTGAGGGTGAGTGAGGATGAGGGGTTGAGGGTGGGTGAGGGTGAGTGAGGGTGAGTGAGGGTGAGTGAGGGTGAGGGTGAGTGAAGGTGGGTGAGGGTGAGGGGTTGAGGGTGAGGGGGTGAGGGTGAGGCGTTGAGGGTGAGTGAGGGTGAGGGGTTGAGGGTGAGTGAAGGTGAGGGTGAGGGTGAGTGAGGGTGAGGGGTTGAGGGTGAGTGAGGGTGAGGGAGGGTGGGGGGTTGAGGGTGAGTGAGGATGAGTGAGAGTGAGGGTGAGTGAGGGGTTGAGGGTGAGGGGTTGAGGGTGAGTGAGGGTGAGGGGTTGAGGGTGAGTGAGGGTGAGGTGTTGAGGGTGAGTGAGTGTGAGGGTGAGTGAGGGTGAGGATGAGGGGTTGAGGGTGAGTGAGGGTGAGGGTAGGTGAGGGGTTGAGGGTGAGTGAGGGTGAGTGAGGGGTTGAGGGTGAGTGAGGGTGAGGGTGAGTGAGGGTGAGTGTGGGTGAGGGTGAGTGTGGGTGAGGGTGAGTGTGGGTGAGGGTGAGTGAGGGTGAGGGGTTGAGGGTGAGTGAGGGTGAGTGAGGGTGAGGGATTGAGGGTGAGGGGTTGAGGGTGGGTGAGGGGTTGAGGGTGAGTGAGGGTGAGGGTGAGTGAGGGTGAGGGGTTGAGGGTGAGGGGGTAGGTATTTTGGGATGCGAGGTGACACCGCCACGAGACCTTGTCATAAATGCATAAAAACATATCCCTATAAAAAGAAAACAAAACACGAGATAAACAACATCCCTTAAGGAAAGTTACGTGCTGTGAGCCGCGGGGAGGGCTGTCGGAAACACCTACGGAACTGACATTTTAGAAACGCGTGGGCTGCAGGAAGGTCCCCCGGCACCTTGCAGAACAGAGCCTGCTTGTGATTGTGAACAGTACATAAAGGAGAGCGCTACCGAGTATCTACAGGCAGCCTCTTGATCGCAATCAAATTCCATCACTGCTAATATTTAGAACCCAAGCCATCATGTATGGTCATAAAGGTTTAGTGTTCCCCGCTGTATTCTGAAAACACTAATTTGAGCAAGGACTAGGGGCTAATCCAGCATGTCTATACCGATGACCTCCAGCCACTTGACTCTTTCAGAGAGCCTATACAGCCCGCTTGACAGTCAACAAGCAGGGTTTCAAAATCTTACGAACAGGCAGAGACTTCCTTATAAGGAAAAATATGATCGCAATTTAAGGAACCGAGTTTCCCTGGTTAGATTCTCAGAGCAGGAAGAGGTTGCAGGCGACAAAACGACTTCTGCAACCGGTTCTGTAAAGGAATGTGACACGCATTCTCTAAAGGCTTTTTTTCCAAACAGTGGCGACCTTGCGACAAAGCCCTCATTTCACCTTCGGAAAAAAACGTCCACAAAAAATTCCACCGAATGAAAAGCAGCAGCGGGCTTCCCGAACAAGCTGCAGTCCACCCTGGCATTAATGAACTTGCCAGCACACACGGCTTCCCGAGACCCACACATGTTCGACACCAGCTTCGTGGAGCCGCGCCCATGACAACTGGAGACACAGAATGTGTGTGCAAGGGGCTCATGGGGGCAGTCAGCTGGGTGGTAACGTGTTCGAAGCCTCTTATCGCATTGTAAAACCGCAAGTTCACACATCTGGCCCTCAAAGTCAACACAGATGCACGTTTCATGGAGGAAACACAAAAGAGCATGACAGAAGTGCAGACTGCCAGACTTCAGAAGAAGGGAGCAGATTCCAGTGGATTTTACAGAATAAAACCACTACCGCGCGTGGTGCTGACGGCGGAAAGCACGGCATTATCAAAGGGAGCCCCTAACCAAAAAGTATTGTTTCATAAGGACCGCCCAGTTCATACAATTAATTGCTTTATAGTATACAGCGAAATAAGCAAGATGGATTCAAGTTGTGGCTGACAATAGGGGTTTTAAATAAGGATTTCTTGTAACGGAAATTCTCTCTGGTGAACCTAAAGAGTTACAAGAAGACTTCCCAACGGTCATACACAGAATGGCAACAACATGGTCAACGGCAGCATTTTAAATTTAAAACCAATATTCAAAGTCTACATAAATTGACAGTCGAAAACCGAGCAGCTTTGAGTGTTCCACCCACAGCCCAAGCAGGCAATGCCAAACTACGTGCCTGACCGAGGAATTCCACAAATGTACTCGCACAAACACCCATCAATGAATGGAGCAAACAAGGGCATAAAGAAGGGCCATGTAAAAACACAAAAAAAGCAGACGGAAACATGAAAGAAAAGCCTTGAGTTAAGCCCAAAGGATAACAAGGGAGAGAGTGGGGTGACAAGGGAAGAGTGAGGCGAGTGATGGAATGGGGTTACAAGTAGAAAGACATTGGCGAGGAGAGGCAGGAGAGAAAGAAAACAAGACGGACGGACGGAAGAGAGGGGAGGGGGGAGGAGAAATGCGACACGGAGGGAAGGGGAGGGGGCGGAGCGGGTTAAATTATACAAACCAAAAACAAGCCTTTCACCGTAACACGGCGGGCAGGGGAGGGGGCGGAGAGGGGAGAGGTGCGACACGGCAGGATGTGACCGTTGCGGCGGTGTTACGCGGAAGGAAGTTAGACGGCGTTAGACGGAAGGAAGAGAGGGGAGGGGGAGGAGAAATGCGACACGGCGGGAGGGGGCGGAGCGGGTAAACAAAGACGGACGTGCACGCGCACGCGCTTTTAAGGTCAATGCGCATGCGCATAAGCTCAATGCGCATGCGCATTGACCTTAAAAGTCACGGGCACTGCAAGGAATCGCCACGATTCCTTGCAGTGTAGATAAAGAGTGGATAAGTCGCAATAGTCTCGCTTGCTCGATGCGCATGCGCATCGACAGGCGAGACCTAAAAACGAGCCTTCAATAGAAGACTGTCTGCTCTACTGCTTCAAATGAAGCTGGAAAGTAGCAGGTGCCAAAAGTAGGGTTTTACAAAAGTTTCATATTTTATATCCCGACTGTGGAAGTTCGTCTATGGATATAAAATGGGCACAGTTACTGATAGTGGTCACAGAAATTCTGTAAATGCGCAGATTCCTCACTAATTTGACTTATGTTTAGTCACAGTAAAAAAAATATATATATTAATATGTATGCCTTAACCTCAGTTTTCTTACGCGCTGCAATATCGCTGGCAGACACGATCAGAAAGCAAAGCACGGACCAAAATTCGTTCTTCTTAGATGTTTATTTTGCTAGTCCCCTTCATAACGTTTCGGCTCCCTTGAGCCTTGCTCACATGACAGCGAATATTTAGTGAGAGGTGAATATTTAAAGTGCCAGTGCTACACTCTAATTGGGCCACAATAAGTTAACATGGTAAAAAGACTGCCGGTACATTCGATGTAAAATACACAGTATAAGTACATTTCAACAAAAAGGGCAGTATAACACTAAAAACAATACTGGTAAAATACCTTATGTTTCATAAATAGTGTTAAAACAATGTCTATGTTCACACACATTCAAGGACAGAGATACATAAAATAATGCCATACTATGTAAATGTCACTAGATATAGACATTGTATAATACTGGGATAAATCCGCAAACCATGTATATATAAATTCAGGGTAAAGCCCATAAAAATAGTGAATAAAACAAGTAATGGTGCAAAGTGCAAAAAAGTGCAAAAATAGTTCAAAATGTCAATAGTTACCACAATTAATTGACCAGACATCAGACCCCCTAAAAAAAGACTGGGCCCAGTCTAATGGTAGTGGGGTTAAATCTAAAGTAATAACAATTAGATCAGAAAAATCACTCTAAATATATACAAAAGTCTAATTTACCACTGGAAAAAATAATTACAATATAGAGAAATTGAGATTAAATAATCGATACATTTATAAGGCATACATTGTCCAAAATGAGCAGTTTGATTTGTGGGAGAACATCGAAAATTATGATCTACATCAGAATTCAGAGAGATCAGATAAGGTTAAAATGTATAATTTATAATTTAAAGATGTGCAAAATGAACAATGCAAACATGTGTCTTGATCTTAATAGACTGCTGAAAGTACATCTTAAGTCATAATTGAATAAAAGCAAACTCATAAGCTTAGCCATTATGTTAAAATGCTAAGATTGTGCAAACCATTGTAAAGAAAAAACAATAAATAAATAAATAAGAAATTAGATAATAGTTGCATAAAACCACTCTCCAAAAATTCATTATTATTCATACAGTTAAAACACTATATTGCACTAAATGAGCCAAGGGGGGCAGGTCGACTCTCCTAAAGACTCTAATGTAAGCAGGTGTAGAGATCCTCCGTCACGTTGAGTCCCCCTGGCTGTTTGCTATTAAGCTGCAAAATGTACCTAGTTTCTAGTTTGTGCAATTTCGCTTCCCTGTTACCCCACGCCTGCTAGCTAGGACTGCATAAACTACATAAAATCTGGGATCCTTGTTGTTACTCTGATGATGTTGTCTGAAGTGCCGTGCAACAGGATATGTATTATCTTGTGAAGTTATGGCACGTTTTAATATGTATATGCAAAAAGATTTACATCAATAAACTATATTGCCTTATTCCTGTCTCTATATGTCCTCCATTCTCCTCTAGGTTTCTTATCCTGTGCACCTCAAATTCAATTTTCATTTCGCCTCTAATATTCTCTGTAGCCTACCACTAATGCCTCAAGGCCTGACATAAACATCAACTGTCCTCAGTCCTACCCTGAAATGTCAAAGTGTCTTAGCCCCAAAGTGCTCTAAGTCTGACTTCCGAGGAGCTCTCTATACTCCTCTAGAGTGCCCTGTCCAGCACATTATGTCCTCCCAGTTCCTCCTACTAAACACTCTGTTTTATATGACACATACGATAATTCTGTTTCAGTCTTTCTCTCGAATTTCCACAAAAATTGTGGGTCACTGCTACAGTCTTCATGTAGCCTCACGTCCAGCAGGCCCCCAAAAAACAGAAATTAAAATGGTATAGGAAGATGCTGATTAATTCTCACTCGTAGTGAACAAGAAATCACAACATATGACCCAGTGACACAAACACATTTGTAGGCGTTGTTACTCATAATATCGAGGCCTTATCACCATGCAAATCAATGAATATCTTACTTTTGGCAATATTACAGTGAAAAGTAAAACGAAAAAGAATCCTGGTGTCTAAACCTAAAAATTGTCAAGTCGTTGCTTCTCTGTCTTAATGCAAATTTTCGTAAAAGCACACCTCCAACTCGTTAGACCATTAATGTTCTAGATCTAGATCATTGTCCTGGGTTCGGATTTACTACTGCTTAGTACTGATCATGTACGCCATTAGGAAGGGAGACATAGGCAATTCTTTATTGGAATACATATCCTATGATCCGAGGATATGAGAACAACCGAAAGGCCATTAGTAATGGCTACTTTGATTGAACAGGAGAACAGCATCTTTAATGAACATATACCGAGCTACCTCATATCTGTTATATATACATGCGTTTGTTAGTAGTTTGTCATATCTGTTATATTTACATGCTTTTGTTAGTAATTTTGTCATAGCTTATTTATGCACGCTAACGTTCACAGGTGTTACGATTTAATATATACCATCTACCTCACAGCGGTTGCTCGCTAACTGTTTATATATATGTTAACACTTTTTCCCTCTCTCATGTTAAGCGCTCTGATACCCACGGGTCTTGTTCGCGCTATATAAAACTCTAAAATAAATAAATAAATAAATAAATAAATGTTGTCTGCTCAAGAAAAATTAATACCTCCATCCACTTAGCTGTTATCTCAAAATTCAACAATCAGAAACACATTTCTACTAATTAAGCTGCAAATAAAAAGGCTATTAAAGAGAAAGCTAATAGGTACATGAACATAAAACACGCAGCACATTATCAACAGCCCAAAATGTATGATTGCAAATGCCTCCATTACAACAATTTGTCGATTAGAGCAATGAATACTTTTCAACATCTGAAACAGAAGGGTGGCAGAATTAATGCTGGAGCAGGTCAATGTGAAGCGCACATAAAAAATATCTAATCAAAAAGCATGGAACAATCATCAATTATGGATCGGAATGTGCTACTTATTTACAAGGCAAAACCAAAAACTATCATATACGATTCAACGAGTGGCTTCGAGCCATGTTAATGTAATTTAAAAACCTGTAATATACTGGAAATGTCACCTTGCAACAAGAAGACGAATCACTTTCTTTTGAAAGAAAGAGGCTGCAAAGACGGGAGTGGTGTTGATTGGAACATAAGTACTGGTTGTAAAATAAAAATGAATAGAACTTTACACTTCGAGAAGTCTTTTTTCTATCTTCATAGTGTGCATTCAGCTTTGAATTTAAACAACAGGTGATTGTGTTAAAAAAACGGAGAGCTGTCTATCAAATTCATGGCAGAATTTCGATGTGGCACCTGAGATTCTGAAAAGGGGGGCTTGGGGGGGGCAGCTGACCGCAGGGAGGTCTCCCCCCTGGGCAGTTTGGGAGGGGCGGGGGGAGGGCATCAGCAGTAAGCAAGGCAGATTTTTTCTGTTTTGGTTGTTTCTTGTAGCCCAAAAGGAGCCCAAGCATAAATGCTTTGGGCTCCTTCTCCCAGCCACCATTTTAGGTTCGGTGACCTGGTGGCTGGGAGTAGTTTAAGCTTTTGAATTTTTGCCCTTCCTCCCTCCCCCTTTTTCTTAGGTTTTACTAAGGTTTTTCTTTAGGAATTTGCTTCGCTTCTTGGTATAGTTCGTTTCTGTCTTGGGATGGTTTGTTGGAACAGGTGGACATGAGTTTTTGGTTTGTACTGACGCTTGGAACAGGTGCAGTGCGGGGGTTAGTGGTGTTTTGCCACGGTTTGCAGAATTGTGGTTGTTCAGTTGAGTAGTTGGGTCATCAACAGGATAAGTTGGGCAGGCTAAGTTGTTGGGGTGGTTCCACAGGTTGGTGGATCAAAAGTTATCAAGGGACAGGCAGGGTAGTTTGTGTATCGGATTGTTTGAATTGTTAGGTTTAAATGTTTACGCAGGGATTAGCATTGTTTGTATTTTGTAATGTGGTAATGTATGGGTGGTGGGTGGGGTCAAAGGAATGTTAGTGGCAGAGGCGGTGATTTGGGGCTAAGGAAGTGTTTATTTAGTGAGGTCTAGTTTTGTAAGGCGTTGGGCGAGGTTTTTTTATATTTGTTAATGTGCACCTGTTTCAATAAAGCGGCCTTTTTCACACAACAGCTGGTTTGTGGTCTGCTCCCCCCACCCCTCCTTCCCAAAGCAATAATTTTGTTGTAAGTAAAAAAAATGGCTGACTCAAACCTAAAATCTTTAGTCTTTGTACATATAACATTGTGCCGTGTTACAAGAATGGTGACTTTTCTAGGGACAATGTTTGTATACTCTAGGATACAAATATCAAAAATATTGCTTGAAATGTTTTTCTTAATATATCCTTGTTCGAAACCTACTCTGCTTGCCACGTAGAAGAGTGAAGGGTAGCAGAACAAAGGCACAGCTGTAAATGGAAATACTATTTTATGGAACATGGACAAAGGAACTAGGGGGTGCAACCCTAGTGGTATGACAGTATGCTAAAACAATTGATAACATGTCTTTTTGGTCTAAGCTTTTGTAAAGACTGCAAAACCTGGCATCAGACTTCTTCTCCAATCCTATTCCTCTTATATTGGATTGACTGTTAACGGTATACACTTTAAACCCTAGATTTAAAATGCCATACAAGTATAAAAAATTGAACACGCTATTGAACACCTATTTGACATCAAGTACAATGTTTTGGCTTAATGTGTTTAGGTTGTTGATCCCAAAACAAAACAAATCCCAAATGTACAAAAAATAGTTTGCACTGCTAAATAATGACTGAAGGTACATTATCAGACAGGCTTGATCAAGGCTTCCCCTCTGCAGTGATGTGAGGTCATATGTCAATAATGCAATCCCTTGTGCCCCTTTGTGTTATCTAAGGCAGTCCATGGTTATTTTTAGGTCTCGGGCCTAGCGTACACTGCAGAAGCAGTGTGGCGTACCCAGAGTCCTTTTCCTGGGGTTTTGAAAATGGACCTAGTTATTTATCTGTGGTAAGAAGACGAGGGAATTTCATACCCTGTTTCAAAAGAATAGCTAGTGGATTGGTTACTATGGTGTCTGGTTTAGTGTGAGCTCAGGAGAAAACTGAAACAGTGCACGCCTATGTACTAAAAGAAGCACTATCTCCGCCTTTCAAGAAGTATGCTTATTATTCAACCTCTGCAGTTTATAATGAAAAACTAGTGATGAACTGAAGAAAAAAAATAGACACTTTGTCTGGGAATTCTTATTTTCCATGGGAAACTTCAAGTAATAATCTCGGATCAACCAAAGCATCAAAATCATCACAACAGAAGAATGGTAAAACATTGGCCGTTACAGAATGGGGAGAAAACGTCACTATTCTGGGTACAATTTGTCGTATTTCTAGCAAGCTTTTTTATTTAACCGTTCTCATTTGCATTTTTATATAGTGTAACTTCTAACTATGAGGCATTAATGGACTTTCCTAAGAACTTAGTTAGGTGACCATAGTGGGAAGCCAAGATTAGAACAAGTTAGCACACAATTTAACATTAATAGTGAACAGTAAGTTCCTGAGACTCGGAACTCCTTTAGAGAACAGTCGCGCAGAGGACCTTCTGGTCATGAATGTTTTAGTTTCCGAGCTTAGCAGGTTTTTCTTTTGGGCACTATTGAGCGGCCTAATTCATTAAAAAAACAGCAGAGATAAGAAAGATGATGGAGGCCAGTGGCTTTAAACATTAAACAGGCAGGTTGAATTTTAACTTTTCCTCCTAGGAGAGCTAATGCGGCTCTTTCAGGACCGGAGTAATGTGGTTGAATTTCTTAACTTGAGGCAAGTCTTGAAATCTGAATGAAGAATAACTGGCCCCAGTGATGTTTTTGATTGACACTGTTAGGACAGGAATGTTCCTTACCTTGCACATGGCTGTGTACCAGTGCCCTGAGTGTCTAATTGTATGTGTATCTGGTATCCTGACTTTAACTTTTGCCGGTAGTGTCAGGCTAATCTACAGTATGCACAGAGGACTAGGCCTGTTGCTAAAAACGAATGTCCAGGACCAATCCTGTGAAATTGAAAGGTACAATGAGAGAGTGTACACTAACAGCGAACAGAAGACTACTGTTCCCATCATGTGGTGAGCACATACTGCAGTGGTGGCAGCATTCTGTGTTTTGTGATCACATATAGCTGACCCAACCATTTTATCTGTATTGGTAATAGTCCCTCTCATGTACAGCACTAACATCTAGTGTGTATGTCCAATACATGTGTAGTATGCGTGCAAAACATATTTAGTATTAGGACTCTTTGTGTGTGAGTATGAGTAATGAAACCAGTGGGATAAATTTTGGTTTTCAATGGCACAAGAAGAAAGATAACGGCAGCTTCTTAAGGCAATCAAAGTGTACTGTATGCATTACTGTGGCTGGAAGGTGGACAGTCAGACTCTTTAGTGTAGATGATGGAGACAGAAATTCCAGTAAGTCTTTATTAGCAAGGGGCTGCTGAATAGTTCTTCCTGAGCAACTGCTATTTTGTTGACGGTAGCGGTGACGTGCAGCACTGCAGTATCTGTAGTTCAGGGTAAGTCAGTTTCTAGGTCATTACAACTCTAGAGAGACTGATGAACACCAGGTGCAGGAGCCTCACACTTACTTCATTGTGCCCTCGATGTGGACGTTCCAATTTGGAGACAGCCCCAGTTTTACCTGCTGTGAAAAGCAGAACTTTGAAAAAAGCCTGTGTCTCGAAGGTAACCGAAGAAGGACACTTGAAAGAGAAACCTCACCAAACATGTAGAGAAGTTTGAGACAGTGGTGCCACATCCCTACTCTAGAAAATGTGTATAAAAGATGGACCCAAACACACCATATCGTTCCAGTTTCAAGGTCTTCATGACCAAGGGAGGGAGTGCTCTTCAGAGTACCTGAAGCACTGCTGTGTGAGCAGGGCTGGGGCTGGCTAATGTCCAATCTCGGAGAGAGAGAAATAGGGGATACACCCAAGGTTTGCACTTTCCGCTGGACAAACTGAGGGCCTGCCTACTGCTGAGAAGCCTGCCTGCCTACCTACTGAGATGGGGAAGGAGTCTGCCTGGCCCTGCAGATGGAGAACTTGTCAATGAGAAGAAGCGCATCCCATAGTGTTCCTGGTGTAAAGAGCATCCAAAAAAGAGGATTGTTTGAGAGAGTGATGTTAGGAAAAACCTAGGCTCCCAGTCACTCTCCAATGCCCGGCGAGAACAGCAAAACTCTGCATAAATTCACACATTGGTCAAAGGAGAGCTGCATCTTCTGTGTGCTCTGAGTAAAGGCCCAGGCGAGGCCAAGCATCTATCTTGCTGTCTGTATGGGCTCAAGTCAGGGGTCCATCTATCGTGTCATATCCGCCAAGGTGTTGGGGCATCATCTATTGTGCAGTGTGTATTGGCCCAGGTCAGGCTGAAATTGCCTTGACATGCACATCAGCCCAGGTTGGGGTCACAACTACTGTGATGATCATCCACTTCAGCAAATAATAAGGAGATGATTGCCAAGAGCAACTGCAGAGGTGCCAGGACGTGCCAAGTGAAGCTAGACCATTCGGGTGACCACGCTCAGAGAATATGCATGCTATAATTAACTCTCCTGGCGACCACCACTGAAGATGCTCGCAATCACCACAGGTTTCCATCTGCGGTGAGACTGAGCTACTAAACTTGTGTTGACAGACTAATGAAGGACTAAAGACTTACTTCCTATTCACTATGACACCGGGAGTAAGAACCTGAGCAAACAGTGACTGCACATTTTAAATGCGGGGACAGATAATCTGCACCTGAGAATTATTCATAATTTTACCATAGTTCTGCTTGGGAAAAGATCTAGATAGTAAATGATTAGGCCCCCACATAAGAATCGTGATCAAGTTACCACCATGTTTGCTGGACTGCACTGTGCAAATTAAGTAATTTCTTCTTTCAAAAGACAAGCAATGGGCTGGACATTAAAATCATTGCTTCTCTTGGTTGATTTTTGAGTTTTTACCTCATTTCCCCCACACTGCCTTGTTAACAAGCCTGTCGATGCTTGTCCTTGTGACCACGAGACTCAACGGCGAATAAGTATGTACTTGGCCCAGTTTGCAGAGCCACAGTTGGATGCGAAGCTAAGACAAAAGTGTCAAGCAACTTCAGTCACCACGATCGGGGAAAAGTTGCCCCTGTCTACCTTGTGGCCCACTGAACTGAGTCTGACAGGCTTTTAAGGGATGCGTTCCCAAAGTCAACTTCAAGAAATAACCAAGACTTGGACAGTTATCCAAATAAGCCTCTGGGCCCTATTGGCTTTTGCCAATGGTTTTTAGAGATGCTATACAGCATCCATGATGTGATACAGCACAGTTAAAAAAGAATAAAACCCATGGCAATGTTGCGGCTGCCCCTTCTATTTGGTAGGCACTCCAAGCATATGTGCACCTCCAAAGGGACGCAAGATCTTTTTTATTTTTTTTAATTACCGTAATTTAAATGGTAGATGAAAAGAAAATAACACGTGAAAGCGTTTTCTTTTTCATTGGGTTGCTACGTAATCACATAGAGGGGAGAAAGTAACACAGGCACAGGAAGCAA
Source organism: Lissotriton vulgaris (assembly GCF_964263255.1). Taxonomy (NCBI): domain Eukaryota; kingdom Metazoa; phylum Chordata; class Amphibia; order Caudata; family Salamandridae; genus Lissotriton; species Lissotriton vulgaris. Next base: position 1,513,235,652 of record NC_141687.1, on the reverse strand, counting down.
CAAAGGGGACTTGGGTGTTAGGAGCAACACAGAGACTACAGAAAAGCAAACAGATGATAAGAGAGCAATGTGGAGAGTGGGAAAAAAGCAAACAAGTGAGAGAGAGCAACGTCGAGCTGAGGAAGAGAAGCACACGAGCGATTAAGCAATGTTGGGGAGCAGAGAAGCACATGGGCAAGAGAGAGAGTAACACGGAGCATGGAAGGGGAATAGAAGCACATTAGAGAAACAGCTGGAAAACATTTGCACTCTAATGGACTGCTTAAGACAAAAGACACAAGCATTGACAAAGCCATAGAGTAAACTGCTGCGCAACGTCACTTATCAGGAAAAAAAGCACCCTGATGCCGCCAGGTTTGACTGTGTCATAGTACTTTTTTTCCCTTTTAAACCATGCTGCACAGCAGCCTGTGCTGAAGTGCCAAATAAAAAAAAAAGTGTGCAGGGGTTAGGAATGGTCAAGCAACACAAGGGAGGAGGGTGGGAAACAGCGAGTGGAATAAAGACGGGGAGGTTGGGTGAAACAACAGCGAGCGCGAGGAACGTGACAGAGGGTTTCAACGAATGGCGGGCGGGAAGGCGTCGGAGGATTACAAAGAATGGAGGCAGGAGGTGGGTGACAAATAACGGAGAGTGGGAGGAAGGTGCGGATGGGTGGGTGAAAAACAATAGAGGGCATGGGGTAACAGAACCGAGGGCAGGGGTGAAGGACAGGGACTGCAAAGAGGTGGCTTCACCAAGAGTGCTTCAAGAGTCTGTAGTCAGTGGAAGGACACTAGTCACAAGCAGGAAGTTGTACTTGGTCCATGCTCCATGGCAAGGACACACAGACCAAAGAGGAAGCCCGGGCCGAGGAGGCACGCTGACCAATAGGAAGCAAGGAAACAAGAGTGCTATAGGAGCCAACCAATGTTAAGTAATGGTAAGTAATGGGAGGGCTAGAAGCCCCTTTTAAGATTTGTATTTTCTTCTCAAGACATTTTGAAAGCACAGCGCCAGCAGTGTGAAGGCAAAACCTAAAATGCTGTTTCCTAAAAGTGAGCAGTGGAAGAACACAACAAAATTGACAATTCTCCTGCAGAAGGTTAGACAAAAATGGAAAAAAGATAGCCATTGAATAGGAAGCAAGCAAATAATAGTCACAGGCAATCAATAGTAAGCAATGGGCAGGCTGCAAGAATTGGAAATCCACAATATATCTTTTGCTGGTACACTCAACCTAAAACCCAGAATAAAAACAACATTCTACATTGTTTTCAAGGAACCTGGCTCATTCCAGGCTGTGCTCAAGGTGTGCATTCAATGAACAATGAGGGTCAATCAAGGAGTTCGTTGATGGACTTCCTAAAAATGACAACCTGCTTAACAAATCTAAAAACTGGAGTAGAGTTGGAATTCCCATTAGCTCAGGGATACTCAAAGTACGGTCCGGGGGTCGCTTGCAGCCTTTCTTACTTTTACATGCAACTCCTTGGTCAACAGCAACACTGGGCTGCTGCTCAATTCACTGAGCACTAACATTCCAAATATTTTTAAATAAACCCAAACATTTACTTACTTAATAACTGAAGTAAAACAAAAGAAGCAAAAAAGTCCTGCACCGCTTAACTGTAGAAACACCTTAATTTCTAAAAGATCTTGCAACAAATATTTCAAAATACGACCTTCTTCAAAATTCAAAAACGTGCATGTCATTTACACGCAGAAGCATTACACCTTAGTACATGAGATTTTAGCATTATATTTAGAATACATTTTTTTAATGATAAGCTTCAAACAGGAACTTAGGAACGGCCATGCTCGTATACTACCTTGACAACAATGCCATTGGGGAACCAAGAGGCAAGTCAGTTGTTACGTGCGCCCTCGGAGTGGCAAACACTGTAGTTTATTAAATAAAACACAAGGAAAGGTTTTGTACAGCACACATCCTGAAATCATATATCTCAAGGTGCTCACATATGAAGTATAAAGGAGGCAAAGTGAAATATAATAATTGTCCAGCATCACACACTATGGTCAAATGCGGAAGCCAGGATTGATTCCTGGATTTGTGGTTTCACATCGTGGCGCAATTCAGCTATTGATGGGGTTGTCTTTCCCTCTCTTGTTATACATCACAAGTAAATTCTTTGTCTTTAATTCTTGGAGCTTGAGGTTAGAGCGTGGGTGGCAGACAGAAGCTACACGAAGGCTCAGTTTGTTTTGGGCTCGAGAGTTCAAAAGAACCTCGAGCAGCTCAGCCAGGCACTTGGCTAGCCCCCTTCTTTCACATAACGCCCATTAAGTAAACAAAGGCATAGGAAGAAAATAGTTTGACAATTAGCAAACACAGTGAAGGACTCCTTGTTTCAAGATAAATAACTTTCGCACGACACCATATTTTATTGAATGGACTAGGAGACTCTATGTTCTCTCGCCCGTATAAAATAAAATAATTGTTTGGTTACAGTCCTGTTTTCTGCTCACATACTTATTACCTGTGTTTGGTTTGATTAAAGTCTTTCCTATCTGTATAAACAAATAAGAGTAGAGTAATAGGTTGCAAAAGTGATTTCTCGGGAACGCACAATTTGCCAGAAGAGGTTAATAAAAAACATGCCTTCTGGTATCATAGTTTCCATTTTGCTCATTACACAACAAATGTGGTGTGAGTGGTTCTAATCCTGAGACTTAGGGACTACTCTCACCAAAGAAATCCTACTGTTCTGTGGAACGTGCTCAGACTTAAATACAGTGCTATACAGCATATTTTGGCAAAGTGGTGAAGCCCGAATTAAATGTTGTCTCCTACTGCCATGGCCAAAACCTTTCCACACTCGAGCGTGGAGGTTAGGTGTTTGTCTGCCCACCTCAGTGAATTGCACACCTTGTTGGTGGGGTGTTTGTCAAGAATTGTTATAACACTCAGTGCCGTGACTGAGGCTATTTCTAAACACTCCTAAAGTTTGCAGGTAAGAAAGTAAAGGCATAAGCAGATTTGGAGGCCTAAGATTCTATTTCATTCCAATTAAATAATCAGGTAACTCCCTTTGTACACTTGGTGCACCCAAGGCAGCAGTAGCACACAGAAAAGGCTTACCCCAAGGGACAGTTGAGGGATAGTGACACAGCTACAGCGAAGCGCAGCATTATCAAACCTATGACTTTTCTAGAGACTAGGAGCTTAATTTAGAGGGAAGTATGAAATGACACCTTCAAAATAATTTGACCGCTCCCTACCCACGCCATGTACATGCTTCCCTTCTCCTACGCCCACCTTACCTACCCCTCTCACTGCTGACATCAATGCGGCCCTCGGTCACACAATGACCACAAATGTTAGCCCCTAGGAAAAAGTTTGTGAGTACCAATGCATTAGCTGGAAAAAAAATTTGCTGCAAAAAATGTGAAACAGTGGTAATGACTAATTAACATAGGATCAACACATCTTATGAAGGTCCAAAACCATAACCAGCAGCTTCTGCAAACGAAAGTCATTAAACTCTATAATAATGGCACAAAAGGGTTGTCTCTTCAATTAACATATGAGTTCTTACCACTGTTTTATTTTTTCACCAATGGCAGTGTATTTTAAAACTAATGGTATTTGTTTAGCTGCTGGAAAAGTTAGCAAATATATTTCTGTAACAACATTTAAGGATTCTTCAGATTCGTGATATAACCTACAACAACTACATAACAAAATACAACAATACACACTGTTGCCTGCTATGCATCTCTACCTAGTCATTCTCCTCAAACCCTGGCTTAGCAAAATATTAAAATGTCTCTCTCCATTACTCTCTTCCTTGAAAGGGTATGTTTTGCTATACATTTTGGGGTTTCAGGTCAATCTAAACTGATAGCAAGCTTTCTGCTTTACGCTGTGGAACACCGCAAAGTACCAGAAAAGCTTTGCTGTGCTCCCTGGAGTTCCGCTAGAAGTTGAGTCTTAAGGCGCACATCTCGCACTTATTTTTAGTGCCGGGAGTTTGTCCCATGCCGTAAAATCAGCACGAACGGCACTATGTGTCACGCCAAAGGGCTCAGCTGGTTTCTGCAGCTCCAGTAGACATTCTAATTGAGTGGCTGCTTCATCAACGCGAGCAGCAGATTTCTCAACCCGAGCGGTCGCGATCTGCTGCAAAGCCCTTCATTGAGAAATATCGCAAGGGGGAGGTCTAGCACATGACTTTTTTCTCAAGAGCACTCGCCAAAGTAACATTGGCAAGGTGCTCAAGTGAAAAGACTCTGCTCCTAATCACTTCGTGGAGTTTTTCAGAGCTCCGCACGGAGAGTAAAGTGGGCAAAACCCAGCAAACTTTTCGGGGGAGCGGAATTCTTAGCCCACCCCTACTTTCAACTTCAAATAAAAGTTATATTGACTCCTTTATGGAAAGTACACCACCTTAAAGATAACAAGCAAGACTAGCGTAGCACACTTCGTGGAAAGGTTGTAAAATGTGAGTCAAAAAATAGAAGTATCCTGATGTAATAACAGGGTAATCCAAGTAAAAAAAATGCAAACAAGCCAGATGCATCATAAATATATTGCACCTTAGACTGACTCCTTTATGGCAACTGCTTTATTTACCTTATGTGTGCAAATCATGAGATGTGCACCAATATGTAATGATCCCAATGCAAATTCTGAGTTATTAAATTATTTTTTTAATTAAGGGAGTTTTGTAAAGCGCCTGGTTACGCTCGGATGGCGTGTCCCCGCGCTAAAGCAAGTGGAGTAGGCAAAGCTGGGCCGCACGGTCAGGTGGTTTACCGTGTGTGTAGGTGGGTTTTAAGCTTCTTCCTGAAGCCAAGTTCAGTTATATTGAACATTGGGATGCCATTTGCCCAGGAGTGCTGGAGACAGTAAATAATGAAGTACATGAGTAAAAGACAAGGTGGATTATTGGTGGGCAGTGAAACTCACACAGAAACATAAAACAAAAATGACAAGGGATTTACATGCTGATATTGTGATGATTGTGTGAGATTGCATAAAGGTTTAATGCTAAGCTGAATTTTCGGGAATGCATGCAGTAAGTGTTTGCCACTATGAATGTCAAGTCCAACAAGATCAGGCTTGAGTGCCAATCTCAACAACAAAAAAAGCAGGGCGGCAGCTACCCATGGAAAATGCTTCCCAAAAGGGGGAGTCTCTGGAGTACAAATAAGGAGACCCGTTAGGATTCACATGATTGTCTAGGTACTGTCAGAAGATTGAGGATGACAGAGAACATAGAAGAGATTGCCCAGGTCCTGCAGTTAGTCAGGATAGACAGATGAAATACTATGTTTCGCTTCCAGCTTTAATGTGAGGCACTTGTACTGTGCCATGGGTTTGTCTGATACCATGTTTAGTGATGGGGCGGGTGACTTTGGTGAGTGTCAAACAAGTGAGTACACATAGTGTTTCTGTGGCATAGCCAATTATTTTATTCAGTGAAGAAGACTGTGGGAGTCAAACCAATTTTCGGAGTTACTCATAACCAATGATTAATTTTCTTCAAGTTAAGCAGCTAAAAGGTAACAGAAATGGTGGTGGAGGTGATGGAGATGATGTAGGATTCTAGTTGCATGTTAAATTTAAATTGTATCCCTAGGTTATGGAAGCAGAGAAGGCATGAAAGTGCACAATTTATGTATTTCATGAGTTCCGAGAGAGGAAGCTGAAAGCCATTCATGACCAGAAGGCTGAGAAACATTCAGAGAGCTTTGTTTATAGTTTTGGTATGAAAGATGGGAAGGAAAAACAGATTTGCACATCACCATTATACAGGTGATAAGAGAAGCCAAAGGAGAAGGTAACAACCTTAAAAGATGTTGGGCATATTTCAATTTTTTTGGCAGATTTATATAGCGCAAACTCGACCCGAAGGTATTGAAGCGCCTTACGAGAGCACCAGTTATGTTACACAAGGACACGTTCATTTTAATGGTAGGCACGGGGAGATTACATGATTTGCCCAGAATCTTGAAAAGATGAGGAACCAGGCCCTCATCATCCTGTAAGTTCCTCAAAGAACTTCTAAATGCTCTGATGGACCCGTTGGTGTGTGTGACGGGGTCTTGATCCCTTGTTCGCCAATGTGGTCCACATCGTGAATTTTTTTGCTCAACTGGCCTCCAACGGTCTTGCTTATCGGTCGGTTAATACCTTCAGGTCGGCGGTATCGTCTGGCCATGTCCCAGTGGAGGACACCACGGTAGGCGAACACCCCTTGGTTTGTTGTCTGTTGCGGGGCATTTGCCTCTCCCTTCCACCAGAGCCGAGTTACTCCGCTCTATGGGATGTTAATCAGGTCCTTAACCTGATTTGTCCTGGCAACAGAATAGGTACCTCTCCAGGAAGGAGTTGTCGGCAAAATTGGCCATGCTTCTGTGCCTCATTTCTTGTAGAAGAGTGTCAGACTTACGGGCTTTTGACATTTCTAACAGAATATTTACTTCAAATGGTGTTACGTTTACGTTGCTTAGACGCACTAAGTGCCATACCAGGTCTATTTCCTAGCCAGAGTTTCCGGATTCCCCGAAACTTTGTCTGGTTCGTTGCCTCAAGGCTTATGAGGATATGACAGAGGAGTTCCGCCCCCCTGGGGAGAGGCAACTCCTCATTTCGCTTCGGAAACCCTTTAAGGCGATCTCTTCCACCCACTATTGCCAGATGGGTCCGTTGGGTGATGCAGATAGCAAGCATCAGCCTGAACCAGTTTGGTGCTCACTCTGCGAGAGGAGCCATGGCTTCGAAGGCCTTCAGTCTAGGGGCGCGTCTAGAGGATATCCTCCACGTGGCAGACCGGTCCTCAGATTCCACGTTCAAAAGGTTTTATTTTAAACCAATTTAGAACATAGCTCATTTGGTTGTGGGCAAGCTTTAAACAAGCATAATCCTCGCCCCCAATCCTGACATAAAATGAAAAATTTCCTAGCTAACGTAACGGAAAGTTTCACTTCTATTACGGACTCGGAGGCGAGGATTATCCCGCCCTTGACTCCTGGAGGAGATCCCTCCCCGTATGACAGTAAGTAATATGTTTCATTCAAATGTTAAGTTTTTGGCTTTTTCTGCACTGTTTGACTTGCATGTGATTGCTGTTCAGTGCTCCTCTGGTAATTTGTTTCCCCTTGTCCTCAGGCTCGAATTCCATCAAACAGGATTCCTGAAGAGCGGGGAGAGTCTGTCTGCGCGCTACGAAAGAGGAAGAGGGGACACCCTTGATGGACTATGTTGGGCTGCCTGAGCCCTGATTGGACATTGGATCTATGTGCTTTGATTGGTTGTTACCATGTGTTTTTGTTTGGCTACATGTTTCCTGTTTCATGGGAAATGTAGTCTTCTTGTATCTTCGCTGCTGTTCATTAAAGTGAAGAAAGAAGGCATAATCCTCGCCTCAGAGTCCTTAATAGAATTGAAACTTTCTGTTACGATAGCTCGGAAATTTTTCAATCTTGCGCGTATAAAGCACAGATCATTCAAGGGGATAAATTTGATTTTCCCCAGTTCACAGAAAGCTGTGCTCCTGAAAAACATTGAGCACTCTTTCCATATGATGAAATCCATTTTGTTAGGCTCATTTATTCTCACTGATGTTTTGACACCGCCCCCTCGCACTGCTGCCTTTTCCTACCAAAGTCCTTGAGAAGGCCATCAACCACCAGCTCACCGAACACCTGAAGACAAACAACCTGCTGGATAGCTCCCAATCCGTGTTGAGCACCAAGCACAGCACCCAAACCGCCATGATTGCTGCCACCGCTGACAACAGCACCCTCCTCAACCACGAAGAAACAGCAGCCTTGGTCCTCCTCGACCTCTCAGCTGCATTCCATACCGTATCCCACCACACCCTTATCAAGAGACTCCATCACGTCTACATTAGGGAGACACCCTCAAGTGGATCACATCCTTCCTGACAGGTTGCTCCCAGAGATTCCATCTGCTACCCTTTACCTCTCAGCGCCACACTGTTCAACACCTACATGACGCCCCTGGTTGACGTCGTCAAAACCCATGGCCTCAACATCATATCCTACGCAGATGACACCCAGCTCATCCACTCGCTCACGTAAGACCTCACCACCACTAGAAGTAACTTCCGCAACGCCATGACGAGTGTAGCCTACTGGATGAAGACCAACTGCCTGAAGCTCAACATGGACAAGGCGTGGTACTGATTTTTGGAAACAGCACCTCCCTGTGGGATGACACCTGGTGACCTGCCGAACTCGGACCTACTCCAACAGACCACGTCTGACACCTCAGCATCATTCTGGAACTGAAAACTCACCATGATGCGCCAGATCAAAGCAGTCCCCTTCACCTGCCTGCTTCCATAGCCTCCACATGCTCTGAAAGATATTCAGATGAATCCCAGTCAGCACCAGAAAAACTGTTACCCAAGCCTTGTCACCAGCCGGCTGGACTACAGAAATGTACTCTACGCTGGAATTATCACCCAATTCCTGAAGAGACTCCAGCCAATACAGATCTCAGCTGAAAGACTCATCCTCAATCTCCCCAAACGGACCCACAACACCCCCACCTCAGGAACCTGGTCCAGAAGAGATGAAAATTCAAAATACTGACACACGTCTACAAGGCCTTTCACAACCTAGGACCACAATACATCAACCATTGCCTGAACTTCCACCAACCTTCCAGACACATTCGCTACACCTCCCTCACCCTCGTACACACTCCTTGCATTTGCCGAAGCCACAGTAGAAGTTGTTCCTTCTCCTGCTTCGCCCCTAAATCCTGGAACGACCTTCCCCTCAAATCACCCTCACGGAATTCAGAAAAGGACTCAATACCTGGCATTTCGACTGAGCCCACTGAGATCTTAGCACCTGGATACCCTCACGGTGATTAGCCGTGCTCAACAAATATTGATTGATTGATTGATAGAGCGATGATTTGCAACCTGCTTGCAACTGCCATGTGTCCAAGGACACCGTTAGAAACTGAAACAAGAACATTCTACAAAAGTGTCAGAAAGTTAGCCTGGAACGGGGTGATTTTGGAGTCAAACACACCAAGTTTCACACATGTAAAACTGGCACATGAACAAAGTGTGACTTGCCTTTCGTTGTGAGTGAACATATGCTCTGATTCTTTCACAGACTCACCCCGGCCAGATTTAGAAGGTTCAAAGGCATTAGTCATGAGCCATTTTGGAGCAGTTATTGTTTTAACAGCACTTTAAACAAAGCACAATTTGGCTGGAGCTTGGAGACTGAAATGTAATCTAGACTGTGAGAGCTTTCTGCGCCTATTCCAGACTGGTTTTTAACTCTTACTGCGGTACAACAGCTCATCTGGGCTGCACATCTGCAACATGAAGTCGATGAAAATCACATTTTCTAGCATTAAAGTTACTGGCAATTGATAAATGGGGCGCAGGAATGAGAAGGTTGGTTCAACAAAGCTGAAAGAAATCAATAGCCATTACATGCGGCACAGAGCTCAGCACATCAGCCGTGAGGGTGACAAAGGGCCCTGGTGGGTTGGAGGAAACACTACAAGAAGAATCTGCACGGGCAGTCAGTCCTTGGCCTTGCTAAACTGATATCTCAACAGTGTGCTTGCATCCATGAACACCAAATCCATGCCATACATTTCAGTTAACCACGGGGTGTGTAAACAAGTTTGTTTAGATTTGTTTTCGGTAAAATACGGAGCCAGCAATAGCAACTGCGTAGTTATGGTGAGCTCTCAAGTTTCCATCGAAATTGCAAATTTCCTTTGCTTAAAACTTTGGTGCCGACTGACAAGTCTGCACAAAACCTTCCAATGAAATATTTAAAGTAGCTAAAATGTTGGCATGTCAGGTTTCGTGCGTTGGGGGTAATAAAAGGGTGACAAAAAAATTAGAGCTTTAAGTTCTAACCACAAGAACCTTTGCTCAGTCAACTGCAAAAAAAAAAGAAACAAACAGAATTGCATGACACTTTCAATGAACCTACAACTTTAATCACAGATGTGCCTTTGCTTGGTTAGTACTTTTTGAAAATGTAGCAAAACGGTGTTGGACAGGCTTCAGAGGGTTAAATTATAGAGATAGCTTTACTGTCATTTTAGTCGTCCAGTATGCATTCAGGGATCCCCAGACGGATCTGAAAATCTACACGCTCTCACTGGCTTGTCATATTTCTACTGCAGTTGTAAATACCAAAGCAGTGCACTCACTGGTCACTGCTTCTGTTTTTGAAAAAATACATAACAAAATAGACAATCGGGCAGGGTGAACCTGTCCTTGCCCCAGGCGCGCTCGTGTGTGTGTGTGTGGAGAGAGGGGTCGGAGGGGAGACTTCCACATATATTTATTTATTTGTTTGTTTGTAACGTTTTATATAGCGCAAACTTGATCCCGAAGGATATCAGAGCGCTTTACAATTTGAGGCAAAGGTAACAAATCAGAACATTAGTCCAACATGGGGAATCCAATGGGCACCGAATCAACTAGTACAAACACAACAGCTCAATATAACCTGAGTGCACGGATCCCACAACCTCCCTCCATCTTGCAGATCATGTCTCAGGATCTGTGAATCCAACTCTGGATTTAGGAATGTTGAAAGCGTTTTATCTCAGCTATGCAGGATCAAAAGGAAGGAACAGAAGGGGTGGCGACCTGTGTACACTTGGGAGCCTGTTACTGATAATGTAAGATGTCAAGTCACTGGGGAAAATATTTTATGCATTTGTGAACTTACATGTCACATCAAGGGTGAGATCAAAAGCACTGGATGTGGTGCACGATTTATAGATTGTGTGGCAGGTGTGCAGGTTTGCACATCTAACCATTACTAGTGAATTTTAGGTAATTCTCAGTTTTTGTTTAAACCACCACTACACTTTGACGCTGGGTTTTCAAGTGAATTTCAGAAGCCTCTTTAAAGAGGTTTTGGAAGGTTTGTGGGTATAACCAATGCTTACTTTCACTGAATTATTATGGGTGTATCCAGTGCTTTGAATGGGAAAAAATAAGTGCAGGTACTCATCAAATTGTATTGTGGACTATAGGCGTGGCTAGGGGTGTGGCCTGTTAAAAGCACCCAATGAGATCAAGATAGTCTCGATCTTAATCTGTGTATGATGATACAAAGATAGATATTGTGTGTACTATTCTACCCACACAGGCACATAAATATCATATAAGGGGGGAAATTGCAGGCCTTGGCTGTGGAACTGTGGATGGGCTTACATCCCAGCCCTATCAAGAACAGAGTACACAATTTTTGTTTATATACTGTGTTGGACTTGACCCTTTTTGGAGGGTTATCCTAGAACTTTTTGCCTTCCTCCTGTATTTTTTCTGACCTGTTGTTGGTGGTTTTATGACTGGGCACTTTTTCAGTGCTAATTACATGTGCTCTCTATTGTAAACTTGGTAAGATTGGTCTACCTCCGTTTGACATATTTTATTTAACTGTAAGTCCCTTGTACAGTGGTATCCCACATACCCAGGGCCTCTAAGTTAAATGCTACTGGCAACCTTGCAGCGCTGCTTGCGCCACCCACCGAAGTAGCCTTTCAAACCTGTCTCAGGCCTCTACCGCCGCATGGCCTGAGTGTGCAGTTTACTGCCGCAGTGACGTGACATGTAAAGGGGTTGCCACACCTAAAACTCCCCTTTTACTACATAGGTCACCCTTAAGGTGGGCGCTAGCTAGCCCTATGGGCAGGGTGCTGTGTAGGTAAAAGGAAGGACATGTGCCTTAACTGTGTTTAATGTCCTGGTAGTGACAAACAGCCTAATTGGTTTCTCACTGCTGTCTCTCAAGGGTTGCATTGGGGATTCCCTGATATATGCTTCAGTAGTAATTTCTGATCTGAGGAGGGAAGCGTGGCCACGTTTGGTATGTTTGGATAGTAGTGATGAATCCTGCTTATTGGTGAAAGCAGATTTATTAGTACTATTTTAGAAATGTCACTTTTAGAAGTGGGCATTTCTGTGTGCTATGTGTCGTTGTGTCCTGCCTGTATGTGTATTGACCATCTGGTTTTGACTGACAGGAGAGAGGGGATGTGCATTCACTCTAGATAGTGATGAGGGGGGTTGAGGTGTGTCCTGCCTTTCCTGGGTGACTCAGCCCTAGGCTGAAAAGACCTTGGCTGAATTTAGAGTGGTGGGAGGAGTTGCACCTGCACCTGAATAGGGCTGTGAATGCTTTCCATAATGCTGGCTCCACCCCCAGTGGTATGTCTGGGGTCTGGGCTGGAAATGTGAATGCGGGTGTTGTGAACTTCAATATGGTGTTTGAAGTGCCCCCCAGAAGAAAGACAATGGCACTATAAGTATAGGGGCTGTGACCCCATGATGAAAAGAACACACTGAGTGGGTTTTGTAACCAGAGGCTGCTGGACTGCCAGGAGGAACTGCCTTTGGACTTGATTACTCTAGAGTGCTGACCTGCTGCCTATTGGGCTGTAATAAGGACTGCCACTCTGCTCTGGGAGTGTTGTGCTGGCCTGCCTGGCTGCACCCTGCTAGCGTGTCCCCAGTGCTCACCCAGAGCTGCTGCTATGCTGCTGGTCCTTTATTTCTTTGGGCTCGTGGGGGAACCTAAACTTGCTGGGGCTGTGATTTGTTTTTATGAGCCCCAGGTATGGGCTCATGCAGCAGTAAAGCATGTGGAGCACTTCATTTTTGCTGTGCTCAGATGAGTGGAGGGTGTTTTGAATTTTGTTGTCTAAGACGTGGGCTCACTCTCCAAATGCGGCAGGCGCAGAGGAGTGCAGTTGCGCTGTGAGGAGAAGCCGCAGATCCGAGGTCTGGCAGGAGGGAGCTGCACGGTAGGTGTTGCAAGGCAAAACTATGGGAACACCATAGGCTGGGGACACGTCTGCATCATGGCTTCCTCTGGAGTTCGGCAGGGAGGTGAATGCCTACGGGACAGGTGTGTCCCTGTCCCGAGCAGCGCTGCCTGGGCGAGGCAGCTGGAGACAAGTCGAAGTCTCAGGAGCACCCCTTGTAGGAAGCCGGCTGAGGCAGCTGCACTGCCATTCCGAGGGCAACAGCTGCCGGCTTCGGTGATACAGGAGGACCCGGAGAGCTCTCCCCACCCCACCTTACCTAAAGAGAGGGAGGACTTGTGTGGGGGCATTGTGGTCACAGGTAGGCTTGCCTCACCCAGCGGCACAAATCTGCCAGCCAGTGCTAGTGCACTAGGATGGTGTGCTAGCGAGTGAGTAGCACATAGGTGCTAAACCCAAGAGGGAGATTTTGGCAGGCAAAACGATATTAGGCATCATGCCTAATTCAAATTACCTGATATACTTGCTCCGACGTGATTATGAATCTTGTGTGACATTGTCGGGTGGCACCGTACGTACAATATTGAATGATTATGAGTTTTTCCTCATCAAGTGTTCCAGGTGTTGGTTAAGAGGGGAAGATGTGGTTCTTGCGTATTGGTGTTTTCATAATGCGTGCAACTCACAAAGAGTTACTTGCTTGCACTCAAATTTAATGTTATGACAATGGCCCCATTGGCCAAGTAATTTATGTGATCCTGTGTGAAGTCATGACAAGTACCTAGTGGCACTGTGATGTATGTGATTGTGATCTAATGTGTTCTTGAATAATACAAAGGATATTTTTTATATAACCTTGTATGGAGTCTCTTTTGTGGTGTGCCTCATGTGTCACTGCTGTGTGTGTGTGTTGCACAAACACTTTACACATTGCGTCTGGGATAACCCTGACTGCTCTGCCAAGCTACCAGGGGGGTGAGTAGGGGTAATCTTCAGTGTGTAACTCCCTTACCCGGACTAGAGTGGTGGGTTCTGTCTGGCTTAGGTTCATAGCCTAGACAACCAGAAACCCATTTCAAACATATTGCAAATCAATGTACCTTACAAAGACAAGCTAGCAGGGATAGTTATTCTTCTTTTTTGGCGGAGAGTATGTCTTTTGAACCCTGCTAACTACACCAACCCCTTGAGTTAAGCTGATATCCTTAACAGGCTTCTCTAAAACAATGAACATTATCGGACCTGAAATACATATTTACCACCGCTGCAAACACATTCACATACACACACAGGCACATCATATGATGCAACTAATTCGTTTTTTTTTTTTAATGCCACATTCTTCTAGTCAGGCTTTAAACCAACTTTCTCTGTCTGTCTCAGGGTCAGTGGCATCGGGGAATATCAATAACACCGCGGTCAAAACACTGCGCTGCCATTACCACGCGTCTTTTACAACGCAAATCGTTACCACGATTTGCGCTGGAGGGCGCTGCAATCTCAGGAATAGTAGATTTACTATTCCAACACCTTCCCTACTGTACGTAGGCTGGAGTTAGAATAGTAAATCTTACCATTCCTAAGTCCAGCACCCTACAGCGCAAGTCGTGGTAACGACTTGCGTTGTAAAAGATGCGTTGTGATGTACCGCGATCTAAAAGATCGCGTTGTAACATCATACAACCGTGGCATCACCTCCCTACTCAGCCTGGCTACAGACACTTTTCACATCGTTGTGAAACCTTGGCACGCCTTACAAGCTTTTAGTATGTTTAAAAAAGCAGTGTATGACTGGACTGTGCATTCTCAATCTGGATGGTTCGTGCAGGCCCTACAAACCTGATGATGTAATTCCAATGAGCTTTTACAGAATAATTCAGCAGAGGCTCAAAACATGTTCTTCAGTGAAGCATAACACGTACTCATTGTAGTGTGGGGGACCATGAAATCATAAGTGTTTGTCAAATATTGTATAATTCATTTCAACACTTTCAAAACGACAGAGTCGTTTTCTATTTATTTTTTGGCAGGTGTACAGCGTGACCACAGCCAAAGGGCATTGGAGCGCTTTAAATGAGCACCACTTGCATTACACAAGTTCACATTCATTTGTTTTTTAGGCACATAGTTAATGGGTTCCTTCCTCCTGCTGTGTTTCCACCACAGCACTTATAAGAGTGAATATCACCAGGGCTTCTCTCAAACTCCACTAATTTGGGATTTTCAAGCAGGTGGGTAGCGCTACCAGCTCGTTGCACAAAATAAAGAAAACAAGTTCTGACCGAGAGATTTCCTGGAGGCGTTTTTGTTCACTACTCAATGTTTCTCAAAGTATTTGGTTTGGCGTGCGTTTTCACTTCTAATAAGGCACCTCACGCTATTGCTGAATGTTTCTGATAAACTATGTGCGACAGAAGCTAGGTGCAAAGACAGTCTGTGTAGGTTTTGTTTTGCTTAGGACCTGATCGGCAACGCATGCCTCTGAAGCCCCTGGGATTGGCTGTCCGTACCGTACATACAGGGCGTCAGAGCAGCACCTGACCTGCGTTGCTAGACATATGTAACATGAGCCTGGCTACTGCCCCCCTGCAACCCCCCCCCCCCCCCCCCCCCCCCCCGAGTACTGGTACTCTCCCTGGCTGAGGAGACATTCCGGTCTTCAAGGAGGGAAAATAAGGCACTCAGTACCGGTGAGTACCGGCCCGTTTAAAGCACTTGATATATCTTGAACATCTGGCCTTGCAGACCAAGTTGGATACTTTGGTATAGACAGATTATGGATACGCAGATGCCACTCTTTTTTAATATCTAATGAAAACATTCCCAAAAGTTGACACGTTTTAAGATATTTGGCTTATTAATCTAGTTTTTTACATTCAATTGTCAAGCAGCAAGTAATGAGTAAGAGGGTAGTGAAGAACAAATAAACAACTACCCCTAGTTAAAACCTCACTTGGCTACACCCATCATCAAGATTACTGGATTTTTATTTTCATGTTTGCCTGTTTATTTTTATTTTTTTACAATCTGCCTGTTTTGTCGTCCAAGTTTACGTTTTCACCTATTTTGCCCTCTTTGGGCTCGTGTGCTGCCGCTAAGGGTAGATGCAGGTTGGCCATGAGAGCATATTTGTGACAGTGCTCCTCTCTGCATGGTCCTACTGCACTTTGCTAATACTGCAATGCAGATAAATTGAGATCATTTTATATTACTCGTGTACTATGAGTTGCAATATATATCCAATTCCAAGCCGATTTTTCCAGGTTTTTCTGACTTC
The DNA here is from genome assembly GCF_964263255.1 of Lissotriton vulgaris. Taxonomy (NCBI): domain Eukaryota; kingdom Metazoa; phylum Chordata; class Amphibia; order Caudata; family Salamandridae; genus Lissotriton; species Lissotriton vulgaris. The sequence continues at coordinate 1,513,219,633 of NC_141687.1, read as the reverse complement.
TCTTTGTATATCCTGTAAATTACCTTGTGTATGTCTTATTTAATTTTGATCATCATTCCTTTCCACTACAAATGCAAAGAGACAGCAAGGTAAACCTTTAAGTTGTATTTATTGACTTCCAGTGGCATGGTGGGTCAACTGAGATTCATCAACTCGCCAGGAGGAATCTAAGTACCTGCAGCGAAGGGGCATGACATGTAGGTAGAAAAAACATGGACGGCACAGACGCCAAACCCAGAAAGCAGACTGGTATACCATTTATTCTTGGATGCCCCTCTGAAATATAAAACAAATCAAAATCTAACTGTCACTCTCCATCCCACCACGAGACCAATCCTAACAGTGTACCCTAGAGAGACTCAGGGGCAGATTTACAAGCCCCATGCACCACTTGCGTCACTTTTCCCATGTTAAAAGTGACACAAAAGTGGGCATGCAAATCTGCCCCTCAGTATTTACAAATACAGCTAGAATGTGCAACCTGAACTCCAAAAATATTTTTACAACTAATCAGTGCCTTATAAAATACAAGGCAGAAAAAACATTTTATTGCGATGCCCTAACAGCTTCATAACAGGGGTACGTTAACAAGGTTTATATGTAGTCATTAAAAGAAAAGGTCTTAACTAGGAGAATAATCAATCCAAATCGGGTACATCAGTTTGCATTAACAACATGTTCATCGGCATGAACTGATTTAGCCAAAAACCCAACTCGTGTATGTGCCAGATAGGCCTGCAAGGGTCAGATCCTAGCCAGACCTTCGGGATAATCACCTGAGGTATCTTTAAATGCAATTAATCTCAGTGGAACATATCTACATAGCCTGAGTTATTCTGAAAACATGGTCGAGATCCAGCCCTCTGAGAATTCTGTTATTTAACCTTGCACTAAAGGATTGAGTAGAATTTGAAGAAACTGAAATGTACTTCTTTCTATTTTGATCACTTTACCATCAACTGAGAAGGAAATGGATCTTTCTGATCTTAAAGAATTTGGGCATCAGGAAGTTCTTTTAGCTTCTGTTTACTTATGTCTGACACATCAGACCCTGTGGTTGTTATCATACCGCATTATATACATCATGCACACAATTTAAGAACCCGGTGCTTATCCCTTGTCCCATGAAATATCAAATGTGCATTTTCCCTAAGTTTGCGGGAGGGTTCTCATGCATATTGCTGGTTGCCACAAAGGAGTTTGACATTAAAATAGCCGACCTGCACTTGTTAACAAGATTATTTCAAGACTGTTTAAATGATCTTACTGTAGCATTTTCCATATGATCTGTTATGTTATTAATGTATTGTGGGATTTTAACGAATCCTAGAAGCCAACTTTTTATACTATGATGAGTGTGTTGTGGGCTGGTGACTGTACAACTATTTTATGCTTTTATTTCCAACAAATACATTCATATTTTTCTAAATATCTAAGTAGGGCGAAGCTTAGTGATTGATATTCTGCGATAAAACTGATGGCGTTTAATGCATCTCTTAGAAAATATTGCAGGAAAGGTCTATTTCGATTAGAACACTCTCAAATGAAAGCATTATGTTCAACAAACTGATAACTGAAGCATAACATTCCAAAATGCACTCATAATAGCTTAAATTGCACTTCTAACAATGGGTGTATTTTATGACAGCATTTTCAATAATGCAGAGACCAGCCGTGACCATGATTTTAGGTATGCAGACAACTAAAAAGAAGAGAATTCTGGAAAGATGGGACCTTGGGATCTTAATGGAACAAAAGCCCGATGGTAGCCCAAAGAAGACACATCCTTTCATAATTCTAAAACAGGAAAGACTGCCACACAATGGTAGTTAATAAATCCATATCCAAAAGAAGATCTTGGGTCCACGACTTGATGTAAAAACAGCAAAAACACATTTCTATGTTTATTTTGTCTGTGGTGTTCACTGTTAGAAAAGAACATAACTATATCGGTCCTCAATGGAGCTGTAAAAATGTGTGTGGTGGAATATACAAATAAATCCCTCAACTCAACACTTCCCAGAAACAAACGTGTCTGTCGATTTCTACTCAATATAAAATAAATTGAAAAGCTCAAAATAGATCGAATTCTCTTTCTTGTCAGCTCTGACACAATTCCTTAAAGTGCTATCTGAAGGATATGCTGGCCAGGTTTGGAATTATCCTCGCAGCAGGAAGATTACATTCTTTTGCGAAGTGATAATCAACATGACTCACCCTCCAAATTGGTCTGAGATGTGTCACAGGTCAAGTCCAGCAGGGATAATAAGTGGGCTGGAAAGGCAGAGCCAGAGGGGATGGCTTACATGCCTGGGCCCTAGTTTTGTGTCTGCGGCCGAAAAATGACAGAAAACCCATCTTTGGCACCAAACAGAGGCACACAAAATAGCCATAACAAGCACACAGAAATAGTCATCCTCCATTTTTTTTTTGTCAGCAGAAATAGGATTAAAACTTGATGTGCAGTACCATATGGAGTTGCCAATGTAATCTAATGGAAAAAGTCACCTGGGGGAAAGAATGGGGACCAGATTTACAAAGCTCAAAGTGCACATTTTCGAGACCCCGTGTGGTTTTTACAAATGTGCCCTGCGCTCTTATCCCGATTCACAAAAAGGACCCAGGCACAGGCTGGGGATTCCGAGTACGGAGGCTGGTTGGGTGTTGAAACTATGTTTTTCAGTGCCCTACCACCTCAACTAAAATGCTGTATTTTCATGCTTCACATTAAATGGTACTTGTGCCAGTCATACCAAATATACTGTATGCTAATCGTGCTCTAAGGCGCTTGGATTCAGCCTCCTTCAGCCACTGGCTTCTTTAGCTCAGGATCCCTGGTCAGCAACATCACCTCAGAGATAATGAAACTGAAGGTACCTGCCTGTCTACTGTCTACTTCCTTGGCAGATTACAGAGGACACGCTCGGTGAGACACCCCACGACCTGGTCTCTGGGGTTTGGATGGGAGGGGGTACTTTGCCATCCTACCCTGAGAGATGGTCTGCCATGTCTTGGCTGGCACTTCGGAGCATTTACTGCTCACTACCTATTTCTGTCCACTGAATGCCACATAGTCCACTGAAGACTGCCCAGGACAATGGAGGACATCTGAAGACCATTGATATAGTGGGGAAGGGCTGCCAAAACCATATGCCAAGGAAGGTCGTCCAACCCATGCCAGTCTTGTCTGACGCTTGCTGGCAGTGAGTCCAACTGCCTGACTTTGGCCCAACAATGTTCCTCGTGATTCTTGGGCGTTTATGGGAACATGGGGGAGAGTAGACCTCCTATGCTCCTATGCTAGGAGTGGGCCACTATGACTGCCTGGTCTCCGTCCAGGCCAAGCCAATTGTGGGTGGTTATCTAGAATGCCTACTGGCGGTTTCTTTACCTAGAAAACCACAATATGTCCCAAATGGCTGTGGGAATTTTTTGGGAGAAAAAGTGGTAGCCCGTGACACTGAGTTCAGAAAGCAGAAGTAAAACTGTAATCGCTTCTTTCACACAAGTTTCAGAAAATCTGCCAATCAATAAGCGAGGAACTGGATAACTGGTTCGACGCAGCTCTGCTGGATCTCTGACTGCTTAACTCCTTCCTTACCTTAGACGTTTGCTCTGGATTAGAGAATGGCAGTTCCCACCTAACGAAGGTATAGACAAAGTTTGGACTACATTTGGCCATAATACTGTAATCAGGATTGGAACAGGGTCTGTAGCATTGACTGCCGCCTGCATTCAGAAACATACACTTACTAACTGTACTGTAACTAACTGTGTGTTGTTTCTTTTGTAAAGTGCACCCTTTTGGATCATGCCCACACTATACAAAACTGTAAATAAATAAATTAATATATAAGCCTTCAGTCATTGGCTTGAGACATTGTCCATCACATATGGCAATAGAACTAGAAGGATTTTAGTGTCACCACGTTCTATTGGCTGTTTAGATGCATCTGCCCACATACATTCCACTGCATGAAGGACTATTTTATGTCCAAAAGGTGTATTCTGTCATCATGCATTTCATTCTTTATCTCGTCCATGCTTTGTGTAGGGAAACCAATCATTTTTATAATTGTTTTCAATGGTAGCAGGCATTTTTTATTGCTTTTATCAGCACTCAAGCTTACGAGTCAAATCTTTTGGCCCTGACAATGTTTGTTACTCTTCCCGCAGCAAGAACACCTCAAAGGCTGCAATTATAAGAGCAAAATATCCGGCTACAAATCCAAGGGCTTGTTTCTATGTCTTCTGTCAGCCTTTGAGGAGAACCTGCTTCTGGGAGTGATGGGTGGCGGGCGGTGAGGGGGTCCAAGAAATACTGGGAAGCTTCTACGAATGAAAACTCTGTTCCAGAAGAGAAAAGCAATTCTAGGCTGTCCGTTCCGGCATACCAAAGCAGTGAACCCACACCTGCTGCTTTAGTATTAATGAGCTCCCATGAGTGACGTGGGCAGAAGACGTAGGTATATCTGCCAGGCACCGTCCCACCACTCACATTGGAATGGAAGCACATTGACCTGGATAGACCTTTCTAGTGAAATGTGTAGCAACACACTGCTATCTCTCATTTAGAGGTGGACATGCAATCCTGCACCCCAGCAGTCCTGTATGCTCAATGGTGTATTTGGATACAGAAAGCAGGTGGGGATGCACATGTGTCACCTAGCCACACTACAGGACTCTAGCAGGCGCGGGGAGGCCAGGTGAGAACGCGACCCCCTTCAAATCACCACGGCCGGCCTGGACACCAAAAGCATCCTTGTCAAAAATGTTCAGCCAGTGCCTGTCCCCCTCCTCTTTTTCTCTCTAACCACCTCTATCTTTCTCGCTCTCTTTTACTCTATTTCTCTGGTTTTGTCTGCTGTGTCTGCAGCCATACATCCGTGAGTTGGAGACAGGGGCAGAGGCATTGACCTAGAAACCCTGCCTTCATTAACTCTAGTTCTCCCTCCTACATGGAAATGCTCGGTGGAATAAATGGCCAACCCAGCACTCCAGCCTGTGCATCACGCTGTGACTCGTACATGCACGGGTCAAGCACTTACCGCACATCTCGTCAGCACCAATTAAACTTTTTAGAACTGGGAAAATGTGCATGCACGCTCCAAATTACGCACATCCGGGCGCATGCACACATTCCTTATTAACACATGCAAAAAAAGAATTGCTTTTACACCAGTCCCCGGCCCCCCAATTCCACCCCTCCTCAGAATATACGGAGACTGGGAAAACGAAGTTTGCAAACTGGTCGTATGGTCTGCTCACAAGTTCTTGTCTCGCATGTGTAAATGCATAACTTAAGAGAAATGGTTGTTACCACATTCAGAACTGAGACATGGTTCGGGTCTTTTTTTGATTTTTGTTTTGAATGATGCATCTGCTGGGACTGAGCCACCGTGCCTGCGGGGCTAGTGCTCCAAACCTCACAAACTTTGATAATAATGAAACTTAACAGAAGTTATCAGGCGAAAACAGGCTTCAATGTGTCAATTCATGCCTGCTTGCTGAGCCATTTCTATATCACGAATCTAAAAACAATGTTGTCACCACATGTTAGAAAAAAACACTGAATAGTGTCGTTGATCTTGAAACAGGGCAATCTGACAATCGCACAGAACGAGAGGAGGCTTCACCAGAACGCTATTTCACACAACATTAACTGCGTGTAAGCATTTTTCTGCAATAGGGCTGCAATTAAATGTGTGCATGCTGACCTAATTTAGTGCATACTCTTTTCAGATGAAGCTTTAATGTTACAATAAAAGGGTTCTTCACCTAATTAAAATTGGGAGTATGGTGTATCACCCACACACCACGAGCTCTGCATACATAGAACAAGCACTGGGAAAGCCAAATGGAATATCCTTTGAAAGGCACAAACACGTTTGACTTTGCTAGTGCTTGCTACTGATGCTGAACAGCATCTACCAAAAGAAAAAAAAATGATTTTGCCAATGCATGTCTAAAAAGGGCAAACCGGCAGGTCCCAGCTTGACAGTGCATGTACCCTCAAAAGTCAACATGCATGAGTACACACGTAATGACACCAATTTGGCTTTTTTTCATTAACCATTTCAAGATGGTGGATGCCCATTTGGGTACAGTAGATTAAAAAACAAAGAAAGGTGCACAGAGGTGGATTTCAAACAAAGGAATGGCCTAACAGCAAATTTTATCTGCCAAGCCATCTAAAAAGTGGGAGAGGTTGTGTGAGTAACTGAACACCACCAATCGTTAGGGAGCAATAACGCTGAGCAAGGAGGAGTGGGAGATCAATGGAGGAGGGGGGAAGGAGTAAGAGCAATACAGAGAGTGAGGAAATGCTAAACTGAAAAGTAGTTTCCTCATGTCAGTCATGGAAGAATACAAGTCAAAAATATGGTAAAGAAGCTATGCTCCTGGGGAGTGGGCACACCTGCTGATACAGTTTAAGCACAAGACGACAGTTCAAGACACCCCAGGGCCAACGCAGTCCCAACCTGATGGCCCCCCTCGGGACCCCAGCCCACGGACCCTACCACTATCGCACACATAGCACCCCTGAAGGGTAGTCGACGCACCACGATGGCCAACCCTGTAGACATGGTCATCTGATAAAGCCGCAGGTCTTTCCCCCCCTCCCTCTGTCCTGCTTGCCCCCCGCAACACACACTACCAGCTCCCACCGGGTGGTCTCTGCCGGGGCACCGCCCAGAAGCGCCGCGCCTCCTCTGCTCGCCGTTATCCCTTCCTCACACTACCTTCCTCCCCCTCCTTCCCTTACGCCTCCTCGGGGGGTATCCACCCGCGGATCCCAATTTAGCTTCAGTCGGCAAGTTTAAGCCTGACACGTTTACATACAACATTGCTGTTAGCACAAGTCGAGTAGGGTAGAACACTGATGGAGGGGTAACAGCTCCACTCGACCCCACAATCATATTGTCCAAGGCATCAGGTACACTAAGACATGGCACTCTGCAACACGATAGCCCACTGATGAGTTCAGGGGACTCATTGCACAATTGTCACACCCAAGAGACTAAGGCGAACCTGTTGCCAATGAACCACAATTGTAATTGTCATGTAATGATAGCATCTATGTTGATTGTTCTGTGACCTATCTTGGAAATGTAAAAAAACCCTAATAAAATTTTTTTTTTAAAAAAAGAAGAAGCTATGCTCCTGGGGAGGGACAAACACAAGAAGAGGAAATTAATCATTCAATATGCAAGCAAATGAGACAGACAAGAAAGCCAACCAATGATGAGCAATGGATTTCCTCAAAACCCTCTCTAAGTATTGGTATGATACACAATAGGTCTTTGCACAACAGACAGCTATAAAGAAAATCCCTTACCAACTGTTTCAAATTTTCTGGTGGATACTCTGTCTCCATCAACCCTCGCCACTGGATCGCACCAAGACGGCAGACCAATTCTGTAATCTTTCCAGCCACTGAATCCGTAAACTTTGTATCAGCAACTCACCCAACCATTGGAAGTAGCAGTAACAAGAGAAGGCCTTGAATAAAATCACTCAAACAGGGTGTCGCACACAACTGCAGAAACAGTGCAGTAGGGTGCACAGACTCTAAAAGACAACAGTCTCAAACATGCACAGGCAAAGCAAATAGGTCTCGGTTTGAAGTGCTAATGAATGCAGTGTCAGCTCATGACAGAAAGACACACGGGAGGCAGCAAGAAAAAGCAGACACAGAGGACTGGATTTGCAAAGTAGTCAATCACATAGTTCAACTTAAGCACTCGAGTGGATGCGGAAGGATACACTCGAACATGCAAAAAATTTGGTGAGAAATAAATGGCACGGCTGAGCTGAGACAGGATGACAACTTCTCAAGCTAATATCTGGAAAAGGCTGGTCAAAGGAAGTCATTTACTAAAAGGGGCATGCCAACACCCTACTCAATGTATAGCAGTAGATCTGTTTGAGAATTGTGCTATATAAACCCAGACCTAAAAAAAAAAACAGAAAAGGCCAAAAGTGTTGTATGAACAGAAGAACACAGGACCTGGGGACAGCAGGAGCGCTAAGAACAGCGACAGCCATCCACGGGAAATAAAGAATACACAAGGGCAACTGCCCAAAAATACCCCAACAATGAAATGTAGCCTGTACTCGGCTCCGATTCCAGAGTGAAAGGTAACAAGTGCAAAGATCTTCAAGCACAAACAATCAAACCCTTGTAGAAAACAACAAATGCCATGCCAACTCAAAACCATCAGTCAAGAGAGGTTGGGAAGTGGGTGGGGGTGGGCAGTCTAAAACGGAAAGGATCACTCAGCCGACCTGCCAGCAGTCAGTCAGTACCCTCTACTACAGACAGTGAGAGGAAAAACAGAAGCAGCTGAGTTGTGGACCAAAGACTCACCACAAAATTACCAGTGTGGACTTAGGTCTTAGTAGCATAGCAGTCCAGGGTGGAAGACCAGGCTGCCAACATCCGAAACAAGGCCCAAAGAATGACATCGCAAAGAACACCAGGGTTAGCACTACGAGGCTATATTATCAAAGTGGACAAGCTACGAAACAGACACCTTCCAGCCCAAATGATCAGGATCTTTGGCAGGGACTCCCACTGTAATCCAGGCACCACCCCAAAAGCTTAAGGAAAAAGAGCAACAGAAAGATTTCACCTAACATTAATCCTAACCTCATAAGCATTAAATTGGTGCAAATAGGAGAGTGAAGCCCAACAGAAGGGTCCTCGAGCTATGGTAAAATTTCCGAAAAGGAGAACAGAATAATCCAATACCAAGACACATGAAAGATCAGTGTAGGAAAGCCACAAGTGGTGGCATCCATATGATGATAGTCACAAACAACTGTCAGCATTACAGTGTAATGTGCGCAATCCTTCCACAGAAAAAAAACAGCTTTTATGATGAGAAGGCGTATTCCCATCTGCATCTCCCAGGACCTGTCCTGCTCCGAAAAGGCAGGAGCCATCAAGGCAAGTTGAGCAAGTCCACCTGAACGGTATATGGAAAATCCAGAGGGGCCTAAGCTAGGGCCCTTGCATAGGGACACAGATGGGCCAATAGATCTGATCACTGAGTCTACTATGTCATGGGCAGAACACAAAATCTGCATAGCGGCTCCTAAACCATCACCTCTTGCACATCACTTATGATTATGGGGTAGTCTTTTTCAAATAAACTGAAAGAGCTGTAATCCCCATGTGTGCAATCTCGCAAACAGTATGGGAGAATCGGTCCAACAGCCAAGTAGCATTGCAACAGCGCAAGGTCATAGCACCTGATAAAAACATTTCCTTCCCATTGCTTCAAACTGCTTCCATGCCACATCCGACTGGACAGGTGTGCTGAAATAAACTTTATGGGGCTCCTCAGACACCATAGACAGGTTATGGTCCGAGTCACTAAGAGCTAAGAAGTAATGCCACACAGCCCGACCGCTGACTGCTGGGGTGGGGTTTGGTTGATGCCAGATACACTTAGTGGGCTCAATCACTGCTTCATTAAAGGCAGGGCCATTGGGGAAGCCTAAATAACGCAACAGGGCTGATAACATTATGCAGGAAGAAATGGCAAATTGTGTTTTGTAAAGCGGCACATTTTTTAACAATATTACTATACTATTTGGCAGTTTTTACACCTTAACACTTTGTGGGCAAAGGTTTCACCTCATTAATATTAATTAAAAACTGAAATACAGCAATCTAATTATGCACAATAAAAGGCATGCCACTGCGTGAAAATGCATGTAGTGTTTTTAGTCACTGTAGAAACTTTGGGCTAGAATTTTTTTTCTCATATTAAAATCTGCAAATTAAGCAGAAGATGTTCGATTATGTGGCAATTTTGGCAAATCAATATTAATGCAGAAAACGTAGTAGCTATAGTATTGCATCATTCCAGTGGCCCTGGTTCAAGGGTAGCAAGGTCTGTGAAACAAAAACGCTGGTCTGGAGAATTTCAATAGGCAATTTGGTCTTAAACTCTGGCATAGGTAGAAGTAAACCCAAGATCTCCAATGAATTCTGCAGTCTAAGGAAAGGAGATAATGTCACCTGAAGAGAAACGTTGGGCCTAATCCAGGCCAACCTCGGGTTTCCAACCAATTACGTCATGAAAAGCCAGAGAAAAATCCCCCATGACTCCGGAGGACTAAAAAAGTACAAAACACAGCCATGAAGTGATCCACAACCTCATAGACCCTCCCAAAGGTCAAAATTCATGAAGCTGTGAATTCACAAGTGCAGCTTACGTGCCTGGACTGATGCTGGAGAACATGAGTTGTGGCACGTTACCAGGAGCAGTCCCAAAGCTATGATGGACTCCGGTTAATGGAACAGATGACACCAAAGAGGCTAAGTATGTGCCATGTGCTGCCTCTTGCCAGGGTACCATAACTGATGCCAATGACAAATAAGTTGCCAATTCCTTAGATGACAAAGTGGAGCGTGTTGGACCTGGAAGGAACTGACCTGGAGGCAGAATCCGAACTATGCAGAGATCCCTAGCGGAAGGATACAAGCCAGGGCTAGGGCGGCGTCAACAAGGTTCTCACAGTCAACTGGAATTGTGGCATCGGTGGCTTGTGGAGGGGCATGCGATGGGCAAGAAACTCCCCAGGGCCTAAAGGTGCGGGAGATGAAGAAAAAGGAAGCAAAAGCCTTCGCAGCCAAGCCTGGGTGAAAGTCACTACTTGATTATGTTCAGCACCAGATGCAAGTAAGGCCGAGAATGATCTGACAGCACCAGGAATGGAATAGAGTTGGGCACCGGCGCTGGGCCTCTGACCTCTCAGGCAGGGGCTGAGACTTGTGTGGTGGTGAGAATGCCATCTGACAGGAGGACCACCTCTTAACCAGATGGAGGCAAATGGCCCTGAACAAGGAGGACAAGTCCTAAAATTAATTTCGGGATTCAAATCCTGACAGATATTGGGATTTGGATCCATGGTGCCTACCCTAGCCTTCTCTGTCCATAGAAAGAACACACACTAGAAACCAGAATCAGCTGAGACAGTCCAAGCCAACAGGTTCTGGTGTTGCACAAGTACTGGACTGGGGCCTTGAGTAAGGGACAAGCAGGGGCACCATCAACAGCATCTATGGCACTGTAAAACCTGAATCCTGAAGACAATTTCACAAAAGGGCACACTGGATCTGAGACGAAGGATGCAGGGAAACACTAACTGATGTCAGAGGAAAGCATGGTGCCATATATTGTTCCGTCACGATACATCAATGAAGACGTTGGAATCATCTAGGAGCCATGGAACCACCTCCCAGCACACGGGAGCTATTGCAAAATTTCCAGATCTAGTGTGGAGCCTGGGAGAGATTCATGAGGTAAAGACTCTGCAGATAGAAGTATCTATTAGAGGCTGTCTGAAGGTGAAATATATACATTTTCGCTGTAAATCCAAACTCTAACAAAATAGAGGCAATTGCAAAAGAATTTATTTAGTTACACTTCAGCCTCCGTGGGTTTAAACTGGTGTGGCAGTAAATGCATGGGCATCAAAGTAATTTATTATAACTTATCCTAGGTAATCAAAAAAGAAAAAGGCATCGGTTGGGTAACAGGATTTAGGGTGCAACTGTACACAGATTCTGAGGTGGTTAAACATTGTTGTAACTTGACAATTACTTCTCAATTTTTTCATTTTCTTTGAGAGAAGTTACTCCTAATTGATTTATTGCACTCTCAACTCTTACTCTCTCTTCATTATGCTTGCAATAAAATTGTTTTAAATGCTGTCTAAGAGTTCCCTCTATGTAGTCTCGATATTGACCGTAACTCTTGGCAAGGGGAGAGGCAAGTCCTCTTGGCAGCTCGCTCTAGCTATCACTTGCATGCTGGAAGATCATGTTGAGGTACCCTCCTCCAGACTCTCTCTCCCCGCCAATGGGATGAGAAGGTCCTAAGCAGTGTATTCAGCCGCAAGGGATGCCTGTCCATCAAACGGTCAAACTGTGGCATGGAAGCAGGGGATGCATGCTCCTGGCCTGCTTCTTTCCACAGACTACGTGGAGACTGGGTGTTCAGCAGTGATGTTAAGTTCCACAGTGTTAGAGGCCAAGATGTGTATAGACTGTAGAGCCTCCACAGAACCAGACCAAAGCACCCCATGTATGGCCTCCATAGCAGGGATAATTGTGAATGGGCTTACAATTAATTTACACAATGCACTAATACACTGGGCACCTCAGGGCAGGAGTTGTGTGATTTCAAGGCCACAAAACCACATCCGAGTCTGCTAATAACAGATCACCATTGAATCCAGTCAAGCCAGTGTCAAAAGGACAAGTGTAAACAAGCATTTGGTACCTCATAGACGTCACTTATGAGTATGAAGTAGCATTTTTCATTCCCTGTGATTTTGTGCAGCATAGTGGTCAAACAGCACTAACCAAGAAGCTTATCCATATCCCTCACAGTATTATATGGCACAAAAAAGTAAAACACTGCCATCCACTCTGCTACAGTTCAGGGTAGTGCAGTTTTGAGTGTGTGCCCATGCACGAGGTTCTGGTATCGAGTGCACGCTCATACACGAGTACATTGTATATGTTCAACCGTTATTCTTGGTTCTGGAGTCGAACGGTATCTGCGCTGTTGGTCAGTTACTTGCTGTACCTCGCAGATGCTGGACACTCCTGGTTGTGCGTGGTTTACCTTGGATTATACTAAAGTGCAATCGCATTTGGCCTTGGAGTGCCTTATTACGGGTAGCAACCATACTTCCTTGAAGGCTTTTTAATCTTATTGAATTAGCTCAGCTCAATATATCTGGTCACCCAGACCCCCATTTTTTGTCATTTTCAGAAAGGTCAGTAAGTGGGACTTCTGTTCTGAACTTGGGAAAAGGTATGACTGAAACCATCTTTGGTTCAGCAAGAAGCTGGTGGAATATCAGCCAACAAGAGTGCGGGGAAACTGAGGTCACAGTGCCTGTCGATGGCAATGGTCATGAGTAATGAAAACAAAATGTATTAATTATGCATGGAGTGCCGCCTCAAATAATGCACCGTCCATTTGACATTTTGTGAGGCTGAGCTACTGCACGCCTGGCCGACTGATTTTTGGCTCTCTGACACAAAGTGTTGTGCAGTGACGCAGTGACAATAAAAGATGGGTCACCCACTTTACAAAAGATGCATTTATTATGAACTCCACGTTCCACCATTCAGTTAATGGTGACTGGCATAAGCGGACAACAGCCAATCTGACTCTTATCAACTGGACTGCTGGGGCTCTGAGTGAGTCCAGGGATCACATTCAGGCTGGACCTGGAGGATTGGAAAGGTGCTTAGAATCAGAACAAGCATAAAGCTTGTAAAAGTTTTTTACACTTGCGCCTTTATTCTAGAAATTCTGAGACTCCTGCTATGTGCAATCGTAAAGTCACTCAGTCAGTGATAACTTGATGATAGATAATGAAGCGCTTGGAATTCAAGTGTCACTGGTACATTATGTTGCCATCCATCCTTCTAAAATGTTCCCTATCAGATTCGAATAAAGGACGCGAAAACAGATGGAAGCAAGTCCATTTTCATTCATTTATTCATTCTCTCTCTTCCCTTATCTCTATAGCTCCCCCACCAGCTTTCGCTCTCTCGTTGTGTAGGGGACGATTTGCATGCTGGGTTAGGAATAAATAAGCCATTACCACATTCACATCTACTAGTGCCTAAGAGCACAAACTACAGGGTATTATGACAGAATACCCAGGACAAAACTATTGTGGGGATAAAAAACGGTCACAAAAGTATTTACGATTCCTAACTCCACATATAGGTATCTTAACATACATCATTCGTCAAGGTATGTGCAAAGTTAAGTATAGAAAACCTAAGCTTACTTATACACTTGCCTTCACAATATTTAGGTCTTCATTATTTTGTTTTGATATTTTGGACCAATAATATGATGTTTTCGATAATATGGTGGACTAGCGACTACAGCCATAACAACATAGAAAAGTCGGTGATCCAGATTTTTTGTTTTTTATCTGCTGTCTGGTTCTAGTGGTTGTTACAGATATAAAGGCTTCAAGCCTCATGCTTGGATGGTTTCTGGCTGAGGGAAGTGTCATTAGCGCTGGAGGTGGGAACATAACAGGATGAAGTTGGGAGATTGATGTGGGGGCACTGGCGAAGCACACAATTTCAGTTTTGCAGGAATTTATTATAAATGGTGCTCCAGTTTTATAGTATATGTATTTATCTATGCTTATTTTTGATAATTTTACCTGTGTTTATCCACATATATTTATTTGTGGGGTTTTATAAGAAATTAAGCAGAAAGGAGTATATTCCCTAACTTATTTACCTGATAACGGTTTAATCATATTTGAAAGTCTGATAGATTTCATGCTATTGATACTCATAAGTGATCAATCGACTCATATGAAAACATGCACATTTTAGTATCAAACTTGTATCTACTGTTATCTACTGATATTTTGGCATCATTAGGAAACTTTACCTTTTTGTTCAGTCTCTTGCCTGTCAATCCACACAGCTATTGGTCTCTCAGTCATGCCGGCCAGCAATTAGATTCATTCAAAATTCAACCTAATTTTCATCCCAATCCAAATTTAAAAATAAATACAAACTGGATAGTATTTGGTTTCCTGTCTGTAGTTATCAGTAAAAATCAATAAAAACAGAAAACTAGAAGCCATAACTTAAGCGCTCCAGGATCAACCAGGGGTGGATCACAGTAGGCAACCTCAGATGTAAAATCAGTCTCAGGAGGAGAAGGATGGGAGAAAGTCCTGAGTGTTGACTCTTTATAGGAATCAGGAGAAAGCAAATACATACTTGTATCTTCTAGGGAGGTAGGGCACGAAAAGAAAATGAGAAGACTCAGAAAAGACTTTTGGGAGATGCCAAGTGGCAGAGGACTGGTGGTGAGCATACGCTATTGGAGCCTGAAAAATATCTATTGTAGAGGTGTAGCAAGAACCAATCAAATACTGTACCTATGATGCCAAGGGTAGGAAGTGATGCAAATAGGGTGGGGTGGTTAATGGTGTCAAATGCTACTGAAAGGTCTAATAAATGAAGAATAGTAGACTGGGCTGGTGAGACACATTAATAAACTTCAACATGAGTGACAATAGTTTTTGTTGAGTGAAGCACTGAGAACCCAAAAGAAGAGGGGAAAGTGGACTGTGATTACAGCTAAAGAGATGGCTGATGGTTTGACATGGAATAAATATGGAATATAAGGTTTAGTGGAGTGGTGTGGCTCACTGGTTAGAGGCGGCAGACCTGGAAGCAGAGAACAGCCCGGGACCAGGGTTCAATTCCCGACGCGGCAGGGTCGTGGACCAGGGTCAACGGACTCGATAATTCTCGCTTCAGTGCCTACTCTAACCAGGGATCACACTCGGCAACTCTGGGCATTAAGCTTGCCTCATCTCTACAACGGCCCCCCACAGACACCGGGGATGCC
Organism: Lissotriton vulgaris; assembly: GCF_964263255.1. Classification (NCBI taxonomy): domain Eukaryota; kingdom Metazoa; phylum Chordata; class Amphibia; order Caudata; family Salamandridae; genus Lissotriton; species Lissotriton vulgaris. The sequence continues at coordinate 1,513,204,196 of NC_141687.1, read as the reverse complement.
TGGTTTCACCTTGGAGATACCCAGAAGGGACCATCTCACAGGGAAAGCCTGGACGGGTTCCCCAGCGGTCTTCAGCGCCAGGACACCCCAAGATGGGGTAACAGTGCGCTTTACAAGTATCATCATCATCATCACCCAGGGACGATGTAAGCATAAAAAGCGAGTTTAGGGCACAGGTGGTAGGGATAATCCACAAATGCAGTTTGTTTTCAGGTTGAGTTTTGAGTGTGGAGGGTGTAATGACATTGAATAAATATTGAAAGGGTGTTGCTAAGAGGAAGCTCTGCTGAGTACTTGGTAAGTGTTGCTGCGAATCTGGTCAAGGTAAGCAGGAATGGAGCTGAGCCTGTATTTCCTTTGAACGATGGAAGTCTTGGTCACAGAAGGGACACAGATCAGGGAATTCATAGTTGTGCATTAGAGAGCTGTACCCATAATCTTATGTTCTGCTCAAACATCCTTAACATATGCATAGCTCTTCTTTTTTTGCCACATCCTGTCACTTTTTGCCCTATCTTGCTCCCTGGGCTGTTGTGGCTCTGTCCACCTTCTCACTGCATACTTCCGTTTGGATCCCTGGATGTCTTCCTTACCTCACCTTTTTCTATCTGTTTCACCCTACATGCACTTGGGTCCTTCATGTTCTATTTCTGTTTCCTCTCTCCACCCTAGCACCCCAGAGCGTCTTCCTGTTGTGCATCTGAGCGCAGGAAAGTGGTCACTTGTTCTGCAGCCATCAGGAAGGCGATGTCAAAACCACCAACCTCCTTGCTGGTTCCAAAGAACTAAGAAACACTTGCATCTTCAAGACTGAAACCTCCATATTCAGTGCAGGGACAAACTATAATTTCCTGGGCAACAACCACTGTCTATAACTTTGTGTCTACTCTAAATTAGCAATGTAGACCATCTGAGAGCCGTTCTCCTCCGACTATGGTAAACCATCCTCATTCTGCGTGCATATTTACACTCCCTCGCGTCTCATCAATACCCCTTGTCCTCTACATCTTTTGCTCTTATAACAAACAAAAACCATCTCATCCCACACAATGCTCTCTTTCATCTGCGTCTCTGTGGCTGTCCATCCTGTAACGACTCCGCTCAGAATGTTTGTTTAGAGATGCTTTCATAAGCCAGGCTGTTTATAGTACAGCACTCTCTCGCCCCGAGGGGTCTACTTTACGCAATGCAAAACAAATAAATGAAAACGAATTCAGTAAGGTGGTGCGGTGAAAATAAACTGCCTTCACACAAAGAAAATACTGCTTCACCACGTGCAGGTATGAAGCAATTTAACCCCGTAAATTGAATAGTTGTGTGAGGAGCAGAGGCGCAGGCAGAACAATGCATATTCGCTCCAAGGTTTCACCCATGAGTTTCAGGCAAGAGCTGTCCCATACTTGTGTAGATGTTGATAGTAGGCTCGCTGTATAGGAAGAAACTGTGGTTTACTGTTTTTGATGTGCTTGCCTATTTGTTTCTAAGTCTGGTTAAAAATCTGTTTTATCGGGATATTCAAAGTAACCTCTTTTTAAAAATGTTTTATAATCCTCAAGATAGAGCACGAATGTCTTACCTTGGTCCCCAAATGCTGGATCAATGCAAGGCTTTCATTCTAACCACTGTTTGTGTAAATGATTCCCATACCCATTCACTGTGTAATATTTATGCCGTGTGGGAAACCTCTATATCTAGCAAATATCAGGCCCTCCTGAACATATCCTGTTCATTCAACTCTGTCCACCTAAAACTGACCACTTTGACCAAAAATTAGTTTGTCATTGACACATGTTAATTTAAGGAAAGCCCTATTACTTTCACAAAGAAAGATTGGGGAAGCGAATGCGGCATAATACCTTGTCTGATTCCTCCCATGTAATTTCAAGCCAAAGAGAAAGATAACGAGCTGTTCAGAAAAGGTGCAAAGCAAAAGAAAAGTAACTTCGAAAAGCAACTTTGTTCTGCCAGTCTTGTCTCTAAATTGAGGTGCATATTTTTTGGAAAAAAAAGCATTCTTTCCATGTCTGTTTCTTTATTTTTATTTTTAAGTCTTACAAACATATTCCTAACCCACTTTCTCTTCCCTTCTTCTCCACTTTCCTTCCACCCTCAAATCAAAAGATTCAGTTTCCGTCCAGTTATCCGAACCTGACATCAGCATTCACCCAGATTACATGTCACTGATATCACCTACAAAGGGGCTTGAGGGCAGGCGACTTTGGAGGTCTGTACAATGGGACTTCGAGGCCACTGGTGGCAAGGTGGTAGCATGGGGTTATGGTTGGGTCTCTCAGGGGAATTGGTGCCATTTTCAGATAAGGTGGTGACAATAAAGCTTATACTCAGGTCATAAACAGGAAGTTCAAAATTGACAGATTCTGTTTTGGGGATGTGGTGAGAGGGTTGTTTAGGGGCGGGGCTAGTGAGGTAAGGACTTGACAATGTATGATTTGGCATGGTATAGAAAGCCATGTTTAGTTTGTAAGGCCAAGAGCCTAGGGTAATGTTTGTGGTTATGAGCAGCTGCTTCATTAAAGCGACCTTTTCCAAACACACAAGTTGTCAAGTGAATCTGTGGCTGTGTTGTTTCACCCAAGGACACAGTCTGCTTCTACCCGAGTCTTTCCAGCGCTCTGCCGCCTTGTTCGATTCCATGTGAGTTCCCTTCTCACTAGCGTGTGCAACCACTGCACACAAAGAAGCTTCTCCTGATATGTGAAACCTTTCTTACGACCTAGAAAATCGCTAATTTGTGTCTCTAGGTTAGGGATTGCTGTTGTCTCGCACAGTACCAAAATAAGTGCATTGTCCATTGCAGAATTAGACAAGATTTGGCTGCTCGTTTTTCACACAAGTGAGTGACCATGAGTATATTTCTGGAAAGTTCATTCTCCACCTTTAGAAACAGAACACATTTCTATAAATAACTGCATTCACATGAAAAAGGCAGGCACTTTTAAAGGGTAGGGTGCTTTACTCTAGACAAGAATTGTATGAAGGTTGCTGGGAAATCCTCAAAAGAAAAAAGGCCTACAAACCATGTCACAAAAGAAAGAACATAATTTGCTACGATGAGAGACAAATGGTTGTGAAGGACATGCTGGCCCCCAGAAACTGTACTTTTTCAATTTGGGATTGCCCAGAGTGTAAGTGAAATGGCAGGTACAAGTCACACTCAGTCAAAAGCAGATTTTATGCGCGAACAGAGGCTATCCAGCTGCCATAAAGTGGGCTCCATTCAAATTCTTAAAGCCACAGAATACTTTTGAAAGAGCCATTTCCGCCCTGAATGCTATAAAGCAAATGGGACACATAGGATGTCACCAAACAACCTGCCAAGCCATACAAGCCATATTGGGTCAGCGCCCAAGAAGAATCAATCTTCATTTGCTGCCTTGTACTCCAGTCCGAAAGGTTCATATGAGGACGATAGGTTTGAGGATACAAGCCTTGTTCAGTAAATTGTCTTAGTACTTGGATTCATATATTGCTTGACAGAAAATGCATTTGGCACGACATCTATACTTTACTGATGTTTGGACTTGTGTTTGGAGTGTGAAGGCTCTATCGGTTTTCCAGCATCCTCCTCTAACATCTCAGAGAAATAATGAAGATGGAAACAGCGGCCTGGCATACTTTTCAGAATCTCTTCTGTCTTCAGAGGCAACAAAAATGAGATGGCTTTGGTGCTCAACACCTGTACATTGAAGCGGAATAGTCTTACAAAATGGAAGCAATGACAGGGGGCTGCAAGGAGGAGACCCACTGTGGAGGTGGCATTAGTCTGGCACAGATAGACACAACCAAGCCCAGTGGCAGCAGTCAGTTTAAGTCAGTTACTAAAGTAACATTGCATTGGTTCTTTATTATTCATATGTACTTGATCACATTTCTTGTGTGAAACGCATCCGTGGTATACAATACAATCTGATCTTCACCGGTCTTTACTAGCAGTTCCTGGTGAACTAAACCTAAGGAAACCCGAATCATTAAAAGCCTTAGGCGACTTAAAATCGGAAACCCTCTCAATAGCGATTGTACTTCCTGTTGCTCCACTCTACTCAAAACTATTTTTCGGCACTACCAGCATAGGCCACAAAAGCGCATAATAAAACAATACAAGCCAATTTGCTTAAAAATGCATCACTAAAATAACATTCATAAGCCATTACATATAATATGCCTAGTTCAATAATTCAACACATGCAAACCTTCCTTCTTAAAAGTTCTTTTCCTTTAGCAAATTGCTGTACAAGTAAAAAAGGACACGTTAAAAAAAGGCCACGATAAAAAAAAATAGCAGGGGATTCCAAGATAAACAATAAAGTCATGGCAACTTTAAAATCTCTAATGGTATGTGCAACAAAAATTGTTAAAAAAATGATTTCCTTAGACTTGCATAAAACTGTCAAAAAAGCAGAAAGTGCATTGTTCAGAAGCTCCATTGTATGCATGGGCAAGGGGTTGTGCTTAAATCCCATTGGTTTACTTTAGGGTACGATTCCAGCCGATGTACATTATTCAACCGTGGTCTAGTCAAGACAAAACTATGCTGATGATTCATCCCCCAGGTAAGATAAGGTTGACAGCCTAAGGGTAAAAGATAAGACATATAAGTTACCATTGTTTGTTTCTTCTCGTGGCCCACTGCTCTTCCCCTTGCCCTAGCAAGAAGCATTGCAGCTTTTATTGCAGTCTTCTCCGGTATTAAAAGTATGAGCAGGTCTCCAAGACCTGGAAGACCTAATACAGTTTGAAGGGTTTTTATCAATAAAAGACAACCATGGGATTTTTAGGACACAGCCCAGGGTAAGAAAATCCCCTATGATTGCATTCCCAGTTATTTCAGTTCAGATTAAGACTACTAATGTTCCGTGAGGGAAGGAAGGGATGTCAGAAGTCAACAACTCGTACGCTCTCAGAACATGCGTCTGTTTTTGTTTTTTGCTGCTGTTCCAAGTGTCTTGTATCACGTGTAGTGCTTTGCAAAACTGTTAATAATAAGTCAATAAATAAATAAAGTTCTCTGTGATTTCACCTCCGGATCCTGTTTTCCCAAGTTTAGAAAACACTTTTTGTTGTACACACTATTAATATAGTATTGTATTGTAATTGCATTTATATAGCGCTTACTTCCCCTGAAGAGGCAGCAAATCGTTTTTTGGGCGAGTAGCACGCTATTTTGGAACCCATAAAGGATTAGTGGTGAATTAGCATAGTGAAAATATGAAAGACATTTGAATGCTGGATATGTTAGTCAGTTATGTGGCCTGAGAAGGATAGTGGAGGGACAGAGAAGGGAAAAAGGTTTGCATTTACATAATGCTTGCTACCGCTAATAATATATTTGGTAATTAAACTACATCAAATCTGATCTGTAACATTGTATCCATAAAAGTAGACTAAATGGATTTCCTCGAAGTGTCATGATTTGTGAGACCGGATGAAAGCTCCTGACTCTCCACAAGAAATCTGCTGGGGCCTGATAATCAAAAAAATACACACGGACTGATGTTGCTATATTCTCATTCATCACTCTCATTCCCAGTTTCACCCAATAGTATTTTTCCAAGTATAAAATAGAGGGTACTAAGTACATTTTCACAGACTGAATTGTGTTTTTTCACAACATATGCGAAAAGTACAGTAGGAACTAAATATATATATTTTTTACTTAAATCAGAGACCAATTGGCATATGCATCAACAATGCCATTTGCGATTCCTTATTAGTGAAAAAAAAGGATTCGCTGATAAGGAATAGCAAAAGGCTATGCCTGTAGGAATCGCTAAAAAATATAGCGAATGAATGGGAAAACATTCTCAATTTGCGATTCTCAATTAGAGAATCGCAAATTGAGAATGCAATTTCAAGGGTGCCAGGGTGTCAAAAAGACACCCTGTTGCACCCCTGAAATCTGCATACGAGTACATCTCGCACACACACATGACCCAAGGGCATGTGTGTGTGTAAAATGGAACTTTAAAAAATGCACTTAGGTGCATTTTTCAAAGTTTTTGCAAAGTACCATGAAGTTAAACTTCATGGTAATTTGCTCCCCCTATTAGCGAACTTGCTTCTTTTTTTTATTAAATGCATTGCATTTAAGGAATCTCCATTTGCGATTCCTTAAATGCAATGCCAATTTAAGTAATCGCAATTTAGAGATTACTTAAATTGCGATTTTTGCACTTGGGATGATGCATCCCAAATGCAAAAATACCGGTCGCAAAGGGGTTGATTCTGAGAATCTGCCCGTTTGCGACCGGTTTTTGCTTTGACGCATGTGGGCCCAAGTTGGGTAATCACCCTTTAATAGGAGCCTCTAACAAGTTCAGAATGAGTGACAGCACATGGCGAGTGTAAGGGAAATGGTGCCATGTCTCCAGAGGAGATCCCGTTCAGCTTTTGTTAATCGACAGGAAATGGAAAACGGACTGGGAAGCGTATGTCTGGACTTGCGGATGATGGAGGCAGGCTAATTTTGGTGGGAATGTCTCTTTATGCATACTCAGTTGATGGCCTGGTGTGTCCAATTTTGGCAGTGGCGACTGCCATCGAGTAGCTCAGATGGGGTTGATAAATAAAAAAGTTACTTACCTTGCTGCCAGAACGCCACCTTGCCTCATCTTCTTTAGCTCATGCTTGAAGCAGGAAGCACACCCAGGCTCCCCTAAGCCAATCACAAAGCTACAATGCAGCGTTGTGGTTGGTCTGAACACTGTGGTCCGGCGTTTAGACAGGCAGTGAGAGCCTGTGCATGTTCCTCACCAGGCTGTATATTATGGCATGTTGTGGAACATGCAAAGTGTGCATGACTATTTGGACGGCCCAAGACGGCCGGCCAGAACGTCATGTGCACGTAAGTGCCCACCACTCCCCCTGCTGCCTTTGACACAGCCAAGCCCCGCACCTCAAACCGGCCTGACAACGGAAAAATAAAATAATAACATAGTGCTATTATCATTTTATTTTTCCTTTTTCCACTGCTCAAAATGCAGTGGGGCGGTACTCCTTCGGCTTAGTTAAGGAGCCACCACAGCATTTTGGCATGACTGAACCTGGCTGAAGCTCCCAGCCTTAAACTGTATGTTATTTTCTGTTTGTATTTGTGTACTGCTGCTGAATAACAATTAATTCTTCATGCTGGAAGTAAAACAACATCCTGCATGAACAAAGAGACAAATTAATGGCAGCCTAACAATATATTACTGAATGTCAGGTCATACTGGAATCACATATGTTCAGTGCTTTACATGGGCAAGTACTGTCCGGTACTGAGTACCTGAACTTGGTACATTTGAGAGCAAGAGTACCTGCACTTCTCTGCACCTTTGCAACACAGTTAATAGGAGAGTACCGGCACTTCTCAGCAACAAACATTAGTAAATAATGACTGACTGCAATTCTATATTTGCAGTTAAAGCACTGCAATATCTTGCATGGGATTCAACCATGGATAAGGACTATGTGGCCTTTAACTATTTCCAAATAGCTAAGTGCCCTATGGCTATGATACTCTATGATGAAATAGCTGCAACACCAGACCCTATGATTATGAACGTTAGCATAAGCAATCATTTTCATTTGATGTGTTCTAATACAATTGTCTAGTTGCTTATGAATTTTCCTTCTCTATTAGTCATAGTGGGTCATGTTTTCCAATGGCTTGGTGCTCTTTATTGTTTCGCCAAGCATTTTCTAGGTGTCTTAGGAAGTCAAAATCATTCTCATGCTGCAAGTTCCCAGTCCCTGTGGTGGTTCCATGTTTTCTGCAGCCCTTACCTTTCCCTGGTCCAGGTATCAAGCTTTGGCCATTGTTCTACCTCCTTTTTTAGGTCAAAGCTGTCTAGTTTGCTAATCACATCTTGGGGACATCTGGAAATCTTCCCTGAAAATACAGTCCACCTGTTGTTTACCATTGGCTTTGTAGTTAGTAGCTCACATTTGCTTACTTTCTTTTTGCTGGCTCTATTTGTTTTAGGCTGTCCAGCTCAAGTTCATCACTTCCCTTGTCCATACCCTAGTTACTGCATTCGTCCACAAGTGCTCAATTTCTGTAAACAGGCCTTTAAATCTTGTTCTTATCTTGTCCCATTGCTGCACATTCAAAGACGGAGGTCAAATGTCAGTCTCCCTCTTGTATGGAGCTTGCTGTTTACTTTTCTTTCTCTGACTTCAAATTAAGAGGATTTATGTGACAATCATGTTGGCTCCAGGGAGTGCTTCAGGAAGGCTGTACAATGTACATTGAAATGTCTCTAAATGAACTGTGCTGATATTTCAGAATACTCTATTCTACGACCCTCTACTCGCAACACCACACTGTGTGCCACTGAACTCTACGCCACTCTACTCTGCACTACTGCACTCTATGTCACTGCACTCTGCAGCACACCACTCTGCACCACTACACTCTTCGCTACTCCACTTTACACCACTATACTCTACAGCACTCTATGCCCCTGGAATCTACGCCACTACGCTCTATGCCACTGCACTCTATGCCACTCTTCTATGCACCACGCCACACCTCTGCACTCTATGCCACTATACTCTATGACACTCAATATCACACCACTGCAATCTACACCACTGTATTCTACACTCGACCCTGCACCACTGCACTACACCACTGCACTCTACTATGCACCACTCTAATCTATGTCACTGCTTTCTCCAACACTGCATTGTACGCCGTTGAATTCTATGCCGCTGAACTCTACACCACTATACTCTGCAACACTATACACCAATGCACTCTTTACTAGTCCACTCTACACTAAACTACTCCACCCCACTCCATTGTAACCCACTCTACACCACTCTATGCCATTACACTCTACTATGTGCCACTGAACTATACTCTACACCACTCTACTCAACGCAACTCTGCTCTAGGCCACACCACTCTACGCCACTCAACTCTATGCCACTCTACTCTATGCTACTACGTCAATGTACTCTATGCTAATGCACTCTACGCCACTGCACACTACAACACTCTACTCTACGACACACTACTCTGCAACTCTGCACTGCACTGTAAAATGGCATTTTACTGTATGCCACTGCACTCTACACCCCTGCACTCTACTCTGCACCACTGCACTCTATGCCACTGCACTATATTATGCAACACATCTAATCTATGGCACCATAGTCTACGATATTGCATTTTGCACCGCTGAATTCTTTGTCGCTGCACTTTATGCTACTTCACTCTACAACACTATGCCAATGCACCATTCACCAGTTAAGGCTACTCTACGCCACTCCACTGTACACCACACTACTTCACTCCACTCTATGCCACTCCAATGCACTTTGAGCCCCTTCACTCTACGACACTCTACTCCACTCTTCGCCATTCCACTAAGCACCACTCCAAGCCACTCTCCTCTAGGCCACTAACTTTTAGCCATGCTGAACAGCAGCCAGGCTGGCGTACAGTGTGGCTAAAAAACTTTGGGAGAGTGAATAGCTCTTGTATAGGCGAGACCTATTGGCTTTGCCAATGCTTGTCGTTTTTCTCTGCTTGTGGCAGCTCGGCTCACTTTCTCACCTCAGAAATGGTGTAGAAGAATCACGATGGCTGATTAGCTGCACTAGTGACAGTGGTATCGAAGGGGAGTCTTTTTCTTGTTTGTGGGGCATCAGGGGTGCGAGTGTGAATAGGTGGCAGGGTGAAGAGCAGCAAGGAGACACTTTTTTCAAGCAGGAGCAGGCCTGCTCTCTTTGCGGACTCGTGTTTTTTAATGGTGTATTTATTTATTTATTTATTTATGCATTTTTATATAGCGCGGACTTTACCCGAAGGCGTCAGAGCGCTTCACATTAGGAACAGAAATGAAACATAATGAGAAACATTACAAAAGAGCAGATTACAAAAGCATACGTTACTTACATACGGTAATAGTGACAATTGTGAGCAAACAAAATAAATGAGGTAGTAAAAATTGTGAGCCACCAAAATTACATGTGGTAGTAAAGGTAAAAGTGACAATTGTGAGCAAACAAAATACTTGAGGTAGTAGTAAAAATTGTGAGCAACCAAAAATACATGAGGTAGTAAAGGTAATAGTGATAATTGTGAGCAAACAAAATACTTGAGGTAGTAAAAATTGTGAGCAACCAAAAATACAGGGATATCTGGGCACGTGGGGCGTATTGTCCTGAAATGCTGGCAATAAAACCGAATAAGTGGACATTAGCGGCCGTTATTGCCTAAAGCTGCGGCAATAGCGCTTCAATTAGTCTCCCTCCCTATCACTTTCTCCTGCTACTAAATTTATCGAAGCAGGAAGTCTGAGATTGTCAGTGCAAGTCATGACATGCAAGTAATAGAAAAAAAAGGATGATGTCTATGAAGTGTGCAGCCAGAAATGTTAGAGCCTGTCTATGAAGTGTGCAGCCAGAAATGTTAGAGCCTGTATCAGATTACCTACGCAACATGTGAAATCTATTAAAATACTCTGAGTCTGGAAAAAGAAAAAAAACAGGATCGTGCGGTAGTCTACAACTGCTGAATTAAAACATTCCAAGACACAAAGAAAAACCTTTGTGCTTATGCAGCTTTTCCAGATGTGTTCTGACTGTTTCGATCAAACTCAGGTATAACTACATTCCACATGCCTCATTTATGCATAGATGTGGGCCAGGGACAACATGATCAGGAAGCTCGTCGCACAATATGACAGAAAATGCAGAGGAATCTAAATTTTTCTCTCCCATAACTTTCTAAACACCTGAATACTTAAGAAAGTAAGTACCAATCCTTGCAATGTGACAATGACCATGGCCACACCACACTGACACATAAACTTCAAATCTTTTAAAATTCGCCATGGTTTCGACAAGAATATTAAATGCTCATTTCAATGTAATGTCAAACTCTCAACACCTATGAACACCAGCCTACGCAATTTAAAGAATTCATGAAAATAAAGTGTAAAAAATGAAAGTTGAACGACCAAGAAATAACAATGTTGCAGAACTAAGGGCGCTAATTGGTTTATCACACATTTCTGCCATCACCATAGGTTTTGACTGATTAACTACTCGGTTGTACATGCTGTAATTCACCTAGGCTTATTTGTCATGTTCCCCAGCACTAAATCTTGCGGTTATACTGTGCAATAATGTTATTGCCAAATCCAGGTCTTTCACTAGGCATTAGGGCACAGTTTCAGTTGAGCATGTTGCTGTTTGCCCATTATCTGGTAAAGTACCGTATTCAAGGGTTTACAGTACATGTGATGCTTAAATGGTGGTGACAGAGCACAAATATGGAACTTTGTCACCATCCATTACACACATAGTACAGTTGGGTGCCATATTTGTATGGCCGCAATCATATCCAGAGACACCGAAAATGTTTATTACTCTGTTAACAAAATTGTGGAGTTGTAAATTATGATTTTTACTATTCACTCTCTTTGAGGATAAAAAAAAAGTTTGCTGCATAACCACAAGGTCTGCAACGCACATGCAATAAAAGGATGTACATTTCGAATTCCCCTTTTTTTGAGTCCTTCATGATCTTAATTTTTAATGCACACTGCCACACTCAATATGGCAACAATAAATAGTATCAAGCAATCCAGGCATCCCTACTGAGATGATCCACACATCACATTACCTGACGTTAGCACGTTATGCCACGGATGGCAAACTGCAACACTAAAAATACTTGCTATATCTGGAAAAGGTACTCTCAAGATGGCGCCCGGTGGTACCATCACGCATGCAATTGAGTAGTATTTCTAATGACACCTGCGTCATGTGATGTATTCGCACTGTGTCGTGGCACGCAAGTCATGGTGGGACATTAGTAACGCCCATCTCACTAGCACTAAATACTGGGTCTCTATCCACACCCGGCTACATTCAGGGTGCAGTCGAGTGGGTAGGTTCTCTAATAGATTTTCCATACTGCAAGTAAGTGCCACCATTACTATAGATTTTGTAACCAATTTCTTTGGAAACAAGAAACTACAATCTTGGCCTTTGAAATGTGCATCTATTGTCAGTTAGTAAGCTCAAGAAGCACTCCATGGCACTCTAAGGGGTCCATCAACTTTTCGCAATGCTCCGGCCGCAGGTTAGCCCAGGACCATGTGACTCTGGGCAATAGCTTACTTAATCTTCCCGACGGCCCCCAGCGTCTAGAGACCCTTTCGGGTGATTGCTCGAGCTTACAAAATGTGGATTATTATTATTATTATTATTATTCGTATTTACTAGATATTTGTTTGTTGAATATATGGGATTTGTGTGGTCTCTACTATCGCGGTGGCTGTGTGGTGGGAGACTGCTGTTGATATATATATATATATATATATGTATAGAACATAGGAATACCTGCTTATATTCACAAGAACAAACTCCTATGGTAGATTGTGGCACCAACATTAGGGCCTGATGAATTGCCAGTGACTCGTTGGAGCACAGAAGGCATGAAACATGTTGAGACCTTTTAAGAACTGAAGGTTCATTGTCCCCTTTGTGGTTCTTAGTCTTGTTTATAATCTTCGCATACGTATCTTGTGAATAAAAAATAGCAATTTCGACCACCCAGAGACAATTTTAATCTCTTTTCCCAATTTAACATACATCTTCTAGACATAGGCATTAGGCAACTGCTTTATTCCTAACAGTTTGAGTTTAAAATACCTTCGGCAAAGAGTCCTTCCAGAGGGGCCCGCTGGACATTGCAGTACCCGACCAGCGAGGACCACGTTCCGAAGATGAAGCAAGCCATTTCAGTGGACGAGGGTCTGTGCATCCTAAAGAAAATGTCTCTCATGTCTGACCTATAATACCAACACCCGTGTTATGTTGGTATAGCTATACAATTTAGTAAAGGAAGAGGGGTGGGCTGAACTGCCCAATTTCCCCTCAAACTCTTCTGTTGTCTTAGATTTGCCCCACATTACACCAGTGCTAATTTGAGCCGGTGGTTTTTGCTTCTTAGCACCAGCACTTAATTCTCCACACCAGCACTAATGACAGTCCATCACATGGTGGCACGGTCTGTCTTATTATGAGATGAGCACAACAGTTTTTAATAATACAATATATGCTAAAAAGGAAACCATTTGCCTCCCATGCCATTCTTGTAGCTTTGGGTGGACTGGAATGGTCTAAGTTGTTACACTTGAAAGAGTGAGATGGTTGATGGCGTGAGATGGGAGGTAATGTTGGGCCTAGTTCGTTTGAAAAGGTTGATTTAATGCCCGTCTACACTGGTTCCCCATTTAATTACCCTAAACGAAAGAGGAATCACTTAAAAATAATACTGTGCATGTTTGTATGCTTTATTTGTATCCGGATTCTTGCTTGTGCCACTCGGCATTGATGTGTTGCATACTTACCTTGACTCGGCCTACTTATTCTGGAAGCTGTATAGTGATGTGCGCAGGGGTTTGTTCTACGTATCATCAATGAAAAATATTTACTACAAAAAACAATTGAGATTCTTAGTAGTTGGTTGGTACTGTCATTGTAAGCGTTAGCAGGAGGAATGGGTGGTGAAAGCTGCAGTGGCCTCCCGAGAAAGGCCCAATTACTTTTTAGGTCTCGCTGGTACTGCATCCGAAGGATGCGTCCAGCTGGAGACTTATAGCTGCCCGTCTCGGGGGAATGAGGGACAAGAGGGTGCCACGCGCTTCTCTTGTGCTGGATTGGACTGCGTGCACGCGCACCCACATTCACGCATGCGCACATACAGCCACACGCATACACAGCCCCACGCATACACAGGCACACACACACACCCCCGTCGCCGCCGCACCTACACACACACTAGCGCACCTACGCACACACAGAGACCCCCCACACACACACCAGCGCACCTACACACACGCACGCACGCACACATACAAAGACCCCCCTCCCCCCGCCGCCACCGCCGCCATCGCACACTTACACACACACACACAAGCACACCCCCTCCCCCCTAGAACTAAGCCCCACTTACCGCCATTCGGGACTTCTGTAGCCGGGGCTCTCCCTCAGGCATGGGAGCCCCGCTCTCAGGCACTCCGTGGGCGCGTGCGCGGGACTTCCGAAGACGGAAGTCCCGCCGAAAGGAACTGGCTCAAAAGCGCATGCGCAGTGACCAGACGATAGCAAAATCATTTTCACTGTCACCATCATGCCCCATCGTCAGGATACCGCCCACAGATTGGGTTCGAAGGACAACCAGAACTTGCTGTCTGCCTGGCAGTCTTGGAACAACAGAGTCTCCTATTGTCAGACTGGATGCCTTCACTCGTCATTGTTGATTAGTTTATTCATTTCCTTTTGGTAATTTTCTCGTACTCCAGATCTGGCATTCAGCAGGAGTGGTGTGATATTGAGTCTCTTTCCACCCAAAGCACTGTTGACTTGGAGTTTTTCGGGTGGGACTGTGAGGTGTCTGGCTATTATTCTTTTTAGAACGGTGTATCGTTCATTCTGCATGCTAAGAATTGGCTTTTGCGATGCAGACCACCTTGACTAAGGTTTGCATAGACCATTTCCCTGCAGCCACCTCAGTGTGATTATGTGGTGTTTGATGCATTGCGACGGAAGTCGTCTGCTAATACCCGACTCTGGAATAGAAGTCCATCGGTGAGGAATTTGTGGAGTGGCCACACATGACTATTGTTTTATTTTTATTTTGGGGATCGTTTCCTCTGCTGCAGTTTTGTTCATTACCTCCAGTTATGGGTATATTGAGTAATCCTCAATTAGTACCAACACATGTTTGCTGTCAGGCAAACTCCTAAAGTCAGCACTGGTTTTGATCCAGGGGCCTTCAGGTATTGCCTCAGTGATGACGAACGTTGGAGATTCTGATTGGCTGGTGGCCTGGCACATCCTGTTCCACTTTGTCATATAGATGAGGAAACCTGTTTTTAATTTGTATGAGGCTCTTAGTCTTAACTGTACCCTGATGACCATTGTTGGCGAGGTGTACCACTTGCATTTTCATCTCGTTGTGGTTCAACAGTCAAATTCCATGGAGGAGGCATTCATCTGGTGATTCTGCAAGCTCATAAATGTTCATGAAGGAGGGACCTCTGAATTTGTTGTACTTCCCCAGTCCTCTGGAATAAGTTGTTACTAAGGGAGGCCCACCGCCCGCCTCTCACTGCATGGGCGGCCACCTTTAAGCAGTCCTCGAATTCTGTGATCTGTTGAATTTCTTCTAAAGGTATTGGCAGAGGCATCAAGCTTTCCACTTAGGTACTCCTCAGTGTCCGGAGCTCAGTCTTCTTCCTCAGGGCACACCCCTCACCCCCCTCACCCTCACAACCCTCTCACCCTCACACACCCTCATCCTCACACCCACTCCCTCACACCCCCTCACCCTAACACCCCCTCACCCTCACCCTCACACCCCCTCACCCTAACACCCCCTCACCCCCCCTCACTCTAACACCCCCTCACCCTAACACCCTCACACCCCCTCACCCTCACACCCCCTCACCCTAACACCCCCTCACCCTATCACCCCCACATCCCCCTCACCCTAACACCCCCTCACCCTCACACCCCCTCACCCTCACACCCCCTCACACCCCCTCACCCTCCTCACACCCCCTCACCCTCACACCCCCTCACCCTCACACCCCCTCACACCCCCTCACCCTCACACCCCCTCACCCTCCCTCACCCTCACCATCCCTCACCCTCCCTCACCCTCACACCCCCTCACCCTCCCTCACCCTCCTTCACCCTCACACCCCCTCACCCTCACCCTCACCCCCCTCACACCCCTCACCCTCACCCCCCTCACACCCCCTCACCCTCACACCCCTCACCCTCACCCCCCTCACACCCCCTCACCCTCACACCCCCTCACCCCCCTCACACCCCCTCACCCTCACACCCCCTCACCCCCCTCACACCCCCTCACCCTCACACCCCCTCACTCCCCTCACCCCCTCTCACACCCCCTCACCCTCACATCCCCTCACCCTCACCCTCACACCCCCTAACCCTCACACCCCCTCACCCTCTGTGCAACCATTCAACAACTGGTTCAAATATGTTCTGTCAATGTTTCAAGCTTTATTACAAATGTAACAGAAAGATGTTAAATTTTCACTTCTGTTCTTGGATTTTCGTCACAATAAAATACTCTGAACATAATCTTCACAAAGGTTATTTACAAAAGTTTAAGCTATTGCCATTATAAATTACAATAACTTATTTAAGTATTAATTATTTGAAAAAATTAACAGCCATTGTTATTTGTAATATCAATACATCTAAGTTACGTAAATACAACACATATTGCATTAAAAATGCTATAGGTGTCGCATTTGCGAAAGTTATAACTATTAGCATTGTAAATGACATAGCTATTAATTTAGCTATTTTCAAAAACAAAACATAAATAAAAAATGTGTCATTTACAATACCAATAGCTCAAACGTTCCTAATGCGAGACCTATTGCATTGTAAATGCTTGTTATTTTAGAAATTAAGCACTGCATTATACATTTTCTTGCACATCACAAATCAACAAAATGAGCTCTGTGATGAACAGACATCCGAAGTCCTTCCAGTTCTTACGTGCCCGCTTACTCGTAATGGTGCCAATTCACAAAAGCATTTATGAGTATGAGAAGTAGTAATCAGGTAGAAAAAACTACTTCACGCACTCTTTAAATGCCTTTGTGAATCGGCCCAAAACATCTAAAAAGCGAATATTTACGGAATAATCATATACAACAAGCACAATTAAAAAGGACAGTGCATTTATTAGTACGTGAAGTAATACTCCTTTAGCGTATCGAATGCACTTATAAATGCCTCGATGAACAGGTCCCTTTATTTTCTTGAGTAAAAATAGGTAGTGTGTGAATGAAAAGAGATTTAGAATCCAAATAACATCCCTGTTCATTGTCTTGAAACTAAAAAGTCACAGACAGCCGACCTTCGCGGTAGAGGCAGTCACAGTGGTGAAGGGGCACTGAGTCACCACCAGTTCTGAAGATTCCAGCAAAATCGCATAGTCCAAAAAAATCAATATATATTTTGAATTCTGCTTGGAGGTGTATGCTAGGGTCACTGGAATTATGCAGCAAGGGCAGGATGGGGGCAAATTATGCGGCATGACTTTTTATGTGGCCAAATGCGCTCCAGTTTGTGATAGTATTACTTTATCCTTTTGTCATTTTTTACACATGTAACACTGACTGGGCAAAGATTTCACCTCATTAGTATTAGTTTAATGGCAAAATACAGCAATAACAACCTGAAAGATGACCCGTCAGCCACTGTGAAGTGCCTTCCACTGCAAAGAAACGTGTCATTATGTTTTACTAGCGTTTGCTCTGTTTGAGCTAGAAACATTTTTCTCCATAAAATCTGCAGCTTATACAAGAGATGGTGCATTACGTGGAAAATATGGTGAACCCATAATTATGCAGAAAGGGCTGCGGCTGCACAATCACATAATTCCAGTAGCCCTGGTGTATGAATACGTGAATTACTGCCTTTCTGTAAAGCTGGAACAAGTATCTCATTGCGCTCTGAACAGAGAGAGCTTTTGCCTTTTTAATGGAGAAGATATTTAGCATCATAGGCACTCTGCATGTATACAATTAGGTGCATATGAGAATAGTTCTATGTGTTATTTGTGTACATGATTATTTAGTTTGCATTCTTTTTACTACTATTAGGGCACTTCAAATACATTTGCTTTCATTTTGCTTCAATGTATTTGTTTAATTCAATGTAGGTTTTGCACGTTTGTTTGTTTCAAAATCGATGTGTGCATATTTCCAAATTGCTTATGAATGAGCTTGTCTCCTTGTACTCTCCTTTGCCCTGATTCCTCGCAGCCATGCCTCCTTCACATCCTACCTTTTTCCATCTTAGGACTGGCCTTCATGATGGCTGTGGTACATGGTGTTGTGTTACCAGAGGAACTATAGCATTTTGTGAACTCTGCAGAGGAGGATTCATGACGCCCTCAAACATAGCCAGTGTGGTTTATGTGTGAGGAGTGCAACCCATGATGATCTGCAGGTCAGTATACTAGTTTGCAGGGGACGGAAGACAGATGAAACACTAGGGACCAAGTTAAAACCCAACTCACACATGGTTAAACAACCACATAAAGGACAAAAAAGTAAATCTTCCACTACTTACAACAGACAAATATATTAAGTTTACAGAGGAAAATGACTTAATGTCAGACGAACAACCCAGATTCAGACTAGGAAGATGCGCAGAGTCAGCAACCATATCCATTTGGACAACCTAAAACTCAAAGTGGACAAGAACGGGCTGGCCGCCCTATTGCTTCTGGATCCAGCAATAGCATTTGGCAATATCCAATACCACATGCTACAAAGACTCCATCGTCTTGGAATACATGTTAAGAAATTGATTGTCAGAGACAGGCATGGAATACCTAGCACCTTTCACAGAGGCTCCTCACACCCAAAACTATGGCATCCCCAGAGCTCCATTATCTCTCATCTATTATTCAACATGTACCTAATCCCCTTCAAGGGCCAGATTAGATTATTGAACCGCCTGTTTCAACCATGAAAAATACGAAAATGTGTTTAAAAATGGATGGCTCAGAAGACTTCAACAAAGTAATTCTGGACAAATGCCTTCACGAAATAAATGCATGCATGAATAACCACCAAAAGCTCGACACCACAAAGACAGAGATCTGTGGACAATGCCGAAAAGCCCAGCCTATCGCCAAATGGCCAATGGAACTGATGTCCCTTTCATCATATCAAGAGAAATCAGAAACCTAGGGGTTGAAATGGATTCAGAATTATCCTTGATCTCACATGTCAACAAGGTCACAAACATCACGTTCTACAAGAGTGTAAACACTGCCACACACCTTGCCAAATGTGGGATGCAAGCAAAAGGTACAAGCTATCCTCACGCTCGTAAACACCAAGCTTGACTATGTAAACAGCCTATACCTAGGCACGCTCAATTTTATTTTAAATAAAATGTATCTAATCCAAAATGCTGCAGAAATACTCCTTCTCCAATTCCACCCAAGAGAATGCTTGACTCCATTGCTGCAGTTATTCACTGGCTTCTCGTGGCTAGAAAAGTAATGCTCAAGGTTCTCAGCATTGTCCACTGAGCTTCTCTAGGAAAGGGATCACTACACGTACAAGGTAAAATCCAGCAGTACAAAAATAATAGTATACTTTACTCCAGGAGTGCACCATGGATCATTATACCTATAAGAAATCCATAGGAAGCACTGCTTTATGGGCAAAAATGCCAAGTTCTGGAACCTACATCTAGGCAAAATGTGAATAATTCCATAGCATTAACACTTCAGAAGAGATGTGATAATGGAAAGGGGCGACCACTCGGTCCCCCCGCACGTATGGCAGAGTACCACGATCCCCCCGGGAAGCCATCTTGGGCGGGAGGCGTGTCTCGGCTGGTATGCCCGAAGCGGCGTAGCCGGGGCGCGCTTTTTCCCGCCCTAGAGTGGGCTGGCCTAGACACTGACGCGGCTGGCCACGCCCTCGGGGCAGGCAGGGGCGGGTTTACGCCCACCCTGAAGACGGATAAAAGGGGACGCAAGACCAGAAGGCATCCTCTTGTTCCTGTGCTCTGAAGCTGCACCTCCTCGCTGCACGTGAGCTCGAGACGGAACGAAGAGCCAATTTTGAGCGTTGTAATCTTTCTTTTGTCTTACAGATACTCTGTCGGAGAAATGCCCAAGAAAGGCGGGAAGAGAATGACGACTGAACAGATGGTTCGGGTCCTCATGAAGGAGATGACCGAGCTGAAGAAGCGGGTGGCGGAGAGAGACGGGGAAGGGGGGCCGGAACGTCCGTCGGCTGGAGCAGCTCCAGGAGGGAGAGCCAAGAGGCCAAGAAGGGGACCAGCTGGGGGAGACGTCCCGGTTCCCTGTACCCCGCTCGAAGCGCCAACCCCAGTACCGGCGGAGGGGAATCCGATTCCCGTGGTGGTCACCCCGGTGTCCAATGAAGATATGCCGCCCGAGCTGGCAGCACAACTTGCAGCGTGGTTGGGCGACAGTAGTGAGGGCGCCACGGCTGCCGAGGCACAGGCGCTGATGAAGCAATTGCGCAATAAACGGGATGCAGCCAAGGTGTCCGCGCCGGTTGCAGTAGTTGACAAGCCACATGGGACGATTGCGACCGCAGAGGCAGCGTCCGGTGCAGGTAAGCGGCCATTGCCGATTGCGAGGGATGAGTCAGCACCCTCTCGTAGAGAAAGGTTGGGTCAACATGTGCCTTTGGCGATTAAGGAGAAGATTTGGGCGGGGGAATATGTGAACATCTTCTCGTTGCTTGTTGATCATTATGAGGTGGAGCATGTAAAGGGTCAGAAAGACCTCATGCATCCGAGTGTTTGGCGCGCAAAAATGGCCGCCTTTAAAGTGAATGAAACTATTGGCAATTGGGGCAATGCATGGGGAATCTTTACGTCGATCTTGGGGGAACGTAGGCCCGAGTTGCTTTCCGAGTTGCCGACCTATCAGTCGCGAATCATGGGGTACTCGACATCATACCAGGGTAACCATTGGTTCTGCTACGATAATCTTTTTAGAAAGGCTAAAGAGCATAATAAAAGCTTAACCTGGGATTGTTATGATTCTTTGACATGGGATAAAATGAAGGAGACAGGTATGTTGAAAATGCCATTGGTAGGAAGTAATGTTGGCGAATCCTCCCGCCAATATGGGGGGACGCCCTTTCGTTCAGGTGCGGGTACCGACGATCACTCGAGACCTGCCGGCAATACAGGAAAACGGGGGTTATGCTTTAATTTCAACAGAGGTAAATGTACTAGGCCCCAGGGATCGTGTAAATTTAAACATGAATGTAGTGGGTGCGGGTCGCCCCATCCTGAGTCCACGTGCAGAGCCAAAACGGGTGATAACGGGGGGAGAGGAGGCGCCAAACAGGTCTAACATAGTCCGAGGGGCGCCTTTACCTACCCCGATTGATACCTTGGCGATGATTCCCTGGCTCAGTGAATACCCGGATCGTACTTCTGCTGGGGTGCTGCGGAACGGATTTTCGTATGGTTTCCGCATCCCGGTAGGGGACTTTCAGGGTGTGGAGAAGTGTAAAAATCAACTTTCGGTCCTACAGCATACGACCGTGGTTCAGGATAAGATCCGGAAAGAGGTTACTCGAGGTCGGGTCGCCGGCCCGTTTAGTGGACCCCCGGTGCAGGATTTTGTTTGTTCTCCTTTAGGGGTGGTCCCCAAGAAGGACCCGGGTGAGTTCCGATTGATTCATAATTTATCAGCTCCACGTGGTTTTTCTGTCAACGATGCAATAGATCCGGAAGTATGTTCGGTGCGGTACGCATCCTTTGATGAGGCCGTAGCCATTTTGAATCGCCTGGGGCCCGGGGCGCTGATGGCGAAGTCAGATATCGAGTCAGCGTTCCGATTGCTCCCGGTACACCCAGACGACCAGCGTCTCCTGGGTTTCATGTTTCAGGGTTATTATTACATGGATAGGTGTATGCCGATGGGGTGCTCTATATCTTGTGCCTATTTCGAGAAATTCAGTAGTTTTCTACAATGGGTCTTCACAAAGAAGACGGGTTTCCAACATGTAATGCATTACCTTGATGATTTTCTGTTCCTTGGGGCAGCCGGGGATCTCGAATGTGGCCGTGCCGTGGCCGAATTTTGTATGTTAATGAAGCAGTTTGGTGTGCCATTGGCACCAGGTAAGACGGTGGGTCCTGCGACTTGCCTCGAGTTTCTGGGGATCGAGTTAGACTCCAGTGAGGGTTGTTTTCGTTTGCCAGCTGACAAAGTGTTGAAGTTCAGGGCAGCCCTGCGAGGGTGTATAAATGGATCTAAAGTTACGCTGCATCAATTACAGCAGTTGGTGGGACAGTTGAATTTTGCCCTGAGGGTTATACCAATGGCCCGCCCCTTCTCCCGTTCAATTGCCCAAGCTATGGTCGGCCTAAAGGAGGGCCATCATCGCACGAGACTATCGGCTGAGGTCCGCCAGGACATGCGCATTTGGTTAGCATTCCTGGCGGACTTTAATGGTCGAGTCGTCTGGAACAAACCAGCCGTGTCCTCGGAAGAGCTGGGGCTATGGACAGATTCAGCGGGCAGCATAGGTTTTGGGGCCATCTTCGGCACAAAATGGTCGGCACAAAGGTGGCCGACATGGTGGCATGACAATGGTCTGACAAGTAATATTGCTTTCCTTGAACTTTTCCCCATTTTGGTGGCCCTGAGAACCTGGCCCGAAGGGTTCAAAGATCACTCTGTGATATTTTGGTCTGACAATATGACCGTGGTCGAGTGCATCAATAGCCAGGCTGCACGATGTAAACTGATTTTAAGACTGCTTAAAGAAATTGTTTTACTGTGTATGCAACTGAATGTGCTATTCAGAGCAAAACATGTCCCGGGGGTAATGAATCAGGCGGCTGATGCACTGTCTCGTTTTCATATGCAGGCTTTCTCGGGTTTCCTTCCCACAGCGGACCCAGAGCCGGCACCCTTTCCCGAAGCTCTCTGGTCTCTCGGTGCCCCGAACTTCGTCACCTCGTGGGAGAGAGTCTAGCACCAAGGACGAGGATGGCATATGAAGGGGCGTTTCGGTCCTATTTAGCCTTTTTGGGGACCGATAGAGAGGGGCTTTGGGGCCACGAGGAATGGGTAGTGAATTTTCTGATGTCCTTACGTAGGGCTGGGAAATCGGTGGCTACGGCCCAGAGGCATCGTGCTGCCATTTCCTTTCTTGCCAGGGCTCATGGTATCCAGGACCCGACAGCGTCTTTCGTTGTACAGAAAGCGCTGCGTGGGTGGCAACGCCTTGAGGGTCGCAGAGTAGATGAGAGGCGCCCGATAGGTTTGGATAGGTTGGCCCAGTTGTTGGCCACACTCCCTTCCACATGTTCATCCCAGTTTGAGACAGTGTTGTTCCGAGCCGCTTTTACGCTGGCATTTCATGGGGCGATGCGGGTAAGCGAGCTGGTGGCTAGGAACAAACAGGATGTGTCAGGGGGTTTGTGCCAGGAGCACGTTCAGATCAAGGGAGAGACAATGAATGTCTCCTTTGTCAGGTCCAAGACCGATCAAGGTGGGATGGGCGACTGCATAATCATACGCAGGATTCCCGGGTCCTCCATGTGTCCGGTAAAGTGTTTAGAAGACTACCTAGCACGAAGGATGGCGTCATGGGGGGGGACCTTGTTGAGACACGCGGACGCCACCCCACTGACGAAATTTCAGTTTCAGCGGGTGCTTGCGATGTCAATTGCCGCTGCGGGCTTGAACCCGGGCGAGTTTGGGACCCATTCCTTTCGGATAGGGGCTGCTACAGAAGCTACAGCTAGGGGTCTTAATGTTGAACAAGTGAAACGAGTGGGGCGTTGGTCCTCCAATTGTTATAAGAGGTATGTACGGTTGCACATGTTGTGAAGCTGTAATGATGTACTCACGCCTCTTGTTTTTGTTTCGTTTTCAGTTGCGCAAGCCTACGAGGCGGGGCGGACTATGCAGTCGACCCAACACCGGGCCAGCGGTCAGACATCACCGGCTGTGAAAAAGGAGGTGTGGGTCGTGGGCCACTCATACGTGAGGCGTGCCGCGGACGTATTCAAAGCAGGTGACATGATTCACGTAGCTGGGGAATACGGGTACAGGGTGTCCTTCTACGGAAGTGGCGGTCTCTGTATTGACCAGTTTCAAACATTTTTCGAGGGTTTGTTAGGGCGGACAAGGTCACCGCCGTCTATAGTCATAGTACATCTAGGGGGCAATGATTTGGTCACCACCGGTAGACGACTTCTCCTGGAGGCAATGCTTTCCACTGTAAGTTGGTTGGCGAGGAGAGTTCCGGGGTGCATAATTGCGTGGTCACATATTATCCCACGAAAGGTGTGGCGAGGGGCTATTTCTATTCCTGCTTTGAATCATTCTGTTAGAAAGCTTAATAACAAAGTGAGTAGGTTGTTCCGTTCCAAGACATTGCATTCTATTTCGCATGGCTGTATTAATGATGACAGTATGTATTTGGGGGATGGTGTGCATTTGTCTCGGGTGGGGAATGAGTTACTCATAGGAGACTTCTTAGCATGGTTGAAGACGTTAAAACATGACCTTTAGGTAGGAGCTTTGTGGGGGGTCCGGATAGCCGGTCAACTATCCGGCCTGTGGCGGTAAGGTCATGATCGGTGAGCACTAATTGGAAGATCCCTATGAGTGGGCGTCACCCAACACGGATGGGAGCGCTCGGGAGAGGTGGCCATTGGCCCCTCAACGGGGAGGCGGTCCCTTCTAAGGATGGGTCGCCGAAAGATAAGGAAAGGCGGTCAAGGCCCCTTCCTGTGTAGGAGGGGTTACAGCCCCCTCCTGGGGAATTTCCCGGGGCCAGTGACGTCTGCGACGGCAGATGTGGTAAGTTGTGCAGGGTTTGGGGGGGGTCTACGCTACCTTCTAGATACCTCACACGAGTCCTAGAATGACCTTTAAGTGGCGTCGAGTTTTATTGGTGCCCCCGTCAAGTCAAAGGGAAATTGGTAGTTGCACTTGAGGTACGCCTCAGTGCTGTCGCCCCCTCACAAGTGGGGGGGTATTTCTGGTTAGGGATCTTGACACCGGTTGCGACCTTGCCGTTGGCCCTTAAACGTTAGGATGTACAATTTCATAATTTCAAGTAAATGTTTGTAGGATGTTAGTTCGGCTAGGAGAACCTCTGTATTAGAGAATCTGTTAAGGTTAGCCAAACATCGCAATATGGTAATGAAATTGTACATTAATATGAAATTGTTGATTTAATGTTTAATTTTGTTTTAATAAATACGGCCGGGAGGGTCACTCCCTCCCTCTTCCAAAAACTTCAAGAACTGTTTCCGGTTTCCCTGCTATTCCATAGCATTAACACTTCAGAAGAGATGTGATAACATGGCTATTTCCAAGATAATTATATCGTCCCACAACCTTTGGATAGAAGCCAGAACAATAATTGTTCCTTCAAGCACAATCTAATCTTTACTTTACAGATATGGAACAGCCCACCATGCACAACTTGTCTCTGTCTAGTCTGGGTGCTATAATATAAAAAATTCATGCATAACCCCCCCAGCCCGCACCAATAATAATATCATAACAAAGCCGTTGGGCAGCCGACTGTAGTTCAAACAGGCTGCATAATAATTACCTTATTCAATGTGATCCTTTTACACTCATATAAGGCAGAACCTCAGCAGTTCATGTTTATCACCCAGTACTGTACCAGCCCAAATCAATAAACCACTATCACCAACTGTACAGGAATGGAATAACTGAAGATGTGCCATACACAGCTACACAGCTGACAAATGGATTACTCTAATTTGGGCCACAACTGGAGGTCCCAATCAGCTATATACTACGACCGCTTATAGACATCTCACAATGACAATCATGTATTCAGGGCGACTGCAATAACGTCATTCTGCTGTGATTTCTGAAAAATTATGCATTTGCAGAATTTGCCACATAATCCATCATGTGCAGCATATTCTGCCCAAAAAATGTTTCTAGCTCAAATGGATCAAAGTTACTGAAAATGTGGCAACATGTTCCACTGTAGTGGGAGGCCCTTCACAAAGGTTGACTGGTCATCTTTCAATTGCTTATTGATGTACTTGGCTGTTTAACAGGTACTAATGCAGTGAAATCTTTGTCCAGCGTTACCATGTGTAAAGCTAACAAAATAATGAAGTAACACTATCACAAAATGTGCTGTATTATCCTGCATTATTTGCCTTTTCGTGCCACATTATTTGGTACTCCCTGCCTCATAATTTGGTCTGCCCCTGCCAAATAATTTCAGTGGCCCTGTGTGTGTGTATACATATACCCACACAATAGCAGGATTGAATATTCAGATAGTGCATATCAGAGCAAGATCAATTTGTGATTTCTCATATGTATGATGTTTATCTTTGCTTATTTTACATTTAGTTGCATTAGAGACTTCATGGGGAGTTAATCAAAGCCTCTCTAGACAAGATCGCTCACGTGTTAATTTTCTACATAACGAATTGCCTTATGTCCCCTAGGATTGGAGTCATTATGGCATGGCGATGAGATAATGATAAAAGCCCACTTGGGCATAATTTGATTTATTTTGATGAGGGGGTTTGTCTAAGCATCTCTGGACAAGATTTTTGATTTGTTATCCATTCACATTGTTTCACGCCCCCTGGTAAGTAGTTCTTTCACCATGGCGTTACAGTGACAATGCCCACATGGGCACAATTTGTTTTCCTGTGTTGACTATATTAATCACTGGAAACATTTGATTTGTATGCTATATTGTAATCATTACCTGAGTTGTAACATGCAAATTATTTTATCACCAAATTGGAATTTACAAAACACTCTTCCAAAATGGCGGCCTGATTTGCACTAATGTTATGATATATTTTCAATGTAGTCCTCTTTCTATCACTATGTTTTTTTTAAATAAATATTTTTATTAAGAAAACACAAAATAACAATACAACAAAAACAACAACCTAAAAAGGAGCAATCGTCAATATTAGCACATCATTTAGAATAGACATATCACATATACGACAAATAACATTAAAATAAACAAAATCAGTAACGATACGGGTACACAATGCTCTATCACTATGTTTTTAATGTTGAATGGTAGCTCACTTTTATGAACATGCTAGCGTGAGCAAGGCAAGCAGGCTGAAACACGTTGCATGAACTGGTGTCGGTTCTCCTAATAAAGGACTGTGTGCATAGCCCTGAGTTCACTTGTTTGCTTCCTGTTGAAGCAGCTACATTGGAGAGATATATAGTGATAGTAACAATGCTAATCTACGCAGATATCCCCACCATAACCCCCTCCAATCTAAGCCTGTTCTGGACCATAAACCTTAAAAACCTCAGAATGGACAACTCAGTATAGCAACCAGTGGACTATGTTCAGAAGAAATACGATTACTGAAAACTAAACCTACATGCTTATCACTCACATTTCTTCATCCATCACACTGTTAAGCACTACATCCCATAACACAATAACCACACTTCAGAAGTCACTAAGGACGACACAGAAATATTTCCCACTTAGGATCAAAATAAAGACAACACACTTTCAGTTACATGATTTGCGCGGTGCGAAATGCTACAGGTGTAGCCAAGAGCTTCAGTGCCCCACGTAATGGCACCATACAGTATATAAATGTTATACTACATTACAATACTGGTAGGTGCAAGGTGAGATAGTGTTGGATTGTACTTCATGATGCCAGTGGGCTTCGAGGGCCTTGATACACGTCAGTGCTCCCTCCCAAATGCCTGTAAGAAAGGGGAGGGCTACGAAAAACTGTAATGCTGCTTACCTGATCTTTGTAGCAGGGTTGTTAATACACAACTAGCTGGCCGGCAAGACGCCTATTACACTACAGCAAGCCAGCACAATCTGATGAGGCCAACAGGTCCTCTGAAACATTGGGTCGTAGTAGAGTGGTGGTGCGGAAATAGTGATTCTGAAAATGTTTAGGTAACAAAATAGGGCAAAATGGTGCATATAATCTTCTGCATACAACTACTTTGACTTAAATGCTCGTTCTTTGTATTTTAAAACATCCTTGCTTTGCGTTTGTTTTGTCTATGTGCCCAACTGAACATCACTCTAAATCCTATCCATGCAAAGAGTAGTGAGTAGGGAGTGGGATTTCATATTAACTTTCTTAATATTAACAATAATGCACACTGAATATCAACAGTGGCAAAGCTGCCTTGGTGAGCCACGAAGCCCCCTCCCCTTTCGTGATTAAACGATTCGAACAAAACACTAACGACTGACAGGTTATAGAAGAAAGGGCCGACCCTATCTGTAACAATCCTGTCAAAGAGTCAGACTAGGTTTTCCTCACCTCAGAGAGAGCACTATCGGATTTAACGCAAAATTAGAGAAAATATGGCCATTATTGTACTCTATTAGAGCATTAACCTATTTAATAGAAGATATCCTGCTTTGATCCATAATCAGGGAAAAAAATAAGACTGTTCCGAATTCCTTTTAAATATATTGTAAAATGAATAGATGAATAATGCAATGGAGAGCTTTGGAATTCGAGATTAATGGTTTAAAACGTTCCAACCTCTTCCTGCTCAATGCTCTTCAACACTTTGAATAGGAATGTTAAGTGATTCTAAAATTAAACCGAGCAGGGGCCTGAAAGAAAACATCTTCCATAGGTATGCCGGCAATTTAAAGAGCACCGTATCCGAGTTGACGTGAACACTTAGCCTTTTTGTGACGACACGCACAGCCTAAATAAAGACAGGTTTTTAATGCACACTAGACCTCAAGATTGCATTCTATACATGTTACATCCCTCTTCGTTTCCGAATCCTTTATCAGCCCAGGACCCATGCAATGCCATTAAGAATATGATTTAAACATGAATTCATTATCGCTGAGGACCACAGAGAGCTCTGGTCCATCAATCTCTGGTCTGAGCATGTGCCGGGAGTCGTCCTACTTCAGCTTTATCATCAGCCTACCTCCGAGTAACACTGAAGTATTCATATATGCATTTATTCTTTAGATCACTCACACCCACACAGCAGTTTAGCCCAGCAAATTGTACATGGATGTTTAAGTCAACCAGAAACTCCCACATAATGGCTAATCTGGGCTTCTCTAATCTATTTTGGCGGCTGAATTCTGTTTTCCTACCAGCTATATAGTAAGTAATTTGTTGAGCTGTGCAATTCTTTGGACAGGCATCCGTGGCGCTGTTGGGTCCCTGGACCAAGGGATGGAGCCTAGGAAGCAGCTTCAAGAAATGTTACAGTTACTTGAAACTGGTCCCGTTATCAGCCCAAAGGTTTTTGCTTTTTGCGGGGTTGGAGTCTGCCACCCCTCAATCTGGAATGGTTTACATGAGGGTCGACTCTTCAAGGTACTAATTGGACCGTCCAGTAAAAGAAACGTTTTTCATTACAGGCCAACTAATTAGCATCTCTTCGGTGCTTTATGGCGGTGAAATGGCCATTTAGTGTCAGGGATTTCTTTTTTACAGTCACAAGTGAGGGGGAACAAGAGCTGTGATTAGACCGCAGGCAGTATTACGGAAAAACTACGAGTGTAGGATGCAAGTGTTCATAAAATGGTAACAAATACAGAATAAATAGGTAGGGAATAAAGGGAAGCCATGTGTAATTAATTCCACATGTTGAAGCTGTGGTACTTTCATAAACAGCATTATTAATCTCCTGAATTAATACATTTCAAAAGCAACACCCAGAAAAAACTTCCAAAAGTCCAAAAGATGGACACAACGTTGCATGAATAGGAGGATTAACATTATTACGAATTGTATACATTAATTGCGTATCATACCTGATAGGGGTTAACAGGATGAATCAATGTGACATTCCAATCCAACATGGTATTGTTGAAGAAAGAAGACATTTCGATTGCAATGCAGGAAAAAAAAGAGAAGACAATTTGTTAGTCTCATCAGGCAACTACTCACAACAAAATATAAACATAATTACTCTATTTGAAATGAGCTTTTATCAAAAGAGCACAATGACAACATAACACCTGGAAAGCTGACCAGGCAACATGAACATTAGTAAGTAATGTCAGAATGAGGAGAAAGATGAGCTCAGAAAAGATTAACGGAACCCATTCGGTTGGAAAGTGGCACAAAGATTACAAAGACACACACTCATATTGCAATACAATACGGTAATTTGAAAGGGAGAAGGGAGCCAAAACACTGCTCACTTATTGCGTACAGATTTTTATAAAGCATAACCTTAGCTCCAAAGCATCAAGCACCAAACAGTCCCCAAAACAATACTTTAAAACAGAAAAATATACTAATAACATCACTTGGCATTCTCTAAAAAGAAAACAATAATGTTCTGCTGTAGAAAGCTGGAAACCTGCTCTTGTGAATTTCCTATGCTTGATGCTCATTTAAGTGTTTCCACTAGGTAAAGCTCCTCATAAATAAGTCAGAAATCTTCATTTGCACGTTTTTTTGCTTCTCAGGGAAAGAATTTTCTCTGAGGAGTAAAACATTTCTATGCTATGAATAAACCTCCTTTCCACTTTGCCTTCAACCACTCATCTGTGGAGTTCCTAAGGGCTTCGCCCTAATCTGTTGCTTATGTAATATTTATGCTGCCCTCCTGGCCTGCTTATTTGCTCATTTTTTTTCTCTGATTCATGTACCCTATGTGGATAATATTCAAATGATTCCGAGGACGGACAGATACTCTGCCTTAGCCCAATTAAATATCCAGAACTGTATGATGGCATGAGCAGTACCAATTTTCTAGTACTGGGTGATTTCAACCTCTGGCCTTCTGGCCCCCATGACTTGGCCTTCCGAGAACTGTGTCAAGCCTGTAGCAATATCCAACCTGCTCAACTGGTTCAGGTACCCACCCATGATAGGGGACATATACTAGACTTGGTATTTGCAGATAAGAACTTGGTTGTGGTAGATAAGGTCGAGGCCCAGGGTTGGACCGATCATTCCTTGATTGTTTTGTCCCTTCTTATGCCTGCCCCATGGAGACCCAATAAACCGACCAGCAGGAAGTTGAATCGGCAATGGAGTCGTCTCCTTAGGGAACCGATTCGACCCACACTCCTACCGGGAACCTTTCAGATGGAGGAGAATGTGGACAAGAGCTATGCTTCTCTCTGCCGGCATATTGTATCATCTCTTGATGACCTGGCCCCCTTACGTAAGGTAAGAGACAGGCCCAGGTGCCTAAATGCCTGGTTCAGCGAAGAATTGTGGCACTCCAAACTCCGCTGTAAACAGGCGGAGCGTACATGGAGGAGAGGATACAGGGAGCAGGATAAGGCGGCTTATAAAGCAGCCTTGCACGAATACAAGGCCCAGTTAAGAACCGCAAAAGCCAAGTTTTTGGAAGACACTTTGGCGAAGGCCTCTAACAAATCTCAGACCCTGTTTAGATTGGTCAAGACTTTGTCTGACCTGCCTTGCATGGCGTCTACTATCCCGGCCTCGCAGGCACTGTGCGACTCGCTGGCCCTTGCATTTGAGGAGAAAATCAGGACTATTCTGACTGGACTCAAAAATTCTGAACAATCTGTAACATCCGCAGTCTCTCCTTTGGACCCGTCTGACAACCTGGACTCCAATTGGGCACCTAACAAGGAAGGTATGCCCCAGTTGTCCAGCTTTCCTGTTCCCTCGTTAGAGGAATTTGTTATCCTGGCAAGCAGTGTATCGTCAGGATCACCGCTGGATCCAATGCCTCATAAGATCTGGAAGGCCTTTCAAGATGAGCTTTTCCCTCCGTTGCACTCCATCTGCTGTCAATCATTGACCACAGCGTCAGTCCCAGACAGCTGGAAGTTGGCTATTGTAACACCTCTGTTGAAAAAGGCTTCTCTGGACCCTCTCTGCTCGGCTAATTACAGGCCAATTTCGCTACTACCATTTGCGATAAAAATCCTCGAGAGATGGGTCACAAGAGCCTTATCCAACTTCCTAGAAACAAATCTGTGTCTGGATGCTGCACAATTTGGCTTCAGGCCAGCGCACGGCACCGAGACGGCCTTGGTCACCGTGTTGGATGATCTGCGAACGCGAGTCGACAAGGGCAAGTCTGCATTCTTGGTGCTACTTGACATGTCGGCCGCGTTCGATGCGGTGGACCATGAAGTACTACTTGGCCGTCTTCGAAGTGCGGGAGTGTGCGGTCTGGCCCTAGACTGGCTCACGTCCTATTTGGATAACCGACAACAAGCCGTGGCACTACCACCTTTTCGATCAGCCACTAGGCGGGTGAAACAGGGAGTCCCTCAAGGATCGGCAATTAGCCCGATCCTATTTAATATATATCTCCGTCCCTTGATAGCACTGATAAAGTCATTCGGCATATCTGTTGTCAACTATGCCGATGACACTCAGTTGATTTTTTCATTTGAGGGTTCAGAGTCCATTTCAAGGGATGCCTTTCACCGTTGTATGGCAGCCACAGCAGCATGGCTGCGAGCCAATGCGTTGCAATTCAATGGGTCAAAAACGGAGGTACTCCACTGCTCCTTGGACCGAACTCCCCATACACTACCGGCCGATTTTTGGCCAGTGTCCATCCCGGGCTCGGTGGAGGCGGCAGAGTCAGCTCGCAACCTGGGAGTTCTATTCGAACCCAATTTGCAGCTTGATGCCTCCGTAAACAAAACGGCAGCAACATGTATGGCTTTGCTCCGTGCTCTACGGAAAATCTTGCCACTTCTCCCACGGGGCTCCAGAGCTGAGGTAGTGCGTAGTTCCATTCTCAGTAGGATTGACTACTGCAACGCACTACTTCTGGGTGCCCCGAAGACTCTGGTCCTAAAGCTCCAAAGGATACAGAATATGGCCGCTAAACTGGCCTTGTCTCGACCACGGTCCGCCTCTTCATCTGCAGCTTTGGCCGATTTGCACTGGCTCCCAGTCCAGCAGAGAATTGCGTTTAAGGCTCTCTGCCTTGTTTTTAGGGCCCTGCATGGACTGGGACCAATACCTCTTCAGACTCTCTTCCTCTGGTATCAGGCAGCCAGACCTTTAAGATCATCTTCGGCGTTCTTGGCAAAAGTCCCTAAAATTAATAGAACGAGAATGGGTGGTCGCGCTTTTAGTTTTGCGGCTGCCACGCTGTGGAACACTCTCCCCTTGGCATTAAGGAGCTGCCCTGATCTGCTCACTTTTAAAAAGAGCCTTAAAACTTACTTGTTCCCCAGAGTAATGTAGCTTTTAATAGATGCACGGTTAGGTCTCAGCGCCAGGATACCCTTTGGGTGACAGCTGCGCTCAATAAGCAAAAAAAAA
Organism: Lissotriton vulgaris; assembly: GCF_964263255.1. NCBI lineage: Eukaryota > Metazoa > Chordata > Amphibia > Caudata > Salamandridae > Lissotriton > Lissotriton vulgaris. The sequence goes on along the minus strand of NC_141687.1, from coordinate 1,513,171,349 downwards.
AAATGAGTAAGACCTCTCCCCTCAAGGTATGCTTAGGAAAACCATACCTGTTTCCCACGCCTGGAGTGAGGGAACTCTTACTATCTCCGTTTGCTAGTCTACCTTGTAACCTACCTCAAATTTCTGCAGAATGCAACTGCACACCTCTTGTTCGCCCACCACAATGTCTCGCCAGGGTGGTTACACTATCTCGTATATGAGTTAAAAACATTGGAATTCTTCATTCTCTCTCTGCAAACGGACTAACCATCTTACACTTCACAAACAGTTGAAATCAGTCATTTTTCTGCCTAGTAATTTTCCCTTCTCTCGTTAATCAGCCAACATAGCGGTAGGACACTTCCACGGTGAACCTGCAAGCTCAAACATGTTTGAAATAAATAAATAAATAAATAAATGGGGGCAGGTTTATGAGGCCCTTGCGCCTCATGCATCCTATTTACAATGTGACGCATCTAGGAGATGCGTCACGTTGTAAAGCCCTGCGCCATTAGGAGGCGTTCCTGCGCAGAGGGGGCGTTCCTGCGCAGGAACGCCTCCTGAAAGTGGCTGAGTGAAATCTATGAGATTTCACTCAGTCACTTTCAGGCCAATGCTGCGTCAAAACCCTGCGCCTGCTTGAAGCAGGCGTAGGTCTTGACGCAGCATTGTGAAGATGGGGCACCCCCGAGCCTTGCTGGAGCTGCGTCGCGCTTGCGACGCAACTCCAGCAATGCGCCACCTTTCTGGCACAAATGCGTCACGCATCTGTGCCGTTTTTGCCCCATGGTGCGCCGCATTGTAAATGCGGCGCACCATGGGTGGCGGAGCTGGGCGCACAATTAACTGGCGCACCCCAGGGGATGCGCCAGTTAACATAAATCTGCCCCATGGTTTGGAAATACCCTCACACTTCAAGCATTGTTAGTGCTCCATGTATTCTACCCGTCCACTCGTCCTTTCCAGCTACTAGCTAAACTTAAACCAATAGAAAATGTGCTATGTTGGTGGACTTTCCACTGTCTTAAGTGTAATTCACTCTTTTTAAATTCCACTAATTCTGATACGTTTTTCTGCTCACCAATGTTGCACTCAGGCGTCCTTTTTTTAAATTTAGTAAAGAGGGGGCGTGGCCAAGATGGCGGCGTGAGCGGACGTGCTTTGTCGGAGCTCCCGCCGCCGGCCGTTATCTACAGCATCTTTTCCAGCGAAACGCCCTGAACCGAGCACTTCCCCGGCGGGCCTGACGCCGGCATTGCTGCGGGGGAGTGCAGGACGGCTGTGCGGTCGGTTCCCGGCGCGGAACCCCGGCTGGGCCCGGCCCGGCGGCCTGGTGGCGCTGACGGCCTGGAAGGAGCGCGGCACGACAGCGAGGCCGCGAGGGGCGGAGTCTACACGCCGAGTCGCGGGCGCCTGTGCCCGGCAGCTGCTGAAACGGCGAGCCCGGCCCGCGCGGCTGAGCGCGAGGCCCCCGTGATCACCTGTCGGGGGCTTCTGCGGGCTCGCCACACTGACCTGCAGCTGGTCGGAGTGTCTAGCTGGTGGTGGTCGACGGCGGACTCGGCTTGGGTCGAGTGAGGGACCCCAAGTCAAGGAGGTGAGGAGCGGCGGTGGAGGGGGCCCCCCACCCCCCCGGCCCAGCAGACCCCCTTTCTCATGGGGCCGCCGAGGGACAGCGGAGACCGGCTGGCACCCCCGCAGGCCCGTCCACTGGCAGCACGACACGGCGATAGGCTGGGACGGTCGAGAGCACAATCGGCCAGCGCAGGGCCTATCGGCGAGACCCCCCGCGGTCGCCGATCCCCGCCTGCAGCATTGCCCCAGTCCCTGGCTGCATCCACGCGCCTGGGCATTCGACAGGGGAGGTGGTGGCCAGTCGGCGCGGGGGGCGCGGAGAGGATCCACAGGGGCCACGCACGTGGTGGGACAGCACGAGAGCCCTCGACCTGAGCAGACGCTGGAGGCACCCACACGAGTAGCCGAGCCCCCCCGACCACGACCCCCACGGAGGCGAGCGGGCCCCCCTTGCCGCAAAGAGGCCCCTACGACCGTACTGGGCTCTCACCCCCTGGACAGTGCACCGCGGTGTGCCGCGAGCGCCATCTTGGGCGGCTTCCCGCCCGGTCCGGCCGGCGCTCCCCGCCTCGTCCTCTGGAGCCGGCGCCTCTGCGCCCATCACGCGGCCCCCCCTGAGCCCTGCTGCGGATTTGTGGAGCGGCGACACCACACTGCTCCCCCGGAGTGGTGGAAGACTAGGAGGATCGCGGAGGTGCCACTCACACTGCACTGGTTGTCCCGGGGCCGGAGCGGTGCCCACAAAGCCTGAGGATCGATCTGCGGCCAGCGGACGGAGATACCGGCGGACGCGGCTGGGGACTCTGGGACGGTATGTCCGGCGGGAGGCCCAGGAAGGACCGCACCATTAAGGATCTCTTCACCCCCCCTACCGTGGGGAAGCGGAATGGCCCCGCGGGGTCAAACCCCCGGGGAGACACGGACAAACAGACGGTGGCCTCGTCGCCCCCTGGGGGAGCGGATCCCGAGGCTCCGGTCACGCGGTCCTTTCTGGAGTCCCTGTTCACTGGGCTGAGGGAGGACATCCACGCCCTAAAGAAGGAGCTCCAAGACGAGATCAAAGAGGTCCGCCGCGACACCGATGCCATAGGGGAGAGAGTGGCAGACCTGGAAACGAAGAGCGACACACGGGACGCCGAAATAGAGGCCCTAAGGCAGGAGCTGGCCCGCATCCATGACCAGCAGGTGGATCTCCAGACGCATGCCGAAGATCTGGAGAACCGCTCCCGGCGGCATAATATCAGGATCCGAGGAGTGAAAATGGCCCCGGACACGGAGGACCTCTTTCGGTTCACACAGGGTCTCTTCAACCACGTCTTGGGCCGACAGGCGGACGCCCCCCTGCGACTAGACAGGGCCCATCGGACGGGCCCGCCGAGGGCCGACGCAACGCACCCACCGGACATCCTGGTGTGCGTGCAGGACTTCAGGACGAAAGAGGAGATCCTGAGCAAGGCACGCCGCATGGAGAGGATCACCTTTGGCGACCATTCACCGGCGCTTTACCAGAGAAACGGCGCACCTTTCGGCCAGTAACGGCGGAACTGAGACAGCGCAACATTTCCTACAGCTGGGGGCACCCCTTCCGCCTGGTGTTTCGGCTCGGCAATATCCTTCATCAGCCACGCACCCTCAGAGACGCCTGCCGCGTGCTGGGCCTGGAGGAGCCGGTGGTCGACGATGGGTCGTCGGGAGAAAAGACTTCTAACGAGGCTGGCCCAGGCCGCTGGCAGCAGCAACGACGCAGACGCAGGCCGAGACGCCCCGCGGCAACTGAGATAGAAGAGGGGCAGAGGGCTGCGGTGGAGACGGTGGCGCAGGGCCTGGCGCCGGCGAACAATAGCTGACCGCTGGGAGAGCGACGCACTGGTTCCACAAGCCATGGTGGGTTCGGGCTAATCTAGTCCGGCGGCGGGGGCGCGTGCAGAGCGCTCCTTGGTCTTCCCTGATGGTGACTCTGTCTCTTCGTCTGTGGCGGAGTGCTTCGAGCGGGCCGACCTGCTTGCGACGCCGCCACTGCCCCCATTCTACGGACTTACCTTACCACGGGTCCAGTGGCCATGAGCCTGGACCTGGGACAATGTTGGACCACATTTCTTTGCCAGTTGGGGAGAAGGGTTGGGTAGGGGGGCGGGCACGGGGAGTTGGATGGGAAGCGTTTGCACCGGGGGAGGGGGGGACCCAGGTGGGGAGGTTGCTCCAGTTGCTCCGGTTGAGCGGGGACTTGGGGGGGCAGTTTGGGTTGGGGGGGTCTTGGGGAGAGAGGGGGGAGGGGCGGGAGGGTTCTCCTTGTCCAGAGGGTTCGGTCGCCAAGAGGTGCTCTGACGCGGGCCCTAGCGCAGTGTCTTTCGCGACCCGCGGGCCCACAGTCACGGCCGCCGGGCAGGCTTGGCTTTACTCGTACGATCCCAGATATGCCACGACACCTCATAGTGCTTACGCTTAATGTGCGGGGTCTCAACAGCCCGAACAAACGCAGGGCGATATTATCCTATCTCGAGCGCTCCAAGGCGGATATCTGCCTTCTCCAGGAAACACACCTTGTGCGCAGCGACCAGCATAGACTCAAATCCCGCGCGTTCCCGTGGCAGTTCTTTTCCTCTTCCCCGAAGAAGTCTGCAGGGGTGGCGATCCTAGTGGCTAAGTCCTTTGAGGGGAAAGTCCTCCAAAAAGAGGCCGAAGTTAGAGGGCGGCTCCTACTCTATAGCTTCCAAATCGCGGGCCACACCTTGCTTGTGGGCTCTGTTTATGGCCCGAACGAGGGTCAGGAAAAGTTCCTGCATACTGCTCTGGAGACCGTTACAGCCACCACACACACTCACTTGCTGCTGGGGGGGGACCTCAACATAGTCTTTCATAACACGGCGGATCGCTCGGGTCAGAGATCCGGTCAAGTAGGGGCGCTCACGGCGGCGGGTCACGCGCACCTGACAGACCTGGGCCTCACCGACCTTTGGCGGCGCACGCACCCCCAAACTACCGCCTACACGTATTACTCGGCTGCGCATAAGACGTATGCGAGGCTGGACTATTTTCTGGGCTCCTCGCAGCTGGCGCTACAAGTGGAGAGCGTGGAGATACTGCCAGCCTCGCTCTCGGACCACTCCCCGGTGGCGGCGACGCTTCGGGTGGGAGCCATGCCAGCTCCACAACGGCACTGGAGGCTGCGGGACGGTCTCTTACAGCTGCCTGACACCCAGGCCCGACTCACGACGGCGATTAACCGTTTTCTGGAGCACAACGCCAATGATGACACCACCAAAGCGACCCAGTGGGCGGCCCTCAAAGCGGTCCTGCGCAGGGAAATCATTTCCATCGCCACGGCCAACAACAAGGAGAGGGAGCTGAAACGTGCCGAGCTCTCCCAGCGCGTGGCGGAATTGGAACAGATGCACCAACGCACAGGGGAAGCCAGAGCATGGCGTCAACTATGCACCGAGCGGAAAATGCTAGCGGCCTTGGACCAAGATGTGGCGGAATACGCCGCGATGCGCCTCAAACACGTCTACTATACCGGTGGCGACCGCTGCGGGAGACTGCTGGCGAGTAGACTTCGGGCGCAAACCCAGAGGCAACAAGTGCGCTCTCTCCGGTTGCCCAATGGCGACCTGGTCACAGAGAACGCAGCGATTGCGACGGCTTTTGGCAATTTCTATGCGGCGCTCTACGACGCGGATCACCTAGACCCTGACGCCGGCCCAGCCTATTTGCGGGGCGCGGAACTCCCCACCCTTACCCAAGCCCAAGCGGACTTTCTGGAGCGGCCCATTGGCCTGGAAGAGGTCATCTCGGCCATTGCCCGCCTCAAGGTCGGGAAATCCCCGGGACCCGACGGCTATACTGCGGCATTTTACAAGACCTTTTGCCAGCAGCTTGCCCCCCTCTTGCGCGACCTGTTTAACACGTTTGACACGCCCGGCGCCATACATCCGGACCTGCTGGAGGCGTCTATCTCTGTTATTCCCAAACCGGGTCGTGATCCGGCAGTCTGCGGCTCCTACAGACCCATATCGCTACTGAACGTAGACCTGAAGCTCTACACTGGCATACTAGCGAGCCGCATCGCCCCATATATGCAACAACTGATAGACCCCGACCAAGCGGGCTTTATCCCCCAACGGCAGACCAGCGACAACACCAAGCGGGTGCTGCACCTCATTGAGGCCGGATCACGCACTAAACCCGGCTGCATGCTGCTCACCATTGATGCGGAGAAGGCCTTCGACAGAGTACACTGGCCATACCTCGACCAGGCCCTCCGTCACTTCGGCTTTGGAGAGAAACTCCGCCACCGCATCTTCAACTGCTACCGCCGGCCCAACGCCGCGGTACGAGTGAACGGTCATACCTCCCCGAGGTTCGACATTGGCAGAGGCACGCGCCAAGGCTGCCCGCTGTCGCCGCTCCTATTCGCATTGTACATGGAGCCGATGGCCCAGAGGGTGCGGCAACATGCTCTCATTTCAGGTATTAAATTTGGGGCCGACACGCATAAGATCAGCCTGTACGCCGACGACGTCTTGCTGTCCCTCACTGACCCGATGCGATCCCTGCGTGCTCTCTTTGTGGAGCTACACACCTTCGCCCTGGTCTCGGGCTTCAAAATCAACGAAGCCAAATCTGAGGCCTTGAACATCTCACTGAGCCCGGATGTGGTGGCCGAGATTAAATCGGAATTCCAAATCCAATGGTCGGACGCAACCGTCCCGTACCTGGGCGTTCGCCTGGCTCCTACTGTCCGAGGCACTGCGCGGGCCAATTACGAGGCCCTCACCCGCAAACTCCGGGAGCAGCTCCGGCGTTGGAAACCACTTACGCTGTCGTGGTTAGGAAGAATTGCCGCAGTCAAAATGACACTGCTGCCGCAGATTCTGTACCTGTTCCAGACGCTCCCCCTGAACCCCCCGGCGGGTTGGCTCCAACAAACTCAATCGGAATTGTCACGGTTCATCTGGAACGGCCGGCGACCCAGGTTCAAGCATACTCTCGCCACCCTACCCCCCGCGAACGGAGGGGTCGGCGTGCCAGACCTTACTCTGTACTTCCAGGCGGCACAGCTGCGCACCTTTGTGGAATGGTTCCAGCTGGAGTCCGGTAAGCACTGGCTCTTCCTGGACCAGGCAGTGGCCGGCCGTACCCTCCAAGGCGTGCCCTTCATTCCGCGTCGACACCGTCCCCCTAACCTGTACGCCTCTGAAATCACCAGCACCGCCCTGCGAGTGTGGGATAGAGTAGCCGTGGCCAAGGGGCTGACCACCTTCCCCTCACCCATGACTCCCATCGTTGAGAATCCAGACTTCACACCGGGCTTGGACACCGGCACGTTCACGACGTGGCGGACGACACCCTGTCGCGCGGCAGGACACATGTTCGATATCAAGGGCATTCTGCCGTTCCAGCAGGTCAAGGCGGATTACGGCGTGGCCGAATCAGAACGCTTGCAGTACCTGCAGGTGCGCCACTGGGTGCTCCATCCCTCGATCCAGCCCGGAGCCCAACGGCACCTCACGACTTACGAACGATGGCTGCTGACACGCACTTCGGATAAGAAGTTGATATCGGACCTCTATCAGCAGCTACTACTCACGCAGGCACACACATACAACGCGGGCCAGGTCCGGTGGGAGAGGGATCTGGGGAGGCAGCTCACTAGGAAGGAATGGGAGGGGGTGTACCATAGAGCCAGACACTCGGCGCACCACACTGGCCTTACCGAGACATTGACTAAGGTAGCAACATACTGGTACCACACCCCTGAGAGACTACACCACTGGGATGCCCGAATCAGTGACAGATGCTGGAGGGGATGTGGGGAACTAGGGACGCTGGAACACCTGCTGTGGAGCTGTAAGGCGCTGCGCCCCTATTGGGACCCTATCCTGGATCTTATAGACGCACATCTAGACACACAACTGCCGCGCTTCCCAGCGTACATTCTACTAGGCCTCCCAAACGCACTCATGTATCCTCTGAAATCCTGGCGCGGGCGCCTGATCGCGCTTGCGCTTGGGGCTGCGGTCCAAAACATTGTGGCACACTGGAGGGCGACCCAGGCTCCGCAACAACTGGGGTGGCTTCACCGACTGTGGGCGATCCTGGGAATGGAGAAACTATCGCTGGCAGCATCAGGGAGGGGGGCGGACTTTGCGGAACTTTGGCGGCCATTCCTCGCCTTGCTTACCGGGGAGTTTCAGGAGGTGAGCTGCCCACGCTACCTGCGTCTGCTACGCTTGGCGGAAACACCTCTCCCGGACCCCAAAACACATAACCGTAAGCGCACAGGCCCCACGCGCGTGGCGTCCACTGACAGTTGAGGGTGGTTCACGGCCTATAGCTGGATTCCGGACATGGACAAGGAGAAGGGAGGGCTGGGGTGGGGTGGGTGGCGGGGTTGTTTACAGTTCTTTGTTTCTCGTGTTTTCTTACAATGCACTAGCACTGACCAGCTTGCACCGTTGTAGCACCTCTTAAGACGCGGCCGGCCCATTGGGTTGTAGGCGGCTTGCTGTGTTAATAAGATGATGTACCCGCTGGCCCTATTTGGGGTATCCGCGGGGTCGCTGACCTCGGCCTCCCTAGAGTGGTGGCGGCCCTTACAGAAGTCGCTGAGGTGCGTTTTTTGCCTATGCTCAATAAAATATTTAATACATAAATTTAGTAAAGAAACTTTAGTAAGTAATGCCGCAAACTTCACCTGCATAACGAGCAGAATTTTTGGCATTTTGCAGAAACTTCAAGGCACATATTTCATGCAGAAAATGATACTGAACAAAGCTGGCGAAAATTGGAAGACCAAGAAAGTATAATGTAGAAATGAATTCTTTCAACTGCCACTAATGTTCTGACATTTTTAGGAGGCGTGGACGATCAGTGTTAGGCTGCAGACTCCAAGCCAATACCATGTATCAAATTCAAAGACCTGTGGGCGCAGAAGCATGGTCAATAAAAAAATAATTTGCAATGCAATAGGTCTCGCATTTGTAAAGTTATAGCAGCTGGCGTTGAAAATGACAATGTTTTTTACTTTTGTTTTTTATTTGCAGTGTAGTGATCGTATTTCATACCACTATTGCCATTTGTATTACTTATTTATTTTTGCTACTTAAAATTTTAATTTTTAATTATTAATAAAAGAGTGCAGCAGTAACAGGGAGTTTCGAAATGGTAAGAATGAAAAATACAATATTTAAATATTTAAAGGGCCAGCAGAGCCCATGCTTCATTAGCCATAACAACTATGCTAATTGCATTCATAGACCTTACTGATTGCATGTGTTAAATGTAAATATGTCTCATAAAATAATTAATTGCCAGTATTCTAGAGCTGCGCTGTTACAAAGAAAACCAAACAGTGTTGTGAGGATGTAGTACCACAGGCTGTAACTAGATGTCCCTTGGGACCTCTTTTGGCCACGTATGGTACTGCACCGTGCAACATGGCTAGGGAAAGGATATGCAAACAAATGATGGAAAGAATGCTGAATAAATCATACATTCACTCCCAGTGAGGAGATCTGGGTTAAATCTATCATTCTTTCGCTCACCATGCCATCCCAATTTAGACCCAGCCACATGCAAATCAGTCTTGACCCTGTGCCTCATGGAAACAGTCCAGAACTAACTGCCAAGCCAGGTCCTCCCTGGACCAGAAACAAGCATCCTGGGACCAGTTTTAGGGTATTACCCTTCATCAGCCAGGCTAGCTTGAATCCAGTGGCACAGTGAGCAAGGGACCCACGTCTGGGCATACCCATCCCACTTAGGGTAAAAAGTGCTACGCAAACAAATGATGGACGGATTGCTGAATAAATTATACATTCACCCCCAGTCAAGAGATCTGGGTTAAATCCATTGTTATTTTGCTCAGCGTCTTGACCCTGTGCCTCATGGGAACAGTCTGGCAGTTCGGGCTGGACTGTTCCCATTGGGTGCAGGGTTAAGACTGATTTGCATATGGTATGCCCAGATGTGGGTCCCGTGCTCTCCATGCCCCTGGGGTCAAGCTATTCCGGAAGATGAGGGCTGAAAGCCCGAAACCGGTCCTAGGATGCTTGTTTCCAGTCCAGGAAGGACCTGGCCTGGCAGTTCGGGCTGGACTGTTCCCATTGGGCGCAGGGTCAAGACTGATTTGCATATGGCTGGGCCCAAACTGGAATGGTATGGTGAGCATAAATACGATGGATTTAGGCCCAGATCTCTGTACTTTAGGTGAATGTATGACAATGTTCTGCATTCTGTCCATCAATTGTTCTTTTTGCATAGGGAAAGTATATGGCGCAGCGGTGAGAGCTGCTGACTGTGTAGCTGGGGATCCGTGTTTGAATCTGCTGTCAGCTCAACATCCTGTGATGATGGGTTGATTGTTTCATTTCTCCGAGCGCATTGATAGGTGAGCTATATAAATAAAAGCAACTGATGTAAAATAACATAAGAATTAAATGCAGCGATCTGGGTGTAGGCAAGCAGTGTCATGCAGGGGGTAGTGGTAGATGGCAAAGGGAGATTAAACACATGCAAATTATGTGTAAATTGACCAAACTAAAAAAAAATAGCAAAACAGCTGTGGCCTCAGAGAGGTGGTGGGGCCTCAATCCGAAGACCAGCTCAATTGAGACTGGCAACCAGATGAAGATGAGACTTTTGTTTTTTTCGTTTCAGAGCCATGCTGTGAAATGACAATGAATGATTCATCTATCAACAAAGTCATTACAAGAATACTTACAAATAACCAGAGGGAATTGCCCACTTCACAAACCTTCCCTCTAGATCTGTGACTGGACATTAGCTAGTTGAAGTAGAACCAAATGATACATATTACAACTAATATGTCCTTGGTGAGGCTTGACTAGAAACCTAGGCTAAATGCTCAGTACCTGATGAACATGAGCAAATGGAAAAAAGTAACTTCTTAATGAAAGTTTTAACTTGCCATCTTTTAAGCAGAACCTCCGAAACAGAAAAACGTAGCCTTCTGCACCAGTCCTAGAATTAATCCAAAACCTGAAGTCTTACAAGAATGAATTAGTAGCATGTATTGGACATGGTGGAAGCATGCTGACATATTATATATGGGATAAAGTACCCCCTGCTGTACATTATAAGGATCTTGCAAGTCATCAAGTAGTTTGTTTGACTGTATAGAATGGAGTCAAAGGCTGAGTTCCTTCATAATGTCATACAACTGTAAGGTGACTTGTAATATCCTGATCATATATGCAGGGGTATTTAATTCTTTTTAGTCCATGGTCACACCATCACCCCTCCACCAAATTGCTTAAATCGTTAGTGTGTTGCTCATTCTCAATTAAACACATCAAAATCAGTTAGCTACTTGTTGGGAAAATGTATAGAATCAGGATAAAGTACATGGGATTTAATAAACACTCTAGCGTTTGTAGAAAATCCCGCCTTCCCATAATTACCTAAAGCGTACAAAAACGAAACCTACTGCCATAAATGTCGCCATTCTACTGATCACTGTTCATTCTTTAAACAGCAGGTCAGAAGAAGGAAAATCCGTGTCGTTTTCGTTGTTTGTTGAAATTGAAGCAGGAATTGTGCTCGTGTCCTGTCTTCTCTCTTGGCTGCTGGCAGCCGGCATTGAGACGTCAGAGCTCAACAGTTATACATTTTATTACAAGTGACCTGAGATGTCACAAGTCGTCTTTATTAAGGAAATCACAGAAGGGTTTTTACACAGGGATTGCAGATTTCCATGTATATTAAAATGTATATCGAACACAGCTTTTTCAAAAGATTGCAAACGCTTTATTCACTTTTGCTTGCACTGGGAAACTATAAGAAGTTGGACCAGAAACCAGGGGCTGGCGCACCCGCACGTGGCCTGAGTAATCACAGTCTAGTAGCGTTTGTTATGGCCTGATAGTTCACGCTGTTCTTGTATTTACGCATTGCTTGATTCAATGCCTCCTGTTGTATCATCACTGTTGATATATGTACAGACCCTCAATTCAGTTTAATTGTTCTTGTCATTCTTTTGTGTCTGCATATGATGTGTCTTTGTACTGCTTTCTGAAAATCAATACAAATTGGTTTAAAATAACATTGGAACGACAACAAATGTTGTTTTCTTGGGCCTGCGAGTAAGAGCGGTGGAGCCTGATTGTGGGAAGGGGATTCGACAGACAACCACGAGGGAAAATTAAAGAAATAATTAATTTTACCTTGTCCTTGTCTGTCGAAATCCACCCCACCCCCTTCCAAACAGGTCCGCCACTCTTACCTCCATGGGCTGCGAGTAGGAGGTGCCCAAAAAATCCCAATGTAACTAGGAGCCATCTAGGTCGTGGCTAAACGCAAGAGGACCTCATTGTTCTATGACAAAGTCAGAGCCTCACGACTGGGTTATGGTTAGAACTTCGGTTTAATGTTAAATGAGGTCACCACTGCTCTTCAATGGACATACTCAACTATAACGAATTTGAACTGAAAACGAGTCTCGCTTCTTACTTTATATATACATTCATAAAATATAAAGAACCGTGATCCTATTTTATCCTCTTACATTGTACAGGAGTGTTCTGCTGATGTACTAATATAGTATGTGGCCGAAAGCATAAATCAAGTTTGGTTTGAAACATTTAATGAGAAATTAGTGTTTGAAATGTACTCACTATGACTTTGATGTTTAGTTCAAAAACATCTCGGGCCTGATTATGATCTTGGCGGACAGGGTTAATCTGTCACAAGCGTGAAGGATATCCAGTCCACCAAATTCCACTTCCATTTTATCCCATTGCACTTGTAACAAGGCGGACGGGTTATCTGTCAAGTTTGTGACAAAGAATTCCATCCACCAAGGTCATAATCAAGCCCTCAGTTTGGATCTTAGCCTGATATAAATGAGTGTGTGTTTTTTTAGCCTCATCCAGCACTACATTTTGACTGGGCAGGTGTATTAGAGCAACTTCGTGATAATAAGTGTTATAAATGATAAAAGTTCAAATTTCAACCTTTTTTTCAAAGTAAACGTTTTTTAACTCATTGCTTTTCACACTAAAATGTTTAGTTTCCCCAAGCCGCATTGGAATCAATACTAGAGTTGTCACTTTATTCTATACAATATACACTTTTTCAATGTCTTCAGTTTAAAGACAATGACGACAAGCATTCTACATTCAGAATCACTTGAACCTTGCAATATGATTTTTGTTCCCGATGGAATCACCCAATCCAGATTTAATCTCATCATTCTAGATCCCTAACCATAAAAACCGTATGTCACAAAACAAGAAAAACAATCTAGTAGCAGTAAAAATACCACTATTCAGGACACTTTAGTGCAACACCAAGTAAATACCGGAACACCATCTACTTCTTGAATGAAGGGAACAGGTCCCCTAACAACTGCCCTAGCACCATAAAGAACCAGTGTTCGCAGAGGAGACATGTGAAACATTCTCACTGCCCGCCAGCGAGTTTTAACTGAAGGACCACCTAACCCATATGTAATGACTTTAAAGGGCTGTAAAATGGCTTCTGGCGAAAAGCTAGCACTGTAATAAACCATTAAATAAACTTTGGAGACAAATGGGGGAGGTTACTGAAAGATGACAGGACAGCTGCTTACACCTGAGACAGCGGAGATACTGTCATGCAATGCCATGCAAACTGAGCTCAGTTGGTCAAATCTAAAGTTTACCTATGGACAGGCAGCTTTCCCCCTCTGAAGTATATCCTCTGACGCCATCCCTCAGACACTGGATCCGCGCTAGGGTTTTTGCGACAGAAGAATCAGAAGGAAATTTGCCGTCGGTAAAACCACATTTATTTTATATCTAATGAAGAAGGTGACGGGCGAGGACGTAAGGCAGGACTTCAACCAGTTTCTGGAGACAGCACAGTTTCCGCCCGACTTTAAAACAGGCCCAAAATGTTTATTTTCACAAGTCACACATGTATAACTGTCTCAAGCTGCATGCAGCCCTTACCTTCGATCCTAACTGTGAGAACAAATTTAATGTATGTACCCTATAATAGTCAAACAAAGCAGGCCTAGGCACATTAATATTAAAAGCAGTGTATTACAGTTCGAAATCTGTAGCTTATTTACTTGCTCCGTCGACATATAAGTAATTACATTTCTTTAATGCACCAGAAAGCAATTTTGAAAATGATAAATTATTAACTCAAGCTTGAAGATTGCATCCTGGAACAAACAAAGAAATACCTTTGTTATTTGGGAAGAAGTGTGGATGTCTGGATAGGATCCAACAGCTTTTACACTTGACTAATCTTAAAGGGATTTGGCTAAACGATAAGTTCTCACAGTGTGACTAATAGGGGATTTTGTTTTATATTTGCAGTGTAACAGATTCCAATTTGCAAAAAAAAGCTATTAAGCTCCTAAATGCCAGTTGTATGTCGGAACCACACAAGCCATTCCAATGCACGACTTTATAACCCAGTCTTTACAACAACCTGTTTTTTACCACTGCATTTCTTTACCACGTAGGTCTTTACAACGAACATCGACTTGCCTTAGGTGAAAGGGCTGGACTTTGGAGAGGTACCAACAGGAGCGGCCCGTTCAGTTAAGAGTGGTGAGGCAGGGTGGGGTGGGTCGTAGACAGACGACGACGAGGGAAAATTAAATTAAAAAAGAAAACCACTTAACTTGAGCTTGCTGAATCGCTGAGTCGCCTATGCGGCAAGTGCAAGGTAAGTGTTTTTCTTTTTTTAATTTAATTTTCCCACTTCATCGTCTGTTGAGTACCCCCTCACCCCCTCCACCCTGCCCCCTGCTTTTACCTGCATGGGCCACTCCTCGGTACCAATTACTATTCCAACTCTAGTGTGCGCAACAATAGGGGAAGCGTTGGACTTTAAAGTCCAATGCCTCTTCTCCTATGGCAAGATATTGTAAAGACTCGTGGTAAAGGCGCCTTGCTGTAAAGGCAGAACATGGTTTAGACTTTGTGGTAAATGCTGTTTCCCCTAAATACATCATGTTACTTTCAGGGACTTACTCTGTGACATATGTAAGTCTTACGCTGCTCATATTAACTTTACATGTAACTTTCTTTGAATGAATGGAGATTGCTAGACCTGGCATCATTGGTGTGGGTTTCCCCTGTATGCAAAGGCCTTCTGAGTTTTTGATATGTATTGGACTTCGTTTTGCTGGTAGATGCTTTGGGCACTTTGCAACTGCTGTCCAAGGTCAAAGTGCAAGTGCCCCCTTTGTAAATTATTGTTATGGATTGGTGTTTCCATAATTGGCTTTTTTGTTTTACTAGGCAGTTCCTAGTACAGTGAACTGTGTGTGCCCAGGACTTGTAAATCAAATGCTACTGGTGGGCCTGCAGCACTGATTGTGCCACCCACATAAGCTGTCTGTACCTATAACTCGGGCCAGTCATTGCATAGCCTGTGAGGAGTTTGGTACTGCCAAATCGACCTGGCAAGTATTGCCAGGCCATAACCTTCCCTTTTCTTACATGTTAGTCACCCCCTAAGGTAGGGGGGTTGAGTAGTATCCTGCCTTTCCAGGGTGGGTCAGGGCGGAGCTGAATAGACCTTGGCTGCCTTCAGAGTAGGGGGAGGAGATTTCTTTCACACCTGAATGGGACGTGTCTGCCAAGGACAATGCTGTCTTCACCTCCTGCCAAGAGTAGGTATCAGACTGGATAGAACTGGTTTTGGCTGGGCACAGAGCTCCTCTGCCATAGAGAAAAAAAGGATTTTACTGTATAAAAAGAGGGGCCCAGACTTTTAGACTACTTCTGGAAATGAAGAGGAACTTTTGTCAAGGAGACGAGCTGGAAGAAACTGGAGGAGGAGCACTGCCCTTTTGCTGTATGCTGTCTGAGGTTGGACTGCAGTGGCTGCTTCTGCCAAGGAGAGGAACTGTGTGTGTATCCTGCTTTCAAAGTGTCTCCAAGGGCTTGACGTGAAGCTTGCCCCCTGTTCAAGAGGCCTCAGGAACAGCAAAGACCTCACCATCCTCTGGGCACCGTCTCTGGTTCAGCTGGTCCCAATCGCCATAGAAGAAAACGAGCAGCCGACTCCGTCACAGACTCCGCCGCAGACTCCATGTCCTGAAGGCACTGCAGAGAGCACAGCCTCACTTCACAACTCAACCCTGATCTCACCAAGTCCATCAACGAGCCGCTGCTTGCACCGCGTCCTGTGGGCACTGCACTCCGCACCGCTACACAGATGTCACCGACTCCGTCGCTGCCCGACTCAAACATCAACCGGATCCATCACCGCACTGTGACATGCCAGCACCGTATTTAGCACCTTCTCACCCTGCAATGCACGCCTTGGTCTCACTGACTCAGTCAACGAGCCGTTGCCTGCACCAAGCCGTGAGGACACCACACGCTACAACGCTTCCATCTCACATTGCAATCGCAACGGTTGCCCCCGACCGACCCGCATCAGAGAGTTGGACGCAACAAGAAAGGTACGGTCTCCAAGTCTGTCGACACTTTAGCTGACCCGTACGGATGCGGTTGGCTGAAATTGTTAGACTCTGTCGTATTCAGTATCGCGGTAGCCCTGAGCGGAGCTACTGAGTCAGAGAAACTGTGTTTTCATGTTATTCCTGCAATTTAGAGGTTATATTGCACAGTAACTATTTTTACAGTATTCTATGTCGGATTGTTGTTGTTTTTGGTATTGTTGGTTTGGATAAAGTTTTGCTTATTTTTCTAAACTGGTGTGGTGTCCATTTGTATTGTTTTCCCTGTGCTACTGTATGCATGCATAAATGCTTTACACACTGCCTCTGAGATAAGCCTGTCTGCTCGTGCCAAGCTACCAAAGGGGTGAGCAGGGGTTATTTTAAGTGTTTTCCCTTTACCCTGACTAGGAAGAAGGGTCACTAATTGAACAACGGTGTCAACCATTGCCAACTAGAGACCCCCATTTCTAACAGAGATGTAGTAACTTTACATTGAAGTTTCTTTGAATGAATCGAGATTGAGTTTAGTATGCGAGTGAATGTTATTAGAGACGAACAACTTGGGTTCTAAGCCCAGTTTCAAAATTGAGCCAAACCAGCATAGGATTCCGGGCAAATAACCATGGCTCAGATTGCACATATGTGTTATGTATAGCACAACTGTACAGTGATATGTATTTTGCTCAGTCCGAAATATATGTTTCAATCTCCTTCACAACATGGCCTGGTTTCTGAAATTTAGTTTCAACAAGACCCCTCAAACCAAACACTATATATAGCACCTCTTTCTCTAAATGCAGAGGAATACAAGCGTGTTTCTCTGGAAAGGGCTCCACTTCTCATTGGAGTTGAGTCTGCTATAACATATACCAAAAACCAAACATTTTCATTCAAGTGAGTGGCTACTATAAAGAGATAGTGAACTGGTAATGGTATCAGAGAGCAACTGGCAAGGCAGCTGGTAAGTTTTGAACGATGCCAAAGATCTTCCCTGAAAATTGAAGAAATTTATGAATTCGTGAGGGATACGCATCACAACTAGGACGCTTTTTAGATCTATGATGGCACATGTGGCCTTTGCTTAGAAGCTAAATGAAAAGATCATTTGTATTTCTTTTTGTCCTCTCTTCTTTGGCTCCACTCATTTATTTCTGTTGTTTTGCCTCACTACAGTATTAGGTTCTAAACTATTTTTCTAAATTTCACTCACATTAATCAACTAACAAAAAGTTGAAGGAATTCGTTTCATAGCTAATCATAACCATTTAAAGTGCACATCTTAATCCTTAAATCATCACACTGCCAGACGTCATAATCCACCAATCTGTCTCTACATTAGCAGCTAAAATTTCATTTATTTGCAGTAGCGGTCGGTGGTGGGAGTGCTGCCGGACGGTGACGTGGGGCGGGGAAGGGGCCGGGTGGGGGCAAGTAAACTACGAAATACGGCCAAATACAGGTAAGTAAACATATAAATAAATAAAACTAATTTTGTTGCGCGCACTGTATCGCCAAATGCGATGGGGTGCGCACAACGAAAGTCGTTTTATTTATTTAAAAGGTTTCTTTTTCAGGCAAGGTCACTGGGTGCATTACATTCCTACTGTGAAACATGACCTGCCAACACTATCATTTCAGTATTTTGGATGCATGTGCATTTTTAAATTAGCTTAAACATTTTCAGAAAATCCTGGCTTCTGTTGTAGTATGCCCTGCAAAAGAACTATCATCTGTAAATGAAACTACATAAAATCTGCAACATTCTCAAGCACACAGGTGATTTGAGGCTTTAAGCATAAAAGTAGAAAGCCAAAGGCTCACACTAGCAACACAAAAAAATCTTATTCTGGTGAGAATTTGCTGCCAAGTAAATTCTTGGTGCAGATCCCTTCTTGGAATCGCTCTGTGGGCTGATCATTGAATGGACTCTAGTACAAGACACTGAAGTGGTGTTTAATTACTTCCTTTCCTCCGAGTTCTTCTTCTCAGCTCAGTCACGCCACCCCAGCACACAACAGTCTGCTGCTATTCTTTCTTGGCTGCAACAAAGATTTGTGCTCTGTGTAGATGAATCAGTTTCCAACACGCACTGAGCTGAAATGAATGGGTCGCATCTTCTGAGAATGAAAACATGATGGAGATGCTTCAAATAACCCTCCTAAAACATTTCCATTTTATTCTAGTGGGTCTATGCCATTACAGAAGGGGAAGAACCTCATGAAATTGAGCCCCAAATCGAGCAGCTTTATCATAGCTGCTACGACATGGCGCTCTGCTCAAGACCGCGGAAAAGATGAGCTGGGATCACCTGCATGTGTGGACCTATTGAACTAGGGGTCCACACTTAGTCCATCACTCTAATGAGCGCACAAATGCCCACTCATAAACAAAGACCTGTGTGAGTCCAAATTGTGATTTCAACTTAGATACTAATTCCGCAACAAACAATTTCCACCAGGTAATACCATAGCCCATAACATGCCTCCAGTATGCGCAAAATGCAAGCTTGCATAAGTCAAACCAGAGGAAAGCAGTATTTCCACTTTGTCACCCATTTTAGATTCAAAACTCAGAGAGAAGAGCAAATTGTGCACCCTGTATATACTATCACATCGTTTCCATTATATAGCGGCTGAACAATTTTCACCTGGCATTGCTTAGCCATCTGAATGAGGGCCTCCACTTAGACTCAACAAAGGAGAGAAACATAATTGGACAGTTCACTCAGGCACTTAGGTGATACAGTGTGACCCTACTGCCAATGAGAAATAAGTGGGCCAGACCGCATTAGCACGAGGTGTGCCCAGTACTGATCCCAGTTTGAAATGCTGACTCAAAATTATGATGTTGGTGAAAAGAGTGTTCACATCAAAGGCCACAGCATCATGTAGTATGTTATTTACCTACCTTTTTAGCATACTTCTACTATTTGTGTGGTACAAAGGCACTGGTCTCACATCAAAAATGAAACAGATGTTCATAAACAAAGAGATCCTCTCCATTTTGAAGGCCAAAGCATGTGTTATGAGTCTAAGCCTGGGTACCTTTGTAAACTATTGCTGAGCATCTTGTGTGTGCTCTATGTATCCGGGCCCTCTCTCAAAGAATGTCAGTTCTTAACATTTTCCTCAGGAATGGTCAATGGCAATGATGTGAGGATTACAAAAAAGCGATGGCGGAATGCTTGAATTAATCTTAGCCACTTGTAATTACTTGTGGCAAAGGCGATTTTATATCTCACCAGGGCTGCAGAAATGTTATATGCACACAGCACAGCAGTGTCAGAGAGTAATGCCTACACTTAATCTTGGGGTACTTTAAACTTGTTGACGCATGCTCGCCATTTGAAGAAATGGGTATAATCCCTATGTTTTAAGCAATCCACTTACGTTGGTCTGTACATTAGCAATCATTCTGGGTCATTTCTTTCTTGGCAACACCGGTGCCGTAAAGGTTTTCTCTGACAGTCGCTCAGGTTCCATCAGCAAATACATGAATCTATGTAGGGTGCACACAAAACTTGAAAGAGGAGCACAAGTTTTGTCCACTAAGCATGTAACTTCCTTCAAGGTCAAAGGATGGTTTATTAGGGTGCTTGGCTAGCTGGGACCCAAAGATGCTGCATAATTGCAGGCGGTGTTTGGCCTTCACTGTCTTCTGCCGTTTCACATGTTTGCCTAGAGTCTGCTCTTCCAGCCTGCAGCTAAGATGAAGCCTTTGTGCCATGGCCCCTGTGATCGGCGTGAAATTACCAGGCCCACTTTCTGATGGATGTAAGGGCACCCCCTAGCTCCAATGGGGTGTCCCATTGAAGGACAACGCTAAGTTGATGGTTGCGGTCCAGTTAAAGCGTGATCCCGAGAGGAGAAACAGGGTAGCTGGGATGCATCAGGTCCTCATTCAACGTCAGGGCCAGTGAGGTATATGAGGAGAGCTGCAGGTGAAAAGGGCTGCAGCAGTTGATAGATCTGATGATGTGAGGCCAAATGGGCGGAGGAACAGAGCTGGAAGAGATATAGTGTCCTGAGTGCACCCATAAGCAATTTGCCACCTTGACAAATCAGAGGAAGCAGAGGGAAGAGATTTTTTCCTCCACAAGGTCTCATTCATGGTAGGGGACAAAAGGATTTTCTGGTGGGCCATCCAGAATGTATACAACTCATGAATGGCGAGAAGTCCCTGTTGCAGTCAGTTAATGATTTACATTCTGATCAAGCAATCAATACTGAAGAAGAAGTGGTGGAAGTACAGCAGAAGTTGGAGGGTCTCTTGCTGAGAGAGAGAAAGAGAGAGAGAGAGAGAGGGGTACGCAACGTGACCTAAAGACTACAGTACACAGAGTGAATGTTGCAGCGAAACAAACAGCTTATCTCCGATCCTCAGTGGAGAGGCTGGTAATCTTGAAGCCAAGTGCTATTTAATATATTGAGAAATAAGAGGCAATGCAAAAGCTGCTTGATAAGTTGAGGAGGGAGGCTCAACTCCGACTGCTGAGGGTGCTCTATGAAATCCCAAAGCAGTCGCTGAGAGAAGAAATTGAGAAGACAGACTGTGAATTTCTAAAACAGCAGTTTCGGATCAGCATCCAGTGAAACATTCAAACATGTTTTCCTTGAAGACCCTCAGAAAAAACAAGAATGCCAGGGGGCTGGAGGGGGTATGACAACAGTGGTCATGCGATCAATAGGGTGGCGTGATAAAAATCTGCTGCCAGCGATTCACAGGATCATTGAGGAAAAGCAGTGGACACTGCTCTTTATGGACCTACAGGCTGACATACTACAAAGGAAGAGCGCTCTGCTGGGTGTGGGCTTTACTGTGCGACTGATAGTGCACCAACATTGAAAGAACTATGTTTTTACTCAAAAGGATCTGCAAAAGCCTTCTTAAGGTCAGAGTTGATTGAGTAGTGTGCTTTCTTGCATTGGTTTTGGGTCATGTTCTTTGGGTTAAATGTTTGTAGTGGGGTTGTGGGCTGATCGTTCAAGACATTATCCTCCAGGAGAAAGTGGACTGGGTGTTGGGGAATTTGGAGATGTTGCCTAAATTAACAGATAAGTTACGTTTAGGTTTCTTTCCTTTGCACCTCTCCTTTATCCTTTACATACCCAACTAGGGCAGATACAATTAAGAGACAGTGGGCCTCATAACGATCTTGGCGGATGGGATACTCCATCACAAACATGACAGATATCCTCTCTGCTGTATTACAAGTTCCACATGATATAATGAATCTTGTAGTACACCAGACGGGATATCCGTCATTTCTGTGACGAGTATCCCATCCACCGAGATCGTAATCAGGACCAGAGTTACTGAAAGTGAAACTATTCTCTTAACTAAAGTTTTGCAATTTGGTGTTATGCTAACAGCCAAGAATGTCAACAATGGATGGCGAAATTATGTTTAGTAATTCCATTTTAGATCTGTTGTTTCCCCCACACAATTGAAAACCACGCTTGGGGGTTCCAAAACATGCTGGAAGGGGTGTGCGTATTCTGTTACACGATATGTGAATGGTGGTCTTGTCTTGTCATCAAAATGTTTTGGTATAAAGTTCTGTCGCATATCAAGCATAGAAAAGGAAGTTTCTTTTCATTGCAACCCTTCATGATGCCCCTGGGGGATCCATGGTAGAATAGCATGTTTCCTTGACTACTCAATACAACACAATACAATAGTGCTTCTGAGGAAGCGTTCGGGCGCTAGCAGCAATGAAGCCGGAGACATTAACAAGCAGCCAATCCCATGAAAACCAGACCTAAGCATTATAAAGATATGTCATCAAGCTTTTCTTAAAAACGGATTCAGAAGGGGCAAAATGAAGTGCAATCGGGAGCGAGTTCCAAAGTTTAATAGTTAGAAGCACAAAAGATCTGCACCCCCTTCTGATCTTGCGAACCCTGAGGGTTTGCAGGAGTTTTGAAGCATTAGACCTCAAGGATCTACACTGGCAGTAGGCCTTGATCCTTCTTAAGTACAAGGGACCTTTCTGCTCAACGACCCTATGGGCGAAAATGAGTGCCTTCAATTGTATACAGCTAGCAATAGGGAGCCAGTGCAGCCGGTGTAAATAGGAAGACACTAATAGGCGCGTCGGGACTTTAAAATAAGCCGGGCTTCCGCATTTTGTATAACCGACAGGCGGTGCGACAGGTAGGACGGCAGACCCAGATATAGACTATTCGCATATTCTAACTTTGAGATGACCAGCTGCTCCTTGCCGCTATATTATTGATAGCTCAAGTTTGGAAATTGCCAATAGAGACTCAGCTAAATATGTGGTGGGCAGTGTATGGTTAATTTTCGCAATGGAAAAGTTATCTGATATTGTACATGATAGAGTTTACAAGTTTGGGATAGTATGGCACCATTCATTACCCACATGAGAAGGTCACTTGTGCTTGGGGGAGATTACGCAGTCCTGTCAGATGCTTTACGATGTGCTAGACTATACAACTGTCCCCTACAAGAGAAGAGGAAGATGCTCCTGGGCTTCACCAAGCATAACTGGGTTACAACGTTGACAAATAAAGAATGATCTGATTTAATGCACCAAGACTACTGCTTGACAACGCGGCCCCCTCCTTTTCCTGTCACTACTCCCAAACCCCAGCTCCACAATCGCTATGGCACGTCAATGACAAATGTAAATAACTATGCTGCAACAATGTATTTCAATCAAATATTGTATGCAAAGCTTTTCAAGTTCCATGCAGAAATGTTTAAATAAAGTAACATTTGTGATTAAATACAACATATGGACACCAAGAGTTGTTTATTCCTCATATTAATATTCACACTGCTAGATTTAGCAGTGTGAGTTGGCATACTTTTCAGTGGTCACCACTTGTGCCATGCTGTATCAGCTCACGGCACTTCAATGCACTCTGCCTGCTTATCAATATCTCCTGCTTCTGCAATGTCCCTCTCGGCTCTACATTTCTTTGGTTAAAACTCCTTGTTCTCCAACCCCTTTGCATTGACTACTTCGCCCCATTCCCAATCAGAATGGAATGGAATGGATTCTGATTGAGGGCAACGTTTTCCTCATAAACCATCTCTTGTCACTGAATAAAAACAGACTAACAACCAAGGACAAAAGCAATATAATCTAACAATTAGCAGAACAGGAAGGTCTATAAAGCCTTTCTAAAGCACAAGTAGAAACTAATAGATTTGACCCCAGGAGTAACCTGAAGACACACCCTGTCCTGAAGCCCCCTTCACCCAATCCAGTCTATGGGTCCAACATTGGGGGCCTCTGCCAGAGGTTAATCCTCACGTCCCCCCATTACAGTCTAGACCACTCTTACCCATCTATTGGTGTATTCTCCATCTTCACCCTCTCACTGCAACGCCATGGTCGGTTGCCTGCGGCTCCCAGCACAACTAAATACCATGTCAATCTACTTAGCACCTACACCTAGCAATATCCCCACACATAACGCCTCCCTCTCGCTTCTCGCGTCCTGCTCTGCAGTGAGAGAAGGCGCCAAGAGCCACCAGCGTTTTCAACTTCCCACTTCTCAATGAGCAGGGCCTGCACTTCCAGTAGATCGGGCGCAGTAACTCAGTATGTCGCCAAACAAAACGCCTACCAGTAAAATATTCTGAATAAATACTTTGGAAGAATGCCTACATTTGAATTTTGATGCGTCACAATAGCTGGCATTTGAAAACAATAAGAAACGAGAAAGGAAAAATATCAGTCATCTCCCAGCAAGACGAACAATTTACAACTACGTAAGTGGGGGTGACGCAGTCAGGGGCGTAATGTCCCTTGAAAAGGAGTAGTTTTCTTTCTGAGATAAATGTTCTCCCTTTATCTGCAGACAATAACTAACACAAAAGACGGCAATGCAGACGTGGTCTATGTGCATCTAAAAGGTTCAGTAATCACACCTGCAGCGGCCTCCCTGTTGCAAACCGCAAAACAACATTGTGTACTCTACAATTGCTTATAATACTATACTGCTAATAACAATAATGATAACATCAATTTCAGCGTCTTTGTCAACTTTTGCTTTGTTGCTAAGCTAATCTACTTAGAACAAGCGGTATAATTCTCGTGACAGGCGTAGGAGAAGCAAGTGAAATGATTTTGGGGCATTTTACAAGGCAATGCATATGAGTTGACAGAAAGTGAAAGGTAGGGGCAAAATCATCGGAACAGCAACGTTTTAATGCTTTTTTTTCAACGTGTTGTTTTATTCAACAATCTTACAGTATGCATAGTAACAGGATGGCATACCTGCCGGCTTCACATTATCGTAGCATTACATTCCAGTATAGGCAATTATAAAATAGATTCATACATTACAGTAATCCACCAGTTGAGGCCATGACCAGCTGCAGCGGGTAGCCATGGCGGAATTCCCGATCATGTGTATCAGAGCTACGATACGTGGGTCCGCAAGCAGACTATGGTGTGAGTACGCTGCTGAATCATTTCATTAACTATAAAAAACAAGCATTTGCAATGCAATAGGCCTCACATTCACACGAGTTTGAGCTATTGGCAATGTAAATGACAATGCCTTTTATTTATGTTTTGGGTTTTAAATCATAAATAAAACGCATTGTCATTTACAATACTAATAGCTTAACCTCTTGCACATACGAGACCTATTGTATTGCAATAAAGGGCCTTCTCGACTGCTGGTTAGATTGTACATATCAGAGGAAGAGACCGGCCTGCGAGGTCTTCAAAGTGGTGATAAATATTGCAGTGAAGAAGATGTGTAAGTGTTGTAAATTACACAGAAGTGAGAGTTACATATGATCCGAGCTATAAACGCTAACAAAGTGCTCCAACACCCTTCGCTCTGTGATTACACTGTTGCGGCTCAGGAGGTAGAGCGGGAGGGCCACATAAGGTCCTGCCCCAACTATCAGACCACAAGCATCGATCTGTCCCCATTGTCAGACAGACCTGGCAAAACCCCATAGCTAAACTGACAAGCCTGGCACAGTCCCTCCCTGTCAAAAAACAATTCCCATTCCTAGGCCTACTTCCACTGTCAAATGCACAGACATGACCATGCTCCAACTGTCATACCTTAAGCTCTGGCCACACCATGCTACCAGGGATAAAACCTCCAATGTCAGACTCACAGCCCACAAAGCCCCCACAGCAATAGACCTGGCTCTTCTCCTTCTGTCAGAACCGCACTGCCAGGTCCACAGCACTAGCCCTGACCTTACCGTCAGTCCCAGATCTTCTTATCAACCAGCAGCCTAGTGGCACCACGCAATGTGGTTTTCCTGAATAAACTAGGAACTATCATATAAATGACACAACTGTTCAAGTAAAACTTGCATCTATACATAGGTACTGACCTCAGTTTCTTCTTGCACTCAAAGGATCCTCTTGTTTTCCTATTACTTAAGTCTGACTGTGTGATCCCATGTTTAATTCTTCCTTGTGAGCCTCTCCTCCAGATCACCACTCCCTTACTTTTCCTTGCTTGAACCCCACATCATCCACTGGCCAGCTCTTATCCAAGCCTTTCACCCTACTCTCTTTGCCAATTATCAAGGAAGAGTTAGCACCCACCCAGAAAAGGCACGGACAACGGGAAGGAGAGGGGTGAGTAGAGAACACAGTAGGAGAACCTCATTAAAGAAAATAGTGCACACAGTCTAAATAACACGTCCCGTGTAATACTCGAAGTAAAGGGGCCTGTAGCCATAGGAAGATATAAATGACGACATTGCTGTAATAAGGAGGGACTAACAAGCTTATAAACAAATACGAAGGCAGCATTTACAAAGGACAAAGACACAAGTCAATGAAAAATATGGGCGGGGGGAGTTGGCGGGGCTTCCCTCATGTACTGAATTACAGCAGATCTTCACCAGAGCAGCGCTTGCGCGCTGACTCTAGGCTCGACCTAAAAATCAATAACTAGTCAACAAATAGCAATGGAGGGAGCAGCTAACCAGTGCATTGTCATCCTCCCCAGGACAGCCGTCCAGCAGAGGCGAAGGGAGGGGGAGAACAGGAGGACCTTAAGAAACAGATCATCCCTCATGCGAAGATGGGAAGACGGGGAGTATGGGAGTGGTCCGGGGTCAGCCACGTGGGAGGAATATATCGAGCACAGCCCCATGAGAGCTATCTTGTCCCATCCCTGTAACAACGGAGGCACCAATGGTAGAATACACGTACCGTCATTCACTCCCTGGTCATGCACACAGACCTCTCCATAAATGCATACATCTATTCCCTTTCACGTGCATTCGCACACGCATAAGGGTTCCAAAGCCTATAAAAACATGACAACTAAATGCAACTCAGTTTAGATAATTGACCAAGTCATTTTAAATGGCTCATACAGTGAAAACAACAAAATAAGCTTTAAAATCCAAGTAAACATCATGAAAGGGACACCAAGGATTCAAAAACCTACTCGCCCGTCACCAAAGAAAGGATTTTTATGGAAATAAAACCCTAATCAGGCATCACCCAACAAAAGGAAATGATGCAAAGTAAATCCAAATCAGACATTACCCAACCAAGCAATTGTGTGTACTCTAAAAACTGACAGGACATGTCAAGAGAATTCAAGATAACACCCATACCACCCAACGTATGGGTCATTCTGGGACATCAAAACCAACAAGAAATCATAAAAGGGGCTTTCTTGAATCCAATAACCAACCATACGTCAGCCAACAAAAAGACATTTTGGAATATAAAACCCAATGAGATATCAACAAATGGACAGCCCTGAAACATTATTGGTGATTGTTGGTAACATATAAACAGAGTAAAGAGAACTGGATTGTTTTCTTTGTGTTACATGGCCAGTACTAAAATGACACCAAACACAAATCAGATCAGGCTGCGGCAAAGTCAGCAGACCTGGCCTTGTTTTTTTAGTCAAGTCAAGAGAATGTTTATTTTGACCTTAGTCTTAATACATCATAAAACATATTATATAAGATCAGCATCTTACATATAGAAACAGTAAAAATACTTTACATAACTTCTTTAAACCCCTTTTAAGAATCAGATAAAATGCTTTTAATGGCCACCGCAAATCTTCCTAAAGCACGTCACACCTAAAAAACGCATTTCAGTTAGCAGGTACCATATATAAGGAAGAGTGGCTTTAGAATTTCCTTCCGACGTATCTGCATCTTCAAACAATCTATAAGGATGTGCGGGCAATCATTTTACTTGTAAGCCACAAGTGCATTTTCCCTAATCATACAGCATTGCTGCCTTGACTTTCTACGAATATGGCACAGGTTTATACCGATTCTTAAGTCTTAAGATCTCCGCTGTAACTCTGGGGTTTGGTGGAGCGTCAACATAGGGAAAGCACTCCTCGTTCTGCCAAGGGGGTAACATAAATTGAACGGACGATTTCCTTGGAGATACCACATATACTGTTCTCTGGCTTTATTCTTTACTCAGGTGCGAAACACTCCCTTTGGGATCCTTATCTGGAGCTTCTCGTTAGAGCACTCTAAACCCACGAGCTATGTCCGCTAGTGCAATGGTTACCTTTTTTATTTTGTATTATACGAACATATCACAAAATAAAATACTGCTGCCATCACCTAAACGTGACAGCCAAGATTTTGAAATAAAAAAAACAACATTTTAAATACCCATTCTATATAATTGTAATAGAATAGTATGAATGCTTCCTCATAGGCATGTACACTTCGAACATGAATAGAAACCCAGTTTCATTGAACATCACAGGAAAATATGATTGTTATTGGCTTTCAATCACTAAACTAAAGACAGTTTAAACACACAACATTGACTGAAAACAGGTTAAAGAATAGAATGCAAAAAAAACATTGGCAAGGATTTGCCAACCAGCCCTGTTGCAGAAGTGTAGTTATATCTCCAGATGCACACATACTCAGACATAATGCTGTTACTCACAGTAGAAGTGAGCCAGTGGATGAAGTGGGCTCCCCTATTACACCAAGATGTAAGCGGGAGTAGACGGAAGAAAAATTTGAATGACAGATGAACAGACGAAAGTAGGAAGAGGGTCGACCTTGAGCCTCTCTATATAAGTATGTATTTTGTATTTAGGATTTGTTTATTACACATGGCTGGCAAAGAGCCTAAAGCTGTCTCTAGGCCAGACCTAAAAATGCTGGAGGAAGAGGCCTAGGTGGAATAGAATTACCAATTTAATTCTTATTTAGGGGTTTAAACTGATGGTTGCTTAAGAGCAATGCAACAGTCAAGATGTTATGCTTATTAGGAAGGTAGAGGTCAATCTGGTGTTTGCATTGTTCAGCATTCCGTCCATCATCTGTTCTTTTTGCTTTGTTGCCCTAAGTCAGAAGGGTATACCCAGACGTGGGTCTAGTGCTCACTGCGCCACTGGATTAAAGCTAGACTGGCTAATGAAGGGTGATACCCCGAAACAGGTCCCAGGATGCTTAATGCAGGAAGGACCTGGCTTGGCAGTTTGGGCTTGCCTGTTCCCATGACTAGCAGAGTCAAGACTGATTTGCATATGGCTGGGTCCAAACTGGGGAGGCGCAGTGGGCAAAAAAACAATGGATTAAACCCAGATCTGTTGACTGGCGGCAAATGTTTACAATGTTCAGCCTTCCATCCATCATCTGTTCTTTTTGCTTGTGAATGAGGTGGCAGGGAATATGGAGAGATAGAAGGTGGCAAGTCCTGTAAGAAAAAGGGTGTAGCTTTGCTCTGCAACCTGGAGGACCCAGCGGTCTGTGAAGATGGACTTCCAATATGGTAAAAGATAAGGACTCGCTTTCCTCTACAGGAAGCTCATGTTAATGCTAATGTGTTTTTATGGGCGGGGTAAGAAAGAAGGTTTGCTGCTGCTGCTTCCCCCAACCGCCTTTGTAGCTGCCACCCTCTCTATACATGTAGAGGAACTGACTGGATTGCAGCACTGGATGTGAGGGATGGCGCCACTGAAAGGACAGGTCCCCTGAATATCACCTGAACTAGCAGTATTCTCAGTAAATTGGCGAGCAGAGGAGGCCCATCCCCAGAACGTAGCCATTGCCCGACTTTGTTTTAAGTGTCTCAGCACTAAGTCTCTCATCTCGACAAACAGGCAAGCTCCATGAAAGGGTATGTCCATAAGACTGACCTGAACATTTCAGAAAAGTCAGTTTAAAATATCCAGGCATGGTGTTGGATGGAGACTGACGAGCCTATCTGCTGCACCGCCAATTCTACCATATCCAGAGCAGAGCGAAGGATCTGTTTGTCTGCATTTTGTCCATCAAGTATAAATTCTGCAAAATGATCAAGGAGATGGTTGCAGAGGTTCGGAGTGACCATTTGTACCATTTCCCACAGAGCATGGAGGTAACATACCTAATGGCAAGTCTTGTTTGTGGAGCAAAGTGCAAGAGTTCCTGAAGAGAATACATTAATCATCACCGCCTCAATCCTTTTTGACTTCCTATCTAGAGAAATATAGGTATAAGAGCCAGGTTTCTGTTTAGACCCAGAAAAACCTAAACAAGACTCTCCGGAGATGGACGCTGGCAGTACATTGCAGATGCAAAAGTTGTTTTCCTGTATGCAACCAATTGGGGCTTCATCAATGCCTCACTGAAACGGAGTCATAACTCTGCAGGCAGTGGCACTTCATGGAGTTCTGTGGTCTTGCACAGGGCATCTGTGAATGAGGCAGCTTAATCTATGGGGTCCTGAAGGTCACAACAGTTCCACATTAGTGGAGGCATCCAAGCCACTGGCATTTCCAGGGCCAAACAGTCGTCACTTTATGTGCCTGTGGGGTCAACATAGTTACTAGCTCCTTCATGTTCAAGTTAGTGATCTAAGGCATCAGAATGGGGTCTGAATAAGAGGCAAAAAAAACTACAAGCCTGTCACAACAATCATCATGGGGCAAAACTTGGTAAGGAAGCTCTTCTCCCAACAACTTTTGTGCTCTGAGTAAGAATATGACTGCAATTGCCTTTATCGTTGGGAACATCCTGATTGCTTTTAATGGAGCTTAAGTCAGTGCCTGTAGCAGGGAAGTCAAGGGTGCAAAAGGACGAAGAGGTTTGGTCTGCGCAGGAACAGCGACAGGAAGAGGCTGAACACAGTCGACAAGGGATGGAAACCCAATCGGAGGATTCAACAGGCTGGAGCCCCCAGGCACACAAGATGGAGTCAGGGTCAGCAAGAAGAGGGCCAAAGTAGCCTGGGTAAAGGCTGTAATCTGTTTGTGGTCAGCACCAGGCACTGGAAATCCTAGAAATGTAACTGTTGTTAAGGAGACAGCAGACAGTGCAGCTCAGAATCTAGCACTAGCTTCTTCGACAGCAACACTTACTATAATTATGACAATGATGCTGGAGTCGAGGCGTGGAATCTTCAATGGAAGACCTGCCATTTGAAACGATGAAACATTGTGAATCCAAAGAGTCCCACTTGTGGTATTCCTTGTGTTCCGTCCTGGAAGACTAGTCCTTCCGCTTGCAAGTAGCCTGCTTCAAAGCTTTGCTGGTGGAAGGCAAGCAAGAATGGGATCCAGTGCGAGATCTGGATATACGAAAGGCACAGTTAGTCTTCATACCCGACCATGAAGAGTTTCACCTCCCACGCAATGATCGAATTGATGTGAAGGAGGACACACTTTTTTACTTGAATGTGTGTTTGGGCCCCAGCCTCCAAAGACAAATGTTGTTAACTTCCAGAAGTGACCACTCTTTGTGAAAGGAAGAGCAAGGTGTAAACTCCGAAATTTTAGGGGGAACTTACAGTTAACACTGCGAAAAACGGCAAATCATAAAGAAAATAAAGTCATATGTGATATAGGTTCTGCAGCCAAATTTGAGCAGAGATACTATCTATTGGTCGAAGAGAGCTATTTCAACTTTCCAGATCCAGTCGGGCACTTTGTAGAGATACAAGAGGTGAAGAATCTGCAGGCAGAAGTTCCCATTGGAAACCTTGGTTTCAGTGTGCTATACAGCCTGGTTTCTTCCTCTCTCTATAATATGCCTCTGGGTTAACAGCAAACAGAAGGGTTGCTGGGTAATGATGTTAGCAGAGTGCATATCCACTTGGAAGTGCAGTGGAAAGTGGGTTTTTGTGAGTATATGGGTACCTTTCCTCCGTATGCTTTGTACGCAGTACAGAATACTTTGAATTTGATCCGAGCATCCATTGGCTAAAGTAGTGCTTTTATAGATAGTTTGATAGGTTTGCATATTAGCAGGTTCAGGAAAAATCTGCCTACATGCTTTAGAAAATTTTGCAGCCTACTACTTTGCTTGTTTGGTAGCATAGAGTAAACAATGTTGAACATTATATTAAGAAAGGTATTTCCTTTGTGATATTGCTTATTAGTAATGTTAAAATCTCTAGGACCAAATTGCAAACAAATATTTTGACTTCAAATTAATTTAAGTGTTGAAAAACTGCACCATGTCAACAAAAATTCACAATCCTGGGTTAAACAATCAGGACTGGGGGAATTTCACATTTGCCAAAGGCATTTATTAGCACACAAACTGGCCAGTATGGTGGATTACTTAAATGATTGAGAAGGTGAAGCAGAATGGCTGCTTCTAGAGGCCTCCCTATAAGAGTAAGTGAACGCCCAGCAACCCATATTAACATATTTCTTGCAGGTAGTTTTCAATCCGGGAAAAGTGTTATATTTATGCCCTTCAGCCATATCCAGCCATACCCCAGCAAACAATATACCTAGAGCAGTGTTTTACAGGCAAATTGAGAAGGGGTGGGGAGAAACACAGCATGGGGAATTTGAGGGTGGGGACGCAGCACACACGGGAGCTGGAAAAGCTGATTTTGTGTGGGATGCTGAAAGAAGAGAAAAAAGTAGTTGCCTTAATGCGAGCAATGGAAGGATACAAGTCAATCAAAAGGAGCTTAAAAAGGCCATACGCCAATAGAGGGATAAACACAAGACGAGGCACGCAAACTATAGAATAGGAAGCAAACAAATGATAGTGACAATGAAGCCAAACCAATGGTAAGCAACATAGGTCTTTAGCAGTCAAATAGTTTGTGCTGTCTAGTAAACGATTACTAAAAATGGCATCACTCAACGTGAATAGAGGCAATAGCTCAAGTAGGCTGCCTCTTTGCATTATATTGTATGCTTCGGTGGGCAAGTAAAATGTGAATGACTCTTAAACAGACTTATATATGAAGATGGCTAACAGAAAGCCCCACATCTGTTTAAATAATTTTTGTTTATGAAATGTTTTAATTATGAGGCGGGCAAGACAGCTAAAGCTATCTCTAGGACGCACCTACAAAGCTTTCTGCTGACTCTAATATGACTATGAACTATTTTAAATAACCACAAATTCCTGTTTCTTTGAATCAGACATGGTGGCGAGGAGATCTATATAAAAAAGCTAAGTAACATGACATGATTACTACCATATTACAAATCACACCTTTTCACTTTATGAGGGTTCGAAAATAGTGCAAAAATGTCTACATGACTATAGGGATGACAAAGTGGAAGAACCTTACATGGAACATGATTCATTTTAGCAAGAATTCTTCAGCCTCATAGCAAACCTTCAGGCACAGTATAAACAATGTAGATCAGGGATCTCCAACGGGTAGCTACTGAGCTACCAGTAGCTAACCAGTACGCTGGAAGTACCTCCCCGAGATGCAGCTCAGCATAGTTCTTAATTCAGAGGATTTATGCTAGCCATGTTGAATAAGGTCACTTTGCAAGTAAAAGACAATGTTGAGTGTGTTAACAGGAGCGGCCTCAGGCATGTGCAAGCTGTGCACCTGCACAGCGCCGCCAAACTCCAGGGGCCGCCACGCTAATATATATCCTTAATATAATAATCCTCTGAGGATAGATACATATTTACGTGGCGGCCCCTGGCAGGGATTTGGCGGCCTCCGGCTCTGTTCCACTTCCAAACACCCTGACCCCCCCTCTTCACTGGCCTCCGCGCCAGCGTTCCTCCGGGGGCCCCCTACCTACGCTCCCTGCCCAGGGCCGCCATGAGCCTAGAGCCACCCCTGGTGTTAACCCGACTAGAATGTGCATATTTGATACAAAATTGTGTTATTATGATAAATGTATATGCCAATGTTTGAAAAGAAAATGATTGAAAATGCAAAACGTATTTAAACTGGTCTTTTAAAGATAGTTCACACAGAGATGTGGAGGTTTATAGCTTGCTGAATTTCATGTGTGCCAGTGGACACCTACAGGTGACTGCTATGCCATTGGTCATGTGGAGACATAATATTATTATGATAGAACTTTAATTTTCCTGGCACTATTGCCATGTGTCAAGGGGGTTCCATTCTATCACAATACCGAATTTCAAGTATTATCCAACCAAGATCCAGACTGTAGACCTCTGCAATATCATGAAGGTAAGTATAAAAAGGTATGTATACTTGTATGTATGTTCTTAACTCCACATCTATTTATCTTGAAAAATATATCTAATATTGTGGCATATATCTGGCCACTACTAGTCATCCTGCAAAATATGCTCACTATTGTAATTGGCCCTGATGTGCTCCTTGCTGCAACAATTGTCAAAGTCATCAGTAGCTCATCAGTGCTTTCATCATTCAGAAATAGCTCTCCTTATAGAAAAGGTTGGAGGCACGGGATGTAGACTGTAAATCCCATTATAGGAAATTGTGTTTTTCGATGCTGTAGTCGCCTGGCATGCCCTTGGGACCTGACTGCCAGAGCTAGGTGTTGCTGTAACAAATAATAAAATATAGCAGGTGGTGTTCTCTGTTGAGACGGCTTAAGGTTTTGTGACAAGAATAAATAAAGAGTGAGGAGTTTAGCCACGTCTTCACCCTCCTTCACTAACACACCCCCACACATAATTAAAGGAGAGAACAATTTCTCTACATACAGAGGTAAAGATTATGTGTGTTTTATGCGTAGCAAATTGGAGAACGATTTCAAAACTGGAAATACGTTCTGATTTTCAGCGGCATCTCTCACTTACAATCCACGTTCTCCAATGAATCAAAATAATTGCTCTCTCATGATCTCAGTAGACAAATGCACTATATCAAACAACTGCGGTGTGGGCGCTCACTGACCTCGGGATTACATATAGTATGAAAATACCGCACATATCCCCTTTAAAATTGCAAAATCTGTACAATTTGTGTGGGGACATACCATAACATTGCGATTTCTATAGTTGGGACCAGCAGTAAGCAATCAGTATCACTGTCTTACTTAATTTGGAAAAGTGGAAAACTTGGTATAGAAGGTACTACCGGATCCTATAAATACTGTACTCTGTGGGGTCATTATTTATTGGGTACAGTATCAGGAACTCAAAATGAAAAACGTAGAGCTCATGTGATTCCCGAGGCAAACCCGATTCCGGTGCAAAAAGTATGCCACGATTCAAGATTTTAATTGCTTGAGGAAAACAGCATATCTAGCAATTTCCTCATTCAAATTTCAGCAGGACGTTCCTTGTGAAATATGAACAGCAAAAAGTGCCCAGAGAAGCAAACTATGCTGAAATCGGTGCACAAAACGGGATGTTCTGTCCTTTCCACCCAGAAAAACTCGGAATCAGAAAGGTATACTGCACCAACTAAAGACCATAGAATTCATGAACTCCTTAATAGTGCTTACTACAGAGGGGTATCATGTTTGTAGGAGCTCTCGGTTCTGACACATTAGTACACAGGAACACAAGCAGATAAAGTGACTTGTCCAGGGTTGCACACTTTGGTAAAGGCAGCCAGCACTGAAGTCTTATCGTCTGGCAAAAACCACAGATAGAGATCCTATCCCTCCCAATTGGCTAACTTAAACATATAATGCACATTTCAAATCTTTTCTTATACCTCTTGCTGGCAACTTTCTTTGGTGACAAAACTGGGCACTGAAAGTGATATTTCTATCTTCTGATGCTGACAGTGAAACAGTGCTATCTATGTTTTATTTGTATGGGAGCCATAACATTGATTTACATACACCAGTTATCCTCAAGTGTCAGGCAGTAAACAAAGAGGATTTCAGTGGTAAAACACATTTACTTACACTTTATATTGTTTTTCACGTTTTATTTTGGCACAGAGATGTGTATAGGCAGAATTAAGAGAAAACCATCTGCCACAATGTGACGTCAATGATTTATCTGTAATTCTGACATGAAAAAAATATCAAAATGAGTAGGCACAAGGTAGAAGTGGGGGGCAGCCGAGCAGGGGGAGGTCTGCCCCCAGGGTATTTTGGGGAAGTGGAGTAGTCGGACGACTGCTCGGAAATTTGGGCTTTCTTTGAGCTACTTTTGTATGCTCGCCACCATTTTTTCAGGTGACATGTTGGCTGGCAGTAGTAGCTTTTTCCTAATGTAGTTTTGTGTCACAGTAGTAAGAGCTGTTGGTGTTAGGGTAGTTTTATAGGTGTAGGTGTGCGCAGATTAAAGGCGGCAGTTACTGAGGTGTCGTCGGCTGGAGGAACCCAGGACGAGCTGGTTGCCCAAGCGATGCAGCTCTTGGCGGCAGCTGGGGGACTTGTTTTGTTGGCAGAGGGGGTGTCGCATAATAGCGGTCGCCCCAGCAGGAAAACTGCGGTGTTGGTCTGTGAACTGCCATGCTTAACCCCTGTGACAGTGACTGGAAGACAGGTGAGAGTGCCAAGTCGCTCTCATACTAGAAGAGCAGTCCGGGAAGGGGAAAGGCCAGTGCGGACAAGGCTGTGTCCCCTAAGCACAGCGGGGGCCAGAACAAAAGCAGTGTGGGCCAGCCGGCTAGCCTTGGGAAGGCAGGCCCACAAGAAAGGATTCGCTCACGAGGCCTCCAGGGAAGCAGAGGAGACTTTGCGTGTCACAAAATGGGGCGGGCCGCAGCGAAAGTCCACGCGGCCTCGCACAAGGGGAGGTGTGCTGAAGTAGGGTGGACCCGATGCAGCCTGTAATAAGAGCTGAGGTTTCATTTGAGGCAAGGAGGGTTGAAGGAGATGAGGCTTTAGGCCGGGTGGGAGGGGCCGGGGGTAAGAGGGCAAGCGGCTCCTGTGAGGTTTTGGATTTCAGGGAGGTTTTCAATGAGCTCCTCAATGAACCGCACAAGGAGACTATGGTACTAGAACAGGGGCAGGAAGGCAATCACCCTAGCAGGTGGAACACTAAACACTGAGGCAGCTTTATCTGGCTGGACAGGGCCCCATGGGTGTGCAGGAGTGCTGGGCAGAGGGAGGTAGTGGGGGCAGGGTAGGAGTATACAGGGTCTGCATGGGGCGAGACTGGAGCCGCATAGGGGAGCTTAGAGGGCAGACACCGCATCAGCATTGGTGGGCACCATCTTTGAGGGGAGCGATGGCGAGGGGTCAGAGGCAGAAAAGGCAGTACCGCTTAGGCCTCGAAAGCTTGCCTGATGCCTGGATGGTAAAGCCCCCCACTAAAGTTTAGGGTAGGGTGGGCATCTCGCTGAATAGGGGGTCACGGAAGGAGGACACCTCAAGTAGCTGGCTTTTTGGCCACAGGGTCAAGGGACGAGTGGCTTTTATGTTCTAACATTGCTGAAATTTGAACTAAAGTGAATGGCACATGGAACTGAGAGGAACTGATGGAAATACATAAACTTTGCACTTTTAACCCTGTTTAACCCTGTTGCAATTAACACCAATGTCGACAGGCAAAAGGATCTAACATGAACCGACAGAAAGCCGTTTACATTTTGGACTGTACAATCTGTCTTTTTTAACGTCTCAAAATCACTGCAATTGGTGCTAAAGTGAATTGACGCTGGGAATTAAGATAAACTGACAGTACTTTACTTAAACTTTCCATGTTATGCCTGGCTTTTTAGGTCTCGCCTGCCAATGCGCTTGCGCATTGCTGGCAAGACATATAGAGGGCCACCAGCAAATCCTGCCAAGAGGTTTTGGAGTGCGGATTATGCCCAATGCATGTGAGGCATTCAAGCGCGAAGCTTCGCCAGCGCGCACTCGGCCTCACTTCCTGCTCCCCCTCTTACTTTCGTTATCACTCACACCCCATATGCTCGTTCCCTCCCCGACTTCAAAGGAACGCCGCCCCCCTGCCCCACAATGCAGAGAGCTTGTTTAGCGATGTCTACCACGTTTAACTCAGCCGTGCTCTATATCTATTATATTATTTATTTATTATTTACATTCGGTACTTAGTGTCTGTCCTAAGTATGCTTTATGCAGGCACGTCTATTCAGTGTAATGTCCGTTCCCCCCCTTGCTGATTTTTGCTGGAGGTTCACCCTCAGGCAACATGTCAGACAGTCAGTCTAACATAAGGCTTGAATATCTTAAACTATCTATCTCCTACTTCGGTGTCCGGTTTCTACTCCAAGCAACTCCAGTCCTTATTAGATCCCTTTTCTGAAGGTCTGGTATAGAACTTGGGGCATTTTTTCCTGTTCCTTTATTTATTTTTTCCTGCTCCTCACTGTGTTTGTTTTGTTTTCATCTGCGTATATTGTCTGTTTGCACATATATGTTATTCTGTTGTTCATGTAGGTTCTTCTCCATCTGACTTTTGGCCTCATTTTCATGAAGTGACACTGCGTGTCCTGATGACGACTTTTCACAAATTCCGTCTGTAACCTATTTGGATTTGATGATTCCCCATGTTTTAGATTCTGCACTACTGTCCTGGTCTTGACCTCCAGGTATTGATCAGTATGCTTGGAACAAATTAAAGTCTTATACCTTGTTTCTTTCTAGGTACCGCCAGCCCTATCGTTATCGCTCACACCCCATATGCTCGTTCCCTCCCACCCTTCCAACTTCAAAGGAACGCTGCCACCCCCCCCCCCCCCCTCCCCTCCCGCCACGCAATGCGGAGAGCTTGTTTGTGGTCAAGGCTCCAGCATGTTTTTTTAATTAATGCATGGCGCATTGGAAATGCGGAGACTTCACGGTGCCCCATGCTCCCGCGGCCCTGTGTCTGCAATCTTTCACTCTGTTAATTGTAGTCCAGCCTCTCTCTTAGTACAGCATGGTCACACACACAAAAATACCCGCCTGGCGTGGGATAACGTGAGATCTCTGAATTCAAACCTGATTCCTTTAGCATCTCACATTAAATAAGGAGCCATTTCTTAACGCCTGCAGCTCGGGGGCTTTGTGGAAAAAGGCACACCTCCTTTTAACAATCGATGTAACACTATCATTGCATTGCCATGAATTTATGGCAATTTGTCACACAAGGTAAAGGCCATTTAATAGGGCTTTT
Source organism: Lissotriton vulgaris (assembly GCF_964263255.1). Lineage (NCBI taxonomy): Eukaryota > Metazoa > Chordata > Amphibia > Caudata > Salamandridae > Lissotriton > Lissotriton vulgaris. The sequence continues at coordinate 1,513,133,164 of NC_141687.1, read as the reverse complement.
CTGTCTTGAATCGAAAACAAAATTAATTCTTATTTAGTGAAGTGTGTTTTTCGTGATTAACAAGGAATTACAACTTTGAAATATTTTTCTCTTCTGGCGATTGCTGTCTCTTGACTGTGTGTCCCCTGGTCACCTCTTACAGGCACATCTACAAACCAGTAACTTTCCTTTCTCTTTCCTGCCCTCGATTTCCCCTAACGTCCTTCTTCCTTGCTATTTAGTCTTTACTCCGCAGATTTCAACAGCTGCCACTTCCCCCTTCAGTTCTCCCCAGGTCTTTTTCATTGACCCATTGCCCTGTTTTCTACCAACCACCATCTGCTATGTGGCCAGAGAAACCCCCATTACCCTGCGATCTCCTTTACCTCAGAGTTGCTTATGAGAGAGAGACTATCTGTTCTGTAGTTGTCCCATGGGTGTTCATCCCACTATTTTCTGTCACATGTGATTCCTAAGGAATACACTTTGTTTGTACTTCTGCGATCTCATAACCCAAGCTGGTTTCCGTTTTTTGATAGGTCGAGCTTGCTCGACATTTTGTACAGGGGCTTTTCAAATTACTACCCCTGTTTTCCCTGCCTGCAAGCTTGAACGCGTGCAGCGCCAGCTTGCTCCATGTCACCATGTTGCGCCCCTTTCCCCCACGCATTCCCAGCCTTTTGATGCTTCCGCCGCACTCCAATTGCTCCCCTCTCCCGTGGCGTTTGTAATCCTGCCCCCTGCGTTGCCCCCTCACCCTCACACTGTGCTTGCGTCTTTGTTTGACTAATAAACGCCAATGCTTGTTGTTCTTCGATACATTGGCGGTTGATTATACCTTTCTTTTAAGGTAGCACCAAATGCCTCAGTGTGCTTTTTCTCAGCGCTAACCAGTCAGTAACTTGATTTGCTTTGTCAAAAGTCACCAGTGCTCAGTTTGTTGTCATTGGAAAGACTTGAAAAGCTGAGCTGCCATTCTTTGTCCTACCCACATCGACTCTTTGTGCACTCGTGGCAAAGTCGTCAGGGCGGCAGGCATGAATGTGTTCACAATCAAATAAAAAAACGCCCAAAACACTGCAAAGATTTATAACTTCTACCAGGGTGAACATCTGCATTTCAACCTCTCTCTCTCTCTACCTCTACCTCACTCTCTACCTCTCTCTACCTCTCGCTCGCTACCTCTCTCTCCCTACCTCTCTATCGCTACCCCTCTCTCTCTACCCCTCTCTCTACCTCTCTCTCTACCCCTCTCTCTCTCTCTCTCTCTACCTCTCTCTCTACCTCTCTCTCTCTCTACCTCTGCACGCCTCACACTGCTGCACACCTCACACTGCTGCACACCTCACACTGCTGCACGCCTCTCACTGCTGCACGCCACACAGTGCTGCACGCCTCACACTGCTGCACGCCTCACACTGCTGCACGCCTCACACTGCTGCACACTGCTGCATTACTCACACTGCTGCACGCCTCACACTGCTGCACGCCTCAAACTGCTGCAGGCCACAAACTGTTGCACGACACACACTGCTGCATGACACACACTGCAGCATACTGCTGCATTACTCACACTGATGCATGCTGCACACTGCTGCACACCTCACACTGCTGCACACTGCTGCACGCCTCACACTGCTGCACGCCTCACACTGCTGCACACCTCACACTGCTGCACGCCTCACACTGCTGCATGCCTCACACTGCTACACGCTGCTGCATGCCGCACATTGCAGCACAACACTGTTGCACGCCACACATTGCTGCACGTCACACACTGCGGCAAGCCCCACATTGCTGCACGCCTCACACTGCTGCACGCCTCACACTGCTGCACGCTGCACACTGCTGCATTACTCACACTGCTGCATGCTTCACACTGCGGCACGCCTCACACTGCTGCACGCCTCACACTGCTGCACACTGCTGCACGCCTCACACTGCTGCACGCCTCACACTGCTGCACGCCTCACACTGCTGCACGCCACACACTGCTGCATGCCCCACACTGCTGCATGCCTCACACTGCTGCATGCCTCACACTGCTGCATGCCTCACACAGATGCAGGCTGCACACTGCTGCACCCTGCACACTGCTGCATTACTCACACTGCTGCACACCTCACACTGCTGTATGCCTCACACTGCTGCACGCCTCACACTGCTGCACGCCTCACACTGCTGCACGCCACACACTGCTGCACACCACACAATGCTGCACGCCTCACACTGCTGCACGCCTCACACTGCTGCACGCCTCACACTGATGAACACTGCTGTATTACTCACAGTGCTGCATGCTGCACACTGCTGCACACCTCACACTGCTGCATGCCTCACACTGCTGAACACTACTGCATTACTCACACTGCTGCACGCCGCACACTGCTGCACGTCGCACACTGCTGCACGGCACACACTGCTGCACGCCACACACTGCTGCATTACTCACACTGCTGCACGCCTCACACTGCTGCACGCCTCACACTGCTGCACACCTCACACTGCTACACGCTGCTGCATTACTCACCCTGCTGCATGCCGCACACTGCTGCACGGCACACTGCTGCACGCCATACACTGCTGCATGCCACACACTGCTGCACGCCACACACTGCTGCACGCCACACACTGCTGCAAGCCTCAAACTGCTGCACCACTTCACTCGTGGTCACCACATCACTCTGGGACACCGCCACATCACTCTGGGACACCACCACATCACTCTGGGACACTACCACTTCACTCTGGGACACCACCACATCACTCTGGGACACCACCACATCAGTCTGGGACACCACCACATCGGTCTGGGACACCACCACATCACTCAGCCCAACCACATCATCACTCAGCACGACAACAGCATCACTCAGCACCACAACAGCACTGTCCTTGCTTGCTACCAATAAGCATTGCCATAGCCAATAGGACTCGCATTAGGAAAGTGTACGCTATAGCTTTGTGAATAACAATACTATTAATTTATGTATTTTCAAAGCTAACACATATTTAAAAAAATGTCATTTACAATACCAATAGCTCACACTTTCCTAATGCGAGACCTATTGCTTTGCAAATGCTTGTTTTACTTTGCAAATCTGTTGCAATCAACACCAAAGTGAACCAACACAAGTATGACCTGGTTGACAGTTACTGATTGGTTCTGCTATTTAGACTGTGAACTTTTTGTTTGATAATCAAGTTTATTGATTTTTAAAACAACGGCGGCAGTCAAAACGGTCCTAAGTAATTGGAAGGACACCTCAAAAGCTGCGCCCCAAGCATGGCTCAACTTGGTCACGTTCTTAAGGGGGGCAGATAACATCACAGCGAAACACTCACCGAAAACCCATAGGCAGGCGAACATGTGGGACCCCTAGACCACTACCTAACATCACATAAACCCCCATAGGCGCAGAATCCAGACATCAATAGAAGGGACACACTTTCCTGCGTACCCGAGCACTCTCTCTCTCGACCTCTATTCTCCCCCTTCCTCACTATTGCCCGGGGCTGGGGAAAAAGATACCAACGAACAACGAAGCGTCGCAAAGGAGGAGGCATAAGACAACGACCAACAGAACATGGACAATCGAACTATTACCTCCCCCCCGGCGCTTTTTTCTTTCTTTTCTTCCTTATTTCTTCTTTCTCTGGTCTTCCACTCATGTATATCCCATGCTCCATGTAAATATATATTTTTTTACTCAATAAAAAATTACAGAAATAAAAAATAAAAAAAACACAAATACACAATGGTAGCAAAAACAAGCACAATGTCCGGGTAATATATAACCGCAAGGAAGCTGACAGAGACCTGTAAATCATTCATAAATAGAGTCTTGCGCGAGGTCATCATGATACATATGAATACACACATCTCTCAGGACCATAGATTGAACCATTTACCCCAAATCTTTCCAAATAGTTCAGGGCAGTCCCGGGCTTCAAAGAGGGGTTGTTCTTGAGTTCCGCATCAATCCACCCCCGTCTTCACCTCCGCACAGTAGGGGACTTGGCCTGAGACTATAGTGCTGCAATGTCACGTTTCCCTTCTGCCACCGTCCATCCCAGGGTCTGAGTGAGTTCTAGTTTCACTCTCGCTAAGAATGGTGCAAGGACAGGGCATTGCCGGACCATGTGGGAGAAGTCAGCTGGGGTGTGATTGCATTGCGTACAGGCTGAGGAGGGTCGCAGTCGGGCCTTGTATAGATGTGCAGGGGTGAGGTATGCCATGTGTAGAGGTCGTCAGGGTCTTGGGGTCCATAAGAGCGTCTCTCCAGTCCGCGTCCTCTAAGGGGCCCAGCCAATCCTCCCAGCGGGCAAGCAGTGAATCTAAGGTCGCAGGGTCATTGTTCACTAGGGAGCGGTAAATCCGCGACACCCACACTCTACCTAGGTTCCCCATCATCACTTGGGCTTCAAGGGGACTAAATTCGGGGAGGGAGGTGGGAGACAGAATGTGCCCCTTGAGGGCATGCCTTAGTCGTAGATACTTATAAAATTGGGAGGAATGCAGGGAGTAGCGTTGCTGCAAGTCTGCGAAGGATCTGATGTGGTCCCCAACCCAGACGTCCCCAAGAAGCGAGATCCCGATGTGGTAGACTGTGAACTTTACATTGCACCAATCTCATTCTTTATTTTTGTTGTTTTTGTTGTTAGTTATTTTTGTAAGGGTCTCAATTAATCGCACAATAGATTTCTATTCTATTTATTATACTGTATTCTACTCCATTCTATTGTTAGTAAAAACTGAACGAATATGTAGCAGCCTTGCTGTAAGCGGGACCAAGATTAATATTTTCTCAATCTTTAATTTGGGAGCACTCCTGTTCTACAGTCTGAGGTTTGGAATGCCTGATCTGTTGGTCATACAGCAGTACCAAGACTATCACAACAGAAGTCCTAGAACGTGTGGGGTTTCTCTTACTTGGTAACACATGCTCTATGTTAACAATAGCATCAATCGTTTCTGGAAAATATGCACAAGTTAGCTGGACACACATATTTATGATATTTTGTCACACACCAGCAAGACAGATGTGATGTTAGATGTATCAAGGTCGACTGCATGGAGTTTACTAAACACCATAAGGTGGTTGATCCAATACAATTTTATGGTGAAGCTCTTCAGCTCAGTCTTAGTCACATCACTAGTTTCTGCTCTGAAGCAAAACAGCACAGATATCACTAGGTATTTTTCATGGTGTACCATTGAAACATATAGCTCACACCAGTGTCATCAAAGAAGAGCCCTGTCCTATTAGCGTAGTTTGCAGCAAAAATATCAACAGGACTCCAAAACATATACTATTTAAATCTCCATGTGATTCTTCCTATAAAAATTTAAACCTGAACCCAATTACACTATAAAGCTCTTGCCCCCCAAATATGACGGGACTGGTTAGGTCTCGCCTGTCGATGCGCATGCGCATCGAGCAAGGCGAGAGTATTGCGAGTTATCCACTCTTTATCTACACTGCAAGGAATCGTGGCGATTCCTTGCAGTGCCCGTGACTTTTAAGGTCAATGCGCATGCGCATTAAGCTTATGCGCATGCGCATTGACCTTAAAAGTCACGGGCGCGTGCATGTCCGTCTTTGTTTACCCGCTCCGCCCCCTCCCCTCTCTTCCCTCCGGCTTGTTTGTTGATTTGACCCGCTCCGCCCCCTCCCCTTCCCGCCGTGTCGCATTTCTCCTCCCCCCTCCCCTCTCTTCCCTCCGGCTTCTTTTTTTTTGTTTATTTTACCCGCCGTGTCTCCGATCCTTTCGCTTGTTTTTTTTTAGATAGACAAAGAGCAGCGTATTATCTCTGGCCTCACTTCCTAGCGTCTGTGTGTGCTCACTGTTCAGCTCTGGTATACGGGGGCCCGAGCAGCGGCCCGCACCACGTCCTCTGCTGTGCTCTGTTAGTAAGGGGATCCTCCCCAAAGTGTGTACTCGCTGCCTCTGCCCCTCCCCAAGTGTCGAGGCTGCTGAGTCCAGTCCAAAGGCGCCACGATTTCTCTCCGGCCTGTAAGCTCCCTCATGCAACTCAGGTGAGCCATGACCTTCGGTCATCTAGCCCGGTGGCCTCACATGCTGCCATTCGCTCCAAGATAGCAGAACGGGGATTAGACAGAGGCGGAGGTGCAACACAATAGGACTGCACTGCACCAGGCTACCATCCTGGGAGAGCCAGCCTGAAGCAGGACGTCGCCGCCAGTGCGCTCCTTCGTTGGATATGGCCACCGCTGGGTCTGCTCAGGCTGTTTTGCCGCTGCATAGAGTTTTCTCGTCAGATGCCAGCAGTCAGTCCCTCACCCTCAACCCCTCACCCTCAACCCCTCACCCTCAACCCCTCAACCCCAACCCCTCAACCCCAACCCCTCACCCTCAACCCCTCACCCTCAACCCCTCACCCTCAACCCCTCACCCTCAACCCCTCACCCTCAACCCCTCACCCTCAACCCCTCACCCTCACTCACCCTCACTCACCCTCACTCACCCTCAACCCCTCACCCTCACCCACACTCACCCACACTCACCCCCACCCACCCTCACTCACACTCACTCACCCTCACTCACCCTCACCCTCACTCACCCTCACCCTCACTCACCCTCACTCACCCTCACCCTCACTCACCCTCACTCACCCTCAACCCCTCACCTCACTCACCCTCAACCCCTCACTCAGTCACCCTCACTCACCCTCACTCACCCTCACTCACCCTCAACCCCTCACCTCACTCACCCTCACTCACCCTCACTCACCCTCACTCACCCTCACTCACCCACCCTCACTCACCCTCACTCACCCTCACTCACCCTCACTCACCCCCACTCACCCACACTCACCCCCACTCACACTCACTCACACTCACTCACCCACCCTCACTCACCCTCACTCACCCTCACTCACCCTCACTCACCCTCACTCACCCTCACTCACCCACCCTCACTCACCCCCACTCACCCTCACTCACCCTCACTCACCCCCACTCACCCTCACTCACCCACCCTCACCCTCACTCACCCTCAACCCCTCACTCACTCACCCTCAACCCCTCACTCACTCACCCTCACTCACCCTCACTCACCCTCACCCTCAACCCCTCACCCTCACTCACCCTCACCCTCACTCACCCTCAACCCCTCACCCTCACTCACCCTCACTCACCCTCACCCACCCTCACTCACCCTCAACCCCTCACCCTCACTCTCACTCTCACTCACCCTCACTCACCCTCACTCACCCTCACTCACCCTCAACCCCTCACTCACCCTCACTCACCCTCAACCCCTCACCCTCACTCACCCTCACCCTCACTCACCCTCACTCACCCTCAACCCCTCACCTCACTCACCCTCACTCACCCTCACTCACCCTCACTCACCCTCAACCCCTCACCTCACTCACCCTCACTCACCCTCACTCACCCTCACTCACCCACCCTCACCCACCCTCACTCACCCTCACTTACCCTCACTCACCCTCACTCACCCTCACTCACCCACACTCACTCACCCTCACTCACCCTCACTCACCCTCACTCACCCTCCCTCACCCCCACTCACCCTCACTCACCCACCCTCACCCACCCTCACTCACCCTCACTCACCCTCACTCACCCTCACTCACCCTCACTCACCCTCAACCCCTCACTCACTCACCCTCAACCCCTCACTCACTCACCCTCACTCACCCTCACTCACCCTCACCCCTCACCCTCACCCCTCACCCTCAACCCCTCACCCTCACTCACCCTCACCCTCACTCACCCTCAACCCCTCACCCTCAACCCCTCACCCTCACTCACCCTCACTCACCCTCACCCACCATCACTCACCCTCAACCCCTCACCCTCACTCTCACTCTCACTCACCCTCACTCACCCTCACTCACCCTCAACCCCTCACTCACCCTCACTCTCACTCATCCTCACTCACCCTCAACCCCTCACCCTCACTCACCCTCACTCACCCTCACCCACCCTCACTCACCCTCAACCCCTCACCCTCACCCTCACTCTCACTCACCCTCACTCACCCTCACTCACCCTCACTCACCCTCACTCACCCTCAACCCCTCACTCACCCTCACTCTCACTCATCCTCACTCACCCTCAACCCCTCACTCTCACTCACCCTCACTCACCCTCACTCACCCTCACTCACCCTCAACCCCTCACTCACCCTCACTCTCACTCATCCTCACTCACCCTCAACCCCTCACCCTCACTCACCCTCAACCCCTCACTCACCCTCACTCTCACTCATCCTCACTCACCCTCAACCCCTCACCCTCACTCACCCTCAACCCCTCACCCTAACTCACCCTCACCCTCACTCACCCTCTCACCCTCAACCCCTCAACATCAACCCCTCACCCTCACTCACCCTCACTCACCCTCACCCACCCTCACTCACCCTCACTCACCCTCACCCTCACTCACCCTCACTCACCCTCACCCACCCTCACCCACCCTCACCCTCACTCACCCTCACCCTCACTCACCCTCACTCACCCTCACCCTCACTCACCCTCACTCACCCTCACTCTCACTCACCCTCACTCACCCTCACTCTCACTCACCCTCAACCCCTCACCCTCACTCACCCTCACCCACCCTCACCCTCACTCACCCTCACTCACCCTCACTCACCCTCAACCCCTCACCCTCACACAGTGCAATAGGTCTCGGAGCATTTGAGTTAGAGCTTTTAGAAATGTTTATGGCTTTTTTTTTAATTCTTTAGCATTGGCTACAGGAAACAAAAATGCTAAAGATTTACAAAAAAACCCATAAACAATTCTAAAAGCACTAACTCTAATGCTGCGAGACCGATTGCATTTCCTATGCTTGTTCGAATAGGAAAAGAATCACATTAAAAAATATGAGGGACGTGAATTTGCCTTCATTTAAGAATGTAAAATAGCTCGAATTTTTGTAGATAAGGTATTTACTGATCTAAATCGTGATTTTGGAAGACTACATTTTGGTTCTATGTTTTTGAAAAGGATGTTTTTTTCCCATTTGTTTTCAAATGGATCTCTATTAGGGTGTTGGCACCAGCAAATAAATGGTACCGGTTTCAGCGGACAATGTGTATTAAATGCAGAAGCCATCTGCAGTGACATACAGTACTAACATTCAATCTGCTCCATCACTCTAAAGCGACCTAGGTAATGTTTTGTGCTTTATAGAACACCTACATAAATAATTAAATTAATACATAAATAAATAAACAAATAAATAAATCATGGCTTTAGAAGAGCATGTAACTTTTTTCTACAGTATTGCAATTTATAACATTCGGCTGTGTCCATTGTATAGAGCAGACTTATGGTATTTTGATGGGCTTCCCTTATAAAGCTGGGCTTATGTGAAACACCTTTGTAGGGTTTTTAGTTAATATGTTAGACCTGCATTTTAATCCAACATTGATAATGAAAGAGGGAAGTGTAAGCTTTAATTTACCTCTGAAGAACGAGTTTGACAGCTCGTGCATTGATTTTAAAGGTAAATATCCTGGATCCCTCCTAATTCTTTCGATTAGCCCAACAAACCAATTATTAATGCATAGTTTCAACACAACGGTTGTCAATGTACACAAATGGTCCATGAGATATCAATTGAGTTTAAGGAAAAATGCGGTGACGACTAAACACTCCCCACTTTGGCGGTAACTCCATGCATAAATAAATTGGCCCCATGAGAACCGATGTGCAGACTGATGTCTTGCAAGTGTGCTACGATTTGGAGACTGAACACATCTTGGCTGAACCTCATGGGACTAGCAGGCCCCAGACCCATCTGTTCTACTTAAAATTCCCTTCTCAAACAATAGCACAAGTACCCAGTTAATAAAGTCACCCTCCCCCGCCCCCCACATGATTGCATTTATGTTTCACACTATAAACCTCGAATGTTATTGTTTATGTTTCAGCAGTGGTGGCTGACATCAAGTAGCACAGTAGTGCGGGGGTTGAGGGGGAAAGAAAAATAGATAAAAAATAGGTTTGCCTTGCTGCCGGATCGCAGCCTCGCCTCATGTTGTCCTCTCCTGTTCCTGCTTGAAGCAGGAACTACAAACAGACTCTCCTAAGCTAATCACAAAGCAGCAATTCAGCGTTGTGATTGGTCTGAGTGCATGATTCGGCATTCATATATATATATATATATATATATATATATATGTCCTTTATTCGGATGCAAGGCAACCATGAACGATACAGTACATCATATAATAAATAGGCACACAGTTCATAAAAGTACAGTTAAATTTCAAATAGTACACATGGATAAAACCAGCGCCACAGAATCAATCAACTCTAGATAATCTAGATTTATAAGTGGCCTGCAAGAAACTTAGCACTGCACAGAGTGTTAAAGGGTTAGGTAACAGCTGTAAATTCAAAAGGGCCACTTTAGCATGCCTGAACTTAAAGCATTTTAACCCCTTCGATGCTAATGATGGCCCCCAGCCGTCATGCACTACGGTGGGCGTGTGCTGATGACGGCTGGGGGGCGTCATAAACCTACCCACTCGCGATTCTGCCGCACAGGCGCAGAATCGCCGCAGCGCCCAAGGGGTTAACAGGGGCCGGAGAAAACGTTTTCTGGTGAATTAAAAATATTTACACAATAGAAACTAAACTGTGGTGGAGCTGACTGAATCTAAAATGTGTGATTAAAAATCTATAGTGAGCATTAGTTAAGGCCACAAGGTATGGTTCAATGCCCGGAACCAATTTTAACATTGCATATGCCCTCAGTGAGGGTTTGTTGAGCTCAAGATTTTTACGGTTCGCAGTTAAAAATTTGTAGTATAAGTCTTTTATGATTTTAACGTCCATCTTGCGTAAAGTGTTCTGTGCAAAGAAAATGTCTGGCCTCCCATAGCCTGAAAATAGTCCTTTACATAATGTATCTAAGGTATTTTGTTACCATGCTCCAATTTCAAAAGTCCGATACAATCATGCGATTTAAATGCTGATGATTGGAGGTCCAAATCTTTATCCAGCACACTAGGGGTTTAATTGCCACTTGGTCCGCCAGGAAACCAAACCCTAGCTCTTTGTGTACAGTCCAAACTGGCGTCCCTTGGGGGACTCGTAAAATCCGTTGCAGGAATTTATTTTCCGCCACCTGTAACCTGTGTGGGGGCAAATACACCCAGGTTTCACTACCATATACTACTCTTGAGATAGCTTTGGACTTACAGAGTTTTAAAATAGCCTCCAGGGTCCATGAACCCAATCTACTTGCAAAACTAGTAATGGCTCCCATGGATTTGTTGAGCTCATTCAGTTTTCCTTTTAAGAGGGCTTCCCACTTTAGCTTGTCAGCAAATAACACTCCCAGATAGGGAAAAGCCGGGACCTTACCAAGGGTATGATTCCCAGCTTTAAAGCTTTTTGACCGAATCCCTCGTGGGTACATACGACTTGGTGTAATTCACCGACAAGTTCAGCCCGTCCATAAATGCCACAAAACTGTCTATTAGGACCTGCAGGCCACGGCCAGTGCGGGACATGAGCACTGCTTTGTCTACATAGAGTAGGCATGGCAACTCTCTCCTATCTACTCTAGGGGAGTCTGACTGAAGAGCAAGGAGTGCCGTCTCGAGGCCGTTGATATAAACCGAGAATAAAAAAGGACCTATGATGCACCCTTGATGCACCCCCGTGTACAACTGAAGTGTTTGGTAAGCTCTCCTTCATGTGAGACTCTCACTGCCATCGATGTGTGGGCATGGAGTGACGTAAGTAGTTGTACAATGCGAGGATCCACTCCCAATTAGGTTAAGATGTCCCATAACTTAGACCAGTTTGCCCGATCTAATGCGGACCTAAGATCCATGAAGGCCAGAAACATGGCGCCTGATTGGGCCACGGTATACTTGGAGATCGGAAGATACAGATTAAGATATCGATCTGATATTGATAGGCCTTCACGAAAACCATATTGGACTTCCGATAATATCTGGTTATCTGTGGCCCACATAGACAATCTAGATAGAAGTACCCTGCCCAGAACCTTAACTGCAACATCAATAAGGGAAATTGGGCAGTAAGATTACGGCTTATCCTTGTCTCCTTTTTTGAAAATTGGCACTATCGTAGCAGTGGACCAGGAGGGCAATGTCCCTTTCAAGGCTGCTGCGTTTAGGACTAAGGGTTAGTAGGGGGGCCCAGACCTCTGGGTTGTCTTGAAAGAGATCCGGAGGAATACCATCAGGGCCTGGGGCCTTGTTTGAGGCCAGAAGCTCAATGTTTACGGTTACCTCTTCCAAAGAGAAACTAATCGGGGGAGCTGCCACACAGAGGGGGATGTCTACACTACTCTCACTAGTGCAGTCTTCACTGTAGACCTTTTCATAATGGGACACCCATTGAACTGGTGTAATGTGGTGACACACTGTCGGGGTTAATGCTTCTGTGAAACAGTGACTATTAATAATTTTTCAAAATAAGGAAGAATCCCTCAGTTCGCTTGCTTTAGCTGGGTCTTCCCATACCTGCTTTAGGCGATGTTGCCTGCACTCTCTTGTTGATTCTTTATACAGACGACGGCACAAAGAGACTCTAGCTTTCTCCCGTGGCACCCGTTTCAGGGCTGCTTTTAACTTCCTTAAGGCCTGCAAGCACTTGTGGTCAAACCATGAGGGGTTAACCTGAGCCTGCCCCTCAGCCTGTATAGTTAAAAGACCAGAAACTCTCTGATCAATGGCTGAGAACGAGCTGAAAATCTCCTCGCTCGGGGTGCTAGGGTTCAGGAAAGCACCTATCTCGTTCTGGCATGAGGAGAAAAGGCTGAGTTTGAAAGACTTTGCATCTATGCTTGCCCATCTAAGGCGCCTGCCGTGATCAGTGGGGTTAGGGGTATCTGCGGCTTACAGAGACCTCAAATAGGATGACCCAATCCTGTCAGTACCAATGTCAATGGGTTGTAGTCGCTAAAGGCACTGTCCTCTATGTTAAATGATCCGTGGCCCACCCCCAATGATGATGTCACAAATATAAAATCTATAATGGTTGCCGCACCCCTTGCTTTATAGGACGGGTTAATTGAGAAGTCGGCCCGGGTGCCAAAGGTCTAGTGAGTGCTCCAGATAATGAGTCAGTAACAAGTTATTTAGAATCTTCCCTTACAGTATGTGTTCCATGTGAAGAGCCTCCGATAGTAGGCATGGCTGAAAATTCAACTGATTATTCACAAGAGATGGACAAAAATGACAGTTGAAGTCACCCACTAGTATGAAGTTCATATGCCACAACCAAAGTGTGCATGACTGTTTGGACGGCCTAAGCCGGCCCACCAAACCAACATGCGCACTGAAGTGCACACCACTCCTCCCCTTGCTGGCTGTGACGACAGCCAAGCCCCTCCCCATAAACCTGCCTGACAACGGAAAAATAAAATAGTAATAACATTGTGTTCTTATCATTTTATTTTAATTTTTCCGACTATTCAAAATGCAGAGGGGCGGTGCCCCTCTGCCTTAGCTATGTTTCACGTGAAAATATAGTTTCTGGTGTAGTGCTGACAGATTACTGTAGTACTATTTATGCAATTCTATTCTTCATAAAGTGGCAAGCCAATGTATATGACTATTTAATATTTATTGTATGGATATCTTGACTAGTAAAAAAAATTTCATTTCAGAGAGAGCATAGAAACCTACAGAGGAATTGGGTCAGAAACTCAGGTACTTGTAGGAGAAAGTGCACAATGAGACCTTCAAAAACTTTTACTGCATTTGCAGTAAATGTTATACATTAGAGTGTGTGATACACACGAGCATTGTACATTAAAGCGAGCATTGTACATTAAAGCGTGTGACAAACTCCAATATAAGAAGCTGACCTTGCATGAGGGGACTTCGTAAATGAGAAGGCATTTTGGGTTCAAGGAGGTGGAGACTGGCAGTTTCCTGGATGGTCCTCAGATTGGAAGCAATTATTTGACCTGATTATTTTTCCAGTGGAGAGATGCTAAAGCAGAATATATTAAAAGATACAGAGTGGACAGAGTTGAATGCATGGTCAAGTGGTGTTGGGCTATGATCAAAGAGAAGGTGGATGCTATGGATGTACAAGATGACTTGTGCAAAGTGAAGAGAATTTTAAGGGTAGTGGACAGATCAAAACATTACATTTGGTAGCCGCTCTACACATCCCTGGATACACTCTGGACAAGCAAGCTCAGTGCCTTTTCAAAGAGGGGGCACAGAAGGTGGTTAAGGTTGTGACTTTTCAGATGCTTGATGTGTGTCTAAGTAGAATGATGTAGGGGGAAGGAGTATGAGAGGGAGCAGAGGAGGACTGGGAGTTTGAGATAAGGAGGGTGTATCATGGGAGGAATCATGACCGGGGAACCACGCAGCTGAGTCCACAGGCTAACATTTGGAAATATACTGGGAGAGCCCTACATCACTCCACCCACGCAGACGAGGGCAAAGACTTGTGTTCTTCACTAAGAGACTGCACACGATATCACTTCCTGCTGCTTTTGTGCTTTGCAACACTTATAATATCTGCCAATGCCTTTAGTTCAATAATACTACTACTGCCAGTGTCACTGCCTATTCGGTTACCGATTTGATGTTTGATTTAAAAAAAATGATAACATTTTTTTTTTAAAGGTTGGGACTTTGAGGGGTTGCAAGAATTTATAGGCAGGCTGCGCCAGCCCCTGTGATAGTCCGTCACATTTTAGAGGACTGCTTTAATACTAGTCGCACTAGAGTGGAGTTAAAAATTACAAAAGTGCATGCAATGTTTGACAAAAGCAGAATCAAAACAGTGACTAGCATTTTATTTCAAAGGTTGCCTTAAAAAGGCCCCCAAAAAGGGGAGATGGGTAGATGTTACCAATAATGTACACTGTGGACCCGATTCACAAAGGTAAACTTACACTTTTGTGTAAGTTTACTATTTTTCGGTATTCACAAAGGTAAACTTTTACCGACAGTCTAACTTTACTACTTTCCGGTATACACAAAGGTAAGTTACTACTAGTAAATATAGACTTTTGGTCTAAGTTTACTTTTGTGAATACCGAAAAGTAGTAAACTTACACAAAAGTGTAAGTTTACCTTTGTGAATGGGTCCTATTGTTTCACCAACCAAGCAAACAACGTATCATTCACATGCACACAGACAAACAGACAAATGAAAAGGAAAGAACAAAAATACAAGGCAATTATATGAACACAATTTGTTTAGAGCAATGTCGCTCACTTTAGTGTCCCCAAAATATCCTTCCTCGAGTACATAAAAACACAATACAGCAGGCAACATGTAAGTGTTATTGCCTAACCCCTACTTTAAATTCTGATATGCAGCCATCTTTCTCAGAAAACTACACTGGCTGATCGGTGAGTCGAGGATTCATATCAAAACAGCTGTTGAGGTACACGGGTTCTACATGATATTAATGATCAGATCCCCATTATCTTATTGTATTTGCCCAGGTCCAAGTACATAAACAAGATAGAATTTCAACCCTTAAAAAAGGAAATCATTTGATAGTGAAAATTCGTAGTGGTGCGGCCCAGAATTTGGATGATTTTACCCATCTACAATAAAAAAGTGGCCCAACTCTCACAAAGACGATAAAAGTATCTGTTCATGAGAATAATACACTACCCAACTACATCCTCCAACAGCCAACGGGACTTATATCTGCATTAGAAGGTTCATACAAGGGTTTAGAAGAAGCAGCAGGCATGGGTATCAAAGTGTTTTAGTGCTACAGTAATATAACAAATAACTAGAGAAATTGATTCTATGGTCATGGCATTTTTGCACAATTATGGGGTAGCCACACTTATCACTTATTCCACCCTCTGCAGCATAATTTATATATTTCAACCAAAAGTAAATTGTCTAGCGCAAATGGATCTAATTTATTCAAAAAGTGCTTCATATGAAGCATGACAGTAGAAGGCCTTTTGCAAAGACTACATGGTCACCTCCCGGTTGTTGATTTCTGTATTCAGATATTAAACTTGTATTAATAAGGAGAAATATTTGCCCAGCAATATTAATGTCCCCGTTTTATAAAAAGCGGATTCTGACTGTTGCAGGAAATAGATCTGACATTTAAATTCAATTGAAATACGGTGAGAGTGAGTCCTGCTTTGTCACAAAAAGATTAACGTTTTTTAGTCATGCAAAGTAATTTAACCCATATACTTTGATCTCAAAACAGCAGCAATTTCAAGAACATACTCAGCATGCAGAAAAATCTAATATATTTTACTTCTCTAAGCTCTGATACCTTTAGACTCTATTAAAATACTTAAATTTGCCTTTTCTTTCGGATTGGCTTAGTTTGCCCTCCTAAATCATTTGATACTCCACATTTGCATAATTACCAGGACCCTGGGTACATGCATGCAGACATGCAGACACGCATGTGCATAAACAGCTGCCCACTGGTATGAAAACAGACACCCAACGCCATAGACAGGCAGAAGCTGCACATTCAGGCACAAATGAATACATCAAATTTAGTGTATAAGGGTGATGCAGTAAAAACTGTAGATTAAGAGACGATAATCATATAACTGTGGAACTGAAAGCGGTAACAGCGTGGTGGTGGAAAATCGCAAGATGAGCAGCAGCTGCCACAATATGGCATAAAGCAATCTCTGGAGGTGGCCAGGAGATAACATCGAAGGAAGAGGGTGGGCTTCAGAGGGTAGGCGAGACAACCTATTCTGGAAATTAATTCAAAAAAGTGTTTTTAGTGAGTCATAGTGGAAAAGCTGCATGATAGAAATGAAGTCCGCAACAGGGAGAAGAAAAATATCAAACCACCTGTGCGAGCAAAAGCAGGAGTCCTTTAAGTAATGGCATATAATGATATCTTGCTCGTGAACATTATTAGCACATTGCATGCAGCATAATATAACAATTCCACGTGTGTGACCGCCGATGAATGACAGCTTTCAGGCAAGCCAGTTGCATTCTAACCTGGCACATCAGCACATATCTTTGCTCAGTTATAATGGATTACAAATCGCTTGTTCTTAGCTATCTGCGTCTCCAGAATCAACAGATAGCGAATTTGAGATCTATTGTGTAATGTTTCCTGAGTGTAGGACAGACACTACAAACATAATAAAATTCTAGCACTTCTTTAAAAAGGTGACATCAATCAAATGAGGGATGACAATCAAAGAAAAAAGTGACAATAAAAGTGAAATTAGGGTGTGATGGTGAAATAAGGGTTAGCGATGAAAAACATAAGTCCAGGGTTAACGCAGAAGTGTACAAGCTAAATTTGCCACAGTTAAAAGGATTTCTGGTCAGATTGTATAATACAATCTTGCAAGATACTGACGACCCCAGCTCCTTTTCAGAGTTGATGGCTGTCAGCTTTTTAAAGAAAGGCAAGTCAGAATAAGAAATGAATTCCTATCGACCTATTAGTCTACTCAACTGAGACTACAAGTTGGGTATGAAAAGTTTAGCAAATCGTCTAGCAGTCATAACCCCTTCAGTGACCCATAATGATTTGAATGGGTTCCTTCTGGGGAGAAATATGACAACTAATACACTCTGTCTGACCCAAGCAATTGACTTATTTTCCACGAAAAAGACTAAAGCAGCTATTATAATGCTAGATACCGATAAGGCATTCAAAAAAGGTTCAATGGAGTGTTCTTTGTTGAGTTTTAACAAAGTTTGACTTTGTTTCCAAATTCGGAAGGGTTTTAAAGAATCTGTACTTTAATGCAAAGGCGGCTATAGTTATAAATGGGAAACTGACAGACAAGTGTCTGGCTGTTCTCTTTCGCCCATATTGTTTGCCCTATTTATTGAGCCATTTGGCTTATGCCATAAGACAGGACCACATTTTTCAACAGCTCGTGGCAGGGGCAATGAAGCTGAAATTATTTGCAGATGATATGGCTCTGCATGTAGAAGTCAACACGGCTAATATAGCATGGGCTTTTTCTAAAATCGATGACTAAACGAGAATAGAGGGCTATAAGATAAATCACAGAAAAATGGAGGCAATTTTATTTAATTGTCCTCCTGAAGAATTGCCGGCTGCAATACAGTCTCATTACTCTGTAACCAAACCTGTAACATATCTTGGGATTTATATAGATAGCCCTTAAGCTGGATGATTTATTTACACTCAATTTTAGGACTACATTTAATAAATTACTTAAGTAAGTGCATTTCTATTATCAGGCAGGTTGCCTTAGTAATAATTAGCATTCTTCCGCTATTGCATTTTTGGTTCCAAACAATTATGATAAAAGTCTTCAGACTTTTTTTAAAGCAGTGAATTTGGAAATTAGGCAATTTGTTTGGCAGGGTAAGAAATTTCTGCCATAATGGAGAACTTTCCCTATGGGGTAGGCTGGTTAATGCAAACCCCAATCTTAATGTATCTCTTCTTTTTTAGCTTTGTGCAAATTAAGCATTTTTGTTTGGAATACAGTATGTGGAAGAATTATTCATAGACGATCTAGGGAAACCTTACTTTGTCACCAAGTTAAGGGGCATAGAGAACTGGTATAGGGGACTCTACGCCAACTGTAGTAAAGTATTAATGGTGGATTTGTTAAAATCTATAGAATCTTCACTGGGGTGTTGATTAGATAACTCCCAATGGCAGTTCTATAAACGATTAAGCCATAAGGCGGTGCGTACTGCTAACTTGAGAAGAATGGCCTTCTTTCGCAAATGGATGCTATACTATACACTGTTTTAAAGTCCCAAAAATGTATTCGGGGGCAGAGTTCAAATGCTTTATGTGCAATCAGGCCAACGGGGATTGACTGCATATGATGTTCACAAGAAGGTGTCTTAAAGGTTTTTGGTAGGTCATCTTTGCTGAGCTACGACAAAAACTGGAATGTGTCATTGATCCAGATGTGTATGGGGCATTGTTTGGCACTGTGGCTTCCCCCATAGAGATGATGATAGGGCAGTGTTAAAAGATATTTATTTCATTACTAGTAGCTAGATAATTCGTTTTGGCCGAGTGAAAGTCTGATTTGGTTCCCGGAGTTTCCAAATGGATTTCAAAGATGCAAAAAATTCATAACCGAGAAGCTACGTATGCTAAAAGACTGGGGTTCATAGCTCAAGTAAACAGAATTTGGAGCAACTGGGAAAGGGTATAGATATGTAATAGATGAGAACGTTGTTTTACTCTCATATGAACTAGGTTCTCAGTGCAATCATGTGGGGGAACCTCTTATTGAATACATTAATGTTTGGTATGGCTTGAACGTCAACAATGTATTGCATAAGCAAGTGCTGTGTTTTATTTAAGGGAAGACAATCGGGGGATCAAATGTTTTTGAAATTTCTGTTAAAATCAACTGTTTTCCGAATGGTCTTCTAGGTGCTGCATCCTTAAATAAATACAAAGTATAAAAAAAATCAAATCCGGGATTAACAATGAAAGAGCAAAGTACGATATTAAGAGAAATTTTCAGGCGATGAAATAAGAGAAATTAGGGAGTGACAACGAAACCAATGAGGCAATAATGATAACATAGAAACTTGGAGGTTGTAATAGATAAGAAACAAATGTTTGACGTTGGCAAAGAATACTGAGCAGCGTCCGCATCGCTTCAGATGGACACTTTCTTCACAGATACATAAATGGTTTTCAAACAGCGGCAACACTTTAATTATTTTTCCTCTCTATTGCGTAGGTACAAAATTTGTAAGGCATAAGCAGCATTTAATTACTTATATTCTACAATGTAGATCTCAGTCTTATAAAAAAGATCTAAAATACATGTTGAGTGTCACATTTCACTTTTGATTCACTGACATATGAGAACGGCGTGTGATCATTCTCTTTACAGACATCTGGAAATATCGCACAGCACAGCCAACGGTAAACTTGGGGAAAGTATTATAAGACACCATAGCATATATGCACCTGATCAGTGCCAGTATACATCATGCTTGTCGAAGGCCAGCTTCAAACTCAACTGCAGATTCGTCACATTTGAACGAATTAAAACATGTCACGGATTCTCCTCCACGACAACAAGACTAGGCCTCTGATGTGCAGTGCTTCTTTTATATTTTCCTTGCAGGAAATACGGGGTTATTACTCTGATCCTCGGCAGTTGCATTTTAGAGTATCTTGATATTGTTCTCGCCTTCACTGAGAGGGTGAGAATGGAAATGAAGCAGGCAGTTATTCCTGTGCAAAAGCTAAGAGTACCCCTAAGCACCATGTCTAATTTATTAGATTACTGCTTTAGAACTGCAACCTTGTGCTATAAATCATGATGTCATCGCCAGCTAATCAGAACCGAAGGAAGAGCCTGCCTGCTCCCATGAGAACTTTCCTCTCACAAACATCTGTGCATCGGCTCCAGCAAAGGTTTTTTCCATCATGCAATTTAAAGGGCCTTTCGAAACAAAGCTTCCAGCATCAACTGCTCAAAGGTCAAAATTAAAGGAAATCCCTTATATGTGGTGATAGCTAAAGGGTCTTTCTAATATTTGAAGTGGCTGTGTGGAACTGAGCTATTGATATGGATTTACTCATAGACTGCATTTTCTGGACTTTTATTTTCAAAATAACATAACGTCGCGCATCACTGCTTGA
The DNA here is from genome assembly GCF_964263255.1 of Lissotriton vulgaris. Lineage (NCBI taxonomy): Eukaryota > Metazoa > Chordata > Amphibia > Caudata > Salamandridae > Lissotriton > Lissotriton vulgaris. The sequence goes on along the minus strand of NC_141687.1, from coordinate 1,513,112,588 downwards.
TGCCATTGGTTCATTCACTGAATCGATGTCTTTAGGGCATTCGCTACATGTCATACCGTGCTATTTATGCATATCTGTATCCACGGCACAATGCATACGATATTTTCAACAAAAATGTCTTTAATCGACTAAGAAAGGTTTGAATTTTATCATGCTAGGAACGTGTGGTTAAAACCTGCCAGGATTAAAAATCCTTATGGTTTTCAAAGGTTATTTATAGCCTGAGGAGTAACCAAAAAAATACACACATGAGCATGTACTTTCCAAAAATGTGCTCTAAAGCAGATGGACGTGTGTGCCTATCTGTTTAAAAATTTCACAAGTTCAGATTGTTGTATGTCAAATAAAATACCTACTTCAGGGTGGGTGAAATAAAACTAGAGTAAAAGAAATAACTTTCTCACACAACTCGTTACGCTATCGTTTAACCAATCACAGACATGCCATACCCACTGTTAAAATAAATCTCAACAAATTTCATGAAGAATTTACTTAGAGAATTCAGCATAAATAAGCTAAAATAAATAACTGAATATATTTCTAATTTCCATGTTGATTTATTTTAAAGGAATTCACAGGATATCCCAGAGAGTACATATTCTAAACATATAACTAGCAGTAGCTTGGCTGCAGAGAAAATCAATGCTGATTTTATTGTAAACAATCTTCATTATTATCCTATGTGGTAGACTCAAAGGCTGAAAGGAAAATTTGAACAGCGCATCTCTTTCAGGGCCATTTGAGAGGTTATGAATGGTAGAATCAAGGTGGAATGATTTCACACTTCATGAATACAGTGCAGGCGTGACAGTAGACTAGTCTAATACAGCCACAGTTCTATCCACTTTATCAATTGCAATTCCAAACTCTTAAGATTTACATAGATCAAGATTACACAGGACAGAAGTAACCGTGTTCCAGAAGTATTAAATACTATCAGTAAGCATTAACTATTACCCAATGCATATGCCTTTCACTGACAGGGGGCAACTCAAGCCAATATCATTTGGCTACCACTGAAACTGATCACCTGTCCTGATTCTGGTGGAAATCCAGTGCGTATGTGTGTGGGAAGGTAGGGGTTGTGGAGGAACAGAAAGGAAGGGTGCATCATGGGCTACAAAAATTGGTGCAAATCTTGCTCCGTGAGACTCCACGCAAGTGGAGCTGTCATAGGGGATCACCTCCACCACTCGGACAGGATAAAAGGGGTTACTTCCTTGGTAATACCATATGCACCGATCCAAACCGCTGAGACATTTCCTCCAGAGATTCAGTGCAGTAAAGAGTCCGGCCGGCGTTAAAATGGGCCATACGGTTTTTGGAATTTTCTTCCATATTGGTACAGTTTAATATCGAGGCACACACAAATGAAAGCAGCCATCTTACTTTTAGTCGATGTGTACAGTCTAAGACTTAATCTTAACTTGGCTGCTCTAGTCCTTTAAATTTTAATCCACCACAGGAGTCATATCTAAAGCCCCCCCCCCCCACTCCCCTGCGTTGGGGGAGGCACTTAAAGACTCACAAGGTGACAGGTAGAGGCCAACAGGAGAGCCAGCCAGGTCCAGTTTCTGTCCCTGATCAGCTGAGCACTGCAGGAAAAGCCCTCTTTTAGCGTGTTGTGTCCCTGTAGCCAATCTTATGACCTCTGGATTCCACCTCTTGGATCTGGGTTCAAGAGAAAGAGAGAGCAGGTCCAATCCTTCAGGGCATTTATAATGCTGCAGAAAGCAGGTTAAGCCCTCTTCTGATCTTTCATAGGGGATACAGCTTTACAACACAGCATGAACCACGCATGCCATAACAATGAAAGCGTTACCACAGATATGCCTTTACAACACTCATGCCTTTATCACAAAAAATGTAAGTATTTCACAGGTGAGTCCAAAGCTGTGTGTATTTGTGTATGTTTCTGTGTGTGTGTGTGTGTGTGTGTGTGTATATATATATATATCAGCTCCACTTTTCCTTAGTGCCTCCTCGCACAAACAGGATCACGGACACAAAGTATGCTAGTGCCAGATTTTCAATTTCTTTTATTTTTCAGTGCTGCAGCGGTGCATGCCTCAGACGTGTTTCGGACACGGGCTGTGTCCTTGTTCACTATATATATAGATATATATGTATATATTACCTACTGGCGGTCGCCAGTAGGTAGTTATAGTTAGAACCTAGTTACCATAGGAAAATCGCAACATTCTATTCCCAATAACTTTGGCGCCAATTGACGAATCTTTGCGAAATTTTCAAAACTTTTGGCTCACTCCGGTCCGCTCCTTTCTTGAAAGTTTTGGGGTGATGCGGCAAGCGGGGGCCGAGAAAAAAGGAGGTCCCAAAACGTGTTTTCCCCATTCAATTTCCCATAGGAAACTTTAGCCGGAATTACACCAAATTTGGCAAAAGGGTAGCCCTTGGTTCAGAAAGAACTCTTTTTGTTTAACCGTGTAAATCCGTTTAGTAATTCCGGAGAAATTTGAAAAAAAGAATAAATATTGATATCTGGGCGGAGCCTGACCACACGTCATCGTGAGATCTGATTGGCTGTCAGCACTTCATCCTGGAATTGCTGGCAGCCATCTTGGGACCAATATACATGATAGTACCCCATTGAAATGCATTGTAGTGAATCGAAGATTTTGAGGGTTATAAAAAGGAGAACTAAAAAGGGTGATAACATACTTTAGTTACATTAGAATTCATTTGTTGATGGTACCATACTAATTTCAGGAATTGTGGTGTGTTCTAAGGTGATTTTACCCTGTGAAAAAACCTTCTGCTGGGATATCATGAATCATGTTTGAGAGAAAACTATTTTCACATGCTTGTCCTACAGAGTTTTGGAAGATGCTCCAGAAGCTAAAATGAGAGCATATTTTCAGTAAACTCACATTATCTTTCTCAGTCATGTGAGAATGAAGTCTGACATTCTCAGTAAAACATGCACATCCAACAAGGGCAGAGACTGTCAGTTAAATCCTTTGTGTTCTACTGCAGCTTCCCAGAGTGTTCTAAAGAACAACTAGAGCGCTAACAGCCTTACTTATGACAAAAGTATGGCACACCTGAAGCCATCTTGATTGGAAAAAACTGGTAACACTTAAAACATTTAATTTAAAACGAACAAAATGATGGGGTTCATTTTGTCATAGGAATTATGGTTAGTGCTGTAGAAAGAAAAAATAGGACATGTTTTAAGTGTGATCTCAGATATCTTCCTGTTATATTTCAACAGGAGCAGCCTGTCAGTTGTTGCCTTTGTGTTCTACTGCAGCTTCCCAGAGCGTTCTAAAGAACAACTAGAGAGCTAACAGTTGTACTTATGACAAAATTATGGCACACCTGAAGCCATCTTGATCGGAATAAACTGGTAACCCTTAAAGCATTTAATTTAAAAAGGAATAAATTAGGGGGTTCATTTTGCCATAGAAATTATGGTTAGTGCTGCAGAAAGAAAATGTAGGGCGTGTTTTAAGTGAGATCTCAAATCATCTTCTATTTCATTAGAACATTATGACATGCAAACTGAAACAATCACTTTCAATACCAGCAGTAGACTTACAGTTAAGTCCCTGGTGAGCAGTAGCTTTACTACAGTGATCTAATGAACAACTAGAGTGCTGACATTCTGAATTTATGGCAAATGTGTGACACATCTGAATGCCTTCTTGATGGAATCAAAGTAAAAACACTGAAAGCATTTTCTACTTCGAAGACTGCAGTAAATGATGAAATTAGGAAACCTCATAACAAATAAGTCTGCCAAGATGGCCACCAGAGAAAAAAAGAGCCCAAATCAATCTTGACCCTGTGCCCCATGGGAACAGTCCAGCCCGAACTGCCAGGGAGGACCTGGCTTGGCAGTTCGGGCTGGACTGTTCCCACAGGGCATAGGGTCAAGACTGATTTGCATATGGCTGGGTTAAAACTGGGATGGCATGGTGAGCAAAAAAACGATGGATTTAGGCTCAGATCTCTGTACTGGGGTGAATGTATGACATTGGTCTGCATTCTGTCCATCAACTGTTGTTTTTGCATTAAGGATTTTAAGGGCATTTGTTCTGTGCTCACACCCTCTGCTACCATGTCTTCTCCAGAAGACCATTTTTCTCCTCCTACCAGGAAGTGGAGGAGGAATGGCCCCCCCAACTTCTCCCTCCAGCAGTGGACCTAGCCCTCTCTCTGGCTATTTCTAGGGTGCTGGCTCCTCTTAGGGATCAGGTTGACAAGCTGGCGAAAAGCATCCCTTGGGTGTTCAGCAACCCCGATCTTGTGGTAGCGGGTCCCAGTAGCTCCCAGATGGGGAATAAAGGGCCGTTAAGCATAACACCGGGCACTTGGAAGGTTTTGATAAATTTACGGAGACCTTCCTCAAAAGTGCTTAAGCGCTGCCGGGAGCAGGAGGACCCCGGAGAAAATTGCGACTCTGTCACCAATATTGTAGACCCCGACGGCGGGTTTCCCTTAGAGGAAGAGGGTGTATCGGAGGACAATTTCTCCTCCGATGAGGATAAGAACTCTGGGCTTCCCTGGCGTCCAGAGTCCCACTCCTCTCAGTCCCCGGTTGGGGACAGGGTCCACTCTGACATGTTCGAGCCTACCCAAATTCACCATCCTAGGTCGGCGGCGTAGACCCCTGACGTCAAAGTGACAGAGTATGTGGTGGGGAAAATCCATCAACCCCTTGAAGGGGAGATCAGGAATAGGATGAGGGGAGAATGCCCCAGGCCCTCACTGAAGGGGAAGGTGGCACACATGCCTGAAATTGATGAGAAACTATGTACCTTTTTCTCCAAGTATATGAGAGATCCCAAGAAAGGAATTGATAGGTCTTGGACGCGGTATGGCCCTTGACCCAAATTATTCAATTGGCAGAGCCTTCATAAGAGTCAGGTTCCCCTTTGTCCACGGATATTGTGGCTGGTTGGGCGCACTACCCTAAACCCTAAAACACTACCGCCAGCACGACACCCTACACTACCCAAACATACTGCACTACCCTAAACCTTAATACACTACCACCAGCACAACTCCCTACACTACCCAAACACCACTGCACTACCCTAAACCCTAAACACTACCACCAGCACGACTCCCTACACTACCCAAACACCACTGCACTACCCTAAACCCTAAATCTACCAACAACACAACTCCCTACACTACACAAACACCACTGCACTACCCTAAACCCTAAAACACTACCCCTAGCACGGCCCCTTCACTACACAAACACCACTGCACTGCCTTAAACCCTACAACACTACCCCCAGCATGACCCCCTACACTACACAAACACCACTGAACTACCCTAATCCCTAAATCAACTCCCAGCATGACCCCTACACTACACAAACACCACTGCACTACCCTAAACCCTAAAACACGACCCCCAGCACGACGCCCTTCACTACCCGAGCACAACTGCACTACCCTAAACCCCAAATCACTACCCCCAGCACGACCCCCTAAACTACCTAAACACCACTGCACAACCCTAAACCCTAAAACACGACCCCCTACAAACATCACTGCCCTACCCTAAACCATAAAACCATAGAACCCTGAGGTTCCGTGACAATTGTAAGTGGTGTTTCCGACTCGCACGAATATGGTCGAGTCTGGTATCTACGAACCGCAAATGACGAGTTTAGTAAGTGTGCGCAGTTTCGCTGTGCTAACTTAAACCGTTTGTTTGTTACGTGGGTTTTTCATCTGTACCCACGGGTTCCATCTTAGATACGGCATCCATTTTGTCTCTTGCCCTCAAGTAGCCAGCGAACGGACGTTGTCCGCTTCGCGACCCTGGGGCTCCCAAGATATTTGCGGAAGACACATGTCCTTTGTAAGTGTCTTTATGATGAGGGGGATGATACTGTAAGGCAGATGGCCCCGCTCGAGGCTCATCTCGCCGTGCCGGTTTATTGTCTCAGCCGTGCATCTCATTAGGCGCGTCTCTTTGATGCCTGTAGTTCGTGTTTCCCGATACCTCCCCTTTTACACCCTTTTCCAATCTCCCCACTGTTTCCATCTTCCTCTGCACCTGTCCTTGTTCCTTTTTCGATCTGTTTTACTGCTGATTGGAATGTACTAATGGTGGGAAGATGGGTTTTTACAGTTGGGAACCGCCAAATGTTTCCACACTTATGTTCCGGACCTTATGAGTATTAAAGTGACCAAAGCGACCCCTCTCGGGGATAATTGTGGGAACCGAGTTGTAAACCTTTGTGTGCTATGTAAACCTATGGGAGAATTCTGTATAAAAGGAGCGATCCACAGACCCAATTTGAAGCAGTCTCCCCGAACTACACTCGTTGTACTTCCTGTGACTTCTGTGTTTCCCTGCAGTAAATAAACCTTGAATCTTTGACGCCTAAGGAAGTGTCCCGTGTCTCTGTCATTCGTACGCCGGAGCAGGTTACCCACGAAGGTTTCAGGTGTTGTCCCCTGGCACCGCTGGGTCTTAAAGAACCCAGTCCTTCAGTTGGCGCCCACGTGGGGCTGCATCAGTGGTACCGGTCCAAGCCCGACGATCGTGAGGAACTTCGTGTGAAATCTCCGAGGGAAGGTGCACTGCGCTTCATCGATCCTGTTGTCGAAACAAGTGGCCCGAAGACTTTTCCCGCGAAGATTCCCGCCTCCTGACGGCTGCGACGGACTGCTGCCCTGACTGTAGACCTGTTTTGGCGCCAGGCGTAGACCTTGGTAGAGCGAGACGACTGACGGGCCTTCCTGGTGACGCCATCGATCTTTGAGTTAAGTATTTGTGGGTCGCTCCCAGAGTTCTTGGTTGTGGTTGCTTAGTGGTTGCATGGTTCCATTGCATTTGTGGTTCTTGGTACTATGTTGTGTTGTTTGACGACTGCAGCCGCCAAAAACCGAGGGTTTTCGCTTTTTGCTGGGACTTGGTAAATCCCGTAACCCTTGACGTTTGTGAAACTCGGCTAGTGTGCAAGATGCCTGGCCGCAGTACTTTGTTTAGTTGTTTCAGACGTTGTGGTGTGGATTCCCGACTGGAGGACTCGTGTCCGATACCTCCGGTTGGAACTCCGACCTATGAACTGTACAGCAAACATGGGCTAGGCCCGATTACTTTTAATGATTATTGGATTCGCTATACTAAGAAGGACGGTGTCCTTAGTTGGCCACCTCATGGTAGCTTTGAGACCCCGATCTTAGATAACCTAGAGGCTAAATTGTTCGAGAAAAAGTCAAGGCCGTCCATGTTTGATGCCTTTCGGTTGTGGCGTAAAGAAGCCCGACAGAAAGAAATCAGACAGACTAAACGAAATCAGAGAGATGGTGTTGCTACCATTGTAAAGAAAGCAGAGCAATTTCAGGGTGATAAGGAGGTTAAGGAAAAGGAAGTGTTTGATAGACTACAGCGTATGACTATAGATAAATGTTATCCTGCTTTGCCTACGGAGTCGGAAAAGAAGGAAGAAGCAGTTGAGGATCCTTTAATGTCCTATCTTATGAAGTCGCCCCCTCCGTATGTACAGGGTACCGCAGCTCCTGTGGTTCGACCTGTACCTATTCTTCCACCTATTCTTCCTCCACCTGTTCCTCAACCTGCACCCGTTCTTCCGACTGTTCCTGCTCCTCTGCGTGTTGCTATCCCTACTGCCCCTCCGCTTCCACATACTCCTGCTCCCGCTACTGCTCCTGCTCTGTTAACTCCTGCTGTTGCTTCTGTCTCTACTCCTTCGCTTGTTAGTCCTGTGTCCTATACTTCTCCCTCTACTCGTAGTCGTACTTCTCCTCTTGCGGCTAGCTTCTTTCATTCTCTCGGACCTGTTCTTGGGTCCGCTGGTTCAGATGGTCCTCAGAGACGTAGTCAGCTTCCTGGTAACAGGGAACGCGCTTCGCTATATAATATGGCGATGGGTTGGATGACACATCCTCTTAGAAATCCACCACGTGTCGTACTCGATACGTTTTGTCAATTCAATATACCAACTCAAAGATTCGTGTTCGAAGAAATGTGTAAGGTTCTTCGTGATCAGATATCGGCCGATGCACCTGACGAGGTGCTGACCGCTTTGTCTGACCTACAGCTTCAGTTCTCGACTGGACTGATAGTGGATACCAATGTTCGACGTGCTGTTGAACGGTTGCTATCTTTCCGTCCCACTCCTATACCTCAAGCCCTCTTTGTTGAAGATGTTGAAAGACAGCCAGATGAGTCTGGTCAGTTTCCTATGCGAGAAGTTCCACCAGTGTGGATGCCAGGTAATCCTGGGGCAAACCCCCCGATCTTGCCGTTCTTTCAGAGGGTATGAATACATCTCCCATGGAAACGCTCAGAAGTGTTGCAGGTGAAGCAATCATTGCCTGACCCTCGCAAAAATCCTACAGGGTATTACAAGGAATTATCGCAGCTCGTAGATGCTACGGTAATGAATCTTGCCGATATTGACATGCTGTTTGGCAATGTTGTACCGCAACCGGTATGGGCTAAGATTCGTCAGGAAAATCACGCAAACGAATTAGGTGGTGATTGGGCTGCCATTATAGCGGCTGATGGTCGACAAACTGGTGGTGCTAAACCCGAGCAGTTGATTGCTGCTCTTCCTCAAAGAATAATTACGTTAATGAAAACTCTTATGCCAGCTATGAGAGTGAATTGGGACAAATTGTCAGCTTGTAGACAGAAGAAGGACGAGAGTGTCTCCGACTTCTTTACGAGATTCGAGGAGGCATTCATTGATCACAGTGGTCAGGATATGAGCACTGAGGGTGGTCAACGGCTGTTCGTGGACAAATTTGTTTCGAACTTATTACCCGATTTGAGCAATAAATTGAAAAATTCTGAGAGTGCGTGGGCCGTTTCTACCTCAGCTCAGATATTGGCCACAGCACAATATTATGAGAATAGAGAGAAAGAGGAGAACGACCGTGCTGATAAAAAGACGAAAGAACTCAAAACTAAAGTGTTGTTACAGCAGGCCTATCCTCCGCGTTCGAATCAGAATGCTTTGCAGCAAAATAGATCGCAGCCACAATCGAATCGATCACAATCTCGAAATGACTCCTCTTCCCAAAGATTTTCGTTAGGGTACAATCAATGTGCCTATTGTAGACAGGAGGGTCATATCAAATTCAATTGTCCTGTTCTAAACGATCGTAATAGCGGTAATTCATCCAGAGGAGGTCGTGGTGGTTCACAGCAGACATCACGCGGTAGGGGTCGTGGTGCTCAGAATGACCGTTCAGATAACTCATCAAATTCCGATAATTGTTTTGATCAACGTGGATCATCGCAAGGACGATCTGCGCAGTACAATGTAGACGATTATTACGTCGATCAGGGAACTGACGACAGTAATTACTAGGACAGCCATAGACAAGGAGAGGGAGTGGTATCAGTTCCGGTTGATCAGAGAGGGCCTTACGTCGCAGTTGCTACATCGGGCGTCGTTGAGCCTTTTCTGTTGGACACTGGTGCAGCGAAAAGTTCCATAAAGCATTCGAAACTCCCTGGCGCACCTTTGTCTGGCTTAACAAATGTTTCCGTTGGATTCTCTGGCGCCCCCGTTAGCAATCCAGTTTCGCGCCCTCTGCCCCTTACAATTGGGCCTTGTGAGCTAGAAGCTCCGTTGATTTTGACCACGGGCTGTGGTGAAAATCTTTTGGGCCTGGATTTGCTTAAACGTTTGTATGCAACTCTGTATTGTTCTCCTGCGGGTGTAAAGCTTACTTTAGGAGAGAGGGTTGTCTCTCCTATGTACTTGTCTCTCGATAAGCTTCCACCGGAATTGAGTTCTCTTCCTGCATCTTTGTGGGCAACAGGTCCCAATGACGTGGGCCTGCTTGACATCTCCCCTTATGTTGTTCAATTGAAATCTAATGTGCGATTGCCACGTATTCCCCAGTATCGTATCTCTCTTGATGGTGAACGAGCATTGTTAGCGATCATCTATGATTTGATCGAGAAAGACGTTATTGAGGAAACGCGGGGAAACGTGTGCAACAGCCCTGTACTGCCCATTCTTAAACGTACTGATCCTTCGAAACCACCTGTTTATCGTTTTGTTATCGATTTACGGGAGGTGAATAAAATTGTGATTCCTCAGTTCCCCGTTGTGCCTGACATCACGGCACTACTGACTTTGATTCCAGCTTCTGCATCTTGGTTTTCGGTGATTGATTTGAAGAATGCGTTCTTCAGCATTCCCATTGCAGAAGAGAGTAGAGACCTTTTCGGTTTCTCTCTTGGTGGACGCAGCTTCCGGTTCAAACGCGCTCCTCAGGGCTACTGTGAGAGTCCATGGATTTACAGTCAAGCCTTGAAGGGTCAACTGGATGCGTTTTCATTGCCGGCTGGTGCGGCCTTAATCCAATATGTCGACGACTTATTGGTAGCTGCAGATACTCAGGACATTTGCAAAATTGCTACGGTGTCGCTGCTGCAACATCTCTGCGAGTTAAATCACAAGGTGTCACCTTCTAAACTCCAGTATTGTTGTCAAGAAGTAACCTATCTAGGTCACTTATTGTCAAAGGAGGGAAGGCGGTTGACCCCAGAGAGAATTGCAGCAATTGCGCGAATGGCTGTGCCAACAACCCAAAGAGATGTGCGTGCCTTTCTAGGTATCACGTCGTATTGCAGGCAATGGATTCCAAATTTTTCATTGCTAGCGAAACCATTGGTGGCTCTTACGTGCAAGGATGTTTCAACTCCTTTACCATGGACGGAAGAATGTCAGAAAAGTTTTTCTGAATTACGTGACTCATTGTGTTCGGCTCCTGTGTTAGGTACTCCTGACTATAGCAAGCCGTTTACATTATATGTTCACGAGAGGGAAGGTTGTGCGTTGAGTGTCTTATTGCAACCTTTTGGTGGTAAGCAACGGCCATGTGCATATTTTTCCTCGACCTTGGACCCGGTAGCTAGAGCATTGCCGAGTTGTTTGAGAGCAACAGCGGCAGCTGCGGTGTCCATCCGACAATCAGCAGGATTGGTCATGGATAATATGCTTACGGTGATGGTTCCGCATGCAGTCGACACTCTTTTAAATCGTACGAAAACCCAGCACTTGACGAGTGCGAGATTGTCTGGGTACGAGCTGACGCTGCTGGCAAGTCATATTCAGATAAAACTTTGCAATGTTCTGAATCCGGCGACTTTGTTACCAATTAGCTCAGAGTCAGATGAAATAACAGAACACGACTGTTATTTGAGGACAGAGGAAGAAACAAAAGGTCGAGTGGACCTTAAAAACACTCCTTTGGAAGACCCAGATGGAACGCTGTATGTGGATGGTTCATGTTTTAAATTACCGAATGGCGATGTGACTACTGCATATGCTGTTGTAACGTTGAATACTGTTGTTGAGACTGCACGATTAAATCAGAATTCTGCCCAAGCTGCAGAACTGATCGCTCTAACTAGAGCGTGTGTGTTAGCGAAAGGGAAACGTGTGAATGTGTTTACCGACAGCCAATACGCTTTTGGCGTCGCCCATAGCTTTGGACGGTTGTGGAGAGAGAGAGGTTTTCTGACATCGCATGGTACGAAGATTCAGCATGGTCAGCTTGTGAATGATCTTTTGGATGCACTTACGTTGCCTAAGCAGGTGGCGATTGTTAAATGTAGTGCGCATCGTAAGGTGACGGATGATGTTGGTCGTGGTAATGCGTTTGCGGATGAGATTGCTAAGGAGACTGCCCGGAACCTTAGCACTCGAATGTATGTGACGAGTTCGGTTAGGTGGCCTACAGAATCGAGTATGTGTGAGGACACTATCGAGAGTGTGAAAGCAATTCAGAATGAGGCCACCGAGACTGAAAAGACGAAGTGGAAAGAAAGTACGGGAAAGTTGGATGTAAATGGTTGTTGGATTGATTTATCGGATCAGAAAAGATGGATGTTGCCTGATGCGTATGTGCTGGCTGTTGTGACAATGGCACATGGGTTAGCACATATTAGCGCGAAAGGTATTTGCAAGTTGCTGTCTCCTGTGTGGAAGAACGATGGTATCACAAAGTGTGCTGAACGCTTGGTTAAGAATTGTATGGTATGTATGTTGTACAATCCTGGTAAGGGAACCCCAACTCCTCCTGGTAGTTTTGCTCCCCCTTCATGTCCCTTTGAGGTGATCCAATTAGACTTCATCCATATGGAGCGATGCAATAACCTGAAATACGTTTTAGTTGTGGTTTGCGCGTTCTCCCGATGGATTGAAGCCTACCCTCTTAAGGACAACACTGCTTTGTCAACTGCGAAATCCTACTGAAGGAATACTTTCCTCGGTATGGAATGCCTCGGATTGTATGGTCGGATAACGGAAGTGAGTTTGTGGGGAGTGTGATGAAGAGTGTGTGTAAGGGCCTTGGAATTAATCAAAAATTCCATAGCGCCAATCATCCCCAGTCAGCTGGTTTGGTTGAAGGGTATAACGGCACCCTTAAACTAAAGCTAGCGAAGATTCAGGCTACGACTGGTCTCTCGTGGCCTGACGCTTTACCCTTAGCATTACTGTCAACAAGGGCAACCGTACACTCCCGAGTAGGGCTCAGCCCCTATGAAATAGTGTTCGGTCGTCCTGCAAATGTTTGGGGGGTCCCTAGACCGGGTGTGTTCTGTGATCTTGAGTATCCAATGTTGATCGATTATCTCCATGACTTGACTGCTAAACTGAGGTTAATTCACCAACAGGTTTACGAAGCATTGCCGACGCAGACGGAGGGTCCAGGCCACCAGCTCCAGCCCGGAGACTGGGTGGTGACGCGAAATTTCTCGCGCAAGAAGAATTTGGAGCCCAGATTCACTGGACCCTTCCAGGTCCTCCTTGCCACGAGAACTGCTGTTCGTCTAGAGGGTCGGAAAAACTGGGTGCATGCCACCCATACCAAAAAAGTCCCTATTCCGTTGCCGGCAGACTCGTGGGTGAGGAGAGGCATTGCATCAACTGAAACCGAAGGATTGCCGGCGTTTGTACTTTTCAGCGACGCACAACCTGTCGGAGAATCCTCAGTGCAGCAGAAAGACACTGTTGAACATTTGTCATCAAAAGACTCAAGACCAGAACTTTCAACTGATCAACAGGACGCTGTCTCTTCAACGGATCCTTTGTTTGACGAGCAGACACGTCCTGGGAAAACCCGATACTTTTTGCGATCCAGTCTAAAGACTAATAAAAGATCCTGTTTTGTCCCTTGACAATTGCATTATCCCGTTTCCCACGATCAGTTTGAACACTCGTATCATTGTAATTATTCTTGTATATATACATTGAGTTTTGTTCCTCATATTTTTGCTTCCACAGCTGAGAGACACTTTGCATACACATATGCATACACATAATTGTGAATAAAGGCCGTAGGGCCGCGCGTGTACTTCCTTCTGGTTAGTAGGTCTTGACACTAGGTTGAAGACCGTCGGTTCCTGGGAACTCCTAGGGATTGGCTACTGCTACACAGAACGAAGTGCGTCAAGAAACGTTGCGGACGGTCGTAGGGGATGGCATTTTCGAAGCTGATGGACTTGGAAGAAGCTCAGGCAAAAAGGTTCAAGTTGCAACAACTTAGTCGTACCAAATGTTTTATGTTCCAAATATTCGTATTGCTTTTGACTGTTTCTGCATTATTGGCGGGTGGGGTGTATTACATGATGTCTTGTTTCTTATCTCCTGCCATACCTACTCCTACCCCTAATCCTCAACCTACCACTGTTGCATCTCCCCATTCTTTTCACTTCTTACCCGAACACGAACAGGCTAGACGTGCAGAATTCCGCAACAATTCCTTTATTCAGCTCCTTCACCAGCATCAGTTAGTGGTTAACACTACTAATTGTTGGGTGTGTGGGTTGATGCCACTTACCACGGATAAGGGAATTCCATATCTGGTGTTACCGTATAGTTCCCAAGGGTCTGCTCGAGCATTTCAAACAATGTTTCGAAGCGCATTAGATTCTCACCCCAATCGAGAGCCACGTTCTCCCTACCTTGGCCCTGGCTCGTACTATAAGCCTTTGTCCATAGCGATAGAAGACTTAGATAGAGATATCTATGAGCCGTCGCTCATTCCAGTGAAAGAGGTACAAGCCTATAGGGTCCTGAGTAAGGTCGAGTACAGTGCGCTCACGAGTGATAAACAGCTTAAAAGCTCGCCTCCGATATGGGTCGTACCCCACATTGGTAATTTTTGTCTAATGGGTCGTGGCCGAAGATCGAAAGCCCGACTTGGAGAGAGTGCTTGCACTGAAAATTACATGCTGCCGATGATCTCGTCCCCTGTGTTTCTGGCTGCCAAGGGTACCTACTTTGTCTGTCATGATCGTGCGTATGCATGGTTGCCCTCTGACTTCATGGGCTCATGTTTTATCGCAAACTTGTTGCCTCCGACGTTCACTGTAGATGCAGATTATCACAAGACTAGAGTTGTGAGAGGCGTAATTAGCGAAGAGGATACTGCCGGTCAAGAGGCAGGAGACTTTTTCAAGGGTTTCCTCCCGTTTTGGGGACCTATGGTTAATAGTAGGAACCTGAGACAATTGACTCGAGTGGTAGAATCGACAGCTAATATTACTGCCAGTGCCCTTGGTAATATCACCACAGAACTTCAGGCGGATAGACTTATGACGTTACAAAACCGTATGGTTTTAGACGTGATCTTAGCAGATCGAGGTGGGGTATGTAAGGTGATCCATTCGAGCTGCTGTATTTTCATTCCTGATAACGCTCCGACTGTCTATCAAGCCATCTCAAAGTTGCATAAAATCTCTGAATCCATACACGTGGATATAGGGGATTGGACGCTACTTGGGTGGTTTTGGGGCCTGATGTCGACTTGGGGTTGGAAGATTCTGATGATCATCGGAGTCGTTGTGGCGTTCCTGTTCACGTGTTGCCTTTGTGTGCAGTGCGGTCCTGCCTTATGTGGCCTCTGCGCTACAACGTGTATGAGACAGCCGCCTGTTGCCAATGGAACTCGGTTGGACAGAGCTATGCTACAGCAACATCTAGATGATCTGATGAATATCGAGTATGATTCCGACTAGTGCTTGCCTACATGAGGGCAAAAGGAGCGTCTGAGGTTCCGTGACAATTGTAAGTGGTGTTTCCGACTCGCACGAATATGGTCGAGTCTGGTATCTACGAACCGCAAATGACGAGTTTAGTAAGTGTGCGCAGTTTCGCTGTGCTAACTTAAACCGTTCGTTTGTTACGTGGGTTTTTCATCTGTACCCACGGGTTCCATCTTAGATACGGCATCCATTTTGTCTCTTGCCCTCAAGTAGCCAGCGAACGGACGTTGTCCGCTTCGCGACCCTGGGGCTCCCAAGATATTTGCGGAAGACACATGTCCTTTGTAAGTGTCTTTATGATGAGGGGGATGATACTGTAAGGCAGATGGCCCCGCTCGAGGCTCATCTCGCCGTGCCGGTTTATTGTCTCAGCCGTGCATCTCATTAGGCGCGTCTCTTTGATGCCTGTAGTTCGTGTTTCCCGATACCTCCCCTTTTACACCCTTTTCCAATCTCCCCACTGTTTCCATCTTCCTCTGCACCTGTCCTTGTTCCTTTTTCGATCTGTTTTACTGCTGATTGGAATGTACTAATGGTGGGAAGATGGGTTTTTACAGTTGGGAACCGCCAAATGTTTCCACACTTATGTTCCGGACCTTATGAGTATTAAAGTGACCAAAGCGACCCCTCTCGGGGATAATTGTGGGAACCGAGTTGTAAACCTTTGTGTGCTATGTAAACCTATGGGAGAATTCTGTATAAAAGGAGCGATCCACAGACCCAATTTGAAGCAGTCTCCCCGAACTACACTCGTTGTACTTCCTGTGACTTCTGTGTTTCCCTGCAGTAAATAAACCTTGAATCTTTGACGCCGAAGGAAGTGTCCCGTGTCTCTGTCATTCGTACGCCGGAGCAGGTTACCCACGAAGGTTTCAGGTGTTGTCCCCTGGCACCGCTGGGTCTTAAAGAACCCAGTCCTTCAACCCAGCACGACCCTCTACAGTACACAAACACCACTGCACTACCCTAAACCCTAAAACACTACTCTAGCACGACCCCCTACACTACACAAACACCACTGCACTACCATAAACCCAAAACACTACCCGAGCACTACTCCAACACTACCCAAACACCACTGTACTACTCTAAACCCTAAAACACTACCCCCCAGCATGACCCCCTACACTACACAAACACCACTACACTACCCTAAAACACTACCCCCAGCATGACCCCTACACTACCCTAACACCACTGCACTACCCTAAACCCTAAAACACCAACGCCAGCATGACCCCCTACACTACCTGAACACCACTGCATTACCCTGTACCCTAAAACACGAACCCCTACACTACACAAACACGACTGAAGTACCCTACACTACCCCCAGCATTACCCCCTACACTAGAAACACCACTGCACTACATTAAACCCTAAAACACTACCCCCTACACTACACAAACACCACTGCACTACCATATAACACTACCCCTAGCATGACCCCCTACACTACACAAACACCACTGCGCTAACCTAAACCCCCTACACTATACAAACTCCACTGCACTACTCTAAACCCTAAAACACTCCCCCCAGCTTGACCCCCTCACAACAAAAAACACCACTGCAATACCCTAAACCCTAAATCTACCCCCAGCACGACCCCCTCCACTACCCAAACACCACTGCACTACGCTAAACCCTAAAACACTACCCCCAGCACGACACCCTACACTACCCAAACATACTGCACTAGCCTAAACCCTAAAACACTACCCCCTACACTACACAAACACCACTGCACTACCCTAAAACACTACCCCCAGCATGACCCCCTACACTACACAAACACCACTGCACTACCCTAAACCCCCTACACTATACAAACACCACTGCACTACCCTAAACCCTAAATCTACCACCAGCACAACCCCCTACACTACACAAACACCACTGCACTACCCTAAACCCTAAAATACTACCCCTAGCACGGCCCCCTTCACTACACAAACACCACTGCACTGCCTTAAACCCTAAAATACTACCCCCAGCATGACCCCCTACACTTCACAAACACCACTGAACTACCCTAATCCCTAAATCCACTCCCAGCATGACCCCCTACACTACACAAACACCACTGCACTACCCTAAACCCTAAAACACTACCCCCAGCACGACCCCCTTCACTACCCGAACACAACTGCACTACCCTAAACCCCAAATCACTACGCCCAGCACGACCCCCTACACTACCCAAACACCACTGCACGACCCTAAACCCTAAAACACGACCCACTACAATACGCAAACATCACTGCACTACCCTAAACCATAAAACAATAGAACCCAGCACGTCCCTCTACAGTACACGAACACCACTGCACTACCCTAAACCCTAAAACACTACCCCAGCACGACCGGCTACACTACCCAAACACCACTGTACAACCCTAAACCCTAAACCACTACCCCCAACATGACCCCCTACACTACACAAACACCACTACACTACCCTACAACACTACCCCCAGCACGACCCCTACACTACCCAAGCACCACTGCACTACCCTACACCCTAAAACACCAACCCCAGCATGACCCCCTACACTACTTAAACACCACTGCACTACCCTATACCCTAAAACACGACCCCCTACACTACACAAACACGACTTAAGTACCCTAAACCCTAAAACACTAACCCCAGCATGACCCCCTACACTACAAATACTTCTGCACTACATTAAACCCTAAAACACTACCCCCTACACTACACAAACACCACTGCTCTACCCTAAAACACTACCCCCAGCATGACCCCTACACTACACAAACACCACTGCACTACCCTAAACCCCCTACACTGTACAAACACCACTGCACTACTCTAAACCCTAAAACACTACCCCCAGCATGATCCCCTCACAACAAAAAACACCACTGCACTACCCTAAACCCAAAATCTACCCCCAGCACGACCCCCTACACTACCTAAACACCACTGCCATACCCTAAACCCTAAACACTACCCCCAGAACAACCCCCTACCCTACACAAACACCACGGCACTCCCCTAAACCCTAAAACACTACCCCCAGCACGACTCCCTACACTACCCAAACACCACTGCACTACCCCAAACCCTAAATCTACCCCCAGCACGACCCACTACACTACCCAAGCACCACTGCACTACCCTAAACCCTAAAACACTACCCCAGCACGACCCCCTACACTACCCATACACCACTGCACTACCCTAAACCCTAAAACACTACCCCCCAGCACGACCCCCTACACTACTGCACTACCCTAAACCATAAAACACTACCCCAAGCATGACCCCCTACACTACCCAAACACCACGGCACAACCATAAACCCTAGAAAAGAAACCCCTACTCCATGCCCAATCCCCCTTACCTCTCACTCCTCGTGGTTCCTCTCTCCTAGTGGTTCCAGCTTCACGTCGTCTCTGAGGGGCGGTGCACGTTGTTGTGAGGAAACGGAACAGCTTCTGTTTCCTTACAACAATGTGGATCGTCTACATGTTTTTTAGAACACATGGTCATTTACCATACATACCTTTACAACAAAATATGTTGTAAATGCTTGCGTGGTAAATGACCATGCGTTCCAAAAAAATCAGTAGTATTGACTTTGCGATGTACGACGCGTGCGTGGTAATGCATGCGTTGTAATGGTATTGCGAAGTAAAAAAGTTGTTTCAACGGCTGTTTACCGATCGAAGCTGGCCCCTGTTCTTCAGTGAAACGCTTATTTGATTAATTAGGAGGAAGGAATGTGTTTTTTTTACCGAAAAGTGCATTCCCGGCTGTTGTTTTGGGAAACTGTGCGCGTGGCCTGGTTTCACTTCCGGTGAGAGAGTGGAAGAGTCTGTTTGGATCTAAAGGAGTTCTGTTGTAGGACGGGGCTGGCGCGACACGTCATCAGAAAACATAGCTAATGGAAAGCGTCCTCCCTGAAGTCTAGAGCAGTGCCATGAGAAGTCAACGAGTGTGCGTCCCACCGCAGTATGACCGTACCAGTGAACAATGTGCCGCCTCCAGGGTACGGGAGGCAGAAGCAGCATCGCAGGCCCTCTTGAAGACAGTTGTAGCACTAATTCTACATTTTGGTACTAGGGCATTTTAACTTTGTTGTTTGTGCCAGATACAAAGAGTAGATTCTTGATTATTCAGTGCCCTCGTTACCTTTTTTGTGGGTTGTGGTGCTTCTCACTTCGCTGCCCCACCAGTGCACACGACTGGCCACTCCTCCTCGTGTGCCATTTGCAGGGCCTCTGCCCTCGGATCACTGGTTTCGGTTTCTGGAGAGGCAACATAAACGCTTGCTCCCAAAGAACTAGCCTGAACACTTAGGTGAATAACCCCTGCACCAGCATTCCACAGAAATTTTTTCCTAGCTCTCCCACGTCGACGAGGACGTCATAATAGCACGGCTCCGCTCGCGACACAGTATGACGTCATCGGAGCCATAAGAGGACCTCGTCGGCGTGCTGACGTCAGTTCCACCCTTTTTTTCCGTGCCACCGAGGCAAACAGGCGGACACTCAGACACTCCTACTGATAACACATATAGACACTCACCAACCCATGCGGCCACTTATACACAAAGTGAGAGACTGATACAGATATTTACATATTCAAACATTACTCACTAGCCCATGTATTCACTAAGATACACTTAGTCAGTCAGTTATACAATCAATTTTATAAAACAAATCATCCATTCAGACATTTATATACCCATTTATTCTTCCATCGACCTTGAGATGTACATATATAAAACATATTTAATTTTCAGAAAAACACACATTCACTGGATGATGTCATCAGTGATGTCATTTGAGATGTCATCAGTGATGTCATGAGTGATGTCACTGACCATGTCATGAGTGATGTAATATGGGACGTCAATAGCAGTGCATTGCGGGCACGCGAGTCATAGTTAGTTGAACTAACTATAACGGGTGAATTTCTATGGTTTTGTACGAGTGAAATGTCCAACTAACTATAACCTATAACGCCCCCCAAAACCTATGATTTGTTCATTGAAATATATATATATATATATATATATATATATATATATATATATATATATATATATATCTATAGATATATATAGATATATATAGATATATATATATATGCACGCTCATGTGTTGAAAACACCGACCACACTCGCGGGGCTTCTGTTCAGGGCTTTATTCTCCCAACAAATTGCTAGATAGCTTGAAAACAAAGGAGCAAGGTTCGTTATAAATCCTGATTCGTCTTTTGTCCTGACGCGTTTCGAAGGCGGCTGCCTTCTTCTTCAGAGGATGACGAAGTAATCTTCAGGATAGTTGCAGGAAGGACCTTTCTTTATGATCATGACACGCCCCTGGATGGGCGCCGTGCCTTATGGTACTTGTATTCCTGCTGTGATTAATTATCGCATATTGCGTCTCTGTCCTCAGTTTTCAATTTTGATGGCAGGGTCCTGCCCTGGAAACCCCTCGCCAGCCAGGCGGCGCCATGGTGTTAGAGCAAGGGATAAGTATATGTTCATATCCCAACAAGCTGGATGCTCGCCGTTTCTGGACTCTTTCCATCACGTCGTGTGGCGGTACTCAGCGAAATGCAGTTCCTCTGCGACGCTCATTCCCCATCAAGGCGCTGTGTACTCTTCAATGGCGGGTGCGGTGAAGAGAGGTGATGGGACCTTTCAAAATGTGCACGCTCATGTGTTGAAAACACCGACCACACTCGCGGGGCTTCTGTTCAGGGCTTTATTCTCCCAACAAGTTATATATATATTTTTTTATTTTTTTCTTTATTAATAAAGCTAACTATAACTTACGCACCGCAATGCACTGTTTATGATCTCACATATTACATCACTCATGACATGGCCAATGACATCACTGATGACATCATTCAGGGATTGTGAGTATTTTTTAAATGTTTAGAAGTGTTAAACATATATACTAAGGTACTAAAAAAGTTAAATTAGTATACTTTGCATACTACTGAGTGATACTATTTCTGATATATATTATGCGAGTGGTAGTGGGACTGTGTGTATCCGCGTGTGAGAGGCCGTATGGGTGAATAAGTGGGTGTGGGAGTAGCTGTATTGGTGAGTGAGTGGCTGTTTGTGTGACTGTATTGGGGAGTGAGTGGGTATATGAGTGACTGTATGGGTGAGTGAGTGGCTGTATGAATGGGTGAGTGGCTGTATCGGTTACTAAGTGGCTGTGTGAGTGGCTGTATTGGAGAGTAAGTGTGGAGTGAGTTTGTGAGTGGTTGTATGGGTGAGTGAGTAGACATGTGAGTGGTTGTATGGGTGTGTGTATAGTTGTATGAGTGAGTGAGTGGCTCGGTTGAGAGGCGGTATCGGTGAGTAAGAGAGTGTGAGGGGCTTTATGGGTGAATAAGTGAGTGGGTGAGTAGCTGTCTAGGTGAGTGAGGGGGTGTGTGAATGACTGCATGGATGAGGGGCTGTGTGAGTAGGTGTATGGGTACATGAGTGGTTGTGTGAGAGGCTGTATGGGTGAGTGAGTGGGTGTGAATGGCTCTATGGATGAATGAGCGGGTGTGTGAGCAGTTGTATGGGTGTGTGAGTGCCCTTGTGGAATCCAAGGTCCAATTTCATTGACCTTTGGGTGCGTGCTGCTTTTAAACGCACACACGCGCACCAGAGGCCATATGTTTTGAATTATCGCGGCTTGACAGCCGAGTTAATTGAAAACATATGCTTGCAGTGGCGCGCGCGCGCACCACAGCGGGCTTCTTTTTAGGTCTCTTTATCTGCTTGTTTATGTAAAAAGCAGATAAGAGCACATTCTTTGGGGCACGGGAGAGCAGAGGCGCAGGGGGCACGGGGAGTGCAGCTCTACCCCCACCCACCCCGGCCGGGCTAACTTGTCTTCTTGCCTTTCTGTGGCAAACACAACCTGCATATTAGTTCTGGTTTATGATAACCTTTAGAGTGCATAGTAGAACCTTTGAACACGTTTCCACAATAATCTTGCATCATCAACCTCATGTTCACACACGAGTAACTTTACTCTCTTATCGGCCAGCACAATCACCTTGAACGGCTGCACAAGCTTGAAGAGCTCAGACTGGCTGATGGGATGACAGGCTTAGAGACATCGCTCTCTGCTGCAGAGTGAATGCAGAGTGAGTGCAGAGTGAGTGCAGAGTGAGTGCAGAGTGCAGAATGAGTGCAGTGAGTGCAGAGTGTGAGTGTAGAGTGTGAGTGTAGAGTGTGAGTGCAGAGTGTGAGTGCAGAGTGTGAGTGCAGAGTGAGTGCAGATTGTGAGTGAGTGCAGAGTGTGAGTGCAGAGTGTGAGTGCAGAATGTGAGTGCAGTGTGAGTGCAGAGTGCAGAGTGAGTGCAGTGTTAGTGCAAAGTGAGTGCAGAGTGTGAGCGCAGAGTGAGTGTGCAGAGTGAGTGTGCAGAGTGTGAGTGCAGAGTGTGAGTGCAGAGTGTGAGTGCAGAGTGTGAGTGCAGAGTGAGTGCAGGGTGTGAGTGAGTGCAGAGTGTGATTGAGTGCAGAGTGAGTGCATAGTGCCTTCTCGACTCACGGGTTCACACTCTGCGACTCTGGGCAATAGCTTGCTTAATCTCCACAACAGACCCTCGCGGTGGGATGCCTGACTTTCACTTTGTGGATACCCGCTGGGGCTATCACACAGGGGAATATCAGGACGGGTTCCCTAAGCAAGCGCCGGGACACCCACTGCGGGTAGCTGTGCGCTATATAAGCTCAACTACAGTGAATGCAGAGTGAGAGTGACTGCAGAGTGAGTGCAGAGCGAATGCAGAGTGAGAGTGACTGCAGAGTGAGTGCAGAGTGAATGCAGAGAGAGCGACTGCAGAGTGAGTGCAGAGTGAGAGTGAGTGCAGAGTGAGTGATTGCAGAGTGAGAGTGAGTGCAGAGTGAGTGCGCAGAGTGAGTGCGCAGAGTGAGTGCGCAGAGTGAGTGCAGAGTGAGTGCAGAGTGAGTGCAGAGTGATTGGAGAGTGATTGTGCAGAGTGAGTGTGCAGAGTGTGAGTGCAGAGTGTGAGTGCAGAGTGAGTGAGAGCGCAGAGTGAGTGGGCAGAGTGAGTGCAGTGTAAGAGCAGAGTGTGAGTGCAGAGTGTGAGTGCAGAGTGCAGAGTGAGTGCAGAGTGAGAGTGATTGCAGTGAGAGTGAGTGCAGAGTGAGTACACAGAGTGAGTGCAGAGTGTGAGTGCAGAGTGTGGGTGTAGAGTGTGAGTGCAGAGTGAATGCAGAGTGTGAGTGCAGAGAGTGAGTGCAGAGTGAGTGCAGAGTGAGAGTGAGTGCAGAGTGAGAGTGAGTGCTGAGTGAGAGTGAGTGCGCAGAGTGAGTGCGCAGAGTGAGTGCGCAGAGTGTGAATGCAGAGTGTGAGTGCAGAGTGAGTGCAGAGAGAGTGCAGAGTGAGTGCAGAGTGTGAGTGCAGAGTGAGTGCAGAGTGTGACGAGAGTGAGTGCAGAGAGAGTGAGTGCAGGGTGAGAGTGCAGAGTGAGAGTGAGTGCAGGGTGACAGTGAGTGCAGAATGAGTGCAGAGTGAGAGTGACTGCAGAGTGAGAGTGACCGCAGAGTGAGTGCACAGTGAGAGTGAGTGCAGAGTGAGTGACTGCAGAGTGAGAGTGACTGCAGAGTGAGAATGACTGCAGAGTGACTGCAGAGTGAGAGTGACTGCAGAGTGACTGCAGAGTGACGTGGGAGTGACTGCAGAGTGACTGTGACTGCAGAGTGACTACAGAGTGAGAGTAAATGCAGAGTGAGAGTGACTGCAGTGACTGCAGAGTGAGAGTGACTGCAGAATGACTGCAGAGTGACAGTGACTGCAGTGACAGTAACTGCAGTGTGTGAGTGTGCAGGGTGAACAGTGTGTGAGTGTGCAGGGTGAACATTGTGTGAGTGTGCAGGGTGAACAGTGTGTGAGTGTGCAGGATGAACTGTGTGAGTGTGCAGGGTGAACTGTGTGTGTGTGCAGGGTGAACATTGTGTGAGTGTGTAGAGTGAGCAGTGTGTGTGTGTGCAGGGTACGAACACTCAAACTAAGTCCACCACACACACACACATAAGACCACACACATAAGATCACACACATATAACCACACACATAAAACCACACACATAAGACCACACACACACCACACACACACACACCACACATACACACACCACTCTCATCACCACACTCTACCCACCACACACACCATCACACACCACCACACACTCACCACCACACACTCACCACCACACAACCACACACACACACCACCAGCCGTCAGTGCACGCTTTCACCGGGCACAAACCCCACCAGCCGTCAGTGCACGCTTTCATCGGGCACGAACACTACCGGCCGTCAGTGCAGGCTTCCACCAGGCACACAACACCAGACGTCAGAGCACGCTTTCACCAAACACACGCACACCACCAGCCATCAGTGCACACTTTCACCAGGCACACACAACACCAGCCGTCAGTGCATGTTTTCACCAGGCGCACTCACCACCAGCCGTCAGTGCACGCTTCCACCAGGCACACACACCTCCAGCCGGCAGTGCACGCTTCCACTAAACACACACATCCCCAGCCATCAGTGCACAATTTCTACAGGCACACACACCACCAGCCATCAGTGCACACATCAATTGTTAACGCATCCACAATTAACTATTGTAGCAATCGCAGTATGGTGCACTTTGCTTTTAAACATATTCATCTAAAGCGCAACATGCCACCATTGCTACAATTCCAATCCGACCCACATAATTCCACTACACATCACATGCATACACTCCATAACACATGATTAAAAGACATTGCCATTTACAATGCCATTAGCTGTAACTCAAATAAATCCGAGACCTATTGCATTTCCAATGCTTGTTTGGGTAGGCACGGGAGATTAAGTGATTTGCCCAGAATCACAGGATGTGAAGTCGACCCCTAGGTTCGATCCCGGTTCCCCAGCTCCAAGGTAAGCAAGTCTAGCTGTGAGACCACATCCTCTCCCCATGCAAGTAGGTATCATTTTCTGATATAACCAGGTAAAAAATATAGATGAGGGAACGGTGCCTGATTAACCAAAGTTTTTCATGTAAAGGAAGTTAATTAAGCAAAACGACAGCATTCAGCATTAATGCAGTCTTTTAATTAGGTTTCTTATATTAGAAAAAAAACTTTCACAGAAAAAAGTAATCGGATTTTAAACACACCATTAGTTTTTGTTAATGTGTACGGAGATAATTATAAGGAACAAAAGTAAATTAATAATTACGAGTCTAACAGCACTGAAGCTCAATTGATTGTGTTTCAATTAATTTGCACCGAGTGCCGCAATGACCAACTGGATTTTAAAAGGGGCAGACATTCTAAAAACCGTTGTGTAAAATGAGACATGTTAAAAAAAAAAGACAATTTCGCTAGTGGCACATAAGTGCGCTTCATCTGAACACTTGAGACCCCTGTGGAGAGTATTTGGTATACATTATCTATTGGGTAAGCATGGAACCAATCTTATTATTGTATAGTACTGTGTTGTAACATTTATATAGTGCTTACTACCCCTATGTGGGGCTTGCCTACATGAATAGCAAGCTACACTGTTAATGCAGGGTGTGTGATTGAAGGATGTTTTATTTGGGAAAGAAGTGGATCGACCTGTTGGAATGGGCATTTTTATTATCATTCCATCTCAGAGTGTCTTTGTGAGATGTAAATGTGATGCTTTTTATGTTCACAAATGTAAGTAAAACAAACTAGTTTGCACCTAGCTCAAACAAACCTAACTCCTATGTCTGAGCCTCGGGCTGTTGGGGTAGCTCTGTGAAGTTGGTCAGATTGCTCCTTCAGTAAATGCATCGCAGGTTTCAGAAGCTAAGCTCTTAGCTCAGAGGGTGATACAACGAATGCCATTTAATAAGGTAATAACACCTATTCTAAGTCGATAGATGGGATAGGAGCGTGAATACGTAACTACATGTCTACACTGATTTGGATGGACTTGTTGGTGTCTAAGGTTTTATGGATGTGATAGTTTTAGCGGCACTGGCAGGCTAAAGGCAAAGCTCTTTGCAGGGCCGGCTCTAGGCTCATGGTGGCCCTGTGCAGGGAGCGTAGGTAGGGGCCCCGGAAGAGGCGGTCCGGACGGGGCGGAGCTCAGGAAGGTATTTTCATAATACCCACCTCTATGCATGCACCCCAGACACGGACAGCCCACCTCGCTGCTCCCCTTTCATCAGTTTGAGAACATACAACAAGCCCATCATTACCATTGTAGGTGCAGAGCTATCTGCCCCACCGACTTTGGTTTAAATGTACTTGTGGCCAAATACTTGAGAGGGCATGGGCGCCGCCCTCTCCCTATGCCCACTAGGAGCTTGGCACGAGGAATCAGACAGCTGTACACTGGTCCTGATAACGGGGTTGCTGGACAGTATGTGAATACACGCAGGAGCAGCTAGGGGTGAAAACACATAGCAAAACGGCCAATGGGATAATGAGGACATAAGATGGAAGACCACATTAGTGGAATCAAATGCATTGCAAAAGTGCCTTAATGCAAGGGTATCACCTAGCAGTCTACAGCCAAGCCAGCCAAGTATGCAATATGCTCCAACCATCACTTCCAGGTACAAACAGCTCTTCATTTCCAGCCTTCGGCAAAAGAGAGATTGCTATTTGAAACTGGAGTACCAGCCATTTGCAGGCAGAGTGTCAACAATCACTGACACAACAAGGTAGGTAATTTTTGGTGAAAAACCGGCAGTGGCGCCCGCGCCATTAACAGACCTGGTAGTTTAAGGACAGAATTGGGATGCATGATGGGAGCTCTCAACAAATGGTGTAACACACAGTTGTGTGCGGGGCTATTGAAAGCGACACAGAGGCCTTTCTAATAACACATTCGTTTAATGTGCTCACAACTGTGTATGGGAGGCTCCTGGAAATTAATGGGTGACCAGGTCTGTGATATTACAGCGGTGTGAAAGCACTTGCAGCTGTGTATGTCAAGCTACTCACTCTCAAGGCAAGCAGCAGGTGGACCGGGTCTGTGATATTACAGGAGGTGTAATGCACCCGCAGTTGTGTACCTGTCGTTATTAAGCTACTGAAGCGAGCGGGTGCCCGGGTCTGTGATATTACAGCAGTGTCATGTACTTTCAGCTGTGTATGTGAGGCTACTGAACTAGGCACGCAGGTGGACCGGGTCTGTGATATTACAGCAGTGTATACTTTGGGCGAGTCTGCCCTCGCACACCAAGCACCCGCTAGCGGGTGCGAAAGCATTTGGCAGAAGGTGGGGCGTTTAGACTGAAAAAGCTCCTTCACTGCCTCGTTGATGAAGGATATGGCCGGTGGAGTACAAGGATTACTGCTTGTGGAGCTGTGACCGCGTCGAGTATGCGGTAAAGACTGAAATTGAACTGTTACTGCTGGCTACCATTCAGGACTGTTATAAGCAACATGACATAGCGAGACAGGAGTGCACATCACAGATTGCTGTGTTTGAAAGGCTATTAATGATCAGCGAAGTGGCCCGCAGCAAAGCGGCCTCAGACATTTTCAGAACGCGACCAGGTTCTCGTTCTGTGGGAAATGGAGGGAACCCGAACCAACCTCTGCATGATTTTAAAATCTTGATTCCACTCGCAGCTGTGTATGTCAAGATACTGAAGGCAAACGGGTGGACCGGGTCTGTGATATTACAATTTACAGAAGGTGTGATGCAGCACCCGCAGCTGTGTACGCGTCGCAAGGGCCAATATAGCCTACCTACTCAGTGACTCACTCACTGTTCGAGGCCTGCACTAGTTGCACCGTCCTCCCACTCCCACATCACATTATTACTAGTAAGTGCCGACTGCCGATTTGAAATTAATTGTGTCAGTACCTGTGCCGTGGCAGTGCTTGCTGAGTGCAAGTCACAGGGAGTCTCTCACACCGTCAAATAGGGTCCGGTCCGGTCTCGGGGAATTGGGAACGAACCGGAGTAGGTGTTCTCTGTGAGCAGGCTCGGTGGCGGCGCGTTCGGTTCAGGTTCTTTCTTTGTTCTCCGATGACGAGGCAGTCACGCACCCACTCTAGTCTCGTGACCACGTCCACGACCCCCCAGACCACCACACTCGTGACCCGGGCGTAACGTGCAGCACACAGGTGCGAGTTGCGCACTGCGCACAGGCAGCGCGCGCCGCGGGGGCTGTCCCAGGGCCGTCACGTCATGGTAGTGCTAAGAATGACGGCCCTGGGACCCAGTGCTGGCTGCCTGACTCTGCCTCTGGGATTTGATTTGGGAAAGTGAAACTAGCTAGCACTACCACTACAGGTAAACAACAACGGCGCTGGTGGCCGGCCGCTGCCATTGCTAGTAGCCGGAGTCGGAGCCGGGGAGGCCGCCAAATCCTGCCAGGGGGCCGCCAGTGCCACAAACGGATCCTCGTCGTGGCGGCCCCTGGGGTTTGGCGGCCCTGTGCAGGTGCACAGTTTGCACATGCCTAGGGCCGGCCCTGCTCTTTGTGAACAAAATACTTTTTAGACTGTGGGTCGAAGAGGGAGGTCTCTAGGTTCAGGAGATGTTATTTGATAGAGTTCTTAATTGCTGGTAGGGAGTCGCTATGCTAATGTCTTGGAGGGCAGTTCAGATTAAGGGGAAGTAAATAAAGTAACTGCAGCATAGCTGGAGCACAAAGGGGTTAGAGGACTGACAAAAGGTGGAAAGTAGGTGCAGTTTCAGAGCAGCAGAGCAACAGAGCAACAGAAGGAGACAATCCAAGAAGGGTGTGGGGGTCTTGTAGAGGGGGAGTCAGGCCGTGAATTACCTAAAAGGGCAGCAGATAGTTGGGCTGTTTTATTGCCAGTGGTGGCAAGCCATTCCAGTTATTCAACTTGTAACAGTTGTGTGGATGAGTGATTTAAAGTGGGAAAAGTATGCCATTGCGCAGTTGGAATCTGGCTACTATAACTGTGGTAGAAAAAAAAGATTATGGATGCATCTTTAAGTTGAATGCTATACTGCAGGATGTTGTTGATCCTAAAATCATCCGGATTGCTGCACTATATCAACTGGGTGTATATCGAGATTAATGATAACTTGTACATGTTCTACCATAGAAGTTAGTGTATGGATTAATGGCTATGGCTATCTCAATTCGTGACTGTGGATCTGCTAACAAATGATGATCCTTCATATAAATATAGCACACAGTATTGCATTGTTTCAACTGATGGAGGGTACCCAATAATATTGCACATATGTGTGTGTGACAGCAGGAGCAGTCCATCCCTGCCAGACCATGAAGCAAACAGTATCTCTAAATAGGGTAAGCAATGACACACAAGCAAGCATGTTGACTGTCACAAAGCTGTATATATGATAGACATGTTATATTTGTGCGTGTGATTTACAGTATCATCATATCACGTGTGCTGTGACACTGAACACTTTTTCCAGGAATCATCACCAACCCAGCATGATGGATGGTATTGTATTGTCTAAAAGTATGTGCTGTATAACCTAGGCCTTGAAATTCAAAAAGGAGAGATAGGAAATTCCAGTCTTTCCAATATATACATATATATACTAACATACACTCATTAGAGTAAGGGATCGATTTTGCCCTGAGGAATACCCCTGACTAGGTATCTGGCTCTTAGAACTGGCAGAAACATATTGGCACTTTTAAAGGATGATAGTGTCATGGTACTCCTAATAGCCAATTATTTGTTTATTTACATTTTAATCATACCTGAGGTACCACGTAATTAGAGCTCCCGGTTTTATAGTATTTATTTTTTTGACATTTCTGTCTGTATTTATCCATATTTCTTTTTTTGCTAATTTTATCTGTATTTATTCATATTTATTCAGGTCTTTGTGAAAAAATGAAGTTGAAATTAGTATATTTCCACATTTATTTAACCGATAAATATGCACTCATGCTTGAATACCTGTCAGCTTTCAGTGCTGTGAACACCTGCTGAAGTTAAAACAATGCACTCATATGAAAACATGCAAATTTCAGTATCAGCCTTGTGTATATCTACCGCCGTTAAAGCATCTTTACTAAAATCCCTTTCTTTTCTAACCCCCTTTCCTAACAACCCACCCAGCTATTGGCTTGGCAGTCATGGCAGACAGAATTTAGAATTACTCAAAAAACAACCCAATTTCCGTTTTTATCCACAAATAAAAAATAAATACAGACACGAAAATTAACGTTTTCTATCTATATTCAGATGAAATAATTAGCAAAAACCTAAAACTGGGAGACTTACACATAATAAAGGATATACCTGTGGTATATCTTAAAGTATCTATAAAATAAACTGAATACCTGTATTGTAACAGGAAAATAACATATCTTAAGAACTCCCCCACTAACTGGGGTCAAGACCGCACTGGTAGTACCATTTTACCAGGGTGGGATGACCTCATCCAAAATCTTTTATGACCCAAAAGGGTCCAATGACCTAGGGACAAGGAGGTAGGATCACCCGTTCTGTCAATAGGTTCACTGCACTCATGATTTATGAGGTATCTCAGGAGGAAGTGCAGTGTCTAAATCTTCCCTTTCTCTCAAGGTGATATGACTGCGGAGTCACATCCCTATTCTATGTACTTTCCAGGTAATTGAACAGCAAATAATCTGTGTTTCAACATTTTCCTTCTACGTTGATCTGAGGAAGCATTTTTACTTTCAACACAGCTGCCACCTTTAAAGTCCAGAGGAGTCCAGATACTTGGATACACTCCGAAAAAGACATGGCTGCCCCATGGTGGTACAACAATATCAAGATCATCAAGATTGCTCCTTTAACCTCATCATCCCTGTGGGACCATTGAGCACAGTATCTGGCCCTCTACACAGACTATGAGAGGACCGACCCGAGACCACCCCCGTCTTCTCTCCTTTCGCTCCACTATAAACATACTATGGAGCATAGGCATCTCAAGTGTCACCCAACCTCCAACAGCTCCTGTAGAAATGGTCTGCCCCAGACAGCCCCTGCATATAATTTTGAAAGGACGGCTAAATGGGACAGTATAGCCACGTGGAAACCTGCTGGGTAGCCGGTTCACAACTGACTGTGTTCTCCAACACATCTTGAATGCTGAGGAAAGCATCCCAAAGCATTGTCGTCCAGGAACCTCCACTATCACCGTTAACCTAGTCCGGGATGATGACAGGTTTTTAAGATCTCTCAAGCATCTGGAGCTCAGCTAAGATCCCAACCCCGCCACCCTATTTTGCTTCAGAATAAAAACAATAAAAAGCACTTAAATCAATTTTTATACAATTAGTTTATATAACCAGTCAGAAAATGAATTTGAAGCATAGCTCAAGCAAACTGTATCAGCACAGTCAGAAGCGGTATCATACAAATCAATGGTTCTCACATGCAAAATACATCCATGGGCTCCTGACATTCTTGCCAGACACAGTAAAACTTCTCAACCATAAGGGTGCAATTCCACCAACCAACGTTTAATACCTGGGGAAGAGCAGCCAAGTTGTTCACCATCCTCAAAAGAAATGTAGTATCCCCTACACAGTCGGGGAACAGGTGCACGGAGGAGCAATATTTCTGATGACGTGGCACTTTCACTGGACCCTGGTACAGTTGAATGTGGTTGGCCATGGAGTTTTTATTGTTTTGGCCTTTGTGACATTTATTGCTGGTTTTAAACAGTCTGGGCTCAGACATCCTGAGCTGCCCTTCTGTTCTCATGAATACAGGGGTCACTGGGAAAAGACGGCAGAGGACTGGTGTTTCTTATCCTTGTAAATACATCTGTAATATTCAGTCAGCCATATTTTCGTCATTGACTGGGGTCTATACTCAACCTCAAAATACGAGAACTAAATTGTTATAAGGATTCAATGGATAGCATTACAACTCGCACATTTTCCCCAAAGGATAATATTGTCCATAGATGCCTTTACTACTTTAACTGTAGCGCTTTGCCTCATAACATTTATAAACTGTTTGTTCTTTCCTATGCCCTGAAGGCGCTAGAACAGTTTAGTTAGCTTTGTTGTTCATCATTTTAACCGTTGTGCATTCCTAGTATGTTAAACATGGAAGTGTTGTTTTTAAAAGATGTAGCTCTGACTGGACATAGGTTTTGTGTGTGGTTACTATTTCAACATTTATATGAGTTCCAAAC
The DNA here is from genome assembly GCF_964263255.1 of Lissotriton vulgaris. Classification (NCBI taxonomy): domain Eukaryota; kingdom Metazoa; phylum Chordata; class Amphibia; order Caudata; family Salamandridae; genus Lissotriton; species Lissotriton vulgaris. Next base: position 1,513,080,403 of record NC_141687.1, on the reverse strand, counting down.
CTACTTCCATCTCCTGAAGTAATTCTTGACCAGTCAATCTAACTACCTTTGAATACTAAAATGAGCAATGGGAGCAACATGATCTCATCTGACAAATTACATCTTCGGGTGCAATAGATCTAGGTCATAATGTCACAGTTCAGTGCACCATAAAAGAGCAATCTGGGCTCTGATGTGAAGGGACTGGGTAACTGGTCTATGTTTAAGACAAAACAGTTACAGATTCAACTAACTTACAAAGTAAAACGTTCTAACAAAGGAATTACTGATGCTGCTGGAACTGGGCTATCAGCAAAGGTTATCTGTCCTGGGGCAGTGGTACATATTTTGTGAGTGGTGAGATGCGGTCAAAGTTTTCAGTTGGGATCCTTGACCTGGGGCAGCCACTGAGCTCACCAATTGGCGTTAAATGGTTCAGGCTTGCCTAGAATGAGGGCAACTGACTTCTGATGATGTGATACTCACTTAATTAGTTAGTGTAGAAAGTGAACCCTACTCTGTTGCCTTCCATCTAGAAGGGATGATGATGGTATGGGGTAACCTAAAGTCAGGGATAAGTAGCGATCAGATCTGGGTGATGCAGCTCACCAAACATGCACAAGTTCTTAAAAGTATTTGGCAGGTCTTTGAACCTCTGGTAAAGCAAGTATCTCCTTTTTGGTGCCACCTGGATGGAGAACAAGGTACCATTTCTGTCATTTCTACCTAGTGGCTCATTCAATTAAGATAACCTCCATGCAGCAAGATGGACCTCGCGTGCTTGCAATAGGAGAAAGTCCTGCATGAACAGTTCTGAGTGGAAGTTGTGACGTCAGGCGCCAAACCCGCCGCGCCCCTGGGGCGAACCGAAGCAATCGAGTGGCCGAAGCTGCTGCTGCTGCTTTGCCACACCGCGTACCTGAGGCCCTGAGCAAAGCCACCGTTAGTGACTGAAGCTGCCGTGCCGCGCCCCTGAGGTGAAGCGATGCGGCCAAAGCTGCCACTGTAAACTGCTGCAGAGAGGACCGGCTCTGAGATTCTCTGCAGCTACTGACTGTCGGACTGCCACTGTCAGTCTGCCACTTTGTTTTCTTGCCTCCCTGCTTCCGACGCAACCGGCTCCAGCCTAGCTCAGAGGTCAGAGGCGCATCCGCCACCACACGGAACCACAGCCCGCGGCTCGGTGAGTCAACAGTCCGCAGCAGCATCGCACCCGCCCCTGGCATACTCAGCGAAGGGCCCCCATCCCGCGCCAGGGGCTTTCTGCGCCTGAGGGGGCGCCAGAGGGGGCAGGGAAGGGAGCGCAGAACCCACAGTCCTGCAGCAATGGTGGGACATGGTGGGAAACAGCGGTAAAAAAAGAGGAAAAATTCCAGTAAAAACCCAGCAAAAACGCCCAGAGCTGTATAGTGAGAGAGTGGTGGTGGGTGACAGTGACGGGGGACAGCGCCAAGGGACAACGACTCGGCACAGCTTGCATCTGGGCTCTCGGGTGCTGGTGTGGCTAGCGGTGGTGTGACTTGCGAGGGTAGTAACCAGGCAAAGGTAGCAGCCCAAGACCACCCAGCCCCCCCATCAGGACCCAGGGCATTGAAATCTGCCTAGCTCAAGCCTCAAGGAGGAAGGTCAAGCATATTGTGGTATCATACAGCCACTGACAATCAGGCACCCCAATCGAAGGATGACAAAAAAAAGCCTTCCAACGCCAAGAAAACGCCCTTGCAAATGCAATCCCCCCCTATTCAAGTATTACCTAGAATCCTAAGGAGCGCACGGAACGTAGTCCCAGACCAAAAGTCCTTTTTAAAGACTCCAACAGCAGGTTTCATAACTCAATTGTTATACAAACGCCTCTCAAATGACGAGAATCCATCCTCCTTAACTGACCGTTCATAAGGGTCAAGGTCAGTAATAGAATGAACCATCTTCTAGGGAGCAATTCCAACATCTATCCTCTTGCAACACAAGAACTTAGTATACACCTCGGGAGACGACGGTCTCAATCTTGCTCTTGGCCTTTTCGCCCCCCAGGAAATAAACATAGGCATGCAAGTGATCCACCTGTTGACACCACTTCTCCAACCCTAGGAAACCACGAGCAGGTTGTCACAGCCCAAATACATTGCCATCAACCGATTGATCAGGGTGGTGGCAGCACCCTGCTATCTCGTTTGGAAGGCGAGCAGACTGCGAGGGACTCTCCTCTGCTCACTTATTCTCCGTTGCATGACTGCAATAGCTTTTTAAAAATACTACAAACAATTGATTTAATAATTGTGTTGTGTGTTGATATAATGAATTGTACCTTTTAAATTATTTTGCTCGCTGCTACCCGGCTTCCCTGTGCCCCGTTCCACCACGGCTTCTTGGTGCCGATTGCTGTGGAGGGCTAGGTCGGGCGCCATCTTTGGTGAGTCCCGGACTCCTGCGAGACCCGAGTTAGCGGTCCAGCTGGGGGAGGGGCTTGGGCCATAAATAGTGATGCACTTTAGGAAGCGCCAAAGGAAGGCCCGTCTGTGCCCGACCGGGACCGGTCGGGACCCAGGGCCACAGACCCTGGCCTTTTTTTAACATATACATCTGACCAGCTCCTTGTCTATCAAGGTACCTGTCCCCTTGGGCCTTCTGCGCTTGATCGCATGATTGCCTTTGGTATATCCGCACCTCCTCCCCTTCTTTGTGCTGCCCCTTCGTCTAAATCCTTGTCGGCTGCCCGTCCCACATGCCCCCCTTCCCCCTCCCGCCTTCCTATGCTGGCCTCTGCTCATCTTCTCTACACCCATTTGACGGGCAAGCACCAGCTGGAGCTCTTTATCTGCTCGATACTGAGTCCCCGGACCTTCTATTCCTGACGGAGACTTGGTTTTCAGCAGATTCGGCGCCCGATGTCTTGTCTGCACTACCCGACTCCTATTATGCCCTGCGGGCTGATCGTCCCGACGGGAAAGTCGGTGGAGGTGTAGCCATGATCATCCGGTCCACTTTGCCGTTCCAGCTCCTGCCCTGCCCCCTTATACCTAACCTGGACTTCCTAGTTGCTCGTTCAACGAATCTATCAGCTCCCCTCACTATAGTCCTTCTTTACCGCCCCCCCCCCCCCCCCCCCCAAACCATGCCCCATTTTCTGTCGGCTCTCCAAGACTTGCTGGACACTCTGGTGATTAACAACTCGTCAGTCCTCTTATTGGGCGACTTTAACTACTGGCCGGGTGACCCCAGGGAAGATCAAACCTTCAAGGATTTCTCGAAAACTCTCCGTTGTTTTAATTTTGTTTCGCACATTCATACCCCCACTCATGTCCAAGGTCATACTCTGGACCAGATCTGGACGGCTAATCGGGCCATCTCCTCCTTTGATACGATTCCTTGTACTTGGTCTGACCATTTCCTCATTACCTTTTTTATTGAATTAGCAGTTAGGGACAAGCCCCCCTTACCCAAGAACGTCTTAGCACGAAATTGGAACCGGGTAGACTTTAATGCTATTCAATCTTCTCTGGCGACTTCTTCCCCTGATCTACTTGATCTTCCCCTCGACCATCAGGTGGCTGCCGTTAACACCTGGCTATCCACATCATGTGATTCAGTTGCCCCCCCTCAGGAGGGTCAAGGCTTGTTCCCTCCGCAAAGCCAATAAATGGTTTACTAGTGAGCTCAAAGTCCTTAAAACGGCTCTGAAACACTCAGAGCGCCAGTGAAGGCGCAACTACTGTCCCCTCCTGAGGGATCGATATAAGTCCCTGTTAAAGAACTATAAGAGAGCTATCCTCTCAGCTAAATCGGACTATTTCTCCGGCAAAATTTTATTGGCGGCCAATAAATCGAAGGAGATTTTCTCCTTCATTCATGACCTGGCTACATCTGACCGTATCAACCCCAATCCTGTCCCTTCTCTAGCCCTCTGCCTCTCTCTGAATAATTTCTTCCTTGAGAAGATTGCTATCATTAAACGGAACATTCCCCCGATATCTTCCTCTATCCCCCCTTCTTCTCTTCCTTCTCTGTCCTCCTCCTTTAATCACTTCCCTCCTATTTCAAAAGAATCCTTTTTCGCCCTGCTCAAAAAGGTCAAGTCAGGCTCTCCGGCTGATTATGCCCCAGCCCGTATCCTAAGGGACCTATTCTCGGGCTGTCCTGAACCTCCCCTATCTCTTCTGAATGCTTCCATCTCTCAGGGCATTGTTCCGACCTCATTTAAATCAGCTACCATTATCCCTATCTTGAAAAAACCCGGCTCTTGACCCTAATGTCCCTGCTAATTTCAGGCCCGTCTCACTGCTCCCTTATTTAGGAAAAATTCTGGAGAGCCACATCACTTCCTGCTTGTCAAACTATATTGAGAGTAACCATCTTTTGGCCTCCCACCAAGCGGGATTTCGCCCGGCCCACTCGACCGAAGCTGTGGTCCTTGCTGTACTGGATGAGTTGAAAAGTAAGGCGGACTCTAATTCTCCCCAAGCCCTGGTGCTACTTGATCTGTCTGCTGCTTTTGACACGGTCGACCATTCCATCCTTCTCGACCGTGTCAGGGCAGCAGGCATCGCTTTTTCCTGGCTTGTTTCTTTTCTTAAGGGCCGGACGCAGGCTGTCCGCCTCTCTGGTTTCTCTGCCCCCTTTCTCCCGGTGCCCTCTGGGGTTCCCCAAGGATCCTCCCTCTCTCCCCTTCTTTTTAATCTTTACATTTTTCCCCTTATTATTTCACTGCTTAATATGGGGGTCTCCGTATGCAATTACGCTGATGACCTACAGATAGTTTGTTTTGATCTGTCCCCCTCTCCTGAGTCCATTCTCGAATTCCAAACCACCCTTATCTTCATTTCTGATTGGATGAACCAAAACCATCTTAAGTTAAACCCGGACAAAACGGAGTTGGTCCTGACGGGTGGCTCCACTACCCCTTGGACTCCTGCCTTTTGGCCTTCCATCTTTGTCCCTCCTCCGATTCCCTCCTCTTCTGTTAGAACCTTTGGAGTCAAGGTCAGTCAGGACCCTCTCCATGCGTCCGCAAATTAGCTCTGTGGTGTCATCCTGTTTCCTTTCCCTCCGGATCATCCGCAAGATATCCCGTTTTTTTTCATTTGACGCCCTCAAGATAATTGTCTTAGCTCTCATCCTTTCGAGACTAGACTATGGGAATTGCCTGAACGTGGGCATCCCATCCTACGAGCAGCGCCGCCTTCAGACCATTCAAAATCAGGCCGTTCGTCTCATCCATCGGCTCCCCAGGTCTCATCACACCACGCCCTTACTTAAGTCCCTCCACTGGCTCCCTGTCCTGCAAAGATCCCTCTTTAAATTGGGATGCATAGTTTTCATGGCCCGTGCTCACACGGCCCCTATTTTTATCAATTCTAGGATTACCCACTACTGTCCTGTCCATGACCTTCGTTCCTCTAGCCAGGCTCTCCTTAGTGTTCCCCGCTTCCGAAAAATCAGAACTGGAGGCACAAGGTTTTCTATCCTTGCCCCGCGCTTCTGGAACAATCTTCCATTCTCCATTAGGTCTATTCCTGATTATTTGGTATTCCGCAAGGCACTTAAAACCTATCTATTTGCTCAAGCGTTTTCCCTTCAATAATCTCCTGGCCCCCTCTCGCTCTGTTTTCGCTTTCCTCTCCCAGCGCCAGCAAGCCGCTTGGTCACAGTGCGCTATATAAATTCTTTCAACTTTCAACCACTCACTCTGCAGTCTCCCGTCCAGTCAACTCCCCTAGAGCCTTCAGGTCCTGGACCAACTAAGACAGAAGTCACTGCACACATACATTGCAATCAGCAACTCACGCCGTAGTCTTCCATCCAGCCAACTCTCTGGGAGCCTTTAGGACCTGGACCAATTAAGACACAGTGTCAACAAAACTTAGGGGACTCATCACTGATATTTCTTCAAAATTTGGAATCAACGATACTTAGAACTCTGGGGCTCACCCCAAAACTCTTCAGAATAGCCAATGTAACCGGGCTCTCTCCCCCCACCCAAAGTTCTCAAAGCCAAAGTCTTCATAACAGCAGCTTCATTAAGGACTCAGGACCAACCTCAACCAGTGAAATAGACCACTCTACAGGAAGGCCATTACTCTGGCAATCCAATAAAATGGAGTTGCAAATTGACCTCCTATCCACCATTGCACATTGTCTAGTGGAACTGAGTAACAAGGTGGAATTTATAGAGAACAAGGTTTGTGATAATCAGAATAATCGGCTCTGCACCTGTTCGTGTGCAGTACTCATCGATAAATGGACAACACTGCCAAAAATTCTAACAGACTTGGTAGCCTCATTAAAGGCACAAAAAGGATGCATCACTTGCCCTTCGAATAATAGTGGTACTGCAGCTATTACAAACCATGCCGACACTCAAGTTAACCCAGACATAATCAATTCAGGCAACCCCTTAAAGCCCGACAATCATGGTCTACTCGAATCAACTAAACTCTCCATCAGCCCACCCAGTTTCAATTCCAGTTCCCGTACCTCATACCCACTTGAGGGCAATGCTCCTACTTTGATAAGAAAAGATGAACCTCTCTCGAGGAGGTACAAGAAAAAACTAAAGAAACAAGGGAAAAAGGCCAAAGCCTCAAAAAAAGTTGCCCTCTTACTAACAACCCATACTCAAATATCATAAATCAATAATGACAAAACACGGATTTACCCAATTTTCACTAAAAAAGCACGCCCCATGGAACCTAACATCTACAGCATCAATTCCATTGGTTGACAAACAAGTGACTGACAGGCCCTTACAGCCAACTCCACGAACGGGGGTTTTGCCCAACTTATCAGGCCCGATAAATAAAATTCAACCACTTCCCTCACCAAATACCACGAAGTCAGAACACAAAAGCCAACTATGCCCACCCAAGGAGCAAGGTTCCGACATCGGGGACCACATTACTCAGGGCCACTTATCTCCGGGCCCTCAGAGGACCCATTACCCGACTGCTCTGCCATCTCAAAGCCCCAATCTCTGTCCAGAGTCATGTCAACGGGACACTGGCCCAAGCCTCAATTTAAGTATTGAACAGATGGGTTTTAGTACTCAGTCTAAAGCAAATCAAGTCAGTAAAACTACCCATGAGGTAATCATTACCCCTAGATACTTTATTAAAGGTCATCATGACATCTTAAATAGAGGCAACATACTTCGGCTATTTAAGCATATCCCAACTCTGACAGAAACACACACAGACGACCTAGCCTGGGTTAAGTTCCTGAGCCTCCCCAGTGACTCCCATGGGGAATCAACCTCAATAGGGCTGAGTCGTTACACCCATGTGGGGCTAACATCAGAAGAAATAGCTCAAATGGCAGCCTGGGGTATTGATATTGCTTTCCCAGTACCTGAGAAATATCCACACATAAGGTCGTACAGAAGGCACTAAAAGGTTTGCCCAAAGAACAGTGCCAGAGCCCGGAACGACAACTGCTGGACGAAGCGGCGGGAGGATCGCTGGAAGAGCAGGATTGAAACTACCTTATGCACTTTTTGCTGATAAGTATTACAGTAGTTTGGTGGGCGCGGTGCAGATGGGGTGGCAATTGGGGTGGAAGCTAAAGGACTGATGATTACTTGCCCGGTACATTACAGGAGAACTAAGCAAGTGGTACTTTTAAGGGTGTGCTGGAATTATATATATAGTGCAGGCGAGCTGGACCCTTACGAACTGTTGTAAATACACAACAGAGACGCAGAGGAATGCGGAGAGGAGGGCAACTTAGATGGCTGCGAGTTATAGTGGGACTAGCTCAGCAACATGAGCAGAACTAAGAACACCCCTTAGATCACGGGGCGCTGGCCAGGGAAAGGGATAGATTGAGTTACACAGCTCCAGTCTGATCGGACGTGGAACGTTCAATTGTGGGGGCTGCAAAACTACAAGTTGGCGAACGAGTTAGAGACGAGAGACCATCTGTATTTACCAGTTTACTGCTCATAGTGACCTCTGCCCATGACTGACATACACTAGAAATGTACACTAAGTTCAGGGGGGAGGTAGTGGGGGCGGGTGGGTGTTACAGGGGATGCCGCACAACAGAGTTGTGGGTGGTCTGAGAGGGGGAGGGGGAGGAAAGGCAGAGGTAATGTTGTTTTTGATGTTAGTAATGTTAGTTAGGTTTTTGTATGATGCACACAATGCATACATGCTACATATGTCAGGATGCACTATCAGATCTGACTTGAAGGATGGTGTCACCTAGTGGAGCAACTGCTCCGAGGACAATAGGTTCCCTCCGTGCAATGACATGGAATGTTACAGGGCTTAACGATTATCGTAAATTACATAAAATTATCTAACAAGACATAATATAGTTGTAGCCTTACACCAGGAGACTCATCTCCCACTTAATAGTGCGATGCTACATAGTAGTGAACTGCGGGGCAACATCAACACATCGGGTTTTACAACTCACGCACGAGGGGTACTGACCAGGGTTAACCCCAGATCTGATTACACAATTGAAATGTTGACGGCGGATGCGGAAGGCCGTTTTGTGATCTCCAACTGCCAGGGTAGGGGAATAGACCTGATCATAGTGAATGTGTATGGTCCCAACTATGACTGCCCGGAGTTCTATGCAACGTTGGCAAACATGATAAGCAGATGTATGAATGCACAAATCATCTGGGTGATGACTTTAACTTGGCTAGAAACCCTGAATTGGATAGATCCGGTGGTCCGATGAGGAAGCGAGTTGAGGCTGCAAGAACCCTAGAAAGCGTTATGATTAGTAAAGACCTTAGCGATGTATGGAGAGAGCGGGATCCAGAAAAGGGAGGTTTCACACATTATTCCGCCTACTATAATCTACACACTCGCATAGATTACATGGGCCAGATTCGTAACTGTCAGGCACTCCCGCGTACTCTATCCGATCATTCACCACTTCTGCTGGTCCTGGCCACACCTAAGAAAACAATACCGCCGTTTACATGGCCTTTTCCCCCTTACTCCTTGCTCGACCTTCTCTTCAAAGAAGAGCTAGCGGAAGCCATAGACACATTTTTCACTACTAACATAAGATCGGTAGCTAGTTTTCAAACAGTTTGGAAGGCTTTCAAAGTATACATTCGGGGAGTGGCCATGGCTAAACACTTGGGGGTTCTCCGCCCAATACGCCAGATGTTGGTGGTCCTGGAGCAAAAGTTGGGTGAGCTTGAGGCACGTCTGTTGGCTGGAGAGGGTGGTGAGGTTGTAGGAGCAATGAAGGATTTTCTGGCTGAACATCAGGAAGCGGCAGGTAGTGAAGTGAAAAACCTGGGCAAGTATGCCATAGTGCATGCCTACGGTGAGGGAGACAGGCCAGGATCGGTATTAGCATAAATTTTGAAAATTAAACGCAGTAAAACCTTTATCACTGAACTTCGATCAGAAGAGGGTGAAATGCTGACGGAAGAAGCAGACATTGCGAACAGGTTTAAAAAATATTATTCAAAATTATATGCTTCACGCTCTTCGGTCATGGACAATGAAACCCTAGATTATTTAGACCATATCAAACTGCCATTTGTATCTGACACACATAGAGTTCCTTATACTCCCCATTGAAAAAGACGAGATTATGGAGGCACTGGCAGGAATGAGAGCAGCCAGCGCCCCAGGGACGGATGGACTCACAGTGGGCTTCTATATAGCCTTTATAGAATTGCTGCTTTCGCACATTTCAACACTGTTCGATGATTTATGTGTAACGGGTAAGATGCCATAATCTATGAGGGAAGCAGTTATAGTGACTATCCCCAAACTAGGAAAGCCACCTGAGGAATGTGGCTCTTATCGGACGCGTTCTCTGTTAAATGTCGAGACCAAGCTGTTTGCAAAAATGTTGGCGAATCGCTTAGCTCAGCTGATCCCAGAGCTGGTAGCTCCGGAACAGGTAGGGTTTATACCTGATAGGAACCTCACTTACAACCTACGAACGGTATTCGAAACACTGCAGCATGTTAAAAAGACACCAAGGCAACTGCAGTCTTCCTTGACATGAAGAAGGCCTTTGATTCAGTAGAGTGGCCCTTTATGCGGCAAGTACTGACTAGAATGGGACTTGGCCCGGTTTTCCTGTAGCTGATTGGAGTGTTGTATAACGAGCATACGGCTGGAAAATCTAGTTACAGGCCCCATCCCTATTTCCAGGGGGACTAGGCAGGGATACCCCTTGTCACCAACGTTATACGCATTAGTTGCCGAACCATTGGCGTGCGCACTTAGAGAAAACCATGGACATAGAGGAGTCCGGTTCCCTACCTATGATATTGTGGTGTCTACGTATGCGGATGACACGTTGTTGTACGTGAGGGACCCTGAAAACAATCTTTCCTCGGTACTTAGAGAGGTGTTGCACTTTGGTGCACTGTCAGGCTTGAGGGTCAATTGGTCGAAGTCTATAGGCTTTCCGCTTACTCATGTCACGACACAATTCGAGATGGATTATCCCCTGCAGAGGTCCGAAAATTCGATTCGGTACTTCGGTATTAGACTGCACACAGACTCGGAGATTGTATTTCGAGAAAATTACGGCACTGCAGTCGATAAATTGGAGGATGACGTTGAAACATGGATCAGGTTACCACTATCATTAGTTGGTAGGGTCTCCATTATGACAATGGTGATACTTCCTAGATTCCTATTCCTATTTACTAATATCCCTATAGTGTTGCTGCGCTCCTTTTTTGTCAGAATTAATAAATCACTGTTAAGACTGGTTTGAGCGGGTAAGCAGGCCCGTGTTTAATGGCGGGTGCTCACTTTGCCATATCATTTGGGGGGACTGGGCGCGCCTGACCTTGAATTATATTATAGAGCGGCACAAGGGGCGCAAACTCATTGTTGGATTCATGGAGCAGCGGACATACCATTTCTCCACATGGAAAAGCTATTTGCTGACCTCTCCCCCTCCCAGCCACGATTTTTGAACCGGTGGACCGCAGGACAGGGATACTGTACTCCCTTAACTCGACGCGACATGCTTGGTACAGCCTGTTGCAACTGCAAGCGGAGGCTCTGTTATATTCTCCGGAGATGCCAATAGAAAGGATGGTTTGGTTGGCCCCCTTTAGAGACGGAGGGGTCACACGAGCGCTGCATACATTAAATATAGCTAACGTAGGAAACCTGTTCTTGGGCGGAGTCGCAAAGACATGGGACGAGGCCACGAATAAGGTAGAAGCTGTCACCTTGCTACAGCGATTTCAGTTCCAAAGAGTGCGTAAGGCACTACACCAACAGTTAGGGGAAGATCCGAATGAACCCTCAGTGGTACAAGAACTGTCGTATATAATAAAAATTAGTGGCCCCATAAAATTGTCTCCAACATATATAAGCTGGTGATGTCTCACCGAGCAAATCAGTACACTAAGGGCAGACTGGCTCGGCAGAGGGATCTGGATAGACGACGCCATGTGGACCTATTGCTGCACTGACACGAAACGCATCTCATTACACGGTAAGCATAGGCTAATACACTTTAAATACATTAATAGAGTATATTACACACCAGAGAGATTGCATAGATACGGGTTGAGGGAGGACGCAATCTGTGATAGGTGTCGCTCTCAAGCTGCAGACTTCATGAACTTAGCGTGGAGATACCCGGGTGTTTCTGACTATTGGGAAAAGGTCTTCCGCGAGCTGAGCACCACAGTTGGCTCGGAGATTACTCCTGACCCAGCTGTGGCTTTGTTGGGATATTCTAAACCTGCCTAAGGCAATGCGCAGACTGGTGGTCATGGGGTTGCTAATGTCAAAGCGCAGAGTTGCAATGTGCTAGATTAGGGGCCCTATTCCTACGAGGACACAGTGGTCACATGATGTGCTGTATTTCTGCACGCAAATGGAGAATTTCAGCGAGCTGCTCCCTTCCCGGAGCAGGCCGAAGAATTTCTGGGGGCTATACACAACATATTTACTTAATAAGGGAGAGGATCCGCCTAATGAGACGGCGACAGAGCCCGGAGCAAGCACTAACTCTCCAGCCCAGCAGACGGAAGTTGTAGATGCATAAATAATGACGCACATCTAACTTTAGTAATAGAGGAGAACTCAGACTCATAGATAGCGTAGCAGGCTCAGGTGGGAGAATTGCCGGAACTGGAGACAACTAGCTGGAGGGAGAATGTATAGGCTGGTAACGTGTTATGGACGCTGCAGCTAGGAAAGACACAGGATGTAGGATTTCCTGACGGTAGCGAACTAAGCAGAAACCTCTTTGTTTGTTTTAATTTTGTAATTGTTCATGATTGCTGGTACACAAATGACAAGAGCCGCAGAGTACTATGGGCGGTAACCCTGAATATGTGACGCTGTCTGCCACACGGGATGTTGGCAACAAAGCTGAGTAAAGTGCTTCCTACTGATAAGCCGCCGGCCCCAGGGTTGTAGGCGAGTGGCTGTGTATCCCAGTGACAATCTTTTTCAATAAATTGTTAAAAAATAAATATCCACAGGTACTGGCAGCACCATCGCCAATGAAGGAAGTCCATTCAGCCCTAAGGGGGACAGCGAGCAACCAACCAGGTAGTAGTTTAGCCACAGAGTCAAGATATTACAATGCTTACAGAATCACAAGCACTCTTGACCACAGGATAGTTCATATCAGTGAGCAAAGGCAGACCCCCAATCATGGTACTCGGACTTGTCCAGAAGGCTAGCTACCACGACGGCATTTTTAACACCTCAAAGGCTGCTCGCCATCTGATCAGTGCCAGAACTCCAGGAAATAATACACGTCCATCATATCCTGGAACGAAACTGGATTAAAAAGACTGCCTGGGTTCAATTCAGTAAACAATTACTTTCGAGAAAATTACATCCTGTGCCTACAAGATACATAGGCCACCGAACCCTTAATTCTTCGAGGTTTTCATACTGCAGCCATAAAACGTAACATCTTCGGGAGAGCATCTGGTGGACTTTCAATTTATATTAATCAAGCTCGCTGAATAGAGACAGCCGTAATAGCAACTAACACCTTAGATCTGCAAGCAGTACTCTTTAGCGAATTAAAAAGTAACAACAATTCTATTCGCCTTTTGTTAATTAATGGCTATGCCAGTCCCTCCTCCCAGCAAACAAAACAAGTATTAAAAACATTGACAACAAAAATGGATCACCTCATAAATAAATACGTCTCACATTTTCCAATTATTGTCGGGGATATGAACACCCGGGAGTTAGGGCATTCGAAAATGGACTCCCTACTTCATACTGAAGCTGCCCCTCTACAGCGGCTCCTCCACTCTAAAAACATGGTCTCTGTCTACATCATCAAAAAAGCTGTGGATCCTCTCTGGTTTCCTCTCCCCACCTTCAGGGATAAGTCTATAATAGACTACATCTTTATTTCGGATCACCTGGTAGCTTATTTTAACAACTTCGAAGTGGGAAATAGGGATGAGAGCGATCACAGACCACTGAGGCTAACCCTTCAGCTAAACGGGAAAATCACAAAACAATTGAAAATTCTGGGGGTTCCAACTGGAGAAGAGCATAATGAAGTTCTGAGTAGAATAAAACAATCTACAAATTTTGATCCAAAACTCCTGGAGTGGATCACATATAAAAAGTCGAACCCTATAGTCACAAGCACTGTCTCCCGCCTGGAGCTCTGGCAAGAACTCCTTGCTGAATTAAAAACCATCCTAGGGGGACGAACCGGAACCTCCCAAGCGCAGGATATTTATCCCCAAAGCCAATTTTCATAAATCAAACCAAGGGCCATAACACATACCAAGCGCAGTCTCTTAAAGGCCTTGAAGGCAAGAAGAAAAGGAGCCAAAAATTCCTAAACATAGGCAATAACAGCGCTTCGCATGGACATAGAAAGAAAGTTTGGGAAATACAATCCAAGAAAATAGAGGTAGAATGGCTGAAAATATTTATCCTTCTTAAAGAAAGGGGACATATCCAACTTTGGAGACATATCAAGCAATATAGTTAAACCGGTCAGACTAAAGGAAATGGAGTGGCAGCCACGGAATGGGTTTAATACGCAAAGCAGTTGTACTCAATTCACCAGAACACGATTTACACCCATTCACAACTTCTTCCAGTAACACACAAAGCCATCAAAACACCTATCATCACTGAGGCCGAGACAACTAACCTGATTAAAAAAATTAGGACCGATGGTGCTCCAGGTCTTAACGGAGTCCCTGCATCAGTGTTTTTTATTATTATAGACTTATCCCTGAAGGTGGGGAGAGGAAACCAGAGAGGATCCACAGCTTTTTGCATCAGTGTTTAAAGCCTCACACGGATTCTGAGCAGAACAGTTGACACCACTTTACAAGTATGCATTCGCCACTTCCACTGTCCCATCGTCGTGGAAAGGCTCAATACTTTTTCCTATCTATAAAAAAGGGGACAGCACGAAACCTGAAAACTACTGGCCTATTGCTCTATTAGATATAGAAGCAAAAACATACGCCAGAATACTGTTGAAAGAACTAGTAACCTGAGCAAAAGATCATAACATCCTTCCATTCTTTCAATCCGGTTTCAGGCCCCAAAACTCCAACACTGATAACATCTTAGTACTAGTACATTTGTCACTCAGTTGCTACCCAGCCATCACAATTACCCCTTTTCTGCTGCTTCGTGGATTACAGTGCAGCCTTCGACCGGGTAGATCGAAAGAAGCAGTGGGAAAAGCTGGACTCCTGGGGAATCCCAAAACAGCTGCTAAAGGCAATTATTGCCCTACATCAGGGGGCCTGGGTTCGAATTAAGGCCATCCAAACTACGGTAACAGCTAAGGTACTGACTAATGGCCTAATACAGGGGTGTGTCCTAGCCCCTTTACTTTTTAATCTTTACACAGCTGACTTGGGGAAAGCCATGGAGGGGGCAATCTACTAACACCAAGGCTGGGGAATGTGCTGCTCCAAATCCTCCAGTACGCTGACAACATAGCTATAATTGATCACACTAGGGCCGGCCTACAGAAACCTTTAGACGCCCTGCATAGGTTTAATCAAAAGAATAATTTCCTAGTGAACCAGGAGAAGACCAGGATACTTATCTTTGGGAAGTACCATCGTAGGAAGACAGCACACTGGAGCCTAGGTGACCTGCAAATTAGAACATGCACAAGCTATAATTACTTGGGTCTCAGGTTATCGGAATGGGCCAAACCCACAGCCCATCTGAAACATTTAAGAAGCAAGGGGGCTGGCACCATCTACAGTTTAAGAAGCCTTAACCAGTGACTTCATAGCCCAACTTCAGAACCCAATTTGAAAGTTCTAAAAGCAAAACTAGTTCCCTCTCTTACTATGGCCACTTAGCCCTCCCTGGCGTCTTTACCAAGCTCCCCATGAATCATCACATTTCTGCCTATAAGAAGATTCTAGCTCTCCCACGACAGGCTAGGAGAGCAAGAGTAAGGCTGGAGCTAGGACTCATCCGTCCAGACATGACTTGTTATGGGGACATTTTAAAATACTATATCACTACCCTGGGTGCCCTAGCATCCTCACTGAAAACGCAAATTAAAACAATCTTTGAAGAGGGAGGCACTCCATGGCAGGCTCAGTTGGGGGCAGCTACAAGATTATTGGAAATAGACGTCCAAAACCTGCATAACCCAAACATTCCTGTAATAGCCTGGAAGAGAACAGTGAACAAACAGGTCAAGAAAATACCCTATGAAAGGGACCTGGAAAGTTTATTTCATCAATCCAACCTTACTTCACTGGATACTTCCTACATCGTTGGAAAAACACAGAGTTATTTTGAGCAAGCCCTGACAGTCCTGGCCCGGAAAATATTTACTTATATGAGACATCTTGCATTGCCCATTGCTGACTTTAATCCATCCTGGGCACGGCAGGACAATTCAGTTGCCTGTCGTCTTTGTAGTTACCATTGGGAATGTTGGCTTCACTTGCTGTGCTGCTGCCCAAAGTTAGCTTGCGAGATTCACTATTTGGTACTTCCTATCTGTAGGTCTTATGGCCTTGTGCGATGCAGTGAATTTTCAGACCCGTGCTTCTCTGCTAATACAGTTCAAACAGCCGCTTTATGGACTCAATCCGGGCCGCTTCGATACAGAAAATTCAGATGCAAAAACTGCACAAAAATAAGTATTTTGGAATTTAGAACATGGAATTCGACCCCTGCTAGTTTTATGCCGCATGAATCTTCTACCCCTAAATGACTTAACTGCACACTGGTCTCAGAATTTGAATAATGGACAAATTTGTAATTTTTGTAACCTGAGCCCCACACTTTAGATCAAGTTTTGTTTGCTTGTATGGTATTGATCTCAAGTTGTTATCGTTGGCTTTCGCCGATGTTTCTGCAAAACAGTGTAAAAAATGTAGCATCAGCCAGAGACTATCTTTTTGGGCCAAAAAATGAAGAAGTATGTGTAAAACATTTTAATTACTTTAAAGAATTTATGTATATATTTTAAAATTGTCATATATACCTACTTATTTTAATTGGGTAATTAACTTCCTTGCTTAAGAAAATCTTACGAAATACTGCTATCTTGATCTTTTAAATTGTATTTTGCACATTACTAGCTGCTATTTATTGCTATTTTGCACATGAGGGATATGTTGAGTATATGTCCCACACTGACCTTTCGGTTATTCCTCAAAATTAATTGAAGTGGAACTTTGCATGCATTTTGCACATTACTTAGCTTCTACTGAATAGCTTTTGCATAGATCCGGCTACGCTTAGTTAGTTACTCTGTTTCCATGCTGCTGTTCCCTAAATTGTACTTTAATAGGTTGATACCTACTCCCTTTTGCACATTTGCATATTTAGGAGATGCTTTGTTTCCTTTCTCGCCTGGTAATTAATTTTAATTGTTTTTTATTCAAAAAAGAATGTTGGGTTTTATATAACATAAGAACGGGTAGCTACCTGATGTTAATGCACTTTTCAGGATATTGTTTGTTATCTCATCCCTTATGCTGCAAACTTTAAACAACATTCATAGCCGAATTGTTTACGTGTTGCTGCTGTAAATGTTATGATGGCATGTGGAGTGAGCCTTGTTATGTTTTGTTATCTATAATAGTATGCACGTTATCTTATGTGGACCTTCTAGGAGTTCCAAATCTTGAATAAAATATTGAATTGAATTGAATTGAGACACAAAAAGTAACCAGCTGGCCATCAAGCAAGAGAGACCATGAAAAAATTCTTCTCAAAGTTTCACGCACCTGCACTTTATTGCCAGTTTGGACCACAGTTTTTAATGTTTTAATTTTTCTTTTTCTTCTTATAGCATATTGAAATGATGGTATAATAATGAAAATCACGGCATGGAGGCGGCTTTGGCCCGACTCAGAGGCGCTGGGTCTCTTTTAAAATTTAATAAAATCTAGGGTAATTTTATTTAAAAGTCTCTTTGGTTTACATGAAAGGCTTAATTTAGAATGTTAATGAGGTATGTTTCTTTCTCTCTGTTTATTCAGTATATGTCAAAAAGGAAAAATTGTTCTCTTTTACAGTACTAAGAACTAATTTCTTATTTCTTTTTTGTTTTCTCCTGTCTGAATTGGTTTGTTTTTGTTGTATTTGCTACATTTTCGTGCTGCTAATAAAACTCTAATAAAAATCTTTTTTTAAAAAAAATGAAATGATGGTATATTGTAACGATTTTAAGTAATTGACCAATAAAGTACAATAGTGTCTTCTTTTTAGTGCCACCTGGATGGAGAACAAGGTACTATTTCTGTCATTTCTACCTAGTAGCTCATTCAAGTAAGATAAACTCCATGCAGCACGCTGGACTTTGCCTTTTGAACTCATTGTTTGGAGCCAGCTCCTTTCAGTATTATCCAATTCAGCTGCCTCTTCTTTCAGGGAACACCACAGGATCAAGGCTTCCTCCAGAGCCCTAGGCATGTTGCCGGATTTTGGATATACAGTGACATTCACATCTTAGTGAGACATCTCTTTTTGCTGGCGCAGCAGAGCTTCTCCAGAATTAGATAATTACAACCTACTAGTTCTAGGATGTCAGCATCTGTATGAAACCAGGCTGTGCATTGTCCAAATACAGGTCCAAACAAAATGTGGGCATGTGTAAAAGTCAAACTTATGGCCCACTGAGGTATATATTAGCAGGCACTCAACAAAAAGCAGGATGCTGCAGCTAGCAACTGGAGAAAGGACGGTGTATTTCAAGAGAAAATAATAACTATGGAATTTCCCATCGATAAGACATCAGGATTACCAACTGTCAGTCTCGCAAAACCTTCTGGAAAGACCACAACCAACCACCCTCTTTATGTGGGGGTATAAACTTGAGCAGCAAAGCCTTGTGCTCTGCTGATAGCCCATTGAAATACATCGATCAGCCACAATGGACTTCATGGGTGTGATGCACAAGGGGAGAAAGCCTGAATGAGGTAGGCTAGAAAGATTTGAACAGGGTCAAGACGACACAGCTCTCCTTGACACCCAAGAACTATTCTGCAAACAGTAATTTTATGAGAGGATCTCCTTTAACTAGAAAACATTTCTGCACGAGTAAGGCACAAATTAAACTTGTACGTTTCCAATTGAGGAAAAAAAAAGCTAGGTCGGACACAACTTTTGCAAACGCTTTATTAACTAAAATAAACCATTACTAACCAAACTCTCAGGATGCTAGCTTGCAAATTCACAAACTAAATAAAGGAAGAACACGGGGAGTCAGTGAAATAAAATAAACAAGGTGAATTATGTGAGACTGAACTCCAGCGAATAATGATTTGAGCCTTACTTCTATTCAAGTCCAGTAATCGGGACCAGGCAAGGTTTATCATTGCTCTTTATGAATACATTGAAAATAAATATTTCAGACGCAAATTTCTAAAGCCGCACCCCTTTTCACATAGTTCGTTGATGCAACAATTTGATATAACATGTAATTGCTTGAGGGGTCTCCGAAGACTTCCCTCCCCACGAGATAAACTAGAAATGAGAAGACCCCATCTGCTGATCCAATTCCCTAGATTTTTTCGAAGCTCTGTTTTCATTGACTGACTCCAGACAGTAGTCCTTGTGGCATGTTCTAGCGTAAACAAGTCTGGCGCCAGCGCAGGTGGCACAATACACCAAGGGCCACTTGATTAATCAGCAACCACTGGTGGCACACCTGTGCAGTAAAGATTATTAGAACTACTTAAGGTTTCGATGGTGGGAAACTGTTTTAGAACCTTCTCAGGCCTGCTTTGAAGCAAAATTAAAAATATTGATTTGAGGTGGAAAGAAGAGTACAAAATACAACTTAAGAGTTAATAATGTTAACCTGTCTTGTGTACAGTATTTCAGAACAAATAAAGAACACTGGGTGGCAGGTATACCAATCTCATTATGTGACCTCTACGAAAAGGCCAAACCATTGCGTACCTGGAATATTTACAGATATCAGGACATTATCCACCTAGTAATTCTACAATTCAAGAACTTCTACAAACATCTGTACCAATACCAGATCACAATGCTATCTATAATCTGTACAAACAAAGAAATCCATGCACAGAATTTTTCAACAAATACCAAAAAAGTGCTTCTTTTAAACCCTCACAGGTACCATAGATTCAGACTTTTGAGTGGCCTTAAACCTTTGCTTGGTTTTTTCCCTGCCAAGGTGCGTCAAGCCATTATCCAGGCGTCAATCCTGTCCAGAGTGGACTATGGTAACTCCCTCTATTTGGGCGCCAATAAGGCCAGCATCAAGCGCATGCAGAGGGTCCAGAATGCTGCGGCTCGTATCCTGGTTGCACTGCCGAGATCTTGCTCAGTTGCGCATGTGCTCCCCAAACTCCATTGGCTGCCTGTCGAAAAGAGCATTCAGTTCAAGGCGCTGTGCATATCGCATAAGATCTTGACTCGCCAGGCACCACAAGGGCTATCTGATTTGTTAGAGCTCTATGTGCCTGGGTGTTCGCTGAGATCTGCCGACCTAGCGCTGGTCTGTACCCCTCTTGTCTGGAGAGCTAGAGCCGGTGGGTGTTCTTTCCGCTGTTTGGCAGCGAAACTTTGGAACTCGCTCCAGGCTCCCATTAGAGTTATTCCGACTCATTTGGCGTTTCGAAAAGCCATAAAGACCTGGCTCTTCCCTGCTTTTGCTGTCTAACACTCTGTTTCACTTCCAGGCTCCTGTCTTCGGTCTCTGGTCGTGCTGGGACGCCCCGTCGCTGGGGCAGCCAATGCGCTACAAATCCCAAAATAAATAAATAAATAAGATTCCACAATTAGAATCTTTACAGAGATACCAGAACATTCCTTTGTATGTTTACCTTTGAGTTTGTGTATCACTAACACGTCATTTCCCTGCACTCTCACACACGTAGGGACACATAAATGGCAATACATAGAACTATTAGTATTGCTTACAAAGAGCGTTCACATAGACACCAGAAAATGTTCTATTTAGTACCTCTATACAGACACCAGAAAATTCCCTACCGTGAACCTCTACACAGAGACTAGTTAATTCCCTACCTGGAGCGTCAAGATACATGAAGAATGTCTGGCCGAGAAAATCTAGAAATATCACAAAATTCTCTACCTAGATCCTCTACACTGACATGAGAACATCTTTCTGCATACCAAGCATGCAATCCCACAATTTGAACCACTATTGTATGCATGTTAAATTAATGGGTAGCATGTTTTAAAAAATTGAATAGTTTCAGCAAATCAGCTCACAGTATGAAGCATCACATTTGCTTTGCAAATTACCTAAAGTATATTTTAAAATTGAAAATAAACTTTCACAAAGTATTTCCACTCATAACTCGTATTTGTACCCTGCACGGAAAGCTGAGATTGCAGAGATTTATTGTTGTTTACCTTTTTTAGTAACAGTATGTATAACGCAGTGATGAGAACCAAAGGGGGGAAGTGAACATGTGTGTCATGAGTTAAATAAGGCAGGTGGACATAAAGAGCCAATTGCCGCAAGTGTTAGGGTCCCAGCAACTGTTAACAACACTTTTCCTGACTATATACACTTTAGTTAAGGTACCTAATGAAACCCTGGAAAATATTAACAGGTGATAACCTCTGTAGAGGGTGTTCACAACTGTTAATACAGTATTCAAAGCACAATGATGCTAAATGATCCCATACAGTGTCATGTGTCATGCCCAGGCACTTACAAACATTCTACAATCAGTTGTAAGAGGTACACCACCATTTTCAGACTCAAGCCTATCTCATTCTTTAAATGGGTAGCTTAACAAGGAATTCCACATCCTGCTCTGATATGCAGGAGTACATCAAATCCAAACTAGGTGGCCTGAATGCCCTAAAGCTCCCTTCTGCAACTGTAGCCGGCTCCTTAAGCATCCTTTGATGATTAAGAAGGAACTTTCGAAGGCAGGCTAGATTTTAACCCCTTCAGTATAGTTGTCAGTCACTACCTGACACCACCATTACCTACCCAGTGCAGCCATTGGTCCATGGCAGATGCTAGTCAGGGTTTTAAAGGAACCTCTGGTGCTTTCCAAGTGAGGGGCTGCAGTGAAATACCCTACCCATTGCTAAGCCCGTTTATGACAGATGTCACAGATACCCACGAGAGCAGAGGAAGGAGCAGGTGAGTGCTCTACCGTGCATCAGAGTGCAAAATGTCTCACCATGTTTGAGAAACACTTTGCAGGAAAGGGGAGAGTCTCCCCTTTCCAGCAATGCCTTTTTGAAATTTCTGCACGTGGACCGTGAATGAGCTGCGAACAACGAGAAGCCATTAGACACCAGGGATTGTAGTGTTTTTAATTTGTGACCGCTTTGGTACATGTGTCGATCAGAACCTGGGGGCATATTTACATTTTTAAGATGTATATTTTCCCAGGGGGGGGGGGGGGGGGGGGGAGGGTGCACGAGGTGCCACTGTGCCCCCAAGGAGGGCGCAACCAGCATCCCCCCTGGGGGAAACATATATTGCACAATATTTTATTACGGTCGGCCCTTCTGACATTCAGGCCACCCCACCTGGAGGCCTAACTTTACTTGAACATGTTTGTTATCCCCTGGGGGACTCATTACCCCATGCTGTATGCTGTAGTGAGTGGAAGAAAAATGTAAATAATGGTTTGTTACAGGGGCACGCTCTTATTGTGGTGCTGGGTTCTACTGTCTGTCCCCGTCTGACTCTGACAAAGCTTTGTATTAGTTTTCTACCACCTAAAGTTGTTTCTGCAGCATGTGACAGTCATAATAAATTAACAATGGCTGGAGGGGGCTCACTGCTTGCCCCATGAAGTATGCAGTTGTTTTGGGTGGGTGTCAAGTTGGAGCAATATTTTTTGGCTCTTTTAGCGTTTTTGGATAAGTTCTTTAGAGGAGTTCTTCAGATCCCACCATTGAGATGCTAAGCGCTTTTATTGCTTTTCCTCTCTTCCACTTCAACATATCTCACAGACATATCTGACATTTCTCTCAGACCCACACCCACCCACTGTATTATAAGCAGCGCACTTTTGCCTTCTAGGAAGAACATAGGTCCAGATGTATCAAAGGGTTTTACCCATTCTGTGTCAATTGGAAAATGTGTTCATACATATGGCCCATAGTGTTTCAGAAGGAGGGTTTTAGACAGGTTTTACATAGTCAACAGTGATGGCGTCTCTGTAAATGACTGCTGCTCACGCCTTAACTAGAGTAATGGGGGACAAGTTTTAGGCAGTATCAGGTACTGAGACAGCATCGGAAGAAAAGGGAAATGGAACAGAATCTGGAAGTAATTTTTTGTCAGCAGAGTTCCATCCAATGACTTGTCTTCCAGTCCTTCTGAAGAGCATGTTCAAGGCAGTTCTCATGTCCCTTCACAAGCACAATCTGTGCAGCAGAGAGACAGGAGGTAGCCCAACCCAGAAAGCAGGTGGTAAGCCCAGACAGAGTGGCCTCTTGGCAGCACCCAATTTAGTGCAGCCCCAAATTCCCCTTGCTTTCTGCACACATTGGATGTAAAGTTGGTACACAAACCTTTTTCCAAACAACTACATCCATCTCCTTCTGCATGTTGACTTCCTTGAGGAAAATGTGCACCAAACAAATCTGCGTGCCAAACAGTTTCTGATGGAGGAACTCATTGTAGGGCACATCAGTGGACTGCCATTTCACTTGGGGAGTTGAAGAAATTTTCGGGCCTAACACTCAACATGGGGATAAGTGCACAAACCAAGCGTACAGTCCTACTCCACTCGCACGGTTTGGCAACACCAAGCTTCACACTGATAATGAGCAGATATCAGTTTCAGATATTGCAGCATATGCTACATTTCAATGATAGTTCTGGTGCACTGTCCGGGGACCATCCAGACCATGACAAGTTGTTCAAAATTCAGCCTGTGGTGGAACATTTACTGCCAGCTTTCCAGAGATGTATACTCCCATAAAGAGTATAGTCATTAATGAGTCCTTGATTCTGTAGAAATGGCACTGACGATCAGGCGATACAAACTGAGCTAAATAGTCTGTTATGACATCTAGATGTGAATACTGTATGAAAGCTTTACTGGATAGGTATATAGCCTGAGAGCATATACAGCAAAGGATTCCGCCCCAAATCCTGCAACTTGCTCTTCCACACAATGAATCACAGCAAAGATTGCATGGGAGCTTGCATAATCGCTTCTTCATAAAGGTTGTAACTTTTATGTGAACCTCTTTTATACAGTTGTAGAGTTGTTCAGAGAGTTGTACAAAGCTGGCACTGTGGCATGCGGTACAGTTTGATGGTGCCACAAAGGTTTCCAGCAAGAGCTTGTTTGCAAGAAGTTCGAAAAATCCCAGAGCAGTGAGTTGCAATCCACCGAACTGCTCACAAATTCTCTTATAGGCAGGATGTATACATGCTCCCTACAATGCATGATGAGAATTGGTCACCGTTTTGGGTCGGTTGGTCAATTGGAAAATAGGCCACATTGTCAGAGAGTAACCTAAAGCCTTTAGCTGATTTTGAAGTTGCGAGACTGTCCTCTAATCATAAGACAGTCTTTCCGGGTATGCTTAAATTAGTTTAAAATTTACATATGCTTATTGTGAGGAATGTAGCCCCAGAGGCATCCTCTGACACCCCTCAATTCACATCCACCAACTGGAAGCAGTTGGATTTTGCACTACAAGTGTGCTAACAGAGCATGAAAGACAAGTCTTCCTGAGCCTCAGGTGACTGTTATGGGAGCTGTTAGAAAAGGTTCACTTGTCAGGCATTTGTTATCCCTCAGAACGTCGAGTGAGGCAAATTCTGGACAGGTAGTAAAAACATAGTCTAAGTTTCATTTCAATTCGGATGTGAGCCAGTCAAACAATGTTTATCAGTTACAAAAACGTAAGAAAATACACAAAAATATATAAAATTACATCTAAAGTTAAAACTAAAGTTAACACATAAAGAAATAATACACAGTGTGCATCACAAGTCACTGTCCATCACATACATGACAAGTGCAAGGAATAGGGATTCAAACATTTCCAATTATTATCAGGAAATCATAAACCTCTTAGTACTTGTCTAAGGAAATTAATGATATCAGCAGCTAGTAGTAGACAAGGGATGGACAATCAAAAATATGGCCACAATACATATGTATAAATGTAGATTTACAGATTTCCACTGTTAACAGCCAGTAATAACTGATCCCTATTTAAATTAATCAACCTTGTCCACCACAAAAATATCTTTGACCATCAAAACCACTAGCAGTAGAACACAATTCAGAAAATAAAGATCAATTCATATTTCAGGATATTACAACTTCATGTCATCTGCCCACCATGTTTCTCAATTTTACTAGGCTGGAATAAATTTGCAAATCATTATAAATACAAATTAGAGGAATAAAAAAACAATGTCATAGAAACTATATAAAGTATGCAAAAAAAGAAAAAATTAACATAGATTGAGTTGTTTCTGAATCACTATGACACATGCCTAGATCTGATTCTCTATAAACAGCTCTTTGATAAAATACCAAAAGATAGGCTGTATTAAAAAAAAAAAACTAATCAAATAAAACCTGTGACAGGGATTAGGAATTAAATATAAATAAGGACCCATAAAACTTGTAATCGATAAAAGTTGATATCTAGCCAGTCTTTTCTAACTGCATTATACATGTTCTCTTTTCCTCATTAACATGGCTAAAAATTCTGATTTAACAATTGTTTCAATAGAGAAAGTTATCCTTTCAGAGTTGTCAAAAGGTTCAAACTTTTTTTTAAGGCACAAATTAATAACATGTCTGGCCATATGTGTATAGGGGTTTGCTTGTGTTGTGTTTGCATGCTTGCTGGTTGCTAGCTTGGTGCGAGGTAGTGTGATTGGTGATTCCGTCCAGCAGCGTATGAATGTGATGGGCCCTTGAATGGCAAGGGTATGTTGATGTGAATGTTCTGCTGTGTTAGAGTGGGCCAGTTACTGGTGGTATGAAAGTCATTGTTTTTGGTGTGTGAATGGCATGTGAATGACCTGTAAAGTGATTGGTGCCTTGATGTGGCTTCACGGCTCAGCTCTAGTAGTTATGAATTCAATATTCTAAGGCTGTTATTAGTATTTGCTCTTCAAGTTAGCACTTCTGGAGGTGCCAAAACCAACTGGTGTAAGCCTGTACTTCAGTAGTAGATGGACTCCGAAGGAACAATAACAACCCCTCACATTTTTGAGAAATGAACACCCTAAGGTGTTCAGAGTGGTGTAACTTGCATTGATCACACTGACTTTCCCACAATGCCATGCAAACGTTAAATGTTGCCTACATGGATAAGACCACACAAGCTCTTTACATTTTGTGAGGGAAAGTTATGGAATCTGTGGTGATTCACAATTTTCTAACCACCCAGCATTCTCACGTCTCCACATAAAAATGGAAATTAGTGACTCCCTGCAGATTCAAGAACTCTACTTCACATAAATGTGAGGAAAATGTCTGCTCTTAGACAAAGTTTGAGGTTTGCAAGGGTTTCTGAGCAAGAACCCGTCATGAGCGCCACACAAGTCACAAAGGCTCCCCTGTGTGTCTAGTTTTTAGAAATATTCAGGATTGTTAGGCTTCCCTGAGTGCCGGTTTTGCTAGGGTCTAAAATCCACAGCTAACCAGATTGTTAAACGAAAAGCATGGATTCTCCTAAGTGAAATATGATGTCTCAAGGTTGCGTTTTTGGGTGATTCATGTCATGGGCGCTAGGCTCAGCCACACAAGTAGGGTCCTGTTTCTATTGGTAGGCATGTGGGAAACCAGAATAGTAGAACATGTTCGATTTCCAATTGGATTTCTCTAAATTTGTGCTTTCCAAATATAAGCCAGAGTGCAAGAAAGAAGGTATTTAACACTGGCGATCACTGACTAAATGGAATCGGGGGATTGACTACTGTGCTGAATCAGAAACATTTATATATAAATCCAGGGGATGCCTGGAGAAACATGTCATGGTTTCGTAGGAATGACTCAATTACTCTATTAAAGCAACTGCCTGAAACTGTTACATTATCTTTTTTTTCCTAGGATGACACATCATGTGCTTGGAATGTGCATTCGATTCCATGCCATTTCTCTCAATCCTTCTGTTTCTTTCATTTTTTTCAACTGCTGGTGCACGTTTCATGCATGTTCGCATTTAAATAAAAAATGTTGATTACTGTAAAAAAAACAATTTTTAAAAGAAGGCATTTTCCTTAATCTCCTCTGAATCCCATGATGGTAAGGCAACCACAAATGCAGCTGTTCCTACACTCAGAATCTTGTGTACATTTCAGAAATACATCAGTTTGTTTCATAACCATTTCTCATTCTTTGTATTTTATTATATGAATTGCTGTATAGTCAGAAAACAATGAAAAATAAATATAAGGTTCTGCTCAGTTCTTGGCTCTGGGTATCAAGTGTTTTTGAGAACCTACTAACATTATAAATTGCCACGACCAGAATGGTCCCTCTGACGTGCCAGCATATTGTTTTTGTAAATCGGCCTTCATGGCAACTAGTTACAGATGAAAATGTCACAAATGCCTGGTTTTTCCTACTCACTTTCATATTTTTTAATTTCAACAGTTAACTTCTTTGGGAATAGTTTGAGGAATCTACACAAATGACCCGTTCCTGAATGTTGTCTTTGTTTCAGAAATGTACAGCTTTCCAGGATCACCCACGGGGTTCGCACCTGTTTCCACCACAAACTGCAAGTAGATTGAAAACACAAAAATTAGGAAAAATTAACTACTTCCTAGAAAAATGCAAAAACTGTAGTAAAAATGCCTTTTTGATCCAACTTTGTTGGTTCTTGAAAGCTGGGAAGACGGTGATCGTAGCACAGTAAACCTTTAGTCGATGCAATTTTCAGAGGAAAAAACATAGCTTTCTTGCACAGCGCTTTATTGCAATTATCCCAAATAAACAAAATATAGCTTTATTGTAGCTATTTTCGCCGTCCCCTTGACTGGAATCCACAAACCCTGGAAAAGGCTCAGCAGTTAAGGGGTTAAAGAGATAACATATGAACTGGTTTTGCATATTGCATAATACACCCATTATAAGCTGTTGAAGCTACAGGAACATGCAAGTCTCTGAACCCGTTTAGCTCATTAGCAGTGGTTCCTCATTAGTAGGTTCTCTACACAGCCCCAGTCTTGTCATGTCTCTCTCAACTGTCCTAGATTTCCCAGCTCTGTGCCCGATTCCACACCAAAAATTCTTAACAGTGAACCACTTCCTGAGCTTTGCTCTAAAAATGTCAGCCTTGGAACAATAGTCACTGTTTTTACCGCACATAATTATAACCCTCCATCTATAAATAGGCAAATAAAGTGGAGCAATGGAGAAAACTGTGTATGACAATTGTTCACACAGAGGGAATAACAGCCACGCTACACTGGCGGTCCGACTGCTCCATTACAGGTTGGGTGGTCGGACCGCCGCCGACTCCAGGGAACTGCTGTTCCCTGGAGAAGGCACGGCAATCAGAGGCCGCAATATGCTTGGCAGAATCGGTGCGGTCCCACCAAGCATATTACAAGTTTCCTCTCCGCCGGCGGTGTCATGGATGTTCCTTCTCAATGCACACCGTGGCGGAGAGGAAACAAAAGGGGTCCCCTGTGCCTCCTCTACATGTAGATGCACACAGGGGGGCATAACATGTGCACACCAGTCCCTGCACGGCATGGACTTTCGAGTCCATGCCATTCAGAAACCTTGTTGTGTGGTTCCATTTTGGTTCCTTTTTCAAAGGCACTGCCGCCTCTATAAAAGACACCGCCGCGGGACTGCTACCTGCTCGCCAGACCACTTTAAAGCCATAATCTGGCAGTAGGCGGCAAGTCTCAGCGGTGCGGGGGAGTAGCAGTGGCGCACCATAATTGGGCTCTGTGTCACAAGGTTCTTTCCCACAGGGGCTGTGGGTACGAAGGGTAGCTGTGCATTGGGCTATTAAGACTGGAATTTCCCTAGCTTGGCTCAAAGGAGTGTGCACCCTGCACTATGTTCCCCACAGAACGTTTCTGAACGTTTTTGTGATTTTTGCCTCAATGCATATGAGACTTGCGTGCTCGTTGGGGACCAATGATAATGTATTGAGATCTCTGGTCTGGAGAGGGTCACAAAGATGGAAGTGACTACTGTCTTCTCACGCAACTAAAAAAGCCTGGCAGTGGTGCCCGAACACCATCATGTTAGTAGGAAATTACCTATATCCAGTTTCCTACATGGGGAGAGTGGATTAGTCCACTGATACATGTGGAGGAGGATGGCACAAATGTTTATGAGTGTAATGGAGATGTGTGGCAGAGTGAGCATCGAATGTGGATGGATGTGTAGTGTGACTCCAGGACATGTGAATAAATATAGTATGGAGATTGCCTGCCAGAGAAGAGATGTAGTATAGGCAGTTTATAGGCAGTCCTTAGAACATCCTGAAGGCCTCTGAAGTGGATTAGGCTCCTGTGCAAGAAAGGAAGGAGAGAAAACCCCATTTGAAATGTAACGACAATTCCTATCCCTAACCTGCTCCATTCTCCCGAGAAGTTTACATACATGGGTTTTGTATGCCAGGCAGGTGATGGAAGCACAATTCCATTTGTGCCATTTATTATACTATCCCGTAAGAAAACACCCGACACCACCCTTCAGCCATCAACATTTACAGAACCACAATGTGGTTGAGTACCCAGGTGTACAATGAAACCCATTTCCCTGAAACCAGACAATCCACTACAAATCAGACTGGTGGAATACATAGTTATAATCTATAGATCTAGTATATCTAAGAAATGGCATCCCCAGATCAAGTTCCTGGCTTTTCTCAATGAACAGTGCTGAGCGGACCTCAGAAGGGAACTGGGGAAAATGTTTAAGTTTCCAGGTCTTGTGCTTCTGGGCAGCCGTCTCCTTTGTCTAGATATAAACTGATGCTATGATACACTCTAGCTAGAAGTACTGCTAAGAAGAGGCCTGAAGGAAGAAGCCATCACTATAGAGGTGTCCCCTAGTGAAGTGCCCTTAGGGAGAATAACCCTCAGTCCCGCTGTTCAATAAGCTCTGAACAAGGGTGTCGAGCATCGAGTGAGGCATGGAGAAGAAGATGCATCTCCTGGGGATGTGGTGAGTCATGTTGTCTATCACCCTCTGTGCCTGTGAAACATCTGACAGGTCCCTCAGTTGGGCCAAGACCTTGCCTCAGGAAGTACAGAGAGGGCCCGACATATCTTGAGGCCAGACAGAGATGCACCATTTCTCATGAACTATGACCACTTTCGATTTGCACAGGATTCCTGTTGTCAAAAATGTGCAGCCCTTGAAGCCGATTGTCTACAAATTAGTTGGCCCTGCCCTCAGGTGGCAGCGTTTTGGAGTGAGATAGTAGGCCAGCTCAGGCGATCAACGGGCTGAGACATACCATTGAAGATTAAGAAATTCCTGCTGGGCCTATTGCCTATGTATTTCGAAACGTAAGCACAGCACTGGGACTAAAAGTGGCAAAAAGACGTACAGCAATTCGTTGGATGAGCATTATACCCTCAACTAGAGAGAAGTTGGAGGGGGCCTTGAAGGAATGGGTAAGTGTAGAAAAGGAACATATGAGGACAAGAAAAGATGATAAATTACCTGAAGTGCTACTCGCAAGTGGGTAATGCTTCATGAGCTGTTAGACCCTAAAGCATACTCACAGCCAGAGACATAACAGGTGGAGAACCCGGAATTGATGGGTGAGCTGGAGAAAGTAAATTGACCAAGTTGGTTGATTACCAGCCTCATTGTCTTCATCTGTAACATTCTTATACTGTATAAGGAGCAGGATTTGTTCCAGCTACATGGAAGCTGCATGGGGAAGGTGGCGGGTGGGTTAAGGGTGTACATTTATCATTCTAAAGATTGCAAACAATTCCTTGTTTTAGGGAATACAATATATGTTGAAACATCAGAGCGTTAATATTGTGTATGAGCATACTGTTTAAAAACTCAATAAAGGAATTTAAGAAAAAAA
This sequence comes from Lissotriton vulgaris, assembly GCF_964263255.1. Classification (NCBI taxonomy): domain Eukaryota; kingdom Metazoa; phylum Chordata; class Amphibia; order Caudata; family Salamandridae; genus Lissotriton; species Lissotriton vulgaris. Next base: position 1,513,049,993 of record NC_141687.1, on the reverse strand, counting down.
ACTATGACCACTTTGTGTTCCACTTCCGAGCACAGGTCGCTTGAATGTGGCGATCGCGTACTGAGCATATGAGAAGAATAAGAGCCAGCCGAGACCAAGGTCAGCACATAACAACAGTTATGAAGGGTGAAAGCATGTGAAGAACTGAAAATAAAATGTAACTGAAAGACACTCAGATTTGAGGAGTGAATTCGGATGGCACAGTCTCACGGGCTGGGATCTAAAAAGCAGTAGATGCATAAACTATGCTACGAGTCCCAGACTGTACCAGTGCCGCTGTCCAGAAGCCGGAAGAGACTGTGGCACGGATACTGCATACTTGAGCAGAGAAACTCTCAGAACTGAAATAACATGTTTTACTAGTTTCAATAGCCTTCTTATTGCCACAAAGTAAATATGTAGATATCTTGCTCTGTTTCTTTATGTGTATTGTATTGCAATAATTGTAGAATTAAATGTGTGTATTTGGATAACAATAAAGCCCTGGTTGCACATTGTTTAAGGCTTAAGGAGTCATCGGTCTTTAATCACACACCGTCTCCCTGCATACACCTTGTACCACTCTGCTTCACTAGCCTGAAGAGAAAGTGGTAAAGGTATGCACTGGATGCTCAGTTTTGGGTCCAAGGGTCTATTCATTGCATGAGAAGTTGGCATCATCAGCGTACGACTAAAAGGTCAACAGAAGGCTGTATATAAGGTCCAAACATGGCTTTATGTAAATGTAACGAGACAGGGAGATTGTACAGAGAGCTCTGAGGAACATCATCCGTGAAGGTGGTGGGATAACATAGCCCATACTGAGTTTCTGAAATGAGTCATTCAAGGAGGTTAATATTTTTTAACACTCTTGAGACAACTGATCATCAGTGCATGGAATCCTACGGTGTCATATCAGATATAAGACTTTTGAAACATGGAACATATGAAAAGCTTTTTTTCTGCTCTCAGAAGGACCTGAGGGAACATAGCAGGAGGGTGCCATGGGGGAACTCAGCCTTATATAAATTTCTGAGATACTGTGTCAACGTCATTGAGGTGGTTTGTACATCATAGTCTTAGATATAAAAGAACAAAGAGGAATCTGCCACCAGGAACTCTTTTAGCATTTACCGACCCAGCAGTATTTTTCTACATTTTTAATTAAATATGTAGAGATTTGCTGTACCATCAATAACTGACTTTTTCTACACAGCATTACACTTTATATTTCTCATATACCCTTTTATGAGTGGCTAACTATTTGGTGAACTGATTTGAGTTCGGAATGGATTGTTATCAGGAACAAAAACATGTACAGGAAGAAACTATAAGAATGATGTACAGCTCTACGAACATATCCAAATATCAGATTCAGGTTATAGAAATCTTTATAACCTCTATTTTACCCCGCCAAAATTCAAATGTGTTCTCGATTAGAAAACCAGTCTCATCTCATCAGTGGATAAGTGTGGCTCAATGGTTAGAGCGGCAGACCCTGATGCAGAGGTCTGGCCGGGACCAGGGTTCAATTCCCGACGCGGCAGGGTCTTGGGCTCAATGTCCACAGACTCGATAATTCTCGCCTCGGTGCCTACTCTAATCATGGGTACCCACTCTGCAACTCTGGGCAATAGCTTGTTTAATCTCCACAACGGCCCTAAAGAGCTGGGATGCCTGGTTTCACCTTGGGGTTGCCCAGTAGGGAGCATCTCACAGGGAAAGCCAGAACAGGTTCCACAGCGATATACAGCGCCAAGATGCCTGTCAGGTGATAGTGCGCTTTACAAGTATACATACATTTACATTTACACACATCTAATTCCAGACAGGGGCTTGGTGAAGCAGACAGAGTTCTTATCTTCGCCACATGTCCTGGCTTAAGAGGATGTGACAGGAATTCTGCTTCTCCATACAGGTCCTTGGAAAAGTTGAGGAGAGATATGTGCATAGCATAATTTTCAACCATTTGTAAATATGGTTTTAGCACTGCACAATAATATTAGACAGGGGCGGATATTTAAAAGCACGTGGGTGGCTCAAATGAGTCTTATGTGGAGAGGGCAAAAAAATCAGCCTTCACCACGAACCCTGGTGAAGTTGCTTTTCATCAGCTATAAACTTCCTGGCAAGGTTCTGGGGGGATACAAAAATATTTAAAATAAATACAAGAGCATATTATATGTAAAAAGTATTTAATGGATTAGCAAAACGTTGCCATTTAGTTTCAGAATAAGAAACAAATTGCCCCGCAAAATCCTTCCATATGAGGAAATACATTAAAAAATGCCTAAATAAATAGTTACTATTTTTAGTTTCCAAATATCAAAGAGGAGCAATTAATATGAGGGACGTATAATAAGAATGTTGTAGTAGCTCTAATATATGTGAAAAACTGGACCAAGTTGTGCACCATGTTTGAAAACAAGTGGGGCCTAAATGAAAAAGTAGGAACTAATCATCCAGATTTCTAACTAAGCAGTAGACAAACCTTGCATTTTGATAACAACTCTAATAGCAAATGGGCCACAGGGAGACCCTATTATACACTGTATGTAAACTGTTATCAATAATTACAACGCTTGTCAGGGTAAAACTTCAATGTCACAAACTTAAGTTGAGCTCACACCACTGATATCTGTGGCATAGAGTAGACAGTCTTGGCGTAAGGCAATGTGTAAAATTTAAGCAATACCAAAACAGTAATGAAGTCAAAATTGAAAACAATACCAATCCCGAACTGAATTACAAAATTAGGATACAAATTAAAAAACGCAACAGCATTAAAACAACAAAAATACAATAAGAGGAAACTGACATAATGAATTTTGAAATTATTAAGTAGAAAAAGTGCATAAAAGCACAGAGCACGCAGTTTAGTCACTGGTCGCAGCAGATCAGTGCCTTGGTGTAATGTGAGAAAGACCGCGATGGAGTGCAGGTCGGTTACCCCAACCAGGTTGGTCCTGGTCAAAGATTTAATCTTCTGACTTAGGGCCTGATTTAAGGCCTAATTTAGATTTTGGCAGATGGCTTGTGTCGTTACAACGGTGATAAATATCTCATCCACCGAAATATAAATCCAATTATGTCCTATGGGATTTATATTTCGCTGGACGGGATATCTGTCACTGCCGTAGTGGAGTAACCTGTCCTCCGAGATCTAAATTAGGCCCTTAGATCTTGGCGGATGGGTTACCGCGTCACAACGGTGACGGATATTCTGTATGCCAAAATATAAATTCCTTAGGATATAATGGGATTTATATTTTGAAGGGCAGGATATCTGTCACCGTTGTGATGGAGTAACCCATTGGCCAACATCTATATCAAGCCCTTAGTCTTTTAAATCCCATTCCACCAAAGGAGCCCACTTCTACAGGCTGCTTGCGGGACTTCAGGTGAGGCACTTTAAGATTCACAAGTTGTCATCCAAAGGCCAACAACAGAACCCAGTGCATGGTCAGCCGGTTACCTCCAGGAAAAGGCCTCTTGCACCGTGTTATCTCCCTGTAGCCCCAACAGGAGGTCAGCCAACTTGACCCTTGGAGTCAACTTCTTTGTCCTGGGTACAAGAGGGAGCAGTGCTGTCCTTCAGGGCTCATCTGAAGGGTTAGCGGGCCCAATCCTCTTCTGATCTTCTGCAGGCCCGAAAGCGTTCTGAAGTAGGTGCCTGAAGGGGCCATATATATGCATGGAACCAACTAAAGTATGTTAGGGTAGGGCCTCTCCCGAGCACGTCCTAACCAATAGGGCCAAACTGCAAACAAACCCAAAATGCCATGTCAGGCCATTTTCAAGATGGCCAAAAACCTTTGGTGGCACTAAACATGGTCTCTGAGGGCTGGGAGTGTGTGCGACAGTGTACTATGGTAATCCTACTGCACTGCAAATCACAAAGAGAGTCTAAAGGGAGTGTTTAAAATAACTGATAGTGCACAGCTCACAGAAACACTATATAAAATACAAAAAGACACACAGTCTCTACAACTGATCTCCTGAGAACATTTTCATCCTCAATTTGGCTTCCTCGCCTCACAAACCGCGCGTGGAGCATCAGTGGGCCACAGCTGCCCTGTTTTCTGGTTTGGAAAAGTAGGCTTGAATTGAAGCAGAACACCCAATTCTTGTGGTTGAACACGACGGTGGACTCCTACCAAAACTTTTGTGGGTCATTGTAGATTTAATTTTCATTACTTCCACTTTACTTCAGCACTAGTATTTGACAGAGGAACTAGTTTCTGATAACAGTCCTGAAGAATGCCTATAACCTCCTTGTAAGGTCACGAGCCTGACAGAAATATGTTGACCCCTCTCAAATTGGGTTGACGTTTCTGCTCCCCTCTTAGTTTTAACCTATCCCTTGGGGGCAACACAATTAAAATAGTTGTTCTGCCACCAAGAGGTAGTTTTATACTACCTTACACTCATCTTACACTTTGAACAACTCCCCCTAACTCCTGACTCTCATAGAGCCTCAATCACACAAAAACTCCCTTATTTAAGAGAACTGCAACCAGCAACTATAGGTCTTGGTGTGAGGAGGAACCAGATGAAGAAGCATACCACCTGTGGGTAGTAGCAAGTTACTATTCTAAATCAAGGGATTTGCCAGCAGTAGAGCATATCCCCCCAGTAGAATGTTCTCCGGAGATCAGTTATACAGTGTGTATATTTTTATGATGTATAATCTTTGTATCTTCCCGCATCTAACACAAAATCCAGTATTGAGCAGTTACTGTACTCACAACAAACATGGAGACAGACTAGTGGTAGGACCAAATCAGGGTCCTACAGCAACCAGGCAGTGGAAAAACAAGAATTGTTTTTGCATCCTGGTTTCTCCTTCTCAAGTGTGCCCCAGGTGTTATATGTAAACCGAGAGACAGAGGTCTGGTAGTACAAAAGCAGCGTCCTACAGCAACCAGATAATGGATACAAAGAACTGTCTTGGCATCCTCTTCTTTACCTTTCAAGTATGCCACAAGTGTTATATGTAAACCCAGAAACAGACTTTTGGTAGGACAAGAGAAGGGTCCTTCAGCAACCAAAAAGGAGATCAGTAAGAATTGCCTTGGCATACGGCTCTCTTCTTCTCATTTATACCCAAAGTGTTACATGTGGCTCAACAGACCTGTCAAGCAGGATTTGACACTGTGCTGTCAAAAGAACGCCGACAAGACCCACTTTGCATATTCAGCGGAACTCAGAGGAGTCATCTCTGCCCATTCAGGTCTGGCTAATGTTTGCTCCAGGGAGACATTTCTCATCTTTTTCACAGCGATTCAAGACTACTCACAGCCTGGGAGATGCTAAAGAACTATTGCAAGTTAGCCCACAGCAACTTCAGACAGTGAAAAGATAATTTTCTAACTGTTACTTTTCTCTAATATATATTAAAAATCCATTTGCACCACAGAATTTGACTTTTATTAACTATAAAATATAGTTGCTTAGTTTTCCAACTAGTTCCACTCTCAAGATACAATATTACTATTTTAAACTGCACTCTGGTTTCGACATAGGTCAACTTGGATTGCAAAAGTGAAAATAGGTTTTTGGGCCTTGTCAGTAAAGGGGCATGGTAACACTACATTTCTACATGTACCGTTTTTAAATACCTTATACCCTGCCTTGTGGGCTACAAGGCTTAAAGACGGGTGACTTATTAATATTTTAAAAGGGAGGTTTAAAAGAGAATACCATATAATAGGGATTTATAGGCAAGCTAAATATAGCAATTAGGAATATGCCAATTCAACCATGTTTCAAGGGGAGTATAGGCACTTTACTACTGGTTAGCGTGGATAAAGTGCACAAAGTTCTAAAGCCAATACAAATATAGGGTCCAGTAAAAGGTGAAAAATCTGGGGTGACAATGCAGAATGCAATTTCCCACAATCAATCCCTCTATTTTGAATGAGCAGACATTTGGATGTACTGTATGAAATATTTGCCAATTTCACAACAGCCAATAGGTCGAATCAATCCACATTGAGATAGTTCCTACGAGCTTTCACACTTTTAAAATTCAGTAAAATCGCTGACCTCTATTTGTTGAAGCAGTCAAAACAGTGGGTAACAAATTTACGATTAGCTGCGGAGACTTTGTGATGAGACTGCATCAGCGAAAGTCACAGCAAATGACTTAAAAGCATAACTCTATTTTAAGTGTTAGTTTACAAGATAACCTCGTCATTTCACTCAGCAGGCAAATACAACTTCTAGAAACAGGTGGTGAGATAAAGTATAACCCTTACACAGACAATTAAATATCCTTCTTTCATATTCCACATCACACTGCGCTTGATACATACCTGAAGGATATCATGTACCTGATAGTAATAGCACAGGAACTTTCAATGAACGCAACACAGAGAATAGAATTATTTTTCTATCTAATACACCAAACATACAAATTAGTCAAATTAGTTGTCCTATAGACTGAAAGCTGTGCAGTTTAGAGTGGTAAGTGCAAATCGTTACAACAGAAATGCGCGAAGTGTGAAGGCGATTTGCCTCTAATTTAACTGGATAGGAAGATTCCCATTATTTCAGAAGCAGTCTATCCTAAAAACACTTTTAAAGATATCAAAAGCATACACTTATGGTGTCAAACACTTAAAGGAATTTCAATATCTAATTAGTTGGGAACAGCCTATCGCCACGTATCAGAATGCATTTTGTTTACAGTGGGTGCCTTGCGGAACAAGTGTGAGGAGCTGGTTGACGCAACTTGTTATTTTTACTTTGCAGTTTAGTGAATTATTCTTTGTTAACCAATCTGTGCCTTACTATAAATGTGCTTCTGGTGTGGTCCTTTTGCCTGTAGCATTGACATAACCAGTTCCTAGGATCAGTCATAAACTGAACTTTTGTGAATAGAAAATATGAATATGTAAAAATTAAATCAACATCCATCATTTTGCTTTGGCTGCTCAGTCAGTTCCTCAAATTAAAGTAATTACGCAACCCCAAAAAAGAGATATACAAAAGATATCAACAGTATTGCTTATCTGGAATCATTGGGGTCGATTCACAAAAGTAAAGTCAGATTAAAGACTAACTTTACGACTTTCGGTATTCACAAAGGGCATTTACGACTAATTAATGTCCTTTGTGAATATCAAAAGTCGTAAAGTTAGACTTTCGTCTCACTTTACTTTTGTGAATCGGGCCCATTGTGCTTTTATCCCTCCATCACTTAAAAGTGGCTCACAGAGTAAAAACCTAATTCTTTTGGAAGATCAGGGCAACTTTACTAGCCATAAAGATACAAATGTTTATTGTAATACATAAAAATTATGCCAAGATTTACATAGTTTTACTTTCCTTTTCCTATCAAAAAAGTTTAGATTTATTCGTTCCATATCCCAGAATCTGCCTGTGTAGTGTATTTTTGTTCGAAGCTCGAGCTTCTTTTGGCTTAGTATTTCAGTTAAAGGCAGATATGTATCTCAAAGAAGTTCAAATAACCCATGCAGATTGTAATTGAATAAGAATAACACAAATGGACAGAATTTAGTGGTAACGTTCGCATTTTTATAAATAGCTGAAATAATAACTTTTTGGCAGTTTAAAAGTATTCCCAGTTTCAGCCAAGGATGCTAAAATAAAAAAGGGCAATTGTCCTGTAGTTCCTCATTGTCACATTCACGCAAAGACTGTAATACAAATCTAATTCCACCTAACATCCATTGACAAACCATAAGTCCACCTTAACAAAGTGTGAGCACTCACCTTCATTTATATTGTAATCTGTAATCACAAACCAAGATCCCCTTGCCATGACAAATCAAAAGTTCTGCAGCTTCTGAAGCCTGACATAATGTATCAAGAACAACCATTTCTTCTGGAACCAACTGACTGAACAAAGACTCTGGTTGAAGCTAAAGCCAAAAAGAGGAATGGAAATGCTCTAGATAATGCTTATCCTGAATGAATATCTAATTGTTGACACAATCCTGCATCACTACAAAAGTCTTGTGAGCACATGTTTATGTTTTTTATTGTTTTTATTTCAATTCTCTTACCCTTACATTTTACCAATCCTTGGGTGTTCCAAGGGTCTATAGCCGTACAATTTCTCCGGTGACCGATTATATTTCTGTTTGGCCCTCAGGGCCACTTTTCTGGCAAAACATTTAATAAAATCTGCTGTGAACAAAACAGGCAGATGCTATGCCCTTAATTACAGACAAAGCTGTTATAAAAACCTCAAAAAATGGTTACATTCCCAATACAAGTTGCCATATATTTTCCAAAAATAAGAATGCCAACCTAGAAAAACATGTAACCTTTACTGCATTTGTGTACATGTTGTGCATTGCACAAAGAAAAGCAAAAATGAGGTGCACCCTCAAGTGAGGTAAATCCACTTTAGTGGCATGATTCAGTGCAATTGAAGGTACACAGAGTTTTATGTCACATAATCCTCTCGCTTGTTAGGTAATGGAACAATGTTATTATTGTTTGACAGCATAGTGTCACCTATCCGACTATTTATTTTGATTCGAAGTCCCAAAGCCAAAAGAAATACTCAAACTAGCCCAAAACACCTTAGCGAAAACCAATGGCGATAACCATCATGAAGGGCTGTTACTGCTCAAGGATTCCATTACTGCACACGCCATTGGGAAGTTCTAATTTTCTTTTCACAATCTAAATAGAATTCAATTGGCCTTATTTTTAGGCATTTAACGTCATCTCAATATAATGTTTTTGTCTTCTCAAGCTCTGAGCTAATAAGAAATGAATGTGTTCTTTAGTCTGTACTTCATAACTCTGTCCCATAAAAATCTAACAAGCAACAGTTGATCGTTCAGAATGAATTGAGCAAAATTGTAAGTGCCCTCCTTTAGAACCTTCAAGTGGAAAACTCTTATGTGAAATGCACATTTTATACCTGGATTGTCTTTCTTTGTAATTTATTTTGGGCATGAAATTCACCGAAAGACGCATAACATTACCCTTAGGCATAAACCTTTAAACTCCTGCTGGAATAATAGTATATGACAAACCAAAGTTTGCCAACATCATAACCACAAGTCTCCAATCATGTGCTTGGCTTGATGTGTGGTGCATGCTCCTAGACAACCAGCTTACTATTACATCCAGTAGGTTTTCTTAACAAAACCTTATCGTCAATCAGCAACTTTTGTCACAGGAGGAGGAATCACAGACAACACATTGGGAATATCTGATACTATCTCATGCGCCAGAGACTGCTTCAGAGTTTGCACTTTCAATATAAGTTAAACTATAATTGTATTGCTATTGTTGGAAATTCACTACTTAGCCCTTCTTCTAAAGTTGGGCTCTGTGGTACCTGATCAAATTAACAAAATCACAGAAAACTAAAACACATTATCCAAAACTATATGCAATTTTTCATTTTAAGAAATGCATTTACCCTGAGAAATCGTGGAAACTGCTTTAAAATACTAAAATGTGTAGAAAAAAAAATGCAATAATAACTAACATGAAACTGTAGCATGGAAGCTTCACGAGAAACTACGCAGAGGAAAAGTGAAGCTGCAACATGAAAGGAGAAGAGAATGATAGTTAAGAGACATAAAAAAACGCTCCACTGATCATTTTAGATAATACCGTTTTAGGTGTTTTCAATTTTAAAAATATAACTTTTGACATAAAAGTTGTATATCTATGACTGGTATAACATTCATTACCTGAGCCCCTAGTCACAAACTTCTCAAAGAGAGGCAAGAGTAAGCTAGGACTTGCATAACTTTCCTCAAAGTCAATTTTACCGTCAATTTACATTTGAGGAATTGCCATATTGCTGAAAGTTTACATGATGGGTCATTAAATTAGCCAATGCCACTCCTCTTTTTCTTTTAGTGGAAATCGTTTGTATTTTAGAGTTCACTCTTATATTGACCCAGGGAAAATGAGGGTGTTCTAGATACTTTGCATAACTATATTGACAACTTATTTTTTTTTGTCATAAATTTGAAGTGCAGATAATGCGTGTGTGAAATGTTTTGCAAATGTTTGGGGTAACCATAAAGTTCTAACTCTTCTGGATTTTATTCCATTTACGTTCACCGGTCCTGACTTCTCGAGAAAGACGACTAACTAGTCTTAATCTGCATAGTACTTTCAACACTAATGGAGCTTCATACACAAAATTACAGTTGTTACGATTTTAGAAGTTAAGTCAAAATATAGCCCATAGTTTGAAAATTTTCGAGTCACAAGTCCACCCACGTCTGGAAAAAGCTTTATGAATAAGGTCCAACAATGTTTACAATTTTAGATGAAATTAAAAGGTTAACTGCATGTTCTTTTCATCAAATTCGCTGAAAGAACATACAGCAGAATACAGTTCAGTTTTAGTAGTCTCTCTTTCCTTAGTTCCTTGTAGACATATTTTACTGCCACATAACATCATTTGTTTTGCTGTATAATGTGTTTCAGAAACCATCGTACAGCATCCGAAAAGGAGCCAAAGGATACTTTGTTTCCCTCATGTCAACAGGAGAAAATGTTCAAAACGTCTTTGGCCTTCGGCCTTATATGAGTAATGCATTCAGTATTTGGGACCTAAACGTTACACCATTGATTGCCTCCAACCACATTTAAAAGATTTCACAATCACAGACACAACTCTACACTACCAGGACCATTCAGACAAAAATAAACTACACGTGCACCCATCGTATTTATATTTATATTTACTCTTACAGATAAAAGAAAATATTGGAAGTCTTCACTCACATTGCTCTTATCTTAAAAGAAAATATGGAATTTCTTTGAATTTTCCAAGGACACCTGTAGTATTCAAAATGTCGCAACGTCTCAGGAGTACTAGTTAAACAGTTACTCATTTGGAAATGTAACAAGTGCATAGGAAAATGCATGCATTTTTGTATTTGCCCCTGAAATACCCACAACCCGTCGCTGTGAGATCTACTCGGAAGTAACATTACCATATTTGTGTAATCCTTGTGGAGTAGAACTGCTAACCAGTCTATTTTCATAAAGATAATTCGAAATTTTAATGTACACTTGTAAATGCTGCTATTTCAAATGTGTGCCACTTGAATGCATAAGCAGCTTTATGAATTGGGACTTCGTTGTTAGAATAAAATTAAAAACTAGAAGCTAAAATCTCCTTTGGAATGGTTGTGATGTTGATTTTTTAGGAACTGTGGCTTACCAAGAACTAACATTGGGCTCAGAGCCTACCCAAACCTTATCATTGGTTGTCTTTGTCACTCTCATGTGCTTGCTTCTTTTGATGCCTTGCCTTTCTCCTGTGTTTGTCCTTCCCGGGAGCATAGCCTCTTTATCCTCCTTTTAATTGGTTAGCTTGTATCCTTCCACTGTAACTATAACTTGGACCCTCACCATGCACAGCGCTGTCATCAATAATGTCAATCCAGATATCTCAATGATGTTATGAGTGATGGCATAGGACAGGTCATCAGTGATGTAATATGTGAGGTAATAAGTAGTGCATGGAGAGGGCACCAGTTATACTTACTTCAGTTAACTATGGAATTTCAGTGTTTTTTTTGTTTAAAATTAAATCTTCTAGCTGACATTTTCACCTAATTATAGCATCACATTAATCATTTTTTCAAAGAATTTCTCAGTTTTTTTTATGTAAAGTAAGATATAATCACCATATCGAAACTATAACATCACTAACCTTTTTTTTTCTAGTGAATGTGTAGGTTATTTTTTACGCAAAGTAATATTTTACTACCATACCTTACTAGGCCTATCACTGCAACTAGGTCCTGATCCAAAAACCCAGCTGTGCATGACCAAAGGCCATGCGCAGCATGGAAGTCGCAAAGGCCAAGACTCCATTGCGGGCAGAACCCCTTAGTCCTTCAGTGCCTCAAAGCCTGCCCTTTTTTATTTCGTGCTGTACTATTGTAAAAATACACTGGGGTCTGTGATGAGCCCTGCAGTAGTACCATGGTACTACAGGCCCAAAACCAGTCTTACCAGCATGTGCGAAGTGTTCTGAGTTCCTGAGTACGCCCTGTCCGTGTGGCGCTCACAATGGCTGCAGCCAGCTGCATGCGGACCAGGCGGCTGCACTCAGTGGGTACAGAGTCTCTCATTTGCGGCCGTGCTCCTGAAGCAACCGGAGGCTTTCTACAGCTTCTTCTGCGTGTAGGTGCTTGTTCAGTGCCTGAAGGTGGTGGCTACAACGATCCTGACATAGGTCCCTCACCTAGGTGATGGTGGGCATGTGCTCCCTAGGCACCCTTGATTCCCTGACAGAGGGCAAAACTAGTCACTGTCCTTAGTGCTTCCGGTGACCCTCTCTAACATACAGTCAGTGCTTTAAATGGGCTGGTACTGTCCCGTACGGAGTACTGGCACTTTTTTATTTTGAGAGGAAGAGTACAGGCCCTTTTCAAGAGAAATGCTATACTTTCAAGTGGAGAGTACTGACACTTCTCAGAAACAAGCAGGTACTCTTGTACAGAGTACCTGTGCCTCTATTTTTCCATTTCAAGCAGTGCATACAGTGCCACCGCCACTAACTGTTCATGAGCTCCGAGCCAATCAGCACTGTGAAATTCTCCACGGTGGTACCTCCTGGCATACAGGGTCGCGGTCTGCTACGGCCCCTCCACGCGGAAGTCTTTTCCCCGGCGGCCCTTCCGGGCATACAGGGTAGCCGCCTCACTACTAAGCACTGGCTATGGTCTGGTCTGCGCAACATGATGCCGCTAAATTCATGGCAGACCTCTTTCCTGGCATACAGGCTTCACTGTCCTGTACAAGAACAACAAACTGATCGGTGCATTAGCCATTACCTCACACTTCGCACAGGCAGAAAGCTTGACAGGGCTCTCCACTGGACATAGTTCTGTCCAACACTGTCGTCTTCCTCACAGGGCATAATGATTTTGGCAAGCAGGCAGGTGCTGGTACTCCAGGCTCCAGAGCAGGTGATCTTGGATTCCCTGTATGATGTCCCCTCACCAAACAGAGAGAGTAGAAGGCCTTGGCCCCCAGTCCTAGTCCTGGCAGAAGTCTTGCAAAGCTTCCTCTCCTCACACAGCCTATCTGGCTGCTTGGCAGATGACACTTTGTGGGGTCTCAAAATCCCCCTTTTATAGTTCATTTCCAGACAACAAACGCGATATACTGTCTGAGTCTTTGAAGTTTTATGTTAGAGTTCTGTGTTTTTAAGTGTCCACTACTCTGCTCCCTCTCCCCTCTTGAAAAGCAGTCTGTCTTAGTAAGAGTGTCTCAAAAGCTGATAGTCCCACAACACAGGTCATGGAAGTGACTAAAGTTCAGGATGTCAGTCACTTTGATATTTGCCTCAAAGGGTTAGCCTAGGGCTCCCAGCCCTACTCTTTTTTTTTACATATATATTTCTTTTTAATAACTCGAGGTATCAAACAGAAAAGACACAATACAGATGAATAACATCATAATTTGCAGTACATTTGACAAAATGTGGAGGGGAGTCGAACCAAAAATTACATTATAAAGGGTATCACGGGGATGAGAGAACATTAAATACAGAATTTCAAGGTGGTGTGCAAATTTTGCCTCTATACTGATTCCATTGATTACAAATTAAAGCCCACTTCCGGGGACGTCCTTGTGCAATATACACTGTTTTTTCTCGAAAGATACTCCAATCTAAATCCTTTTTCCAGTTATCAAGAGTAGGAGGGATCTAAGCACCCCATTGTTGGGCAATATACCTTTTAGCAATAATATAACTCAATGTGGTCCACTGTGTCTGCGCGTTGTTCAGATCCGTAGGTTCCCAAACATTAAGAAGGCCCCTTCGCGCCTCCGGCAAGAGTGGGACTCCAGTGACCTCCTGAATAAGATTGTGGATCCTACCCCAGTATTCAGTCATATAGCGACACTCCCAGAGCATGTGCATGAAAGTACCCACCAGTCCACATCTCCGCCTACATAACCCTCCCTCAGCAAACCCCATCTGTACAAGGCGAGGACCAGTAATATAAACCCTGTACAGTATTTTTACTTGTACCAGCCTCAACCTCGCAGGAATTGCTACCAATTTGGGGGAGGACACAGCTGATTGCCAATCTTCATCATCCAGTTCTAAACCATCACCTGTCCACTTTACCCACAGATTCGCAAGCAAGTCTGCCCTATTATTGATAAATTTCTTATAGATCATAGAGATCGTTTTATCAGGGAGGTGACCATCTGAGATCCTATCCTCAAGAGGCGAGGCCTCCGGTAATTTCTCGCCCATAGGCAAAGCAGCCGGTAAAGAGTGTCTGACCTGCAGATAAGGGAAGTGCTCTGAAACAGAAAGCTTGTACTCTACTCGCATTTCTTCAAAGATTTCACTCTCCCCTTGTTCTACCTATCCTTAACCTTCGAAATCCCTATCAGCTCCCACTTATCAAATCCCTTAGTATTCCACAATTTACCCAATCTCTCTGAGGCAAAGAGTAGGGTAGCCTGCGTTAATTTATTTTTCCACCCCAAATAACTCGTGGCATCATGCCAGACTTTTACCGCATGTTTCGTTGGTCCCGTAAGGCCAAGTTTCACCGGGTTAGAATACAATGCTGTGTTGTAATTGCCAACTGGCAAAAGCCATTTATCCATGGCATATCCGAGATCCTCAACCGGTCCATAAGTCCCATGATTGATAGCTGCCAGCTGGGAGGCCCAATAATAGCGCTTGATGTCCGGGAGAGCGATACCATCATCATACCATGGGATCGTCAACCTGGCAAGAGCAATGCGGGGCCTCCCTTCCCATAGCAGACTTCGCTTAAGCCCTCTACCTCGCGGAAATAACTCGCGGACACTGCATCTAAAGTATTTTGAAGGGCATAAAGGAAGCGCGGAAGGGACATCATCTTAAAGAGGACTGCCCGTCCCAACAAAGAGATCGGAAGCCGTCGCCAATGAGCAGAGTCACTTCTAAGCCGTTTCAGTGGGGGAAGTAGATTTTCAACATATCTAGTTGTCGCATCCAATGAAACAAAGATACCTAGATATTTAAATCCCTTCCTGGCAATCTGGATATGACAATTTCTCGGGGGACCGGGCCCTCTCCACTAAGAACATACAGCACCGATTTACCCCAATTAATGGAAAGTCCAGAGTTCTTACCAAAAGAGGTTAATACATTGCATACCACCATGAGGGATTTCCGGGGAGAAGTCAAATAAAGCAGTATATCGTCTGCATATAAAGAAATCCGACCATCCCACTAAGCGGACAATCGTATTCCACGGATTGATGGCTCCCAACGGATCCACGCTGCCAGGGGCTCCAGAGCTAATGAGAAAAGGAGAGGCGAGAGAGGACAGCCCTGTCTCGTGCCTCATCCTAAAAGGAAGGGTGCCGAGACTCGTCCATTAACACCTTCGACGCTCATGACGAGCTCAGCTCGTCATGATGTACACCTCTCATACACTCATGATGAGCTGAGCTCGTCATGGAGCATGGGTTTCTGAATATTTCAGCACCCAGCGGGAATTGCTCTAGCAGCCATGGAGTTAACTACAACTTGGGCAAGCGGCTCAATGTACAATAGCCGTATCCAGCCAATAAATTCAGGGCAGAATCCAAATTTAGCCAGGACCACCCACAAATAGGACCATTCCACTGTATCAAAAGCCATGGTTGCATCAAGGGAAGCGACAACCGCGGGTTCCCTCAGCGTATGTGCTCTAGCTATCACTCCATGCAACTTCCTTAAATTCAGGGCAGTATTTCTATGAGGTATAAATCCTGATTGGTCCGGGTGGATCAATCCACGAATCACTTTTACCAATCTGTTTGAGAGGGTCTTAGCCAATATTTTGGGCTCCGCATTTAATAAAGATATAGGCCTATACGAGGTACATTTATCCCTGGGCTTCCCGTCTTTATGAATCACTACCACTGTTGCCACTCTCTGGTCTCTAGGCAGGATTCCCTTCTCTCGGGCCTCAACAAACATACCCCTTAAATAATGAGCTATTTTATCCGGTTTCAATTTGTAAAGTTCAATTGGAAGTCCATTAGGACCTAACGCCTTGCCTGAGTTTAATGAGCGAATAGCCAGGGCTATTGTACCGCTGTTAGAGGGCTATCCATAAAATCAGAATCTTCCTTAGACAAACAAGGGAGCCGTATATCCCGAAGTAATAAATGGGAGTCCTCCTCCGGTCGATCCGAGACTGAAGCATAAACCACATTAAAATATTTAGCAAAACAGTCTACTATATTCTGGGGATCCGTGACTACCTCCCCTTCATCTGTAACTAGTTCCGGGACAACACGCTCAGCTCTTTCTTTCTTATCCAGCCACGCTATTAGCTTTCCTGCCTTATCTCCAGGATCATATAATCTCTCCTTCTGTTCCCTGTCTGAAGCTCTAGCCCTGTCTGTAACCAGTGAGTTATAATCATGCTGTTTAAGACTTAAAACATGTAGTTTGTCCCGTGTCACCCCCTGCTCCAATTCCTCCTCTAATCTTCCAATTTCAGTTTCCACCTCAATAATTTCTTTATTCTTTTCTTTTTTGGTCCCAGCTATCAAGCCCAGAGCCTGACCTCTGATAACTGTTTTCAATGCCTCCCAGAGTGACACCTTAGATAACCCCGACCCTTCATTCTCTGTAAAATAATTGTCTAATGCCTTTATGAGGTCCCTGCGTACCTTAGGGTTTCGAATGTAACATGGGTTGATGGGAGCAATTCTGCCTTCAGTATGTGAAGCGATACAGAATCGAATCCACAACGGGGAGTGATCAGAAATGCCTCTCGCAAGATGCATCACCTCTGTAATATAAGATGCTTGATCCGCCAGGACCAAACAATAGTCTAGTCGGGAGAGGATATTATGCACTCTTGAGTGGAAGGTATACTGCCTTTTGTCAGGGTGAAACAATCTCCAACTGTCAACCAAGCCCATCGCCTCTATAAAGTCAGGCAACCATCTATGAGCACACCCCGTATCTCTTGGGGAGTACCTATCGAATATTCCAGAAACTACAGCATTAAAATCACCACCTATAAGCAATATACCCTCAGGGAGTTCAAGCAGTAGCTTCCCAAGATCAAAAAAGGTTGTAGACTGCAGCCCCGGTGGGACAAAGACCAACAAGAGAGTTAGGACACGCACCTCCCATCTACCCGTAATCCCCACATACCGCCCTCTATTGTCTATCCACGTGGAATCCACCTAGGAGCAAGAATACATCATTTGTAGCTCACTAGGAAGGTAGTTTTTAACTCACATAGATCAGACCACTCCACTTCACAACACCACTTGCACCACACATAGTCCATCACTTAAAAGTGCTCCTACGTAGTTCGCAAGTCGCAGCACGCCTCAGTCCGTAGAAGGTTGGGATGGCCCCAATGATGAAGCATGTCACCATGGGGAAACCCTGGTGAGTGAGGGAACTCAAGAAAGAAAATTTGTTTTCTTTCTTCTAAAAAACATATTGGAGGGGCGGGATACGGGTGGGTTGTTCTTAGTTGTGGCTCTATGGACAAGGGGTTGGCTCCAACATTCAGGACTACAGCTTCCGAGGACTATTGGTCGATGTGGAAGTACCCTACAGTGCTGTTTCGTTCATTTTGCTATGATAATAGGCAGCTTGCCACACGTTTTGTACAACGAAACTTCTCTGCTTTGTGAAAGAGCCTTTCTTTATGCAATAAAAAGATTTAATACTAAAAAACATATTGATTCCAACTCCAGTGAGTGTTGCGAATACTAGACACTGACAAACCAGGCTTTTGACTTTTGGTCTACAAAGGTTTTATGCTTACCATTCACAAGCACACATACATCCAGCATATGGATTTAACATGCCCACAATGTACCCTTCCTGTATTGTACAACTCGGATGTACAGAAACATCAAACACATGCATTTGTCCTGCACTCATAGGCACATGTACATCCAGCATATGTATTCACAATGCACGCACTGCTCAGTACTGCATTATCCTGTATTATAACCCTTTCCAGGCGCACATACACTAGTGCACATATACCACCTCTGCGCTGCGGAGCACTTCACACAAATCTACTGTAGGCCAAGGGTGAGTCAAACACACAGCAGCGGAACTTTAACAATGATTGAGCCTGTAGGCATCATGCCAGTGAAACAGGTTAAAAAGGATCTGTTCACTTCTACTGATCAATACACAGTATGCTGCTGCCACCACCATGCTGGGGCTGTGTAACTCCTGGTGAAGGCAATAGCCTTCCATCATTATGAGGGTAGTGCTTTAGGTGTCCCTCCCAATCCAACAAGATAGCAATCAGTGACACAATCCTATATCATGGCACACACGCATGATCCATGTTTGCCTATAACACCAAAAATCAGTGTTAGGGATCCACACTTAAGTACAGTTCGGCACTCAGGACAGGGGTGCACATCTGTTACCATGCAAAGGACTTTTCCGCCCCAACACACATTTTATTTTTATGGACTATTCTTCGTTGCCAGCAAGAGCATGCTTGTCAGTCAACTATATCAGTCTAATCTTTTCCAGAGCGTCCGAACCGTTGGACATAAGTTTTTCTCAAGACTGTTTCTTTATTCTTGTATAGAGAATTAATAATAAGCGTTATCAGTCTGTTAAACTCTGGAATACAAACAAGTCTGATTTCCATCGAATATCTTTGATTTGGGTGTCATTTAGTTAATCTAAATGAATTGTCTCCTTTCCCTGCGTGCAAAATAATCACCTGTCCAAGAGCCATATGTGTTCTCCCCAATGTCATCTTCTGCAATGCCATCCCCATCTGGGTCATCTACAGCTCGAACAGAAACAAATGCCAGTGCAGGGCCAGCGCTTTCCTCATGGTTCTACAGCTATAGGCGAAGAGCTTGATCCACCTTCGGCTCCCAAACCCTCAGTGTCTTGAGTCAATACAGATAGTCTAGAAGTATAAAAACGCATCCTCAACGCACAGGCTTATTAGAGTGGGAAGGACATATCCACAAATTACTATTTTAATAATCAGAAGAAGATCTTTGAAGTTAAGGATATGCTCAGACGAGTTGAAGTTAAAGAAAGAAGACCAGCCTGTGTCCTTGCTATTGTCCTCTTTGAGACTGCAACACTAAGATCTGGCTATCAGTTACAAGACACAAATGATAATAGAGATTGAATCGAAAGAATGCTTCAGTTCAGTTTAAACATAAACCTTGGTACAAAGGTTGAGGATAAGCCAACAGAGGAACCCGGAGAACCAGCAGATGATGATAGAGAACCAGATGAAGAAGATTTTGGCATGGACGCAGAAGGCAATGAACAGACGGTAAACATCCTTTTCCACAAATGCGTTACAACGCATTTCATTACACAGCATTTTATACACCGTAAAATCTTTTACAATGCAGTTACAACACATTCCCCAAAGCAACGCCCCGATGGAGTTAGAATAGCAAAATGCGTTGTAATGGGGAATGCGTTGTAATGGATTGCATTGTAAAGCCCTGCGTTGTAAAACATTCTGCGGAGTAAAAATGTGAGGTAATGGCACGCGTTGTAAACGCCTGTGGAGTAAAGTGTCCTATTCTGAACAGACAGACTCTAAACCAGACAAGACAGACACACAGGCATCAACAGAAGTGAAAGATACATTTTAGATGCTAAACTTGCTGTTCGAATTTTGAGTGTCTTGATTGTGAGGAGTGACTATGGATCCAATTTGTTTAACTGTAAAATGTTGGGGTGGGAGACGATATATGTGTACATGTTTTTTAAATGTTGTTTTGTTTTTGGTTTTAAACATTCCACCAGGTGTTAATTTACTCTATTTAGGATGTAAAAATCTACTCCTATTTGTAATACAGCCATTGGCTATGGTAGCGTTTAGTACACAAGAAGGAAGGAACAATGAAAAACAACACCTTGTGAATCTGCAAAGGTGATCCTTGTGTTACAGCCTGCAAAGCCGAATCGAAACCCCAGCTGTTGTCTTTCTAGGCAGTCTGAGAACTCCCCTAGGACTACCATACTTCTGAGTAATTGCGAGTCCAAAACTCTAAAGATTACATCATACTATTAGTCACTCTCACCCTACCAACAAGGTGCACTCTCTTCACAAGCTAGGGCTGAGCGCCAAGCCAAAGCACCTACCGGCACCTATGGGTGCCTTCTCCCATAACATTGCACTGATTAGTAGCCATTATACTCCCCCCTAGGATGACCACTAATCTGCAAATTTCATAGACCATACATTATTTGGGTGTCCCGTCTGTTGTCCGTCATCATTTCTTTTATGGGTGCCTTTGATCGCAATTTTGGGGATTGCAGCAAGCAGTGCTGTTCCCCTGAGGGAAGCCCCAAACGTTTTAAAGCACTCACTGTTAGAGCCAGCTTGCACTTCTCTTATGAACTCTAAAGGCTGCAGTACCCCTCCCCTACCTCGCACAGACTGTGGACTGGCCCATTGTCATTCTGTCTGCGGCTGATGATCACATACATCATGACAATGGGCCCTATTGTAGTTACAGCATGTGGTGTGCCTTCTCCTGCTTCGGCCTATACCACACCATTCTGCCTCCGCCGATGAACAATGCTGGTGGACTATGCTACATTTTGAAATATCCAAACGGGTTAAAGGCAAACACTTCTGAGTTCTTTAGATGCCTGCAAGTTTCAGGCCATAACAAAAATGTCAATTTAACTCTGGTGACTAATCTCTTGAAGAGATCTGAGTTTTGCCTAACCCCAGTTTAGACTCATGATAAAGTAGCGCAGAGGGATAATGTGCCTCTTGCAAATCACAAAGTGTAATATGCAGATCAAAGAATTCATTTGAATAATAAATATTTATCAGTAAGAAAAGCCCCAACCACTAGGTTATGTTTTAAATTCTAAGTTTGTATTTCAGCAGGACAAGCACTCTTAACATATAGTCAGGACTACTGGAATTATGCTATGGGCAGACATTGCGTTTTTCACATAAATATTATTTATCACATTTGCCACATAATCCATTATCTGCTGCATAATCTGAAGATTCTAATTTGAAAAATTGTTTCTAGCTCAAATAGTCCAGAAGTTACTGAAATCAAAGTGACCTTTGAAAAGGTTGACTGGTCTCCTTTCTTATACCTATTGCTATATTTGGGTGTTAAACTTGTACTAATGAGGGGCAACCTATACCTAGAAAGTGTTAACAAGTGTACAAATTAGAAAATAATGTAGTATTACTATTTGCCGCATTAGTAAGTAGCCCGGAGAAATAACCAGCCTCGGGTAGGTACACCCTTTGGCACAAACCAATGTTTACTAGTGTTTGTAGATGTGGATTTACATGTAGATACATGGGTAGATGCATAGAACGCCCATGCACCACCCATGTAACGCTTACCTGACAGAAGGTAATGCAAGGCACTGCATTGTGCTACTTTAAAAAAAAACATCCGTATTGGTGCCGGTGTGTGCTGAAAAAGCTTATTTAAACCTATTTGCCTCATTCTTGAAACAACTTATCTTGATAACTGAAAAGAACCTTACCATAGAGTGCTGCCAACAAACAAGGACTGGTGAAGACGACAGAAGCTAGCTGATCTCACAGCCCCTTCAAAGAGGGCAAAAAGCCTAAGTTCCTAAAACACTGCTGCACTTAGGGATAAGCAGAACATATTCTCATGCAGTACAGAGATATTTCAGTCAACACCTGGGAAGTGAGAAAAAGTAACACTAGAGATCATGTACTGTCTTTAAGTAAACAGTGACAGAACGGAGTTTGCGCACATGTTAAAGACCAGGACGTTCAGAGTCCTGCAGTGTCCACAGGCCTACAGGTCCTCAGAGGGTCATGTTCACTCTTAGGTCTGACATCTATTCACTATGAAGGACCTAAGACAGTGAGGCTCTTGCTCATCATCATTTGGTCCTATAACTACCCCCTATAACTACCCACTGACCCCCAGGACCCAAAAAAAAATGTCCACTCTCTGGTCCGCTGAGACTCCTACTGAGAGAAATCCCTGAGGATCCTGCTCATACAGAAAACCCATGAGACTTCTGCTTATTTTTAGGTGTCCTTACAATTCTGTTCCCTCCCTGGTGTCTTGGAATCCTGCTAAACATTAGTTCTGCTTCGATCCTTGTTCACCGTTAGGCCCTATATCTCTTGCTCAATCTTATCTGGAAACTCCTATTTACCCTCAGGACAGTGAAGATCATGTTCACCATGAGATTCCCTGATGCTTCTGTTTACTTCCATCTTTCCCAGTGCTCTACAATACACAAGGACCCTGAGGTTCCTCGCATCACTGGATTTCCAAAACTCCTGCTGACCCCTAGGCCCCACAGACTCACTCTTAGACCCCCCTTATGCTGTGCTCAACATAGGTTCTCAAGGCTCCAGTTTACGCTCAGGTATTAAAGGTTTTGGCCTCAACCTTAGTTCTCAGCGTTTTGACGGATTAAAACAAAATTAGAAGACACTATTAGATGTGTCACCCGGTAGTCTTGACAGATTACCGAAGGGCAGTTTGGTTTTGGAACTTGTAGTTTAACCTCCCCCTTATTAGTATCAACACTGCAGCATAAAAGCCAGAGCACCCTTAGTAGGTTGCAGATGACAACACTGCTAGCTGTGCAAGTTCGCATTTGTCATCCGATCTACGGAGTAAGTACCATTTTGGACACACTGGCACAATGTAGAAATATTTTACCCAGTAAAAAAAATTGGTTCTACAATTGTAATGAGTTTCTTGTTATTTTCAAAATCACTTTTGTTCTAGACTAACCATAACAATTTCTGCTTCTAGTTGAACAATGAAGAATAATCCACTCCCAGACACTAAAACAATGCAATAGGTCTTGCAGCAATTAAGTTTGAGTTATTGGCATTGTGTAGGACAATGCGTTGCATAACATTTTTAGCAAACTTTGAATTGGTGAGCAGTGAGAGTGTGTGCAAGAGTATGCTGTTCTTGAAAGCAGTGTGGTAGAGAGTGCAGGAATTTGGGTGACCTGAGCAATGTGGATGATGCATCTCACGCACTGGGCTGACACAGTTATTATTCACACAGCTCTGATGATGCCCCTTAGGCACGGGCTCACAGCTGTTATTATTCACACAGCTCTGATGATGCACCTCACGCACGAGCTCACAGTTGTTATTCACACAGCTCCGATGATGCACCTCACGCACGGGGCTGACGCAGTTATTATTTACACATCTCTGATGAAGCCCCTCAGGCACGGGCTCACAGCTGTTATTATTCACACAGCTCTGATGATGCACCTCACGCACAGGGGCTGACGCAGTTATTATTCACACAGCTCTGATGATGCATCTTAGGTACAGGCTCACAGCTGGTATTATTCACACAGCTCTGATGATGCACCCCACGCACGGGGCTGACACAGTTATTATTTACACACAACACTGATGCACCTTAGGCACTGGCTCACTGCTGTTATTATTCACACACCTCTGATGATGCACCTCCGGCACAGGCTCACAGCTGTTATTATTCACACAGCTCTGATGATGCACCTCACGCACGGGGCTGACGCAGTTATTATTCACACAGCTCTGATGATGCACCTCAGGCCCGGGCTGACACAGTTATTATTTACACAGCTCTGATGATGCACCTTAGGCAAGGGGCTGACGCAGTTATTATTTACACAGCTCTGATGATGCACCTTAGGCACGGGCTCACAGCTGTTATTATTCACACAGCTGTGATGATGCACCTCACTCACGGGGCTGACGCAGTTATTATTCACACAGCTCTGATCATGCATCTTAGGCACGGGCTGACGCAGTTATTAGTCACACAGCTCTGATGATTCACCTCACGCACGGGGCTGACGCAGTTATTATTTACAGAGCTCTGATGATGCACCTTAGGCACGGGCTTACAGCTGTTATTATTCACACAGCTCTGAGGATGCACCTCCGGCACGGGCCCACAGCTGTTATTATTCACACAGCTCTGATGATGCACCTCACGCATGGGCTCACAGCTATTATTATTCACACAGCTCTGATGATGCACCTCACGCACGGGGCTGACGCAGTAATTATTCACACAGCTCTGATGATGCACCTCACGCATGGGCTCACAGCTGTTATTATTCACACAGCTCTGATGATGCACCTCACGCACGGGGCTGACGCAGTTATTATTCACACAGCTCTGATGATGCACCTCAAGCACGGGGCTGACGCCTCCTGAAAGTGCCTGTATTTCAGCAAAACGACTACGTAGTTTCCAGAGTCAATAACAAACTGTCATGCAACAGTGAATATTGAAACAGCTGAGCTAGACACGCTGCACAGATATCGCATCTAAAACCACAACTTTGCATATTAACGCACGGAAAGAAATGGAACCACACACTTTAGGTTACCCGCTTGTGTACACAGTATTCTACAGTTTATCTCGTGTACAACTGAAGCAATAAAAAATTTGAATACATGTACAGCCTCGTTATAAGAATGAAGCAAAAATACATTAAATTCAACAATGTTGATATAGTTGGGCAAAGTGAGTGTGTCTGCAGCAAAATACTGCAAATCTGCAGGCGCATTTAGTTTATCGCCCTGTTCTAAATTCAGAAATATTAAACTGACATGCACAGAGTGCATTCATTTTAAAGGGTTACCATGGCATTGCAATGACTGTCTGTGTAACTGTCCTACGTGTTGCTTCCCGGGCTCTGCAGCCGCCCCCACCCAGGGACATGCCTTTCTGCAGCGGTTTAGACTGGAAGTGGGGCCCGTGCCAACCCTGCTCGGTGCCAGCCATGCACAGCCTCACCCCTCCCTGCAATCCCTACAGACCCGGGCAGCTTCCACCTTTCATCGTGCCCCTTCTCCCTTACCTCCTGCCCCTCCGGTACCACTGCAGCTCTCAGGGCTTAGCAACACAGCCTAGCGGTGCGCTGCTCCCCGCCTCAGGGCTTGCCGGGAGTTGTTGTTCACGAGTCAGAGAGTAGTCCCAGTTTCCACACGAGCTCGGACTACATATCCCATGGTGCCGTGCGACGGGCGGCCGACGAGCCTGCAGGCAGCATGCGCGTGTTGGGGGATCAACACGTGACGCGGGGACGATTGACTGGGAGTGGGCGAGGAGGGCAATTCAAGTCGTCCAGTCAGTCTCTGGGCTTTTCTTTTAATTGACTGGCAGTTTTCAGATGGTAAACATGAAGACGGACAGTAGGATTAGGGTGACAACGGAGAGCTAGTACACATCAAGGGAGGCGATTGACAGCAGTGTAGACGGGGTACACTGAAGAGACTTGCAGAAGTCCGAAGTCGTGGTAAGTGGGCCTTAATTGTAGGGGGGTCGGTGCGCTTGTGTGTGTGTGTGTGTGCGCGCGCGTGTGTGTATGTGTGCGACTAAGGGGGCGGGGTTGTCGTCTCTGTATGTGTGCGTGCGTGGGCGCTCGAGTGTGTGTGTCTGTGTGTGCGCATGCGTGTGTGTTGGAGCTTCCCAGGAGACAGGAGATGGCCACAGTGAGCACGTTCGCGCACGCGCACCCCGCTCCGATTTTGGAATGCGCGCGGACAGCTTTTGTCTCCTAAAAAGCTGAGTCGCTAACAATAGGTCTCTGGCGAGACAGCGCTTTGCGCTGTCAACGCCACGAGACCTAAAAAAGGGGTGTGCCAGAGACTAGTAGTAGGGAGGCTGTTATGCCCCCCTGGTCAGTCAGAGACCGAAGGCTGCACACTCTAACTGCTTAGCACCCAAAATGTGTTTACAAAGCTCTTAAATAAACATATACAAATGCATAAACATTGAATCATTCCCATGTGCCCTCATATTCCTACACTACTATCAAACTCTTTCTTCAGAGTAGTCATCCCATTATGTAAATTTTAAACTACCATCCCCCAGGTATATTTTCCTACTCGCAATACAGAGGCGCTTGGCATCAGTTTGAAACTGCACTAAATGACTATATTCGAATTATCTAAACTGCTAATTTGGCTCTTTGGCTGACATCAAAAGTCAAGGCCGCTAATAAGCAGCTACAGCTCTGAGGTAGCAATTCAGAAACAGCGCCCGTCAATCCCCTTACTAATTTACTCAAAAAGCTCAATGTGCAGAGAAATGCTGCAAAAAAGGCCTAGAAGAAGTCCAACTTCTAAATCCAGGGGAATATATGTTTTGTGGGGCTCCCGGAGTCTCTCTTGGCTCAAGCAGTACAAAAACTCAATAAATATCTCTTAAACGTTGTCTCCTTCTAAGTAGGCATACATTTTTTTTATTGTAGCTGCGAAAAGCATAGCATGAGAGCGGCGTAATACTGCATCAATAAGCAATGTCATTGTCTTTAGAGACGCAACATAAATGGTGAGGAAACTGAGGGAATTTCGAATATTTTCAACCAGTCGCCGCCACTTCAATATTATTGAGAAAAATGTGTTTTAAATCCCCCTATGGCGACCAATGAAATAACAGATACCACAGACTGGATTCATCTCTTGATTATCCCATACACAAATCCTCAAAAACGGATGTTTACATTCGGTGGTAAAATGTTAGAACTGTTGTGGTGTGTTTATTCAAAACTGCGAAAAAACTGCCTCAAACCAAGAAATAAATTGATTTGCGATAAGGAACAGAGGCCTGCCTTAACAAAAGAAAGAGAAAATACAGTTTTTCACCCTGTCTCGCCTGTTGTGCTGTTCCTCTGCAGACGGGCAGCAGCAGGTGCAGCTCCCCTCTTCCCCTCCCCCTGTCCTCTCCACATTACCCCTCAATCAATTGGTTCTGCCTTCCCTCCAACCAGCCGAAGCAACCCCCAGAGTACGAAAGTTCATGCTCTCTTTGACAATGGAAAATAAAGACAATCATCGTCGCTGGCTCCTAGACCAGAAAAAATCTTTATTGTGTGTAAAAATATATGTTTCTGCAGGCATGCCAAAAAGAAGCAACACGGTCTACCTGGAACTAAAAAATTAGCACGGGATGTTCGTTTGAACGTATTTTATTTCGAATCCCTTTAACTTAAAACGCCTAGGCACGATTACCTCAGTCATAAATAGTGTAATTCGCCTAAACGTATAAAGGTACTTTATGTCTAGATTTTTGTCTTTAAATTACAGAAATGCTGTCTGCAACATTTTACTATGGGTTGGCTCTGGGAGTTAAACCCATCTGTCGTGGCTATAAATCAGTCCCAAGTTATAAAAGAGTGCTGATTAAATGTACGGGGAACAGCGAGGGGGGAAGGTTCGAGCACACAAAAGAGGGGGCTTTTGCAAAAAAGCAGGAGGGATGCCTTTGTAAAAGGCCCACCGGGTAACCAAGAAGACAATCATTTCATTCAGCCTGTAAATCTCACACACATCAGTCCTCTACACATACATGGGGGTGTTCTGCATTCGCAGTTTGCTTATTGGAGCAAGCTCTTCAATTTTCTGTTATCTTTCATTTATCTTTGGGGCTTCAACCACACTCCTAGGAGTCTTATTTTTTATTCCCGTCTTAACAATTTGCACGTGGTTATGTTTTTGAAACCAGGGGTGGTGTGTGACCCACCATGAATAAACAAAAAACATTGCAGTCTAACGCTTCGTGAATTAAAGGGGCCATTCGGCGAATAAGGTCACAATGTCTCAAAACCCAACTGACATCATCCAGGGAAGATTCCATAATACGTATTGTTCGTTGTTATTGTTAATGCAGTACTAGATAAAGAGAAATGTCTTCTCTTCACGGATAGCCCCTTTAAAACATTGCATATCTGTATCTATATCCCTCAGACGAAAACTAAATCATACTGTAGAAATATACGAGAGAAATAAAGGTTTTGAAAATGAATTTCCTAAACAGTGCGTGGGAACATGAACAATGTTCTCAATATCTTACACCACTCCCTGGAATTCGCAGACCTATACGAGCACAGTGGCAAAAGTGAGACTACAGCTCCAACGTGCTCAGTGATATTTGGTGACAAAACATTTGACTAAAATTGACCCTTATGAAACGAGGGCAAAAAAATCAGTTTGGGAACTACATGTTTTCCATCCCGTACACTTGTATAAATAAAAGTGTTGCATTCTAGAAGTGTAATATAAATCATGTGTCTAGCACAGGTCAACCCAAACTGTACCAGATTTTTAGTACAACCTATGGCTTGCTACATTACTATAATTTATTTGCATAGTTTGTAAATGGGGTTTATGTGACTATCCTGAAAATCTACAACTGCCCTCTTAGGCCTAAATGTCAAAACCTGGCCTACTAATAAACATATTATTCTAGCCAAAATAGCGTTCTGGGCATAGCATTTTTAGAGCACAGAATTATTTTTTTCAATATTCTCCAGAATTCACACTGGGGACTCACACAATTCAAGTTCTGGTTAAGAGCTCAAACAGATACCAATAAATAAAGCTATCATCTTACTTCAAATGCAACACCGGTTAGAAATAAGTTACCAACTATTCTAATTATTCATTTAAAAGAATGTGAAAAGCGTCACCAATGGGTTTATGTAGAAACCACTATTAGTTTAGCATAGGTCGGTAGCCTTTTCATTAAATTCTATGCAATATCAATAGAAGATATGCATGTATTAGAACGTAACAGAATAGCAAGGGAGAGGATGTGGCCCATCGGCCTGAGCTGCCTTTGGCACCGGGGAATTTGGTTGTCAGCTCAGTGTCAGCTCAACATTCTGTGCGAACTGACGTATAATGATGTAACTGGTGCTCATGTAATGGTTGCGGGTCGGGTATGCGCTGTGTAAAACGGTGTGTGTGTGTATATAAACATATATATATAGATATGTATATATATGCTTGTGTGTTCAGCTGAACATTTTGGCTTCTAACCTCGAACCTCTTCCCCCACCCCCATTTAAAAATAAAGTTTGATTTCCTGACAATAATAACGCCTGCCCTTGATGGGTTTAACATGTGTATTGCGTAGCTCGGTGGGGGTAGGGGTTCGGCTGATTTAAAAGGTCGACAGGCGGCTCAATCTCCCTGCTCGCCTAACGGACGATCGTCTGCCCGAGGAGGGTGGGAATAAAATGCGAGAGCTAACGGCTTCTTCCCGCCCAGCACCGCTCGGCGTTCATTGGCTGACGGGACAATAGAGTATGCGCGAGACTGGCAAGGCGGCGGCGGCGCGTGCAGTGCTCGCGCTCTTCTGGACCAGGCGTCTCGCGCTGCCCCAGCTGCATCCTGCATACAGTCATGCCACCTCTATGCGCGCTCCCGCCTCTGCTCTCGTCCCCAGTGTCTGTCGTGCACTTCCACTGCATTTTGCATGCTCAGATAAAAGATGTGAAATATCTCGTTCGTTCAGGGATTCCTCTCGATCACCCCCAACCTATTGATATAAGCTATTCATGTGCAGATCTGACCTCCTTGAAAGCCTGCCCTCATTCTGGGGGACACCAGAAGGAAGGGGGCTTTTGGAATGCGAGCAGCGCATCCGCACCCGCTGGGTGCTTTCAATTGCAATAAAATGTGTGCGAGTCGTTGAATCCTACCGACCACGCCTCCTTTAGCAATTCCACATCTTCCAACCCATCTAAAATTTACAGTGCATCACCCCCTCCCTAATAATTAAACAATACCAATGCCCCTACAAATCCAACCTCGGTTCGCCTGGGTACGATAATAACGGAAAAATCAAATATATCCATCCTTCTTGGTCATGTGGTACCTGTTGGCTCAACCATCTCCATACATTTTGCCACACATCATAAATGGCAATATTTCGAAAACAATCTAAATATAAACAAGATTTTCTTTATTTTAAGCCATTCTCGGTTTATTTAAAAACTCCATTAGACTCAAACACCACTCTCCATTCTGCCCAGTTAGTTGTGGAGCCCATGTTTCCCTTATTGAGACGAGCTGTTTTGCAAAAATAAATATAAAAAAGCCTGAAACCCCTAGAGCGAATAACTGACCTAGTCCAATTTCTTCATTTTTCATGAATCCCGGTTATCTGGGACTACAAGGGCACGTTAAAGTAAGCACTCCCATGTAAGAAAAACTCATCAGGAACAGAATTCAACCATAACATCTAGAGCGGCAGACCCCTGGTCCTCCGCCCGCCCCTTCACCATCCATGCTGCAAAAACGGAATTCAGCGCTAGCTGACACCAGAAAGTAGGGGTTCGTTCTAAAATGGAACATGTCTAACAAGATCCTGACACAGTTGCAATAAGAAAAAATATATATAAATATAAACATAGAAACCAAGAGTCAACAAATGAAGGGGTGCTGTTTCACTAGCTTGGGCATCCTACACCAGAAATCAATTGTTTATTTTAGTTGTAGAACTGTACAGTTTTCCCGCAGGATTCAGTAACAAATTTCACCTGAACACAGCCCAAGCTCTCTCGTGACATGCACGATCACACCAGAATGCCAGGTGGGGACAACCAGCTGGGGGCATAACATCTTTATTTTCACAAAGGGAATGCGCCGTGGTATCTTACATCACAAAAAAATAGCATGCGTGCGAACAAGAACCATCCACTCCCCCAGCCATGACCCTCCACCTCTGCCCTCTTGATATGTAAGGAAGGCACCACTTTACACCAACACAATTCGTATTCAACCCAAAGATCCTGCAGTAAAACCAATACTATATCACCCTAGACAGCTGACAATCCGAAAGCCAGTGCCCCCACCCTTACTGAGCATGCACACCAATGTCGCCTGGCTTC
Source organism: Lissotriton vulgaris (assembly GCF_964263255.1). Lineage (NCBI taxonomy): Eukaryota > Metazoa > Chordata > Amphibia > Caudata > Salamandridae > Lissotriton > Lissotriton vulgaris. Next base: position 1,513,019,368 of record NC_141687.1, on the reverse strand, counting down.
TTTCGTAAAACTGTATTTCTGCCATTCTTGCAGCATTAGACTGTACACCACAGCTCCTTATTCACATGCAGCCCAGAACATTAACACCGAGATGAAGGCAGCAAAGAAATACGATGCACTGTTCCAAATTCCAAACGCATAGAACACATTGCTCCAGCCAGCCTCACAATATAGGACACAATCAGCAGCAACATACAAATAACCTAAGGCAGTGGATGTGCACATAAATATTAATATATACAGAAATACACACAATGGCTGCATATAGCAAGAGTACTGAAAAACAGAATATGATAGTTTTATCAAATTAAAAGGACGAATTAAGGTGCAGCACAGCAACTAACATGCAGATTGCTGACAAGGGTAGTTCTAAAATACATTCAAGGATGTACGTCAAATGGCTGTGAATTCATGGCCACGACATAATTACAAATAACTACATTTAAAAAGAAGGGGCCAGTGCTGTGCTTGAATGGAACATGCTTCCATAACTGAAAGGCGCACAAACATCCAGGGATGTGTCTACGAACTGCATACGTAGTACTGAGAGCAAAAAATAGAATGAAGGCAAAACATATCCAGGGGTACTCATGACTCCTCCCATGCGAACCAAGGCTGCCGGTTCTTGCATCTGTATCAAAAATGCCAAAATAAATCCGGGGCTTTCCGTGAACTATGAACAAATTAAAATATGAACTTCAAAGAAAAATTAAATAAAAACGCCACGCGAGGAATCCAGAGCTCACTGCTGCCTCTAAGCCCATCTCTATCCATCCATCCTCATTCCGCATGCAACCCAAAAAATACAGTGCAATCAAAACCATAATGCACTCAGACCAGAAACGATCAAAAAGGCAAAATGCGATTTTGCAAATAAACGTGTACCTGCGGTTCCCAGCAAAAGCCAAGTCCAGATGAGTTCCTGAGTTTGCAGCATTGCCAGTCTGCAGATGGGCAGGGGCAGACAGACCTTTCTGGTGATGGCTCTCGTTTTTTTCTTTCAACAAAAATCAGGGTTGTTATATGCAGTTCCTTTGCAAACCTTTAAGGCACCCCGATCCCGGTGGGTGTTCACTGCTTTCCGGTTTTTTCCCTCGGATTGTGTGTATTTTTGAGGGGGGTCCTTTTTTTGCTGTCTGCTGCGCTGTTGCCTCCACTTGCTGATTCCGAGAATGAGTGACAGTCCTCGCGCCACCCTAAGCACGCGCTGCGTCTGACGAGGAGGGATCAATGCGCGCAGACGCGCGCTCGCTAGTCGGCACAGATTTCATCTTGAGAAGTGGCGCGCGCGCGACTGTTTGCGCGAGCACGGCGCTCTTGTATCCCTCCGCGTGATGTAAAAGGAAAGTGCGCGCAGCGCGTTGAGAGAAGGCACGAGAGGACGGGTCCAGGAGATGGTTCAGGAAGAAGGACTGGCTGGGTGGGGCTTGCTGCAAAACCCGGACGGGTAGTCTGTGTTGGCAGGAGTGACTGGTGCTCCCTGGCAAGTGTGATGCGCCAACTATTTTGGTCCCAGCCTTCTCCACACAGGGATCTACCTACTATCATCAACGGTATATTTTCTTGGCATTTTTTATTTATTTATTTATTTATTTGAGCGATTTTATATAGCGCGAACTTTACCCGAAGGTGTCAGAGCGCTTTACATAGGACCCAGTTTCAAACATAAGGACTGAAGGTTACAAGCGGACAAAAGAATTTGCAAATTTTTGACTTACATAAGAACCAGTTGAAAACATACGGACTTAGGATTACATACGTTATTAAAAGGTACAAACAGAAAAAATTGCAAATGTACAAGAGATAAAGTCACACAAGGAGGAGATACAAATGGATAAATTCTAGGCATATACTAGTGATATCTCTATCTACTTAGGGAGGGGATACACATGGATATACTCTAAGAGTCACATAGGAAAGGTAGAGAGCACAGCGGACTCCTGCATAAACTAGTGATTAGAGTTATCTCTATATACATAGGGAAGGGGTAAGACTGGATATACTCTAAAAGTCACAAAGGAATGGTAGAGAGCAATGCAGACTACGGCATGTTCTAGTGATTAGAGTTATCTCTATATACAAGGGGAAGGGATACACATGGATATACTCTAACAGTCACATAGGCGACTAGTCGTTAAAGTTATCTCTATATACATAGGGAAGGGATACACATGGATATACTCTAAAAGTCACATAGGAGACTAGTGATTAGAGTTATCTCTATATACATAGGAAGGGATATGACTGGATATACTCTAAGGGTCACATAGGAATGGTAGAGAGTACAAAGGTCTACTGCATACACTAGTGATTAGAGTTATCTCTATATACATAGGGAGGGGATATGACTGGGTATACTCTAAGAGTCGCATAGGAATGGTATATGGTGCAAGGACTAAAGCAAATACCAATGATTAGAGTTATTACAATAAGTCAAAGAGCAGAGTTCCATAAGTGTGGATGCAGTCACAGCGCAAAGGGAGGGTGGGTGGGATGCAAGGATATAGAGGGAAGGGGAAGCAGAAAAGGGAGGAAACATTTGAGGATCATCCACGGGGAAAAGATTTAAAGGACGAGGGAGTGGGAGGAGGGCTAGAGTCCAGAGAAAACTGTCCGAAAACAGCAGCAAAGTGTCGGTCAGGACAGCACAAAAGTCAAGAAGACCAGGAGAGAAGGTGGGAGCCCAGGTGGGAGATGGAGTTGGAGGCCAGCCGCAGGCGCGTCGCCATCTTGGAGAGCTTGCGGTCATCCGGCTCGGTGGGCGTGAGAGTGCGCAAGGTGGTGAAGGTGTTGGTGCGGTCACGCGTTGGTCGTGGGGCGCTGCCACGGCAGCCGGGACATAACAAGTTCCAGTGAAAACCAAACAATCCAGAGGCACTGTCCTCGCAGTGTATCGGTGACCGGACACAACCACGGGCAGCAGCCGCCCGACAGGGGTAGTGGATCTGATCAGGAGACCTGTGCCAAACAGTAGTAGTCACTGGCTTTGCGGGGCGCAAGGGCCAGGGTCCCCCAAAGCACGGCCCACCCCTCGGAAGTTGCTCTACCGAAGGCTGTTCGGGGCTGAAGGCAGGTCAGGCAAGTATTGCTGGGCCCTGTCGGCAATGATGAAAGAGCATAGTCCCACCCTGGGGGGCAACCTGGAATCAGGTGGGGAAATCGGGGCTAGACAAGACGCCGGGGAGAAGTTGGGGCGAGCCAGAGGAAGCGGCGATCGCCATCCGAAAGTCGCCGCCTGCCGCCATCTTGGAGTCAGGCAGGCGCTGGGAGGATTCCCTCGGTGGGGGTCGCCGTCAAAGTAGGGCTAGATGGAGCTATCTCCCGTAAGCTGCCGTGACAGTCAGCGAGAGTCTGGACCGGCCGGGGGAGCGCAGGTCGCAATCCTACCTCCCAGCGGCGACCGCAGTCAGCGGAGTCCAAGGCGAGGTGCCGCCCGCCATCTTGAGCGCCACCGCCCTCTCCTCCCTCTCTTCGGGAAATCGGACCTGTCCGCCTAGCTAGGAGCGATCGCAGTTGCTCTGCAGATGCCCCACTCGCTCCGTTTCATCTGGGGAAAAAAGGGCGAACAGAGGAAGGGCCGTAGCAACCCAGAGCCGGGTTTGGGCAGCTTGTGAACCGGGTGCCGAGACGATCCACGTCCGCTCGGCTCCCGGCTCCTCCCTTAGCCTCTTAGCATCTGCGTCCTTTTAAACGGAGGCTTCAAACTTGTTTTTTTACTCGGCGTGTGCTGTAGGAATGTATATGTTATATTTTTAGTGTGCCCAGTCTGCCATTATTTTGAAGAACCTGTGATTTTAGCAAATTGTGATGTCATTTGGCACATTTTTAAAATATCTCCAAACTTCACCTATATTACCATATGTAGTGTCCTCCTCAGCCTGGTAGCATGTAAATAAATCACACCACACATGGAGCTCAGTACTACATGTCTTTATTCTCTAGAGTGTAACCTCTAACTAACTCGTACTGCGTCATGAATTTTATTAACAACACCCAGTGCCATACGTCACAAAACGGAGTCAATTGGGGACCATTAAGTTCCCGTGCTCTATAATACACAATACACATGACACTACTTCTCCCCCTTTGTTAAATAAGAAGCATAAAACAAAATATATATCCATCGCAGTTCTTCAATGAGCCGTTGAGGCACTCAAACCACTCCTCCAGATCTCGTGGTGTGAGGCTGAGGAAGCACAGGAGGAACAACCGCAGCAGGCATCGTTGATCTAGACACTGCTGCAGTTCTTGGGTCCTCCTGGCCCTCTGATGACAAAGTCTCACTCTAGATGTCTGGAGCTGACAGTCTCCTGAAATGTGACTGATCCCTCGTAATGGACTGTCCAGGACGGTGTCCCTTACTAGTCGCAACTCAGCATCGAATGGAGCATTGGATTTGCATTTAGAATGAACGGAACACCCCAGGTTCCAAATATGCCTTCTAGTCTTTCAATTATGCGATCATGAGTGACTGAGGAGAGGTCTTCAACCAGAGGAGTACTCTTCTACAATTACCATGAGGTAATGGCCATTGTCATGGGGCCCAAAGAAGTCAATTGCAGTTTTCTCCCAGACGTGTATTGGAAGATCAGATATGTTTGAAGAATGCTTTGTTGTTTTACGAGATAAACAGTTATACAAATGACAAGCCTGGAACTCTCTCTCAACTCGCTCATCGAGATGAGGGAAGTAAACACGGGTTCGAAGGGCTCACACTGTGGTGACAATTCCACAATGTCCCTCATGTGCCACTTCAATGGCTTACTGGTGTAGACTTTCAGGAATTACAATTATCGATAATCCCTTCTTGTGTAACAGACAGTTCATCACGGACATTCTTAATTTTTTGATATTCACTGTCGTTCTCGAGAGATCGAGCATGTGTTCTCCAGGATGGATGCATAATATTATCTTTGGGGATGAGGATATTCCTGTCTGCATTGGCAGTAGCACTTATTTGCTCCTCATACACAGCTGCTGGAGTGCTGGATAACACAATAAAAGCAAACCTAGGCATTGGCCAATTTGGAAGGGGTAACCTGGCACTACAATAGCACTCAAGAAAATTAGTTGTCAGGGTTTTGATCTTTTCTCGGCCGGTGCACAATAGTGTAGTCATTCTCTTGAAGTCTCAGCCCCCACCTCTCAATTCGATGGGGGCAAATTGGCCTTAGGTTTGCCAAAGATAGAAATCAATGCTTGGTGATCATGAACACACGTAACATGTTTCCCATACAGAAGCATAAAAGTGTTTGCAAGCCCACTCAAAGCTAGGCTTTCTTTCTCAGGTTGTGAGTAAGCTCATTCAGTCCATGACAACTAGCATAAGCTACAATATGCCTTTGTTCTTTTGCATGTCGACTATGTTGAGGGAGAATCGCGCCCAAGCCCACTGGACTGGCATCCACAACAATCTCTGCATGCAATTTCGAATCACATTAAGGCATCTCATGAGCATTTTCAATTGCATGCTTTATCATCGTGAAACTTTGATCACACTTCTGTGACCAATGAAATGAAACTCTCTGAATGGGGCAGTCCCAGTTGCAAAGTCACTTGGAAGAGTAACTGGCCATACCAAGAAAAGAACACAGCATGGCTACATCCTGTGAAAGGGTAGTAAATGACAAAGCCTCAACTTTGGCTGGATCTAGAGTCATTCTCCCTTCCAAGAACATGTTCCCAAAGAAATTTAATTTTGTTTTTGGAAATTCGCACTTTTCAGTATTCAACTGATGGCCTCCATGAGCAAGCAGACAACACTTTTGTGTGTCCCCAAATACTAGTATATCATTATTGTAATTGAAAGCATGTGTGACAGGCTGTATAATGCGCTGAATGACAATTTGGAAAAGTTCGCCAGCTGAAGAAACTCCAAAACTCAATCTTTTGAATCAGAACAAACCAACAAGAGTCGAAAAGGTAGAATTGTGCCTGCAATTTTCTTCCAGTTCGAGCTGATAATATCCTTTGTTCAGATCAATGCGAGAAAAGACTTTGGCACCATTCAACTGGCTAATCATATCAGCAATGTGTGAACCTGGGTGTTGTTCTCTTTTGATTGCTTTGTTTTCTTGACGCATGTCAACACAGATTCTCACAGACCCTTCACTGTCTTTTTAGGTACCACCCACTATCAGCAACACCCTTGGCGTTGGAAAAGTAGAACGCTCAATGATATCATGTTTTAGCAAAAAATCTCAGTTTCTTTTTCAACAACCTCTTGTAGAGGAAAGGCAATTCGACAATGTCATTGAGCAACAGGACGAATGTCCTTATTATTGTGGAGCTGCACTTTCATGGTCTTGAGTTTTTTTTAATCCACACAACAATGACAGAAACTGATTCACTATGTCGTGATAAGCATGGACAATGTCATTTGCAGAATGTTGCAGTGCTGAAGCTGAGCAAACATGCATTTGATGAAGTACCCTGTTGGACATGGATTAGGGCTCGTACTTTCATCTTTTTATGTTTCATAGTCTTCATAAATTAATCTTGACTTTGCATTGGTGTCGAGAATGCCCACATGCAGATTTTGTTTTTCGGGACACTGGATAAAGTTAATGGTACTTTTTGGCTGGTATGATATTTATCGACGTACCACTGTCTATGATAAACGGTATATAGCAACCATTGACCATCAATTTTATTTTGGGACAGTGTACAAATGAATGTTGTGATTTCACTTGTCGATTCTTTTCCAACATGTATTCTTTCAGAAATCGGACCTACATGCACACATCTTTTAGTGTTCGGCATCAACATCACACACCCATCTTCTTTACTGTCACTCAACAGCGACGTCGAAGAACTTTTTGAGTAGGAATTAGATGACAATTGGCCTCCGTTTCTACTTGCCTCAACTGATGTTAGTGTTTACTAAGGTGGGCTTGACTGGAAGGCTTCTGGAACTGTCTGGCAGTCATTTTGATTTCATTGCGTGATGCATTGGCAGCCATTTTGTCTTCACTATGTAACACACTCACTTGTTCTCTTGCTTTGCCACTTGTTACAGAATGGATCTTTTTACTGCAGCCTTTACGCATCTGTCCAATGGCGGGACATTTACTTTCATGTGGAAAGGAACATCTGCATCGAAAACACACATTTTTTTCTTCATAGTTATCACTTTGCGGCCTTGGGTATTTTCTTGCTTTTCACACTCAACACTGATTCACTCTAGGCTCCCCCAGCCTCCATGTCAGCGACTTTCTTGTTGGCACATTCTTCAGCTCTGGCCGCCATAAGCACACGCTCCAGACTAAGTGTTTTTTCTCTCAGCATTCAGTTCTGAAGGAGTTGGACAGACACCCATCTATGACTCTGAAACAAAAGGCTTCTTCGCCATTTAATTGTTTGAACTTACAGTGTTTGATGAGCATTTCAAGTCTTTCATCAAATTCTTCACAGTTTCACCATCTCTCTGTCTCTCCTGTTTGAAGATGTTCCTTTCATAGTCAACGTTCTGCATCGGATTGAATTTGGTGTTCAGTATTTCTTTCATTTGACGGTATGATGCTCCTTTACTGCTGGGTATTTTCTTTATCACTTCATTTACTCCGTCACCTGCTAAGTTTTTGAGATATTTGATCTTTTTTGTCATCTGCTTTTTGCAGCGAATCAATGAAATCATTGAAAACTTCGATCCAGACGGTCCATCTAGTGCCAATATTGTACTTCTTGGCAACATCAAAAGCAGACAGTGGTTTTAGGAAGGTGGCAGCACCGTATCGACCACTCTCTTTGGCAGCCATAGGAAAAACAAAATGTCACAATTCCGCCCGTCAATCACGCCCTCTTTTGTCAGCTTGGCAGGATTCAATGGCATTGTAAGCACAGCCATCGTGCTTACGCTTGGGTTGCCGTACCTGGCACTTTGGTTGGATGACCTTTTAGAAGTAGATGCTCATTTCTTGTATCTGAGGTGCGCCACCCTTGGCGTTTCTTCACTCTTTCATGCATCTGGTTGATCTCTGCCTCTTAGTGCTTCTTTGTACTTATCCACTTTTGCTCGCAGCGTACTTTTACCCCTTGCAGTCACTGCTTGTTGCTCTTTCTGTACCTGGCGGTCACTGCATTTAGCACTATCGTACTGAATGAATAATGGCTTTGTGTTAAGTTGTGGCATCGCACTTCTTATCTCGGTCGTATTAGCAATTTTTTGACCAACGATAAATGCAACTTTCTTTGTGGCCTTCACTTGCATCAAAGGTCTCATACTGGCAAAGGTTTCGCTTTGACTCCACATATGCCAATCATCAAATCTTCACTTTGACTGAGGCACACAGTGCCCGCACAAGCAGGGTAAGCTCTCTGGGAGAGCACTCTCATCTCTTCAGGTTGTGGGATTTAGTAATCCCATCCTCATCACCAGTTGTAGGGTCCTCCCCATCCCTGAAGCAGGTAAATGAATCATGCCACACACAGAGTTCATAACTACATATCTTTATTCGCTAAAATGTAAATGTTAACGGACGTTTACTGCGTCATGAATTAAGCACACCCAATCTCTTACGTCACTAGATTATGGGAGCACCCAGTATAAGTTAAAAAAATACCCTTTCAGGCATAGAGTGATTAATACATTATGCAAAAAGAAGCAGAGAACTCTGGGTAGTTCTCAAGTTTAGTTGGAAAGCAGCTCCTGTATAGAGCACTCTCAACACCAGCAACCCTCTAGATATGCTCACCTCAAATGTCTGCTTTTCTATCCAAGTCTTTTTACTTATACTGGGTGCTCCCTTGTGTCTGGACAAAGCTATACCTCTCTGAAGAGCTCTAATTAGAGCGAAACACTGTGTCAGGGGTTGCTTTTATTCATTTCAGGTTGGCTTGGTTGGTATTTTACCAAATCAAAGCTGTAATACTGTACCTGGAGTGATAAATGGCCTTTTTCATTTTACAGCTCGGCAAGGACAGCACTGTGCTAGTCCTATGCTTAAAAACTTTGGGCCTCATTTATGAGACCCCTTGCGCCATCGGAACGTCACTTTTTGTGATGTTCCCTGGTGCAGAAGCCTGCGTGATATTTATCAGTCAGCACTAAGCCACTTTTTTGGGCTTAATGCTGTCTGATAAATATCAGTCCCTTTTACGCAGTGTTCTGCGTTAAAGGGGCGTGCAACTGGTGTTGCTGGGGGCGTTCCCAGAAACATCCACGGCCTTTTGACACTGCCCCAGATTTACGAGAAATTGTAAATCTGAGGCAGTGCCAAAAGCTTACCCCTCCCCAGTGAAGGCGTAAGAGAAGCGCAAACGGGGAGAAATATCTTTATTTCTCCTCTTTTTTCCTTTTTCTATGTGTGCTGCATTCTGCAGCACACGTAGAAAAAGGAAAAGCCTTGTGTGATTTATTTTTGTACAGAAAGGTTTCCCTTCCTGTACAAAAATAATCATCCCCGCAACGCAGGCACCATTGCACCATTGTGCAAAGATGCATCCGTCAGCGCAGGCAGCCCATTGTGCACCGGCACATGAGAAAAGGACAGAAATGCGCTATATCTTATAGCTACAGCGCATTCCTGCCCTTTTCTTTTGCCGTAGGGCAGCGCAGCGGCAAAACCTCATAAATGAGGCCCTCAGAAAGAAAAGCAGACATTTGAGGTTATCAGATCTAGAGTGTCGCTGGTGTTGAGAGTGCTCTATACAGGAGCTGCTTTCCACCTAAACTTGAGAACTACCCACAGTTCTCTGCTTCTTTTTTGCATATGTATATATATATATATATATATATATATATATATATATATATATATATATATATATATATATATATACTGGTGTTGGTGCAGTGGCAGCGTGCGAGGACAGCGGTTCCAACATGCCGGCTGCGGCCTGACACATTGGAAGATCTGGTGTTTAGTGACACGGTCCAACAGGGCATAGAACACTACTTTGAGGAGAACGAGGGTTCTGCTACTGCGAGATCGGTAGAATGGGATGCGATGAAAGTGGTGGTGAGAGGCGTGCTTGAACCCCCACCGGCCAGCGCTTGTTGCCTGAGAGGGACGCGGACTAGTCGAGTCTGAGGTGACCTGTTCATAGGAGGGCCGCCTACAAGCGTTTGTGCCACTACTACCAGCGGGAAGCGAGGGGAGCCTGTTCAGCCTCAAAATGACAATAATGGACATCGCGCTGACAACGACACGAATTTGGCATAATAATGAGAAAGCCTAAGCATTTACAATCAAAGATAACGGAAAAGAATGAAAAGGTGCATTATGGAACATTGAGTCCCCGTCACTTCCGTTTCCGTTACCTATAGAAGGAGGTGCCGTTACAGATGGACTGAAGCCCGATCCAATAAGGATGCAGAGAGGATTTAAAATATTGGAGGCTGAACAGGGCATTAACAATTGGTTTGGCACTGAGGAAGGTACAATTACCGAAATGCATTTGCCACATTAAACCTGTATTTTGTTAAACAAACCCGCCTGTGCTCCGTGTGTTTGAAGTTGCTGGCGAGGCGAAAAGGAGTCACCTACCTTACGGAGGCACCCGCTGCTGCGTTCGGCTGCCGGTGGACTGGTGTTGTGGAATTGAGTTGGCGTGCTTGAACCCCCGCTGGCCAGCGCTTGTTGCCTGAGAGGGACGCGGACTAGTCGAGTCTGAGGTGACCTGTTCATAGGAGGGCCGCCTACAAGCATTTGTGCCACTACTACCAGCGGGAAGCGAGGGGAGCCTGTTCAGCCTCAAAATGACAATAATGGACATCGCGCTGATAACGACACAAATTTGGCATAATAATGAGAAAGCCTAAGCATTTACAATCAACGATAACGGAAAAGAATGAAAAGGTGCATTATGGAACATTGAGTCCCCGCCACTTCCGTTTCCGTTACCTATAGAAGGAGGTGCTGTTACAGATGGACTGAAGCCCGATCCAATAAGGATGCAGAGAGGATTTAAAATATTGGAGGCTGAACAGGGCATTAACAATTGGTTTGGCACTGAGGAAGGTACAATTACCGAAATGCATTTGCCACATTAAACCTGTATTTTGTTAAACAATCCCGCCTGTGCTCCGTGTGTTTGAAGTTGCTGGCGAGGCGAAAAGGAGTCACCTACCTTACGGAGGCACCCGCTGCTGCGTTCGGCTGCCGGTGGACTGGTGTTGTGGAATTGAATTGGCGTGCTTGAACCCCCGCTGGCCAGCGCTTGTTGCCTGAGAGGGACGCGGACTAGTCGAGTCTGAGGTGACCTGTTCATAGGAGGGCCGCCTACAAGCGTTTGTGCCACTACTACCAGCGGGAAGCGAGGGGAGCCTGTTCAGTCTCAAAATGACAATAATGGACATCGCGCTGATAACGACACGAATTTGGCATAATAATGAGAAAGCCTAAGCATTTACAATCAACGATAACGGAAAAGAATGAAAAGGTGCATTATGGAACATTGAGTCCCCGCCACTTCCGTTTCCGTTACCTATAGAAGGAGGTGCCGTTACAGATGGACTGAAGCCCGATCCAATAAGGATGCAGAGAGGATTTAAAATATTGGAGGCTGAACAGGGCATTAACAATTGGTTTGGCACTGAGGAAGGTACAATTACCGAAATGCATTTGCCACATTAAACCTGTATTTTGTTAAACAATCGCGCCTGTGCTCCGTGTGTTTGAAGTTGCTGGCGAGGCGAAAAGGAGTCACCTACCTTACGGAGGCACCCGCTGCTGCGTTCGGCTGCCGGTGGACTGGTGTTGTGGAATTGAGTTGGCGTGCTTGAACCCCCGCTGGCCAGCGCTTGTTGCCTGAGAGGGACGCGGACTAGTCGAGTCTGAGGTGACCTGTTCATAGGAGGGCCGCCTACAAGCGTTTGTGCCACTACTACCAGCGGGAAGCGAGGGGAGCCTGTTCAGCCTCAAAATGACAATAATGGACATCGTGCTGATAACGACACGAATTTGGCATAATAATGAGAAAGCCTAAGCATTTACAATCAACGATAACGGAAAAGAATGAAAAGGTGCATTATGGAACATTGAGTCCCCGCCACTTCCGTTTCCGTTACCTATAGAAGGAGGTGCCGTTACAGATGGACTGAAGCCCGATCCAATAAGGATGCAGAGAGGATTTAAAATATTGGAGGCTGAACAGGGCATTAACAATTGGTTTGGCACTGAGGAAGGTACAATTACCGAAATGCATTTGCCACATTAAACCTGTATTTTGTTAAACAATCCCGCCTGTGCTCCGTGTGTTTGAAGTTGCTGGCGAGGCGAAAAGGAGTCACCTACCTTACGGAGGCACCCGCTGCTGCGTTCGGCTGCCGGTGGACTGGTGTTGTGGAATTGAATTGGCGTGCTTGAACCCCCGCTGGCCAGCGCTTGTTGCCTGAGAGGGACGCGGACTAGTCGAGTCTGAGGTGACCTGTTCATAGGAGGGCCGCCTACAAGCGTTTGTGCCACTACTACCAGCGGGAAGCGAGGGGAGCCTGTTCAGTCTCAAAATGACAATAATGGACATCGCGCTGATAACGACACAAATTTGGCATAATAATGAGAAAGCCTAAGCATTTACAATCAACGATAACGGAAAAGAATGAAAAGGTGCATTATGGAACATTGAGTCCCCGCCACTTCCGTTTCCGTTACCTATAGAAGGAGGTGCCGTTACAGATGGACTGAAGCCCGATCCAATAAGGATGCAGAGAGGATTTAAAATATTGGAGGCTGAACAGGGCATTAACAATTGGTTTGGCACTGAGGAAGGTACAATTACCGAAATGCATTTGCCACATTAAACCTGTATTTTGTTAAACAATCGCGCCTGTGCTCCGTGTGTTTGAAGTTGCTGGCGAGGCGAAAAGGAGTCACCTACCTTACGGAGGCACCCGCTGCTGCGTTCGGCTGCCGGTGGACTGGTGTTGTGGAATTGAGTTGGCGTGCTTGAACCCCCGCTGGCCAGCGCTTGTTGCCTGAGAGGGACGCGGACTAGTCGAGTCTGAGGTGACCTGTTCATAGGAGGGCCGCCTACAAGCGTTTGTGCCACTACTACCAGCGGGAAGCGAGGGGAGCCTGTTCAGCCTCAAAATGACAATAATGGACATCGTGCTGATAACGACACGAATTTGGCATAATAATGAGAAAGCCTAAGCATTTACAATCAACGATAACGGAAAAGAATGAAAAGGTGCATTATGGAACATTGAGTCCCCGCCACTTCCGTTTCCGTTACCTATAGAAGGAGGTGCCGTTACAGATGGACTGAAGCCCGATCCAATAAGGATGCAGAGAGGATTTAAAATATTGGAGGCTGAACAGGGCATTAACAATTGGTTTGGCATTGAGGAAGGTACAATTACCGAAATGCATTTGCCATATTAAACCTGTATTTTGTTAAACAATCCCGCCTGTGCTCCGTGTGTTTGAAGTTGCTGGCGAGGCGAAAAGGAGTCACCTACCTTACGGAGGCACCCGCTGCTGCGTTCGGCTGCCCGTGGCTGGTGTTGTGGAATATATATATATATATATATATATATATATATATATATATATATATATATATATATATATATATACTGGTGTTGGTGCAGTGGCAGCGTGCGAGGACAGCGGTTCCAACATGCCGGCTGCGGCCTGTCACATTGGAAGATCTGGTGTTTAGTGACACGGTCCAACAGGGCATAGAACACTACTTTGAGGAGAATGAGGGTTCTGCTACTGCGAGATCGGTAGAATGGGATGCGATGAAAGTGGTGGTGAGAGGCGTATGCATGGGCAGGTTCTCGAATGCAAGGACATCCGTTTTGAATGCGCTAGCGAAAGCGGAGGATACGTTAAGGGAATTGGAACAGCGCAGGCCTGAGCGACCGGAATTACAGGAGCGGTTACTTGAGGCTAAGGAAGTAGTGGTGACCGAAACGGAACGGCTGCGGTGCTATGATTATAAGCAATACAGCATTAAAGCGCATGCCGAGAGGGATAAAGTGGGTACGCTCCTTGCTAGGATTGCTAACCCAGACATTAGGGGTTGCCCGATCATGAGCATAAGAATGGAGTCAGGGGTAATGGTCTACTCGCAGGCGGCGGTGCTGGCGCGCTTCCAGTCTTATTATGCGAAGTTGTATGAATGCCAACTAGAGGTGGAGGTCTCTGAAATCAGGGAATACCCGGACTCTGTCCCACTGCCGGTGCTAGATGACGAGGAAGCGAAGGAACTGGGAGAGCCTATAACGCTATCGGAGATTAGAGTAGCCATTAAACAGATGGCGAGGAACAAAACACCTGGGGTAGATGGCCTGCCGATAGAATTTTATCTGAAATATATTGATATTTTGGCGCCCAGACTATTGGTGGTGTACACTGAAGCTAGAAGGCTGGGGTGCTTGCCCAAGTCAATGAGGGAGGCACTAGTGGTGTCACTGCTGAAACCCGGCAGAGAGGCGTCCGATGTGACGTCTTATCGGCCACTGTCCATGCTAACTGTGGACTATAAAATCTTGAGCCGTATCCTGGCCACCAGACTGCTACCACACATGACCAGATTAGTGCACGGGGACCAAGCAGAGTTTATTCCTACTAGGAACACATCACTGAACATACGCCGACTGATCCGGATATTGAACAGTGCTGAGGACACGCTCAGAGAACCTGCAGTCTTATCAGTTGATATTGAGAAAGCTTTTGATAGCCTTGAGTGGGCTTATCTGGATGAGGTGTTGGTGAAGTTTGGTATAGGCGAGGGGTTTGGAAGATGGACAAGAGTGCTGTATTCATCGGCCACGGCGAGGGTGCGCCTGGGATCGATTATATCCTCAGATTATCCGGTCCGTAGAGGGACGAGGCAGGGGTGCTCGTTGTCCCCACTGTTGTTCGCGCTGGCAATGGAACCATTGGCGGCGCGAGCAAGGTCCGGGGCCATGTACCAGGGGATCGAGTAGAGTGAGAAGTCGCATTACATATCCTTATATGCAGATGATCTGTTGTTATACCTAGCGGATGCAGAACAGGGCCTGAAGGGAGCAGTGGACATGTTATCCAGGTTTGTCCGCTTGTCGGGCCTTAAGGTAAACTGGACTAAGACTTGTATTTTTCCGCTGCGGGCGGACACGCCGTGTCCCCCTCGCGAGCTAGGTGTGGTCTGGGAGCCATCTTGCTTCACTTATCTGGGTGTCCGCATCTACCATGAGGCCGCGAGTCTGTTGGAGGGAAACATAGGGCGTTGTGTGCGCGCATTGAGAGGCTGCATATCCTTCTGGGCCTCCCTCCCTTTATCGGTGTTGGGCCAAGTGGCGCTACTGAAAATGGTGGCGCTTCCGAGGCTGCTGTATTACTTTCGCACCCTGCCGATCTGTATTCCCCAGCGGGTCTTTAAAGAACTGAGGATGTTGGTGACGGACTTCATTTGGGGTCACGGGCGACTCAGGGTAGCATTGAATACCTTGGTCAGGCCAAAGCTCGAGGGGGGGATGGCAGTCCCCGACTTTTAACTATATTATTTAGCAGCACAGCTTCAAATACTCACACAACACGTTGCCAGGGAGTTCAGAGGGCTGGATCACGAACGAGGGACTGGTATTCAACGCCACGTCCTGGCCTACATAGTTATGCAACAGAAACTAGAAATGAGGGACCTTACAATGGAGGAAAGGACGATCAGGCTATGTTGGCAAAGAAGCCGGAAGAGAGCAAAGAGAGCAAGGCCGTATGCCCCAGAGATACCTTTGGGAATGCTGACCGCTCTGCCGCATGGGGGTGACTGGTCCCCGTTGTCAGAATGGGAGGAATTGGGCTTACAGATGGTGGGGGACTTATACATAGATGGAATGTTAGTCCCCTTTCAGAAGTTGCAGGAACAGTTTAGCCTACCGGACGGGAACTTCCTTCTGCATGCGGCGGTGGTAGCGGCGATACAAAAGCACTGGAAGGGAGGGCTAATAGAGCCGGAAACGACCGTGGCCTGCCAGTATGTGGTGATGGCCGCGGGTACGTTTAAAGCGGTAATCTGCCTTCATAATAGGATGTTAAATGAGGGACTGGAACCGCTTCTGGCGCTGAAGGTGAAATGGGAAGACAGTATAGGTAAGCCCATCCCAGACACGGTGTGGGGCCATATTCTGAAACGAACATGGAAGGGGACATGGAATGCACGTTTCCAACAGGTACACTTTTATGTCCTGCACAGGGCATACCTGACCCCGGAAAGGATTAAACGGTACTTTCGGGTACATGACGCAGTGTGCCCGAGGTGCCTGGCGCCTGAGGTTGACCTGGACCACCTGCTGTGGGGCTGTCCGAAATTGGGGACGTATTGGCCAGAAGTGGGGGAACTCCTGAACGTGGTTACTGACAGGGAAGTGGACTTTGACATGGCGGCGTGCTTATTGCTTTGGTTTCCTCACACAAAGAACACCAAAATAACGAGTAAATTCATTGATCTAGGGCTCATGCTGGCCCAAAGAGAAATTACATGGCACTGGAAGTCCAAGGAGGGTTCGTCGGTAAGGAGATGGATGAATGAGCTGCTGAAATGGTCTGGCTGTGAGAGTGTGCTCCGAATGAGACAAGCTGCTAGGACTGACAATGATAAAAGCTTGGAGATGGCGAGAGCGTGGGAGATGATAGTTCAAGCGTTGAGTGACTACATGGTGGAAGACGAAGAATAAACAAATTGAACACTTAGGGCTCCATGAGGCTTGAAAGAACAAAGGCACCACCCGATTTGTAGCGTGCTCCGTTATTATTATTATAGCAGGACTATGCCCACATCAGCAGCGGTTGAGGGGGGAGGAGGGAGGTTGGGATTGTTTGGGGAGGGTTGTTAGGCACCAAGGTTATGTTCTGGGAGAGTCTGAGGCTGAGCCTAGGGCTAGGTACATAGCAAGGGGTCCCCGAGAGGGGTCATATAGGTCGCCGTGGGCGACAATGGATGTACCCCGGACCGACGCAATAGGCGTCCACTAGTAGATAGGAGCAGGATCAGGGGTTACAAATCCGATATCGCCTACATAGGACGCTGGAGCATGCTGGCTGGTGTAATGGGAGGGGTGGGAGTTTAGGGGGTAAAATGCAGATACTAAATGATGTCATTAACCAGACACCCCTTTGGGGTAACAACTGTGGCGCTTTTGCTGGGCATATGAATCGATGTGCCGCCCGGCCTCCGGGTTGTGGGCTAATTGGCTGTGTACGAATTTATGATTACTTTGTCTATGCATTGTGACGCCATAAGTGTACTGGTTGATCTATTTTGTGAACTGGTTTCTAATTCTGTAATAAAAACAAATTAAAAAAATATATAAATATATGGGGGACATTTTGGGAAGCTTCTTTATTTACACCAGTGTGGCGAATGCATTTCAAAGTGGCGGGCCCAGTCCTGTTCCAATACCTTGGAGTGCAGAGAAAAGTTGCCGAAGCAAAGCCAGTGGGGGCTGGGCCAACTTGATGAAGCGGGGGCCTCTGAACTGCGACTCTGGCTGGCGCAGAAAACATGAAATACAACTCCTTCTCACAAACGAGCAGAGACCACAACGGGGGACATTCAGGGAAGCTTCTTTATTTACACCAGTGTGGCGAATGCATTTCGGCAAAGTGTTGCCTTCTTCAGCGCCCAGGTAATATCAGGAGACTTCCCACAAAATCGACAATCAGTCCTGCAGCCCTCTTATCCATGTCTGAAGGCTCCGCCCACAGTGATAACAGCCCACCTGTTGCAGTTCAGGAAGTGGTCGTGGACTGCAACGCCCAGAATGCAGCAGTCAGATTCCAGGTAGGTACGTGTGGATCAAATAATGCACCTGATGGTCGGGCGAAAAGCAGGGTTCCGAAATTGTGCAAAGTTCAATAGTCCTGCTATTAGTGGAAACAAATTGCCTCCCTGGGTCCCCGCACCGCTTCAGCCCAGAGACTCCGTATAATGTTAGGTGGGGGCAGCAATGTCAATACATGCCTCCCAGCATGTGGCTCGATAGCCTCACAGCCGCCCTTCTTCTCTTCGAGGCTCGTGGCGGGCCCAGTCCTGTTCCAATACCTTGGAGCTGCTTTCCACCTAAACTTGAGAACTACCCACAGTTCTCTGCTTCTTTTTTTGCATATATATATATATATATATATATATATATATATTCCAGCAAAAGTTTTTAGCGCTAAGCTGTTTTGGCCCCTTGCAGCGGCGGGCTCTGGACGGGATCGCCAGTCCCCGAATACTCCAACAATTCGTTCACAATCCAAAAGAACGACGTCCAAGCCACAACTGTATTTCTCACTCGTGAGAAAGGGAAGGCAATTCCCGAAACGCGTCGAGTAGGGCTGTGAAAATAAATCCAGATTGAATACAGTTGTGGCTTGGACGTCGTTCTTTTGGATTGTGAACAAATTGTTGGAATATATGTATATATATACTATTATAATAAATCAAGAACTTTCAGGCTTTGAGGCGGGTAAACTCGGGAACCACAGCGCCAATCTACACACCCAATACACCGTTGAAATCGTCAGGGTGTGTAGATGGACATAGGTTACATAAAATAAAATAAAAAACATAAATTAAAAAAATTAACTTTAAAAACAAAGTAGTCCCCTGAAAGAAGCGCCGGCTCCGACGTCTGCGTCATAACATCGAGAGTGCGGGGAGGAGCGGCGTTCAGGAGCAACAGCAAGAGCGGAGGACATGAGCGCGGGGAGGAGCTGCGGAGGACAAGCGGAAAGGAGCGGCGAGAAGCAGAGGAGCAGTGGCAGCGCGGGGAGGAGCGGCGGATGAGGTAGCGGACAAGCGATCAGAAGCGGCGAGAAGCGGAGGAGCAGTGGAGCGGTAAACCCAGCAGCGCGGGGAGGAGCGGCGGATGAGGTAAGTCAAGCAGCCGCGGGTGCGCAGCGAGGGACGGGGACGGGCGGGGGCATGAACAGAGAGTGAGCACAAAGTCGGGACGTCGGGGGAAACAAAGATTGGGCAGAAGCAGCCGCTCTGCTGCGCCTCTCCTGCTGTGATGCTGCCCCCAGCCCCTTTCTGCCCCGGGCAAGGCCGGGGCGGGCTGCTAGTATATATATATATATATATATATATATATATATATATATATATATATATATTACCTACTGGCGGTTGCCAGTAGGTAGATATCAATTCAATTCAATTCAATACACTTTATTCGATTAGATTAAAATCATAAAAGGACACAGTATAAAAATACATTAAAATACATACAATCGATGAGTGAGTATTATATAAAATCAGGATGTTCATAAGATTTAAAAGCCAAATGCCACGCATGATTTAGTTAGCAGGAAAAGGTGCAACGCTACATAACCAGAATACAATAGTCCCTATAAAAAAAAAAAAAATGGGGTCTGATAGACACCGCCAGCCATGTTAAAGCTTTTCCGCCGCGGTCGGAAGGCGACGCGGCGTAAAAGCTGCGAACAGATTTTAAGACCCACGCCATCCTAATATGGCGGTGGGTCTTTTGAGGCTCAGCAGTTTTCCCGCATCCTCCGGGCCGGCGGTGGCTTCCGCCGGCCCGGAGGATGCGGGAAAACCGCGATCCTAATGAGCCCCTTAGTGAATCAGACTTGACATATGAGAGCCATTTGATGTTTTTAGCATTTTCAAGGGACAGACAATCTCTCAAGATTTGCTGATTTAAAATTAAGTCTGAGTTAAGCCATATTTGTATCCATTGGATAAGGGGGGCCAGATTTATCAGGTCTTCAACAAACCCCATACCTAGTTCCTGGTGTACTGCAAGGGTAGCAGTAGATTGAGGGACCGAGAGAAGACACCAAAATACCTTATTTTCAGCCCTTTGTATCTCTGTCATTGGGGTATAACCCCAAATAGCAGCACCATAGGTAGTTATTGCTATGCATTTCACTTTATATATTTTTAAAACTGGTTTTCCTCCTAGATGCTGGGTCAGGTTAAGCAGGGCAGAGCCAGCACGAGTCAAAGCATTCCTTTTAACAATTTTTTGAGGGGCCCAGGAACAGTTTTTATCAAATAAGACCCCCAGATATGTGAATGCCGCCACTCTTTGTAGCTCAGTCCCTTTACAAATTTGAGTTCTATGCTTCTTAACCGTGAGCCCCATAGTCATAACCTGGGATTTGGAAGATTTAACGACCAGATCCAAGGACGACATAAACTCTCCAAAAGAATTCAATAAGTGCTGCAAGCCATTAGGGGTACGGGCTAACAGGTAGATATTTTAGGACCTATTATCCATAGGAAATCCGCAACATTCCATTGACAATAACTTTGGCACCAATTGATGAATCTGGGCGAAATTTTCCAAACATTTGGCCAGCTCAGTTCTGCTCCTTCCCTAACAATTTGGGAGTGATTGGTCAAGCAGGGGCCGAGAAAAAAGGGGGGTCCCAAAACGTGTTTTCCCTTTGCAATTTCCCATAGGACCTTTAGCCACGGCTACAGCCCGAACGGCTGAACGGAATTACACCAAATTTGGCAGAGAGGTAGTCCTCAGTTCCGACTTGTGCCTTTCACTTATCTGGTGTCAATCTGTTATATATGTAGATATACGCCAAGATGTATTGAAGAATGAGTGGGTGGATGAGTCTGTATGGATGATTACGTAGGTGTATGACTGACTGTATAAGTGAGTGATTAAACATGTCTTAGTGAATGTATGGGTGAGTGAGTAATCTATGTGTATGCGTGTATCAGTCTGTGGGTTGCTGTGTAAGTGGCTGCATGGGTTGTTGAGTAGGTACATGATTGTCTATATGGGTAATTGATTCGGTTTCTGAGTACCTGTATGGGTGTCTGTGTGGGTGGGTGAGGGTGTGTGTGACTCCCTGCATGGATATATGAGTGGGTGAATCCCTGGTTGTATGGGTTAATGAGTGCGTCTGTGAGGAACTGTATAGGTGAGTGAATGTGTATGGCTGTGTTGATGAGTGAATGGATATCTCAGTAGTATATGGGTGAGTAACTGCATATGTGAAAGGCAGTATATGTGAGTGTTGGAGTATATAAGCAACTGTATGTGTGAGTGATTGTGAGAGTGGCTGAATGGGTTAGTCTGTGCTTGTGTCAGCGACTGTATAGGAGAGTATGTATTAATTAGTATGTGTATGAGTAGTGAGTGTGTGTGTTTCTTTGTGAGTGAGTACGTGTCTGTGTGATTGAGTATTTGGGTGAGCGAGTAGGTGTGTAAGGAGCTCTATGGGTGACTGAGGGTGTATGAGTGGCTGTATGGTGTATGAGTGGATATATTAGCAGATGTATTGGTGAGTGACTGGCTGCATGAGTGCCTGTATGGGCGAGTGAGTGTATTTGTATGTAGACCCATGAAACAGTGAATGGGGATGTACGTACTGTTATTGGTGTGTCAATGGTGTCAAGAATGGTAGTCTGAAAAATGGAGTGAAAGGTTATATTGGGGTGTGTGTAGGTGCATCAGAGATTATGTGGGTAATGTCATCAGTGATGTCATTTGAGATGCCATCAGTGATGTCATCGGTGATATCACTGACCATGTCATGAGTGATGTAATATGTGGCGTCATCAGAAGTGTGAGTTATAGTTAGTTCAGCTAACTATAATGGCTGAATTTCACTGATTTTGTACGAGTGAAATGTCAGCCTAACTATAACGTTCCTGTAACCTTTGTTTTTTTCTGTGAATATCTAAGGTTTTATAAATGCTAATTCCTAACTATAACATCCTTGAAACCTGTGGTTTTGTTCTGTGAATTTCTAAGGCTTTTTAAATGCTAATTTCCAACTGTAACTTCCCTGAAACCTGTGGTTTTCCAGTGAATGTCTAAGGTTTTTTAAATGCTAATAACCAACTGTAACTTCCCTGAAACCGGTGGTATTTGCAGTGCATTTTTAAGGTTTTTTAAATGCTATAACATCCCCTAAACCGTTTCTTTTTCAGTGAATATATATATATGTTAATGTTTGAACTGAAATGGAAAGCAAGAACAAAAGAAGAATCCCTGAGCTGGTTCAAATAACCTGCTTGCACTGTAGAAAATAGAAACCTTCTCAAGGGTCCCACTGATACTTGGTCATTTTAAACCAACAAAGAAGAAATTGGCACAGAAGCTGAAATATAAAAAGAATACATTTATTCACCTCAGATGAGGGAGACTACGTCACACAGAAGCCTTAGCAACTGAATGAGGCAGTCTAAGGAGTACAGAAAACAGGGGCCTTATATATGCTTAGGATTACATAGTCAGCATAAGACCAAGGGGCAATCCTGGCACATGTAAGCATGCAAAATACCTAAGATGGGTATGCAAGATCTGCTTGCTCAACAAAGTGGGAGGAGAGTTACTTCTCCGTACAGCAGCAAAAATAGCCTGACAGTTATACTAGAGAAGCAGGTGCATTCTACTGGCTAGGCCCTTCTGAGCATGTGCTAAGGTGGAAGATGCTAAATATAGTTCGTTTCTAGGCAGATTACAAGAGCAGTCAACACTGAGGGAGGACAGAGCACATAGCGAGCATGTGGCAGCACATGGCAAACAAGATGGCTGCCAGAATTACAAAATGGCTTTCAGCTCATGCTAACAAATCCCTGCAATATTTAACAGATGGTCCTTTTAGCATGAGCTAAAAAGACATTCTTATGATCCAGTAGGAACATAGAAAATATTTACACATTAATTTTCATACATTTTTCAATATCCTAATTCATTACTAGGTGGGCATTTTCCATTCTAAACATTTCATTAAGCGGGTATATATATAGTATAAGCAGGAATACAAAGGGAACGGAGCATTAGGTCATAATTAACATACAGATAGCAGGAGAAAGTAATGACCACTATTACAAATAGAATTATCATTTTTTTAGTCCTAAGCAAAAGCAAATCCTAAAACCATCTAGTAAACATTTTCAGGGCTACTTGTCCATTTTCCTTTTATGAGGGCTAGAACATCAATCATATCTGGGACCAGGAGGCCCACACAGGGCCATAAGAATTAGAACGAAGAGCTGCAAAGGGCTGCTCCTCCTCAAAAATGGGATGACTAAAGGGGTACATTATTAACAAGAAAAAGAAGAATCCCTTGGGGAAATTGAAGCCGCTGTACAACCAAGCCAGAGGGGAGTCTTCTCCCTGTGTCCGTTTGAGCCTCACAGGCAGGCTCTTGTTGTTTCCACAGTGGAGCTGCACAACCCGCAACTCAAGAATCACAGCCCAGTTTCAAGGAAAAAACGTCTCTTCTTTCAGGATAGGGCAGTCACCCACCAGGCAAATGCTCTTAGAGATCCTGTCCAGTATCTCAGGCAGTGCACCAGTTTTCTTCACTTCAATCTAACAGGCACCAGAGACACAGCACCTGTACCCTAAACTCAAGTCCTTCCCTAACTCCTGTATTGCTCTGTTGGGGCCACACATTGCATCCAGTGTACCCAGGTATCTCTTGACCAACAAACAAAGAAGCAAACTTGTATTCACTTTGGGACCAGGATTCAGAGGCCTGATGCTAGGATCTCTAAAGCAACCCTTGTTTCAAAAGGGTCACCTCAAGCAAAGCCTCCTCGCCATTCTGGTCGGTCTGTGACTCTCAGCTGGGCATGATCCACGATTTCTCCTTTCTGATTTGTGACCCCGTCTTTTGCCCAAGACAGTGGCAGGGGTACACAATTAATTTCAGGGCTTCTGTCTTCAATGAGGTCCTAGTTGCCAGCAATACCTGTGCTGTTACCTTCACTTTGGCTTCAAGCTGGACTGGTGCTGAGTCCCCAGGCTGAATCTTATGTCCAGGCCCCTCTGGCAATGGTTGTAAAGCAGCAAATATCTATTGGTGGACAGAACGAAAGGTCTTTAGACAAGTCACAGAAAAGGTCTATCAACAGAGAGGATAGTGTCAGAATACTTCCTAGTCTTGGGACACCCCATATATTAGCAAGGCACCCAAGAACCACTACCATCTATCTATGTGAGAGTAAAAAAAACAACAGCCTGGATCTATTAGCAAGTATAAAAGGAACTCTTTGGTGAACTGACAAGAGTAATACATCACCCAATCGCAAGCAGTCAAGGAAGTCTGTATGCATTTACTAAATTGTGAGGAAAAGAGAAAAACAACACAGACATCCCCTAAATCCTTACATTGGTGTATTCCTGTGTACTAATCTGAAAACCCTGAAAAAAAGGAAATATTCTACACTTTTGCTCATAAACTTTACATTACTTGTACATGACTGCAGTCACTTCTAAAATGATTCTTCTTAATAAAATCACCTACATTGTACGCTTAGGACCATGTTCTCATGTTATAGGAGCAGCAGGAGAATCTAAAACTGCTAATTTAACAGGAGTTTCTTATCTATAAAACAACATTTCCTTCAAAACATTTTTTTTGCTAAGGATCACATGGGCATCTTCCCTGCGTTCTACTTTTCATGATCCAAACTATGCAACATCAGCTCTAATAAGGGCTGTCAGTTTATTTACACGGACTAGCTAATAAAAAAACTAGCAATGCCCTTGCAAAACTATGTAGCATGGAATAACATACAATAATGGTGTTATCACCTAAGAACTTTAGAACAAAAACTACCCACATATAGTTCCCCCTAAAGATCAAAATAAGGGAACAACAATCTAGACTATTTATCCTGTCATAATTTCATCAAACAGGATGGGCAGTAACATAACATTTATTTTTATTCATTTTATTAATGCTAACAATGTTTAAAACAGTATTACTGAATAGCCAATTAAG
Source organism: Lissotriton vulgaris (assembly GCF_964263255.1). Classification (NCBI taxonomy): domain Eukaryota; kingdom Metazoa; phylum Chordata; class Amphibia; order Caudata; family Salamandridae; genus Lissotriton; species Lissotriton vulgaris. Next base: position 1,512,994,721 of record NC_141687.1, on the reverse strand, counting down.
TTTCTCATTGCTATTTCACAGACAATTTAGACAGGCTAAAAAAATGGAGAAAAGGAGAGAGCAACATACATATTACCCAGCCTTAATTTGTAGAGGAGATAGCCTCCTTCCCCCATTTTGACAGTAGGAAACCTGAAACAGGTTTCACTTCTGTCAACACTATCAACTCCTATTTGTAGCAACTAGGCATAAACAAAGTTATAGGAGGTAAATAGTACTTTTGAGGAGGTAAAAAATATGAATAATCAAACCCCAATCCTTATAGCAAATGTACAAGTGAAACATGAAGGCGAGTTAATTCAAACTAAATCCCATTGGCTCAGTCCTAGTAAGCGCCAAACTAAAATCATTAGTGCTGTATGTATGGCCATTCAGAAAAGGGGGCGGTGATGGACAGAGCATCTGAATTAAGCAGAATACTACTACCCAGTCAGCACATCAGGGCTTAATCCATCACCGTTTTTTAGCTCACTGCACCATCCCAGCTCAGAACCTGGCTACATGCAAATTAGTCTGTCCCTGGCCCAGTGCATCATTGGGACAGGGCAGACCAAACTACCAAGCCAATTCTTTTACTGGAAAGGAAACAAGCTTCCGGGGACCGGTTTCTGGCATTACAGCCGTCTTCAGCCTGGCTTGCTTGAATCCTGATGGTGCAGTGAGTAAGGGACTCACATCTGAGCATACCCTTCCACGCTTATGGTGGACAAAACGATTCAGAAAAGGGGGTGGTGATGGACAGAGCATCTGAATTAAGCAGAATACTACTACCCAGTCAGCAAATCAGGGCTTAATCCATCACCGTTTTTTAGCTCACTGCACCATCCCAGCTCAGAACCTGGCTACATGCAAATTAGTCTGTCCCTGGCCCAGTGCATCATGGGGACATCTGGTCTGCCCTGTTCCCATGATGCACTGGGCGAGGGATAGACTAATTTGCATGTAGCCAGGTTCTGAGCTGGGATGGTGCAGTGAGATAAAAAATGGTGATGGATCAAGCCCTGATCTGTTGACTGGGTAGGAGTGTTCTGCTTAATTCAGATACTCTGTCCATCACCACCCCCTTTTCTGAATCGTTTTGTCCACCATAAGCGTGGAAGGGTATGCTCAGACATGAGTCCCTTGCTCACTGCACCATCAGGATTCAAGCAAGCCGGGCCGAAGACGGCTGTAATGCCAGAAACCGGACCCCGGAAGCTTGTTTCCTTTCCAGTAAAAGAATTGGCTTGGTAGTTTGGTCTGCCCTGTTCCCATGATGCACTGGGCCCAGGGATAGACTAATTTGCATGTAGCCAGGTTCTGAGCTGGGATGGTGCAGTAAGCTAAAAAACTGTGATGGATCAAGCCCTGATCTGTTGACTGGGTAGGAGTGTTCTGCTTAATTCAGATACTCTGTCCATCACCACCTCCTTTTCTGAATCGTATATATGGCCAAGCTCACATATACAATTGTATTGTGGTATATTCATATGAGTGCATAAAAACTTGTTTTTGCCAACAAAAAATAAGCACAACTCCTCTTTCTTTCCCTGCGCTGCCATCTTGTCTGTCAAAAAGTTTCAGATGTCAAAGCAGACCTTGCTCTGGTAGCCCTGCCAGGCTTCTAAATATAGAACTGACTTTTAACTCTTCCCAGCTGTCCTATTCTGTGTGCAAATTTGAAAACAGAAAGCTGACCCATTTCCCTGTTTGTCAGTTTAATAACTTCTTCTGGTTTTTTATAAATATGTTCAATTGTAAGCAGTGTGCAATATACTTGTCTAACAATATAGAAGTCAGCTATTTGTGTTATACCTAAATGCATGCATTTACTGAAGCCTAAGGCACTTTAAAAGCTGCTCAGAATGCAGAATTTTGTTTTCAAATTAGTGAATTTTGCCCAATTTCCACTTTGATATTTGGGGCACTTAAAATGAATATCCTATAATTTCTTTGCATAATATTCATCCTCAGAATGTTCTCTACAAATCCCAGAGATTTGAGCAGCATAAATACAATTTATACCCTTATAAAAATGAGTTTTTTACTCCTGCCCAGAGTGAAATTTCATATGCAAATATCCTCATTATGCGGTACAACACAAGTTAAATTTAATTTTAATGCTAGGAGGTCACAGTATAAGTATTAAGCTTTATAAATATTAAAAAACAAATTTAAAAGCACTTATTTTTTAGTAATTTTCATAATTAATTTTATTTTAATAAACCAATCATATTGATAATTCCACATAGTAAAAGCAAGCTGCATCTCTTGCCTATCATATTTAGCCACATTCATTCAAAAGCCTAAGCACAAAAGCCTAACTTAAAACATTAAACATTTTGCACCACTTTTTTTTAAAAGGACAGTCATTATTTAAATTCAGAACCACGGATATGCTTATGTAAAAAGGCTTTAGAAAAGTAAATCCTTACTTTAAATGTTTTCCTGGTATCCAAAATAATGAACCTGATTTTTGTAACTTTTTAAAACAGCAGTCTGAAATGCAGGGTTTTACACCATGTTCTGTAGTGACAAAATCCTGGCTGAGTCAGTCAGTCAAAAAAAATCTTTATTCGATTAATAAAAATCATAAAAGAAAAGCAACACATACATCCCCTGTTGCGCCAGAATAATTACAGTAAAAGTTTCAGTTAGTTAAAAACTATCATTCATATATATACATTATATACCGTTGCAGGAGAAGAAATCACAAAAAAATTTTCAATAGTTAAAAATAATCCTTCATATATATACACTTTTATACACTGTACAACTCCATCAATTAATAAACCGATATTTGGGGGAATTCTCTAGGTCAGACCTAAAGGCATTAAGCAACAGTGTTTCTCAAATCCTAATCAGTTCTCCACTGTGCTATTATTTATGGTCAAACGTTTTTTATCAGCCCGTGCTGCAGCCACCAAAAAACTTGCCACGCTAAAAATAACGTGCAAACTACTTAACATTTGCAGATATAAGGTTGGTTGATATATGCTTTATTTCGATACATAAATATCTTAAAAGCAATACATACATTAAAAATAAAACATTCTCAAGGCCAACAATAAAATACATTGTAATTTAAAAGGAGTAAAACAGTCAAGACTATTACAATGAATAATTAAAAAAGAATTAAATTGAGATGGAGAGCCTTTTTGAACGGATCAATCAAGCCCATTTTAAAAATTTTGTAACACCACAAACAATAGGGGAGGATGTATCAGTCAGTAGGATACGGAGGGCCACCAAATGGTGGCGAGTACCTAAAAGTCTGCACAATGGTATGAGCCAGCGCCTCCTTGGTGCACAATAGTCCGGGCATTCAAAAAGAATGTGTGCCACCGTCTCCACCCGTGTCGAACACAAAGCACAGAAGGGCGAGGACTGGGATGATGATTTCCACCTGGACACCAGGTTGCCTAGAGGTAAGGTACCCACTCTGAACTTGAAGTAGGGAGCCCTGTCCAATGGAATAGAGATAAGGTCCAGATAAGGCTCATAAGCCACCACATCTTTGATTCTTAGGAATGCTGCGGTCGAATTGCAGTGTCGTGGATTGCCAATGAGTTTGGAAGATACCCAGTCCCAGTATAGTTTCTTCAGGGTGGCTTTGGGAGGAGCAGATCGAGTAGCCCAAGAATCATCCAGACCCAGCTCCCCCAAGAGAATCTTTACATCCCTCAGACATTTTATTCGGTGCCATCCCTCCATTGCGATCACCTCGGACAGACCTGCTGCATATGAGGCTAGCTCAGGGACCCTCCACAAGCGAGCCCACAAGAGCAAAGGCCGGAGTCGCGCCTGGTCCGCGATTGGTCTGCAGCCCAAGTCGAGGAGCACCGGAACTCTGGGTGTGCTCAATGGAAGAGCCATAAGTTCTTTCAGGAATTTACTTTCCGCTTTAGCTAATACCTCAAGGTTTGATGTACCCCACAACTCCGCCCCACACAGGGCGGCAGTAACCCCTCTAGCTTTGTAAATGTTTATAACCGGGGAAATGCAATGTTTAGAAGATGAGCGATGTTCCCTGAGTAGGACACCAGCCACCCTTTTGTGGCTGAGCAGCATCTTGTGGATGTGTGGGGTCCAACTCATGGAATTGCTAAGGCGGATCCCCAAATAATCGAACTCACAGACCCTCTCCAGGGGAACAGTATTCAAAACCGGGGACGCCCTAGTTTTTTAGGAGGGTTCATGGTCAGGTATTTGGTTTTGTCTACATTGATCGTCAAGCCCCTGAGAGAGCAGAACTCCTGGAAGCAGTTGAGGAGCTTTTGGAGACCCTGGGGTGTCTTTGCGATGAGAAGGGTATCGTCGGCAAAGAGCAGGGTGGGGATCCGAGTACCCACCAGGGACGGAGCATCTGCTGGTTCTTTGAGCAGGTGCTCTACCACACCATTCACATACAAAGAGAATAGTGTGGGAGCTAACACACATCCTTGGCGGACACCCCTACACACTGGGATCCTATTGGTTTTCTCCCCATTCGTGCCCCACCGCACCTGTACATAGTTGTCTGTGTCAAGTTTAATCAAAAGCGACAGGATAGGGGGGAGGAGCTACGCAGGCGTCCAAGATGGTCGCGTAAGCAGAGGGCTCCTGAGACCCGCGCCGCCCTCTCGCGACTATCCTCAAAATATCCTGGTTATTATTATGGGCTTTTGAAGATCTACTCTTGCTGACTCTACTATCCTTTCAAAAATTGAATTTGGATGTCGGGAGCCGATTTTACGTCAACTTCATCTTTCTGGCCCACCCCGATCGAGACCGGGGACTCTGCTGCTTCGGTGGGCCGAGGAGTAAGTCAACAACAACGGCCTGAGGGACATCTCCCCAGTCAGCCTCATTGTCGCTTTCAGTTTCGATTTCTCCTCGGCCCCTTGAGTGACCATTCTACGAGCGGATCGGCTCCCAAGTCGGTGCAGCTCCGACCCGCTGTGTTGTCCTGCCACATCTCTCTACCCTTGACTTATCCCTCGATCTGCATTCTACCGTTTTGGCCTAAAAAATTCTGATTCTGTATCCCACCAGCACCGGCCATTTTCACCAGGTCCAGAGGGCCCCTTCCGGGCACAGATTCCAATATGGCTTCCAAACCTGAGTTCGAGAGGCGCAAGACAAAGACGCCGATCCGTGGGGGACCTACTCAGACTAATGTTATGGACCGCTATACGCAACCGGAGGGTTCCCCCGGCAGTACCGTCCGTACTCTTGCAGACCCCAGGACGGACTCTACTGCGCCATCGGAGGTTTCTCTCCAGGACCTTATGAGCACCATTACTGAGATGAAAGCTGATATGGGACAACAGTGTGAGGCTCTTGCCTCCACGATTGATACTGTGGCTGTCGATGTTACGCTTATCAGAGCTGATCTGGCCAAGACTAATGAGAGGGTCAAGGCCCTGGATTTGAAGACCTCCAGTCTTTTCACTGTTATGGCGGACGCACAGTCGGAAATCGGCAACCTACGATCGTCACACGACTTGATGGCCCGACGACTGGACGAACATGAAAATAGGGCCTGGCGAAACAACATACGCTTGGTGGGAGTGCCGGAAAATCCCGAGAACACCACGTCGACCTTCTTGTAGAGAATTTGATCCTCAACCATCTTGCCCCCGCTGGACTCAGCAAATTCTTCGCTGTTAAACGTGCGTATCGCTTCCCGGGTGGGAAGACTAAACCAGGGGCCCCCCGAGGCCTATCATTGCAAGGCTTTTCCATTTTCGGGATAGAGATGCTATCCTTCAAGCCTCCCGAGGTCGTGGCCCCTTTTAGATCGAAAATAGTACTGTCAACATCTACCTGGATTTCACTCCTCAGGTCCAGCGACAAAGGATGGGGTCCCAGGGAGTGAAGAGGCGATTGCGGGACTTGGGCTTTAAGTATGCGATGTTGTTTCCAGCTCGATTACGCATCGAATATGAGGAACAAACCTTTTTCTTTGATCGACCAGACTGCGCCAGTGACTGGCTTGACTCATTGACTAAAAGAGACGATCTAAACGGACGCCCCAGTGGAGCAGAGGGGGGTGAATCGGACCAGGAGTGATATTGTGGTTCTCGACGTCTGGTTTCTTGTTACTACTTATCAGCTGAGTTATGCCATTTGTTTCATTATTGTTAGGGTTGAGCCCGAGGGTGGTTCGGATGTGGGTTGACTCTCCTCCTGGGTTCTTTGTGTAGTGTAGTTATGAGAGGGCGACAGGCACACTGCAAGTTGGGGTGGCTCTTGAGTCGTATGCAGGGGTGCAGGGTGGGGGGGTGTTGTAATGGGGGTTGTTGGGGGTGGGGGGAGGGATTGTTATGGTTTTTGTATTTGTCTCTTTCACATGACACTGTATGCTTTGCTCTTATCCTTCTGTTGCTGGGTTCCGGGGGGGGGGCTACGGTCCTTTTCCGGGATGGGGGGTGGTGAGTTGAAGTTGCTGTCCTGGAACGTTAATGGGTTGGGGGACAAGATAAAACGTGGAGTTGTGTCTCAGTTCCTTCGACGCCAGTCCCCTGATATTGTTTTGTTACAGGAGACCCATCTGATAGGGAATGCTTGCCGGGCTCTGGATAAACGTGGGTATAGGCTGGTTGCTCATGCTGGATTCACCTCCGGTTCCAGAGGGGTGGGAATTCTGATTAGATCCTCTCTGCCCCTTGAAAAAGACGAGATAATGCTTGATGATAGGGGTCGATATGCTGCTATTTCGGGGAGATGGGAGGGTAAGATGCTCTCTATAGTTATTATATATGTCCCCCCGGGTCTGCAGGCCACTACTTATGCTGACCTTGGTCGGCTTCTGCTGGGGCTTCCGGATGGTCTCCTTATTCTTGGGGGGGATTTTAATTCTGTGGTCTCTGGCAACTCTGATCGCTACCCGCCCAGACACTTACCGAATTTCCAGAAGTGGCTTTCTGAACTGCTGGAAACCTTCGGATTAGTGGATGCTTGGAGGATGCTACACCCCGCGCAACTACAATACACGTTCCATTCTGGGGCCCACGGTAGACTCTCTAGAATTGATTACTTCTTACTGCCGTCGGCCCAATCTTCCTCCGTGTGAGAGGTTCGTCACCTCCCTAGGGGCATCTCTGATCATTCTCCCCTGTGTCTAAGGGTTGCGATTGCGGTAGGTAGTGAGGGAAGAGTTGCTCCTATTAACCCTTGGTATTTGCGAAACCCCAAGACACGCTCTAAGCTGGTCAAGGCCATTGATTGCTACTTTAATGAAAATGTGGGGTCTGTTTCCTCTTCTGTTTCACTGTGGGAGGCTTTCAAAACTGTTATTCGGGGTTATTCACGGTCATTGATTGCTGCCGCTAAGAAGGCCAAACATGAAGAATTAGCGCGTCTCGAAGATGAGATAACAGTACTTGAGAGTGACCTGGGTGGGAATGATACCCCTGCAACTTTACACTCCCTAGCTCTGAAGCAGGCCGACTATAGAGCCCTGGTGACAGACGCTGCTAAAGTCATGAATAGAGAGCAGCAGGGTAGACTCTACGATGTGGGTGATAAGGCGGGTAAGCTCATTGCGTGATTGGATAAGTCAGAGAGAGCGAATCGAGTTGTGCCGGTGATTGAAAAGTCGAATGGGGATCGTGTGTCTGACCCGATTGGGAATGTTGATTGCATTGTGGACCATTTCCAGACGGTCTATGCCTCGGTGAGCGATAGAGATGAGCGTGACTCCCGTTTGCTGTTGCGCGATATCGCGTTACCCTGCCTCTCTGATGAGGATAGGGCCATGATGGATGCGCCTATAACAGTGGATGAGGTCGCTGGTGCCATTCGCGCCCTTCGATCTGGTAAGGCCATGGGGCCCAATGGCTTGCCTATTGAGCTTTACAAATTACGGCCCGACAAAATGGCGCCCTATTTGAGAAATATGTTTCTCAAGGCTTTCGATACTGGTCTCCTTCCTCTTGATCAGCGCCTGGCCACCATCGTTGTCATTCACAAGGAAGGTAAGCCGCGCGATTGTTGTGCTTCGTACAGGCCTATTTCACTGCTTAATGCTGAGCCCAAGATACTTGCTAAATTACTGGCTAATCGACTGATTAAGGTGGTCGGCGACTTGATCCATCCGGATCAATCCGGTTTCATCCCGCACCGAAATACCGCCCTTAACCTCAGGAGACTCCACTGAGTTCTTGCGAGAGCTGGAACTCTGACTGAGTCGGCCATTTTGGCTTCCCTCGATGCCACTATGGCTTTTGATACAATAGAATGGCCGTATCTCTGGGCAGCTCTCGCTAAGTTTGGTTTCGGATCGAAATTTATCGCCTGGGTGCAGCTCCTTTATGAACGACCGCTAGCCCTGGTGGTGGTGAATGGCAGGCTTTCCGGTACTTTCGCACTTGGACGTGGCACCCGTCAGGGTTGTCCGCTGTCTCCGTTGCTTTTTGCCCTCGCTCTGGAACCGTTGGCCGAGTGGCTTCGCTGGGAACCCTCGATCATGGGTATCCAGTGTACCCCTGACATTGAAGATCGTGTCTCGCTATATGCAGATGACATTCTTCTTTATCTCACCTCCCCCCGGAAGTCTCTTAATGTGCTTTTCGATGTTCTTACCTCCTTCGGGAAGAACTCGGGTCTAGTTATCAACTGGACCAAGTCCTGCGTCTACATTCTGGCCGGGGATCTACCTCCGTTGCCCCGTAGATTTCCGATTCAGGTGGCCGAGACTGGTTTTAGGTACCTGAGGATTCATGTCTCGCTGAACTCCGCCGTCCGTTACGAGCGTAACCTTCATGCCCCTCTCCAGCGGCTTAAACTTGACGTCTCACGGTGGCGACGACTGCCCCTTTCACCATTGGGGCGTGCGACTCATTTTAAGATGATGTCGCTCCCCAGGTTCCTATATGCACTTCAGAACTTCTTTGATCCTATACCTCCGGGGTATTTCCGTGAGGTTGAGGGCCTTCAGAGGCAACTGATTTGGGACGGGCGTGCTCGTATCTCCTTACCCAAACTCACTTTGCCGTGGTATGACGGTGGCATCGCCCTCCCTGACATCAGACGCTACTACTGGGCCTCGCAGCTATGCGCAGTTAATCATGTGACTTACGCCCCTGGTCATACTCCTGCCTTTGCAATGGATAAACATCTTCTGCCAGGCGGGAATTTTAACAGGGCACTGTATTCTAAGAAACCATTTGACGCCCTGACTGGCCCCACAAAAAGTGCTGTGCGAGTGTGGCGAAACGCGAATGCTGCTATGGGGTGGAGTGATAGGTTAACCCGAGTGACACCGTTGTATGATTCTGACCGTTTGGGCAATTTGTGGAGAACGAAAGGATTCGATAAATGGGACATGATTGGTATAAGCAAGGTGAAGATCTCTGGTCCAGAGGTAGTATTAAGACTTTTGAGGCGCTCAAAATTGAATATGAGCTTGACGACAAGGAACACTTCAGATACATTCAGGTGCGACATGCCTTGACCTCCGTTTTCCCCCAGGGGATGGAGATTCCCCATTCCTCGCCGCTGGAGGACCGTATCCTTGACGGCCATGTGCCGGATAGTACCATATCACTGATTTACAAAAAGCTCATCAATAACAGGGCTGATTTGCTTGAGCGCCTCATGGCTTGGTGGATCGCGGACGGACTGGAACTAGATGACGAGGATTGGCAAGCGGCTGTCTCCTCCCCATAGGAGGTGGCCATACCCGCCCGCCTCCGTTTCGTACAGTTGAAGATCCTCCATCGTGTATATGTAACTGGTACGCGTCTGGTGCGAATGGGTTACTCTCTTGATGGGCTATGTAAGCGCGGCTGTGGTATGAGTGGTACCTTCCTGCATATCTTTTGGGAGTGTCCTGAGGTGGCTGCCTTCTGGTCTAGAGTGCATGCGATTATGGAAAGAGTCACCGGGGTCTCTCTATTGCCTGAGGCCAGACGATGCCTTCTTAATGTCTGGGAACCCACGGACTACAACACGGCCCAGACTTTTTGGGCGACTCTTGGTAACATGGTGGCCAAGAGGGATATTGCGCAACTCTGGGGTTCCCACAGACCACCTACGATAGCGGCTTGGAAGGAGAACATGGACTGGTGTATGTTCAGAGAAAAGACGGTCTATGTGGCCCGGGGCCGACCTAGGAAATGGGGTAGAATTTGGTCCCAATGGAACATTTACAGTGGGAATGTCTGCACTCCCCCACAAGACTACACCATTGATATCTCGCTGTCCCCTTAGCTGGCGTTCCAGGCTTAAGTTTATAATAGTATGTACTGACCGATCTCCTCGCCGCCCTTCATCTCGAGACATATGCTCAATCATAGTATGCTAGTCGGATTCTACCACCCTCTCCCTTTGATTCCCTGTGATTGATTATTGCCATGTGTCTGTGTTTTATGTTGTTAGTTCAGTTCATCAAAATTCCAAAACTAAACCTACAATACTTGTCTTTTGATTCTACGTCATGTACAGGATTATATTGCGGGTCGCTTAACCCCCAAACATGGTACCGGGGGGCCTGATTGTGAGACGTCATAATGTTTAAATGTCATAGCGGCCGGCCCGCTGGGTTGTAGGCTGACAGCTGTGTATTGTGCATAAATATAATAAAGGGTTTAAAAAAAAAAAAGCGACAGGATATAGGGGGGCAGCCCCAGCCCCTGCAGAACCCTCCATAGCTCCTCCCTAGGTACTAGGTCAAAGGCCGTCATTAGGTCAATGAAGGCCAAATAAAGACTGCCCTTGCCCAGCACCACCACCTCCCAATACAGGAGCATCAGCCTAAAGGCCTGTTCGATCGTCCCAGTACCTGAACGGAATCCCGCCTGAAAGTCAGACAGTATCTTGTTGTCATCAGCCCATTGCAAGACCCTCCCCAAAATCACCTTCCCAACCACCTTTTGGGAAGAGTCGATGAGACTAATGGGCCTGTAATTAGCGGGGTTGTCCCGGCATCCCTTTTTTAATATCAGGACAACCTCCGCCCCCTTCCAGGCATCGGGTACTAATGCGCCCTTCACGATTGCACTTAGTAGCGTAGCGACCAATTGCCCCCATTCCTTGGGATCGGCTCGTAACAAGTCACCTGGTATCCCATCCGGCCCAGCTTTTTTTTAATGGGACCAGGGACTTAATTACGGCCTCCACCTCCCTCGCAGTAAAGCCATCAATGACACTAACATTTACATCATCCCCCAAGAAAAAAGACTCACTAAGGCCCCCTTCGGGTCGAGAGTACAGGGCCTCGAAGTGGTTGTACTAGGTCTGGGCGGGGATATTACACGTAACCAGCGATACATCTGGCCTATTCCTAGTTCTAACCAAGCTCCAAAAACCCCTTGCGTCCTTTCCCTTGCTTGCTACCAAAAGGTTTTCCCAAAACTTCTCCTCCCACTCCTTTTTCGCTGCCCTTAAAGTGTGGGAGTAATACTTCCTTGCTGTCCTAATTGCTAGTTGGGACTTGGATTTAACTGGCCCTATCAAGGCTTTTTTCATGGTCCTGCATTTTGTCGTAAACCATCCCTGTCTATTCATGGGTTTAGCCCTGTTTGTCGCACCAGAGGAACTACTAGGGGAGATGAAGAGCTTACTCAGGGCCCTAGTTAGGTCACAAAAAATCTGCGTGGCCTCCTCAGGCGCATGAGTCAATGAGCCTAGATTGCTCAGAGCTGCAGCCAGCAATGCCCCTATGGCTGTAACTTTCTCAACAGATAAGACAAGCTTGGCCCACTTCAGTCGTCTCCCACAGTTAGATATACTGACCATCTGGAAGTTGGATGCCGACAGTGGTTGGAACCCAGCCTTGCCCTTGAGCCACTCAGGAGATAAGACAAGAGAGAGAAGATTGTGGTCACTCTCAATGGTCTGAATAATCTCCATGTCACTCAGGGTGCTCCATAAGCATACGTCAAGAAGAATGTAATCAATTCTAGACGTATGATTGGGCCTATTAAAAGTGTGTGCACCAATTGGGTCAGATTTGGACCTCCCATTGACCGCCCTCAGATCAAATTCCATATTGAGTGCGTTGATCTGCAAAGCCACTTGTGACCACCTTTTAATGGGGGGCAGAGCCAGGGCCGGAATCCCCTTTCTCGAATCCTCCTCTTCTATGCCTAGCATGTCATCAAGGCCTAGGGGCTCGAACGTGCAATTTAGATCACTCGCCACCAAAATGCATGATTTTTTTGACCGCTGCCTAAGAAGATCTTCCAAAAGAGCAATGGTGGGCGATTGTACGCCTCCCTTAGTACCTCTAGCATAGATATTGAAAATGTCTAGGAGCAAACATCCCTGAGAATCCTTTAACGTGATGTTGAGGATATCAGGTGAGTTTGTGGGGTGCTCCTTCACCCTACAGTCTAGGGAGACAGCAACCCAAATGAGGAGACCACCCGAAGGGCGACCCCTCCCTGACAAAGGGGGGACAGCTGGAACAAAGTGGGATGAGTATCCCACCTTATGACAGGGCTCCCAACCCCACGTCTCCTGGAAGATACAGATGGAATAACCCTCAACAAGAGCAGTCCAGTCAGGCAAACCCAACTTCCTATCGATTCCTGCGATGTTCCAGCTGAAAATCCTAAGAACTGGATCCGTCACAGCTGGATCACCTCCAGAGTCGAGGCCTCCTCCACCCTCCAACAGGTCCTGGGTCGTTAGACTGCCAACCCCACCTTGCCTCTCGGGAAGCTGATTGCTCTCCTGTATAGGAGTGGGGACTACTGTACTAAAGGGGAGTGTGCCGTAATCAATGGTCAGCCCACTTGGCTCTGCGACAACACCTGAGTTACAGACCCCGAGGTCCTCCCCAACGATAACGTCGGTTCAATAGCCCGGTGGTCTCCAACCAGGCGAAGGCCAGACTGCCTGAGGGTGAAATTGTGGATTTGCAGAAAACTCAGAATAGGCAGAGCTGTTGCTCCAAACCATGCCGAGTTCTCGGCCAATCGGGGTAGTGACTGATCTTGGATAAAAAAAGGTTAGGTCCACTATACCTATTCCCGGCCCCCCGGAATTCGGTTATAATAGCAAATGGTTTGTGCTACTCTACTATCCCTGAAATTAACCACCACGCAGGTATAAGAGCGCAGGCCTTACTTGCACAAAAGCAGCTTATCTCAGAATGGGATATAAAAATCTTTTCCTTGCCTTAGAGAAATGCTCGCAAAACATTAGGAGATGAAGTGTATCTTGCGTAGAGAAGTTATCACAAAAGCATGGTACAGTATCTTCCGGTTTTCCCCAATGCGGAAAATTACCCAGGGAAAAATTGATTAAATTGAACCTAAATCTGGTCAACAGAAAGCGATGGAACAGCTTTGTGACGATCTTCAGGTAAGGTTCAATAGAGGGAAGAGTCTGTAGGTCATAGATATTTCTAGCCCCCGGCTTTTTAAGCTCCTCTTCTTCCCTTTCCGTCTCCATCATGATCCAGAAGTTGTGTTTAATCCAGCTCAGGTCTTCTTTCCTAATAGACTCCGGGGCAGTGTATAGGTCATAGCGTCCCATCTTGGCACACGCCGTTCTAACGTATGCCAGCCATGGGATTCTATCTGCCCCATCCAGGGCCAGGCAGTCCTTGAGGTTTAGGTGATTTAGAGTGATCTCCTCATTAAGCCATGTATTTGCCCAACAAGTCAGTGGGGCCAATTTTAAATGATCAGTTATGTAGCCCAGGCCTAGTTCAACGTGTATAGCGAATGTCGGCGATGACTGGGGTACCGCTAGTAGAGATCTGAGAAATTTATTTTCAGCCAGTTGTATTTTCCCCACTGGTGCATAGCCCCATATTGCTGTCCCACAGGAGGCGATTGCACAGCATTTTGATTTATATATTTTGAGCATGGTCTCCATGGGCCTTGCTCCTAGCCTCTTAGAGAAGCTTAGAAGTGCTGCTGTCGATCTTGCAACAGCATTGCACTTCTGCTTCTGCTGGGGACCCCAGGTGCCCTTTTAGTCGAAAAGCACACCTAGGTAGGTGAACACTGGCACCCTTGAGATTTCCGCGCCCAAGCAGGTGAAAGACTTGACCTTAATATTCTTCCTCCGCGCCCCTGCGATCATTACATGGGATTTATTACTATTGACCTGTCTTTGCAAGCTACGGCCAATGATTCTTCCAAGGCATTAATGTAGATAGTAAAAAGGAGGGGGGCCAGAATGCAGCCTTGTCTGACCCTCCGCCTAGAGCTGAATTTGTCAGTACAGCGGCCTTCCTGCGTCACCCTGACGGCAGCAGAAAGGTCCTGATGGAGGTCACTAAGGAAATGAACCAAAGGGTCTTCTATGCCTATGTCTCGCAGAATGCGCCATAATTTGGAACGATTCACCAGGTCGAATGCCGAGGATAAATCCATGAACTTCAGATATAAAAGACCACCCTTCGCTATCGTATATTTACTTATGAGGAGGTGTAGGTTCAGGCATTGGTCTATGGTGCTTCTGTGCTCTCTGAAGCCATACTGGAGGTTAGAGAGGACCCCCCAGCCTGACATCCAGTCTCCCAGTTTTTGTAAGATTACTCTGCCCAAGATTTTAACAGACGAGTCTAACAGAGAGATTGGCCTGTAGCAGGCGGGGTCCCCTCTATTCCCCTTATCAAAGATAGGAACTATGACAGAGGAGGCCCATGTGGGTGGGAAACCTACTGACGATGACGCATTGAACACATTGGTTAGTATCTTCGCCCAGAAACTTGGGTACATGATGTAAAGATCACCTGGTACCCCATCCGGACCTGGGGCCTTGTGTTTAGACGTGGATCTAATCGCCTTTTCTACTTCGGCTAAATCAAATATAACTGGGTTAGTATGCCGGGAATTAGCAGGACTGCCTGCTAGTAATAACTCCCTATGGTCTTTGTCATCATAAATGCTCCTAAAATGCTGGAGCCAGCTGTCATCAGGGATGACGCAGTCCGTGTCTAAGTTCTCACTTTCAGAAAAAAAAGGGTGATTAATAGTGGACCAAAACTTTCTGCTGTCCCTAAGTACGTCAATAGACTGAAGGTTATCCCATGCCTCCTCTTTGATTTCACGTTTGAGCTCATTGGTTGCCTGTTTGTACTCTTTGCGAAGAATGGCAACTAGTGCCTTATCCCTCGGGCTTCTCTTAGGAGCCTTGAGGAGTGCCCCATGTGCCTTAGAGCAGGCCGTGTCAAACCACTTGTGTGCCTTCTTTAAAGAGGGTCTGCTCTCTTTCTGTAAGTTCTTGGCAATATGCCTGCAAACTGCTTCATAAGCTGTTATAGTATCCGTGCCCAGTGTGGCTCCATCAAGGCAGATGGCTAAGTTATCCCCAGCCTCCCTGGCTAGGTCCGCAAAGAAAACCTCTGGAACTACATCGTTCCATTTGATCCTCCTTCCCTGATCTCTAGTTGATAGGTGTCGTGGGCCGTTTCCCTCAGATTCTGTGCTCTGGGTGTGATCCCCCACGTCAACCTCTTGAGAAAGCGGGTTATGATCACTTAAGGTCGCTACCACCACTCTGTAAGCCAACGTCTTCGCAAGAATTAGGGGGGACACGAAAATGTAGTCGATAACCAACTTTGCTCCCCTTCCTATAAAAGTTGGGACCCTCTCACTCCCCTCCTCCTTACTTGGTTCAAATAAATTTAAGTTGGATAGTAGTTCCTCAAGGGCATCGCCCTTCCTGCTGTGTTCAAAGTGGGGTACCCCCCCCCCTGGCAGCCCGCCATGATCATCTCCATAACAGTCCCACAAACAGGGATGTATATTAACATCTCCCATTAATAAAACTTCTGGTGCACAGGACTCATTTTGCTAATGGACTGGCAAAAATGTTTCTAAAATGCTCCTTCTGCTGGGAGCCTTCCATTGCGTTATATACATTTATTAAAAGGTATTTCTGATCGGAAATGGTCCATTCAACTATTATAAAATTACAGGATTCCGTAGTCAGTTTTTTAAAGGTGCCGGCAAGATTTAAGGAGAAAAGGAAGAGTAGGCCCTCCTTTGACCTCCCCACATGACCTTAAGCTGCAGGGTTAGTGAAGCTAAAGTAGCCGTCAAGTGCAAAGCTAGAGGCGGCATCCCAGTTTCCTGGAAGGCCAAGATATCAAATTGCCTTATAAATTTCAGCCATAGGGGGTCTGTGCTTTTCGAACGAATCCCTGCCACATTCCAACTTAGGAGTTTACAGAGTACAACTGAACCGCTTGTAGTACCCAAAACCCCACCCTGCCCTGGATTTTCCGTGGGTATTCAATCAATTGACTCCATCCGTAACAGAGGGGAGAAACAATTGGAAATGCTTAAATCCCCCATAGAAAGCGAACCCGGCCGTGGGGCTGGGGCATTGTTTGTGGTTGAGGCTGTGGTTGAAACTTCCCCCCATGTAAATGCCCCTGAGCAGTACTCAACTTTGCATAGTCCCTACCCAGGTGTGTAGACATGTACACACGGTTATGGGGTGCCTATACCCTCCTAGGTGGCTGAGGGTGTCTATGCCGGGTTACTGGGGGATAGAAAATCCCAAGGGAAGTGGCCTGATACCATTATTATCAAGATCTGAGGCGTCCCAGAAGAGTCTTTCCGCACTAGCCCTACTATTAAAGGAAACCACCACGCAGTCCCCCGGAATACTCTTGTGACTCCGCCCTACCCACCCAACTCTCCTTGCCATTATTACTGTGTTTGAAATATCAACTCCTCCAGTGCTAAATTCCGCAGACCACTGCCTGGCTTGAGACATGAGGTCATGGGTTGATTCATATGAGCCCTCCCTTAATAGCGGTACCCCTTTAAAGACCGCCATCAAAGGGGCGGCCTCTGGCGGCAGATCCAGGGTTCGGCCTTATGATCTATGCTGCCTAGAACCCCCTTGTGCTAGGTTCTCCCTAGTGCTCACTTCTGGGTTACGACTCCCACCCCCTGCCCTTGTGGGTGAGTGAGTCTCTATGCCTACGAACCCAGTGTCATGACAAGGTCTGCTAGGTGTGGGGCCCGTGGGCATTGCTCCTACCAAAGGCTTAATCCCCACAGTTACTTGTGGCAGAGTTGCAGGCACCTTCCCCCCTGTGTACTGTTTAAGGAACAAGTCGATTTTCTTGCATTTAGACAGGATCCCCACCACGCAGGTATTAAGTGTGTCCACAATGTCTTTAGCAATAGACACTAATGCAGGTTCCAGTCGTGAGGTGAACAAGTCCTCTAATAAGTCCTCAATTTTGTCTTTCAGGCGTTGGTCAGGTTGACTAACCTCAACACTTGGTTTTGTCCTCCTGCCGGCTGTTTTAACTGGCTTGCCCTTTCTATACCGCTTATGTGGTTGCACACCATGTGGGGTGTCGCTCAATAGCCCAGGACTGCCCAGTGGGGTTGGTAATGCTGGTTGCTGTAAGGCCAGACCTTGGTTAGGGTTCGTGATCACGATAGATGGTTCCACCCTAGTGTGATTTGTGCCTGCTGTGGGGTCGTTTTCCGTCCCCCCAGACCCAGTTCTTTCTCCGCGTTGGCAATCTCTTTAGACAGAACCCCCAACGCTGACATTAAATATGATATTATAGACTTGGACTTTCTGGGGTGCTTTGCTCTTTTACCTTCATCGGCGTCCCCAGTGCAAACCTGCTTCCTCTTCCCCATGGCTGGACTTTAGGGGGGTGGCCCGTCCCGTTCTCTGCTGTCCCCGCGCGCGACTCGCAGAGCGAGAGGCGTTCTTTCCTGATAAGGCACCTCCGGGCGCGTGGATGACCTCACGCTCGCGCCTGCCTGCAGCCTGGGCCAGCTGGGTAATGTAGTTTTACCCCAGCGGCGGCAGCGCGATGCTCGGCGCAAGCAGGCAAGCAAGTCCCGGGTCCCCGAGGTATGGTTGGCAGAGTGACTGGCGGTGAAATGCTGTTTCCCTCACGGCGCGCTGGTGAGAAGATCTGTGGCCCCCTGGAGCTCAAGGCGCTCCCTCCTGATAAGGCGCCTCCGGGCGCGTGGATGACCTTACGCTCGCGCCTGCCTGCAGCCTGGGTCAGCTGGGTAATGTAGTTTTACCCCAGCGGCGGCAGCGCGATGCTCGGCGCAAGCAAGTCCCGGTTCCCCGAGGTATGGCTGGCAGAGTGACTGGCGGTGAAATGCCGTTTCCCTCACGGCGCGCTGGTGAGAAGATCTGTGGCCCCCTGGAGCTCAAGGCGCTCCCTCCTGATAAGGTGCCTCCCGGCGCGTGGATGACCTCACGCTCACGCCTGCCTGCAGCCTGGGCCAGCTGGGTAATGTAGTTTTACCCCAGCGGCGGCAGCGCGATGCTCGGCGCAAGCAGGCAAGCAAGTCCCGGGTCCCCGAGGTATGGCTGGCAGAATAACTGCCTGTGAAATGCCGTTTCTCTCACGGCGCGCTGGTGAGAAGATCTGTGGCCCCTAGCTGACTCAATATTCCTGTCTCTCCATGGCCTACAATCAAAACAACAGGTGCTGCTCAGCAGTTAAAACACAGCTGTTGTGACAGTCTATTTAAAACTGAAGCATTTCTAGTTCTAAAATTTGTGTAGCTCAGCAACATCCAATTTACTCAGATGATGTGTTTGCCTGTTTATATCTAATACCATGTATCTAAGGAAAATGTTTTATAATTGTTTATTTATTGCAAAACTCACAATTTCTTTTTTGAGGCCTATTTTATTCCTGTTGAATGTGAATTCTAATGTTATCTGTTAAGCATTAGCAGTTTGTACATGTGCATAGTTGCTTACCTTTATCAATTTAATAGTAACATGCAGTTATTTAGCATATCATATGGTTCATTTCTGGATTTTTATTTAATTTCTATTTAATATTAATTAAATTATATTTTGCATAACAGACTGATGACAGCAAGAAAACACAAACACACACATTGAGCCCATTCCAGACGGGAAACATCCTTTACAACGCAACTTTTACCACGCAGTGCTATTACAACCCAGGTTTTACAACGAAAACCATTACAACGCATTGCGCTGGGGGGCGCTCTAGGATAGGGAATAGATTTAATTTACTATCCAACACCTTCCCTAGTGTCAATGGGGACTGGAGTTGGAATAGTAAATTAAACTATTCACTATCCAGCACCCCAAAGCTCTATGCGTTGTAATGGTATGCGTTGTAAAAACTGCGTTGTAACAGCATGCGTGGTAAAAGCATGCGTTGTAACGTCATACATCCATTCCAGACATATACAGAAGCGGTCATACACTCAGAATCACATAATACAGCTCGCTTAAGGCTAGCAATCCTTACACAAAGAGCGCAATCGCTATTTACTTACAAAAGTATCACTAATGTGAAACCACGAACCACATAGACATTTAAACACACATTTAATCCACAGATCAACACTTAAGACAGAAACAAAGGACAGTCCACAGACTGTTCTTAAACCAAACCATTTGTAAATACTAGTTGTAAGTCATATTTACAAGAAGAGCTTCTTAATAGTATTCAGAAAGACTGCACAAAAAAAAGCACAACAAACTTTTATTTTCAAGAAGCCAAAAAACACTCAATTCACAAGCTTTGTCTGGCAGAACACCCAAAAATCGCTCTGCATATCTCCATTTATAAACGTGCGCAGAAAAGGATCCTTGTTTGTAATATGTCCATATTTGAATTCCATGGGGATACAGAATCACCAAGGAAGACATATGTTTTTATACCTAAACCTATTTAGGTATTCCCTCAAGGGAGCCGGCTAATTCACTTCACATCTCACTATGGTACCTCCAAAAAGCAACACATTGTTCGATGTGTGCTTGAAAAAGGCATGCCAAAATAGTGCAAAATATGCAGTATTATAATCAAAGTAGCGCTTAAGGTACTCTTCGTACGTTCCGCCGTTCAAACAAATTCAAATAGAGAAAAATCTGCTCATTACCTGCCTACAAAAATTGCAATTTACATATTACACACATACTAATCAAAAGTTGGCCAACGCAAATCTAAGCCACAGTAAGTGTTACTAAACTACCTTACCAATCCAAGGCATCAAAACCAACTGCAAGTGCCGCAGAACGACTCTTACCAATCAAATGGTTGTCCAAATTCTAACTGCCAAGTTCTGAATGACCTAAAGGTCGTTTTTTAGAATACTCACGTCAAAAAGGTTCTCAGTCAGGAGTGACATCATGTGGAGGATCAAAATCAGGAAGACCAGAAATATACTGGGCTGCAGAGACAGAGAATCCCCAGAATCTCCGTGCACAGAGTACCTCCTTAGTAGAGTCCTGTCCTGTCCTCCTCGGTAGATTTCTGTCTCCTGACAAGATCACTCCTTAGATAGCCACTTCTCTGATGACCCCCCCGTTGGGTGCCATTTGTAGAAAATAGAAACCTTCTCAGGGGTCCAACTGATACTTGGTCCTCTTAAACCAACAAAGAAGAAATTGGCACAGAAGCTGAAATATAAAAAGAATACATTTATTCACCTCAGATGAGGGAGATTACGTCACACAGAAACCTTAGCAACTGAAAGAGGCAGTCTAAGGAGTACATAAAACAGGGGCCTTATATATGCTTAGGGTTACATAGTCAGCATAAGACCAAGGGGCAGTCCTGGCACAGGTAAGCATGCAAAATGCCTAAGATGGGCATTCAAGATCTGCTTGCTCAACAAAGTGGGAGGAGAGTTACTTCTCCATACAGCAGCAAAAATAGCCTGACAGTTATACTAGAGAGTAGGAAGGACGTATGAATGAAAAGAATTTAAGACAAAGTTGAAAGAAATAGATACATCTATAATGTTTTATTCACATTATAGGAAAGAAGATTGTCAAAACCAAATGTACAATACAAAATCGTATCCGTGCCCCTGGGGGGTAAAGGGGGACGTGCAATCGTGAGGGTAGTGTGAGGAGGGAATTAGTGACAATAAAAGCACGTATTATTCAGACATTCTCATAAGTTAAATGTCAATTCGACAGCATATAGACATCAAATCAGATTGACAGTTCGAAATACACATGCCCCTGAATCCGTACTATACACAATTTGGGGTAGGAGGAGGCTGTGTGGGAGTTGAGAAAGTCGACGTTTCGACCCAAGGGAGGCAGGAGACTTTACAATCCTTGCGGGTGGGTCTTCATCAGGACGGGAAGAGGGTGGCGGGGCAAGCAACCTATATTTGAGTAAATATTAGAATTAAGTAAATTATTTATAGAGCTGGGTACTCGTTGAGTTACACAAAGGTGAACACACAGGGTCAGACTAACCTGTATTAATCAGAATTGATTTCTATACCCTGGTTTTACACACATCATGGTCGAACGTGAACTACTATCCTACTCTGAGGACTATATTGATAAACTCCTCGAGGACCCGATCAATAACTTTTTAACTAGTGACCCACCCACCATAGACTTCAGTCTGAAGGATAAAATTCAGCGCCTTGAACGGCTGGAAAAGAAACTGATCCGCACCCGCTGGCACGGACACCTGCTCACAAAATATCTGAAAGAGAATATAATTCCCATAGGCCTACAGATAAAGATCGAACCAGCTATCTTTGTGGAGGTCCCCAAATTCAGGGAAGGTTTCAGCCATATATCTAACAACTGCTCTCGCCACTGGATGGTGCTTGGTATAGAGACGGCTGCACAACAAATCCAACTGCTGACTAGTGAAATTAAGTCACTCAGATCGGAAATTGCTGCGGATGTCAACCTAGCAGGAGCCAAGGAAACCCTGAATAACTTGGAAGCGACTTTGAAGGACTTTGATCTCACTACTCAAAACCGTAAGTTGGAGAAGCTTGCCAGAGACATCAGACTGTACGACAAGAAGAAGACCTACCCATACCTCCAAGAAGACTACTACAAACAAGACCAACAAGGTAGATTCACGAACAGGGGCAGGGGAGGTTTTCGTGGTAGAAGAAACTACACTACCTTCTCCGATTCCTCATATAGCTCCGAAGGCGAACAGGATTTCGCAGCACAGAGCCGACAATACAACTATCCGGATTACGGCTACCAATCACCACAATACCAACCTTTTTTAGGATCCAGACCCGCACCATGGCGCCCCCCAAGAGGCAGGGGCAATTTTTCGAACAGAGGCCAGTCTCGGGGACAGAACCAGAGCAACGCCAACTGGGACAACAGCCGCGGCCAAGCCCCCAAACAGGTCCATTTCCAACAGGAGCAACATGGAGAACGGACAACACGGAACAAGACCTATCGGTGGTAACAAATACATCTGCCATTAATCCTGTCGTGAATATCTCACAGTACACACTTAACGAACATGAGCTACGAGCCTTGAGTAAAGGGCTATCCTATGTCCCTACCAACAGGCCTGACCCCTTTACAGTTCGCACAGAATTGTATAAATTCTTCAGAAAACTAAGACTCAAATACTTTTTCAGAAACACTGGCCCATACAGAAACCCTTCACATACCGGCCTAAGGATTCCTTCAACTTTTGTGCCTCCATCATGCACCATGACCAACAAAATCCTAGCATACGAAGCCGTGGTATGGAGAGACGTCAACTCCACCCTTCTCAACCAAACATACACCAAGTACAATATCAGTAAAACTGAGAAAACCGCCCTCCAATCATTGGCCAACAACAGAGAAGTTGTGATAAAACCCGCCGATAAGGGTGGAGCGATCGTAATTCAGAATGTCCAAAATTACGAGCTTGAAATTCAAAGACAATTATCGGATGGAATCAGTTACCTCAAACTGCGGGCAGACCCTTCACAGGCTTTAGCACGTGAGATTCTGGAAATCACGCAACTAGGCCTTGACCTAGGTTTTCTTTCCAAAACTGAGTTCGACTTCCTCAATCAACGACACCCGCGCCTGGCAACGATATATACACTACCGAAGATACATAAGGACATGACCAATCCGCCAGGACGCCCGATTGTCTCGGGGTGTGGCTCTATACTAGAACCACTTGGACAATATATCGACTTTTTCTTAAAACCCCTGGCAGAATCCACACAAACTTATCTGAGAGACACCCTACAAACCATCAATCTAGTTGAGAACCGACCATTTAACCCAGTGACACAACTGTTGGCAACCTGTGACGTGGTATCCCTGTATACCAGCATCCCGCAGGAAGAGGCATTGGCAGTCACAACCAGATACCTAAACTCAAGACCAACACCAATGTGGGTTCCAACGGAATTCATCATAGCTCTTCTTCGCATCGCTATGACGAAAAATTTCTTCACATTTAAGAACGAATTCTTTTTACAAACCAAAGGGGTGGCAATGGGTGCTCCTTTCGCACCGGATGTAGCCATTTTGTATATGGCAGCCTTTGAGGACAGTAATGTATTGAATACTCGGAATCCCTTTCAACATTGTTTAAATACATGGGTTCGATACATAGACGATATCCTCATAATTTGGAACGGCGATGTAACCACGCTCACTGAATTTCATAATTGGCTCAACCAGCAGTCTCCACATCTACAATTTACCATCCAGTCCGATCAAAACAAAATTGACTTCCTGGATATTACCATCTACCACCATGAGGGTCACTTATTAACTACCCTCTATAGGAAACCCTCTGAAAGGAATTCCTTACTCCAATACAGCAGCCACCACCCCCGGGCACTGAGAGACAACTTGCCCTTTGGGCAGTTCTTGCGAATTCGCAGAAATTGTTCCACGAAGGAACACTATTTTGAGCAATCAGAAGATCTAGCTGACCGTCTGAAATCACGAGGCTATCCCAGAAGGCTGATTACCAAGGCCCGCAAGAGAGCCTGGTTCTACCCCCGCGAAGAACTCCTGAAAGCTAAGGACTCCATCACCAACTCACTGGACCGCATTGTATGCGTCACCACCTTCTCCACTAAGAGCAATCAAATCAAGAAAATTGTCAACAAGCATTGGCAACTGATTGCAGATGACATCGAACATCCTGCGCAACCTCTCCATGCATTCAAGAAATCGAGAAGTATTAGAGACCACGTAGTACGTTCACTCCTTCCCACCAAGGAGGAACCCACCATAAGAACACTTTGGAACCTTCAACCAGCAGTAGGTCACTTCAAATGTGGGCAATGCAAAGCCTGTAACAGTACGCTACAAACCAAGGAGTTTCAACACAACCTGAACAAGATCCAACTGAAATCGCTAACCAATTGCAATACATCCACAGTGATATATGCCATTATCTGTCCGTGTGACCTTATTTACATCGGTCAAACCCAACAGAAAATAAAACAGCGCATATTACAACACATGAGCAGAATAAGATGCGAAGTCCTAGGGGCTCCCCTCGTTGACCACTTCAGATCAGCTTCACACCCTCCGGAAAGCTTGAGATGGGTTGTGATTGAGAAAGCCTCCTTGGGCCCTAGGGGCGGAGATATCACAACAATACTGAACATCAGAGAACTTAAATGGATGTTCTTTTTCAACTCCATCCAAGGTGGTTTAAATGAACATGACAGCTCTTTCTCGCAGCTTGCTACCTTACCCTAATCTTTTAACCTCTAACCCGACCTGTCCAGGGTTTTTCTGGTAATGAACAAACGTATGTGTACTTAGACTGCTCTACATTCAAGTGATATGTATGCATACATGTAGATATGGGTCTATATTGTAATGATTATGGGGTATGTAGACTTGATCTCTACACCGTTATGTAATCCATATACTGCCCCTCTGGTAGACTAAACTGTATTGTATATGCAAATGAACTACAATCATCAACTGCCTAACTACTTTCAGTGTTGTCTATACTGCCTTAACCATCGTGCGACAGGTTCGCAGTATTTTCTATCAATCAAAGGCCAACGTACTAATTGTCTACAATCTGACCAGTTTCTATGTTGCTTATACTGCCTTAACCATCGTGTGATAGGTTCGCAGTACTTTCTATGCACCAGAGCTCAGCTTACTCATGTGCTGTCTTATCTCGATTTTTGCAATTTATTTATTTTTAAACTGTTTTGAGTATTTTTCTGAGTGTCCTGTATGACCATACTACCTCGTGTAATGTTTACCTGTTATTACCGACTAATGAATTTACCCCCATGGGTGGAATCATTCCCGCAGGACGATATCGCTAGGACTATCTCTGCATGAATATGTCCCAGATTATTTAAGTCAGAAATGCCCTCATTACAAAACACGGACCTTTATTAATAATGATTTATTGCCCACATTTGATTGACCTCGGTTTCAGCAAACCGATCTACCTCTAACCCTTCTCGGGTTACCTTGACAACCAGAGACTCTTTAGTCTTTCTACGCTCTTGACTGTCACGTGACCCTCCTGGTGCCATGACAACGGAGACACCAGGAAGTTCTTTGTTCTCCTCGAGGCAGCCGAGGCAGACGCTACGCTCTGACAGAGCTACGTGAAACGGGTAAGCTTTTCCTCCCACACAGCCACGGACATTGTTCCTGACTCATGCTTACTGGCCTTTCCACTGAGCTCCATAACTGACGCGCTCCCCATGTCTCTTATGCTTTAGGTCAAAGAATCTGAGTAATCCACGGGGACACATGACTGACTTCCCTCAAATCGGTATGTATCACCGATCGTCACAACTGTGTGTTTGTGGACCCCAGAGATTTTTTTTAAAAAAACGGCCCATTTTCCAATCTAATAAGATGTCCTCCTCTATTCAGAAATTTGGAGTGGTCCCCAGTCCAGCACCCGGATCGTTTCGTTCCTTATCTACCCTTGTGGGATATATACAGTACTTTTCCAAGTAAGTTCAGAGATATTCTCTCCACTCTAGCTCTTAACACGAGCACGCGCGCATTTTAAATGCTAATGGATATTTTTACTAATTCTTTACTTAGAACCTGTTGCTTATATCGACCCCAGAAAATTAATTTCACTCGGCAACACTGATTAATACAGGTTAGTCTGACCCTGTGTGTTCACCTTTGTGTAACTCAACGAGTACCCAGCTCTATAAATAATTTACTTAATTCTAATATTTACTCAAATATAGGTTGCTTGCCCCGCCACCCTCTTCCCGTCCTGATGAAGACCCACCCGCAAGGATTGTAAAGTCTCCTGCCTCCCTTGGGTCGAAACGTCGACTTTCTCAACTCCCACACAGCCTCCTCCTACCCCAAATTGTGTATAGTACGGATTCAGGGGCATGTGTATTTCGAACTGTCAATCTGATTTGATGTCTATATGCTGTCGAATTGACATTTAACTTATGAGAATGTCTGAATAATACGTGCTTTTATTGTCACTAATTCCCTCCTCACACTACCCTCACGATTGCACGTCCCCCTTTACCCCCCAGGGGCACGGATACGATTTTGTATTGTACATTTGGTTTTGACAATCTTCTTTCCTATAATGTGAATAAAACATTATAGATGTATCTATTTCTTTCAACTTTGTCTTAAATTCTTTTCATTCATACGTCCTTCCTACTGGGACCCCTTCTTCTCAACGTCAAACACCCAGGTCCCAGTGACTTCCTTGGGTTAACCCTCTTTCTCATACTAGTTATACTAGAGAAGCATGTGTATTCTACTGGCCAGGCCCTTCTGAGCATGTGCGTAGGTGGAAGATGCTAAATATAGTTCGTTTCTAGGCAGATTACAAGAGCAGTCAACACTGAGGGTGGACAGAGCACATGGCAAGCATGTGGCAGCACATGGCAACCAAGATGGCTGCCAGAATTACAAAGTGGCTTTCAGCTCATGCTAACAAATCCCTGCAATATTTAACAGCACTGTACGGAACTATAAGAAAGACAGAATTTAATTTATTACAGAGCTGGTGCACAGACTCCTCGAAAACCCACAGTGAGACTCTAAAACCAGTGGCGGTGCGTCCATTGGGGGCGCTGGGGTGTTGTCCCACTAGCCACATCGCCCCCCTAAATTCGTTATAGCAAGCAAATGAAGCAATTCTCTCAACTCCTCCACTCTTGCGCTGCTGAGACAAGCGCGCTTGGCAAACGGCCGCTGAAGGGGGTGGGGTCGGGGCTGGGGCAGCACTCAACGGGGTTTGAGTGACAGTCAGACTGTCACTGACAGCGGAGCGTAGTGCACATGTTCGGGTTTGGGCTGGTCATTTTTATGACCAGCCCGTACATGCGCACTGTCAGCCACTGTACTATACCTTCAGGAGAGCGTGGGAGGGGGAAACCAGAGAGGCCGTCATAGCCCTCCTGTCTCCTAGTGGGCGGGCCTTATCTGTGCCCTAGCCACTCCTGGCGCTGCTACTGCAGTGTCTGGATTGGCTGAGAGTGAGACACCGGCCGCGCACTCTGAAGTCTTTCCTGCCACTATCTTTTATCTTGGTCATGCCAGTACTTTTTTCATTTCCGCGTTTTCCATTAGTCAACTTTCCCTTCCCTGCCTTTCCGTCTTGCACTCTGTCTAAATACCCGCAGAAGAGAGCCGAAGTCCACTACCTGCTAACACTGGCACAGATTAATACACTGGGAACACCTTTTCTTGTGTTTAGGCATTTTCCTGCACCAAGCTCTTTGTCCGATCTCAGTTAACGCACATTTCTTGCAGTTCCCTTGATTGACAAGGGCTCACACATCCTGCTCCGGACCGGCCCAGACCTGTTCCTGCTCCAGAGTCCAGACTGGCCCAGGAACTGGACGCAGAGGCGGCACGGGACCTGGATCAGGAAGGTAAGTTTTTTATGTTACACCCCCCTGCCGCCCCCGAGAATTGCTGGCCGCGTCTGCACTAGTCATTTCTCTCATCAATTAATAGCGGCTAGTAATCATTGCCTATCTCAGTGCCAATCAGCTGATATCTACGTGACGCAGTGGGCCCTGGGACACCCAGATGCAGTGGCCTCGAGGAGTGGCGCCCAGCTGGCAGGCCCAAACCGCGTCTCCTTTCCGTCTAGTGATTAAGTCGCCCTGTTTTCCAGCCACCGGCCGCGTCTCCCCCGATGCTAACTCATATTTTTCTCTCTGCTCCTCATCGGCAGTGCCTCTGTTATTCCCCTGTCCTTTATGCTAACCGAAATCCCCACGCTTCTTAAAATAGCGGCTGGGATTTATTAACTGCGTGACTGAGGGAGGCCCTTTCTTCTTGCAGAGATTGCCCTTCTGTTTTTATTTTATTTCTCAGCCTCCCTTGGCCATTATGGTGCTTATGCGTGTAACCTTGTGCTCCAATCAGCTTTCGAAACTGCACCTGTAGACGAAAATTATATATGTGTAAAATGGCTCCTGCAAGTGGAAGTTCTGTTCTTTTATTGATAGCTGAGCAGAGGTAATTGTTTGGGTGATGCAGATTTTGGTAAAATGGTGTCTCTATTTTTCATGGCATATATACTCATATAATAACCCAGAACTCAAAGAGCGTCAGAAAACTATCTTGAGAAAGTATCTAAGGTGAATAATTAGATACATTTTATATTGACTTTAAGTTGAGAAAATACAGGAAAGACTGTGATGTGAATGGCTGAAGGAACCAGAATACCGTAGAGTCTCACTGGAAAACAACTCCAGAATACTAAAATTGATGTGGTGTGAAAGACTGCAAGTACCGGAATGCCTCTGGGTCTCACTGAAGAAAGTGTTTCAGAATGCGCAGAGAGTTGAAGGGGGTAACGTGGTGATTGTTGAAAGGGTTAATATGTGGGGCCTTAGCAGAGTTTCAGTTTTCCGAGGAAGTGTGTCTGAATTGCACAGTAGTTCCAGTGAAAGCTGCTGATGTCAGAGCTTTCAAACCAGTATCTGCGGCAGCCATGCAAACCTTCTCCTAGACTCAGCGCGGCATAGGAAGGTTGTCATGGGCCCAAGTTGAAGCAGGGGATTCTCTGGTCAAGGCTGTGTCACGAGGGGCAAATAACATTGTCATAGGAGGCCTTCAAGGTAGCTCATTGGGCTGTGTGCCTGCTTGCTAGTCGGAGCTAAGTGGCTGCGACTGACACAGTCGGGTCCAGCCTGCTCTTTCTCAGCACTGTACAGCGCTGCACAGTCGATGAATGTCTTTTTTGTGTAGTTAAAACTATTACAAGTGTATCAATGCTTTCAAAGGTTAATATGGGCAAATGATGACATCAGGTTACGCAAAGATTGTCCTCAATAGCTCATAAAAATTGGCGATTTCTTAAATGATAAATAATTCAATCCTATTGCTTTATTAACCTCTGTTGGAAGTTTCCAAATGAATTTTCAACTAATATTCTGATTTATAGAATTTTGTCAATACAATATTCATACATGTACCTTGGTGCGGGTCATTTTTTGTCAAGTGCTTAATTAACCTTCCTGCTTCCTAAAAAATGCTTGAAAATGCACCATTTTCACACTCTTTTTTCAAAATTAGGTTGTTCGTGCTCTCTCTTTCACCGCAGTACAATACGACAATTTTACGCCCTTCCACTTTCAAATGTCACCAGCCGCCACTGTCTAAAACCATTAGAAATAATAAAAAAGTGAAGTATGTGAGACAGACATGAGCACACCAGGAGCTACCGAATACAGATAATGAAAAGTGTAAGCAAAGGGAGACCGACATAGGATGGGATAGCAGCGGCGCAGACAGAAACTAGGGAGGCAGAGAAAAAGGCTAGAGAAGTGCAGAAAGGGGAAGAAAGGTGCAGAAAGAAGCAAGAGAGGTACAGAAAGAAGCAAGAGAAGTGATGAAAGAGGCAAGAGAGGGGCTGAAATAGGCAAGAGAGGGGCAGAAAGAAGCAAGAGAGGTGCAGAAAGAAGCAAGAGAGGCGCAGAAAGAAGACGAAAGGTGCAGGAAGAGAAGTGCAGAAAAAAAGGCAAGAAAAGTACAGAAACAGGAAGAACAGTGCAGAAAGAAGCAAGAGAGGTACAGATAGAATTAAGAGGTGCTGAAAGATGCAAGAGAGAACCGTTAGCAGCTAAAATTCGACAACACCACCAAGACTGTGCATTAGCATACCCCTTTAGACACGTCCTAATATCTTTATACGCAGATGACATTACTTTGTATGTGAAAGATCCTCAGGAGAACCTGAACCCCTTGCTATGAGAACTCACTAAGTTTGGTGAATACTCAAGCGTACATATAAACTGGAAAAAATAAAGTATATTCTCCCTCACAGACAAAGTCACGCCTTATACTCTTGACTCCCCACTGGAATGGAATGTGACAGAGGTAGAATACCTAGGGATCAAAGGGCCAGCTGTATGAAAATCCAAATTTGCGATTCGGAATAGCGATTTTTACTTATTCGCTATTTGTGAATTGCAAACTACAATGTAGGAAAAAAATCGATAATAGTTAGCGAATCCCAAAAATTCTCAATGCCGAATACCGAATTGCAAATACCGATTCGGTATTTGAAAAATCGCAATATTAAGAAATCGCAAATTTACGAATCTGCTATCCAGATGCAGTCTGATGACATCATAAGCAGGAAGTGATCCCGCCCATGCTGTTTCAGAGTGCCTGAGGCTGTGGGAGAGGCAAAGAGCAGGAGCACACTTCCAGGAGCAGAACAGGAGTGCTGAGACAGGCAGAAACTGACAGAATGGACACGCAGGAGAAGGGAAAGGAGCCTGCAGAAAGGAAAAGAAAGCACAAATTCAGCTAAAATGAGTTGGAGGTCCTCATAGAGGAAGTAGTGAAGACTCATGAGCAACTCTTTGGGAAAAAGTCTCTGCATGTCCCAGAATCAAAGAAGAGGAAAATCTGTCTGGAATTACAAGCCAAAGTGAATGCTATTGGAGTCACACAGCGCTCCATTGATGACCTAAAGAAGCGCTGGTACGACTTGTGCTCCAGGGCCAAAGACAGGGTTTCAAATAGGCTGAAGGAAGCAAAAAAACAAAGCAGTGACACAGGTGAACACATCCGCAGGGGACTCTCACCAGTAAATAACCAAGCTAAGCACTTTTTTAGTGTGAATACCAAGTCATGTACATTTAATGAAATTAATTAAAATAAGGACACACAGTAAATGGTCCTCTTGTATTCACAGGTGAATGTGCTCCTCAGGCAGAAGACAGCCAGACAGATGAGGCACCTGGGCAACAACATGTAGGGGAGGAAGAGTCGCACATAGGCACAGATTCAACACCTACACCAACACCTAGCAGGTACACTGTAGAAACACTACAGGAGATGGAGGGAGGGTTGGAAGACACACAGGAACATCCACAGTCCAAGCCCGAAGAGCTAGCACAACCTCCAATTCAACAGTCTCCTGTGCAGCGTAGTCACACCAGTGGTCTTAAACGCAGACCAAGGCTACAACGTGTTACTGAGCAGGGGGAATAATCAACTGTCTTTTCAGGTCTTGAGGGCACCATGGTGAAGGTGCAACGGCTGCAAATGAAAAGCATGAAATTAATGCAACAGCAGCTGGTGTCCTTGAATAAGAATACGAGGGATATCAAGGAGGGCATTTCTGATCTGAACTCCACAGTTGCAGAGGGTCAGCGGGCCAATACAGAGAGCATGAAGGAGATGACGTGGCAATACAACAGCCATGCACCACCATGCAGAGGGAACATGGTTCAAGGCGCTGTGAAAAGACTCAGCCACGTGGATGGGTACACAAAGATGTTCAACCGCCTCTAGAACGCTACAGCTGTCCTGAGCAGAGCCACAGTTGTCATACATGTGGAAATGGCCCACTGCACCCAGGATATTTCAAGCGGGTTGGTGCAGGTCACCAGTGCTGTCGAACTGCTCCAGACTGCCAACATAGCTGCCACAGTGGCGGGGGATGCTGGGGACAGTGAGGAGGTTACAAGCTGCAGCAGCATCACTCCACCTGTCACTGAGCCCAGGCAGCGGAGTGCAAGGCAAGAGACAGCAGCAGAACCCTCGTCAAGGGAGGGCAGTGTGTACACTGACCATAGCAGTGTTGTTCGTGGGGGCAAAAAATAAGTTCATGCTGTGACAGACATTTGCAAATGGGTGAGGTAACCCATGAGAGAACAGTTGAAGGGTTGTAAATGTGCATGGAGTGTGGATATGCCATGATGTGCAACTCAAGGCACACAGAGGGCAGGATTGTGAGGCTGTGTGTACACATATTGCCTGATGTCAAGGACAATAAAACACAGTTATTCAAAAGTCATTTTCAGCTTTGTCTCATTACTCACTTAGAAATAGTTGTGTGTGATCTCAGCACGTCTGTGTCTCCCATCTGCGGCCCTTACACCACCTGACCGTGGGCCTTCCTCATCCTCGGAGTCCGAATCTGTGATGTCCACTGGGAATCCCTTATTTGTGACCAGGTTGTGTAGCATGGCACAGGTTGCAATGATTTTGCAGCATATCTCGGGCGGTACTGCCCCGAGATAGCGCAGGCAGTAGAACTGCTCTTCAGCAGTCCAAATGTCCGCTCTACCACATTCTGCGTCAACTTATTGGCAGCATTGTATCTCCTCTCATTTGGGGTAGTTGGGTTAAGAAATGGGGTGAGTATGAATGAACGCACTGCATATGCGCTGTCACCTAAATGAGAAAGGAAAAACATCAATCACAGGCCACTTCCAATACAGCCAAGGTATACAACAGAGTGTTAGACGAGGTTAATCAGAAGTGAAAAAGGACACTTGTTACACCTTCTAACCTTCGGGTTAAAG
Source organism: Lissotriton vulgaris (assembly GCF_964263255.1). Lineage (NCBI taxonomy): Eukaryota > Metazoa > Chordata > Amphibia > Caudata > Salamandridae > Lissotriton > Lissotriton vulgaris. Next base: position 1,512,962,295 of record NC_141687.1, on the reverse strand, counting down.
GATGAAGAGTACCCTCAAAAACTCAATGCAATCGTAGGTGCGGTATATATGTTTCATCCGCCCCGCATTGTAGTTGTGGCAGTTATCATCGGGTTATCTTCTGTGTGTAAACTGCCAGCCTCACCCGAGGCACCTCTGGGTTATTTGGTGCAGTGTCCAGAGATATGAGGGTTTCCCCACTATACACAGTGCAAAAAGAAAAAGAGAAAAAAGTGATGTGCAAAAAATTGGTTTAAAAAGGGGAAATAGCCCCGGAGATTTATTAAGGGGTGTATTTCCACTGTTTTTTAAAAAAGAGCTGTACTTTATGTAGACCGAGTTACTAGGTCTATAAGTATTTATTGAAAAAACGTCGACATGTTTCAGCTCCTTGGGCCCTAGGGGTCTATGGAGCCTTCGTCAGGACTTATACAAACAAAAACATAGAGATTATACTCACACTATTTGTGCAGTATCAATTTATCATTTTTCGATTTCTGAAAAAGAGTTACATGTTAGTATACAGATACATACTTGTAATCACAGTACAATTTCTTCGCATTGGGGGGAACGTAAATAAACATTGTCCTATTGTGGAACAAGTTTAAGTCATGCTCTACTTTCAAGGCAAGGTAGCAAGGGGGAGGGGTTCAGTTGTTGCTAATGGCAGGGAGATTTTGAATTACTAGGCAGGTGTTATGAGTAGGTATATTTTAGGTTAATGTATCAGACCAACGGATACGTTTGTAACAAACCATGGCTGTGGGACGCAAAGAGAACATATTGCGTAGTTTTTTAACATATTGCGTAGTTTTTTAACAAGGCATTAAACGATAAGCAAAATGCGAGGCGCGGAAAGTAGTTATTGGAAGCAAGCGTCCTGTCTAGATTAGTAGAGCGCTTTTTCCATATACTGAGAACATACTGCGTGGTATTTTTAGGCGTGTTCAGCAAAGTGCTGAGTTATGGACATTATACATAACAAGCGTCCTACCTTAGTTATTCGAGCGCTTTGCCACTTCAGGGGAGTTCGCTTATTAAAGCCCAGAGCTGTTAAAAAGAAAGGGATAAGTACTTTGAGGGAAGGCGGCTTAAAAAGTATCTTACCGATATAGCGGGTGGTTCTCCCTCAGTCGCCATTACCCGCGTGTAGGGAGTATCCTGACTTGTGCTGGCTCTGCCCCCGGATACCGTTGGTGTTCCGGTAGCTCTGTTTTTAAAGGAGCAATGTTACAGATTGTAAATTATTTAAAGGGGCCTCAATATTTTCGGAAAGGTACGCCGTATCGTTTCTGGAAATACGGAAAAGCTTGTGTATTCGTGAAAGGGGCCTCATTATTTACAGAAAAGTGCGCCGTCTGGTTTCTGGAATTACGGATATGCTTGTGTACTCGTGAGAGGAATGAGCATTAACATTTGTTACGTTGGGCACATGGTTATTGACAGAATTGTGTGTATAGGGGTGTACTTATAGTTCTAGGTGGTTGATTTGACGGAGGATCTACCGTGCAAAATGGTGCCATGCGATGTCATCATTTAGACCATGCTCGCAAGTACGTAATCGGTCAACCCACCGCTGCTCTTTTTCATATAGCACCTTTTCTGCATTGTTTGACTTGTTGGTCAACATCTCGATCACTGTCCAGTGTATGTCATCACAGGAATGATTCATTTCTATGAAGTGTGAACACAATTTGGTGGTATTTTTCTTCAGCCTGATGTTACTTTTGTGTTCGCTGATTCTTGTTTTAATTTTGCGGCATGTCATCCCTATATACTGTTTTTTACAGGGGCAGCTCACCACGTATATAACATGGGAAGAATTGCATGTAGTGTGTTGTTTTTGTGTCCATATGAGACTTTCAGATAGCTGTAGTGTTTTGGAGGCAGACGTTGTCTTGCAGGCTGCACAACTCCCACAAGGATAATGTCCTGTTACTGCCATCATTGTGGCATCTCTTGTTTCTGTTGATAATTTTGGTTTTTGGGGGCGTGTGTGCACCAGAGTATCCTTTAAGTTCTTTGATCTGCGGTTTGCAAACCTGGGTCTTGGCCAATCAAATATATAATGTCCATCACTCAGCACTTTGCTGAACACGCCTAAAAACACCATGCAGTATTTTCTCAATATATGGAAAAAGCGCTCTACTAATCTAGACAGGACGCTTGCTTCCAATAACTACTTTCCGCGCCTCGCATTTTGCTTATCGTTTAATGCCTTGTTAAAAAACTACGCATAATGTTAAAAAACTACGCAATATGTTCTCTTTGCGTCCCACAGCCATGGTTTGTTACAAACGTATCCGTTGGTCTGATACATTAACCTAAAATATACCTACTCATAACATCTGCCTAGTAATTCAAAATCTCCCTGCCATTAGCAACAACTGAACCCCTCCCCCTTGCTACCTTGCCTTGAAAGTAGAGCATGACTTAAACTTGTTCCACAATAGGACAATGTTTATTTACGTTCCCCCCAATGTGAAGAAATTGTACTGTGATTACAAGTATGTGTCTGTATACTAACATGTAACTCTTTTTCAGAAATCGAAAAATGATAAATTGATACTGCACAAATAGTGTGAGTATAATCTCTATGTTTTTGTTTGTATAAGTCCTGACGAAGGCTCCATAGACCCCTAGGGCCCAAGGAGCTGAAACATGCCGATGTTTTTTCAATAAATACTTATAGACCTAGTAACTCGGTCTATATAAAGTACAGCTCTTTTTTAAAAAACAGTGGAAATACACCCCTTAATAAATTTCCCCTTTTTAAACCAATTTTTTGCACATCACTTTTTTCTCTTTTTCTTTTTGCACTGTGTATAGTGGAGAAACCCTCATATCTCTGGACACTGCACCAAATAACCCAGAGGTGCCTCGGGTGAGGCTGGCAGTTTACACACAGAAGATAACCCGATGATAACTGCCACAACTACAATGCGGGGCGGATGAAACATATATACCGCACCTACGATTGCATTGAGTTTTTGAGGGTACTCTTCATCCTTTAAAGCGAAGGTTAGAAGGTGTAACAAGTGTCCTTTTTCACTTCTGATTAACCTCGTCTAATACTTAGGGGAAAGAAACAGACACTATTTTTCCTCATCCCTCCAATTTTGATGAACATGTACAACAGAGTGTGTCACATGCATTTACCTAGTAGGTATCCTTCTCCAGATTCTCTCCCAGTCAGATGTGTATAGATTCCACTATGCCTGAAGATGTAGGAGTCATGCAAACTTCCTGGAAATTTGGCAACAATATCAGTGATGATGTGTGAGGCATTACAAATGACCTGGATGTTGATGGAATGATAGGATTTTCGGTTTCAATACACATACTCAGTAGCTGAGGGGGGACAGATTGCGACATGTGTCCCATCAATGCACCCAATGACATATGGGAATTGAGCTATGTGGTAGAAATCCAGTTTAGCCTTCTGCAGTTCCTGTTGCGTGGTGGGAAAACGGATGTATGGTGCATTCTTTGAAGAATGGCATCCAGGAAGGTGTTGAGGAAGCGTGTCAGGCAAGACCACCTGGTAACCACCTGATGGAAGTAGGTGCAGTGAACACAGGACCTGCACATGTGTTGGAATTGCTTGGGTCCTGCATGTCTGATGCTCCAGGATTGGATGTAGGTCATGTATCAGGTCTAGGATGGTATCAGAGTCAAGCCTGTACCTATCATGTATTTCTTCTTCTGTCAGTTGGAACAGGGTAATGCGCACTTTGTATATGCGTTCCTGTCACCTCCTCATTTTCTGTGCTGCTGCTTGTATCCGCATCCTCCTTGCTATGACATACAGGGCTGCCATTGTGAAAAATAGTGAGGCACTCTGGGCCTCTTTATATGCTGTGCGCCTGGTTACCACCTGCTTTGAGTTGGTGGTAATGTGCTAGTCGCAAAATAGCGATTTTAATTGAAATCGCTAATTGCAATTTTTCATACATTTGTTTGTGAATCCTTAATAGCGATATCGTAAATACAGAGTCACAATTTGAAACTCGGTAAGTTCATATTTGCAAAATAAGGATTCACAGCTTTTTTTGCGATTTCTTAATTTGCAATTGTGTTTTTTCTTCTCTACATTGCTCAATGCGATTTTGCAATCGCCAACGCTGAAATTCAGCGAATTTCTGCAAATGCGACCGCAATTTAGCTTGCTACATCTGGCCCCTAATTTCTATTTCTTGTATGACTGTCAAGTTAATTTGCTCCTTTTGATAGGTATGCTCCCTCTATCTGACTTTTTGGAGAGTATATCTATATTTCCTTTGGTTCGTTTTAAGAGGTACTGAAAGGAAGGCAAGAGTTAGTGATAGGTGATGTCCTACTCTGTCCTGGGTCAAGGTGTATGCATCGCTGCTTTTGGGATTCACTATATCCGATTTCATTTACTGACACGTGTTATTAAGTTGTGAGGTATGAAGCAAAACCTCATTCGTCCATTTTTTATTCTAGCATACATGATTCCATTTAAATGCCTGAACATTCAATTCCCTGGATACACAGGAAAGTACAGGCCTAGGAATATGTTGGTGTGTGCTCAATGAACTACTGCAAAATTATTAGAAACCTCCCCTAGCAGGAACCAGCTACATACTCGTGTGGTTCATAGCCAGCCAGGGTAAGCATCATGCTGAGATCAGGAGCAACAGCAGACCTAGAGGTAGACCAGTCAGTGTTATTGTGGAAACGGCCAAAGAAAGTTTGCAAGATGAAAAATAATAACTGGTTTAGCTGGACTTGTAGGTTACAAATCCTTGGATCAGACAGCTTGATTTGAGTGAAAAATAAAATGCGAGCTTCATATTACAAACCCAGAAGGGATCAGGCATGAATAATTTAAATAGTCTGCAGTCCACCTATTAATCGCACCGTACTCCTGGCTTTGTATCTATTAGATGAGTAATTTCTAAACTATTTACAACCACAACCCAATTTTTAGAATGAGAACTTTTTGCGGCCCACCTAGCTTTAATGGACATGAAGGGGAGACTTTATTTTTAATGTATCTAAAACATTGTGTGGGAGGGCATCCTCATTTACAGAGACACATTTTTTTCATTGAAATTACGTCTAAATTTGCAAAAACATATAGATTTACTGATAAAACTATATGTACTACAAATGATAATATGTGGAAATCAGGCTCCTTTTAACACACACACACGCACACCCACCCACACACACACACACACACACACTCAGTAACACAGTGAAAACTCTATAAAAGGAGTCCACACCAGTTTAGAAAGGTAACTAACATTTGTGTGACTAAAACAAGACCAAAATGACAAAAATCCAACGTACACAAGACAAAATATCACTTCCAAAAAGTTAAGCAAGCTTAGTCCATAGAAATCACTAGATAGGTTTGTTTTAGCACAAAGTACCTTAGATGCGTCAAAAATCAAAGACGGTGCAAGGCGCAGGGGAGGTGAGGCACCGGAAAAGCAAAGCGAAGCTTTGGTCAGTTCCTTACTACACGGGGGAGGTTCTGCGTTAGTTCCTCTCTGCTAGTCAGGGGAGGGAATGCATTGGTTCCATACTGGCAGGGGAGGTGATCTGTTGGTTCCTTACTGGCAGGTGAGGTGATGTGTCGGTTTCCGGACATGTTGCCATGGTTCCATACTACGGTGCTGTGTCGATGAATATGTGTCACCCAGGGGTGATGGGTCGAAAATGCAGACGTGTTGCATTGATGCAACAGCGGCAAAGCAGGTGCTGAGTTGATTCCACAGCCATGAAGCATGTGATGGGTAGGAGTCAGAGAGGTGCCACGGATGTCGGTGACACAGTGCTCGAAGCTCACACTGTGGCGGTTTTTCTGATGAGCTGCGAACGCAAGCTGGGGCCTGTGGTGAAAGCCGTGATGGACGTATTGAGCAGGCACCACGCTTCGGGGCAGGCGGTGGAGATGCATCGATCTTTTACAGCAGTGTGTTGATAAAACAGGCGATGGGAGTCGATCTGTGGATTTTCTCCTTAAGATCGCCAGGTTATACTTCCAAGTGCCCAGGAACTTGATTTGGCACCACTTGGCAAGTCAGGGTTCTCATTAAAAGAGCATAGGCACTGGTCGGTGAAGTCTTTGATGGCCCTGAGTCTTCTTATCAGGAGACAAGCTCAACTCAAGCCCTTGGAGACAGGATACAGAACGCAAAGTCCAGTCCTTTCACTCCCAGGACAGAAGCAGCAAGGCAGCAGACCAACATAGGAAAGCAAACAGCAAAGTGGCAGCTCCTCCTAACAGTGTCACCAGGTCTTCTTTCCGGCAGAATGTCCTCAGTCCAGAAGAGATCTGATTTTGGGGTGTCAGAGGTCCAACACTTATACTCCTTTCTGCCTTTGAAGTGGGCAAACTTCAAAAGAAATTCTTTGCAGTGCACATGAACCTACCTTTCCCTGACTTGGCTCCAGCCACACTACAAAGGGTGGAGACAGCTTTGTGTGAGTACACGCGCAACCCAATTCAGGTGTCAATGACAACTCTTCCCACCACGCTAGCCTGGTGATGGGCCATCAGGATATGCAAGGCATACCTCAGCTCCCTTTGTGTGACTGTCTAGAGTGTATTCACAGGAGCCCAACTGTCATCCAACCCAGACATTTATTCTACAGACAGGCAGAGCCACAGAATGGTAAAGCAAGAAAATGCCTCCTTTCTAAAAGTGGCATTTTCAAACTCACAATTCAAAAAGCAACTTCACCAAAAGATGTATTTTTAAATTGTGAGTTCAGAGGCCCCAAAACTCCAATCCTCTATCTGCTCCCAATGGGAAATTACACTTAAAAGATATTTCATGGGGGGCATGGCCAAGATGATGGGTGAGTAGGACGTGCCTGCTTGCCGCTTCGGCCTCTTGTCTGGGCCCTGGCCTTATAGCTTCACATAGCTGGCCTCAACTGGCGCTGGAGACCGATACAATCCCGCCTGACCCTGCTCTGTAATTTCTGGCAGCGGTGCGGAGAGAGAACACACCAGAGTGGGCTGTACGGAGACGCCCGCTGCATTCACGCTGCTGTACCTGAGCTTCCGAGCCACGAGAGGGCGGGCGCGGCTGGTTGCGCTCAGGGCTGCATCAGCACCCTTTTGTGGAGAGTCAGCACCGGGCTTGCTCACCTGAATTTGGTGCATAGTGTGGATCGCCCGGCTGAGGCATCGACCCTCTCCCATCTCAGCACCGGGCCGGCCGGGAGTGGTGATTGTGCAAGGCCCTCCTTGCCTGGAAAGCCGCCAGGTCGTGGTGCTGATGGCGCCACATTCGACCGCTTGCCAGATCCTTGCTGCTGAATAACATGCTCTGTGCGCATGGTGGACCGGTCGCCCCGGGGTGGGCCCGGCGGCGTGAGTGGTTGGCGCCTCCTCCTCCTGCCTTCCGGCGGGCGGGCGTGCATGAGCGGCAGCGGCCAGAGGACGTGGACGAGCTGGGCCATGGACACATCAGGCGCCTGGTGGTGGTGTTTCGCCTTCTCACCTCGACGGATACGAAGGGCTGACTGAGCGGAGAGGTGGGTGACCTGTGGGGAGGCCTTACACATACAAGGAGCCATGTGGGGGAGTAATCCTGTGTGCGCCCCCCCTCCCCCAGGGAATTGTCCATTGCAGAGCACTCTACCATGTTTGAGACAACAGGGAGGAGCATCCCCTGCGGTGACCAGGGCCCGTGAAGGCAGGCGACTGGAGGTGGTGGTGTTGTTGAAGAGAGGGTTGGACCCTGAGCGGCGGCTATATCGAGTCACGGAGGACCGCCGTGGTGCTGCCCTTGCCTTGCATTAAGAGCCTAGGAGTGTGGCTGGACAACAAACTCTCCTTCTCCACCCAGGCCACTAAGCTGTCCGCCACATGCTTTGGCCTACTCAGAACCCTGAGGAAGGTGCCTTCTCACATTTTTTCACTATTTGGAATGTGTGATTTAAAGGTGGTAGCTGATGTGTGGTTTGTTGGTTTATGAATTTGACACAGTGACTTATAGGAATAAATGAAACTCCTATAAATAAGGAAACAGAAAAAAGTGGGTTTCCTCATTTGGTCACATTGAAATTTGTGTCTGGTAGGAGGAAGTCCTTGTTTTGCTCACCATGCCATCCCTGTTTGGACCCAGCCTTATGCAAATCCGTCTTGACCCTGCACCCAATGGGAACAGTCCAGCCCGAACTACCAAGCCAGGTCCTCCCTGGACTGGAAACAAGCATCCTAGGACTAGTTTCGGGCTTTCAGCCCTCATCAGCAATGATAGCTTGACTCCAGTGGCATGGAGAGCATGGGCATACCTGTCGCACTCGGGGTGACAAATGCAAAAGGAACAATTGAGGGACAGAATGCAGAACAATGTTATACATTCACCCTAGTACAGAGATCTGGGCCTAAATCTATAGTTTTTTTGCTCACCATGCCATTCCAGTTTGGACCCAGCCATATGCAAATTAGTCTTGACCCTGCACCCAATGGGGACAGTCCAGCCCGAACTACCATGTCAGGTCCTCCCTGGACTGGAAACAAGCATCCTAGGACCGGTTTTAGGCTTTCAGCCCTCATCAGCAATGATAGCTTGACTCCAGTGGCATGGAGAGTATGGGCATACTTGTCCCACTCGGGGTGATGAATGCAAAAAGAACAATTGATTGACAGAATGCAGAACAATGTCATACATTCAAACCCAGTACAGAGATCTGAGCCTAAATCCATTGTTGTTTTGCTCACCATGCCATCCCTGTTTGGACCCAGCCCTATGCAAATCCGTCTTGACTCTGCACCCAATGGGAACAGTCCAGCCCGAACGCCCAGGCCAGGTCCTCCCTGGACTGGAAACAAGCATCCTAGGACTGCTTTAGGGCTTTCAGCCCTCATCAGCCAGGATAGCTTGACTCCAGTGGCATGGAGAGCACGGGTCCAACGTCTGGGCATACCTGTCCCACTCAGGGTGACAAATGCAAAAAGAACAATTGAGGGACAGAATGCAGAACAATGTTTGACATTCACCCCAGTACAGAGATCTGGGCCTAAAGCCATAGTTTTTTTGCTCACCATGACATTCTAGTTTTGACCCAGCCATATGCAAATCAGTCTTGACCCTGCACCCAATGGGAACAGTCCAGCCCAAACTACCAGGCTAGGTCCTCCCTGGACTGGAAATAGGCATCCTAGGACCGGTTTCGGGCTTTCAGCCCTCATCAGCCAGGATAGCTTGACTCCAGTGTCATGGAGAGCACGAGACCCACGTCTGGGCATATCCGTCCCACTCGGAGTGACGAATGCAAAAAGCACAATTGATGGACAGAATGCAGAACAATGTCATAAATTCACCCCAGTTCAGAGATCTGGGCTCAAATCCATTGTTTTGTTGCTCACCATGCCATTCCAGTTTGAACCCGGCCGTATGCAAATCAGTCTTGACCCTGCACCCAATGGGAATAGCCCAGCCTGAACTACTAGGCCAGGTCCTCCCTAGACTGGAAACAAGCATCCTATGACCGGTTTCGGGCTTTAGGCCCTCATCAGCCAGGATAACTTGACTAAACTAAACTAAACTACACTAAAGCATCACATAAATCCCCAGGTCCGGACGGCTCCTCTTCCGCCTTTTTTAAAACCTTTTGCGCGACTCTGGCCCTGCTGCTGACAAGGGTGTATAATTCTATTGGGACATCTAGCCCCCTCCCATCCTCGATGTTGCAAGCGCTCATCTCAGTGATTCCCAAACCACGCAATGACACACAGCAGTGTGCTTCCTATCGCCCAATTTCCCTCTTGAATGTAGACCTCACATTTTTTACCAGGATCTTGGCTCAGCGTCTCTCCTCTCATCTTCCCGGACTCATCGACCTGGATCAATCTGACTTTGTCCCTGGGCACCAATACTCTGACAACACAAAGCATTTGCTTCACCTTCTTGATAGGTCTGAACGCTTTCCGGCCAAGCGGATGTTTCACTCCGTTGACGCTGAGAAGGCGTTCGATAGAGTGCATTGACCCTATCTTGCGGAGACCCTAGCCCATTTTGGCTTCCCACAGTGGTTTATTATATGGGTACTCAGCAATTACTCTACCCCTAAGGCCCTCGTACCGGTAAACGGGCTCCTATCGCAGACCTTTCCTGTACAGCGGGAACACGGCAGGGGTGTCCGCTGTCACCCCTTTTGTTCGCCTTATATATGGAGCCTATGGCCCAACGGGTCACAGATGATCCCCTCATCACTGGGGTGCAATTCGGAAGTGACAGGCATGAGATCTGTCTGTATGCCGATGATGTGGTGCCGACGTTGGAGAACCCCCAGGAACCCTTACTTCTTTGCTGGCTGAATTTGATCGGTTCGCTTTGGCATTGAGTTTTTAGATCAGTGTGCATAAGTCACAGGCTCTTAACTTGTCCCTCCGCCCAGACACCTTGGCCCTTCTGCAGCAGTCGTAAAGTATTCAATGGGCAACAGGAACGATTCCGTACTTAGGCCTGCAGCTTTCCACTAATCTTCAGATGACTAGCACCACAAATTATACTCTGATCCTGTGACATGTGCGGGACTGCCTCCGGAAATGGAGGCCCTACTCGCTTTCATGGCTGGGCCGCATTCCCGCCATAAAAATGGCTATCCTCCCCAAGATCATCTATGTGTTCCAAAAGCTTCCATTGGCGCCTCCATCTGGAGTCATTCTCTCCCTTCACAAGGAGATGGAGCACTTCATCTGGCTGGACCAGCAACCCAGACTGTGTTGAGAATTGGGCTACAGGGCTCCTCTGGATGGGGGTTTAGGTGTCCCCAACTTACGGGCGTACTGGTGGGCGGTTCAGATGCGTGCATTGGTGGAATGGTCAGGCCCTGAATCTGAGAAACATTGGCTGTTTATGGATAGGTCCTTGGCCAGACAGCCATTGTGGGGTGTTTCCTTCCCCGCTCGATCTGCCAGACCCCGGAACCTTTACCTATCCAAGGTGACTCATCCCATTTTGTTGGCATGGGACTGGCTGGCCGTTTCCCAGGGATTGACAACTTTTCCATCACTGATTACCTCTATAGTGCAGAACTCACATTTCACCCCAGGGTTAGACTCGGCGGGATTCACACACTGGTCCAAGGAGGGTCGGCGCTCCGTAGGGCATTTCTTTGACGTAACAGGGCCTCAGTCCTTCTCTGACTTCCGCGGAGACTGGGACCTTCCGGAATCGGAGCGTTTCCTCTTTGTGCAGACAGGCATTGGGTGATGCACCCTGGGGTTCGTGGAGGTGCGGAGCGACTCCTTACCCCTTTTGAGAGGTAGCTCCTAACGAAACACATATACTCCCCCCTGACAATGGATTTGTAAAGATTCATTCCGGACACCCCAGTAACTGGGAAATGCCACAGCCAGTGGCGATGGGAGGGGAAATTGGGACGTACATTGTCGTAGAAGAAATGGTCTGACGTATATTATAGAGCCCGGCATTCTGCCCGTAATACAGCATCTATTGAAACTGCCACGAAAATTGCTACATATTGGTATGTAGCCCCCCTGGCTTCACAAAGGGAACCTCTCTTGCAGCCCCAACTGTTGGAGGGCATGTGGCTCGCTTGGCACTTTAACTCACCTTTTGTGGGATTGCCCCTCCTTGACGAGCTACTGGATGCAAGCCCTAGATGATATAGACTTACATTTCAACACTGAGATTACCCGCCTGCCAGCGTACATTCTTCTGGGTCTCCCTAACTCACTCACCTTCCCACTCAAGGTGAGGCCGACAGATGGCCCTTTTTCTAGGAGCGCCCCTACAGCAGATCCTTTCCCACTGGGGTACTCCAAAGATTCCGACCTACCTGGGGTTGCTCCAGAGACTCTTGTGAATTTTGGGGATGGAGAAGATTTAGCTCATTGACACACCTGCAGGCCTCTTTCTGTGATTTGTGGCAACCTTGTCTCACATTATTGACTACGGAGTTTACAGAGCTTACCTGCCCAAAATATCTGAGGGTTTTACGGCTTACAGATCCACTCACTATTAGACGGCCGGACTGCCACGCACCTCCCTAGGTATTCTTGTTCGACGACTTCCTGTAATAGAGGCCCCGGGAAACTTCTGCCTTGGTTTGTCTTGCCTGAAGATTCGAGGAGATGGGGAGGAGGGTGGAGGGGAGGGGGGTTTGTTTGTTTTTCCTCTGTTTGTATCTAGTTCTTATTGGCCTTCGAGATAGTCCGATTTTTGGGTTATATTACGATATATATAGCTTCTGCTGGACATGTATGTTCCCTCATGTTTTTTAAATTAATAAAAGAAATTTAAACATAAAAGATATTTAAAGCCAATCCCAATGTTACCCTATGGGAGAGATGGTCCTTGCAATAGTGAAAACGAAATTAGCATTATTTCACTATTAAAACATGTAAAACGTACCAGTACATGTCCTACCTTTTACATACACTGCACCCTGCCCATGGGGCTGCCTTGAGTCTTTATTAGGGGTGAATCACATGTAGTAAAAGGGAAGGTTTGGTCCTGGCAAGTGGGTGCACTTGCCAGGTCAAAATGGCAGTTTAAAACTGCACGTACAGACACTGCAGTGGCAGGCTTGAGGCATGTTAGCCGGGCTACTCATATGGGTAAAATCAGTGCTGCAGGCCAACTAGTACATAACAAAAGAGAATTTGCCAATACTGATAACACCACAGTAACGAAGATTCAAACCACAGTACTTGAGAAAGGATTCAAGACTGGATGCTAATTAATAGCTTTTTATTCTTATTTACGATTTTATCACAATGTACTTTTTATTTTTCAAAGACAAACATATAAAAGAACACTTCAATAGCTAAACTCAAAAGATACAGGTAATCATTCACCATATCACTCATATCACAACCAAACAATCAGCAAACATTCGGGGGGAGAAGGGGAACACTGAATAAAGGAACTACAAAATTCATCAAAACATGCAATATTTACAATATGATACACTACTGTACATGGGACAAGAAAAGCCAAAAGTCTGCAAAAACCATTTAAGTCAATTGTTTCAATAATCAATCACTTTTAGTGTACATTCCTACAACTAAATATTTGAAATAGTTCTTAGATTTTCTACAAAAGGATAATGTACATGAAATAGTGACAAGCCACAGTTGTTATATCCTTTTATGCTTATCACTAGAGCAGACACTGGAGTGGCTGAGGCCTACGCGTTTCGAATCCCAATGGTTTGTAGGGATTCTCTTCAGGGCCGTTCGCGTTCTCTACAACAATTAAAAAGATAGAAAAAAGAGAGAAAGAAATTAGAGAAAAACTCAGGGTACAGAATTCACATAATCACAAGATCAACATCAGTCACCCCTACTCAGTGGCTACCTAGACTACCTCAGACTACTCCTCATTTGAGCGTTTGCAAACTGTCTAGGTTAGGAGATTTGATTGACAACCTTTTACTCACCTTTTGTATTTAGAGAAGTTGAGAAATCTCGAGTGGGGATTTAAATGACACAGTCGAATCGTGGTTAACCTGTACAATGAGATAGAAATTGTTTTCAGAGTGGGGATGGGGAATATTAGCTTTAAAAGTAGGGAAGTAGCGGAGGTCCCACCTGGTGAGAAGTGTATGTTTATCTATGTCTCTCGAGTGCCGTGTCTATAGACGCTGTTGAGTTTTCATATTTAGACGAGTCTTGGAAACAATTAAAAAAATATATCACGTAAGTATCTCCGAAAAGCACCTCTGTGGCCAAAATACATCTTAATTACAGTTCCTTACCAACAAGTGTAGTTTCTACAACAAAGGTTAGTGGCACTTATTGGAGGAAAATATCTTCTAACGACGGGTAATCTATCTGGTGATTATCTGAAAAACAACGTGCATCCGTGAATAGAATACGCGCATAGATTTGGATGAAGTGTGTTAGAAAATAAATAAAGCGGCAGCTTACCGGCGTTACGAATCCGCTGCGTGTAGCCTCTATCCAGTCCAGGTTTCTCATGTAACCCTGCACCGAATTGGGCGGTCCCCCTGCTCACCTGCCTAGTATATAGGCGGAGCAGTTCCACTCCGGCCTGCTACTGCGCAGGAGCCGGTGTGTAGTGCTGCCGTGGACGCTGCCTTGTCTTTGAAATCGTGTCTCAATTCAACTAAGTAAGTACTTGCAACTAACAATGCGTGCAATTTTGCCCCCGGCGCTTAGAAGTAGTCTCTAATTTTGGCCTTCGTATCTTTTTTCAGTTTAAATATTCATCGTTGACGGCACTGTAGAAATACCTGCTGGTAAGCACAGAGGTCAATTGATTGTAGAAAGACGCTGTGACTTAGTTTTCCCTAAACAAACGCTTGGTTCGCATCCTTCACAGCTGCGGTGGAACACTCGATCCTCACGCGCTGTTATTTCTATTCCAGCTTCGAGCCAGTAGGAAACAAGTATCGCCGTGTGCTTCATTTAATAGAGGCTACACGCAGCGGATTCGTAACGCCGGTAAGCTGCCGCTTTATTTATTTTCTAACACACTTCATCCAAATCTATGCGCGCAGACGCTCACGGATGCACGTTGTTTTTCAGATAATCACCAGATAGATTACCCGTCGTTAGAAGATATTTTCCTCCAATAAGTGCCACTAACCTTTGTTGTAGAAACTACACTTGTTGGTAAGGAACTGTAATTAAGATGTATTTTGGCCACAGAGGTGCTTTTCGGAGATACTTACGTGATATATTTTTTTAATTGTTTCCAAGACTCGTCTAAATATGAAAACTCAACAGCGTCTATAGACACGGCACTCGAGAGACATAGATAAACATACACTTCTCACCAGGTGGGACCTCCGCTACTTCCCTACTTTTAAAGCTAATATTCCCCATCCCCACTCTGAAAACAATTTCTATCTCATTGTACAGGTTAACCACGATTCGACTGTGTCATTTAAATCCCCACTCGAGATTTCTCAACTTCTCTAAATACAAAAGGTGAGTAAAAGGTTGTCAATCAAATCTCCTAACCTAGACAGTTTGCAAACGCTCAAATGAGGAGTAGTCTGAGGTAGTCTAGGTAGCCACTGAGTAGGGGTGACTGATGTTGATCTTGTGATTATGTGAATTCTGTACCCTGAGTTTTTCTCTAATTTCTTTCTCTCTTTTTTCTATCTTTTTAATTGTTGTAGAGAACGCGAACGGCCCTGAAGAGAATCCCTACAAACCATTGGGATTCGAAACGCGTAGGCCTCAGCCACTCCAGTGTCTGCTCTAGTGATAAGCATAAAAGGATATAACAACTGTGGCTTGTCACTATTTCATGTACATTATCCTTTTGTAGAAAATCTAAGAACTATTTCAAATATTTAGTTGTAGGAATGTACACTAAAAGTGATTGATTATTGAAACAATTGACTTAAATGGTTTTTGCAGACTTTTGGCTTTTCTTGTCCCATGTACAGTAGTGTATCATATTGTAAATATTGCATGTTTTGATGAATTTTGTAGTTCCTTTATTCAGTGTTCCCCTTCTCCCCCCGAATGTTTGCTGATTGTTTGGTTGTGATATGAGTGATATGGTGAATGATTACCTGTATCTTTTGAGTTTAGCTATTGAAGTGTTCTTTTATATGTTTGTCTTTGAAAAATAAAAAGTACATTGTGATAAAATCGTAAATAAGAATAAAAAGCTATTAATTAGCATCCAGTCTTGAATCCTTTCTCAAGTACTGTGGTTTGAATCTTCGTTACTGTGGTGTTATCAGTATTGGCAAATTCTCTTTTGTTATGTCCTATGCAGGCTCAGCCATACTGATCAGAGCCAACCCCTAGTAGTTTATTGGCAGGCCAACTAGTAGCATTTGATTTACAGGCTCCCTGGTGCACCTTACAAGGGACTTACTACTAAATCAATTCTGCCAATCATGGATAAACCAATCACCAATGCCTTTTATACAGGTAGAACATGCACTTTAGAACTGATAAACAGTGGGGTAAAGTGGCAAGAGTCCTTAAACCAGCAAATACGAGATGCAGGACAGTGAAAACCAGGAAGTCGGAAGCAAAAAGACAGGGTAAATTACGCCAAAAGATGACAGGTCTAGCACCCCGCAAAACAAGCCCTGATCACTCTGCAACCAATGCACAATCTGTAAATAGTTATTGTTCAGCCTCCCAATGCTGCTCAAACTATCTGTACATTCCTGTCTGTCCCACAGTCGGCGCCTAATTACACAATCAGTGCCTAATTCCAAATGTGTTCTACTTAACCCACTACCAAGTACTACCCAGTCTGGGAACTAACATAGAACGGTTGTTCAGTACAGGCCTCATAGTTTTATTTGATTTATATCTGCAGTAACCGGTTTATGCCGTGAGATATAACAAAGGAAGGTACTTCTGCCTTAAGGAGTCAGTTGGCAATTTAGATTATATGTTAACAACAATTTTTATCTCGCTCCTCACTCGAGAGATTCAAACGGCCCCACACAAGCGCAGGACCAGATCCACTTCTTGCTTAGTTCCTACCCAACAAGGGGGAATGGATCAATCTATTTACCTTCCAAGTATTTTAGGATTCAGACAACCAAACGTCGCCCCTTTTTTGCTAAAAACAAAATTTACACTTTGTGGTTTGAAACGCATACACTGTTCATACTAAAAATGAATATTACAATTAACAGACGGCAAGAGCAAAGCACACCATGCCTCCGCAACTTTGTTTCCTATTTATTAGTGAAATAAGACAGCCAATGTATTCTGCAACCGGAAATTGTTATTGTACTGAACATCTTTCAGTGCACTTCACGATTTAGGAATAGGGCTTCCATACTTATAATGAATAATGTGAAAACAATGGAGGGCAAGTTTTTCCATCCGCAGAATAATCTCTAAAACTTTGCAATAGTTCTTGGCAGCCTTATTATTACAAAGAGGGCTTCAACTAGTTACAAAAGCATTTTAATTTACTTTTTTTTAACACGCATCTCTCTATTCAGACTTTGAATAGCAGAACAATGTGGCCTTTTTGTGCCTGAGCTCAGTGTTGGATTTATATGTTCAGTTGATTAGATTGATATGCTTATTTTTTATATTAATATTCATGAGTTTTTTTAATAATTTTCTTTTAACGTCTACAAGGCTCTACGATAAGGAGATAGTGAGGTCCCCTTGCCCGGGGCAGTATCAACCATCACACCATGGAGGAACCATGGTAGAGAAACGAGATAATTGTATGTGATACAAATATCAAAACTTCTGTACTCTTTTGCATTTATTTTATCAAAATACTCCTCACTACTTTTCGATCGATCGATAACTTTATTGCGGCCACCTCGGGCCATAAAAGTACATTAATACATTCATACAAACAACAAACAAGTTAATAAATAGCATAAAATAATACAGTACAATCATATATTCTACATTTTTCCAATTTAAAACTGCGATTCAACCATCCCTAAATAATAACAGCTTCAAAATTCCTTAAGAGTTATCAATATTAAGAACTGAGTTAATAAATGATACAAATAACCACATTATAAATGCCTTCATGCATTTCTTTTAACAGACAAGACAGCTCCACAGATAATAATTTTAAAAAACTTCTACCACATCCTGTCCAAGAAGCGCAAGACAGCAAAAATAATAGGGGGTTGGGTATCGTACTTTAAAATCCTAAAAGCTTGAAAGCAGTGTCTAAATCCTAGGTTTCTACAAATTGGGATTACCCATCGTTTGCGGGATACATGATAAGCGGGGCAAAGGAAAAACACATGAGTTTCGGACTCTATCTTATATTTGCACGCCGGGGATTCATGATTCTTTTCATTGTCCCATTTACTGGTAAACGACATAAGAGGAAGAGTCCCCAATCTAAATTGCATGTCTAATTTCCTAGCCAGGGGGGGATGAATCAAATCTAAAAACTTCTTTTTATATTCCGCTTTCAGTTGAAGAAACTCTATTGTCAAGCGACAAGTTGAACTTATTTGAAGGATTGACAAGTTATGGTACCTATAGTGTCGCGCCAGATCTACCCTAGTTGTTAATGGGCACGCTATATATATCTGGTGCTGTCCCAAAGATCCTGCTTTCCTATTCTGGTACTAAGAGTACTTATATGGCTAAGCAAGGGAATTTTCTTACTAATCAGGATTGGCACAACCTCCCTGAATTCGTCTCAATAAGGAGACAGCTCTGGTGTTACCCATAACATTCGCCAATACATGAGGGGCCTTAGAGCAGTCTCTTCATCAATAGGTAATAGCCCCAAATCCATGCGGAGGGGAACTAAAGGTGCGCTAGGCGGAAGTCCCACCAAATTACTCATGAAAGAATGCTCTACCTTCATAAGGTTGGAGGGCCTACAGTGCCCCCACAATTCAGCCCCATGGAGGGTGGCCCCCCTAGCCTGTACTTTATAGATTTCAATGATAGGGGCAGCGGGCTTAAACGTAGCTAGTCTATACATTTTCATTATCCCCCCGCTGTTTGGGTTAACTTTAGGCTTGCCCTGGCCAATTGGGTATCCCACTCCAGCTGTTCGGATAAAGTGATACCCAAATCCTCGAAAGTCTTCACTCTCTCCAGGGGAGTGCTGTCTAACGATGGGTTCGGACGAGTGGTCCTGGGGGGGTTGAAGATCATGAATTTGTTTTTTAGATAGGTTGATCTCCAAGTCTCTCAAGATACAAAAGTCGGCGAAGCGTTCTTTAGCCCACTCTGCCACCCCAGTTCAGACATGGCTATATGCAAATCAGTCTGACCCTGTGCCTCATGGGAACAGTCCAGCCTGAACTGCCAAGCCATGTCTTCCCTGGACCGGAAACAAGCTTCCGAGGACCGGTTTCTGGCATTCTGGCATTCCAGCCGTCTTCAGCCCGGCTTGCTTGAATCCAGTGGCAAAGTGAGCAAGGGACTCACGTCTGAGCATACCCTGCCACACTTATGGCGGCCAAAAGCAGTTCAAAGGGGGGTGGTGATGGGCGGAGCATCTGAATCAATCAAACACTCACACCCAGTCAAAAGATCTGGGTTTAATCCATCACCGTTCTTTAGCCCACTCTGCCACCCCAGTTCAGACATGGCTATATGCAAATCAGTCTGACCCTGTGCCTCATGGGAACAGTCCAGCCCGAACTGCCAAGCCATGTCTTCCCTGGACCGGAAACAAGCTTCAGAGGACCGGTTTCTGGCATTCCAGCCGTCTTCAGCCCGGCTTGCTTGAATCCAGTGGCAAAGTGAGCAAGGGACTCACGTCTGAGCATACCCTGCCACACTTATGGCGGCCAAAAGCGGTACAAAAGGGGGTGGTGATGGACGGAGCATCTGAATCCAGGGAAGACATGGCTTGGCAGTTCGGGCTGGACTGTTCCCATGAGGCACAGGGTCAGACTGAATTGCATATGGCCATGTCTGAACAGGGGTGGCTGAGTGAGCTAAAGAATGGTGATTGATTAAACCCAGATCAGTTGACTCGGGGTGAGTGTTTGATTTGCTCAAACGCTCCGTCCATCATCCCCTTTTGTATCGCTTTGTTCGCCCTAAGTTGGCAGGGTATGCTCAGACGTGAGTCCCTTGCTCACTTGGCCACTGGATTCAAGATAGTCTGGCTGATGAGGATTAATAATCCGAAACGGGTCCCAGGATGCTTGTTTCCGGTCCAGGGAAGACATGGCTTGGCAGTTCGGGCTGGACTGTGCCCATGAGGCACAGGGTCAGACTGATTTGCAAATGGTCATGTCTGAACTGGGGTGGCTGAGTGAGCTAAAGAATGGTGATGGATTAAACCCAGATCAGTTGACTGGGGGTGAGTGTTTGATTTGCTCAAACGCTGCGTCCATCATCCCCTTTTGTATCGCTTTGTTCGCCCTAACTTGGCAGGGTATGCTCAGACGTGAGTCCCTTGCTCACCTGGCCACTGGATTCAAGATAGCCTGGCTGATGAGGATTATTAATCCGAAACCGGTCCCAGGATGCTTGTTTCCGGTCCAGGGAAGACATGGCTTGGCAGTTCGGGCTGGACTGTTCCCATGAGGCACAGGGTCAGACTGATTTGCATATGGCCATGTATGAACTAGGGTGGCTGAGTGAGCTAAAGAATGGTGATGGATTAAACCCAGATCAGTTGACTGGGGGTGAGTGTTTGATTTGCTCAAACGCTCCGTCCATCATCCCCTTTTGTATCGCTTTGTTCACCCTAAATTTGCAGGGTATGCTCAGACGTGAGTCCCTTGCTCACTTGGCCACTGGATTCAAGATAGCCTGGCTGATGAGGATTATTAATCAGAAACCGGTCTCAGGATGCTTGTTTCCGGTCCAGGGAAGACATGACTTGGCAGTTCCGGCTGGACTGTTCCCATGAGGCACAGGGTCAGACTGATTTGCATATGGCCATGTCTGAACTGGGTGGGCTGAGTGAGCTAAAGAATGGTGATGGATTAAACCCAGATCAGTTGACTGGGGGTGAGTGTTTGATTTGCTCAAGCGCTCCGTCCATCATCCCCTTTTGTATCGCTTTGTTCGCTCTAAATTGGCAGGGTATGCTCAGACATGAGTCCCTTGCTCACTTGGCCACTGGATTCAAGATAGCCTGACTGATGAGGATTATTAACCCGAAACCGGTCCCAGGATGCTTGTTTCCGGTCCAGGGAAGACATGGCTTGGCAGTTCGGGCTGGACTGTTCCCATGAGGCACAAGGTCAGACTGATTTGCATATGGCCATGTCTGAACTGGGTGGCTGAGTGAGCTAAAGAATGGTGATGGATTAAACCCAGATCAGTTGACTGGGGGTGAGTGTTTGATTTGCTCAAACGCTCCGTCCATCATCCCCTTTTGTATCGCTTTGTTCGCCCTAAGTTGGCATGGTATGCTCAGACGTGAGTCTCTTGCTCACTTGGCCCGTGGATTCAAGATAGCCTGGCTTATGAGGATTATTAATCCGTAACCGGTCCCAGGATGCTTGTTTCCGGTCCAGGGAAGACATGGCTTGGCAGTTCGGGCTGGACTTTTCCCATGAGGCACAGGGTCAGACTGATTTGCAAATGGCCATGTCTGAACTGGGGTGGCTGAGTGAGCTAAAGAATGGTGATGGATTAAACCCAGATCAGTTGACTGGGGGTGAGTGTTTGATTTGCTCAAACGCTCCGTCCATCATCCCCTTTTGTATTGCGTTGTTCGTCCTAAGTTGGCAGGGTATGCTCAGACGTGAGTCCCTTGCTCACTTGGCCACTGGATTCAAGATAGCCTGGCTGATGAGGATTATTAATCCGAAACCGGTCCCAGGATGCTTGTTTCCGGTCCAGGGATGACATGGCTTGGCAGTTCGGGCTGGACTGTTCCCATGAGGCACAGGGTCAGACTGATTTGCATATGGCCATGTCTGAATTGGGGGGCTGAGTGAGCTAAAGAATGGTGATGGATTAAACCCAGATCAGTTGACTGGGGGTGAGTGTTTGATTTGCTCAAACGCTCCGTCCATCATCCCCTTTTGTATCGCTTTGTTCGCCCTAAGTTGGCAGGGTATGCTCAGACGTGAGTCCCTTGCTCACTTGGCCACTGGATTCAAGATAGCCTGGCTGATGAGGATTATTAATCCGAAACCGGTCCCAGGATGCTTGTTTCCGGTCCAGGGAAGACATGGCTTGGCAGTTCGGGCTGGACTGTTCCCATGAGGCACAGGGTCAGACTGATTTGCATATGGCCATGTCTGAACTGGGTGGCTGAGTGAGCTAAAGAATGGTGATGGATTAAACCCAGATCAGTTGACTGGGGGTGAGTGTTTGATTTGCTCAAACGCTCCCTCCATCATCCCCTTTTGTATCGCTTTGTTCGCCCTAAGTTGGCATGGTATGCTCAGACGTGAGTCCCTTGCTCACTTGGCCCGTGGATTCAAGATAGCCTGGCTGATGAGGATTATTAATCCGAAACCGGTCCCAGGATGCTTGTTTCCGGTCCAGGGAAGACATGGCTTGGCAGTTCGGGCTGGACTTTTCCCACGAGGCACAGGGTCAGACTGATTTGCATATGGCCATGTCTGAACTGGGGTGGCTGAGTGAGCTAAAGAATGGTGATGGATTAAACCCAGATCAGTTGACTGGGGGTGAGTGTTTGATTTGCTCAAACGCTCCGTCCATCATCCCCTTTTTTATCGCTTTGTTCGCTCTAAATTGGCAGGGTATGCTCAGACGTGAGTCCCTGGCTCACTTGGCCACTGGATTCAAGATAGCCTGACTGATGAGGATTATTAATCCGAAACCGGTCCCAGGATGCTTGTTTCCGGTCCAGGGAAGACATGGCTTGGCAGGTCGGGCTGGACTGTTCCCATGAGGCACAGGGTCAGACTGATTTGCATATGGCCATGTCTGAACTGGGTGGCTGAGTGAGCTAAAGAATGGTGATGGATTAAACCCAGATCAGTTGACTGGGGGTGAGTGTTTGATTTGCTCAAACGCTCCGTCCATCATCCCCTTTTGTATCGCTTTGTTTGCCCTAAGTTGGCATGGTATGCTCAGACGTGAGTCCCTTGCTCACTTGGCCCGTGGATTCAAGATAGCCTGGCTGATGAGGATTATTAATCCGAAACTGGTCCCAGGATGCTTGTGTCCGGTCCAGGGAAGACATGGCTTGGCAGTTCGGGCTGGACTTTTCCCATGAGGCACAGGGTCAGACTGATTTGCATATGGCCATGTCTGAACTGGGGTGGCTGAGTGAGCTAAAGAATGGTGATGGATTAAACCCAGATCAGTTGACTGGGGGTGAGTGTTTGATTTGCTCAAACGCTCCGTCCATCATCCCCTTTTGTATTGCTTTGTTCGCCCTAAGTTGGCAGGGTATGCTCAGACGTGAGTCCCTTGCTCACTTGGCCCCTGGATTCAAGATAGCCTGGCTGATGAGGATTATTAACCTGAAACCGGTCCCAGGATGCTTGTTTCCGGTCCAGGGAAGACATGGCTTGGCAGTTCGGGCTGGACTGTTCCCATGAGGCACCGGGTCTGACTGATTTGAATATGGCCATGTCTGAACTGGGGTGGCTGAGTGAGCTAAAGAATGGTGATGGATTAAACCCAGATCAGTTGACTGGGGGTGAGTGCTTGAATTGCTCAAACGCTCCGTCCATCATCCCCTTTTGTATCGCCTTATACCTAGTCCTACACTGCTTAATTGCTAGCCGATCCTTTGCCTTCACTGCAGTTAGCAGTTCTAGTTTACCCTCACGACAACTAACATTGTACCAAGGGTGGGCAGAATCACTTTTTGCCCTTTGCTTTCCTACTGGATAAAACACATCAAGCAATTTTGACGTCAACTGTTTGTGGATTTTTAGGGGCCTGTCCCCAACCCCAATTTGTATATCCATTCCACCTACCTCACCCATTTCTATTAAATATGGTAGGACCTGTTAGTAAATATTTGCCAGTTTAATTAGGTATTTTTGGATATGGCACCACCTCACTCTCCGCCTGTTATTCGGTAAAGACAATACATTTTGTGCTGGATTGGGTGCTTGTAGAGGGTTAGACAGACCCAAACTCCCTGGTTTGAGGGTCATTACTAGGTCACTGTCTTGTTCTGATGGATCTGAAAGTCAAAAACCCTGACCCAGGCTCTGGTTTCGACCAAGATGTAATCCAGCAATAAGTTCTGCCCTTCTCTGTTAAAAGTGGGCTGGCCTTGTCTATCAGATTTAGTCCTCCCATTACATGCCCTCAGTGATGATGCCAGGGTAAGGGAATTTAGTTGTAAGACCAACGGTGTCCAAGCTTTAACAGGTGGGATCTGCGGATCAGGTACATGCCAGTATTGATCCTCATCAGCAGGGCCATCTAAGATTGAAGTGTTTAGGGGCTCAAACTGGCAATTAAAAACTCCCCCTACTATCAGGACAACTGCTGGGTCAAGAGTTGGTATAAACTGTCAGGGAGGTCAGTAGCTCCAAGCAAGAGGTACGCCACTAACCTTTGTATAACAGCCAGCAGGAACGAGGTCGTGGAGAATGGCCTCCCTCCTACCCCGAACACTATCACCTCCACAATGCCTTGACTACAATGTCAGAGGTGAGAATACTCAAGGGAAATGGGAAGAGGAAAAAACAATAAACAAAGATCCTGTTGCTTCACAGGTCAGGACTGGAGCGCCTACCTCTCTTGGGTATTCTGTATAGATAGAAAAGTGAGAAGAAGGTAAGATACACAGAAAATGAATTCACTCACTATGGACTCTTTAGAATTCACACTCACTTGTTAATTAGCATGGCAGAGCTTTCTAAAACAAGATCTTGGAAACTGTGACTGCACCAGAAATATCCCAAGAAGCTCCAAAGAACTATGTGATGAAGGAGAAATCAGGATTCGAGTATAGGCAATGTTACCCTATTCCAGCATAGGTATAGCTATGATAATTGTACCAAGCGAATACTCCCTCTTCTGATGTCCACGAATTCCTTAGTTTCTGGTACTTAGTAAACCAGTTAATCCCACTAGAACTGGCCCAAGAAACAAATAATAAGCGTAGCTCGAGGCATAGCATAGACGTCTGCTACCTCGGAAGTGGAAAACAACAAAATTACAAAAGAAATGAAAGCGTCCAGAGCGGTGCTTACTCTCGGCAACCGCTAAGCGCTGGTAATGTAAAAATAGTTTGCATGATTCCAAAAGGTGTAAAGTACACGGCGTGCTTCGAGAGGAGAGCTCCTCCGGGAGAAGTCTTCCACTCACGAAGACGCGAGAAACTGATACCTGGATATCCGCAGGATGCGATGTTCCGGGTGCCGGTTGGCTTGTATCTGGAAACGCCCACAAGAAACAACGCGTCGAGAGGAGAGCTCCTCCGGGAGCGGTCTTCCACTCTCAGACGCAGACTCGAACACCGGAAAGACATTGCACGCCCTGATACTCCAACAAGGATCTCTGAATCTGGAAACGGTGAAAGGCATGCAATGACTAGCAAGAACAGAACACACGATGAGCTCTCCCGGTAACGACCAACAAGGTCAGTTTGTCAAGCGCCATTTTCTTGCAGAGGTAGGTCTAAATAGTGCATACCATGGAATCACCTGACGTGATTCATGGACAGGGAGTCCCTCGGGAATTATGGGAGATGTAGTGGAATGTAGCTGGTGCATTCGAAAACCAGGAAATATGTGTGTGTATTTTCCCTGCTCTGATTCTCTTCCGCATTTGCCTGCCTACGATCGTGACATAAACTGTCTCAGATCTTAAAAGGCTCCGGATTCATGCCCATTTTGTACAGGTCTTGAATAAACATTAAGTAGGGCTATTTGTATTTTTGAGGGCAATGTTAAGAGAACACATTGTACATCATCAGATTTGGCTGGAATCTGCTCGGCTTTAACACCAAGATGGGTGCCCACCCAAATACTTAGCAAAAAACACAGTTGATGGACAGAATGCAGAACAATGTCTTACATTCACCCCAGTACAAGATCGGGCCTAAATCCTTCGTTTTTTGGCACTCCACACCACCCTAGGTCAGACAATGGCTATATGCAAATCAGCCTTGACCCTGTGCCTCATGGGAACAGTCCAGCCCGAACTACCAAGCCATGTCTTTCCTAGACCGGAATCAAGCATCCAAGGACCGGTTTCTGGCTATCAGCCTTCTTCAGCCTGGATAGCTTGACTCCAGTGATGTGGAGAGCCTGGGACTCACGTCTGAGCATACCCAGCCCACTCGGGGTGAAAATTGCAAAAAACACAGTTGATGGACAGAATGCAGAACAATGTCTTACATTCACCCCAGTACAAGATCTGGGCCTAAATCCATTGTTTTTTTGGACTCCACACCACCCTAGGTCAGACAAGGGCTATATGCAAATCAGCCTTGACCCTGTGCCTCATGGGAACAGTCCAGCCCGAACTACCAAGCCATGCCTTTCCTAGACCGGAATCAAGCATCCAAGGACCGGTTTCTGGCTATCAGCCTTCTTCAGCCTGGATAGCTTGACTCCAGTGATGTGGAGAGCCTGGGACTCACGTCTGAGCATACCCAGCCCACTCGGAGTGAAAATTGCAAAAAACACAGTTGATGGACAGAATGCAGAACAATGTCTTACATTCATCCCAGTACAAGATCTGGGCCTAAATCCATCATTTTTTTTGCACTCCACACCACCCTAGGTCAGGCAATGGCTATATTCAAATCAGCCTTGACCCTGTGCCTCATGGGAACAGTCCAGCCCGAACTACCAAGCCATGTCTTTCCTAGACCGGAATCAAGCATCCAAGGACCGGTTTCTGGCTATCAGCCTTCTTCAGCCTGGATAGCTTGACTCCAGTGATGAGGAGAGCCTGGGACTCACGTCTGAGCATACCCAGCCCACTCGGGGTGAAAATTGCAAAAAACACAGTTGATGGACAGAATGCAGAACAATGTCTTACATTCACCCCAGTACAAGATCTGGGCCTAAATCCATCGTTTTGTTGCACTCCACACCACCCTAGGTCAGACAATGGCTATATGCAAATCAGCCTTGACCCTGTGCCTCCTGGGAACAGTCCAGCCCGAACTACCAAGCCATGTCTTTCCTAGACCAGAATCAAGCATCCAAGGACCGGTTTCTGGCTTTCAGCCTTCTTCAGCCTGGATAGCTTGACTCCAGTGATGTGGAGAGCCTGGGACTCACGTCTGAGCATACCCAGCCCACTCGGGGTGAAAATTGCAAAAAACACAGGGTTGTCCGTTCCCGCCGCTCTTATTTTTATTAGCGCTGGAGCCCCTGGCCTCTCTCATACGTCAGGATCCCCACATCCGAGGCTGGGCTTGGGACCCTTTTCAGGTTGACAAGGTCGCCCTCTACACCGCCGACGTCCTCCTCTTACTGGCGGACCCCGAGAATTCCAGCCCACGGTGCTTTGACGCCCTCACTGCCTTTGAACGGGGTTCGGGCTTCTGGTTCAACCCGGCGAAGTCCACTCTGATTCCCCTCCACCAGTCCTGTGCTTGCTTTGATTGGCAAATGACCATTCCCCTGCGTAGGCAGTCATTCAAGTATTTGGAGATTTGGGTCACCCTGCTTCCAGAGCTTGAATGAATATTACGCCCCTGGTTACCAAGGCCAAGGCAGAACTCAGGAGATGGCAATCCCTCCCTCTTAACCCCCTTGGCAGAAGTGCCCTTTTTAAAATGATGGCCCTCCCCCGTTTTTTATGTATCCTAGAAAATATTACCCTCTCGGGGAGCTGGTTTCGTGAGATTGACAGTATCCTCACCTGATTTTTATGGGGGGGGAGCGGAAGACCACGAATGTCTCTGGCACATTGCCGCATACCTCCTTACGGTGTGGGCAGGGGGGTAACCAACCTTCACCTTTACTATCTGGCCACGAGACTCATTGTGATTCATCACTGGTTCGCGGGCAGGTGGTTTGACCCGGCATATCAGGTGGAGCTCCGATCGTTGGACTTCCCGCAGCTCCAGTCCTACTTGTATGGGGCCCTCATACCACAGGACCTCCCCCCCCATCACCCGGACGGTTCTCTTGGCTTTGTGTACAGCCCTTTGCCACACGAAATGGGGCGGGAAACTTACCAGACAGACGCCCTTGTGGTGCGGTGTTTGGCTGCGGAAGGCCTTATCTCTCCGGGACTTCCGTCGGTGGGACCAAATTGGGATCTCACTTCTTGGGGACGTCTGGGTTGGGGACCACATCAGAACCTGTGCAGATTTACAGCTGCGCTATTCCCTCCATTCCTCCCAATTTATAAATCCTTACAGCTTAGACATGCCCTTTGAGTGCATATTCCGTCTCCCACCTCCTTCCCTGATTTTAGTCCCCTTGAGGCCCAAGTGATGATGGGGAACCTGGGTAGAGGGGGGTGTCGTGGATCTATCGCTCCATTGTGAACAATGGCCTGCATCTCTAGATTTGTTACGTACCCGCTGGGAGGGTTGGTTAGGCCCCCTAGACGATGCGGATTGGAGAGACGCTCTCATGGCCCCCAAGACCTTGATGACCTCTTCCATGGTGCGTCTAGTCCAACTCTGCTACCCACATATGGCATACTGCACGCCTATACAGCGCCCGTCTGCAGCCCTCCCCAACCTGCACGCCCTGCAATCACGCCCTTGCGGACTTCTATCGCATGATTTGGCAATGCCCTGTCCTTGCACCATTCTGAGCGGGAGTGGAACTGGACCTCACACAGACCCTGGGGTGGACGGTTCCCCATAACCCAATACGTCTGGTCCTGGGTGTGTTTGATGGTCTAGATGGATCTCGGGCCGGTAAGCGTTTCCTTGGAACAGCGGTGGCAGTAGCGAAGCGAGATATAGCAACACTCTTGAAGTATTTCGGGGTTCCCAAGGCCTACACGCTCCAGAGATTACCCACATACACAAAAGAACTGTTGGCACGGAAGCTGTAAAAGGCAAAGAACAAGTTTATTAAAACCCCATGGGGTGGTGGTACACTCAAACAGCACCTTCCGGTATTGCAAGAGGTATCACACCGAACACCGGTGTGACCCCGTTTATATACAATTTTGGGGCAATAAAAGATAGGCGGCACAAGTTAAGACACAGTTTTAGAGACATACATGGTCATGTTTTGGAATACTGCCAGCTCATTGGAGGGTTTCAAACCCGCTGGTCAGCTAGCGGCACATTCCTGAAGGTATACGGGTCAGTGAGAACTACGCATGTGTGGCTTGACCAGTACTAAAAATAGCCTGTTGCTGGGCAGATGTGAGTGGTCAGTGGAACGGACAAAGGACTAAAGGGCACGTCGGCCACGAGGCCGCTCATGATCTAAGATGGCCGCCACAGTATTCAAAATGGCGTTTATCGTATACAGCCAAGTTAAGGAGGACAACGTGTAGGTTCAGCTAATCGCTAACACGGACGGGCCAATTACGACAGACGACCCTTTTAGCGTTTAGCTGAATCTACTTCATAATGAACATAGTCTGGATGTTCGTCCTCGATGTCAATTAACATAATTTGTGTCACCTCCTTATGTAGCATCATTTTATCGTGGGCAAGAGCTCGTCTCGATGGCAAGCAGGCCGATAGGCACATTGAACACAATGCAGGACCACATTGGATACACAAGCAGATAAAAAACATTGCTCCCACAAGTATACAGAGAATTGTCAGCAGTTTCCAGCCCCAAGTTGCAATCATGGACCAGAACCATCCAGAAAGTGTCCAAGTTCCATTGTCCGGGTGTATTTCGGCAGCTATTTTATGCAGCTTTGAAATCGCATCATAAACAGATGGAGAATTATCAGGCACGTAAACACAACAGCTGCTTCCGATGATCCTACATGCCCCCCCACGATCAGCCAAAACAACATCCAGCACCATCCGGTTTTGGAGGGTGACAATTCTGGAAATCTGCAGTTCTTCGGTAATATTCCCCAGGGCAATAGCCGTGTCATTCGCAACAGCCTCGACAACACGTGTCAGGCGTCTGATCTTCCGACTGTTCAGTGCGGCCCCCACAAAGGAGAATAGTCCCATATTGAAATCCACATATTGTTGCAACGCAGTGTCCGTTTGATCAATGTCCTCTAGTGCAACAGTTCGCTTAACTCTGTTCAAAACAAAATCGTGGTACAGAGTATAGTCGTTGTGATACATCGGAGGGGCAATGAATACAGGAGGTAGCACAAACGATACATAACATGCGCCCAACCACCCCACTGGAAGCTGATGGTACCCCTTCGTTCCACAGATGAAGTAGGTGTTTCGAGATGCAACAAATGAAATGCCATTCGGGCTATCAAACGTGAGAGTAATGTTACATTCACTTTTCCCCACAGCAATCGTGCCCTTATTCCGGATACATAAATCAGCTTTTGTGGCAATGACATTTATAACATGAGCACTTGATACATTCACATTTCTCTGATTACTGTATATTCGTGGAGCAGACACATTGTCGGGCTTATACTCTTCCCATTCAAAACGTGTACCCTCAGCCCGTGGAAACCCATCCTTGTCATGGGGACATTCTTTATTGAGGCGGAAAAGCACCCCCCCTTTGGTTGGCCATCTCAAAGTAAAGAGGAGGGTGTACCAGGCGTTGCAAGACCCATTATGCGAAAACGGAAGTGGAATAAGTGGGGTGCCCCCTCTCTTCTGGTGCCCAGGCAACATTCCACACACCCAGCAATTAGAGGTATTGGTCATATTATGTGTGTGGTGAAGAATCTGAATGAAGCTGTTATTTAAATATGTTTGACGGTGGCGTTCTTCATGAAAAGGCAAGGTAAAGTGAAAATGTTCAGACGGTGCCGGGGTAGTCGGCAGCAAATGTTCACGTACAGGCACCACAAGTTCGACTACCCAGGCAATAACAGCTATCACCACAATCGTGAAAACAAAAAGAAAGGCACCCAGTATTTTCTTATCACGCGATGCCATTGATGCCATAGTTCAAGAAAGTTCTGTGCAAAGTCTCAAATGACACAAATTGTTCACAGTTTCTCACAAGTGGTCTCTGATACACGTACGTGTATCCCTAAAAAAAAAGAAAAATGCGGTGCTGAACTCCGAGGTAGCCGTTGTTTTCTTCTCCGGGCCAAGACGGGTGTCGCTACTCTGGCAGAACTGATCCCCCCCCCTTGGAATTCCCGGTTTCCGTTTCACAAACCTGGAGCGGTTACCAACCAGTCTAAAAAAGGAACAAAAATCTTCTTTATCGCGGTCGTAGATTGTAGCGCTCTCTTCCAGCAGCAGATTGGTCCGGGAAGGCTCCCTCTACTTCGGCCGACGTCACAGCTGGGCTCTTTTCTTTCTCCAAGATCTCTTTATAATCAGTAAGCACAGCAGGAGTCACCAGATCCGGAGAGACTCGACAACAGTGAGTCGAATGCACCCACCGCTTCCTGTTGGTCACTCGTACGGCGGTGCGGGTCGCCAGAAGGACCTGCTCGGGGCCCTTCCACCTGGGCTCCAGACTGCTTGCTCTTTCAAACGAACGGATCATCACATGATCCCCAGGACGAAGATCGTGGCCTTCTCCAGTAGAGTTATCAGGGAGCGCTTCTCGAACCTGTTGATGAATGGAGAGCAAATCATTTGTTAATCGTGCCAAATAATCATTCATCATAACACAAGGCACATCATGTATTAATCGCGGCTTGGGCACTCCCCAGATATTCATGGGGCGACCAAACACCACCTCATAAGGTGTAAGGCCTGTCCGTGAATGGGGCACTGATCTAAGAGACAGTAGTGCTAGCGGCAACGCATCTGGCCACTTTAATGATGTAGACGCCACGATTTTGGCCAGCTTAAGCTTCAACGTTGCATTGTACCGCTCGACCAAACCTGCTGACTGAGGGTGGAATACAGCGTGGAACTTTTGCTGAATCCCCAACCCCTTCAGTACATACTCCACAATCTTTCCGACAAAATGGGGCCCATTATCGCTCCACAAAAATTTGCAAACTCCAAAGCGAGGAAAGAATTCCTTAAGCAACACCTTAGCTGTTGTCAAAGCCGTATTGTCTTTCGTGGGGTAGGCCTCAACCCATTTACTAAAAGCACACACCACCACTAAGACGTACTTCAGGTTATTGCAGCGCTCGAGTTGGATGTAATCCATTTGAAGGACTTCAAATGGTGCAGAAGGTGGAACGAACCCTCCTTTCGGAGTATAGGCCCCCTTTCCAGGATTGTGTTGCAAACATACCAGGCAGGTCTGCACTACTCTCTTTGCAGTGTTCGCAATCTCGGGATGTTCCCAAACTCGTGTTAAAAGCTGAGTGATTGCAAGAGCTCCGACATGCGCCAGTCCATGTGTCATCTGGACCATCGCCTGTAAGTAAGCCGCAGGCAATTTCCACTTTTCCATGTCTTTGCTTCTCCAACATCCCTCATCATCTAGCACCCCATCTGCTGCCCAAGCCGCAAGCTCAGATTCTGTAGCTGAATTTTGTATATCCTGTATCTCTGCTCTAGCATCACTCCATCGTTCAGCCTGCGATTGTACCACGTACATGGGGGAGCTAGTTCGGGACATAGCCGTTTGCCTTGCTATACTGTCTGCAAAGGCATTTCCTTGGCCCACCTTATCCGTAATTTTCTTATGGGCACTGCACTTCACTATCGCTACTTTTTTAGGGCCAAGCAGCGCATTTAGGAGATCACACACTAACTCTCCGTGCATAATGTGCTCCCCATGTGACGTCAGAAACCCGCGTTCCCTCCAAAGAAGCCCGAAGTCATGGGCCACTCCAAAGGCGTACCGGCTGTCTGTGTATATGTTCACACATAGGCCAGCACTCAATTCGCAGGCTCTTGTTAAAGCTATCAGCTCTGCTGCCTGAGCCGATTTTTGTGGTATTCTAGCTGTTTCTACCACCGTCTTAAGAGTCGTGATCGCATATGCTGCGGAAGTCGTGCCATCTGGCAGCCTCAAACACGATCCATCAACCCACAGTTCCCCATCCACATCTGGAAGTGGCACATCCTGTAAGTCAACACGACCCTTTGTCTGTTCCTCAGTCAGGAAAACACAATCATGATGTTTTTCTTCCTGACCCTCCTCGGCCGGATAGGGCAATAAAGTCGCGGGGTTCAAAGTAGCGCATCTCTTCAATGTTATGTGTGGCGCTAAAAGTGTCAGCTCATATCCTGTAAGTCGTGCACTCGTGAGGTATTGGGTCTTTGTTTGGTTTAACAGGGCGTCTACTGCGTGAGGAACCAACACCAGCAATTTGTGTGATAACACTATGCCCTCACTCTGTCGTATGGCTACTGCTGTTGCCGCTACTGCTCGAAAACACCCAGGCAGCCCTCGTGCTACAGGATCCAAAATGGCAGAGAAGTATGCACATGGTCTCTGCTTATCCCCGTGTAACTGCACTAACACTGACAACGCGCACCCATCATTCTCGTGCACGTACAATGTGAAAAGTTTCGTGTAGTCTGGTGTTCCTAACACGGGTGCAGAACAAAGGGCCTGTCTCAACTGTTCAAAGGCTTTCTGACATTCGTCTGTCCACTCAAGAGGCATCGGTGTAGTTTTGGACAATAATGCTAGCAGAGGTTTTATGATATGCGAGAAACCCATGATCCATTGTCTACAAAAAGATGTCAACCCTATAAAGGCACGCACATCTCTCTGCGTGCGGGGGACTGGTGTATCTAAAATCGCCTGAATTCGATCAGATGTTAATGCCCTCCCCTCCTTAGACAACAGATGACCGAGATAGGTCACCTGGGGTCTACAGTATTGAAGCTTTTTCTTGGAGACCTTGTGATTGTTTTGTGCCAAAAAGGACAGCAACGCAAGCGTGCTCTGTTCACATTGTGTATAGGAGTCAGCAGCAAGCAAAAGGTCATCCACGTACTGGATGAGCGCAACGCCAGACTGCAATTCGAAGGAATCTAGTTGTCGTTTCAAAGCCTGGCTGTAGATGCTAGGGCTCTCAGTATAGCCTTGGGGAACTCGACAAAATCTATATGATTTATTATTGAGCGTAAAGCCAAACAGATATCTACTATCTGGATGAACAGGGATAGAAAAGAACGCATTCTTTAGATCGATAACACTAAAAGTGGTGGCTGTCGGTGGAACCAAAGTAAGCAAAGTCGTGATATCAGACACCACTGGGTATTGGGGAATGACAATTTTATTTATTTCACGCAAATCAATAATAAATCGATAGATCTTGCCATCTGAGTCTCTCTTAAGAATTGGTAGAATAGGGCTGTTACAGACATTATAAGGGACCTCCTCCACTACCCCTGCAGAAATCAAATCCTGAACAATATGTGTTAGTGCAATTTCGCCTTCCTTCGAGATCTTATACTGTGGCACTCGTGGTAGAGGGGCCCCCTTCTTAACAGTGATATGTATTGGTGGAATACGCATCTCTCCCACATCCGTATCTGATGTCGCCCACAACGTGTGCGGCAGAGAGGCCAAAGCGGGAATATCTAAAATGACACAAAATCTGTCATGTTCAGGGCAATCATCAGGATCGGGGTAGTTGTCATTCAGAATAACCCGCACTCCTTCTGGAGCGCAGCGTATTGTTGCTCGAAAATATTTAAGCAAATCAATGCCCAAGATATTATCTGGGGTATGGGGCGATAACAAAAATTGGCCAAAACTAAAGTACTTGTCAATACATAGTGCAAGGGGCTTGGACAATGGGCTGGGGGAGGGTGTGCCATCAAACCCTACACACGTAATCATTTCGCCAGACAGGGGAGCCCTCGGAACCAAGTTTTTCGACAGAGCGCTACGAGTAGCTCCTGTGTCGACTAGAAACTGATCAGTAGAACCCAAAATACCCGCTGTTACATATGGACCTTGCTGATCTACTGGCACTTCGACTGATTCCTTACCCCATCCTACGCAATCCTATGCATGCACATAATCCTGATGTTCCACATTCTCTCCTTCCAAAATCTGATATTGATTCCGTCTATCAAACGTATTTCGTTCGTCCTGGCCACGGCCCCTCTCCTCAACCTGTCTACGACCACCTCCGCCACCTCTCGCTCCAGTATAACCTCCTCTTGACCTTCCACTGCCTCGACCACGCTGACTACGCTGTTCACGAAGTACCGGACAATCATCGGCCCAATGCCCAAACTCCTTACAATAAGCACACTGATCCTCCGCAATGTCCGTACGACCATACGACGCATTTCCTCCACCTCGTCTACCTCTATCATTCCCTCTGCTCTGTGTTCCCCGAACCTGCGCCAACATCACCTTCGTTTTCAATTCCTTCGCCTTTTTCTCCACACTTTCTTTAGCTTCCACCTCCTGCCGCTCATAGTACTGAGCCATAGTTAACAAAGACGCAGGGGTCGTCGTGGCCCAGGAACTTTCGCTCGATTTCAATCGCTTAGCAATCTCCGGTAGGAGATTAGCTACGTACTTATCTACAAACAGATGCCGACCCGTATCGTCTGTTAAAGATTGACCACTGTAATCATGAAAGGCCTCCTCGAAACGCGTAAAGAAATCTGAAACCGTTTCATCATGTTTCTGCTTGCACGACGTTAACATGGTCCAATCAATCTTTTTGGCGGGAACAAGCGTTTTCAATTTACGCAAAATAGCTGCCGGGAGTTCTAGGATTAGCTGACAAGGCTTGCATGCTGGTGCCCTGTCTAAATCTGCAGCATTTATTTATTTCCATGTCCCTCCCAATATTGTCTCATCATTATTTTTACGAATCTGCCGCCACATGTCAGGTGGTAATATCAACCCAAAAAACAAATCTATATCTACAAGAGTCATCACACAAGACGATATAGCCCCCTCTACCCCCTCATAGAATGCCGCTGGATTCTTTCGGAGATCAGGTAAAGAATTTTTAAGTGCCATGACATCTGCTCTATTCCATGGTGTATACACCCAATTATACACAAAATATCCCTTCGCATCCTTTGACAATTTATCATCATCCGTACCTTCCCCTTTTGGTGGAACATACAAAGGCGCGGCTTCACGCATAGGCATAACATGCAACGCAGAGCTCTTATCTGAACCACGAAGAGAGCACTCCTTAACCGCCCCGTCGT
Source organism: Lissotriton vulgaris (assembly GCF_964263255.1). Classification (NCBI taxonomy): domain Eukaryota; kingdom Metazoa; phylum Chordata; class Amphibia; order Caudata; family Salamandridae; genus Lissotriton; species Lissotriton vulgaris. The sequence continues at coordinate 1,512,926,872 of NC_141687.1, read as the reverse complement.
TTCCCAGCTCGGACTCCTTTTTCCTCCGTTTCAGTTCCTGTCGTAAAGAAATTGTCTCATCTCGCAGCGCGATCAACTGCTTGAACAGGTCGTCCACATCTGTAAGATCAAAATCACCTTTAGCTAAATTCTCACGATATACCGACAGAGCTTTAGGTTCTAACGTTTCGGAAACTTCACGATATGCATTTACAACTTCATCCGCTAAAGTGGATAAGAAATACATTAATTCAAGATCCGACCACCCCTGTTTCTCCGCTACCAACTGTTCCTGAGTAACACAATGCTTATTCACTTTACGAGCCCAACTGCGTAAATGAGCGGACCTCTCCGCAGTAAACCTGAGAGCCGATACCCCTTTCTGGCTCACTTGAATCTGCCCATCATCCTCGGAATCCGCAGCCGGAGCCGTCGGTGAAACGTACGGAGGCGGTGACCGATCTAACAAAGAAAAATCATCAATTTCATTATTAAGGACAGGATAAAGCGGTCGGCGAATAGGAAACTGACCAATCGTTTGCAATTTACGCTCCCGTTCCTCCCTCTCTTTCTTCTCCTGAGCCTCCTTCTCCTCTAGCTGTAAAGCCTTATCCCGAGCAGCCTTACGCTGCTCTTTGTCCGCCAAGGCAACCTCACGCTTCATTCGTTCACGCGCCGCTTTCTCCCACATTCGTACACAATCAAACATATTTTGTCTAGACCTACGTTGAAACATACATTGCTCGACAAATTGGATTTTACTCAAATCGTATGACCCGTGTAGGGGCCATTGCAATTCGGGATCGGCCTTAGTGTACTTATGCCATAATTTACTGTACATAATAGGTGGAAGGCCGTGCTTGATATACATGTCCCTATTTGGTGTTCCCTCTGGGGGAGCTGGCTGTGATTCCGCTAACCTAATTGATGCATCATCTCCTAAGCAACACATTCCCCGGAGTTTGCTGAAAACAGGCATGTTCAAAAAGTATCACGAAAGCGTGACACCAAACCAAATGGCACTTACAGTTCTTCACACAATTGTGCCGCTCAAAGGAAAAACAAGGTTAGAGAAACATCTCTACATGCCTGCCTATGTGAAGTGCACTACACATATAAGTTCAAAGATCACAAATTCAAAATGTTAGCTAACTCAGATCAAAAGTTCACAAAATTCGGCGAGCGTCCAAAGACTACCTCACCGGTCACAAATCTCAGGACTTCAGTAAGCGTCCGAAGACTGCCTTACCGAACACAAATCTTACCAATTCTCAAAAGTCCAGATTCCAACTGCCAAGGTCTTGTAAGCCAAATCAGCCAAACGGCACTTTCTCAGTGAAGCGGACACTCGAAAACTCAGTCGGAGACCGGCGCCACCTGGAAGGTCAGATCGGAAGGAAAGGAAAAGACACCTTGGCAGCCAAGACTCGGGTCACTCGTGGCAGTGCGCGTCCATGGCGAGTTTCCAAGCCTTCGTCACGACCTCTCCTTCGGGCATCCGAGTCGCCGATGAGTCCCTTCGTGGTCGCCAATTGAAGTATTTCGGGGTTCCCAAGGCCTACACGCTCCAGAGATTACCCACATACACAAAAGAACTGTTGGCACGGAAGCTGTAAAAGGCAAAGAACAAGTTTATTAAAACCCCATGGGGTGGTGGTACACTCAAACAGCACCTTCCGGTATTGCAAGAGGTATCACACCGAACACCGGTGTGACCCCGTTTATATACAATTTTGGGGCAATAAAAGATAGGCGGCACAAGTTAAGACACAGTTTTAGAGACATACATGGTCATGTTTTGGAATACTGCCAGCTCATTGGAGGGTTTCAAACCCGCTGGTCAGCTAGCGGCACATTCCTGAAGGTATACGGGTCAGTGAGAACTACGCATGTGTGGCTTGACCAGTACTAAAAATAGCCTGTTGCTGGGCAGATGTGAGTGGTCAGTGGAACGGACAAAGGACTAAAGGGCACGTCGGCCACGAGGCCGCTCATGATCTAAGATGGCCGCCACAGTATTCAAAATGGCGTTTATCGTATACAGCCAAGTTAAGGAGGACAACGTGTAGGTTCAGCTAATCGCTAACACGGACGGGCCAATTACGACAGACGACCCTTTTAGCGTTTAGCTGAATCTACTTCATAATGAACATAGTCTGGATGTTCGTCCTCGATGTCAATTAACATAATTTGTGTCACCTCCTTATGTAGCATCATTTTATCGTGGGCAAGAGCTCGTCTCGATGGCAAGCAGGCCGATAGGCACATTGAACACAATGCAGGACCACATTGGATACACACGGAAATGGAGACGGGGTGGATTGGAACCCCTTTTTGAGGCCCGGGACTGCCCTAAGCTTTTTGGCAAGATTTGGGGAAAATGGTTCAACCTATTACCCTAAGGAGGGTGTGTGTTTCCTGTACAGAAATAACCATATGCACGTGTTTTACCCTAACAAATGATTTACAAGTCTCTGTCGTCTCTCTTACAGCTGTGTCTTCTCCATATAATTAGCTGGATTTCGCTGACAATGTATTTTGTGGTTTGTTCTTTAAAATCAATAAACTTGATTATCAAAAAAAGCAATGTGTCAAGGGCAGCCCTTGCAAGTGCAGCTCGGGCAGGGACAAGTGTGTGGGGTGTGGACACGTTTGTCTTTCATTAGCGCACTTCGTGGTGTGGGAGCCGTTGGAGTCTAGTATGGTATCTCCCGCAGGGTGTGCCAGCTGCATTCAAGACCAAGGTTGGGGGTTCGGTTGTCTTTCCACCTTGTGTATTGAGACAATGGAGCTTTTTTTTTCCTTCTTTTTTTTATTGTCAACAAATGGGAAACAAGTGAACAATATATGACATAAACAAAATAAAAGCAACAGAGCAGTTAAATTACAATTTAGGATTTCATAAAAATAATCTCTATTTGCAGAAAGAAAAAATCATCAGGGAAAAAGGAGAAAGGAAAAAAAGACAAACATTAAGAGACAGCAAATATACTTAAAAATAAAAGCCAACATACTGCATCTAATTTTTGTGAGGAGCGAATGCCCCTTGCCTAAGCTAAGGCTTTTTCCATCTGATTTGTTTCCTTAATCAATAGCCACCACTCGTTTACAGAGGGCGGTTTTGAGGCACTGGAACTCACACAGACCCTGGGGTGGATGGTTCCCCATGACCCAATACGTCTGGTCTTGGGTGTGTTTGATGGTCTCGACGGATCTCGGGCCGATAAGCGTTTCCTTGGAACAGCGGAGGCGGTAGCGAAGCGAGATATAGCAGCACTCTGGTCTCAGGCCAAGACCCCTACTATACGGAAATGGAGACGGGGTGGATTGGTGTGGAAGAGGAACCCCTTTTTGAGGGTGGGCTGCCCCAAGCTTTTTGGCAAGATTTGGGGAAAATGGTTCAACCTTTTGCCCTAAGGAGGGTGTGTGTTTCCTGTACAGAAATAACCATATGTACGTGTTTTACCCTAACAAATGATTTACAAGTCTCTGTCGTCTCTCTTACAGCGGTGTCTTCTCCATATAATGAGCTTGATTTCGCTGCCAATGTATTTTGTGGTTTGTTCTTTAAAATCAATAAACTTGATTATCAAAAAAACCAATGTGTCAAGGGTAGCCCTTGCAAGTGCAGCTCGGGCAGGGACAAGTGTGTGGGGTGTGGACACATTGGTCTTTCATTAGCGCAGTTCGTGGTGTGGGAGTCGTTGGAGTCTAGTATGGTATCTCCCGCAGGGTGTGCCAGCTGCATTCAAGACCAAGGTTGGGGGTTCGGTTGTCTTTCCACCTAGTGTATTGAGACAATGGAGCTTTTTTTTTCTTCTTTTTTTATTGTCAACAAATGGGAAACAAGTAAACAATATATGACATAAACAAAATAAAAGCAACAGAGCAGTTAAATTACAATTTAGGATTTCATAAAAATAATCTCTATTTGCAGAAAGCAAAAATCATCAGGGAAAAAAGGAGAAAGGAAAAAATAAACATTAAAAGACAGCAAATGCACTTAAAAATAAAAGCCAACATACTGCATCTAATTTTCGTGAGGAGCGAATGCCCCTTGCCTGAGCTAAGGCTTTTTCCATCTGATTTGTTTCCTTAATCAATAGCCACCACTGGTTTACAGAGGGCGGTTTTGAGGCAATCCATACCAGAGCAATTGCCAATCTAGCAGCAACCAATAATATCAAAACAAGACGTGTATATTGGTGATCCCCTAATTTAAGACCCATCATGATTTCTGTGATCGTTAATGGTGTTCCTATACCCAATTTCTGAGAGAATACTTGATTGATCTTCTGCCAATACATATGCAATTCTGGACAGGTTACGAACATGTGCGTGATATTAGCCGCATATAAGTCACATCTAGGACATTTCGTCCAATCCCCAACCGAGCTAGCCCGAGACCATTTAGAGATTTAATCCGGGGTATAATAAAGCAAGCAGATAGCTGCATACGAAGATTGACTGAATGCATTGACTCATTTATAATACTTAGTGCTTGTTGATTAGTATTAGATGTAACCTCTGTCCCCAGAGTCTCCTATCAACCAGCCGCCAGTTTTTCCAAATCGTTTTGCTTAGGATTTCGAATACATTTATACATCTGACTAATCATAGATTTTGTCTTCCCACTATACAAGCAGTACCATATTTCTAGATGGTACTTCCAATTTCAAATGCTTCACCAAATAGTCCCTAATCTGCAAATATTTTATAAACATCCCGTCCGGAAGTTCATATTGCCTCTGTAAATTCTTGAAAGAAGCAAAACCATTATGATCATAAATATCACCTAAATAAACAATCCCAAACCTTGCCCATCGCTTACTAGCAGCTTCCTGGAATATTTTTGGGAATATCGGATTACCCCATAAGGGTAATTTATCATGGTAAAATGACAGATTACATCTAGTTGATATAGTACGCCATACGCTAATGCTGTTCCTGATGGTCTTAAATTTGACCCTTTTAAATTAATTCTGGTAATTAGTTTTGTATAAGTACATATTGCTATCTTCTCCCAGTAAGAAATGATGAAAAAAGATTTTATACTCTGGATTTAAAAGGCTATGGAATTGTTCAGTGAAAGCAGCCCAGAAATACTTTTTAAAATCCGGGTATTCTAAGCCTCCTTGATCATATGGAAGCTTTAACAAATCAATAGCTCTCCGAGCTCTCCTATATCCCCATATAAAGCTTCTGAATACCCCATCTAACTTCTTAAAAAATATATTTGGAACACGTAATGGGATTGATCTAAACAAATACAAAAATGTTGGCAACATTTTCATCTTCAAAATGTTAGAGCGGCCGATAATACCTATAGGAAGTTTATGCCACTGCTTAAGTGATTTCACTGTGTCCTGCAAAAAAAGTCATAATTTAAAGAAAATATCCTTTCTATCTGTGCAGATAATCTTACTCCCAAATAAGTAACCTCAGAACAAACACCATAAATTGGTTATCCTGGTTTGAAATTAAGTAGTATTTGTGTCTTCTTAACATTTAATTTATACTCTGATATGGAGCCAAACTTGACAGCTTCATCTTCAATAATCTTAATACCTTTAGCAGGTTCAATTGTAAAGACAGCAATATCGTCAGCATAAGCAACGGTTTTGAGTAAAATATCATTGAACTTTGATTGAAATCTTTCTTATTAAAGAGAAGAAGAAGGTTCAGCATGTACGCAGCACGTCGCCTACAACCCTTTGGCGGGCCGGCCGCATGATTGATCTGTAAATCAAGGTGCAAAGGTGGGACATTGTGAAACAGTGCAGTGAACAGTAGGCCGCGTAGCATAACAGTTATTCATAGTAGGTACAGGTTTAGAGCTTCTTCAAGTGGTACTGTCCAGATAAATCAACAGAACTTAAACGTGGAAGGGTGAACAAGAGAAGACAAGAATAGTGGGGGGGGGGTAAGAGTGTACTTGTGCTCTGGGAGAAAGGGAGCTGAGAGATACGATAGTCAGAAAGAAGGAACAGGTAGGAAGCTAAGAAGAGAGAGGGAGGGTGGGCACGGTAATGGTCACTAGGGAGTGCATGGCTAGGAAGGCCAGGAGAAGGGGGGTGCGCTCCACATGGTGGCTGATCCGACAGGTGCAGCGCACACAAAGCTGACATGACTACTAAGGAGAAGAAGTGGAATCAGGTGGGTATACAGCGTCTTTAAAGAGGCGTAAGGCCCTGTGTTTTGGGGACTGGAGACGAGCATGTTCCAGCTTACAAAAGTGAGTAATAAGCTACTGCCAGAGCTTGGTGAAATGGGTGTCGCGGGACTGAAGGCGTGCCGTAAGCAGCTCCATCGCCATGGTGTGCCATAAGCGAGTAAACCAGAGAGCAATTGGGGGAGTCTCTGCTTTTTTCCAGTACAGGGCTGTGAGTTGTTTCGCCGCACCCAGCATTTGGAGGCAGATGTGCCTGTCACTACGTGTCATTGCGCGCAAGTTGTCAGGCTTGATTCCCAACAGAACCATGGCTGGTGTTTCAGGCAGGGGGAAACCAAGCAATAATTTGATGTGGCTAAGGATCTCTTTTCAGTATGTGGCCAGAAGGGGGCAGGTCCACCAAACGTGGAAGAAGTCTCCGGGAAAGAGGAGAGGATGAAGGAATCATTGCATGTAGCCTGCGCAGGGTATAGTACCTTTGGGTCATAACCTTGTATGTGGTTTCCCGCTGCGAAATGCATCGGTAAAGTTTTGGTATGTCCTGCCAGAGGCGGTCCCATTACGCAAGTGTAATGTCCACAAACAGGTCGGACTGCTATCTACACTGATACGGGTGTAGAACGATTCACGGTGGGTGCTGAAGAATGTGATAAGTATGAGATATAAGGCCCTTGGAGTCATCAAAGGAGCGAACCAGCTTTTCGAAAGGAGTAAAGGCACAAGTGGCCTCCTGTGTCAAAGACGCGGTGTGTATACAGTGTCGGAGTTGCAAGTATTGTAGAAGTGCCCCCTCCGGAAGCTGAAATTCCTGTTTGCAGTGTTCAAAAGATTTAAGAGTGTCTCCTATCAAGAGATCTCAAAGTGTCCGGCACCCGCCATCCAGCCATACAGAAAATGCGGTGGTGGCGAGCAGTCGGAAAGTGGGAGTTGCTGGCAATGGGGTGTGGGGGGAAGGAAAGGAGGTAAGGCCTTTGGGAACGGCTACTTTGTCCCAAATGTCAAGAACGGTCTTGGTGGGAATAGCCATATACACGCTAAGGGAACTTGAGGCCCGGGGCTGCCATGAAAGGTCCCATCACCCCAAACCCCGATTGCGCCCAATCACCGCCCTGTCCATGTGGAACCACACCTTCTCGCTCTCCCATGCCATCCTCTCCGAGATGAAGCGCAAATGCGAGGCCCTATAATATTCTACCAGGTTAGGGAAGGCCCAAACTCCCCTGTCTCGAGGTAGCATAAGAATTGTATCAGAAAAACATGGCCAGCATCCACCCCAGATGAATCTGGTAAGTTCATGTTGCAGGTTTTGGATCTGATGTTGCGGAATAGGAGTAGGGAGTGATTAGAATAAGTACAGAATTTTCGGCAGTATGGACATTTTAATTGCATGTAAATGGCCCAGCCATGAGAGGATAAGCGACTTCCAGGTTCTCAGATCCTCCACCAACGCCAGTTGGTTTGTGACCAGGTGGCAAGGGAAAGGGTTAAAGTGAGGCCAAGGTATCTAATGGAATAGAGGGCACATTTGTAGGGAACAAGCATCTACAGCACTGGAAGTTCCTTTGCCGGGATGGTGAGGTTCAGGGCCCATGATTTATCATGGTTAATCTTAAGGCCGGAGGCCTGTTCATATAGACGCAAGAGATGAAAGAGGGTGGGCAGGGTTGTGTGCGGGGGAATTAACGTGAGGAGGTTGTCTGCGAACAGAGATACCTTATGTTGATGGCCTCCAAGGGGAATGCCATAAATATCGGGCGCTTGCCGTATCATATTGGTGAGGGGTTCTATTACAAGAGCAAACCAGAGCGGAGAAAGGGGACATCCCTGGCGCATGCCTCTGTAGATGGAGATGGCATTCCTAAGTTAGCCATTGACCAGGACCTGAGGTGTCGAGGAAAGATAAGGGGCCATAATGCAGGCTATCATCCGAGTGCCGAGCCCCATTTTACATAAAACCGCCAGAAGGAAAGTCCAGTCCACTCGGTCAAACGCCTTCTCGGCATCAAGGGACAGTAAGCAGGCAGGTATGTTCCTAAGATGGGCCCAACAAGGTGCGCAGTCCGCCGCACATTGTCTTCCCCCTGGCAATGACGAATAAAACCGACCTGGTCAGGGTCTAAAAGGCCTGGAAGGTGCGGGTCTAGGCTCTTGGCTAAGGGCCCGATTCACAGAACTAACTTAAGACAAATCCTAAACTTACTATTTTTGGTATTCACAGAAGTTAGGATTTTGTCTTAAGTTTGTCTTAAGACAGACTTAAGACAGACTTAAGACAGAATACTAACTTAAGTCTGTCTTAAGTCTGTCTTAAGACAAAATCCTAACTTCTGTGAATACCAAAAGTAGTAAGTTTAGGATTTTGTCTTAAGTTAGTTCTGTGAATCGGGCCCTATGATTTTAGTGTAGATTTTAAGTTCTGTATTGAGAAGCGCAATTGGGCGGAAGGAGGAGCAGAGTGCGGGGTCCTTGCCCGGTTTGGGAATTAAGGCTATTTCAGCCCCATGGCCGGAGATGGGCCTATTGTGTCCGTAAAGGAGTTAAAAAGTCGGAGGAGATAGGGCTGAAGCTGTGGGAAAAAGATGCAATAGAAAGAAAGTGGCAACCCATCCGGTCCCGGAGACTTTCCAAGAGGAAGATCTTTCAGTGCAACAGTGAGCTCATCCTGGGAGATGGGCTCCTCAAGCAACTGCATATTGTACTGGTTTACGGGGACCAGGTGCAGTTATTAATGACTGCCTGGATCTGATCTGGGAGGGGCGTCTCCCTGGCATAAAGAAGTGAGTAGTATGCATAGAAGGCTTTGAGTTTGGCCGCCTCATTAGTGGCCCTGGTGTCATCTGTGCATTTAACATTATCTATGTGAGCTTTGGCAATTCGCCTCCGTAGTCGCTGGGCGAGAACAATACCCACTTTATTCCCCCTTCATAGTACCGCTGCTTTAGGGCCAAAAGAGCTCGCTCTGTCGTGTTTTTTTGATGCACACAAAGCTGACCTCTAAGTATTGCCAGATGTCGTTCATGGATGGCCCGCAGTTGCTCCGGATCAAGCTTCTTCAAGTGTCTTTATATCTCGGGAGACGGTGTTTTCAAAAAGACGTGACTCTCGCTCCCGGGCAATTGCTATGAACGTGATGTGCCCGCGAACAGTGGCCTTGAAGGCATTCCATACCACAGGGAAAGGAGTCTTTGGTATGTCTTTTATATCGAAATAAGAGCCAATGGCAGCCCGGAGTTCCGCAACATCGACCGGGTCCCGAAGAACATGGGTGGGACGCCACCAACGCGGTGGGTGGACAGATTTTGCAACTGAAACTCAACACGGGCATGGTCAGCGGCTGAGATGTCGGACATAGAAGCCAAGAGCGTTCCACTGATCAAGGAATGTGAGGTGAAAAAGTAGTCGATATGTGACTATGACCTATCGACTATGACCGATGGACATGGGAGTAATATGAATATTCACGTACGTCGGGTGAGTGGTAGCGCCAAGCATCAACTAAGCCTAAGTTCATCAATTGTGCTTTCAGCCAGGAGGACATGGCTCCCGCCCCATGGAAGGAACCATCACTACGGTACATGCTAGCGTCCCATACCAAGTTGAGGTCACGGCCTGTGATAAGAGAGGAATCTGCGCATGACACTCGGTCCCGTAGAGTTTCCCGGAGGTATAGATCCTGTGCCTGGTTGGGGGCGTAGATGTTGCAAAGAGTGAGGGCCCGAAAACCTATTCTGACCGCCACTTTAAGAAATCTGCCATCGGGGCTCCGAATTACTTTGACGTCCCCCTGCTGAACTCCAGCTCTACATAGGATTGCCACACCAGCAACTTTGGAAGGGGCGGACGCCCAGAATTGTAGCGGGAATCGCCCCTGGGGGCGGCTCCGAGGCCGCCGCGATGGCACTTGCAGGGTGGGGGAAGGCTCCATAGAGAGGGCGAGGGAACCACTCATCCAGTGCAGTAGATCATTGGAGAGGCCAGACGGTGTTGTATCCAATGACGGAGGTCATCATTTTAAGGCGTTGTGGGGTGGGAGCCTGAGGAGGAGCACCCCTCTTCCATCGAACGGATGTGCTGTATGAGATCATGATGGGCCTGCGAGGAGGCTTGATCATCGGGACGAGATAGCCTACGGGGGTGACCTATCTGTGTCCAATGTGATTTCACAGGCTCCCATTTCAGGGGAGGCACTCTGGTAGGGCTATGTGGTGGCTTGAGGGAGAGATGAAACAACTGGGCTGACTCTTGGAAGGATCTCAGCACTCGACGTTTGGACTCCCACTGAAAAATAAGAGCAAACGGGTGTCCCCACTGATACTAGATACCCAGACTGCGCAAATTATCTGTGATGGGCTTGAACTCTCAATGCCTCCGCAGCGTGTTGGGCGCAAGATCCTGGAATAGCTGGATTGTAACACCGTTGCATTTGAGCTCAGATTTACCGCGTGCCGCTTGAAGAATTGCCTCTTTTTCGGTAAAGAAATGGACCCGGGTCAGGATGTCGGGAATGAAGCCAGGGCAGCCTGAGGGGCCCAAGACCTGGTGGGCTCAGTCGAGCGCTGTAGGGAAGAGATCCTCATCGCCTCGTATATCCTGGAGCAGGTCAGCGATGAAGGTCATGATGTACGTTCCTTCGGATCCGATGGGGACCCAGCTCAGGCATAGGTTGTTACGGCTCCCCTGCATTTCCAAGTACTCGTGTGTGAGTTGGAGGTCAATGTGCTGCTCCTCAAGAGTTGCCAGAGCTGTTCCTGATCTTCTGTGTGCACATCCATCATTTTCTCCAGGTCATCCACCTTTTCACCAATCACTGTGACCTCTTTTCTGAGTTCCCTGACACAGGCGTGGACTTCAGAGCGGAGCGAGCCTATATCCGACTTTAACTCATTCATGAAGCCAGCCATGAAGGATCGAGTAATGGGCTCACAGATCCCCCCTGCCGATGATGGCATGTCTTCAGAGCCAGTGGAGGCAGGCTTATTCCATAGCGCAGCTACAGGGTTGTCATTCGGGGGAGCAGCCACGTCTTTTACTGATTTAGTGCGAGTTATGGCCACGCAGGGCCCCGCTCCACCAGGCACAGGGCAATAAGCCAAGGATGTCGGCAGATTGCGCCAAGAAGCTGTAGCGGGTCTCTCGGATAAGGCAGAGGCTTCAGAGGCTCGCAGAGGCTCGCATCCAGGGTCCAGAAGGGAGGGGAGTGGATGAGCAGGATCGAGAGGGTGTAGATGATTATCTTTGTAGGCCTTTCACCACTGCTACCACATGCTGTCACGTCTGCGTCACAACCCCCCCCCCCCACCAGGCAACAGCACCAGAGGGCCACAGGGCTAAGCAGGCAGTTTTCACCCACAGGGGGGCTCGCCAACCTCAGGACCCCCCAGCATGGAGATGGCAACCTGCAGGGGTCAAGCCAGGAGATCAACGCTGTTGCAGCGAGGCGGGAATTTGTGGGTCCAGATGAGGTACGGAGCGCTCCCCGACAGGAAGCTCAGGAGTACAGAGCTGGTGCTGCACCTGCCTCACTCCGCCATTCAAGGACCAGGCTGCAGGCATCCATGTGAGGCCTTAGTCACCTGCAAGGCTCAGGGGCCCGGGAGCACCAGCGCGCAGCGATGGGCATCCAGTGGCAGAGGAGGCAGAGAGCGTGAAGCTTGGGCAGCAATGCTGGTGGACAGAGGGCAGATCCAGCAGGCCTCTTCACAGGCGGGATCAGCCGCTACTGCGGCACCGTACCCCCAGGGATAGGATGCCCCGCCAGGATTATAGAGCGCAGGGGCGATGTTGTAGAGCGCAGGGGCCAGGCCTTCAGTGAGTGTGCTCAGTCCAAGGGGGCGCAGGAGCCGCTCGTGCGAGGCAGGTGAGCGGTGGGGAGGGGCAATGGACTTACCAGGTCCGGTGGGCAGCCGAGTGCAGGCCGCAATTCACCCAGGTGAGTATCAGGCCCTCGGCCTGCAGGGCTCCCCAGTCTGCTTCCAAGGGTCGCCTTCCATCCCGCGGGGCTTCCTCCAGCCGGCATCGACGTCCTCGTCCCACGCAGGCGCGTCAGGGCCGAGTGGGCCTCCTGCTTCTCAGCCGCAGGCAGCATAGCAAAGGCCCCAGCGTCTAACAGAAGTCTCTCTCAAGCGGTGGGGCCCCAGGCGGCCCGGTCAGCCACCATATAGGTTGGAGCCTTACAGGTGCCTCTCCCCAGTCTTCAGCTATGCAGTGAGGCCCCTGCCGTGTTGGCCAGTCGTAGTAGTCCAGGGCCCGGCACAGAAAGATGGCAGACCGCCAGAGTCCGGGCAATGCAGCAAGAAACTGCTGACTCCGGCGCTGCAACAAGCCAGACCAGAGAGGTGTCCCCTCATCAGGAGATGCCCCGTCCACTCCGTCAGCCAATCTGTAAAGGTAGGGTCGTCGCTGAGGCCCCAAACACTGCTTTTCAGGCTGTAGTAGGCAGCGGCCGTGCGGAGCTCACCAAGCGTGCGTCTCACTCCATTAGCAGCGAGACCACGCACCCATCATTGAACTTTAATGGGGTAATTTGAGAATCAAATTGTAAAGCATAGATAAATGGCTCAATACACAAAGCAAATAATACATCCCTGCCTGGTACCGCAGAGAATCTGGAAAGTTGTTGAATGTAAACCAGAATATAATAATCTGGCTTGTGGGTTTTTATAAAGGGCTTGTATCCAGAACCAAAATTGGCCTTTTATCCCAAAAGTATCCAATACAGACAAAGGAAGTCCCATCCTACTCTATCAACAGCCTTCTCTGCATCTAAAAAAATCATACCTAAAGAAGTTGTTGTCTTATCAGGCATATCGAAAGCCCCTACTGCCATGTTCATGTGAGCTGTTGTATCCCTACCTTGGATAAAACCGTGTTGATGAGGGGATACCAATCTAGGCATAATTTATGATAGACGATGTGCTAAAATCTTTGCAAAAATGTTAGCATCTACATTAATAAGTTAGATTGGACTATAAGAACCACAATCGTCGGGTGGTTTGCCTTTTTACAAAAGAAAGACAATCTCTGTCGTATTCCAAGATTCTGGTATCTTTCCAGTGCTGCCTATATTTTGAATACCTAGTCTAAATAACGGAATCAAAATGTCTTTAAATAATTTATAGAATTCAATGGGTATAGAATCTTCCCCAGCCGCTTTACTAGATGCTAAAGAATATACTGCTAGATCTATCTCTTCCCCTGTGATGTCATTCTCTATGAAAGCTAATTCTTCTGAGCTCAGTGTAGGAAAGGTTCTACCTTGAAAGTACCGTCAGATATCCTCCTCTGTAGGGTCTATAGTTGGAGTGTATAATGTTTTATAAAACATAAAAAATCATCCAAAATTTCCAGAGGACGTGAATATATACTACCATTAGCTCCCTTTATATTCCTTATTTGAGTTCTAGCTCTATTATCTGCCACTTTATAAGCCAAAACCTTGCCCACTTGTTCTCCATTGTCGTACTGCATAGAACATTATTTATGATATCTAGTCGCCATTGTTTCTCTAAATATCGTTTTTAATGCTACTCTAGCATCTATTTAAGGAAGAAGAAGCAGTTCTTGATGACTAGCACAGAAGAGAGCTGCCTCTGAGTAGAGCTCTTCCACTTAATGTACTGTTTGAATAGCTTCTTTCCACAATATATCACAATCTTTATTTTGTAGCCAAACAAATTGCTGGGTGTTACCTCTAACCACTTCCTTTATTGTATCACAAACCGTAATTAAAGAAGCTGTGTCCATATTCTCCTTAATAAATAGCTCCAGCTGTTTCCTAGTATTAATCAGTAATCATTATCCCTAAGCAAGTATCTAGGAAATGAGAAAGATCTGTCGAGGTTAACAAGTAACTCTCGTGTACTCACATTTCTGCAGGGACGTCACGTAATGAAGAAAAGTCCACTATTACCCCAACGTGCGTATCTCACCCAACAAAGTCAAAGTATCAATAGTGACATTGGGAAAGAAGAAGTGAAAAATAACTAGGAATGGAGAGGGTCCCACGACGCACCCTTCTCTAAATTAGATGGAACCAGAAATGGTGAATCACAACACAAGTCTGTTAAAATGAATAGAAGAAAAGGTGAGTATATATATTCTTACTGTGAAACACTATATCTTTCTATTTACATGTATGTCTACCTGGTTAATTCCCTTTTTCCATGTAAGATATTCATTGGGGTGAGGGAGAGAGCTTAAACATCTAGAGAGAAATAACAATAAGGTAAGTAAATGTGTGCCTTGGGGAGATGCAGAAATAGTGGAATTAAATGTAATGTGAGAACTCACCTAACTTTAAAGTATCTGGTGTCCAGAATAATCTTTTCCTAGTAATTGTCTCCAGGAATGATAATCTTCTTAATTAATAAAAGTAATATGTTTTTTTCCTGAAATTGAGGAGGCAGTAAACTAAAAGAGAGTGTAGTGTAGTTCCTATTTTCCCTATAGGCCCTGCGCATTGGAATAACATAAACAGCAGTGTAGGCGTAGAAGTGCGGTCTTCTAGGTCTCTACTGACTATGTTAGACTTAATTGGGTTTGTACCAGCTAGCTCAGAGGTCACTGGAAACTTTCTTGACTGAATAGGAAGTGATCAGCTTCCCAGGCACAGACAAGAAGGGATTTAGTTTTCCAACAACCGCATTAACATGACAACTTTGCTCCTCAGAATAAGAGTCAATCTCCAGAGTCGTGTGAAACAATAGACAGCTATTTCACTCAGTCAGTTGTGCAGAATTACTTTCACCAGTATGCAGAGAATAGAGAGATGGGGCGTTTTCAATAAAAGGTATTATTTATTGAACAGTCTTTCTTCTCATACAAGAGAAATGAATTGCCACAATTGCAAGACTTGTTATTATGAAAAGTGCGTACAGTAAAAGGAGTATTGCCAAATAATACTGTAAAAGCATGGATATGATTTCTTGGCCATATGATAGTTAAAATGAATAAAATATATACATTCATATATACATTTGGCTAACGTACTCAACTGGTGCTTCTAACTACGCCTACTCCAGTGTACCTGACCTAAGCCTAATACATGGAAGGGAGTAAGTAAGTAGCAGTTTAAGTTAAGTTGGTTTTGCCAAGGGTTTGCTTCAAGAATTCTCTCTAAGGATTTAGTCAGCACCGTACCTCTGAAATAGAATGTTGGAGGTCTGGTATCTCCTCTCAGGACTCGATATCCCAGTCACCCGCAAGGGTAGGGTGGAAACGCCGGAGCTGGATTTTCTCGGCAAGAGAAAAGACAGCGTCTTTCTCAGCGCGTCAAGGAGGAGGAGGGGCAGCGTCCGTGGGCTTCTCGCATCTGCTGGGCTCTGCAAGGGACAGCTGTTCTGCTCGTGTATTCTCCACCACCATCGCTGTGTTTGCTTAAGGCAACGTTGGTATTATTTATACCTGAAAGGTGCCTTGTTTGCGTAAGTTTTTGGACATAAGACGTCAATAAAGATGTCACTAAGAACTGGTCGTTCTTACAGTACTCGTTAGAGTTTTATTACTAATCAAAACAAAGCAAGCGGGGCTTTCCCAGGTTGCTGGTGGTTTTATCTGTTGAAAGAACTCTTTGTGTTATCTAGGAATCTTTAGGAAGTGGCTTCTGCTGTGTCATGTACTGTAATGAGCTGCAGAGACGAGTTACTGAAATATGGCTCTGATCGTTTATGCCATAATAGGGATATCTATTGATTATAGCCGTATAGGGCCATGTGGTCACAATATTGATTGGGGTCCTAGATAGAACACAAAACCCACTCCACGAATTTATGTCCATCAAATTACTAAAAACTAAAAGCAATAGGATGCGCGTGTATTCCTACCAACCCCAAAATACATATTGCATTTGAAATGGCGTATTTTAAATACATGAAAACATAGGTACTGTACGTTTTTTTAAGCATAGTAATCATTCAAAAAATATTGCATATGTAATCAGTTGAACGATTTTGCGAAAAAATTACACATGAAATGTCTCTTAATACAGAAAAGAAGGGCGAGACTATTCCATCACATGTAAATACAATTGCTGTAAGATGTGCTAGAGGCTGAGGTAAAGTTTTTGTCTCTAGATCTACTAAAATTAGAAGTTCTGTTCTTTATGAATAGTTCTACTTTAAGCAAAGGTATTTGTGCCAAAAATAGGGTAAATATTTTGAAAAAATAGTTCAATTAAAAAAAGAAAAATTCTTGTTGTGAACGGGGGAATGGAGTTCCAAACGCTTTTCAGTAGTTTTTGTTGATCAAAACTGAAGGCCAAATTCAGAGTTCATGGGAACGCTGTGCGCCGGAATGTGTTTCCAAAAATTCATTGTTGCTGTTCAGGCGAGAACATCACATCAGACAGGCTCTTAAAGAATAGGTCTACATATTCAGGTGACAGTTCGACCAGGTTTGATAGTGCAGTAACCTGGCAGTTGTGAGAATGATTGCTATCATCGATGTTTGGATCAGCAATGCTCACAGAAGGCCATACCTGGGTGATGTTGCTTTTATTTACCGCTTCACTGCCGCCACCTAGTCGTAGCGCAGGAGTCTCAACGAATGCCGTCATCAGGATTGGTAGCCGCTGGGGACAACACGATGCATGAGCCGTTACAGGACTTAGCAAAGTATCGATATCCATTGGTACTGCTGATGGTAGTGCAAGACAGGTGTCTAACATGCATTCTTCTCCACATAGCATACATCGAAGCACAGGTAAGATGCAGGTCTGCCATATAGGTCTGAATGAAAGAAACCAGGTCATGTTCAGATCTCTCAGCCGGGCCAATCCAAGGACTCTAGTTATGCGGTCCCGGTAGTGTACTGCTAGGATCGTTTCTTCCATCCTTGCTGGAGTCATGTCTGTGTTTTGGCTGGCCATATCGGAGCAGGAGGGTCAAAAATAAAATGCCTGCTACAAGTCCCAAAATTAGGGGTATGCCGCCAAAGACTGAATGGACAAAATTTGGTATTATGCCCAGGACTGCTTTGAAGGGTGTTAACAGTCCCGAAAAAATCGTCTTAAATACGTTTGAGATACCTACGGCATCCGACATATTTAGGATTTGGCTAAGCATTTCTGTGAAATGCACGGGGCAATTTGTTGATAAAAGGTCATGTATCTCCGATGCTGTCCTTGCAACTTGGAGATCATACGTCTCTTTTGAAGACGTGATGGGCACTGTTGTCTGTAAAAGCACAGACTTCATTCTGCTTAAAGTATCAATTCGTATAGAAGAGACAATCAAAGGAGGCCAAATCGGCGTCTCTGAATCTTCAGGGCCGTTTGGAAACAATGCTTGCATACAGCAAGTGACCATGGAAGGTACGCTTACGAGATATGCTTTCCCTGGCACCAAGCCACAACAGCTGTGATCCGTTATTAGAATGTAACTCCCGTTAGAAAGTTGCTTAAAGAAAGGCTCTATCTGCGTTGCAGGTGTGACGTGCTGGTGGCATGAAAGGTTGTTTGAAGTCCCTTCACAGGCCCCATGTAAATTAATACCCTGGCACAAAAGTATACCGCTTAGTGAATGTTTGCAATTATTACCACTAAGAAATACATTTTTGTTGTTGTCACTGTAGCATGTGTGCGTATATGGTAATTTCCATGATGACTTAATGTACCCTTTACCCAATCGTTCATACTGGCCAGTCGGTATATACTCAAGGCAATTTTTAAATTGGAAAGTTGTTATCGGAATTGTGATAATCCCGTGTATTATCCATTCAATGACAGGTCTTTCTGACATTGTCAATGGTAATCTCTCAAGTTTTTCGATGCTCAGGATTGTATAGTCTGCTCCTTTCTGTGCCAAGCTGATTTGTTTATCAGTAAGATTAAAGATGGAAAACAATGACGTTGTGTTGATTAAACGCCATGGCACATAGCCTGAACGAAGATTTTGCAGCGTCCAGCCTAATTGTACGATAGAACGTAATTGTGACTGGCCATGTTGTAACATTAGCAAGTCTTTATCTATTATATCTATGGCAGATGATACAATACTATCCAGTGAATATATTCTGGAGTACAGAGTCATTAACCCATTGTCCACAACAGAAAGTGATTTTTCCAAATTAATACGATCAATTTCTCGTATTTCTGCTGTTTCAATTTGTGTTACTTTCCAAGCCTCGTTGTATGCCGCATATATACTTGCCGCTATGAAACGTTTCTGACGCTGTTTGCGTGGTCCCATAATGAAATCGCGCAAATCAGCACCATCTTTAAGTAAAGATAAGTGTTGCTTAATTTCTGCCAGTGTGGATGTTTTTAACCATTTGAGGCAGAGTTTCCCTACACTGTATGTTGTTACTATCCCTGGATATTGTCTCTGGGAGTATCTAGGGTCTGGTCTGGTCATTGTTAACCCCTGTGTTTTATTCAGGAATCTATCCTGACAGTTATTCGTGTCAGTAGGCCAGATTAACCACTTTTTCCAATCAGGATGTGTTCTGTTTAGATGTAAATTTTTTGATACGTCTATTTCAATAACTGTAGTTGCATTATCAGGTATTGGTTTTGGAATAGACGGTTTGTTAAGGTCTTTAATCTTAGCTAGGCCAAGACAGGTTGTTTGGTGAATTGTGTCATTTAAGAACATTATTTGTTCCGGGATCATGCAGGCTCGAAATATTGCTTCTAGGCCTCGTACCTGCCAATATTTTGTACCCCAGATGGTTTTTGTTTCAATGTTGTTTTTCCAGAAATCAAAACCAAATGTCATAATTTTTTCATAAAATGCCTCTGAATATATTAATTTAGTATTTGTCAGCATGGTTTTCGTCCCTGTTCTATCCAACAGTTTATAATAAAATGTTTCTGCATTACTTATATTAAATCCTGAGAAGTATTGAAATTTCTCAAAAAACGTTTTTGAACTGCTTTTAGGTGGAGTAGCACAATGTTCCCATTGGTTATATTTGAAAACATTTCTAGGTTGAGCAGATTTATGTAAGTAATGGTCAGCGTAATGTGAGAAACAGTACATTTGCTCATAATTAGATGAACCTTGCAAATAATCATGTTCTGTAAATTTTGCTGACAACACTAAATCCGACATCATATTATTTATACTTTCAAAATCCCAATCATCAGAGAATGTACTTGGTTTAACAAAGTCACTTAATGAAACCTTGAACTGGTGAGGATATTTCAAGATCTCGACCGGGCCATATATTTCATAGTCAGTCTTGTCCCAAACTACCCCGCCGGGTATTGTAATGGCTGTGACATTTACTGATGATAGTTCTCTTTTCTTCACGTGGGATGATCTGTGTGGTTTCAGAACTAAGTTGATGTTCTGACTTGCTGTGTCCATTGAACTGTGATAAATTTTCTTAAAATTAAAACTAAAATTAGGCATAGTAGGAGTATAAGTACCCCTGAAATAATCCAATGCACAATCAATGGTGCATCTAGATATACTTCTTTGATTCGATGAAAGAGTTGTTTTGCTTTTTCTTTAAAAGTCTTTGTTTCTGGTGTTACTTCAGGGTTGCTTTGATCTTCAGAAAAGTTATCGAAATTGATGAAGTAACCAGAGGCAGTTCTGTCAATTGTTGGAATTGTTTTCTCAATTTGTCTTTCATTAGCACATTCTGATGCCATATCATTGTAGACTGGTGTTTCTTGACGAACTGTTTCAATCTGTGTTTCAAGAGGCACGAGTTCCATGGCATTATTGCATAGTCCTTCTCTGTGCACTGCAGGTTTATCAAATGTGATTAGTCTTTCAGTTTGAACCTCTTGGTTGTTGCAAATTTGGGTATTCTGTTATTTCTTGGGAGTCCACTTGGACTACTGTTGATTATAGGCCACATGCTTGTGGTTTTACCAGGTCGATTGATACAACTCGGTTCTCCTTTTTACCAGCAAGGGGCGGTAGTACTACTGATCTTGTTCCGTTGATTGCTAAGACAGGTACTGCTTTTCTGTAAGAAGGCCCAAATTCCTTCTTCACCGCTATTTTCTCTCTGACCAGATCCCCAATCTTTGGAATCCAGACAGGCCTTGCTGGGACAGGTGGTGTGTCTTCAGTGGTAGTTGGCTGTTGCTTTATTTTTATGTTGCTTAAGGATTTTCTTGTTTCATTCAGGTCCTGTAAAATAGCCAAACGAGCTTTGATGTCAAAGTCTTTATTTTCATCTCTTACCACTGAAGCCTGACTATCAAGATCCTGAACATGCATTCTAGTTCCGAGCAATAGTTCGTACGGGCTGAAACCTTTTAGAGAATTTCTTGGCAAATTATTAAGACTACGTTGGACACTTATTAAATGTTTGACCCACCCATCACCCGAACCTAATACCTTTGCTGTTATAGATTGCTTTATGTCTCAGTTTTTTCTTTCCACTACACTGTTTCCTTCAGGGTGAAATGGACAAGAGAACCGCAACCCAATGCCTATACTGGCCATGGCCTCCTTATAAGCTCGAGAGCTGAAAGCAGGACCCTGGTCAGAATGGAACATGGCAATTGCGTATGTGCCGATAAAGACTTGCAGATCTTTTATAACAGTTTTGGCGTCAGCCGAGCGCTGGGGCCACATTTTTAAGTGAATGTAGTCTTAAACAATTAATAGGACGCTGGATTGCATATAGACAGCATTACCCTGTCCATAAAGGGTATCTGGGCAACAGGCTGGACCGGTTCACTACTGCGATCCCTGCTGCAGTCTTGACAGTTTTTTGCAAATATTTGATGTTGCACACTCATCCCCGGCCACCAGTACTCTGATTGTAATTCAGTCAGAGATTCTTTGATTTTTTTGTGCCTTGGACCCAATCCCATGTGTGCGTCCGCTATTAAAAAGATTCTCAGATTCGTGTTTGGAATTACCCTATCCCCCACTCCAGGGATTCGAGCAAAAGGAACGGAGTTTGCATCAATTACATATGCATAATTGAGTGGATAGTTCAGGGGTAGTGCTGCACAGTCGCCTTTTAAGGACGTTTTTACTGCCAGCATGGTTTCCCCTTCTATGTATTTTTCTGAATGCTTTTTTGTGGCTACGGAAGCCGGTTTAGTTGCTTCTGCTATGACTGTATTAGCCAATAAATTCCCTGCAATGTGAACGCCATCACGTTGATGACTCAGAGTGTGTATCACGTGAGTCTTTTGTAGTTCTTTCTGTAAAAGAACTACTTGCCTCCAAAGCATTTTATGCTTGATTGTGGCACCTGTGTCCTCTTTGAAATCATTTTTAATCCAGCTCTGCAAATCATTATTGTATGAGTTGACGCAAAAATGCGAATCGCACACGATTAGTGTCGGGAATTCACGTTCGGCATTTTCAATCGCCATCTTTAAGGATCTGATTTCAGCTCGCTGAGCCGAACATTTTCTCAATGATTCAGTTTTTGTTATTTTCGGTCTGAATTTACCGCACAGCCAGCGACCTTTAACAATCGCACAGGCTGCATCGTAGGATTTATTTTCTACATTGTAATGCTGTACAAATCTGTCTGTATAGATTATACAGGAGTATTGTTGTAGAGGAAGAATTTCGATTGGCAGAGGATATTCTTTTTCATAATTTAAATCATTCAGTTTTTTCATGTGCAGGGCAAAATAGTATTTCACGTCTTCTGCAGCAAGAGAATTTTCCCACTGTATCCATTTCGGATCCAGTGACACTGTAGGCAGGTTTACTGGGCTGAATAGTGCCTCGAATGCGGATTCTGAGTGAGAACATTGATCCTTTTGCCTTGTGCTAGTTCTCGTTCTTTAGCTATAGCAGTCTGCACTGCTTTCACAGTATTTTCTGTGAGACTGAATGTTTTTTCTGTTTGTGTGTACAAGTGAGATTTGTAAGCTATTGGTACCGTTTCTCCCTCATTAGAGGTCAGGTACGTGAATCTGCATCTTCCTGGGATGACTCGGATTACAAGATTGCATGTACTGTCACGTGTTTCTAATTTAGTTTTTGCTAACATGTCTGTTTGCAGTGATCTCAAAATTTCTGTGTGTTTTTGAGTCCAGTTGATTGGTTTGAAATCAGGTTTAATTAACTCGTAGAGAGGTTTAACCCTCTCTGCATAATTTAGAATGTAAGTTCTTCCGAAATTCAGGAAGCCTAGAATAGATTGTACGTTCTTCAGCATTTTTGGTGCTTGGAGTACAGCGCACTTCTCTAAGAAGTTGTCCGCTAGGCTTTTTCCTTCACTTGATAATTCGTATCCTAAAAATAATACTGTCAGATGGGCAATTCTTGACTTTTTAAAGTTGAATTTGTAACCCTCTGCAGCGAACCCAAGTATTATGGTGTTTACCCTTTTCAAGTGAGTATCCAAATCATTGTCTGTGAGATAGATATCATCCACATAGGATAATGCCTCATCATCATATATTTGTAGTAACTCTGTTACTCTGGCTGAGAATAGTCCTGGGCTGTTCTTGAATCCTTGTGGGAGCCTACAGAAATTTTTCTGTGACCCCATTATTGAGAAAGCGGTCAAGTACCTGCTTTCAGGTGCAATATTTTGACAAAAGAACCCATTAGATATGTCTAATGTTGTTTTATATTTTTTCCGAACTATGTTATTCATTAGTGCCGCACTGTGCGAGTTCTGTACCGCAAAGGTTTTGCAACACGAATTAAGATGTCTGTAGTCCAAGAATAGACGATATGAATTGTCTGGTTTAGAGACTGGAAACAAAGTATTGTTCATTTGAGAGGTGCATGTTTCGATCACCCCCTGGTATTCAAGTTGATCTAAAATCTCCCTGACCTGTTATTTAGCTTCTTGCTTAACTGGATACTGCCTTTGTGCAGTAGGTTGACATTTTAACTGGATTTTGTGAGGAGGAGAGTCCTCATCCCATCCTACATGATTTTTATATAATGCTGGTGCCTGGGCTACTGCCCATTTCCTTGCATATATATATTTAGTGTGAATCGGAATGTGATTCGAGAAGGCAGGCATAATCATTTCTTCGCCACGAGGGCACTCCTTGACAAACTCCGGGGGCCAATCTTTTTCAGCTAACAGGATGTCATAGCCTTTTGAGAGGTTATCCCAAAATAGACCCCTTATTTTTCTAGTCTTATCTCCCTCTATACGCAGTGTTATTTCTTATATCTTATGAGGTTCGCTAACTCTGGTGTTGGCAGTTTCTACTTAATTGTATTCATTCGTGTCCACTGTCTCCAGATGACTCATCAGGATCTTGCAAGCTATGGTGATTTCTGCTGCACTGTCTAGCATTGTCTGTGCCCGCTCCCCGTTTTTCAGCTGTGTCCTCAGTATTCTCGGCATGTTTGATTACTCTAATACTGGCTACCTTCTTTCTTGGAAATTGCAATTTTTTAATTTGAGCAGGTTTCTTGTCTTTGGACTTGGTGTGCTCTCCTGGGTCTGACCGTCCTCTTCTTTCCGATTTCTGCGAAAAAGATCGAGAGGGACGTGTATCAATACTTTCATATCTATCAGGCTTTTTCAAGTTATCCCTATTTCTAAGGTTGTATCTTTTCTCAGAGTGCTCCCTCTGGGGAGACTGGTGTTCTCGAGTCGGTGTTCTTTCCCTCCGTCGAGGAGACCTTCCTCTGGACTGGAAAACTTTTTCCTTGGGAGTGGATTGTTTATTTCCATCCCAGTTTTTCTTTGGAGTATTTTGATTATTTGTAATAAATAATTTTTCAGGATTTTCGAGTAGTTGGGGTTCTACTGGTTTTCCACCCAAGCTGTCTCTACCTAATTCTTCATAGCATTTTTCTATAATTCTGGCAAGCTCAATTGGTTGATCTGTTATATCTGTTTCTTTCAATTTCTGGCGGATCGCCACAGATGCTGCTTCTCCTTTTATATTGGCTAGTAATATAGCCGAGACCTGCTTGAAGTCTTTCAGTAATTTCATACCAAGAGTTAAAGCAGGTTCTGGACCGTATTCATTCTGAATCTGTTTTAGCACATCTGGTATTACCGCCATTGACGGAACACCATGTGTTTTTGTGTAAATGGAAGCAAAGACTGTACCCCAAGTTTCACAGTCCTCCACGTGTGGTGCGACCCCCATTGGAAGGCAGATGGTCAGAATTCTGTGTTTCTCAATAGGGGTGGTATTCGGAAATACTGCCTCTATTTGAGTAATTTTCTGCACTAACCAGAAAGGAATTTGTTCCCGTTTTATGGGTGTTTTACCAAGACATGATTGTATGTTCTGTGGTGTAATTTTATTTGTGTTCCCCTGATGAGGGGTCAGCTGTGGAACATTAACAGCTGTTTGGACCGTTGCAGTCCGCATTACATTTTCGACTAATTGTCTATGTATTTTAATTAATGTTTTTAGCTGTGCTAACAGCTGTTCTTTAGACATTTTTTCAATGTCCGGATGTGGTGTGTAGCTGGCTAGAACCGGCCACGTTGCTCCTGGTCTACCTAGTGGAACGAGCCTGGTAATATGATCATTGTGTTTTAGGGCGCCTTTAAACCAGAGCAGGTGCTCTTGGTATTTTAATGGGATTTCAATCTCCTCGAAAGGAGCGTACTTTTCCGGAGGTTCCTCTATTTTGTAATAGTGGAATTCGTGTGTTGCAGCGTTTGCCGCTGGAAATTTTATCCATGAATAGAATACCTCTGTCTGCCGATATTCATGTGCCTCTATCACGAAGACGACTGTGCCACCTTGTGTGGTCAGTCCGTTCTCTATGAGTTTTAACGTTATAGTTTTTCTTATGTAGACCGGGATGATTATCGCACATGGTTCATTTAACACCGGCGTCCCGTTGATTCGCGTCTACTGCGGCTTCAGCGGTCCTGTTGTCTAGTACTGACATTGTATAAATGAAAGTTTTTGCAGAGCAGGTCTCCAAGGAGACAAAGATTAGGTGCACAATATTTTGGAACACTGTATCCTTCAACGTTGAATAAACCAGAAGCTTTACATAGGAATCTCTTCCTACTAAGTTCGGGCGGATTTTAACCTTTCACCCACTCCAGACGTCTATTGGAGTATTTACGGGAGAAAGGGTCTGTGAGAAAAAGCACGACTGAGTTACTCTAACGTCTTGCGTTAGTTTTATCGCCTTACCAAACGTTGGGCGCCATGTAGTGTAGTTCCTATTTTCCCTATAGGCCCTGCGCATTGGAATAACATAAACAGCAGTGTAGGCGTAGAAGTGCGGTCTTCTAGGTCTCTACTGACTATGTTAGACTTAATTGGGTTTGTACCAGCTAGCTCAGAAGTCACTGGAAACTTTCTTGACTGAATAGGAAGTGATCAGCTTCCCAGGCACAGACAAGAAGGGATTCAGTTTTCCAACAACCGCATTAACATGACAACTTTGCTCCTCAGAATAAGAGTCAATCTCTAGAGTCGTGTGAAACAATAGACAGCTATTTCACTCAGTCAGTTGTGCAGAATTACTTTCACCAGCATGCAGAGAATAGAGAGGCGGGCATTTTCAACACAAGGTATTATTTTTTTAACAGTCTTTCTTCTCGTATAAGAGAAATGAATTGCCACAATTGCAAGACTTGTTATTATGAAAAGTGCGTACAGTAAAAGGAGTATTGCGAAATAATACTGTAAAAGCATGGATATGGTTTCTTAGCTATATGATAGTTAAAATGAATAAAATATATACATTCATATATACATTTGGCTAACGTACTCAACTGGTGCTTCTAACTACGCCTACCCCAGTATACCTGACCTAAGCCTAATACATGGAAGGGAGTAAGTAAGTAGCAGTTTAAGTTAAGTTGGTTTTGCCAAGGGTTTGCTTCAAGAATTCTCTCTAAGGATTTAGTCAGCACCGTACCTCTGAAATAGAATGTTGGAGGTCTGGTATCTCCTCTCAGGACTCGATATCCCAGTCACCCGCAAGGGTAGGCTGGAAACGCCGGAACTGGATTTTTTCGGCAAGAGAAAAGACAGCGTCTTTCTCAGCGCGTCAAGGAGGGGGAGGGGCAGCGTCCGTGGGCTTCTCGCATCTGCTGGGCTCTGCAATGGACAGCTGTTCTGCTCCTGTATTCTCCACCACCATTGCTGTGTTTGCTTAAGGCAACGTTGGTATTATTTATACCTGAAAGGTGCCTTGTTTCACGTATGTTTTTGGACATAAGACGTCAATAAAGATGTCACTAAGAACTGGTCGTTCTTACAGTGCTCGTTAGAGTTCTATTACTAATCAAAACAAAGCAAGCGGGGCTTTCCCAGGTTGCTGGTGGTTTTATCTGTTGAAAGAACTCGGTGTGTTATCTAGGAATCTTTAGGAAATGGCTTCTGCTGTGTCATGTACTGTAATGAGCTGCAGAGACAAGTTACTGAAATATGGCTCTGATCCTTTATGCCATTATAGGGATATATATTGATTATAGCCTTATAGGGCCATGTGGTCACAATATTGATCGGGGTCCTAGACAGAACACAACAAGAGAGCCCATTTCCACAGAAATACAATGCTTTATCATCTGTGATTTCCTCCCGGCTGTAAACCCTAGTACTATTTTCAAAGAACAAGGGAGACCCAAAGGAATATCACTAGGGACCTTGGGCAGTTACGTATTTCAAAAGACAGTGGTCCCTAGTAGTTCAGGGATTAGGCAGAATTGATGGACATACACTCAATAGTCAGTATGACCTTTGTCCAGCAGGACAGGTTTTTATTTTAAGAGATATGGAAAACATAAAAGGATTTTTTACAAGGTGGGTACAACCAGTAACCCACAGGGGACAAGACAAAACAGGGGGGTAAACTTGACGCAACAAAGGCGGTCTGTGCTAGTATCTCAGTGAACAGACAATGGTAAAGTACAAAGCATCATTGTGAACAATTTTCTATTTGTAGGGTACATATGATGCTACTATGTCGACGGCGTTTCGATGCCTACACACAGATACATGGCATCATCTTCAGGACAAAGAATTAATTTGTTTGTCTTGAAAGCATAACAGTTTTTTGGGGCCTATAAGCATACATACAGTTATATTGGGGAAACAAAAAAAGGGAGACAAAACATAAACATTGGTCAATAACAAAAAGACGAAAAGACTAGGCATGTATATAAATCTGACCAGTGATCATCTGTGGCATTGTGAACTGTTTGTGGCAGTTATTCATCTTTTAGGAATAGTAATTGTGTGAATTGTAACGTGGTGGCGTGACAGGCTTTTGTTTCCATGCAGCCTATTGTGAATTGTTTATGACAGTGGGGACAACATTTAAAATTCGACGCAGTGACGGAACTGTGGGGGGGCGACGCATGAGATTAAAAAACATTCAGTGAGCTCAGAGTTGGACCATGCAAAGTTTAAAAACGGGTGGCGAGCGGTGTAAGCGGCGAAGTGTTGGTAACCGGCGGTTACGTGTAAAGAGTTTTACATGCGGTTTAGAGGCGAAAGGAGTTTGTGAATTATCGTTTAGCTCTACGTGATCAATTTTAAAAGGAAAGTAGCGCGAGCATACAGATCGTGATTTACCAATATTGTGGTCCACAAAGTAGTCTGTTAAGCAGTACCTATGCTTTTGGAATCAAAGCAAGTAGGGAAATTGAAGGGTTTAGGAGCACAATAGTATCCTGCCAAAAAAGCGGGAAAATAAAAGAGTGAGTATAAACATATTGATGGACCAGTGAGAAGGTGATGAAAAGCTCAAAAAATAAAATCATTACCAAACCAGGGCAAGGGAGCCTCTAAATACGAGACCGGACCAATCGTGTCTCACTAAGAAGGAAGAAAGTAGATTTATATGAGTTATGGTCCTCATGGGGTTTGGAAACCCGATTAGAGCATTCTGCAGGTACTTACTTCCTGGTTTGGCTGCTCCTTGTCTATGCAGGATACAAAATGGCGGGAATCGCTGTCGTGCTCGTGCCTGAGGGCTAGATATAGGGGGATTCAGAAATGGAAGAGGGACTAGTCGTGGTGAGTACGGCGGCCATGCTGGAAAGGTGTGGGAGTGTTTAGAGATAGGTAAAGGACTAATCGCAGTGAAACTGGCGGCCATGCTGGAATGGTGTGGGAGTGAGAAGAAGAGGTTATATATAAAACCATGTGCAATAAACATTTACATATTTACATGAATTGTTTAAGAAACATCGCGAAACCTAGGAGGAAGTCAGGTATGTATTACAGGGTGACTGATCACAGGAGAGATGTCCAATCTTCGAGACGATTGAGGCCTGTATGGATACTGTTGGTGCGCAGTATCCAGTGAAGTTCCTCCTTGTTCAGTAACTGAGTTACGTCCGCTCCTCTGGGTGGTGGTTTTACCATGGTGATGATTGTCCATGTCAGATCATTTTCAGTGTGTCCTTTTTCTTTGAAATGTTCGACAAGAGGGGCATTTGGAGTATGGCACCGGATCCTACTACGGTGTTGTCCGATGCGTAGCTTGACCTTCTGGCTGGTTTGTCCAACATATATCATCTTGCAGGGGCAGAAAATGGCATACACCACATTGATGGAGTTACAATTAGTGAAGTGTTTTCTTTCAAAGGAAATAGTGCCAAAAGTAAATGTTTTTCCCTCAATAGTGAAGTCACACACTATGCAACTACCACATTTTGCATGACCCGTTAGGGCAGGTAACCCCCATGCATCATTGATGGTTGTTTTCAAATTAGGCTGAGGTAGGGAAGCTCTTACCAAATGATCTTTTACATTTTTTGCTCTCTTGAATGCAAAGATAGGGTGCTCAAGATTCAGTAGTCCGGCATTTAATACAGGCCAGTGTTTCAAGATGCTTTTCTTTATGGCATTAGAGGCTGGGGTAAAAGTGGTTACACACACTAGTCTGTCTTGGTTTTTCTTTGGTTTTGGTTCTAGCAGACTCTCTCTGGGGCAGTACCAAGCCCTTTTTAAAGAACGCCTTACTAGTTTTCGAGGGTATCCCCTGTTTCTGAGTTTTATGCTGAGCGTTTTTGCCTCGGAGAAATAGTCTTCTTTGAAATAACAGTTTCTTCGAATACGAAGGAATTGTGAAAATGGGAGTGAATCTCTGAGTGCTCGGGGATGGTGACTGCTATAATTAAGCAAGGTGTTTCGTTCAGTTGGTTTTCTGTGGAGGCTGGTGGTAAGGCGTCCTTCTGTATGTTTAATTTCTAAATCTAGAAATGGAATTGAGTCTTTATTCTGGGATAGTGTGTATTTCAAGCCATTACTGTTATTGTTAAGCCAATGTAGTAGGTGTGGTAATGCTTCCGGTGAATCGTTCCAAATCATAAATATATCGTCTATATATCGTTTCCACAGGGCAATGCCACTGTGGAAAGGATTAGATTCTGTCAGTATACAAGTATACAGTAGGTATGTCAGTATACAGTATACAAGAGGTCTCAAGATGATCCATGTAGAGAGTCGCTAGGTTGGGGGCAAAAATAGCCCCCATAGATGTTCCACGTACCTGGCCA
The DNA here is from genome assembly GCF_964263255.1 of Lissotriton vulgaris. NCBI lineage: Eukaryota > Metazoa > Chordata > Amphibia > Caudata > Salamandridae > Lissotriton > Lissotriton vulgaris. The sequence goes on along the minus strand of NC_141687.1, from coordinate 1,512,897,378 downwards.
TAAAATTGACCCTCAAAAAGAAAAAAGTTTTTTGTTAAACAGATCTCCAGAAGTTGAAGAATAAAGACTGATGGGACATTGTGAGGGCGCGGACGTGTGTTAAGAACTGTCTCAATCACGCGTAGTGAATCATATTGTGGAATATTGGTATATAAAGATTCCACATCCAGCGTGCACATCGTGCTGGATGTGGGATCAAATGGGTATTCCTCAATCATAGTGATCATTGACATGCTGTCTCTGATGTAGCACAGTGTGTCAGCTACAAAAGGTTTTATAAAATAGTCAATATAGTGCCCAAGAATTGGATAACTATAAAAAAGAAATCCATCGCCAACTAGCTAACACTGAACACTACTGTAAGCTACCTCGAAATCCCACAGAAGAAATACAGAAACTGATCCAACAGGTCACTGCTGATGCCCTAGAACAAGGATACCTCTCTAAAAAAGAACATGAGTTCCTCAATACCAAAGCTCCACGGATACCAGTTATCTACTGCCTACCAAAGATTCACAAGAATTGTGAATCTCCACCTGGTCGCCCAATAGTGTCAGGGTGTGGCTCTGTCCTTGAGCCACTCGGGCACTATATTGACTATTTTATAAAACCTTTTGTAGCTGACACACTGTGCTACATCAGAGACAGCATGTCAATGATCACTATGATTGAGGAATACCCATTTGATCCCACATCCAGCACGATGTGCACGCTGGATGTGGAATCTTTATATACCAATATTCCACAATATGATTCACTACGCGTGATTGAGACAGTTCTTAACACACGTCCGCGCCCTCACAATGTCCCATCAGTCTTTATTCTTCAACTTCTGGAGATCTGTTTAACAAAAAACTTTTTTCTTTTTGAGGTTCAATTTTATGGCCAGGTACGTGGAACATCTATGGGGGCTATTTTTGCCCCCAACCTAGCGACTCTCTACATGGATCATCTTGAGACCTCTTGTATACTGACAGAATCTAATCCTTTCCACAGTGGCATTGCCCTGTGAAAACGATATATAGACGATATATTTATGATTTGGAACGATTCACCGGAAGCATTACCACACCTACTACATTGGCTTAACAATAATAGTAATGGCTTGAAATACACACTATCCCAGAATAAAGACTCAATTCCATTTCTAGATTTAGAAATTAAACATACAGAAGGACGCCTTACCACCAGCCTCCACAGAAAACCAACTGAACGAAACACCTTGCTTAATTATAGCAGTCACCATCCCCGAGCACTCAGAGATTCACTCCCATTTTCACAATTCCTTCGTATTCGAAGAAACTGTTATTTCAAAGAAGACTATTTCTCCGAGGCAAAAACTCTCAGCATAAAACTCAGAAACAGGGGATACCCTCGAAAACTAGTAAGGCGTTCTTTAAAAAGGGCTTGGTACTGCCCAAGAGAGAGTCTGCTAGAACCAAAACCAAAGAAAAACCAAGACAGACTAGTGTGTGTAACCACTTTTACCCCAGCCTCTAATGCCATAAAGAAAAGCATCTTGAAACACTGGCCTGTATTAAATGCCGGACTACTGAATCTTGAGCACCCTATCTTTGCATTCAAGAGAGCAAAAAATGTAAAAGATCATTTGGTAAGAGCTTCCCTACCTCAGCCTAATTTGAAAACAACCATCAATGATGCATGGGGGTTACCTGCCCTAACGGGTCATGCAAAATGTGGTAGTTGCATAGTGTGTGACTTCACTATTGAGGGAAAAACATTTACTTTTGGCACTATTTCCTTTGAAAGAAAACACTTCACTAATTGTAACTCCATCAATGTGGTGTATGCCATTTTCTGCCCCTGCAAGATGATATATGTTGGACAAACCAGCCAGAAGGTCAAGCTACGCATCGGACAACACCGTAGTAGGATCCGGTGCCATACTCCAAATGCCCCTCTTGTCGAACATTTCAAAGAAAAAGGACACACTGAAAATGATCTGACATGGACAATCATCACCATGGTAAAACCACCACCCAGAGGAGCGGACGTAACTCAGTTACTGAACAAGGAGGAACTTCACTGGATACTGCGCACCAACAGTATCCATACAGGCCTCAATCGTCTCGAAGATTGGACATCTCTCCTGTGATCAGTCACCCTGTAATACATACCTGACTTCCTCCTAGGTTTCGCGATGTTTCTTAAACAATTCATGTAAATATGTAAATGTTTATTGCACATGGTTTTATATATAACCTCTTCTCCTCACTCCCACACCATTCCAGCATGGCCGCCAGTTTCACTGCGATTAGTCCTTTACCTATCTCTAAACACTCCCACACCTTTCCAGCATGGCCGCCGTACTCACCACGACTAGTCCCTCTTCCATTTCTGAATTCCCCTATATCTAGCCCTCAGGCACGAGCACGACAGCGATTCCCGCCATTTTGTATCCTGCATAGACAAGGAGCAGCCAAACCAGGAAGTAAGTACCTGCAGAATGCTCTAATCGGCTTTTCCATACCCCATGAGGACCATAACTCATATAAATCTACTTTCTTCCTTCTTAGTGAGACACGATTGGTCCGGTCTCGTATTTAGAGGCTCCCTTGCCCTGGTTTGGTAATGATTTTATTTTTTGAGCTTTTCATCACCTTCTCACTGGTCCATCAATATGTTTATACTCACTCTTTTATTTTCCCGCTTTTTTGGCAGGATACTATTGTGCTCCTAAACCCTTCAATTTCCCTACTTGCTTTGATTCCAAAAGCATAGGTACTGCTTAACAGACTACTTTGTGGACCACAATATTGGTAAATCACGATCTGTATGCTCGCGCTACTTTCCTTTTAAAATTGATCACGTAGAGCTAAACGATAATTCACAAACTCCTTTCGCCTCTAAACCGCATGTAAAACTCTTTACACGTAACCGCCGGTTACCAACACTTTGCCGCTTACACCGCTCGCCACCCGTTTTTAAACTTTGCATGGTCCAACTCTGAGCTCACTGAATGTTTTTTAATCTCATGCGTCGCCCCCCCACAGTTCCGTCACTGCGTCGAATTTTAAATGTTGTCCCCACTGTCATAAACAATTCACAATAGGCTGCATGGAAACAAAAGCCTGTCACGCCACCACGTTACAATTCACACAATTACTATTCCTAAAAGATGAATAACTGCCACAAACAGTTCACAATGCCACAGATGATCACTGGTCAGATTTATATACATGCCTAGTCTTTTCGTCTTTTTGTTATTGACCAATGTTTATGTTTTGTCTCCCTTTTTTTGTTTCCCCAATATAACTGTATGTATGCTTATAGGCCCCAAAAAACTGTTATGCTTTCAAGACAAACAAATTAATTCTTTGTCCTGAAGATGATGCCATGTATCTGTGTGTAGGCATCGAAACGCCGTCGACATAGTAGCATCATATGTACCCTACAAATAGAAAATTGTTCACAATGATGCTTTGTACTTTACCATTGTCTGTTCACTGAGATACTAGCACAGACCGCCTTTGTTGCGTCAAGTTTACCCCCCTGTTTTGTCTTGTCCCCTGTGGGTTACTGGTTGTACCCACCTTGTAAAAAATCCTTTTATGTTTTCCATATCTCTTAAAATAAAAACCTGTCCTGCTGGACAAAGGTCATACTGACTATTGAGTGTAAACCCTAGTACAGCCGAGCTCTACAACCCCTTCACTGTGAGGGAGGAGCAGAGGGATATTTTAAAGGATCTCCTAGGATGTACTAAAATCCAGAATATGATGAGTTGTGGTGTATTATTCAGTGATGACCGCAGTGCAAAAAAGTGAAAGATGTAGATTTAAAACTGGCTACTAAGAGAAAAATCTTTTTATTGTATATCCCTTAGGGTCAGAGTTCAAAACAGTGGTAAGGCAGTTTTTAGAAAAATAATAAACTGCTACTGTCTCGTTTAGATGGTCGGTCTACATGTTTCAGCTATTTGTGACCTAAAGAGTGTCTAGCCTTCCTCAAGACCTAAAAAGTATAAGCTACTGCGATATGTGTGTGTTAACAAAAAGTGTGATGAAAACGTGAAAAGGAAATGAAAAACATGGAAAGAGACAACTTATCGCACCACTCGTTTCATTTCAGGGTACGTAGTTTAACCTGTATGGAAAAAACATAAACAACACAGACAGCATGTTAAGATACTGGTATAGCAGTATAACAAGTAACTAGGAGCTTGTAATAAATACTCAATCTCCGTTTCACAATTAATGTGTGACATCTTATAGAAATATTGTAACTTACCCGTAGTGTACGGGTAAAAGACCTCAACTCACCTGGCCACTGATCAGGACGTGAGGCACCGCTCTAAAGGAAGTAACACAAAAACCAGACTTAACAAAGATATAGAAGTCTGGTTATGACTTTCAATAATTTATGCCAAATCAATTTATTTATAAAAATGCGGTGGTAAATGTATAGAGGCTGTTGTAACAAAGTTTAGCCCAAACACAATGACTCTAATCAAAAGGATTTATGCTGTAATGGTGCTAAATGTCAGAAGTCACTATGTGAAGAAAGAGACCACTGTCGGCCAGAGGAGACTTATGTAAGATGGGAGTCCCAAAAAGTTAACTCAAAAATGCAAATAGCCCAGAACAGACACAAAGGATATAAAGGAAAATCCAGGCAAGGAAGGCGACTTACCTATCCGTCTGTACCCCGGGCTTCACTGAGCCATGGATGGAGGTAAACCGGACACGGAAGGAAGTCCTATTTATATGCATATTGATTGAATAATAGATATCACCGGCAAGATTACGGAGAGTATCAATGACGAGACTGCAACACTTAAAGATGCTGGGAAATGTAGTATGCGATGTTTGTTATGCCGCGTAAAAAAACGTGCGCTATGGCAATAGTGAAAATTAGAAATTATGTATTATTCATCTAAGTCGCACTTGTTAAAAGAGATTAATTTGCAACACTATGATGCTGAGAACATTGTGAATGTCAATTCAAAACGTATTGTGTTAAATGGTACTTCCGGGTTCGACAGTGACAATGGGAAATGGAGTTCCGGAGAAAAAGCCCGGGTTCACGGCTGTTATGAATCTATAGTTCTAAAATCAGAAAGATGTTTGTTGTACAATTACAACTACAATGTCTCTGTGCCAGTGGTGGTTTCTTTATAAGATCTTATAGATATAGATGCCAACAAGTGTCATTGGAATGAAACTATTGAGGTGCCCCACTATCTCTTGGGAAATGAAGTTCCAAGGACGCTAGGTCAATGAAATCATCAAATTCCCGGTTTGCTCATGGAAAAATCGGATATATAGATTTGGGATCGCGACTGGTATGGATCTCAAATCGATCCCTACATTATAGCAACTCTAAGCCCATATTAAGTGCAGTGTTAGGACACTACAGAGCATGCACTGCAGAAAGTAAACACCAGAGCGCTTACAAATGTCTACGTGCAGTCATTTTGTTAATAAGAGAGGAGCTATCAAGCTCATGAAGTGTATAGTGCATAATTACATGTCGACTGTTGGTGAACTGTAACTGTTCAAATTCCATCATATGCTTGTGCTCCAAACGGGATATTAATCCCGTTTTGTGCAGAATTAACAGGTCTATTGTAACCACATATGCAGCGCACAGGCAAGTTGAAAGCAATATCACCAGCGCTTATATTCATATTCTAAATTAAATGATAATAGTATAGGATTATGATCCGAAGTGACTCGTGGGCACTCTTCTATATCTGCTGATATCATAATACAGTCCAATACCCATGCCATATCTATTCTGGAGTATAACCTATGAGGACTGAATAATATGTATACCCTGGAACGTTTGGTTTTAAACATCTCCAAACATCTCTAAATGATTGAAGCCGCCCAAGTTCTATGATTGCTGCGCGAATCTTCTGCATTCTATGGATAGCATTTTGTCTAGTAGTATCTATGCTATAGTTCATAACACAATTAAAGTCCCCCATTATCACCCGCTCCCACTCCCAATTTAACATTTCCATATTCAACATATCAATAACAGTTGGAGAAGTGTGGCTCAGGGGTTAGAGGCGGCAGACCCGGAAGCTGAGATCGGCCCTGGACCAGGGTTTAATTCCCCGCCTCAGCGGGTCTTGGGCTCAAAAATTCCCCGGACTCGATAATTCTCGCTCCGGTGCCTACTCGACTCACGGGTTCACACTCTGCGACTCTGGGCAATAGCTTGCGTAATCTCCACAAACGGCCCCTCGCGGTGGGATGCCTGGCTTTCACCTTGTGGATAACCTGCTGGGGTTATCTCACAGGGGAATACCAGGACGGGTTCCCTAAGCAAGCGCTTAGATACCAACCTCGGTTGGTGATTTGCGCTATATAAATACATTTACATCATCAGTGTTGGGACCATATAGTGAACTAAAAATATATTTCTTTCCCCTTATTCTAATCTGTGCAATCACCCATCTTCCTCCCTGATCAGCGAGTTTTTTGTGTATCGTACAAGAAAAACTTTTATGTTTCAGTATAGCGTTTCCCTTATTAATATCCTGTGTGTAGTACAGACTAAAATTTCATAACCCTACCACTTATTCTAATCTATGCAATCACCCATCTTCCTCCCTGATCAGCTAGTTTTTTATGTATTGTACAAGAAAAACGTTTATGTTTCAGTATAGCCATTTCCCTTATTGATATCTTTTGTGTAGTACAGACTATAATTTCATAACCCAGCTGTTTAAGAAGATTGCGTAGTTTATATGCGAGATGCGTCTCTGTCGGCAAGACTAATTGTGGGCTATACATTTTCAACTCTCCAAAGACAAGTTGGTGGTTAACTTTACTATTAATACCTGCAACATTCCAAGCAAGGCACTTGATTCGATCCATAACTAAATTATTTCTCCACCGGTTTAGTACTATCTACCTTATAACAATCCTCTGTTCCTTGACACATTTCTTTTATCATATATTTTTTAACAGATTGGCTGCTTAACTTTCTCTTTAACCCATTGTTGGCTTTTTCCCCACCCTTTTGTCCCTCACCAAACCCTCCCACGACCCCTTCGCACTTGGCGACTCCAACACTCCCTGCATCTTGAAGGAGGAATCATCTCCTTCCCACAGCTACCTCTGAATTGGCAGCTTTTTGGAGATAGTACACACTCAATGGCTCCCGAGTCAAACCCTCATCCTACTCAAACAAATCAAACATTATTATTTAGATTCAGAAGAAAAAAAAAACTAGAAGGCAAATCAAGTCTTATTCGAAACCTTTGTTTGCCCACTATCAATAGCTGTTTTTGCTTCTTGTTTGTATTGAAACAGTGCGAATGGCCTCCCCGAAGAGCATTCAGACGAGCGGGTTCTTTTAAAAATACTTATGCACCAGTGGCCTTTAACGGCTCGATCAACTGCCGTAATTTCCATCGGCTATTCATTGTCAATTTACAAAAGTCCGACCGTATGAGAAAAAAAAACAGTATCAACTGTGACTGGAGAAAAAGGATGAGCTTTCAAAGAGACTGCTTGCCAAAGGAGGAAGTTTCCCCAAAAATCAAAAATGGCGTAGGATACCGAGATCCCTGTGTCTGTTGTTCTGGTGGAAGTCTATGGGCGCTTTACACCTGACAGTCCCAATCCCAATCTTCCAAATCTGGAAAGGCCCTCCGAAGAAGTTGAGCGATAATGGCCATAGGATCCTATCCTTCTTGCCCTTCTGGAATTCCAAACAACTTTGGATTATGACGCTGTTAGCGATTTTCTAAATCTTCCAGCTTCGATTGCGTAGCTGTTCTTTGGCCCTCATGTAATTGAAGCGGGATAGTCACTTTAGTATGAATCTCAGCAGTATTTGTTATAACTCTCTATTGTAATTCCAAAACATCTGCTGCCAATGTCCCAACCTTAAGTGACATCTCCTTCAGTGATTGATGGATATTATGGTTAATAGCCCTAGCTTGGGCATAATACTCTTGTGCCTCTAATCTCTGATCTCTTAAAGCTTGAGGTATCAGTCTGAGGGTCGGAGCCTCTTGATCTAGTGGTTCCCCCAATTGCTGTCCCGCTACGATCTGTTACGGCCCTGAACCACTAGAGTGAGTCGGCCGTAAAATGGATGATCGGTTTGCTGAGCTTAATTCTGGATTATCAGACTCCACTTCTATATCCCTTGTGTTGCCATGCCCATCATCAGTGGGACTAGCGCCTGATAACCGCGAAACCATAGTCTTAGCTCCTCCTTTTGCTTGAACCCAACGACGCAGAGGGCTATCAGCTAAAGTATCTTTCGTTTGTATAATTGATGCAAAACTTTGCTGTAATTCCAGCACCGCATTTATTTTCTTTCCTCCTCTCACTATTTTTTTTTTAGTATTTGTCTTTTTGGCAGACAAATTAAGCATTGGAGAAGTTTTTTTTTCTAAGACTTTCCCAGTTTTTCCAGCAACTTGACCCTGTTGAGAACTTTGTAATTCTGATACATTTTGAGTATTCGGTGGTTCATTGCCATCTCCTGTAGTAGCTAGTGGAGCTATTGTAGTTAACATAGTTGATGTAGAGGATACAGGCTGTAGGTTACCAGAGTTACCAGCATTATCAGCATTATCCGACTTATCAGCATTGTCAGAGCTCAGATGAGAGACCGTTGGGGCAGTTGCTAGAGCAGAGGTTATAATAAGGAAACAGTCACTCCTCACTTGATTTTGTTTTTGTATTAATCCCAAGGAATCCTCGTTTCTCTTCTGTACCCCTCTCTCCCCTCCCATTTGCCGCCCTGCTCCCCGCTCCAAGCTGCTCCTCCCTCCCTCCCTCTTCGCCACTCATGACGGAGACCACGCGTACGCGCATCGGTCATGCGCAGCGGGCGCGCCAAAGGCAAGCCCGTCTACGCCCGTCCACGCCTGGACCGCGCCCAGCGCTAGAACCCCTGGACCTCACCGGACCCAGCCCAACCGACTGAGATACGACAGCGCTGCCCTCAACGCACTCAACACCGGACAACCGCGCGCCTGCAATCAAGCCACCCCCAGGCGCACCCACGGACCCTTCACCTGTCAAGCCTGTAAATTCACCTGCCTCCATAACCGCTCCACGCCCGCCAAACCCAGCAGCAACAACCACCTCAAGTGCATCCTCCTCAACACCCGCTCCGTACACAAGAACGCCATCGACCTCTGGGACCTCCTCGACGCAACAACTCCCGATGTCGCCTTCCTGACGGAAACCTGGCTGAACGCCTCCTCAGCGCCCGACATGGCCATAGCCATCCCGGACGGCTACAAAATCACCCGGAGGGACCGCATCAACAAAACAGGAGGAGGAATCGCCATCATCTACAAGAACACCATCAGCGTCACGACCAACACCGAAGATACCATGCCCACCGCCGGACACCTACATTTCCAGATCCACATCGACCCCTAGACCACCCTCAGAGGAACACTCATCTACAGACTCCCGGGCCCGCGCGCCCTATTCAGCGAAACCATCGCCGACCTCATCAGCCTGCACGCCCTAGCCTCACCTGACTACATCCTCCTCGGAGACCTGAACTTTCACCTAGAAGACAACAACGACAACACCACCGCAACACTGCTCAACAACCTCACCAGCCTCGGACTCAAGCAACTAGTAGACTCCCCCACTCACCTCGCCGGCCACACCCTCGATGCCATCTCCTCAGCCAGCAATCTCATCGCTTTGGACCACGCCACAGGACTCCACTGGACCGACCACAGCTGCGTACACTTCAAATTCAAGAGGACCACATCTCACCACCACACGCTTCGGATCCCCCCCAGACACTGGAGCAATATCACCACGGACCAGCTTACCACATCACTGAGCCAGAACTCACCCACCGACACCGACACACTCGACACCAACATAGCAGCACTCAACCTTGCACACTGGATCACCAACAGCGCCAACGTCCTCGCTCCACTAAAAAACACCAACAACAAGACCACCTCCAGAAAACCCACATGGTTCACAGACGCCGTCAAAGCCGCAAAGAAAGCCTGCCGCTCCCACGAAAAGACCTGGCGCAAGCATCGGACAACAGAGAACATGACAGCCCTCAAAACCGCCACCCGTGAATACCACCAGCAGATCCGGAACACCAAGAGGACCTCACTCAAGGAACGACTAGACAACAACTCCCATAACAGCAAGGAACTCTTCAGCATCATCAAAGAGTTCTCGAACCCTGACGCCAGCAACAACAACATCACCCCCTCGCAAGACCTCTGCAACTCCCTCGCCACATTCTTCCACTGCAAGATCACTGACATACATGACAGCTTCGGACCCCAACCTCCACCCCCTGACACCAGCCAAACAACCCCCACCACCACCATCAACTCCTGGACCCCCATCAGCAGTGAAGACACCATCCGCATCATGAACACCATTCACTCCTACTCCCCCGCCGACCTGTGCCCCCATCACATCTTCAACAAGGCAGACACCACCATCGCACCCCACCTACGGAACGTCATTAACAACTCCTTCACGTCAGCTACTTTCCCAGATAGCTGAAAGCACGCTGAGATCCACGCCCTCCTGAAGAAGCCCACCGCAGACCCCAGGGACCTCAAGAACTTCCGGCCCATCTCGCTTCTCCCCTTCCCGGCCAAAGTCATTGAGAAGACCGTCAACAAACAACTGACCGCCTTCCTCGAGGACAACAACCTGCTTGACCCATCCCAGTCCGGATTCTGAGCAAATCACAGCACCGAGACCGCCCTCATCGCAGCCACCGACGACATCAGAACCCTAATGGACAACGGAGGAACAGCCGCCCTCATCCTACTGGACCTCTCCGCAGCCTTCGACACCGTATGCCACCGCACCCTAGTACACCGCCTCAACAACACGGGCATCCAGGGGAAGGCTTCGGAATGGATCACCTCGTTCCTCACCGGCAGAACGCAGAGAGTCCGCCTCCCCCCCTTCCGATCCTTGGCAACAGAAATCATCTGCGGCTCACATGAGCCCCCTCGCCACCATCACACAAAAACACAACATCAACATCATCTCCTACGCCAACGACATCCAGTTGATACTCTCCCTCACCAAGAACCCAGCCACCGCCAAATCCAACTTCCAGGAAGGAATGAAAGAAGTAGCTGACTGGATGAAGCTCAGCCGTCTCAAACTAAACTCGGACAAGACGGAGGTCCTCATCCTCAGACAATCCCCCTCAGCATGGGACGACTCCTGGTGGCACCCGGCACTGGGCACCGCACCCACACCTACAGACCACGCATGCAACCTGGGTTTCATCCTGGATTCCTCGCTCACTAAGACCAAACAAGTCAGCGCTGTCTCTTCCTCATGCTTCAACACCCTGCGCATGCTCCGGAAGATCTTTCAATGGATCCCCACCGAAACCAGAAGAACAGTCACCCAGGCCCTCATCACCAGCTGACTGGACTACGGGAACGCCCTCTACGCCGGAACATCCGTCAAACTCCAGAACCGTCTCCAGCGCATACAAAACGCCTCCGCACGACTCATCCTCAACATCCACAGCCACATCTCAACGCATCTGACAGACCTCCATTGGCACCCCGTCAGCAAAAGGATCACGTTCAGACTACTCACCCACGCACACAAAGCACTCCACAACTCGGGCCCGGAATACCTCAACAGCCGACTCACGCTATACACCCCCGCTCGCCAGCTCCGCTCAGCCGACCTCGCCCTCGCCACCATCCCAAGGATCCGCAGAGCCACCGCCGGAGGAAGATCCTTCTCCTACCTGGCAGCAAAGACCTGGAACTCCCTACTCACCCACCTACGACTGACCCAGGACCACCTCAGGTTCAGGAGGCACCTCAAGACCTGGCTCTTGGAGCAGTAGCAGCCCCCCGCACTCCCAGAGCCTTGAGACCCTAACGGGTGAGTAGCGCGCTATACAAATCTCTGATTGATTGATTGATTGGTTAACTCTGCCCATGGGACTGCATCATCTTGTACAGATGTGTGTACACACGTGAAGTTCCACGCATATGCATTCTGAGGCCAGGCGAAGGCAGACCTGTCCACTGTTGTTGTGGGTTATGTGAGCATTCCCCAAGATGCAACAAGGTGTGGAGACCTGTGCTGTGGGTGACAATCAGATGTGGCTGCAGGAACATAGTTACTCGTCCATGAATGTGAGCGCAGCTTCATGGGCAATCTGTTCCAAGAGTACGTTGTTGTTGAGTTGCTCGTCCATGAATGCGAGCGCATCTTCATGGGCAATCTGTTCCAAGAGTACGTCGTTGTCGAGTTCAAGGAACACGAGGGAGAGCCAATCTATTAACTGGTCTGGGCAGATGTGCTCCATCTACGTTGTTTCACCAATCTGCAACACAGACCAATAGGATAGCGCCTTGATGTGGTCATTGCATACGAAGAGTTGTGCAATCTCCAATACACATCCTATGCATGGGTATCCTGGTGACACTCCTGTCCGTGGTCCAACAGGGGGCGCACAGTCAAGTCATAATACAATTCAGTTACCATTGCGTTGGATAGGCAGACCTCCATGGTCCCCTCGAATGTGCATGATCAACAGTGGAACAAGGGCTGGATCCATGTGACTTAGGCAAGACAGAAACTCAGATGGATACTGGTTAGCAACACTGCCATTGGCAGTGATCCCAACAGACGCAGCATTTGTGCATGGTACAGTTCCACATGACAGGGGTTGTGCATGTGCCCGGGATGGGCTGCCATTGCGTTTGTTGGTCTTGTAGCACAGGCAATCCTCAGACCGACGGCAGTTCTGTGGACGATATGCCACATCTTTGGGCAATGAGTTGTATGTGTGTGCAACGTTTGGACTTATGGGTTGTTTTTGACCAATGTGTCAAGGGCAGCCCTTGCAGGTGTAGCTCGGGCAGGGACAAGTGTGTGGGGTGTGGACACGTTTGTCTTCTATTAGCACAGTTCATGGTGTGGGATTCGTTGGAGTCTGGTATGGTATCTCACGCAGGGTGTGCCAGCCACATTCAAGACCAAGGTCAGGGGTTCGGTTGTCCTTCCGCCCTGTGTATTGAGACAAAGGAGCTTTCATAACGAAATTTAGTCTGACTACTGCTTTCATTTCTTAAATGTGATGTGGCCTTTGCGCTGACATTAATGTCAGGCCTTAGATTTGGGGTGCACCAATTGCGAAACACACGCACCAGTTGGCATGTATGAATGAGCCAAGGACCAGATTGGCCTTTCGCTCCTTGTTCAGTCTCTCTCTTTCTTTCTCTCTCTCCTTTGATGAGTACCTGGCACACCTTCTTATCTTCGATATTGTCTTGCAGGCTTCCAGGGATCCCCCACCATGACTCTTCTAAATAGTTGTTTGAAGACAAATTTGATTGTGATATTTTGATTGGACTTTCAATGGTGAATGAATGAATGAATCAGATTTTCTGTACTCACATGTATGTTAATTGTGATAAAGGTGCGACTTCAGACGAATGGTTTTGTTCATGATTTTGTCATGTTGATGTGCAATATCTTGGTCCGGAGAGGTGGGGGGTTCCCGGGGTAGGGCCCAGGGGGGGATGAGTGGAGTGTCCGGGGGTGGTGGCGGTGGGTGTTTTGGCCCTCTTGGGTGTCCGCGCTGAATGATCAGTGGCTCCATGGCATCTGTTGTTCTTTAGGTGTGGCTCTGGGTTCTCTTTTCTAGTGCAGGCTGTAGTCCGACTTTACACCAGGTCAGAGCAGGTGTTAATTTCCTGCTGCTAACACGCCGTATTGCCTGTTTTGTGATCTTATCACAGATCTGGATGGTCATTGAGAATGTTGCTTTTTGCACGGGAACTCTTACTTTGCATCTCATTAGCGATAGTTGCTGTGGTCATCTGTGGCGATGATTTTTGAGGCTGCTATCGCAGGTAAACTGGTGATATGGGCTGTTAGCACCTGCTTGTGAATGGGGAGTTACATTTATCGCGACTTTGGCTACGATAAAGTGCCAATAACTCGCGATAGCTCCTTGAGAATGTGCCCCTTAATCTTATGACATCCATCGAAGGAGGAGTTTGTGTCAAGATAGCAACTGCTTGTTGTACTTACATACCAGCAAATGATGCGGACGATGGAACATTGTCGAGCCATACAAACCTTGTATAATTTACAAAAGGAAATGGTGGTTGAGGGAGATGCCCCAGATGAATGGTTTAAGGTTTGGTTCGATTGGTTACCGTCCTGAATGGTGGGACTCTTTAAAGTTTTATTCTTTCCTATTGTGGTGTTGTTTTTGATATGTTGTGTTTTTCAATTAGTTATAGCTTGCTGTAAGAGGATGAGCACAAAGGCAGGAGGGTTGTTCGTGGTCCGGCCACCTACACAGGTAGTAGATACTAATACATATCATTTAAAAGCAAGTGTAGATTCAGGATTAGAGAAAGTAGTTAAAATATCAACTAGACGCAGGAATGTTGAGGAGGAAATGAAATGTGAGGCAATCGCACTATCACGAAACTCAATTGAGAGAAATGCAGGGCGATACGTGGTTAAAGAGCAGTTACTTGAAGATGCAATATAGGTTAGAGTTCACCAGAAATTAGGAACATGAGTTCAGTAGGTTTTTAGTTAAATAGAAAAACGTTTCCACCTAAGACGAAAGACACGAAGACCCTGTGTTTATTACTTGCATATGACACTTTGCTGTTGTCCAAAAGCCCCCTAGGTCTATCAATATTGCTTGAGAAGTTTTCTGTATGTTGCTGAGATTAAGGGACAGAAATAAAGAACAAGTAAAAACAAAGTATATGGGTTTAGGTTTGCTAGGGCAAAATAAGATTAACTATATTGTTAGATGGGGAGGTCCTTTAGAGGGTTCCTGATTTTGATTACTTGGGTGTACGAATGGGAGATTCTCATAGGTGGGCAGCACAGTAAGGAAGAGTACTATGTCTTTAAAACAGTATGCTAGGGGCGTGGCCAAGATGGCGGTGTGAGCGGACGTGCCTTGCCGAGCTCCCGCCGCTGGTCACCGACTTTAGCATAAAAATAGCATCTGCCCGGCCAAGAATAGCCTCGCGGGACACCTGACACCGGCACTGCTGCAGCGGCGACGTTTTGGGCTGGAGCTGAGAGCGGAGGAGGCCTGACCCTTGCCAAGTTCGGCCGCGAAGGCGGCGGCAGCTGGGGCCTAGCGCGCTCTACGAGCTGGGAGCGAGGGCGAGAGTGAGGCCGCGGTAGTCACGGAGCCGCCTGAAGTCGACCAAGGCGGGCAGCAGCAGAGGCGGCAGGTCCGGCCTGCGCGGCGACGCGCGAGGCTTCCCACGACCCAGCGTGGAGGCTTCTGCGGACCTGCTACCCCTATCGCACGACGGAACGGCCCCTGCCCAGACGACTACCGGTACACATCAGCAGACTCGGCAGCAGCGCCTGGAGTGTCCGTGCGGCGCACAAAGGTGAGACGCGGGGGGTGGACACCTGGCCCCGACACACGGCGAAACCGGCACAGCGGAGAAGAGGTAACGGAGGGGGGTGAGACAGCGACACCAGGCCCCCCCCTCCGCAGAGCACCTGTTTCCCATTCCACCCGGCCAGAGCGGGACGGCGCTGGATGCGCGACCCCCAGCAGCGAGCCGACATCTTGTGAGGTCTCGCACCGAGACCGCGGTGGAGCACGCCGTCGGTCTGGCCCCTCACCCTGCGGCCGCTGGTGACGCGCGACTCACCAGGGACTCGCGCGACTCACCAGGGAATGTTGTAAATATTTTTGTCCACCCTAAGCGTGGAAGGGTATTCTCAGATTTGAGACCCTTGCTCATTGCACCATCAGGATTCAAGCAAACCGGGCCGAAGACGGCTGTAATGCCAGAAACCGGTCCCCGGGAGCTTGTTTCCTTCCCAGTGTAAGAATTGGCTTTTGTAGTTTGGTTTGCCCTGTTCCCATCATGCACTGGGACAGGAACAGACTAATTTGCATACAGCCAGGTTCTGAAACTGGGATGGTGCAGTGAGATAAAAAACGGTGTTGGATCTAGCCCTGATCTCTTGACTGGGTGAGAGCTTTCTGCTTAATTCAGAGACTCTGTCCCTCACCACCCCTTGTTGTAAATATTTTTGTCCACCCTAAGCCCTAAGCGTGGAAGGGTATTCTCAGATTTGAGACCCTTGCTCATTGCACCATCAGGATTCAAGCAAACCGGGCCGAAGACGGCTGTAATGCCAGAAACCGGTCCCCGGGAGCTTGTTTCCTTCCCAGTGTAAGAATTGGCTTTTGTAGTTTGGTTTGCCCTGTTCCCATCATGCACTGGGACAGGAACAGACTAATTTGCATACAGCCAGGTTCTGAAACTGGGATGGTGCAGTGAGCTAAAAAACGGTGTTGGATCTAGCCCTGATCTCTTGACTGGGTGAGAGCTTTCTGCTTAATTCAGAGACTCTGTCCCTCACCACCCCTTGTTGTAAATATTTTTGTCCACCTTAAGCGTGGAAGGGTATTCTCAGATGTGAGACCCTTGCTCATTGCACCATCAGGATTCAAGCAAACCGGGCCGAAGACGGCTGTAATGCCAGAAACCGTTCCCCGGGAGCTTGTTTCCTTCCCAGTGTAAGAATTGGCTTTTGTAGTTTGGTTTGCCCTGTTCCCATCATGCACTGGGACAGGAACAGACTAATTTGCATACAGCCAGGTTCTGAAACTGGGATGGTGCAGTGAGCTAAAAAACGGTGTTGGATCTAGCCCTGATCTCTTGACTGGGTGAGAGCTTTCTGCTTAATTCAGAGACTCTGTCCCTCACCACCTCTTGTTGTAAATATCACCAGGGAACAGGCACAATCCGGCCCGCTCGCCCACGCTGCGATCCAGGCGACGTGTGGCAGACTCCTCACTTGCACAGGGACCAGCCGGGGGCCACGCCTGGGGGGCACAACGAGAGAGGGGCCCCCGCACCTGACACTGCGCCTGCCTGCTCGGGGGGCTCCTGGCGGCGTGCTGACCCCGAGCCCTCATCGCTGGGCCACATCGTGACGCCTGGCCCCAGCCTGGCCCATAGCTATCGCGCCCGGCACGCTACCCACCCCACTGCCCACGTGCCTGGCGACACAGGACTTCGACACGCTTGAGGCCTGGGGCCACCGAAACCAGTAGCAGCCGGTCACCGCACGGGGGAAAGTCACACAAAGCCATGTCCAACGCTAGGACAAGGAAGGAACGCTCCATTACGGAGCTCTTCACCCCCGGCGCGATGGGAAAGAAGACGGATGTCGTGACGGCCAGCCACCGAACGGGCTCCGAGAAGAAGGGCCAGGCCTCTCCACCCCAGGGACAGGTGGACCCGGAGGGCCCGGTCACGCGCTCCTTTCTGGAGTCACTCTTTACGGGCCTCCGCGGAGACATACAAGCCCTGCAAAAAGAACTCCAAGAGGAAATAAAGGAGGTGCGCCGAGACACCGACGCCATTGGTGAGAGAGTAGCAGAGTTGGAGACGAAAAGCGACGCGCGGGATACGGAAATTGAAGCACTGCGACAGGAGCTGGTACGCATACACGACCAGCAAGTGGACCTCCAGACCCATGCCAAGGACTTGGAGAACCGCTCCAGGCGGCACAACATAAGAATCCGGGGGGCGAAGCACTCCCCGGACACAGAGGGCCTCTTTCAATTCACACGGGGCCTGTTCAATCATATACTAGGCCGGCCGGCGGACTCTCCACTGGGCCTGGACAGAGTGCATCGAACAGGCCCACCTAGAGCTACTACGGCCCACCCGGCTGACATCCTGGTGTGCGTACAAGACTTTCGGACCAAAGAGGAGATCCTCAACAAAGCACACCAGATGGCACCGGTCTCCTTTGGCACACACGCCCCTGCTCTATATCAGGACCTCGCAGCGCTGACTCTGGAGAAGAGACGCATCTTTCGGCCTGTCACAGCGGAGCTACGTAAACGCCACATCTCCTATAGCTGGGGGCACCCCTTTAGACTAGTATTCAAGATGGGCAACAATCTCCACCAACTGCGTTCCCTCAGGGAGGCCTGCAGCCTCCTGAACATCGAAGAGCCGACAGGGGACGAGAACCCGGTGGGTGGGGGCACCACCAGCGAGGATACGACAGGACGATGGCGGCAGCAGCGACGTCGCCACAGGCCGCGGCGCCCCGCCACTAAAGAGATAGAAGATGGCCAACGGGCAGCGGTGGAGACCGTCGCACAAGGCCTGGTGAACCAAGACAACGATTGACCCCCCGACCGGGGGCGCTCGGATCTGCACGGTTGCGGCACGGCCGGGGCTGCTCACTCCGGCGGCGGGGGCAAAGGCTTCCAACCCCGCAAATTTTCTCCGCAGTCCCATTAATGGACGGCCCGGACAGGGAAGTACTCTGTCCGCCAACACCGTCGCCGTTGCCTGCATTCCAAGAGACTACTTTACCACGGGTCCAGCGGACAACCACCTGGACCTGGGACTATGTTGGATCGGACTTCTTTATGGTTTGGTTGGCAGGGGTAGGGGGTGGGACGGGAGAAGGGAGTTACACCGGTGCTTGCACCTTTTTCAACGTTTGGACAACGGGGCAGAGGGGGATCCGGGAGGGGGGAGTTGCACCAGTTGGGGTTGGGGCTGGGGGGGAGTTGGGGGAAGAGGGGGAGGGTCGGGGGGGCTCTCCTTGTCCAGGGGATTCTAACTTCACTGACGGAGTCAGTAGACAGTCACGCGCGATGTCTGTCATGGTCTTTCAGCTCGCGCCCATCGCCCACGGGTGGGACTTAGCATCTCCCCTATTACTTCAGACATGACACGTCACCTGACGGTACTTTAATGTGCGGGGCCTTAATAGTCCAAACAAGCGCAAGGCGATACTGTCCTTTTTGGAGCGTTCAAAAGCAGACATATGCCTCCTCCAGGAAACACACCTTGTCCACAGTGACCACCACAGGCTTAAATCGCGCGCCTTTCCCTGGCAGTTCTTCTCCTCCTCCCAGAAAAAAGTAGCCGGGGTAGCAATTTTAGTGGCCAAATCGTTTGAGGGGAGGGTCCTCCAGAAAGAAGCTGAACTTAAAGGGCGGCTTCTACTTTACAGCTTCCAGGTCGCAGGTCGCACCCTGCTTGTGGGTTCGGTCTACGCCCCGAATGAGGGACAGGAAAAGTTCTTGCACACGGCACTAGAAGCCGCCACATCCACCACACACGCACACTTACTACTCGGTGGGGACCTCAACATTGTGTTCCACAACACAGCAGATCGCTCAGGTCAGAGATCCGGGCAAGTAGGGGCACTCACGGCCGCAGGGCACGCACACATAGCAGACCTGGGCCTCATAGATCTATGGAGGCATACTCACCCACAAACGACGGCCTACACATATTACTCAGCGGCGCGCAAGTCCTATGCGAGGCTGGACTATTTTTTGTGCTCCTCTCAACTGGCGCCACAGGTCAAGGAGGTGGAGATACTCCCGGCCTCGCTGTCGGATCATTCCCCAGTCGTGGCGACATTTCGAGTGGGGACCACGCCAGCTCCACAACGGCACTGGAGGCTGCGTGATGGCCTTCTGCAACTGCCCGACACCCAAGATCGACTCAAAACCGCGATTGACCACTTCTTGGAACACAACGCTAATGACGACACTACAAAGGCCACTCAGTGGGCAGCCCTCAAGGCGGTCCTACGCGGTGAACTTATTTCCATTGCCACCGCCAACAACAAGGAAAGGGCTCTAAAGCGAGCCGAACTTACCCAACGGGTTGCGGAGCTGGAACAAATGCACCAACGCACAGGCGCGGCGCGGGCATGGCGCCAACTGTGCGCCGAGCGGAAAATGCTAGCTGCGCTAGACCAAGACGTGGCGGAATATGCCGCCATGCGCCTCAAACACGCATACTACACCGGGGGCGACCGTTGCGGGAAGCTTCTGCGAGCAGACTACGGGCACAGACCCAACGTCAACAGGTGCGCTCCCTCCAATCTGCTAGTGGCAGCCAGATCACAGAGGATGCAGCTATAGCGGCAGCCTTCGGCAACTTTTACGCGGCACTTTACGATGCGGACCGCCTGGACCCCGATGCCGGACCGGCCTATCTGCAAGGCGCTGTGCTCCCCACCCTCAATCAGGCCCAAGCGGACTTCCTAGAGCGGCCTATCGGCCTAGAGGAGGTCATCTCGGCGATATCTCGCCTCAAGGTGGGGAAATCCCCGGGACCCGACGGCTATACTGCGGCCTTCTACAAGGCCTTTTGTCAGCAGATTGCCTCCCTCCTGCGCGACCTGTTTAACACCTTCGATAAGCCTGGTGCCATACACCCAGATCTGCTAGAGGCGTCTATCTCTGTGATTCCCAAACCAGGCCGCGACCCGACAAATTGTGGCTCATACAGGCCTATCTCACTGCTGAACGTAGACCTGAAGCTCTACACCGGCAAACTCGCAGGTCGCATAGCGCCGTACATGCAGCAGCTGATAGACCCTGATCAGTCGGGCTTTAGCCCCCAGCGGCAGACCAGTGACAATACTCGGCGGGTGCTACACCTCATCGAGGCCGGGTCACGCACTAAACCGGGTTGTATGCTCCTCACCATCGATGCTGAGAAAGCATTCGATAGGGTGCATTGGCCCTATCTTGACCAAGTGCTGTGCCACTTCGGGTTTGGGGAGAAACTCCGCCACCGCATCTTCAATTGCTACCGCCGGCCCAACGCCACAGTGCGGGTGAACGGTCATACCTCCCCGAGGTTCGACATTGGCAGAGGTACGCGCCAGGGCTGCCCACTCTCGCCGCTCCTATTCGCGCTCTACATGGAGCCGATGGCACAGAGGGTGCGGCACCACACGCTCATCTCTGGCATTCGGTTCGGTGCGGACACGCACAAAATCAGCCTTTACGCTGACGACATACTACTGTCCCTCACCAACCCGATGCAATCCCTGCGTGCTCTCTTTGTGGAGCTTCATGCCTTCGCCCTGGCCTCGGGCTTTAAAATCAACGAAGCGAAATCGGAAGCCCTAAACATCTCACTGCGACCAGACGTGGTGGACGAGATCAAGGCCGAGTTCAAAATGCAGTGGTCGGACGCCTCCGTCTCCTATTTGGGCATCCGACTGTCCCTGACAGTGCGGGGTACTGCACGGGTCAACTATGAGGCACTCACGAAGAAGCTCCGAGAGCAGCTAAGGCGTTGGAAACCACTTACGTTATCATGGCTAGGCAGAATTGCCGCAGTCAAAATGACGCTGCTGCCACAGATCTTATATCTGTTCCAGACGCTCCCCTTGAAACCCCCAGCTGGGTGGCTTCAACAGACCCAATCAGAGCTGTCGCAATTCATTTGGAATGGCCGTCGGCCACGGTTTAAGCATACCCTCGCCACTTTGCCCCCTGCTAATGGGGGGGTCGGTGTGCCTGACCTCACCCTGTACTTCTAGGCGGCACAGCTACGCATCTTAGTGGAGTGGTATCAACTGGAGTCAGGCAAGCACTGGCTCTTCCAGGACCAGGCGGTGGCCGGTCGTACCCTTCAGGGCGTGCCTTTCCTGCCGCGCCGGCATAGACCCCCTAACCTTTATGCCTCTGAAATCACGAGCACGGCCCTGGAGGTGTGGGACAGAGTGGCCGTGGTCAAGGGATTGACCTCCTTTCCCTCGCCTATGACCCCCATTTTCGAAAATCCAGACTTCACGCCTGGTTTGGATACCTGAGCGTTCACGACTTGGCGTACGACGCCCTGTAAAGCGGCGGGCGACATGTTTGACCTCAAAGGGATCATCCCGTTCCATCAAGTTAGGACAGACTACGGTATTGCCGAGTCAGAACGCCTACAGTACTTGCAAGTACGACACTGGGTGCTTCACCCCTCGATCCAACCTGGTGCCCAACGACACCTCACGCCTTATGAAAAGTGGCTGCTGACACGCACCTCGGATAAGAAACTGATCTCGGACCTCTATCAACAGCTGCTCCTCACTCAGGTCCACACATACAACGCAGGGCAAGTCAGGTGGGAGAGAGATCTGGGGCGACAACTCACAAGGAAAGAATGGGAAGGGGTGTACCACAGGGCCAGACATTCAGCACACCACACCGGGCTCACCGAGACACTAACCAAAGTCGCCACGTACTGGTATCACACCCCTGAGAGACTGCACCAATGGGATGCCCGAGTTAGCGATAGGTGTTGGAGGGGATGCGGGGAACTGGGAACGCTGGAACACTTGCTATGGAGCTGCGAGGCGCTTCGCTCCTATTGGACCCCTATCCTAGATCTCATAGACTCACACCTAGACACGCAGCTGCCTCGCTTCCCAGCCTACATCATACTAGGCCTCCCGAATGCCCTCATGTATCCTCTGAAATCCTGGAGGGGGCGGCTGATCGCACTGGCTCTGGGGGCAGCGGTCCAGAATATTGTCGCCCATTGGAGGGCCGTCCAGGCTCCGCAACAACTAGGGTGGCTGCACCGGCTCTGGGCGATCCTGGGGATGGAGAAACTGTCACTGGCAGCGGCAGGGAGGGGGACGGACTTCGCGGAGCTTTGGCGGCCCTTCCTCACCCTACTAACAGGGGAATTCCGTGAGGTGAGCTGTCCCCGCTACCTGCGTCTGCTGCGCCTCGCAGAAACACCTCTCCCGGAACCCAGGACACGCACCCGCAAGCGTACAGCCCCGACACGCGTGGCGTTAACTGACCAGTAGAAGACAACAGTGGCCTTCTACTTATCCCCAATAATGGACAAGGAGAGGGGAGGGAAAGGGTGGGAAGGGTAGGGGGGGGGTTATTTAAAGTTCTAAGTTTTTGCACTATTACTATACAGCCTGCACCTCTTTAGCACCTCTTTAGACGCGGCCGGCCCGGTTGGGTTGTAGGCGGCTTGCTGTGTTAACGAACAGTGTGCCCTGCTAGAAATGCGATGGGCGACAGTGGGGCTCTAGGCTTTGGCCTCCCCAGATCGGCTCCGGCCCGAATGATGTTGTGAGGTGCATAATACTTAACTGTGCTCAATAAAAGATTTAATACATAAAACAGTATGCTAGGTCCATTATAAGGTTTGTGAACAGGCCTTCTACATTTCCCATTTCCCCACCTTTGGAAATTTACAGATGTCAAGCATGTGGGGAGGCCCTTTACAGAGCCAGCATTTGGGGCCATTGCAATCTAGAGATGCCAGAAAGCGTGGAAAATAATATTTTAAAATCACTATTAAAATTTTCTCAAAGCACCTCTACTCTTCCTATTCACATGGTCCTAAACCTGAGATCGATTGCTGATATTGCAGCCTTGAGACTGATCCATTATTGGCTAAGAGTGTGAGCAACAGAAGAGCAAGAGCACTATGGGGAATGGTTACGCGGCTTGTTAGAGAGTTTGTGTGCCCAAAAGATCCCTTGGTGTGCTTATATAAAGTCTTTGCCGTATAAGCTGGGCTAAGGGGACTTTTGGTCCAACCTGCTTAATTTACCTTCCATTCCCATTGACCAGCTAAAAGAGGCCTATTAGAATGTTGTGCTGGGAGAAATGTTTTCAAAGACATCATCAGGCATTTTGACTTATTATTTCTTTCAGTTTAAGTTCACTTTTTAGTTTGACATGTGCTTAGACTTGGTTACCAAACCCCTTGCAAGGGTACTTTTTTCGGTTTGGGTTGGTCACATTACCATTGGCCACTTTTACTTGCTGTTGGAAGAAAGGACGAGAGAGATTGAACATATATCCAATGGGATGTGAGGCTCCAGAGTTTATTGAGCATGTGCCATTTTTCTGTGCCGCATATAAAAAAATAATGTACCTGAAGGAGTAAGCCTTTGTGTAAGCTTTTGGGCACTAGGGATCGCATCACAGTATTAAGAGTTTGTGAAACATACATGAGTTGCCCAGTTGTCTTTTCAATAGGGTCATTTTTAACAGCAATGTGATATGTGAGGTCCAAGAAAATTCCTTTTTAGGTAAATTTGATGTCTCTGTCAATTGGTGATGTACATAAGACAAAATCTGCTCTAATTTTGCCTTTCTTAAATTTCTAACATTCTTAATGTTTTTACATGCATTTATAGTTAATTGATTTAATGGATCTTATTCATGCATGATTGTTCATTATTACCTTTTATTGTTTTTATAATGAATCAAACTAAAGGAATGATGATGATGTTTTTAACAAGCTTGACGAGATTATAAACACAGTGCACAAGTTCAAATTCTCGCTGTTAAGTGAAACATGGTTACGAAAATGTTTGTCAAAGGTAGGCACCGTTCTAAAGAAACAACTGACCCGCTACCTCGAGGAGAACAACATCCTGGACCCTTCCCAGTCCGGGTTCCGCAGCAACCACAGCACCGAGGCTGCCCTCATCGCCGCCACCGATGACATCAAGTCCCTGCTGGACAACGGAGAAAAGACGGCCCTCATCCTCCTGGACCTGTCAGCCGCCTTCGACACGGTTGTCACCACACACTACGAACACGCCTCCACAATGCTGGGATCCAAGAGAAGGCCCTGGACTAGACCACCTCCTTCCTCTGCGGCAGAACACAGAGCGTCCGCCTTCCCCCTTCTGCTCCGAAGCCACCGAGATCATCTGCGGAGTACCCCAGGGTTCATCCCTCAGCCCAACTCTTTTTAACATCTACATGACACCGCTCGCCCACGTCGCCCATCAGCACAACCTCAACATCCTCTCCTACGCCGATGACACCCAGCTGATACTCTCCCTCACCAAGGCCCCCACACAGCAAAAACCAACCTTCACGAAGGAATGAAGGCCGTTGCTGAATGAATGAGGAACAGCAGACTGAAGCTGAACTCGGACAAGACGGAGGTCCTCATCCTCGGATCCAACCCTTCGGCCTGGGACGTCTCCTGGTGGCCGACCGCACTGGAAACTGCTCCAACACCCACCGACCACGCACGCAACCTAGGGGTCATCCTCGACTCCACCCTCTACATGACTAAACAGGTAAACGCTGTCTTCTCCTCCTGCTTCAACACCCTCTGCATGCTCCGTAGGATCTACAAGTGGATCCCCACTGAAACGAGAAGAACAGTCACCCAGGCCCTTGTCAGCAGCAGGTTGGACTATGGAAACGCCTTCTACGCAGGAGCCTCGGCCAAACTCCTGAGACGGCTCCAACGCATCCAGAACGCCTCTGCACGCCTGATCCTCGACATCCCTCACCGCAGCCACATCACACCCCACCTGAGAGACCTGCACTGGCTCCAGGTCAACAAGAGGATAACCTTCAAGCTCCTCACCCACGCACACAAGGCACTCCACAACACCGGACCAAAGTACCTAAACAGACGACTCAGCTTCTACACCCCCACCTGCCAGCTCCGCTCCGCCGACCTCGCCCTCGGCTACAGTCCCCTGCTTCCAAAGAGTGACCTCAGGTGGCAGATCGTTCTCCCACCTCGCCGCCAAGACCTGGAACACCCTCCCCATCCACCTACCGCAGACCCAAGACCTGCTGACCTTCAGAAAACTCCTCAAGACCTGGCTTTTCGAGCAGTAGCAGCATTCCCCACCCCAGTGCCTTTAGACCCTCACGGGTGAGTAGTGCGCTTTACACATGATATGATTGATTGATTGATTGAAGTAACACAAAAACCAGACTTAACAAAGTTATAGAAGTCTGGTTATAACTTTCAATAATTTATGCCAAATTAATCTATATATAAAAATGCAGTGGTAAATGTATAGAGGCTGTTGTAACAAAGTTTAGCCCAAACACAATGACTCTAATCAAAAGGATTTATGCTGTAAAGGTGCTAAATGCAGTAGTATTTTATTTTAAAGTCAGAAGTCACTATGTGAAGAAAGAGACCACTGTTGGCCAGAGGAGACTTATGTAAGATGGGAGTCCCAAAAAGTTAACTCAAAAATGCAAATAGCCCAGAACAGACACAAAGTATATAAAGGAAAATCCAGGCAACGCAGGCGACTTACCTATCCATGGGTACCCCGGGCTTCACTGAGCCATGGACCGAGGTAAACCCGACACGGAAGGAAGTCCTATTTATATGCATATTGATTGAAAAATGGATATAACCGGCAAGATTACGGAGCGTATCAATGACGCGACCGCAACACTTAAAGATGCTGGGAAATGTAGTATTCGATGTTTGTTATGCCGCGTAAAAAAACATGCGCTATGGCAATAGAGCAAATTAGAAATGATGTATTATTCATCTAAGTCGCACTTGTTAAAAGAGATTAATTTGCAACACTATGATGCTGAGAACATTGTGAATGTCAATTCAAAAAGTATTGTGTTAAATGGTACTTCTGGGTTCGACAGTGACAATGGGAAATGGAGTTCTGGAGAAAAAGCCCAGGTTCGCGGCTGGTATGAATCTATAGTTCTGAAATCAGAAAGATGTTGGTTGTACAATGACAACTACAACTTCTTTGTGCCAGTGGTGGATTCTTTAAAAGATCTTACAGATATAGATGCCAACAAGCGTCATTGGAATAAAACTACTGAGGTGCCACTCTCTCTTGGAAATGAAGTTCCAAGGACGCTAGGTCATTGAAACCATCAAATTCCCGGTTTGCTCATGGAAAAATCAGGTATAAAGATTTGGGATCACGACTGGTATGGATCTCAAATCAATCCCGACATTATAGCAACTCGAAGCCCATATTAAGTGCAGTGTTAGGACACTACAGAGCATGCACTGCAGAAAGTAAACACCAGAGCGCTTACAAACGTCTACGTGCAGTCATTTTGTTAATAAGAGAGGAGCTATCAAGCTCATGAAATGTATACTGCATAATTACATGTCGACTGTTGGTGAACTGTATCTGTTCAAAATCCATCATATGCTTGTGCTCCAAAAGGGATATTAATCCCGTATTGTGCAGAATTAATAGGTCTATTGTAACCACATATGCAGCGCACAGGCAAGTTGAAAGCAATATCACCAGCGCTTATATTCATATTCTAAATTAAATGATGATAGTATAGGATTATGATCCGAAGTGACTCGTGGGCACTCTTCTACATCTGCTGATATCATAATACAATCCAATACCCATGCCGTATCTATTCTGGAGTATAACCTATGAGGGGCTGAATAATATGTCCACCCTGGAACATCTCCAAACATCTCTAATTGATTTAAGCCGCCCAAGTTCTATGATTGCTGCGCGAATCTTCTGCATTCTATGGATAGCACTTTGTCTAGTAGTATCTATGCTATAACTCATAACACAATTAAAGTCCCCCATTATCACCCTCTCCCA
Organism: Lissotriton vulgaris; assembly: GCF_964263255.1. Taxonomy (NCBI): domain Eukaryota; kingdom Metazoa; phylum Chordata; class Amphibia; order Caudata; family Salamandridae; genus Lissotriton; species Lissotriton vulgaris. The sequence goes on along the minus strand of NC_141687.1, from coordinate 1,512,870,232 downwards.
CTCCCAATTGAACATTTCCATATTCAACATATCAATAAAAGTTGGATCATCAGTGTTGGGACCATATAGTGAACTAAAAATATATTTTTTACCCCTTATTCTAATCTGTGCAATCACCCAGCTTCCTCACTGATCAGCTAGTTTTTTATGTATCGTACAAGAAAAACGTTTATGTTTCAGTATAGCCGTTTCCCTTATTGATATCCCATGTGTAGTACAGACTATAATTTCATAACCCAGCTGTTTAAGAAGATTGCGTAGTTTATGTGCGAGATGCCTCTCCGTTAGCAAGACTAATTGTGGGCTATACGTTTTCAACTCTCCAAAGACAAGTTGGCTCTTAATTTTACTATTAATACCTGCAACATTCCAAACAAGGCACTTGATTCGATCCATAACTAAATTATTTCTCCACCGGTTTAGGACTATCTACCTTCCTTGACACATTTCTTTTATCATATATTTTTTTACAGATCGGCTGCTTAACTTTCTATACAACCCATTGTTGACTTTTTCCCCACCCGTTTGTCCCTCACCAAACCGTCCCACGACCCCTTCGCACTTGACGACTCCAACACTCTTGCATCTTGAAGGAGGAATCATCTCCATCCCACAGCTACCGCTGAATTGGCAGCTTTTTGGAGATAGTGCACACTCAATGGCTCCAGAGTCAAACCCTCACCCCACTCAAACAAATCAAACATTATTATTTAGATCCAGAAGAAAAAAAAAAAAAACTAGAAGGCAAATAAATTAAATGAAGTCTTTTTTTAATCCTTTGTTTGCCAACTATCAATAGATGTTTTAGCTTCTCGTTCATATTGAAAAAGTGCGAATGGCCTCCCCGAAGAGCCTTCAGGCGAGTGGGTTCTTTTAAAAATACTTATGCTCCAGTGGCCTTTAACGGATCGATCAACTGCCGTAATTTCCATCGACTATCCATTGTCAATTTACAAAAGTCCGACTGTACGAAAAAACTGTGACTGGAGATTAAGGATGAGCTTTCAAAGAGACTGCTTGCCAAAGGAGAAGTTTCCCCAAAAATCAAAAATGGCCTAGGATACCGAGATCCCTGTGTCTGTGTACTGGTGGAAGTCTATGGGCGCTTTGCACCTGACAGTCGCTATCCCAATCTGCCAAATCTGGAAAGGCCCTCTCAAGAAGTTGAGCGATAATGGCCCTAGGATCCTATCCTTCTTGCCCTTCTGGAATTCCAAACAACGTTAGATTATGGCACTGTGAGCGATTTTCTAAATCTTCCAGCTTCAATTGCATAGCTATTGTTTGGCCCTCATGTAATTGAAGCGAGCTAGTCTCTGTTATAATTCCAAAACATCTGCAGCCAATGCCCCAACCTTAAGTGACATCTCCTTCAGTGATTTATCAATATTATGGTTAATAGCCCTATCTTGGGCATAATACTCTTGTGCCTCTAATCTCTGATCTCTTAAAGCTTGAGGTATCAGTGTGAGGATCGGAGCCTCTTGATCCAGTGGTTCCCCCAATTGCTGTTCCGCTACGATCCGTTGCGACCCTGAACCACTAGAGTGAGTAGGCCGTAAAATGGATGATCGGTTTGCTGAGCTTAATTCTGGATTATCAGACTTCACTTCTACATCCCTTGTGTTGTCATGTCCATCATCTGTGGGACTAGTGCCTGATAATCGCGAAACCATAGTCTTAACTCCTCCTTCTGCTTGAACCCAACGATGCAGAGGGCTATCAGCTAAAGTATCTTTAGTTTGTATAATTGATGCCAAACTTTGCTGTAATTCCAGCACCGCATGTATTTTCTTTCCTCCTCTCACTATTTTTTGCTTTGGGTTTTTCTTTTTGGCAGACAAATTAAGCATTGGAGAAGTCTTTTTTCTAAGACTTTCCCAGTTTTTCCAGCAACTTGACCCTGTTGAGAACTTTGTAATTCGGATACATTTTGAGTATTCCGTGGTTCATTCCCATCTCCTGTAGAAGCTAGTGGAGCTATTGCAGTTAACGTAGTTGATGTAGAGGATACAGGCTGTAGGTTACCAGATTTACCAGCATTATCAGCATTATCCGACTTATCAGCATTGTCAGAGCTCAGATTAGAGACAGTTGGGGCAGTTGCTAGAGCAGAGGTTGTAATAAGGAAACAGTCACTCCTCACTTGATTGTTTTCTTGTATTAATACCAAGGAATCCTGCTTAACTCTGCCCATGGGACTGCATCACCTTTCACAGGTGTGTGTACATACGCGTAGTTCCACCCATATGCATTCTGAGGCCAGGCGAAGGCACACCTGTCCACTGTTGTTGTGGGTTATGTGAGCATTCCCCAAGATGCAATGAGGTGTGGGGACCTGTTCTGTGGGTGACAATCAGATGTGGCTGCAGGAACATAGTTACTCGTCCATGAATGCGAGCGCAGCTTCATGGGCAATCTGTTCCAAGAGTATGTCATTGTTGAGTTACTCGTCAATGAATGCGACCGCATCTTCATGGGCAATCTGTTCCTAGAGTACGTAGTTGTCGAGTTCAAGGAACACGAGGGAGGCCAATCCATTAACTGGTCTGGGCAGATCTGCTCCGTCCATGCCGTTTCACCAATCTGCAACACAGACCAATAGGGGAGCGCCTTGATGTGTTCACTGCACACGAGGAGTTGGGCAATCTCCCATGAACAACTGCCAGCTCATACGCCAAAGATCAAGGCATCCTATGCATGGGTATCCTGGTGACACTCCTGTTCGTGTGCCAACAGGGGGCGCACAGTCTAGTCATAATACAATTCAGCTACCATTGCGTTGGATAGGCAGACCTCCATGGGATACTCGAATGTGCATGATCAACAGTGGAACAAGGGCTGGACCCATGTGCCTTAGGCAAGACAGAAACACAGATGAAAACTGATTCGCAACACTGCCATTGGTAGTGATTCCAACAGATGCAGCATTTGTGCATGGTACAGTTCCGCGTGACAGGGGTTGTGCATGTGCCCGGGATGGGCTGCCATTGCTTTTATTGGTCTTGTAGCACAGGCAAACCTCAGACCGGTGGCACTTCTGCGAACGAAATGCCACAGCTTTGGGCAATGAGTTGTATGTGTGTGCAACGTTTAGACTTATGGGTTGTTTTTTATCAATGGGTCAAGGGCAGCCCTTGCAGGTGTAGCGCGGGCAGGGACAAGTGTGTGGGGTGTGGACATGTTGGTCTTCAATTAGCGCAGTTCATGGTGTGGGATTCGTTGGAGTCTGGTATCTCACGCAGGGTGTGCCAGCCACATTCAGGACCAAGGTTGGGGGTTCGGTTGTCCTTCCGCCCTGTGTATTCAATTAACCATTTCTTTTTATGTGAATAATGCCACAATACACATTAGTTTAATTCTAAAAATATAATATAATTTCACACTCTCAGAAAATGGGTTAACATGTATGTTTGATGAAAAATGTGCCTCTAATTAGTTAGAGATATGGCCACCGTGATAACAACGACTCCCTTTCACTAGTCCCCCTTCTAGTTCTTCGCCCGTATACGGTGCAAGCCTCACTCCTGCTGCAGCACTTCAGGACGTGGTGCACAGTTTCGTCCGGCATGATGCGAACCCAACTCTTTTGCTAAACATACGGTAAGCCCCACCAACAGGTATTGTTTTGGTTTGTTGGCCAAACCCCTTGATATTGATTTCTTATCTAAGCTCCACTTCTGGATCGAATTGGTACCCGGTAACTGCCGCGTTTGATTAGTTTTAAAAGATGGACTTTTGTATTGTGAGGGATTGTGACAGGTACTGCGCTTGGTACAACTAAATTGGAAGGAGGCCTATGGCCCTTGGATTGTGTTAGGCAGTTACCAGCCCCGAATGCTCGGATTTGGAGCTCAGGCTCCCTTGAAATTTTGGTTATACATCAATGGTGCATAATACAGCGACTGCTGTCAGATTATTGGGTTCTGACAACGTGGCCACTTAATTACCATTAGTGGATATGACTATGGGTTGGTTTTGTGTTGGCCTTGTTTTATTTGAATGCTGTGTGGGACAGTCTGTATTGTTCCTCCTTCATAAAAGCTTAGGCTGCAACTACACCCCACTCCAGTTATTATTTGGTTATGACTTTTTAGGACTATAATATCCCCCTTCCGACCACTAAGCAGAGATATAAAGAATTTGACATATTTTATTATTGACTTTTTTAGGATCTGGTCAGTGATCCTTCATTGAACTATGGCTGGACTCCCCCTCAATAGATGTGTGATTAATTAGAAGCCTTTCTCATTGCAACTTGCAGTAGGTATATTTTGGTTCTTCTTTCTTATATTACACTCTAATCCCAAGAGTCACTTATTTTACGTCTTCTGTTCACAGATATATCTATATGACTCAGCAATGCTGGTTTCAACATATTCATTGATTTCTCAGTAGTTAGATTAGCTGACTTTTTAACACAATTTGAATACTGCATTGAGATGCATGTGGATAACCCATAGCACAACAACATTGTGCTCGATCACAAATTGCTCGTTATCATTTCGGCATGGTCAGCTAACATTTTGCATAAAGCATGGAGATGTATGTGTATTGTCCACGCATCAGAATTCACTCATTACTGTTTTGGCATGATTGGCTTCCTGAACAAGGACCACTTCCATAGGCCCTAGATCAGAGGTCTTCAAACTTTTGGATGCCTAGACCCCCCTGTTGAAATTTTCAGGTGTAAGGACCCCCCTCATGATAAAAATGTCCAACCCTGTAGGCAGAATCTGCACATGCATCAAACTCCAGCTCTGGTCCAGGCAGCACAACGAGTTTTGGTCCCAGAGCAGGAGCGGGCAAAAAGCCTGGATTCATGGCTCTGCCAGTGCCGCAGGTTAACAAACGGTTTCCTAGGCCTACATACTCAGGGGCAGATTTACAAGCCCCCTGCGCCACCACTACATCACTTTTTGTGACGTATTTGTGGCGCAGGGGGCCCCTCCATATTTACAAGGAGATGAAAAGCCACCCTGCGAGCCTTTTCCTCTCCTTGTAAATATGGCCCCTTCAATTGCAGCACTGTGCGTGGAAGAGGAGTTCCATGGGTGTTTCTGTGGGTGTTCCCACGCAACACCCATTGAACAAGACACATCTCCATATTTACGAGAAATCGTAATTGTGGAGATGCGTGTGAATGCTGCGGCACCCTAGAGGTGGCGGAGCGAGGCGCAACAAGGAGAATTTTTTTCATTTCTCCTAATTTTTTCCTCTTTCAATGCGTGCTGCATTCTACAGCATGCATTGAAAGAGGAAATACCTGTAGTGATTGATTTGTGCAGTAAGGGGCCCCTCCTTCACAAAAGCAATCTCCCCATGACGCAGGCAGCCTTGCACCAAGGTGCAAGGGTGCCTGCGCCGGCGCATGGCTGAAGCTTGTGCGCCAGCGCAGGGGAAGGACAGAGATGCGAAATATTGTTGTAAATATGTCGCATTTCTGTGCTTTCCAAACTAACAGAGCACGGCGCAGCAAAATGACTTGCTGCACCGTGCTGCGTTACTTGTTGTAAATCTGCCCTAAAGTGCTTTAAAATTTTTACAACTCCAGCACATCCACAAGACCAAATTCACACTAGTGCAGAGATACAATGGGACTTGTATATCATGTTTTTATAAGATAAATTATTCATATAATAGAAATTGGCAAAAGTGAAAAACATTTTGGGGAAGATTTACAAGCCCCTTGCGCCACTTTTGCATCACTTTTAACATGGGAAAAGTGACGCAAAAGTGGCGCAAGCGGCTTGTAAATCCGCCCCTTGGTGTACAGAAAAAAACCTTTTAAGATGTATGAATGTCTTTTCTGTTCTTGGTTAATTGTATGTGTTGTTGACCTGTGACATTCTTAACTTCCTGGAGTTTTATTCACAGCTACTGCTTGATAAAACTGTTTAAATGTAAGGAATAGGTAGAGTGGGGGCTCAGGGGGTACTTGAACCAGAAAAAAAAACAAAGCCTCTGTAACCAGTTTACAAAGGCATGTAAATATGCAAATGGTCTTTAACGACCTGTCAAAAACTTGGGTGTCCCGGAGATTAGACTCCAGACACTGCCCAGACCACAGAAGCTCGAGCTGCAGGGGCTGAGACACAGACGAGGAGGAGGGGTCTGAAGCCCTTGTAGTTCTATGGGCCTGGGAATGCGCGACCCCCTTTGTAACACTCCACGCCCCCCCTGGGGGTCGAGCCCCACAGTTTGAAGACCCCTGCCCTAGATGCATGACCCATTCCCCCCACCCACCTATTTTTATATAAATAAGACAAGCTTTGCATGCTTCTCAGGTTCTGCATGCTCTGGAAATTACTATGATCTGATAATTCAGAGATTTAAAAATGTGTTTCCTAAAAACATATTTTTTTCATATTTTTTTACCCCAACAGGTGTTAAATTCTGATTGTACTAGTGAGTTATGGCTAAGACAAATTATTAGTTGTCCTGATGATGATACCAAATTGCTAAGGGTTCGAAACGCCGTCCACCCACTCTCTGACCCCCTAGACTGTGTATAAAGTTTTCCTTTGGGTGCAGAAGTACTTTGCTTCTGAAATAAGTGACCCTCATCTTTCACATTATTACTGGTCATACCTTGTTGTTTGCCTCACTGTTTATTGTTTTGTCGGTTTTTAACACTTGTTCTGGAACTACTACTGTGGGGTATATTCCCAATTTGGGATTTTTTAAATTTGCTAAAAAGTCTCTGTTTATTATCCTTGAAACTATCGTTGGAAACTATTATGTTACTTTAAATATTACATTTACATCTATTGCTTAGGGACCACTGTTCCTTTCACTATTTAGTACTCTTGGTCCATAGCGATTCCTGGAATACCCTTGTGGTTTTGAAAATAAAATAAAAGATAAGTTAGAGTCCCTGAGTAGATTTGAAATGTTTGGTCAGAAGGTGGTTAGGATGGATAGCCCAGACACTCTCTATAGGACATACCTTTTTGTTTTGTTTATCTTGGTGGTGGCTTATTGGCTTTTGTCATCAACAAAGGAGATATTTTGGGGACCATCTAAGCAGCAGATGTTGCTTGACCACGGAAAGGTCCAGCTAAATTTGACACTGCTGTAGACAGTGCTCTAAAGCCACTCTGCACCCCACCAGAATGTAAAGTGTAGATACTCGTGAGGCACTGTAGTAGATTTTTTGGGCCTTATGTATCTCATTCTGGGCCCTCCGGAGGTGTAACTGGAACCTTAGAAGTTCTTTTAACATCTCCAGCTGTTCCTCCTGCCATATATTTGCACCCAGCAGGTTTTTATCCATGGTAGTTAAAGTCCATAATGGCGGGTCCCTTCACATCATCCGTTCGCGTCTCCTCCATCCTCAAAAGCAAACTGAGCTTTGACTTTAACTTTGTTGCAGGTCGGCAACCCTGTATACTGTTCCTAAATATATAGAACGGACACTATATATTAGTCCTTAGTCCCTCTTGATAATCCCATCTATGAATCACTAGAGGATTCATATTGATCAGCATTGTAAAATAACGGTGGATCTGACGGACCTCGTTTTATTTTAAAGTATTGGAAGGAGTGACTAGATTCTCCTTCATACACGATCAGTGGTTTATCAAATTTTAAATCGATTTGGAGAGAGACAAGTATTTATGTTCTGAAGAAGGTGGCATCTTAATAATTTGTTACCACCGAAACTCGTCAACACCAGTTTCCTTCTTGGTTACTTCCAGGAACTACCTCATATCTATCAAAGATCATGTTCTAAAAGACTGATGGTGTCTATGATTTGATACCTGTTGGAAAGAACCTATTTAGATGAATTTATTTTCTCACATTTGTCGTGTCTCTAATGGTAGCTTTTATATTTGAATACATGTATTGGATATTTTTTATTTTTAAATGAAATTATGAGTATACTATGTAATAAACCCAATTTGTGTTTTTAATTTATAGTTAAAATCTTTTTGTAATATACAGCTGTTTCTCTGGGGTTCACCTTTAAGGTATTTTTATTACCATTATTCCTGGATGTATATGCATATGTGTGTTTCAATTATATAGTTGTGTCTGTTTGATTTATGGTTGACTAGTATTGTAGGTCCAAGAGAGCCTTCCTTTTACATTCATTTGTGCCACCCTGTCTTGATTTACAGTTGGCCAGGAGGGCTCGTTCATCACAAACATGACATATATCTATGACTGATACACTTGAGGATCCTTACAGATGTTACATTCATAGTGCGTGAAGTGAAGTTAAATTTGATTTCACAGTTGACTCAGCAAGAGTTGGTGTGAGCTTTTGAAAGTAGATTTATTTGATTCTCCTGTCGCCAGGAAACTCACCCGCAGCAACAGCACCAGCCCGGGAGCCGTGAGGGAAACGGCCGGGTGCTTCTTTCTTCCTTCCGCACCGTGAGGGAAACGGCCAGCGAGACTACTACTCCCAGCAGCCCCTGGGTCACAAGGCGCACCTGTGACGTCTCTGCCTGCGCCCGGAGGTGCTAGAAATTCATCGAGCACCTCCCGCAGCATGGGGACGCGCGCGGGCGGCGCCCGGGCCAAGGGCGGGGGACCGTCCTCACCAGGAACAACTAGGACCGGAGCGGATTTTGGGACCAGGGCAAAGGTACTGAGTCTGATTATTCTGTGCCTACCCTGACTTGTGAGTAGTTTGAGGCTCAGAACACTTCACTTGACTCATTTTAGACCCAGGTAATTACTACTACTACTCGAAATGACATTTATGCTGCTAATACCCTTGGATCGATTACCCTCTTTTCTAACTTTTATTGGTTTTAATTGTTTACTCTCTTTTATATAGTGTGTTTGTTATTCTGTGATATAATTGAATTGCTTAGCCCTCACCACCTCATTTGAGGCAGACCCATCCTGCTTCCTGTCTCTAGTGGGTCGCTTAGATTTCGAAGCTCGCACTTAGTTAAGTTTGTACTGTATAGCACGTGCCACTTTAAACAAAGCTAACCTATATTGTACTCTAATGTTAGCGGCGAGGCACGCGTCACTTTAACAAAGGTCAACCCATTATTGCACTTTATTGATTGCCGTGAGGCACACATCACTTTAATCAAGGACAACATATATATTGCACCTTATTGTTAGTAGTGAGGCACGCGTCACTCTAACCAAGGTCAACCTATCATTGCACTTTACTGATAGCCACGAGGCCTGCGTCACTTTAATCAAGGCCAACCCATATTGCACTTTATTGGTAGCAGTAAGGCCCCATTTGTGGAGCTTTACCTACTTGTAACATTAGGGCAAGGAGGAAGCCCGCCAAGCCGTATATCGATAAATCCTGCACTACGATTGATACATATCTGGTTAACAGTGGCGGTTTTACCGTGGGGGCGTTTGGGCGCCGCCCCCCCCTGTTTTCTCGCCGTGCGAGAAGAAGGCAGAAACAAATGGTAGTTATTTATTTATAACTACCATTTGTTTCTGCCTGCCCTTCTCGCATGGCGAGAAATCAGTCAGCAAACTTCCTCGAGCCTCAGTCTCCTACTCTGCATGCTGCAGAACGGAGAGTGGGAGGAGGCTTGGGGGAGTGGCTTGCCCACTGTTGTGAATACGGACTGTTTGGACAGCCTGAGAGGCTGTCCAAACAGACAGTATTAGCAACAGTGGGCAAGCCGCTCCCCCAAGCCTCCTCCCACTCTCTGTTCTGCAGCATGCAGAGTAGGAGACATGACGTATTTAGGGCAGCCGGCCGAACCAATCAGCGCCGGCTGCCATGGAGGGGAGGGAGGCTGCCTGCAGCCTTCGGTGACGAGGGAGGCATTCAAAAAAATCCAGGATGGCGCGCGGGAGTCTGCAGTATCGGCCCTCGGGACAGGACTCGAGTCAAGAGCCAGAGCGGGAAGCCAAGCCAAGGTAAGTTTTTTTACATTTATTTTTATTTTTAATATTATGAGGCAGTCAGTCCGATTTTACGCCCCACCTATTTCAAATGTCACCAGCCGCGACTGCTGGTTAAAGCAGTAAACGTTCTCTCAGAAGAAATAGACCGAACTGAGAGACGTCTGTCTATGGGATCTAGTCATATGGGAGGAGATCAGGGGCCCGAGGCCAGGGCCTTTACAAGCCCTCCAAGCGAGAACCTATTCGACAAATCGACTAACCTTCCATTGCTAGTCGAGGAGACAGCCCCTGACGACAATAGAGCGGAAGGCATTAATGGAGATTATACCCGATTATCTTTGACTCCTACTTTGATTACCCCTGGAAGCTTCCCGCCCCAGAAAAAGATTAGGGGATGCAGAAAGAATCACATAGAACAAGAGAAAGCCAATTCCAACCCTAAGACAAAAAAAGATAAAAAGAATACTCACACAGGGAAACCAGGCCCATCTGCTAAATTAGACCCCCCACAGTACGGCCTAACTTTAGCGGACATCTCTGAGAAGGTGATAGAGCTCTTAAGGCCGCTTTACGACAAGTTAGACACTTTGGCAAGATAAATCCATAAGATCAGTGGATCACTGGCCAGTGTCAATGACAAATTTCAAAATGAGGTGATTAGGACTCTACAGAAAGTTGCTGTTGCAGGCCCCACCAACCAGATTACTATTTTAGATAGCCAATATACCAATACTGCTAAGGAAGGGAACAATACTGTAGAGGTGGTTAATAAGGGAAAAGATGCCAATTTAGGTAAATCTTCTAATAGTAGTTATAGATCTGTCCCAACCCAGAAGGTAAGCGTAGAGACCAAGCCGGGTAATTCCATTAGATCTGACCCTGCAAAGTCCGATAGTCTAAAAGCCACAGCTTATGAGGATAGAAAAACTGTCATGTCTATAAATCTACCCCTTGAATGTAGTGCCTATGTCGCAATATTGTTTAACATACCCAGACTTCAACCTGGTCAGGTAGAAGACCATGGTTCACTTATGAACAAAGTAGTATTATGGTTGACCAATAATTGTGGCTATCCAATGGAAGGGGTAAGTAAGATTTTGACAACACATAGAGTGGGTTGGATCGGGCCCCTTAAAAAATGTTTGGCAGGGGATTGTATTATCATCAATTTTCGGACTCCAAGCAAATAATACACTTAAAAATGCACCACCACCCTCCCCCCGGGAATTTATTACTACCCTTCTCCCTCTAGAGTATTTTTAAAAACATTTGATGGCGATGCATGGAAATGGTAGCCGGCTTAGAAATGGATCATTGTTAGCTCCCACCCCGTTCCTTTCCTCACCTAATTTTGCTATTCCAGTTGTCAACAGATGTCAGGCCTTGAGCAACCTAGACATTAATGATTGACGTAAGGGGTCCATCCGGTCCAGGCAGCCAGTACAGGAAAGATTTGTATTAGAAGACCCCAAAATGGGAACAAAGTTCAATTGTAATCTATCTGATAAGACCAACCAACGTATGACAGAGCAGGGTGGGGTGCTACCTAGAAACGATTTATGGAAACCAACCACTCATAGTGATTTAGACCATGTTCTAGTAGAATCACCCCTTACTAGTGATTTGGGGGGCCATGAAGCACCCTTTCAGGAAGTCTACGAGTTTAATATGTGTAATGGGTATCAAGTGACCACCTGGAATATCTCTGGTCTTAAAAGCAAAAGAGGCACGCCTTCCTGGTCTGATTTTCTAACGGCCCAACATGACATCATATGTCTACGAGAAACATGGAGCACTGAACCAATCTACGTAGAGGGTTTTACTTCCCATTGGCTCCCAGCCCAGGCCTCCCGTTAAGGTAGAGCAAAGGGAGGCCTTTTGATTTTGATCTCTACTAAACTGGTAAAATGTAGGATCAAGTGCTGCACTACTGTTGGTACCCATTCCCAGATTATGTGGCTGATATCTGCTGTGGGTAAAGATGTAATTCTGATTAACTTTTACAATAACGTATTAAACTCTCCCCGAGGGCCAGTCGTCTTTGCCCTGGAAATGGAGCTTGATAGGCTGACTAGTACCATTAGAAAATCGATTATTATCCTTTGGGTTGGTGATTTTAATAATAATAAAATAATAAAGAGCTTATAGAGCGCCCAGTAACGCCATCTCGGCGTGTCCCCGCGCTAAGAGCTACTAACGATCACCATAACAGAGCCTCTATCCCTACACAGTGTAGAGTAATGTTTTGAGCTTAGCCCTGAACAACGCTTCACTGCTCTCCAATCTCAGGGCAGGAGGAAGTTTGTTCCAGTGTTGAGCTGCTTGGAACGCAAAAGATCGTCCACCCATTCTGGCCTTCCTTACCCTTGGAACTGTCAGCAGCCCAGTACCCTCCCACCGGAGGGTCCTTGTTGGTTCGTAGCGGCTGACTAAGTCCCTAAGGTAGGCGGGCGACCTGCCCCAGACGATTCGGTGACAGAAGAGGAGGCATTTGAACAACACGCGTTTCTTCACTGGCAACCAGTGAAGCGCATCCAAAGCCTTCTGAGAGTTAGCTCTCCTGGGTCTTCTTAGCACCAGTCTAGCGGCGGAATTCTGGATAACTTGCAGGTGGCCAAGGCTGCCCTCGTTGGACCCTAGGAACAGGATGTTTCCAGAGTCCAACCGAGAGGTCACCAATGCCTGCGTCAGTGTCCTTCTGGCCGCTAGGGGTAGTAGGTCTAAAGTTTTGTTTAGGGTCTTCAGTACCCCAAAACACTTGCCCACAAGACGCCTTATATGGCCTTCACAGGAGAGGGTGGGGTTGATCCAGACTCCTAGATTCTTAGCCTCCTCACAAGGTATGGGAGTAGGGCCAAGGCACGAAGGCCACCACTCGGCTGACCAGCTTTTGCTTTTTCCCCCCGATACCAGAACCTCTGTCTTGGAGCTGTTGAGTTTTAGGCAGTGGGAGTCCATCCACTCAGCTAGCGCCTGCATACAGGACTTAAAGTTGGTGGCGGTATTGGTGGTGTTCTGCGATAGAGAGATCAGCAGCTGGGTGTCGTCGGCGTATGATACCAATTCCACCCAGAAAGACTGTACCACCTTCGCCAGGGAGGCCATGTACAGATTAAAAAGAGTAGGGCTCAAAGCTGAGCCCTGAGGCACTCCCTGGTCTAGTGGCATCTCTACCAAACGACATGCCCCTTGACGACCTGGAAGCATCTTCCTGTGAGAAACGACTGCAGCCAGTACAGCGCGGGACCAGCGACCCCAGCTTCACTGAGACACTGTAGCAGGATGGAATGCGCTACAGTGTCAAAAGCTGCGCTGAGGTCGAGCATGATCAGGGCCATTGTATGTCCTGCATCCGCCCCTGCTCTTAAAGTCTCAGTGGCACGTAGGAGAGCTGTCTCAGTCAAGTAGCCCGCCCTAAATCCTGATTGTGAGGGATGAAGTAGGTTCCCTCTCTCCAGGTGCTCAGTGAGCTGAGCATTGACCACCTTCTCAGCCACTTTCGCTACATACGGCAGTAAGGAAATGGGTCTGAGGTTTTCCAGCACCTCGATACTTACATTCGTTTTTTTCCTTATTGGCAGTACTATGGCCTTCTTCCACTCCTCCGGAACTCGTTGAGTGGAAAAAGAGGTCTGTAAGACATGTCTTATATATGGTTCCAGGGCAACAAGACCCTCCGAGATGACCCAGGCAGGGGCCGGGTCGTTGGGGGAACCGGACTTCACGCTACGACAGATCTTTATTAGCCTATCAGCGGAAGGGACCTCGAAGGTTTGCAAAGAAGAGTCAGGAGCCATAGGCGAACCGCCTGCTCTAAAGTCTATGCCCTTTCCCGGTTGTTGAGTGAAGGAGGCATAAATGGCTTTGACTTTATTGGAAAAAAAGTTAGCGACTCTATTGCATCCCTCCACGGTGGCACGTAGGGGGATATTTGAGCTGGAGACTAATGATATTTCCTTGTATATTTTAAACAGTTCGCGTGAGGAGCTCTCGGCTGCCTCGATGCGTGTCTGGAAATATTTAGCTTTAGCTCTACGTACCGCGTACTGATAGCTTCTATGTGCTAAGCTATAGTTGTTTTTTCCCTGTTCGCTAGGGTTCCTTCTCCAGCTCCTTTCAAGTTCTTTACAATTAGACTTGATTTGCTGGAGTTCCTGAGTGAACCAAGGGGCAGTGCGTTGTCTACCTTCTCTGGCTTTACCCTTACTCATGGGAACTAGCTCATCCAAGGTGGCAGCCACAAGCTGATTAAATTCATTGTTGGCCTGATCACTATCCGTGGCAAGCGGTGGTTGCGCTTTCTGAATGGCTCTAATGAAGTTCTCTTGAGAATATTGTCTCCATTTACGTCTCATACCATTCTTAGGCCCAGTCTCAGTGGCTCTATGTGGCTGGTAAGAACATTGGAAAGGGACCAAGAAGTGGTCGGTCCAAGGGAGCTGACATGGGGTAAGTGCCTTTATCATATCCCAACTGGCGAAAATAGGGTCCAAACAATGACCCCTCTCATGTGTGGCAGCAACACTTAGCAAGTCCAGTTGTAATTTTTTTTTGGACTAGACGGACATCCTCAGCATCCTTCTGTAGAGGATCCTCTAGATGTAAATTCAGATCCCCCAACACTAGTACTTTGTTGTGTTTGATCGCAGTCTGAGTGACCCCTTCCAGTAAACTACTTCGGAAGTTACCCAGAGAACCTGGAGGTCTGTATATTAGTATGCTCGAAATTGCCTCGTGTTGGGTCAGTTTGATGTTGAATTCACCAGCTTCACTGTTATCTATTTTTACTGGTTTCAGGACACACTCAAAAGGGTGTTTAACAACGATGGCAATACCACCTCCCCTTCCCTTTTCTCTATCAAGTCTATGGAGGGTGTAACCTGGCGGAATAGTATTCACTATGTCTGGATCAGAATGTTCTCCTAACCAGGTTTCAGTTAGAAATAGTATGTTCAGGGCCTCATCTTGTAAGAGATCCCACAGTTGGAGGGAGTGTTTGCTGAAGGATCTGCAATTTAAGAGCCCCCCATTTACAATAATCGCTTCAGGGTCAGGGACATCCAGCGGTAACCACCTCCCTTTGAATGTACAATGAGGACATGGACCCAGGTCAAGTGGCTCCATCAGGTGGCAGCAGGCCGTGATTGGAGGGGGGCAGAGGTCTCTCAGCCTCTTACTAGTGTAGGACTGCAAGTGGCACGCCCGAGATGTAGGGGTCCGGGCCCCTGGCCCCGGTCGGCCGCGGACGGCGCAGACGGGCTTGGCTTAGGCGCGGCTTCGGCGCGCGTCCGGCGCGCCCGCTGCGCCAGCCCGCTGCGCCGTCTAGTCCCTACACACATGTTATAGGTGGAGAGGAGGGCGGGAGGCCGGCGCGACTAGAGCATGTCCATTATCGTTGACTAAAGTTTGTGGGCTCAGGAGAGGGGATTCTGACGATGACTGTTGTATGCACTTCCCCCACTGCAAATATGGTACAGCTTTAAATAATGTTTTTGATAAGCTGGATTTAGAATTGTTGCAATGTGTTACTGATAAACAAAATGTGAAATGCCCCACTTTTACAGGAAGGAATGCTATGTCCAATATTGATCATATTGTAATGTCATGTAACAGTACACATTTGTTTTCGCCACCCTGGATAACGGTTCAACCAACTAGCAACCATAATAGAGCCTCTCTCTACCTATTATGCTGGGGTTTTAAAAATGTAAATGAAGTCTTTAATAGTCCAACCATTGCTCCCGTCAGACCGAATGGTGTCCGAATAAAATGGGCTGGTTTGGATCCATTAAAAATTTAGCATGATGTCATTATGCATTGTCAAAATGAAATCCAAGTATGTTTAAGGGACGCAGTCGACCCACAACTGATGCTTGCTAATTTCACTAAGATCAATAATTCCATTGAGAATGTACTGACGAAACCAGCCTGTGGAAACAAAAAAGCCAAGGTAAGCTGGTTCGATGGTAGTTGTACTGCGGCCTTACGTCCCCTTAAACAAGCTCTTGGGTGTGAACTGAGAAACCCAGATACAATTAAGGTTCTACGTGCAGCATATGCCTCAGCTATTAAAACCAGAAAAGTAGAGCTTCAAGAAATAGCCTGGGAAGATCTAAGCCAAGCTGCAGATACAAAAAACAGTAAATTGTTCTGGGACACGGTCAATAGTTCCTTTCTGAAGGATGATCATATCCCTGAACTCAATTCCTACATTAATTGTAATTGTTGGGTAGAGCATTTTTCAAACATTTTTAATCCCACTGACAGAGATACCTTTTTGTCCACCCTTCCTCCTACTGATCGGCCAATTACACCCTTTTCAATCAGCATAGAGGAGGTCACTGAGGCTATAACTAGTAGCAAGGGTGGGAAGGCACCGGGATCCGATGGGGTCCCGATAGACCTTTATAAAAACAGAAAGGCTATATGGTCCCCGTTTTTAACCAGAATTTTTAACGCTGCCGCTGAGACCCAATTTCCTTTATCATGGGGTCAGTCAATTATAATACCAAATTTCAAGAAAGGAGTAAAAACCGACGCCCGTAACTACCGTCCAATTTCCCTTCTGAATTCCTCTATAAAGATTATGAGCCGGGTCATGCTATCAAGATTAGAAGCCTGGGTTACCGAGAAGTCGATTCTTACAAAAGTACAATACGGATTTAGGAAAGGAGTTGGCACATTAGAGCAGTGTGTCAACTTGGACCTCTTGATTGGCAAATATACCCTAGCAAAGGAGGGAAATTTATATTTATGTTTTGTGGACCTTAGCAGCGCTTGCGATCTGGTAGACCACTCTATCTTATGGCCCTTATTGCTGGAAATGGGTGCCCCTAAAGAGATAGTTTATTTCCTGGCAAGACTTTATGAGGAATTGTCTAGCAAGGTGCGGTATGGTTATTCAGGTGAATATACCCCCTTTTTTAAAGTTAAAAGAGGCATTCGACAGGGCTGGGTCCTAGCTCCACTACTTTTTTCATTGTTTATCAATGATGTGAACGCCGTCCTGAAATTGTTAGTGTCGGATGCCCAGAGGGTGGACGGGAATCCCATTCCAATTCTTTTATACGCTGAAGATGCGGTTCCACTCTCTCGCACCCCCATTGGGTTACAGCATCTTATTGATAATTTTACAGTTTTTATTGCAAAAAGAAAGCTTTTAATGAATAAATCTAAAACTTTTGTTATGGCTTGCGGCAGGAACCCAATTACATCCAGATCTTATTACATAGAAGGCTCTAAGGTCCAGACAGTAAAAAACTTTTTGCTACCTGTGTATTACCTTTGCAGGGAACGGGTCTTGGGCACAGGAACAGAATAATGCCCGCGCCAAGATGCTGAGGAATATAAATGGTATTTTTAGATTTGCTGCTAAACTGGGCAATCGACGTATCAGAGATATGTTGACAATTTACGAGATACGATGTGTCACTGCCGCACTTTATGGTGCAGGGGTTTGGGGACATTGCCAAAGCAATCTATTACAACAAACTGAAAATTCATTTTTAAAACGCTTGTTGTGTGCCCCACTATCGGTCTCCACGGAAATTATTCACCATGAAGTGGGCATTAAATATATCTCTGATTTGGCTTCATTGCACCCTCTTTTACTCTGGAAATCTATATGGTCAAAAGAGGAGACATTGTTTACTTAATCTATAATACGGGATTGCCTTAAAATTGAGAATTGTTCAAGAATCCCTTGGCTTAATTATATCTTTCACTGGTTTAAGCTTTTGTTTAATTGTGATATACAACTGGATCCTGAATGTGCAGATTTTGTCGCTAGAAGTGAGATAAAATCAACCCTACTAGCCCATAAAATAGAGGCCCGTTCTCGTGTTCTTAAGAACTTACATCTTTTATCTGCAACTGGATCTTAAACAGTGGTTTCAAAGTTACCTGTCAGTCGTGACAAGAGCATCACATCGATTTGTGTTAACACAACTAAGATTGGGTACTATACATCATCTTGTCAATTTTCCTGTTATGAAACAGGGCTCTACCCAACCATGCCCATGCGATGGAGTCTCCCGCCAAAGCTGCTGCCATAGGTTATTATTTTGCAAATTGTACTCCAATTTTAGGAAATTTTACTTAAAACCTTTTTTTATATTATAACATAAGATCCACTCAAGATGCTATGAATCTGCTCTTTAGATTCGAGGATCCAGGATTGTGTTTTTATACAGCAACTTTCTCTTGAAAGCTATTAGCATTAGGAAATCAATGATCATCGATATTTGATCATATGATCTACAGGGTATTTTATGTAACCTTTGCACTTGCACTTTTTGTAATAGGATCATACATGTTTACATAAATCGCCAGGGTCTATATATGAATCATGTAATTGCACTTATTGTACCAGGATTTTATATGTTTATGAATTTTATGAATATACTAGCAGCCCGCCCCAGCATTGCCCGGGGCAGAAAGGGTCTGGGGCAGCATTTCAGGCTTGCGGCAGCGTTGCCCGGGACAGAAGGGGGCTGGGGGCAGCATTTCAGGCTTGCGTGCACCCATGGCTCCTGCCCGTCCCTCCGCCCGTCCCTCGTTGCACACCCACGGCTCTTGGATGGTTCTTTTACCGCGGCTCTTGGATGGTTCACTTACCTTACTCGCCGCTCCTCCTCGCGCTGCTGATTTTACCGCTCCACTGCTCCTCCTCTTCTCGCTGGTCATTACCGCTTGTCCGCCGCTCGCCGCTCCTCCCCGCCTGTCCGCAGCTCCTCCCCTTGATCATGTCCTCCGCTCTTCCTGTTGCTCCTGAACACCGCTCCTCCCCGCGCTCCCGGTGTCATGACGCAGACGTCGCGTCCGGCGCTTCTTTCAGGGGACTACTTTGTTTTGAAAGTTAATTTTTTTAATTTACGTTTTTATTTTATTTTATGTAGCCTATGTCCATCTACACACCCTGACAATTTCAAGGATGTATCGGGTGTGTGGATTGGCGCTGTGGTTCCCGAGTTTACCTGGCTCAAAGGGTTGTGTTCTCTCTTTATAATAGTAGTATAGATTGTCTATTATCTCGTTGCTTCTGTAACTCTATTATTGTGAAGACCGATTTATGACTGTTTTTGCTTATATGGTTGATTTACTTAACCGAATAAATGCTTTCAAATTGAAATTGACTCTCCTGTCTTAGGTTCAGCTGTACTGTACCTAAGCAACAGTCTGTGAATTTGAATCCCCGAAACAGCTGTATGTCAATAATCTACCTTTTAACCTATCCTTGTCTGCTAATGGAGTTTATATAGGACATACAACAATATAAGATTGTAACACTGAATGTATAGTATATTTTGAAAAAATCTAATAAGTGATTATAAGCACATTTAACAGTTCCAGATTCTTGAGATATAAAATATGATTTTGAGGAAGTTGTCTAATAGGCAATGTGAAAAAGTGAGAATTGTGTGAGACAGCTGCAACGCTCTGGTCAGCAGATACTGGACACTTTGCAGAGCTTTTGCTAGACTTCTAATTCATCCCCTCTACTTCAACGTATATGTAGGTATTTGCATGTTTTTGGATTAAATTGAAATGAGTGTTTGAAGGAATTTATAAGGAGCAAGTGAAGCATCATTAGTTATGTTGATAATATGTGTTAAAGGGGTCATGCTTACTAGCAAAAATGATAACTATTAATGTTAACTCCACTTTCCCACTCCTTATCTGTTCATTATAAATAACTATTCTTCAGAAAAAAATGCCGAAAAAATTGAGTACAAATATTCTTACACATTGCAGTGATCTGCAATGTTAAAAACCAGACCTGGAACATTGTGGTCCTTGTAACTTAGATTCATCGCTTTTAACTTCTACTACCAGAAATGACTTGTTTGATATAGTTTTCATAGTTATTAGAAAGTCTTTAGATGTAGGTGTCACATAACAGAAGATATAATTTATGCTTCAAATAGAATGTTACACCTATTTGAATTGGATTCTGTTATGAGCTGTGTTAAAGAAAAAGGTGCCACAGAGTGATAAAATGGTAGATATTGATTATATAAAGTATGTATTCATTTGTGTCGGACATAAAGTATGAAAGTTGTGCCAATAGGTTGCCATTAGTGGAGCTTTGTGTTAGGAAATAGGGGTGCCAGAGAGCAGAGAGAGAGCATTTATTAGTGCTAGCGAGGTGGTATTTATACTCACCACTGTTCACTCCACCTGTTATTCCCACAATGCGTTCGGTGTGGAACAAAAACAATACCTTCTCCTCAATAAGTTTGAGAAGCTTTGGAGAGCCACCACGAGTTGTCAGGGAAATTTTAGTGTGCTCTGGTAGTGAGGGAACATACTCTCCCTCACGGATCATTCCTCCTCTTGGAATATCATCCTGTGAGTACCTGGTGTTGGATACAAAACTCACCTTACCTACAATTCTGTTCTACATTTGCCTCCTTCGGCTCATGTTTGCTGTCTGGACCATGGCTACATACAACTCTGGCACAACCATAATGATCTCATCCACCATAACCAGGGTTGCATTCTTCTAGAAGTTTTTAAAATAGAGGTTGACCGAGGTCTGCTGTGGGTTCTTCATGTTGTGAGTGATAAATGGTTTGTGTCATTCGAATACTGTATTTTGTAGTGTAAAGTGCAGGTGTTGTTGATGAGTTGATTTTGAGCAGGTGTGTGTTGACGGATTCATCCAGCATCGGAAACTTCTTCTTTTTTTTTTTTTTTTTTTTAATTGACATTTATTAAGCGTGGCGAATACCCGTAGGCGTCTCGGCGCTGGCTTAAGGGGTGGATCAGCGTTTAAGAAGACCTAACAGAAAAAATTAACTATTGGTCAAATAACCACGTCTTAAGTTGTTTGCGAAATATGAACAGGGAAGGGCTGGTCCTAATGTGTAGAGGAAGGATGTTCCAGAGTCTGGGGGCGGCGACCACAAAGCACCTGTCACCCCAAGTGATGTTCTAGTACGAGGCACTACTAGGTGATTGTGATGAGAGGAACGAAGGGAACGGGTTGGGATGTAGTGATGAAGATTATGTTTAAGGAATTGGGGGCCTTGGTTATTGAGTGCCTTGTAAAGAATACACAATGATTTAAATTTGATACGACTACGTATCGGAAGCCAGTGAAGTTCCCTGATGGTGTTTGAGACAGATGCAAACTTGGGAAGTCCCGCCAGCATCCGGGCGGCAGCATTTTGAATTGACTGCATCTTGTTAGTCACCCGGGATTGTGCATTTAGGAATAGGGCATTACAATAGTCCAGTGCGGACAGGACTAGTGAGCTGACCAGAGTTCTCCCAGCAGTGTCCGGTAGGTAGGGTAATATTTTCCTGATCATTCTGAGTTTCATGTGAGCAGTTGCAGCAGTCTTGTTGGCGTGTGCCATAAAATTTAGACCTGCATCAAAAGTGACGCCCAAATTTCTAACTTTAAGGGCTGGGCTGGGAGGAGTTCCAAACGATGTTGGCCACCATACTGGTGACCAGCCCGGAGAGAGGTGACTGAAAATGACCACTTCAGTTTTATCTGAATTAAGTTTAAGACAATTCGTGGCCATCCAGTCACCTATGGCCACCATTCCTCTGGTGAATAGCTTGGCATTGCTGTTCTCCGTTGTAAGGGTCCCCCCATCCCACTCTGATTGTGGACAACTCTAAACATGTCATATCAATGCTGACGGAGTTCTGTTCATTGACTGTGAATTGGGAGATTAATGACGGAGGACTGAGAATTAGCTAAATGACCGCCCATGTCAGTTCCTCAGCAAAACCCTAAATAAGGCGGATGGAATTCCATTAGCCTTACTGATGGATCAGTTACTTTCTTAAGAAGAACCAACGGCCTGTCCCCAAACTCTAAATCAGGACCATAATGGGTTGGAAGTTGGTTTATCTTTCCAACTTGTGCAAAGAGTTTAGCCAGCAAGTATTTTAGATTCCAAAAATGCAATCGAATAATTGTACTTCTGGTTTTGACCAATGTAATTGGCACCACAAGCTTCCATATGCTCATATATCATAAAAATGCCTCCCCCCCAAATGAGCCCTGTAAAGTGTCCTCACTGTGCGATTTTGTTTATTTATGTTTTGTATAGTTTAGATTCTTGTTATTCTTGTTAGTATTGAAATGTTAATCTTATCAGAGAGTGCTGTTCAGATTGTGATAGTTTGAGCCATGCTGCTTGCCTAAGAAGCCGTGGTAATTGTTGGTGGTTCGCTTTGATGGCTATTTAATAAAACTGAATTACTTCACTTCCCTATGCTCTGACTCATGTCTGGATTTCTGTGAGGGTCACTACAGACTTATGTTTGGTAGCAAGCTATTATGAGCCACCTTTAGTGAAGTACCACACTCACTTTTGCGGATGTTGAAGATTTCCTGCCTGGGTGGTTTCTGCATTAATTTCTCAAGACTGCACAGAAGGTGTTACTGAAGAACATTGTCATTTCAAGCACAGCACGTGTGGCGATATTTTCAATTCCGTTTTAATGAAGTACTCCATTTTTCTCGCTATTGATCTTGCAGCTCATTCTCCAAGTGGTTATGTCATCTACATGGGAAGAGACACAGAAGCCTTATTGACGTTATTGCACTCTCCCAGCAATATAGGTTTCAGGCCACTGATATCTTAAGATTGCATAACTGCCTGAGTGACCATTACCCTTTAGCTGCCTCTTCTGATTTGGGTAATGAGTAGCCTTTTGATGCATCTGCCACTATGCCAATAGCTTTTACAAGGAATAAGGGCATTTTACGCTTATGTGCTTTGGTTGACCCAGAGGCTTTTGATGAAAGATTTAGTATTGAGTTGCAGGGAGCAGGTTATGGAATGTTTGGACAACCAACAAGATCCTATTCCTGTGTTAAAGACCTTTGCCGTAATTTGCATCTCCGTGGTTGACATCTTGATCACTGAGCGTAAGGTCAGGAAGCCCAAGCTGCAAGGGTGGTTTGATGAGCAATGTTCAAAGGTACATACTGAAATTATTTCTGCCCTAAAGCAGGTGTTGCCAGACACATGGGTGATGAGAGCCTGCAGGCAGATTTATAAACATGCAATTGCACGTAGGAAGGCTGATATCAGGTGAGGAGTCTGGAGAAAATTGCATGAAGCTAGCGTAACAAACGATTTCTATCTTTTTTGGAAGACTGTAAAAACCCCTTATTTTGAAGACACTCACAACACACCTATTGATGGTAACATTGTATCATCTAAATGGGTGAAGCACTTCTCTCATGTGTATAGCAGTGATGCTAAGCCAGAGAACAACCTCAATATTGTGCATTCTGAATCTTTTGAGGGCAGGCTGGAGTTAGCACCTCCCACCCTGAAAGAAGTTAAACATGCCATGGAACAGAGCATTCGAGATAAGGCTCCTGACCCTGATGGAGTGCCTGTTGATCTACTTATTGACAACATTGAATTATAGGCACCAATATTAACTAATGTACTGGGATGTGCTGTTGCTGTTGGTCCTCCAAATCCTGGTCAAATTCCAACATAGTTCCTATATTTAATAGATCTGACCCACAATGCTTCTTTCCTATTACATTAATTGATCCAACAAGCACAATTATGGGCAGGATTTTATAGAATCGGTTGGAATCCTGTCCTACTGAGAAGGGCTGTTTTCCAAGGTCCAGTATGGTTTTAGACATGGACTGGGTACAGTCCATCAGTGTCTCAATCTCCAAATTGTTATTCGCAAATACACTGTGGTTAAAAAGGGCTATCTCTTAACAGACAAGGAAGAGGAGGAGGTTAAGCTGCTGCACAAATCAGTTTGGCAGCTACAGGTAAAATATGAAAGTTACAGTATTACTACCTCAAGGCAAACGGATGTAAGTCCAATCTTGATGTTTACAGAATTCCTGTACAAGTGACAGGGAAGCTCATTATTATGGAAGAGAAAGCCTCACACACATGTGTGTCATGCTTCATCCTTGGCAACCGCTTCCCACCCTGGTAGGACAGTGCCATCAGGGCAGACTTGACCGCCTGTTGGACTTAGAGCAGGAAGAAATTTGTAGATAAAAAGCTACTGGAGGAAGACGGGATCCAGATCAGTGAGTTAACAATACAATACAAGCTGCAAAGATATGTGGACCACTGGTGCTGATTTCTGTTGTCATGGGCAAACACTGATCGTACGTGCACACCATGACACAGGCCTGTCCTATAGATTGCTGTCTTTTTGGACTGGCACACACTAGTGAAACACTACCGCCTTTCCCAGGAATTAGGTAGCATGAGCGTGGTGGGGGCAGCATACAGTGTAGTAATCAGTAGGAGTTAGCAAGCATTTTTGCCTGTGTCACAGGAGTGAGGCCTATAGAGTCTCTTTTGTAAAATTCTGCTTGTTGTGTGCTTATCTCACCCTTGGCCTACATCAAGTTAATAGGTAGTGCTGTGTAGCAAGCGTATGTGTGGTTGCATGTGTGTGCTGGGTGTATGTATGCCGGTGAGTGGTACAATACATGGAGCACTGTGTTCCATTTTGGGAGATCCAGGGCTGAATGTAGGACCATGAGGTGGATCGGGATTCCTCCAAGACACGTTTGTGGATTGCTGTTTTCCTGAGAGCTGAGTGGGACACACACTGAAGGAAGAAAGAACCAGGCTTTTCGCTACACTTCGAAGGGAGCTCTTTGATTCAGAGAGAGGCCACTAGGAAGGGGCCTAGGCGTATCTTGGAAAGGAGGTGGGGATGATAAGAGAATCATAAAGAGTAGGGCTGGGGTGCTGGGATAAACCTTTGGTGCACATATCACTGTGGCTGACATGCAGGTGTGAATCTCTAGTCACTACCATGGCCTGTGTGGTGTGGCTATATGATTTCAAGGTGCTCCTTCTGTGACAGACTGCTTTCTGGAGGAGGTGAGTGGAATGGGCTCTTCAAATGGAAGCAGGCTACCAACACAAATTTCAAAAACTCAGACATGTAATTACATTTTGTATCTGGAAATGGACTATAAGAATGAGAGCATGGGGCCCTCAAAATTGTCAACTGACAAGCAGCCACCCCAGCTGTATGCCGAGAAGGAGAAGCTTGGCAAGACATCTATCAGTGACCAGGACTGGGGGCTAAGGTCTGCCAGTCAGCTGGAAAGCTGGGTGGGGGGGTATCACCCATGGAAATCCAAGACTACCTGCTCTGAAGCACTAGTGCCTGCCTGCTTGATAAGTCCAGTATAAGCAAAAAAAAATTAGTATATATATTGTGGGAACAGATTTTTACAAAAGTAATTTCCACAGTGAATATATTAATTAATCATGAACTGTAATTAGTGTTCTACTCGTAACTTGTACAGCACAGGTGTAGTGAGTGTTCTTTTTTCCCCCTTTCTCTTCTGCTATTTATGTATATTTGTGTTGTACAGATTTCTTCCTAAGGCACACCCCAGGTACCCTTACCCGGAGTGAAGATTAGTATGTTTGTCAAACAAAGTCAGAATAAATAATATTTTGTATAATCAAATACTCAGTGATCACCAGTGATCAATTCATATATATTCGCAGTGGAAATTACTTTTGTAAGAATTTGTTCCCACAATATACTATTTTTTTCGTTTCTATTGTTCCTTGCCCAGGTATTGTGGGACTAATTGGGCAAACCCCTATATGAGAATACCAAGACCAGTGTGCCATCTGAGGAAGAGGAAAAGATTTGGAAGGAGCGAGGTCCAGTGGGGGATACTGACAAGTGGACTCCCATCATGAGGTGTGAGGAGGGGGCTCCTGCACCGATCGGCTGTCGCCCATGTGTAGATTCAAGTTGGTGTTCTGCATGCCAGAGGCGGTCACTGTGATGCTAGCCATTTGTGCATTGATCGGTTTGTCACCTACATACAAAGTAAAGTCAGTAACCCCGTATGCCAGAGAGGGATGTGTGAAGATTGCGTTACTGCCATGACAATTTAGACCGTCACCCATTTGCGGAGTGAAGTCAGCAATGCCACAAGCTAGAGGGGGCGGCCATGAAGATTGCATTACTCCTCTGATGATGGGTCCATCGCCCATGTGCGGAGTGAAGTGAGCGACCCCGTATGGCAAAGGTGGCACTGTGAAGATTGCCATACTGCTATGCTAATGGGGTTTTCGCCTGTGTGTAGATTAAAGTCATGTACCCTATATGCCAGAGGGGACCACTGTGAAGAACAAGGATCATTGCCTGGTTTTGCCGACATCAAGCGGAATGAATGTAATGTTTGCTGTGCATGCCAGAGCCCCAAATGAAGTATCGGAAGCCGAGCGATCTTCCACCTACCTGGGGGATCAGAGAAACTAACTGTGTCATCAGAGGAATCTCAGTAGACGACCAGCAGCTGCCCCTGCAAAGCTGAGAGTACTACTAACCATCAGCAGCCAGCCACAGGCTTCAGCGTCACTTACATGCAACCACACATTCGCTTGCTGCACAGCGCTACCTACTAACTTGATGCAGGCTAACAGTGAGTTAGGCACACAGAGAGCAGAACTTTACATAAGTGGATCTGTAGGCCTCACTCGTGTGATACAGGCAAAAATGCTTGTTCAATTTCACTAATCACTCCACGCTATGCTGTCACCACCACGCTCATGCTACTAAAATCCTGGTAAAGGCAGTAGCCTTTAACTAGCGTGCCTCCCAGTCCAACAAGACGGCAATCTGTAAGACAGGACTGTGTCATGGAACACTCCAGGGGTCTCTGATATAGCAACCCCTGTAGGAGCAGCTAAGATTGATCACAGGGCCGAAAGGCCATAGGGAACTTGTTCTGCCTCATAGCGCTATAAGTGCCGGAACACTTTTTACTTTGTAAGAATCAGAGTGGGAATCATGAGTCTCAGACTACTAGTGTGGCCTAACTTGAATGCTGCATATTGTGAACAGAGAATAACCATTTCCATTAGAGAGAGGGAAAGCAGGACTTAGGGAACTGCCTAACGAACAATACTTCAGGGTATTATTTGTTTATGCCCTGTTTTACTTTCTGTTCGTATATAAATACTTATTTTTCACAAAAACAAGTATTTGGCTGGACAATCATTGTTGCTGCTATTCAACATATTTTGAGTTGTGAGCCTGTGTTCACCCCCCTGCAACTACCTCCCCTCTGAGAAGCCTTGACCCGAACTACCACTGAGAGTCAAGGGCTGAAGGGGTACTTGGCCCAGTTGCTAAGGACCAATAGTAAGTCGGACCTTCGGACATCAGGAATAAAAGCCTGCAATCCTGAACTTTGGCCCCCACAGGTCCTGCTTGCTCAATGCTCTATGAAATGGGTTCTGACACAGTCATTGTTCATCTGATGAAGTTATTCAGCAGCAACTATTGTCAATGGGTAACCCATCTTTGGAAGGAGCCATTCATACAGTCAAGAACATAGAAACATCTCACTTCTCAGCTAAAGAATTTGATGAAAAACACAATGAAGTGATAGAGGATGTACAAAGTAAAAGTGTACTTTCATTAAAAGAGATACCTGGATCTAACAATCTATTTTTTAAACATAAAACCACTTGTGTCAGGTGCTGGATTCATACACAGATCAAGGGTGGAAAACAATGCCCTCAAAAGAATGTTATTTGCAGATTGTGTAGTAAAGTTGGGCATTTTGTCAAAGTATTACAGCCTGTATCTGAACGAGTCGTTGTGGAGGATAATGCTGGAACTGGTTCATTAAAGATTGAGCTAGATACTGACTGTAGATATTTTACATGCCTTCCATCTCCTTTTGGAACATATCTTCATATAAATCTTTATTCGGTTCTAAACATAACCATAAAAAGACAATAAAGTCACAATACATACATTTAATAAAACTGCAATAATAAACACATAATGTTGTAAACACCATAAAAGTGGTAAAAAAAGATCAGTATTGAAAATGCATTACGTTTAAAACTTCTCCATTAACAACAAGATTAATCGGGTCTGGAGCACCTTGATCTCAGAGCAGCACGTAGAAAGGACGATAAAACATGTTCATTCGGTAGGAGCTGCAAGTACACAAGTGCTGGGTGAACTTGAATAAAATTCCGAGAATTGAATATCGGGAGAATAAACAGCTTCCTGGGCATGCTAAAATATTTACAAAACAGCAGAAAATGTAGGGTGTTCTGTGGAGACATATAGTCACAGCCGCAGGACCCCAAAGGACTAGTTCAGCATCTTGGGGATGCGAGAAGATGATGCAACAGATTAAACCTGAATCTTGCCAAAACAAATCTGTCCCTCTCGTTAGTTACAAGGAATACATTTGGCTACATATTCTGACAGTTTTTAACAACATGTGCCATGGGTTTCATCAGCTCTTTGTGTTCTCCTTGCAATGATACACGTTAAAAAACAGACCCCTCATCCTTTTAAGCTCCATGAATGGAAAGACAAAACATTCCGAGGACATCACATTATTTCATCATGTTCAGTCTCTCATGTTATGGATTTGAGGCGCGCATTGCAAACGGAAACAAACTAGTCCGGTGTGTCGTTTGCATGTTGCAGTGTCTCTCCCTTTACCAATAGTCGGACATTATTGCATTAAATAGTCATGCAACATTCATGTAACCTCAGACGCATGTTAATACCAATAACGTGGGCACAAAAATCTGTCTGTCATATTTACATTTCTAACACACAGAAGCTGTTGCAGCCCAAGTGGGCATAGCACTGCGAGTGCCTGTTTATGTCCGTTATTCCGCCCCAGTGGGCATACCGTACATGTCATGAGGAACAGAACAATACCATAGACCTACTACACCTCGGAATGTTTTGCCTTTCCATTCATGAATTAATTTTTCTTTATTTATTAGCATTTACAATGTGTGCTACTTTGTTTCTATTCCGTTCAATTTGTGCATTGCAATGAATAACTAATTATTGTTTTGTGACTTTCTCACGAGTCTGTTCACTATGTTTTTTGAAGGTCATGTGACCATACTTAAGCAATGAAATCACTTAGACTCACGCTCGTGATCAAGAGGTTTTACCTCGAAACGCATTGGGTAGGAGCTAACAATTAAAGCTCTTTGAAAACTGCAAAGCTGGCCTGGACATTCCTTTCTTTATCGTGTGGAATTGACTTTGGATATATATATATATATATATATATATATTATCACAAGAGAACACCAGACTTGATGAGCCACACGTCTTGTGCATTTTTATTTTCCGCAAGGCAGCACAGCTTACATCGATCTCTGCTTTGAAGTTCATTGCCCTATTAAAAGTCATTACCTAAGTAGGTTTCTCAGTCAGATGAAAGACGTGGCGGTACTGTTTCTCATCCTTCATTGCAGAAAAACACAAGGCTCCTTCTGAGGTGTGATCACCTGCTGGACTCCACTGTATGCGTGGGGGGGCTCACCGCGACCCCGGCAGGCCGCAATAAACATTATCACAAGAGAACACCAGACTTGATGAGCCACACGTCTTGTGCATTTTTATTTTCCGCAAGGCAGCACAGCTTACATCGATCTCTGCTTTGAAGTTCATTGCCCAATTAAAAGTCCTTACGCGTTTCGAGCGTCTTACGCTCTTGATCACAGGTGCTGGCCAACACGTGGTGTGGCTGGGCGTGTCAGGCAAGTGCATCATGGTACTGCGAGTTCATTCATCAGATATATTTCTGCATACTGTTAGATGCCACAGTCGCATTTCAAAATTCATTACCTAAGTAGGTTTCTCAGTCAGATGAAAGACGTGGCGGTACTGTTTCTCATCCTTCATTGCAGAAAAACACAAGGCTCCTTCTGAGGTGTGATCACCTGCTGGACTCCACTGTATGCGTGGGGGGGCTCACCGCGACTCCGGCAGGCCGCAATAAACATTATCACAAGAAGTTCATTGCCCAATTAAAAGTCCTTACGCGTTTCGAGCGTCTTACGCTCTTGATCACAGGTGCTGGGCAACACGAGGAGCCTTGTGTTTTTCTGCAATATATAGGCTCATATATGTTGATACATGTCTTCCAGCGGCTGTGCGTGAGCGTTTTTTTTTCTGCTGCGTGACGTCTGTTAACGTTCGATTCGAAGGAAATCAGGAAGTGTTGACCGCCATTTTGTCACTGCGAGCAAATATTTTGTTAAAAATAATTGTTATAAATTAATCCTTATTGATAAACATTGTCTGCGCCATCTTGCCTTTTTTGCAATGCCACACTTTTGTTGAGCACGGCAGCCATTTTAGATGCCTTGACCAGACCCACTCTCTGCACGCCGCTGATCCTCAGCATGGCTCCCCACCCTCGCAAGCATCTCCCCCACGCACTGGTCACCCCCGCTCTCTCTCTCATGCACGGGCCATAAACCTCCCCCCATTTGCGCTGCTCTTCCCTGAGAATCACACCCTGTGCCCGCCCAACACCTCCCTTTCACCCTATTCACTACCGCACCCTCTGACACTGCTCTTCCTCTGTGTCCGATTGTCCAGGCCGGTCCCAGGCTATCACCTAGCCCTGCAGATGTAGTTTATGGCCCCAGCTGTAGAGAATCACTCCTCTTCAAAGGAGTTACAGTAGATCAAGGCCCCCACCCGATGAGATCCGTCACACCACACGCGTTCCTACTATCTGATAACCATCCTGTATTGTGCTTGGGGAGGGGATTCTCACTGTGAGGGTGTGTGGGTCCGAGCCTGAAGCGGAAGATTCCAGGGATGCCTTTTTGTACATCAAAGTCTTCACAATTATGTGTCACATTAAAAATATATAGCACTCCAACAAAGTTGTAGGATTATAACACTTTAATAACTTATAAATATATACAACGCTCCAACAAAGTAAACACGTTAAAAAAAACTTTTTAAACAACTATTTACATGCCATTGCTTTAACCAGGATAGACAAAGAAATGACACAGTGATGTAAAAGTTTCTGAAAGAAATGCCAAGAACGTCCCATGTGAAAGTGAATTTTATCTGGCAATTTTTTTCTTTTCCTTCTCATGAAAAGAAAGTTAATGCCAGGTTCGTTACCTGCCTCATCTGCAAAAAAAAAACTCTCGAGAGGGACCGAAAAAAAATATAGCTATGGTAATCATACCATGCATCGGCACATGGAGAGGTGGCACTCTCTTAATTATTCTAAAGCACAACTTCGAGATTTGGTGGATAATCCCCGACCGGCAAAAACATCCACCAATGACTTAGCAATAAGTGAGTCAGCGGCAAGGGAAACGGTCCCAAATCTGTAAAAGAACTTTAGGCAGATGAGATTGACTTGTGTAGCATGTGGAAAATTAATTTCATGCGGAGAGATGAGTATTACTTTAATAAATAGATCATATGAAAATCATCAATGTCCAAAACGTCCTAGAAAGTAATTTGTGTCATTTTTGAGGAAGAGAGATAACCTACAGTGGTACGGGGTCGTTTTCGTTCGTACTAGTGGGGCCAGGTGACATTCGTTCGGGGTGGCTTAGGGGCATTTAAAACAATTTCCCTGATACAGGTAGGATATAAAGTAGAGGCTAAATACCAGGATCTTTATCGATTGCTTTATGCTGTAGAAAAATGAAAAACACACAACAAACCTGGACCATTCATATTTTCAATGTTTCTGCATACTATACTTTTTAACCCTTAACTAATTGAGCTGCTTCATTTCACCTGCTTTTAAAAAAAAAAAAAAAAAAAAAATCGGAAACAGTGGCCATTTCTTCGAAACTTACCAATCTACGCGTTACAACTACGTTTGCTTTTTCAAAAACCTTTAATAAAAATGTTGATGCCCAAATACGGGCTTACAACCCCGTGGGCCGGCCACGGAGCAGGCTGTGACTGAAAATGGGGGTGGGGGGGTATTTATTTGTGGAAAACATAACAGAGAGTCAGTGGTCGTTGATTTCATAGTAAAAAGTGCGACAAGTGCAACAAAATCATATCGATAATTCATTGTGAGCAAGTACCAAAAGTGTCGACAATTCGAACCTTCAATAATAAATACAGTAATCAATGATGCATTAGAACTTAATATCAATTCATTGTTCGAACGTGTAATCAGTACCCGTCCCATGTCAATTCATTGTTCGAACGTATAATCAATACCCATCCTGGATCAATTCATTGTCCGAACATATAATCAGTCTTATCCCATATCAATTCATGTGCTAAAAACTGCATACATATCTCATGATATCAAGGCTGAGCAATCGGGGTACAACAAAGAGTTGAGAGTTTCATTTGTACCGGCGCCATTTTGGGTGAGGTCAGGAAGGTCCAAGTATAGTCAAAATGTCTCCACCAACTCGTGGTTGGACCGGGACCTCTTTCGGCAGTCCAAAAGTTTTCGTTGAAGGGTAGCAGAGGGGACTGGTGAAATGAACCATCAGTGAAAGTGGGGTGGGAGTAAACAATCTCTCCTACCGGGTCATACTGGTGTCCCACCGGAACTGATCAAGTTGGTAGTCTTGCAGGATTTTGGTGATTTCAAGACTGAGGCCGGTGCCGGCATGAGCGCGCCGACATCCCGCGGCTACGTCGTGGTTGTTCCGTGGGTGATCATGGCAGTCATTCCCCATCGGGGGTCGGGGGCCCCCGTGGCTCTTATAGAATCTTCAAAGTTGAGGAGAACGTTTCTGGACGCAGGAAACTAGAAGCGTCGTTGCACCGCAACAGTGGACGAGACCCCCGCTGGGTGAGCGGAGCATTATTGCCTCGCAATAGTGGCCGAGACCTTTTGTCGGGTGAGTGCAGTGCCGCTGCATCGCAAGAGTGGAGGAACCCTTTTGTTGGGTGAGTGGAGCGTTAGGGGTACAGCTGAGGGGCCCCCACCTGGGGGGGGGTGGGAGAGGCTCGTTCGCGCCGCCTCTCCCTCCCAGCGCACCCCACGCTGACACCTGGCGTTGATATCTGTGATGTCCGGACCAGGCGATAAGAGGGGGGGGGGGGTCGGAGGCAGAGGCAAGACATCCCCCCCGTGGCCTGCAGGGCGTCGCTTCAGGCCCGAACGGGGAGCTCATATCAAGCCCACGTGGGAAGCGGGTCAGCGAGCCAGTCTAGAAGAACACCCTCCGGCCTTGTTGACTGAAACTTCATGGACTCACGCCAGGAATTCAAGGCAGCGAGCACGTCGCCAAGTGTAGGAAAACCTTTACAGTATTCAGCAAACGTGCCGACACCTGGCGTTGATATCCGTGATGTCCGGACCAGGCGATAAGAGGGGGGGGTCGGAGGCAGAGGCAAGACATCCCCCCCCGTGGCCTGCAAGGCGGCAGAAGAAGGGAATCGGGAGACCAGTACATTTTGGGCCATCCACCCCACGGCTGATGGCGGTTAGCCGGGCCCCGCCCTGCACGTGTCGAGGCCTCATCTTCCGGATGGGCGTAACCGTGGTCCTGTTGCACTTCGGGAGTTTCCGGAATGGGGGTAGGTATCTGCTGATTTGTATCTATTTCATGTTACCGTTATTGGGCGTGGCGGGCGGTGGGACAGACATGCTTGGAGCAGTGGGGGGGGTGGCGGAACCTAGCTACCTCGTGGCTGCCGTAACGTCAAGCTTGGCTTTTTTCACCACTTCCATGTTTCATGATACTCTCCTATGTGTGCTTAGCAATTTCAAGTCACTTCCCCCGGGTTCAAGGGCCTTGTAAATACGTCCCCATGTGTGTCTGGTCATTTGAAGTCATTTTAAGTTTCCTTGTAGTGTAAGGCCCTTGTAAATACGCCCCCATGTGTAAAATTAATTAATTTGCCCTTAAATGTTGCGTTTTCGGTAATTTTACCGATTCGGTAATTTTACCGAAAATGCAAGATTGAAATGTGGGTAGCCAATTTTCCATTGGCACATGGCTTTCAGAATCGGTATTTTACCATGGAATACAAATCCATGGTAAAATACCGATTCCTGTGTACATGCACATCTGTGCATGTACACATATGCCATGTGACAGACAGACGTGTCCTTAGGGCATGTCTGTGTGCCACATTGCACACATGCCCGTTTTGGGGGTGCTAGATGGTGTCAAAGTGATACCCCCTGCACCCTTGACAAATTCGGTATTTACCGATTCGGTAAATACTGAATCTGTATTTGAATTGAATCCTATGGGCTTCAAGGCCCATAGGATTCAATAGCAAATACCGATTCGGCATTTACCGAATCAGTAAATACCGAATTTTTAAGGAATCGGTAATAAATCAGATGTTGGTACCTACATCCCATTTACCGATTTTGAAATACCGAATCGGTAAAATTCGGTAATATTCGATATTTCAAAATCGGTAAATGTGATTTACCTACATCTGGCCCTAGGTGTATTATTGTTTTACATAAAATGTTTTAAAACTTTGTTTGAAATCAAATGCATGCACACTTAGGGCCAGATGTAGGTGGTCATTTCAGGCCATTTACCGACCGGTTACGGCCGTTTTCGGCCATTTCCGATCGTTAAATGGCAAATCGGTATGTAGGGACTTAAATCCAAGGCCACGTGTAGGTAAATCTACATTTACAGAATCGGAAAAAAATTATTTGTTCGGTAAAATACAGAATCGGTAATTTTACCGATTCTGTTAATTTGTTATGTAGGGGGGAGTCTTCTGAGTCCCAAAGGCCTTAAGGAATCGCTCGCACACCTATGTCATGTGAAAGGCAGACCTGCCCTTAGGGCTGGTTTGCTTGCCACACGCACCTGTGCCTGTTTTGAGGGTGTCAGAGGGTGTCAAAGTGATACCCCCTGCACCCTTGTGCATACTTTTTTTTTTATAGCATTGTCGAATCTAGTTCTTACTGTTATTGATTTACTGTTTGGTAATAGTGGTTAATAACATTTTTTATTATATTTCACCACAGATTCAACTGCAGATTATTTGGGAATTAGACAATGCCGTCTAAGGATAGAATTCGAAAGGCTACAAAACGTCAAAGACAGCTTGACCCCGGGAGCCGGCCGCCTATGTCGGGTGCGATCTCAGGCTACACCAGGGCTATAAGACTTGGGGAGGGGGTCGGAGCCAAGCGTCTTCTCCGAGTCTGTGCCATCACACTGCCCCTCGGGGGCCTCCGTCAAGCGGTTTAGGGAGGTACCGTATCACATTGTTTTCAAATGCAGTCAGGTCCACAAACGGCCCCCACTTACTTTGAGAATAGTGAAGCTGCAGCAGGTGCAAATAAGGTTTAGACAGTGTTACAAGCACTGCTTAGAACTCTGAAGTATGGCACCCAACATCCAGGACTTATGCCATTTGTGTAAAGCAGTGACATCGAAGCAACTCAGGGACCAAAACCATGAACGAACACTCATGTATGAAAATCTTACTATTGATGCTTGACTGAGGCCAAGGAGATCAGAGTGCATGAGTCTCATGCTCGATCGATTGAGCTAGCCGGATCGGGCAACTAAAAGTATAAAATAGTTATGTAAATAGTTATTTAATAAAATGTTTTGCCCTGTTACTTTGCTGGTGTGTTGTATATATTTATAATATTTGCATAGGGTTTGTCGTTATTTTGGGTGGGGTGGGTGGCGGAGCCGAGCTGTATTGCAGCCATCATCGTGTGGAGCTCAGTTCATCTCACTAGTTTCGTATTTCTCATGAGGGGTTGTTCTTAATGTTTCTATTTTAGCTAGGTCAAAAAGAGATCCCATTAGTGGCCTACTGATTTTGCTCGATTCCTTTTGTTTTTTAAAACGATTTTTCACTATCTGCAAAGACTAAACAGAGTATTGCGACTCTGTGCTTGTTTGTAAATAGAGAATGAACCAAAGAGAACCAATTCTAAAACAGTAAATGCTTGGATAACAATCAATTAAATGGATAGAGAAGCAGACACGACGGATTAGAACGGGGGCAAAGGCCTGCGTTAACTACCCTTCACTATCTGCAAAGAGAGAGTACTGCTAAGAGAAAAGCGAGGGGGAGGGGGTGGGCAGCGTTCAAAGTACATCAGCGTGCATAAATACGAAAATGTTTTTACCTATCTCGTACTTCACATTTGACAGCTTTTGATATTTGCTATTAAAAAACCATTGAAATTCACTGAAAAAACCATAGGTTTTAGGCCATATATGTAAGACATATTTTAACTTTACAGAAACATACAGTCACTGGATGTTGTCATCAGTGATGTCACTGACCATGTCATGAATGATGTAATATGTGACATCATCAGCAGTGGATTGCGGGTGCGCGATATATAGTTATTGCATCTAACTATATATGCGAATTTCTATGGTTTTGTGCGAGTAAATTAAGGTTTTGTAAATGCTAATCCCTAACTATATATGGCCTAAAACCTATGGTTTTTTCAGTGAATATATATATATATATATATATATATATATATATATATATATATATATATATATATATATATATATATATATGAACAAGAGATTCCTCCCCAGCTTGCTCTGCGCTCGCAGACACCGCCTCCACGCCAGCAAAGAATGAGGACCGGACCAGCAAAGTCAGCAAGATGGTAAATTTATTGATTTAAAACAGAACCAGCGACGCGTTTCGGGCGGAAAGCCCTTGATCACGCTGCAACATGTTTACAATCATTATGCTCTTTTATAAGTGTATGCAGTGATATTGACGCCGCCCTCTGGTGGCGCCCACCATGATCATGTGACATGTAATAAACAGTGAAAACGCACTATCGCTGATACTTTGTTGCCATTGCTGACTAGTATACAGAAAGTCATATCTGGTTAAATCCAGGAATTCATCCGAATATATATATATATAACCTACTGGCGGTCGCCAGTAGGTATATATAGTTAGGACCTAGTTTCCATAGGAAATCCGCAACATTCTATTGGGAATAACTGAA
Source organism: Lissotriton vulgaris (assembly GCF_964263255.1). Lineage (NCBI taxonomy): Eukaryota > Metazoa > Chordata > Amphibia > Caudata > Salamandridae > Lissotriton > Lissotriton vulgaris. The sequence goes on along the minus strand of NC_141687.1, from coordinate 1,512,833,649 downwards.
TAACTTTGGCGCTGGTTAATGAATCTACGCAAATTTCTCAAAGAAGATGGCCCGTTACGCTCCGCTTGATTGAACGCCACTAGTTGTTTGGTAATACCCCTCACTCTACGGGTTACCACATCGCACTACATTCACCAGAATGCAACGAGCCTCAGGCCAGCGCGAGGAATAATGCAGCGCACCTGATATCAACCTAACCTTGGGAGTGGCTAATGGACTATCCTGAAAGTATGAAAAGCCCCTTGGTGTAAGAACTGGCATAGAAACGAGGCACTGAAGAAAGCTTATGCTGAAATGCGTCTGCCACGGCGTTTCTACATACCTGCATACCACGCGCTGTAAAGACTCTCTGAATTAAATCCAGTTGCTAAAATTCCTGGTGTGTCGGGCTCATTCGGATGTGAGTGAGAGTTTGGTTTAATGTTTAGACCAAGTTGCGGGCACTTGGTCGCCGACACCCCCTCTCGGTCTGGAGTGACACGTGAAGCCAACAACCCTTTGGACTTTAGTATTTCGATGTACACCGTGTCACCCCCCCAAGCGGTGATATTGCCACTGTGCGGCATCGTCTGCACGGGGAGAGACTGAAGTAGATTTTCTACTGGGGAAAACAACTGGTCTCAAGTTTCAACTGTTTTCCTGGGATCCAAGGTTGAAGGCTAGAGAAGCTGTGATGATTGAACGCCACTAGGTGTTTGGTAATACCCCTCACTCTACGGGTTACCACATCGCACTACATTCACCAGAATGCAACGAGCCTCAGGCCAGCGCGAGGAATAATGAAGCGCACCTGATATCGACCTAACCTTGGGAGTGGCTAATGGACTATCCTGAAAGTATGAAAAGCCCTTGGTGTAAGAACTGGCATAGAAACGAGGCACTGAAGAAAGCTTATGCTGAAATGCGTCTGCCACGGCGTTTCTACATACCTGCATACCACGCGCTGTAAATGTGGAAAATTAACACAAACTTGGTGAACATTATCGGCGTCATCTTGCCCCTTCTCAAGCCCATTCGTGCGCGTAAGCGGCAGCCATTTTGAACACCATGGCCTCCCTGCCCCTCGCTGATAGCCTGCGCGTCTCTCTCTCTCCCTTAACCTCGTAAGCATCCCCCCCCGCACACTGACAACCCCCGCTCTCTCATGCCTTGGGTCATAAACCCCACTTCAGCGCAGCTTCACCACAGAATCCCATCCTGTTCCCAGCGCGGCACCTCCCCTCATTCCTTTCATGGCCTCAGATCCTTTTGATGCGAACCCCCTTTTCCTGTGTCCCCGTTTGTCTTCCTTGTTCCCAGGCCGCCACCTGGCCCTGCGGATACTGTTTATTACCCCGTACAGTAGGAAGCTTCCCCTCCCCATCAAAAGACCCTTGAACCGATCAAAGCCCCCACCCTATGAGATCCGATCAAACCCATGCATTCCGTGAATCGGCGGAATGCCCTGCTGTGCGGCAACCATCACCTGTTGTGACCGGGGGGAATCCAACTGTAAATGTATGTGGGAACGGGCCTGATGGGGAGATTCCGAGGATGTTCTTTCAACTATCAACGTATTGCGAGAATGTGTTATGTACAATAAAGGTCATAAACCCTAGTATAAGAGGCCAGGCCTCAGAGATGTGGTGAGAGCACCTCGTGACGATACTTGCTGTCTGAATTGATGTGTTCTCCTCCGGAGAGAATAAAATCCTCGTTTCCTGCCTTCCAGTCTCCAGCGCCTGCTTCTTCATTGATTAACATTGGTGGGTCATAGAGGCGATACCGCCGGGCAACATAAAAAGGGTCTTTGGTTACCGGTTGTCTTTGGAAACCCCTTTTTTACAATTGGCGTCCCAAACGTGGGGCCCATCAGCGACTCGTGGATCCAGTGGGAGAGGTCCTGACGACAGAGTGAACGACTGCAACGATCGGAAGGTACCCTGTCCGATAGACCCTTGTCTGACAGCCGATCATCCGAACTTCACTGATTCCGAACAGACCTCTCTCGAGTGATCTGCGGTCCTGACTGGGAACCATCAGGAGTGCCACGAGAAGTACGAAGAGAAGAGGACGATCGGGCGCTGGATTCGGAAGACAAGAAACTGTCCATGCGGTCCGGGTAAGGTCGTGTAAACACGACGAATTACGAAAGTGATAGATAATTGAAAGTGATTGATAATTGTTGAGAAAATACTAGTATTACTTTTTGTTAATTTATTGGAGATTCGCTGTCTGCAAATGGAGAAACAACAGGCTCTCCCTTTATAAACAGCGAAGGATAGGTACGCACCCGTCGGACCTATCTTTCTCCCCCACTGAACAATTGCCCCTTCCCCCCATTTGATTAACTGTTATAGATTGTTTTCTGGAGATTCTCTGTCTGCAAACAGGGAAGAATAGGTCCCCTCTTTACAGATAGTGAAAGGGTAGGTGACGCGAACCTTTGCGAGCCTACTTATTCTCCCCATTGACCATATTGATTTTTTATTTTTGACCTAACATTGATTGATCAAGATTGGTTCATGAGGTATTCACTACGTGCAAACAACGTAGAATAGAAATATTCTGTCTAGTCTGTGCACGCAGTGATAAGATAGGTAGTGCTGACTATTATCCCATTGTGATCCGTCATGCCTGTCTTCTCCCCACTGGTTAGTAGCCTGTTTAGCCCGGACCGCTTATTAGAGATGAACCATCCAGCTCCGCTGGAAGGCACCCCTAATAAGGACATGTTCATGAAGCATGGATTGATCGCTATAGCCTATAGTGAGCTGTGGCATAAATATACGAAAAAGGATCAAGAAAGACAGTGGCCACTGAGATCTTGACAAAATAGAAACGGTAGAAATAGCCCTTCGTAGGAATGAAACAACACCTATTATGCTCGATAGTCTCGGTATGTGGCGCAAAGAAGCCACACGACAAAGGGAAGGCGACGAATTTAGAGGAGGTGAAGGGACACGACGGACAACCCTCCCAACGTCTAGTAGGCAAAGGGAAGGGCCAGCGATGGCACAGTCCCGAGGAGTAGATATGAAAAGAGAACGGTGTAAAGGGGTGTGCCGACAAGTCAACCCCGGAACACAACGACCCGAAGGTAATCCCCCGACACTGCGCACAGGACGAATAGATTTAAAACAGAACCAATGTGCTTTCTGCAAATGCCTCGGGCACTGGAAAGCCCAATGCCCGACTTTGCAGAGCATAGGTAAGAATGGAGGGTCGACAGAAAGGACAGACCGACAGAAAGGGAAAAGGCGCAAAATAAAAACCAATCAGACTAGTGCGGACAGGACAGATAGAACCACCCCGTTTGATTATGCTCGATGGCACAGATTTCGTCAGACCAATTTTAACGACATGTTGGAGTTTTGGGACTGATTGCTCTCTGTTGCTCCCCCACTCTGAAAACCAAACACAATTGCAGATCAGTGTAAACAACCCCCGTTAGAGAAAGGACTCAAGGAAGCCAAGCGTCTATTATATAACTTAGGATTTAATTACGGTAAAGAGAACACACAACCAACAGTAAATAGAATAACTAGTAGAACTCTCTAAAAAAAACAAACTTGACTAATAGGAAAAATACAAAACATATTATGCTCACTCCGGAAGTCCTCGAAATGTAACAGTTCGATGGTCCCGCCCATCCGAAACACATAGCACGTGTGGGGCGGGGCCTGCCAGCAGCCATGAGCCAAAAGAGATCGCCGGCGAGAAGGTCCTGGAGGCTCCACCAAGCAGGCAATGAAATGGTCTTCCCATACTACCCTTCCAGGGATGGCGTCCCCCGGGCCGCGAGTAGGGAGGGGGCGGCTGCAAATGACCCCCTCCCTCGTATCTCCTGGTCCGGCCATCACGAATCTCTCCATCGAACGGATGCAGGGTGGGCAGGGAGGAAGAGGCGACGCGGACGAACCTCTTCCACCTCCACAGATAGGAGGCTTCCCTGCCCTGGTCCGGCGCCGACGTCCTCCAGCCGGGCGACGGCTATATACCTACGCTGCACAGGACACATAATGCCCGACTGGTATATTTCCTTAGCACGGGACATACAAGACCCGACTGGTATACTTGCATAGCACAGGACACACAATGTCCGACGGGCATATTTACGGAGCACCGGACGTACAGTGGTCCCCCAAGAGTCGGAATCAGGGGTGTAGGGTGGTCATCATGTGCGCCCCTGATTCAAAGGGACGGCGTAGGATGCGCCGGGAGAGGAAGGCGGCACGGACGAGCCTCTCTCACCTCCCCAGACGAAGGCTCCACTGCTGCACCCTGGCGCCCCGAACCAAAATGTCCTGCTCCAGCAGCATGATGCTCTGTCTTTCGCCATCACAAGAAGTTTCTTCCACTCCTGATGGATACGACAAAGGTGTCTGCCGCAGGGTCTCAAAATGGCGTCTGGGCCCTCGAAAGGCGGGTCTAGGCCGCTGGAGTAACTTTGTCCGAAATTGCAACTCGGGCACTTGCCCACCTGGGCGCAAGCCCCCACCATCGACAAACATCCCCTCGACTTTGAAGATTCTACCAAAGTCCCAAGAGCCCTCAGCCCCTTCAGGCTTCCGGTGAGGAACAGCTGCATTGATCTCAAGTGAAATAACCACGGCACAGCAACAAGATGGCGGTGCTCTCGTGTCTGCATCAGCTTCCGTCTGAACCACCCAGGAACATTATGGGCTAACGAACTTGAGTAAGTTCCGGCTGAACATCAACATGACCCGGTAAGAAAGACTCTACCCCCTCCCTCTCTTGATTGACGGTCCACACCACCAGCCCCTCTGTTAGCACAGTTTTCTTTTTGAACTGCCGAAAGGGACTCTGGTCCAACCGCCAATCGTCGGGGATATACACATTTTTCCTCTGGTGCTACTTCCGGACTAAACCGGCCTCGTCCAAAATGGCGCCGGTATCAATGGAAACTAACGGACGCCTCGTGGTGTTCCTTAACTAATGAAACTTGATGTACTAAGATATATATATACGAACCATTGTGCACTCGAGGGGAAAGGGAGGAGGGTTCACTTGGCAAACGTTTGAGAGGGGTTCCGTGAAAATGTTGATTTCAATGAACATTTTATTTTTTGATATTTATTGTAACTGGTACATAACGTCGCTTATGATGCACACCCACAGTTTACATCTAGAAAATGTGATTCCGATGAGCTTGACTGTGTTTCCATTTATGAACTGAAATGCCCCTGATTCCCTCGTCACGCAATGAAATGTTTTCAGTTACTTGCAAATAATAGATTAGGCCTTTTTACATGTTCTTGTGCTACAAAATAACCCCCTACTGTATGTGCTTCCATCGACGACATGTCAGGTCAAATTATGATTGTGCTCTCACATTTTACGTACTGAATGATTATACAAATAAAGGTCTTAAAAACTATGGATAGGCATCGCATACTTTTGTAAATGCGGGTATCGGTGGGAGGGTTTTTCTGTGCGCAACCGTTCTGCTCTTTTTTTAAGGTTACCCGAGAAAAGGTTGTTCGGCCCCGGATTGATGATCGGATCCCAGGTATGATACGTTGCTTCCAAAATATGCGACTAAGATCAGGAACTAACGTATGAAGAAGGACCTCGACTTCTGAGAATGGGTAAAGTAAAGCGGGGTGATTGATAAAATGTTATTAAGATATGGTGGTCGAAGGTACTAAGGTACCGGGTTAAACGAAGAGCTGATATGCCTTAGAACCTCACAGCTTTGGGAATGATTTAAGGATCCCGAAGGCCGGATACATCTACAAAACCGGGTACCTCACGCTAGGCACCTCTGATTCCTTTTTAAGCGTTTCTCTACACACGATCCTTAATGCCATCCTCGAACCTCCCCATGAACCACCTATCACATTGCCCGCCCCCTTGACTTTCGGAAACCAAAACCCTAAGGGATTATATCCCGAAGAGATAAGTACGAGTATGCGGTAAGTAAAAGACTTTCGTGCCCGTACATTTGATGTGTTCGAATGTTGTCCCCCCACCTCCCCCTTTCCCTCCTTTTTCCCTCTGCAGGTTACATTAGAATCCCGATTAGAGTATCGTAAGGGACCTGGAACAACGTCACGCCCGATGCATGAAAACGGACTAGCGCTGCAAGACGGCACAAAAAGGACGCCCTACCCAATGCACGACCTTTTTGTACCTGATCTAATGCTCTTCTGTCCCAAAACTGCATGCTCTCTACATCCTAACACAGACCCGAAACGTCTAACGTTGGGTAACGCACTGAATAGCCCAAACAATACACGGTCATTCTCCATGTCCCACGTGTACTGTTTGGCCTATTGTCTCTCTCTTTTTCTCTCTCTCTCTCTCTCTCTCTCTCGCTCTCTTTTTCTCTCTCTCTCTCTCTCTCTCACTCTTTCACCCCTCCACGCTTTCCCTCTTCCTAACGACTGGCACCTAATTGACGAACCTGGTGCACCTCCTGATTGGCCCCAAATACCATAAGTATTTGCACAAATCTGTCCAAAATAAAATTGTATCGGTACCACGTTACTACCTCTCCTTTTCTGCTAAATATGGATGAAATTTAAATTGGCCAATAGGAAAGGGACAGGTAAGACGACTGAGGTTCCCTAAATTTGACCCACAGTCAGGGAACTATTTGTCAGTGGCTTCTATGATAAAGTACGTCTGTGGTAATACGACCATCCCCATTCCAAATTGTCTCTACACCCCAAACAGTAAGAAATGATCGAGACACCCCCGTCTTCCCAAAACGCCCCCAGTTTGGGGTCAGCTGCCCTGAACGAGAGCCTGAAAAACGCCCCCTTTTCTAATTCACTGTGTGCCCAATTGTTTTCCACAAGATCCCTCCTTCCCCGAGGATAAGTTTAATAATTATCGCAAACCACCCCCCGAGTTTTTGTAGTAACCAGGTTGCGAGGATTTATATAGAAAGTTAGAAAGATGTGTGCAAAGTTGAAAATTAGATCGAAAATCGAAAGAACTTGTTGCAGTAAGCCTTGTTGAAAATAAGATGTTTTTATGTAATGCAGACTTGTTTAACCTATGTTCACCCCTCAGAAGGATGCCTATCAGACTATGGTGAATAGCACGTTGCACTTTTTGTAAAATACAAGGCCCTGAAGACCAGCCTAGCCTTGCAAGACTTGTACTAGGGAAATGGGTCTCTACCAGAAGAACTGACATCTACTATAATAGACGTATGCAATAAATGAGTACCAGACCTCGTACCTATTACAAATGAACGTAATCACCATCAAAGCGCCAAAGAATTAGCCAGCAAAAGGAAGTTGTAAGGAATCCAACAAACCCATCATCAATTGTTTATACGTTAGCCGCAAGAATCTCCAATGTAGCGAGTGCTTACCCCAGTTGCTTGGTGTTGGGAGAGAAATAGATTTATGTAATTACCTTCTTCTGCAATATCTCTAAAGACTGTCTTTTCAAAACTCATTTAAGGGTATCACTGTCGGAGGAGAAAGAGACCGGATGTGGGAGCACGCGGCCTGACTGCGGATTGTGGAACATCAGCGACGGAGGCCGAGGCGAGACCACAGCAGTAAGGAGACACAGGACGGGGCACTGTTTCAGACGAAGCTAAGGAAAGGGCTGACCTGAAGCCCCTGCTCTATGTTCAACGTGTGCCAAAAAGTCCCCGCTCTCTGAACGTGGTTACGGACTCGCCTGTCGCAAACTCTCCGCCCCCCCCCGATCTGTTCCCGACTTGGCCTTGCTCCATCCCCTCCTCCTCCGACCTACCATAAGGACTGTTCACACCCGCACCTTTCCACATGAACTCCCAAGTTCCTCCAAATCCTACTGAGCTACCCAGAGAAGAGTACTCCCTGCGTCAGAAGGGAGGGAGCTCCGACCAAGTAGACCACGAACTATGTTAATCTTAGAACGGTGACCTAGAACTCCACCAAGGGTCGCCTCTAAAGAGAAGATGAACGAAGTATGTGGTTCTGCCCGCTGCTGAACGCCTTGAAGATGATGGAAGCGACTGGAAATGTTCACCACACAGACTCAAGAAACAAACAGATCCCACAATTCTGGAACAATTGCATTTTCCATTGCAAATCTATGCTCTGCATTACGGAAGAAGATGCACCTGCTCCAAAACCGCAACGCATTGCTCCTATGAGGTCTGGCGAAACAAGACAAAATGTACCCCTGCCCGCAGACCTCCAACGACTCAATCCACATGAACATTTCTGTTGATAGGTAATCCAGGTGCTCAACAGTGCCAACAGAAGACGGCATAGACACTGAGAACTCTGATTTTTATTTTTTTATATCTCATTTCTCTCCCAACCACCATTGGACTGACTATGCTCCCGCCGAGTAAAAAAAAGGACTTACTTGTATGATAACTTACCAGTTCTTATTCCAAATGACTATAAGCATCTATGATCTGTACCCAACGCCCTCGCTACGTAATTCTAGTCTGATATTGCATTACGATGACTTTTTTCTGCAACCAACTTAACGATGAACCCGCCTACTAGATTTTTTCAATATGATGTTTATAATGTGATGTTTATGTACAGTTCTTTTGCCTAAGTCCCCTCTCCCTTACTTATGATCGCTGCATATAGGTATAGATAGGAAATAGGCCAGCAAGATGTCTTGGAAATGTTAAAGGGAGGACTGTGGAAAATTAACACAAACTTGGTGAACATTATCGGCGTCATCTTGCCCCTTCTCAAGCCCATTCGTGCGCGTAAGCGGCAGCCATTTTGAACACCATGGCCTCCCTGCCCCTCGCTGATAGCCTGCGCGTCTCTCTCTCTCCCTTAACCTCGCCTCGTAAGCATCCCCCCCCGCACACTGACAACCCCCGCTCTCTCATGCCTTGGGTCATAAACCCCACTTCAGCGCAGCTTCACCACAGAATCCCATCCTGTTCCCAGCGCGGCACCTCCCCTCATTCCTTTCATGGCCTCAGATCCTTTTGATGCGAACCCCTTTTTCCTGTGTCCCCGTTTGTCTTCCTTGTTCCCAGGCCGCCACCTGGCCCTGCGGATACTGTTTATTACCCCGTACAGTAGGAAGCTTCCCCTCCCCATCAAAAGACCCTCGAACCGATCAAAGCCCCCACCCTATGAGATCCGATCAAACCCATGCATTCCGTGAATCGGCGGAATGCCCTGCTGTGCGGCAACCATCACCTGTTGTGACCGGGGGGAATCCAACTGTAAATGTATGTGGGAACGGGCCTGATGGGGAGATTCCGAGGATGTTCTTTCAACTATCAACGTATTGCGAGAATGTGTTATGTACAATAAAGGTCATAAACCCTAGTATAAGAGGCCAGGCCTCAGAGATGTGGTGAGAGCACCTCGTGACGATACTTGCTGTCTGAATTGATGTGTTCTCCTCCGGAGAGAATAAAATCCTCGTTTCCTGCCTTCCAGTCTCCAGCGCCTGCTTCTTCATTGATTAACATTGGTGGGTCATAGAGGCGATACCGCCGGGCAACATAAAAAGGGTCTTTGGTTACCGGTTGTCTTTGGAAACCCCTTTTTTACATAAAGACTCTCTGAATTAAATCCAGTTGCTAAAATTCCTGGTGTGTCGGGCTCATTGGGATGTGAGTGAGAGTTTGGTTTAATGTTTAGACCAAGTTGCGGGCACTTGGTCGCCGACACCCCCTCTCGGTCTGGAGTGACACGTGAAGCCAGCAACCCTTTGGACTTAAGTATTTCAATGTACACTGTGTCACCCCCCCAAGCGGAGACATTGCCACTGTGCGGCATCGTCTGCACGGGGAGAGAGTGAAGTAGATTTTCTACTGGGGAAAACAACTGGTCTCAAGTTTCAACTGTTTTCCTGGGATCCGAGGCTGAAGGTGAGAGAAGCTGTGATGATTGAACGCCACTAGGTGTTTGGTAATACCCCTCACTCTAAGGGTTACCACATCGGACTACAGTCACCAGAATGCAACGAGCCTCAGGCCAACGCGAGGAATAATGCAGCGCACCTGATAACTTTTGTGTGTGCTGACCTGATTGCGACAAATTGCGTTTTAGCTGCTAATTTTGCACAGCCTTCACTTTCACACGTGGGACGCTTATCCCCGGTGTGCCCAGCTCTCCGAGGGCCGATTTAGGGCCACACTCGGACTGAAGAGGCTCCCGAAGTGCGGCGACTTTGGCCGCCATCTTGGGGAGAGAGTAGGTTCAGCGCTCTAGTGGACGGGCGAATCTCGGCCCGGGTGCTTAAAAGGAGCACTTTCGAGGAGCTGACCCACCTTACAAGCATTATTTCAGAGCGCTCCTGAGGCGAAAAGCCGGGAGCTAGGCCCTTGATCATTTTAAAAAAACAAATATTTTAATACTGTTTTAACTTTTGTGTGTGCTGACCTGATTGCGACAAATTGCGTTTTAGCTGCTAATTTTGCACAGCCTTCACTTTCACACGTGGGACGCTTATCCCCGGTGTGCCCAGCTCTCCGAGGGCCGATTTAGGGCCACACTCGGACTGAAGAGGCTCCCGAAGTGCGGCGACTTTGGCCGCCATCTTGGGGAGAGAGTAGGTTCAGCGCTCTAGTGGACGGGCGAATCACGGCCCGGGTGCTACACAAATGGAGGCCATTCCCCGTCCGCGCAGCGGGCGGGCGCAGCGGGCGCGCCGATGGCGCGCCGGAGGCGCGCCAGAGGCAAGCCCGTCTGGGCCTGTCCGGCCCAGATCGGGCCTAGGGCCAGCCACTATGCCCATTTCTCGGCACGATCTCGCCGCCCTCACCAGGGATCAACTGCTGGCATTACAAAACCGCGGCGCTCCAGGTTGCTCTCAACGAGACTGGACGATGGCTCCGTTCTGCCGCTGTCGGTCCTGCCCCGAGCCTGGATCTGTGGGGACCAACGGTAAGAAAACCAGTCAAGTCCTGAGGATGGCATTACTCAATTGTAGATCTTTGCCAAAACATGCGCTAGAAATCAACTTGCTGATCGAGGACAGCAACCTTGACCTGCTTTTCCTTACGGAAACCTGGTTAACCCCTTTCACTGATTTTGATACCATCTCTGCCCTACCTTGCGGTTTTAGGATTCAGACCTGTAACCGAGAAAAGGGGAAAGGGGGGGGTCTTGCTATAATTCATAAGGAATCCCTGACCTGTAGATTGGAGGATTGTGGAATCTTAGACACGGAGAGCACAGGTTTCAACATTCAATTGACACCCACATCCTCCCTCTCGGGTTTCCTCATTTACCGCCCGCCGGGTAACCTAAAGCAATTTTTAGACTCCCTTTTAGAATCCACCTTAACAGCTGCAGCTCGGTCCTCCAATTTTTTGGTTTTGGGAGACCTGAATCTGCATTTTGACGATCCTAATGATAAAACAGCAGTTGATGTCATTGCGAATCTAAAAGCTTTCGAATTGGATCTCATAAATAGGGAACCTACCCACAATAAAGGTCATTTGTTAGACCCCATTTTTTCTAATCTCCCCAAGCTTAGAGCTCAATCTCCCCTGCCCCTACCGTGGTCCGACCATTTTTTGGTCCCTTTCTCTTGGGAGATACACCCTGAAATAGACCGGGCCACGTGCCCTCGTATACTTCAGAGAGACTGGCCTAGACTAGCGGTGGGAGATCTCACTCGGGCCCTTGAACAATCGATTCCGGACACAGAACCTGACCCACTTCTGGCAGATGAAAACTTTAATAACTGGCTCACTAACTCCCTGGATACGGTTCTTCCTCTTAAATTAAAAACAAAAAAGAGCAGCACCTTTAAATCCCCCTGGTATACAACTGAATTGAGAGACCTCAGAAAAGCCTGTAAGAAACTAGAAAGGAAGTGGAGGAAAGACTGGTCAACTCTTAGTAAAACCTCCTACCAGGCCGCTCTGAGACTCTACAAAGCTGCACGGCAGAAGTCTAAAGCAGAATTCTTTAAGGAGAAAATTAAAACATCAGCTAACTCCTCCAGGGAAACTTTCAAAATTGTCAATCAATTGCTTAAAATCCCTGCCACTATAACCATACACAGGGACCCCGAATTAAGATGCGATCAGTTAGCGGAGTTTTTTGATGGCAAAATTAAAAAAATCCTAGATAGCCTTCCCCAAATGCCCACTCAACTGTTGAGAGAAGCCCCTACCCCTGTGTTTCCCAGCCCCCAGCTCGAGGTCTTTAGTGCCATCACTAGGGAAGACTTCAGTAACACATTAGCAATCATAAAAAGTGGCTCCCCATCCGACCCAGCCCCTATGCACATTCTCAAACAAATTTTGGTTACGATCTCACCTACGGCCACGGAGCTCCTAAACACCTCACTCGCCACTGGCATTGTCCCCCCCAGCTGGAAGCAAGCTAAAATTAAAACACTCCTTAAAAAACCAGGTTTAGATCCTTCTGATATGGCCAACTACCGCCCAATTTCCTTGCTCCCAGGAATGGGAAAAGTGGCTGAGAAGCTGGTGAACAGGCAGCTCTCAGACTATTTGGAAAAGAATGGTCTTCTGAGCGACTCCCAAACTGGATTTCGCCCGGGTCAGAGTACAGACACTGCCCTTCTAGTTGCTACTGAAGAAGCAAGATGCATCTTAGATTCAGGGGGATCTGCAGCCTTGATCCTCCTGGATCTAAGCGCTGCATTCGATACCGTCGATCACCCAATCTTGGTCCAGCGCCTTGCCAACTTGGGCATCACAGGGTCGGCTCTTAGGTGGCTCGAGTCTTTCCTTGACAAAAGATCATTTAGGATTTGGGAGAATGGCTCAATGTCCAAACCTGTCCCCTTGCAGTGTGGGGTGCCGCAGGGCTCCTCCCTGAGCCCCACACTGTTCAATGTTTATATGGCCCCGTTAGAGGAGGCAGTAGCCCCCTACGGGATCAAATCTATTAGTTATGCAGACGATACTCAACTCATCGTCTCGCTGTCACAACAAAGGGGACACCCATCTGATCTGTCTAGCTGCCTGTCAGCTATCTTCTCCTGGATGACTGCCTCCAAACTTAGACTCAATGGAGCGAAGACCGAGATTATGGTCATGGGTCACCCACTCCCATCTCTGTCCCCCGACCATTGGCCCCCCTGTATGGGAGACCTACCACCCCCAAAGGAGAAAGTTAAGAGTCTTGGGGTTTGGTTTGAACCCCAACTCACCTTTATGACTCATGCGCAGAAGGTGGCAGGAGGATGCTTTGGATCGTTGCGGGCGGTGAGGAAGGTCCTTCCCCTGCTCCCTTTCGAATCAAGAAAACTCATGATCCAGGGCCTAATCTTGGCCAGACTGGATTATGGCAATGCCCTCCTCCTGGCGGCACCCCTGGCCACTATTAACATCCTACAGCGGGTCCAGAATGCCGCAGCAAGGCTCCTTATGGGAGCCCCTAGATGGGTCTCAGCTAAACCCCTGCTTAGAGCCTTGCATTGGCTCCCTATCCAGGAGCGAATCTCCTTCAAGGCACTATGTATTGCATACAAAGCCCTCCAAGGCAATGGCCCTCCAGCCCTTAGGGGATTGATCTGCCCTTACAAAGCCACTCGTGCCCTTCGATCTGATGGAGAAAACCTGGCCGTCACTCCCAGAGTAAGGAAGGCCCGCACGGGAGGTCGTCGCTTTTCTCTGAATGCAGCGAAAAAGTGGAATGCCCTGCCCAGGATCCTACGAACGGAACCTTCATACATTAAGTTCAGAAAATTACTTAAAACTTTCCTTTTTCCCAAAATTCCCTAAACTTTCTTCCTCATCCGCTCTGTTATTAATCTGTTTTTAGCGCTGGGACGCTCAAGGGCAGCCATGCGCTCTATAAATCCAATTCCATTCCATTCCATTCCATATCAACCTAACCTTGGGAGTGGCTAATGGACTATCCTGAAAGTATGAAAAGCCCTTGGTGTAAGAACTGGCATAGAAACGAGGCACTGAAGAAAGCTTATGCTGAAACGCGTCTGCCACAGCGTTTCTACATATCTGCATACCACGCGCTTTAAAGACTCTGAATTAAATCCAGTTGCTAAAATTCCTGGTGTGTCGGGCTCATTCGGATGTGAGTGAGAGTTTGGTTTAATGTTTAGACCAAGTTGCGGGCACTTGGTCGCCGACACCCCCTCTCGGTCTGGAGTGACACGTGAAGCCAACAACCCTTTGGACTTTAGTATTTCGATGTACACCGTGTCACCCCCCAAGCGGTGATATTGCCACTGTGCGGCATCGTCTGCACGGGGAGAGACTGAAGTAGATTTTCTACTGGGGAAAACAACTGGTCTCAAGTTTCAACTGTTTTCCTGGGATCCAAGGTTGAAGGCTAGAGAAGCTGTGATGATTGAACGCCACTAGGTGTTTGGTAATACCCCTCACTCTACGGGTTACCACATCGCAATACATTCACCAGAATGCAACGAGCCTCAGGCCAGCGCGAGGAATAATGCAGCGCACCAGATATCAACCTAACCTTGGGAGTGGCTAATGGACTATCCTGAAAGTATGAAAAGCCCTTGGTGTAAGAACAGGCATAGAAACGAGGCACTGGAGAAAGCTTATGCTGAAATGCGTCTGCCACGGCGTTTCTACATACCTGCATACCACGCGCTGTAAAGACTCGCTGAATTAAATCCAGTTGCTAAAATTCCTGGTGTGTCGGGCTCATTCGGATGTGAGTGAGAGTTTGGTTTAATGTTTAGACCAAGTTGCGGGCACTTGGTCGCCGACACCCCCTCTCGGTCTGGAGTGACACGTGAAGCCAGCAACCCTTTGGACTTAAGTATTTCAATGTACACTGGGTCACCCCCCCAAGCGGAGATATTGCCACTGTGCGGCATCGTCTGCACGGGGAGAGAGTGAAGTAGGTTTTCTACTGGGGAAAACAACTGGTCTCAAGTTTCAACTGTTTTCCTGGGATCCGAGGCTGAAAGTCAGAGAAGCTGTGATGATTGAGCGCCACTAGGTGTTCGGTAATACCCCTCACTCTACGGGTTACCACATCGCACTACATTCACCAGAATGCAACGAGCCTCAGGCCAGCGCGAGGAATAATGCAGCGCACCTGATATCAACCTAACCTTGGGAGTGGCTAATGGACTATCCTGAAAGTATGAAAAGCCCTTGGTGTAAGAACTGGCATAGAAACGAGGCACTGAAGAAAGCTTATGCTGAAACGCGTCTGCCACGGCGTTTCTACATACCTGCATACCACGCGCTGTAAAGACTCTCTGAATTAAATCCAGTTGCTAAAATTCCTGGTGTGTCGGGCTCATTCGGATGTGAGTGAGAGTTTGGTTTAATGTTTAGTTCAAGTTGCGGGCACTTGGTCGCCGACACCCCCTCTCGGTCTGGAGTGACACGTGAAGCCAGCAACCCTTTGGACTTTAGTATTTCGATGTACACCGTGTCACCCCCCCAAGTGGAGATATTGCCACTGTGCGACATCGTCTGCACGGGGAGAGAGTGAAGTAGATTTTCTACTGGGGAAAACATCTGGTCTCAAGTTTCAACTGCTTTCCTGGGATCCGAGGCTGAAGGTGAGAGAAGCTGTGATGATTGAACGCCACTAGGTGTTTGGTAATACCCCTCACTCTATGGGTTACCACATCGCACTACATTCACCAGAATGCAACGAGCCTCAGGCCAGCGCGAGGAATAATGCAGCGCACCTGATATCAACCTAACCTTGGGAGTGGCTAATGGACTATCCTGAAAGTATGAAAAGCCCTTGGTGTAAGAACTGGCATAGAAACGAGGCACTGAAGAAAGCTTATGCTGAAACGCGTCTGCCACGGAGTTTCTACATACCTGCATACCACGTGCTGTAAAGACTCTCTGAATTAAATCCAGTTGCTAAAATTCCTGGTGTGTCGGGCTCATTCGGATGTGAGTGAGAGTTTGGTTTAATGTTTAGACCAAGTTGCGGGCACTTGGCCGCCGACACCCCCTCTCGGTCTGGAATGACACGTGAAGCCAGCACCCCTTTAGACTTTAGTATTTCGATGTACACCGTGTCACCCCCCAAAGCGGAGATATTGCCACTGTGGCCCATCGTCTGCACGGGGAGAGAGTGAAGTAGATTTTCTACTGGGGAAAACAACTGGTCTCAAGTTTCAACTGTTTTCCTGGGATCCGAGGCTGAAGGTCAGAGAAGCTGTGATGATTGAGCGCCACTAGGTGTTTGGTAATACCCCTCACTCTACGGGTTACCACATCGCACTACATTCACCAGAATGCAACGAGCCTCAGGCCAGCGCGAGGAATAATGCAGCGCACCTGATATCAACCTAACCTTGGGAGTGGCTAATGGACTATCCTGAAAGTATGAAAAGCCCTGGGTGTAAGAACTGGCATAGAAACGAGGCACTGAAGAAAGCTTATGCTGAAACGCGTCTGCCACGGCGTTTCTACATACCTGCATACCACGCGCTGTAAAGACTCTCTGAATTAAATCCAGTTGCTAAAATTCCTGGTGTGTCGGGCTCATTCGGATGTGAGTGAGAGTTTGGTTTAATGTTTAGTTCAAGTTGCGGGCACTTGGTCGCCGACACCCCCTCTCGGTCTGGAGTGACACGTGAAGCCAGCAACCCTTTGGACTTTAGTATTTCGATGTACACCGTGTCACCCCCCCAAGTGGAGATATTGCCACTGTGCGGCATCGTCTGCACGGGGAGAGAGTGAAGTAGATTTTCTACTGGGGAAAACAACTGGTCTCAAGTTTCAACTGCTTTCCTGGGATCCGAGGCTGAAGGTGAGAGAAGCTGTGATGATTGAACGCCACTAGGTGTTTGGTAATACCCCTCACTCTAAGGGTTACCACATTGGACTACAGTCACCAGAATGCAACGAGCCTCAGGCCAGCGCGAGGAATAATGCAGCGCACCTGATATCAACCTAACCTTGGGAGTAGCTAATGGACTATCCTGAAAGTATGAAAAGCCCTTGGTGTAAGAACTGGCATAGAAACGAGGCACTGAAGAAAGCTTATGCTGAAACGCGTCTGCCACAGCGTTTCTACATATCTGCATACCACGCGCTTTAAAGACTCTCTGAATTAAATCCAGTTGCTAAAATTCCTGGTGTGTCGGGCTCATTCGGATGTGAGTGAGAGTTTGGTTTAATGTTTAGACCAAGTTGCGGGCACTTGGTCGCCGACACCCCCTCTCGGTCTGGAGTGACACGTGAAGCCAACAACCCTTTGGACTTTAGTATTTCGATGTACACCGTGTCACCCCCCAAGCGGTGATATTGCCACTGTGCGGCATCGTCTGCACGGGGAGAGACTGAAGTAGATTTTCTACTGGGGAAAACAACTGGTCTCAAGTTTCAACTGTTTTCCTGGGATCCAAGGTTGAAGGCTAGAGAAGCTGTGATGATTGAACGCCACTAGGTGTTTGGTAATACCCCTCACTCTACGGGTTACCACATCGCAATACATTCACCAGAATGCAACGAGCCTCAGGCCAGCGCGAGGAATAATGCAGCGCACCAGATATCAACCTAACCTTGGGAGTGGCTAATGGACTATCCTGAAAGTATGAAAACCCCTTGTTGTAAGAACAGGCATAGAAACGAGGCACTGAAGAAAGCTTATGCTGAAATGCGTCTGCCACGGCGTTTCTACATACCTGCATACCACGCGCTGTAAAGACTCGCTGAATTAAATCCAGTTGCTAAAATTCCTGGTGTGTCGGGCTCATTCGGATGTGAGTGAGAGTTTGGTTTAATGTTTAGACCAAGTTGCGGGCACTTGATCGTCGACACCCCCTCTCGGTCTGGAGTGACACGTGAAGCCAGCAACCCTTTGGACTTAAGTATTTCAATGTACACTGTGTCACCCCCCCAAGCGGAGATATTGCCACTGTGCGGCATCGTCTGCACGGGGAGAGAGTGAAGTAGGTTTTCTACTGGGGAAAACAACTGGTCTCAAGTTTCAACTGTTTTCCTGGGATCCGAGGCTGAAGGTCAGAGAAGCTGTGATGATTGAGCGCCACTAGGTGTTCGGTAATACCCCTCACTCTACGGGTTACCACATCGCACTACATTCACCAGAATGCAACGAGCCTCAGGCCAGCGCGAGGAATAATGCAGCGCACCTGATATCAACCTAACCTTGGGAGTGGCTAATGGACTATCCTGAAAGTATGAAAAGCCCTTGGTGTAAGAACTGGCATAGAAACGAGGCACTGAAGAAAGCTTATGCTGAAACGCGTCTGCCACGGCGTTTCTACATACCTGCATACCACGCGCTGTAAAGACTCTCTGAATTAAATCCAGTTGCTAAAATTCCTGGTGTGTCGGGCTCATTCGGATGTGAGTGAGAGTTTGGTTTAATGTTTAGTTCAAGTTGCGGGCACTTGGTCGCCGACACCCCCTCTCGGTCTGGAGTGACACGTGAAGCCAGCAACCCTTTGGACTTTAGTATTTCGATGTACACCGTGTCACCCCCCCAAGTGGAGATATTGCCACTGTGCGGCATCGTCTGCACGGGGAGAGAGTGAAGTAGATTTTCTACTGGGGAAAACAACTGGTCTCAAGTTTCAACTGCTTTCCTGGGATCCGAGGCTGAAGGTGAGAGAAGCTGTGATGATTGAACGCCACTAGGTGTTTGGTAATACCCCTCACTCTATGGGTTACCACATCGCACTACATTCACCAGAATGCAACGAGCCTCAGGCCAGCGCGAGGAATAATGCAGCGCACCTGATATCAACCTAACCTTGGGAGTGGCTAATGGACTATCCTGAAAGTATGAAAAGCCCTTGGTGTAAGAACTGGCATAGAAACGAGGCACTGAAGAAAGCTTATGCTGAAACGCGTCTGCCACGGAGTTTCTACATACCTGCATACCACGTGCTGTAAAGACTCTCTGAATTAAATCCAGTTGCTAAAATTCCTGGTGTGTCGGGCTCATTCGGATGTGAGTGAGAGTTTGGTTTAATGTTTAGACCAAGTTGCGGGCACTTGGTCGCCGACACCCCCTCTCGGTCTGGAATGACACGTGAAGCCAGCACCCCTTTAGACTTTAGTATTTCGATGTACACCGTGTCACCCCCCAAAGCGGAGATATTGCCACTGTGGCCCATCGTCTGCACGGGGAGAGAGTGAAGTAGATTTTCTACTGGGGAAAACAACTGGTCTCAAGTTTCAACTGTTTTCCTGGGATCCGAGGCTGAAGGTCAGAGAAGCTGTGAAGATTGAACGCCACTAGGTGTTTGGTAATACCCCTCACTCTATGGGTTACCACATCGCACTACATTCACCAGAATGCAACGAGCCTCAGGCCAGCGCGAGGAATAATGCAGCGCACCTGATATCAACCTAACCTTGGGAGTGGCTAATGGACTATCCTGAAAGTATGAAAAGCCCTTGGTGTAAGAACTGGCATAGAAACGAGGCACTGAAGAAAGAAAGCTTATGCTGAAACGCGTCTGCCACAGCGTTTCTACATACCTGCATACCACGCGCTGTAAAGACTCTCTGAATTAAATCCAGTTGCTAAAATTCCTGGTGTGTCGGGCTCATTCGGATGTGAGTGAGAGTTTGGTTTAAGATATATATATATTCAATGAAAAAACCATAGGTTTTAGCCCATATATAGTTAGGGATTAGCATTTACAAAACCTTATTTTACTCGCATAAAACCATTGAAATTCGCATATATAGTTAGATGCGCTAACTATATATCGCGCACCCGCAATCCACTGCTGATGATGTCACATATTACATCATTCATGACATGCTCAGTGACATCACTGATGACATCACTGATGACATCTCAAATGACATCACTGATGACATCACGGATGACATCTCAAATGACATCACTGATGACAACATCCAGTGACTGTATGTTTCTGTAAAGTTAAAATATGTCTTACATATTGAAGAATGAGTGGATGTATAAGTGTCTGGATGAAGGATTTAGTAGGTGCATGACTGACTGTATGAGTGAGTGATTAAATGTGTCTCACTGAGTGAATGGGTTAGTGACTAAACTGTCTTAATTTGTGCATCATTATGTCTGTTGTTCTGTAAACTGCTGCATGTGTTGATCAGTAGCTATATGAGTAACTATATGGGTTATTGATTGGTTGCCCAAGTATTTGTATGGGAGACTGAGTGTGTTTGGGTGGCTGGGAGGTGTATGACTCTGTGCATAGATGTGTGAGCAGTTGATTCACTAGATGTATGGGTTCAAAAGTGCATGTGGAAACAGCTGTATGGGCGGTTAACTGTGTGCATGAGTGTAATGGTGAGTGAATGGATATCTCAGTGCTACATGTCAAAGTAAGTACATATGTAAAACACAGTACATGTGAGAGTTGACATATATAAATAACTGTGCATAAGAGCCAGTGAATGTGTGAGTGGCTGTATGGATCATTGTGAACTTGTATCAGGTATTGTATAAGAGAGTAAATATGTGTTAGTATATGTTTGAATAAGTAAGGTGTGTATAACTGTATAGTAGAGGAAATGGAGGTGTGATTGATTCTTTGCATGACTGACTAGGTGTGTGAGTAACTCCATGGATGAGTGACAGTCTGTGAGTGTCTGTTTACACTGAGTGTATCTAAGGTTATATTAGAGTCTGAAGAGGTTCATCGTATTATCACATGAATGATGTCATTAGTGATGTGCTCAGTAATGTCAAATGAGATGTCATCAGTGATGTCATTTGAGATGTCTTCAGTGATGTCATCAGTGATGTCATCAGTGATGTCATTTGAGATGTCATCAGTGATGTCATCAGTGATGTCACTGAGCATGTCATGAATGAAGTAATATGTGACATCATCAGCAGTGGATTGCGGGTGCGCGATATATAGTTAGCGCATCTAACTATATATGCGAATTTCAATGGTTTTATGCGAGTAAAATACGGTTTTGTAAATGCTAATCCCTAACTATATATGGGCTAAAACCTATGGTTTTTTCATTGAATTTCAATGGTTTTTTAATAGCAAATATCAAAAGCTGTCAAATGTCAAGTACATGATAGGTAAAAACATTTTCGTGTTTATGCACGCGGATGTGCTTTGAACGCTGCCCCCTCCTCCCCCCCCCCCTCTTTTCTCTTAGCAGTACTCTCTCTTTGCAGATAGTGAAGGGTAGTTAACGCAGGCCTTTGCCCCCGTTGTAATCGGTCGTGCCTGCTTCTCTCTCTATTTGATTGATTGCTATCCAAGCATTTACTGTTTTAGAATTGGTTCTCTTTGGTTCATTCTGTATTTACAAACAAGCACAGAGTCGCAATACTCTGTTTAGTCTTTGCAGACAGTGAAAAATCGTTTAAAAAAACAAAAGGAATCGAGCAAAAACAGTAGGCCACTAATGGGATCTCTTTTTGACCTCGCTAAAATAGAAACATGAAGAACAACCCCTCATGAGAAATACGAAACTAGTGAGATGAACTTAGCTCCACACCATGATGGCTGCAAGACAGCTCGGCTCCGCCACCCACCCCGCCCAAAATAACGACAAACCCTATGCAAATATTATAAATATATACAACACACCAGCAAAGTAACAGGGTAAAACGTTTTATTAAATAACTATATACATGGCAGCCTGCTGCAACATCGATCCAAATGCCTTTTGGTGACTCTTCCATTGTGAACATTGTCCCACAATCCGTTTGACCTGAAACGATTACACAAATAAAACATTTGTGAGTTTTAAATTTCCGGAGAAGTATAATTCACCAATAGTTTTCTCTGTAGATCTTTTTCCATTAACAATCCCAGTTCCATCACCCGCCCAGGATATCACTACTGTTAGTTGTCATTGTTGCTTCTGTTTTAATAAAAAATGTTTTAAGGTGTGTACTGTTTTTGTTACGATGTATATATTTATAAGTTATTAAAGTGTTATAATCCTACTAATTTTTTTATCGATTATTGCTGTTTGAGATATTCCCTGTCTACAAACAGAGAAGAATAGAAATATTCTGTCTCCCTTTGCAGATAGTGAAGGATAGGTAATGCAGACTTTTGTCCCCCGTTGTAATCCGTCATGCCTGATTGATTGATTGGCTGGACATTTATTGTTCAAGGAATAGTTCTTTCGAGGTACTCTCTGTTTGCAAATAACGTGGAATAGAAATATTCTGTCTAGTCTTTGCAAGTAGTGAAGGAAGGGTAATGCGGACCTTTGTCCCCCGTTGTAATCTGTCATGCCCATCTACTCCCCACTGATTGAGAAACTAGTTCCACCCGGACCATTTATTAGAGGTACATCATCTGACTCAACCGGAGAGAACCCCTAATAAAGAAGACATATGTAAAATACGAAGTAATCCCTGTATCCTGTTAAACAGAAACTTTAGCATGAAACACACTTGAAAAGGAAGGGAAAGAAATCGAACAAAATCAGTAGGCCTCTGATGAGTTTTTGACTTCGCTAGAAATAAGAAACATGAAAGTGGTGAAAGAAGCCAAGCTTGACGTTACGGCAGCCACAAGGTAGCTAGGCTCCGCCACCCCCCCACTGCTCCAAGCATGTCTGTCCCACCGCCCGCCACGCCCAATAACGGTAACATGAAATAAATACAAATCAGTAGATACCTACCCCCATTTCGGAAACTCCCGAAGTGCAACAGGTTCGCGGCTACGCCCATCCGGAAGACGAGGCCTTTGGCACGTGTAGGGCGAGTCCTGCTGGCAGCCGTCGGCCGGGGAGGTCATCCCGTAAGGTGGGCCAGGAGAGGAGCCGAGGCCGACGGGATTCTTCTTCTTTCTTAGATAATGTCTGCGACAACGGGGGGGATGTCTTGCACATGCCACCAACCCCCCCCCCTCGTATCTCCTGGTCTGGCCCCGGCTTGATATGAGCTCCCCGTTCGGGCCTGAAGCGGCGCCCTGCAGGCCACGGGTGGGATGTCTTGCCTCTGCCTCCGACCCCCCCCCCCCCTCTTATCGCCTGGTCCGGACATCACGGATATCAACGCCAGGTGTCGGCGTGGGGTGCGCTGGGAGGGAGAGGCGGCGCTAACAAGCCTCTCCCACCCCCACAGGTGAGGGCCCCTCGGCTGCACCCCCAACGCTCCACTCACCCAACAAAAGGGTTCCTCCACTCTTGCGATACAGCGACGCTGCATTCACCCGACAAAAGGGTTCCTCCACTCTTGCGATGCAGCGACGCTCCACTCACCCAACAAAAGGGTTTCTCCACTCTTGCGATGCAGCGACGCTGCACTCACCCGACAAAAGGTCTCGTCCACTATTGAGTTCAACTAGAAAATGAGTCCTGCATCCAGAAACGTTCTCCTCAACTTTGAAGATTCTATAAGAGCAACGGGGGCCCCCGACCCCCGATGGGGAATGACTGCCATGATCACCCACGGAACGACCACGACGTAGCCGCGGGACGTCGGCGCGCTCATGCCGGCGCCGGCCTCAGTCTTGAAATCACCAAAATCCTGCAAGACTACCAACTTGATCAGTTCCGGTGGGACACCAGTATGACCCGGTAGGAGAGATTTTTGCCTCCCACCCCTCTTTGACTGATGGTTCATGTCGCCAGTCCCCTCTACTACCCTTCAACGAAAACTTTTAGACTGCCGAAAGAGGTCCCGGTCCAACCACGAGTTGGTGCAGACATTTTGACTATACTTGGACCTTCCTGACCTCACCCAAAATGGCGCCGGTACAAATGAAACTATTGTGCCCCGATTGCTCAGCCTTGATATCAAGAGATATGTATGCAGTTTTTAGCACATGAATTGATATGGGATAAGACTGATTATATGTTCGGACAATTAATTGATCCGGGATGGGTATTGATTATACGTTCGAACAATAAATTGACATGGGTCTTGTACTGATTACACATTCGGACAATGAATTGATATTAAGTTCTAATGCATCATTGATTACTGTATTTATTGAAGGTTAGAATTGTCGACACTTTTGGTACTTGCTCACATTGAATTATCGATATGATTTTGTTGCACTTGTCGCACTTTTTACTGATTATATATTCGGACAATGAATTGATCCGGGATGGGTATTGATTATAAGTTCGAACAATGAATTGACATGGGACAGGTACTGATTACACGTTTGGAAAATGAATTGATATTAAGTTCTAATGCATCATTGATTACTGTATTTATTGAAGTAATACTGATCTCTCCGCATGAAATTAATTTTCCACATGCTACACAAGTCAATCTCATCTGCCCAAAGTTCTTTTGCAGATTTGGGACCGTTTCCCTTGCCTCTGACTCACTTATTGCTAAGTCATTGGTGGATGTTTTTGCCGGTCGGGGGTTATCCCCCAAATCTCGAAGTTGTGCTTTAGAATAATTAAAAGGGTGCCACCTCTCCATGTGCCGATGCATGGTATGATTACCATAGCAATATTTTTTTTCGGTCCCTCTCGAGAGTTTTTTTTTTTGCAGATGAGGCAGGTAACGAACCTGGCTTTAACTTTCTTTTCATGAGAAGGAAAAGAAAAAAATTGCCAGATAAAATTCACTTTCACATGGGACGTTCTTGGCATTTCTTTTAGTTTTTTAATGTACATGTTCATAAAACGATTACACAAATGAAACATTTGTGAGTTTTACATTTCCGGAGAAGTATAATTTACCAATAGTTTTCTCTGTAGATGTTTTTCCATTAACGGACACGAACACCTCCCCCTCCCCTCCCCCCCCGGGGCGCCCCACGCCGTTTTTCGGAGCTGCATTGTAGGATACCAAAAACCAGTGCGGCACCCAGGTAACATCACCTGGATGCCGTCCAGAACTCAGCACGTTGTGCTGCCTTGGGACTATTCGCACAAAACACAGCTACTGACCATTGTTGCTTCTTTTTTAAAAAAATGTTTAAATGTATTTACTGTTTTTGTTGCGTTCTATATATTTATAAGTTATTAAAGTGTTATTTTCCTTCTACTTTGTTGGAGTGCTATATATTTTTAATGTGACACATAATTGTAAAAACTTTGATGTACAAAGAGGCATCCCTGGAATCTTCCGCTTCAGGCTCGGTCCCACACACCCTCACAGTGAGAATCCCCTCCCCAAGCACAATACAGGATGGTTATCAGATAGTAGGAACGCGTGTGGTGTGACGGATCTCATCGGATGGGGGCCTTGATCTACTGTAACTCCTTTGAAGAGGGGTGATTCTCTACAGCTGGGGCCATAAACTACATCTGCAGGGCTAGGTGATAGCCTGGGACCGGCCTGGACAATCGGACACAGAGGAAGAGGAGTGTCAGAGGGTGCGGTAGTGAATAGGGTAAAAGGGTGGTGTCGGGCGGGCACAGGGTGTGATTCTCAGGGAAGAGCAGCGCACATGGAAGAAGGTTTCTGGCCCATGCATGAGAGAGAGAGCGGGGGTGACCAGTGCATGGGGGAGATGCTTGCGAGGGTGAGGAGCCATGCTGAGGATCGGCGGCGTGCAGAGAGTGGGTCTGGTCAAGGCATCTAAAATGGCTGCCGTGCTCAACAAAAGTGTGGCATTGCAAAAAAGACAAGATGGCGCAGACAATGTTTATCAATAAGGATTAATTTATAACAATTATTTAAAACAAAATATTTACTCGCAGTGACAAAATGGCGGTCAACACTTCCTGATTTCCATCGAATCGAACGTTAACAGACGTCACGCAACAAAAAAAAAACGCTCACGCACAGCCACTGGAAGACATGTATCAACATATATGAGCCTCCTCAGCCACCCTCAGAAAACAAAAGGGGTCAGGATACGTCTCCCGTACCCCCTTATACCTAGTAATTTAATGAAATCGAAACACAAAATGGCGAATTCACGTTTCGCTACCAGTTTGCGAACCGAGAAGCGCTTCTACCGCGAAAAATCTAATTTTTATTATTTGCCCCACGGGACCCTTTAATAACCCCAACATCATTCCTAGTGGGTCAAGAGAGGTCTACCTAGCCCCCTTTCATTGAATTCCCCCTTCGTTTTTCTCCTCCTCTTGTCTCTCGATCCTACCGACAGACAAGATGGCGGCCGCACCGGACTGTTTAGAATGTTGACAGACACCGGAGAGCCAATCAGCTTCGCTACGCAAAGCTCCGTTACGCGAAAAGTACGCGATCTGGAGCGCTATCGGGGACGCTGTCACAGATATACCTGTTTTTTAAACGTTAATTTCTCAAAATCCACTGGAGCACATATATTGAGACCCAGCAAAGGCACATCGGACTAACAGTCCCTATAATTTTGCCAAGTTTCGTGCAAATCCATTCAGCCGTTAATTTGCGAACCGAGAAGCGCTTCTAACGTGAAAAATCAAATTTTTTTAATTTTCCCCACGGGACCCTTTAATAACCCCAACATCATTCCTAGGGGGTCAAGAGGGGTCTACCTTGCCCCCTTTCATTAAATTCCCCCTTCGTTTTTCACCTCTTCTTGTCTCTCGATCCTACCGAGAGACAAGATGGCGGCCGCTCTGGACTGTTTAGAATGTTGACAGACACCGGAGAGCCAATCAGCATCGCTTCGCAAAGCTCCGTGACGCGAAAAGTACGCGATCTGGAGCGCTATCTGGGACGCTGTCACAGATATATAAATTTTTTAAAACGCTAATTTCTCAAAATCCACTGGAGGACATATATTGAGACCCAGCAAAGGCACATCGGGCTACCAGTCCCTACAATTTTGCCAAGTTTCGTGCAAATCCATTCAGCCGTTCGAGCTAAAAGTGAGGCCAAACGCCCTATGGAAATTAACATGGGGAAAACGCGTTTTGGGACCCCCCTTTTTTCTCAGCCCCCCCTTGACGAACCCCCCCCAAATTTTCAGGGGCTGCTCAGAAACAAAATGTGCCATTTTCCTGAGAATTTCAGCCGATTCCCTCCACAAACGCCAAAGTTATTAGACATAGAATTTTCAAAAGTTCCATAGAGAAAAAATCCTAACTATATATACCTACTGGCGATAGCCAGTAGGTAATATATATATATATATATATATATATATATATATATATATATATATATATATATATATATAAGCAAATCTTCAAACAGCACACTCCTGCCAGAAATGAAGACACGGACCACGAAGGCTGCAGTAAGGGAGATTTTAATCCAAACCTCTCAGGTTACGCGTTTCGAGCAACTTGTGCTCTTGTTCACATATAAATATAAATATATATATATATATATAAATATATATATATTACCCACTGGCAGTCGCCAGTAGGTATATATAGTTAGGACCCATTTTCCATAGGAATTCCGCAACATTCTATTGGGAATAACTTTGGCGCCGGTTAATGAATCTATGCGAATTTCTCAAAGAAGATGGCCCGTTACGCTCCGCTCCTTCCCTGAAAGTTTCGGGGGGATTCGTGAAGCGGGGGGTGAGAAAAAAGGGGGTCACAAAACGTGTTTTCCCCATGCAATTTTCCAAAGGACATCTAGACAAGGCTACAGCCCGAACCGCTGAACAGAATTACACCAAACTTTGCAAAATGGTAGAGACTGGTACGCAGTAGAGCCTTTTGTTTAAATGGTGTAAATCGCTCCAGTAGTTTCTGAGAAAATCGAATTTGAAAAATATCTATATCTATAGGCGGGACACCGTGTGTGCACTGTAAGCTTACTGTACTCTGTACATTCCCGAGTACGAGCTGCATGCTGATTGGCTGCCACTATTTGTCAACACTCCAAAACAGAAATTGTTGTCAGCCATCTTGTGCCTCGGTAGACTGAGGCACAGGAAAGCAGAAAAACAAACGTGTAGAACTCAAAAAGGGGGCAGGGTAGACGTACCCTGACCCCCTAGGCCTGCTCAGGGGGTCCTACAAGGACCCCCCAGGCCCAAAAAATAATTTTTCTTTTGAAAAATCGCAGGGGTGCCCGCACCGTATGCGTACGGTGCGCGCACCCCGCGATTTAAAAAAAATGTGCCTGCTAAAGATTTAATAGCGGAGCATAGGCTGCAGAGGTCAGATATCAATGCGTTCCCTGCTTTCGCATTATAAAATGTAATCAGTAATAGCAACGTGGAGCCAAGGACGGACAACTTCAACGCCTGTTACAGATTTGAATCCTACTTGAGGTCCTTAACATGTCCACATAACTCTACAGAAACAAAGAGGATCAATCCCCACTTTAGCCCTTCCTGTTGCTGTCACTACTGCAGGAGAGAATAGGTTTTATATGCTTCTAAGAAAAAGAGGTTATTTACTTCCCAAGTTTCTTGTGAGCGGATGACCTGCGCCCAATTACTGTCACTAAACTTAATGGACAGACCTGATATATTCCAGGATAGCACCTCAGGTCGTCTAAATTCCTAATTGGGGACTCAAAGGGGTGAGTTGTTGTATAGGATAGGTGGAAGGGATGACTCAGGGATGGCAGGTCAATCACATGACTCAAGATTACTGAGAAAAGGCAAATCTATTATGTAGGCGCAGAGGCGGAGGCAGCAACGGGGCCGTTATAGGACGACAACAAGGAACCGACCCCTGACAAACTGGGTTCCACGGAGATTGACAAACCATTTCAGGCTTGTAGAAGAAGCCAAGTGGGAGCACCTGAATATTAGTTGGTCTGGAGGATCTAAGTGAGCCTAGGGTAATCAGAACACTTGCAGGAATGGCCGGTTTATTAAAAGTAACCACAACACAGTCCCCCGCCCATCCCTTGACTTCAGAACCCAATGAGATTACCCTCCTCACCATGTTAATTGAACAATAGATCTCTATGCCTAAGTTAGAGTGCATTTTAAACCAGTGTGCCACTTTGTTTTTTAACTCCACAAAGGATTCAGGTGTTGAGTTATTGTGCGGGGGAACATTCTCTGGAACTAGAATATATGGAATTGCTTCTGGGGGCAGGTCAATCCCCACAACTGCCTTGGTAGATGGAGGATGAATTACTACTCATTGTCTGGTTTATCCCTTTTGAAGAAAATGAAATTGGACTTGGCGGTGATCAAGAATAATTGGGTAGGTACAACTTTGGTTTGGATTGAGTTTATTTACAGGCACCATTGAAAGGGAGCTCGCAATCACACGGCGATGGAAAGAGCTCGCAGGAAACTCAATCGGGAAATGAAAATCTTTTGTTCTGCAATGGGTATAAAGTTTTTAGTTGATAATATCACAGGTGTGGAATATCATCTTTTCAGGGAAGATGGGGTACCCTTATCACAAATGGGCCAGGCATACTATTTAATGGAGTTGAGGGATCTATTGGTTGATTTTTGGTGTGAAAATCTTTGGTGTTCGGTAATACAAGTTAATTTTGTTACATCAAAAAAATGTCAGTTTGGGGGGGTGCAAGAAAACTCTTTGGTTTTCCTGGGTGGCGTGTTTTCTTGGGGGTTTGGATAGTCTGGAGCAGGCTTATCCTTCCCTCAGGGGTGGGGGAGTGGGGTTGGAAAGGTTGATTGGGATTGTGCACTGCATGAGGTATTTTGAGGAAAAGTCTTGTGGGGAATATTTGGTTGTCTATCAAAAGTTTCAAAGAGTAATGACAATGTGGTATTTGTATCAACAATGGTTATTATAGGAAAATGCTAATTTCTGTTGCCTGGCTTAATAAAGTGACCTTTTCTGCTAAGTGAAATAGTGATGTGTGGTTTGTTCTTATTGCGCGATGGGGACCCAGGGGGATCGCGGCACGAGCCGGTGTCCCCCTGGGGATTTTCGTGTGGTGGAACAGTCCACACAGCACGTGAGGGTTTGGGCAGGGCATGATAGCGTAGGTATATCGGGTGACGGTTTGAGGGGAACGGTTAGTTCCTGAGGAGAGTGGGAAGGTGGTCGTTTTTGTGAAAAAAATAATAATTCTGTGTTGTTTTGCTGTAAACAATAAAAAAAAATGTTTTGTTACGTCAAGTTAGGTCAGGTAACAGTTTTTTCCTTCAATTGTTTACTTTCCTTTAGAGACGTTTTTTTCTTGGAGGTTTGAATAGTCTGGAGCAGGCTTATCCTTCCCTCTGGGGTGGGGGAGAGGGGATGGAAAGGTTGATTGGGATTGTGCATTTCATGGGGTATTTTGAGGAAAAGTCTTGTGGGGAATATTTGGTTGTCTATCAAAAGTTTCAAAGAGTAATGACAATGTGGTATTTGTATCAACAAGGGTTATTAGTGGAGAAGTGTGGCTCAGGGGTTAGAGGCGGCAGACCCGGAAGCTGAGATCGGCCCTGGACCAGGGTTCAATTCCCCGCCTCGATGGAGCTTGGGCTCAATAATTCCACGGACTCGATAATTCTTGCTCCGGTGCCTACTCGACTCACGGGTTCACACTCTGCGACTCTGGGCAATAGCTTGCTTAATCTCCACAACGGCCCCTCGCGGCGGGATGCCTGGCTTTCACCTTGTGGATACCCTGCTGGGGTTATCTCACAGGGGAATACCAGGACGGGTTCCCTAAGCAAGCGCTTAGATGCCTGCGATGTGGGTGGTTTGCGCTATATAAATACATGTACATTTACATTTACATTATAGGAAAATGCTAATTTTTGTTGCCTGGCTTAATAAAGTGACCTTTTCTGCTAAGTGAAATAATGATGTGTGGTTTGTTCTTATTGCGCGATGCAGCACATATTCAGTAACACATTTGAAGATGGCCACCGCGGATCAGCGAGCTGTGGCAGACCGGCGCCTGTAAACCAGAAGTCTTTTTTACTTTATTTATATGCTGATATTCTGTGTTTTCCTCACACTGTTGTCAGCACGCTCGCATGCTCTATAGCGTTTTTTTGAATTAGATTATATGAGCGTTTGTTTTTGGTGCATTTCACAAGGGATAACTGGTTTTTTATCACGCTGTCTATGACATTGTCACCATGAACATGAATGTATGCACTTTGTTTTTACATGCTGAATCAAGCATTTAGAGAGCATGATACACATTAAATGATACCTCGTTTAGTTCACAGTATTACGGTGGAACACCGATTGGCAGGGGACAGACAAGAGGGTCCGCTAAGGTGTGGCACTACTAGAACAGATGTTTTATCACGTAGGTGTTTAGATTTGGCAGGTTTTGGCATTTGGTCACTTGAAGAGACATCTGTAATGTGTTAAGTATACTGAAATCATAAGATGTATCATTGCTTTGTTATTCCCTCATGTACAGTTATTGGTTTTCAGAACATTTTTCCCTGATGAAGGGCTTCTTATAGCCCGAAATGCATTGAGACTGGATGAGATAACATGATAATGAATGTTATTGTCGATGAACAAAGAATGAAGTAATTCTCTGAATAGAAGTGGTATCTATCACACACAGAAATACCATGGATTTGATGAATTAAAAGGCAAAATTCTTAACAATTGGATAATTTGGGGATTTATTGAACAAAGAAACCCTCAGAATAGCGGGGCACCTGGCAGTGCTGAAGGGGATGAACCCCAGTGGGGGAACACATACTTTAGTTACAATTACCTTACACTCAAGGATCAGAGAGTGTATCCTCCTACATGCTCTAAATTAAACCAAATTGTGACACTGTACTGAATACCTCGGAGTGCGTAACCCTGTACATTAGCAAATAAAAGAAGCCACCACTTTCACACTCTAAATACATACATATGCTCACAACATATTTCACGTTGTTACGCCTCACTTCGGGAGGCGTAAGATTTTGACACATTCCCAGGTTCCAAGTCCTTGTAAATCTGGGAATACATCAAAAACCATGGGAATTGTGTGGGACCACCAGCTGCAACGCCCATGGAACGCCTTCCTTGTGCAAAGTAAGGCGATGCAGCGATTGCGCTGCGTTGCCTTTTTCAAGACTTATGAGACCATCTAATGCCACACAAGGTAGCGTTGCGTAGCTTCATAAATCTGACTCAGAGCCATTTGTCATGTATGTACCACTGTGCATGGTGCAAACGTGACTCAAAGCTCTCAAAAATATGCCCCTGAGTCTGCCTACCCTGGGTTAAAACCTGTGACACGTCTCTACACCCTCATAGTTACCTGGAGCACACATTCAACACACTGAGCTAGACACCAGTTCCAGAAGGGGTCTCTTCAGTGTGAACATGCAAACGAGTAATACAATACACGTTATACTTGCACAGGCAAAATCTGGATGGCATGTGCTCCATTTGTCGTGGCAGAG
Source organism: Lissotriton vulgaris (assembly GCF_964263255.1). Taxonomy (NCBI): domain Eukaryota; kingdom Metazoa; phylum Chordata; class Amphibia; order Caudata; family Salamandridae; genus Lissotriton; species Lissotriton vulgaris. Next base: position 1,512,801,675 of record NC_141687.1, on the reverse strand, counting down.
AAGAAAAAAGCGTGGACTGAGCAATGCTTTAAAATTACCTTGCATTTTACCAACAAATCTTTGGTAGCGATAGCTATTTTAATATTAGTATTGATATTATTAAAATCTTTATTATTATTATTAATACTCACGGTAGTAGTAATAGCAGTATCAGTAGCAGGAATTATAATGATATTTTTAGTAGTACTGCTAGTAGAAAATGGTGATGACAAATTAAAACTATCCATGAGATTATTTGAGCCAAGGACTCCTCCTCATGTGAAATCTTGTTGTTTTTTCTGCCTATGGCTTACTTCTATTGCTTTGTTTTTAATGCTTTCCATTTTATGTCAAAATTCTTCTTTGGAGCAAAATGTTCCCACATTCCAGACATTATTGTCACCCAAAGTATCGTTCAAGAATGGTGGTAGTTATCATCCATTTAGGATACCATCATTAAGCTGGAGTATTTGGATGATCGCTCACTTTTCCCATTCTCATTGCTAGAATGTTCCAAAGCTTAGCCAGCAGTTAGTGCAGTGCTTATCCAAAGTTTCCTCGCCAAAGCAGTAACAGCTAGGAAGGATGCTTAGATACATGGGATTCGTTTTAAGTTTTGCCACATTAAATTGTCCACATTGGGATAAAGTATACGTGGAAATCTTTATTGGTAGTTTGCTAGATCCTAATTTTCTGTCAACATTGATCATATTTGCAGTGCGTATTTCTGTAGCCTACATCACAAGCTACCATGGCACATACGTCATCTTACATCCTTTTCCATTTTTATGCATCACAAACTCGCATAATCTTTATCTTCGCCCGCTCATCCATTCCCTGAAGAGCTGGGACATTACCGTCTTCAATTATGCAGACGACCTGCAAATCATCTTCCCTCTTAACACCCCTAACGCAGCTCTCGACTGTCAGGCGGTCATGTTACATATCCAGCAATGGATGAACCTTAATCAGCTCAAGCTGAACCCAGGGAAGACTGAGCTAATTCTCCCTGACAGTAGCTCCACTCACTGGGGCCCACAGTTTTGGCCTACAGAGCTGGGCTCCCCGCCCATCCCGGCTAAATCGGCAAAGAGCCTGGGGGTTATCATAGACTCAGAGCTCTCCCTCAAGCCTCAGGTTGGTGCAGTCGTATCCTCGTGTATGTTTCAGCTTCGGAGAATCAGGAAAGTTTCCCACCTACTCTCGCCTGAACCCCTGATACAAGTTTTAATCGCCCTTGTGCTCTCCCGCCTGGATTTTTCCAACTCCTTGTATCATGGCCTACCGAAATACCTGCTACATAGGCTGCAAGTCGTGCAGAATCAGGCGGCCCGACTAGCCTTTAAGACCCCGAAGTGGCAGTCTGCAAAACCTCTACTCTGTAAACTCCACTGGTTGCCGGTCGAACAGAGAGCTGCATTTAAGATCGGCTGCCTGACCTACAAAGCTGTGACTGGTACGTCCCCCGTCTTTCTGAAGTCCCTAGTGACTCCTTACCATCCGGCACGCAACCTTCGGTCCTCCCACCATCAACTTCTGTCCACAGTCCCAATCAAACTCAAAAAATATGGTGGTTGCAGATTTGCTCATCTGGCTCCCAAACTCTGGAACCAGTTGCCGTTATCTTTCAAATCCTCCATGTCTCTGCTGGAATTCAGAAAACTTCTTAAAACCAATCTTTTTACACAGTCTGGCTAGCTCCCCCTCTCTACATCTCTCAGTACCACCCAGCGCCAGGAAACCTATGGTGACAGAGCGCTATACAAGTCCCTCTTAAGATAAGATAAGATAAGATAAGATGTGGAGGCCTGGCATATCATCCAACCCCATATAAACTCAGCTTTTCCTTTTTAACTTTCAGGAGTTTTGGACTAAATTACAAAGCTTCATTGAGGGGCTAGGCTTCTGCACAAAAAAATCAAAACAGCGTATCAATAAAATAGCATTTTTGGAAAAATTTGCATTTAGATACTGGTTATGCGCAGTGCTGTGCTTGCTATTGAAGCAACAAACGAGAGGTGGCTTGCGTAAATGCTTTCAGATCATGTTACTGCTCCCCTGTTCTGTGAAATAAACAAAATGTATTTTGTTAACTGTAAGGAAACAAGCAAACTTTAATACTTCTGGCACACTTATTTTCCGTTTCTGTATATTGTCAGTTATTCCCAGGAGTGTGCACAGCCTGGGTGCAACTTTATTGCACTTTATGCTACTTTGCACTATGGGGATTATTCATAAAGAGCTTGTGCCACACAATTTTTTTGGACACAGTGGCGGCGCTTTCTTTTCTCCATATTTACAAGGTGACTAATCTAGGTAGATGTGCCACTTTTTGTCAGCCTGCGTCGGTTCTTAACTTCATCGGAGCTGGCTGTGATGCGTTATATGCAATGTAGTCATTCCCACGTAAAATCCCCTCTAAAACTGATGCAGTGGTATGTATGTCTTTTTGGAAAGTGACCCATTGCCAGGAATCTGCTCGCTGCCCTTCCAATGCATCAAAATTCCTATGCCTCTAAAACCCAGGAGTAGGAATGACATATTGGCTGTGGCATAAGAATCTGACCAGCTGTAGTCACTTCAAAAAATGTAATCTGCAAGAAAATCCTGTCCCCTCAACATGTAAGTGCACACATAGGGTAGGTAACACAGTAAATATCACATTACACAACATTAATGACTTGTATCTACACACATAGTTGTCTCACAATAAATGTCACACATACATAGGGATAATGCTACACAGAAGTACTCTTTGTCCACTTGTATGCGAGACATACAGGACTAATTTAATAGAATCCAAGGTGAGTATTTAGGTCTCGCTGAGCCAGCGCATGCGTTGCTCTGCGAGACATAGACATTTAGTTAGGGCTTTTAAAAGTGCTGCCACACGGCCTAGCGCTTGCATTCACACACACGTGCACGCGCGCAGCTGCCAGCTTTCAGCGCTCTGGCCTCTCCTCCTTGTGAGCACACACAACTCCCGGGCTTGTTGCTCGTGCTTCTTGTTTTTCTTTTAGTCTCCAAATGTGCTGGAACGTTGAGTTGTGTGTGTGTCCCGTCAAAAACAGAATGTTCTGAGACTACATGTTGAACTCTGACATACTGCAGTTTTGTTTATGATTTAAAAATACATGACTCGACAAAGGACAGTGATATTCCTTTCTTGCCTAACATGTTCACTGTGCAGTAATCTGAGAGCACAGTGTAGTTAGCACGTGACCAGTTCGAATAGGGGTTGGTGATGTGTAGTAGTATTATCTGACACACGGTGCTTTGGGCCGTTTGCATATCATACACATCCTTCAGATGGAGCCAGTGGCGACTGACTCCTGAGTCACTCTGCTTACACTAACAGCTGACAAGAGAGAGCTGTTCAAGACGGTTTTGCTCTTCTGGAAAGACGAGTCTGTGAATGCAAGAATGAGCCGGCGCAGAGCTGCACAGAGCAAATGAAGACATAACTAAAATCAATGGCAAACACGCCATTTAAATGCACATACTTGCATTTAACACCAGGAGGAGCCCTTTCTCCAGCAGAGAAGAATTAATACAGTGGCAAGAAACTGCAAGTAGCGATGACCGTTCAAGGTTTTTATACAAAAAGCAAAGACTTATGCGTGGCACACAGGCACTTCCAGATGCCTGGAGCATAAAACATAAGGTACAACTGGGTTTAAGGTCTACTGCAAGGTAGACCAAGCGCCCAGGATTTCTTTGCAGTTTGAGTCCCAGGGTTTCGAGGTCTGTCCCAGCCACCTCACACTTTTCACTAAAATAAACACAAGTCCAAGTTTTTGGAGAGTGAAAATGTTTTGCGGGCCGATATTTCCAAAGGCCATCAACTCTTGTTCCATCAAACCCATGAGGATGTTAATTGTAATGTTGTTGGCACCTGTGTCTGCTATCCGCGATTCCCATCTCATATAGAGCATTCTCATGGGCAGGGCACAAGTCCTCAACAAGCATTGGCATAGAGTAGAACGCGGGGTAAGGCAGGGCTGTGTCCTGGACCCTTTTTTATTTAATCTCTACACCGATGGCCCTGAAAAAGCCATGGTTACGGGTTGCAAGGACCTCCCCACTATAAATAAGCGACCTATACCGATCCTACTCTATGCGGATTACGCTGTCATATTAGCTCGGACCCCCATGGAGCTACAGCGTGCCCTCGTAAAGTATCACGATTTCATGGCTAACCTGGACCTAAAGATAAACATCAAAAAGACGTATGTTATGTCCGCAGGCCCAAGGATGAAAAACATTAAGCCTATGTATATTTAAACACAAAAATTGGATACTACAACCACCTACCCTTACCTGGGCGTAGTATTTGACAACAAATGCTCCTGGAAGCCTGCCATTGAATCAAGGAAGGTTACTTTTAAGAGGACAACAGCCGCCTTGGTTAGTTTTGCTAATAAATTAGGCAGGCGCCCCCGGTAGAACTTCTTGAAATTTACAGGGCTAAATGCATTTCAAGTGCAATATATGGGGCTGGGATCTGGGGCTTTGCCAAAGTTGAGGAGGTGCAAAGGGTGGAAAATAATTTTTTAAGATTCATCTTGGCTGTCCCACAGGGAACTTCAACCTATGCATGTCACGTGGAATTGGGATTGACTTTCATAACCGATCTGATAAGGATCCAACCCCTTCTTTTGTGGCACCGCATACGGTCCTATAGTGAAACCTCTCTTTGTATGGAGTTCATTGAGAACTGTATTTCCCTCGACAAAGGACACAAAATCACCTGGATAGCGTACATTAGGCAATTCTTTACCGACCTTGGCATGCAACAGTATTACACCTATCCTTCTACAATTGCAGTAATACCAAGGAAGCGCTTTAAAAAGGCGTGCTTGACTCACCTTGAATCCCTACGACTCTCTAGTGAGGTCTCTAAACCAACTGTGCAACACTCACTACAAATACAAACAACAATGGCGGTCCAGCCTTAATTAACCTTTAAGCTTTCGGAATATGAAAGATTTTTGTTAACCGGGTTAAGATTAAACATCTTCAACCACCTAGTCACCTTCCCTAAGACCAACACCTGGGAAAAATCACCTCTAACATGCCCCTGTGACGACAGCTCTCCCCAAATCACGATCCACACACTACTCTTCTGAAAATTTTATCAGGATTTGAGGAAACAGTGGCTCACTCCTATTTTAAAAATTATGGGCCTACGTAGGTGTCGCCCGGCATTCCTTGCTCTTCAATTTCTAGAAGTTGAACCTTTTGCTAAACCGATAGTAAACTTCCTGAAATTGGTCATTAAGCACAGGCAGAATCTAGAGCAACATTGACCAGTTCTTTCTGTAATAGTAAAAAATTGATTTGCTTTCTTATTCCCTATATTCTGTTGTACCTTTGTATTAGTTCAGAAACTGTGATTGTTTCTTATTTTTAACTTAAAAGCTTTTCACGCTGAGTGTATTGTTTCATACCGCGTACATGCATTAGCAGCTTATACTCCCATGGTCGTAGCTTCCATATTAGGAGTAAAAAGCGCTTTCCTACGGGTGGAATGGAACATTGAGAAAACTTACTTTTTAGGTTTCGGCCTGGCCATAGCACTGCGAAGCAGTGCTCCGCCCAGGGCGAAAACCTATGTCCTACAGTATGGGGCTTTGGTCCCGCCTCTGTCTTCCATTGGCTAGCTCCATAAATGGAGGCTAGCCATTGGAAGAGATTGGCTGTCAGTCACTCTTTCCCCGTCGGAACGCGATTCGGGGGCGTTTCCGTGTCTTTTTTTAAGTCCCGCCCTCTCCTCTTCCCATTGGCTGGAATTTTACCTTCCAGCCAATGGGAAGGGGAGAGCACGAAAAACACGCCCCCGAGCTCACCTCCATCGCGCTCTCGTCTTCTTTTTCACTATTACCCACTCGCTTTCCTCGAAATTTGGGACTGCTCAGCCATGCACATGTTTTTTCTTTTAAACGTTTCTTGTTTTTTCTTTCCTACGAGTGCCATCTTGCTCGGAAACCCCTCCTTTTCTGTGGGCGGCCTGATGATATCATGCATCTCGCTGGACCTTTAAATAGTGCCCGTACGTGTGTGGTACGTTTTCTATTGCTCTTTTTATTATCCTATTCTGTTGGACGTCGGGAAGCCGCCCCCAACGCCATAAAGCCGAAGCAAATCAGGTACGCGATTCAGGTTTGAAACGCTTCTCACGATCGGCTGACTCGATAGAGTTTGCTTTTTTAGACGAGCCTGCGCGTGAGTGTAGGCCTTTTATTAATACCGGCTCACATCGGTAACTTTCTACCACGCGCCTGTTAAACGAGTGCATGTAACTTATCTACACAAACCTGAGCTGGAGTGTACGCCTGTCTTTAATGCGGGTCTACACTGATAATATTTTACCGCGCGCTTGTTAAATTAGTGTATGTTATCCTTCCACCAGCCTTTATACACCTTTATGGGATTTTACTTATTTGATTTTTAGAGCTTCGAGCCTGCACACTATCCTGTGTGGTCCCGGCGGCATTATATTCTCATACTCGCTGTTAAGGTAACCACAACTGCATATTTTCACACTGCCCCACTCCTAAGTTGCTGAGAAGGTACGCCGGGGTTTATTCGAGTTTAGAGACAGAACATGTGGAGGTGTGCCCCGACTATTATTCTGATAGGCAGGACCGCACGCCATAACTGCTACTGATGCATCTGTAGTGGGGGACGTAAAGGTATTTCATGTGTTTCTAGAGATGGACGTATGATGTTACCCACCGCCCCCCCCGCAGTCAGACATGGACCTCTCGCTGAGGCCAGTCCCCTAAACATGACGGCCGCTTTGTCTTGTTTTCTGCCACATTTTACAGAATTAGGTCTTTTTGTCGTAGAGATTAACTAAAGACACCGTGGACCATCCGCCCCCCATTGCATAATATGCGCTACGATCTCTAGGCCTATTTACATACAGGATGGCCGTCTCATGTGCTTTTTTACTTTTCGGAACAGAATATATCTGTCTCTGGGACTAATTAAAGGCACCACGTTGACACAACGTCGCTGCTGGTTTACATCCATTTATGACGGCTTGTATCTCACAGCTCTCTGATCCAACAACTATTAAGCCCAGGTAAGTGCTTCCTGCCAGTAACGACAGGCCTAACTGCTAGGCAAAAGGAAGGGGCCTTTAAATGTGAGATGTCCAACCTGAATTTATGTACCATTTTGTAGGTGTGCTGTATGAACCACGGTGGAACCTTGATGCAATCCCTGGTCGAACTAACTGCGAGTAACTCCTTTTATAGAAAGTTTTTTGAGCAACCCCTGCGCCAAAGTATGCTCAGTGTTGGTGGAACGTTTGTGACAGATATCTTTAGTCCTCTCTAAACAAACTCCCTGTGTTGGATATCTTGGTAGGTAACATCTTGGGATTTTCTCTTTTTCACCATATGTTGGTAGATAGATGTTTTGCTGTATAAAGTTGGTAATGCACTATATGGTTCTGCTTGTCTTCAGGTTAATTTGGTCCCTATAAACAGACCTAAATAAGAAAAGATAACTTCCTTTAGTACCTTACATCATATGTGGAAGATTGTTAGTTTTGAACCATTTTGGACTCATTACATTAGGCTGATTTATGTTTCTTATTTTTCCGCTCTTCTTTTGGGTATTGAATGTGGTATGGTCTTTTACTAAAAGACACAGCTCTGAGACTTAAGATAGTTTGCATCTAATTGTTGTGACACTATTGGAGTTTGTCTACCAGTCCCATAATGCAGTTCGGTTGGCTAGCACGCCGTGGCTGACTGAAGATGCGCACTCGGATGGCGCCGGCACTTGACAGCCAGGCACAGAGAGGCGCGTGATTGACAATGGGCGGCAAGACGAGCGTGACTGAGGGCAGACGCCAACTGAAATGTCCAACCCTTAAAAAGGAAAGATTTAATGACGGTATTTTTTGTGGAACTGGTGGCGAGCTTCCTGTTTCAAGATGAGTGAGTGGACCATGTCCAAAAAGACTGACACTCCAGTAGGGTAGTGTAGTGCTTTCAGCAAGCGTCGCCTTAACCACTTGGCTGCTAAGGCATTATTTAAAGGCTTATTTGTTTTCCATTGAAATCAATGGAAAGTCCATGACGAGTTACCCTTGTCATTAGCGGCGAAGAGGTTAATGTGCCACCCCAGCACGGTTTCACCCCCTCAGCTGTCAATTGACCGTCTGTCACGTGACACCTGAATTTCTTCAGTGAAATCCAGTAGGGTACAATAGGTCTTACATTTGCAAAAGATTAAGCTGTTGGCAATGTAAATGACAATGCCATTTATTTATCTGTTTTCAAAACCAACACAAATAAAAATGTTGTCCTTTACAATGCCAATAGCTCTAACTTTTGCAAAGGCGAAACCGTTGCATTGTAAATGCTTGTTGCTAATTGTTTTTAATCTATTTTACTATTTATTTTTATAATCCTTTTTAAATGTATTCTTTTTCAACAACATTTAAAATATACTGTGCTTTTATGGATATTTTGTCTACAACCGAATAAGGCTTGATTTTTTATTTGAGTCGAAAAATAGGCCTGGCATGGATGTCTTACTGTAATTTAGCTGAGAATTTATAAATATATATAAGTGTTAGCATTTGATACATTTCACTTTTCATAGCTAATTTTCACATTCACATCACTACATTAGTTAGTAGATGAGATGGGAGGAATTTGACATAGTAATTGAGCAGTCACTAAAGGTGTGTATAAAATGTGATGGAATTACTTTATATTCCCAAATGTTCACATCGCATTAACTACCAGTAGTACAGGTAGCATAAGTGAAGAGCGTTTGCTCTTGAAACAAACTGCATCTAGTCTTGCATGGGCAATATTTGCAAAGTATTTTTAACATCCGATAGAAGCCCATCACATTAGCTTATCTGAACTGCAGCCTTTTATAATACTCCTACTTCATGTCATTTCATCCAGTCTGGCTACAGCTGTAAAACTTTGATTTAGGTGGAGCCATTGCCCCCTTTTACAAGCCTGTGCTTACTCAATAGTTCATGAATGGCCTACTTGTATGAGTACTCTTTCCTTTTTTAAGAACCTTCTTGCTAACTCCGGGCCAGTTTAATAGTGTATCCTGAGCCACTGGCAAATGTATTAAATCCAAATGGCCATAGCAAACCAAAACCTCGGCTGTAACTGCAATACCCTAGATAGATCAATGATCATGCATGGCCTGCGAATGGTTTGATAAAACATACATGCTCATCTGAAATTTTAAATGTTGCGTACATGCTAAGATTTTAGAAGAGGAAAGTGTGAGATTTAAAAACCATTTTTTTACATAACACATTTTATTGACTTTTGCCAGAACTGTGCCCTGTGCCCCTAGGGCTTTAGATACATCTGCAGGTAAGCTTGCGAAATTGTCTTATTATCACAAAATAATATTATATAGACTACACAGTATAACAAGCTGCAAAATAACCCTATGCAATACCTCTTCCCACCAAACTGTCGGTATTTCGCCATGTTATAAGTCCTGACCATAGTAGGATCGAAACTCTGAATCTAATGTGAGAGTCGCTGATGTCCAGAGTAATCCCTCTATAATCGGCCCAATATTTCCAGATATGTAAGTATTTTTGGGGACATCCCCTAGCCTGAAACACTGGCCTCTCCAACCCTATACAAAATCCATACCCCTTTTCCAAACGCTAATGCTGGGAGGGGTCTCTGGAAAATAAAGCCATTTTTTACTTCAAACATCTCGAGTCTCCCGCCTGAATCCATGATGTTGAGTTTACGCATGCTTTATTGCAAGTCCTAAAATTGTAATACTTGTCGGCTCAAGAACTGTCTATTTGTGAGAGGAAGAGATGACCTTGCTTCAGTTTCTGTCAAATGCGTTTTAGGTCACCTGTTCTGACTAGTGCTGCTGGCTATTCCACATAGGTTTTAAAATGTTAAACTGTTCTTTAGCTGGTTAGAAATGAAATATTGTAGATTGCTGAATGACTTACTATGTATTACGGGTTGACTTGGTCAAAGTATTAGTTCAACTGCAATTTTACAAGTTGTGTTGAGTGATGTTATTATTGGCTTTTGTAAAGCTGCAGCAATAAAGGAAATGAAGGTGGCTCGCAATTGCTTCCAGGTCACTTTACTGGTCCTCTGTCCTGTGAAATAATGTGCAGTGTTCTGGCAACTTTAAGGAAACAAGCAAACTTGGAATACTTCCGGCACACTTCCTTTTCCGTTGCTGGATGCTGCCAGTTATCCCAGGAGTGCGCACAGGCATTCACCGACAGACTGTGGAATTGGATCAACCAAGCCAGCCAAGAGTGAGGCCAGAACTAGCAGAGGACAGAGTGCTGTTAGGGTTTTAAAAATACATTCTGTCCCGTGGAGCACACAAAATACCAAGGGCCAAAGGTCAAGTATTTGGAGCTCTCGATAAGCGTGTGTTGTGATAGTGCAGAGTACTTCGTGTTATTTATATCATGTTTGTGTATTTAGAAGTGCGTCAGTGGAAGTTAGAACAGTACAGTTATAGCGTTAGTCTTTTTTTGCTCACGTGCAATTCTATCATTATTTTTAAGAGGTTTTTATGGCTAATTTTCGTGACGTTTGCTGATTGTATGCACATTTCCTTTGATCGTTTTACATGACATTGTTCCGCAGTCATATCCTGTATTTATTTAATCCCTTCACGTCAAAGCAATTTGTCCTAAATGACAAATGTGTACTAGATACACAAGTGGAGGTGACTTCAGGGCTTTAAGTGGGCCGGGTCTCACCGGGTCTGAGCACCGGTAGTTTTTTTGAGGAGGCCTCGAAACGGGTCTCTATCGGGCTCTGTTTTGTGCCGTGGCACGGAGGCGTTTTTTTTAACCGTTATATGGAAAGGGAAATCCTTTAAAGAGAGTCAGTTTCTCTCTGGATTTCTCTTCTCTTTTCAGAACTAAGGAGCAGCAGCATTGTCGTAGTGTCACCTGGGCTTTATGAGGAAGCTGTTTCAATATTATATACATGCCACAGTTGCTGCTTATTTATCTTACGCAACTAACAACCATCGACAAAGCCAATAGTCCTGACTTGCTGTAAGTATGATGTCACTTGTTGTATCATATATCTGGATTCAATGACAGAAGCAACAAAATACCAGTGGGGCGGCACACTATGCTAAGCACAAACTTTTAGCTGACGTTTTTTCAAGCCACGCCCTTAATTACATTGGCCACACACCCTTGAGAGACCCCCCAGTTTTTTCATCCCACTTAAAGCCCTGGGTGACTTACATATACCGAAACCTTTGTACATACCTTTATGGGTGTGGTAGCTTGGATCCAGAAGGTGATCATCAGAAGTAATGCCCCGGTTACTTACCGGTAATCTTCATTACTCCGAGTATAGTCTTCCTCGCCACATGACTAACATAGTGAGCTTCAGCTCCACGACAGAACCCTCCAAAGTAAAAAAAGCCTCCCATCCCCTCCCAACATGGCCGACCAGTCACCCCTGACCTCTATAAGAGGCGGGCCGGCCCAACCAACAGTCTGAACCACCAAGCAAAAAATGAAGCCGACAGCCAGACAGGGAGGGGGGGAGGGAACTCATGTGGCGAGGAAGACTATACTCGGAGTAATGAAGATTACCGGTAAGTAACCGGGGCATTACCTCCTCGTTAGTCTTCCTCGCCACATGACTAACATAGTGAGCAAATACCCAAGCCAAAAGGCTTCATTGACCACAAGAAAAACAACACCACACGGTGAAGTAGAAAACCAACACAAGGTTTAATTAGTACAAATGAAAAGAAAACAGGAATAACATGAGACCTGATTCAAGACAGAAACAAAAGGCCATCAAGGAGCCACAGCTCCAGCACTCAGAACGGCCCCAGCGAAGTCCCCAGGAACAGAACCACCCAAGACAACCCGATAATGTTCCATGAACATGTGGGGGGACGACCATGTCGCCGCCCGACAAATCTCCTCAGTGGAGACACCCTTGAAAGAGGCCCAGGACACAGACACACTCCTAGTGGAACGACCCTGGACCCCCACCGGAACAACCGAACCCAGCGAAGCATAGGCAAGGAGGATAGCCTGCTTAAGCCAGCGACTCAAGGTGGAAAGAGAGGGCTTGTGGCCAGAGTGAACGGGACCAAACGTAACGAACAGGCTATCACACTGGGAAAGGGAAGACGTGCGCTCAAGGTAAATCAAAACAGCACGCCGAACATCCAGCAAGGACAGGGAAGGATCCGTGTCGGGAGGGAAAGAAGGCAATGACACCTCCCGAGACCGGTTCACCAAGGAAGGAACCTTGGGAAGAAAACGGGGGTCATGACGGAGAACCAGTCTGTCAGGCAAAACCCGCAAGAAGGGAGGAGAGCGAAGGAACGAACCCAGCTCGCCCATCCGACCCGCAGACACAATGGCCACCAGGAAAACCACTTTAAAAGTGAGAAACCTCAGAGCCACCGAGGCCAGGGGCTCAAAAGGGGGACCCTGAAGGGCCCGCAGAACCAGGGGGAGATCCCAAGGGGGAGACAGGCAGAGCGTCCGAGGGCGACGGAGAAAACAAGACCGGAGCAAACGAGCCACCAGGGAATCCAGCCCGTCAAAATCCGGACTGCGGAAGGCCCGCAAGGCCGCCCACTGGGCCCTCAGGGACGAAGGCGCCAAACCCAAGGAAAACCCCTCAGCAAGAAAATCCAAGACCCGTAAGGGATCCACGGAGGCGGGCTCAACACCCTGCAGACCGCACCAACGTGAGAAGGAAGACCAGTGCCGGGCATATGAGGACAAGGTGGAAGACCTGCGAGAGCCCTGCAGCAAATCCACCACCCCTGAAGAGCAACCACGGGAAAGCAACGTCACCCGCTCAAGAGCCAGGCCTGCAGATGGAGCCGGCGCAACACAGACCCCGGGAGCGGGGGGCCCCTCAAAGGAAAAGGAAGATCCGGGATCGGCCAGCAGGCCTGAACCGCCAGGTCGCAAAGGAGAGGGTACCAGGGGCGGCGAACCCAGCCGGGAACCACCAGAAGCACCCTGGCTCTGTCCAAGCGAATTTTGCAGAGGACCCGAGGGATCAGGGGGATGGGGGGAAAAGCGTACAGGAGACCGGAGGGCCAAGGGAACGACAGGGCATCCACACGCCATACCCCCGGAACCGGAAGGAGAGAGCAGAACCTGGGCAGGAGGGACGACTCCTCGTCCGCGAACAGATCCACCAGAGGCAGACCGAAGCGAGACACCAGGCGGCGAAACACCACCGGAGACAGTGAGAGAGAGGACAAAGACGGGAAGATCCGACTCAGCCGATCCGCCTCCACATTGTCGGTCCCCGGGAGATAGACAGCCCGAAGGGACAGGACCGACGACTCCGCCCAAGACAACAACTCCTGAGTCAGCAACCAAAGGGAGCGAACCCTGCAACCCCCCTGATGGTTGACATAGCTCCTCACAACCTGGTTGTCCGTCCTGATCAAGACATGGTGACCCCGGAGAGAGGGAGCAAAATGAAGGCAGGCCAGGAGGACCGCCTTCAACTCCCGATAGTTCGAGGAGCAGCGTGACTGGAGGAGATCCCAACGACCCTGGACCGACCCTGAGCCCAAGGTCGCCCCCCAGCCGAGGAGACTGGCATCGGTTGTGACCACCCGGGAAGGGGAAATCAAGAAGGGAAGACCCTCGGAGAGGTGAGACCCCACCAACCACCAACCCAACTCCGAACGAAGCTGAGGGGAGACCGGGACCAGGAACTCGTAGTCCTCCGAGCGGGGATCCCAGAAGGAAAGCAGATGGTTGACCAAGGGATAAAGGTGGAGGCGAGCCCAGGGGAGAACATTGATGGTCGCCGACATCAGGCCCTGAACCCTTAGCCAGAGGCGAACAGGAGCGGAACCCCGAGCCAGAAGGGACCCCAGATCCCGCCACAAAGTGTCCCGGCGACCCAGAGGCAAGAACACCTTCCCCAGCACCATGTCCAGCCGACCCCCAATGAAGGCCAAGTCCTGAGTGGGCAACAGATGGGACTTCCGTTCGTTGATCAGGAAGCCGTGGGAGGAGAGAACCTCGCAGACCCGTCCGACGTGCAGAATCCCCTTGGAAAAAGAAGAGGCAGAGATTAACCAATCGTCCAGGTAGGGAAAAACCCTGATCCCCTCCCGGTGAAGAATACCCACCAGGGGAGCCAGGATTTTAGTAAACACCCTCGGGGCAGAAGACAAGCCAAACGGAAGTACCTGGAACTGATAATGGAAACCCCCAACGCAGAACCGGAGGAAGGACTGTGAAGCCGGATGGACTGGAACATGGAGGTAGGCATCGAGGAGATCCAGAGAAGCCACCACCTCGCCTTGAACCAGAAGAGGCAGAATTTCCTGCAGAGAGATCATCTTGAACTTAGTATGCGGAACATAAGAATTCAACCACTTCAAATCCAAAACTGGTCGAAAATCCCCAGAAACCTTCCTTACCAGAAAAAGGATGGAGTAGACGCCCGAACCCCTCTGAGAGGGCGGGACCGGGCGGATGGCCCGTTTGGCAAGCAAGTCCTGAACTCCGGCCAGCAAGGCCTGTCTCTTGACCAGGGAGGAAGGCAGGGGCGTAGTGAGGAAAAAGTCCGGAGGAGGGGACGAGAAGGCGATGGAAAACCCCTCCCTCACAATCTGAAGAGCCCAAAGATCCGTGACAGACTCCTCCCAGGCTGGGATGAAGTGGCGGAGACGGCCCCCCACAGGGAACACCCCGGAGGGAGACGGCCGAAAGTCAGGATTTAGGGGTGGAAGAGGAAGCGGCAGCTGCAGGCTGAGACCGGGATTTGGTGAAGAAAGGGGCGCCCCGGCCGCGACCCTTCCCTCGAAAGGGCGTGCTGCCCTTACCCCTGGAAGAAGTGGAGAAAATCCGGCCGCGCCCAGGAAAGCGGGCCCCAGATGACTTCATGGGAGCCAACAACTTGCGGTCCTCAGCAGACTTTTTAAACATCACCTCCAGAGGAGGACCAAACAACTTAGCCCCAGAAAACGGAATCTTCATGAGCAAAGCCTTCTGGGCAGCCTCAGACTTCCAATGACGCAGCCAGATCTGACGCCGAGCCTGAATCGCAGCACCCCCAGCGGCAGCCGCCGCACCCAAAGTGTCAAAGGAGATGTCCGATAGCAGGCGCGTCTGCTGTTCCATCAAGGCAAGAGTGGGGACAACATCAGCCCCCTGATCCAGGAGCTCACCCAGGGACTGGAAGTCCTTCAACAAAGACTGCACCGTGCAAGATAAATAGGCGGAGGCCCTGATGGAGAAATTAGCCGCAGCATAGGAACGTTTAGCAGCAGCCTCCACGCGCTTGTCCACAGGGTCAGAAGGGGAGGCGTCCTCCGAAATGATCGAACCCTGGGAAGACAGGCCCACCACCAGAGAGTCCACCTTCACCGACTGAGGGAAATCCTTCGAGAATTCATCAACAGCGTAACGCTTCGACAGATACCGCGGAAAAGACTGCTTATCCACGTCCAACCACTCCCCCTCAATGACCTTCTTGATGGACGCATGCAGAGGAAGGGAGTCCGGAGCCTTGCGTTGATACTGCACAAAGAAATCCTCGGAAACATCCTCCGCCGCAGGAGGAGGAAAAGCCAAGTTATCCCTGACGTGGGAAAGAACATCACGAAGTTCCTGGCCCTGAATATAACGGCCATGGAGATCCTCCTCCTCCCCCTCCGCATCAGATGCAGGAGCGGGGTCCCTGCGAGGACGCTTCGGAGAGGAAGGGCCCTGGGCATCACGCTGTGCAAGTGCATCAGCCACCGCAGACTGGATCATCAACTGCAGGGACTGCGCAGTGAAAGGCAAAGCAGGCAAGGAGTCAGACCCAGACCCCGTAGCAACAGAATCCTGATCCATCACAGAAAGAACACCACACCACTCTGCCAGAATCAAGGTGAAAACACAGTGACACCCAGAACGCCGAAAGGTTAAAAAACCAGCTGGGGAACACAGCTGAAGGAAATCCCAGCACCCGGCGGGAAACCCCGCCCACCAGGGGAGGGACGTGCCAGGGACCAATCCCAGCGCGGCAAACAGCCGCGGGACGAAGAGTAGAAAAACCCCATCAAAGGCGGCAGCGGCCAGCGCCGTGAAACCAGCACCAGACAGGCAAAAAGGAACCCCGCAGCACCCAGATAACCGGGTAAGACAAGGCGGACACATCGTAAGCGCATTGCGAAGCGCTATGAATCATGTACGCCGAGGCATTCCCGCGGGCTCCAATTCAGGCACACGCTAGCTGTAAACACAGCGCGAGAGCCAGAGACCGCAAACAGATGCAAACGCGCCCGGCCATGCTGTACAAAAGCGGCAGACCGGGACGCGCAGTGAATACAAACAGAGGCCGGACCCGGATCACACAAAAAGGAAACGGGGGCCGCCCCAGGCAAGGGGCATGAATGTGCCGGCCAAAGGAGCCCGTAAAAAAAGGGCGAGGGCCACAAATTAACGACCGGGTGAAGAAAGAGGCACGAAACCACAACCCCGGCCGCCCCCCCCCCCTGTAAACCCACGGCACGCTATAGCAGCACCAAGCCGGCCCCTACAGGACCGGGGGAAGGAAGAAGGGGGGGGATTTCAAGGTCCAGGAACCAGGGTCCGCTAAGGCAGGACCTCAAACCCAAAACCCACGGACCAGCTAGAGCAGGTCCAACTTACCTGAACAGCGCCTCTGGAGAGAATCGCGCAGAACAAAAAAAACAGACTGTTGGTTGGGCCGGCCCGCCTCTTATAGAGGTCAGGGGTGACTGGTCGGCCATGTTGGGAGGGGATGGGAGGCTTTTTTTACTTTGGAGGGTTCTGTCGTGGAGCTGAAGCTCACTATGTTAGTCATGTGGCGAGGAAGACTAACGAGGAGGTAATCGTAATTTCCGGCAAGGGCAAACTTAAGCACAGTATAGCTGTCCTTTTTAGGTCGAACCTGGGCAGCGCATGTGCTGCTCAGCGAGTTTTGCTGTATCAGATTATGCCCTTGAAGCTCCTCCTACTCTCCGCCCATATTTTTAATTGCCTTGTGTCTTCCTCCTTTGTAAATGCTGCCTTCTGATTCGGTAATCGGCTTGTTAGTCCCTCCTTAGAACCGCAGGTCAAGGTGCCTCTTAGAATGCTTTTATCAGGTCTTTATTTCAGTCTCAAACCTGCCCCATATATATATGTGATGGCCCAAATATTCCATACAATTGATCATACAGTCATGTGCTCCAAGAGTTTCTGTTTCCCCTTGTGGTTACATATTCAAAGCCCTCGTCCACTCAGCCTTTAATCCTTCTGAGGTCAATAAATTCAAAAAGAGTAAACGCCTGTTCTTTCACCACCGAAAGTGCAAAAGGTGAAAATGTGCTTTACAAATGCATGTTATGCTCTATATATGTGAAGGAAGATGTGTGTTAATTCAGTCTGAGGTGTGTGAGGGGGAATTCCTTACTCAGTGATGGCCAGGGCCAGAATGAAAGGATTGGACTCTTGCTGCCAAACCCAAGCCTCCTTTATCCTAAGACCTCCAGTAACTGCAGGGATAGAGTTCTGAAAACGACAGACCTCAGCAAGCAGGGTAGGAAACGCGAGGGACAAATTGCCCGTTAGTCCTACTGAAAACCTTGTTAGGCTTTGTGAGATAAGGAAGACAGAAAGTGCTATATAACATTCACACTGATACTATGAAAGCAATACACGAAATATATAACAACTCTCATCATGTTCCAGCTTGAAGGTTGCTGACCCATAGAAGACAGAATCAGGGTCACAAGTGGGTTCAATCTGATCAAAACCGGAAAGATGGCCTCCAGCAGGGAAAGAAAGAGTGAAAACAGGCAATACCAAAAACACTGCCCCAGCTATACCTGAACAGTGGCTACACAAGCAAACATTAAAGGTGAGCAGGGAGGGAGAGACCTGATGATGAACCGAGCAAGGAACAAATAACCCACTGACTCACAAAGTTCCTAGCCACTTGGGAGTAGCCTTGGCTACAGTGTAATTTCCAGCTTCCCCTTAGCTACAGTATCTTCTAAAATTTCTGTTTGTGTTCCGCTAGCAACTTTGGTTGTGATCAAGTCTGTTCCAAAAGTAGTGGCAGCAGCCATAGTGGAGTGGGCTGCAGACGGCCTTTATGGAGCCCTGTCTCATGCAAGTCGCTAAAATGCCATGCCTAACCTGGCATCCATATTCTCCAATCCAATCCGACTTTCCGCTGCCAGAAGTCAACCTTTTGCTGATGAGGAAATTTGCTGTGCCACAGATACTGTGGAGTTATGGCACTGTGCCTGACTTTCAGTTTACCCTTCATGCCCCGCCAGGAACCATCAGCCTAATTCATGAAGCTGAATTCGGCTCGCAAAGGGCCAGATTCTGAGAATCTGGCCCTTTGCGAGTGAGATTTTTGCATTTGGGATTCATCATCCCAAATGCAAAAATCGGTAATTGCGTTTTCGCAAATTTGCGATGGATTACTTTTAAGGAATCTCTATTTGAGATTCCTTAAATGCAATTCATCATCCATTTAAAAATTGCGAAATCGCAATTTCGGGCCGCTATTTACCGCGAGGTCAAACCTCGTGGTAAATAGCGATAACTCAGAAAAATGCTTTTAAAAGCATTTTTCTGAGTTGCATGTTGCACACACACATGTCCTTTGGACATGTGTGTGCGCAACCCCTGTTCATATTAGCATTTAAGGGGTGCTACAGGGTGTCCTTTGGACGCCCCTGGCACCCTTTCAATCGCTATCTTATTTGCGATTAGCTAATTGCTAATCGCAAATAAGGAATACTCCCCATTCATTCCGATAGGCCCATAGGAATGAATGGGGAGTTATTCCTTATTTGCGATTAGCAATTTGCTAATCGCAAATAAGAAATTAGTAGGAATCACATTTTTTTTTGCATATTCCTACATGAATCCCGTTTTGCGAGTCCTTAATAGCGATTCGCTATGAATCGCAATTAGGGGCTCGCAAAACGGGAGTATGATGAATCAGGCTGCATGTCAGCTACCCCCTCAGCAAGTACTAGGAGTCATGGATGCAAGAAGATGTTCTGACATAGTCAGTAGAGGTAAGTAGTAATATGATTACTGTTAAAGGTCTAGATCTAGATCTCGCTGTAACGCAGCTATTTCTAGAAGACCGACATCTGCAGACCCCGATATTCTCCAATTATTAAAAGAATCAGACCTGCAAAGTATGTCACCATATAACCGATTTACCCTTTAAAATATAGAAAAATTCTAAATATAAACTTCTTAACTAAAACAATAACAAGGGGTTCAAGAATGATGGTTTAGTATTAGCATTCTAAATAAACAATATATATATAATCAATTAATTTGCTTAGAAACCACATCACATACACTCTTGAAGTGAGGTGGGCTTTCCTTGCATCGTTTAGGCTCCTGAAGTAACGTCGTGAAGAAATGACACAATCCCATTGAGAAATTCAGGTAGGTTTATTAAGATGTGGAGTAGAGCTGTAAAAACTCCTCCATCAAGCCCGGGCCAACCGTCTCCGTGTGGAATATGGACCAGATTCCACTCGAGAACAGCAGGACACCACACATCCCCTTTTGTTAACAGAATAAATAAGAACATTTCAATGAAAACAAAAAGAGAAAAAATATAACATTATACAAAAGCTAAAGGCACATATCAATGATGAGAAAATACATCATAAAGTTTTACACATCCAAACAATAATCTTTACACCAAGATGGACGTTGACGCTGTCTCTGCACATGATGCCTTTTCAGGTTTCCAGATTGGTGGCGGAACTGTTTCCGCCAATTCACCTTATCATTCAACCGCTTGGGATCAAGAATAGTATTGGAACACACATTGTTCTGGAGGGGACATAACCATTGAGGAATTCTCACAACTTTGGACAAACTCAAACATTCCCATCAGTAAGTTCCACAACCTGCTTGCCCACTCTGACAACTTTCATGGGAGATGAAAACCTAGACTTGCCAGATTTCACCAATTTCCCCTTTCTGACATGCACCCAATAATTGACATTCACAGGGGACAATACAGGTTTAGCAAAATGATCATTACCAGTTTTGAAATCGTCATCTCTACTTACCAAATCTCTCATCCATCCCTGACTCATATTGCACATACTCTTCATACACCTCATTCTTTCAAAAGGAGACAAGTCTCCATCACACCTAGGAGTGTTTCTGTAACTCTAAAGTACCTCCTTGATGGCTTGATGACAGTTCTTTCCATTACTAATTGCGAGTTGTAAACCTTCTTTTAGCACTCTGGGGATAGAAGAGCGTTTATGTTCAATACCATGACATTCGAGAAATTCCTTCATCTCCATGGATGTCAACTGCACACCATTGTCGGTAAGAAACAATTCAGAAAAGCCTTCCCTTTCAAAGACTTCATTTAAAAACTGAATCACAACTCTCGAGGTGAAATTGGGAATTAACTTAACAGTTCAGTTCAAAACTTTTTTGCGGCTAGATGTAGCCATAAATGCACAAACATATTCAACAAATATCAATACAGATCAAGGTTTAAAATGAACAATACATGATACACAAAGGCATTTGGGCATGATAAAAAATAACAGTCAATGAAATCATCATTATGGGTCTACATGGTTGTAAAATACAATTATAAAAATATAAATTACGGATCAGTTAATTAAGAATTTAAAAACGCTAAAAACTTTAAAAAGGAAGGATAATGGCTGTCTATTTCACTTGAGTCCCAGAGCTTCCCCCCCAATGTCCCTCCTCAGCCCCTCCATATAAGGACTCCAACTATATAACCAAGTAGTCAGTTTATGAGGGCTTGGAGTGCTATTTAATAGCTTTGCTATTCCATTTTTAGCAAATTTCTACGGATTAACCACATAGAAAACAGGAACTTAGATACAGAAACCACACCGACCGGGTTGGTATTCGACTTTAAGATCCTAAAAAAGTCTAGGTAGTTCCTGACACCTATGTTCCTACATAGCTGGATAATCCATTTACGCCTAGGATATTTATATGCACCACAAAAAAGCGTAACATGGATTAAAGTTTCTTCCTCGGTCTGACACCCAGGGCAGAAATAAGTGGAGTCTCCCGCCCACGTGTTAGTGATTGCAAGTAGCGGGAGAGTACCAACTCTAAACTGTAACAACAGCTTCTTAGCTAGGGTAGGATGGATGATGTCCAGAGCCTTTTCGAATTCATAGTGGCTCTTAAGATCAAAAAATCTATAGGTCAGACTAGAAAGGTTCACTGACTGGAACAATTGGGCTAATTTGTGCTGCTTCAGTACATTTGCCAACAATTTCTTGCAAATAGCTGGGCAAGATGCTTCAGGATCTGACCACAGACTTTCCAGGCCGATTGTCCTAAAGGAATGTCTAACATAAGAAAACCAAGCTAAACTACCTGCCCCAAGAGTAGATAACACAACTTTTAGCTTGTTCTTGTAACTAGCCAGCTCTGGGGTGCTCCACAGCCTCCGCCAATACAATAGTGGTCGGATGGAGATAATGTCCGCTACAGGAACAATATTTAAATCCATCCTTAGAGGGACAAGCGGGGTACTTTTAGGTAAGGTCAGGATGTGTCTAAGGAAATTATTTTCCGTGACTGTGAGGGCATTTCGTGGCTTATGCCCCTACAGTTCTGCCCCATAGAGAGATGCTGACCTCGCTTGCACCCTATAGATTTCCAATGGAGGGCTTAGATTTTTAACAACGCAACTCCTATGAACTTTTAGGATACCCCCAATTGCCTGGGTAAGTTTTATGTTGGCCTTAACCAACTGGGGGCCCCACCCCATTTTTTCAGTCAGTGTAAGTCCAAGGTAATCGAAGGTAGGGACCCTTTTCAAGTACTCCGTGTTCTAACTGCGGATGTGGGCAATTGGTAGATTTAGGATTAAAAACCATGTATTTTGTTTTTTTTATGTTAATCACAAGATTCCTTTACCAACTTAACATCAGGCCACTGGGATAACTGGTTAACAAGAACAATGTCATACAAAGGATTGCGACCAAAAGACATTGGACTGGCAATATTGAGAAACATCCACACGTGATGGTCTTGAAATAGGAATAGGTTCATACGTAAGAGGTTTTTTAGATTTATCACTGATACAGCACTCAACACAACATCTGACTTTGTTCTCGATGCACCTATCCTTTGCAGGCCACCAGAATTCTCTCCTGATTCTACTCTTCATACTGTTCATACAAGGGTGACCTTCCTGGGCTATGTCTAAAACAATTTGTTGAAGATCAACAGGTATAACAAGTTGAAGACCCCTCATTTAAACATTGTCTTGCAGAGATAACTCATGAGCCCCCTGAAAGGGTAGAAGATTCTGCGAAATATCAGCTTTCCTAGGCCATGAAGATTTGATGAAGCCTGCAACCTCTTTGAGACACATGCCCTTATCGCATGCCAATCCCCACTAATCTTCCTTACTGCAACCCCTAGATATCTCACATACTGAAACAACTCTCTCAAGATCCACATCATCTTCAACAACATTATCATCTTTCACAGGTAATCTTTATAGACAGTCAGCCAGAATGTTCTTTACACCGGGAATGTACTCAACCTTGAAGTGAAAATCTTGTAACCTGTATTGCCATCTTGCTATACTAGGATTGGCTTTTCCACCTTTGGTAGTAAATAAATCCACAAGAAGACGATGATCAGTCCTTACCCTGAAAACAGTGCCACAAACATGTTTGAAAATACTCAATGCCCCACCAACAAGCAAGAGTTTCTTTTTCCAGAGTGGAGTACTTGCATTCAGCACCTCTTAATATCCTAGATGCAAAAGCAATAGTGACCAAATGTCCCTTCTGGTTTTGCATGAGGAGAGCACCTGTGCCAACATTACTGGCATCGGAGACAATAACAGTATTGCAAGCAGTGTCAAAAGTGGCCAAAGCAGGCGCAGATAAAATACATTTCTTTAAATGTTTGAATTCACAGGCACAATTGTCATCCCATAAAAACATTTCTTTCCTTTTCATCTAATTTCTCATGTGCACATTATTGTAGGAAAACACAGGAATACATTTGGCCTAATATTCCGCTAAAGCTAGAAAGGAAAGGATCTAAGTTGGTCCTTGTTTTGAGGCTCTGGAGCCTCCTAATTGGTCTTTATCATTTTTTTCTTAGGAGAAATACCCTCCTTGCTAATGGAGTGACCCAAATAATCTACAGAATCTACCTCAAACTTGATTTGATTTTAGGGTTTATATATCGCTGAAATGCCCGGGGGCGTCTTGGCGCTGGAGCAGACAGGGTATGTGAGGCATGGATGGAATTCTTTCTTAATCATTGGTGAGAGAACAACCAGGTTTTGACTTGTTTCTGAAAAGTCAGGAAGTCAGAACAACTTTTGATGGCTAAAGGTGGGCCGCTAGGTGGCGCTAGTGCGGAATGGCCGGCATTCTGTGAGGCTCCCGCAGTCCAGTAACAATCCGATAATTATCCTGCATCCAAATGACCAGCTGATCCCGGGAACAAGCGGGTAAATGCAGCGGAACCCTTCATGGGGAAGCGGAGCGCAGAAATAAGGCGCCTGCTGCGATAATTGGCTGGAGACCGCAAGGTTAAGCTGCGACCGAGACGTGCCTCTGCAATCCCCGGAACTAAGAGGTGGGCGAGACATCTACACAAGGCCCGGGGCGACTGGCCGGTGAGTTAAGATGGCGACGTAAATTCATTGCTGAGCAGATAAAACGTGGTGACATCGGGCTGCATGAACCTCTGATCCTGGCGGATTGAATCTGGTGCAAGGGGCACAGGTGACATGTGAGGGTCGGAGCTCCTTGTGTGAGTGCACGGCAGCCGGGCGAGACACGTCAGGATACGGGCATAAGCAGTGCCGCTGCAGCAGATATACGCCGCTTCAACAGACAAGGCACATGTAGGACAGCTCCTTGCAGCAGCGCCTAATGGAAGGGGGGTGAATCTCAAGAAGTGCCCCAGTGAATTGTGATGACATTTGGCAGGAAAGCTGAGTGAGCCAGTACGACGTGGACACAGTAGGGGCTACGTTTTGAAAATGCCTCACTGAAGTAAAGGCGCCATTACAGAGTATAAGCGAACACTTGGGCAGTACGCCATATTACTGTTATAACGCTTGAGGCCTGGGAGGTGCAACAGTGAGGGTGGCTGGCGTCAGCGCTTTCTTGGCTGGGGGCCCATCTGTGATCATCATCACCTAATTGGAGGAGACAGGTGGTGAGAAACGGGCCCTGAATATTTATGAAGAGGACATTTTTGCAACGTGCTGAGCAGCCCCACATTGTATTAGGCTGGTGTTGACTGCGGACCTGCACACTACAGCCGTCAGCACAGAGCCACAACAGTACAACGCGGATTGGCCTGGAGGTGGCTATTAGACCTGTAACTAGCGGTAGGCGCTATTATGGGTAAGCCGGACATGCTTCAGCCGTGGCTCACGTTTGAGTCTAAGAAGGGCACTCGACAGCAGGTAGTTGATGGGGACAGCGAGGCAGAAGGTGTACAGCAGACTCCCCAAGTGGAACTGGTTGATGAACTCAAATCCAAAATTACGGAGGTGCGACAGGGGTTCGCGACCATCACCGACAAAATGGATACGCTAACGACGAGAATGGATGCCATAGACGCAAAATCGAAGGACATGAATCAAGAATAAAAGATGCTGAGCAACGTATATCTGACTCGGAAGATGCGACAGCCCAATTGCAGAAAACTGTCATGCAAATGGATAAGCTGTTGAAGATTATAGCCACTAAGAACGAGGATATAGAAGCTTGCAGCAGGTGGAATAATGTTAGCATTTTGGGAATTCCGGAGAGTACGAATACAGGCAAGACGGAGGAGTATGTAGAAAAACTTCTCAGAGCGGTGGTCGGAAAGAAGTCGTTATCCCCGCATTTCATCGTGGAGCGGGCTCACCGCTCACTTGGGCCGAGACCACCTCCTGGGACTGCGCCTCGGCCTATAATCGCACGCCTGTTAAATTATAGAGATAGGGACACAGCATTGAGAGTGGCCAGAGAGAAAAAGTAACTGACCTATGATGGAGTGCACTTTACCATGTACCCCGACTTCATGCTGTTGGTCCAGGAAGAAAGACGGAAGTTCCTTGCTATTAAACAGAAATGAAGGCAGGCGCAGATACCCTATGCCCTCCTGTAATCGGCACGACTTCGTATAACATACCAAGGGACGACCACGATTTGTACTTCACCACAGCAGGCGGAAGAGTTCCTTAAGAAACTTAAGAAGAAAAATCATGTATTAGAGGATTCTTCAGGGGCACAAACATCAGATGTGGAATAAGTCCTGGCGGAAATGGCTAAACTGCTATAGTGACTTATTGTGTGTTCACTGGACAACGGGCAACCCTTTGTTGTTGTAAAACATCAAGGAACTGACGTTTATTGCCCCGGACACGGACCATGACAGAATCATAATATTACATGTTTTGGACGAAGAAAAACAGGCAAGTGGTATACTGGGGCCACCCAGCAGGCTACCTCCACACAGGTGTAGCCCACGGTTTTTTCTTTCCACACAACTGTATAGGTTGGTGGGTTGGTTCTCTTGTTTGTTGTGTAGTTCACTCGACCTCAGAATTTGCTGGGAACAGATGTTGAAATGCACTGTGACAGTTAAGAGGTTGCGGGTTGGGGTGGGAGGGTGGGATGATAGACATTGGCATGTTTGGGATGCTTCAGTGGGAGGGGAGGGGCGTTTGGGGTGAGATTGCGTTTTTTGTTGTTTGTAGCAAGCATAGTACATATAGGCGGACAGACCATGTACTACAGAATTGGATTTGCACAGGTGTACTGTTATCATCTACATATTTTGTACTGGGATGGCATGATAGCTTCAGGTGATGAAAACATACTGAGGGTATTGTCATGGAATGTGAGAGGCTTGGGTGACCCGAGGAAACATAGACAATTAATAGCGTATCTGGATAGACAGCAGATACAGGTAGCAATGCTACAAGAAACACATTTGAGTCTGAACTCCCAGCCTACGTTTGCCAGCAAATGGGCATCTGTAAGACTCTTTGCTTCCTATTTCTCGTACGCCTGGGGCACGGCAATATTGATAAAGAAACAGAACCAATTTGAGGTTGGGAGGTATGACAGCAGACCCCCGAGGGCGATATATTATACTATGGGGAAGGATTGGTGGGGAGTCGGTCACTTTAGCCATCTGTGTTGGCCCTAATGTTGATACTCTGGAATTTTTTACCACCATATGGGGAGGATACTCAATATTGGTTCCACGCACTTGATTTGGGGAGGGGACTTTAACGTGGATTTGAATCTGGCCCAAGATCGGTCTCATCCGGCGAGGCATCACTATAATAAGACTCAGGAGGCAATGCAGGGTATTAAGGAAGAAGGTGATCTCATTGATAGCTGGCGGTATTCCCACTCACTGCTGAAAGAAGACACCCATTTCACAGCACATACTGGGACATGGGCACACATTGAATATTGCTTGTTGTCAAGAGGATTAGGTAATGCCATTCGACGGGTGGTTCATCCTGCTAGGACCTTCTCGGATCATTGCTCTGTGAAGTTGATGTTAGTACTACCGGGGTACGACAGACCTCGACCTCATTGGAGAGTGCAGCCACAAGCTTTGTTAGATATGGTGTTTCAAGGGGAGGAAATAAAAGATTTATTTCTTAGGAACAAGGGGTCAGTAGATAGTGCTGAAGTTATCTGGGACTAATAATGAATGGTTGGTGGTATTGCACTCTAATAATCCAATTAGTAATCACTTTAACGGTATGTGTGCTGCACTAAATTGGTGCCTGCCAACACCCATGAACACTGTATATGGCCTAGGATCGCAAGATCATAAGGACTCTAGTGCGCACCAACTGAAGAATAAATATCTCAAATTTTATCATTTGCCTTGTATTTTAATTCAAACATCTTTTGTAGCTTATTTCATTTTCACTTCAAACGAATATAGCATAATTCATTGCAATATATACATATGAACGACACACAATTAATGCCTTTGATAATACATTTTTGTTCAACAATTTAAACACAACACAGTTTTAGTTCACAACCCAATGCATTTCGGGGTTTGCACCCCTTCGTCAGGGGCCTACAGAAGAAAAGGAAGAAAGAAAAGAAAAAGAGAAGCCTTATTAATTTCGATACTAATGAGATTATTTATCACTATTGACCTGGTCTGTTTTTATTCTTACCTAACTAACTGGTTGGTATGCGAATCATACGTGGTTAAAAACTTCTTTGTTGACTCTGCAAAGATTTATGATAGTAATATGAAGTTTAAGGACTTATCAGTTTATAAGAAGCAATATAAGGTGATATTTTGACACCATGTTACCTTTATTTCTGGATGACGAAAGCTATTGCCTGTGGGAAATTATGTCAAAGATTTAGAACGCTGCACATTATTATCTGTCTACAACAAACCAACAAAGTTAGATTTGTTTTGAAATGAGCGCTCACCTGTGAGTTATGAGCGTTAAGCTGTAACGTTGAGAGGGTCTAGTGAAGAAAATAATATAAAGCAGAAGGTTAAGGACATGTATGTCCACTATCATCAAGTGCACGACTGAGCTGATGAAATATACAAGTTAGCACTATGGTTTCAATTTACCTGCGAGCCTTGTGTTAATTTTTCAGGATCTCGCTAGATGTCCGCATTTTTCAACTCTATATAAAATAACAGAGAGATACAATACTCGTTTAGTGCTCGATAGTTGAAAAAACTATCCTCACGGAGAAGACTCCTTCATAGTTATGCTTACCGGGAACTCGAAAAAAGGCGCGTTGTACCGGCGTCTATCTTCGTGGTGTGTATAGGCTAATCTAGTGCGTTATTTATGTTGATGCGCCAGACCCGATGTTGACACAAAAGACGGACTAAGGTTTGATTGCGAGAATGGAAATGAAAGCTGGACTGGGTCTCATGCTCGTCAGTGCCGTGTTAAAGGACCCGATATTAACACAAAGGACGGACCTAAATTTCTGAAAAGACCCGATTGCGGAAATGGAAATAACGACCGGATAAAACTCATGTTTGTTGGCGCCATATTGAAAGAGGCGCTTTATTAAACGTTATTTATATATTGTGCCAGTGTGTGTGTGAATGTTTCAAGTCACACTAGGGCCACTAATTTATGGATGGTGGGTATTTTTTAATGACTCAATAGTAGACAGAAGAAAAGAGTAGAGTGCAAAAATATCGAAAATAAGTACAATACGTTGCATAATTTCATGTTCTTAAAAATCAGTAACAGAGCATCAATAATCGATTTTGTCATATGCAAATCAATGTGCCTCTTATAATTGATTTTGCCATGTGTGTATAAATGTACCACATATAAACTCTCTGGTACCTGGTGCCACTATGTGAATGACAACCCACGGGTAATCTGATGCTGATTCCAACCTATGCTTAGAGAAAACATATCATATCAAGTTTGTCATTGAGCCCATCCGGGACTACTGTCTGTAATTTGCGAATCCAATATATTTCTCTCCTAAGCAGAATTTTGGCATTGTCCAACCCTAGACGCTGTGGAATTTGTTCGATGATTTGAAAACGGACTTGTGCTATAGTGTGGTTCTTCTCGATCCAATGTCTAGCTATTGGTGAGGTTATATTTTTATTACGAATTCTACTCTTATGCTCTGCCAAGCGTATTCTCATTTTCCTGTCGGTTTTGCCGACATACAGTAGTCCACAAGGACATTTTATGGAGTATACTACATGTTCTGCATTGCAATTTGCTGAATGCCTAAGACCTATTTGTTCACCTGTTTTTGGATGAGATAATTTACTGCCAGTAATTACATTATTGCAGTTCTTGCAGTTGTAGCATTTAGTTGTGCCTTTAGGACTAGGTGTTTCTAGTATCATATCATCTGGTCTATTCAATAGTTCCTTGATGTTTCTTGACCTTGAATATGCGAAAAGCGGTTTCTGCTCATAAAGATGGTTGAAGTCACTTTCCATTTGTAGGATATCCCATCTTTTAAGAATCGTCTTTTTAATGTCTCTTGTTGATGTTGAGTATTTTGAGACAAATACCATTCTCTGTTTTGAAGCTTTAGTCTTTTTTTGTAATAATTCCGTCCTCGGAATCAATTTTACCTTGTCCATTTGTATATCAATTAATTTTTCAGGATAACCTCTTTTCAGACTAGACGCAAATTGAACCAACGGTTACATGCAACCACTCTGGTCCAGTACCACCGTGTGAAGAGAATCCCCCGGGGTCTGAGGCTTGCAATCAGACCCATGTTATATCGATTGAACAACAACCCTAAGTTCATGGAGAAATGGTTTGAAATTTTAAACAAGTGCTCCTTGGATTTAATACTGTTATTGATAGAGGAACTGGCAAAAACAATCACTGAATTGGAGGAAGAGATATACAACTTGAAATCGGAATTATCCAAAAGAATGGAGGAAGAACCATGGGGCAAATTTCTTGAGGATATGGATATCAAATTAGAAAAATATGGAAAAGAATTAGAGGAGACTAAATTGCGAAAGTTTAAAAGAGACACCATAGACTATAAACTAAATGAAGCCTACACATGGGCAGAAGTCTACGCTAAAAGACGATTTACAGGTAAAAAACAGCAAACAACCTCCTCTCAAGAAAGCGTTGTCTCTGATAGTGAAACCAGTACCACTAGACAACCACTTATCCAGGAACAACCACGAAAAAAGGATCTTGGCAAAACAGTAACAATTGATTCAGCCTCCACATCAACTATTGACCCTTTTTTAGAGAAGGATTTGAACCTGGCCAAGCCTCCGGATCCAATTCCATCACACTCTGGCGACAAAAGACAAGAAGAGGAAAAGGCAAAGGAGAAAGACAAGGAGAAGGAGCAAGCAAAAAAACAGGGCCTACGGAGCCAGAGCAAAATTTAGTAATTAACATTTCGAAATATTCTCCATCCAAATTCGAAATCCAATTATTGAATAAAGGCCCGACTTTTGTCAGTACATATCGTACAAATGAATTGGAGACAGAGGTATCATTTTTTAAGTTTATGAGGATTCTACGCTTAAAATACTTTTTCACCATCTTGAATCCAATTGAGACACCTGAAAGCACGGAACAACAATTCAAACCGAAAAGTAGTTTCATGGCGCCAGTATCCCATAAAAGCTTGGATTTATTTGAAACCCTTGTAAAAGCGGACATGACGAAAATCAAATATAGGAGTAAGCTACAAAACTTGACAAGAGCTGAACTAAGCGCTTTACGCACCCTCCGTAACAATGAAGATATAATTGTACAAAAGGCGGATAAAGGAGGAGGCCTAGTTATCATGGACTCTGAGTTCTACAAAAAGAAAGGTGATGAACATGTCTTCGACACTGAAGTTTATTCAAAACTACCAAGAGACCCCACAAATGAGATTGCGAAAACCTTGGATAATATATTGGATAAAGCAGAAGAATTAGGGTGGATCACTACTGCTACCAAAAGATATTTAAGACAACTATATCCAAGAAGACCAAAAATATACTTCTTGCCCAAAATACACAAATGCCTGCATGATCCGCCAATAAGACCAATTGTTTCAGGTTGTTCCTCAATTTTCGAAAATTTGGGCATATATATTGATGCCCACATGCAAACTTTCATGCAGGAATGGCCAACATACTTAGAGGATACTTCACACTTTCTAAGGAGTGTCACTTCAATGGATCTACAAGCTGAGGAGCATCTGATATTGTGCACAATAGACGTTGTGTCACTGTACACATCGATTCCGCACCAATTGGGCCTAGAAGCCGTAGAATGGGCACTACTGCGAATGGACAAACCACCAGAAACAAAGTACCTAATTATGCAACTACTAGAATTCTGCCTACACCACAGTTACTTTGTATGGCAAACTGATTTTTACACACAACTAAGCGGAACTGCCATGGGTTTTCCCGGGGCGTGTGTCTACGCAAACATCTTTATGGCCAAATTTGAACTTGAATATATTCTAGAAGACGTAACGTGGCAAACTGGCATTCTGTACTACAAAAGGTACATTGACGATATCTTCCTTATTTGGAAGAAACCTATGAGAGACCTTGAGCGCAACATACAAAGTTTAAATCTCA
This sequence comes from Lissotriton vulgaris, assembly GCF_964263255.1. Taxonomy (NCBI): domain Eukaryota; kingdom Metazoa; phylum Chordata; class Amphibia; order Caudata; family Salamandridae; genus Lissotriton; species Lissotriton vulgaris. The sequence goes on along the minus strand of NC_141687.1, from coordinate 1,512,770,570 downwards.
TTAACCCAAGAATTAAATTCACAAGCCAGGTCAGCACTACTTCACTTCCTTTTTTGGATGTTCAAGTAAAAATTGAAGGGAATGAGATAAAAACAGAACTCTATAAGAAACCAACCGATAAAAACACAGCACTTCAATATGGGAGCTTCCATCCAACCACTTTGAAGAATAACCTTCCAGTATCTCAGTTTATGAGAATAAAACGAATTTCATCGGATGATGCTCAATGTACCATGAGTCTTGAAAGACAGAAACAATGTTATCTGAAAAGAGGTTATCCTGAAAAATTAATTGATATACAAATGGACAAGGTAAAATTGATTCCGAGGACGGAATTATTACAAAAAAAGACTAAAGCTTCAAAACAGAGAATGGTATTTGTCTCAAAATACTCAACATCAACAAGAGACATTAAAAAGACGATTCTTAAAAGATGGGATATCCTACAAATGGAAAGTGACTTCAACCATCTTTATGAGCAGAAACCGCTTTTCGCATATTCAAGGTCAAGAAACATCAAGGAACTATTGAATAGACCAGATGATATGATACTAGAAACACCTAGTCCTAAAGGCACAACTAAATGCTACAACTGCAAGAACTGCAATAATGTAATTACTGGCAGTAAATTATCTCATCCAAAAACAGGTGAACAAATAGGTCTTAGGCATTCAGCAAATTGCAATGCAGAACATGTAGTATACTCCATAAAATGTCCTTGTGGACTACTGTATGTCGGCAAAACCGACAGGAAAATGAGAATACGCTTGGCAGAGCATAAGAGTAGAATTCGTAATAAAAATATAACCTCACCAATAGCTAGACATTGGATCGAGAAGAACCACACTATAGCACAAGTCCGTTTTCAAATCATCGAACAAATTCCACAGCGTCTAGGGTTGGACAATGCCAAAATTCTGCTTAGGAGAGAAATATATTGGATTCGCAAATTACAGACAGTAGTCCCGGATGGGCTCAATGACAAACTTGATATGATATGTTTTCTCTAAGCATAGGTTGGAATCAGCATCAGATTACCCGTGGGTTGTCATTCACATAGTGGCACCAGGTACCAGAGAGTTTATATGTGGTACATTTATACACACATGGCAAAATCAATTATAAGAGGCACATTGATTTGCATATGACAAAATCGATTATTGATGCTCTGTTACTGATTTTTAAGAACATGAAATTATGCAACGTATTGTACTTATTTTCGATATTTTTGCACTCTACTCTTTTCTTCTGTCTACTATTGAGTCATTAAAAAATACCCACCATCCATAAATTAGTGGCCCTAGTGTGACTTGAAACATTCACACACACACTGGCACAATATATAAATAACGTTTAATAAAGCGCCTCTTTCAATATGGCGCCAACAAACATGAGTTTTATCCGGTCGTTATTTCCATTTCCGCAATCGGGTCTTTTCAGAAATTTAGGTCCGTCCTTTGTGTTAATATCGGGTCCTTTAACACGGCACTGACGAGCATGAGACCCAGTCCAGCTTTCATTTCCATTCTCGCAATCAAACCTTAGTCCGTCTTTTGTGTCAACATCGGGTCTGGCGCATCAACATAAATAACGCACTAAATTAGCCTATACACACCACGAAGATAGACGCCGGTACAACGCGCCTTTTTTCGAGTTCCCGGTAAGCATAACTATGAAGGAGTCTTCTCCGTGAGGATAGTTTTTTCAACTATCGAGCACTAAACGAGTATTGTATCTCTCTGTTATTTTATATAGAGTTGAAAAATGCGGACATCTAGCGAGATCCTGAAAAATTAACACAAGGCTCGCAGGTAAATTGAAACCATAGTGCTAACTTGTATATTTCATCAGCTCAGTCGTGCACTTGATGATAGTGGACATACATGTCCTTAACCTTCTGCTTTATATTATTTTCTTCACTAGACCCTCTCAACGTTACAGCTTAACGCTCATAACTCAAAGGTGAGCGCTCATTTCAAAACAAATCTAACTTTGTTGGTTTGTTGTAGACAGATAATAATGTGCAGCGTTCTAAATCTTTGACATAATTTCCCACAGGCAATAGCTTTCGTCATCCAGAAATAAAGGTAACATGGTGTCAAAATATCACCTTATATTGCTTCTTATAAACTGATAAGTCCTTAAACTTCATATTACTATCATAAATCTTTGCAGAGTCAACAAAGAAGTTTTTAACCACGTATGATTCGCATACCAACCAGTTAGTTAGGTAAGAATAAAAACAGACCAGGTCAATAGTGATAAATAATCTCATTAGTATCGAAATTAATAAGGCTTCTCTTTTTCTTTTCTTTCTTCCTTTTCTTCTGTAGGCCCCTGACGAAGGGGTGCAAACCCCGAAATGCATTGGGTTGTGAACTAAAACTGTGTTGTGTTTAAATTGTTGAACAAAAATGTATTATCAAAGGCATTAATTGTGTGTCGTTCATATGTATATATTGCAATGAATTATGCTATATTCGTTTGAAGTGAAAATGAAATAAGCTACAAAAGATGTTTGAATTAAAATACAAGGCAAATGATAAAATTTGAGATATTTATTCTTCAGTTGGTGCGCACTAGAGTCCTTATGATCTTGCGATCCTAGGCCATATACAGAAGTTATCTGGGAAGCATTTAAGGTCACAATTAGGGGGTACTGTATATCGAAGAGCTTTGGCGTACTTAGAGATATACAAAGAACGATTTGGAAATTAGACCGGGAATTGAAAGATTTGGAAAGGAAGATGGAGGGAGGGGGATCGGGTCTGGCGCAGAAGGAGTTCAGAGAAAAATTGAATGAATATGAGGAGGCCTCAGCACGCGAAATTAAATTTAGGGGTCGGCACTGGATGGCTCGCAGGTATGGAGAAGGGGAGAGACCAGGAAAGGCGTTAGCAGAGGTGACAAGAGGCCCACGATTTGCGACTCATATCCTGGAAATAGAGAGACCTGGGTAGGTGTTGCACCGAGACACGCTTGACATACTGGACATTTTCACTGCACACTACAAAAAGCTGTACACCTCGCAGCGGCATGGAACAATAGACTTAGATGATTTTTTGGGGGACATCGTGCTTCGGCGGCTGGAAAATGTAGAAGAGAATCTTCCCACTCGCTGCAGTGCTTCTAGACGCCACTAAGGCGTTTGATTCTGTGGAGTGGGATTACCTGTTCGGGGTGCTGCAGCGTATGGGATTCCCAATAATATACATTTCATGGATCAAATTGTTATATAATCAGCCCCTGGTTAAAGTACTAATCAATGGGCATGTGTCCTCTGAACTTTCTGTATTGAGGGGCACACGTCAAGGGTGTCCACTATTCCCATTACTATTTGCCCTGGCAGTAGAACCCTTGGCCTCCAGGTTGCGGCAGCTCCACCAGGATAAGGCAGTCCGATGCAGTCTACGGTAAATATTAACCTCCTTGTATGTGGATGATATGACACTTTATATCAGGGACCCACGAACTAACATCAATCCCCTTTTAATGGAATTTATTGTGCTTGGTCGACTGTCTGGTATAAGATCAATTGGGGGAAGTCTCAGGTATTTCCACTTACTCCTGCAGTGCCCAGATTCCAGCTTGATTTCCCACTGGAGTGGAGCGACACAGATCTTAGATATTTGGGCATACAGGTGACTAGGGATGAGACGATTTGGCGAACTATGGCACGGCCATTACGAAGCTTACCAGTGATGTTACACAATGGATTTCCCTTCCGTTATCGTTGGCGGGTCGTGCTTCTCTTATAAAAATGATCGTGCTCCCTCGCTTTTTATATCTTTTTTCAAATATACCATATCAACCAGGGTCCTTCTTTTTCAGGGCTGTGTGTTCTAAAATCAAAAATAAAACTTTAAAAAACCAAAAACTATTGATGGCTAAAGGTTGAGCATGCCAAAGTGTGTCTGCCTTCAACAGGAAACTCCGGACACCCCAGGCCATGAGCTTTGCGCTAGGGATAGATAGTAGCCTCGATTCCAAGGATCTGAGTTTTCTGCTAGGCGAGTACCAGGCTAGTTTACTACAGAAATAGCAAGGTCGAGAGTTCTGCAGTACAATGAAAGTTATACATAGTGTTTTAAACTCTAGGCGTTTTGGAATCTTTAGCCAGTGTGGGTTGATCAAAGTTTGGGCCGCTGATTTATGTATGGGAATTTCAGCAAGAAGTCTCGCAGCTGCATTTTGTAGTATTTGTACTTTTTGTAGAGACTTCTTGCGGATCCCAATAAATAGCGAATTTCCATAATCCAACTTGGTCAAGACAAGAGAGGTAATAACCAATCTTTGGAGTTCTTTTGGAATGTTGCACAATGGCAAAACATTCGCCCCCAGTCACAGATCTTGGTTTAATCCATTGTTATTTTGCTCACCACACCACCCCAGTTCTAGGATTCTTGATTACTGTCCAGGGAAGACATGGCTTGGCAGTTTGAGCTGGACTGTTCCCATGAGGCACAGGGTCAAGACTGATTAGCATATGGCCATGTCTGAACTGGAGTGGTGTGGTGAGCAAAATAACGATTTCATTAAACCCCGATCTGTGACTGGGGGTGAATGTTTTGCCATTGTGCAACATTCCATCCATCAATTGTTGTTTTTGCATTTGTCACCCCGAGTGGGACAGGTATGCTCAGACCTGAGTCCCGTGCTCTCCATGCCACTGGAATCAAGCTATCCTGGCTGATGACGGCTGATAGCCAGAAACCGGTCCTAGGATGCTTGATTCCGGTCCAGGGAAGACATGGCTTGGCAGTTCGAGCTGGACTGTTCCCATGAGGCACAGGGTCAAGACTGAATTGCATATGGCCATGTCTGAACTGGGGTGGTGTGGTGAGCAAAATAATGATGGGTTAAACCCAGATCTGTGACTGGGGGTGAATGTTTTGCCATTGTGCAACATTCCATCCATCAATTGTTGTTTTTGCATTTGTCACCCCGAGTGGGACGGGTATGCTCAGACGTGAGTCCCGTGCTCTCCATGCCACTGGAATCAAGCATCCTGGCTGATGATAGCTGATAGCCAGAAACCGGTCCTAGGATGCTTGATTCCGGTCCAGGGAAGACATGGCTTGGCAGTTCGAGCTGGACTGTTCCCATCAGGCACAGGGTCAAGACTGATTTGCCTATGGCCATGTCTGAACTGGGGTGGTGTGGTGAGCAAAATAACAATGGATTAAACCCATATCTGTGACTGGGGTGAATGTTTAGCCATTGTGCAACATTTCATTCATCAATTGTTGTGTTTGCATTTGTCACCCCGAGTGGGACAGGTATGCTCAGACATGAGTCCCGTGCTCTCCATGCCAATGGAATCAAGCTATCCTGGCTGATGATGGCTGATAGCCAGAAACCGGTCCTAGGATGCTTGATTCTGGTCCAGGGAAGACATGGCTTGGCAGTTCGAGCTGGACTGTTCCCATGAGGCACAGGGTCAAGACTGTTTTGCATATGGCCATGTCTGAACTGGGGTTGTGGTATTGGGTTCCCAAGGCCTACATGCTCTGCAGAATACCCACTTACACCAAAAGAACTGTTGGCACGGAAACTGAAAAGTACAAAAGACAAGTTTATTAAGACCCCATGGGGTGGTGGTACATTCCTACAGCACCCTTCGGCAATGCAAGAAGTATCACACCGAACGTCGGTGCGAGTCCTTCTTTTATACAGATTTACAGTAATAAAAAGGTAGGCGGTACATGGTTACAGAGTTTTAGGTACATATATGGTCATTTTTGGAACACAGCCAACTCATCGGAGGGGTTACAACACCACTGGTCAGTTTGGCGGAACATTCCTAAGGGGTGACTGGTCAGTCGGAACTGCGCATGTACAGGCTTGACCGTTACTAAAAATAGCCTGTTGCTGGGCAAACTCGAGTGGTCAGTGGCACGGACAAAGGACTAAAGGGCATGCTGACCACGAGGCCGCTAATTCCCTAAAATGGCCGCCGTAACATACAAAATGGCGTTTTCGAATAAGGCCAAGTTAAGGGAAATAACGTGTAGCAAAGCTAAGCGCTAACCCAGCCATCGTCAAATTATGACAGGGTGGTGTGGTGAGAAAAATAATTATGGATTAAATCCAGATCTGTGACTGGGGGTTAATGTTTTGCCATTGTGCAACATTCCATCCATCAATTGTTGTTTTTGCATTTGTCACCCCGAGTGGGACGGGTATGCTCAGACATGAGTCCAGTGCTCTCCATGCCACTGGAATCAAGCTATCCTGGCTGATGACGGCTGATAGCCAGAAAACGGTCCTAGGGTGCTTGATTCCGGTCCAGGGAAGACATGGTTTGGCAGTTCGAGCTGGACTGTTCCCATGAGGTACACGGTCAAGACTGATTTGCATATGGCCATGTCTGAACTGGGGTGGTGTGGTGAGCAAAATAACGATGGATTAAATCCAGATCTGTGACTGGGGGTGAATGTTTTTCCATTGTGCAACATTCCATCCATCAATTGTTGTTTTTGCATATGTCACCCCGAGTGGGACAGGTATGCTCAGACGTTAGTCCCGTGCTCTCTATGCCACTGGAATCAAGTTATCCTGGCTGATGACGGCTGATAGCCAGAAGCCGGTCCTAGGATGCTTTATTCCGGTCCAGGGAAGACATGGCTTGGCAGTTCGAGCTGGACTGTTCCCATGAGGCACAGGGTGAAGACTGATTTGCATATGGCCATGTCTGAACTGGGGTGGTGTGGTGAGCAAAATAACGATGGATTAAACCCATATCTGTGACTGAGGGTGAATGTTTTGCCATTGCGCAACATTCCATCCATCAATTGTTGTTTTTGCATCTTCCAATCAGTGGGGATGTGGCCTGTGTTGATCACTTTATGTAAAATTAGTGTGAGTTCTTCCTCGAACAGCTTAGGAGCTAAATGAATGATTTGATGGGGACAAGGGTCTAGTGGGGACTCTGATTTGCAAGCCATGATAAGTTTTATTACTTGCTCTCTGTCAAGGGGGGGAACCTATCAAGGATTGTGGGAGATGCATACTTCCTTATGGTTTTGATGAAATGAATCAAAAACCTCCTTGACTTTATCTTGGAAAACTGGTGAGGTTGTCACAAAGAGTTTAAATCTACAAGCTGACTTTTTTTGTTGCCATTTTTGATAGTTTTGTTATTGGTTTAAAAAGTTCTTTGGCCGAATTGTCAGCTTACATAGGGGCCTATGTATCAAAAAGCAATTTACGGTTCTCAAAATGCGATCTTTTGCGAATCACATTTTGAGAATTGCAAACCGGGATGTAAATAAAAAGTCACAAATATTTTGCCATTCTCAAAAATTCTCAGATTAAACTGCGAACCCGCTGTTAGCGATTCCTTATTTGCAAAATCACAAATAAAGAATCACAAAAATAGGGATTCTGCAATTCAGGTGCAGCTTGATGACATCACACCCAGGAAGTGGGAGTGCCATGCTGTACCTGATTGCCTGAGGCTGAATCAGAGGTTGTGAGGAGAGGCAGAGAAGTGAGCACAGCATTTCCAAACACTAACAATCGATCCCCAGGAGAAAGAGTAGGACAAGGAGGGGCAGTGTGAAAGAGCAAGCATGAGTTCAGCGAGAGGTAGCAGGAGGTGCTGATAGAGGAGATGGTAGTCAGCCATGAACTTTTATATGGCAAAAAGGCACTCCGTGTCCCAGAGTCCAGACAGAGGAAAATCTGGCTGGATATCCAGGCGAAGGTAACTGCTGTTGGTGTGACCCAGCACACTGTTGAGAACTTGAGAAAGGGATGGTACAACATGCACCAAAGGTCCAAGGAGAAGGTGGCAACCAGGCTGGCGGAGGCTAAGAAGGCTTGTGGGGGAACACCAACTGCAACCGAGTCAACACCCCACGAGGAGTTGGTGGAGCCACCCTCCTGTCCGAGAGTGTCAGTGGTGTGGTTGACATAGACAGCTCCGACCCTGCAAACACCAGCCAAGGTAAGATGAATGCCAAATGCAGATGCACACATTACCATCCCATTCACACATTCAGGAATGCACCAACCATAAAGTACTCATGCTACTACGGTCCACTTTTTCCAGCACACACAGCAATGCATCATGGGAGATGTAGTCAGATGCATCACACAGTGGGGCAATGGGACACAGCAATGTTGAAGCAGTAGGAGAAATCCTGTAAAGGCAAAAAGCGATAGATAGCAGTTAGCCAATACAAATTAAAAAAACTTTATTGAGTGAGAAATGCAGATCATGTCACAAAATCAAAATGTGCCTTTTCATCCCCAGCACAACCTAGAACACAGGATGACAGTGCAAGATTTGAGGAGGCGGAACATATGGATGAGCAGGCAGTGCAGGGGGACCCCAATGATACCACACAGACCACACCTGTCCCACCGAGAAAGAGCACCATTGTGGCCCCACTGCCACTTCTTGAGGCAGAAACATAGTCCACAGGGGAGTATGATGCTCAGGCTGAGTCAGGGCAGCTTGCAACACAGGTCCCGGAAAAGCACACACTACAACATAAAGAGCGAGCACCAGCGCTGCCGCAGATGATGAAGCCACAGTGTTTGCTGGACTGGAGGGCAGCATGCTGAAGATACAGCGCCTGCAACAAAAATCAATGCGTTCCATTAACCGGCAGCTGGTCTCAGTGAACAACATCATACGTTACATGGGGGAGGGCATCATGGACATGGCAGATGCAATCCGAGAACTGTGTGCCACATTGAAGCAGGACCAGGCAGCCAGGCGCAGGGTGAGCCAACGTTCGGACTGCCATTTGGACACCTACACCAAGGCGATGAACCGTCTGTGCACTGCCACGAGCCTGCTGTAACATCGCACCATGAGCATGCAACTGGAGTTGGCCCACTGCAGCCAGGATTTGGCGAAAGGTCACCACCACTGCTGAACAACTACAGACAGCCACCACAGGTGGCACAGTACTCCTGGGCTCAGGGGAGAGCGATGAGCTGTCCAGCAGGAGCAGCATAAACCCAGCAGTGCCTGAAACAAGACAGCGCAGTGGGAGACAGGGTGCAACACCTGAGGAGTCAAGGGAGGGCAGTCAGCACCCAGAGCGGGCAGCAGCAGGCCATTCCAGGAGGAGATAAACTGCCATCACTGAGTCAAGCAAATGGGTGAAGCAACCCATTCAAATCGGACTCCTGACTTGCATACATACCTGCACTGTGGCCATAACACATGCTACGTATAGTGACACTCATGGAGTCTGTCAGGCTGTGTGACTAAATATTATCCTGCAGCTTAGGGATTGAATAAACACAGACCTGCACCAAAATATATTTTGCGTCATGTAATTATTCCTCACCTAGAAATAGTTCTGTTTGATCTCATCCCGTCTCTGTCGTCCGGCAGCTGCCCCAACTCCAACTGCTGGTCTCCCAGGGGGACCTGGGCCCTCATTGTCAGAAGTATCATTATCAGTTAGTTCTACTAGGATGCCTTTTTTCATAGCTATGTTGTGGAGCATTGCACAGACAATCTTGCAGTAGGTCTCTGGGCTGTATTGGAGTGCTCCTCCGCTTTTATGCAGGCAGTGGAAATGGCTCTTCAGGATCCCAAATGTCCGCTCTATTACACAGCGCGTAGATTCGTGTGTGCGGTTGAATCTTCTCTCCCTTGCATTGGCTGGATTGAGGTATGGTGTCAGGATGAAGTCCTGCACGGCATATGCCCTGTCCCCTGCAGGAATTAAAATGGGAGGTGAGTCAATGTCCCCCACCCCAGTAAATGTAGTGTATTTTGTAAAGCACACAGCAGCCCGAACGGGGCATCCGGCGCTGTATAACGCTGTGGAATCCTTCCTGGCTCTCCCTGTGAGATGCCCCTCCTGGGCACCCCCAAGGTGAAGACAGGCATCCCAGTGTTGTAGGGGCCATTTTGGAGATTAAGCAAGCTATTGCCCAGAGGTGCAGAGTGGGACCCATTATTTGAGTAGGCGCCGAGGTGAGAATTATCGAGTCCATGGACATTGAGCCCAGGACCCTGCCGCGTCGGGACTTGAACCCTGGTCCCTGGCCTGATATCTGCCGCTCTAACCAGTGAGCCACACTTCTCCACAGTCATTTACTGTATGTTGGAAAGTTTGACATGCATTTACCTAGCAGGTAGCCCTCACCAAACTCGCCAGAATTGAGAAGTCTGCATATCCCACTATGTCTAAAGATAAAAGAGTTGTGAGTACTGCCTGTGTGTTTAGCTACAATATCAGTGATGATATGTTTGGCATTGCAGATGATTTGTATGTTTAGCGAATTATATAATTTTTGGTTTCTGAATAGATATTCATTGTTTGATGGGGGTGTGAGAGTCACATGGGTCCCATCTATGCAGCCAATTATGTGTGGGAATTGTGCAATCTGGTAGAAGCCAAGTTTTGTTTGCTGTAATGCCTGTTGTGTGCTGGGGAATTGTATGTGATATTGTAGCCTCTGTACCATTGCATCTAGGAATGCATGGAAGAAGTGCGACAGGCAACTCTGTGAGACCCCACCTGCTACTGCTATCATCCCTTGAAAACTTCCTGAGGCCAGTAAGTGCAATGAGCACAGGACCTGCACATGGGTTGAAATTCTTTGGGTCCTGCTTGTTGTGTGTTTCAGATGGGGTTTCAGCTCCTTTATCAGGTCTAAAATGGTATTTGGGATCCCGCACCTACGCGCCGGAGTGGTACTATACCTGGCAGATATTGGCAGCCATCGGCGACCCCAGAACACTGCCTATCCCTGCTGACGAGGGTTGAAAACCCGAAACACGTGTCCAGGGATGGCGAAGACAGCGAAGATAGCAAGATCGAAAGATGATGCATCGCGAACACTCTACTACAATGACCAGAGTCCTTAGGGGCAACTTCCGCCGGTGTGTGAGTAGTGTGCGACCCCACCCCCTTTTTGTAACTTAAAGCTCCCGTGAGCAGCGGGCTGACGAGCCTGGGATCCCACACCTATGCGCCGGAGTGGTACTATACCTGGCAGATATTGGCAGCCATCGGTGACCCCAGAACACTGCCTATCCCTGCTGACGAGGGTTGAAAACCCGAAACACGTGTCCAGGGATGGCGAAGACAGCGAAGATAGCAAGATCAGAAGATGATGCATCGCGAACACTCTACTACAATGACCAGAGTCCTTAGGGGCAACTTCCGCCGGTGTGTGAGTAGTGTGCGACCCCACCCCCTTTTTGTAACTTAAAGCTCCCTTGAGCAGCGGGCTGACGAGCCTGGGATCCCGCACCTACGCGCCGGAGTGGTACTATACCTGGCAGATATTGGCAGCCATCAGCGACCCCAGAATACTGCCTATCCCTGCTGACGAGGGTTGAAAACCCGAAACACGTGTCCAGGGATGGCGAAGACAGCGAAGATAGCAAGATCGAAAGATGATGCATCGCGAACACTCTACTACAATGACCAGAGTCCTAAGGGGCAACTTCCGCCGGTGTGTGAGTAGTGTGCGACCCCACCCCCTTTTTGTAACTTAAAGCTCCCTTGAGCAGCGGGCTGACGAGCCTGGGATCCCGCACCTACGTGCCGGAGTGGTACTATACCTGGCAGATATTGGCAGCCATCGGCGACCCCAGAACACTGCCTATCCCTGCTGACGAGGGTTGAAAACCCGAAACACGTGTCCAGGGATGGCGAAGACAGCGAAGATACCAAGATCGAAAGATGATGCATCGCGAACACTCTACTACAATGACCAGAGTCCTTAGGGACAACTTCCGCCGGTGTGTGAGTAGTGTGCGACCCCACCCCCTTTTTGTAACTTAAAGCTCCCTTGAGCAGCGGGCTGACGAGCCTGGGATCCCGCACCTATGCGCCGGAGTGGTACTATACCTGGCAGATATTGGCAGCCATCGGCGACCCCAGAACACTGCCTATCCCTGCTGACGAGGGTTGAAAACCCGAAACACGTGTCCAGGGATGGCGAAGACAGCGAAGATAGCAAGATCGAAAGATGATGCATCGCGAACACTCTACTACAATGACCAGAGTCCTTAGGGGCAACTTCCGCCGGTGTGTGAGTAGTGTGCGACCCCACCCCCTTTTTGTAACTTAAAGCTCCCTTGAGCAGCGGGCTGACGAGCCTGGGATCCCGCACCTATGTGCCGGAGTGGTACTATACCTGGCAGATATTGGCAGCCATCGGCGACCCCAGAACACTGCCGATCCCTGCTGACGAGGGTTGAAAACCCGAAACACGTGTCCAGGGATGGCGAAGACAGCGAAGATAGCAAGGTTGAAAGATGATGCATCGCGAACACTCTACTACAATGACCAGAGTCCTTAGGGGCAACTTCCGCCGGTGTGTGAGTAGTGTGCGACCCCACCCCCTTTTTGTAACTTAAAGCTCCCTTGAGCAGCGGGCTGACGAGCCTGGGATCCCGCACCTACGCGCCGGAGTGGTACTATACCCGGCAGATATTGGCAGCCATCGGCGACCCCAGAACACTGCCTATCCCTGCTGACGAGGGTTGAAAACCCGAAACACGTGTCCAGGGATGCCGAAGACAGCGAAGATAGCAAGATCGAAAGATGATGCATCGCGAACACTCTACTACAATGACCAGAGTCCTTAGGGGCAACTTCCGCCGGTGTGTGAGTAGTGTGCGACCCCACCCCCTTTTTGTAACTTAAAGCTCCCTTGAGCAGCGGGCTGACGAGCCTGGGATCCCGCACCTACGCGCCGGAGTGGTACTATACCTGGCAGATATTGGCAGCCATCGGCGACCCCAGAACACTGCCTATCCCTGCTGACGAGGGTTGAAAACCCGAAACACGTGTCCAGGGATGGCGAAGACAGCGAAGATAGCAAGATCGAAAGATGATGCATCGCGAACACTCTACTACAATGACCAGAGTCCTTAGGGGCAACTTCCGCCGGTGTGTGAGTAGTGTGCGACCCCACCCCCTTTTTGTAACTTAAAGCTCCCTTGAGCAGCGGGCTGACGAGCCTGGGATCCCGCACCTACGTGCCGGAGTGGTACTATACCTGGCAGATATTGGCAGCCATCGGCGACCCCAGAACACTGCCTATCCCTGCTGACGAGGGTTGAAAACCCGAAACACGTGTCCAGGGATGGCGAAGACAGCGAAGATAGCAAGATCGAAAGATGATGCATCGCGAACACTCTACTACAATGACCAGAGTCCTTAGGGGGAACTTCCGCCGGTGTGTGAGTAGTGTGCGACCCCACCCCCTTTTTGTAACTTAAAGCTCCCCTGAGCAGCGGGCTGACGAGCCTGGGATCCCGCACCTACGTGCCGGAGTGGTACTATACCTGGCAGATATTGGCAGCCATCGGCGACCCCAGAACACTGCCGATCCCTGCTGACGAGGGTTGAAAACCCGAAACACGTGTCCAGGGATGGCGAAGACAGCGAAGATAGCAAGGTCGAAAGATGATGCATCGCGAACACTCTACTACAATGACCAGAGTCCTTAGGGGCAACTTCCGCCGGTGTGTGAGTAGTGTGCGACCCCACCCCCTTTTTGTAACTTAAAGCTCCCTTGAGCAGCGGGCTGACGAGCCTGGGATCCCGCACCTACGCGCCGGAGTGGTACTATACCTGGCAGATATTGGCAGCCATCGGCGACCCCAGAACACTGCCTATCCCTGCTGACGAGGGTTGAAAACCCGAAACACGTGTCCAGGGATGGCGAAGACAGCGAAGATAGCAAGATCGAAAGATGATGCATCGCGAACACTCTACTACAATGACCAGAGTCCTTAGGGGCAACTTCCGCCGGTGTGTGAGTAGTGTGCGACCCCACCCCCTTTTTGTAACTTAAAGCTCCCTTGAGCAGCGGGCTGACGAGCCTGGGATCCCGCACCTACGCGCCGGAGTGGTACTATACCTGGCAGATATTGGCAGCCATCGGCGACCCCAGAACACTGCCTATCCCTGCTGACGAGGGTTGAAAACCCGAAACACGTGTCCAGGGATGGCGAAGACAGCGAAGATAGCAAGATCGAAAGATGATGCATCGCGAACACTCTACTACAATGACCAGAGTCCTTAGGGGCAACTTCCGCCGGTGTGTGAGTAGTGTGCGACCCCACCCCCTTTTTGTAACTTAAAGCTCCCTTGAGCAGCGGGCTGACGAGCCTGGGATCCCGCACCTACGTGCCGGAGTGGTACTATACCTGGCAGATATTGGCTGCCATCGGCGACCCCAGAACACTGCCTATCCCTGCTGACGAGGGTTGAAAACCCGAAACACGTGTCCAGGGATGGCGAAGACAGCGAAGATTCCAAGATCAAAAGATGATGCATCGCGAACAGTCTACTACAATGACCAGAGTCCTTAGGGGCAACTTCCGCCGGTGTGTGAGTAGTGTGCGACCCCACCCCCTTTTTGTAACTTAAAGCTCCCTTGAGCAGCGGGCTGACGAGCCTGGGATCCCGCACCCACGCGCCGGAGTGGTACTATACCTGGCAGATATTAGCAGCCATCGGCGACCCCAGAACACTGCCTATCCCTGCTGACGAGGGTTGAAAACCCGAAACACGTGTCCAGGGATGGCGAAGACAGCGAAGATAGCAAGATCGAAAGATGATGCATCGCGAACACTCTACTACAATGACCAGAGTCCTTAGGGGCAACTTCCGCCGGTGTGTGAGTAGTGTGCGACCTCACCCCCTTTTTGTAACTTAAAGCTCCCTTGAGCAGCGGGCTGACGAGCCTGGGATCCCGCACCTACGCGCCGGAGTGGTACTATACCTGGCAGATATTGGCAGCCATCGGCGACCCCAGAACACTGCCTAAACCTGCTGACGAGGGTTGAAAACCCGAAACACGTGTCCAAGGATGGCAAAGACAGCGAAGATAGCAGGATCGAAAGATGATGCATCGCGAACACTCTACTACAATGACCAGAGTCCTTAGGGGCAACTTCCGCCGGTGTGTGAGTAGTGTGCGACCCCACCCCCTTTTTGTAACTTAAAGCTCCCTTGAGCAGCGGGCTGACGAGCCTGGGATCCCGCACCTACACGCCGGAGTGGTACTATACCTGGCAGATATTGGCAGCCATCGGCGACCCCAGAACACTGCCGATCCCTGCTGACGAGGGTTGAAAACCCGAAACACGTGTCCAGGGATGGCGAAGACAGCGAAGATAGCAAGATCGAAAGATGATGCATCGCGAACACTCTACTACAATGACCAGAGTCCTTAGGGGCAACTTCCGCCGGTGTGTGAGTAGTGTGCGACCCCACCCCCTTTTTGTAACTTAAAGATCCCTTGAGCAGCGGGCTGACGAGCCTGGGATCCCGCACCTACGCGCCGGAGTGGTACTATACCTGGCAGATATTGGCAGCCATCGGCGACCCCAGAACACTGCCTATCCCTGCTGACGAGGGTTGAAAACCCGAAACACGTGTCCAGGGATGGCGAAGACAGCGAAGATAGCAAGATCGAAAGATGATGCATCGCGAACACTCTACTACAATGACCAGAGTCCTTAGGGGCAACTTCCGCCGGTGTGTGAGTAGTGTGCGACCTCACCCCCTTTTTGTAACTTAAAGCTCCCTTGAGCAGCGGGCTGACGAGCCTGGGATCCCGCACCTACGCGCCGGAGTGGTACTATACCTGGCAGATATTGGCAGCCATCGGCGACCCCAGAACACTGCCTATCCCTGCTGACGAGGGTTGAAAACCCGAAACACGTGTCCAGGGATGGCAAAGACAGCGAAGATAGCAAGATCGAAAGATGATGCATCGCGAACACTCTACTACAATGACCAGAGTCCTTAGGGGCAACTTCCGCCGGTGTGTGAGTAGTGTGCGACCCCACCCCCTTTTTGTAACTTAAAGCTCCCTTGAGCAGCGGGCTGACGAGCCTGGGATCCCGCACCTACGCGCCGGAGTGGTACTATACCTGGCAGATATTGGCAGCCATCGGCGACCCCAGAACACTGCCGATCCCTGCTGACGAGGGTTGAAAACCCGAAACACGTGTCCAGGGATGGCGAAGACAGCGAAGATAGCAAGATCGAAAGATGATGCATCGCGAACACTCTACTACAATGACCAGAGTCCTTAGGGGCAACTTCCGCCGGTGTGTGAGTAGTGTGCGACCCCACCCCCTTTTTGTAACTTAAAGATCCCTTGAGCAGCGGGCTGACGAGCCTGGGATCCCGCACCTACGCGCCGGAGTGGTACTATACCTGGCAGATATTGGCAGCCATCGGCGACCCCAGAACACTGCCTATCCCTGCTGACGAGGGTTGAAAACCCGAAACACGTGTCCAGGGATGGCGAAGACAGCGAAGATAGCAAGATCGAAAGATGATGCATCGCGAACACTCTACTAAAATGACCAGAGTCCTTAGGGGCAACTTCCGCCGGTGTGTGAGTAGTGTGCGACCCCACCCCCTTTTTGTAACTTGAAGCTCCCTTGAGCAGCGGGCTGACGAGCCTGGGATCCCGCACCTACGCGCCGGAGTGGTACTATACCTGGCAGATATTGGCAGCCATCGGCGACCCCAGAACACTGCCTATCCCTGCTGACGAGGGTTGAAAACCCGAAACACGTGTCCAGGGATGGCGAAGACAGCGAAGATAGCAAGATCGAAAGATGATGCATCGCGAACACTCTACTACAATGACCAGAGTCCTTAGGGGCAACTTCCGCCGGTGTGTGAGTAGTGTGCGACCCCACCCCCTTTTTGGTATTTGAGTCCAGCCTATACTTCTCATGGATCTCCTCCTCCGTCTGCTGGAACAGAGTGATGCGCACTCTGAAAATCCGTTCCTGTCGCCTCCTCCTCTGTGCTGCTGCCCGAATTCGCAGCCTCCTGGCTATCACATACAGTGCTGCCATTGTGTAAGTCCCTGTTGCATTGTGGGCTTGTTTATATAGCTTGCACCTGGTTACCACCTGCATTGAATTAGTGGTAAATGTGCAGTGCAAAACTGCGATATTCACGAATTTGCAATTAGCACATTTTTCACACATTGGATTGCGAATTCGCAAACTGCGATTTCTATATTTGCAAATTTTGCAGGTTGCAATAGCTGATTGCGAAATCGCCAGAGAGATTCGCAGATTTCAGGCCTTTCAAAATAGGAATTCGCTAAAATTGTTAATTTCTATTATGCGATGCGAAAATGTGTCATACATAGCGATTGTCTATTTTGCGACCGCAAACACTGTTTTTTTGCGATTCGAAGTGTTTGTGATCGCAAAATAGTTTCATACATATGCCCCATAATCTTTCAGTGACGTATTTAGTTTTCTCCCTCTGTATCAGAGATTTGTGCTCCACAATGGCTTTTTTATATGTATCTCTGTCTCTCTGGTCGTAATTGGTTCTCCACTTTCGCTCCAATCTGCTACTGGTTTGTTTCTGTGACATTAGGGTCTTTGAGAACCAGGGTTCAGACGGGGTACTAAGCCGGGATTTATGCTTTTTCTCGGGAGCTAGGAGGTCTATGACCTCCTTTATCCATATATTATATTTGAGGGCGACTATATCCACATTGTCGTCCACTATGTTAGTTGAAGAACAAGTGTTTATCAGAATGGTATTAAGGTCCTGTGAATTTATCGTACTCCAATATCTGGAATTGGGAGTCTCAGCTAATGACATTCATATGTTCTGACAGATGGATGGTATCCTGGTCATTATCATTATCAAGGTGGAAGTTAAAATCACCTAAAACGAAATAGTCTGAGATTGTGATAGAGTGCACAATTAAAATATTCACCTTAGTGAGAAATGTTTCTCTGGGACCGGGCGGGTGATATAGAAGCATCCCATATAGTGAATAATTTTTTGTTAACTCTATTTGAAAGAGAATATTTTCACAGCTAGCCGTATTTGTACCTGCGGTGAACTTTATATTGATACTGTCTCTCATGATAATAGTAACAAAAAAGCGTTCCCTTTGGTTTAGGAACGACCCTCTGGGCGCTGCTACGTTGGATCGACACTGCGATCTGTATTGTTTTAAATCATATCTAACCAATGAATAATAAATTCGTTCTTATTAAATCATCCTTAGATTTATTATTTCATTTTTCAAATGTTGAAATTCACATATTGAAGCATGTCATAATCATACATCCATAAATCCATAAATCCATGTGGATAAATAAGGCTTTTCCCAATGCATTTCGTACCTCTGATAGGTACTTCATCAGGGGAATCTGTAGAAATAATACGTATAAATGAGGGTACATCAATCTATCTTTTCTATAACAAACATATATTCAAATAGCACACACATATGCAGTACATTATTCCACATGATTGTTACTAAATTAAAATCCTACTCAAAATCAATTCGACAGTTCTCACAAAAACTTAGAAACACGCTATCGCCCCTAACGTGTGCCTGGTGCGTTTCCATAAACCACAAGCCAAATGTGTCGTACATAAACCAAAATCAGAATTACTTATAGACAGTGTCTTCGAGTTACCGTTTAAAAAATTTGCATTCTAAACTGAGTCTTGCATATATATACAGCCTGTTGTTACTCCCCACTCTAATCCCAGTGTGATCAACTTACCGCTGTTGAGAAGGTACGTGCATAGTACTCGCAAGGTGAACAACCGCGGGATTAACCCGTTGTCATTAATGCAACATGGTGGTCTCCAAAAGTGAAGACGGCCTGTCTCTCAGGTGGTTTAGAAAGTGAAAGCGGACTAAGGTTGGGGTGGCAAATGGGTTCGGCCATGTTGGAAAGGCGTATTTTGCCTAAATACCTCACCCAGTAACGTCTAACTCGAGAAAACTCGACAATTCTTATCGAAACATATCATCAAATATAAAGTATAAAAAAGACATCATTTCATAACAATAAATCATATTACTATAAATGCAATCAATGTGGTTATAAAGGTTTCACTGTTGTTATATTTCATAAATAACACGAGAGGTCCAAGCGTTCATTGAGCCCATGAGGCTTCAAAGAATCCAACCTAAAAATCCATTGGTTTTCTCTTTGTAAGAGTATTCTGTTCACATCTTGATTTCCAATGGTGGTAATCATTTCAAGCACCAGAAATTTTAATTGTGAGATATTATGTCTTTTTTCATTGAAATGAACAGCAATGGGTGATTTTTCATTTTTAGTTCTTATATTGCTTTTATGTTCTGTCACACGTGTCTTAATCTTCCTGATAGTTTTGCCCACATATACCAGAACACATGGGCATTTGAGAAGATATATCAGGTTCTAATGATAATAGCTAATTGTTAGATTTGGGGGTCTCTAGTTTGCACAGGTAGGTACCTGTGACAAATATGAACCCTTGCCTCTATTCAGGGTGAGGGGGCACACTCCTAAAATAACCTCTGCTCACCCCCTTGGTACAGGCAGGCTTATCTCAGAGGCAGAGTGTAAAGCATCTGTGACCACATACAGTAACCAAGTGACACCACTACAGATGGACAACACACAGGTTTTATATCAAAAACAAGTATTCTTTATATAGACCTAACACAAGTCCACAAACGACAAAATCCACAATACTGTACTTAAAATGGTAGCTTTAGCTTAGTTCTGTTCAGTTCTTAAAAATGCGACACTTTGAGTTAATGTACCTTACGATGCGTTACGCTTCCACAACAAAAGTGTTGCAGCGATGGAAATGCGGCAAAGTTCCAGTGCAAAGAAAAAAAACGTGAAGATCTTCCAGATGCAGCACAATTCTCCGATGATGTAAGAAGTCTCGATTCGATGCGTCAGCTGCAGCGGCGACACCCTTGTTCCGCGATGCGACACTCTTCTCCGATGCTGCGAGACACTTTCACACAATGCGACAACTACAGCGGCGACATTCAAGATGCGATGGCAGCAGCTCTGACGGCGGCACGCTTCTCTTGATGCGGTGCAATACGACAGCTACAGCGGCGGTGACATCCAAGATGCGACGGGAGCAGCAGCGACGGTGACACACTTCTCCTTCGTTGCAAGACACTTCTTTCGATGCGGTGCAATACGACCCTACAGCGGCAACATCCAAGATGCGACGGCAGCAGCAGCGACGGCGACACGCTTCTTCCTCTTGAGTCACGTTTCCAGCTCCTTGCGACACGCATTCCCTCAAAAGGCCCAAAACAGCAGCAGGCACTTCCCAAGGAACTCTGGGGTGCTGGGGGTTGAAGTCTGTTGTCCCTGAGACTTCAGCAATAGGCAGGCTCTCTTCCAAGCCCTTTAAGATCCTTACAAGTTGATGAAAGTACACAAAGTCCCTTTCTCCTCTCTTTGGCAGTCTGGCAACCATTGCAGGCCAATCCCCCAAGCAGCACTTCAGCTTAGGGATAGTCTCTCCTCAGTTTCTTCAGGTTCCTCTCCTCAGCAAAGGTTTCTTTTTGTTTGTCCAAAAGTGATCTAATTTCTTGGCATCAGGGTCCCAATATCAATACCCCAAAGTCCTTTGTACTCTGAGGGCAGAGGGGCCTTTGCCCAGTTCATACCAGTTCTAGAGCACTCTGTTTACCCGACTCCGTCTTTCCTTTCAAAGTGCAGAGCAGAAACATCATACACCCCACAGGAGGTGGAGCCAGCATTGTGGAGGAAAGGCACAGCCCTGGAGCACTCTGTTGACATGATTCCTTCTCTCCTTTCACGGTGCATGGCAGTGACATCAGACGCACCACAGGGGGTTGAGCCAGCACTGTGGTTGGCAGGCACAGTCCTATTCAGGTCCCAGGTGCAACTCCTCTCTCCCATCTAGATGCAGATCTCTCTATTCACCACTGGGTGGACTCACCCTGTCTCATGGAATCCCCCAGCCCTGTCACTAAAACTCCAGACAAGGAATACACAACCTAGCAGAGGCAGGCTGGAATAGTTAGACAAGAAAATACCTGCTTTTTATGAGTGGTATTTTCAAATTCAGAATGTTAAAACCAACTTCACTAAAAGATGTATTTTATCATTCTGAGTTCAGACATACTAAACTAAAATGTCTACCATGTTCCCTTAGTCAGTTAGGATTATAAAATGTAATAATCTAACTGCCCATTCTGGCCTTTGGAGAACAAGTAGCCTAGCAATAGTGAAAAATGAAAATGGCTGTAATTCACTATTAGGACATGTCACACACACCAGGGCATGCCCTACCTTGTACTTACAATGCACTCTGCCTTTGGGCCTACCATAGGGGTGTCTGATATGAAGAAAAGGGAAGGTTTAGGCACTAGCAAGAGGGTGCACATGCCCAGTTAACATTGCAGTACCAGACTGCACACAGGCTCTGCAATGGCAGACCTAAGACACACTTTAAAAAGCCGCTTCTGTGGGTGGCACAACCAGTGCGGCAAGCTCACCATCAACATTTGGTTTACAAGCCCTGGGCACTCCTGGTGCACTGTAATAGGGTCTGACAGGTAAACCAAACCAGCTAATTCATACATCAATTTACAATAGGGAGAGCATATGCACTTTAGCACTGATCAGCAGTGGTAAAGTGCCCAGTGTGATAAAACTAACAACAAAAACAGGAGGAAGGCAAAAAGTTCAGGGATGACCTTGCAAAAAGGGCCAAGTCCAACACTAATCCACATCCTCTCTTTAATTTCCTGACCTCATGCACCATTTTATATCCGGCAGGCATAGCTTCGATCAGGTCCGGGCCAGAGGCTTTGTGTGCCGATGTTTCAGTGATAAAAGCAATGTCAATTTTAAATGCTTCGATATGGAGCGCCAATTTGTGCATGTTTTTAACCAGTGATCTTGCATTCATTTTGGACCCATAAGCACGAAGTTCAGCATTGAAATAGAATATAGGGGGTATTGTCCTTGGCTTAAGATGGGCAGGGGTTCTGGCTCTCGTGCGATGGGCTTGCCTTTGGCACGCTGGCGGCACTCGTCCGCTGCACGTCCGGCTTATCGTATCACTTAAGTATCAACCCCCCTTAAGTAATGCGCAATCCCCCGGAAGCGTAGCTGATGCAACAGCGCTCTGGAAAGAAACACTCACCCTCTCCGTTCAAACGGTAGCCCCAACTGCAGACTGGAGAGTGGGAGAGTCACCACAAGTGGATAGGTAAGAAAGGATCCAGCAGAACATTTAAAACTGAATATCAAACAGGGAAATTAAAAGGAGTTAAAAACGTTAAAAAGCGAACACCAGTAATTAAGAATTCATAGGCTAAAAAGTACCTTACTCATACTCCTGTGGGTTCACACTTACACTTACACTTTTACTTCGTCAAAGTCAAACCATTGTGTTGTAAAATAAACAGGACTTTGTGTAATGTATCGGTGTGCTATTGAGAGTTGCACGCAAAAACCAGACTATCATCTTGAAAATATAATATATTCTGTATGTCTTTAAATAATGTATGCATAACCCTTTGAAATACAGTAGATGCGGAGATTAAATCAAAGGCATTCTTTTATATCTGAAAGCACCTTCAGAAGTGGTAAAAGAGGTAAGCTTTTTGCTATCTTCATGTAAGGCTATTTGGTGGTAGGCATTTGACAGATCTAAAGCCGAAAATACCGAAGCCCCTTTAAGTTTGACAAACATCTCCATGATATTATGCAAGGGATGTCGGTATATCCACACATTGTCGTTGAGATCTCTCAAATCCACCCATAACCTAACTTTTCTATTAGGTTTATGTGCAACAACAACAGGAGACAACCATTCGGAGAATTCAATTTCCTCAATGACATCAAGTTAATACAATCTTTCTAATTCTTTTTTTACAGCATCCCTTAATTGTAAAGGAACATTCCTAACTTTATGTACCCTGAGTATAGCATTGTGCTTCAGAATACTCTTATGAACAACATTTTTAAGCAATCCCAAATGTGGAGAAAACATACTGGGAAACAATTTCCCCCACTCATTTGATGGATCATTTCCGACATGGAGAATAAGATCAGAGTAACCCAGTACTTGATCAGGATGGTTGAAATCTAGAGCGATCATTAGATTCCTTTGTAGCCTAAAAGACATTAACCATCTTTAGCAACATATACCTTTGCAGAGATGGACTTGCTTTAAAACCAAGATCGTGGTGAAAAATCCTAAAACTTCAATGGGTTTTCTCGCGTACACCTCAAATTTAATATCAGGAGGAGATAAGTGTACACCTGGAAACTCTTGAGACACTCATCCTCAAAAAGGGTTTACCTAGCATCTGAATCCGCCATAACATTTACTTCTTTGTCACCAAATAAAATGGTGCAAAAAGGAGTATCTTTCCCATTGCTATTAACCTCACAAACAGTTAACTGAAATTTTTCCTCTTCAAGGTCACAATTTACTTCCTTGATTTGATCTGGGTTTTGGTTTCTGGAATCTATACCTCTATTCCTAAACCTGTTCTTGGTCTTACACATTCTAGCATAATGTCCCTTTATTTTACAATATTTACATACATTGGCCGATGGCAGGTCATTTTCGGTCATTTGCTAAATGACCAGGAATGCCAACCCTTGAAGCACACATGTTCTTTTCTATCCTGGATAGGATAAGGCATCTTAATGTTAAATTTGCTATTAATAGTCTCGTCAACATTAGACTTTTTGACTAAATGAGCATCAGCAATATTCTTCTCAGACAGTTCTTTCATGCCTAGTTTCATATCTTCAAAATGATGAGCAATATCAATGGCTTTGGTAAGAGTCAAATCTTTAGCGGATAATA
This sequence comes from Lissotriton vulgaris, assembly GCF_964263255.1. Classification (NCBI taxonomy): domain Eukaryota; kingdom Metazoa; phylum Chordata; class Amphibia; order Caudata; family Salamandridae; genus Lissotriton; species Lissotriton vulgaris. The sequence continues at coordinate 1,512,746,949 of NC_141687.1, read as the reverse complement.
ATGTCTCTTGCAATTTGACATCAGCCACCTTATGCACCAATTGATCATGTACCATATGATCAGGAAATGAAGCATAATTACACTAGGCTGCCAAAATCCTCAAGTCGTTGACAAAAACGTCAATAGATTAATTCACTAATTGGCCTCTGCTAAAATATTTGTGGCGTGCAACCACTTCGATAACTTTTTTGACATAAAGTTTGTCAAGTTGCTTTACAGCATAGTGAAACACATCGATGTCGTCCTCATCACTTAAAAGATTTGAAGAAACTGAAGGTAAGTGACTCAAAATACGTCTACCTTCAGCAGCCAGACAGTGCTTTAAAATGGCAAGCTTCCTCTTGTCTGTATACTCATCACCACCAATAGCTTCTATGTAAGCTTCTAAAAAAGGAGGTGTTGCACCAATACCCTCTATAATGAAATTACAGAATGGTAGATAAAACAATAGAGTGAAATGGAGTAAGCAGCAATTTAAATGCGCTGGTAGAAAATGGTGTGTGAATCATCGATGATAATGTGTTCACAAATGTTATTAACATGAGAAAAGTGTGTGAATCACTAAAATACTGTAGAATAATGCCATACAGTAGTAGGTTTGCATGAAATAAATTATCTCCCAACTTTAATAATGGTGTGCGGATCACCAAACAAAGAAATTACCACACTTGTGAGGAAATTGATGAATTCTTTGCCAGAATGAAAGAGAAATGGGCAAAACACAAGGAAAATGAACGAGCACAAACATGCGTGATGAACACCACCAGGTTGAAAACACGAGTGAGCGAGCTAGTCTTTTACGATAAGTGCACGCATGCGTGAAGAATACACCAACATTAGGCTGCCAGAGGAAAGGAATAGCACATTATGTCCAGTTTTAGCACACAAGTGTGTGCGAGCAGGAAACGTGCCCAAAAGGAATTGCTGATGTTGAGGAGTGCGCAGGAAGAGTGTGACCAAACTGGCTGAACTGCGCAAGCTGGCGCAAAACTAAAATATGCCACAAAATGGCCAAAATCTCACTGCAGAACCTCAGAACAGCGGGGTTTCCAAGGAAGCGGTTAAACAACAGCAATTAGCACACCAGACAGCTTCCAGTGATGAATAAACGAGCTCATGCGAGAGCGAACCTCTCGACATCTCAATCTGCCGTTTGCAGGGCTCCAGGCTTGATACCTCGTTCCCTGCCAGTTAAGTAACGTTGTGAAGAAATGACACAATCCCGTTGAGAAATTCGGGTAGGTTTATTAAGATGTGAAGTAGATCTGGGAAGCTTCTCCATCAAGCCTGGGCCAACTGTCTCCATGTGAAATCTGGACTGCGAACATCGTGGTCCAGATTCCACTTGAGAACAGCAAGACACCACAGCTCCTCTGTCGTGCATTCAATACATAGATAGCGTTCTGTCAGATACCATCTGCTACAACTGGGCCATGTCCCCTCTGACAGGTTTCTCTTGTTAATCACTCCATTTCTGTGAGGCACAACATGTGTTACTGTTTCAGTGCCCCACTAGCATCAGAGTGTTGTTCAGCCTCTGGTCTTATCCAGACTGGATTATGGCAATGTGCTCTACATGGATGTGGATAGGACCACTATTCGACGCCTACAGACTATTCCGAATGTGGCTGCCTGATTACTTTTTCAGCTACTGAGGCATGCCTCAGTCTCTCCTCTTCTTCAGGAAATGCCCTGGCTTAAGATCTCAAAATGCATCGAATTTACGACATTGTGCTATATGCTCAAGGCCAAACATGGCCTAGCGTCCTTATACATCCAAGGACTAGTGACTCCTTATGTGCCCACGTGTCTGCTGAGATTCTATGTCAGTCCACAGCTGCTTCGTATTATGCTTTTCTTTGTTTACTAAAGCAAATACAGCACCAATTAAATTTAAACAGCATAACCCCGGAAGGACTGCCCATCATTAGTATTCACAAATCACAAAACCCCCCCATAGGTGTAAAAGCCCTGAACTCCATCGTTCTTCCTCTTTCTTTGCTGGCGCAGCAGCGAGTTAAGTGCATTTATTTTCTCGTTATATTTTATTGTTCAAATATGGTGGTTTTTGGATGTTGATGGTATTCATTTTTGCACGCACCAATTGTATGTTCATAGCATGATTGAGATTTGATCACTGGCTAACTGTGGAGTGGGAGCGGGAAGGATGCGCTCTGCGCGCTCGAGAAGGCAGTCCCCTTACTACTGCCATGGTCTTCGGGCATGCGCGAGCAGCTGGATCGGGTTTTCATTACCGATTGGCTCCTCGTGCACCTGCTGCTTTTTCCTGCCTCAATCCTCGGTCCCTGGTGAATGCCCAACGGGGCGAATAAGTGTTCAGGGCCCTGCCCTAGGGGAGAATAAAAAGGGTGACTCCCTCCACACAAAAATAATAATAATTATTATTATTAAAATGTTATTGAAAGTTGCAGATAGAACTTTGGCTCAACAAAGCGGAGAGCAGATTAGTGAGGGCTTCTAGAACTTTTGATACCCCTTGTTTTCTCCCCCCCGAACCTCCTCCATACCTCCAATAGCACGATGGCATACTATGCCGAAGAGGTTGATCAATGGGCAGATTATAATGATTGTGTGGAATTTGAGGAGGTGCTTTATGAGCACCAAATGGAGTAGCAGTTAGTGGAAACCCTGGAAACCCATGTCCAAAGGTCCGTTAACAGAGCTTTGGTCAAAGCTTTGCAACCATTTACAAAACCCCTGAAATGCTATGGGAAACACAATTTTAACACTTGTGGTTGCACCCCCATACATTTGGGGTATGTCACCCGGGCTCCAATGGGTCCTCTTGTATAGAGGTTCAATAAATTCGTACCATAGTTTGATTGTTTGAAACTTAACGTTTTATTTCGTCATATGTCCATCACATGGATGTGGAGTTTATAATTGTTAATTTTCATTCATGAGCAAACATTTCATTTTTCCCAGTAAACATTTTAACTCTCCCAATGCATTTCGGCATGTAAACTGCCTTCTTCCAGGGGATATTTCTATAAATCAAAACAAAATAACGCAACATTCAATATCTGTTCTATAAACTATATGTACACAATGTATCATTATAAAACATGTTAATCCGCAACCTACACTGTTATTCCTTAACTCATAACATGATGTTTAAACGTTATGCCCTCCAAAACAAAACTAACTGAAAACAGTATATGATTCATGTCTGAGGATCCTCCCCCCGAGTATCCGTGTTGTGTGTCCGAATTGAATTTACTCTACGGAAATCATTTCTGATTATTAACAGCGATATGGGTGTTTATTATAAAAGTACTCGGAGTTGTTTAACTAAACAGGATACAAAAGCGTGAAAAACGCTGCTGTTCAAAGTACCGAGGCTGTTAGGGTCTCGAAAAACGGTCTTACCGAACGAAATGTTTGTATCTCCCGCGACTCTTCTCCTGAACCGGAAACGCTCAGAGTTGTGCTCCGGAAGCTTAAACTGAAAGTGACGGCTGTTGCTAGGCAACGCTCGAGTGATTAATAAAAGACTGCTGCATATGCAATATCTGTTAAATTAAGTTCTTGCATATATTGCGTGTTATGAATACGGGAAATGGGTGGTTTATTAATTCTGGACTCCCCAAAAAAATTATGTAATGGAACCTAACATGTGTGTTCCTGTGTGTCTCAATAAAGTTAAACCGGGATTCTAAAAAAAGGGCAGGGCTGTGAGATGTAGTGTGGTTTCAAACAACTTGCGTTTCCCAAATGTTCTATACACAATATATATGTTGTATGTACATTAAGATTAATTGATTGAGTGGTCACTTTTCGGATTAAAGGAACAACAAACATGTTTATAAATAGCAAGTAAATTCCATACGGTCATTGAGGCCGCATGGGGTCATGCTGGTCAATAAAGAAATCCAATAATTTTCTCTTTGCAATAGTCTTTTTTTGTGGTCTTGTCCTTCCATTTTGCGTACATTCTCAAGAACACAAAATCTCAATTGGCTGATATTGTGGTTCATCTCCACAAAGTGTTGGGCCACTGTTGATTTCAAAATCTTTGTCCTGATATTTGATGTGTGCTCATTTAGTCTGGTTTTTATTTTGCGATCAGTTTGTCCCACATATATCTTTCCGCAAGGACACGTCAACATGTACACTACACTGGTTGAATCACACGTCGCTGTTGCTCTGATGTGAATTTTATTACCCCTCATTGGGTGATTGATGGTTGTTCCTTTAATAACACTGTTACAGTGATTACAGTTCCAACAGGGGAGTGTCCCCTTATGTAACATTGGCTCAGTGTATGATTGTTTCAACCGTTCTCCAAAGTTTTTAGCTCTTGTATAAGCAAAGATAGGATCCTCGTCAAAAATATGATGGAAGTCTTGCTCGATTCGCAAAATTTCCCAGTGTCTCATGATGATACTTCTATATTTTGTGCTTGCTGTTGAGTATTTTGAGACTACTGTGATTGATTCTTTGGTCTTTGGTTGTGTTTTAGTCAATAATTCAGTTCTAGTTTTTGTCCTAGCGCGTTCTTGGGCCTGTTGGAGAATATGATCAGGTTACCCTCGTTTTCTGAATCTGAGTAACATGTCTTTTGATTGTTGTTCCAATGTGTTTGGGTCAGAAACTATTCTTTTAGCTCGTAGGAGTTGACTATATGGTAAATGTTCTTTCAACGGCTGAGGATGAAAGCTCGAATAGTGTAGTGTGTTATTTCTGTCCGTGCTTTTCCTAAACAAATCTGTCTGAAATCCCGTTGGTGTTTTTATGACTCTCACATCCAAAAATGTTATTGACTCCTCTTGTATTTCATAGGTAAATTGAATGCGTGAATCTATGTTGTTCAATTGTTTGAGTTGTGTTTCCAAGGTATCTTTAGGACCTTCCCAGAGTAGAAAAATATTGTCAATGAATCTTAAAAATATTTGTGTAACCTTTCCAAATTGTTTTGCTCAGTATGTTTTCTTCTTCAAATCTACTCATGAAAATATTGGCGTAAGCTGGGGCTGCCGAATTTCCCATTGACGTTCCTGTCTTTTGTTGATACCATTGTTCGTTCCATGTAAAATAGCTATGAAATAGCGTGAATTCCAAGAGTTCCATTAGAAATATTTTGAAACTGTTTTCCAAATCTGTTCTCAATAGACAATATTCTATAGCTTCAATTCCTTTGGAATGGGGTATTGAGGTGTACAATGCTGTAACGTCCACAGTACATAATAGTGTGTCTTCAATGTTTGTTAACTCTAGCGTTTGTAACTTCAATAAAAAATCGGTAGTGTCTCTGATATATGTCTGTGTTGATGTCACAATTGGTTGCAGGTACTTATCCAGGAATTTTCCGACCGGTTCATGCATGCTCCCGACGGTTGAAACTATCGGTCTACAAGGAGGAGTTTTTTGTTTTTTGTATATTTTTGGTACCAAAAAGAACTTTGGGCTTTTCGTATGATCCTGTGTGAGATATTTCTTTGTTTTATCTGTGATAATTCCCTCTTGCAATGATTTCAAAAGAATAGTATCAATGATCGCTTTGAACTGTGTCGTTGGGTTTTCCTCTAGTTTAAGGTATGTGGAGGATTGCTTGGCTGTTGTAGTAAGTAGCGTTCATAATAACTATAGCTCCTCCTTTGTCTGCTTTAGCGCTCGTTATATCAGGATTCAGGGCTACGGCCTTGAGAATGCTCATTTCTTTTTGGGTGAAGTTTTTTTGTTTCGATACTCGTTGGCAATTCATCTTGCTTATGTCATTTTTGACCAATGTTTCAAATGTATCCAGCGTTTAATGAGACGTTGGTGCCATGTATACGCTGATGGGTCTTAGACCTCTCAATTGGTCTTCTGTTGTCTCCATGGATGTTTGAACTACGTTATTAAAGAAGTGGCGTAAGCGTAGCTTTCTCATTAGTTTAAAGAAGGAGATGTCAATCTCGAGTTTGTTCGTGTTGGACGTTGGAACGAATGGTGTTCCCTTTTGTAACGTTTGAATCTGAATTTGACTGAATTGAAAATCAGAGAGGTTAATAACTAGATTCTCATCTATTTCACTGTCTTGGGTTGGTCCTTCTTGGCCGTGACCGTTCGTGTCTGTGGAGGTTCTTTTGCTTTTTCTTTTGGCCCTCCTGGGTCTTCTTGTCTGTCTTGGCCTGCCTCTAAAAAAGGATCTGTGGATGTTGATGCTGTTTCCGCGTTTCTTTGTGATGTACTGGCGGTCGTTCCTGTTCTCGGTGGTGGATAACGGTTCATTCTTTTTTGTTGGTTAGTGGTGTCCCCATCCGAGGAGGAAGTATCGGTATTGGCTGTATATGGTTTGTTTTGACGGCGTTTGGCATATATATCAGCCCACGTATAAACTTCTCCCATCTTGTAGTCGATGGTGTCCCTTCTCAGTTTTCTTATCTTTCGTTCGCTCACTTCAGCCGTATGTTTAGACAACTGTGCATTGATGTCTTCCAAGATTTTTGCTAATTCCTCCGGTGTGTAACTGTTTTCTACTTCCGTTTTTACATTACTGATGTCTTTGGCCAATTCTTCCAAGATGCTTGATAGTTCTTCGACTATTAATAATATTAAGTCTAATGAACATTTATTTAAAATCACAAACCATCTGTCCTTGAATTTTTGAACATTCTTGCAAAGAGATGGTTTAAGGGGTATCCTGGGACCTCTCGGTATCCTTTGCGCCTTATGGTATTTGATCATAGTACTCGCATGCAGGCGTTGGTTTATTTCTTTTTTGGACAGATAAAGTAATCGTCTTATGTTTTGTTCCTTTGTCCAATTGGTGGGAGGATCCTCAGACATGAATCATATACTGTTTTCAGTTAGTTTTGTTTTGGAGGGCATAACGTTTAAACATCATGTTATGAGTTAAGGAATAACAGTGTAGGTTGCAGATTAACATGTTTTCTAATGATACATTGTGTACATATAGTTTATAGAACAGATATTGAATGTTGCGTTATTTTGTTTTGATTTATAGAAATATCCCCTGGAAGAAGGCAGTTTACATGCCGAAATGCATTGGGAGAGTTAAAATGTTTACTGGGAAAAATGAAATGTTTGCTCATGAATGAAAATTAACAATTTTAAACTCCACATCCATGTGATGGACATATGACGAAATAAAACGTTAAGTTTCAAACAATCAAACTATGGTATGAATTTATTGAACCTCTATACAAGAGGACCCATTGGAGCCCGGGGGACATAACCCAAATGTATGGGGGTGCAACCACAAGAGTTATTTCCTCACACTTGTATCGGAGAGTGATACCTCGGAGCACCATACAACCATAAAGACTTGCATTAAAAACGTAGTGCGCCCTTTCCAACCGGTCATTAAACACAATTTTAAGGCATCACTGGGAGAACCCTCATTCCACTCCTCAGAGGAAGTACTATCCCAAGTGGCTTCTAATGTCCTCATAGACCATAGCTATGGCGACTCCCTCCCTACTGGACCTTCTGGTAACACCTCCCTATTGAATCCAGGGGAGGTGGGTGGAGTCTTCTCCGGCAGCTCCAAACACATCCGAGTCGGATCAGGATACTGAGGAACCCAAAAAGGCAACCAAACGCAAACATAAGACTTACAATGTGAGCAATGACCCTCCTAATAAAAATCTGTTATTTGATCCCAGAAACATTATTCACCCAAGATCAACAGAATGGGTGCCGTGCTTCGAGGTGGCACACTGCTTGCAGGAGAACCTCACACAGGGCTTTGAGCACGAAATGCGCACTATATTAAAATCAGAATGCCCTAGACCCTCCCTCCTAGGCAAGGTGGTAGACACCCCAGAGTTAGACCCCAATATGGCCACCTTTATGAATAAGTTTGCCAGAGACCCGAAAACTTGTTTAGATGGGGCATATAGATGATGCCAAGATAAACTGTTGGACATATCTGGTCCCCTCACAAAGATTCTTGACTCAGCCTTTAGTGCTAAGGATTCCAATACCCCACTGGAGGCGACTGAGATACTGGATTGGGCACAGAGGGCATTATGTTTCCTAGGCAATGCAAATTGTGTCCTCTCAATGGAGAGAAGATCATTCTTTATATTTTTGAATTTTTTGAAAACCTTTAGTGAAAAAAATTCAAAGCAGACACAGCACAATGCACAGTATCACAGTGCAAGTATACATGTAACAATAGGAAATTCAATCAGGGAGTTACATAGACATATCAGCTGTAGAGACCTTGAAACGTCCTTAGAAACATATCAACTGCTCCACCTCCCCCGTGGGTCTAACCCACTCACGGGGTCCCGGCAGGTATACAGCAGAAAAAGACAAAGGAATAGGGAGAGGAGAACGGACATGACAGGGCGGGGGAAAAAGGTATCTAACCAACACCGGCGGCCGCCAAGGACCCAAGGCAGGCAGGGAGTGTGGGAGAGGCAGAACCGCTGAAGCGGGTGCGGGAAAGCAGGTAGGTGACCAGAGGACCCCAAATGTCCACAGGTCGGGACCTGGCAGGTATGAGATCTCCGATAGAAGGGTCTGGCATCGAGAGGCATCCTCCAACCAACACTCACCCTTGGGGGCTGGGCGGTGACCCCACCACATAGCCACCCCATGCCTGGCAAGGACCAGCAGCATCGCAATGAGATGGCGGGAGACATGAGGGCAGAACTTGACAACGCCGAGAAGGCACACAGAAGGCTTCGGGTGCACCTTCGCACCAGTGATGTCTGAGATTGCGGAACACACTGACTGCCAGAAGTCCGATACCCGAGGGCAAAGCCAAGCAAGATGAGAAAAATCTGTTTAACGGCTCACTGCAACGCATACAGTTATCACCAGGTATAAGCCTGAGCTTGTGAAGCTGCACCATGGTACAGTACAGCCGGTGCAAATATTTAAAATGGATAAGCCGAAGTCGGTAGTTAGGCGACAGCTTCTTCGTTTGATTGCAGCAGTAAAGCCAATCCGCCGGCGAGATGTCGGTACCGAGATCAGCACCCCATGCCACCCGAGCACGATCAGAAGAGATGGGGGAGGATGCCAGAGTGAGAGCATACAGTTTGGTAACAAGTTTATGCAGAGACGAGGTGTATATAAAGTCTAGCGCCGCCATGGTTGGTGGAGGCTGAGGGAAAGTGGGGTGTAATTTCCGACACGTGGCATGCAATTAGTAATAGAGAAGCGTGTACGGTAGGCCCGAGGCATCAGGGAGAGTGTAAAAGGTGTTCCCCGAATAAAGGTCCGCGATCGTCGTTAGGCCTAGACGCCTCGCACCCGCGGATAAGCTAGAGGCCTGGAGTGAAGGGAAATCCGGGTGATTCAAAATGGGCATAGAGTTAGCTGAGAGCAGGGAAGCACCAGAAAAACAGCGCCCGCCAGACCATGACCTGCGTAACGATGCTACCATGTCAAACTCAGTCCGGGGGCGGGCCACAGGTGCGAACAAGGCCGTGGACGGGGGCCAGGGAGACGCCACGTCCATCTCCACCGCGACGTGCGGCTGATAAGGAGAGGGATGGATCCAAAAGTGCAGAAAGTTAGCCTGAGCACACAAGGCGTAAAGTTTGAAGTCAGGCGCGCCCAGCCATGGGCAGGGTAAGGATGTCAAAAGCCACTCTCGGCTGTTTGCCCGCCCACACCAGGGAGATTATTAAGGAACGTAGTTTGCGAAAGAAATGGGAGGTAAGGGGAATAGGATTATTTAGAAACAGATAAAGGAATTTAGGGAGAACCACCATTTTTGCAATCACGAGGAGACCCGCCAGGGATAGTGGAAGCCGGCTCCATGATGGAATCCTGGACTCCAGTCAGTCCACAGCAAACCCAAAGTTTGTCCGGATCCCTGCTGATCCAAATACCCAAGTAACGCGTGGGGCCAGAGGCCCACATGAAAGGAAAGTCAGATAAAAAGGGCTTAGTAGTGTCTGTGAAGGGGAAAAGGACCGACTTGCCCCAGTTTACCTGTATACCCGACAGCCCACCAAAACGAATGATCTCCCGGACCAAAGGGCTAAGGTTCTCCTGAGGATGGCGAACGTACAACGTGACATCGTCCGCGTACATAGAAACTACCAGGGAACGGGATGAGAACCCGATTCCTCAGTGAGTGTGGTGCTGTCGCAATCTGGCGGCCAGAAGCTCCATGGCCACTGCAAAAAGCATAGGCGACAACGGACACCCCTGACAAGTACCCCTTGCAATGGGAATAGGGTCTGAAATCTGGCCGTTAACACGGAGACGCGCTGTGGGACTGGTGTAAAGGAGTTTGACCTTGCGAAGAAAGATATTGCCGAATCCCATACGCTGAAGGATGTAGAACAAGAAGGGCCACTCTAGCATATCGAACGCCTTTGTGGTATCTAGTAAGGCGGCAACGGCAGGTAGGGTGGGGTTAATTTGGTGCAGGACCGAAAAAATGGTGCGAAGGTTGTGCGAGGTAGCCCTACCAGGGAAAAAGCCTGATTGGTCAGGAAGGGCGATGGTGGGCATAAGCAAGAGTAGACGTGAAGCGATCAGTTGTTGTTGTCGATATTGATTAAGGAGAGGGGGCGGTACGAATCGCAACTCTCCGGAGGCTTATCAGGTTTCAGAAGTAAAGTGATCAACACCTCGCGAAGGGAAGGCGGGAAAGAGCCATTGTCCAGTGAATCGTTGTACATTGCAGCAAGATGTGGCACCAGAAAGTCCGCCTAGGTTTTATAAAACATGGCCGGAAGGCCATCGCTTCCGGGGGCCTTGTCACCAGGGACACCACCAATGGCAGCCAATATCTCTTCCCTAGAGAAAGGTTCATCAAGGAATTTGTGGTGGTAGTCCTCCAACCAAACCAGTGCAATAGAGTCAAAATATCGGTCAAAATCCGCACGCGGCAGGGGAGTACCAGCAGAGTAGAGCTGGGAGTAGAAGTCAAGAAAGCGAGATAGTATTTCCATCGGGGAAGTGGTTCTACCAGGGCCACCATCACACAGGGCCGTGATATGTAAGAAGCGGCACGCGGAGGACGTAGAAGACTAGCAAGTGTACGACCCGGAGGGTCCCCCTCACAAAAGCGGCACGCTCAACCCTCCCTTCCCAGGAAGGACAGTTCGCGCCCATCCTCCTCCGAGAATGCATTATGTTTTTCCCGTAGAAGGGCTAACGTCTCAGGACTCGGGCAGGCCGCCTGGGCAGAGTCTAGTTCACGAATTTCCGCTTCAAGCTTTGCCAAAGTGGTGCGGATAGAGCGAAGCACACCGGCCTGCTTAGAGATACATTCGCCACGTATGACGGCCTTGAATCCCTCCCAGAGGGTGGACGCAGAGTCAACAGTGCCCACGTTAACATGGAAATAGTTAGTAATCGCAGACTGAATGTCCGTGCAAAAAACAGTATCGCAAAGGGCATTAGGAGGAAGGCGCCAGTTAAAAGCCCGGCATGGTGATTGTGGAGGGCTGAGGCGAATCTGAACCGGTGCGTGATCCGAAAAAGTGCAGGCCATGTGCACCGCGTCAATAAGCCAGGACAGAACGTCCGGCGAGGTCAACCAAAGGGTAAACAGACATAATATCGATTCCAAAATATCGACTGGACATAATATCGAGTTTAAAATATAGACTAGACAAGATATCGACTAGACATAATATAGACTACAAAAATATTGAGTTATATCGATATTAATAGCCAAAATATCGAATCAAAAATATAGACTAGACATAATATCGACTAGATAGAATATAGACCAAAAAAATATCGAAAATAAGGTAAGTTTTTAATAATTAGTAATAATTGTGTCATATAAATCTGTAGCGGGTTGTGGGTTTATAGGGGAATAGGGTGGGAAGTAATTTAAATATAATTAATTAATTATGTAAATTAATAAGAATTGGAAATTAATTATTAATTGGTAATTAATTAAAATATAATTGGTAATTAATAATAATTGATTAATTGATAAATAATTAATTTTTAGTAAATTATTTTCTGTAGCGGGTTGTGGGTTTATAGGGGAATAGGGTGGGAAGTAATTTAATTATAAATAATTAATTATGTAAATTAATAATATTTTTTTAATAATAATTAATTGGTAATTAATTAAAATATAATTTGTAATTAATAATAATTGATTAATTGAAAAAGAATTAATTTTTAGTAAATTATTTTCTGTAGCAGGTTGTGGGTTTATAAGGGAATAGGGTGGGAAGTAAATTAATTATAATTAATTAATTATGTAAATTAATAATAGTTGTTAATTAGTTAATAATTGTCCATTAATTAAAATTTCATTGGTAAATAAAAGAAAGTGGTATAGGAAATTAAATTTACTTGGTAATAATATTTCTATTAATTATATTTATTTATGAAGTTTTTACTTTTTCTACTGTTGCACTCAGTGGAGTGTGAATAGTAATTTTTACCCCTACGCTATCCAACGCTTTCCCTACTGTTGCACCCACTGGAGTGGGAATAGTAATTTTAACCCCTACGCTATCCAGCGCTTTCCCTACTGGTGCACCCACTGGAGTGGGAATAGTAATTTTAACCCCTACGCTATCCAGCGCTTTCCCTACTGTTGCACCCACTGGAGTGGGAATAGTAATTTTAACCCCTACGCTATCCAGCGCTTTCCCTACTGTTGCACTCTTTGGAGTGGGAATAGTAATTTTTACCCCTACGCTACCCAACGTTTTCCCTACTGTTGCACCCACTGGAGTGGGAATAGTAATTTTAACCCCTACGCTATCCAGCGCTTTCCCTACTGTTGCACCCACTGGAGTGGGAATAGTAATTTTAACCCCTACGCTATCCAACGCTTTCCCTACTGTTGCACCCACTGGAGTGGGAATAGTAATCTTTACCCCTACGCTATCTAGCGCTTTCCCTACTGTTGCACTCTTTGGAGTGGGAATAGTCATTTTAACCCCTACGCTATCCAGCTACTCCAGTGGGTGCAACAGTAGGGAAAGCGCTGGATAGCGTAGGGGTAAAAATTACTATTCCCACTCCAGTGGGTGCAACAGTATCCCCTACTGTTGCACCCACTGGAGTGGGAATAGTAATTTTTACCCCTACGCTATCCAGCGCTTTCCCTACTGTTGCACCCACTGGAGTGGGAATAGTAATTTTTACCCCTACGCTATCCAGCACTTTCCCTACTGTTGCACTTACTGGAGTGCGAATAGTAGTTTTTACCCCTAAGCTATCCAACGCTTTCCCTACTGTTGCACTCACTGGAGTGGGAATAGTAATTTTAACCCCTACGCTATCCAGCGCTTTCCCTACTGTTGCACCCACTGGAGTGGGAATAGTAATTTTTACCCCTACGCTATCCAGCGCTTTCCCTACTGTTGCACCCACTGGAGTGGGAATAGTAATTTTAACCCCTACGCTATCCAGCGCTTTCCCTACTGTTGCACCCACTGGAGTGGGAATAGTAATTTTTACCCCTACGCTATCCAACGCTTTCCCTACTGTTGCACCCACTGGAGTGGGAATAGTAAATTTTTATCCCTACGCTCTCCAACGCTTTTGCTACTGTTGAACTCACTAGAGTTGTTACAATAAATTTTAACCATTTTGCTATGCTACGGTAAAAATATTATATATGTTTGTTTAATAATATGATTTTATATATTATATATATATGTATTATTTTTGTTATATTTTTTTTAATTTACATTAATTATTTATTAATATTACATTTATTTAATAATTTTAACTAAGTTTATATTAAATATATTTATTATTATATTAGTTTTAACTTAATTTAAAGACATTTAAAAAAAACGATATTTTGACAGTCTATATTTTTGTAACTCGATATTTTAGAGTCGATATTTTAGTACTTACCTGTTTGAAGATAGCCAGTCGATATTTTGTCCCTCGATATTTTATCCTCGATATTAATGTATCTCGATATTTTTGTGGTCGATATAATTTCAGTGATCCCAACCAAAGATCAATTCGCGATCAACAACCCCGGGCTCCAGTAAAGCAGGTGCCCTCCCTAACAGCAGGGTGAGAATGACGCCAGGCTTCATATAGAGCATTATCGGGGAGGATAGATAAGAGGGCTGCAGTAGCACACGGGTGAGACAATATAGACCCCGATCTATCTAGGGAGGTGGAAGGAGCCACATTGAAGTCACCCCTCCAGAGGATAGCAGCAGGACCGCAGGAAGAGATGAGTTGCCATATGTGTGCAAAAAATTCTGCGTCGTCTCAATTGGGGGCCATAGACCCCAGCGATAGTGACAGGCTGTGCAAAGAGCATTCCATTTAGAATCACATACCTGCCCTCTGGGTCCTGGATCACACAGGAGGTCTGCCAGGGGAGGCCCGCCTTATCAGAACTGAAACCCCCCTGGCATAGGAAGAGTAGGTGGCGGAGTGGGTTTCCCCCCAATACTGGGAGCGTAGCCTAGAAATAGTCCCGGGCAGCAGGTGCGTCTCCTGCAAGAGACAAATATCCACCTTGTGCCGCTGAAGGTGAGATAGGATCAGTCAGGCTTTACGGTGATCATTCCAGCCCCGGATGTTCCATGACCAACACACCACGTCAGACATGGAAGAGTGGTGCGAGTAGGGTAACCAGACAGCGCACCTGATGGGACGCGAAGGGAGACACAGCGCACCCAGGAAGCTAGGGAAAAAGGGAGGGCGGTGGCAGTCCGCACACGCGGTCGAAGGAAGCAGAAATCACAGACCAGGGCACGGAGGGGGGACACAGCTTGGGCAGGGGAAGGAGAGCACTCCAGCAACCAATTGGCAAGCAAGGACCTATGTACCCGACCCCGCAGCAGGCAACATGCGCAGAGAGTGTGACATACCAGAAGGGATGGAGCATGGTATAGGGGGGAGTGGACAGTCGGGAAACAGGTCGACCTTCAATTAAGAGCCAGCAAGCAGAGGCAATGTATGCTGAGAGGCACTGAAGAACATGACTCAGAAGAATAAGCAATGATATCCGTGGCAATACGCACAGTACAGCGTCAATAAGAAAACATATGAGAACAACATCAAACAACAAAACAGCAGCAGCCCATAGCCACCCCAAACACAACACAGTGGTAGTGGCTAAGCATTCAAAGACCAAGCAAAGCAATAGCATGGTGGCGATCTGAAGCCGCCTCCTCAGTAGAAGAAACAGACATCTCACTACCCATCCCTCCACCCCCCCACCCCAAGAAACAACCCCAAATCAGCGAACCCCAACCACCCCTCACCCACTCCAACTCCCCAATCAGGCTGAGTTAACCAGCCACCTCACCCCAGGAACCAACAACCCAAAAACAAAAAAGCAGTGGGAAAGGAGGGAATCATCCCGTGGGGGCATGGCTGGGCTAAGCATACACCCCTGCAGAGAAGCAGGGTAGCCAAGCTATATAGTCATCAGACATCATTAAAAAAAGGCAACAAATAAAAGTTCAATGAATAATGCACTACTCAGTCATTGTCGCTGAGGCACCAAGACCCATCAGGTTGAGACTTAGAGGAAGAAGAATAGGCATCTTTGTCCAGTCTTTTAGAAAACGCCAGGGCCTCTTTCGGGACCGGGAAAACCAGTGTTTTGGAGCCCTGGCGGACTCTCAGTTTCGCCGGGTAGGCCAGTGAATAGGAGACCTCATGCTTGAGAAGGATGCGTTTGGCAGTGAGGAATTCTCTCCAAGCGGCTTGCACTGCGAGGGTGTAATCAGGGTAAAACGAAAGCGCCTTACCTTGGTGGGTGATGGCACCCTTGTCTTGTGCCGCACGGAGAAAGGCGTCCCGGTCACGATAATTTAAGATCTTAGCAATAATAGGACGAGGGTGTATTCCGGGACCGGGGCGAGGGCCCAAAGAGCGGTGGGCTTTCTCTACAATGAAGACTGAGGACAAGACATCACCAAATAGCTCCCTGAGCAACTGTTCCACGAAGTCCTCCATCTTGGAAATGTTTGTTGACTCCGGAAGACCCGTAATGCAGAGGTGACACCTCCACGAGCGGGCCTCCAAGTCCTCATTCTTATCCCGAATTATGGAAAGCATCTTGTCCATCTGTAACAGCTTCTGCCGATCCTGGGTGGCAGCATCCTCCACATCAGAGACCATGGTCTCGACATGCAACAATCGATTGTCATGAGAGTCTACACGGGACTTCACTGCGTCCAGGCGGGCCGAGAGCTGGTCCAGTTGGGCGGCAATCCCCGTCACCATAGACTTGACGTCCAGCATGATGGCCTTGAAATCATCTTCGCGGGACGGGGAACCTCCATGCCACTAGCAGAATCGGACATTACAGAAGGGGGTTGAACCCATGCAGTCACGGGGACCTGGGCGTTGTGTGGTAAAGGTATAGAAAGGGTCCCCGTGAGGAGATCGTGTAAAAACACAATAACACACTTACAAATTTAAATAAAGATAAGGAATTGATTCTAATGAGAATGTTGTCATTTATTCAACAACACTACATTTTGATTTAGTGAATCATTATTACAATCACTTTAAGGAGAGTAAGAAATTAGAAAAATGAAATAGCCCCAATTAGGGAGGGGAGGAAAGGAGGAAGTGGTGCTCAAGGGCTGTGAAAAAGTTAGGGAAAGTACACAGACTTAAACAGGATGTAAATAAATACAAGAATCAAATCAGGAATTGGGAATTATTCCAAAAACCAAAATAGCCTATGTGAATTATGGCAAATGATGAAAACACAATTCAGCTACGGATTTTCTACGGTCACATATACAGTTCAGTGTGATCCAGGAGATGTGCCGGACGTCCAAAAGTTAAGAGGCGTCGACGTTTCGACCCCTATTTATAGGCTAACTTAAGTCCTTTTCCGGGGTCTTCATCAGGACCGTTACAGTGGGGGAAGGGACGAAGTGGGGCCGTCCTGTCTGTAAAATTAAAAACCAATATCAGAAACTGGGATATTAAGTTAGACATCACAGTCACTGTCCTGTAAACCATAAAGGTTGAGTTGATCAAGGTAAAATAACACCATGGGGTCCGGGTCACTAGGACCTCTGGACAGAGGGAACCGGGAGCGGAGTAAGCAACATGTCATGCTCAAGCTCAATGGTACAAATCTTAATTATCAAAAAACAACACTTAATTACCGAGGAAAACCATAGCCAACAAGAAATTTAAAAGACATATACATTAATATACATTGTCTGCGGGAGAGACTCACTTGGAGTGGAGGAGAAACAGTGCAGTGGACCATCCAAATGGTGTACTGCTCCCGATGGGGAAGAAACTTTCTCCCAAAAGACTGTCAACTGTAGATGGAACCACAGGTGTTCATTAGTACAGGTATGGGTGTGTAGTGGTAAATTACCATTACACGGACAAGATTAAATGGCTACAAGTCCAAATATAGGATGGACAAATAAGGTACGTTGAAGGCGGGTATGAAATTACCTTTAGTTAAATGAAACAAACTCCATCAAGATATACATCAGCGGGAATAATTGCTGCCACGACTGGTGGGCGGCGTGCTGGTTTGCTGCAGATCTAGCTGGCAAATCTAGGTCGAACCAAATACGTCTGGGTATTAAAATGGTGTAATAGAATAAGACGCTGAAAGTCATATTGGTTCATAATGGAAGACACTACACTTGTTGTGAGCATATGAGTTGAGACTGGGCCATGATGTTAACCCATAATAGGGGACTCAATGCAGAATCAAAAATTATTATTGGCAGTTAATAAGCACATATAAGCACTATGGCCACTGGGGACAAGGTATACATGAGTCAAAGTAGGTTACTAACTTTTATGGGTCCACGCTGCTTTTAGGTGGACAGGAGACCACAGGTGCACGCGGCGGTCGCCATGATAAATCGGCCGACTGGGTGCCGTCACGGTTGATTCCTGGAAAACCAAGAAATCGTAATGAGGGAACGTATTCCCGTTTCTATCAAGGTTGGGGTCAGGGCGCCTGGGG
Organism: Lissotriton vulgaris; assembly: GCF_964263255.1. NCBI lineage: Eukaryota > Metazoa > Chordata > Amphibia > Caudata > Salamandridae > Lissotriton > Lissotriton vulgaris. The sequence goes on along the minus strand of NC_141687.1, from coordinate 1,512,729,086 downwards.
TAAACACTTACTTGACGCTAGGGGAACGAGGCGCAAGCCTTCAGTCCGATGACAATCCACAGAACTCCGTCAACCGCTACGCGGAGTTTAGGGGCGGAGCCTGTAACCTAACATAGGTGATGGATATAGAAGAGGTACTGCATCGTCTCAGTATACGTAGCTCCTTCACCCGCTACGCGGAATTTAAGGGCGGAGCCTCAGCATAACATTGGTGGAAGAAATAGTGTATCGTCTCGCCGGGTGAAGGAAAAACAAGTGACTTTATGCTAGCATGGCTCACAAAGAAATACAAGATATTATAACCAAAATAGAATGTCAGAAAATGCATAAATGAAAGAGCATAATATATTGCGCTCACGCACTACCCAAACAAGGGAGTGTAGGCGAGCCAGCATATCGTAAACCAAGATAGGATGTCAAAAAATGCCTAAATGTCTCAACCTTGACATGTGGACAGACAATAGATCATATATTGAAAAATCACAAATATCAGATAATCTGTATGGTTAAAAAAGCACAAGGCATGTGAGCATAGGGTTAAATTGAGAAATTTCACACATATGTTAGGCTAGGTGACAAAATGAAGAGTCATAATATATTGAGCTCATGCACTACCCAAACATGGGAGTGTAGGTGAGCCAGCACATCGTGTACAAGGATCTCAGGAAATCGTTAAACTCATGCACCTATCATGCATGGTGGTGTAGACGAGTAACCCATGGATGTAGCAAAGTCATGTTAGTGTAAGTGAGCGAACAAATTATTGGGAAGGGTATTATATACCTCTTAAGTAACATGGTGTAGCTAGTAGAGTATACAGTGCAGAGAAATCCATCATCTTAATGCAGCCAATTGGGCAAGACTACCGTCCTGCTCGTTCAAGCCATTTTTAATGGAATCTAGGAGGGACATCCATTTGCATTCTCGTAAATTCAGCACAGATGCTAGATTCCCACCTCTCCTACCTAGGGACACCTTCTCAATTACCAGCCACTTTAAGTCTGACACTGTATGTCCAGTATTCTGCCAATGGTCCACCAGAGGAGCACCTAGGACCTTGCAACGTAGCCTGCTACAATGTGAAAAAATCCGAGATTTTATTTTTTGCTGGGTTTGTCCAACATACACTTTGTTGCACGGACATGTTATTATGTAGATCACACTGTTGGTGTTGCAGTTGGTATGGTGTTTTAATGTGAAGACCTGCTCACCATGTGTGAAGGTTTTGGTCTGAATGGTGGTCTCACAAGCTGTACAAGTGCCACATCTGAAGTGACCTATCACAGGTGGTAAGTTCCATAGGCTTGTAAGTGTGGGCGGGATCTCGGGTTCCAAATATGAATGGACCACCATGTCTCAAATGTTTTTTGACCTTTTAAAGGAATGGAGGGGAAGCTGTCGTTGATCAATCTCATCAGCTATAAGAGGCCAATTCTTGTTGATAACTTGTTTTACCTCGTTACTCCTTGTAGTGAACGTTGTGACGTGCTAGAAAGCGAGCTTGGTACAACCCGCGAGTGAATTTGCTGAATCCCGAAGCTCGTGATGCCCCTGAGATGAACCGGATGATTTGTGTCACAACGTGGGGATCTGGAATTCATATGATTTTTAACTTCCTGTCGGAGATGGCGAGTAAAGGTATGGCCTATTGGATGGTTTATAATTTCCGTTCCGCTATCTCAACCGCACATCCCCACTTGGATGGTAAACCGGTGGGGGAACATCTTTTGGTATGTAAAATAGTGAGAGGCATCAGATTGGTGAATTTCCAAAACCTAGATACTCCACATTGTGGGCTGTAGACAGTCTATCTCGTAAGAAACTGTTGGCAAAACTTACATTGTTGCTATGTTTAATTTCCTGCAGATGGGTTTCCGATGTTAGAGCTCTAGATTTAGTATTCACTCCTACGGGGGTTTCATTTACCATTTCAAAGAGAACTAAAACAAATTCTAAGTGTGCTCATATCCTGCTTTTCCGCACCATAGAAAACTATGTGTTGTACAATGCTTAAAATGTTATGAAGATTGTATTAGAGAATTTAGAAGTTATGTAGCAGGACAATTGATAATCTCATTACAGAGACCTTTCTGTCCAGTCACTGCAGCGACTTTGGCCAGTTGGGTTACTTGGTGGTTAAGACCAGGAGATATTGATACTTCCACATTCACAGCCCATTTCGTAAGGGGAGATATGGATTTTAAAGCTTTTTCTACAGGTTCTTGTTCAGAGGACATTATGACTGCGGCAGATTTGTCTTCTGATTCAACTTTTAGGACGTGTTATCACAAGCCAATTGTTGATGTGGCATCTACGTAAGTCAAATTTCGAGAAGAATTTCGAGCCACCTAGTTTAGAGATACTCTGCTGTATTTTACCAGAAAGGTTACAATTCACCAAAATAATTTCATCAAGTGTGTTCAATCAATACTTAACCCCTTCGCCGCAGCGCAAATTTTGCCGCGGCTCAGGGGGAGATGGGGACTGAGCGAGGCACTGTGGTGCTCATGACGGAACCATGCCGTCATGAGTCACGGGCGGCGTGTGCTCATGACGGCGTGGTTCTGTCATGAGCCCGCCCGCTCCATAATTCGCCCGCACATGTGGGGAATTAATGCCGCATGGGCGGGGCGGCAGATGCTTGACGGAACCACGCCGTCATGAGCACACGCCGCCCTTGGCTCAGGACGGCGTGGTTCCGTTATGAGCACGCACGGGGTTAAGGTAACTCAAGAACATTTTTTACAGCATTTTTGGGAAGGACAGTGATACTAAATCATTTGATTTTTTTTTTTTGCAAACATTTTTCATCATGCTAGCCAGTTCCTCTCACTAACTAATTGGTACACTAAAAACCTTTTTGATAGTTATAATATTTTCTTTTCATTTGATTTTGTGTCAGAAACCTATCACATCGCCCAGCTTCGCATTGTAGACATCCTTGAATTCATGAAAAATAAATTCTACACCCCATCAGGTCAATGTAGAAACTTGTAGCCTCATGCGCAGCTTTCCATTTGTGATATGTGTGACAGTCAGTTTTCACTTTTTATATCTACACTTTTGTGGTTTGCTGCTTCAATGGAATATTGACTATGACAATGACACAAAGCATTGCTTCTTCCTTTATAAGCACCTTGTGCTACTCTGAATCTGTTCAAACAACGTATCTGCCACAACTTTACCCATTTTGTTCCAGAAATAATACTGGAAAGACAACATTTTAAAAAATGCCTATCGAGCATTGGGCATGGGTGTTTTCCTTGACAGTCATCAGTAACTTCTCATATTTTTTGCAGTGCATCATTAAAATGAATACAGAATACACGTCGGCAGCTAAATCTTCACTAATAGCTGAATGTGTAGAATTTCCCTTGATATCTTTTATTGGCTTTTCACACATTAGCCGATTGCCCTACTTTGCTACAGATATGACAGCTCTTATTTATAGCTGTACAAATTTAGCTGTTAGTAAACTGTAATTTTGAATCTTGTATCTTCCAAGCCCAGTTTATCTTATTTACCACTGTGTAGTGTAAAATCGGCATTAGTTTTCTTTTTTTGAGTACTGTCACGGATTGATTTGATTGTTTCACTCTTCCTGTTTACTTCTGTGAGGTGCTCTTTCAGCAAAAAATCCTTTACGCTTTTCTGCTAAATTGATCATTTACTACATACCATCACTCAATTCACAGATAAAGGAAGTTTGCAAATGTATACGAAAGAGCAAGCACCCCAGAGGCATTCAGACTGGGATAGAAAGTTCTTCTGTATGGTGCTGGAGGGTGTGAGGCCCTCTTAAATGTTACATTAATACCAAAAGACACTCATATTACGGAGTCAGTGTGAGCGAGGCCTCGACTAAGTATACAGGTGGCGCGATCCCTTGACGACTGTGTGATTTTATGGGCATGCCCCCCTCCTTCTGCCATGTTGCCCACAGGAGTTCCCGATTTAGACATTGAGAGTGAACACCACTTCAGTAGACTGGGCTAGTAAGTCTGTCTTTGCATGCATCTATTTGTGTCCTCCCTCTAACTGCAAGGTAAACAGGAGACAAGACTTTGGTAATATGTTTGTCCTGATGAAAGCCCAGGACTCTAAGTGGCCATTTTTCAAGGGCTGAAACATGTCAACATAAGAGAAGGGTTAGAGTGCCATTATTTTCCCTAGTTTTACCCATTTATTTGGTTTTAACAATATCTGAGCAAACACTAATAAAGGGGATACCTGGGTTATTCAAGGAATTTTTATTTTATGAGACACCGGCTGCTACTGAATATCAAAAGTGCTCCCTGGAACATGGTCGAGCCCATCCTGGTTTTTAGGGACCAGCATGAGACCTGATGATAAAAGCATGCCACTACTAGAGTGGGTGAGGATCTAACAAAAGAAGCATTTCTGCTTTTAGGGCAGATGGCATGAATTGTGAATGTCTAACGGCGCCAGACAAATGCAGAGGGTGAAATGCCCATTAGTGTATATTATTGATTGGACAGAGAGAATGTATTCTTTTCCAACATAATACACATTCTCCCCTCTCTTAGAAGCTCTTATTCTGACACCTCCTGTAACTAAAAACATGGTTTGTATTGTTTGAAAAAAACAACATTTTAATTGTCTTTACAGCAAGGAAAACACAGAACCAGCATGTCAATTTTGAGCAACACTACCACATCCCCCCCTCCTTACCCTCCCAACCCTCCCAACGAATCAGGCCCCAAAGTCCAACATCCTAGTGATCTACCGCTTCGCTTATCAGAGTCCATTGCAGCTTCATCCCCGGACCCCAAAAGCCTACCTCTCCCCTGACACTCAAGCAATCAAATGTTTGCGGCCACTCCAAGTCCTCCATCAAGACCATGATAATGTCTCCATTTGCCCCATACTCTTCAAAATTTCTTCGGGCAGCCCCTTGCCTTGTATGTGACGATCTCGGCTGCCATGTAAAGGTCCATGCCCCTCCTCCATTCCTCAAGCCGTGGGTTATCAGGCGCCCCCCATTTCCTGGCAATGTCTCTTTTGGCCACCACCTGGGCTAGCCCCAGAAAAATCAGGAGTGGGCATGCCAGATCTACATCATTAGTCAACCCTAGGAGTATTAACTTCGGGTCTGATGGAATGACCGTCTCCAGCACCTCCCCCAGTTCAGCTAAGACCTCTCCCCAGTACTTTTGAATTTGTGGACAAGACCAAATAGTGTGCAAGAAGTCCCCCCTGTCGTGGCCACACCGCAGACAGCAAGGGTTTGGTATTCTCCCCAGTTTATGGAGCGTTACTCTATCAAAATACTACCTATGTAGAATCTTAAACTGGATCAAACGGAGGCGTGATTTAATCGCCACCTCCCTGGGGTGCATCAGTACTACACCCCAATCCACGTTATCCATATCTCCCACTTCTCGTTCCCATGTGGTTCTAAGGCCTTCCAGCTTGTTTGGTCTATTATTCATGATGGTTTTGTATGTTAGGGATACTGCCCTACCGGGGATCTGTTCCTGCAGGAGGCGGCCCTCCAATGGGGCGTATTTGGGGAGTTCCTCTAGCGATGCCCCCTCTGCCCTCCAGGCATGCCTAAGTTGCATATATTGAAAGAACTGGGAGCGGTGGAGCCCATACTTCTTTTGGAGCGACAGGAAGGATTGCAGTGCCCCCTTTTTAACCACGTCTCCTAGAGTAGAGATGCCTATGGCGTCCCACCCCTGGAACTCCTTCAGTTTGTGCAATTCCTTCAGCCAGGGGCAGTGCCACAGTGGAGTTTGCTTCGTCGGTTTGTGTTCCCATTGTATTGCCCTTGTCGCCCTCGTCCATGCTCCCAGCGTGATCCTAGTAGCCGGCAGTAATCCGGACCGTCCCCTCCCTCCATACAGGTAATAAAGACAGGTGTGGATGCCCATCATGTGCCTTTCCAATGCATAAGTGGAGTGTGTGGCGGGCGCGTGCAGCCATTCATTTATGGGCGCCAGGTGTTCTGCCCAGTAATAGGCCTCCAGGTCAGGCAGAGATATTCCACCATCATATTGGTGTCTCTGTAGGGTCGAGAGCGCTACCCTAGGCTGCTTACCCAGCCATAAATAGGACCATAGTGCCGCGTGAATATCACAAAATACCTTACACGCCAGAGGGAAATATTCATTCTGGAATGCGTACAAAAATCTGGGGAGTGTTACCATTTTAAACATAGCCGCCCGTCCCAAAATCATCAGAGGAAGCAATTGCCATCTAATGGCATCATCTGAAAAGGTGCGCACGACCCGACTAATATTACGTTCATAGGATAGGTTACTATCGGTCGTGACGAATATCCCTAAGTACATAAACCCCTCCCGAGTTGTGAGCAGTCTCTCAGGCAGCGTGGGCCATTCCTACCCATCCTGTGGATCATATAGCGTCGACTTGTGCCAGTTAATCTGGTACTCCGCTTTATTACCATATCTTTATAACTCCTCGAACAGGGCCGGTACTGTGGTTTCAGGGTGCGTGACATAGAGCAGGACATCGTCCGCGTACAAAGACACTTTCTCCTCAGTCTCATCCGCTGGTCCTATCTGGAACCCAGTGATCCTTACATTTTGCCGTATCACACAGGCCACCATGATCAGAAATGGGGTGACCAAAAAAGTCAAAGACCTGGGTGTTTAACGCTATTCAAATACAATGGTCTTTAACCATTACTTTCACTAGAATTGAATAGATCAATACATATTCAATATTTCCACTTAGTTACGGCATATGTCTCACAGATCAACCCTATACATTCAATGTTTTTTAACACAAACGTCATAAAGAACAAAAAGTGCAACAGCAATTATTACAAATTCAGGAGCAATTTTAATTTATTGCATTCATAATTATCTCTATATGGGAGAGTTTAAGGTTGCCCAAAGAGAGCGTGCATAAGATGAAGAAATGTCAAGTACTTAATAGAAAGGGAGAAAGAGGAAAGACATACAAATATATTTACAAATTTATATACACAATAGATTAATCAGCACAATACATCGTTTTTTAATGACCTGGCCTGTGTTGTGAATTCTATACACAATTTTCATAAAATGGAGACATTGTTTCCAAAATTATATTGCACCAGAAAATGTGTTACACAATCCAGGTAATCAAAGAAAGGAGCGTCGACGTTTCGACTCGTCTTAAAGCCTAAGGGTAAGTTGGACCGTGGCCATGCGAGTCTTCATCAGGACTGAAAAATGGGCAACCAAAGGAGTAGTGTGAGCCCTGAAATTAAGTAAATATATACGTCAGGCTGTTGCACTCAAATTGCGACCAAAAATGATGTCGCAATGAACTAGGGAAAGGAAAAAGTTGCTTACCTAGTAGAATTGAAGGACCAACTAGAATTCTTCACTCTGTGTCCAAAGGTTACTGAATAATACCTAAAAACATAATAGGGTGGTCACTTGACTCACTCTCTATTGATTCATAAATAATGCTACAATCAAGAGGAATCTGGACGTGTCATTACCTTGTCCAGGGGACGTAGATGTGGGTCTATGATAACTTGATGTAGCAGGCTTACAATCTCTGCAAACTCAATTTCCAAATGATTGGTGGTCCTATAATCAAATAAAGGAACCAATTCCACTTTAATGTTGGTATTATTTTTGCAATTGTAAAAAGAACTTCACAATGACGTTCCACGATACAAGGGCTACACAATAACCCCTATTTCGTATTAAAAACTGAGAAACACGTCCCAGCAAGTAAAATACGAGCATAGGCATGTCTCTTACCCGTTAGTAAGTGGTATGGGAAGTCGTAAGTTGCTCAGCCCAAGGGTTCGCAAACAGGAATGAATCCGCTGTAAAGGGTGATAAACTGCGAGTAAGTCCAAGTTTAAATGGACTATGGGAATGACTAAACCTCCAAAAGAATTCACAGGAGACTCACCAAACTCCATAGTGTCTATTCCGAAATAATCGGCGTTTTGCAGCAACCGATGCACGCACGCCGTGTTAGTGGCTGCATGCATAGATATAGAAAGTGGACTACTTGAATCTCATACCATGGAGTGCCTACACAAGGAGGCTCTATCGATTATAAACATGCAAAAACACATAATTCATTCTGCGCTCACTAGACTAATTTGCCGAAATTAATAGCATATTTCAGGGCGTTTTTATGAGTTACAATAAACGCTCGAAATTTCAATTCTGCCATTTTGGATTGGGTGTCTTCGAATAGATTAGAAGAGCCATCTCCGATGTTATTTAAAGACTCAAAAATATTAGTAAATTCAACTTTCATGTGCCCAGAGTGTATTAGGGTTACCGAACATCGTATTCATAAGCAATACAGATTGCTTAAATCACAATTCATTTTATGCATTATGAAGCACTAAGAGACATCAGCTCTATCGATTATAAATATTCAAAAACACATTCTACACTCACTAGAATAATTTTGATGAAATTAATAGTATATTTCAGAGCGTGTTTGTGAGTTACAATAAATGCTCAAAATTGCGCTATCGGTAAGACTTTGAATAAGCACTAACGAGCGTTCTACCGCTTTTAAACTTCGAACAGGCTTCTGAATGCTTTTATTATTTTTCATTCACAGCCAAACTGCTTTAATAACTTAGCGAGACCGTTTGAACTACCTTGGAGGCTCGCAGGTAAAAAACCTTCCTTTTAACTCAATAGAGTTTGAGACCTTTAATGAACATCACGATACTCATTAGAATATATGTACTTTTTCTTTCTCGTAGGACATTTTTATTCTCAGTCTAAAAAAGATTCGCAGGTGAGCATATGTTATTTTAAAACAACGCATCACGCTAATGACGATATAAATTCTGACATTCCCTGGAAGTGACTATGAACACAATATTTCTCTTGCAGATATATAATATACAATTCAGGAAACCAATTCAGGAAATTAAATAAACACTAAAAATTCTTTATACATAGTCCCTAAAATAGGATGCCTATACAATCCTTTTCTTGTAGATTGACCGTAACCAATGAAATAAACTTCTTGATATAGGAATTATCGAGTTATCCTATACTCGTGGTACGAATCGCTTAAATTACAAACTAAAAAACACTAAAAAATTAAAAACCTCTAAGGCACCATTAGTAACTGAGTTTCCTTCTTCTTTTTCCTTTTTTCTTTAACAGACCCCCGACGAAGGGGCCTTAGCCCCGAAATGCATTGGGTTTTTTAACGCATTTATTTGAATCATGTTTGAATATGTATTGATATGATGGAAATGCAATTGTTTACTTTGTGATTAATTTTCAATGTACATGCCAGTAAAGAGAAACTTTAAATGCTCTTTGAACATCTGATAAAATTGTTGAAACGTACAATTGGAGAATTTGAATTAATTGCAGTGTGCGCTAGAGCCCTGGTGACCTTTTGGGGCCAGGCCACACATTTTGATTCACTACAGTAAGCAGGCACTAATCTAGCGCAGCACGCATACCGAACAAACACATAATTAAAAGGGTAAAGTAGAGTGCAGTACCCACATACATTCATACATTCAAAATTTCAGCTCCGCCATTTTGGATTGGGTGTTTTCGAAAGTAACATCGTGGGTTCCACTGAATTCAATTCTCATGTGCCCAGAGTATATTAGGGTTACCAAACATCATATTCATAAGTAATACAGATTGCTTACATCACGGTTCATTTTATGCATTTTGAAACACATACATAAATTAAGCCAAGTGGTCATATTAATTTTAACCTCATGCACCTTCATATCTCGAGCAAGATTAAAAAGTAGCCTGTGTAATCAGGAGTTCATTAGAGGTCTCGCATTCTGTAGGGTAATATGTGGCATATGAGAAACATCTGTTAAAGCCACCCAGTGACTCCTAACACTACACAAATTGCAAAAGGAGATCACACAGTGAATAACAGACTTGGTAACAATACCCAATTTACAGGATATGGGATCAGTTAACCTTCATAAATGAACCCCATCACTGTGACATTTTGGTTGTTATACATAAAGAGCATGCATGTCATGCATAACAAGACAGTTTTCAGCTAACTCAATATACGGGCAATTTAACAGATCGCTAGTTCCCAAAGCTGGCTAAAAATTCCACTTATCTAGATCTTAAGGAGAGCCACCTGTCTGTTACTTTCCTCCTGTTCGTTTAATCCTTTATTCACTGTATTCAGAGAGTATATCCATTTACACTCCCTCAATTTGAGTACATTCCCAAAGTCACCCCCTCGTGAGTGGATTTCAACTTTCTCTATCACCCACCATCGGAGGCTGTTACAGTCATGTCCAAAGGTGGTGAAATGTTCCACCAAAGGTGCGCCAGGTGTCTTACAACGGATGCGGCTGCAGTGCTGCAGGATTCTACATTTCACTCTTTGTGTAGTTTGTCCTACATACAGAAACCCGCAAGGACATAAAATGGCATAAATGACACCTGTGGTATTACAGTTACTGTGTTGTGTCAGGGTATATGTTTTGTTGTTATAGTTAAATGTGGCACATTCATTCGTTAGGAGACATGCCCGACATGTACCACATTTGGTGTGTCCCTTAATCGGGGGAAGACCCCAAAGTGTAGTCTGGCTCACAGTTTGGTTGGTAGACAGAAGCGATCGAACTAGATGATCCCTAACATTCATTCCCTTACGGTACGCATGCAACGGAGGAGGTGAGCCTCCTAATTCGTCACTGACCAGATGCCAATGGCGATTAATCGATTTTTCAATTGCGTTGCTTTTAGTATTGAATGTGGTGACACATACAAGACGATCTTCATTTCCTTTCTTGGGTTTGGGGACCAATAAATGTTCACGGTGGTTATGCCAAGCCCTTTTAAGAGCATTTTTTAAGAGTCGCATTGGATACCCTCGCTCATTGAGTCTTACAATAAGTAGGGAGCCTCAATAGAGAGGGCAAACAACAAGGGGGACAAGGGGCATCCCTGCCTGGTGCCCCGGTGTATCGGGAATGCCTCTGATAGCGTCCCATTAACCCTAACTCTAGCACAAGGGCTGGTATACAGGAGACTCACCTTATGCCTATACTTGGGCCATAAGCCCATACGCTCTAGCACACCCTCTAGAAACGGCCAATGTACAGCATCTAACGCTTTCTCAGCGTCTAGGGAAAGAAACCAGTAGGACTCAGCCCTGCCCTGTACCACCCTGAGCCAGTTATGGGTCCGCCGCATATTATATCTTGTGGCCCGTTCCCGGATGAACCCCGTCTGGTCCAGATGGACCAACCCTGTTACCACCCGTCGCATGCGAAGTGCCAGGATCGTGGCGTGCAGTTTTGCCACCACATTAGGAGGGAGATGGGGCGATATGATGAGCAGTCATCCGTCGGTTTCCCCTGCTTATGGATCGGAACAATGGTGGCCTGTCTGAGGTCCAGTGGGAGCTGTCCTTCCTCTTCAGCGTCCAGAAATAACCCCAGCAGATGGCGGGTCAGGAGATCCACCGTTTTTTTGAAAAATTCTGCCGGGTATCCATTGGGGCCCTGGGCCTTCCCCGGTCGGAGTTTTGCCAGAGCCATCCTAACTTCCTCCCCTGATATGTCCGCCTCCAATTCTACCTGGTCAGAGTCCTCTAGTTCCGGGAGGGTAATATGCGCCATGTACTGCATGGCATCTTCTTTTGAGCCCAATTCACGTGCTTCCCAGAAGGACTTATAGAACGCCGCAAACGCATCTGCTATCCCGGCGTCCGTGTTGGCCCATCCCCCCCTAGGGTCTTTCACCTTGTCAACCCAGCGGGCGTCTCTCTCCTTCCTACTTAGCCACGCCAGGAGCCTTCCGGATTTGTCTCCCACATCGTAGAGGCGGTGCAAAGTAGCCAGGGCCTACGTCTTTGCTTCCCCCGTCACCAATTGCCTATACTGAGTTTTCAGATTGGACAGACGCCGAAGTTGCCCCTGGTGTCTGGTATGCAAGTGTTCTGTTTCAGCCGACAGAATCTGCGTTTCCAGCGCCTGTACCTCAGCCTGGACTTTCTTTCTGTCTTCCGCTAGCCTACAGTGAGCCCTAACCCTGAGCACCACTTTAAGAGCCTCCCAGAGAGTTACTCGGGAATCCACCGTGCCAACATTTTCTGCCAGGTACACCCTCACGTCTGCTCTTAGGCCCTTCAGGAGTTTTGCGTTTTGAAGATCCCATGCCGACAGTCGGAGTGTCTTGGGTCCCTCCCTCCTTCTCCTACCCACCTCTACCAGTAGGGGAGAATGGTCAGACACGCCAGTACTCCGCCGTGTCCGACGCTTGCAGCGTCTGCCGTGCCATGAAAATGTAGTCCAGGCCACCTTATGGGCCCCGGAGAAGAAAGAGTAGGCTTTAGTGCACAGGTGGAGCATCTCCATACATCGAGTAGTCCGAGCGTGGACATAGATTTGGCTAACTAAAAACATTGTTAGCACAGCTACAGTATATCTCTGGAGTTTTTTACTTTCTTACTTGAGTGGAAACAAGAATCATACTGGTACACTGAAGCATGGCTCTGAGGTCAGGAGGAGCACGCACATTTGACTTTTCCCTTTCATGACTACTTTCCTTTCACCTGGCTGACTGTGACTGGCTGTTGTGGTAACATTTCAGTTATGTGCAAAAGTAACAATTGATGGACAGAATGCTGATCAATGCAAACATTTACCCCCAGTCACAAGGATCTGGGTTTAATCCATAGTTTTTTTGCACACCACACCACCACAGTTTGGACCGAGCCATATGTAAATCAGTCTTGACCCTGTTTCTTATGGGAACAGTGTAATAACTCGCTGACAGGTGTTCATTTGAGTAGTTAAACTTTATTGAGTTCCCACAGGAGCAACAGGCAAGGACGCCAACACAGCATCCAGAATGGGGAAAGTCTGTCATCAACCAACTGTTAAACAGGCCCCCCAGAGTCACCAGTACCTCGCAGACCCAGACATGGATGGTCACACCAGCCCCGCACCTCAATGACACGGCCACGGACACTACCCGAACATCTCCAGACACCACGCCCCGCAACCCTTGCGACTTGATGCGCGGCACTCACTCCACACACGACAATATACCATGTGCCCTAGGAGTGCCGATACTACGCCCCAGCGCACAACCCGCCCCCCGCTCCCCCCCTAGACTCCCCCACTCCACCAAGTTTGCCCCTAAAGTTTGTTTTTGAAAGAGATAGAATGTTTAGTTTGGAGTGGGTATCCCCCCCCACCAGTGGTTCATTGGGAAGACCTATGGATGACGATGTCACGACAACACATATAGCTATGGATTGCGCCGACTCTGTCGGTGCTCCCTGTGACGACCACATAACAGTTGCTACACCACAAGGTCACTGCCATGCCGAGAATAGCAGACCACTCGCCATGGACATTCCCTGCTCTGCTCAGGGGTGAACAACCGACCCTGTAGGGGATCATGAGTTAAACGTTACTGGATCACATGGTTAGGTGTGGTCGATGGGCACAGGACCACCGAAGGGGGTAGACCACTGAGCGTTTTTCTCAGGAACAATGTAGCTATGGTCATGCATTACTGTACTGTATAATCACTGCTATGTTGGTTGTAAAATGCAAACAAAAACCCAATAAACAAATTTAAACAAAAAAAATCAACCAACTGTCTACTGTAACGCCTCTCGCAAGCACGCAGGCGGCGCGAGGCCAGCACTAAACTATGTCCACGTGCAAGGCGCGCGATGGGCGAGACCATTACATATATCTCCTTTTCCTCAGAGAAGAGAGAGAGACAAAAGTACGCGAGAAAGGAGAGGAAAAGAAGGGAAAGAAGAAAAGAAGACGAAGGGAGACAGAAAGGGGGCAGAAAGGACAGAAAGAGCAGAGGGACACTAACGCCTGTATCTGGCCGGAATGTGGACCACTCTTGAGCTCCTCCTTTGAACAATCAGAGGATTACATGAATCATGAAACATACAGTCAGCAGGAACAGAGTTGGATGAAACATCTGAATCACCACTTATATTTCGCAAATCACTGTCCGTATCTTTAGTTTTTACGATCTTGTTCATGTTAAACCAGTTGCGTCCATTGATGCGAACAGCACTGCCACACACTTTGTCTACGACCACAGGTTTGCTGAACTTTGACTCACCCTTTTTCACAAAGCCCTGTTTCTTTATTATAACAAAGTCACCCACAGCAAATTCCCTGCTAGAGACCCTCTTCCTCTCATGAAAGTATTCCGTTTGCTTGGATTGGACTTCACCAACCTTGCGCCTGACCCTTTCATCCAGATCTTGGGGTGTAGTGTTGGATTTGAACCATTTGCACATCCATGCAGGTCTAAATTCCGTGCACGGCTTTCTGCCTCTAAGTAGTTCGAAGGGAGAAATACCTGTGGATGAGTGTGGGGTTGTCCTGTAAAACCATAACATAGTTCTTACCGTGGGGGGTACCACCCTGTTGTGTTCAATGGTCCATTTTACACAATCGTCAAAGACTCTATTAAGTCTTTCAACTAGCCCTTTAGTTTGGGGATGGTAAAGAGAGCTTCTAAGATGAGTGATAGGAGATTCTTTAAGAAATTCTTACTCTTCAGATGACACGAATTGCACCCCGTTATCTGAAACAATAGATTTGGGGAACCCATCTCTCATGAAAATCTCTTTCAAAAAGTCAAGAATCTCCTTAGAGTCAGCTCTGGGTACAAACTTAACTTCAGGCCATTTTGTGTAATAATCCATCATTACAATGGCAAATTTGCACTGATGCAGCAAGGTATGGAAAGGTCCTAAAACATCAATGCCCAGTTTCTCCCAAGGAGCTTCAGGGAGTGGTATAGGAGTGAGTGGAGGAATAGACGTGCGGAGACACTTATCGCTGCTAGTACAAATGGTGCACTCCAGCACAAGGGTATCAATGTCCCTATCCATTTGTGGCCACCAAAAGTGTTCTTGCACCCTGCGTTTGGTAAGAGTGGCTCCCAGGTGTCCATCGTGTGCTTTATTAGGGATGGTGTTTCTAATGCTTACAGGGGGTATTAACTTATCAAATCTGAAAACTAGTCCATCCTCTAATGAAAGTTCATCACTGATCTTTACAAACGGTTGTAAAACCACATCAACATTCCTTTCTTTTGGCCACCCCTGGATTATGTATTTCTTTATATCCTTCAAGATTACATTATTGTCCATAGCTGCATACCAACTCTCTTCTACCACTGAACACAAATTCTTTAACTCAACGCTAGCTATTATACACTCCTCTTTTTAATCATACTCAATTTCCTCATCACAATGAACAGATTCAACTGGTGCTGGAGGTATGCGCGACAGAGCATCAGCCCTGACATTTTTTCCTCCTGTACTGTGTGTGATTTCAAAGTTGAATTGTAACAGTTTTGATGCAAGACGAGCTATACGTGGTGTAGCATTGCGATTGTTGGTGTTTCCCAAGATAGCAACCAACGGTTTATGGTCAGTTTGTAAAGTGAATTTCTTGCCCCATAGGTAGTTCTTGAACTTTTCAATGCCCCACCAACATGCCAAAAGTTCTTTTTCTATGACTGAGTAATGTGTTTCTGCGTCCCTCAGTACCCATGATGCAAATCCAACTGTATGTTCCTGATTCCCGACATCCTGTGTCAAGACTGCACCCAGCCCTTAGCTGCTAGCATCCACTGTCAACGTGCATGGAACAGAGGGTTCAAACGGTTTCAATGCTCTGACTGTGCTCAGTTGTTCTTTGAGCCATGTAAATGCTTGTTCACAGTCACTGTCCCACACAAATTAATTTCTTTCTTTCAACAATTTAGAGATGGGCCGTATTTTAGTATCATAATCCTGAATGAAGCGAGCATAAAACTCCGTCAGACCAAGCAGGGATTTGAACCCAGCTTTGTCTTTTGGAGCAGAAACATCCAGGATGGCTTGTACAAGACTAGGCTTAGGTGTGACCCCAGCGCTGGAGATGGTGTGACCCAAATACTCCACCTTGTCTTTAGAGAACACACACTTTTCACGTTTGAGAACAACTCTGTGCTCTTGTAAAATGGAGAGTATTTTACTCAAGGTCACATCATGTTCAGTTTGATCTTTAGCAAATATTAGGACATTATCCTGAATGATCGCTACATTCTTTATGTCTTTGAGTAAGTTGACCATGACTCTGGAAAACTGAAGCTGCTGAAGCCAGGCCAAACGGCATCTAACAGAATTGGAAAATACCTGACAGGGAGTTGAAGGCTGTGAAATGAAGTGAGTCTTGCCTGCTACTACTCCTAGCATTTCAGTTATGTTGGGTAAGGGGTGCGAGTCCACCCAAATCACCTTATTGAGACTGCGTAAGTCAATAAAGATTCTCAATTCATTTTTTTTTCTTGCTACCACTAAGGACGATGACCAATCTGAGGACTCAATGGGTTCAATCACACCTCTTTTGTGCATGGACATAAGCTCCTTTTCCAAGTCTTCCCTTACGCTGAAGGGTACACTTCTGATTTTATGTTTCACCGGTACAGCATTATCTCTTACCTTCATTTTATGTCTGAACCCTTTGATTCTTCCCAACTCACCATAGAATACTTTGGGATATTTGTTGAGTAAGTCTTCCATACGGTCGTGATCACGGATCGCTAAAACCTGTTCTCTGGCCCCTGGGCATAACATCAAGCTAAACAGACCTTGATGGAACCAACCTACTATGTTCAGGCCATGCACTGCCACTTATATCTTCCCATGTATGTGCGTATTTTTAAATACCATAACATCCTCAAAGTATCCTAGGAGGTCAATTTTGCGCCCTTCGTAGGATACTGGTTCACAATCCGGTTGTTGAAGAGGTCTTTTCCCCCATTTCTCTCTGAAGAGAGATTCCGTTATCATGGTGATACACTCACCTGAGTCTACTAGGAGTCTCAAACTTTTGTCACCAACCTCAATCACAACATATGGATCAACACAATCATTTGGATCTCCTCTTTTAACTCCACCGTCGTTCACCACAAGCATCATGTCCTTTAATTCACCAAGGGTGTCATCGTTGTCGCTGTCACTTGAGTCTTTGACACACCCTACACGAACATTTCCTTTTTTCTGCGTCTGACACACTTTTTCAAAATGCCCCATCTTGCCATTTCTGCACCTAAAACATATATCAGTTGTTTTGAAAAAATTATTTTGTTGAAAGGCTTTCTTTTTCTTGAAATTCGAGAGACGTACAGGAGTGACCATTTCTGTATTTTTGTTTTCCAGTTCTTTGATGGATGTCTGCGAAGTTTCTATGCTCTTCGCGATGTGAATGGATTCATCAAGAGAAGGGTTTTCTAAAGAAAGTAGTTTTTGTCTAATCGATTTGTCAATACATTTGCTTATGA
The DNA here is from genome assembly GCF_964263255.1 of Lissotriton vulgaris. Classification (NCBI taxonomy): domain Eukaryota; kingdom Metazoa; phylum Chordata; class Amphibia; order Caudata; family Salamandridae; genus Lissotriton; species Lissotriton vulgaris. Next base: position 1,512,711,783 of record NC_141687.1, on the reverse strand, counting down.
ATTGGTCACGAACCAGCTGTTCGCTGAAGTTCTCAAATTCGCACTCTGCCACCATTTTCCTGAGAGCAGTTATGTAGGTGTCAACATCCTCCTCCATCTTTTGAGCCCTTTTAAAACATTTGTGTCTCAACACTACTACGCTAGGTTGTTTATCATATCTTCTCGCTAATTTTTTCACTGTACTTTGGTATTCATCTAGTTTCTCCTCTGCTTCATTTTCTGCTTCTGGTAAGTGTTTGAGAGTGTCCCTTCCTTCAAACCCTAATGAGTGTAGCAATAAAAACTTTATCCGTTCTGGTCTGAATCTATGCGCACCAATTGCCCCTAGATAATTCTCAAAAGCATCAAACCGTTTTCTCCACACAATTGGTGGTTCTCCAGGCGCATCCAGAAACGGGGTTGGACATATTGCATGTTGTGAAGACTTAAAAAAAATAGTCAACTGAGAACACCACACATTTCTCTTTGTTGTAACACTCAAGGTTACAAGTGTTACAGATAAGAATTCCTTTAATTTCTAGTGCATTTTCCACGCTTTTTCAAAAATGTCACTTTAATGTTCACTTCTCCTTTTATTTTAATAATATTTAATATTCAACTCCTCAAAACTCCTCATTTTCTTATTGTAAGGTGTGCGTGTCACTGTGTTTTTCGTTGCACGCCGAAAATTTAGCTGAATGATAATATATTTAAAAAAATAATCGAGGTACCTTTTTCTCTTGTGCTCTTCACACCAGTTCAGTTCCCCACGAACATGAAGCATTACCTCAGCGTTTTTGTCCGTGCTCCTTAACTTTCTACACCTCACTTGATAACGTCGCAGGGGTTAAGCCGGTCGACAGGAAGACTGACAGGGGCGGTTCAGTCAAGCGCGTTCATCAACCCCCGTTGAATGTGTCAACAGCGGGCGGGGAGAACTCTTCACAACTCTTACATACGCCTACTTCAGCGACGCTCCTCCCCTTCACAACATCGCGCAGTCTCCCAGCGTGAATTCACTTCTTCTGTCCTCTGCACCACGCTTCGCTGACCTGTCACAGTTTCTTCGTGAGTATTCGTTATTTGCCTTACTTTTTTGCAGCGTTTCTTTTTTTCTTGGTGGGTTTTTTGTGGGAACTCGTTCAATTCGTCACCATAAACGAGTGTAATAACTTGCGGACAGGAGTTCATTTGAGTAGTTAAACTTTATTGAGTTCCCACAGGAGCAATGGGCAAGGACGCCAACACAGCATCCAAAATGGGGAAAGTCTGTCATCAACCAACTGTCAACTGTAACGCCTCTCGCACGTACGCAGGCAGGCAGCACGAGGCCAGCACATAACTATGTCCACGCGCAATGCGTGCAATGGGCGAGACCATTACAAACAGCCCAGCCCGAACAGCCAAGCCGCGTCCTCCCTGGACCGGAGACAAGCATCCTGGGACCGGTTTCGGGCATCACCCCTCATCTCCCAGCCTAGCTTGAATCCAGTGCTGCAGTGAGCAAGGAAATCACATCTAGGCATACCCTTCACACTTATGGCGAACAAATGCGAAAGAAACAATGCTTGTTTCCAGTCCAGGGAGGACCAGGCCTAGCAGATTGGGCTGGACTGTTCCCATATGGACCACGGTCAAGACTGATGTGCATATGGCTGGGTTCAAACTGGAATGGCATGGGGAGCAAACAAACAATGGATTTAGGCCCAGATCTCTGAAATGGAGTGAATGTACGATATTATTCTGCATTCTGTCCATCAATTGTTCTCTTTGCATTTGTCACACAGAGTGGAATGGGTATGCCCAGATGTGGGTCCTGTGCCCTCCATGCCACTGGAGTCAAGGTATCCTGGCTGATGAGGGGTGAAACCCCGAAACCAGTCCTAGGATGCTTGTTTTCAGTCCAGGGAGGGCCTGGCCTGGCAGTGCAGGCTAGACTGTTCCCATAGAGAGCGGGGTCAAGGCTGATTTGCATATGGCTGGGTCCAAACTGGAATGGCATGGGAGCAAACAAATTGTGTATTTAGGCCAAGATCTCTGTATTGGGGTGATTGTATGATATTGTTTTGCATTCAGTCCATCAATTCTTCTTTTAGCATTTATCACCACGAGTTGGGCGGGTAATGCCATATGTAGGGCCCATGCTCTCCATGCCACTGGAGTCACTGTAGCCTGGCTGATTAGGGGTGAAACCCCAAAACCGGTCCTAGGATGCTTATTTCGAGTCTAGGGAGAACCTGGCCTGGCAGTTCGGGCTGGACTTGCATATGGCTGGGCTCAAACTGGAATGGCATGGGGAGCAAAAAAACGATGGATATAGGCCCATATCTCTGTACTAGGGTAAATGTATGACATTGTTCTGCATTCTGTCCATCAATTGTTATTTTAGCATTTCAGTTAAAGCAGAAGGAACATACCATATTTAATGGTTTCCTACAAGGGGAGAGATGCCTACTGTCCTCTCCTGTCAAAAGTCTGCCTAGTCGTAACCTAGTCTTTTGCTCAGTCCATGTGGAACATACATGGGAATGGCATATTTACTCTGCATGATTAAGTAGGTTGAGCCTGGAGGGGTGTGTTTTAATTTACTGCATGGGAACTCCTGTGTGTAGATGACTCACAAAATGGGGACTAGGTGTGGTCCTCCTTAGGTTCTTTGTTGTCTGAAGGAAAACCATTGAACATCCCAAACTCCCCTTTGAAAGTAGCCGCAGGGTGTGGGTGATCTTTCCTGTGTGCAAAGGAAGCCTTCAATAAATTGGATTATTATTTGGGGTGGGTGATTACTCATGTCAAGAAACAATCAAAACCCATGTCAGAGTGAACCCACAAAGTCACTAAATAAGCCTGAGCTCAGCCTCCTGGTAGATATGGCACAGAGCAGGCAGACAGGCTTAACGTGGAGCTATGGGAAAGTATTTATGGGTATATGCATCAAAGTTTTATTTTCCCATTTCTAAATGGCGATTTTTTAGAAATCGGTATTTGGTAATTGCGAAATGCAATGCATCAAAACAGAAAGCAAATAGCGATTCTCTAATTGCGATTCCTTAAGAATCTCAAATGCAATTAGGGAATCACTATTTGCAATTGTGACTCTATTCTTTCCTATGGGCCTCCCATAGGTGAGAATGGTCTTACATTGCCTAAATTGCAATTACCTAATTGTAGGTCTGCCATTCCCACGTTAGGCATTTTCAAGATGGGAGACATCTTCTGCCAAACTAAAGATGAGGGCGGGATGGGTGACGGGAATGTACTATGGTAATCCGAGTATCCTACCACATCTAACCCTAAAATTCAGTTTTGGGCAGTCTCTGTACCTCCAATAAACCATGAGACAGAAGTGTGGTAGCACAAAGCAGGGTTTATCCAGCAACCAGACAAGGGCTACACAAAAATTGTTTTGCCACCGTTTCCCTGCCTTTCAAATGTGCCTGCAGTGTTGTATGTAAAGATTTACAGTCCTGTCAAGTAGGATTAGACGCGCCAGCAGCATCTGAAACTGTAATGTCAAAAAGAGGCCAACTGTAATTGGAGCCTGCCTGACTGGGGAGACAAAGGAAGTGCCCTGTGCAGGTGTCAGCTAACATTTGCCTGTACCAGGTGTCGTGAAGTTTCCACCTCATGGTAGGAACTGGGCGAATGTGGACATCATAAACGTTGGGATGGTGCCAGACTGATTCTATGCACTTCCTCAGGATATGTTGTTCTGTAGATCAGCTAGCTCATAGTGCCTAAACCTAGTTAGGTGGCAAATGGTTTCTGGAAACCACTGAATTTGATTAGGGGCATACCAATATCACCATGTTGGAAGTGGGAGCACATGCAATCTATAACTGGTTAGCAGGGTTAAAGTGCACAGAGTTTTACAGCCAGCAAAAATGTAGGTCCAGCACAAGGTGAACTTTCTGGGGTGACCCTGCAGAATGTCACATTTAACACAGACGAGTGCTCAATGGAGGACCACCCCTGGGTATCCAATTTGTTGGATATAATGGCCTCACACACCCTTGCGAGTGTCATGCTTCATCATCGGCAATGCTCCTCGTTGGGCAGGCGGTGCAATGCCCAACGGGCTCACCTCAAAGAGGGGCTCTATATCGGAGATCTTTTATCCAACTGCCTATGAGTGAAGTGGGGGTGAGGGGCCAGGACAGAGTAGATAGTGTGGGTGAGGATAAAATGTGGCACAAGGTACCGGAAAACAATTTTATTCTGGTGGTCCTCTGCCACAAGTAAAATCAAGGTGCTCGTGGGAACTGTGGTTTCCCAGAGTGGACCAGGGCTAAAGTGCAAATGGTGTGGTCAACATGTTTCTCGCTTCTAGTACATTGACTGCGATTCTTCAGGACCTAGTAATAAACTACAATCTACAAAACATGACCTAATGATTAGTATCAGTTTATATACAGCACATAAGTTGTACTACCTGTTTGACACTGCTCTTGCCTAGAAGGGGGAGATAAAGGAGAACATTACCACAGGTAAGTAACAACATGTGACCCTGTAGTGATCGTGAACACACTGTGAAAAAGTGACATACTAGTGTGACTAGTATGTGATTAAAAACAAGTTAAAAACTGGTAGTATCCATTAGAACTTAATCGCAGACCCAAGGGATCAGTTGTACTGTTACTCACCTAAAGGTTAGAGTTATGGGGTGTCAACAGTACCCGGTGGGTCTGACATCAAGGAAGAAGCCATAAAGGTTGAGGCTGAGGAGGGAAGGATAAGGGTGGGATGATATTAAGGTAAGTAGTAACTTAATATGCTGGGCGCATGCGTATCCTGCTACACGGAAGACCTGGTTTGACCCTTGTAGGAGTGTCCAGTGTCCAGTATCAGTGTAAAATAAATTCAAAGGAGCCATTGTGTGTGGGGTATCTTAAGTCTATGCAACCCTTTAAAAATTCTAAGTCATTGCAATCAGCGTTTAGAATGTAATTAGTAAAACTTATATGAAGCGGTATACATGTGCCCCAGTATCAATGCATGCGTTTCTTGCTACACGGAAGTAGTACACCAGTACACTATCTACTCTGTCCTGGCCCCTCACCCCCACTTCACTCATAGGCAGTTGGATAAAAGATCTCCGATATAGAGCCCCTCTTTGAGGTGAGCCCGTTGGGCATTGCACCTCCTGCCCAACGAGGAGCATTGCCGATGATGAAGCATGACACTCGCAAGGGTGTGTGAGGCCATTATATCCAACAAATTGGATACCCAGGGGTGGTCCTCCATTGAGCACTAGCCCTTATACCTTAGTGACCTTCTCCTTCTTTCTTCCTTTAGGAACAGCCCAGTCATCTCCTTTGTTGTCTTCATATCTGGGGCTACGACTGTGGCCGGACCTTCCATTCTCTTCTCTCTGAATGGTAATCAAAGCCCTACTGGATCACAATTGATCCTTGTCTTCCCCTACCCATTGTTACACATTTAACACAGAACCATATTCTTTTCTTTCTTACGTTCTACCCGAAAGTGTAATTGGTTACAGACGTTTGTAGTGGCTGATAAGAATGCCACCTTTAAACCTTTATTTTCCACCTCCTCTCAAAGTATTCCAAATTCCAGTCCTTCTTTTTGCTTATTTTGCAAATTAAACACTATTGGTGAGAGAATGGATATCTTTTGTACTTAGGGGAATGTTATGCTTCAAGTTATGGAATCTGCATGCTTTGAACAAAGGCCCATTCACCAGCTGTTGATAGTGGCTGAGGGATGCTCTATCTGAGCTTTTTTTCAAAAGATCTCAGTTTGTAGGTGCATTGCCATCTTGACGCAACATTGGCAATGATTTGATAGTGGCTATTGGATCAAAGTTGGGGTACAACTGCAACAGGAAAACTAGTTCCAGAGGGGTGGCACCCTTCTAGGGCATTACAAGGTGAAATGCTAAGGCTTTTCAAAGACCGGCAGTGCTCAATAGGGCTTTCATGCTGGCTGTCACTGGAGATGCTGAAAACAAATAGTGCATGAATACAAAGAAAGAGGAAGAGGATGTATGATTTAGTGATGTGTGTTAAAACTTGCAGTGTCAATCGGGGACTGTAGAGCACATCGACAGTTTTGAAAAGGTCAAGAAAGGAGAAATAATGTATGGACACAACATGGTGGTTAAGGAAGTTTCAGGAAATTCTGTTAAGTTGTTAAGTGGGCAGTGGTGGTGTTTGGAACTGGGTGTCTAAATCTATGAACGCTACGCCAGCTCAGGTGGGAGCTGGTTTTAAGCAGCCAGAAACTTTTGTGGTTCTAAAATTAAATTTCGAAATTGTATGTATGTATGTATGTATAGGCATTTATATAGCGCACTACTTACCCGGAGGGTCCCAAGGCGCTTCGACCGCTGCGAAACCCTTCCTGGCTTACCTGAGAGATGGTCCCTTAATGAGTATCTCCAGGGTGAGACCAGGCATCCCCGGCGGTCTGGTGGGGCCATTAGTGAAGATGAGGCAAGCTAATGCCCAGAGTTGCCGAGTGTGAACGCTGATCAGAGTGGGCACCGAGGCGAGAGAATTATCGAGTCCGCTGACCCTGGTCTAGAAACCTGCCGCGCCGGGAATCGAACCCTGGTCCGGGGCCGTCCTCTGCTCTCGGGTCTGCCGCCTCTAACCAGTGAGCCACTCTACTTCACTATTCTATTCTATTCATAGCCTGTCAACTATAAAGATTATGGCATTACTTAATTGTATATTATTCTTACTTACGTTTTGTTTCTTTGCCTTTTTCTTGTTTTTTTAGCTTTTGGACAGTGGTATGATTATGGTTTACTGGAAGTAGATTCGTCACTTCCTTGATACTTTAAGTATCTTGTGTTTAGTGCCTTTCCTCCTTGGTTATTGGAATACTATGCTTCACATAATAAGTTACCTGCTGTTAATGGTGGGTGACAGCTGTTCTATCACGGTGGTTCTAAAACAGATTCTTGTTAGTAACTGCATTTGCTGTTTGGTCTCAATAAGCAGCCTATGTGAAACTCTACAACACTCCAAAATTTACACCTAACATGACAGCATGATCCAACTTAGGAACCCACAACACAGCACTGAAGGCAACTAATACAAGGTAAAATGAAAAACTTACTAACCTAAAAAGGAAGGGTTGCAATCCTGTATCAAAAATGAAGAAGGGCAAACTCTGAAACCATAAAGATTTTTGTTTTTAATCTGCATAAGGAACTGTCACAAAGACATCAAATGCATTACGAAATGTTTCTGTGATCAGCTTGCTATTGAGCCTGTATGCAACCTATGAACTTGTTTTAAATCTTTAAAAAGATACGCAATATAGTAAATCTGAAAAATTAGCCTATTGCATAGCACCAGTTACCTTACTTTTAATAGAAGATTTTCAAGATCAAGAAGGCTGATACCAAAGATGATAGGAGTCTAGACCAATTCTTTTTCTTCTCCTCTCTGTCCCCCTCTTACGTGTTACATTCAGCTTGAACCTGAACCAAGTGAGAGATATGGACAAAAAGACGAAAGTGTCAAACAGTCCATCTTCCTTGTGGTCAGCACAGTTGATCAAATAATTTCTCAATTATACTAGCCAAGGAACTGGCATGTGTGATTAACATCTAATTTCAACATGAATCTGGAGCGAGCCCCCTACAGGAAGCAATAATCAATTGTCTGTTAGAAAACCACCTGCTGTCCTTCTGTCCTAACTATAAACCACACCTACCATTCTTAGGGGGGGGGGGAATGAAAAAGTAATTCATTAAACAACTTTGAACATGCATGCAGCACTGTAAGCTCTCCACTGTGAACATCAATCAGGATTCAGACAGAAAGTGGGATCAGCATTGACAAGCAGGATAACTCCAATCTGCCTTGGGTCAGAACCAATGAGCGTCTCTGAATCTGATCGATCTGTCTGTTGCTTGTGGTAGAATTAATCACCAGGTCCTCCTTTGAGGACTGGAGTGTCATGAGCAGCTCTAGACCGGATTGACTTGCTCCTTTCCAACAAAAGCCAACAGATCGCAGTCTTTTCATTTGAATCTAACAAGAGATCAGTAATGTGGGTTCTTTACTGTCCTTGCTCCTTTTCAACGTGTACATGACCCTCCTACCCATGTCAGTTACACATGTATGTAGATGACACATACATCTTCCTGTGGCTAAAGAGTGACAAGAATAGGACTATGTTAAGAAGCTTGGAAAACATTTTTGTGGCAAAAGAATAACTTTCTGTTTCAGGACAAGGAAAATAAACATTCTTCACAGGGAAGCTAGGACCAATGCTTTCCTTCTCTCGAACTGACTGCTGGCGTTTGCATAAGCCCCATTTCAGACATGCAAAGTAAAACATCTGGGTGTCCTATTTTACTCGTAAATGTTCTTCGTCATCCAGATTACCTCTGTTGTGAAAACTACAAATCTGTAACCCTCTTTGCTAAGAAAAATTGATCTATTACTTTAACAAAAATGCCATCCATTGACAAACGTCTCAGTCCTGGAGCATCATCGCTGCTAGCACTCACTAAAATGACATGACAAGAAACTTCAAAGATTTAAAAAACCAGGCTGCCAGGTAGGGCTTAGATTTAAAATTTCACAAGCATGTAAGCTCTACATCTATGCCTCTCCATTGGCCCCCAACCCAGCACATGAGCGACTTCAGAGTTTTGTGTACCATGCACAAGACCTTCCATGGTGAAGGACCCCTTTACTTGCAATAACCTAAACCCTCTCTACCGACCTAGAAGGGACTTAAGTTCTAGAAATGCTGCGTCCCTCTGCCACAGCAATCCCAGATGACTATACCTCTGAGGAAGGCCCCTTAAAGTCCTATGTCCTTGTCTTTGGAATGGCCTTTTCATAACTTCATGGAACGAAGGAAATGGTCACACCTGCTCAGAAAGGCCGTCAGGACACCGATATACGAATGGGACCATCCCCCTAACTGCCCCCCTCATATAGCGACCACACCCAGAGTTTCAACAGTACACATCAGCACAAACACCACTGATAGAATTACTAAGAGGATAATGTGGAACCTACAGCCCTACTCCAGTCCACGATCTGTTGACACCTTGTGATTTATCCACCAGAGAGCTCTCTTTGGCGATAACAAAGCAACATGGTCAGAGCTATAGGGCGCTGGGAAGTGGCTACAAAGCTGCATGGTTAGTGCTAAACACAACTCCAAAATACAAAATAATAATAATAATAACCCCAACTGGGGCTGCAGCATGAAGTCAAAGTCTAATCACTTAACTGCATCTTAAATTCTTAAATCCCAAACCCTTCCTCAGGGGCACGACAGTGAGGTAGTACAAAACGTCTTTAACGTTAGTAGTTGTAGTGCGGAATAGTGGAACCTTTTTACTTTCCCAATGAAACATGTTTCCAAATAAAGCAACAAGGCGATTCGTATTTGCTCTTTTCCATGCATTCCATGTCACTGGCTGTTTCTCCTGGAGTTTGCAAGAACATGCTATATGATGATACATATTGCTTGTTTGTCGACCTCTACAAGTTCTGCAGTGAAATAGTAAACCTTGACACCAGTATGAGAACACCAGTATTTACCAGACAGCTTAATTTAGCACCTTGGAAAGGTAAAGTAGTACACAGTTGTTTTCTCCTTTCTTTGTTAAAGACAATCAACTATCACTACTCACCCCTGAAACCTTCCTTTGATTTTGCCTGCACCCTGGGTTGCAGCCATATATAGCCAGAAGGCAGTGCAGGCTATGAAATCATACATGCACAATTCACTTGTAACCAGTGAACAACATGGCTTTAATTGTTCCTTGGTGCATGCAGTCTGACTGACTCTGGATGGTGTTGAGAATCCAAATAAAACTGAAGAATGTTATTGTCTTTTGTCACTTGTGAAAATGCCTAAATGATGACTGACCAACGTAGAAGGTCAGATGACAAGGATACCAATTTATCCTAGTTCCTTCAGAATTTAAAATATGGTCTGGCCTGCACTCTGGTTGGCTCTGGATTAAGCCACTGGAAAAAAATGCTCTGATGAGGGTCAGATGTCGAATATTGATGGTTTCATCGTATTTTACAGTGAACACGCTGTGTGTTCCTTGGTCGAATGCAGGACATTGCCCAGTAGAGCCAGCACCAGTGAATCTTCAAAGGGTGCGACAGACTCCTGAAATTTGAGCAAGAAATGGTAATTTATTTTTAGGCTTCCTGTTTTCCCGTTTTTCTTGATTTTTACAGATAAATACAGACAGAAAACCATTTATTTTCTTGTCTGTATTTATTTTTAAATGTGGATAAAAACGGAAATTGGGTGCTTTTTGAGTGATTCTAAATACACTTTGTCATGACTGCCTGGTCAATAACTGCGTGTATTGATATGTAAGGGGATTAAAAAGAAAGGAATTTAGGCAAAGAGGCTTCAACAAATTCATCGCCTATTCAGGTTCCTGAAAACTCCTTTTTAAAATACATATTGGCACTCCCCCAAAGCTCCTCAAATTTTAACTGTCACTCTGAATTAGGCCTCTGTTATATCTCAGATTTGATCAAAGTAGAGCCAGTGCTGTTATGGCACAGACTCTGGACTCAAGAGGCAACACATTTAAACAGAGCTGTTCTGACAGATATTCTAAAACTGGAAGGTGCTACCAAAATACCTTGGGTGAAGTATGTGTTCAATTTTTTGAAAGACATCGGGAAAGAGGAATATTTTGCCAACCCTTTGCATATTTCAGATATTTCAAGAAAAGAACTGAAAAAGGAATGTTTAACCCTTCTAGAATCCCATCGGGTTGCTGTGGAGGTCCTAAAACCCTCTGTTCAGCAGCACCAATTGATTTTAGCATCTTTTAAGATTCAGCCCTATTTAATCCATGCTAATAACAACTATGAGCGCTTTTTACTTTCACGCTTCAGATTCAATATCTTCCACAGATTGGTTAGTTTTCCTATAATTAACAATTGGACGCATGATCTATTATGTTGTCCCTGTGATGTCTCCCCCCAAAGTACCATTCATGTATTCTTATTTTGTAAATTATACAATGAAATGAGGAAAATTGTTTTACTGCCACTCTTAAGAGTTTTAGGATTTCGTCATTGCCGTGCGGCGATGATTAGTATGCAAGCGCTAGATAATCATGTAACTGTAGCAACAGTAACTTTGTTCCTAAAGAATGCGATGACTATTAGGAAACGTATGATCACATAACTACACTTTTCAAATATATTTTAATTGTAACTGCACTTTTCTGCTTATGAATCCAATGAATTATTGTATTTTTATATTCTATTTTTAAAATTGTAAAATTGTAAATTACTTGTACTTTTATGATTGTCTACAACAATCGAATAAAGATATTTTGAATTGAATTGAGTGATTCTAAATACACTTTGTCATGACTGCCAGGTCAATAACTGTGTGTATTGATAGGTAAGGGGATTAAAAAGAAAGGAATTTAGGCAAAGAGGCTTCAACAACAGGAGTTATGCACAAGGCTGATACTGAAATGTGCATATTTTCATATAAGTGCATTAATTTATCTTCTGCGGGTGCTCATATCACTGAAACCTGGCAGGCTTTCAAGTATGAGGGCATATTTATTAGTTAATTAAATATGGAAATATACCAGTTTCAGCTTTATTTCTTCACAAAACCTTTGTAAATATGGATAAATACAGCTAAAGTTGGCACAAAATAAATATGGATAAATACAGGCGGAAATGTAAAAAAAGAAACCGTAAAACCGGGAGCCCTCATTTATTTTTAATGCAGTAGCCTGCCACAACACGTCTCCCCAGCAGGCAGGCCACAAGTTTCAACTTGAAATTCTCCCTAGATGTGCTGTCCCCCGTGCATTTCAATATCATTTTAGAGAAGTGTTCTAAAGGCTTTGCTAAGAAACTCACCACAAAGCATTATATTATGGGCCCGGAGGGTTATGATAACAAGGAAAGTTTATCCTGGAAATACAGACCGGAGCTGATGTTCTTACAGGCCAGTGAACACAAAGGAACCATTCTTTGCAATGGTGCATGTGTCCCCTCGCAGCTCACTTCGGTCAATGTCTCTCCTGCATATTTGCAGAGCTAAGCCGAGATTAACCACTTATTGCTGACAACTATAGTGCAGGTCTTGTGCACAAGGGGTAACATAGCATTGCTCCTCCATCCAAAAAAGGCACTCTATGTTTTTCCATCTCGTTGGTACCCGTTGTCTATACATTCTTTCAAAGCAGGAAGTTTGCTAATTGGAAAGAACCTGACGTTCTGTTTTATCAAATCATCCTGCTTAGACCACATCGGAAAATGACTAAACTTCTATTCTGGAGCCCAAAGCAGTAGTTTTTTCAGCATGACTAAAGCATCCCTACACACAACGCTGGGCTAATAGTCCTCATTCAGAACAGATCTGCTAATTGCTTTCTTAAAAATGTATTAGTTGCAAGAGGTTCTGGTGGTATCAAAGCCAGTGTTCCACGTACCCAGTAATTCTAGTACAGTGGCAATTTTACAGAGGCTTCTAGCAGCCCCTTCCACTATGTTGTTGGTTGACATTTAAGAGTCATAATTTGCTTTAGTTAAACTAAGTTTTTATTGTGAAATTAAAAGCTTAGTTTTGTAATGTTACTACAGATAACGTGGGTCCCTTCTCAAAAATCTTAGGGGCATATTCTCAAGGATTTATCGCTGAGTTAGCAGCACTTTATCGGAGCCTATGTCGCGACAAATTCATCGCCCCATTGACAAGCTGGTGCTAACAGCCGATATTACTAGTTTACCTGCGATAGCAGCCGCAAAAAAAATCGCCACAGATGAGCCCAGCAACTATCACTAATGAGATGCAGAGTAGGTGTTCCCGTGCAAAAAGCCGTGATAACACCACTCCGCAACATTCTCAACGACCAGCCAGATCGACGATAAGATCCCAAAACAGGCAATAAGGCGCGTTAGCAGCAGGAATTTAACACCTGCTCTTACCTGGTGTAAAGTCGGATGACAACCGGCACCAGAAAAGAGAGCCCAGCCCAGAGCCACACCTGAAGAACAACAGATGCCATGGAGCCACTGATCATGCAGCTCGGACACCCAAGAGGGCCACAACACCCACCGCCACCACCCCCAGGACTCCCCCCCCGCCCTACCCAGGGCAACACCCCAGACAAAGATATGTTACATCAACTTCACGAAATCATGGACAAAACAATTCGCCTGATGTCGCACAAGAGTCATGGTGGGTCTTCTCAGGACAATCTGTAGGTCACAGCCTGCAAGTCAAAAGTCTAGATAAGAAGGTGTGTCATGCACTCATCAAAGGACAGAGAGAGAGAGCGAAAGAGAGAGAGAGAGAGAAAGAGGTAGAGAGAGAGAGAGAGAGAGAGAGAGAGACAGAAATGGAGAGAGAGAGAGAGAAAGAGAGGGGGAGAGAGAGACGGAGAGAGAGAGAGAGAGAGAGAGAAAGAGAGGGAGAGAGAGACAGTGAAAAGAAGAGAGGGAGAGGGAGTGCCGACACGGCGGACCCAGGCATCACTGCTCACCTGCTGCCACCGGTGTGTCTCCAACCACGTGACGGTATGCACTGCAGTTCACCAGATCCCTTATCTGACACAGAGTCAAGGTTTATGAATGACAGAGTACATACAATTGCACAGGCCATCATCGCTTGCCCGCCCCTTTGCACAAAAGCTGCTGCACCTCAGCCCCTCCCGCCGCCCAGTGGTGATTGCCCGCCCCTTCGCACCCAGGCCTCACTGCTCACCTCACGTCACCGGCGTGTCTCCAAGAGGGCCCACCTCGTGCTGGTGCAAGCTCCAAGCCTGTAAGGCCTGCAGCCTTGGCACCTTCCACATCATGCAGCCCAGCTCCTCGGGCCACCAGGTCACACACTTGATTCTGGGTCTTGATTTCGCTACGGCAGAGATCATATCAGTGCACACAGCATCATCGCTGGCTGCACACCCGCTCAGCCCTTTAGGTGCCACCAACTCTGTGACCCGCGAGGCAACGCCATGTGCCATTAGACCAGCACTGCCCACAGGCTCAGACCTACACTGTGGTCCAGCAGGGCTCACACAAATCCTTACCAGTCCGGACCGCCCAGACGAAGCATCATCACAGGCTGCTCACCCGTTCAGCACTTAAGGTGCCCCTACCTCAGTGCACCGAAAGTCACCGTCCCGTGGCAGTGTGCCTATTCTGGCCTCAGTGTATCCGGTGCCACCAAGTCTGTGGCCCTCAACTCATGGGCCCTTTATGATTGAGTCTCGTGGTGGAGAAGCCATCATGTCACCTTCGGCACTGGGGAATGTAGCAGGGCCCTAGGCCCTCATGCAAGAATAATAACCACACAGATACACCCATATGGAGAGTGGAAAAGGCGTCCAGCACGTGCGCCCGGCCCTTTTTATTGGCAGGGTCACATGTCTTGTGATGCGTGTGCTGAATGGGTGTGGTGTGGGTGTAAACAAGCTGTGAGGAAGTGGCTGTGGCATGCTGACAACTACCTGGGACATGTAGCATTTTCGTCCCCCCCTGTGAGAATAAGCGGAGTGGGCTGGCCTGGCGTATGCCAGTCCAGCATAAGGGTGTGAACAATGAACCCGGGATTCTGGGTGTGGTACTGTCCTGGGCTGGACATGGAAGTAACTAATGCTTGTGTCTCTGTTGTGGTGTCGGTGCCACCCGGACCGCAATCGGTAATGTGTCACCCTGTCACCCTGTGACCCAAGTCCCACATCATGAGCAACATGGACGTAAGGGGAAATCACTGACCCTACATTCATCCATACTTCTACACTTGAAAGATCATAGACATGACACATCTGGGTGAATATAAATGTTTAATGCACATTCAGTGGAGTGTTGTAGCTGGAGCAGTACAGGGCCATGCAAACCCCACTTTACATTGTTGGCCCCTGGAGGGCCAGCCAGAGTACTTTAGGGAATGACAAGTTCATCGGAAGAGGAAGAGTACAATCCCCAGTCTGAATGCTGTGTCATTGGTGACCAAACAGACTATGGCAGTCCATGTCGAGGTCCAAGGTGAGTGTCGCAGAGTGTATTGGGAGACAGTGAAGGTGATGATGCAGAGGGCAGAACCAAGCAGAAACCGGACCTATGGCGGAGATGAATGCTACTGTGTCCTTCTTACCACGAAGGCAGATTCATCCGCATCTTCCTCCTCTGCTGTTTCATGTGCCTCATGTGTGGGTGGTGGTATTCTGTCTCCAGCACTGTGTAGCAGTGACACATCAGTGGCCGGAGGTGGAATGTCTGCTGCACTGTGTGGCACTGACACTTCAGGGGGCGGAGATGTGGATGGAGTGGTAGCAGCAGCATCAATCAGCGCAAGCCTTACAGCAGCAATGCCATGAGAAGGGTCTTTAGGGCATTGAGTAACCTAGCTACCTCTCACTGGTGTGCAGCCGTGGCAGCTGCTCTTTCCGCCTGAGTCCGCTCCATGTTCTCCATGATCCTCTGCATGTGTCCCAACTCCTGGGTGACATCGCTGGAGCCACTCTGACTAGACAGTTGTTCTTGTCTCAGAGTCAGGACACCGGCGATGTCAGCCACGGTTCCTTGGAGAGCATGTGATGGAGTGAGGTGGAGAAGCAAAATTTTGCGTACCCCTTGCAAAGTCACACTTCCATAACCATAAATTGTACTAATGGAATGATATGCGTGACTAATCAGCTTAGAATAAAAAATGCACCTACACAAATACACGTGGGAACTAACTTTGCTTGTGTTGCAATCATAATTAACTAAATATGTGATTTTGTCATGTCCTAAACTAATGAGCAGCTTCAAGGTAACGGAATGCAGCATAAATGTGCTTTTGTTTACGTACTGTTGTGGCAAAACGCGAGGATAAGAAAGTATATCATGCTTAAATGTCGCTATTTGCTAGGTAATTACTAATAGGGAAAAACTTAGAAAGGGGGGCGGTAAACAGAAGGGTTAAATTACTTAAAATTAACGTTCATTTGTGTTTCTTTCTATGATAGTTCCATTTTTGACTCGTGAGGCCTAAAAGAAAATGGAGTCACTCGATTATTGTGGTTACAAAAGAAATACGAATGCGCGAGCAAAGTACGAGTCTGAATGTGAGCTGCTTGTGCCTGGAGTGACTACATATATATATACTTTATTTGATTTGTGAAAATCATAAAAGGGTGGGTCTTACCACCATTAGATAAACCTTAACATCTTTGAATCAGCATAAAAACAACATAAAATCACATAGGAACATAACACAACGCTTAGCAGATTACTCAAATATGCGGTCACTTTGTGAAGTTAAAAGAAAGAAACAAGTGTAACTGGGGAAGGGAATAACTATCTCGTTAAAGCTTCAAAACAACAACTGGGTGTTCTGAAAAGGGATACAAAATGCTTGGGGGATTAAATGTGTCTTAAAGGATATAAAACACATTGTTGACTCAGTATGGAGTTTTTAAGCTGGAAAGGTGAAAATAAAGGGTATCCATTAGGGAATTAAGGGGGAGTCCGGGGCCAGCCGTGGGGAGACCAATTGGCCCAGGTCGTCTTTAGTTGTTTCCTTGTTTTCCAGCTCTTGGGCAGCGTGAGCCAGGAATTTTATAGTTTTGCAGGAAAGTTGTATCCAAGACCCGCTAAGGCCTTTTATCACAGCCGCCCTGCAGGTTCTTACTTGCGCTTCTCTTAGGAGTGGTAACAAAAGCATCTTCCTTGAATTTTGCCTGGAGTGACTATAGTTCAAGGACATAATGGCCTGGAAGTATAGATGGCTGCCAAAATGATGAGCACAATGGTTCAGAACATGGGAATACATGCTAAAGTTGCGAGTAGAGAACAGGACTAGGCCGGACTTGGACCAAACAAAGGACCCATTAGAAAATTGCGGACGGAAGGAAAATGCAATAATGTAATGACAAAAAGATGCTCATCCAACCCAAAATTGTCCAATCAGAACTCGAATTTAGACTGAAAGTTACACTTTTAGATAGATAGAACGAGTGAAAAGGGTATAAAAAGTGCTGATTTTATTGAAGAAAAAACCTCTCTTCGATTTCTACCAGAGATGCTGCTGGAATGCTGATTTTCCTGAATTGTAAGACTCTGAATAATTTTTCCTATTTCTTTTCTTAGGGAGATGCACTTTAGCTGAGAGTCTAGTTAGGGATGTTAGGAGAATAAATGGTTATATGGGAACCATCTGCTTTTGCTAATACTGGATATATAAAACAAAATGAAAATGTCTATCTCTAAGTTTTCTTAAATAAATGAATCTAGGTGTCCTGAATTTAATCTATATTCCTAAATGTCGTATTTTGAAATAACAAAATAAATAAAGTCAATAATCTTAGACTTGCAACCAACAACAAAGGAGTGACTAGAAAAAGAAACAAAGAAATTATTTTAAAGTGAAGTGAAGTGTGGAAAATCACAATTGCTTATTATATTACCCTCACTCATCCAACTATTGGGTGACATGCTTCATCATTGGGTATTTTCACCGGGCAGGTAAAAGACCTAACCGGTGTGCTACGACACCTGCATCTGCAGTGGAGCTGGGTTATGTAAAAACAGTGAATGAAGTGAAAAAGTGATAAAAGTAAAAAGGTGCAAACGCTGATCCAAACCAAACTTTAATAAAGATCGGCGTGAGCATCTGGTTAAAAAAGGGTGAGATGGATGATGTAGACCTTAAATTTGGGTCGTATCATCCAGGTCACAAGGTCGACATGTTTCTGCTCCTAGGGCCAACTTAGCCGAGCTTTCATCAGGACCAAAGGACAAACACTGGGCGGTATGCACTCTCTAAGGTGCACCCTAACCTCAGTGTCGACGTTTAGGATTACCAAACTCACGGTTCTCAGTACCGATTGAAACCTGGAATTTCCAGGTCATGAGGAAATGAGGCGACGATGTATCTCACATCATGGGCCAAAGTGGTGGGGGCTTTCTTCACATCGGAGAAAACAGTGCTCCGATGACTCCCCACATGGAACCTAGCGTGATCTCAACCACTGCCCGGACCAATAATCTTAGACATGCTGAATTTGCTCTTAATAAAAATTAGATAAATGGAGAATTAAGCTGGTCTTGAGTTTTCCTACGCCTAATTTTTCACTAGCAGATCCATCGATCTCAATGGTGGTTTGTCTAAATAAAAATGTTGTAGTTATTGAAAACCATGTTAAAAGCATCTAAACTGCAGGTGTAAATAGTATAAATATTCAATTTTAGCTTTTAGATACTCCACTATGATACAGCAGCTTTTCTTTTGAATTTCACCGATCCATGAAGTTTATGAGTGATTTGCAGTGTTATGGGCCCCACTGATGAGAATATGTTAGTAGTTTGTACTTCAGGGAAAGGTGACATGAATTTAGAAATTATTTCTGGAGAAGCGCTGCATCAGTAAATTACTTGGTAGCAGAGCATTTGTTGCTATAGAATTAGCTAGGATTATGTATAAAGTGTCACATAAGAGTTTTGATGTACAGAATTATGACTAACATCTGTTGAGTTCGTATTGCTTTATATGTAGTCCTGCAAAAGGCTTCAGAGTATTGCGTGAAGCTGGTTACTCTGTCTGCAGGCAGAGGAAGTGTGGCAAGTGAAGTCACACATCGCATAGTCTGTTTCAAAAAAGTAGTATCGTCGAATACTGCGGTGGTATCGTCGTACATCACTGTTTAGGGAGACTACGTGTGAAAGGATAAATGCATAGCGAGGACAGTCTATAAAATCTTAGCTTTCAAGTACAGGAATCATTCTGTATCCTGATTTAAAACTTACTGCTGGGAGAGTAATAGAGCTTACCCCGAGCTTGAGAAAATGGTATAGTAGAGGAAGTGGTGCTACTTTATCGGCAAGTGTAAAAATTCTGTGGTAGAGAAGAGGTAAGCCCTGTCTACTGGAAATACAGAATACTTGAGTGATTGACAAAACTATCACTTTTGTTTAGCGAAACAGACAAATGGTGTTGTTTTGTGCAAGTTACTAACCGGTTTAGTTAAATATCTTGTAAATACGGCTTCTCGAAAAATCTTGTAAAGGAGGGGTCAGTGGGCGCTGCAGAAGCCGGAGCGCAGTTGACCTCAAAAGTGCCGCGCTGGGATTGGTCCTTGTGACCAAGACAGAGTAGGAGCTGATAGGTTCATCATGAAAAACAGCAATACTATTGGTTAAACACTAGGAAGACGTATCTTGTTCTAATTGGTGCGTTAATGTGAACCGCGCTGTGATAGGTTGGTGTTACGGAACAGCAACAGGGAAGTGCGCAATCCTTTGAAAGACAGGGAATTTACCGAAAATGGATTACTATTACGAAGAAGAAGAAAGAAAGAAACCTTTATGGTTTAAGAAATTGAAAAGTGTGTTTGTAAAGGATAAGTAAATTATCACAAGAGAAGGAAAATTACTTCCTCCACCAAAAGCGCCAGTTTCCTATACGTTATCAAAATATGGTTATCATACGTGTGTTGGTTAGAAAATTGGGTAAGATATACCAGAAATGATGGTGTATTAGCTTTTCCGGAAGGAGGATCTCTTGATGTGGCAGTTTTGAGAAATTTGAGAGAAAAGATGATGAATCTTGACCCAAGACCTAGGCTGACTCACTTTGAAGCTCCAGCTGAATGGGAAGATGAGATGCATGAGTTGGAAAGCGAAAGGTTACAAGAACATATCAGACCCAGAGGTAGATTTCCAAATCTATGGGGAGAGACACATGAGAGTAGAATGCGTAGATGGGGAAATGCTAATATGCGTCTGTGGAAGGGGGACGCCACTCACCTCAACCGGGCGACACCCGAGTCGGGATACCACGACCTCTAACCCTCCTGCGTCTCTGACGACCAGGAGTCCTTCTCTTTTTTTCCCCCTACAGGAGCCCGACCAGAGGACCGGACAAAGACCCTACCCGGAAGCGGAGAATCTCGAACACCAAGAACCCGGGAGTGCCGAACCGGAAGCCGCCTACCGGGAAATCGAAAGACCCACCCCCTACCCCGGACCTGGAACTATAAAAGCCGACGACGAAGAGAGGAGAGCGTTCCAGATAGCCGACTTGTGGCAGGAGACAGCGCGCAGCGAACCATTGAAGGAGAGCGGAAGGAGTGAGAGGATCGAAGACGGAGAGTTGGAGGACGTCTGGACCGAGGAGTGGTGGAGTCCTCTGGAGGTGGCTGGAGAGCGGCCGTAACTCGCTGGAGAGTTACGGCGGGGCACGTGAGTACCTTGTTACCGTCTCCGTGTCCCCTTGTGAATAACTGTAAATACTTGTATAGAGATAGAACGCACTGATAGCACACCTTTGCACTGTATAATATATATATTAGAGACACTGCACCAATAACTTGTACCATAGTCCCTACACCCCAACCCGTCATGAGAGCACCTCTCTTCTACCCTTCCCACACCTCTTCGCCCCCCCCTCTCTAAACCCTGTCCGTTCCCCTCCTCATGGTCATCTCTGTTCCCTCACGGCCCTGGTGTTGGTACTGGTACTTCAAAAGTCCGTGCTGAAAAGGACTAACACCCCTGCTTCTCTGTTTCCCTCCGAGGTTATCCCAACGCCCGGAAGACGTGAAGACCTTCGGAAGATCCATCAGCCGGTATACACCTGGGAACCGACTACAGCTTCACACCCTGAACTCTGTACATACTCCAGTGTTGTTATTCAGAACAATAAAAACAGCTACCATAGCCAAGTATATACGGCCTCCACGCCTGTTATTCCGGTCCGCAGCAACCCCCAGTCCACAGCGTCATGGCATGTATCCAGTTAGATTAGTGGATGACTATGAAGGACGGAAATGCACAGAGAAGAGGAAGAATGTAGAGACAGGGAATCAAAGCTATGGTGAAAGTGAATCAGAGGATGCTGTACTAGAGGAAATATTAAATAGAAGATCACCACCGTATCAACCAGGTTCTTTATGGACTACACCTAATGCTCTAATGGCAGATGAAGGAATTAATGAAACCCCAAAACAGTTTTCTAATTTTAAAGATGTACCTGAAAGAATGGAAGTGAGATATAATCCAAGTACCGCAATAACAGGACCAAGACTTACTGGTACCCCCAAGCAAGGTAATGAACGAGAAAATGTAAATAGGGTAGAAAGACGGGTTGAGGAACAAGTCAGTATTGCTGAATATATAAGATCTACAAATGCATTGACAGAACAGATACAGGAACTAACGAAAAACATGGTAGCGGTAACAGTTCAGTAATGATAGGATCTGTAATTCCAGTATTTGAGAATCAAAGAATAAAAGAGCCAAGTTTGAAAATTCCTTTACAACAGAGTTTACAGAAATTAAAAGGAAACATTTATCCCGATTTGTCAGAAATTAGACGAACCAATAATGTAAATCCGCCTGAATTAACTTTTAATCAAAGTTTACCTTATAAATATGCGACTGGAGTAGAATCTGACACTGCTACCCCCGAAAAGAGCGTTGAGAGAATAGATTTAAAGCAGACACCTGTAGGACCATCAGAACAAGAATTAAGTGATTGGATTAAAACCCTAAAATTAAAAGAGCATGAACCTAAAGTGGATGTAGCGAGATTAAAAGTGGATATGGAAGACTTAGTCATTGGAACAATTGGAACAGATAGATTAAAAACGTACCAAGATGATGAACTTATGTTCAAGTGTAAAAGTATAACATGGAAAGCGAAGGCAGTACATGATCAGTTGGAAATTTTGGCAAATGAATTTGAGATAGAATTTGCAAAGAATAAATCATTGCAGAAATCCGATAGAGTAGATTTTTCAGAAAAGGATATTGAAAACATGAACACTGCAGGGAGGTTAACTCAAATAAAAGAATTATTTGTTTTGTTACAGGAATCGGGAGATGTGAATAAATGGAGAGGGAAATGGGCAAAGAAGAAAGTGGAGACTAATGACAAATCAACATTAGCGTTTCCAGTCAGAGAAAAGGAGACAGTCACAAATGAATTTCCTATGAGAGAAATATCAGGAGGAGGATATGTACATGTTCCATGGAGTAGACAGGATATATTATCATTTACAAATGATTTTCCCCGATTGAGAGAAAAGCCAGTAGAATGGTATCGACAAGTAGATCGGTTTGTGAAAGTTTAAAAAGTAGTATGGGTTGATTTGGATGGATTGTTTGACATAGTTGTGCCAGCAGATTTGTGGACTGAGTGTAAAATCACCGTAGATTGGCCGAAAGAGGAGTATCCTCGAGACAGGTGCTCTGTCACCTGATGTGATGAGAAAATATGAACAAGAAATTGTATTTTTGAAGAATAAAATTCCAACAAAAGAGACAGATTGGGTAAAAATAGACAGAACTACACAGGAGCCGAAGGAATTCGTGCATTCAGTTTATGAGAGATTGTTGTTGGTATTCAAACAATACAGTGGGTATGAAGAATTTAATGAAAAAAACATGAGTCATTTTATTTACCGATTTGTGTATGGATTGAGACCAGAAATTGGAGATATGATACGTCATAATATGATAGGTTGGCAATCAGGTACTGTAGATGAAGTTTTGAGAAAAGCTAAATATTGTAGTGAAGAGATCGATGCTAAACAAAAGAAGCTGAAGGAAAAAGCTATGTGGGCACAAGTAAAAGTAGCAGAACACCAAGTGGCACAAATGGAAAATGAAAAAAAATAGTGATGCAAATCAAGGAAAATCTAAAGGAAATTTCGCCAAAACGAAATTAGTAACAAATATAGAGGAGCTCAAGAAAAAGTTTCCTTGTCAAAATTGCGGCGGGATAGGGCATTGGAGGAAAGAGTGTAAGTATCCACCAAGAGTTAATCCAGAAAATGCATCATTGAATCCACAGGTGCAGAATTAGGTAATTCAACAGCAACCGCAACAGCAGCAAATAGTTAATCAGCAAAGTCAGGTGCCACAACCGCCACTTCCACACAGTGTAAATCAAAAGAAATACAGTGCAGAGACAGGATTCAGCGGAGTTGAGCAGGTAAATAGATCACCTAGAGCGAATGTGAGTCCTCAGTATTTGTTGCAAGAAGAAGGTGGGAGTAAGACGGATGAAAGTTTCTGACGGTACCTGAGAGAGGGAGAAGAGTGTGTGCTTGGAGCCACTCTTGAGGTAGATCAGTCTGGTCCATTTGAAAGTGGAAAGGTGAATGATGTAGAAAAAACTTTTCTGGTGGACGCTGGTGCTACCCGTTCTACTGTTAGATCAGTGGAAGTCCAAAATCTTCCTCTCTCAGGAGACTCCATCCAAGTTGTAGGTGTTGCCAATAGACAGATTAAAACTTCCTTGACACAACCAGTTGAAGAGGAGATTGGAAATTTTAAAGACATGCATCGATTTGTGGTGTGTGATAGTAGCCCCGTAAATTTGTTGGGACAAGATAGTTTGTGCAAGATGAACTGTGCCATATACTGCTCACCAGATGGCATAGAATTGCAAACCTCAGATGAAGACAGTTTGTACAAAATGACTATGCTTATGATAGAGGCAGAACAGAACAAGTTGTTTCCTGTGTTTGATCGGGAAAAGATACCGGATGAATTGAAAAAGGGAGTAACAGAGAAAGTGTGGGATTTCACAGGTGAAGATATTGGATAATGAAAGACGTAGATCCTGTAAAACTTTCTATAAAAGAAGGTGAAAGTTACCCGAATATTCCTCAGTACAAAATGACTGCAGAAATAGTTGAAGGAATAACACCAGTGTTAAACAAAATGATTGAACAAGGCATATTGAGAGAAATAGAAAGTAGTCCTTGTAATTCACCGATAATGGGACTGAAAAAGACAAATGGAACTTTTAGAATTGTACAGGATTTAATAAAGGTTAATAAAATAGTTGTCCCATGTTGTCCGATTGTACCAAATCCAGCAGTAATTTTATATCAGATTCCCCATGAAGCGGAATGGTACACTGTGATTGATCTGAGTAATGCGTTCTTTACAGTTCCATTGCACCCAGAAAGCCAGCAAATTTTTGCGTTCAGAATCGGAGATCGTATCTTGGCATGGTGCCGAATTCCTCAAATGTTTACAGGAAGTCCAGCTGTCTTTAATCAGTTGATAAAGAAATCATTAGAAAGTTTGAACATGCCTGGAGAGTCTGTATTGGTTCAATGTATAGATGTTCTCCCTGTGGCATCGCAGACAAAAGATGCATGTGTAACAGATACCATCGCATTGTTGAATCATTTGGCTGAAGAGGGACAAAAGGTGTCTCCCTCAAAGTTACAATTTTGTCAAAAGGAAGTGCAGTATCTAGGTCATAAAATTGCCAAAGGAATAAGACAAGTTACTACAGAAAGAATCAAAATGATACAGGGAATGCAGCCACCGAAAACTAAAAGACAAGTGAGAATGTTCCTGGGAATGGTGGGTTACTGTAGACAGTGGATTAGTGGATTTTCATTGATTGCAAAGCCACTGCAGAGATTAACAAGAGCAGATATCAGAGACCCTATAGTTCTGACTAAAACTGAAATGGATGCATTTGAACAACTGAAAACGAGTTTATGTGAAGCACCAGCTTTAGGGATGCCTGACTATGAAAAAGAATTTGAACTATATTGCAATGAACAAGAAGGATGTGCATTATCAGTACTGATTCAGAGACATGGAAAACTGAGAAAACCTATTGCGTATTTCTCAGCTGCTTTGGACCCTGTTGCAAAAGCATTGCCAGGTTGTCTGAAAGCAGTAGCAGCTACAAGCATTAGTCTGGAACAGAGTGAAGGAATAGTGATGGGATTTCCCGTAAAAGTGTATGTACCTCACTCCGTGGAGATTCTCCTCACTAGAATAAAAACACAGTACTTGACCAACAATAGGATGACCAAGTAAGAGAAGGTAATTCTGGGAGCAGAAAATGTGACAATTTCTAGATGCGTAAATGTGATACCTTCCACAATATTGCCTGACACAATGGAAACAGAAGTGAGAAATGAGGTTGATCACAAATGCTTAGACGTTCTTGAATATTGTACCAAACCAAGAGCAGACATTAGAGATGAGCCATTGCCTGAATCTGACTATGTGATGTTTGTAGATGGTTCGTGTCTGCGAACGGATGAAGGTGCTTTAAGTGCAGCATATGTGGTCTGTACTGTGGTAGATTTACTGGAAGCTTCATGTTTGAAAGGAATTCGTTCTGCTCAGATAGCAGAGTTGATTGCTTTGATTCGAGCATGTGAATTGGGAAAAGAAATCAAAGTGACCATAGTGGCTGACAGTCAGTATGGTTTTGGAGTTGTCCATGACTACGGACAACTGTGGTCCCAAAGAGGTTATTTGACTTCTGCAGGATCCCCCATACGAAATGCAGAATTTGTACGAATGTTGTTTGATGCCATCCAGCTACCAGACAAATTGGCTGTGGTGAAATGTGCAGCACACATAAAGGGGGATGATTATATCACCCGAGGTAACACATATGTAGACTCAATTGCTAAGTATTGTGCCAAAAATGTTGCATCAATCAATAAGGAAAGGGCAAAGGAGCATGTTTCAAGTCCTTTAATGCTAACAACTGTAGTTGAAACATGACAGGAAGTGAGGCAAATGCAGGAAGAAGCTGATGAGGAAGAGAAAAATGTTTGGTTAAAAGCAGGATGTAGACAAAGAGAGGAAGATGAAATTCGGGTTTACAAAGACGAAAGACCAGTAATGCCTGATAGCATGATCTCAAATAATGCCCGAATGTACCATGGTCAAGCTCATATTGGAAGGGATGCCATGCTTCGTCTATTCAAACAGACGTGGTACAATCCCATGTTTAGGATGATAGCAGAGAGCCTGTGTCAAAGATTCTTAGTTTGCCAACAGTTTAATCCAAACAGAAGAACTATTGTGAGTTTGGGAACCATAGGAATGGAGAAAGGTCCATTTACACAAATGCAGTTAGATTTCATTGCACTTCCGCCATGTAACAGACTCAGATATGTTTTGGTGATCATCTGCTTGTTCTCCCGATGGGTAGAAGCTTTCCCCACAGAAAGGAATGATGGGCTAACTGTTGCAAAATTACTGCTAAGGGAAATAATACTGAGATTCGGTTTCCCAGTGACATTTGAAACTGATCGTGGCCCACATTTCCAAAATGAACTCATGCAAATGGTATGTGAAGCACTGAAAATTCGTCAGAGACTACATTGTGCTTACCTACCTGAGGCTTCAGGAGTGGTAGAGCAAGTTAATGGAACAATTAGAAACAGGATTGCAAAATTGTGTTTAGCGACAGGACTAAAGTGGCATGATGCCCTGCCGCTTGTTTTTATGACCTTAAGAAGCATTCCTGACAGGAAAACTGGATTGAGTCCACATTAGATCTTAATGAGAAGGGTGATAAGACAAGCATATGTACCAGTTGATAAATTGTTGAAAATTAATGATTACATCATACTGGATTACTGCAAAAACCTGTCTGACGTGGTAACTTCTGTGTTCCATCAGGTGGGAACTGAATCAAACACCAAAGAGAAAAGTCCAGCACATGATCTAGTCCCTGGAGACTGGGTGAGAATTAAGGTACACCACAGAAGGAACTGTTTGGTGCCTTGTTGGCAGAGACCAAGACAAGTTGTTTTGATTAGCACTACCGCAGTCAAATGTGCTGAAGTAGAGAGATGGGTACACGCAAGTCACACCATCCATGTGCCTGAACCTGAAAATCTAAACAAAGAAAGTGAGAGCACAACTGATTCTGATTCTGAAGGTGAACCAGAGAGAAGTCCAGATACTGAAGATCAACAGGAATGTCGATATCTGGAAGTATCAGATACTAGCTCTGCATCTGAAGGAGAAGAAGAAAATCCTGAAGTACCGGATTCTGAAGATCAATCTGTAGATCGAGAATTGGTAAAAACTGACACCAGTAAGGACACCGAGCAAAGTGAAAACAAAACTGGTGAAGAAGAAAATTCTGAAGGACAGACTAGAAGCTCTGAAAGCAGGAACGAAAATCCTGACACTGGAACAGCGGAAACAGCTCACGAAGAAGATGAGATTCCAAGTACCAGCTATGGAAATGTTCCTAACAGAGTGAAAGAACTGTCTAGAGAGAAAACTGACTCTGAAAAAGGAAAATACGCTGTAAAAATCATTATAAATGAAACCGTCGAAGACACTGAAACTGAAACAGATGAAAGTGGGGATGAAACTCCATTGAGAAAAAGGTCAAGGAAAAGGGCTTGGAGAGTGGAACATAACACCACAGAGCCTAAAACAAAAAGATTTTGTAAAGGAGATAATTGGCCTAAAGGAAATGATGGACTGAGATTTAAACTGGTTAACAAAGAAAGACAACAAGAAGAACAGGTCAATGGAATAACCAGTCAAAGAGAGACATTTGGAAAGGAAGTAGAAGTTGTGCAAAGGCCAAAAAGAGTAAGGAGACCAAATCAGAAGTACAAATCACCTGAGTGGACCTACATCATATTACCTCCGATTGAAGAAGTAAACAGCAATCAAGAAAATCTGAGTTGCCCAAAGACAAATGGGAAAAGTGAGTAAAGAATTAGGCCACAAAGAAAAGTAGTAATTGATTAAAAGGACAAGGTAGAAGGTAAATCGGAGGATTCAGAAAAGGGCATTGTAAGTGGAAAGAAAAACTTGTAAGTGACACAAAGTCAAAGAAGATTCTGTTAGAAAACTAAAACTTGTAAGTGACATTAGGTCGAAGAAAACTTGTTAGAAGGGAAAAGGCTTATAGGTGACATAAGGTCGAAGAAAATCTGTTGGCAAAACTAGCTGTGTACAAAAAAAATACCTACTAATGAACATAAAACGAAATGTGCTATATTTAGAACATGGTGTAGGATGTGTTTACTATGTACTGGATTATTAATATTGATATGGATAAATTTTGCCTTTATCATTCCTTTTCGAGATAACTTAGTGAAGTTGAAACATAATGTGAGTTCAAATGAGCAGGATGTGGAATCCAAACATAATAAGCAGCGTGTATATAGACCAGAATTGCATCAAGATAGTTCTATAAGTGACTTTACTAAGAATACATTTTCAAAGTTCTTATCTGAGTATGTTAGAAAAATTGATGCTAGTGATTGTTACGTGTGTGTAAAACTACCTGCAGCTGTTTCTGAGGGGATGACTTATCATCATCTCCTGCTTACATATGGAGTTACGTGTAGTGTAATTGCAAGCTTGTTCTATCAATCAGGCAAATTAGAGTACCATTATTCCAATTCAGATGAAGTGTTTGCGAAATTGAAAAAAGATAATGCACTGAATAAGAAAAAGCCTGCTACAGTTATGGGAGAATGTTTTTTAGAAGTAGAAGAGTGAAGTCATGATTATGCGTTTCAAAACAATTTAACATGTAAAATGAGAGTAGAAGAGAAGGCATTTTTAGACATGGTTTTAGTAAGGCAGATTGCCTATAAACTTAAAGAAAAAGTAAAGCATGAGAAATCAAAATATTGGACATTTAATGATGAAAACGTTGATGCAAGGAATGTGAATGTAGCAATAAGTATAGACACTCCATTGTTAGGGAAATTCTGTATTAGGAGAGACAACACCATGTATGATAATTATTTTGTGGGAGCAAGTCAATGTAAAGATACTTATCTGATTCAAGGGGTATGAGGATTTAAAGGAGGAAATGATCCTGTTTTTCCAGGTGTGTATTTTATTTGTAGGAACAAGGCTTATTGTAGACTACCTAACCACTGGTATGGGACATGTGATGTGGCTTTGGTCTTTCCTAAAATGTTTCATGTAGATAGAGGCAGGCGCGCAACACCCATTGGACTCACCGGGCTTCAGCCCCCCCCGTCGTGTGTGGCAGCCCGGGATGAGACAGATCCTGGGCACACACAGAGCCACACCTGAACGTTTCACAGGTCTTTAAAAGACCATTTGAATGTTAATTAGGCCTTGCAGTTGTTTCACCCCTTCAAAGAGCCCCTGCAGCTCCACTCTGCCTACTGGTTAAAGGTTCAACCCCCCAAAATTTGGCTCTAGTTGCGCCTCTGGATAGAGGTACTAATGGAATTCATGAGATAGGTAAACCTTTAAGTCGTAGAAAGAGAGAAAGTGTCATAGAAATAATAGGTGATGTTTTTGGAGCACTGATACCAGCAGAGGGAAAATCTTTCAATGCAAATCGAATTCGAAGATTGTCAATGATAGTAGATCGTTTGTCAACAGACACAGCAGGTGGATTCCTAATGGTGATCTCTGAAATGATTGCTATGAGAACTATGGTAATGCAAAATCGTCTTGCACTTGACATTATATTGGCAAAAGAAGGAGGAGTTTGTGGAATTTTGAAGGTACAGCATTGCTGTACATACATTCCAGATAAAAGTCAAAACATTGAGAAATACATAACACTTATTATGGAATTTCATAGAGAAATTGAATCACTGGAGGTTGATGGTATTCTTGAACGACTTGGTAGAAGTTTTACAGCAGTTAAGCATTGGTTGAAAGAAATAGGTAGTTCAATTATAGGTAAAATACTAATTCCAGTAACAGTGATAGTATTAGTCATTTTATTGATAAGGTTATGTTGCATATATAGAAAAAAAAGAAATGTTAGAAAGTCATTAAAGAAGATGATCTAAGAGAGACGAGAAAGAGAAAGAGAAAAAGGTGATATAGAAATGGAAGAGTGTCAAGAAAAGATTTTTAAGGAGACAAGAGAAAAGGATACTGAAGTATAGACGTACTAATCTGAAGAATTTGAAACATGCTCTGAATAAAATGTTGCTAACATTTTGGGAGGTATTTGGTTATAAATCACCAAAGGGGGGAGTTGATGGAGCGAGGTGGAGAAGCAAAATTTTGCGTACCCCTTGCTTAGTCACACTTCCATAACCTTAATTTGTACTAATGGAATGATATGCATGACTTATCAACTTAGAATAAGAAATGCACCTACACAAATACACGTGGGAACTAACTTTGCTTGTTTTGCAATCATAATTACCTAATTGTGATTTTGTCATGTCATAAACTAATGAGCAGCTTCAAGGTAACGGAAAGCAGCATAAATGTGCTTTTGTTTACATACTGTTGTGACAAACGCGAGGATAAGTAAGTATATCACGCTTAAATGTGGCTATTTACTAGGTAATTACTAATAGGGAAAAACTTAGAAAGGGGGGAGGTAAACAGAAGGGTTAAATTACTTAAAATTAACATTCATTTGTGTTTCTTTCTATGATAGTTCCATTTTTGACTCGTGAGGCCTAAAAGAAAATAGAGTCACTCGATTATTTTGGTTACAAAAGAAATACGAATGCGCGAGCAAAGTACGAGTCTGAATGCGAGCTGCTTGTGCCTGGAGTGACTACATATATATATACTTTATTTGATTTGTGAAAATCATAAAAGGGTGGGTCTTACCACCATGAGATAAACCTTAACATCTTTGAATCAGCATAAAAACAACATAAAATCACATAGGAACATAACACAACGCTTAGCAGATTACTCAAATATGCGGTCACTTTGTGAAGTTAAAAGAAAGGAACAAGTGTAACTGGGGAAGGGGATAACTTATACTTAATGTTCCATTGTGTTTGTTTCTATGATAGTTCCATTTTTGACTTGTGAGGCCTAAAAGAAAATGGAGTCACTAGATTATTGTGGTTACAAAAGAAATACGCATGCACGAGCAAAGTACGAGTCTGAATGCGAGCTGCTTGTGCCTGGAGTGACTATTGTTCAAGGACATAATGGCCTGGAAGTATAGATGGCTGCCAAAATGATGAGCACAATGGTTGAGAACGTGGGAATACATGCTAAAGTTGCGAGTAGAGAACAGGACTAGGCCGGACTTGGGCCAAACATAGGACCCATTAGAAAATTGCAGACGGAAGGAAAATGCAATAATGTAATGACAAAATGATGCTCATCCACCCCAAAATTGTCCAATCAGAACTCAAATTTAGACTAAAAGTTACACTTTTAGATAGATAGAATGAGTGAAAAGGGTATACAAAGTGCTGATTTTATTGAAAAAACCTCTCTTCGATTTCTACCAGAAATTCTGCTGGAATGCTGATTTTCCTGAATTGTAAGACTCTGAATAATTTTTCCTATTTCTTTTCTTAGGGAGATGCACTTTAGCTGAGAGTCTAGTTAGGGATGTTAGGAGAATAAATGGTTATATGGGAACTATCTGTCTTTTGGTAATACTGGATATAGAAAATAAAATGAAAATGTCTATCTCTGAGTTTTCTAAAATAAATGAATCTAGCTGTCCTGAATTTAATCTTTATTCTTAAATGTCGTATTTTGAAATAACGAAATAAATAAAGTGAATAATCTTAGACATGCTGAATTTGCTCTTAATAAACATTAGATAAATGGAGAATTAAGCTGGTCTTGAGTTTTCCTACGCCTACTTTTTTACTAGCAGATCCATTGATCTCAATAGTGGTGTGTCTAAATAAAAATGTTGTAGTTACTGAAAACGATGGTAAAAGCATCTAAACTGCAGGTGTAAATAGTATAAATATTCAATTTTAGTTTTTAGATACTCCACTATGATACAGCAGCTTTTCTTTTGAATTTCACTGATCCATGAAGTAGAGTATATGTGTTTATGAGTGATTCGAAGTGTTATGGACCCCACTGATGAGAATATGTTAGTAGTTTGTACTTCAGGGAAAGGTGACATAAATTTAGAAATTATTTCTGGCGAAGCGCTGCATCACATGGAGCGGATTATGGGTGTCCTTTAGGGTCGGTGAGTGGTCTCCGATGGGACTTAGACACCCACGTATGGCATCTAGTTTGGCTGCCATGCGGTCGAACCCCACCCGCACCTGTTCAGCCAGCTTCTCCTAGCACCCCAACACATGGCGTTGGAAGGCCATGTGTTCTTAGTGGGGGTCCTGGGAGGCAGCCGTGGTAGTGTGTGCTGCCTGCTGTGTGTTCTGTGCAGGGGGTGGGGTCTCTTCGATGCAGCTGGGCTGCCCTGCTCCTGGAGGTGGGGTGCGGTGGCTGTATACGAGCTGTTTCAGGAGATCAGGGTCAAAGGTACAGTGGTCCTCTTCGTCATCAGAGAAGAGAGCTTCGGCCTGCTCTGTAGGAGTTTTTGGATTTCCCTCTGCAATGTGAAGGGGAGATGCAGTTTAAAATTGTGTTCACATGTATGTTGACACATTGTACAAGTTTCAGACTGCATGACAGTGTACATTGTGGCTATTTGAGAGGAGCTGCCTATTTGATGCGGGACAGTGGACATTTTGACATCACGAAGGTGTGTTTGTACTTGTACATTGGCAACTCACATTTCCCTGCAATGCTAAATGTGACTGGCCAGTTTCTACACACAAGCGGTACCAGTTGTGTCCTATGTTCTGTTGTCGACGTGTTGCGGTTTGTACCACATTATTGTCAATGTTGATGTGCTCTGCATGTAATGTGTGTGTGCTGCATTTTGGGGGAGTCGTCCCTGCAGCTCTTTTTTTGCAGCCCCTTCTCTCTTTCATGTGGTGTTCCTTAGACTTCTGTGCCTATCTAGTGTTGAAATGTTGGAAACTTGAGTACATTGGTCTCTTGGTCGGAGTTGGGGGTCTGGGGCATGATTTGTCCGTAGATGTGCTCTACTTAATTGTGCATGTGTGCCATTGTGCCCATCTCCCCTGTTCCCCCAGTACCTGGTCATTACTCACCCTGGTGCTGTTGTGTCCGGTCATGTTGAGCAGTGTCCGGTCCCCCAACTCCTGCCACCGTCTCCCCACTGATGGACACCATTTCCTCCATCTCGTCCAGCTCCTCCTGTGGTGCTGGACTTCCACCTCCAGTCTGCATTGCTGCCTTCTGGTTGTTGGTGAGTTTCTGCTTTGTTTTGCGCTTCACATCATTCCAGCGCCTCTTGACCTCTTCCATTGTCCTCTTCATCACTCCGACTACATTCACCTTGACCACGATGGACTGCCACATTCCATTTTTTGTTGCCAATGACACAGTGGAGGTGACAAAGAGAAGTTGATGGTGTTTTACCACCTCTGTTATCAGGATTCTGTTTTCCTGCGGACTGAACCGCTTCTTCCTACTCTTCTTGTCTTTCCCCTTCCTTGACCCCGAGGTCCCAGGCGGGTCCTCCGGGGGGCTTGTGGGGTTCTGGTTGTCCTCTGTACTTGCTCGGGCTACCTCCTTTGGCTTTTGTTTGTATTTTTTTCTTTCTACTTTAAAAGTGATTTTTCCCGCTTGACGTGTGCCTTGCAGGCCTGGCGCAACTTATCACTGATTTTTTTATTGCCACTTTTGTGTTTGCCACTATCACAGCTGACATCTTGGAGATTTGAATAATGCCTCAAATC
Source organism: Lissotriton vulgaris (assembly GCF_964263255.1). Classification (NCBI taxonomy): domain Eukaryota; kingdom Metazoa; phylum Chordata; class Amphibia; order Caudata; family Salamandridae; genus Lissotriton; species Lissotriton vulgaris. The sequence goes on along the minus strand of NC_141687.1, from coordinate 1,512,678,551 downwards.
GGATACATTTTTACCCTGTTATACAACTTTTGGTAAAACGCCGTTAAGTGAACATGTCTCTATTACTGCTTAACCCCTTCAGTGCTGATGACAAAGCCAGCTCGTCATGGGCTTTACCTGCCCTGCGCTTATGACGAGCTGGCTTTGTCATGTAAAGTGGGATTTAGTGAATGGCAGCATCCAGCGGGAAAACCCCTAGCAGCCAAGGTGTTAACCCACATTTCTTCAAAAAGTCCATTATTCTGGCCATTGACATAAGTGCCTAGATTATCAAATTGTTTTCTTGTTTATCTACAAACCATAAATAATGACCAAATAATAAGCCTCCCTCTAAACCGGACTGCATCTTGACCTTTGAACCTTATTCCTATGTATAAGGTAATATTATCCCAATTCATTTCACACATGCACCCGCCGTGATAAATCGCAATTTATTAATTACTTAATGTACTATGACACGGCTAGTTTCAGGCCATATGAATAGGTAACAGTGATAATAAACATCATTACAGTCAATAATCGATCAAGGCACATGTAAACCTCTCTGTAGCAGCTGCCAGCTTCACATCATACGATCCCTCAATATAGGATGCCATGCCTGGGATCATTATGTTACATTGAAAATGGCAAACACAATATAATGATGGACACAATGCTGAAACTTTTTAGCCAATCACCACTAGTCAGAGATTTAGGTTGAATCCATTATCGTTCTTTTGCTCCCTAAGCCAACTCAGTTTGGAACCAGCCATATACAAATCTGTCTTGGCCCTGCTCCTCATGGGAAAAGTCCAGCCCAAATGGCCAGGTCCTCCACGAACCGGAAATAAGCATCCTTGGACCGGTTTCAGGGTATCACCCATCATCAGCCAGGCTAGTTTGAATTTAGTGTCAATGTGAGTAAGGGACCCACATCTGGGCCTACCCTGGCCTCTTAGGGTGAACATAGCAAATGCAATATAATGATAGACGGAGTGCTGAAACTTTTTAGACACTCACCCCCAGTCACAGATCTGGGTTTAATCTATCATCGTTCCTCTGCTCACTAAGCCATCCATTGTTCTTTTGCTCACCGTGCTACCCCAGTTGAGACGCAGACATATACAAATCAGTCTTGACCTGCTCCTCATGGGAACAGTCCAGCCCAAACTTCCAAGCCAGGTCCTCCATGGACTGGAAACAGGAATCCTGGGACCGGTTTTGGGGTATTACCACATATCAGCCAGGCTAGCTTGAATCCAGTGTCACAGTCAGCAACATCTGCACATACCCGGTGCACTTACGGTGAGAAAGCAAAAGACACACAAATGATGGACGGATGAAAAACAAATCAAACATTCACCTCCAGTCAAGAGATATGGGTTAAATCCATCATTCTTTTGCTCACCATACCACCCAAGTTTAGACCCAGCCATATGCAAATCAGTCTTGGCACTGCTCTGTAAAACAGGAGCCCAGATTACTACCGATGCCCAGGCCGCTGGCGCAAACCGCCTCTTAGTTCCCATGTTGAATAGTTACCAAATAAAGAGACGGGCGCTGGAAGCAGGAATCAAGAACAGAGTTTAATTCTCACGAGGAGAGCCAGTCATTTCGGACACGAAACACGGTGTCTTTCAGGAGGTGCTCTAACAAGTGAGCTGAGACTCAACCTTTTATACCTTACAAAACACTTGGCATTACAGTCACAGCATTGTGAAACGAAGGAAAGATAACCCTATAATCCTCGTGTCAAACCTATCCCACATGTGTTCACAATAGGGACCCTTGACCTGCTGATAAGAGGGGAGGGATTTAGAAAAGGGGGTGGTGATGAACAGAGTGTCTGAGTTAAACAGACCACTCTTACCCAGTCCAAAGATCAGGGCTTGATCCATCACCGTTATTTATCTCACTGCCCCATCCCAGCTCAGAACCTGGCTATATGCAAATCAGTCTGTCCCTGGCCCAGTGTATCATGGGAACAGGGCAGACTAAACTACCAAGCCAATTCTTCACCAGAAAGGAGACAAGCTACCGGGGACCGGTTTCTGGCATTTCAGCCTTCTTCGGCCCGGCTTGCTTGAATCCTGATGGAGCAGTGAGAAAGGGACTCATGTCTGAGTATACCCTGCCACACCTATAGTGGCCAAAAACGATTTAGAAAAGGGGGTGGTGATGAACAGAGTGTCTGAGTTAAACAGACCACTCTTACCCAGTCCAAAGATCAGGGCTTGATCCATCACCGTTATTTATCTCACTGCCCCATCCCAGCTCAGAACCTGGCTATATGCAAATCAGTCTGTCCCTGGCCCAGTGTATCATGGGAACAGGGCAGACTAAACTACCAAGCCAATTCTTCACCAGAAAGGAGACAAGCTACCGGGGACCGGTTTCTGGCATTTCAGCCTTCTTCGGCCCGGCTTGCTTGAATCCTGATGGAGCAGTGAGAAAGGGACTCATGTCTGAGTATACCCTGCCACACCTATAGTGGCCAAAAACGATTTAGAAAAGGGGGTGGTGATGAACAGAGTGTCTGAGTTAAACAGACCACTCTTACCCAGTCCAAAGATCAGGGCTTGATCCATCACCGTTATTTATCTCACTGCCCCATCCCAGCTCAGAACCTGGCTATATGCAAATCAGTCTGTCCCTGGCCCAGTGTATCATGGGAACAGGGCAGACTAAACTACCAAGCCAATTCTTCACCAGAAAGGAGACAAGCTACCGGGGACCGGTTTCTGGCATTTCAGCCTTCTTCGGCCCGGCTTGCTTGAATCCTGATGGAGCAGTGAGAAAGGGACTCATGTCTGAGTATACCCTGCCACACCTATAGTGGCCAAAAACGATTTAGAAAAGGGGGTGGTGATGAACAGAGTGTCTGAGTTAAACAGACCACTCTTACCCAGTCCAAAGATCAGGGCTTGATCCATCACCGTTATTTATCTCACTGCCCCATCCCAGCTCAGAACCTGGCTATATGCAAATCAGTCTGTCCCTGGCCCAGTGTATCATGGGAACAGGGCAGACTAAACTACCAAGCCAATTCTGCTGTAATGCCAGAAACCGGTCCCCGGGAGCTTGTTTCCTTCCCAGTGTAAGAATTGGCTTTTGTAGTTTGGTTTGCCCTGTTCCCATCATGCACTGGGACAGGAACAGACTAATTTGCATACAGCCAGGTTCTGAAACTGGGATGGTGCAGTGAGCTAAAAAACGGTGTTGGATCTAGCCCTGATCTCTTGACTGGGTGAGAGCTTTCTGCTTAATTCAGAGACTCTGTCCCTCACCACCCCTTGTTGTAAATATTTTTGTCCGCCCTAAGCGTGGAAGGGTATTCTCAGATGTGAGACCCTTGCTCATTGCACCATCAGGATTCAAGCAAACCGGGCCGAAGACGGCTGTAATGCCAGAAACCGGTCCCCGGGAGCTTGTTTCCTTCCCAGTGTAAGAATTGGCTTTTGTAGTTTGGTTTGCCCTGTTCCCATCATGCACTGGGACAGGAACAGACTAATTTGCATACAGCCAGGTTCTGAAACTGGGATGGTGCAGTGAGCTAAAAAACGGTGTTGGATCTAGCCCTGATCTCTTGACTGGGTGAGAGCTTTCTGCTTAATTCAGAGACTCTGTCCCTCACCACCCCTTGTTGTAAATATTTTTGTCCACCCTAAGCGTGGAAGGGTATTCTCAGATGTGAGACCCTTGCTCATTGCACCATCAGGATTCAAGCAAACCGGGCCGAAGACGGCTGTAATGCCAGAAACCGGTCCCCGGGAGCTTGTTTCCTTCCCAGTGTAAGAATTGGCTTTTGTAGTTTGGTTTGCCCTGTTCCCATCATGCACTGGGACAGGAACAGACTAATTTGCATACAGCCAGGTTCTGAAACTGGGATGGTGCAGTGAGCTAAAAAACGGTGTTGGATCTAGCCCTGATCTCTTGACTGGGTGAGAGCTTTCTGCTTAATTCAGAGACTCTGTCCCTCACCACCCCTTGTTGTAGATAAGAGGGGAGGGCAATCACGCAGCTGAGTGTTTCATCAACAGTTTAGGATGTGCGCGCCTAATCATAGCCAGGGGGTGGGGTGGCCAGGATCAATAGTGGGTCCTTTGAAGAGGAGTGACTTCATACAATAAGGGCAGTAAATGGTATCTCTTGGCTTAGGCGATGGCCTCGGACATGTGTGGTCAGCCGGGCTCGGGGAAAGGGGTCATCAAAGGAGTGGTATTCATGCTGCGTGGACAATCGAGCGCGGAGGGAAGGCTTGTCAACAGAGGGGCATTCATGGAAGGAAAGGAGGTGTTGGTCAGGCGCGGTCGTGGTTCTCAAGGACAGGGTCTTGCAGAAGAAGAAGGTTTACGGCCTGCTCATGTGAGGAGAAGGGAGGGGGGGGGCCAGGGTGGACACGGGGACAGAGTCACATAGAGAGAGAGATCTTATGACCCGTACAAGAGAGAGAGCGGGGGCAGTCAGGTGCAGCTGGGGAGGGCTATGTCAGCTAAGGCGAAGGACGCCTCTTCAAGAGGGAATGGGGGGGGGGGGGTTTTGTGCGGGTCAAGCAGGAGAGTTGCCTTTCACAGCAGGGTCGCGCAGAGGGAGAGGGTTTCATGGTCTATGCATGAGAGAGGGGGTGTAAGATACGCGCAGGAGGGAAGCCGGGGATTCCAATGGGTAAAAAGGCCATGGTGCCTAAAATGGCTGTGCATATGCATATAGGTATGGGCTCTTACTGGCAGAGTGATACGGTCAATAGTTTATGGTATTCATGGTGCTCACGGGGAGAGGAGTGGGAGAAGAAGGGAAATGAGTGCTGCTTATGTACATCAATTTCTTCAATTCCCACAGTCGCCCCTTTTTACATTACAGCAGTCATTTTGTAATTGATGGGGTAGACAGGCATCGTGGATGAATCAGCATTTTGTCGATACCAACATTTGGCGTACAATCATAGACAGTTGAGGTGATGGGCAGAGTGCAGCACATAGGAAATTGCATTTCGTTGTGTTCCTGACAATTAAACGCACTACATAGCATAAATCTTTCTAAAAAAACCTGACCAATGAACAGTTTTTGACCAGGTAGTTGAGAGTGGAATTCAGTTCAATACACAAGATTTCTTCGTCACAGTGTCTTTTTATCATTGAGCCATCACTGGTAGGCTCTAGTCCGTGTATTTTCGTTGGCGCTGTTGAGCACCGGCGGTGGAGCTATAGGTCCAGCTCGGTTCTATCCTTACGCGTTGCAGGGTGCGGTCAGTCCTCTGCTGTTAGACCACAGTCCTGTTCCCTAAACAATCCGTTTGGTGGCGCCTTATGCTCGGCACCTATATTTTCCGTGGCAACACCCTATTCCCATATGAATGCAGTTCTTCCCTTTGGCAAAAAGTCATGTGGAAAAGAGGGTGAGTGCGGTTCAAATAGTCGATAGGAGAGAGAGAGAGCGGAGTTGGGTCAGAGTTCCTGGGACACACAAAAGGGACCAAGGGAGCAAAGGATAACAAGCAGGCAGGCCCATCAATCGGGCCCAAAGAAGGGGGACGGAGACTCCAGGCACACGTGGGTTAGCAGACGGAGGGCTTCAAGGCGGCCCGTCATCTTTCATTCTCCACGTTGGAATTGCGGTCTCGTCCCGTATCTAGTTGTTCTGCAGCTCCACCTTTGGTCGAGGTCACACGTGTCCCAAGATCTGCAGCCAGGCTGTACGTCACATCTGACCCTTCTCCTTCGGTGATCGTGAATCTTTGAATAGGTACAAAACAAGCTTTAGAGAACTGGTCAGGGGAAGACATTTATGCATGTGAATTCCTCTCTCAATCCAACACACTTGGGAGATACGCCCATTGGTCACAGTCAGAAGTTCATTTACCAAGCAGTGCATATGTCGGCATTCCTACTGGGTGCATGCCAAGTTTTATTCATTGTCTACACAGGTCACATATGGAGGAAAGTCAGACTCTTATCAACTGTGTATTTCATCAAACTCTACATTTCGGAGCCTCCAGGGAGACTCGTCTTTCTAACCTGAGCCGTAACAGTCTAACATTTCCCTTCAAGGCTGGCTAACTTTTTCAAACAGGGCGGGGGCGCTATCATCGAGAGTCAGGGTAAAACAGTTTTTCCTTTTTCGAGGGACAACAGTTGCGCATGGTCATCATGTTTATATCCGGGACAGCAGCTGGGGTCTATCAAGATGGGGCGGGGATGCTTCGGGCGCTCGCGCTTGGGTGCAAAGGGGGTGGGGCAATCTGGACGTTTGGGGGTCAATCTAGGCGCTGGCGTTCGTCTCTGATGATGCTATGAGGTGCCATTGACATACAGTTCCCCTATAAATGGCCAGATTTGGGGGACCTTAGTCGTCTTACCTGTCCTTTCCTTCTCAGCCAATTCAAGTTCATTCATTTTGCAGAAAGGAGAGGTAGTAATATGGCGAGATACAATCTTTTTAGTTTCGGTCAATTTCGCTGAACACCTTCGCGTTCAATATGTATCAAATCAGACTGGTGCCGGTGGGGCACAATTTTACCAAAAAGAGGGAGAGAAAATAGGGAGACTCTCATAGAGAGTGAGAGTCGTCCGCAATCTAAACGAGCCATTCGGTACACGTATGACATGTAGAGAGAGAGAGAGAGAGAGAGAGAGAGAGAGAGAGACGTGTACGAAAATAGGTCATTTAGTGCGCTCACAACACAGAACAGCAAAGGTCAGGTAACACGCAAATACAGACAGAGGGAAGACATAAATCCGTACATTACACACACACAAATTCAGACAGGGAAGACGGCACATGCATTACACATATATAAGACATTCACGACAAGACAGGAAACAACAGGTGGCCAACAAAATCCATATTATATCCTACGTATCTTTTACTATCCTATTTATCTATGTGCTTAGCTCTTTCTACCCTTCCCTCCTTTTCCTTCTCGCTTGTTATGTCTGCGAGCGTTCTCAATTGCCAATACTTACACCTCAGTTGGTCGGTCAGAAATTAACCTGGTCGCGCTATTTACCCATGGTTGGATTTTAAACCATTTTTCAGTTCCTTCCTTTGGTGGGAAGTTCTCCAGGCTGAGGCAACGGCAAGTAACAGTCGGACAGCTTGGCTATATCTATAAGAGTGTGAGAAAGGGGGCAGTGTATTTTGAACATCAGCAACATTTCCAACTTCCCAGACGGGTGGTGTCATGGTAACCCTTACCCGTATATTTTTCTTTGTCCTTTCCCTACCTAGTCAAACGTCCAGTTACATTATTTAACGCGTCATTTCCAGTCAATTTTTCGTCATTCAGTACCTGTCCAGTTTCTATGTCAGTCCATCCTCCCAGTTGCTATGTTCTAAGGAGGAACAGTCATGTTTAAGTCTACGTCTTTTAAAAACTTATCGTTATGAGGACTATGCACATATTCCCTCCTTCCCTTTTCGTCGGTGGTTCGACCATCGCTCTCCCATATTTCAGCCGACGTTCTGACGTGACCTGCAGAAGGGAGGAAAAAGAAGGGGTGGGGGGCAGCATTCAAAGTACATCAGCATGCAGTAGTCCGAAAATGTTTTTACCTACCACATACTCGACCCATCTCCACATACTGCATTTCTTTACCATCTCGGCGTTTAAGCCCAGAGGGACCAGTAATGTCAGATAGATAATCATTGACGATCTGCGTATCTACATGAGTTACTTGGTCGTATCCCTCTTTGTCGGGTGCAAGGGTGACGGTCAGGTGGCATTTCTGTGGTGTCGTTTTAAGGGTGTCTAAAACACTTTTCTGGCTGCCTGTGATACATAATGTAGCTGCTAAATATCTGATCCTTTTGATCTACATCTTTCATCATACTTATTCTTCGCTCACAGTAGTAGGACATCCAAAACTCATTAATGCAACTGCTACAACCATGCTTTCTTTTTCAAAATACTTTTAATAAAAAGTGTTGAGGTACAAATACAGGCCTACAACTCAGTGGGCCGGCTACGAAGCAGATTGAAACTGTACATAAGAAGAACGGAGTTGGTGGCAGTTCATTGCATAAAGTGCAGCAGTGCAATAAAATCATATCAAACTTCCCTACAGAGCAAGCATGATGCATGTCAAATATTCAGTTTTAATTAATTCATAAATTCATTATCCAATACTCATTCTTTATCTAAATTACACCAATTCATTTTCCAACTCATAATCAGTACCCACCCTAAGTCAATTCATTGTCCAAGCACATACTCAATATCCTTCATATCTACTTTCATTATCCAAAACTTCATACATATCTCGGGACAAAAAAAACTGCGCAATCAGGATGCAACAAAGTTTATTCAAAAAGTCTCATTTTGTGCCGGCGCCATTTTGGGTGGGGTCAGGCTAGTTCCAGCATAGTCAGAATGTCTCCAGTCTCGTATGGTTGGACCAGAACCTTCCGTTGGAAGTTCAAAAAGTTTCGAATCATATGGTTAACAGTTCTAACAATATGGACCATTAGTCAAAGAGTGGGGAGGGCGGCAACAATTTTCCTACCGGGTCATTCTGGTGTTCCACCGGAACTGAACAAGTCTGTGCCGTGGCTGCATTTTAGCCATTTCCCATCCGAGGCTGGCGCCGGCAGGAGTTGCACCAAAGTCGTGGTTCCCAGTGAGGGGGGCGGGGGCGCCCATGAGGAGGGATCGGGGTGCCCCCCGGCTCACATAGAATCTTCAAGGTTGAGGAGAGAAGGCATGGGGTGCGTGCCCGTCCTGGGCAAAAGACCGCTTTTTGATGTTGACCCTCTTTAAGTAAGAGCATTGGGGTGTCGCTGGAAGCCTCCACCTGGAGGGAGGTGGGGGAGGCTCGTTCGCGTCACCTCCCCCTTCCAGCGACTCCGCGCCGTTCCTCGGCTCCATCGCTTCGATATTGGCCGTGCTGGCTATTGAAGATGGGGGGGGGGAGGGTGGTCGGCGGCTGAGGCAAGACAGCCCCCCCCTTCCTTTTCGACAGGTGGCGGGACTACCTCCAACTCTCCAGGGGTGGACATGTGGCGGGACTACCTGTAACTATGCAGGCGATGGCATGTGGCGGGACTACTTGCAACTGTCAGGCGTTGGGTGTAGTTGCGGCCATTATAGCTCAAAGAAATGCCGTCATCCTCGCTTTGGCTTCGGCCTTCGACGAAAGCCGGATCGGGTGAGAGAGAGAGAGGGGTGGTCGGTGGCCGAGGCAAGACAGCCCCCTCTCTCCCCGTGGCCTGCAGGGCTGCAGAAGAGGAGGGATGGAGAGGTCCCTGTCATTCTTTGGACCGCCTGCCCAACATCATCTCCTACTGACCGCGGCCAGGCGAGCCCCTCGTGCCTCGAGGCCTCGCCTCCCGGATGGGCGTAACCGCGGACCTGTTGCACTCCGGGAGCTTCCGGAAATGGGGGTAGGTACCTATTGGATTGTTTCTATTTCATGTGACCGTTATTTGGGCGTGGCGGGAAATGAGGCAGACATGTTGGGAGCAGGAATAGGCAGTAGAGCCTAGCTACCTTGTGGGTTTTTGCTGTCAAACTTTTCGCCATTTTATATTTCTCTTTACGAACTATTTCTAATGTTTCTTATTTTTAGTGAAGTCAAAAGCTCATCAGGGGGTTACTGACTTAGCCTGATTTCTTTTTATTTTCTTTCTCTTCCTTAGCGTGTTTCGAGCTAAAGTTTTCTGTTAGTAGGGAACGGTGATCACCTCATATTTTTATGTGTCCTTTTCACTAGGGGGTACTTCTGGACGGACCAGACGAGTTCCCTCCAATAAATGGTCCGGGGTGGAACTAGATTATCGATCAAAAGGGGAACATATATTCCTTCATTAGGGTATCATCCTGGACAGACCGAGCGATGTACTTCCACTTACTAGGGTAGCCTCCTGGACGGACCAGATGGTCTACTTCCACTAAATGGCCCATGAGCGGGGAGCATATGTCCTCCATAAGGGTAGTCTCCTGGGCGGACCATGCGAGCTACCCCCCAAATAACCAAACAGTGGGGAGTGGGTAGGACTGACGAGTTCACAAAGGGGCATAACCTACCCTTTACTACTTGCAAAGACTAGACAGAATATTTCTATTCCACGTTGTTTGCAAGTAGAAAATACCTCAAACGAAACAATTCCTGGAACAACAATGTCCAGGCAACCAACCAATCAGTGGGGAGAAAAACAGGCATGACGGATTACAACGGGGACAAATGTCTGCATTACCTGCCCTTCGCTATCCAAAAAGGAAGACAGAATATTTCTACTCGTCTCAGTTTGTAGACAGGGAAGATCTCAAAGAGCAACAATCGATTATTAATCGATTTCAAACAATCAGTGGGGAGAAAAGTAGGCATGACGGATTACAACGGGGACAAACGTCTGCATTACCTACCCTTCTCGATCTGCAAAGAGGGACGACGTTCCTATTTGCCGCTGTTTGCAAACAGAGAATGTCTCGTTCTCCAGAAGAGAACCAATATGTCAAGTAGCCTTCAAAGCTAAATGAACCAATACCAACAATATCAGTATACAAATACCAATTCCAATACAATCAATCAATCAGGTGGATAGAACCACCCTACCAATCAGGCGTAAAAACACCCTACTTAATCTTACCCGGACCGGACCATACGGACAGTTCTTCGTCTTCCTCCTCCAGCGCCCGATTGTTCTCTTACTCCATGTAGCATTCCTGTGGGATTCCAGTCAGGACAATAGGTCACTCAAGAGAGGTCCTTTCAGAATTGGTGAAGTTCTTTTTGATCGGCAGCCGGGCGAGGGCCCTCTCAAGGCAGGTATACTCCGATCATTTAGATGTTCACTTCTTCGTCTGGATCTCTTTTACCGGACCCTATGTCACTGATGGACCCCGCGTTGGGACGCCAATTGTAAAACAGGAGCCCAGATTACTACCGATGCCCAGGCCGCTGGCGCAAACCGCCTCTTAGTTCCCATGTTGAATAGTTACCAAATAAAGAGACGGGCGCTGGAAGCAGGAATCAAGAACAGAGTTTAATTCTCATGAGGAGAGCCAGTCATTTCGGACACGAAACACGGTGTCTTTCAGGAGGTGCTCTAACAAGTGAGCTGAGACTCAACCTTTTATACCTTACAAAACACTTGGCATTACAGTCACAGCATTGTGAAACGAAGGAAAGATAACCCTATAATCCTCGTGTCAATCCTATCCCACATGTGTTCACAATAGGGACCCTTGACCTGCTGATAAGAGGGGAGGGCAATCACGCAGCTGAGTGTTTCATCAACAGTTTAGGATGTGCGCGCCTAATCATAGCCAGGGGGTGGGATGGCCAGGATCAATAGTGGGTCCTTTGAAGAGGAGTGACTTCATACAATAAGGGCAGTAAATGGTATCTCCTGGCTTAGGCGATGGCCTCGGACATGTGTGGTCAGCCGGGCTCGGGGAAAGGGGTCATCAAAGGAGTGGTATTCATGCTGCGTGGACAATCGAGCGCGGAGGGAAGGCTTGTCAACAGAGGGGCATTCATGGAAGGAAAGGAGGTGTTGGTCAGGCGCGGTCGTGGTTCTCAAGGACAGGGTCTTGCAGAAGAAGAAGGTTTACGGCCTGCTCATGTGAGGAGAAGGGAGGGGGGGGGCCAGGGTGGACACGGGGACAGAGTCACATAGAGAGAGAGATCTTATGACCCGTACAAGAGAGAGAGCGGGGGCAGTCAGGTGCAGCTGGGGAGGGCTATGTCAGCTAAGGCGAAGGACGCCTCTTCAAGAGGGAATGGGGGGGGGGGGGTTTGTGCGGGTCAAGCAGGAGAGTTGCCTTTCACAGCAGGGTCGCGCAGAGGGAGAGGGTTTCATGGTCTATGCATGAGAGAGGGGGTGTAAGATACGCGCAGGAGGGAAGCCGGGGATTCCAATGGGTAAAAAGGCCATGGTGCCTAAAATGGCTGTGCATATGCATATAGGTATGGGCTCTTACTGGCAGAGTGATACGGTCAATAGTTTATGGTATTCATGGTGCTCACAGGGAGAGGAGTGGGAGAAGAAGGGAAATGAGTGCTGCTTATGTACATCAATTTCTTCAATTCCCACAGCTCCTCATGGGAAAAGTCCAGCCCAAACTGCCAAGCTAGGTCCTCCCTGGACCTGAGTGCTGAAACCTTTCAGACACTCACCCCAGTCACAGATCTGGGTTGAACCTATGATCGTTTTTCTGCTCACTAAGTCACCCCAGTTTGGACACAGCCATATGCAAATCAATGTTGGCCTTGCTCTACGTGGGAACAGTCCAGCCCGAACTTCCAGGCCAGGTCCTCCTTGGACCGGAAACAAGCAGCCTGGGACCGGTTTCAGGTTATCACCCCCTCATCAGCCAGGCAAGCTTGAATCCAGTTGCAAAGTGAGCAAGGGACCCACGTCTGGGCATGCCCTGTGACTCATATAAAACATAGTCCCATCCCTATTGTGGCTGCTATCATAAGGCTGTCTTATTCAGCATCAGAATATAGTAGCTGATCAATGAAAATTGCATGTTCCCAGTGGTGATGGTGCAAGAAATGATCTTAATATTTTCCAATCAACTCCATGTCAGCCACCGAAAGCAATCTGTGGGGTTCAAATTTGACCCCCCAATGGGTTACATTGTTATTTTTTTTTTTGTTGTTGTACTCATTGGCCATATAGTCGATCCATATGTGCTCCTAGCCACAAGACACAAGCCTTGACCAACCCTTTAGCACCAAGGGGCCTATTAGTAAGCTCCCAGGACCAGGGAGTCAGATCAGATGTCTCCAGTGGGGCTTGGACGGACAGTCTCCATTCAGGCCAATTAGGCGTATGGTCCAATAGCTGTATGGCTTGGGGTGCCTCCCTTTGGACAAGGAGATTTTAGGCCTAATCATCGGACCCGGGGAAAAAAAGAAAAAAAAAACCCCGGGTTGACTAACTGTTCCTTTTCCATTCAATCAAAAGGTTCCAGAATCTCAAAGATCGGGGGCTACATGACCTAGATAGATCGACCTTCGAAGTTGCATATAGTGAAGACAGCCACTCAGCATGTGTCGGGGGGTTTATATGGACCCAGTTTTTACAGATTTCTCTTCTTGCTAATAAAATAGCGTAAAATAAGAAGTCTCTTTCTAATCCCTTAATGCTATTGTTTAGGCCGAAGATGATTAAAGACCATGACCACGAGATAGATGTTCTGAAGATAGATTTGAGTGTTGTCCATATTTCTTGCCAAAAGGTGGCGATATTTGGGCACTCCCAAAACATATGGAGGTCTGAGGCAGCTGGGTAGGGGCATTTACTACAGCATTTCCCAGGTTGGAATTTCGAGAGCCGTTTAGGGGAGTAATATGCCCGATGAAGCGTGAAGAAGTGATTACGCCTCAACCATGCTGGCTTGATGATTTTGTAGAGGAGGGTAAAGGATTCCTCCCAAATATCCTCCATATGTGGTTCTCCCTCTGCACCCCAGAGTTTTGCCGGGAGATTGGGGTCGCCCTCTCCATCCTCTATGATGTGCCAATAAAAGAGTGCGACTTCCTTTCTTCCCGCAGGTCTCTCCACTAGGGTGTTTTCTAAGGGACTATGTTCGCCAATCATTGCTTTTTTCTTTGTTTGAGTTCAAAGCCAGGTGGTCAGTTGTAAGTATACTATCCAGGAAAGTGGTGATGTTACCCTGAGCTTGAATGGAGCCCATTCCATTAAGGATCCTTCTGCCAACAGTTCCCCCCACTGTGTTATACAGGCGTCCAAAAGGATCTTTTTGACTGTATTGGAATCTTGTGGTGATAGGCCATGTAAGTCCCAAATCGGTGCATTTTTGGATAGATATCCTATCCCGGCCTTGGATTTAATTTGGGACCATTCTTTAATAGTGCCCAATAATGACTTTAGTCTTACTTTTTTGAAAGACTTCTGGTGGCCGAACTTAAACAGGAAGCCATTCAATGGAAGGTCCGAACCCAATAGCATTGCCTTGTACATAAGACCGTTTGCATTCTCCCAGGGGATCTTAAGTAGCATCCTGGAATGGGTCAGGTGAAACGCCCAAGCGTAGCATTCCAGGTCTGGCAATGCGAGCCCCCCTTTTTCTCTTCTCCTTCTCAGTTTCTTCCAGGCCAGTCTGCTGGATCTATAACCCCAAATAAATGAGTTGATGTTTTGTTGGCATTTTTTAAGTTGTTTGGTGTCAAAAGTTAGCGGAATGGTATTAAAAATGAATGTATATTTCGGGAGAATGCTCATTTTTATCATGCTGGTTCTCCCGTAGATGGTAAGCGGGAGAAAGGACCAAGCTTTCATCAAAGATTGGGATTCACGGGAAATTCGAGCTAAGTTGTTTTGAGCTAGATGGTCCAAGTCTTTAGTTATTGTAACTCCCAGGTAGCTCATTGAGGATTTTACCGGGAGTTGGAGATTAGAAATGTTCCAAACCATAATTTCCGTTTTCCCAGCATTTATCTCGTATCCCGAGAATCTTCCAAATTCCTCCGCCTTCTTTATAACTGTAGGAAATGCCAAAGCGGGATCAGTTGTATAAATGAGTATATCATCGGCGTATAGGCCTACCTTCTTGTCCCAGCCAGAAAAAGTAAAATGTGGGATATTGATGTCCTCCCTGATGGACTGTGCGAACGGTTCTACATATAAATTGAAAAGGAGGGGAGATAGGGGGCAGCCCTGCCTTGTTCCTCGGCTAATTTTAAAAGGAGTTGTTCGCGTAGCGTTTATTAGTAGGGATGCTCTAGGGTTGTTGTATAGTAGGCCGATAGCTCTGCAAAATTTGGGATCAAGATGGAATTTGACCATTATTATGTTTAAATATGCCCAGTTTACCCTGTCAAACGCTTTTGTGGCGTCGAGTGTCATGATAGCCAGGGGTAAGCCAAAAGTTGACGCAATGTCCGCGGCTCCCACCAGATCATACGTTAGGTCGGCCAGTTGCTGGCCTCTAATGAACCCCTTTTGGTCGGGGTGGATAATTGACCCAATCTCGCTTCCCAATCGTGCTGCCAGGATTGATGCGAAGATTTTATAGTCGTTGTTGAGAAGCGAGATTGGGCGATATGATCCACACTCAGCAGGGTCCTTGCCTGTTTTTAATATTAAAGCTATGTTAGCTTCCCCCCAGGAACTTGGTGGTGACTCACCTCTGATTAGTATATTGTTAAAGAGGCTCGTAAGGACTGGAGTAAGAGTGGAATTAAGTACCTTAAATAATTCTCCTGGGAGACCATCCGGTCCCGCGGCCTTACCCTGTGTTAATTGTTTGATAGTGTTTTCAACTTCAATTTCCGTTATTTCTTTATCTAAGTTTTCACTCTGGGAGCTGTTCAGTTCTGGAAGAGTTATTTTATCCAGCCATTCATCCCTTTCGTCTAAATTAGTATTGAGTTCTTCTGTGTAGATATTCCGGAAGAACTCACTAAAGGCTTCCCCAATGTCTTTGTCTGTTGTCCTGCTTGTGGTTCCCCCATCCACCCTCACTTATTTGATGAAGTTTCTGGTCTGGTCATATTTTATTTTCCAGGCCAGCAGTTTTCCAGCAGATTCGCCATATTCAAAGTGCGCAAGTTTGCTGGCCTGCCATCTTTTATTTAACCTTTCTTTCAATAGGGAATCCAGCTTGGCTTTTAGTTCTGTTTTCTCCTCTTGGTTATCTGAGGGGACTTGGTCTAACAGCTCCAAGCGAATCAGTTCTTGCTCTATGTGTGTGATCGCCTCCCCGTATTTCTTTTTCTTGTAAGAGGCCCTACTAGTGATGCAGCCCCTTATAAAAGCTTTCCAGGCCTCCCATACAGTGACCAGTGAGGTGGAGCCTATATTCCGCTCTAAGAAGGAGACAGTTTCATGTATCAAGTAATCTTTCTCCTCTTCCTCTAATAGTATTGTTCGGTCAAAAGACCATGATGGATGAGTGGATTTCTGCTCTAGTTTTAACGAGAAAAGGATAGCAGAATGGTCCGAAAGATGCAAAGGCAAGTATGTTATATCTTTGATCTGATTTTTAAGAGAAAGGCTGAATAGGGCATAGTCAATTCGTGATTTGTGTCTGTATTTGTAATTATGAAAGGAAACTCCCATGGCTTTACCAGCTCTTTGTCTCCAAAGATCAATTAAGCCAAGATTCGACATGCATCTAAGGAGCATATCTCTCATATTACTGTGAGCTACAGCTCTGGAAGTGGGAGATGTGTCTAGTTTTGGATCTAAGACAAGATTAAAGTCGCCCATCCATATTATGGGGTCAGGACAAGTAACTAGGTGGTTTTGCAGAATATTTAAATAAGAGGGATCGTCCTGGTTGGGTCCATAGTAACTGGTGATAGTAAAACCCCTCGAATATAGTTGGGCATTGACTATCAGCCATCTGCCGCTTGTATCCGTTTTCCAGTCCGTAATCTGAGCCCTTGCTGCTTTTTTGAAAATAATGGCAGTTCCACGGATGCTAGCGTTATGGTCCGTGCTTACAAATTTATCAACCCATTTAAGTTTTTTGAGTATGTCAGTAATCTCCTGTTTATTTAGATGTGTTTCCTGAATCACCATGATCTGCGCAGGTGAGTCTCGTAGATACTGTAAGATTTTATTTCTCCTCGCCCTGACTCGCAGACCATTGACGTTCCAGGATAAAAATGTAATATCTGACATCAATTTTTAGACTCATTATCGTGATTTTCCCAACTCTCATCTCTAATACTCTTTTGCCAGTTAATTGCCTATCCTTTCCAATGTCTCTTTCTGTTTTGGCGAGACAGTAGCTTTGAGACACATTTGGATCCATACTCTTCATGATTATAAATTTAGGTTTATGAGGACTTTTATATTTTGCTTTCCCTCCCCCACCCCTGGAAACCCCCCCAACTTACTCTGGCAAGATGTATTGCCAGCTTGCCGTCTCTGACGTATTCCTGTTCCATGCCCATATTTTCACTTATATTGGCCACTATGCTTATTATCTTATATCTTATGTAGGCAGTGACAGTTAGCGGAAGTATGTTTTTTTTCGCTTATCTAGTATCTATATTGAGATATATTATTACAGGTTAATGCTTCTGATAGCCCTTGAGTAACCAAGGTGCTTTTGGGCGGGAATCATAGGAATCATAGGAATTATTGATAATCCCAGTATAGCCTAGTATAACTCAAGACTTCTAACAATAAATTTAGCAAGGGTGGAGGTTTATAGTGAAGTTCCTATGCTATTATCCATTTATTTATTTATTCTCCCCACACTAATTTTTTTTTTTTTTATCCTTTCCCTTTTTTTTTGTTTCCACTTTCCCCCCTTTATTCCCTTTTTTTCCCCCTTTTTTTTATATATATTTATTCACACCTCTAAATTTTTACTCCCAGTTTTTTCCCGCCCAAGTGCTCATTATTTCTTCTCCCCCTTTTATTTTATTATTTTTATTTTTTATTTTTATTTTTATTTTTTTTGAAGAGAGAAGAGAAGCGTTTACAGTTTCCTTTGTTCTTTAGCTTAAATTTTTTTTTTTTTTAAACGTGGTCTGGGGGGTTTGCGTGTTCACTAATAGTGACTAATAGCTCGTCAGCTTCGAAAGGAGACTTAACATTATACATTTTGTTGTTGTACATTATCCTTAGAAAGGCAGGGAATCTCATTTGAACTGTGGCTCCTAGACTTCTGAATTTCTGCATCCGTTGGCCTAATTCCCATTGCCTATCTAGTGTGGTTTTGGACAGGTCAGATCTGACTTCAAACGGGAAATCTAAGGCTTTCAGGGTCTTGGCTTTCAGTGCCAGATTCAGGATCTTTTCTTTCAGTGAATATGTTAGAAAATTCACCAGAATCTTCCTTGGTCTGACTCTGCCTGGTTTGAGACGGAATGGATCCTGTTGTACCCTCTGAATATCCAATTCTATTTCCGACAAGGGTTCTTCCAGATTGAGTGAGTCTTTTAGTATGGTTGCTATGAATTTCTTTAACTCTCCTCCTCCTTCTTTCCCCTCCGGAATTTTTAGTAGCCTCAAGTTATTCCTTCTTGAGAAATTTTCAAGAGATTCGCCCCTCTCTTTGACCTCGTAGCCTTCTCGTCGTAGAGTCTGAATCTTAGTCTCAGCACACTCCAATTTTGCCTTAAGCTCACCAACAGAGTCCTCTAAGCTTCCAGTTCTTAATGACAGACCATCTACCTTAGCCTCTAAGCTTTCGCACATTGTGCGGATCTCTGATTGAGTTTGTCTCGATTCCTCGAAACATTTCTTCGACTCCTCAAACCCGTTTCTAATCTCCTTTCTCATACTGAGAAGTATAGCTTGGAGGGTATCATCGTTTTCAGTTTCTTCACTACCCCCACCACATTGATCCGACTCTTTAGCCACCTTTTCTAATGCTGTGGTAGAGGCTTGATGATCTGTGAGGGGCATTGAGTTGGCGACTTGCTCTACTGAATCCCCCATCTTTGCACCACAAGCTGGTGCTTCTGCCCCTGTTACTTCCACTTCCATAGCCCCCAGGTTGCTACGTATAGTTGTAGATGTGGTTGTAGGTTCAGGGGCGTCAACTGATGTGGGTATAATTTGTGTGTTTACAGATTTTTGGGGCTCTTGATTTATATTGAGGACCTGGGGCAAGACCTTAAAATAGGACTTCAGTGAAGGTGTAATTCGGGAGATTTTGCTCAATTTTGTTTTACTATCCCCCTTACTCTGATTTGCCCTATGGGGTAACTCCTTTGGGCCGGTGTATCGCAACTGATATCCCTTACCTCTTCTCGGGACCCTTAGGACTGGGGGTTGTGTCGTATCAGTGACTTACTCAGGCTCAGATTCAGGCTCGGACCCTATGAGGGGCTGCTCCCCTGGGCTTCTTTCAGTTTCTTGTACTTGGCCTGTGTCTCTAAGCCCTGTGGGGGCAACTAAATCCTTATCTTTATTGCTCCCTTTCCCTTTCCCCTTGGCCTTCCGCTTCCCCAGGGCTCTAGCAGTGTTTAAGCTCGAGATCTCCCTTATTGCCTGGGTGGGGGCTAATAAATGTGCCTTAAAGGTGAAGACTCTGGGTATATGAGCTAAGTTCTGTGAAGAGCAGCAGTCTTGTTTGTCTGTGGGGCTCCGGCTGACAGTGGGCTGAACTTCACCTCCCGAAACGCTCAACACTTCCCCACCCTGGTGGCCCCCCTTACCGCACCATGCGTTTGCTGCCCCTCTCCTTGCAGAGATGCCTTGTGCAGCTGCTTTCCTGCTTCTTCGTAGCTCCACGGCTGCGTCTCCCCAGCGGTAGGGTGCAGGGAGGAGAGCCCGCCCCCAGCACATCAGCAGCTCTGTCCGCCGTTGTATCCACGCAACTCAGGTGTTCAGAGAGCTCGGACTGCCTCCGCGCCTCTGCACCACCGCACTTCAATTTCGCCGCTCCCGCTCTCGAAGCCGCCGAACCGAGCTCAGCTCAGCTCAGCCAGGTAACCGCCCGCCCACTCTCTGCTCACAGGACAGTCCAATGCCAAGCACCGCGCCGTGCTCTGAAACGCTGGCCGGACAAAGATCCGATAATTGGCGGCGCCTAACTTGCCATCCTTTACCACCTTACTCCTCGCGCCCTTCTGTGGTGACCAGCGCAGTTAGTTCGGAATATGGGGCATATCGACAGGAACCTCTGTCAAAGACGAGCGCACCGCATTAGCAAGCGGCCGCCATGTTTTCCTGTTGTGGTAAAAACATGTTGTCCCCCCCAATGGGTTACATTGTTATTGTAAACCAGTACAATCACACACCTAACACTTATGTTACAGTGATGGGGAACGTCACAGTTCAAAGAAGGAGACTCAGTCTCCCAGAAAATACTGTAGTTCGTGATCTATATTTAATCCTTTCTCAACTACTTATAATTTCATTATTCACTTGACTTCTCGTCAATGTAGATCCAATTCCTTATTCCCTCCTCGGGGATCCTTGGTTACCTGATCAATCCCAAAAAATTGGAAGCTCCTATTTTGACCTTGTGCTGTACATTCAATGGCATGAACCGCTTTTGGGTAGTGGACGTCACCTGATTTTAATGCTCTCATGTGTTTGTCAACCCTATCCCTCAGAGTTCTGATTGTGCTCCCATCATAAATATAGTTACATTTGCTTACAAGTACGTAAACAACAAACTTAGTGCGACAATTAATGTTTGAGAAAATCACATATTCATCTCTGTCCTTATTCCTGAAGCTTTTCATCTTGTCCAGTGACTATCTGCACATCTCACAATTGCCACATTTGTACAACAAAAAGCAAAGCCGGCTTGTCTGTTGTTGTTGTTTGGTAACTAAGGCTCAAGATGGTTTTCAGAGACATGCGTCTACGAAAGGTGATGTCCGGTCTGTCTGAAACACACTCACTCAACATTCTGTCTGCTTGGAGAAGATGCCAGTGTCTCTGTAGACATTTGCAAAATCTGAGTGAGGTCCAGCCATAATTAGTATTCAGTCAACTTTTTTTATTTTTCTCTATCATGTCTACTCATACCTAGTGTGCTTTTCCTATCTACTGTCGAAAATCCTGTTTCTGTCTGATCAAATAATATGTGTATTATAGCCCCACTGTAAACATTTTGCCTACATGTCTTGTGAGCATTATTCATGTTTGTCGCTACAAATGCATCTACCCCACATCATTTCCCCAAAAGGAATCACATGTATCTGCCAATTGGTTTGTGTACAGGTCACAGGTAAAATTGAGTTGCAGGAGGATGGCTTACAGTATAACCTACTGTGTATTCTGTTGTTCTTGTTGTAAAGCTTGTCAAGGAAAAAAATTCTCTCATCACTATACTAGTATGTTAATCGTATGTTTGAATAAAAAATGATTTAATTGCACAACATCCCCCATCCAAATCATAAAACAGTACTCTATGAATGGCCCCAATACAAAATGTGAGAATTCTATCTTACGCTGAATGGGCCCCAGATCTGCTCTTGTTGTTTCAAACTACCCCATAAAGAGATTTGCGTATGAAGGAACACTTCTGGAACCTATCCCAGTCCCATGCAGTTTCTGTACAGTTCATTGTTGAACAAAAACACATTATTTTCCATTATGATTTCTGTCATTGCCAACAGCATTTCTGTGTGCTCCAATAGAGCTATACGTCTGTTGTTAAGTACATGTCTAAGTGCTGTTATTCCCTTCTTGGGTTTGATACTTGTGTACAGTGAGACAACATCAAGCGTCACCATGAGCATACATGGTTCCCATGTTACATCATTTAACAGGTTGAGTATATGTTTAGTGCTGGGTGTATGGGAGGGTAGATTAGTCACGAATGGTTGTAGAAACACATCTACAATTTCTGACAATCGTTCCATGGGCCCACTAATGCCTGAAATGATGGGCCTCCCTGGTGGAAATGGAAGGTCCTTGTGTACCTTAGGAAAAGTGTAAAGACAAGAGTGCCTGAGACACTCAACACGTAAATAGAAGAATTAATCAATATTGAGTAGACATCCTTAATGCCATTTCCTCAATGCACTATTAATCTTTCTGGCTGATTCAAGAGTAGGATTCACATCCAATTTTTCACAGCATGACACATCGCTTTATTGGGTGTATATTTCTTGGTCATAATCAGAGAGGTTCATGACCACGATATTATCTCCTTTGTCATCTTCCATTATAAGTTTGTCATCTCATTGCAGTTATTTAAGGGACACGTTCCCTAGGGTTGAGATTACCTCTGCCTCTGTCCTGTTGGAACATAGTTCTCTTATGTCACCTGTCTATTTCTCCACATACCAATTTGTGAAACTGTTTAGTATTGTTACCGTTTGCCAGTTGAGGTGTCCAACGTGACTTATTTTTAAGTCCACTGTCCACACAGACTTATTTTTTTCATTATTGCATATAAGACAACCTTAAAATATGTGAGCTCAGGATGTGTATTGTACAAACCCTTCTCTTGTTTTGATTTAATAGACCATAATTTTGCTCCACGTGAAATAAGAGTCTAGGCCACATACACATGAGAACTGACTTGCCTCTGTTGACTAGCAGCATTATCATTAGGGCGGGATAGCATGAATGTTTCTAACTTTGTGTATTATAAGTATTGCTTTTAATAAAAGCCTCTCAATACAGTGATATAATGAGATGTCCTAAGGTTATAGTCTTTGACATGTTGAAGAAATACACTTTTTAAAAAATTATTGAAGAGGCTTTAGCATATTTTTACATGATATTTGTTGAATGATTTATATGTCAAATATTTTCATGTGTTTACTTGTGCACTGGAGCTTAGATCAAAGCCAAACCCTTGGCTTCGCTCTCTTTGTTAATTTGTTGCTTTGCCCACCTCAAACCCAGAGGACACATCGACTCAACCCTTTCTGCCTCTCTACCTCACCATCTCCGCAGACATGGGAAGACTTTATAAAGAGATCTGCTCCTCACTGCCTCAGAAAAAAGATGACCTTAATACAGTCTATTCTGGCCCAGCCCTGACCCCTTCTGCGCCCACCCATGCCTTCTTGGGTCCATAATACCTCAACATGGAGAACTCTCTTGGGTAACCATCAAAGTGGACTCTAACATAGAAGAGGCTGCAGGGTTGAGCAAATATGCCAGCTAGCTTCCAACCATAAACTGCACATCTATCCCTCACACTTCCTCATCCATCACAACATTAAGCTCTGCATCACATGTCATGAAAACCACATCTTGATAGTCGTCATGTACAACATATGAACACTTCCCGCATAAGATCAAAACAAGGACAACCACCTTTCAACCACACATCCTACATCGTGTAGCATGTTACCCATGCGGGCAAGTGCTTCAGCGACCCGCAATAAGTGCTATATAAATGTTACAATAGAATACAATGTTCAAGTTCCACACCAAAATTGTTTCTCTGAAGGTGTCACATGTGGACAACTTGGCAGCTATCGATCTACCAAGCACCAATTAAAAGGACAGTTCCTAACGCTCAAAAGGCGGTTTTTGTTTCATCAAGTTGAAAACCAAGACAGAAAATGTCCAGTTCCTGCAGCATGTTTTACAAACTACGGAAAGATTTATGAGAACAGAAGGCGCAAACGGGAGCAACTGCCAATAATTCCCCCATGACAGTAGCTGCAATAAGTAGTCATTTTAATTATTGCACGTGTTCAGTGGATCCACGCGCTGGGAACTTGACAGAACGCCAAGGTATTTGATTTGGAACAGTTCGGTAGAATGTCAACAAAAGCTCCAGTCTTTCAGCTGCACAGTCAAGAGAACAGCAGACAGAGCCTTGAACACAAATAAAGTGCAACCTTTCAGTGGCCGCTCGGGGATATGGTGATGAGCTGTTGTTGACAGTATATAAAAGGTTCAGGAAATCAATGTCTTGCCGCCAATGTAAAAAAAAAAAACAGTTTTCCCGCCGGAATTGTGCAAGACATTTCATGGTGTGTAATACGTTGTATTTTTCTATGCCTAAACCGCTGGGATTAGACATAAACAGTGCATTATTGTTTGGTGGTAGTTTGTGTTAACAGACCTACCAATAACATCAGAATCCCCACAATTTTTAAGCTATTACAGATAACTTTTGTGACTCTTCGTTTCTACTGGAGGAAATCTTAAAGGCACATGATGCAGGGTAATCTAATAATTCTTTTTGGAAAACTTTATTGTGAGGAAATATGGTAAGACAACATCAATCTTACAAATAAAAATAAAAAAACATTCACTACAGGCTAAAAGCTTTTTTGTTCTAAAAAAAGCCACTTAAAGACGCACACCCTGTCACTGAAGGGAACTACTTAGTGAGTGGATGTGTTGCTTGTAAGGGCAGCATGCAGTAAATGGTAGCAGCCGTGGCCCGCGCAGGTTAGAGCAGCGGGGCTTTATTTCGACAGACGACAATGGGGGAAAATTAATTATTTTTTTATTTTTCCCTTGTGGTTGTCTGTTGAATCCCGCCGAACAAGGCTCCCCCGCTCTTACCTGCAAGGGCTGCAGCTGACTAGTAGTGATGTCAGCCAATCACTGAAGTTTGCTGATTCTTTGCACCTTAATGCATGCTAGAGTGAGTGGAAGAAAAATGTGAATGACACCAACCACAGACTACTGGATGAAGTCTTGAAGAAAACCTCTTTAAGTAACTATGTTATGCACATCATTTTAGTAAAATCAATAGGTCTTGTCTAACGCAGGCCTAAAAGAAAGCTACTTAGTCTGGCATTGGCTGCAAGCCTCCTGCCTTCGAGAAATAATTAAAGAAAAGAGGAAAGAAAGAAAAAAGGAAGGAAAGAAAGAAAGAAGGTAAAAAGAGGATATATTATTATAGAACAGCTTCAAATGTACACAATCTGGTATGCTGTGAAATGGCAGCCGTCAGAAAAGCAAACCAAACCAAAAAGAATTTACAATAGCATTGGCAGGAGGCAGGATCTGATAAAGAGGAAATGTGCCCTCTAGTCACATCAGAAGCATCCTACTATCACATCAGGCAGAAAGGCAACACTAAAGTAATTATGAAGTAAAAACAAACTCACTGGCCCTAAGGGAACTAGCCGGGCCTTTACAACAACAGCTGAACCCTGCATGCCTATACCACGCAGGCTTGACCATGCATGCCTTTACCACACAGGATTTTACAACAAATATGCTTTTACAATGCATGCCTTTGCAACAAAAATTTAAGCATTATGTAGGTGAGGGTGATATATATATATGTGACCAAGCTCCGTCCGCGGAGCGAAACGCGTCAAGGAGGGCACTTGCTCTTGCACTGTAAGCAAAATAAATGCACTGCTAACATCGAATCCTTGTGCTGGCTGATAATTTATCTTGATTTACTGGAGTTGATGCTTTGGAGGTCTGCGCCCGCCTGAACTGCATCCAGAGCAGTTGGGAGCCTGTTATATATATATATATATATATATATATATATATATATATATATATATATATATATATATATATATATATAATAATGCTGACGAACGCCATTATGGAATAAAAGATTCATGCACTATTTGAATGTTTGGAGCTCGTTTGTGGTCTGTACCTGTCTCTGGTGTCTGAGGATGCCGAAGTTTCAGGACTGCTTTGATATATATATATATATATATATATATATATATATATATATATATATATATATATATATATATATATATATATATATATATATATATATATATATATACTCCCAATTGCACCAGCAATCCCAAGGCACTCACCAGCGGGTGCAGATTCCGCACCGATACTCGCTGTCGATTATTCAAGCTCAAACCATTTCCATCAAGAAATGTAAAAAGCACTCCGGGGGTAAGTGGCAAGATTTTATTTCAGCCCACGAACTTGTGTAACAGACGCGTTTCGGACGCAAAGTCCTTCGTCAATGTTTACATTCTTGACCATCTAGCAGCGCAATATATGCATTAGTTTACAGGTAACTGAAAACGGACAATTATTTCATATATATATATAGATAGATATAGATATTACCTACTGGCAGTCGCCAGTAGGTTGTTATAGTTAGGACCTATTATCCATAGGAAAACCTCAACATCCTATTTGGAATAACTTCGGCCTCGATTGATGAATCTTCTTGAAATTTTCCAAACTTTTTTGCCAGCTCAGTTCCGCTCCTTCCCTGAAAGGGGGTGATTGGTCAAGCGGGGGCCGACAAAAAAGGGGTCCCCCAAAACGTGTTTTCCCCATGCAATTTCCCAAAGCACACCAAATTTGGCAGAGCGGTAGTCCTCAGTTCCGACTTGTGCCTTTTGCTTATATGGTGTCAATCTGTTCAGTAGTTTCTGAGAAAATTACAGTTAAAGTAATTTATATATCTATGGGTGCGGTGGATCGGCGGATTGTGCGAGGATTGGCATCGTAGCATAAGCTCACTGTCTCGATCACGCGCTGAATTCTAATTAGTTGTTAAGCGGTTGTAAACATTCGAAACTAGGAACTGTTGGCAGCCATTTTGTGCCTCGGTAGAAGTGAGGGTGAAGAAGTCTGTGAAATATGTGTGCAAAACGTGGACGGGGGTAGGGTAGACATACCCTGACCCCCTAGGCCTGCTCAGGGAGTCACATAAGGACCCGTAGGGCAAAAAAAGTAGGAAAATATATATATATTTCATTAAAAAAAAGTTGCGGGGTGCGGGTAGGATCCGCGCATTTCGCCCCCGAAAAAAACCAAAGCATGTATTTTTGAGATATACACCAAGCTTATGTGTTTAGATCTTGGGTGACTCTAAAAAGAGCCCTTGTGTTTATTGAGAGATTTTAGTACCTACAAGTAAGTACCGATGCAGAGTCTAAAGTTCATGAGGAAGACTCAGTTCCCTTCATCTGTAAAATGTACAGCATCTCTCCTATAGATGCCATGCATATTGAAACGCAGATTGTTGTGGTAAATGGACACCATTCTATAGTCTCATTGGCTCAAGAAAATATAGTTGTGTCCCACAATTCACAGTCTAAGCATCTTGAAAGGAGGTCTCGATGCACTCAGATGGTTTCTGTAAATGAAATGGCAGTTTGAAAACTAAGATTTTTCTAAAATGGTGGATAAGATGCAGTGTTGAAATACAGAAAAGAAATGATTGGATGATTAACAACATTCTACACTGAAAACTAGGGTGCATGTTTCTGTTTTTTAAAAGCATGATTCTTATTGGTTATCAGAACGTGATTGAAAATAACATTACGTAGGATAAGCTGGTATATTGAGAAGTCAAGCACACTTGCTGTTTTATTTAGCAACATTGTGTGATGAACTTTTGCGTTCTTCGGGAGCCGACATTGCTTTTTCACATGGGGAGATGGTAATTTGTATGTGTAAATGCAATCTGCTTTGGATTTTCAAAGTGAGAACAGATTTCACTGCTCTGTCTTTCAAAATGCAAACTAAGTTTGCCATGGGAGGGTGGGAGTCCCGCCCTGTCAAAGCAAACAGCAGGTTCCCAGGAGTAGGCACCCCGGGACACTGCCGGAGCCAGCTGTCGGGCGTGTCGGTACCCAGGGCCCTCGAAGGCACCAGGCGGAGGGCCACGCAGTGTGCCTCCTGTAATACCTAATTCCCGGGGTTGGTGGTTCCCGGGACTTAAGGGGGTCGTTGAGGCCCACACACTTCTAATTTTGGAGGTTGGACGCGAAAGTGGTGCAAGGGGGTTGTAAATTTGGTACACAGTGTTCTGTTTTACTTTGCTTTCCTTTCTGTCATGTAGATGATCCTAGGTAAATATAACAGTTTCTGTACAGCCAGTACCTTTCAACCCTACTCCCAAACTGCTTACTGCCTGTTACTATAGTAACAGTTCATGGAACACTTAAGTGAGCACAGAGGTTAGAAGTTCGCCACACTATGTTGCTAATGGTGTTGTAGTTTTAAAACTTTTCCATAGGAACCGTTAGTTGTAGCAATAGACTCTGGTAAAGATCTGGTAAAGAGAAAGCCTCAGATTTATACTTCATATTGTAAATATCATTCCTATTGGGGACTGCTACCCCCACAAAAAAAGACATATATACTTTTTTTTCTTCTAACTTTTATTAGAACAATAATTAACTGGAAACATAACTAAAAGATAACAATACAGTAAATACCTGCAACCATAACTTTAACAAAACAATATAATAAACAACATGTTATGAGGACTCCAATAGAAGTGCGGTAGGTAATCTTCAAAACAAAAAAGAAAATTACTGTTTAAAATTAGATCGATGTGACTAAATGAGGTGAAACATTACAAGTCAAAGTAACACTTGTGTGCCTAATACGTTTCACTTGTCTTATAGGCTTGCGTTCAAGCGGTGTCTATATAGAATTGCCTACTGCGTCATATTTACATTACAGATCAACAGGTCTTTAAAATGATTCAGAGATGAGACAGAATTAGGTGAGAGATCAAGTCATCATGCAGGACAATATTCTTTAGGGCTTATTTACAAGACTCTTGCGCCACTTTTGTGTTGCTTATCTCATGTTGAAAGTGACGCAAAAGTGGCGCAAGGGGTTTCTAAATAAGCTCTTTTATTTCTAATACATTTAATCGGAAGTATTATATATCTAGGCCGTTCTGCTTACTTTGTGTAAACACTGTGACCAACAGAGTTCACAACTTCAACTGAGCTTTGGTTCTACACGTCAGAGTTGACAGCAGCCTCCATAACTTTAAAAGAGAAAGAGAAACGATGTGAGAGAGAAAACAACATTAAAACTGTGAGAGAGAGAAAGTTATAGATGGAGCAGATTTACAAACCCAGCCTCCACCACCCATGGACCTTTCTCCCGGTTTTTTCCACCTCCTTTGCTATGCCTTATCAATCAAATCTCTTCACTTGTTATTGGGTGTACCCGCTCTCAATAGCTTCCACTGGCCATTGTACATGCAGACTTAGGTCCACCAAAATGAATGTTTTGAAATTAATTTCCACAAGTCTTTAAAAAGGGGAATGCAAGAAAAGTTACTTGCCGCATATGCAAGACTGCTTTTAAGAGGAGACCCCAATAAAAAGTACTGTTGTGGAACTTCACGTATGCGGAAGCACTTGCAGATCAAGCATCCAGTCAACTTTGCAAGGGAAGAGTTAAGGAGATTGAGAGAGGCTCCTCCTGCTTCATGAGAAGGCTCAAGTACCAGTGGAGCAACACCGTCAACCTCTACTGCACAGACTAAAATTTGTCCCTAATTTGGAACTCTTTAAGAGAAAAAGTAAGACATTTGAGAGCTGTATGCCATCCTAATACCTAATCATCCATTAGTTATACAGGGATTCACCCTGTATCAGACCCATCCGTACAAGTGTGAATTGGAGATTATCTGCCACCAAAAACCCCTCAAGTACTTATATCCGTTACTTTTGAACTTCGTCGACTTTTTTTGTGGCTTCTCACAACTAGTTCATGCCATATTTGAGACATCGGTGTAATGAGCTAGAATAGGAGGATATACTTTCTTCAATCTCGGCAATTTGCTGCTGACTTATGTAACATTCTGAAAAATGAAAAAAGAGTTAAAAATGTATATGTTGTACATATGTCCAAGCTTAATTTTAATGTACATGAAAACAATTGTTCTCAATAGGATTGGGGTTGAAAAGCAATCTGCAGAGGTTTCAAACCAACCGCGTTAGGACCATACTAGTTGTTATGCGAATACCAATATGCTTTCGAGGGGCACTATGGACGCTCTCGGTAGGCGTTCATAAGTGTCATCCCTAAGAGCCCTCTTTCCTATTTACAACTATTCTAACGAAAACAGTTATTAACATAAAATAACATAAAGTAATGTATCTTCAACAAATTAATGTTTTTGGAAGTATCATTACCAGCATGCAACAAACACCACAATTGTAGTTATCTGTCTGCAAACACATGAAATACACAAATGCTCATCTCACAATGCTTTTCTATCATGAAATGTTGAAGTCACACCTGATAACTCCATTAGGTCCATTGCAATTTTCAGCTGAAAGCATATGGAGAGTAGTCAGTGGATCTGGTGTGTCGAGATGTTGACCACAGCCTGGGATAGTGCATGGGCAGAAATAAACAGTTTGTGGCGACCAATACGTCCCATGGTTGAGACATCTGTATAATGAGCTAGAACAGGGGGCAAATCAAGTTTAACGTTATTAAAAAACAAGGAGAGCGTGCTAAAATACAATATTGGCTAATCGATTACATGTGCATTACATGAGAAAAACACATTGCATTAACTTGAACATCACGTAACACAATGCGGCGGGAACTGCCACTTTGCGCTTGGCAAATTAAAGAAACGTGGCAGGATTGAAGTGATTTGCACAGAAAGAAGCATAAGAAATCAAGTTTAACGTTATTAAAAAACATGGAGAGTAGTGTATGATGCTCAGACACTACGCTCATTGAATAACGGCCAGGTTTGTGATAACTCGCCGACTTGTGTTGGGATTCGAGCTTTGCTTGTGATTCATGTTGTTTTGACCTACCGGCTTGGTCGGACAGAGAGCGGGGGCGGATAAGCTTACTCAGCTGACGGTCCTGCAGCTGAATGTGAGGTCCCTCGTCAAGCATTATGTAGATATTCAGGCACTCCTGCTTGAGGAAACACCTGATGTTCTTTTTGTTTGCAAGACCTGGTTACATGACGCTGATACTAGCCTGCCCAACCTCACTCTCCCTGATGGCTATTTGATCAAACTAATTAATAGAGAGACACGAGGTGGTGGGATCGCTGTTATTTTCAAGGAGCAATATACCTGCTCCTTTATTAGAGCTGATATCTGTGACTGCGAATGCGCCAGATTCCAGATAGCTTTTAGTCCGCAGTTTACGTTCTCTGGACTTTATATTTATCGGCCCCCGGGACCTGCCTCAAAGTTTATTCAATCTTTACTAGAGGTAGCGAGTTCCCTAGTAATAGGACCGTCCAATTTTACTGTCCTAGGAGACTTAAATCTCCATTTTGACCAGAATCATGACATTACCATCAGGAATCTTTTAGGTGATTTAGCGCCCTTCAATTGGAATCTTTTATACACACTCCCACACATGTGGCGGGGCACATACTCGACCCTCTCTTTTCAAATATCTTAGAGCTTAGGGTGAACGTCCCTAAATCTATGGGTTGGACGGATCACTTCCTGATTAAAGCTACCATGCAGGTCAGGGAACCTTTCAAAACCATGGGGTTGAACCGGGTCTTCAAAAGACCGTGGCACAAACTTAAATCTGACGGTCTCCAGTCTACATTGGGGATGTTTCCCGGTGGGGATGAGCCAGATGTCAACGCCGCTTATTCCATTTTCCAGGATTGGATTGTGAAGGGACTTGATGACCTCGTCCCTGCCAAATGGACCAAGGGGCGTAGGTCCCCATCCCACCCTTGGTATAATGATTCCCTTAGAGCCTTGAGGAAAGAGTGTAAGAGAGCTGAACGCCTATGGAGGTGTGAATATAGGGATGAGCATAAACGGGTGTACTTGGCCAAACTGAAACTTTATCATAAGGCCATCTGTTCCGTGCGTGCCGCTTTTTATGCTGAAGAAATTAAGGTCTGCCCCAACCCCACCAAATGTCTGTTCAAACTTGTACAAGAGCTTCAAAATAGTAGAGCTCCATCTTCCAATATCACCTCGGCACAGCAGTGTGAGGATCTGGCCACTTTCTTTGTAGAGAAGGTAAACACTATATATAGCTCCTTTCCGCAGCACTCTTCTGAGTCCTGTACTTTTACTAGCCTTAGTACTGAGGGGGCGGTCCTGGCCTGTATCCCTGAGATTACTGCTGATGAATTGGCCATAATCTGCAAAAAAGTTAAATTTGGGAGCCCGGCAGATCCTATGCGGCCTGTCCAATTTGTTGATTCCCTGAATTTTTTTCTGTTACCCCTTAGATCTCTTCTTAACCTGTCCTTTTCCACGGCAACAGCTCCTGATGCTTGGAAACAGGCTTGGGTCTCCCCGATTATAATAAAAACAACGCTAGATCCATCCAAACCGGAGAATTTTAGGCTAATATCCCTTCTCCCTTGGGTGGCTAAACTCGCTGAAGCCCATGCCAACTCTGGGCTTGAACAATTTGTGCACCAAAATGACATCCTGGACCCATCTCAAAATGGGTTCAGACCGGGCCACAGCACAGAATCTGCATTGTTGGCTACTACAGAATACCTCCGAGAGATCCTCGACGCCGGTCAGAGTGCAGCGCTGATCCGGCTTGATCTCAGCGCTGCCTTTGACACGGTGTCGCACGGGATCCTGCTCTGCCGCCTGGAGAAATTTGGTATTAGGGTTCGTGCCCTAGAATGGTTCCGGTCATTCTTCAGGACAGATCTTTTCGGGTTACTGCCCCTCCTTTCCTGTCCAAGTCTCACCATATCGGTCAGGGTGTCCCCCAGGGCTCAGCACTTAGCCCGTCCCTTTTTAATCTTTATGTGCAGCCACTTGCAGCGATTGCCAGAGAGTGGGGCTTGATGCTGGTATCATATGCTGATGATACTCAGCTGGTCTTCACGCTCTCTGAGAGTCCATCTGTCGCTGCTATAAGATTTAGGGACGGAATAGCTGCAGTTGCTCACTGGATGACCAACAACTGTCTCCAGCTGAATGCCGGTAAAACGGAGATTCTGCTGTTGGGGAAGAAGACGGTCTTGTGGAACAAGCACTGGTGGCCTCCCTCTTTGGGTCTGATACCTGTTCCTAAGGTTTCAGTGAAAAACTTGGGTGTCTGGATGGATTCCTCACTGGGCCTCCAGACTCACACCAAGAGAGTGGCTGCGACTTGTGTAGGCCTGTTAAGGAGCCTCCGCCCCATCTTGGGCTTCTTTGAACCCGCTATGCGTCAGCTTGTGGTTCAAGCTATCATCTTGTCACGCTTAGACTATGCCAGCGTTTTACTGTTAGGTGCCAACAAAACTGAAGTAGCCCGTTTTCAGAGAGTTCAGAACTCGGCTGCAAGGACCCTGGTTGGTCTTCCCCGGAGATGCTCTGCCAAAACTACTTTTAAAATTTTTTACTGGCTCCCAGTGGAATCTCGTATTAAATTTAAGGCACTTTGTCTGGCATTCAAAATTCTCAAGCTTCAGAGCGCAGCCATTTTGCGCCCTCTTTTGACTCCTTATGTCCCGCAACGCAATCTATGCTCCGTTGGTCAGCACCTTGCAATTGTCCCTAGGAGCAGGCTCTGCCGTATGGGTGGATGCTCTTTTCGGGTGCTGGGAGCCAGGCTCTGGAATTCCCTTCCGGTTGCCATCCGCGGTACAGAGAATCTGCTTGCTTTTCGTAAAGCTGTGAAGATCTTCCTGTTCTCCTCTTCTTAGGGCTTCGTGCCCTGTTTGGCCCGCCCCATCTATACCACCTTTATTGATCGCTAGCGCCGGAACGCCTCTTTGCTGGGGCAGCTGTCGCGCTCATACAAACTAATGACATAACATAAAATACAACATTGGTCAATCGATTACATCTTCAGTACATGGGGAGGAAGCAGCATGTGGCGCACTACTTAAAAATTTAAAGGCGTCAGGATTAAGTGATTTGCCCAGAAACATCGCCTACCAAGGCAAGATATTTGAGGTATAAAAACTGGAACCTGTGCTAAAATACACTATTGCCGAAAACTTTTACTTTTGCAATGCATGGGGCACGTGACGCACTACTTACATGAGAAAAACTACATTGCATTAACTTGAACAGCAGGTAGCACACTGGTGAGGGAACGGTCACGTGGCACTTGGCAACTTAAAGAAATGCAGCAGGGTTAAGTGATTTGCACAGAAACAAAAGTTACAAATTCAACTTTAACGATATAAAAAAGCAGGAAAGCGCGCTTAAATTTTGGAGGGGGGTCAAATCGAACAAAAATTTGCATTTCGCGGTATTTAAAGATCGTTCAGATTAATTAATTTAATTACTCTTAAAAAAAGTGCTCACCTTCGAAGAAGTGGATACGAACGGTGTCAATGGCTGTGACTGCGGAATAGTAAAAGTTCGAGAAGGTTGGCAGGTTATAAATGCTTTGCAGAACGATGATTGGTTGAGCATGATGTCACTAGGTGTGAGAGCTGTGATTGGGCATGTTGTAATTGAGCATGTGCAAATAAACTGAAATACGTTAGGGGTACTTAGCCAGACGGTGGGACGTATTGTGCGCATGCGTAACATTAACACGCATACACTGCCACAAACATGAATGCGCAAAGTGAAGGCAACTCCTACGGGGTAAATACACAGATGGAGTTCGTATGTCATTTGAACAACGGTTCCTGCAGGAGGCGGGGAGCCGGTGGGACAGTGGGGGAATTGGAGACCCTCCCCGGGCCTCAACGGTGACAGCCAAAATACATTTTAAAACAAGGCTGTTTCCGGGGAATGGGGTCCCCGGGACCTTGAAGTGGCTTCAGGGCGAGGGCTATGTAGCCCTCTTCCTTATAAAAAAAATATATAATTTGCCATGCCCTGGGGGATGGGGACCCCAGTGCCCGGAATTGGCCCCGTGAGGAGGGCCACGCGGCGCCCTTCCCATAAAAAAAATGAATACGGATACCCCGCATATTGTCATCGTACCATAAGGGTACCCTTTCGATCACACGCTGAATGCTAATTGGCTGACAAGTGGTTGTCAACATTCGAAACTAGAAACTGTTGGCAGCCGTTTTATGCCTCGGTAGAAGGGAGGCTGAAGAAGCGTGTGAAATGTGTGTTTTAAACGTGAAAAGGGGTAGGGTAAAAACACCCTGATACTCTAGGTCTGCTCGGGGGGTCCTACAAGGACCCCCAGAGCCCCAATTATTATTTTTTGGGGGTGAAATCGTGGGGTGTGTGTATGATCCGCGCATTCTAACGATATTAAACAAAAAAAAGTGTCTTTGGTAATTTGCATTCTTCCAACTGTTTAGAGGAGATGCACAAGTGCTGGATCCAGGATCCACCCCTGAGTAAAAAAAGGTAACGATAACACTATTTACCTGCTAAGTGAATTTTCTTTCATAAACTAACATTGAGTGGTTTCACTTGTGGAGTTTTGGAACTTTAAAATATTCACCTAAAATCATCCGAACAACAAATTCCAATTTACTCACCTGTTATCAGGAGAGAACCCAGTGCTGCATCTTTTAGCCCAACACTGACCCTCTACAGTAGTTCTAAGCATACTTACAAGTAACTTGAATTTCTTTCTATAAGAATCCCCTTCCTATACAAAAAAATGAATAAAGTTAGACTTTCTGGTCAGGCTCTAGGGGATGAGGTCCCCAGCACCCAAAAAAAGTAAAAGGAAGGGGGGGCTACACAATGTAATGTAATTTAAAAAACTAAGGGCCGGATGTAGGTCGGTCGGTAACGGACGAAAATCGGTATTTTCGGCCGTTACCGGTCGGTAAATAGGTGATTGGTATGTAGGGGGCATTATTTTACCGAATCAGTAAAATTACCGAATCGGTAATTTTACCGATTCGGTAAAATAAAAAATCGGTAAATTTACCGAATCTGAGCCACCCATATGTAGGTGGGACTCTTCAGAGTCCCAGGAGCCTTACCGAATCGGTATTTTACCATCAATAAAATACCGATTCCAGTGTGCATGCACATGTGTGCATGCACACATATGCCATGTGACAGGCAGACCTGCCCTTAGGGCATGTATGCCTGCCACATGGCACCCGAGCCTGTTTTGGGAGTGCCAGAGGGTGTCAAAGTGACACCCCCTGCACCCTTGTGAAAATCGGTATTTACCGATTCGGTAAATACCGAATCGGTAATGCCCATTCATTCCTATGGGCTTCAAAGCCCATAGGAATGAATGGGCATTACCGATTCGGTATTTACCGAATCGGTAAATACCGAAATCATCCGATTCGGTATTCCAGCTCATCTGGAATACCTACATGTCGACCCCATAGATTTACCGATTTTTAATTACCGAATCGGTAAAATTCGGTAATTTAAAATCAGTAAATCTATTTCACCTACATCTGGCCCAAAATATCTAAAAATAATAGTTTAAAAAAAATTTGTAAATCAGTATCAAAAAAATAAATGTAAGAATAAATATATTTAAAAATTGTCATTTACAAAACCTTTAAAATTCATTGAAAAAACCATAGGTTTCAGACATGTTATAGTTAGGAATTAGCATTTAAAATACTTCAGAAATTCACTGAAAAAACCACAGGTTTCAGAGGTGTTATAGTTAGTTGGACATTCCTCTCGTACAAAACCATTGAAATTCCCCTGTTATGGTTAGTTGTACTAGCAATAACTCACGCGCCTGCAATCCACTGCTGATGATGTCACATATTACAGACTGGTGTCGGGGGAAAGGCACTAGGATGGCTGATAAATGTTCTGACAGACCAAAAGCACTCAGTACAGCTGGACACCTTTAATTCTAGAATCAGGACTCTGGGTGCCACAAGTATTATCTCTGAGTCCTGCCCTTCTAAATATAAATATATATATATATTCACTGAAAAAAACATAGGTTTCAGGGGTGTTATAATTAGCTGGACATTTCACCCATACAAAACCATTGAAATTCCTCCATTATAGTTAGTTGTACTAACTATAACTCGCGCACCCGCAATCCACTGATGATGATGTCACATATCACATCATTCATGACATGGTCAGTGACATCACTGATGACATCACTGATGACATCTCTAATGACATCACTGATGACATCATCCAGTGAATGTGGGTTGGTTCGATATTTAAATATGTATTATGGTGCACAGACAAAATATCGACTCAAAAATATCGAATGGACAAAATATCGAGTTAAAAATATCGATAATAATAA
Organism: Lissotriton vulgaris; assembly: GCF_964263255.1. Classification (NCBI taxonomy): domain Eukaryota; kingdom Metazoa; phylum Chordata; class Amphibia; order Caudata; family Salamandridae; genus Lissotriton; species Lissotriton vulgaris. The sequence continues at coordinate 1,512,642,401 of NC_141687.1, read as the reverse complement.
AATATCGATATCAAAAATATCGTTGGTCAAAATATCGATTAAAATAATGATAAAAAAATATCGAGTACAAAAATATCGACAAAATATATATAAATAGTCAAAGTAAAAAATTTCAATAATATGTAGAAAAAAGGTTAAAAAAATAATTAAAAAATTATTAATAGTAATATAAATTGTAGTTAATGTTTAGGAGCGGGATGTTGGGTTAATAGGGGATAAGGGTGGGGAGTAATTTAATAATAATTAATTAATTAATATATGTTTGTAAATATTTTTAATTAATAATTAATTGGTAATTAATTAATAATAATTAGTTAATTAATTAATATAATTTTGTACATATTTTTAATTAGTAATTAATTGGTAATTAAATAATATTAATGAGTTAATTACATTAATTAGAGTAATTTTTTTATATATATAATTTTTAGTTATTGTTAATTAATTAATTGGGAAAAAATAATATTAATTATTAAATTAAATTAATTACAGCTAATGTGCTATTATATTTACTTTATTGTTATTGTTAATTAATAATTAATTGGTAATTAAATAATACTAATTAATTTTGAGTAAAGGAGTATTTTTAGGGTTCAGGGTCAGTTTTCAGTTTTTGGGTGAAGGGGTATTTTTAGGGTTCAGCGTCAGTTTTCATTTTTTGTGTAAAGGGGTATTTTTAGGGTTCAGGGTCAGTTTTCAGTTTTTGGGTAAAGGGGTATTTTTAGGGTTCAGGGTCAGTTTTCAGTTTTTGGGTAAAGGGGTATTTTTAGGGTTCAGGGTCAGTTTTCAGTTTTTGGGTAAAGGGTTTTTTTTAGGGTTTAGGGTCAGTTTTCAGTTTTTGGGTAAAGGGGTATTTTTAGGGTTTAGGGTCAGTTTTCAGTTTTTGGGTAAAGGGGTATTTTTAGGGTTCAGGATCAGTTTTCAGTTTTTGGGTAAAGGGGTATTTTTAGGGTTCAGGGTCAGTTTTCAGTTTTTGGGTAAAGGGGTATTTTTAGGGTTCAGGGTCAGTTTTGGGTTTTTGGGTAAAGGGGTATTTTTAGGGTTCAGGGTCAGTTTTCCCTACTGTTGCACCCACTGGAGTGGGAATAGTAATTTTAACCCCTACGCTATCCAACGCTTTCCCTACGCTTGCACTCTTTGGAGTGGGAATAGTATTTTTTACACTTCTGGTATCGTACGGTAATATAATAGTATCTTATTTAATTATAGTATGTTACTATATATATATATGTTTTAACAAATAAGATTGTACATTTTTTTTATTATTTTCATTTAATATTTAATTATTGTAAGCTAATGTAAGTATTTTTAAGTATATTTTAGTAATTAAATTTTAATATTAATTTAATTTAACACTGTTTTTAATAAAGTCGATATTTTTTACATCTATATTATTGTAAACGATATTTTGTACTCGATATTTTTGTACTTACCTGTTTGTAGATACAAACTCGATATTTTGACTGTCGATATTTTGTCCACGATATTTTGGCAAGTCGATATTTTGTCCCTCGATATTATTTCAGTGATCCATGTATTATATATATATAGCAATCTGCATTGAAGAATGAGTGGATGTATAAGTGTCTGGATGGAGGATTTAGTAGCACTGTGATTGACTGTCTAAGTGACTAATTTAAAGTGTCTCATTAAATATATTGGATAGTGATTAAACTGTGTGAATATCTGTTTCACTGTATCTCTTGTTGTGTAAACTACTATATAAGTTGGTTACTAGCTATGTGGAAGTCTATATTAGTAATAATTAGTTAAGTGAGTATCTGTATGGGATAGTGAATATGTGTGTGGTTGGGTGGGAGGTGTGTGACTGTCCAAAGATGTGTAAATAGTTGATTTAGTAGGTATATGAGGTTAAGACTGCACGTGGAAACACTTGTTTGGGTGAGTGAATCTCTTTATGGGTGTGGTGATGATTAAATATATTTCTCAATGATACATAACCAACAAAGTAGAAATATAAAAGGCAGTGTATGTGACAGTTGTTGTTTATAAATAAGTATACTTAAGACTCAGTGATTGTATGAGTGATTGTATCGAAAACTGTATACTTGAAATAGTGATTTTATAAAACACTAAGTATGAGTTACTATGTATATGAATAAATAAAGTGGTTGCTTAGTAAATGTAAGTATGATCAATTGTGTGCATAAGTGAGTAGGATGACTGCATAAGTGAATAGGATGTGTGCTGGTGTGTAATGTTGATGTAGGTGTATATTTAATAATGTTCTATTGATCTTTGTTAGCATACATGAGTAAATCTATAGGTAATTGTTTAGATGTGTGTGTAGATGTAGGAATCACTGGGAGGGTTTTTAGAAACTTGTATTGGTGTGTCAATGGTTTCAAATATGGTAATCCATATTTTATAATGAGTGTTGAAAGGTTATACTAGTGTATGATGAGGTGTATCAGATTGTCATGTGGATGATGTCATCAGTGATGTCATTTGAGATGTCATCAGTGATGTCATAAGTGATGTCACTGACCATGTCAAGAATGATGTAAATGTGACATCATCAGCAGTGGATTGCGGGCGCGCCAGTTAACGGAGGAATTTCAATGGTTTTGTACGAGTGAAATGTCCAGCTAACTATAACACCCCTGAAACCTATGGTTTTTTCACTGAATTTTTAAGGTTTTCTTAAATGCTAATTCCTAACTATAACATGTCTGACACCTATGTTTTTTTCTGTGAATTTCGAAGTTTTTTTTAAATACTAATTCCTAACTATAACATGTCTGAAACCTAGGGTTTTTTCAGTGAATTTCAAGAGTTTTTTTCAATGCCAATTTTTAAATGTATTAATTGTTATATTGATTTTTTTATACTGATTTACAAAATGTTTTTTAACTATTATTTTTAGATATTTTATTTTTCAAATACCATTATAATGACATTACAAAATATACTTTCTCAGAATGAATTACTTTAGTTTAAATACTTTGCAAATAGGCATTAGACTTTTAAGTACAGTAGTTCCAGTTGTTGCGATGGGCAACACAATTTCAAACACAATGCAACATTTACCTCTATGTGAATTTCTAGTTAAATGCAACATTGAGAGTAGTGGGGTTCTGTTAAACCTCCAATATGGGTTCAGAGAAAAAAGAGGTAATCTGGATCAGTGTTCAAATCTGCATCTTTTAACTTCTAAATATACAGTAGCTAAGGAGGGGTCGCTATACTTGGCCTTTATGGACCTCTCCTCGGCTTTTGATATGGTGAATAGAGATAAGCTGTGGCCAATCCTCTTGGAGATAGGGATTGACCCCCCCCCCCCCTGTTAATTTTATGGCGTCCCTCCACCAGGAGTTATTCGCTAAGGTAAGGGTCACAACGGAGGGCAGGTGTACGAGCTGCTTTAAATCGGAGCGGGGGGTACAACAGGGCTGCATCCTAGCCCCCCTCTTTTTCACTATCTACATTAACAGTTTAGGTAACTTTTTAGATGCACCAGGGGTGGATGTGCCGCGTGTAGGAGATGCTTTTATACCAGCTCTCCTATACGCGGACGATGCAGTCTTATTAGCCCGCACTGGGGTGGGACTCCAGAGATTGTTGGACCTATTTGGGATCTTTATGGATCATCTGGACCTAAAGGATAAATGCTAAAACATCCCACTCAATGGTGGTTGGCCATCATAGACATAAGTGTAAACTTAAAACCTTTATCTGTAACGGCGAGGTGGTTTCCAGAGTGGCAGCATTTTCTTACCTTGGTGTTCTCTTCGATGACAAGGGGTAATGGGCCCCCCAAATCAAGGCTAAAAGTATTTCCATGGCAAGATCTACGTCAGCTCTCATAGGCTTCTCAAGAAGGTTGGGGGCTAGGCCCATGGAGGCTCTTTTAATAGTCTATAATTTAAAATGTATGCCAATTGCCACATATGGAGCTTCTGTTTGGGGCTATGTTCCAAATGATAAGATTCAAAGAATTGAGAACAGGTTCTTAAGACACCTCCTGTCTGTTCCCCAGTCCACCACCACCTTCTCAATCCATTTTGAGCTGGGTTTGGATTATGTATCAGATAAACTGAAACTAGCCCATTAATCTTCTGGCTAAAAACATGGCTTAACCCAGAAATAACTTTGAATCATGCTATCTTTAAAATTGTCATGGTATTGGATCACGCAAAAAAAATACCCTGATTCCATGTGACCTCAAAAAAACAGACTTAATTGGTTCATAACATTTCCCACTGTAACTATTGAAGGACCCCACCCATTTTAATCATTCTTGTTGGAGAATCTTTAGAGACATCTCTTTTCCTACAAGAACCATTTTTGCTTGTTTCTTTTGGTTTTTTCAAAAAATATCAAACAAAATGGCATCTGGACAGCAGCAGGAGGAAGTATCTTCTGAAGAAGAATTCTTGCAGAAGGAACAATGTCCACAGAGGCCGGAATCTGTCATGTGGAAATTCTTCACTTTTCCACCTGGAGAGAAGAAAGTAAATGCGAGAAAGGTGACATGCAAAATTTGTGACCGAATCCTGTTAAGAGGCAGGGATAAAAATACTCTTGTGGCACTGCTTCTATGTACAAGCATCTCCGGACCATACATCCTCTCAATCTTGCTCCGGACGAAATGAGGTGAGCTATTTTGAACAACTCACCTGCGGCAGCAAGTACATCTGGAGCGTCCTCAGGAGCACCTGCAATGGACATTAGGCCAGAATTCGCCTTTCTTGAGCAACACTGCATGAAGAATAAGAAACTTATATTTTTGGAATGATAAGTAATTGCAAAAGTTTCCTGTTTTATTAATTCTTTTTTTGTTCATGTTTGAAAAAACACCCACAAAACACACAAAATTGTTTAAAAAAAAATACAAAAGAAAAAAAAAGTTCTTATCAGAACTACCTTATCTGGTTAAAGAAAGAACTATAATTGCAAGGTAATGTGTGAAATTTTGGTTGAATATATATAAACAGCAGGATTGACTGAAAGAATGCATTAGTAGTGTATGGTGAATTTATAGGTGAAGATTTAGGAAGAAGTACTGCAGCTTGACACTGCAAGCTCTTTAGACGCACTGCACTGTGGCACTTCCAAAGCACAGGGATGTGACATATGTACATGAATATGTTGCAACTCTGTGCTTCCCTCTACACTGTTGCACAAACTGCAGCCATGCAGTGACACAGGCACCCTTGCACCATGGTGTTGTGCGGAGATTTTTTTTGTGCAGGACGAGACACCTTCCTGCACAAAAACAACCAGTAAAAACATTTTCCTCTTTCAATGTATGCTGTGGAATGCCGCATGCATTGAATGAGGAAAAAATTCAGAGAAATTAAAACAATTCTCCTCGTTGTGCCTTGCAACACCAACTCTCGGATGGCGCAGCATTCACACACATCTCCAGATTTACGATTTCTCATAAATCTGGAGATGTGTCTTGTTCTATTGGTGTTGCATGGGAACACCCACAGTAACACCTATGGAACACCACTTCAATGCAAAGTTCTGTGTAAGAAGGGTTCGTATCTACAAGGAGAGGAAAAACCATGCAGGGTGGCTTTTTCTATCCTTGTAAATATGAAGGAGTGCCTGGCGCCATCACTACGTTACAAAAAGTGACGTACTGGTGGCGCAGGGTGCTTGTAAATCTGCCCCATAAGTGCTTGGGTATTGGCAGACTGATACAATAAGAACATAGTGCTGGATGGGTGATTGAGTAATTGCATGAGACTGACAGGAGGTATCCTACGCTGCATGGGTACTACTTCAGTATTTAATGGAGTGGACCAATAGTATGTATCTGCTTAGAAATTTATAGGGATTATGCACAGAATATTTTATGTGTATTGTGTTGGTGCCTAGGTCATTTTATAAGAATACCACTCGTAAGTGGAATGATGACAGTGCTCCAAACAGAGTGAACGCTTAATTCATAAGTGCTTACGTATTGGTGGAGTGATAGGATAAGTAGATAGTGGTAGATAAGTGATTAAAAAGTGCATGGGACAGACTGGACGATTCCTACACTGCATGAGTACTAACTGGGTATTTAGAAGAGCGTTTCAATAGTATGTAGCCAGTTAGAGGTCTGCTTGGATAGTGCACAAAATATTATAGCTGTACCTGTGTTAGTAGCCAGGCCATTCCAGTAGTTAATGACTAGTAACTAGAATAATTACAGTATTACAAACAGTGTGTATATTGAATTTATATGTGCTTAGGTATTGGTGGAGTGATAGGATACGTAGATAGTGCTGGATGGGTGAATGGAGAAGTGCATGGGTCGGACAGAAGGATTCCTAGACAGAATAGGTACTAACTGGGTATTTAGAAGAGTGTTTCAATAGTATGTAGCTGGTTAGAGGTCTGCATGCATAGTGCACAGAATATTGTAGCTGTATTAGTATTGGTGTGTCTATGGTTTCGAGAATGGAAGTATTTTAGAGTGTGAGGAGGTGCATCAGATGATCACGTGGATGATGTCATCAGTGATGTCATTTGAGATGTCATCAGTGATGTCACTGACCATGTCATGAGTGATGTAATATGTGATGTCATCAGCAGTGCATTGTGGGGGCGCGAGTTATAGTTAGCACAACTAACTATAACGGCCGAATTTCTCTTGTTTTGTACGAGTGAAATGTCCAACTAACTATGACGTCCATGAAATATGTGTTTTTTTCAGTGAATTTCTGAGGTTTTTTAAATGCTAAATTTCTAACTAAAATGTCCCGGAAACTTGTGGTATTTTCAGTGAATTTTATATATATGTATTTAATCTCCTCTCACTCTTACAAAAAATAAAGAAGCACTCAGGTTGTAGTTTGGAAGTATTTAATCTGCAAAGGACGTGATCCACGTGTTTTGGCTCGTCCGAACCTAGATAACGATACAAGACGTCATTGTAGCTTCCTTATTTAAATGTACAAATGCCTAAAGTTGCCAACATTAGCAAAGGACTACATATTACTTTAATCCAAAAAGCTGGTGGCCTTATTGACCTGATCACGAGTTGAAAATTCAGGAATTGATACAATAAAGAAAAGAAAACAAGTGTCAATATGCACACAATCTCATTTCAGCATATCTTGCCCCGTGACTGCCACACCTGTATGTTCGTCAACGTGACTTATTCATAATAAACATACTTAAGATTGCAAACATCAACATAAACAATGGACCACACATTACTTTAAAGTCACAGGCTATCGGCCATATTCATCTGGGCACGTTGCGTATTATAATGGTTCTTACACGAAAGAAAAGAAAAAAAGGGGTTTTAATATACACACACTATCCCTAAATAAAGTTCTAGCGATTATAGTTCCATTCACAGTCCATTTGCGATGTCTTGAGTGATGTCATGAGTGATATAACTGACCATGTCAGGATTGATGTAATGTCTGAGGTCATTAGCAGTACATTGCGGGGGCATAAGTTATAGTTAGCTCAAGTAACTATAACTGCTGAATTTCACAGGTTGTGTATGAGTGAAATCTGAGTCTAACTATACCATCCCTGTAATCTTTGTTTTTTTCAGCAAATTTCAAGTTCTTTTTAACATTAAGTAAGATGCATATCACAATGGATGGTGGGGGGTTGGAAGCAGTGCCTGGCATTGTGCTGCCCCCAACTAAGCTTACTGCTCTTGCCTTCCCTCCTTCTAGTCATCCATTGTCCAAGTCCATGTCCCTGCTCCCTTATTACAGCCTTGTGTGGCCGTTGTTCTGCCACTGGCCTTCCCGCCTTCTCTGAACAGTTAGCTTGCTGCCCCATCCACCTCCTCCCTATGCTCTGTTGTCTAAATCCATGGGCGAGCCTCCTCCCTCCTGCCATGCATGGTCTGAGGTGCTGCCACTGCCCTCCATTTAGCATGATGTACCAGTCCACTCCTCATGCCCTCCATTGCGCAATTCCATGCCCCATCATTAACCTCCTGCTTAGCCTCTGTGCTTAGCATGCTGCCCCTATTCTCCTTCCCCCTGATCTCCGATGTCTGTGTGCATTCCCCTGCTCCATCCTTTTTGCCCACCATGTTCCATGGACCTGCCACTCCTATCTATTCTGAGTGTTCTGTTGAGCTGCCACACCACTCCCACCTGCCTAGCGTTTTCAGATGACTGTAACCTGTCCCTGCCACCTCCACCCAGCCTGTCCACATTCCATGCCCCTATCCCCTTCCTCCTGTCCCCCATGGCCCATTTTACTGCCACACCCTTCTGCCCTCCCTGGTCTGTTGTTCTGGAACTGCTCCTCCTGCCTGCCCCGCATGGTCTGTTGTGAGGTCCCTTACCCTGAACTCTCTTGTCTGTGCCCGGGTCCTTCTATCCTCCATGGTCCTTTGAGCATGCCCCTGCACCTTCCTTCTTGCCCATCATAGCCATTGTGCTGCCACTAACCCTCCCGCTTGCCATGCATGGTCTTCTGTGCTGTCACATTCCCTCCCACCTTCCCTGTGTGGTCAGCTAGCTGCCCCTGACTCTCTTCCACCTTCCCTCATTGGTCTGTGTGTATGCCATTATAGTCTCACTGTTGCTCTCCATGGTGTGTCTTGCTTCTAGTGCCCATCCTGCCTGCCCTCCATGGTCATCTTGCTGCTCTTGCCCTGCCACCTTGCCCCCAGCCCTCAGTTTCCATGTGCAGACCCCTATTCCCTCCCTCCTGGCTTGTCTGTTCCATTGTAATGCCCCTGATCCGTCCCTCTTGCCCTTTATGATCCGTTATGCTGCAGCTTTCTCTCCTGTCTGTCCATTATGGTCAGCTAGCTATCATTGCCTCTTTCCCCTCTCTTCTCTGTTGTCCATGTGCATGGTCCTGTCCCCTCCCCATTGCTGATTATGGTGTGTTGTTCTGCACTCCCGTCCTGCATGCTCTGTGTGGTGTATTGTGCTGCTGCAAACCCTGATGCCTGCCCTGTAGGGTCAGTTTGGTGTACCTCTCCATGTCCCTCCTGTCCTCTGTTATCTGAGTCCATGTTCCTACCCCAATTCCTCCTGCCTTCCATGATCCAATGTACCATACATGTTAACATTTTGAACTTGGTAAGAGGGAGATTTTGAAAAAAAACTGGGGTCTTGATTTTCCCCTTTGACTTACATTGAAAAAGAGGAGATTGTAGACAGGAGACAGATCAAATAAAACCCATTTGGGCTTAAAAACATTGAACGTTTCCTGGCTGAATCAGGTCTGTTGGCATGTATAGTTGTACTACCACTGCTTCTTCTTTCTGCCCGCAATGGACTATTATATTGCCACAGCCTCTCTTGCCAGTCCTGTATTGTTGGTTTGTTGCCCCTGCCCCCCTTTCCACTGCCCTCCATAGTCTGTTGTGCTGCCACTGCCCTTCCTGCCTGCCCAGTGTGGTCAAATTCTTTGCCTCTGCACCCTCCTACCTGCCTTCAATTTTCAATGTCCATGCCCCTAGCCTCTGCCTCTCAACAGTATCCTAATGAACAAATAGATTGCTAACAATCTATATTTATTACAAAAGTGTGGAACGCCTGACGGTATCTTGATGTAATCAAAACTGTAAAACCTAGAGCTTTACCTTTAGAAATTACATATAGGAGAGGGATTTATTTGCATCAAAATTATGGTTATTGCTCTAAAAAACTAAAATGAGGACATATTTTCTGGGTTTTCAAATAGCAACAGAGCACTTTTAAATTATTTGTTATCTTTATGTTTTTTTATCCAGTTGACCACTTGATTAAATGTTGCACTTAGGGGAGAGGATGTGGTGTTACTTCCAGAGCTGCAGACTTTGCAACTGGGGAACCAGGTTGGAGTTTCTTCTTCAGCTCGACATTCTGTGATTCTGGTCAAATCACTTAATCTCCCCATGTTTAAAACCAACATGAATTTGTTCTTGTGTGATGTAACCAATGCTCATGTAAAGCACTCCAATACCTGACAAGTCTGCACTATATAAAACTGCAAAAACACAAAAAATAAAACGTGTTTTGCACACTTCTGTCATTGGGCTACATGTGGGCTACATCTGGGTGATATGTGTGCTACATTTGGACTCTTTTGTCTCTGGGGGCCTAATTTCCTCATTTACTGCAATCTCCTCAGTAAGAAATGCTTTCAGTTTTTTTACTTTGATTCTATCAAGAAGGTATTCAGATATGTCACACATTTGCCATAAATTCTGAATGTTAGCACTCTAGTTGCTCATTAGATCACTGTAGTAAAGCTACTGCTCACCACGGAAGTCTGCTGCTGGTATTAAAAGTGTACGTTTCAGTCTGCATTTCAGAATTTTTTAATGAAATAGAAAAGGATTTGAGAAGTCACTCAAAATATGCCCTAATTTTTCTTTCTTTAGCACTAATCATAATTTCTAGGGCAAAACGAACCCCTCACTGTGTTCCTTTTTTAAACTAAATGTTTTAAGTGTTACCAGTTTACTCCAATCAAGATGGCTTCAGGTGTGCCATACTTTTGTGATAAGTAAGACAGTAAGTACTCTAGTTGTTCTTAAGAACACTCTGGGACATTCTGTCATTGAGCTATACGTGGGCTACATCTGGATGGTATTTGTGCTACATTTGGACTTTTTTGTCTTTGGTGGCCATCTTGGGAGACTTATTTGTTATGAAGTTTCCTAATTTCCTCATTTACTGCAGTCTCCTAAGTAGGAAATACTTTCAGTTTTGTACTTTGGTTCCATCAAGAAGGCATTCAGATGTGTCACACATTTTCCATAAATTCTGAACGTTAGCCCTCTAGATGCTCGTTAGATCACTGTAGTTAAGCTACTGCTCACCGGGAAAGTCTGCGGCTGGTATTCAAAGTGCATGTAGTCAAAATGTGTCCTAATGTTTCTTTCTGTAGCACGAATCTGTGGCAAAATGAACCCCCTCATTTTGTTCCTTTGCAAATTAAATGTTTGAAGTGTTACCACTTTATTCCAATCAAGATGGCTTCAGGTGTGCCATACTTTTGTCATAAGTAAGACTGTTTGCGCTCTAGTTGTTCTTTAGAACACTGTGGGACATTATGTCATTGGGCTATACTTGGGCTACATCTGGGTAAAATTTGTGCTACTTTTCGGCTCTTTTGTCTCTGGTGGCCATCTTGGGAGACTTATTTGTTATGAAGTTTCCTAATTTCCTCATTTACTACAGTCTCGTCAGTAGGAAATACTTTCAGTTTTTTACTTTGTTTCCATCAAGAAGGCATTCAGATGTGTCACACATTTGCCATAAATTCTGAATGATAGCACTCTAGTTGCTTATTAGATCACTGTAGTAAAGCTACTGCTCACCAGGGAAGTCTGCTGCTGTTATTGAAAGCGCATGTTTCAGTCTGCATGTCAGACTTTTTTAATGAAATAGAAGAGGATTTGAGAAGTCACTCAAAATGTGCTCTAATTTTTCTTTCTGCAGCACTAATCATACTTCCTATGGCAAAATGAACCCCCTCATTTTGTTTCTTTTTAAAGTGTTATCAGTTTATTCCAATCAAGATGGCTTCAGGTGTGCCATACTTTTGTCATAAGTTAGACTGTTAGCACTCTAGTTGTTCTTTAGAACACTCTAGGAAGCTGCAGTAGAACACAAAGGAATCAACTGACAGTCTCTGCCCTTGTTGGATGTACATGTTTTACTGAGAATGTCAGACTTCAGTCTCACATAACTGAGAAAGATAATGTGAATTTATAGAAAATATGCTCTCAGTTTAGCTTATAGATCACCTTCCAAACCTATGTGGGAAAAGCATGAGAAAATAGTTTTCTCTCAAACATGATTCATGATATCCCAGCAGAAGGCTTCTTCACATGGTAAAATCACCTTAGAACATACCACAATTCCTAAAATGAGTATGGTACCATCAACAAATGATTTATAATGTAACTAAAGTCTTAAAACCTTCTATTAACTGCAATGCTTTTTAATGAGGTGCTATCATGTATATTGATCCCAAGATGGCTGCCAACACTTCTTGGATGAAGTGCTGACAGCAATCAGATCTTACGATGAGATGTGTGGTTAGGCTCCGCCCAGATATTGAAACTTTTTCTTTTTCTAATTTCTTATGAACTTCTTAACGGATTTACACCATTTAACAAAAAGGGCTCTTTCTGAACCAATGGCTACCTTTTTGCCTGATTTGGTATAATTCCGTTCAGCAGTTCGGGCTGTAGCTGTGTCTAAAGTTTCCTATGGAAAACTGCATGGAGAAATCACGTTTTGGGACCCCCCTTTTTTCTCAGCCCCTACTTTCTGAATCACCCTGCAACTTTCAAGATAGGAGCGGACCGAAGCAGGCCATAAGTTTTGAAAATTTCGTGAAGAATCGTCAATCGGCGCCAAAGTTATTGGGGGTGGGAGTTCTGCCATGCCAAGTGATGCCAATTCCAGTTCTGGGCCCTTGGGGGTGGTTCTGCTGCTTCTGGACTGAAAAATCCATGCATTGATCTACCAGTGCCGTTTTTCCCACCACAAGCTTGCAGTGCGGTTGAAAAAACAATGCATCGCCGTGGTGCAGCTGAAAAATTGATGCACAAATCCACACTGCACGCCTCTCCATACATCAGTAACAATGTAGCAGCTTAAATGCCTTAGCATTAATGTAAATGTAAATGTAGAGGTACTTGTATAGCGCACCACTACCCTGAGGCATCTCGGCGCTTGTACGAATACCGCTGAGAAACCCTACCTGGCTTTTCCCTGTGAAGTGTCCACTCCTGGGCACCCCAAGGTGAAGCCAGGCATCCTAGCGTTGTTGGGGCCGTTGTGGAGATTAAGCAAGCTATTGCTCAGAGTTGCAGAGTGGGACCCATGATTAGAATAGGCACGAGGCGAGAATTATCAGGTCCGAGGAAATTGAGCCCAAGATCCGCCAAGGCAGGAATTGAACCCTGGTCCCGGGCCAGACTTCTGCATCAGGGTCTGCCGCTCTAACCATTGAGCCACACTTCCCCAGATATGGTGCTTCCTCCTGGCCCAACACACAGATATCATTTTCTTACAGGAAACCCATCTCCTACGAACAGACGTGCAGTGCATGGTACACCCTAAATATCCTAACCAATTCTGTCCATCAATCCTATTCTCAAATAGATTATTTCTTCCTCTCTCACTCCCTCATATGATCGTTGGAATTGGTTGCTGTTTCTGATATATCTGTCTCGGACCATGCCCATCTGGAAATCACCTTGGCGGGTATGGATGGGCCTACCCTCTCTGCCCCTCGCTGGAGGCTCCCCCAAGTGTCTTGCACGATCAGGTCGATGTGGCAGAAATACGCCAGGCAATCCAGGCCTACTTCGACGTAAATGACCTTCCCCTCACCAATGGCCACACCCTATGGGACGAATTTAAGGCCACTATCTGGGGTGTCATCACCTCGATATCTATTGCCCAAACACGAGAATCCCACCTGGCTGAGCAGGGCCATACCTGAGATATCAAGGTGCCCAAGAAACAGGAACATGTACCATTCTCTAGGCAGGGCCAGAGGAGGCTAGATTCACTCCGGGGGCAGCTACGGGCGATTCGGGTAAATAAGGCGGAACACTCTCTCCTCATCCTGAAGCAGAAATTCTATGAAGGACCAACAAGGTGGACTCTTTATTGTCACGCTAACTTAATTTTGAGGTCTCTTGTAACCATATCCCCAGGGGAGGGACTGAGGGGGTGGCTGGGCAACCTCGGAGGTGGGAAACAGCATGTGTTTGCACTTTTTTCTCCACTCTCTATGATCAGGGCATAATTCACCAAGATGAAATTGATCCGTTCTTAGCCTCCTGTACTTGGGCACCACTAGATCCTTCTCATGTCCCATCACGCCAGAGAAACTCCAAAAATTGTAAATTGTAAATTGTTGAGTCTTGTAAAGCGCACTGCTACCCGGAGGCCTCGTAGCGCTATAGACCGCTGGGGAACCCGTCCTGGCTTTCCCTGTGAGATAGTCCCTCCTGGGGGTCTCCAAGGTGAAACCAGGCATCCCCGGCGTTTGTGTGGGGCCGTTGTGGAGATGAGGCAAGCTAATGCCCAGAGTTGCCGAGTGTGCTCCCTGGTCAGAGTAGGCACCGATGCGAGAATTATCAGTCCGCTGATCCTGGTCCAAGACCCTGCCGCGTCGGGAATCGAACCCTGGTCCCGGGCCGTTCTCTGCACTCGGGTCTGCCGCCTCTAACCAGTGAGCCACACCTCTCCACGAAAAAAGCACTGAAAAGCCTCCCTTAGCCAAGTCTCCTGGCCCGATGGCCTCACAAATCCTTTCGTCTCGTCCTCTCTGACCTTCAGGCCCGCTACTTTGGCTGTTCAACTCTTTTGCTGACACTTTTAGTCTGACCCCTACCATGGCGGGGCTGGAAGTTGCTCTTATCCCCAAGCGGGGTAAGGAACCGACTTTTTGCACTTCTTACCGCCCCATTTGTTTGCTAAACATTGATGTTAAACTTTACACTAAAATACTAGCTCAACTGTTAGCGCCGTTTCTGCCTGGCCTGATTGAAAACCACCAGGTTGACTTCATATTTTAACTGCAGGGGGCGGATAACATTAGGCGAGTGGCCCACCTGGTGAAAAAGGTCCAGCGTCAAAATATCCCTGCATTTTTACTCTCATTAGACGCAGAGAAAGCTTTTGAACGGGTTGATTGGACCTTTCTCATAGCGGTATTGCGGAAGATCGGTCTAGGCCCGGTCCTGATAGCCCGCATTATGGCTCCTTATGCTGCCCCCCTCTGCGCAGATTAGAGTTAACGGCCTCCTAACCCCCCATTTCTTGATTCGTAGGGGAATGTGCCAGGGATGGCCACTATCACCTCTGCTTTTCGCCCTGGCAATAGAGCCCCTAGCGATAGCAGTGCGCCCGTCAGTAGCAATCAAGGGCATACCTTTCGGAAGAGACAAGCACAAGATTGCTCTCTTCGCAGATGATCTACTTCTAACTCTTACCGATCCCGAGAGCTCCCTTCTGGAACAACTTGCCCTACTTTCTCAATTCGAATGGTTCTCCGGGCTTAAAATTAATGTCACCAAATCTCAGGCGCTGAACCTTACGCTTCCCCCTCAGATGATCACTGAACTCAGCGATTGCACCCCTTTTCAATTGGCCTCCTGAACGATACGCTACTTGGGCCACAACATCACAGTCACATTAGACTGACTGCAGGATTCCGTTAGGGAGGATCTCAGGAACTATAGGTCACTTCCTATGTCATAGCTAGGCCGCCTCAATGCAGTTAAGATGTCCATCCTTCCCAAACTATTTTACCTTTCCCAAGCCCTTGCAACCCCTGTACCACAAAAAGACATTCTAAGCCTCCAGAGGGAGGTGACTGCTTTTTTCTGGGGCAAGGGGAAGCCGAAATTCTCCACTAAACTCCTAATGTGGTCAAGGGACCAGGGGGCTTGGTGTGCCCGACTTTCTAGTCTACTATTGGGCGTCACACCTGTGCTTTGTCTCAGAGTGGGTGGCTCACAAAAGTGAGAAGCACTGGTTTCATATGGACAGGGCAGTGGTTTGCCGCCCACTCCGGGACCCTGCCTTGCTGCCGAGGGGAGCGCGTCCCCGCAGCCCCTACATCACTACCCCGACACAAACTGTCCTGGTGATATGGGACAAGATTGCCTGCGGCGTTCCCTCTTTCCCCTCCCATAACAAGCCTCTGGCCCGCAATCCAGGCTTCAACCCGGCCCTGCAGCCCACCTCCTTTCAAGCTTGGGCAGCTGGAAAATGTTGTACGATCACCGATCTTTTTGAGGGAGAGACTTTCAAATCTTTCGATCTCTGTAGCAGGAACTTCAACTCCCAATAATGGTGCGCTTGCCGGCATTGGCTGCCTCACCCCACATACACATAGGGAGCTACACGTCAACTCACCCCATTTGAGTCCCTAATTCGCTCCTTTGATGGTTCCAGGGGCCATATCTCTTGAACCTATTTTCCTCCAACACTCGAAAGCACTACCCCTCCACACATACCAACAGAGATGGCATGCAGATATCGCAGAAGAAACCCCCCTGAACAGTGGGAACAATTATGGAAAGACGTCCCCAGCACTTTCAAAAGCATTACACAACAGGTGACGGCCTACAAGGTTATGACCAGATCATACTATATCCCTCTTAGACTCTAGAAGATGTTCCCCAACTCCACGGCTATATGTTGGCATTGTAAGGCAGACACAGGCTCGTTCATTCATATCTGGTGGTCAAGCCCACTCCTGACAGTTTTCTGGAAAGAAGTGCTGAGCCACATCAGGGAGGTATTTCATAGTACTCCAGGGACAGCGGTTCTTGGACTTCGACCCTGATTTCTTAAAGCACTGACACACTCTGACTTGCACTTGACTCTTCATATGCTAGGTGCAGCAAAACAGGTAATTGCATTGCACTGGAAAAAGGCCCTGACTCCCCCATCCTCAGTGTGGTTTACTCGTCTCTGGCATGTAATGGCAATGGAGCTTCTTTCGAGCCGTCTAGCACACACTAACACTAAATTTACGCCGGCCTGGCAACCATTAATGCTGCACCTCTCTAAACTGGAGCATGCCCAATTTGTCCCATCCCACTTGAGGGCTCTCCAGCTATTCGAGGATGCTAAACTCCCTAAAGGGGAGACATATTAGGATTTGGTAAGACGGACTGGAGACCCTCCTCCCCCCCTTTAGAGGCCAACAGCGAGGCGGACATGACGGGGACGAGCGCACCAAATTGATCATATGCGAGACCACCTCCGCCCGCCCCCCCATCATACTTGGCACCTCTCACCCCCCTCTTCTTTCTTATCTTCTGCTCTCCCTCTTTCTTTCTCTTTCGTTTTCCCATATGTTTCTATAAATTGACAGAATAAATGGTAGAAAGCTTTATTCGAGTTATAAACTCATAAAAGCACAACATGCATATATATAAAAACATTACACTTAATCAAGACATTTCATCCAATAAATTAAAACAGTTGCGCAAGCTTAGTCATTATAAAACAAAAAGATATACAAGTTAAAACATAATCAAGAAGCATTAAGAGGGAGAACTCTCCGCCTGATGGACCAAGCCCACCCTAGGTACTTTGCTATTCCCATGACAATAGGCTCCTCAGAAGTAGTGCAAATAATTCTCTGCGCCTCAGCTGCACTAGATGTCCCAAGGTTCTTACAGGTAGGAGTTAACCAAACCCTTCTTGGGGAGGCATAAGCCTTACAAGCAAATAGGAAATGTCCCACACTTTCATTAGTTGCACCGCACGTTGGGCAACACTGAGTATTCGAACTCTTCCATCTGCCTGTTAAATGTCTCAATGGGAGGGAACCAGATCTTATTTGGAAAAACAACTTTCTGTCCATAGGAACAGTTATACTGTCCCAGTAGTTTTCTAGTACAGGGCACATTTTACTTTCCAGAAAACGACCTCCCATTGAGTCAGATTTAACCCCTCTCCAAAGCCTCACGTCTATCCATTCCCAATATAATGCTTTAAGTGTGTTTTTACTTGGGAATACTTCCCCCGACGGATTGTCCCAAAGGTTGGAAAGACCTAGTTCACCTAGCAATACCCTTAAGTTTTTCAGCCATAATATTTTATGGAAGGTATCAATTTTAGTAATTGCCAGGAAACCTTCCGCATAATGCCTGATTTCAGGGGTGGACCAAAGTCGTCTCCAAAATAGGATGGGACGCAGTCTAGCTCGGTCGGTTACCGATCTTCTTCCCAAGTCGAGGCTAAGAGGGATTAATGGGGTACTCTGGGGCAGTCCTGTAATTCCCCTAAGAAACCTGTTCTCAGCTATCTGTAAGGAAGTTAATTTGTCAAAACCAAACAGCTCTGCCCCATATAAGGCCGATCCTATTGCCTTAGCATCATATACAGCGAGGACAGGTTTTATGGGTTTTGTTTTAGATCTATTGTGCTCCACCCGTAGGGCCCCCGATATTTGCTGATGTTTCAAGACCGCCTTTTCTATGTGGTGGGACCAACCATAATTACTTGCGATCTGCACCCCCAGGTAAGTAAACTCCCTTACGACCTCAAGCCCAATGTTATTCAAATATATCCTAGGGCGAGGTTTACATCCTCGGGAAAATACCATCAGCTTGGTTTTGCCTATGTTTACTTCCAGGCCATGCTCCTGGCAAAAGTCATCAAAAATATTCAGGGCCCGTTGCAAACCGGCTGGGGTCTTGGACATTATTAAAGTGTCGTCAGCGAACATCAGGATTGGAACCCTGATGCCCGCCAACGAGGGCGCATCCACACTAGCGTCCTGCATCCTTCCGACTATCCCGTTGATATATAATGTGAAGAGCAAGGGTGCCATTGCACAACCTTGACGCACCCCACGCTCCACAGGAAAGTCGATTGAGAATTGACCATTTGTCCCCCACTGTACTTTAGCAAAATTGCATTCGTGCAACCTCATAATTAAGGTAAGCAATTCTGCAGGAATGCCTATCTTACTTAGCACTGCCCAGAGCTTGCCCCTTGGGACCAGGTCGAAGGCAGCCCGCAGGTCGACAAAAGCGACATACAGGCTGCCCCCACCAAGGAGTACCGTCCCCCACCTTAACATAGTAAAGCGGAACACCTGGTCGATGGTACTGGTAGCCCTCCGGAAACCTGCCTGAAAGGGGGAGAGAGAATCATTTTCGTCCACCCAGTGAACTTTTTGACAGAATAGTTATTTTTGATTGGAGATGGTTGATTTGTACTCTACACCAGCTGTTCAACGTAAAAGTAAATCTTTCTCTTTACCCCCATTTTATTATTAAATATGCGATATGCAAATATGCTGGCTATTCCATAGCACGCCTGGAGATCTGCCAGAGAACAGCACAGTTGCATCCCTCCTCATAGCTTCTTAATGCTTTACTGTCAAATGTTGATTATGTAATGTGATCGTTTGATTATGATATAGTAAAAATAGATTTAAAACAAAAATTGATGCAGCGTTTGTTCGCGCCTAAAGAACCGCCATAGCCTGAGTCCAGAGCACCAAGTCTCCGACGTCTGAGACCCCCACTCCAACTCTGACAAAGGCCCTGCTGTGCGGCTGAAGGAATTGACGTATCACCTGTCTGCAGGAATGGAAATTGATGCAGCACATGTTTCGCCGACTGGATTTTCTCACGCATCACAGCAGTGCGCCAAGTTTCCAATGTATTGCCCCACCAAAAGGAGTCGCCTCTGTAAATCGACACATTGCTTCTCCGTGCATCCAGAATCTACGCTATCCTTCTCCTGCGTGCAGCAGAACTGACGCATATATTCCACAAGTACTCAAGAACCGATGCATATCTGTGTTTTCTTTTGCTTTTCTCCTTTGCCGCTGTTTATCGTCTTGAATTTTGACTCATCAAAGGTACTTTTGTGCTAAAAACACTGCATCCATAGATGGTGTTAGTCTTAGGCGACCTAAACTTTTGGCCTAATGACCCTGCCGAAAGCCCCCTCTCTAAAGACTTTACTGACCTTATGTTTAGTCTGAACTTTACTCCCCACATCCACAGCCCCACTCACGTTCAAGGCCACTCGCTCGATCAGGTCTGGACCCTGAATATCCCTATCACTCCCCCCACCGTCTCCCCTTGCTCCTGGTCTGATCACTTTCTAATTTCCTTTTCCCTCGCCTTAGCCCCAGCCATCAAGCCTCCACTCCCAAAGAACACCTGGGTCAGAAAATGGGGCAAAGCCGACATGCCATCTCTCTGCTCTTCGCTAGCCAACTCCAGCCCTGACCTTTCAGGCCTCACCTCCCCTGACCAACTGGTCACCATCAACAACTGGTTGACCCATGCGGGTGACGCCTTCGCCCCCTTGAGGCGGATCAGGGTTAAGCGAGCCCACGCCGCCAACCGTTGGTTCACTCCCAACCTTAAGGAGAAGAAGCTGGCCGCACGCAGGGCAGAACGAGCATGGAGAAGAGCATACTGTCCTTCCCTAAAAATCACTTATCTCTCTGTGCTCAAGGAATACAAGCAAGGCATCCTTGATGCCAAGACTATGTTCTACTCCAACAGAATATTGTCAGCGGAGTCACAATCGAAGGATATTTTTGCCACAGTGCACGAGCTCGCTTCATCCAACAGAGCTTCGGCCTCCATCCCCCCTTCTCAACCTCTTTGTGACTCGCTCAACGATTTCTTTGTTGATAAGGTCACAAAGATTAAGGCTAATATCCCTCCCCCATCCCCCACATTTGCCAATCCCTCCCCCCCTGCTGCCTCCTCCAAACTCACCTCCATTCCCCCCTTGACCATAGCCACGCTCCTTCCCCTACTTCACAGGGTGAAGTCAGGCTCCCCTCTTGACTTTGCCCCTGCTCACATCCTGAGAGAAATCTTCCTAGCATGCCCATCTCCACCCCTCTCACTTCTGAATGACTCTCTCAGCAATGGAGTGGTCCCCGCCCCCCACAAATTTGCTGCCGTTATCCCTATTTTAAAAAAGGCCGGTGCGGACCCTTCATCCCCCTTGAACTATCGTCCCATCTCCCTCCTACCTTACCTGGGTAAGGTCTTAGAAACCCACGTCACCACCACCCTGAGCACCTACGTGGAAACCAACCACTGCCTCTCCCCTCGGCAGGCGGGCTTTCGCCCCCTCCATTCCACCGAGAAGGTAGTGGTCTCAGTGATGGACAGCCTACGCGAGGGCATTGACACCAACTTCCCGCAGGCCCTCATTCTCTTAGACCTGTCCACCGCTTTTGACACGGTGGACCATTCCATCCTTCTCACCCGTGTCAGGGCGGCGGGCATAGAGGGCCTAGCCTTCGCCTGGCTTGAGTCCTTTCTGAGCGACAGTGCTCAGGTGGTCCATCTAGCCGGTTTCACTGCCGCCGCCCGTAAGGTTGTGTGCGGGGTTCCCCAAGGTTCCTCACTTTCTCCCCTCCTGTTTAACTTATACATCTTCCCCCTCATTTTTATGTTACAGCAGCTCGAGGTCACGGTGTTTAATTACGCCGATGACCTCCAGCTAATTTTTAACCTTTCTCATTCCCCGTCATCCTCCCAGAACGTTCAATCTGTTATGTTGTTCATTCAGGATTGGATGAACTGCAACCACCTCAAACTCAATCCGGACAAGACGGAACTAGTCTTGACCGGAGGTGGTTGCAGCCCCTGGTCCCTGTCTCACTGGCCTTCCCCACTTGGTGCTCCCCCACTCCCGGTTCCTAAAGTCAAAACCCTTGGAATCCTCTTGAACCCTTCACTTTCTGTCCACTCGCAGGTTAGTTCTGTTGTTTCTTCTTGTTTTTTTCCCCTCAGAACTATTAGGAAGATCTCTCGATTCTTTTCACTCCCTGCCCTAAAGATTATAGTGATGGCAATGGTGCTGTCGCGCCTTGACTACGGCAACATCATCTACAATGGCGCGCCTGCCTACGCCATTCACCGCCTGCAACTAGTGCAGAATCAGGCGGCCCGCCTGATCCATGGCCTGCCTAAATTCCATCGGGCCACCCCTCTACTCCAGGCACTGCACTGGTTGCCGGTGAAAGAGCGAGCCTTGTTTAAGCTCGGCTGCCTTACCTTTCAGGCAAAAATGGGCACTGCGCCGGAGTTCATCTGCTCTGCCATTAAGCCTTACACCCCTGGCAGAGAGCTCCGCTCCACCCACTTGGCTCTCCTAACTGTCCCCCGATTCAAAGAGAAAAAGGCCGGCGGAACAAAATTTGCGGTTCTTGCCCCTGTGTTCTGGAACTCCCTTCCTGTAGAACTCCGCACGACACCCTCCTACACAGAGTTTAGGAAAAGTCTTAAAACTCTACTTTTCTCTCGAGCTTTTGCTGCCTAATTCTCTCTGTTCCTGCCATCTCCTCGCAACCCAAAGCGCCATGAAACCGCATGGTATAAGTGCGCTATACAAATGTTTTTAAATTCAAATAGAGATCTATGGACAGAATTGCGTAAACCTTTTCAAACTGATATTTTCAGATATGTATGTTGGATTTTTGTAGTTTTGGTCTTGTTTGGTTTAGATAAAGATTGTTTCTTTTTCTTATCTGGTGTTGTCCCTTTGTAGTGTTTTCCTTTGTGACTGTGTGTGTGAAGAACAAATACTTTACACATTGCCTCTGAGATAGGCCTGCCTACTCGTGCCAAGCTACCAAATGGGTGAGCAGGGCTTATCTTGGGTGTGTAACTTCCTTACCCTGACTAGAAGGAAGGGTCCCTACTTGGACAGGGTGTATACCACTGCTAACTAGAGACCCCCATTTCTAACACAGACAGTCTATGCCCACTCATAGATACTATTGCAAGGAACTTAGGTTGTCAAACTATAATTTTCTATGTATGGTTTTAAATCATTTAAATCATTAGAGCACCAAGACCGAATTATACTTTAGAAATGATTTAGCAAGATTCTATTTAACTTAATTAAAATGATAGGAACTCCTGTAAAATTATCTGTATGAGGGTATTGTAAATCTCACAGCCGGCTTAAAATGTCCAAATTCTATGTATTGGAGGATTGATGACACTGAACATAGAAAGGTACTGATTGGCACATTACTTATACCAATTGAGATACATGCTGCTGATGTGCAATGAAGCATTGGCTTGGGTACATATAGATAGACCTTTGACTCTTTGTAAAAGGGATATGAATCTACTGTGCATAAAAAACTCACAGGGCGGTACATTTTCATACCCCTTCATGCATGTGTTGGGCCACGCTTAGCACAGGGCTCACAAATTGATAGGGGTACAAAGCAGACTTCATTTTAGCATGCCATTGTTTCAAAATTGTGTTTTTATTAGTGATTCACTAATACCCTGGGAAGCGTAGAAGAAAAGAGACCAACAGTGGTTATGAGATCCAGATGCAAAAATGTCATTTGAAACAATCGGTGTATTGATTTTTTAAGAAAGAATTACATTAGTAAAAGAAAATACATGCACTCCCATAGAGTGCTGAAAATAAAAGAAAATGATAGCTCCATGGATGTAAGCTGTGTCAAGAATACAAGACATCCAATCTAAAGGACAGTATAGAGGCTAATCTCTAGGGAAGGAACAAAGACGAGAAAAGGAAGGAAAGTCATTGAATAATAAGAAGAAAGCAAATGAGATTGCAAGAAAGCAGCTAAACGGTAAGCAACTGGCTTGCTCAAAGACCACTATAAGTGTTGGTGTTGTCCACAATGGGTCTTCGACAACAGACAGTGAACAGCTGTGTCTGTGGCAAGACCTAATTACCAATTTCATGTTCCATTAGGTTTTTATTGGTAAGTTGAAGAAGGTCAGATTCATATATATCCTAGACTTCGCTTCCAATATCTGTGGTGCGTACAATTGTGAAGGGGGCCTGCATAAAACAGTAACCTTGCAAAAATGACAGTTAAGACATTAGGGAAAGAATGTAATACATATGGCTGGGCCCAATTGGCAGGCTGGATGCACCATTAAGGTCAAAATACCAGATGACCAGAGCAAAAGACATCAAAAAGAAGTATTTTCAATGTAAAAAAAATAAACAGCTCTGAACCTACTGTCGTACTATGCCAGATTACATAGTGCTCAACAAAGGAGATTTGCAAAAAGTAACCATTATAAAAAAAACTAGCAGCAACCAGATGGACAAAAATGTAATTTATTTTCACTAGGCGGGGATCACAAATATTTGTGCAGACTTTACCTGCGCTAGTTGTGTTTTACAGAATCGCTCCCACACATCAGTCTGAGTATTTTCGAATAGAAGCGAGCCCTAAAAACAGCTCTATCCCCCCATGATGTGAATGTATACGTATTTCTAACTTCATTGAAGTGGTTTAAAAAGAACTTCAATTTAAGAATCTTAATAACAGCTTTAACACAAATGCAGTATTCACCCTTTTTAGAAATATTTTTGGTTAGTCCGAAGGCCAAGAAATGATAGGTACATATGGGAGACAGGAAGGCTTTTCAAAAAAGGGAGGGATGTGTTTAATCCACCGATAAATATCAGTTTTGGAGAAGGGTTAATGGGAGCCAGTCAGTGTGATTTGATGGTGTTTTTTTTTATACAGTGGTCTTTACATGTCTATTTGGCCATGGCCGATTTGTTGGCTAGAGGTCCACATTTTCATTCCAACTGTCCCATTTGACTTTTTGGTGACCTTGTGGCAATCCCATTATCTTCATACGAGTTATGCTCCATACTTGCAAAAACTTGAACCTTTATATAACGGCTATCAATAATAAGAGCGAAAAACCATAATAAGTGTACAGATAGACAGTCCATGTGGATGTACACAGAGCCTTTCTTGGCTTTATGAGTGATGTCTGCGTTGCCCGCAGCGTTGGCAGGGGAAATTGGAAGTTAATTCAAAATTAACTATTTCCACTGTAGCTAAAATCATTTCTATCCAGCCCTAGATGTTGAAGCTTCCAGTTCTATTTCCAGTTTCTTAACATTCCACTTTCCAACGGCGAGTGCCTACTTAATCCACAATTCCTAAAATATGGAACAGGGAGACTACATACATACGTCATTTAAAATCATGGTCTGATTTTTCCTGGAGTGTCATACAGGTAGTCCTGTTTATTCTATTTAATACATCACGCCACAATTCTTTGACCTGAGGACGGTCTTGTAACATCTGCCTATATATATGCTTTTCTTGGGTGCACCTCTAACATTGATCTTTAACAGTCTCCACACCTGCAAAGATATTTGGGCCAATGTGCTCATTGCAGCTGTCTATTTTTTTGTAGACGCTCATGGGGCCCGATTAACAGAACTAAATTAAGACAAAATCCTAAACTCACTACCATTTTGGTATTCACAGAAGGCACTTACTCATTTTGGTATTCACAGAAGGCACTTACGGCCACATGCATCAACCTATTTAGGAAGTGCAAACGGTGCGAATCGGTAAATTCGGCCGTTTGCGATTCCTTAATAGGTTTTTGGGATGCATCAAACATTTTTGGCAAAATCGCTATTTTTAGCGAATTCCAAAAATGCGATTGCTTTTAAGGAATCGCAAATTTGCGATTCCTTAAAAGCAATGCATGATTACTTTTAAAATTGCATTTTGAAACACTGTCATGTTACAGACACACATGTCCTTAGGACATGTGTGTGTGAAACATGCACTTCAAAATACATTTCAGGGGTGCAGGGGGGGGTCCTTTGGACCCCCCCTGCACCAATGGAATGCATTAACATTTTGCGAAGGTGGGAGCGTCTAGGGATCAACACAGTCGGTGACTTTTTTAGGACATAGTATCCCCACCTCTTTTGAATCTTTCCAAGAAAAATATTCTATTCCCGCCTGTGACTTTCTCAAATATTATCAAATATTGTCGAGTATCCGTAACGTTATACCAACAACTTTATTGGATAATTTGCTGCTTTTTGAGGTTACAGGTAAAAAATCTACAAGAATAGGGGCTCTGTATCAGATGTTGATGGTAAAAACCCCTGACGATCTTGAGCGAACCGAACAATCTTGGGCCGTAAAACTAGCAAACCCCAATGTTGATATTGATCTTTCAATTGCTCTTTCAGCAAAATACTTTATAGCCTCCAACTTAAAAGCACAATACTACAGAGTCATATACAACTTATGCTACACACCGGCAAAATTATTTGCTTGGGGTCTCCGGCCCGACGATAACTGCCCAAGATGCAAACAACCATTGGCCAATTTATTACATATGTTTTCCGAATGCTCTGAACTGGCAATGTTAAAGGCCATGATACTGGAGTTTTGGGCCCAGGTCTTCGGACATCAGATAAGAGACTCATTAACTCTGTATTTATTAGGCCACGATGACTCTTTGGGTCATAATAGTGAGGAACAAGCGGTTGTTTTTCTGGGGTATGCCGTTTTTCGTATCATTCTGGCTGCTCGATGGAAAGATCCGGAACCCCCTACTTTTCGGATGTGGCTAAGTCGATTCCTCGCAATCTATAAACAAGAAATTGCAATATATGCTACTAGAGGCAGAAAAGCAAGAGCAGTTGGAGCACAGATTTGGGATCCTATCTCTAGGTGGTATACTAATGAGAGGGGACATTTAGATTCTGTCATTAACTAAATAATTTGATACTTTTTCTGCTTATCTGGCTTCTTCCTCTCTATCTTATTAGGTTGTATTCTTTTTTCCTTTTTTTTTTATAAAATATACCTGCTTGCGTTTTTTTTCTTTTTCTCATATTCTTCTCTTTGTCTATTGCTATTATGCCAGTGTTATGTTATATGTTTTTGTACTATTCCTGTTACTCAGGTTATGATATGAAATGATATATTTTGTATTTTTCTTTTTTTTCTTTCCGGGAATTTGTATTTTGTCTGAATTTGCCAAATTAAAAAAAAAAAACAAAAAAAAAAACATTTTGCGAATCGCTAATTGAAATTCGCAAAATGTCAATG
This sequence comes from Lissotriton vulgaris, assembly GCF_964263255.1. Classification (NCBI taxonomy): domain Eukaryota; kingdom Metazoa; phylum Chordata; class Amphibia; order Caudata; family Salamandridae; genus Lissotriton; species Lissotriton vulgaris. The sequence continues at coordinate 1,512,616,088 of NC_141687.1, read as the reverse complement.
CCTTCCCATTGATTCCTATGGGCCTTTTGGCCCATAGGAATCAATGGGAATTGCGAAATCGCAAATTAGAATTCGCATAATATTTGCGATTTGGTAAAAATTGCGATTTTTACCGAATCGCAAATATTATGCGATTTAAATCATGCATCCCATTTTGCGATTCCTTATTTCGATTCCCTAAAAATCGCAAATAAGGAATCGCAAAACCATGCAATGATGCATGTGGGGGTTACTCATTTCGATATTCACAGAAATTATGAGTCCTAAATGCCTACTGTGAATACCGAAAGTCTTAAAGTTAGGATTTTCCTCAGTTTAGGAGTGGTAAAGTTTGGACTCTTAACTTTAGGACTCCTAAACTGAGAAAAATCGTAACTTTAAGACTTTTGGTATTCACAGAAGGCATTTAGGATTCCTAAAATTAGGACTCCTAACTTCTGTTAATACCGAAATGAGTAAGTGCCTTCTTTGAATATCAAAATAAGTGCCTTCTGTGAATACCAAAATGGTAGTAAGTTTAGGGGCTTTTCTTAAGTTAGTTCTGTGAATCGGGCCCAGTGTGTCTGGTTGGACTCTTATGCATAGCACTGGAGATTTAATGCTTGCTGTGTTCCCTGAAAGCATGTTTTCTAATACTGCCTCGCTCAAAAGCCTTCTGACTCCTACATTGTTGATGTATTTTGTAATTATCAAATTTTAGACCTGGTCTGTACAAAGCAGCTTATTATGAAATTAGAATTGCACAAAACTGAAAGGTAAATGTATTGATAATATGGTGAAATTAGTCTAGGTCTTACATTTAATATGGATTGGTTTCCTATCGATCTAGGGATGAACAGAAACGCAGCTTTGAGCCAGTAGTATTCCAGAAAACCTGAAACTGGCATAGCTTTCCAAGCATAATATTGGCAATGTTGGTCAATTAAAAAAATAAGTAAATTCGGCCCCTACAAGCAGTACTTCTATGAGTGTAGATTTACTACCAGTCACTATATCTATTACATTTCTGCTCCAAAAAATGGACAAGTTAAAAGCTCCTAGCGAAATGTGAGTCATGAGAAAAAGCAACATGGGGATCTGGGTTCGAGTCTCGGTAATGACGCCATAACCTCCTGTGATTCTGGGCAAATCACTTATTCTCCCCGTGCCTACAATGAATGTGTGTTCTCATGTAACGTAACTGGTGATATGTAAAGCGCTCTGTTACCTGATTCGGTTCGGGTCTAGTTTGCACTATATAAAACTCTGCAAAAAAAAAAAATGATCCCCAGACTAAACTACCAAGTCGGGAATGCATTTGGGGGGGTGTCACACTCCAAACACCCATCCTGAAGTTATGCCCCTGTCATCCCACCTAAGCCTGGTAGTTCCCCATTGGAACTTATGACTACAGTCACGTGCAACATAACAACCTAAGATCACTATTGTATTTTAGCACATGCTCTCATCTTTGTCTCTGCTACGAGAAGCCTTGATTGTAAAGTTGTAAAATCGGTGCATGTAGGCAGGGATTCATTTTTCCAGTCCTAGCCTTTTAGAAATCATTTTATCAAGTGACTGATGGCTCTGTGTGCTAATACCGAGTTACAAATATAGGTGGGCATGCCAGCAAACTAATAGCGGCAGCTGAGCCAGAACCGAGCCAGTGGTCTGGCTTAGCTCTAAGAGTCCATGCACAAGCCAAGCCCTAGAAAGGTTTGGCATATATATCACGCAACAAACATAATGTAAAAATACGATACAGTTGGTCAAAATAAAAAAAAACTGTTTGTTTAACAAGTGTAAGCTTTTCCCTTTAGTATATCAGATTATAATACTGTGTAGACAAACATTTATAGGAAATGATAGTTTTTAAACATGAACTTAGAAACAAAAATAGCTTGACCCCCAATGACAATGCCATGAATGTACTCAGAGATAAGTTATTAGCGATGTAAAAGCTAAACATGGCCTAGGTTCTTATTATAGATGGAACAACATTATGGTCAAATAAATCAAACAGTGGTGCTTGTATTGCGAACATCTTGAAATCAAGTATTTAAAATTGCCCTTATATGTGATAAAAAGGAGGCGCTGTGAAATAAAATGTTTGCCTAGTATCGTACAATTTGGACAATAGGGGAAGACAGTATTTCTTCTAGGTTATATGGTTTCACATTTTGAAACTCAACCATCAGATGTATCTCTCTTTCTCTCCTGTTTTACATCAAAGGTCACTGTTTTGTCCTTTATTCTTGGTGCAGGATGAGAAAAACTGATGCAGACATAGCAGACCAGACTCAGGGTCGCTAGACTCAACTGCCACGGTTAGAATGCATTTATTTTGTGGGGTGTTTAATAAACAAGGACAACCCTGTATGCCAATATGGACCAGAGTAAGTGCAAATTATTAAAACTATTGACCTGTTGGACTTATTGACAGTTGGTTCTAATCTGTAGTTCAAGAGATCTTACTCACATCAATGACTTTGACAAAGTCCCCGAATATTGACACAATCATTTAATTTGAGCCCTATTTTACTCCCTATTTAGGTGGTGAGTAATGCATTGGATGACATGATTGATGTAGTTTGTGCGTATGATCATAGGACAAAATAATTCTCCTGTTTCTGTCTCTTCATTTGTAGATGTTGTAGTCAGATGGCCACATCCTGAAGAGACCCTTGATAGAGCGCCATATTGTTCTGAAATCTGTAGGGGTGCATCATAATCATGGGTTAGTTATCACCCGCATATTTAGAGGACTGTATTAATGTGTGGTCATTAGAAATGTGGTAATTAATCAATTTATGTTAGAATGTTGAGGAGTATTCCGATTTGTTTGAAGACTAATGTAGTGTTTAGACCGAGAATATGCCTTGAGTAATGTAGAATTATTGCTTTGCATATAAGATGTTGCATTAGGATTAAACGTGCACCATGTTAAAAGTTGCACATGTAGGGTTGCTTATTCATGATTGAAATGTAATGCTTTAAAATGATTTTGAATGTAATGCTTATAATGTGGTTTGGAAATGTTTAAAATGTGTAAAGGCCTGATTGTATGGAAGCACCAATAGAGGCTTAATTATGATTTTTAGGTTGGCTAAACATTGCAGGCCAGAAATGTATTTTCCTTGGGAAGGCTCCTTTTCTTAGTCGAATTTTGGATTGTAGGTTTGTGTACGTGCAAGGTCGATCTGCTCACAGGCTTTCTGTTGCAGGTGTAAGGACACGTTCCGTTAGGCAGAATAACCTTTTGTTTTAGGAGTTAGGATGGTAGAGGCAAGCACCGTGGGAGTGAAAAGGAATGTCAAGACGATACTTTTAGCGGAGAAGGTGCCTGGGACCCAAGGACACACCAACGGTTTTTAGATGAAGTTGAAGTTTTGTTGGAAAAGTACAGGAGAGAAGACCTGCCTGAAGGGGTGTGTTTAAGGCATGTTTAATGTTTTGAGGATTTTGTATTAGGGGCAGTACCCCCGAGGGTGGAGAGAAGAAGGCTAGAGGAGAATCAAGAAGGAGCATCCTAGAACGAGCTCTGTAGCTTAAGCTACTTACAGAGGGGAAGTGAGTGTACTGCTTAGGAAGTCTTCACGGCTGACACCTTTTTGTCTTGCCTGGGTGGGAATGTTAAGTAAGGATGTCACTTTAGAGTTAGTGTAGGGACAGATTAATATTCTTTCTTTCCTTTGGGTAAATGCAGTCAAGGCTTCAAGCAAGGACTGTCATTGTTTGCCTGATGCTTTTGGCACTTACCCTAATCATCATATTGAGTTGTCTGAGACGCCTGCATAGGATTATGTTTGTATTAGTGCCCGTTAATTTTTTAACCTCTTACGGAGGTGCCTGTATGTCCAGTTATTCTTGGCTTTGTAATAAATCTTCAAAATGTTATTTCGCAGTCAGTGGTCCTTTAAATTGGATTGGTTTAATTGTATACAAAGTTATTATGAATTGATGTTCTTCCCTTTAAGCTTCTTAGCAGACTAAACGGTCCAGTCGACCAAGGATTCTAAAAGATTGGTAAGACAAGGGTAGAAAATCTAGATATGAATCCGGCTGTAACAATTGGTAGCTAGAGAGGATGGTTTGTCTCTAGAGTAAGTGGAGATTCAGATTAGGATAAGAATTTCCCGAGCCCCATAGAATTCAGGTGATGATTGGCCAGCGGATTGTCAGCGGATGACGGCGTTTCATGGAAACCGACGGAGAGTGACGGTGATGAAAGCAGCAGTTTGTTGGAGAGTGAGTATGAATAGGGTTATGTGTTGTTAGATTGCAGTGTTTAATGTTGCGATGTCTTGCGGAGTTGGAGTGACCATTGTGTGATTGCGAGAACAGGCTGTGAGCGCGCGCAGCCCGGGAAAATCTTAGGCTCAACGAGTAGCTCAAGTGGTTGGGTGTAGCAGACACCCAGAGTAATTGTCGACCATTGTGAAGGGAGTCGTGATGTACCATCGACTGCCTGGACCGAGATAGGGGGAGCGAATGTGTGAGTGCATGAGTAACTGACGCTGGTCGTGGGTTGCTGTATGTGGAACATCGAGTGATTGTAACCTATCAGCTGAGGTGATTGTCCAGTTGTTTCGTGGACAGACAGTTGCCAGTTTGAGGTAGACAATTACACAAGACTGTGGACGTACAGTCAGAGAAGTGATTGCTTGGACGTACAAGCAGGTATTTCAGCGTATGAATGGGATGTGTGAGTGAGTGAGAGATGAACTGTAAAGGAGGGGAACTGCTGCGAGCGGAGGAAAGTGACATCAGAAGGTGCCACGCTGCGATAGGGTGGTTGGTGTGAAGCTGTGCTGGTATTGGTGGATTGTCATCAGGAAGTGAAAGAGCGCTACAAAAGGAGAAACATTGGTTTCATCATGAAATGTTTTAAAGTTTTACGAGATTTGTGTAGAAGAGAGAAAAAGGGGAGCAAGGTGGCTATTCTCAGAGGAGAAGAGACTCCGCCCGAGGACACCCTAGCTCATTACATGGCCACGAATGTGGGCTTACATACTATACTTTGGCTTGAGAATTGGTGCAAGATGACAGAAGGAAATGAAGAATTGACCTTTCCTTGGAATGGAACCTTTAGATTGGAAGTGTTATATCAGTTGAAAATGATTATGGCGTCTTTGCGACCTTTGCCTAGACTCACACAGTTTGAGGCAATACATCCATGGATTAGGGCGGCACACAAAAGGAATTGGGACAGGAGACAGGAAAGAGTGAAAAGGTCGGTTAGGGCATTCCAAGATGCAAGGTGGGATGCATTGGTGAAGAGATAGCGAGTACAGACGACAGAGGGGATAATTTGTTCCCACTGATGGTCAAGGAAGGGAGCACCCAGAAGAAGAATGAGGAGGAAGATGACAGTGATACAGATGATAGCTTGATAGAAAGGCTTCTACCTGAAAGACCACCTCCATATAATCCGGAGTCAGAGGGGAAAAAATCGGCACGATGGAGGAAGCCAGAGAGTCGCAGGCTCCACCGAGTGCGGGAGTAGTGGGGAAACTCTCGACAGGAGGGATAGGAAGGCAGGACACAGAGAACACAGATCCTAGGAGGTTACCAGATGCCCTTATAGTGCCGGTTACCATTGGTCCCACAGTGCCGATGTACGATCCAGATCAGGTGAGGAGTGGAAATCCATCCCAGACAGGAGCGGAAGGGAGATCTAGCTTGGGAGGGAACGATGTGGTGAGCGGATTGGTTCACATACCGAGACCTGTGGAATCGAGTAAGACATTGCCTGCAACGGCAGATTCGTCGAGGGGACCGATGGATTTGAGGGGGCCGAGACCGAAATCCTTTGCTGAGTTCAGATCAGACCTAAGGATGTGGGATTCATCCGAAGGGAAATAGAGTGACAGGGCAAGGGAAGATTGGGACCATGGGATAGAAGAGAACAGGATGGCTTTTAGAGCCACACCTGAAGCGAATGGGTGCAGAGAACAGGATAGTGATTGTAGGGAGTTAAGTGGCACATCTACTCGAGGTACTTTGAAAGCAGCGATAAAGGCGAAGAGGTTAGACGTGATGCGGTTGAAAGCAGAGGTGGATGAGATAGTTGAAGGAAATTTACCTTTGGAGAGAGTGGAACTTTATGAGCCAGACACGTTGCTGTTTGTAGCTAAGGATGTGACTCGCAAAGCAATGTCAGAACATGAGAATTTAACTGAATTGGCAAATAGATATGAGGTGGACTTGTCTAAAATGAAGATGTTGCAAGGTAGTCACAGATAACAGTGCACTGACCAAGACCTGGACGAAAAGAGGGTCATTGGACTAAGGACTCACATTAGAGAATTGGTCATAGGGTTACGAGCATGGAACAGACTTGACAAGCGGGAAGAAAGATGGTCCAACAAAAAGAGTACTAAGAAGAGTGTGGCAGAGATACCTCCTCCGGGGGGGGGGAACATTAGGAGTAGGGAACTACCCTTTACAAGAGGTATCTAGTAGAGGGTATGTACATGTGCCATGGAGTAGAGATGGTTTGCCAGCATTCACCAATGATTTCCCTAAGTTTAGGGAGAGCCCAGTTGAGTGGTACAAACAGGTTGAGCTGTTTGTCAAGATTTTGAAGGTGTTGTGGATTGATTTGAACACACTGTTTGATATTGTGGTCCCAAGTGATCTGTGGGCAGCTTGTAAAGTTGCGATTGAGTGGCCTACTTTGCAACCGGACAGGGGTGTTGTCACGAATGGTCCGTCACTGATTGTCATGAAAAAGTATGAGCAAGTGATTACATGGCTGAAATCCAAAGTATCCCCATAGGATATTAATTGGCTGAAGGTAGATCGGACAGTTCAGGAGCCAAAATAAACAGTCCATGACTTATGCAAGTGTTTAAGCAATATAGTGGGTTGGATACAATGAACCCGAAGGATATGGGACAGTTTGTTTCTAAGTTTGTCATGGGTTTGAGGCCTGAGATCTGCCTCATGATCCAACAGCATTTAATTTGCTGGTAGAATAAACTGATAGGCGAGATACTGCGGTATGCTAGATATTGTAGCGATGAAGTGGATTCAAAGCATAGGAAGTTTAAGGACAAACTGATGCTAGTTCAGATGCAAGCGGCAGATAGGGGAGCTCAGACGCAGTCAAGAGGAGGAACGCTAGGGAGGAAACAGAATGGCCAGAATAAAGGGAAGGGAAATGCAGAGGACTCCAAAGCAAAGGTAGAGGTGGCGACATTGAAAAAGACCACTGCGTGTCACCTTTGTCATCAGGTTGGACATTGGAGACGCGAGTGTCCCTTGAACCAAATGAATCAGCTGCAGCAGGAAGGAGAAGTAGTGCAGGTGCCTGGAGTGACAAACACTGTGATGAAGCCCAGATCGATGAAAGGGGGGAGGCTACGTCCAGAGGTGCAGGTTCCCCAGCCTCTGAGGATCTCGCTGGGAACTCTGATTTACCAGCAGATGCCTCTTTTTGATGGCAGGGACGAATGTTACTTAGACCCGCTAGCATGACGGTGCCTGAGGGGGGAAGAAGACTGCACTCTTGGGGCAGTCTTGGAGGCAGACCAGAGGGGACCATTTGCAGAAGCTGATGTTGATGGTCACCCTACCACCTTTTTGGTTGATACTGGTGCTACCCGCTCTACTGTAATATCTGCAGTAGTTCCCAACCTACCCCTCTCGGGACAATTAATCCAAGTTGTAGGTGTTGCAAATAAGAAAATGGCAAATCCGTTGATTGAACTGTTTCCAGTGAGGAGACAGACATCAATTTGTGGTGTCCGATTAAAGCCCTGTCTGTCTATTAGGAAGAGATCTTTTGTGCTAGCTCAATTGCACCATCTATTGCACCCCCCAAGGAGTGGAATTTCAAACCAATGATGAGGATGCCACCTTTAAGATTGCAAATCAGCATTTATGCGTAGCAATGTACCCTGTAGTGACAGTGGAAGAGATTCTACTTGATTTGAGAGATTCAGTCTCGCAGAAGGTGTGGGACTTTACAGGGGAAGACATAGGATTGATTAAAGGAGTTGAACCAGTAAAAATTCAGGTTAAACAGTATGTTGAGTTCCTAAGAATGCCCCAGTATAATTTGATGCCAGAAACGGTTGCAGGGATAAAACCTGTGATCAATTCCATGATTAGGCAGGGGATCCCGAAGGAGATAATGGGCAGTCCATGTAACTCACCTATTATGGGATTGCATAAACTGAGCGGGAAATTTAGGATCATGCAGGACCTACGGAAGGTCAACAATATAGTTGTTCCATATTGTCCAGTAGTACAGAATCCATCAGTGATATTGTTTCAGATCCCATGTAAAGCAGAGTGGTTCACTGTGATTGATCTGTGTCAAGCATTCTTCTCGATACCCTTACATGAGGAGAGCCAGTATCTTTTTGCATTTAAGCTGGAAAACTGTCTGTTAACATGGTGTTGTATCCCTCAAGGGTATGCAGAGAGTCCATCGATTTTTAATCAGGTCTTGAAAAAGAACCTGGAGAGTCATGTAATGCTGCAGAACTCCGAACTTGTGCAGTACATAGATGACCTCCTTGTTGCGTCTGGAACTGAGGATGCGTGCAGGATTGACACCATCGCCTTATTGAATCATTTGGCATAAAATGTACACAAGGTGTTACCAAATAAGCTACAGTACTGTTTGAATGAAGTGCAATACTTGGGTCATCGAATAGAGAAAGGCAAGAGGAAGATGCCACCTGACAGAATTGAGGCAATCATGAATATGACTGTGCCTTTCACACAGAGGGAAGTTAGGATGTTCCTAGGGATGGTTGGCTACTGTCGTCAGTGGGTTCCCAACTTCTCATTAAAGGCGAAACCTTTACAGAGACTGACGCACAAGGATGTGGATGATCCAGTACCATGGGGCAATGACTGTATGAAGGCGTTCCTGGAGTTGCGAGAGGACCTTTGTCGTGCTCCGGCACTGGGAATGCCTGAATACAACAAGCCTTTTTCATTATTCTGTTGTGAACGAGAGGGTTGTGCATTATCAGTCTTAACTCAAGATCATGGAGGTTTCCGTAGACCAGTTGCCTATTTCTCGGCTACTCTAGATCCAGTAGCTTCATCGTTGCCCAGATGTCTCAAACCTGTTGCTGCAATGGGTGTCAGCATTGAAACATGTGAAAGCATTGTCATGGGTCATTCATTGATTATATATGTTCTGCATTATGTTGAACTGTTGATGACAAGGACTAAGACACAGCACCTGACCAACAATAGGCTCACACGCTACGAGCAGGTTATTCTTGCTGCAAATGAGACCCTTAGGAGGTGTTCTGTTTTGAATCCTGCTACCTTGATGCTGTTTCCAAACACCCTTGATGATGAAACGGTGCGGATCATGACTGTCTCGATGTGACTGAACTTTGCACAAAGCCGAGACCTGACATTGTTGATGAACCATTGTCTGACCCTGATGAGATTTTCTTTGTCGATGGTTCATGCATAAGAGACAGTGTCGGTCAGTTGGGAGCAGCGTTTGCTGTATGCACCATCACGGGAGTGGTTGAAGTTGTTTGCCTGGAAGGAGTATACTCTGCTCAGATAGCTGAAATTATTGCTGTGACTCTTGCCTGTTTTGCAGCTGACCAAATTCGAATCACCATTTATACCGACAGCCAGTACGGATTTGGTGTGGTTCATGACTTCGGACAGCTATGATCCCAGAGAGGTTATATGACATCGTCAGGAGCACCCATTAGGAATGGGGAGTTCATCAGGTTACTCTTAGAGGCCTTACAGCACCCAAAATAAATTGCTGTTGTCAAATGCAAAGCTCATGGGAGAAGGAACGGATTTTGTCTCGCTCGGAAGCAGGTATGCCCATGAAGTTGCACGTTTCTGTGCTGAACAAGGTTGCAATTTTACTGAGAAACATATAGGAGAGAGCCAAGAAAGAAACAACTTCCACATGATGTTGGCCATGGCAGATACTTGGGATGAACTCAAGTGCCTGCAGGAACAGGTTTCAGAACAGGAGAAAAGTGTGTGTATCAAGTCAGGATGTGTGAAAGGAGATATTGACATTTGGGTTTCAAGTGATGGGAGAGCGGTGTTTCCAGATGACTTGTTGAACCCAATGGCAAGGCAGATTCATGGTGCATTGCATCTGGGGAGAGATGCGATGGTGCGGGTGTTCAGACAGACGTGGTACAATCCACGTTTTCATGCAGTGGCTGAAGATGTGTGTCAGAGGTGTGTTACTTGTCAACATATGAATGCTGGGAAAAAGACTGTGGTTACACTAAGTCACATTGGGAGGTCAGGGGGACCTTTCAATAGGATGCAGTTGGACTTCATTGAGATGCCTAAGTGCAACAAGTTGAGGTATATTTTGGTAGTGGTATGTGTGTTCTCAAGATGGGTAGAGGCTTATCCAACACGAAGGTAGCTGAGTTGCTGTTGAGGGAGCTCATTCCTAGATTTGGAATTCCGACCTCTTTGGAATCGGACAGAGAAACACACTTCCACAGTGAAATCATGAAGATGATTTGCACAGCACTGAATGTTGACTAGAGACTCCATTGTAGCTACTGTCCAGAGGCCTCTGGGATACTGGAGCAGGTTAATGGGACTCTTAAATCTCGAATGGCGAAGGTGTGTTTGTCCACGTCTCTGAAGTGGCCTGATGCTTTACCTCTGATGTTGATGAGCATACGTAGTACTCCAGATAGGAGAACAGGTCTTTCACCTCATGAAGTGTTGATGGGGAGGGCTATGAGATTACCAGCAGTGCCATCCACTGCCTTGATAAACATCACAGATGATCTGATTCTGGATTATTGCAAGGGACTTGCTGATGTAGTCCGTTCTGTGTTTCTGCAGGTGCAGGCTGCTGTGGTCCCAGCTTCAAATGATCTCTGTCACAACCTGAGTCCGGGGGACTGGGTGCTGGTTCGAAAGCAAATGAGGAAGAGCTGCTTGGATGTTCGCTGGAGAGGTCCTTACCAGATCATACTGGTCTCGAACACTGCAGTGAAGTGTGGAGGATTGCCAAACTGGGTACATGCTTCTCACACCAACCGAGTTTTAGCACCCTTGGAAGAAACAGCTCCTCTCCCGAATGAAAATCCAGCTGTGGTAACAGGGCCACAGGAGGGGACAAGCCAAGCTGTGAGGGTGGCTGACGAAGCTGGTTGCTCACCATTTCAAGCTGAGGAGGGTCACGACGACAGCGACACTGAGACTGCATCAGAAAGGGGAAGTTGCTGTGAAGGTGACTTAAACTTAAACTCAGCTGAGGGAAGTTGTGAGCAGGGTGAGCAAAGAGAAGGCAGGAGAACGAGCAGAGCAGATGAACCATGGCCAGAGAGACAGAGGCAGTTGAATCTGCAGCTGGTCTCTGAGAGGGATCTTGCTCCAGTGTCTGAGGACTCTGAGTCAGACGAAGGCGAAGAAGGGCAAGCTTGTGCAGGTCTGAGGAGATCGAGATGAACAAGAGTGCCTTGTCAGAGATACTCAACTCCAGAGTGGTCATACGTTGTGAGTGATGCCGGGAGTGCTGAGATCCGGAAGGCTGAGGTCAGTGACAGTAGTCAGTAATAGCCCTAATGTGAAATTGGACGTGGTGTTGTTGGTGCCAGGACTTGAAATTGAGGAAGTACTGACCATCATAGTTCCAAACCCCCGTTTCTGAGCAACATTTGTGATCTGATTCGGAATAGACTGATATTTCCTACGTTTGGGGTTGAAGTTCTGTCACATGAAACTATTGTTCTTCGTCTTGAACTTTTACAGCACGTTGTAGAGGCGGTTGGAGCAAGTCTTATCTTGCATTGAAGAGACTTTGTGGCAAATAAGTTGAAGTAGGTAACCTAGGTCCGAGTGGAAGAAGAAGAAATTTAGAGGCTTTCCGTAGATTTTGGAGAAGGGTTAAGGAAGCCTTTTTGCTGATGTAAATAAGGAACTGAAATCAAATCAGGGGACTTCCAGCTTTCCGAGGTGGTGTTCGAGTTGGTTCACAAGCAACTGAAGGAGAAGAAAAAGAGACTTTTTTTTTTGTTTAAATATCTTTATTGGTATTTTTTTATTTCATCATAACTGGCATCATAATTTTATACAGTACTTTCAATTGCCCACTGCAAAATTATAAAACCCATGTAACGTTCAACAGTACAAGTGTCAACAGTAAGAAAAATAAAACTAACACTGCATTCCTGCTGACATACACATACATTATGTTGAACACATCTGGAAAAATCTCAGTGTGCTATTGCTTACAGGTGCTGCTACTTCACAGTCTAGGAATCAGAAACAAGGCCATACACAGCATAATCAGTAGATATCTTAACCCGGGCTTGTACCACAACATCTAATATACGTGCTATCCTCACACATAAAAATAACCTGTCATTCGGAATTGAACAACAATTGGAAGGAAATAATATAAATTGACGATGTGTAGTAGGAAGTCCCTCGCGGATACCAATAAGACCTGTTTCTCCAATAAACACATAATCAAAACTAAAACTTACAATACTACCAACTGCCATCTAAACTATGTAAGTCGGGTCTCTGTTACATATCGTAGCGTGATGACTTATTGTCTGTACACTATTATCCTATGGTTCACTGATTCAGGGGCTAAACAAAGGCATGTACCTACGTACAGCGGTAAAGACAACAGCTATCACCTCCCCTCCAGAAAGTGATTGGAGTCTTGATAGTTTCTAGTGAGGTACCAGGGATCTTATGAATGCTTGATTGTTTGCATGTCAGGGCACAACAGCGTCTTGCAGTCATCTATCATGTCTGTTGCAGATCAACGGATGGCGCACCTTCTTCATTCACCGTGGCACCGCCTCGAAAGGCAGATAGTATAGTGTCCCAGCCCTGCGCTATAGGGTATTTACGAAGCCCTGCCGTCTCCTCCCTGTGCAGCGCCATGCTCTCCACCTGTGCCCATGTTACAAGTGAACGTTTCCAGCCAACCATCTCTGGCAGATCCGCATGCTTCCATCTTTTGATTGTTAGTCTTTTTGCCATGATTAAACAAAGATCCCGGAATCTTGAGGTGATTATATTGTTTTTTGATCTGGCATAGAGTCCTAAAAGGCAAATCTCCCAAGACAGCAGTAAGGGCGTACCTGTGCATAAGGCTAGTGTTGTATCTACCTCCCACCAATATTGCTGCAGGTTTGTGCAGGCCCAAAGCATGTGCAGTGAATCCGCGTCTAATTGTTGGCAGCGCAGGCATGCAGAGGTGGCAATGTATAAATATCTATTTATCTTATCAGGCGAGAGATACGCCCTCTGGAAGATAAACATCTGTATAAGTTTGAATCTGGAATTTCTTGTATGTGTCTGGAGCTTGCTAGCACAGTATCCCATTCCTTATCAGTCCATGGCCGACCTCTATCTGTTTCCCAACTAACACGAAGACGTGACATCGGCTTGAGTGTGGGCGTGAGGAGCGCCCCCACCAACCATTGCACCACCTGGGAGCCTGCCCCCATTACATGTATGTATTGAAGTAGCAAGTGTGTTGGTGGTTCCACCATTAAGTCCCCCCAGGTGGCTGATAGTACTTTCAGAAGGGAGGCGTGTAAAAGAAATTGGTCTGCCGGCAACTCAGCGTTTACTGTCGCAAACGGCAGTAGACCACCGTCGCTGTAAAGATCCCTCAGAGTGGTCAAACCTGCAGCGTGCCAGGTCATCAGAGCTGTTTCTGATGTATCCAGCCTGCCTTGTGGCGTACTGAGCAGTGGCAAGATAGGTGCATGTGGGAGGGTCGCACGGGTAAGATATAAGCTTCTCCTATAACATTGTATCGCCAAACTGAGATTTAGTTGTTTTGGTCTTGGAAGATTTGCGACGGGGTGAAACAGATGGCAGACCTGAGAGGGGGTCCAGGGCCATGCCACGTTGCCGTGTCCTCCAGACTCCGACCAGCAAGCCACTTCGTCGCCCATTGAAGTTAGGCAGCCAAGTAATGCAGTTCCATATTAGGGACAGCCAGTCCGCCCGATCAGTGGGAGCGTACATTTTCCACAGAGCCATTCACGGCCTCCCGTTATTCCACATGAAGTCCCTGAAGAGCTGTTCTAACCCTCGGAATAGCTTGGGCTAAACAGCAGGAGATTTGAAAAATAAAACAACAGCTTAGGCAACACAATCATTTTCAACAGCTGATACAGCTCATAACAGTTAGGGGAAGTGTCTTCCAGAAGCGCATCTGAGCTCGAAGTGCCGAGATTGCTCTCGTCATATTTCCCCCAAGCAGGTCGTCAGGCATTCGATATATAAAGATCCCAAGATATCTAAATGTGGTGGGGTACCATGTGAGAGGTGAGCCATTTAGGATCACAGCTTCCCCTGCTATGGCAGCGTTGAAGGGAAAAATCCCTGACTTGGTCCACTTAACCCGGAGTCCAGACATTTCCTCAAAGGTTTTGAGTATATCTGCAATGGACATTGGGATCGTGGTGATTTCCCGAAGATATAATAATAGATCATCCGCGTACAGCGAGATAGCATGTTGCCCATCCCTTAACGGTATGCCCCATGCCTCCCCATCTCCCGGAGCATCATCACCAGGGGCTCCATTGCTAGAGAGAACAGCAACGGGGACAAGGAGCAACCCTGGCGTGTCCCACGTCTCACCCTGATTAGGTCCGAGATCAGCCTGCCAGTACGGACCCGAACAGTGGGACGTTGATATAATAGGCAAACCGTATTTAGAAAATTGATCTCCAAGTTCAAATCTGCCCAAGACTGCCTCCAGATAAGGCCATTCAATCAATCAATCAATCAATACACTTGTAGAGTGCGCTACTCACCCGTGAGGGTCTCAAGACGCTGGAGGGGGGGGCCGCCAGGTAGGAGAATGATCTTCCTCCGGCTGTGGTTCTGCGGATCCGTGAGACGATGGCAAGGGCGAGGCTGGCGGAGCGAAGTTTGCGTGTTGGAGTGTAGAACGTGAGGCGGTTGTTGAGGTATTCGGGACCTATGTCGTGGAGCGCTTTGTGTGCGTGGGTTAGGAGCCTGAACGTGATCCTTTTGTTGACGGGGAGCCAGTGCAGGTCTCTCAGGTGGGCTGATATGTGGCTGTGGTGAAGGATGTCAAGGATGAGTCGTGCGGATGCGTTCTGTATGCGTTGGAGTTCTTTCTGAAGTTTGATTGTGTTTCCTGCGTATAGGGCGATCCCGTAGTCTAGTCGGCAGGTGACGAGGGACTGGGTGACCGTCTTTCTAGTTCCGGTAGGGATCCACCGGAAGATCTTACAGAGCATGCGCAGGGTGTTGAAGCATGAAGATGAGATGGCTTTGACTTGCTTGGTCATCGTGAGAGAGGAGTCCAGGATGAATCCCAGGTTGCGTGCGTTGTCAGTGGGTGTCGGGCCCAGTTCTGTGGGCCACCAGGAGTCGTCCCAGGTGGATGGGGATGGTCCGAGGATGAGGACCTCCGTCTTATCTGAGTTCAGTTTCAGACGGCTGAGTTTCATCCATTCAGCGATGTTTTTCATTCCTTCCTGGAGGTGGAGTTTGGCGGTGGCTGGGTCTTTGGTGTGGGAGAGTATCAGCTGGGTGTCGTCGGCGTATGAGATGATGTTGAGGTTTTGTTTGCGTGCGATGGTGGCGAGGAGGCTCATGTAGATATTGAAGAGGGTTGGGCTGAGCGATGAGCCTTTGGGTTCGCCACAGATGATCTCGGTGGCCGCGGAGCGGAAGGGAGGGAGGCAGACTCTCTGGGTTCTGTCGGAGAGGAACAAGGTGATCAAGTCCAGGGCTTTACCTTGGAGCCTGACATTGTGGAGGCGAGTTATTAGGGTGCGATGGCAGGCTGTATCAAAGGCGGCTGAGAGGTCTAGGAGGATGAGGGCGGTAGTTTCCCCGTTGTCGAGTAGGGTCCTGATGTCATCAGTGGCTGCGATGAGGGCGGTCTTGGTGCTGTGGTTGGCTCAAAATCCGGACTGGGATGGGTCGAGGGATCCATTGGCCTCGAGGAATGCGGTCAGCTGTTTGTTGATGATCTTCTCAATCACTTTCGCAGGGAAGAAGAGAGATGGGGTGGAAGTTTTTGAGTTCTTTAGGGTCCGATGTGGGTTTCTTCAGTAGGGCGTTGATCTCTGCGTGCTTCCAGCTCTCTGTGAAGATGGTGGACGTGAGGGAGTTGTTTATGATGTTCTGTAGGTGCGGAGTGATGATGGTGTCAGCTTTGTTGAAGATGTGGTGAGGGCATGGGTCGGAAGGAGAGCCGGAGTGGATGGTGTTCATAGCGTGGGCGGTGTCTTCGGTAAAGATGGGAGTCAAGGCGCTGAGGGTGATTGTAGGGGGCATTGGTTCGGTGGCTGGGGACGGAGTCTGGGCGCCAAACCTGTTGTGGATATTGGCGATCTTGCGGTGGAAGAACGTGGTGAGGGAGTTGCAGAGGTCTTGCGACGGTGTGATGTTGTTGCTGTTGGCGTTGGGATTGGAGAGCTCTTTTACGATGCTGAAGAGTTCCTTGCTGTTGTGTGTGTTGCTGTCCAGGCGTTCTTTGAACAATGTCTTTTTGGTGGTGCGGATCAGCTGGTGGTGTTTGCGGGTGGCGTTCTTGAGGGCTGTCATGTTTTCTGTCATCTGTTCGCGGAGCCAGGTTTTCTCGAGGGTTTGGCAGGATTTCTTCTATTCTTTGAGGTCGTCGGTGAACCATGCTGTTTTCCTGTTGCAGGGCTTGCCTGGAGGGTTCTTCAGTGGTGCGAGGGCATCGGCGCAGTTGACGATGAGGTTGCGGGCTGCATCGTTGGTGTCAGTGGTGGTGATGGGTGGGTTCTGGCTCAGTGATGTGGTTAGCTGGTCTGCGGTGACTTCGCTCCAGCATCTACTGGGGATCTGTTGCGGGCGGTGGTGGGATGTGGTCTTCTTAAAGGTGAAGTGGATGCAGCTGTGGTCGGTCCAGTGTAGTCCGGTGGAGTGGCTGATGGCGACGTGGCTGCTGGCAGTGAAGACGGGGCCGAGCGTGTGGCCGGCGTAGTGGGTGGGGGTGTTCACCAATTGCTTGAGTCCGAGGTTGACGAGGTTGTCCAGCAGGATGGTGGTGTAGTTGTAATTGTTGTTCTCCAGGTGGAAGTTCAGGTCCCCTAGGAGGATGTAGTCTGATGAGGTGAGGGCATGTGGGCTGATGAAGTCGGCGATGGCTTCACTGAATTGTGCACGTGGGCCCGGGGGTCTGTAGTCGAGGGTTCCTCTGAGGGTGGTCTTGGGGTCGTGTGGATCTAGAAGTGTAGGTGTTCGTCGGTGGTGAGGGCATCTTCGGAGTTGGTTGTGACGTTGATGGTGTTCCTGTGGATGATGGCGATTCCTCCTCCGGTTAGGTTGACGCGGTCCTTTCGGGTGATCTTGTAGCCTTCTGGGATGGCTATGGCGATGTCGGGGGCTGAGGAGGCGTTCATCCAGGTTTCTGTGAGGAAGGCGACGTCTGATGCTGTTGTTTCGAGGAGAACCCAGAGTTCGACGGCGTGCTTGTGGACGGAGCGGGTGTTGAGCAGGATGCACTTGAGTTGGTTGTTGTTGGTTGTTGTTGTTGCCTGGTCTGGGTAGTGTGATGTAGGTTCGGACGCAGGTGAATTTGCAGGTTTGGCAGGAGAAGGGTCCGTGGGTGCGCTTCGGAGTTGCTTGGTAGCAGGCGGCTGGTCGGCCGTTGTTGTGTGCGAGAAGGGTGGTTGTGTTGTATCTCAGTCGGGTTTCTTGGCAGGGGCCAGGGGTTCTGGCGGTGGGCGCAGTCCAGGCGTGGATGGGAGCCAGACGGGCTTGCCTTTGGCCTCCATAAGAAGGGCTTTGGGAGGGAGGAGTAGCTGGAGGCGGAGCGGTGTGGCGAATGGGCCACCAGGGGGCGGGGCCGCAGGGTGGCAGCGGCGGGAAGCGCGAGGGAGGGGAGCGGTGGGCGGCAGGGGGGAGGAAGGGCACAGGCACAAGGGGTGACGGAGTAAAAGACTGAGTAGAACAATGAAAGTTTAAAGAAAGGCAGTAAAATGGCACAGGAAAGGAATACGAGGAAAGAAACAGTCCGAGGCAGAAGAGAGGACTGCAGTGGTTACAGGTGGCACAGCGGGCAGCGGGGCAGCGGTGGCACAGGAGGACCGTGTGGCGGCTGAGGGGGTGACCTACCTGGTGACAGGGTCAAAGGTCGCTCCCTTCACCACCGCGCGGCCTCCATAAGAAGGGCTGTGGGAGGAAGGAGCAGCTGGGAGGCGGGAGTGGGGTGGCGAATGGGGCACCAGGGGGCGGGCCGCAGGGTGGCAGCGGCGGGAAGCACGAGGGAGGGGAGCCGGTGGGGGGATGGGGGGAGGGCACGGGCACAAGGGTGACAGAGTAAAAGACTGAGGAGAACAATGAAAGTTTAAAGGAAGTCAGTAAAATGGCACAGGAAAGGAATACGAGGAAGGAAACAGTCCGAGGCAGAAGAGATGACTGCAGCGGTTACAGGCGGTGGCACAGGGGAACCGTGTGGCGGCTGAGGGGGCGACCTCCCTGGTGGCAGGGTCAAAGAGAGAGTCAAAGGTTTTCTCCAGGTCAAGACCCAAACAACCCAAACGAGGCCAACTATGTTGCATATTGCTTTATTCTGAAAAATCTACGACTATTAAGAGAAGTGCACAGGATGGAACAAAACCGTTTTGGTTAGGGTGTACCAACGTTTTCACTACGGGAGACATTTGCCTTGCCAATAGTGATGCAAAAAACTTTGTAGTCAGTGTTGAGGAGTGCTAATGGGTGATAGGAACCCAGGAGGTCCGGGTTCTTATCAGGTTTGAGGAGGGAGACCAGGAGGGTCTCATTTTGCGAATTTGTAAAGGTTGAAGAAAAAGAGACTCTTGAGCGGTTGTTGCTAAAAAAAGAGTTGGAGACCTTTCTGAGACCATAGAGGCTGGAAATCGAAATCGTAGGTCTAGGTGTATAGTAGGTACACTTGTAGGTGGAGATAATTCTAGTAGTTGTAGTTTCATACTTCACCCCAGACGAGCAGGCAGTGGAGGTACAGGGAACGCCTACCACTTCTAGCAAGAAAGAGGTAAAAATAGGAGACGAAAGTGCTTTGCTACTAGAAGAGAGTCATAGGTTCCACATACATCTTTCTAGAAGTGATTTTAAGCTTAATGCGTATGCTAAGTTGCTGTATGAATATATTGATGCGAAGGATGCAAAGAATTGGTATGTGTGTATGCAATTGCCCGCCTCAGTGGATGAGGGATATCACCAACTTCAACTGACGTATGGTATTTCCTGTAGTATATTGCTGAGCATTTTTTATGGACGAAGCCATTTTGAGTATTTCTTTTCTAATTATGATGCAGTGCTTTCTGAGTTACCAGCTTATAAGCATTTGAATAAGTATGATTATTACAAAACAAAAGTTAGACTTAGAAAATATTTCATACCTTCTTCAGAGTTAGATACAGCTTATGCACATCGACATAATCTGACATGTTTGTTGTCAGAGGTAGAGATAAGGTTCATAGATCAAGTAGAAGATAGATACAGAAAACAGAGACAGCTACGAGATTCAGGGGAAGGTAGGGAAGAATGAACAAATTGAAGAGAAGTTGCACAAATCAAAAGGGAGTTATGGTCCGATAGCACTAGATGAAAAGTAGAAAGGAAAGTTATGCATAAGGCATCCACAGACATATTATGAGAATGTTAACGTGGGACAGACCACATGTGATCATGTTTTCACTATAGAAGGTTCAGCTAAGGACTTTCTTCAGAGTACGGTGCAATTGATACCAACTGTATATTATGTTTGTGGAAGGAATGCCTATGTGAGATTGCCTGCAAAATGGCATAGCACATGTTATTTGGCGATCATTTTTTCCTAAGATTTATCATGCGGAAGACTTAGAGCTTTTGGAAGGAAGACAGCATGTAAACGTAAAACGGGGTGAAAGTGCAGGAGCAATCATTGCAGATATTTTTGCAGCAATGATACCAAGTTTGGGAGTGATTCTGAATGGTGTAAAGATCAAAAGATTGGTGACTGTTATTGATGAATTGTCGATGAATACAGCTAAGTCACTGGTGTTTGGTGAAGGAGAGATGTGGTCGTTAAGGACCATGGTTTTGCAAAATCGTCTTGCTTTAGATGTCCTTTTGGCAAAAGAGGGAGGAGTCTGTAAACCTTTGAAGGTCCAGGAATGTTGTACTTATATACCAGATAACAGCAAAGATCTGGAGAAATATATAAGTAACATCACTACGATTCATCATGAGATTGAGGATCTGACTACGGAAGGGAGAAAGTTGGTAAAGGATTTAGTAAGGTGCGAGGTTGGTTTGCGAGATTGGGAAAAGGATTCCTTGGCTATGTGTTGAAACCTCTTAATATAGTTGTGGCTTGTGTGATCAGATTGTGGGGTTTGATTAGGGCTTACAAGTGGTATAAGTCCAACAGGATTAAAAGGCCACTAAGAGAGAAAGAGAGGCGGATGAAAAGACTGCAGGACAGTCAATATGGAAATCTTAGAAACATGGAGATGTTTAGGGGAGGAAGAATGGCAACAAGTTCTGTTTAAGTTGGTTCTTTCCCCAAGGATTGTGTAGTTGGTGATGACACAGGTCATCAAAGGGGGGAACTTATAGAGCGCTATATTGTTCTGAAATTGTAGGGGTGCGTCATAATCATGGGTAGTTAACACCTGTATATTTAGAGGACTGTATTAACACGTGGTCATTAGAAATGTAGTAATTAATCAATTTATGTTAGAATGTTTAGGAGTATTCAGATTTGTTTGAAGACTAATGTAGTGTTTAGACCGGGAATATGCCTTGAGTAATGTAGAAATTATTGCTTTGCATATAAGATGCTGCATTAGGATTAAACGTGCACCATGTTAAAAGTTGCACATGTAGGGTTGCTTATTCACAAGTGAAATGTAATGTTTTAAAATGATTTTGAATGTAATGCTTATAATGTAGTTTAGAAATGTTTAAAATGTGTAAAGGCCTGATTGTATGGAAGCACCAATAGAGGCCTAAATATGATTTTTAGGTTGGCTAAACCTTGCAGGCCGAAATGTATTTTCCTTGGAAAGGCTCCTTTTCTTAGTCAAATTTTGGATTGTGGGTTTGTGTACGTGCAAGGTCGATCTGCTCACAGGCTTTCTGTTGCAGGTGTAAGGACACGTTCCATTAGGCAGAATAACCTTTTGTTTTAGGAGTTAGAATGGTAGAGGCAAGCACAGTGGGAGTGAACAGGAATGTCAAGACAATACTTTTAGCGGAGAAGGTGCCTGGGACCCAAGGACACACCAACGGTTTTTGGATGAAGTTGCAGTTTTGTTGGAAAAGTACAGGAGAGAAGACCTGCCTGAAGGGGTGTGTTTAAGGCGTGTTTAATGTTTAGGGGATTTTGTATTAGGGACAGTACCCCCCGAGGGTGGGGAGAAGAAGGCTACAGGGGAAGCAAGAAGGAGCATCTTAGAACGAGCTCTGTAGCTTAGGCTACTAACAAAGGGAAAGTGAGTGTACTTCTTAGGAATTCTTCACAGCTTACACCTTTTTCTCTTGCCTGGGTGGGAATGTCACTTTAGAGTTAGTGTAGGGACAGATTAATATTCCTTCTTTCCTTTGAGTAAATGCAGTCAAGGCTTCAAGCAGGGACTGTCATCGCTTGCCTGATACTTTTGGAACTTACTCTAATCATCATATTGAGTCGTCTGAGACTCCTGCGTACGATTATGTTTGTATTAGTGCCCGTTTATTTTTTTAACCTCTTATTGAGGTGCATGTATGTCCAGTTATTCTTGGCTTTGTAATAAATCTTCAAAATTGTATTTCGCAGTCAGTGGTCCTTTAAATTTGTTTGGTTTAATTGTATACAAAGGTATTATGAATTGATGTTCTTCTCTTTACACTTCTTAGCAGACTAAAACAGTCCAGTCGACCAAGGATTCTAAAAGATTGGTAAGACAAGGGTAGAAAATCTAGATAAGAATCCGGCTACAACACCCTAAAAATCAGATAGGGTAGAAACATTGTCAAACCCTCCCTTTTGGTTGACTTCTATAATTAACATGAAGGATTGTGCACTAGTTCCCACTACCCTGTTATGGACTGTTGTAAACAATGTAGACAACCATTGGGAACTGTAAAGAGTCTTGCATTATGTATGTTGTAAAATTAGTCACTATTGGAGCACTACGCCATCTGCACTATGGCACATTTCACATGTATGTTGCATATGAATTGACTTAATGCATTTTGAATAGGTCAAAACGTGGCCTGTGTTACTTTTGTAAATTAATTTTGTTTCATAATGGATGTGAAATGTAATTAATTTTGGGATCCCTCTAAGGTATACATGAAGTTTTTCCATGTGGATGAGTCCCATGATGCGACTGTTTTGTTTGGGGTGTGTACCACCCCAAACACCCCGACCCCAAAGCAATGCCCCTAAAGATGAATGATATTGACTCTTGAGATGGAAGGACATACCTGTTCAAGTGGTTACTCAATAAATACAACCATATCATTCTTAGGTAGTAGTAGTGGTTAGTGAGAGAGTAATCTAGGACCCAGAATGGCAAGGGAAATCACAGTAATGAGAAAAGAGAATATGCGTCTTGTAGAGCAGAACATTTTAGACAATATTAACCTTACATGGATGCTAAAATGTACCTTGACAATAACGAACAGAATGCTTAACAAAAACAAACCGTAGGAAAATATGAATTTCCTGACCGTGTAAGAACAAACATGCAGCTTATTAGTAGGTTAAAAGAGAAGGCCTCATATTTTTTCTTTTTCTCCTTTCCCTTTCCCTGCAATAAAATAATGCCTTTTAGAACTGCTGATTTATTCCAATATTTAACTGTAATAGCATGTCATTATCAGAAAATTTGCTGTTTTAAGAAAATATATTTCTTTCTTTCCTCACACAATATGATTTCATTGCATTAGATTAAGTCACCTACCATGTGTTATAATAAATAAAATGTTTAGTAGAATGAAGGCTTGTTGCAGAAAATGTTTCTCATGATCTAACCAGGACATTGCAAATAGAAAATGTTTCACTTATCAGACTAGTTCATTGAACAAAGGGACATTGAACAACTAACAGAATAGGATTACTGGAGGTTCTTGTGAGAAGCTTTTTCAAATGTATCAACAATGTAAAGCTTTAGCAGTCTTCGGATACATTTTGGTCAAACCGCATCAGAAGATCCTTCTTCATTGGCTGGAACTGACTTAAGCACCTGTTTTTGCAATATATGTTTTGTACCTTTCTATATAGTATGTGTTACTAGCTAGAAAGTGAATGCATACATTCTAGGCACACCTACCCTGCCATGCCCTTTAGCACCTTGTTGTGCTTGACCGAATTACCGTAGGCTACTGCTAAATGTGATTTTCTTGTTTTCCTTAGAGAGGAGACTCCATTTCTTTATGCTGGATCATACCTACTACTGTGATTATTTTCCATTTATACTTGGATGGACGTTTATTACTGCAACTCTTGAGGAATTTGGCTGAGTTTCCAGACCTGCTCTTAATGAGGAGTTCGCTCACTTGCGACTATTAGCTTGATGCTCTAAATACTTGCTCTTTTCCACAAGGAAGTCTTTATGGGTTTCAAGACCGGGACTATTTCTTTTATGGAATACACTATTTTTCATGCTGCCTCTACCCTAATTTTTCTTGATATTTCTGTAAATGGATATATCTGACTAATCTGAATAATAGACAAACATGATTACTAATCTCTTAATGAGAAATAAAACTTTTAAAACTTTACCAAACCTCTCAACATTGACTCAACTCTAAACTGCTGTAAGTTGATACATTTTGATATGTGCTCCATTCTAACACGGTGGCAAAGATCTGTCGACCGAGAAACGAAGTTGGTGCAGAGCTGGAGATCTCTGTTGTAAGTTAAAGGGTTAAACTATTTATACATTTTCACTTTCTCATGCCCATTTGATTGACTTGGCACTATAGCTGTTTTCTCCGGAGGAGAAGTGAGTGTTTAACTTTAGATATGGGGCATGTGATGATGCCATTATCTCAATGTTGTGCGAGCCTGAGTTGGAACAAATTGTACCTACTGTCCTCTATCACTTCAGGTTAATGCCAGAGACTCGTTAGAATACAAGTCGTAGGATGAAATGAAAACAGACATCTGGGATAAGAACACTACATATAGAATGAGATCGGATTGATACAGAATGTGGTAGGACACTGGGGATTGCTTTAAAGGTAAAGGGTATTTGTCATCAATTGAAGAGGACACATCTCTCTTCCCAAGTAACCACTGTTTCACAATGAACTTCCCCAATTTACATTGTATAACTGGTACACCATATTCAGTTTCAGTGTCTTACTAGCATGTGAAGCAATTGAACAGCAGCCAAATTCAATCCTAGGGATGAGCTTGACTTGACCAGGACTCTGGGTCTGGTTGGGAGAGGCCCTTACAGATCCAGAAAATTTACAATTCCAGAGCAATCAGTAGGTCAGTAGATATAGTCATGAAGCTTCCACATAACCTTAGATCACAGAACCTCTAAAGGTATTGAAAGATCTTTAACCCCTTCGATGCTATTGACGGAACGGTTCCGTCATGAGCGTCGGTTGGCCTGTGCTCATGACGGAACCGTTCCATCCCGTCATGAGCCCATTGGCTCATTAGAACGTTCAGCACAGCGCAGGAATCTGCGCCGCGCTGAAGAGGTTAAAATGTTTTCAATTTGAGGAAATTAATTACACTAAACGTAGGGGCATATTTACTAGTTAAATGGCGAAGCGTGTTGTAAAGCAAAGAAGGCTAAAGTCATGCTCCATCACTTTACAAATGCAGGGCTGCACCATATTTACATGAATGTGGTGCAGCCCTGTGTTTCACCCTGCGCTGGTGCTACATTTAGTTGCTTAGCGCCAATGTAGACACCCTTGCACCATAATGCAAGTGTGTCTCCGTTGCAGCGGAAAATTGTTGATGTGCAGGAAGGTGTCCCTTCTTACACAAAAACAATCTTTAAATGGTGTTTTGTAACTTCTATGGGTGCTGCTCAATGCAGCACACATAGAAGTTGCAAAACTATTTTTTTAAATGAGTGTTTATGTGCAGGAAGGGCCGCCTTCCTGCACATAAGCAATCATTGGTGTTTTGCTGTTTCCATGTGTGCTGTACAACGAAGCACACATGGAAACAGCAAAAACAAGGAGAAATTTAAAAATAATTCCTTGTTTCACCAGGGAAAGACCAGGTTTTCACTGGTCTTAATTTTGGTGCTGTCCCATAATCACGCCACCCTTGTAAACATGGGGCAGCATCAAAATCAATGGGTGTTGCGGTGGAACCCCAGAGCAACACCCATTGCGCTCCCTTTTCACGGTAAGTATAGCTTAAAACGTTCCCTTATTTACAATCAACGTTAAGCCACGTTAAGTGGCTTAACACTGCCTTGTGAATAAGGTGAAGCCCCTATCGCCACCAAAACGTCCTCAAAAGTGACGTTGTGGTAGCGATAGGGGCTTTAAAATATGCCACTCAGTTTTAGCGGTAGTGTGAAGCCATTGTCCATGTGCTAACTTGTTCAAAGATGCTTAGAGTTTTCTCCTCTTTGCATTTGACATGTCTCAGACTGATGCACAGAGTGTCTTCCCAGGATAATGTATTCAGTAAGAACACTGACGTTTTCAGAATGGTTAAGGTTTTGGGCTATATTCCCTTAGATATAGATTATAGAAGTTCACCATCTGATAATTATTGGGCTATTTTAGTATCAAAAGTGCTTAATGTTCTTGATTACCAGCATTGAGCCAGCATTCCACCTTTTAGTATGTGGCGGTGTGCTACCTTCCAGTAATTACATCAAGAATCCTCACTTTAAGGTGTTTACATTGAGAGTCACACACCGAAAAGTAAGTTTTCATGCCTTTACAGTTGGAATTTTTACTTCACAGGTAAGTGAATACATTCATTTTTAAAGTTATCTAAACATGTATTAGTATATATATATCACACACACTGGTTTGGCGTGCTCCAGCCTCTTTCAGCAGCGGGCTTCCCGGCGGGATCGCCACCCCCTTAGAATCAACACACTCCTGATAACGAACGCTCGTGATTTCAGCAGAAAATACCAGAGCCGGGGCCCAAATGATGTTCAAAGTGCTGTATTTATTGGCACACGGAAAAAACAAACCCTACGCGTTTCGAAGCCTGGGCTTCTTGCTCACGGGTACATTTGTTTGGGTGGCCATTCCTTTTAAAGTGATACAATCGTGATTACTATCGTGCACGTGACTCCAGAGACATAGAAGAGTTACTTTGTTGAAAACACAGTCCTATATTTACAATGATACGGTTGCCATGAAAATGCAAAATAACTCATACTCAGCACGTTTAAAGGATAAAGCAATTCGGCAATTATACACAAAAATGCTAACATCATAACACCCTTGACATTTAAGGCATGATTAACGACAGAGACTTAACGCCCCAATGGGCAATTTCATCATGTGCATCAATGACCCCTTGGTTGAAGATATCAAATTGTTAGATATCTAAAGTCACTTAGGGGAAAAAAAGTCAATAAGAGGGGGCTGTTTAGCCTAATCTCATCGTTCATGCTTCAAGGTGTCTAGCCCCAGTGGGCGAAATCGATCCAACCGCCAAGTGCATTTTCAGCATACCTGAAAATTAAAAGGACAATATGCAAGATATTTACTATATGAAGCCCCTGGATCACGAAAATATACAAGTATTAAAAACAAATAGAATGGAACTTGATTGGAAAGCAGACATAAAATAAATCAATTACATTTGTAAATGGACTGACAGCTCTTCCCCCATATTGTGTCCTGAGGGCTGTATGGTATTGTACCGGATGATGTAGCGGGATTCTAATTTGCGCAACTCCAATAGCCTGTTACCGCCCCTTTCTTTCTTTGCCACACAGTCAATGACGAAGAATTTCAAAAGATTGGGATTCTGTTGATGCTCTGCTGCGAAATGTCTGGCCACAGGATATTGTGGGTTCGCATTATTGATGGCACGTAAGTGTTCAAGTACCCGCAGTTTGGCTTTTTTGGTGGTCATGCCAATGTAGAATTTATCACATGGGCATTTAAGAGCGTATACCGCATATTCAGTATTGCAGCCCAAAAGTTTGGTGATTTTATGTTCTGCCTGGTTTTTGCAGATCTTAAGACTTTACATTTGTGGCTATTTTTACACGCATTGCACTTAGTGCAAGGGAAAAATCCCACAATATGAGGGGATTTCGTGGGTTCCTGTATTATGGCATTACTGAGTGAGTCTTTGAGGGATTTGGCTTTTCTAAAGGTGAGCGAGGGATTATCACTCAATACCTCCTTTAAGTCATGGTCCAATTTGAGGATACCCCAATGCTTGTTGAGACTTTTCCTCAACTGCCAAGCCTGACTGTCAAAGTTAGTTATGAATCTAATTTGCTCAGATTCCTCACGTGTTTTATGTATTAAGAGATCGTTTCTGTGCATAGATTCTACCTTGATTTCAGCTTGCTTAATCACAGTATTGCTATACCCTCTTTCACTGAACCTTTGGCACATCGTGGTTTTTTCTGCCTCAAAGCTCTCTTTGGAACTGCAGTTATGCTTAGCCCTGATTAGTGCTCCCAAAGGAATGCTGCGTATTAAGTTGGGAGGGGTGACAACTTTTTGCGTGCAATAGGCTATTCCCCGCCGTGGGCTTACGGAAAAGAGAACTAGTGAGTGACCCATCAATGATTTCCAGCCTAACATCTAGAAACTCCAATTTCTTAGTGTTCATGTGGCTGGTGAATGGTAAATTCAATGAATTGTCGTTAAGGATAACCTCAAACTCTTTAGCTTCCTCAAATGTCCCATTCCACACACAAAAAATATCGTCGATGTAACGGACCCAGAGAACTACGTGGTCAGCAAAGTGGGAGATGTTGTTCACCACCAGCTCCTCCCACCAGCCCAGGTATAACCCTGCGAAACTGGGGGCGAAGCAACTGCCCATCAAAGTTCCTGCTGGTATACCTGTTTGTTGAAGATGAAATAATTATTCTTCAAACAAATTTCGATCATGTCTAATAACATGTGTGTGTGGAGTTGGTGTGAATATGATCTTTCTCTCAGAAAATGCTTACAAGCATCGATGCCCAAGTCATGTGGTATACAAGTATAAAGACTCGTGACGTCAAAACTATCGAGCCAATATTCATTCTTCCAAATCAACTCATTGCTCACCCTCAAGAAATCAGAGGTATCTCTGATAAAAGATGGAAGGGACTGGACCAGTGGTTGCAAAAAAAAATCAATATACCTGGAGGTGTTTTCTAAAAGACTTCCATTGGAAGACACAATGGGCCTTCAAGGGGGCACTTCTATGTTTTTATGCAACTTGGGGAGTAGGTAGAGTGCCGGAATTTGTGGATATTTACACAATAAATAGTTATACTCATCATCCTCAAGTACTCCTCTGTCTCTCCAATCAACCAATTTGCAGAAATACATTTGTTTAGACTCATTATAATCTTGCATGTTCGAGATCTTATAATTATCACCATTGTTCAATTGCATGAGGCCTTCTTTCAAGTACATGTCTAAAGGCTAGGTGACGACGTTGCCTCCTTTATCGGAGTTTTTAATTACAACGTCCGACCAATCCTGCATTTCTTGCAATGCTGCATACTCTTTTTTGTTTAAATTGAAATTCAAGTATGGTACACGCTTTTCAATTTTTCTCATTTCATTGATCATTCCCGCCTCAAAACATTCAATGCTGTTGCTATTAATCTGTGGAACAAACAGAGATTTGGGTTTGAAATTACTAGCACTGCTTGCCCCAATGTCCATGTCACTATCCAATAAATTGAGGACTGGATTGTCTAAAACGTCCTCACAGCCTGCTAGTTCGTGCACCAACTGTAATGTTTCAGCATCATTAATAGACAGGGTTCTGGCTTTTTCTTTATTGGTATCTTTTCTCAAATGTGGTTTTGAGGCGAACCATTTTCTAAGCTTAAGTTTTCTAGTGAACCGAAATAAGTCAATGCGTGCATCTGTAAAATTAAATTTAGCTGTGGGGCAAAAAGACAACCCTCGTGATAAAACAAACAATTGTTCAGATGATAAGGTATGATTGGAAAGATTTACCACAGTCTTGTTGTCTTTTCCGTTCATTTTTGCGCCTTCTTGCCCCTTGTTCGAACTCCCACAGGGCTTGCTGATCCAGTTGCGTTTGTTGATCCTCCTCTTGTTCCTTTGCCTCCTCTGCCGCCTCTTCCACGACCTCTTGGTGGAGTTTGGCGACCACTGGCAAGTAGGACTACCTCGTTTAAAATGCGGTCTTTTGCGTTTTGCGGTTCAATAATTTCAGAAACATCGCTTTCCACACTTTCCCCATCCGACTGCACTAGTGGAGTGATGCCTTCCATCGCCGTTTCATCTTGTGCAGCAGTTTTGTTACTGGTTACTTTTGATTTTTTAGGTGTCTTGATGGAAACACGCAATGCTTCAAATTTCTTAGCAAAAGTTAGGATCTGGCCTTTTTTGTAGTCTATCTCATCTCTTAGAAATTTCCTTTGCTTTTTAGCTTTTATTTCTTCCTCCACTTTCTCCAACCTCTTTTCCATCTTGTTCATCTCTGCGGTGAAATCACTTTCTGTGTATTTGTCTTTTAATTTGGCTATGAGAGTTTCACTCTCAGTGTTCAAATCAACACATTCTTTTTCCGCATACTTAATGAGGATGTGAAGCATATTCATAGAGCAGGCGTGGTTATTGGTCATCCACTCATTGATTAATTCGGGGTCAGGCTTTTGAAATGTTGGGATTATAAAGATTCGAAGACCTCGTGGAATTCGACCACATTCCACATATTTGGTGAGGGCAGCCGCCTCCCACCACTTGGATTGTTCTCTTTTAAGCACTTTCCATAGTGCATCCCACATTTTCTTAACATCGTCCACCCTCGAGCTGGGCGGCAGCGTGCCATCGCCGTCATCAGTTCCATTGTTAGTAAACAGTTTAGAAGCTGCCTCTTTCCTTTTACTGTTCCGTGTTTCCGCCATGAAAAATACTTGTCAGCGTGCACCCTTGTGCTTCGCTGATTGCACCAAACTTTATGCTGCTTAGCCTTGGAACAAACCACAATGTCTAAATATTTGAACAGGATTCTGATCCAGCCTATGTCACGTTGACAAAGCGTTGCGGTCCGCCGACTACTTTGCTCGCCAACGCGAGGTTCGGAGGAAATCCTTCCCGTTGATTCAAATGTTGATGTTGCAGTTTCTCCGGCTGGAAAGAGCGTTTCTTTTAAATCACACACACTGGTTTGGCGTGCTCCAGCCTCTTTCAGCAGCGGGCTTCCCGGCGGGATCGCCACCCCCTTAGAATCAACATACTCCTGGTAACGAACGCTCGTGATTTCAGCAGAAAATACCAGAGCCGGGGCCCAAATGATGTTCAAAGTGCTGTATTTATTGGCACACGGAAAAAATAAACCCTACGTGTTTCGAAGCCTGGGCTTCTTGCTCACGGGTACATTTGTTTGGGTGGCCATTCCTTTTAAAGTGATACAATCGTGATTACTATTGTGCACGTGACTCCAGAGACATAGAAGAGTTACTTTGTTGAAAACACAGTCCAATATTTACAATGATACGGTTGCCATGAAAATGCAAAATAACTCATACTCAGCACGTTTAAAGGATAAAGCAATTTGGCAATTATACACAAAAATGCTAACATCATAACACCCTTGACATTTAAGGCATGATTAACGACAGAGACTTAACGCCCCAGTGGGCAATTTCATCATGTGCATCAATGACCCCTTGGTTGAAGATATCAAATTGTTAGATATCTATATATATATATATATATATATATATATATATATATATCCAAACAGTACTCTCCCAGCAATCTCTCGCACTCCAGCCGGTAATGCTTCTGAGAAACAGGACACGGACACCATGTATCGTGTTTTTTCAGCAGATCTTGATTTATTTAGCCATCGTCAGACGCATTTCGAATACCTTAGTATCCTTGATCACTAGCGGAATCACAGTATATATATATATCTATCTATATCTATAGCAGTAGCGGCTCCTGGTGGTAGTGCTACCGGGCGGTGACGTGGGGCGGGAAAGGGGCAGGGTGAGGGGGTAGTGAACACCGGAATATGGATGAATGCAGGTAAGTTGCCAATGAAATCAATAAAACAAATGTTGTTGCGAGCGCTGCATTGCATTTGACGATGCAGCGCGCGCAACGGAATTCGCTTTATTGATTTAATTGTCAACTTACCTGCATTCATCCTTATTCCGGTGATTACTACCCCCCCACCGCCCGGTAGCGGTAGCACTACCACCAGGAGCCGTTACTGATATATATATATATATATATATATATATATATATATATATATATATATATATATATATATATATATATATATATATATACATATATATACACATATATATACACATATATATACACATATATATATATATACACTACATTGACCAGAAGCTCAAGGTTAAATGACACGCCCATGATGGGCTGGACAGTGAAAAGAAGCTTCGTAATGGCCATGCAGCTACAGCGCCGCCACCAAGACTTGCCGAGCTCCTCCTCTGAAGAAGACCGTGGAACGGTCGAAATGCATTAGGAAATGGAATATGGAGCATTTCAATAAATCAGCTGTTTCAAAGTAATGCGATACGTGTGCGACTCACCTCTTTTCGTCAGGAAAGGTTTTCTTCATACTTAACGGCTTGGTCTGGCCGTGGAACACCGCACCGCCTGGGAAGAGCGCCGGTACTGCCCGCATCTGACCGTTCAAGTTTCCCGCCTCAAGGCTACAGGGCAGCGGCAGCCACCATGGACTGGACCATGGTACAGGTTACAGCAGTTCCTAAAGCGGATTGTTGAAATATCGCATCAGCACTAATTGGCACAAGCGTCTCCCATTGAAGGGCTGTGACGAAGGCGGCAAAGTGACTACATTGACCAGAAGCTCAAGGTTAAATGACACGCCCATGATGGGCTGGACAGTGAAAAGAAGCTTCGTAATGGCCATGCAGCTACAGCGCCGCCACCAAGACTTGCCGAGCTCCTCCTCTGAAGAAGACCGTGGAACGGTCGAAATGCATTAGGAAATGGAATATGGAGCATTTCAATAAATCAGCTGTTTCAAAGTAATGCGATACGTGTGCGACTCACCTCTTTTCGTCAGGAAAGGTTTTCTTCATACTTAACGGCTTGGTCTGGCCGTGGAACACCGCACCGCCTGGGAAGAGCGCCGGTACTGCCCGCATCTGACCGTTCAAGTTTCCCGCCTCAAGGCTACAGGGCAGCGGCAGCCACCATGGACTGGACCATGGTACAGGTTACAGCAGTTCCTAAAGCGGATTGTTGAAATATCGCATCAGCACTAATTGGCACAAGCGTCTCCCATTGAAGGGCTGTGACGAAGGCGGCAAAGTGACTACATTGACCAGAAGCTCAAGGTTAAATGACACGCCCATGATGGGCTGGACAGTGAAAAGAAGCTTCGTAATGGCCATGCAGCTACAGCGCCGCCACCAAGACTTGCCGAGCTCCTCCTCTGAAGAAGACCGTGGAACGGTCGAAATGCATTAGGAAATGGAATATGGAGCATTTCAATAAATCAGCTGTTTCAAAGTAATGCGATACGTGTGCGACTCACCTCTTTTCGTCAGGAAAGGTTTTCTTCATACTTAACGGCTTGGTCTGGCCGTGGAACACCGCACCGCCTGGGAAGAGCGCCGGTACTGCCCGCATCTGACCGTTCAAGTTTCCCGCCTCAAGGCTACAGGGCAGCGGCAGCCACCATGGACTGGACCATGGTACAGGTTACAGCAGTTCCTAAAGCGGATTGTTGAAATATCGCATCAGCACTAATTGGCACAAGCGTCTCCCATTGAAGGGCTGTGACGAAGGCGGCAAAGTGACTACATTGACCAGAAGCTCAAGGTTAAATGACACGCCCATGATGGGCTGGACAGTGAAAAGAAGCTTCGTAATGGCCATGCAGCTACAGCGCCGCCACCAAGACTTGCCGAGCTCCTCCTCTGAAGAAGACCGTGGAACGGTCGAAATGCATTAGGAAATGGAATATGGAGCATTTCAATAAATCAGCTGTTTCAAAGTAATGCGATACGTGTGCGACTCACCTCTTTTCGTCAGGAAAGGTTTTCTTCATACTTAACGGCTTGGTCTGGCCGTGGAACACCGCACCGCCTGGGAAGAGCGCCGGTACTGCCCGCATCTGACCGTTCAAGTTTCCCGCCTCAAGGCTACAGGGCAGCGGCAGCCACCATGGACTGGACCATGGTACAGGTTACAGCAGTTCCTAAAGCGGATTGTTGAAATATCGCATCAGCACTAATTGGCACAAGCGTCTCCCATTGAAGGGCTGTGACGAAGGCGGCAAAGTGACTACATTGACCAGAAGCTCAAGGTTAAATGACACGCCCATGATGGGCTGGACAGTGAAAAGAAGCTTCGTAATGGCCATGCAGCTACAGCGCCGCCACCAAGACTTGCCGAGCTCCTCCTCTGAAGAAGACCGTGGAACGGTCGAAATGCATTAGGAAATGGAATATGGAGCATTTCAATAAATCAGCTGTTTCAAAGTAATGCGATACGTGTGCGACTCACCTCTTTTCGTCAGGAAAGGTTTTCTTCATACTTAACGGCTTGGTCTGGCCGTGGAACACCGCACCGCCTGGGAAGAGCGCCGGTACTGCCCGCATCTGACCGTTCAAGTTTCCCGCCTCAAGGCTACAGGGCAGCGGCAGCCACCATGGACTGGACCATGGTACAGGTTACAGCAGTTCCTAAAGCGGATTGTTGAAATATCGCATCAGCACTAATTGGCACAAGCGTCTCCCATTGAAGGGCTGTGACGAAGGCGGCAAAGTGACTACATTGACCAGAAGCTCAAGGTTAAATGACACGCCCATGATGGGCTGGACAGTGAAAAGAAGCTTCGTAATGGCCATGCAGCTACAGCGCCGCCACCAAGACTTGCCGAGCTCCTCCTCTGAAGAAGACCGTGGAACGGTCGAAATGCATTAGGAAATGGAATATGGAGCATTTCAATAAATCAGCTGTTTCAAAGTAATGCGATACGTGTGCGACTCACCTCTTTTCGTCAGGAAAGGTTTTCTTCATACTTAACGGCTTGGTCTGGCCGTGGAACACCGCACCGCCTGGGAAGAGCGCCGGTACTGCCCGCATCTGACCGTTCAAGTTTCCCGCCTCAAGGCTACAGGGCAGCGGCAGCCACCATGGACTGGACCATGGTACAGGTTACAGCAGTTCCTAAAGCGGATTGTTGAAATATCGCATCAGCACTAATTGGCACAAGCGTCTCCCATTGAAGGGCTGTGACGAAGGCGGCAAAGTGACTACATTGACCAGAAGCTCAAGGTTAAATGACACGCCCATGATGGGCTGGACAGTGAAAAGAAGCTTCGTAATGGCCATGCAGCTACAGCGCCGCCACCAAGACTTGCCGAGCTCCTCCTCTGAAGAAGACCGTGGAACGGTCGAAATGCATTAGGAAATGGAATATGGAGCATTTCAATAAATCAGCTGTTTCAAAGTAATGCGATACGTGTGCGACTCACCTCTTTTCGTCAGGAAAGGTTTTCTTCATACTTAACGGCTTGGTCTGGCCGTGGAACACCGCACCGCCTGGGAAGAGCGCCGGTACTGCCCGCATCTGACCGTTCAAGTTTCCCGCCTCAAGGCTACAGGGCAGCGGCAGCCACCATGGACTGGACCATGGTACAGGTTACAGCAGTTCCTAAAGCGGATTGTTGAAATATCGCATCAGCACTAATTGGCACAAGCGTCTCCCATTGAAGGGCTGTGACGAAGGCGGCAAAGTGACTACATTGACCAGAAGCTCAAGGTTAAATGACACGCCCATGATGGGCTGGACAGTGAAAAGAAGCTTCGTAATGGCCATGCAGCTACAGCGCCGCCACCAAGACTTGCCGAGCTCCTCCTCTGAAGAAGACCGTGGAACGGTCGAAATGCATTAGGAAATGGAATATGGAGCATTTCAATAAATCAGCTGTTTCAAAGTAATGCGATACGTGTGCGACTCACCTCTTTTCGTCAGGAAAGGTTTTCTTCATACTTAACGGCTTGGTCTGGCCGTGGAACACCGCACCGCCTGGGAAGAGCGCCGGTACTGCCCGCATCTGACCGTTCAAGTTTCCCGCCTCAAGGCTACAGGGCAGC
This sequence comes from Lissotriton vulgaris, assembly GCF_964263255.1. NCBI lineage: Eukaryota > Metazoa > Chordata > Amphibia > Caudata > Salamandridae > Lissotriton > Lissotriton vulgaris. Next base: position 1,512,580,883 of record NC_141687.1, on the reverse strand, counting down.
GGCAGCCACCATGGACTGGACCATGGTACAGGTTACAGCAGTTCCTAAAGCGGATTGTTGAAATATCGCATCAGCACTAATTGGCACAAGCGTCTCCCATTGAAGGGCTGTGACGAAGGCGGCAAAGTGACTACATTGACCAGAAGCTCAAGGTTAAATGACACGCCCATGATGGGCTGGACAGTGAAAAGAAGCTTCGTAATGGCCATGCAGCTACAGCGCCGCCACCAAGACTTGCCGAGCTCCTCCTCTGAAGAAGACCGTGGAACGGTCGAAATGCATTAGGAAATGGAATATGGAGCATTTCAATAAATCAGCTGTTTCAAAGTAATGCGATACGTGTGCGACTCACCTCTTTTCGTCAGGAAAGGTTTTCTTCATACTTAACGGCTTGGTCTGGCCGTGGAACACCGCACCGCCTGGGAAGAGCGCCGGTACTGCCCGCATCTGACCGTTCAAGTTTCCCGCCTCAAGGCTACAGGGCAGCGGCAGCCACCATGGACTGGACCATGGTACAGGTTACAGCAGTTCCTAAAGCGGATTGTTGAAATATCGCATCAGCACTAATTGGCACAAGCGTCTCCCATTGAAGGGCTGTGACGAAGGCGGCAAAGTGACTACATTGACCAGAAGCTCAAGGTTAAATGACACGCCCATGATGGGCTGGACAGTGAAAAGAAGCTTCGTAATGGCCATGCAGCTACAGCGCCGCCACCAAGACTTGCCGAGCTCCTCCTCTGAAGAAGACCGTGGAACGGTCGAAATGCATTAGGAAATGGAATATGGAGCATTTCAATAAATCAGCTGTTTCAAAGTAATGCGATACGTGTGCGACTCACCTCTTTTCGTCAGGAAAGGTTTTCTTCATACTTAACGGCTTGGTCTGGCCGTGGAACACCGCACCGCCTGGGAAGAGCGCCGGTACTGCCCGCATCTGACCGTTCAAGTTTCCCGCCTCAAGGCTACAGGGCAGCGGCAGCCACCATGGACTGGACCATGGTACAGGTTACAGCAGTTCCTAAAGCGGATTGTTGAAATATCGCATCAGCACTAATTGGCACAAGCGTCTCCCATTGAAGGGCTGTGACGAAGGCGGCAAAGTGACTACATTGACCAGAAGCTCAAGGTTAAATGACACGCCCATGATGGGCTGGACAGTGAAAAGAAGCTTCGTAATGGCCATGCAGCTACAGCGCCGCCACCAAGACTTGCCGAGCTCCTCCTCTGAAGAAGACCGTGGAACGGTCGAAATGCATTAGGAAATGGAATATGGAGCATTTCAATAAATCAGCTGTTTCAAAGTAATGCGATACGTGTGCGACTCACCTCTTTTCGTCAGGAAAGGTTTTCTTCATATATATATATATATATATATATATATATATATATATATATATATATATATATATATATATATATATATATATATATATTTTATCGCTCCAAGGTTGTCCACCTTTGAGTAGCACATGAGCAGCAGCTTGATTTATGTGTAGGTGAGGACGGGAATCCGCTTGCAGATTCCGCTCCGTAATGGATATGCCCGACGCGTTTCGAAGCTCCATATGCTTCTCTTCAGGGGCTTTAACATAAGCGGCGTGCGTGACCGCTAATCCACTTCTCCATTTTCCATATGACACACCCACCAATGGGAGGCTCAAATGAGACTGTGTATTATGGGAAGTGTGGTGCGGAAAGCACAAATCAAGTCCTGTATGGACCCCGCAAGAGTGCCCGTCCTCAATTCCATGTACGGCTGCTGCTTCACTGCCATGACCCCCTTTTTACAGATTGAGCCATCGATCAATTTTGCATCAGCACTTTAACATAAGACCGTTTACAATATAGTTTACACAAGTTGTAAATATTTGCCTCTGATGTACCGTTCATGGTAGGATAATCATATGATGTGTATATAGATGAATCATATATTTTAATAAGATCGAAAAGGAGGTAACGCCACTGCCTGCTGTCTATTACTGAGGTATGATGTTAACCAACCCAAGGCCAACCCAGTTACTCCTATGTTCTGGAGACGGCTCAGAAGTACTGCATGGTCAACCGTGTCGAACGCGGCCGACATGTCAAGCAGCACTAAAAATGCTGACTTGCCCATGTCGACACGCGTTCGAAGATCGTCCATCACTGTGACCAATGCAGCCTCCGTGCCGTGAGCCGGCCTAAAGCCGAATTGTGATGTATCCAGGCAGGAATTATTTTCCAGAAATCTGGATAGTGCTCTCGTGACCCATTTCTCTACAATTTTTATTGTAAATGGTAGGAGAGAGATGGGCCTATAGTTGGCCGGGCATGAAGGGTCCAAAGATATCTTCTTCAGCAGTGGTGTAACTATCGCCAATTTCCAACTATCTGGAACTACTGCTGTACTCAATGACTGGCAGCATATAGCATGAAGCAGGGGAAACAGCTCATCTTGAAATGCCTTCCAGATTTTATGTGGCATAGGATCAAGTGGTGATCCAGAGGACACACCATTAGCCAGGAGACAAAACTCCTCCAGAGAAGGGGTGGGAAAGCAGGACAACTGAGGAGAGTCCTCACAATTATAGCCCTTCTCAGAGCCCGTAGGAAGAGGGGGTTCTGCAAGAGAAGGCAAGGACAATACGGGCTGACCAGCAGTCTGCAGTCCATTCAATATTATCCTAATCTTCTCCTCAAACGCTGAAGCCAAAGAGTCGCACAATTCCTGAGAAGCGGGAATGGCTGATGCCGTACAGGGCGGATTGGCTAGATTGTCGACCAATTTAAACAAGGCCTGCGACTTATTGGAGGCCTTGGTCAGCGTATCTGCCAGGAATTGGGCTTTGGCCTTCCTCAACTGAATCTTATATTCCTGCAAGGCTTCTTTATATGCTACTTTATCTGATTCTTTATATTCTCTCCTCCAAAGTCGCTCCGCCTGTTTACAGCGAAGTTTATGCTGTCCAAGGTCTTCAGTGAACCAGGCGTTGGTTCCTCTGGGTCTATCCCTTATTTTCCTTAGTGGAGCCAGCTCATCCAGAGATGTCGAGATCTGCTGGCAAAGGACCGAGTAGCTCTCATCCACACTATCCTTCACCGTAAAAGGTATAGACAACAGTGAAGGTCTATTTGGATGTTTCAAAAGGCGAGACCATATACCTACTGATCTTAACAACGCCGGGGTCGCCTGTCCTTAGGGAGTCAGGCAGGGAAATAGATATTGGCACTAATGCATGATCAGTCCAACATTGATCCACGATCTCTCCAATTGTGACTAGTTCCTCATTGGCAAATACAAGATCTAAAGTATTTCCTTTAACATGAGTAGATGACATAACCAACTGTGATAGTTGTATATTACTACATGCTTGGCAGAGTTCTCTATACGCCAGATCTTGGGGTCCAGACGGCCAAAGGTTAAAATCACCTAACACTATAAATCTAGTGTGGGAATTCGATAGATCGTAAATCAGATCAATCAGTGGCTGAAGGGCCGTGGTGATTGAAGCGGGCGGTCTATAACATAAAAGACCCGTTACCAGAGTGCCTCCCTGGGCCATGATGGAAAATCCCATTAGCTCGAACCCCAAAACCTCTTTAATCCTCAGCTGCGTGAGAGAAATTGTGTCTTTATGAATATAGCCTATTCCACCCCCTCTACCAGATGTTCGAGGGGCATGTTTTATAAGGTAGCCCGGAGGACAGGCCCACCCAAGTTCGACACCACAATCTACCTTAGTCCAGGTCTCCGTAACAAAAAGTATATCTAAATGTAAGGAGTCTATCAGGAGAGCAATTTCAGCGTGATGCTTTACAAGAGATCGGACATTCAGTAGTCCACAAGAAAGAACTGTGGAAGGGGGAAGGGGCCAGGTACTATGTTTACCGGCATTAGTAGGCATAAGCGGAATCAGTGTGCTGTGAATCTCCTGTGTTGATATTCTTAGAGACATTATATGTTTCTCCCAAGATCTTTTACAGATCTCAGCATATGATTATCCTGTTGTTCACTTTGTCTTACTCCATTGGTTAGTTTAAACTTTAGATGTACAGATGTTTGGAGTTTGCTTTGCCCCTGTTCTAGTATTAGTTCACCGTGTATGGTCTCTTCAGTCCATCTCATCCTAATGTCAGCCAACTTGATATATGGACTTAGTTGTGCTACTGAAGAATAGTTTCTAATCCTGACATGAAGAACTGATGTAATTTAGGCACTATGCCAGAATGTTTCGTCTGTGTTGCACCACTTCGCTCATGCCTTGTATTTGATTTTAGAACAATTGGTTTCCACGTCATGTAACCCTCCTAATTAGGGGTCTTAACGTGCCGTCCGAATTGCTTTTGTAAATGTATGTATCCTAAGCTTAGTTTAGGATTTGCACTGTGTTGTATTTTGCTCGATTTGCACTGTATGAATGTTTTGCACTTGCACTTTTTTCAGATTGAGCCATCGATCAATTTTGCATCAGCACTTTAACATAAGACCGTTTACAATATAGTTTACACAAGTTGTAAATATTTGCCTCTGATGTACCGTTCATGGTAGGATAATCATATGATGTGTATATAGATGAATCATATATTTTAATAAGATCAAATTAATTTATTTATTTATAATTGTTCTCTCGGAGAATAACTGAAAGTATGCCTTTTATGTTGACTACTGCTGACGTTGCGTCAATCTGCATTTGCACTGTATTTAAGCACTAGCATTGGTTCCTTTGGTCAAGTGATCAAGGCTACCGTGTTGTAGCCGAAACGCGCCATGCTGGTGACAAGGGAGCAATAAACTACCTTTGAAAGGATCCTGAAGCGTTGTTGTGGTCTGTACCTGCGTTGTGGGATCGGCGTCCAGAGCCGGTCAGTAGGAGTGGTGAACGTATATATATATATATATATATATATATATATATATATATATATATATATAAATTACTCAATGTTGCACATGTGTACATATATGACATTACATGAGAGAATTAAGACCCACTTTGGGTTGTATTTGTGACCAGGAAGACTCAAACTACATTTACAGTCCTTTCTTTGTTTCCTTATTTGAAACTTGTATGCATATGTAGGTGGGAACTATTAGTCCGCCCTTTGTGTCTTGTACATAAATTTCCCATTTGGCTTTGCGATCACATCATGTTATCAAGACAGTGGATACTGTCGAAACGCGTAATGGCGGGCATGCTGAGCAAGAACAAGCTTAAATAAACTCACTTTGTTTGGCACCAAGAAAACGGGTTCCTCTCTTCGTCTTTTCCAGCCTGGTGAAACGTGGCAGGGCTGGGATTGTTTGGCGAGTTCTTCTTTCATATATATATAAATATGCAGAACTCCGTCGCTTTCATGCAGAAGCTTCCCTTATGAGCAGTATGCAGGAATGGACACGGACCACGGTAGTTTAATGCCAGTAATTTATTTCAGTGCTGTTATATATGTATGTGTGTTTTGATATGGGTATAAATTAGAGATACATTTAGGAACTGTAAATGTCAAGAATAACTTAAACATCAGATAACATACTTTGCAAACTGCACATTTACCCAGAAGGGTATCTTGGCACTGAATAATGTTTATTTTTACACAACTCAATGGTATTCATTTTATTACCCTCAGAAGGATGAAAGACTGAGTGGACCCCGGGGATTTGAACATGTAGCCATGAGGTCAAACACAGACCCCTACAGTAAGCTCATTAGTCCACTAAGCCACCAGACCCAGCTAAACAGAAGTTAATAATCATTATTTTAAAACGAAAAAGTTTTTTTAGAAATGAATTCTACATCATAACAAATGAAATCATTAAGATGTCAATTAAGTAGATGTAATAGGGAACGGTAATTGATATTAAAGTTAAGTTAATATTAGTTAGGAACTGAAATAATACAATGATTTAATATTATGGTACATATAAAATTTATCTAAAACACTTGATAATCAAAATACACTTTTAAATATACATAAGGGGGTTGTGTATGGGGTTTGCCCCCAAGAACCTTCAGTGATGTCATCAAGGATGTCCTTTGAGATGTCTTCAGGGATGTCATCAATGATGCTGTTCAAAATGTCATGAGTGATGTAATATGTGAGGTCATCAGCAGGGCATGAGGGGGATGCAAGTTATAGTTAGCTAAGTAAAATATAAATAGTGAATATCGATGTTTTTGGTTATTAAACCAACTCTCCTACTGAGCACAGCTTTTGGTAATACCCAGCAGGGGATTTGCCACAGGACCTGGCCTCTGTCCAGGCCATGCACCCAACACCGTGCAAAAGTCAGACATACTGCTGCGCTCAGCCTTCAGCCATACACAAAAGTGCATTGGGAACAGCCTCGCAGACCAAATCTCTGCGAGGGCCAAACTCCATTAATGAACAGGTGGATATTTTTGAGTGTGTGTGTTTTTGTGTTGTTTTCACATTTATATGTTTTCTTTTTCTTTTTGTGCACTTTTTGAAGGTGCTGTTTCATGCCACTTGAATATATTCTTCTGTTCACTTTCCCACAGGCTACTACATTATCACAGTGTCTGCAGGGTATTTCGAAATACTGCATGTTGTGATCCTTTTTTCTCTTCTTGTTGCAGCACTTCCTCTGGAGCAGTTGGTTGTCTTTTAACCACTTGTTTCTTTAGAACCTCTGCATACACTATAGTGTTTAGGTGCATAGTCCTCAGATGCTTCCACATTCCAGTGGCTTCCATGGAATACCGGCCAGTCTTCCCTCTGTAGAGCACCTTCTGGCACAAAGTGCACTTCACCTCCTTTGCACTCATTTTTTTGTCAGCTGAAAGGTAAAAATCTGCCACACCAATTATTTCTTCACTAGCCTGGTTCTCCAGAAGTGCTTGGGAGCACAATGGCATCAACATCTTATGTAGGTGGACCTTGCTTAGGCCTGGTGGATGTGGTGCTTGGTGGTTACTGGTATCCATTTCTCTCAGAGGATTTCATTTACATATACTGTAAACTGTCTCTGTTAAACACCAACCCAGTAATGGTGGTTAACAAAATCATTTGAGGTTGTTTCTAAAGGATGTGGGTTTTCTTCAGCAGTGTCTGCTAACTGGCCAATTAAATGGCTTTTTTTTTCTTTTGACTTCCCATAAGTACCACAGTAATCCTGTGGGGCCTATACAACCAATTAGAGGTTCCCGCTATAGTCCCGCGTGGGAATAACATCCGGTCCTGGAGTACCACAGGACCTATAATTACAAAATAAAAAGGTTTTTTTCACTATGAAGGTGTAGTTATATTTAAATTTTGAGCCCAGATGTTTCCTCACTGGCCCAAATAACAAAGGTGTTTGCAATATTTTGGTGGAATTGGGGCATTTTCAGTTGTTGTGGTACCGCAGTACCTGTGGTGAACACAGAAACAATGTCACGTTGGCCAATATCATTTGTTTCATGTATAAAGGTCCTGTACCCAAACCCCAATGGACTTTCACCCCCCCCCCGCTGCACCCAACACCCTATGAGCGGCCAATCGCAACCCATTCAGAACCTTTTGCTGTGCATGGCATGGGATAGTCCACAGATCCTAGCCTGTCGCTAGGACCTGCCCCCATCTCCCTACAGGTGACTAACTCACCACGGCTAAAGGGTCTGGCCTGTGGCCAACCCCCACGGGCACCCAACCTCCCGCCAAGCATGGCATTCAAGACTGTGCGCAGAAAGAGCTTGCCCAAATGTGTGCGGGTGCTTCCCACAAGGGAGACATGTCCGCAAAGAGTTCAGCACAGAGTGAAAGACTTGTGTAGTTGGAGCTTGTCCACCTAAGTGGCTTTGGGTGTCTTGAGGGTGTGGGTTGTTCATGTGGGGTTTTGCGCATGGTGAAGATTGTGCACAACAGTGACTTGCCCATTCGTATACAGTTGGTTGCCCACAGATCGTTTCCTGTCCACAAAGGGTTCTGCACTGGGCATAGGCTGTGCAGACTAGGGGTTTGACCACCTCAGGAGGAGGATTGCATGTGTAAAGGGAGTGTCCGTGAAAAGCTGTGCACAGGGTGAAGACAGTGCACAACAGGGCCTTTCCCACCTGTGCATGTTTGGTCGACCCCAAGGGGTTGCCAGTCCCCAATGGATTCAGTACAGGGCATAGGCCACGCATACTGGGGTTTTGTCCATCCAAGGGTGTTTGAGTGTCTGGAGGGAGAGGGCAGGGCATGAGGGGTTTTACATAGGGCAAAGACCTGTGCAATAGGGTCTGGCCCTCCCGTGTACGGTTGCACACAGGAGTTGCTGCCAGCGAAGGGCTTGGCATAGGGCATTGTCTGTGTTTAACTGGGGCTATGCCCACCCAAGGGGGCATGGGTATCTGGAGAGAGTGGGCTGTCCGTTAGGGGTTTAGCACAGGACAAACTGAATGCACTGCAGGGGCTTGCCCACTCCTGTGGTCACAAAGGGTTGCCTGTCTGCAAAGGGTTCAGCACAAAGCAAAGGTTATGTGTAGCAGGGCTTTGTTCATATTTGTTTTTAAATATAATTCAGTTACTGATGCAGTACTGTGGTACCACAAGAAAGCATTAACCCCTGGTATCGCAAGACCACTCAAGCTTCAGTTGGCGAAGCTTGCATTGGTTGTGCGGTACCCTGTCTCTGGCAGTAGACTCTTTGTACCACACTAGGGGTCACGGTGGATCCTGCAGAAGTACTGCAGTTCTCGCGGCATGAAAGTTTTTTTTTGGTTGTTCACTTTGCCCCATTTAAGATCCCCCCAGAAGTGCTATTGGGTCAGCGTACCCCTACTCTGCCTCCTTATGTAGTATGTAGATTTCAGCTTCAGGACACTGTGAAAGAACCTCTGTGCTCGTAATGGCACCTGCAACAGGCCAGCCTATAAGATGGCTCAGTCCCACGGGACCGAAAGGGCCGGCGAGAAAAAATACATGAAACCAACAGGATGCAATGTTTTTTTTTTAATCTGCAAAACTGACTAACCTTCCAGCTATCATAATTTGTTTTAACCTCAATATTTCGAAAAACTGAAAAAACGGCTGAACAGCTTTACACCAGAGAAAAAAATGCACACTTTCTGATTAAAAATCTCGCTTTCTCCCAAATTTGGCATCTTTCTGTTCAAGAGTTTTTTTCTGTATCGTTTACTAAACATCTTTGGAAATTTAAATGGGAAAAAATACTTTTTGAGATCCCCTCTTTTTCTCAGTTCCTGCTTAATCGATCGCCCTGAAACTTTCCAGGTAAGAACTGTGGTGGTTTAGTCTTTTTCTTAAGAAAGTTTGGTGAAGATTTGTCAAACAGCGCCAAAGTTATTAGCAAAACAAAAAACACCCTTACATGCATCTATAAAATAAATGTAACATTTATAATCACATTTTAAATAAATAAAGTATTGTAAAAAACAACAAATAATACTTCAAAATATATTATAATTTGGAATTAAAACTAAATTGTACAGTCGAGTGAATTAAATTAACAATTTATTTTCAAAATATAACAAATATAAAATTAATTTTAAAACTAAATGTGTATATAAAAAAAAAATACGCTTACCTTCAGAGATGCAAGGGAAACTTGTATGGCACATGTAATGGCACCCCTGATGTAAAAGTTTGTGAAGTAATAACCATATTGTAAGACCTCATGATGTAATTCTTTGAGAATGAACAACTGTCATTCACATTAGAACATTATAAAGGTGTTGCCAGTCATATTTAGGACTGGCATTAGCCAGGGTGTTTTGATTTGTACGAACATTATATGTTTATACTCAGCCAGCCCTCTTCATTAATTGTTCTCTACTGTTTTATTCACATTCACATTCCATATTCTGCCCACTACCACATACACTATGTGGGGAATGGCTCAACCCACTTCAGCTATTGGCTAAATTCACTAACTTCACTGAGAGTGACGACATTCTGCTCTCTCTCAAGAAGCACATCCACACACAAAGCAGTCTCCTTCAGTGCCAGGGCCTACTATGGCAATGTGCACTGTTGAGATTATTTTTTCTTTCAGTTAGTTTTTATATCAGCAAGGGCCTGACAGTTCCCCCTAGAATAAAAGTTTACACAAATATACAAAAAAACAGGTATTTATAAAGCTAAAATTAGGACAATCAATGCAAATCCTAATGGCGTTATCAGTGCTTGTTTCACTTGACAGTTTACCATGAATACAGTTTTAGTCTGGCCATTTCCATGCTGGTGGATTGCGATGTACAACTCAAGAGTATTTGAACGCAGATTAGCTGGGGCCCATGATGGGAAAATAACATCATTTATGAGTGAGGGTGCAATGAAAGAAGGCTGCAATTTGTGAGACTATTATTTACATATACCTAGACCTGAACATGCAAGTCTTTCACATTTTGTGCACGAACTGTACTAGAGAACATCACTTAACCAGTCCACAATCTTATTTGTAGAAAAGGGAACAGAGTGATGAACATCTGGCCAGTGTACAACTTTAAATAGGCAGATGGCCTTCCTTTTAAGTGTAATAGTACCCACTGCTACAGTGAAACAGGAACTGTGAAACTGCAAATGGCATCAACTCATTTAATCGGATTTGTGTCAGATTGAATGTCTGTTGCCAACTGGCGGCAGCAGAGATCACTATTTCAGCACTTGGAAAGTCAAAGAAATTGTTTCCAAAAAGCAAATATCTGCAGTTGATTACATTAGGTACTTAAGTTTCACGAAACCTCATTTCAATCCGTTCTGAGATTTGGCATTAGTTTCATGAAGCCGTGACTGTGAAAGTTGGATTTAGCAACATTTGAACAGCACAGTTGATGCTTAATTTAGTTAGCAATGAACTGATGTCGGCCATCTTGTTTTTAGACTGGCCCATCTTCTTCAGTAAGGTTATGATAGTCAGAGTCAGGCTTTATATGCAGGGGGCTAATGTAGCCTTGGATTTAGGATGTTCCGCAATCGAAAACCAGCACTTAAGTTCCTTGAAAGAGTCGTCGAGGCTACTTTCAAGTGTATTTAAGGAGTCTGCAATTTAGAAGGTTTGTTGTGCCTTTTGCTATGGGAGAAATCATGCTCTATTCCTGATTAGACTATCTTTTAAGCCAGAGTATGCAATGCAGTATGATCAAGGAGCTGGAAGCTGCAGTGCCACTCTTTGTTTTGCATCATGTGTGATGAGGATACCTCAACTACCACTGATTGTGGCTCAAGGTGAGCCAATCTGTGTGAATTTCATTTGCGCGCATGTATCTCTTAGATGCTGTCAGTATCACTAGATTTGCGGCAGTGCCAAAGTTCGTAGGGAGGGGTTTTGTCAATCTGAGGAGGTACCAGTATCCAATAATGCGCTCCAGAACAAACATCATTCCATCTGGCTAATGGTATGCCCACGGTTTGAAAGCTGCTTATTTCCACTGCACCACTTAGCATCCTCTGATTTACTTTCACAGGGCCGCATTTACAATTTTTGTGCCGTTGGACAGCGCCACAAGCCTTCCTGCCGCGCTGCCCTATGGCAAAATAAAAGCTCAGGAATGCGCCCTATCTATCAGATATGGGAAATTCTTATCCTCTTTCCCTGCACTGGCTCTCCACTGGCAGCCATGCGCCAACGCAGGCGTGTCTGCCTTGTAAGTATGATTGCTTTTGTGCATGAAGGAACCCCTTCCTGCACAAAAACAATCAACGGAGGCAATTTTCTCTTAGTATGAAGAAAATACGAGGAGAAATAAATTAATTTCTCCCCGTTGCGCTTCCCCTATGCCACCCCAGTGGAGGCGTCGGCTTTTGACGCATTCCCAGGTTTACAGCTTGTTGTAAATCTGGGGATGTGTCAAATGCCATGGGTGTTACATGGGAACACCCACTGTAACGCTGGAGAAGTGTATCCTTGATCCCATCTGAGATTCTGTAGGAGTGCATCATAATTTGGGCTCCTGGTTTTATGGTACACCCACTCCGTCCACAGGCACGCCGTCGAACTCTGGAACCTCCTCGACACCACATCACCGGATGCCGCCTTCCTCATGGAAACCTGGATGAACGCCTCCTCAGCCCCCGACATCGCCATAGCCACCCCGGACGGCTACAAGATCACCCGGAGGGACCGCATCAACCAAACCCGAGGAGGCATCGCCATCGTCCACAGAAACACCGTCCGCATTACGACCAACTCCGACGACACCCTCACCGCTGTCGAACACCTTCACTTCCAGATCCACACAGACCCCAAGACCACCCTCAGAGGCACCCTCATCTACAGACCCCCGGGACCACGCACACAATTCAGCGAAGCCATCGCAGACTTCGTCAGTCCACACGCTCTCACCTCCACAGAATACATCCTCCTAGGGACCTCAACTTCCACCTGGAGAACAACAAGGACTGCAACACCGCCGCCCTGCTGGACAACCTCGCCAACCTCGGACTCAAGCAACTGGTGAACACCCCCACCCACTACGCCGGCCACACGCTTTACCCCGTCTTCTCCTCCAGCAAGCACATCTCCTTCAGCCACTCCACCAGACTACACTGGACAGACCACAGCTGCGTCCACTTCGACTTCAGGAAAACCACGACCCACCACCACGGCAACAGGTTTCCCGCAGAAGCTGGAGCAAGATCACCGCCGACCAGCTCTTAACCACCCTCAGCCAGAAACCACCCACCAACACGACGGACCCCGACAAAGCAGCTCGCAACCTCACACAGTGGCTCACCGACTGCGCCGACAAACTCGCACCACTGAAGAACCCTCCCAGCAGACCCGGCAGCAGAAAAACCTTGTGCTTTACCAACGACCTCAAAAACTCCAAGAACAACTGCCGCACCCTCGAGAAAGCCTGGCGCCACGGCCAGACAGCAGAACACATGACCGCCCTCAAGAACGCCACCCGCAAACACCACCAGCTGATCCGCACCACCAAGAAGACAGAATTCAAAGAAAGACTGGACAACAACACCCACAACAGCAAGGAACTCTTCAGCATCATCAAAGAGCTCTCAAATCCCAGCGCCTGTAAAAACAACATCATTCCCTCGCAAGACCTCTGCGACTCTCTCGCCTCGTTTTTCCACCGCAAGATCTCCGACATACACAACAGCTTTGGCGCACAAACAACGCACCCTACCGCTGAACCAGTGCCCCCCACCACCACCCTCTGCACCTGGACCCCTGTCAGCACCGAAGACACCACCCGCATGATGAACACCATCCACTCCGGCTCCCCTACTGACCCCTGCCCAGACCACATCTTCAACAAAGCCGACTCCATCATCGCACCCCAACTCCGGGACATCATCAACAGCTCCTTCGCATCCGCCACCTTCCCGGAGAGCTGGAAACATGCCGAGCTGAGCGTCCTCCTCAAGAAACCCACTGCGGACCCCACGGACCTCAAGAACTTCCGGCCCCATCTCGCTCCTCCCCTTTCCAGCCAAAGTCATCGAGAAGACCGTCAACAGACAACTCTCCGCCTTCCTCGAGACCAACGGATCCCTCGACCCCTCACAGTCTGACTTCTGAGCAAACCACAGCACTGAGACTGCCCTCATCGCAGCCACCGACGACATCAGGTCCCTGCTCGACAACGGGGAAAACGGCTGCCCTCATCCTCCTGGACCTCTCATCAGCCTTCGACACCGTCTGCCACCGCACCCTGATACAGCGCCTCAGCAACGCCGGAATCCAAGGAGCGGCCCTGGAGTGGATCATCTCATTCCTCGCCGGAAGAACCCAGAGAGTCCGCCTCCCCCCGTTCCAATCCGCAGCCACCGAAGTCATCTGCGGCGTCCTGCAAGGATCCTCACTCAGCCCCACCCTCTTCAACGTCTACATGAGCCCTCCCGCAGCCATCGCCCGCCAACACAACCTCAACATCATCTCCTACGCCGATGACACCTGATCCTCTCCCTCACCAACGACCCCGCCACCGCCAAAGCCAACCTCCAGGAAGGAATGAGAGATGTCGCAGAATGGATGAAGATCAGCCGTCTGAAACTGAACTCAGACAAGTCAGAAGTCTTCACCCTCGGACCATCTCCCTCTGCCTGGGCCGACTCCTGGTGGCCCCCTGCCCTGGGCAGCGCGCCCAAACCAACGGACCACGCACGCAACCTGGGCTTCATCCTGGACTCCTCCCTCACGATGACCAAGCAAGTGAACGCCGTCTCATCATCCTGCTTCAACACCCTGCGCATGCTCTGAAAGATCTTCCGATGGATCCCCACCGAAACCAGGAAAACTGTCACCCAGGCCCTCGTCACCAGCCGTCTGGACTACGGGAACACCCTCTACGCTGGAACCACCGCCAAACTCCAGAAAAGACTCCAGCGCATTCAGAATGCCTCAGCACGACTCATCTTGGACATCCCTCACCGCAGCCACATCTCCGCCCACCTGAAAGACCTGCACTGGCTCCCCGTCAACAAAAGGATCACGTTCAGACTCCTGACCCACGCACACAAGGCTCTCCACAACATGGGCCCGAAGTACCTCAACAGCCGCCTCACTTTCTACACACCCACCCGCCAGCTCCGATCCGCCAGTCTCGCCCTCGCCACCGTCCCACGATTTCGGAAATCCACCGTCGGAGGAAGATGCTTCTCCTACCTGGCAGCCAAGACATGGAACTCCCTCCCCACTCACCTATGGCTGACCCTGGATCATCTCTCCTTCAGGAAACAACTCAAGACCTGGCTGTTCGAGCAGTAGCGACCCCCTCCTCAGCGCCTTGAGACCCTTACGGGTGAGTAGCATGCTATACAAATTCTGTGATTGAGTGATTGATTGATTGGTATTTATTTTTTTGACATTTCTAGCTGTATTTATCCTTAATTATTTTCTGCTAATTTTATCTGTATTTATCCATATTTATTTTGGGTTTTGTGGAGAAATGAAGCTGAAATTTGTATATTTCCACATTTATTTAACCAATAAATATGCACCCATGCTTGAATGCCTACTAGGTTTCAATGCTGTAAACACCTGCAGAAGATAAATCAAAGCACTTATAAGAAAATATGCAACTTTCTTTATCAACCGTGTGAATATATACTGCTGTTAAATCCTCTTTACTAAAATTCCTTTCTTTTTTAGCCCCGTTACCCATCAATCCACACCGCTATTGGACTGGCCATCATGGCACAGTATTTATAATTACGCAAAAAGCAACCCAATTTCTGTTTTTATCAACATTTAAAAATAAATACAGACAAAAAGTAAATGTTTTCTGTCTGCATGTATCTGTAAAAATCAGTAAAAATTGAAACAGGGAGCCTTAATCATATTCATGAGTAGTCAGCACTCGAATATATTCTGTGTGATCAACATTACCAAGTAGAGTGAAGTATTTCATATTTAAACTATTTTGCATGAAGTATTTGTGTATAAATGTGGTTAATAAAGGTACATGTAACATTTATATATTAATGTGACAGGTAAAATTAACATAAACGTGTCCCATTATGAGGTTAGTAAATCAAAATGTGTATGTGTAAACTAATGTATAAACATTTAAATGTGTAACAAATTATTTTCATGTAGGTGCATTTAGAATGACATCTTTGTAATTCTTTACAATTTATACATGTCTTAGGAGGTTGCATTTATTGTGTGTGTAGAAATGTGTAAATACTTTGTAACCTGGTGCACTGTTAAAATTGTCTAGAGTAAGCTTTGAGCAACCAATTCAGTTCATGTTCACGTTTAAAATTAACATGTAATTCATATTTAACTTAATGTAGAATGAGTTTGCTTGTATTTTATTTCCACTGCAGGTATGGACAAAGCCTCATTAGTTAGCATAGAAGGGTTTTGTTTTCATTAGATAGCAAGGTAAGATGAGATGAAGTTGGCAAGGAGAAGCACAGTAACGAGGAGAGTTCTCATGAAAGTGCGGGGAATGACCAAGGACGAACAAAATTACAACTTATCGCTGTGGGAAAGGTGGTGCAAGTATTCAGTTGTGCTGCAGCTATGGAAATTGACTGGCAAGGATCACAAGGGATTATCTACCCTGAATGTAATAGATATTTTTTGCTGAACGTAGTGAGGGACAGGGAAGTCATTTCACAGAGAGCAGATCTATGCTTCTGTGGCTTTATGCTACCTAACCCATTGCTGGAGTGCCTTCTACTGAAGACTTCGAAAGCTGACACCTTTGTGATTTCACCTTTATCAAATTCTTCTTAGTTTAGGGTTTCCCCTTTTACAGTAGTGTAGGGAAAGATAGCTTGCTCATGCTTACTTTGGAAAATCATCTGATGCAATTTAATACTCAATAAGTATGGGCTGAAAATCTGTTCCGTTCGCGGAGTTTGCGGATTTTTGGCAAATTCGCAGTCCGTGAATCTTGCGAATTTGCCCAAAAATCCACAATTCGCAAGCTGGTGGATTTTTTTGCTTGGTCGTGCTTCAAAAATACAATATCGCGTGTGCGGCGTTGACTTACTGTGATTCTGAGTTCCCTGAGTTGTTTTTCCTCCCGGTTTGCGTGTGCTGCGCCATTTTGGATCTTGCTGCGTGATCGCGCGAGAGTTTTTAGACTGCGAGTACGTCATCGCGGGCCGCCATCTTTGCACAGCGAGAGTTTGACAGCGCGAGTACGTCATAAGGGCCAGCGATCACGTATCGCAGGAGCAAAATTGCGAACACGTAGATGCGGCGCACAGCTGACTTCCAGCAGGAGATTTGAACAGCTCGCTTTCCCGAACTAGCAAAAATTTTTATTCTGCACAAGAAATCCACCGCAGGCAGTATAAACCTTCAGAAAATGATGATTTTGATCAGAATAACTCAGATTGACATTTGGCTTCACTCTTTGGTGCAAGGAGTCCATTTTTTTGGGGGGGGGAGGAAGGAAGTACCCCAGAGTCTCCAACTTCCTGTTCCTGTCCAGCAGGCTCCTCCCAGTGCTTTGTCCATGTCCTGGTCACTTTTCATTTGGATCTGGATGCGGAAGGATTACTCTATGTGGCTGCTGCTGGATATTTGTATTTGAGGACTTTTTGGACTTTGGATCACTTTTGGATTTGAGATTTTACAAGTAAGTTGGTGTTGTTTGTTTGGGGCATTGCAGTTGCTGCAACTACAATTTTAAAACTTTTCCACAACTTAAAAAAATATATATTGTGTGTAGCCACAGTATCTAGTAGGTCCAGGGTTAGTCATGGGTGCATGATACAACTGTTTCTGTTAGTTTTGTTGAACTTAAATCTCATTTATGTATTTGAATTTTAGCTCACTATATGTGGATTTTTGTTTTATTTTGGGGTGCCTGTAAAGCCACACTAGCCAGTAGGCCCAGGGGTAGTGAGTAGTGCATGGACCAAGTCTTTCTGTGGGGTGTCTTGAATTTAAACATCATTGAGGGCATTGATGGCATTGGATTGTGGTGATTTTTGTGTTTTTTTCGACTTCTTGGGGTGTTGTAAGGGCCTGGCCATGTGGGTGGGGGCCATTTTGAGGCCTGGTCCAGGCAGGGACTGGCCATGTGGCTGGGGGTCAGGGGCCATTTTGAAGTCATGCAGTGTGCTCAGGCCTGCACCCAGTTTGCCTTGCTTTCATCCATTAGGCCCAGGGGTACTCAGTGGTGCATGGACCAAGTCTTTCTGTGGGATGTCTTAATTTAAACATCATTGAGGGCATGGATGGCATTGGATTGTGGTGATTTTGTGTGTTTTTCGACTTTGTGGGGTGGTATTAGGGCCTGGCCATGTGGATGGGGGCCATTTTGAGGCCTGATCCAGGCAGGGCCATGCCATGTGGCTGGGGGTCAAGGAGCCATTTTGAAGCCAGGCAGTTACTCAGGCCTGCACCCAGTTTGCCTTGCTTTCATCCATTATGCCCAGGGGCTCTCTGTGGTGCATGGACCAAGTCTTTCTGTGGGGATTCTTGAATTTAAACATCATTGAGGGCATGGATGGCATTGGATTGTGGTGATTTTTGTGTGTTTTTTGACTTCTTGGGATGTTGTTGAGGCCTGGCCATGTGGGTGGGGGCCATTTTGAGGCCTGGTCCAGGCAGGGCCTGACCATGTGGCTGGGGGTCAAGGGACCATTCTGAAGCCAGGCAGTGTGCTCAGGCCTGCACCCAGTTTGACTTGCTTTCATCCATTAGGCCCAGGGGTACTCAGTGGTGCATGGACCAGGTCTTTCTGTGGGGTGTCTTGAATTTAAACATCATTGAGGGCATGGATGGTAATGGATTGTGGTGATTTTTGTGTGTTTTTTGCTTTTTGGGGGCTATGTTGGGGCCTGGCCATGTGGGTGGGGGCCCTTTTGAGGCCTGGTCCAGGCAGGGCCTGGCCATGTGGGTGGGGGTCAAGGAGCCATTTTGAAGCCAGGCAGTGTGCTTTCTGCCATAGGCCTGCTGTACCCAGTATGCATTGCTTTAATCCATTCTGACCAGGGGTACTCAGTGGTGCATGAAACAATTCTCTCTGTGTGGTCTCTCTTCTATTAAAGTAAACATACATTTTTTATTAGAAATAAATTAGCAATTTTTAATTTTGGTCTTTCCGTTTTGGGGTGTGTTGTAATAATAATAAATGCCTAGTTGCAAACTATTAATCGAAGCACGACATATGCAACATTTATTTAACAGATGTTCCTCTGGCTTCGTTTGCTTTTTGGTGCACAAAGACGAATCAGCCTCATCGTTCATCATCAGTGCCAGGAAGAAGTCCTGCTGCGGTGTGTGCAGCACAACGTCCCATGACGTCATGTGTGACCACAGACAACTCTGCAACTCGTGCAACTGCGGCCTGCTGTTCTGAAATCTTAAGAAGATGGGACCAAAAAATGGTGGCTGTAGCTCCTCTACCAAATAAGTTGCCAGTAAGAAGGAGCAGAAGAAGCAAGTGGCGCCACTATCCAAGGAGACTGGTGTGCCGACCGGCAAATTTATTGGGGAAAAAAAACCCTACGCCTGCAGCAGCGGGGTCCGCCAGGGACCAAGCTGGGAGCAGCACCTCCGCTTCATTGAGCTCAGTGCCACCACGCCAAGTTAGGTCCAAGTCCATGAGTGCTGCAGAGGCAGCCACTTTAATTGCTCAATCACCATCGACCAGTGATGTTGGCTCATTGCAAGAAAGTAGCATCCAATCAACGCAGGGTGTAACTCATCTGATGAGTGTTCAACAACCACAGCCGCAACAACAACCACAGGTGCAAGTATACGAGCGCAAGGAGAGGCGCAAGGAGAGGCACAAGGAGAGGCGCAAGCAGAGGCGCAAGGAGAGGCGCAAGGAGAGGCAAAAGTAGAGGTGCAAGTAGAGGGGCAAGGAGAGGTACAAGGAG
Source organism: Lissotriton vulgaris (assembly GCF_964263255.1). NCBI lineage: Eukaryota > Metazoa > Chordata > Amphibia > Caudata > Salamandridae > Lissotriton > Lissotriton vulgaris. The sequence continues at coordinate 1,512,561,650 of NC_141687.1, read as the reverse complement.
AGGCGCGTGGAGAGGTGCATTGAGAGGCGCAACTAGAGGCGCATGGGGAGGCACAACTGCCCACAATGCTTGCTCCTCCAGAAGTAGGGGCACATCAGGAAATCGAGATGAAGCGGAGGTATCATCCGAGGAAGCCACTCCTCCTGATGATGATCCATTGTCTTCCAGATCCCCAGCAAGAAAAAGGTCAAGGAGGGCTACTACAAGTTCTTCTTCAAGCCCCCTTCCTTCTGATGATCTAGATGTTGATTGGAACCCACCAATGCAGTCTGAGAGTGAGGCACGCCATGAGCCGACAAAGGTAGCTAAGCCTAAAAGGAGGGTTCTCGCAAGGCTTTCAGTTATGGGTGATGACGACGAACCAGAAGTGGTGTATTCTGCTGCTGATGAACAGTCTGACGATGACCCAGTCATCACAGTTGGCACTCCAGCCCCAGTGGGCATGCAGCAGACAGACATTTTTACCCTAATCCAAATTGCTGCTGCGCGGGATGTGGGTGGCGTGGCACTGGTACCACCACCAAGGCAGTAAACTACTACACCAACACGACCTACAGCTTCCATATTTTCTCGTCAGAAGGGCCGGCAGGGACCTCTATCCAGCTCGACCTCCATTACCTCAAGTAGTGGTGCTGTAAGTGCAAAACAGAGTCAAATTCAGCCACGCCCATCCTCCACTTCATCTGGCATTGAAACTGAAAGTAGCACCTCCACCACCAGCAGACATCTCCAGTCCCCAGATTGGGACTTCTTTAGTGTTAGCAAAAAGGCGGAAAGCATGGTCGTTAGTTCGATTTGTAAAATTGTAGTTAGTAGAGGTAAGCTTAATACCAACTATCGTACCGGAGGCCAGAGAGGTCATCTCCAAAAACACCACACTATAATTTGTGATGCGCACCTAAGGAAGATCCGGGAAGCCAAAAGAAAAACAAATCCAAATGTATACATTCATATTGCATCTGATGATGACGAGGGGCTGAACGTGCAGGGGGGGAGTGAAGAACGACAGACATTCTTTCTGGTACACCCCTGGCAGCAGCACTGCAGTGGTAGCGCCCACACCCTCTACTCCTGCAACATGTATGAGGCACACTAAGAGTCTGGGAGAGACACCAATACGAAAAAGTACATCCTAACTGGGTTGAAGACGTCTGCATCATCATCATCATCACCACGTATGAAAACGGTCCAGACCACCATTAAAAGCATTTTTTGGTCGGATGCGCCATTTGAGCGCAACCACCCTACGGCACGTCTTTATAATGCAATGCTGGCTAAAATGTTAGCGCTGGACCTTCTCCCTTTTTCTTTTGTGGAAGGGGTGGGTTTTCTAGAATTTGTGGCAAAAGTCGGCCCTAAATGGAAGGTGCGTAGCCGGTCCTATTTTGCCAGAGTTGCGGTTCCAGCCCTACATCAAGATGTGCTGGAGGTGATTGGGGCAGCTTTGCAGAAGAGTGCTGTTCACACTATCCACCTGACAACAGATATGTGGACCATTTGCCAAGCCCTTGATTACATGTGCATCACTGCACACTGGGTCTCTTTTGCAGGGGTTTCAGACAAGTTACGTGCAGGTGTTGACCCGGACACAGTTTTTCAAGCTACTCGGAAACATGCAACAGTAGCCATGTTTGCCATGGAGAAATCTCATACTTCACAAAACATTTTGGATGAGTTTCAGAGTAAGGTCTATGAATGGCTGCATCCAAGAAATCAAATGATTGGTTATGTTTCCACAGATAATGGCAGTGATATAGTTAAGGCCATGTATGAGGGTGGCTATTTCAGAGTGCCGTGTTTGGCGCACAGTATTAACTTTGTTGTGCAAGATTTCTTGAAAAAAGAAAACACAGTCAGCAAGTTACTGACCACCTGCCTAAGAATCTGCACACATTTCAGCCATTCTTTTAAAGTCCGGAAGAAGCTGAGGAACATGAACGTAGACTGCCAGTCAGAGTACTCAACCAGGAGGTGGTAACACGTTGGAACTCAACCTTCTACATTCTTGAGTGTCTGTCTGAGCAGTGGGTGGTAATCAATGAGTATGTCTTTGAACTGGGTTATACTATGAAAGAAATGAGGCTAGAGTTGGAGGAATGGAAGCTAGTTAAAAGCCTGACAGACATGCTTCGTCCTTTTGAGGTCTTCACGCGTGAAGTCAGCAGGGAGGACTGTACTTTGGGCAAAGCTATCCCATTGTTGCGCATGCTAGAGCACCAACTGAATGCGGTGTCTTCAACGTCCCGAGATGATGCTGAAAAGCAAGACGCATATCAGTTGGCGGAGAGGTTATTAAGCCGCCTAGTTGACAATGAAAGGCTTAAAAAATACATACAGAACAACATTACATTTGTGCTACTATTCTGGATCCACGGTACAAAAAGGCCATAGCCAGCAAAGCATTCATTCCTTTTAGTGAAGCAGATGTTTCAAAGTACAAACATTGGCTAGCTCTGTCAGCCACTCGGTTCGAAAAAGAGCTGCAGAAAATTGAAGGAACCAGCAGAAGTACTACTGAATCAGCAGGCCATCCGGCATCAAGGTCCAGTTCTGAATCTGTGGCCGAAGGCAGTCACTTTCCCTCACAGCCGTTAACGACACCAGAAACCGTATCATCATCCTCACCTGCACCAGGCCCAGCCATAATATTGTCGGAAGCGGATTGGCTAACTCATCAAGGGTTTGCTCGTTCCAGTGATGCAAAGGCCACACATGGTACGCAAAGTGGAGCAACCCTGGAGAACCTTGAGTCGATGGTGCAGGCCTATCTGGATGACCCAACCGAGGTCTTTGTTAATCAGAACCCATTGCTATATTGGTATGGGAAAAGGTCTCTATGGCGACTGATCACCAACCTGGCTCTAAATTATTTGTCTTGCCCACTCGCAAGCATGTATTCTGAACATGTTTTCAGTGCTGCTGGTGCCATTGTAACTTCAAAAAGGACCCGCCTCTCGCCCAAAAATGTGGAGAGGTTAACAATGATCAAGATGAATCAGCACTTCATACCACCAGATTGCAAAATACGTGAATGCAGGCAGGAAGAAGAGGACACCGACTTAGGTGACGGAAGTTCTTCTCTGTTAGCTGACCTACTCCCGTCTCAATTCAGAGTTTGAGGATGAGCTCTACTTCCCTGACACAGAGGCCTGAAAATGACTTCCTATTTTTTCGTCCTTATTCACTTTTATTCCTGTGTGTCTTTCTTTGTTTTGCAACTTTTACCACAACAAGACTCTAATCACCTAATCACAACAAGCCCATCAGCAGCACTGTCTTCATCTTATTTCCTTATTGATTTGAAGGTGCCGCAGTCTGCATTCCTGAGGTTCACAAGTTCACAACTCACTCATGCTCCTCTATTCTCCTCCTCCAGACTCCCCCTATCCATTTCCCTCAAGGCAGATGGCTGGATTACGCAGAATCAAGAAACTTTGTCTTCGTAGACGAGTCCCCTCAAGTGGGACTGGAATTACTGACTGATTGCTGACAGTTACTTCCGAAATTGACAGAAGAGGCTGCCCTGTGGGCCTTCACTTTCAGAACAAGATGCAGACAAAAAGTGGAACAGGTAATGAATAATGAGAAGATGGCATACAGTGAAAAGCAATGGCTGTCTGGCTCTGATGAAAGCAATTGCTGTTTGTTTGTTGTGCATGAAATGAATCATATGTCTTCTGTTATTATTTAATCTTTTACACACTAAATGTAACTCAAGTCTACTCTGCTTTTTTTTACCTTGTTTAATTCAAATTGTCCTTCAACTGCAGGGGCCACTACGTTGCATTTTCCAATATGCAAAATGTCCTTGGACTCACTGTTTGGCAATATACCATGATGATTGATGATGAGTGTTGATGATCAAAGTTAAATAATATATCTTTTTTCTTTACAGTCACTCACTGGGATGGATGGATCATCATCGTCGGTTTACGGAAGAACTATGTCCAATTTGTGAGTGGCAAACAGGTAAACCAGTCAACAACAACTACTACAGCAGAACTACATGTCTGTCTAGTCGTGGTATGGAGTGGTCGAGGCAGTGTAGTGTTGTTATGCCAGGCAGAGTCCCGACAGCAGGTTATGTAAAATTTGGGCTATGTGGCTTGCTGAATACAATTAGATATGCTTTGTCTGTCTGTGTCAACGAGCCTAGGTATGCTACATCAGGTTGCTTCACTCTGTGGTGCCTGCCTTGACCGTATGCATGGCTACTGGCCTGCTGTGTGCTAATTATAAGCATGGGCCAAAAATCAGTTCCGCTCGCGAAATTTGTGGATTTTCAGCAAATTCGCAATCAGCGAATCAAGCGAAATTGCCGAAAATTCACAAATTCGCGAGTGGGCAGGTTTTTTTTTGAGGCAAGCTCAGTGTATGGTTGAGGGTTAGAATTGAGGGAATTTGGGTGTTTTTTAGGGTTTAGGGCTGTTTTTGGGGTGCAGTGCGGTTTACTAGGGTTTTTGGGTTGAATTTGGTAAGGTTCCCGGAGTCTAGGGATCAGGGCCCGATGCAGGCTCGTTCATAATGATGTTGGCAAGGTTTTAGGGGGGTTTGGCCTTTTTTGGTCCAGAATTGGCCGAATTTTGGCCGAATGTTGGTGTTTTGCGGGCGCGTGTGTTTGGGTGAAAAGTCGTACACCTTCCAGTGGATCGATTTTGTTCTGCCTTGCTGAGATTCTTGGAAATCACTTGAACAAGTGTCCTGGTAAGTTTCAAGAGGATCGAAGTAGTGGAAGTGCTGAAAACAGCAATTTTTTATCAAGGTGCGATTTGCCATGTTATCCAAAGGGCGGTTTGGGGGCGCAAGGAGAAAGTTTGTTTGGGGTGTTCCAGTTGAGCTAGGGGAATGGGGCTTCTGTGAGTGGTAGGAAGGGGGAATTGGTAGTTGTGCAGGAAATTTGGGAGGAATCGATTGATGGGAAGGGTGTGTTTAGCAAAGTCGAGAATGGGAAACCACTGCCATAGGGGCCAATGTTAATTTTCGATTATTGAGTGTTTGCAGGGTGCGATTGGAGTGTTTTGTAGGTGGTTCTTAGTGGATTTGCTGAGCTGGGATGAGAGTTGGAAATGTCTAGTTTTGATCGCAAGTAGTTTGAAGAAAATCCATGGTGGAAAAGAGGTGTTTTGGGCCTAGTTTCAGAGTGCGTTTTGGCACAAATTTAAGGCCTGTGCGAGGTCGCGGTAATGCACGTTTTTGGGAGGGTAATGTGGGGTATTCTAGACTTTTGGGAGTGGGTTTAGGGGTCTGGGAGCACTGCTGGGAAGGTCTAATTTTGTGTCAAAACAGCAGTTTGGTCGTAGGTTGAGGGTAAAGGGGAATTTGGGCCTGTTTCTGAGGTGCATGTTTGCCATTGGCTTACATTGGCCGCCTGCGAGGTAGCAGTATTGCATGTTTTTGGGGGGCTATTTGGGGGTGTTCTAGATTTTTGGGAGTGGGTTTAGGGGTCTGGGAGCACTACTGGGAATGTCTAACTTTGTGTCAAAACAGCGGTTTGGTCATAGGTTGAGGGTAAAGGGGAATTTGGCCCTGTTTCTGAGGTGGATTTTTGCTACTAGTTTACATTGGCAGCCTGCAAGGTAGCAGTATTGCATGTTTTTGGGGGGCTATTTGGGGGTGTTCTAGATTTTTGGGAGTGGGTTTAGGGGTCTGGGAGCACTGCTGGGAAGGTCTTATTTTGTGTCAAAATAGCAGTTTGATCGTAGGTTGAGAGGAAAGGGGAATTTGGCCATGTTTCTGAGTTGCACTTTTGCCATTGGCTTACATTGGCGGCCTGCAAGGTAGCAGTATTGCATGTTTTTGGGGGGCTATTTGGGGGTGTTCTGGATTTTTGGGAGTGGGTTTAGGGGTCTGGGAGCACTGCTGAGAAGGGCTTATTTTGTGTCAAAATAGCAGTTTGGTCGTAGGTTGAGGGGAAAGGAGAATTTGACCATGTTTCTGAGGTGCATTTTTGCCATTGGCTTACATTGGCGGCCTGCAAGGTAGCAGTATTGCATGTTTTGGGGGGGCTATTTGGTGGTGTACTAGATTTTTGGGGGTGGGTTTAGGGGTCTGGGAGCACTGCTGGGAAGGTCTAATTCTGTGTCAAAATAGCAGTTTGGTCGTAGTCTGAGAGAAAAGGGGAATTTGGGCCTGTTTCTGAAGTGCATTTTTGCCATTAGCTAACATTGGCGGCCTGCGAGGTAGCTGTATTGCATGTTTTTTGGGGGATATTTGGGGGTTTTCTAGATTTTTGGGAGTGGGTTTACGGGTCTGGGAGTACTGCTTGGAAGGTCTAATTCTGTGTCAAAATAGCAGTTTGGTCGTAGTCTGAGAGGAAAGGGGAATTTGGGCCTGTTTCTGAAGTGCATTTTTGCCTTTAGCTAGCATTAGCGGCCTGCGAGGTAGCTGTATTGCATGTTTTTTGGGGGATATTTGGGGGTGTTCTAGATTTTTGGGAGTGGGTTTAGTTAGGGGTCTAGGAGTACTGCTGGGAAGGTCTAATTTCGTGTCAAAACAGCAGTTTGGTCATAGGTTGAGGGGAAAGGGGAATTTTGGCCTGTTTCTGAGGTGCATTTTTGCCATTGGCTTACATTGGCGGCCTGCGAGGTAGCAGTATTGCATGTTTTTGGGGGGCTATATGTGGGTGTTCTAGATTTTTGGGAGTGGGTTTAGGGGTCTGGGAGCACTGCTGGGAAGGTCTAATTTTGTGTCAAAATAGCAGTTTGGTCGTAGGTTGAGGGGAAAGGGGAATTTGGGCCTGTTTCTGAAGTGCATTTTTGCCATTGGCTAACATTGGCGGCCAGCGAGGTAGCTGTATTGCATGTTTTTGGGGGGCTATTTGAGGGTGTTCTATATGTTTGGGATTGGGTTTAGGAGTCTTAGATCACTGCTGGTAAGGTCTAATCTTGTGTCAAAACAGCAGTTTAGTCGTAGGTTTAGGGAAAGGGGAATTTGGCCCTGTTTCTGAGGTGCATTGTTGCCATTGGCTTACATTGGCGGCCTGCAAGGTAGCAGTATTTCATTTTTTGGGGGGGCTATTTGGTGGTGTTCTAGATTTTTGAGAGTGGGTTTAGAGGTCTGAGAGCACTGCTGAAAAGGTCTAATTTTGTGTCAAAATAGCAGTTTGGTAGTAGGTTGAGGGGAAAGGGGAATTTCGGCCTGTTTCTGAGCTGCATTTTTGACATTAGCTAACATTGGCAGCCTGCGAGGTAGCTGTATTGCATGTTTTTGGAGGCTATTTTGGGGTGTTCTAGATTTTTGGGAGTGGATTTAGGAGTCTGGGAGCACTGCTGGGAAGGTCTAATGTTGTGTCAAAACAGCAGTTTGGTCGTAGGTTGAGGGGAAAGGGGAATTTGGGCCTGTGTCTGAAGTGCATTTTTGCCTGTGGCTTACATTGGCGGCCTGCGAGGTAGTAGTATTGCATGTTTTTGGGGGGCTATATGGGGGTGTTCTAGATTTTGGGGAGTGGGTTTAGGGGTCTGGGAGCACTGCTGGGAAGGTCTAATTTTGTGTGAAAATAGCAGTTTGGTCGTATGTTGAGAGGAAAGGGAAATTTTGCCCTATTTCTGAGGTGCATTTTTGCCATTGGCTTACATTGGCGGCCTGCGAGTTAGCAGTATTGCATGTTTTTGGGGGGCTATTTGGGGGTGTTCTAGATTTTTGGGAGTGGGTTTAGGGGTCTGGTAGCACTGCTGGGAAGGTCTAATTTTGTATCAAAACAGCAGTTTGGTCGTAGGTTGAGGGGAAAGGGGAATTTGGGCCTGTTTCTGAGGTGCATTTATGCCATTGGCTTACATTGGCGGGCTGCGAGGTAGCAGTTTTGCATGTTTTTGGGGGGCTATTTGGGGGTGTTCTAGATTTTTGGGAGTAGGTTTAGGGGTCTGGGTGCACTGCTGGGAAGGTCTAATTTTGTGTCAAAATAGCAGTTTGGTCGTAGGTTGAGGGGAAAGGGGAATTTGGGCCTGTTTCTGAAGTGCATTTTTGCCTTTGGCTAACATTGGCGGCCAGCGAGGTAGCTGTATTGCATGTTTTTGGGGGGCTATTTGGGGGTGTTCTAGATTTTTGGGAGTGGGTTTAGGGGTCTGGGAGCACTGCTGGGAAGGTCTAATTTTGTGTCAAAACAGCAGTTTGGTGGTAGGTTGAGGGGAAAGGGGAATTTGGGCCTGTTTCTGAAGTGCATTTTTGCCAATGGCTTACATTGGCGGCCTGCGAGGTAGCAGTATTGAATGTTTTTGGGGGGCTATATGGGGGTGTTCTAGATCTTTGGGGAGTGGGTTTAGGGGTCTGGGAGCACTGCTGGGAAGGTTTAATGTTGTGTCAAAATAGCAGTTTGGTCGTAGGTTGAGGGGAAAGGGGAATTTGGGCCTGTTTCTGAGGTGCATTTTTGCCATTGGCTTACATTGACCGCCTGCGAGGTAGCAGTATTGCATGTTTTTGGGGGGCCATTTGGGGGTGTTCTAGATTTTTGGGAGTGGATTTAGGGGTCTGGGAGCACTTCTGGGAAGGTCTAATTTTGTGTCAAAACAGCAGTTTGGTCGTAGGCTGAGGGGAAAGGGGTATTTGGGCCTGTTTCTGAAGTGCATTTTTGCCTGTGGCTTACATTGGCGGCCTGCGAGGTAGTAGTATTGCATGTTTTTGGGGGGCTATATGGGGGTGTTCTAGATTTTGGGGAGTGGGTTTAGGGGTCTGGGAGCACTGCTGGGAAGGTCTAATTTTGTGTGAAAATAGCAGTTTGGTCGTATGTTGAGAGGAAAGGGAAATTTTGCCCTATTTCTGAGGTGCATTTTTGCCATTGGCTTACATTGGCGGCCTGCGAGTTAGCAGTATTGCATGTTTTTGGGGGGCTATTTGGGGGTGTTCTAGATTTTTGGGAGTGGGTTTAGGGGTCTGGTAGCACTGCTGGGAAGGTCTAATTTTGTATCAAAACAGCAGTTTGGTCGTAGGTTGAGGGGAAAGGGGAATTTGGGCCTGTTTCTGAGGTGCATTTATGCCATTGGCTTACATTGGCGGGCTGCGAGGTAGCAGTTTTGCATGTTTTTGGGGGGCTATTTGGGGGTGTTCTAGATTTTTGGGAGTAGGTTTAGGGGTCTGGGTGCACTGCTGGGAAGGTCTAATTTTGTGTCAAAATAGCAGTTTGGTCGTAGGTTGAGGGGAAAGGGGAATTTGGGCCTGTTTCTGAAGTGCATTTTTGCCTTTGGCTAACATTGGCGGCCAGCGAGGTAGCTGTATTGCATGTTTTTGGGGGGCTATTTGGGGGTGTTCTAGATTTTTGGGAGTGGGTTTAGGGGTCTGGGAGCACTGCTGGGAAGGTCTAATTTTGTGTCAAAACAGCAGTTTGGTGGTAGGTTGAGGGGAAAGGGGAATTTGGGCCTGTTTCTGAAGTGCATTTTTGCCAATGGCTTACATTGGCGGCCTGCGAGGTAGCAGTATTGAATGTTTTTGGGGGGCTATATGGGGGTGTTCTAGATCTTTGGGGAGTGGGTTTAGGGGTCTGGGAGCACTGCTGGGAAGGTTTAATGTTGTGTCAAAATAGCAGTTTGGTCGTAGGTTGAGGGGAAAGGGGAATTTGGGCCTGTTTCTGAGGTGCATTTTTGCCATTGGCTTACATTGACCGCCTGCGAGGTAGCAGTATTGCATGTTTTTGGGGGGCCATTTGGGGGTGTTCTAGATTTTTGGGAGTGGATTTAGGGGTCTGGGAGCACTTCTGGGAAGGTCTAATTTTGTGTCAAAACAGCAGTTTGGTCGTAGGCTGAGGGGAAAGGGGTATTTGGGCCTGTTTCTGAGGTGCATTTTTGCCTTTGGCTTACATTGGCGGCCTGCGAGGTAACAGTATTGCATGTTTTTGGGGGGCTATTTGGGGGTGTTCTAGCCATTTGTTTGCTCTCTGCTTCAAATTCTTCCCTCCTGCCATTGTATACGATTTTCTTTGCTATTTTTAAAACTAATTTAATGTACTAAGTGTTGTTTATTCTCTCTGAGGGCAGATAGGCAAGTGAAATTGTGTAATTATTGCAGCTCTGTACTGTCACATTGTTTCTTCGTAGTTAGTAAGTTGTAGAAAGTACTGCTTAGTTTAAGTAACCTAACCATCCATTTAGCAAACAACTTAATGCATGCAGTAGTGCATGCACTTCCTTTATGTCCCTTAAAAGATTTATGGATATCTTCGTATCCAAAGATTTGTTTATCTTCATTTGTTGTTTGTTCATGCTGTGTTTTCTTTTCTCTCTCCACAAAACTTGCCTAAAAAAACCCATTCCCATCCAGTTTTCAAACCCTAACCCTCTTCCCCCGGGCTGTATGGTTTTTATTGAGGTGTGACTAAATGACAACAATAATTCCACACACTTGCTGGGGAGGATAAAGTGCAAGCAACCTCCTCAAATCATTTTTAAGGCAGCTAGATGAATCCTAGAACATTGTAATTCTGCTTAAAAAAACAACAATGAGTATTTTGAAATAAATTCTGAATTTCATGTCCACCATCGATTGGATCCATCGTCAACATCCTCCTCCAACATGTCAAGAAGACTTGTTACGCTGCTGTGTCACTGTTCTTGTTGTAGCCATAATCATCCATGCAATTATTTTTTCTCCCATACTTATCTTCAGCATTGCTTAGGCTACAAATATATTGTACCTTCTAATACTCCTCTCAGGCCACTCAATGTCTCATTTTTCTCCTTTGTTTTGCATATGCTGCTACTGCTAGTGTGGTACCACTCCTACTACCACCACATCAATGGAATTTCTGTCCTGGATGGATTTCATGGGCAACCGTAATCGCCATTTGCCATGCAGCCAGCGCTGTTTCTAGCTCTATTCTCAAACACGAATCACAGGTAAGATAAGCATTTTGGGGAGGTAGAATAATGGGTTAGGACTCGGAGGAGAGACTGACAGTAGTACTAGTAAAGTACTAGTAGGCCAATTGAATTCACTAACTCTGTTAGTGGCACTTTTGTACATTTTTGTAAATTTTAGATAATTCATGCTGGTAAGTTTGAGGAAACCAAACGTGCAGTAACCCCCGCCCACTACCGCACAACATAATATGAACGGGTACACTATGTTGAAGTATGTAAAATAAATAATTATATATTATTTACCCTAACAAAAATAAACTAGACCCAAAGACTCAAACCACCCCCCTCCCTAACCCCAACAATTGTCCATTTCAAATGTCCAGCGAAAAGTCCCAAAGAATCCCCAACTCCCGATTCCCACCCCCCAACAGTTTTCAAAAAAGGGGCAAAGGACACAGTCACCTCCGGCGGTGTCCTGTGGACAGGTGGTCCCGCAGCTCTTTGCAGAGATCCCAGAGCTGTTGCTGCTGCTTCTCCACCTTGTGCCCCAGGTAGTCCACTTGGCATCGTAGGCGGTGCAGGCGTGCCATCCAGGCTCTGCTGGTGTTGTTGCAGCTGAGAGGAGGCGGCGGGAGGCTGTCGGACCACGGAGCCGTGCTGGAGGCTGCTGGCTGGTGGACCCGGGGCACTGGAGGAGGATGCAGCTGTTGCCGCCTCCTCCTCCTGTTCCCAAGCCCACAGCCGGCGATATTTGGCAAAAATGGCCTCCAGCTTCCGGGCCCTGGCCCGGACAGCCATCTCCTTTCGGGTGAGCTTTTTTGAAGCATCTATATGAAGAAAGAAAGAAAAATACTGTAACCAATACTCTTTAACAATAACACAAAATAATTCAAAGGAAAGTTGTATCAGAGTAACACTAGCAATTTGCAAGCACAGAATAACATTTTGGCATGTATCTTTCCGCCGTCTTTGTAGGCCTGTAACATTAGTGGGAGTTTCAGGAATTCTACTAGCAGCACTATGGACTCACTACATAGTCAGAGAGTCAGAGAGTCAGAGAGTACACCAGTTCTCTTCTTTTTTTCTCTAGTTTTGCGAAAGAAATTACTTGTACGTGAACTTGTGGTAGCCGGCATAATGCCAGCTCAGTCAGCTTGCACACAAGAAAAACAGACAAAAGCCATGATGAGGCAGACTCGCATTACTTTAAGCAGTACATGCAGGTGGGGATAGGAAAGCTCTTACTTTTCTATAGGGGTGGCACTGGCCATACTCGGTTACATCAAGGGCTACTGCTCAATGTAATTTATATTTCACACTGCCCCCCCGGGCCTTCAGTACTATAAAAGGAAAATGAAGATTATTCATTTCTGATCATGTATCCAGCCGATCACATGATCTTTGCTTATATGATGGATGACTTTAGGTGCTTTGTTGTGATAGATTGAGTGAACAACAGCGATAGTCCACCCATGATTGACACAGCTGAAAGAAAATTATTACCATATGGAGTGAGTGTGGTAACCATAATTGCCGGAGGAAGGGACTTGACTTTATATAATTGTCAAATATACAATACATACACAATATATGCTCTGCTTGCAAAGAAAACTACTGTACTGTTACTTTAGGCAAGGGAGAGTTTCTGAACAATCAAAAATAAAAATAAAAAAGCACTGTCCACTGACACTCTTAGTGTCACTAAGAGAGGTGCTTTTTTATTCACGTTATGATGCACGAAATGAATCACGTTTTGTGCATGAATACAACCACGGTCAACATGCCCGGTTATAGATCACAGGAAATCATCACATTTTTTGCTTGAAAACTATGTGTGATAAATTATAGGGGTATTCACCCCGTGACCTTTAAAGTTGTCTTTTATTTTTCAGGAACCACGTGTTTTTTGGAACAAAATACGTAGGTATTATTGCATGCACTTAATAGAGTTTGCTGCAGTTAAGAGTTAATAAATATTTTCTAATATCTCATTGAAGAGTTAAGGAGTGGCGAACACAGGGCTGGTCCCTGTGTAGTCCCGAAGAAGTGCTTGGGGTACGCACGAAACATGTCGACTATAGGAGTTGATAGGTACATCTGGACACATTAAGTTTAGGGCAGCCTATCTTTCCACCCCGTTTTTAATATTACCACCTAGAGGCAAGAATAAAGTTTATTGAAAACCTACTGGGCAGGTATTTTTAACACACATCACATAGTCCACTCCCCACAATTACACATGCACCACACATAGTCTTAATAAGTGCTCCTACGTAACTTCGCAAGTCGCAGCACGCCCCAGCCCGTAGAGGACTGGGATGGCCCCAATGATGAAGCATGACACCGTGGGGCAACCCCGGTGAGTGAGGGGACACCTAAAAAAGGAGCAATTCTCCTTTTTTATACACAATAACATTTTTCCACAGTCAACCCCAGTGTGTGCTGACTGCCATCCAGCAAGGCTCTTAGGTATCTGGAAACGGAGACCTTTTTGTTTAACTTATATGCTTAGCCATAACATGCAACACTTTTTGGCACAACTGATTAATGCTTGCTTTTTAACGTGCAACATTTTTCTAATTATAGACAGAACCACCTACTCCTCATCACCACCAGGAGGACTTGAAGTTCTAACAAGGTGAGGGTTCCCCAGGCCCGCACAGTTACTTCTGACTGAGGTATGTGGAAAGTCGAACTGCACCTATCAACAACAAAGTCCTATTTCTCTTGTTCATACTTATGTATGTGCAGAATAGTCCCCGAAACACTAGTGGTATGGTATGTGCTACTAACAATTTGTCAAATCAAAAAGCCAACTACTAGCTTATTCTTGGTGGACATTGACATTTTGTTGTTGGAAATTGTCAAAGCACTAACATTAAGAAGACTGAAATAGACAGCAAGGGCGACCCAGAGGACTGCACTCAGTGCCTCTAGAGCTATTGCTGGATCAGAGTTTTGTTTAACACCGTTTGCCGGCTGGGCAAGCTTAGCTACCTACACAGACCGACTCATAATAATAGTAAATAGTAGTAGCCCAGAGGGATGGTAGAGAGGCAGGATAAGAATGTAGAAACAGTCTACAAGAAGATCAAAGACTATTTTGTAAAAAAATTGAATTAGGAAACAGTTTGTAATGAATAGGAGCTGTAAAAGTTAGGGAAGTATAATTATATTAACAACAGAACAACTTACTGGGGCCAGCAGAAGAGCCTGCAGAGGACCGTTCCTGCCCACTTTGTTACGCCGGAGTCTGGGGTGTAATCTTCTTGCCCCTGGGAGGTGCTGATGATCATGAAATAAACACAAACATGAATGATTGCTTTTTTGAAATATTTGATTTCTTTGACCACAATCTAAAATTATGTTGGGGAAACAAATTACCAACAATTGCACTACATGTATTTATTGACCTATCTGATCTGGTCAACTAGGATAGATAGTACAGTATTGCTGGATTCGCAGACCATCTACTTGCAAAGTTATATAAATCACTAACTAAACCAACAACAAAAAGGTTCTACTATGACTGCCAGCACTCAGCAGCACGCGACGTGACAGACACAGTCCGTCATCATGATTGCAGACCACTAAGAAATGTCCTACAACTAAATAACAAGTCATAATATACTCAACCTATCAATCCACCACTATCTCTTCTTAGTGCCAGCAGGAGTACAAAGGAAGGACTAGACTTGAGTCTCTAGTCTCTCTAGCATTACGCAGTTCTGCTCAAATGAGCACAAAGTTGCAAACAAGTAAGCATAGTAGCAACGCCACTGAGCAGGCGAGCACCTGCAATCACAGAAGCTATTTAAACATTAATTTACCTGCAATGTAATCGAATCGGCAGCATTCTTGCTCTTCGGGAAAAACATATATTAGCAATATAACACAGAGCAGAAGTAAACAAAGTAGTTATTAAATAGCTGCTCACCAAGGCCAGGGATCTCCACGCCTAGCAGGTGGAGCAGGTCCTGCTCCCGGTCAAGGACGTCTGCCCACCGGTGCATCGGACCCCCGACTCCCTACGCATGGCCTGGCACACCTGATCCCACAGCTGACAACGCTCCCGGTGGCCATACCCTGCACCATACCCTGGCGCTGAACATAAAATATAGGTGTGGCCACCTCCACCGTGCTGAAAATCTCCCTGGCAACTACATCCTCCCCCCTTAATCGCCCGCAAGGGAGCCGGCTACGGGTTGCAGGACCCTACCCCT
Source organism: Lissotriton vulgaris (assembly GCF_964263255.1). Taxonomy (NCBI): domain Eukaryota; kingdom Metazoa; phylum Chordata; class Amphibia; order Caudata; family Salamandridae; genus Lissotriton; species Lissotriton vulgaris. Next base: position 1,512,546,643 of record NC_141687.1, on the reverse strand, counting down.
TGCTCTTCCCGGCTCCCTTTGCCATGGTCCTGGACAGGAAAGTTAAATAAAAAATAGAAAAGAATAGGGAAAAAGTAAATAAAAGAAAAGAGTTAAAAAAAAGTAGTTTAAAGTAACCAAAAGTAGAAAAAAACACAAAATATAGATGTTGAAAAAGACAGCGATAGATAATGAGTAAAAAATATTTTTAAAAAGTTCAAATAAACAAAGGATTGCAAAGATTAGGGGAGGATTGAAAAAGCATGCCCAGAACCATAGCAATGAATGAAACACAAGATGGCTGCGCCCATTGAGGACCGCGTGGGTAAGTTTGCGCGATATTTCCCCCGCTAGCACGCAAAACGCACGCGACCACGTAATCGTGCCCCACGCACAACGCGAGCATGCAACTAGCGCCCGGAAACGGAAATGCGCAACGCGAACAAGATGGCCGCACCCATGTATGACCGCATGGGTAACTTCCCGGTCGGTGCGCTGCAAGAGGCCCGCGAATGCGCAAAGCACCCTGCGAACATGCAAAAAAATCCATAAATTCGCACAAATTTGCGGATTATGCAGAACGCAAATTCGCTTTCACACAAATTTGCGTACCGCAAATTCGCAAATTTCGCCCATACTTAATACTCAATTCTTTTTCCTGATCATCAGTATCGTCATCATAGAGTTAGTTGTCTACTTTGTATTATACAGGTTAAATCTCTTCAGGAGATGTGGACTTTTCTTGCTCTTTTTGTATTTCTATATAATTATGTTGAGATTGGTCTATATTGATTTGTTTATAAAGTTATAATTAAATCTTACCAAACTCTGATTATGTTGTCGATTGGGTTATTATGTGGCCACATTGGTTACACTGTATTGAGATATTAACAAGTTTTAGTTTTCTCCCTTTACCTCTCATGCTGCTATAAAGGTTGTTGATGTGGAGATAAATGTTAGAGTGGGCCTGAGGTTCAGCAGCTGTTAGCATTGTCAAAGGGTTAGCTCTTGAAGTAAAGGGAGTTAGAACCTAACCTAGAATAGTCTAGACTCCAACCCCAGTAGCCCTAGTCCGGAATCCAGAACCGAGACATGGAGAATAGATGGAATTCCAGTGGTGCGTGTTAAAACAGCAGAGGAGTGAGAATCAGTAGGAAAGTGTGTGTGAGGATTACACTTAGCTTGAGGTACAATATTGATTGTGTGATATCTGGCAGAGATGTTGTGAGAATCGTGTGAATTTGGTGTTAGGTTGTTGAAGTTGAAGAAGTTGTTGAAGCTGTTATCGGGTCCTTCGTGACCTAGAATCCTAGTATATATAATAAAGGTGTAGAAGACACCTTGTTGTAATTGTCAGCTAAGATTTTGTGGGGTTTGTCGTGAGACATCATCGACGACACAATCGAGATAGGGAACCTTTGCATGAGCGATTCAGTTGTAATTAGTGTGGTTAACCTTTTTGCGCAGAAGGGAAACTATGCTGATTTAAGTGATTCCCTGCTGGCCGAGTTTCATTTGTAAAGGTGATTTCCTAGGGTGAGTAATTTTACTGATTCTTTTATCAGAGCAGACAATTGTTAGTTATTGTTTTATTATAAACAGAACTGAACAAGAGAGAGAGTGTGGAAAATATTGTGAAGGAGGGTGTACTGCTGGGATGAGTGAAAGTGAGGTCAGAGTGTGTCGCACCAAGATAGGTCAGTTGGCATAACGCTGCGCTGGGATTGGGTGAAATTGTCCCCTGGATGCTGTGCTGTTATAGTGATTGTATTGCCACAGAACTTGAAACTTGTTTTATTTGGATTTGAGTTGAAATTGTTGAAGTAGAAGATTGAAAAATGTGATGTTTTAAAGCAATACAAGATTTGATACAAGAAGATATTGGTGTGCCTACTAGAATTGGCAAAGAAGCATCACCGGAGTATATGGCAGCTCATTATATGGTGACAAATGTTGGGCTCCATTCTATTATTTGGCTTGATAATTGGCACAAGATCGCAGACAAAGAAGGTGCAGTAATGATTCCACGCTATGGTACTTTCAATTTGAGAATAATTGATCATTTGAGAGGGATATTGTTTGCAATTAAACCATTACCTAGACCTACACAGTTTGAAGCTCTTGATGCATGGGAACATGCAGCGTATGTTAAACAAAGGGACAAATATCAAGGGAGGATTAACAAAGCGATGCTTGAATATACAGATGCCAGATGCGATGACCAGCAGAAGAGGTGGAGAGTACACATGAACTGAACTAAACATCCACCCTCATCTAATCAAACACACGTGGGAAGTAGTGGAAATACAAGTCTTACAGGTAGTTCTGGAAGTGCTTCAGCACTAGTTGCTTCTAGTCCTGGTGTTGTTGGGCTTATATCAACTGGCATGACACAGACTATAGCAGGAGTAAATATGGGAGCGTGTTTCCCGGACTCTTCGAGAAACTGAGGCACCAATTTGGCTTCGAAATTTCTGGATGCTTTTACAGTACCGGTTACTATTGGACCTATAGGGATTCAGTTACTACAAAATGACGCAGCATGGCGACCCAAGTCATTTTGCTGCGTTGAACTGCATCATTTTAAAAGTACAGGGATACGTCGTATTAACAACAATGCAAAGCATTGCTGTGCTTTCTCCTGCCATGGTGCACAATTGGCTACCATGTGCCACCACAGGCACCCTTGTGCCATGTTGCAAGGGTGTCTGTGTTGCAGGTTTGATTGTTTTTGTGCAGGAAGGGACACCTTCTTTCTATTAATGGTGCAGAATGCAGTACGCATAGAAAGAGGAAAAAATGAGGAGGAATACAAGTGTTTCTCCTCGATGCGCCAGTCCTACGCCTCCCTCGGGAGGCATAGGATTCTGACGCATTCCCAGCTTTACAAAACATTGTAAATCTGGGAATGTGTCAGGTTCCATGGATGTTGTGTGAGAACACCCACAGCAGCACCCATGGAACGCCCCTTTCAGGCATAGCAATGCGTGAAAGGGGCCCATGTTTACAAGACCATGAAAAGTCACGCAGGGTGACATAACGTGGCCTTGTAAATATGGGTAACCCCATTGTGCCGCCGGTGCATTAAAGAAAGTGATGCACCTGCAGTGCAATGGGCTTGTAAATGATGCCCATAGTCCCTATGTACGATCCTAGTCATGCTGGGAAAGAAAGTCAGAGAGTGCCTGCTTCTACAAAAGCGAAGGGAGCAGATAACCACAGAATGCAATTTTTCCTGTTGGTTTCAAACAATGTGAGCTCACTGTGTGCAGTGAGTGTAGATCTTTCTGTAGTACAGAATGGAATCAGACCGACAAGGTCTTTTCCTGGACTGGCAGGTATGGATTCGCCTGTTTGGGAAACTCTCCCTAATGTATGAAATAGTACGTCCCGAAACAGCTGTACACAAAAAAGGGACTTCTGAGAGTCATCATCTATTTGTTGTCTAGGAGTTTAAGAAATGGTTTAAAGAGCATAATAATAATGATATAAATGGAGATCAGAGTGCAGAGGTGAGTCAGGGAACAATAAAATCAACTGTAAAGTTAAATTTGATAGAGGTGGTTACATTGAAAACTGAAATTGACCAATTGATAACTGTGAGTTTGGAGCTTAATTGAAAACATACCTATCAAAAGAATGACTTGTTATTCATGAGTAAAGATGTCACTAGAAGAGCGAGACAGGCTGATGAGAAATTATCTGATTTGGCTCAGAGATATGATGTTGATATAGAATGAACAAAGACTTTACAGAAAAATCATAGGCTTGCATTTAATGATCAGGAAATAGAGAATCTGAGATTATTAGGCGTGAAGACCCTAATTCGAGAGTTAATTCCGAACATTCGGATTTGGAACACCTTAGACAAATTTGAAGAAAGATGGGCGAAAAGAAAGAATTCTAAAAGAACAACAGGAGAACCTCCCCTTTTGGCGGAAACAGGAATGGGTTTCAAGGCTTTCACTTTGTGCGAAGTACTGAGTGGAGGTTATGTGTATGTACCTTGGAGTAGATGTGGCCTTGCGGCTTTTACCAATGATCGTCTGAGGCTGAGAGAAAAGATTGTAGAGTGCTACCAACAGGTTGATCGATTTGCAAAAATTTCAAAGGTGTTCTGGATCGATCTGAATACGTTGTTTGGAATTATAATCCACAGTGATTTGTGGTCAGCATATAAGATAGCTATAGAATTGCCCAAGGCTGAGTCTGAGAGAGATCTAGTGACACATTGTCCGTCACCTATAGTGATGAAGAAATCATGCAGGTGATTACTTGGTTGAAAGCTAAAGTGCTACCACAGGATATTGATTGGGTAAAGATTGATAGGACGACTCATGATCCTAAGGAGACAATTCATGTGTTTTATGAACAGTTGTTGCAGGCTTTTAACCTCTATAGTAGGATGGACACCCTGTACCCCAAGTGTATGGGACAGTTTTTGTTCTGATTTGGAAGTGGGTTGAGACCTGAAATTAGTATGATGAAACCACAACATTTGATTTATTGGCATAATAAATCTTTCTGCGAAATTCTGCTCTACGCAAAGTATTGTTGTGATTTAATTGAGATGAAGCACAAAAGGTTGAATGAGAAGTTGAAGGTAGCACAGATGAAAGCTGCTCAAAGGGGTGAAGAACAGCCTTATGTAGGTAATACAACCCCAGTGCAAGGAGTCTACCAGTCTGGGAGTCTGATGCAAAAAGGTAGAGAATTTCAGGGACAAGGAGGGGGAAGTGGTGTTCCTATAGATCCTAAGACCGAAGTTGATTTTGCCACTTTAAAGAAGTCGAACCCATGTAACTACTGTAATATTTTGGGACATTGGAAGCATGGATGTCACTTTAAACCTGCAAATCAAGAACATAATGGAGGGTTAAATCAACCCCAGGATAATGTTATGCAAAATGCAGAATGCGCCCAGATAGATTCCACAATTCAGTTGGTTTGCAAGATTCTATGATGTAAGTATTGCAGCCCCCAATGCCACAGCAACTTGCAAATAGTGCTCGATTTAATCAGAAACCAGACATGAATGGGAATCAAAACATGTCCCATCATAATGGCCCTTACCAGCGGTTTACCGTATTTAATGCTTCAAAGGAACGGCTCAGATCAGTCCTTATGAGTGTGCCTCAGAGGGGAGGAAGACTATACGCTTGGCGCAATCTTAGAGGTAGATGAAGTGGACCATACATTGATGCTGATGTTGATGGCCACAATGTAACTTTCCTGATTGACACTGGTTCTACCCTCTCTACTGTGAGAACAGCAGAGGTTACGAACCTACCACTCTCTGGAAAAACAATCCAAGTTGTAGACATTGCAAAGAAACAATTGTCAAACCCCCTTACTGAAGAAGTGCCTGTGATGATATGGCCATTTGTGGTGTGCGATTCTAGTTCTGTGTACCTATTAGGACTGGATTGCTGTGCAAGTTAAATTGTATCATCTCTTGCACACCAACGGTTATTGAGCTGTAGATAAACGATGAGGACATTGCCTTCAAACTAGCAAGTCAGAACCTATGCGTCTCACTATTCCCCATGTTGACAGCGGAAGACTTAACCATTAGGTATCAGAGATAGTCAAAAACCTAGTTTGGGATTTTTCTGGAAAGGACATCGGATTTAGCCAGTTTCTATCCAAGTTAAGCCAGAAGCTGAATACCTGAGAACACCACAATATAATCTGAAGCCCAAGACAGTCAGTGGATTTACACCTGTGATTGAGAGTATGATTGAGCAAGGTATTTTGAAGGAGATCCTGGGGAGTCCATGTAACTTACCCATTACAGGCTTGCAAAAGCCGAGCGGTAAGTACCACATAGTATATTATCTAGGACAATAAATAACATAGAGATTTCTTGCTGTCAACGGATACCGAATTCATCTGTGATATTGTTTCAGATGTCATGTGAGGCTGAATGGTTCACTGTTATTGATCTTTGTCAGGCCTTCTTTTACATTACCCTCCATGAGGAAAGCCAATTCTTATTCACTTTCTGGTTGGGGAATTGTGTTTTAACATGGTGCTGTGTCCCACAAGGGTATACAGAATGTCCTTCCATTTTCAACCAGATTCTTAAGAAGAATCTGGAGTCCCTGGTCGTGTCCTGTAATTCTGTAATAGTCCAGTATATTGATGACCTGTTGGTTGCATCGAATACTCAAGATGCCTATTAAACTGATACAATTGTCCTGTGAACCATTTGGTTGAGAATGGACATAAAGTGTCCCCCAATCAAGTCACAGTATTGTATGACAGAAGTCCTCTACTTAGGACATCACATTGTGAAAGGTACAGTAAAGGTGTCACAAGAAAAAAAACTTGGCGATCATACAAATTAACCTGCCATTCACGAAAGAAGTCAGGATGTTTCTGGGAATGGTGGGCTACTGTCGCCAGTGGATACCCAACTTTTCCTTAATGGCTAAGCTGCTACAAAGGTTGAGACACAAAGATGTTTCTTATCCGGTGCTCTGGGACAACGAGCGCTTGAACACATTCCTGGAGCTGAGAGAAAGCCTTTGTCATGCTCCTGCATTGGGAATGCCAGATTACAACAAAGCGTTTTTGCTCTTTTGTCACAAATCTCAGTATTGACACAGAATCATATAAGTGCCTGTAGACCAGTTGCCGATTTTTTAGCTATTCTGGACCCAGGAGCATCTGCTTGCTGGGCTGTCTCAAATCCATTACTGCAACAAATGTCAGCATAGAGAGATCCAAAAGAATTGTAATGGGTCACCCTTTGACTGTCTACGTACCCCACTCAGTTGAGAAACTGTTTACTCATACTCAGCACCTAACCAATAGAAAGCTCACAAGGTATGGGCAGACGATTTTGGCAGAAGAGAATGTCACCCTAAAAAGATGTTCAGTTCTGAAACCTGCTACATTTTTTCCTTTACCTGATTGTGATGCAGATGAGATCGAAGTAGAGCGTGACTGTCTCATTGTCACTGACCTATGCACCAAGCCTAATTATTTTTGTTTAAATCTGTTTTATTGATTATGTCTATCCATGCATTGGCTCACTTATCGATAGTGGAAAGATACTATTGGTGCATGAGGTTTGAGCATTGCAAGTGTACATAGGGTGCCTGTTGCACCAGAATGTATGTGTGTCCAGTATTCAGCTCATTCCATGAATGGTAAAGGTTACAGTTCAGTGATAGCATGTTCCATTAGTCCAGCGAATAAAGTCTTTCAGATTAATCAGTGTGGACTTCAGAACAGATGTCGTGTAATTAAAACAGTCAAAACCAACAACCACAACATAGGTGCTAGTGCAAGTGTTTCCACCCCCACCACCCCTCCGCTTCCCCAACAGCGCACCACATCACGCCAGTCTGGCTGTTACTCCCCTAAATTGGCATCAGCTGTGTTCATCTTTGATGTCTATTCAAATAGTCATATACATGGAAGACCACGACCGCATACGGACATGGTCCACGAAATTTACTCCGGGCCTGCATCCCTCCCCTTAGGTTGTCCCCTTGAGCATACTTCCTCAGCTTGCTGAAGTGCCTGGAGCAGTCCCTGCCACTGAGTAGCTATGGGCTCCTTCCTCAATCCCAGTGTCTCTTCCAGCCGGAAGGCAGTTCCCTCTGCCCTAGCCCATGTGGAGAACGAGTGCCTCCATGCTTGTTTAGACAGTCGTGGTTTAACCCAAAGTTTCGAGCGATGGCAGAGGGAATTTGTTACCGATGTGTGATTTATCAGCAAATGAATGTGGGAAAGTGAACTGCTGTCCCACTTAGTCACATGAGGATTCTGAAGGTCCTTTTAACAGAATGCAGCTGGATTTGGTTGTGATGCCAGTATGCAATGAACTGAGGTACATTTTAGTAGTGGTGTGCATCTTTTAACAATGGGTGACAGCCTACCCAACTAGAAGATGTGATAGCTTCACTGTAGCTAAGCTGTTACTGGGAGACCTATTTCCAAGGTTTGGATTTCCAACCTCTTGAGAGTCAGATAGAGAAACTCATTTTAATGATGAGGTCCTTGGAATGCTAAGTGCGGCGTTTCAAGTGGAGGAGAGATTACATTGCAGTTATCGGCCAGAAGCTTCAGGTATCATGGAACAGGTCAACAACACTTTGAAATCCATACTTGCTAAAGTTTGTGCTGCAACATCTCTCAAATGGCCTGATGCTTTGCCTCTGGTGCTGATGAGTCTTCGTAGTGTGCCAGATTGAAGAACAGGTCTGTCGCCTCATGAGATAATTATGGGGAAATGTAAGCAATATCCTGCTGTATCTGCAAATATGCTTGCGAACATCTCAGATGATTTGGTGCTCGATTACTGTAAAGGATTGGCTGACGTGCTTCATTCTGTGTCTCACCAGGTTGAATCGGCTACAGCACTGAAACATCAGGAGAAGTGCCATGACCTTAGTCCTGGTGACTGGGTCATGGTGAAGAAACATGGGAGGAAGAACTGTCTTGAGCCTCATTGGCATGGTCCATACCAGGTGATCTTGGTCACTACTAATGCCGTGAAGTGTGGTTGTCTTCCTAATTGGGTGCATGCACCCCACACTTGTAGAGTCATATGTCTCCTTGAACGAGAAACAGCATCTATCCCAGAAGAGACACCAGCAGTAGTCGAAAGGCCACAGGAAGAGGTCAGCCAAGCTATAGGGGACAAGACGGAGCCTGAGGTAGCACCTGAACAATCTGAAAGGGGTCTCGACGAATCTGAAAGTGAATCTGAACTTGAAAGAGATGATGCTGTGCTGGTGAATGAATACTTTTTTTTAATAAATCTTTTTTTTAATGAACTTTTGCTCAATCGACCATTTATAATAAACAGTTGTAGCAATTTGTACACAGTTAACCTTTCGGCTTAATCGCAGTGGGCTCCCAGAAGGATTATATGCATTTCAACAGATCAAACTCAGGACTGTTTATTCCTACCATCAGCAAGGTAACCCCCTTCGGCAGTTCAGGCCACACTTTCTCCTAGTCGTGCTACTCAGGGTGTTAATCCTCTTCTATCATTCCTCCTCTATACTTACACCATGGCAACCATATTTTCTCCCACTTTTTGACATACCCTCTACCTTTATATACAGTTTCTTCAGCCCGCTGGCACCAATCAAGGTCACATTTCCAGTCTCCCAGCAAAGGCAGAGAGGGCGCTCCCCACCATCTTGCAATGTTCCTTTTGGCGATCCCAGCTGCCAGGGCAAGCCAAATTCCCATATAACTGGGCCAGTCTGAGTTACCTTTGATCATTAGGAGGAGCCATTTAGCATCCATTGTGACTCATACACCTGAAACTCTGGACAGTACATCTGTGTCACCCTTTCAGTATCTGAATATCTCTGCGCACTCCCACAGGATATGGAAAAAGGTGCCTTCCTGCTGACACCCCCTGACTCAGAGCGCTCTATGTGTTTTGCCCCAGGTATGTAAAAGTGTGTTCACAGGTAGTATGTACGGTGTAGTATTTTGAGCTGCACTAACCTAAATCGAGTCCGCACTGCAATCTCCCTTGGACTCTGTATTGCCTCCTGCCAATATGTGTCATCTATGTTCCCCAGATCATCTGTCCATGCCGCTCTAAGGACCAGTAGGGGGTCTGGTTTATTGTTTACCAGCCTACAGTAGATTGTGGAGGTTGGATTTTCCATAATAGGGTCCAGGAGTAATCTATCTTCCAGAGGTGAGTAGTCCGGAATGGGGGTACCACGCTGTATGTGTCGCTGCAGGGCATGCATTAGTCTAAGATAGTGGTATTTTTGCGAGTGGTTTAAGGTGAATTCCTGTTGCAAGATTTTGAAGGTAAGTGGTGTTTTCCCCTCTCCACACATCGACCAGGTATTCAATCCCTATTAATTTCCACTTTCTGAAGCCCGCTAGTGTTGCTACTACCTTCAAGAGATCGCATTCCCATAGTGGAGTTTGGCTAGTCAACTTTCCATACCAACCCAGTAGCTTATTTGCTTCTCTTCAACACTCCACCACCTCCCGGGTATGTGATGGGCACTCCAGCCGCCTTCTTCTACAGTAGAGGAGTAAAGCATAAAGACCCCCTGGCATACCGGCTCTGTCCACCCTATTTGCTGGTTCACCCAGGTCTGCATACACCCAGTCGTTTATAACCAAAAGCTGGGAGGCCCAATAATAAAGCCTGATGTCTGGGACCGCCAAGCCTCCATCGTATACCCCGTGCTGCAATTTGGTAAGCACTATCCTAGGTGAACCTCCTTTCCATAGTAACAATTTGACCTCCTGGGATTTTTTTAAAAAAATGAATAAAATTCTGACCCGAAAGAAGGAACTAGTGCTTTGGGATCTTGAATGGTGGTGAAAGAAAACTGGCCAAAAAATAAAGAGAGGAGAAGGTTGAAGTTATTCTCTGAAAGAGCTCTTGCAACCATATGGGAGGCATCTGGTGAATGAATCAGTGCTGAGTGGATACAAAAGTGAAGGATCAAATCTGAGATTATCCAAAAGATTGAGGGTGCCTTGTCAGAGGTACTCTTCTCCTGAGCACACTGCTGTCACTACTAATGACAATGAGAGGGACTTCTGGACGTTCCGGAATAATATTGGAAATTCTTCTGAAAAGTTCGACACTTGACTTGAACTATCTCTTTACATGTGGACTTCCTTACCCGGTCAAGACTGAGTGCTTTGAGCAACTTCCTGCTGAATGAGACTGAAGTTCCCTATCTGAATCCAGAAGAGTCTCCTGTACTTGCTGATGGACTGAGTATAATTATCTTGGAGACGCTTATTAATGAACCTGGTCGCCACATTATTAGAGATGATGAATGAACTTTGCTGAGTGCTTAAAAGAAGAATATATAGGTCCAAGTGGTAGAATAATAAACATAGGGTTAACATTTAGAGAAAACAGAGTAAGGTTAGGGAAGCCTCTCGAAGATTGTATATATTTTGTGAATGAAGTGAGCTCATATAAACACTGTTTTGCAATTTGCACGGATAGAGACCGACAAAGAAGATTCTGTTGCTGCTATTTCTCTGCCCACTTGGTCTGAATCTAAATAGTATGGAAACAAATAATAATAGTCGTAGACGTAGGTACATAATAGGCACAATATTAATAAATCTGTTGTTAGGATTGATAGTGCTCATTGTAGGATTAAGTTTGGGTCTAACAAAGGTCAAAAAAGAGAAAGATATGTCTGTACAGGAACCATCACACAAAGTAGGTGGAGGGTTATATTCATTAGAAGGACAGAATCTACATACCTGTTCATCTAGAGGAGATTACACATTAAATGGTTACACTAATGTGCTTTATGAGTACGTTAATACAATGGAAGCATGGGACTCTTTTGTTTGTATGCAGTTACCCTCTTCAGTGGCTGAGGGCATTACATACCATCACATACCATTGACATATGGCATTACATGTAGTTTACTGTTGAGTGGTTTCTATGATCAGGGTCATTTTCAGAATTACTATTCTAATTACAACTTAGTCTTTTCAGAAGTCCTGCTGTACAAACATTTGAACCGACATTCCTATGCTCAGGTTGCTGAAACAGTTGGCAGATATGTTGCCCCGATTAAAACATTAGATACTGCTTATGCATATAGGTATAATTTGACCTGTGTCCTTATAGACATTGAGAATTAAATTTCTAGAGCAGGTTGAAGATAGGTATAGACTAGTAAAGACTAATGCAGCTAAAGGAGTTTGTGTTATGAGTTGGTCACAGGAAGAGGTAGATCATCAAGCTGCAGGGAACGCTGGAGAATTGACATAAGAATGACAAAGGATGTATGATGGAACAGCGCATACCTTTACCATGCATGCATTAGAACATGAAAGCCTTTACCATGCATAACATTTACCACACATTTTTTACAGTGAATGTGCCTTTACCATGCATGCCTTTACAATGAATTTAGTTGTAAAGGCATATATGTTAAAGGCCTATGCATGGTAAAGGTTTTCCCTGACCTCTGCCCTCAGCCCTCAAACTGGTCCCTTCTCCCAGCCCCTTGCCCTTTTTAAAAATAGCTGATCCCCGCCCTAACCCCATAAAACTAGACCCCAGCGTGACCCATCCAGCCCCAGCCTTTTTTTTCAAACACCCGACCCCGACCCCTGCCCTGGGCCCTAAAGAACCCAGCGCATCCCTCCATCCCCATCCCTTGTTAAAAATACCCATCCCCTGAACCCTAATACCAGACCCATGCACGACCACCCACCAACCCCCAGGCCTTTTCAAAATAATTCAGGCCCTGCCCTAAAGCCAGATCCCCCTTAACCCTCCAAACCTTTTAAAAAATACCCTGCCCTGAACCCTAAAGCCGCACTCCAGCGCAACATCCCCCTGGCCAACAGTCCAGGAAAAAAGTCCTCCCCCAGTCTAAGTATATTTTGAGAACAAGGGTACCCCATAAAGCGAACCTGGGGTGGGCAGGTACTTTTAAAGAAACAGTGGTTCAAGGGTGGCCTGATAAGGTCCTAAAAGGAAAAAGCAAATAATTAATTAATGCTAGGGAGCTAGGGATGTAGGTTCATATGAAATCTTTTATTTACTTTCTTTTTTTATATACAATTCTTATAACGTTTTTCAGGTGCTCAAATGAGTGATAAGGTGCAGAACGTGACATAAGTGAACATAGTGAAAAAACGTAATGTCACACAACAACAAGGCTAAAAACCACAGAAATATATACAATGAAGTGGGGGTATTTCCTTGGGTAGGTCGACGACGTTTCGATCTGTATGAATTTAGATCATCATCAGGACTGATGAGCCTCCTGAAACTTAGTGTAATAGAATGCGCCCAAGTAAACTTTCTGAAACAGGGTAACTGGTGTGAACGGTAATTTGACTGAAGAAATTTTGAATATGTTGAAAACGTAGTTTTTCAAGTGGTCCGAGTAGCGCTCAATCAGCTTGAATTTGAAGAGGGTCCTACTGGGACTAGGTATATTTAAAACCGTGGTTATCCTATTGGTCCGAGTAGCGCTCAATCAAAATGACTTAGAAGAGGGTCCTACTGGAACTGAATATATTAAAACGGAATGTTTTTCTTATGGAGTCCGATTCGCGCTGTAATCGCTATAGAGGATAACTTGTGAGATTATGGTCGCCTTGAATTAATCATGGCGTTTACGCGGCAGTAAGAGGGCGTCCGAGTGACTCGCTGCTTAGCTGCTCTCACGCCGAGTGTCGAGTCGCGACTCCAATAGCCATTGGAGTCGCGACTCGACATTGGCCACTGGAGTCGCGACTCGACACTCGGCGTGAGAGCAGCTAAACAGCGAGGCACTCTGACGCCCTCCTACTGCCGCGTAAACGCCGTGATTAATTCAAGGAGACCATAATCTCACAAGTTATCCTCTATAGCGATTACAGCGCGAATCGGACTCCATAAGAAAAACATTCCGTTTTAATATATTCAGTTCCAGTAGGACCCTCTTCTAAGTCATTTTGATTGAGCGCTACTCGGACCAATAGGATAACCACGGTTTTAAATATACCTAGTCCCAGTATTACCCTCTTCAAATTCAAGCTGATTGAGCGCTACTCGGACCACTTGAAAAACTACGTTTTCAACATATTCAAAATTTCTTCAGTCAAATTACCGTTCACACCAGTTACCCTGTTTCAGAAAGTTTACTCAGGCGCATTCTATTACACTAAGTTTCAGGAGGCTCATCAGTCCTGATGATGATCTAAATTCATACAGATCGAAACGTCGTCGACCTACCCAAGGAAATACCCCCACTTCATTGTATATATTTCTGTGGTTTTTAGCCTTGTTGTTGTGTGACATTTAGTTTTTTCACTATCTTCACTTATGTCACGTTCTGCACCTTATTACTCATTTGAGCACCTGAAAAACGTTATAAGAATTGTATATAAAAAAAGAAAGTAAATAAAAGATTTCATATGAACCTACATCCCTAGCTCCATAGCGTTAATTAATTATTCGCTCCCCCAGTCTAAAGCCCTAAATGCGTACCCTCTGCCCCAGGCCCAATCCCCCTTACCTTAACAGGATGATGAGGCAACTCTTCTGAGGTGTGGCACAAGTCATCAAGAGGAAGATCTTGACTCTCCATTTCCTCTAGCGATGCCGATAGCCTTGACCAGGCTGGTGCCTTCACCGCTGTTACCAGCATATGACCTTACCACCAGTACAAAGCATATGCCTTTACCATTCATACCTTTACAATGTTAATTTGTTGTAAAGCCATGCGTGGTAAATACATATACATAGTTAAGCAAGCATTTACAATGCAATAGGTCTCGCATTAATTAGGTTTGAGCTATTGGCATTGCTAAATATTAGAATATCAATTGCAACAAAAGTCTATAAATTGTACGCCACAAAAAATTTGTATATATTTTGTAGCAATGGTGGCATGCTGCGCTTTAGATGAATATGTTTAAAAGTAAAGTAGCCATACTGCAATTGCTACAATAGTTAATTGTGGATGCGTTAACCATTGATGTGTGCACTGATGGCTGGTGGGGTGTGTGCCTGTAGAAATTGTGCACTGATGGCTGGTGGTGTGTGTGCCTGGTGGAAGTGTACACTGCCGGCTGGTGGTGTGTGTGCCTGGTGGAAGTGTACACTGATGGCTGGTGGGGTGTGTGCCTGGTGGAAGGGTACACTGCCGGCTGGTGGTGTGTGTGCCTGGTGGAAGCGTGCACTGACGGCTGGTGGTGTGTGCCTGCTAAAAGCATGCACTGATGGCTGGTGGTGTGTGTGTGCCTGGTGAAAGCGTGCACTGAAGGCTGGTGGTGTGTGTGTGCCCGGTGAAAGCGTGCAATGACGGCTGGTGGTATGTGTGTGCCTGGTGAAAGAGAGCACTGACATCTGGTGGTGTGTGCCTGGTGGAAGCATGAACTGACGGCTGGTGGTGTTTGTGCCTGGTAAAAGCATGCACTGACGGCTGATGGTGTCTGTGTCTGGTGAAAGTGTGCACTGATGGTGTGGTTGTGTGTGTGGTTGTATGTGTGGTTGTGTGTGTGGTTGTGGTTGTGTGTATGGTTGTGTGTGTGGTTGCGTGTGGTTGTGTGTGTGTGGTTGTGTGTGTGGTTGTGTCTGTGGTTTTGTGTGGTTGCGTGGTTGAGTGTGGTTGTGTGTGTGTGGTTGTATGTGTGGTTGTATGTGTGGCTGTGTGTGTGGTTGTGGGTGGTTATGTATGGTTGTGTGTGTGGTTGTGTGTGTGTGGTTGTGTGTGGGTGGTTGCATGTCTGTGGTTGTGTGTGTGGTTGTGTGTGTGGTTGTACGTGAGTGGTTGTGGTTATGTGTGAGTGGTTGTGTGTGTTGTTGTGTGTGTGGTTGTGTGTATGGTTGTGTGGTTGTATGTGTAGTTGTGTGGTTGGGTGTGGTTGTGTGTATGTGTGGTTGGGTGTGGTTATGTGTGTGGTTGTGTGTGGTTGTGTGTGTGGCTGTGGTTGTGTGTGTGTGAGGTTGTGTGTGTGTGGCTGTGTGTGTGGTTGCATGTGTGGTTGTGTGTATGTGTGTGGTTGTGTGTGTGGTTGTACATGTGTGGTTGTATGTGTGGTTGTGGTTGTGTGTGTGGTTGTATGTGTGTGTGTGTGGTTATGTGGTTGTGTGTGGTTGTGTGTGTGTGTGGTTGTGTGTGTGGTTGTGCGGTTTTGCTTGTAGTTGTGGGTGTGTGGTTGTGGTGTTGTGTGGTTGTGTGTGTGTGTTTGTATATGTCTGCATGTGTGTGTGGTTGTATGTGTGGTTGTGTGTGTGTGGTGGTGTATGTGCTTGTATGTGTGTTTGTGTGTGTGGTTGTGTATGTGGTTGTGGTTGTGTGTGGTCATGTGTGTGTTTGTGTGTGTGGTTGTATGTGTGGTTGTGGTTATGTGTGTGGTTGTGTGTGTGGTTGTGTGTGTGGTTGTCTGTGTGGTGGTGTTTGTGTGTGTTGTGTGTGTGGGTGTGTATGTGTGGTTGTGTGTGCGGTTGTGTATGTGTGGTTGTGTGTGTGTGGTTGTATGTGTTGTTGTGTGTTTGGTTGAGTTTTTAGTTGTGTGTGTGGTTGCGTGTGGTTGTGTGCGGTTTTGTGTGTGTTGCTGTGTGGGTGGTTGGGTGTGTGGCTGTGGTTGTGTGTTTGGTTGTGTGTGTGGTTGTGGTTGTTTGTGTGTGGTTGAGTGTGTGGTTGTGTGTGTGGGTTGTGTGTGGGGTTGTGTGTGTGTGGTTGTGTAGGGTTGTGTATGTGTGGTTGTGTGTGTGGTTGTGTGTGTGGTTGTGGTTGTGTGTGTGTGGTTGTGTGTGTGGTTGTGGTTGAGTGTGTGGTTTTGTGTGTGTGGTTGTGTTTGTGGTTGTGTGTGTGCTTGTGGTTGTGTGAGTGGTTGTATGTGTGTGTGTGGTTGTGTGTGTGGTTGTGTGTGGTTGTGTGTGTTTATGTGTGTGTGGTTGTTTGTGTTTAGGTGTGTGTGGTTCTCTGTGTGTGGGGTTGTGTGTGTGGTTGTGTGTGTGATTGTGTGTTTGTTTGTGTGGTTGGGTGTTGTTGTGGTTGTGTGTATTTGTGGGTGTGGTTGAGTGGGTGGTTGTGAGTGTGTGTGTTTGTTTGTGTGTGAGTGGTTGTGTGTGTGGTTGTATGTGTGTGGTTGTGTGTGTGTGTGGTTGTGTGTGGTTGTGTGTGTTTGTGTGTGGTTATGTGTGTGGTTGTGTGTGTGGTTGTGTGTATGTGTGGTTGTGTGTTTGTGTGGTTGTGTATGTGGTTGTGTGTGTTTATGTGTAAGTGACTGAGTGTGTGGTTGTGTGTGTGGTTGTGTTTGAGTGGTTGTATGTGGTTGTGTGGTTGGGTGTGGCTGAGGTTGTGTTGTGTGTGGTTGTGGATGTATATGTGTGTTTGTGTGTGTGGCTGTGTACCTGTGGTTGTGTGTGTGTGGTTGTGGTTGTGTGTGTGTGGTTGTGTGGTTTTGTGTGTGTGTGTGTGGTTGTGTGTGTGGTTGTGTGGTTGTGCATGTGGTGTGGTTGTGTGTGTGGTTGTGTGTGGTTGTGTGGGTGTGGTTGTGTGTGTGTGGTTGTGTGTCTGTGTGGTTGTGTGTGTGGTTGTGTGTGTGTGATTGTGTTTGTTTGTGTTTGTGTGGTTGTGTGTGGCTGTGGTAGTGTGTGTGTGTGGTTGCGTGTGTAGCTGTGGTTGGGTGTGGTTGTGTGGTTGGGTGTGGTTGTGGTTGTGTGTGTGTGTGTGTGTGTGGCTGTGGGTGTGGTTGTGGGTGTGGTTATGTGTGTGGTTGTGTGTGTTTTTGGTTGTGATTGTGTGTGGTTGTGTGTGTGCGAGGTTGTGTGTGTGCGAGGTTGTGTGAGTTTGAGTGGGTGGATGTGGTTGTGTGTGGTTGTGTGTGTGGTTGGGTGGTTGTGTGTGCTGTTATGTGTGTGGTTGTGTGTGTGGTTGTGGGTGTGGTAGTGTGGGTGTGGTTGTGTAGGTGTGGTTGTGTGTGGTTGGGTGGTTGTGTGTGTGGTTGTGGTTGTGTTTGTGTGGTTGCAGTTGTTTGCTTGGGTGTGTGGTTGTGTGTGTGTGGTTGTGTGTGTGTGGTTGTGTGTGCCATTGTGTGTGTGGTTTTATGTGTGTGTGTGGTTGTGTGTATGTGTGGTTGTGTGTGCGGTTGGGTGTGGTTGTGTGTGTGGTTGTGTGTGGTTATGTGTGTGGTTGGGTCTGTTTGTGTGTGTTATTGTGTGTGTTTATGTGTGTGGTTGTGTGTGGTTATGTGTGTGTGGTTGTGTGTGTTTGTGTGTGTCATTGTGTGTGTGGTTGTGTGTGTGTGGCTGTGGTTGTGTGTGTGGTTGTGTGGTTGGGTGTTGTTGTGGTTGTGTGTGTGTGAGGTTGTGTGTGTGTGGCTGTGTGTGTGGTTGCATGCGTGGTTGTGTGTATGTGTGTGGTTGTGTGTGTGGTTGTACATGTGTGGTTGTATGTGTGATTGTGGTTGTGTGTGTGGTTGTATGTGTGTGTGGTTGTGTGGTTGTGTGTGGTTGTGTGTGTGTGTGGTTGTGTGTGTGGTTGTGTGGTTTTGCTTGTAGTTGTGGTTGTGGTGTTGTGTGGTTGTGTGTGTGTGTTTGTATATGTCTGCATGTGTGTGTGGTTGTATGTGTGGTTGTGTGTGTGTGGTGGTGTATGTGCTTGTATGTGTGTTTGTGTGTGTGGTTGTGTATGTGGTTGTGGTTGTGTGTGGTCATGTGTGTGTTTGTGTGTGTGGTTGTATGTGTGGTTGTGGTTATGTGTGTGGTTGTGTGTGTGGTTGTGTGTGTGGTTGTCTGTGTGGTGGTGTTTGTGTGTGTTGTGTGTGTGGGTGTGTATGTGTGGTTGTGTGTGCGGTTGTGTATGTGTGGTTGTGTGTGTGTGGTTGTATGTGTTGTTGTGTGTTTGGTTGAGTTTTTAGTTGTGTGTGTGGTTGCGTGTGGTTGTGTGCGGTTTTGTGTGTGTTGCTGTGTGGGTGGTTGGGTGTGTGGCTGTGGTTGTGTGTTTGGTTGTGTGTGTGGTTGTGGTTGTTTGTGTGTGGTTGTGTAGGGTTGTGTATGTGTGGTTGTGTGTGTGGTTGTGTGTGTGGTTGTGGTTGTGTGTGTGTGTGGTTGTGTGTGTGGTTGTGGTTGTGTGTGTGGTTTTGTGTGTGTGGTTGTGTTTGTGGTTGTGTGTGTGCTTGTGGTTGTGTGTGTGGTTGTATGTGTGTGTGTGGTTGTGTGTGTGGTTGTGTGTGGTTGTGTGTGTTTATGTGTGTGTGGTTGTTTGTGTTTAGGTGTGTGTGGTTCTCTGTGTGTGTGGTTTTGTGTGGGGTTGTGTGTGCGATTGTGTGTTTGTTTGTGTGGTTGGGTGTTGTTGTGGTTGTGTGTATTTGTGGGTGTGGTTGAGTGGGTGGTTGTGAGTGTGTGTGTTTGTTTGTGTGTGAGTGGTTGTGTGTGTGGTTGTATGTGTGTGGTTGTGTGTGTGTGTGGTTGTGTGTGGTTGTGTGTGTTTGTGTGTGGTTATGTGTGTGGTTGTGTGTGTGGTTGTGTGTATGTGTGGTTGTGTGTTTGTGTGGTTGTGTATGTGGTTGTGTGTGTTTATGTGTGTGTGACTGAGTGTGTGGTTGTGTGTGTGGTTGTGTTTGAGTGGTTGTATGTGGTTGTGTGGTTGGGTGTGGCTGAGGTTGTGTTGTGTGTGGTTGTGGATGTGTATGTGTGTTTGTGTGTGTGGCTGTGTACCTGTGGTTGTGTGTGTGTGGTTGTGGTTGTGTGTGTGTGGTTGTGTGGTTTTGTGTGTGTGTGTGTGTGTGTGGTTGTGTGTGTGGTTGTGTGGCTGTGCATGTGGTGTGGTTGTGTGTGTGGTTGCGTGTGGTTGTGTGGGTGTGGTTGTGTGTGTGTGGTTGTGTGTCTGTGTGGTTGTGTGTGTGGTTGTGTGTGTGTGATTGTGTTTGTTTGTGTTTGTGTGGTTGTGTGTGGCTGTGGTTGTGTGTGTGTGTGGTTGCGTGTGTAGCTGTGGTTGGGTGTGGTTGTGTGGTTGGGTGTGGTTGTGTGTGTGTGTGTGTGTGGCTGTGGGTGTGGTTGTGGGTGTGGTTATGTGTGTGGTTGTGTGTGTTTGGTTGTGATTTTGTGTGGTTGTGTGTGTGCGTGGTTGTGTGTGTGCGAGGTTGTGTGAGTTTGAGTGGGTGGATGTGGTTGTGTGTGGTTGTGTGTGTGGTTGGGTGGTTGTGTGTGCTGTTATGTGTGTGGTTGTGTGTGTGGTTGTGGGTGTGGTAGTGTGGGTGTGGTTGTGTAGGTGTGGTTGTGTGTGGTTGGGTGGTTGTGTGTGTGGTTGTGGTTGTGTGTGTGTGGTTGCAGTTGTTTGCTTGGGTGTGTGGTTGTGTGTGTGTGGTTCTGTGTGTGTGGTTGTGTGTGCCATTGTGTGTGTGGTTTTGTGTGTGTGTGTGGTTGTGTGTATGTGTGGTTGTGTGTGCGGTTGGGTGTGGTTGTGTGTGTGGTTGTGTGTGGTTATGTGTGTGGTTGGGTGTGTTTGTGTGTGTTATTGTGTGTGTTTATGTGTGTGGTTGTGTGTGGTTATGTGTGTGTGGTTGTGTGTGTTTGTGTGTGTCATTGTGTGTGTGGTTGTGTGTGTGTGGCTGTGGTTGTGTGTGTGGTTGTGTGGTTGGGTGTTGTTGTGGTTGTGGGTGTGTGTGGCTGTGGTTGTGGTTGAGTGTGTGGTTTTATTTGTGTGTGGGTGTGGTTGAGTGTGTGGTTTTATTTGTGTGTGTGTGTGTGTGGTTGTCTGTGTGGTTGTATGTGTGGTTGTGTGTGTGGTTGTGGTTGTGTGTGTGGTTGTGTGTGGTTGTGTGTGTGGTTATGTGTGTGGTTGTGTCTGTGGTTTTGTGTGGTTGAGTGTGGTTGTGTGTGTGGGTGTATGTGTGGTTGTATGTGTGATTGTGTGTGTGGTTGTGGTTGTGTGAGCGGTTGTGTGTGGTTGTGCGTGTGGTTGTGTGTGTGGTTGTGTGTGGTTGTGTGTGTTTGGTTGTGTGTGTGGTTGTGTGTGTTTGGTTGCGTGTGCGTGGCTGTGTGTGTGGTTGTGTGTGTAGTTGTGTAGTTGGGTGGTTGTGTGTGTGGTGTTGGTTGTGGTTGTGTGGGTGTGGTTGTGTGGGTGTGGTTGCGTGAGTGTGGTTGTGTGTGTCATTGTGTTTGTGGTTGTGTGTGTGTTTGTGTGGTTGTGTGTGTGTGTGGTTGTGGGTGTGGTTGTGTGGGTGTGGTTGTTTGTGTGTGGTTGTGTGTGTTTGTGTGTGGTTGTGTGTGTTTATGTATGTGTTCATGTGTGTTTGGTTGTGTGTGTGGTTATGTGTGTGTGGTTGTGTGTGTGTGGTGGTGTGTGTGTGGCTGTGGTTGTGTGTGGGGTTGTGTGGTTGGGTGTCATTGTGGTTGTGTGTGTGTGTGTGGTTGTGTGTGTGGTTGTATGTGGTTGTGTGTGTGTTTGTGTGTAATCATGTGTGGTTCTTTGTGTGATAGTGTGTGTGGTTGAGTGTGTGGTTGTGGTTGTTTGTGTGGTTGGGTGGTTGTGTGTGGGGATGTGTGGTTGTGCATGTGGTTGTGGTTGTGTGTGTGTGGTTGTGGTTGTATGTGGTTGTGTGTGGTTGTGTTGTGGTTATGTGTGTGTGGTTGTGTGTGTGGTTGTGTGTGTGGTTATGTGTGTGGTTGTGTCTGTGGTTTTGTGTGGTTGAGTGTGGTTGTGTGCGGGTGTATGTGTGGTTGTATGTGTGATTGTGTGTGTGGTTGTGGTTGTGTGAGTGGTTGTGTGTGGTTGTGTGTGTGGTTGTGTGTGTGGTTGTGTGTGGTTGTGTGTGTTTGGTTGTGTGTGTGGTTGTGTGTGTTTGGTTGCGTGTGCGTGGCTGTGTGTGTGGTTGTGTGTGTAGTTGTGTAGTTGGGTGGTTGTGTGTGTGGTGTTGGTTGTGGTTGTGTGGGTGTGGTTGTGTGGGTGTGGTTGTGTGAGTGTGGTTGTGTGTGTCATTGTGTTTGTGGTTGTGTGTGTGTTTGTGTGGTTGTGTGTGTGTGTGGTTGTGGGTGTGGTTGTGTGTGTGTGGTTGTGTGTGTGTGGTTGTGTGTGTTTGTGTGTGGTTGTGTGTGTTTATGTATGTGTTCATGTGTGTTTGGTTGTGTGTGTGGTTGTGTGTGGTTATGTGTGTGTGGTTGTGTGTGTGTGGTGGTGTGTGTGTGGCTGTGGTTGTGTGTGGGGTTGTGTGGTTGGGTGTCATTGTGGTTGTGTGTGTGTGTGTGTGGTTGTGTGTGTGGTTGTATGTGGTTGTGTGTGTGTTTGTGTGTAATCATGTGTGGTTCTTTGTGTGATAGTGTGTGTGGTTGAGTGTGTGGTTGTGGTTATTTGTGTGGTTGGGTGGTTGTGTGTGGGGATGTGTGGTTGTGCATGTGGTTGTGGTTGTGTGTGTGTGGTTGTGGTTGTATGTGGTTGTGTGTGTGGTTGTGTTGTGGTTATGTGTGTGTGGTTGTGTGTGTGGTTGTGTGTGTGGTTATGTGTGTGGTTGTGTCTGTGGTTTTGTGTGGTTGAGTGTGGTTGTGTGTGGGTGTATGTGTGGTTGTATGTGTGATTGTGTGTGTGGTTGTGGTTGTGTGAGTGGTTGTGTGTGGTTGTGTGTGTGGTTGTGTGTGTGGTTGTGTGTGGTTGTGTGTGTTTGGTTGTGTGTGTGGTTGTGTGTGTTTGGTTGCGTGTGCGTGGCTGTGTGTGTGGTTGTGTGTGTAGTTGTGTAGTTGGGTGGTTGTGTGTGTGGTGTTGGTTGTGGTTGTGTGGGTGTGGTTGTGTGGGTGTGGTTGTGTGAGTGTGGTTGTGTGTGTCATTGTGTTTGTGGTTGTGTGTGTGTTTGTGTGGTTGTGTGTGTGTGTGGTTGTGGGTGTGGTTGTGTGTGTGTGGTTGTGTGTGTGTGGTTGTGTGTGTTTGTGTGTGGTTGTGTGTGTTTATGTATGTGTTCATGTGTGTTTGGTTGTGTGTGTGGTTGTGTGTGGTTATGTGTGTGTGGTTGTGTGTGTGTGGTGGTGTGTGTGTGGCTGTGGTTGTGTGTGGGGTTGTGTGGTTGGGTGTCATTGTGGTTGTGTGTGTGTGTGTGTGTGTGGTTGTGTGTGTGGTTGTATGTGGTTGTGTGTGTGTTTGTGTGTAATCATGTGTGGTTCTTTGTGTGATAGTGTGTGTGGTTGAGTGTGTGGTTGTGGTTATTTGTGTGGTTGGGTGGTTGTGTGTGGGGATGTGTGGTTGTGCATGTGGTTATGGTTGTGTGTGTGTGGTTGTGGTTGTATGTGGTTGTGTGTGTGGTTGTGTTGTGGTTATGTGTGTGTGGTTGTGTGTGGGGTTGTGTGTGTGTAGTTGTGTGTGTGGTTGTTGTTGTGTGTGTGTGTGGCTGTGGGTGTGGTTGTGTGTGCGTGGTTGTGTGTGTGTGTGGTTGTGTATGTGTGTGGTTGTGTGTGTGTGGTTATATGTGTGGTTGTGTGTGTGGTTGGGTGTGTGCGGTTGTGTGTGTGGTTGTGTGTGTGTGTAGTTGTTTGTGTGGTTGTGTGTGGTTGTGGTTGTATGTGTGTGGTTGTGTGTGTAGTTTTGTGTGTGGTTGTGTATAGTTGTGTGTGTGGTTGTGTGTGTGGTTGTGTATGTGGCTGTGTGTGTGGTTGTGTGTGTGGTTGTGTGTGTGGTGTGTGTGGTTGTGTGTGGTTGTGTGTGTGGTTGTGTGTGTGTAGTTTTGTGTGTGGTTATGTGTTTGTGGCTGTATGTGTGGTTGTGTGTTTGTGGTTGTGTGTGTGTGTGTATGTGTGTGGTTGTGTGTGTCACTGCATGCATGGTTGTGTGTGTGGTTGTGTGTGTGTGGTTGTGTGTGTGTAGATGTGTGTGTGGTCAGGTCTGGTTTTGTGTGGTTGTGTGTGTCGTTGTGGTTGTCTGTGTGTAGTTGTATGTGTCTGTGTGTGTGTGTGGTTGTGTGGTTTTGCATGTGGTTGTGGTTGTGTGTGTGGTTGTGGTTGTGTGTGGTTGTGTGGGGTTGTGGTTGTGTTTGTGTGTGTGGTTGTGTGTGTGGTAGTGGTTGTGTGTGTGTGGTTGTATGTGTGGTTGTATGTGGGGTTGTGTGTGTGTGTGGTTATTTTTGTGTGTGTGTGTGTGTGGTTGTGTGTGTGGTTGTGTGTGTATGTGTGGTTGTGTGTGTATGGTTGTGTGTGTGTGGTTGTATGTTTGGTTGTGTGTATGTTGTGTGTGCGTGTGTTTGTGTGTGTGGTTGTAGGTGTGGTTGTGTGTGTGGTTGTGGTTGTGTGTGGTTGTGGTTGTGTGTGTGACAGTAATACTAAAAGCATCTTAAAATAAAGGAACACAAACATCTAGTTTGTGGAAAGAGAAAGCACGTTGTAAGTCAAACAGGCAGCAGCAAAGCATTAACACAACGTGTTCCTTGACGTTTGATGTTCTATGAACGTAAACATCCAAGGGGCGCCGCGAAAGTGATCGCAGGCGAACATCAAAGGGGTGCTGCTAAAGTGATCACGGGCGAAAGTGATCTGGGGCGCTTAATGAGCATGACGAGGTTTGCCATTTCGCGCCTCGGCTCCTAAGTGCGTGCCCGTGCACATGCACTGTAGCTCTAGGCTGGCCAGGCTGGCCATGGTAGCATTTTTGAGTCCTCACTAAATGTCTTGCCAGACCAGCGCATGCTGTGTGTGTGTGGTTGTGTGGTTGTGTGTGTTTATGTGTGTGTGGTTGTCGTTGTGTGTGTGGTTGTGTGGTTGTGTGTCGTTGTGGTTGTGTGTGTGGTTTTGGGTGTGGTTGTGTGTGTGCGGTTGTGTATGTGGTTGTGTGTGTGTGGTTGTGTGTGGCTGTGTGTGTGTGTTTATGTGTGTGGTGTGTGTTTGTGTGTGTGGTTGTGTATGGTTGTGTATGTGGTTGTGTGTGTGGTTGTGGTTGTGTGTGTCAACAGAGTCCCGATTCAGTCGGAATGCATGAAGCACAGAGTAAGAATTGATGGGCAACCCCTGATGAAGGGTCAATGCGATTTGATTGAATCCTGAACGTGGGGACTTTCGCTTGTTAAACTCGCAGGAATTGCTGCTTTCTACTGCGGGGGGGATTGGAGCCATTCTGCTCACTCCGAACATTGCTTCATCTTTGCCCTGGACCCCCGCTGTCATTTCTGAGCAGGCACCACACTCTGGTGGGACTCGGAGTCCCAGAGTGCATCAACAGCAGCCCAAACCAGCCACAGCGGCTGAGGGCGGAGGCTTTAACACAGCGCTATAAAGCGCCGCCTCGCGCCACGCAGTGCCGGGGACTTTCGCTTGTTAAACTCGCAGGAAGTGCTGATTTCTTGTGTGGGGGGATCAGAGCCATTCTGCTCACTCCGAACATTGCTTCATCTTTGCCCTGGACCCCCGCTGTCATTTCTGAGCAGGCACCACACTCTGGTGGGACTCAGAGTCCCAAAGTGCATCCCCAGCAGCCCAAACCAGCCGCAGCTGCTGAGGGCGGAGGCTTTAATACAGCGCTATAAAGGGCCACCACGCCCCCGCTGCGTGGGAAGTGCGCGGGAATCCCGGGCCAAGGGTGGGCCTGTCTGTGCCCGTCTGTCCCCGTCGGAGACTGGACGAGGCTGGGCTGGGCCTCCCTCTGAAACCCTCCTGCTATGAAGAGTTGGTGTCACGATTTAGGATTCTACTGGGTACAGAGGGGGAATTAGGCAGAGTGGAGTGACTGAAGTGCCTAGGAGCTGCCTGCAGCAGGTAGGACTTAAGTGGACATCAGTGGAGGTACTGGCTCTACTGGATTACATCCAGGTACAGCTTCGTGTGAACTCTTGGATCATTGTTTTCTAGGTTCTGCACCCGGCAATGGATGTTTAATTACAACTGTGAATAATTGATTTTGAAGCTGTAGCTGGTATATACCTCTGCTAGTTATAGGCATTGAGTTATTTTTTAATGTGCACGACTGTTTTAAAGAAGTGCTGGATGCTAAATGAGTTGGCCACAGTATTAACTGTAGCCAGAGGATTTTTAAATTTTTGTTGTTTATATAGACCTATGTATTAACTCTAATTTCCTGATTGCTCATAATTGATCATTGTAATTGTTGTTGCTAAATTTCAGGGAGCATTTATAGAAAGCTATTTCCCAGGACAAGAATGAGTCGATGCAAAGCAAACCCAGGAAAAAGTGTCGTAGGAACACTAGCTGCCTTCTTAACGAGCACCGAATCAGTACTCAACAATGAAATCCTGTTGACAGAATGCAGGTTATCTTTGGAGCCCCTTGTAGTTCAAGGGAGACTCTCTCTTACCCCGGCATTTCCTATAGTCTCACCATCTCCCAAAAAAAATCAGGCTATAGAGCAAGAACAGCTAAGCCAACCCATTGTTGAAATGTCTGTATCATCAAATATTCCTGTTTCTTTGGTGTCAGAGAGCAGGAACTAAGCCCAAATAAAACCAAAGCAAGAACCAGAGGGCAGAAAGCCATGAGGAAAACTAATCATCCTAATAACTCACGGGAGTAGTAAGGAAAACTCGGGGAGTCTTACGAAACCTGTGTCAAAACCCACAAAGAGTTCTAAGGATGCAGATTCCCTATTAGGCACTAGTCTTGGGGGTAATAATTATATTGTTATATGTTATATGTGGATTTATAACGCGCTCCGATAGTCAAGACTGTCCTGGCGCGGAGAAGAAACTGGATCAGAATGGAAAAAGGAGGCTGCTATTCATGAACTTGAAAGAGGTGCGTTTTAAGCAGTTTTTTAAAATTGGGCAGATTGGGAGCGTGTCTAAGAGCGTCTGGCAGGGCGTTCCACATTTGAGCTCCCTTTACCGTTAGAGATTGTCCACCCAGGCGGACTCTTCTGAATCTGGGGACGACCACCTGCTTTCTGGAGGTAGATCGCAACTGACGGGACGGGAGGCAGAGAGTGAATCTTTTGGCTAGATAGGAAGGGCACGGTCCATTGAGGGCTTTATAGACGATGACCAAAGTTTTAAAGCGCACTCTTTGTGCCACAGGAAGCCAGTGAAGCTCCTTCAACTGTTTGCGAACGCTGAGTCTCCTGGGGATGTTAAAAATGAGTCTCACCGTAGCATTCTGGACTACCTGTAACTTTCTGATCATATAGTCAGGAGCCCCTATATAAAGGGCGTTTGAGTAGTCCAGACGGGAGAGTACCAGAGCTCTGGCTACCGTTTCTTTGGCCTTTTGCGGAAGGAGGGGAAAGAATTTGCGAAGAGTGGTCAGGGTTCCAAAGCACGTCCCCGCCAAACGCGAGATCTGGTCGCGGAAACATAAGTCGGCTCCGAACCAGATACCCAGGTTCTTGGCAATCCCACTTTCTCCCGTTGGGCATGTTGATTCACTGGGCCAAATGGACTCCTTAAAGTCAATGGGGAATTAGCCATAGAGCAGAATTTCTGTTTTATCCTCGTTGCATTTGAGGCATGATTTAGCTAGCCAAGCAAATACAGTGGATAGGCATTGGCGTACTCCAGAGGTGCACAAGTTCTCTTTTTTCCAGGTGAAGAGAAGCTGGGTGTCGTCGGCGTAGGCCATTATCTTAGCACCCCAGCTCTCTGCCAGCCGGATCAGAGGAGTTAGATAAATATTAAATAAAAGGGGACTTAAAGTCGACCCCTGGGGTACTCCAGTTTCTACCCTTCTATTAGAGTAGTGATATGGGGGTAACCAAATCTGTTGGGTACGGTCAGATAGGAAAGACCTGATCCAATCTAAAACCGTGCCCGAGATGCCAATGTCCTCCAGCCTAGATAAAAGCTGGAGGTGGGGCACCGCGTCGAACGCGGCAGAGAGGTCCAAAAGAATAAGGGCCGCTCTGCCGCCTCCGTCAAGGCATTCCCTAATGGCCTCAGCCATTTCCACCAATGCAGTTTCAGTACTGAAAGAGGTGCGGAACCCTGATTGGGCCGGATGAAGAGCTTCAGAGGATTCCACGAATCTCTCAAGTTGCCGAAATGCCGCCTTCTCGCAAACTTTGGCAAGGGCTGGTAGGAGTGATATGGGCCTGTAGTTGGAGGTGATCGATGGATCTGGGGAGGGTTTTTTTATCAGAGGGAGAAGTTTGGCTTGTTTCCACTTGGTGGGCACAGCTCCTGAAGTTAGGGATTCATTAACCAGGGCGGTGACCATGGGGGTAATTACTTCAGCAATTCCATTCAGGACCCTTGCCGGGCAAGGATCTATAGGTGACCCTGACTTCAGAGTTTTTAATATGGCCATAACATCTATACTTTCAACCTGAGTGAATTTGGCCATTTCTGCTTTAACCCTTGATATTAGGGGAAGTGAAGGGGGAAGAGGTTGGCCGTTTAAGGCTAGATCCGATTGCGGGGCAAGTGGCTGGTCAGGGTTATTCAGACTGTCTTGGATTTTTTGAATTTTCTCGATGAAAAAAGTGGATAGTTGTTCACACCAGTCAGTGGAAGGCGGAATTGCCGTCTTCTCTGCTACCGGGGCAGTAAAGCTTTTAACTATGGAGAAAATTTCTCGACTGTTGTTTTTGGCTTTTTGAATTCTAGACGTGTAGAATTCCCCTTTAGCTGTTTTAATCGCTGCGCAGTAACTTTTTTGAGCTGCACGCAGTTCCGTTTTAGCGGTGGGACAATAGTTCTTTCTCCATACTCGCTCTAGCGCCTTACATCCTGTTTTTAAAGTTTTTAATTGTTCAGTATACCAGGGGGAAGTGGGGGTTATCCTATGATTGTTTTTACTTTTGCTTTTTGGTAGTGACTTAATGGAGGAGTCTATCCAGGATGAGAAGTTGTCTACCGCTTCATCCAAGTTTTGTGCTTTCATTGGGGTGAAGTGGGTGAGGGCCTCCACTAGATCCGGAATATTAATTCTTCTAGGGCGTTCCTCAGTCTTAAGTGTGGGTAACACATGGGTTTTGTTAATGAACCAGGAGAAGTGAACCGGAAAGTGGTCTGACCATGAAATGGGGTATGGTGGATCGGTAGAAATGTTAAAGTTGGAATATACCAGATCTAAACAATGCCCCCCTTCATGAGTGACAGATTGCACCTGATGAGCCATCTGAGCCAAACTACAGATGTCTTTCAGCTCTTTAACTCCGGGAGCAGAGCTCGTGTCCATATGTAGATTAAAATCTCCCAACATTAGGAAGTGAGGGAATCTGAGTGCACGTTGGATGACGATCTCCTCCAGGGATTTGAGAAAATTGCCTAGAGGACCCGGAGGGCAATAGATCAATGGTCCCCCCAGAGTGAAATGCGGGGATAATGCTAGGGAGAATTCCATAGCTTCTCCATCCTCAATCCTTCCTGTGCATTCTATCCATTTCTCCTTATAGATCACGGCTAAGCCTCCTCCCCTGCCTTTATTGCGGTCCTGTCTGGTGATCTTAAACCTTCTGGGGACAGCCAGCTCAACTACTGGGGCGCAGTTCTCATTCAGCCAAGTCTCCGTGATGAATAGGATGTCAAGGTTTTTATCAATGATGAATTCATATACTTCCTCTGAGTGTTTTGATAGGGAACGTGCATTGATAAGGGCAGCCTGAATAGGTGGGTCTTCCGCTGTGGTAAGCTGGGGGAAGGAGGGATTAAGGGGACTAAATTTGAAGAAGCAGTTAGGACAGATTCGTGAGAGGGAGTCTGAGACATTCCAGTGGGCGCCATTACATTACCATATTGCTCTTCAAGATATGGCCGGGCCAGCATTAGGAACCAAATCAGAGGGTGATTTTTGGGGTAAGTTAGAATCCATGTTCCATATAATAATAGACCCCATTATGCAGAAATTAAGCACTGTTGAAAACAGACTGGGTAGTCTAGAGAAAATTATGGTTTCTGTCCCCCCTAAGAATTTAAGGGTAAGTCCGACCACTATTACTGCGGTAGCGCCTACGGAAGAGGGAAGAATGGGACATGACAGGGATGGAGGAAATATTGTTGCTATGTCATCTGCTACTAGCAGGCCACCTGTAGTAAATGGTATCACTAAACCAAAGCCTGCTAGCACTGACCCTGTTGTTTCTAGACAGTTACCATCTACAATAACACTACCCCTAGCACGCAGAGAAATCAGACAGAAGATAAGTCACCTCATACGGTAGTCTTCCCTACTATTGATCTTGCCCCAGAATCAACCACGTATGTAGTGATTCTTGGAAATGTCCCTGCTTTACCATCAGGGAAGAGGCCATCTAATTGCAGGGATGCAACAATGGTGGGTAGGGAGGATTTAATAGCAAGGGGCGGCAGTGTAAGACCATACCCTAGTTTTCATTCCATTCCTCAAGTCCACTCACTGACACCTGTAGATAGGACGTCTGACACTAATTACAGTTTAGCTCTACAGAACAGGTTTGAAACCCTGTCGGGCTTGGAAGAATGTGATTGACTGGAGGATCACAATTTAATAGGGGCAGAGCAGGGGAAATTGACCGAGGTTCAAGGGGATGTAACCTCAAGACCATCAAGGGACCCCCTTAATAACTTCCTATAGTGGAACATAGCGGGGCTAGCACCGAAATTGCAGGATCCCAGGTGGGTAGCTTTTGTTAAACAATTTCAGGTAATTTGTCTGCAGGAAATGTGATCTCCTGATGATGACCTACTCCTGGATGGCTATAAGGCCTTTTTTGTTTCAGCTAGACCATCCAGGAGCGGGAGACATAGAGGTGGATTGGCCACTTACATTTCTGTAGCAATTAACTGTAAATTACAGCTGATGCCTATTTATCATCCTGATATCCAGGTGATATGGGCCTGTAAAGGTGGAATGAGTTGGGGAATTGTACATTTTTATAACTCTTTTTCTTCCCTAGCTGGGGGTAGCAATGTATCTGCATTGGGTGATGGTATAAAACAAGCACTGAGTGCTAGCCTTCATAGTCTCTTGGTAGCTGGTGATTTTAATGTACACCCATGTGGTGACCCTCATACGGCCTGTTTGTCGGAACTAGGCTGCCCTCTAACACATGGGTTCCACTTTGAGCATTCGACACAAGGCGAGATGCTAAATGATATGATCAACGATTTAGATCTGATGGCCACATTCTCCTTAACTGCCCCTTGCAGTAATTTTTCTGTGCTACATTTAAGGGCCAGGGGAAGGGATCCTTTATAGATTATATTTTAATTTCATCTTCATTACAATCTCATGTGAAGAGCTTTAAAGTCTTATGGAGTGAATTTAGTGATAACAATCCCCCATCTCTGTATTTGTTGGGTTTATTGGCAGATAAGGGTATAGCGGAAGCAAACAAGGGCATACTACGCTTAGCTCATGGCAGGCGCAGGTTAAAATGGTCCCAAGTAACGCCTGAAATATTTTACAATGAGGTTAAATCAGCATGTAGCGTTGAACTGTCCCTCTGATTAGAGGAGCAATCTACGCCAATAGAGATCCCAAAAGCTTATAACATCTTCTCACATAAGGTGTCTATGCTTCTATCCATACCAGAGAAAGGAAATGCTAGGCTGAGACCCAGATGGTTTGATCATCATTGCACCAAAGCTGCAAAAATGGTGAGGAAGGCACTGTAAAAAAAAAAACAGAATTCAAAATGAGGTTCTAAACTGTCGTAGGGGGTATAAGGCGGCCCTCGCCACTCGAAAGGAAGCAATAAGAGAAGAAGCTTGGAGGAACTTATTAGAATCTAGCATCCTTAAAAATAGTTCAAAGTTCTGGGGTATTGTGCACTGGCCTCTGTTTATACAGGAAGGGGGGGAGGCGCTTGAATCATACATAACCGAGGAGGAGTGGGTAACACATTTTGAATCAGTTTCAGTTTCATCAACTTTTATTCGATTATCAGTTTGTATAATCATAAAAAGTACATACAAAAAAGATTGTCAGCACATGAATAGATTTAAAAATAAGTCAGGATATAAAGGATTTTTGGTAATAAAATTTGCAGTTCTATATCCTTCAAGTTAGCTTGGAACATTATGACGTATTGTTAAGACTGCTATAAGAAAAGTCACTATAAGTTTAGCTTCATATAACGTGATCAGAGATTGCAAATAGAGAAACGCAGAATAGCATTGTCTATGGCCACTGGAACGAAGAAGTGGAATAATCCACATTTTTCGTGGAAGTTTATAGTATTTGCAAAATAAAACAACGTGGATCGTTGACTGTTGGGAGATTCCATCGCAGGGACAATTCATCAAGTTGCGGGACCAATTATGAGTTTCGGGAAATGAAACTAAACGGAAAAAGATGTTAAAGCGAAGTCTTGTTAATAAAAACTTTTCGTGGTTTGATAAGAAATACGTCAAATAGGTTTGTATGCCTTTGCCAGATTGTTGAGCACAGATTTTTTCGTTTGATGGTTTTGAGATCTCTGCCTGATTCCGTAGCTCCCTCAAGTGGCCCAGACACATTGATTTTAACTGTTTCCTGGAAATGTCTTCTACTGAAGCAGGATCTTCGAAGTAGTACTCGCGGTCCAAGTCTTTGAAGAAGTTCCATATGTAGGTTAGCCAAGGAATTTTTCGCCAGTTTGTCAGGGCTAAACAGTCTGTGATAAGGGAGCGAGTTAAGTGGCATTCGGGGTTGGCCCATATTCAATGCCACAATAAAATTGGCTGGCAGCGGATAGTGTCGATGATATATTCCATGCCAAGCTCACGGTGCGAAGCTAGTATCGGGGAACTTTGAGGGAGAGCTAGAATGTATTTTATAAAGCCATTTTCGGTTACTTGCAGCTGATCTATGCATCCATGACCCCAGACTCCAGCTCCATAGGTAGCCACACTATGGCATTTTGCGTAATATATAGTCAGGAGTTCGGGGGGGCTGGTTTCCCCAATTTCCTCGAGAAAGAAATCAATGCCGATGTTGCCCGACGGAAGTGAAGGTTTCTGGCGTCAATTGCCTTTCGCCAGTTCATTACTTCATCCACTAAGATTCCCAGGTATGGGTAGATTGAGGTTTTTTCCAGTTTCGTTTTGTCAACCATTATCGATTTGGGGTTTTTGACCCTGGGACCGATATGCATTGTGAAAGTTTTCTTTATGTTTATTTTGAGGCCAAGTGAGTCCATGAATGTTGCGTATTTATTCATTTGTATCTGAAGTTGGTTCAGGGTCCGTGCTAAAATGACTGAATCGTCAGCATACAACAATGTGGGTATCGGACGGTGGTTTATCTGGGGTAAGTCTTGGCTCCCTTCCAGCATAGCCTGTTCAAGCCCGTTTGTATAAAGGTTGAACAGGAAGGGAGCCAGTACACATCCCTGCCTTACTCCCTTCGTTATTTGAAATGAACGGGACAGCTCACCACTGGTACCAAATCTTACTCGCCCTACGGCGTTAGAATAGAGTTCTCGTAGGAAGGCTATTATTGGGGGGTCCACTCCAAGGTCACTAAGTATTTGCCAGAGTTTTGCATGTTGGACGCAGTCAAATGCCGCGCTTAGGTCGACATAGACAAGGAAGATGTTACCTCCTTTAGCGTGAACATATTTCCCAGCCAGAAGGACGAGGTTGAGGGCCTGTTCCACGGTCCCAAGCCCCTTCTGGAATCCATATTGCAGGTCGGTTATGATGTTGTTCTCCCGGGCCCAGGATTGTAAACGGTCCAGGAGTACTCGACCCGCGATCTTACCCATGGAGTCCAGAAGGGAGATTGGTCTGTAGCAAGCAGGCTCGTTGCGGTCGCCTTTTTTAAAGATGGGTAAAAGGATTGATGTCGACCATGACTGGAAAAGGCCGACCGAGGTTACAGCTGACATGACCCGGGTGATTATCTGCGACCAAAAGTCTACATTATGGAGAAACATGTCCATTGGAACACCATCAGGGCCAGGAGCCTTGCCAGATTTGGATGCCCTGATTGCTTTTATGACTTCGCTGAGGTGGAAATGTGTATTTATCGGGTAGATGTTGTTTCCCGCTGATTGGTCCTCGTTTATTGCTGTACCATTGTCTACTACGGAATCCGGAGATGATCCAAAGATTTTAGAAAAATGGGAGACCCAGTCTTCTTCGGTTACTGCCACATCAAGATGTTGGATTTCTGTACTGTTGGCCAAGAAAGGAGATCTTATGACTTGCCAAAATGAGGTGCTGTCCTTTCTTTGGGCGCTGTCGTGTAGTTGTGACCAAAGTTCTTGTTTGATTTGTTTTTTACGGTCTCTCCTAGCAGAGTTATATGCTTTTCTTAGGTTGGAAATTTCCTGGGAGTCTCTCGTAGATCTATGTAGGGCTTCTTTAAGAGTTGAAAGTGCCTTCCGACAAGCGGTGTCGAACCATCTCGTGGTAGGGGACTTATTGTTCTTTTTTAGCATGACAAATAGTTCATCCCTTATTGTTTCCTGAATGCTTTGGAAACTGCTAACGATTTTTTGAGGTGGTGTCTCCAAGGACATGCATTCAGATAGCCAGTGTTTGGTTTTTTCAAGGACCCTCTGCGTCGTCTCTTCTGGGTCGATCTTAGCCCATTTAACTGTGTAACCATTCAGTTTATTCATGGAGAGTGATTGCTGGTTAAGGGAGCTCGGCTTTACAGGGTGTCCGTTTACCAGTTTGATGGTGATTCTTGTACTAAGTGGGTAGTGGTCACTTGTTGGGTTAGATCCAGTTTCAAAATTTGCTAGTTGTCCTTTAAGTGAGTGGGAGGCTATTATGTAGTCTATGGTTGTTGAGTAGCCTCTTCCATGGAAAGTTGGTAGGAAATCCTGCTGCGGGTCTACCAATTTGTTCACATAATCCAAGTCTAGGGAAAATATAATGTCATTCAATTTGTTTCCACATGTCGAGTGCACAAAGTGGGGTATGGGGTTGCCAAGTTCGTTTTGCAATCCACAGATTCCTTTTTTATAGTTTGGGCACAAAGGGAAATTGAAATCGCCACCCCAGATTAAATGAGTTGTAGTTGTATTGTTATCATTTTTCAGTACAGATAGGAATGTAGCAATCTCTCCTAAATTTGTCCAACAATCCGAGGTACCAGAGTTGTTGTAGTAGTTAGTGAAAACATAATTATTATCTTTAGTAGTTGTTATCTGCATAATTTGGTACGTTGGAGACTCCTTTAATAGTTTTAATCTGAAGGGAAGAGTATTGGCGACATAGATCGTGAGCCCCCCCTTTGGTCTGCCCATGATTCCCTGCACTTCTGGGGTGAAGAGAGTTTTGTATCCCGCAAGATGTAACGGGGTTGTACACCATGTTTCTTGAAGACAGAGTATCTGATGTTCCCTGGCTGTGTCAAGCCATAGCTCCAGTGTTATTTTTGAGGACAGACCTGCGACGTTCCAATATGCAATGGAAAGACTCAGGTTTGCGGGTTCAGAGGAGGCGTAAAGGAGAGGTGTTTCGATCGGGGTGCTCACGGCCAGAGTGTCTATCGGGTACTTTGTCTGGGCCTGTAAAAGGTTGATAGGATCTTTAGGAATTTTGGTTTGGTGAAAGCAAAAAACGGGGGCCGTCCCAGGGGAGACGGTGGATATGGTATGGATAACATTGGTGGAATTGCAAGAGAAAGCAGTGATAGTCTCCGACTTTAAGTTTGTATGGATATAAGGAATAGGCTTCGGTGACACTCGCTGCTGGCTTTGATTTACTAGTTGGCATGTAATATTGTGGTTTTTACTCTTAGGTTCATCCCTGAATGGTCAATCGACCATCTCAAGGCAGTCGAAACGGTTTTGTGTTGGGAAGCCCTGCCAGCCTTCATATGATTGGTAGGGTCTATCTTGCCAGTATTGCCTTGGCCAATCTCTCGAAACATTTCTGCTTCTGTGGTCATAGGTATACCCCACCTGTTTCCACTGATCATTTTGGGGCTGATGCCAGTTCCAGGTTGGAGTATAGTGATGTTGTCTCGTTGGGGGATAAAAGAAGGAGAGATGTTGAGCATCAATTCCACCTTTTTTCTCCAGCGAGGGCCAAGCGCAGATATAGTCCACGGTGGAGGGGTCTCTGCATGTTACAATGATGCAGTCCCCACGGGTCGATTTTGGTGTTTTACCTACCCATACTACCCTGCGGACTGTAGAGATCCCTCCTGAATGATGGGGTTCTAGTGGCCTGTTGATGCTTAGCCATTGCATGACCTTGTTTTTAAGTGACCAGGCGGTTTCTGGTGGATCATCAGTTAATTCTGGTACGCCAGTGAGTACTATTGTATATGGGGTGGCTTCTGGGGGCAAGTGGGCTGGACGTCTGGGTCCTGGTATTTTTTTGAAGGTCTTTTTAGGTGATAACTGAGGGACCGTTGTTTTAGATGGAAGAGGTATTGGCTTTTTTGTGGGGTGAGTTTTATTTGGATTATCTGTTGCAAGCCCTGTAATGACTGGGGTTGCCGAGCCTATGTTGGGTGTTTGTTGATTCAACACCGCAATGGTTTTACCCTGTTGTGCTCGAGGCGTTGCATTTTGTGGGTTTTGGTTCAAAACATTTTGTTTTGGATTTTTTAAGGGTGGAATAGTTGGGGTTGGTTGTTTTGTTACTTTAGGTGGTTGTGATTGGAGAAGTATTTTGGAAGGCTGAGGGACATTTCGCGGCCCTTTTTTCACTGAATGTGTATTGGTACCAAGGAGTGTGGCAAAAAGAATTGCCAGTTGGGCTTCAAGATTCCTGATGCTTAATTGAATAGGTTTCAAATGCTGGACCAAAAGGTCTTTTGTTGCAATTAATACTTGTGAGGTAGCTTTACATGTTCTACAGGGGTTGTCAATATCCTCGTTGGGGATTGTAGGATGCAAGAGGTTGGTTTCTAGAGGGAATGATGTAATTAGTTGCAGAGATTGTGTTGTGTGATTTAACGGCTCCGTGACGTGACCTGAGAAAGAAGCCGTAGCTACTGCGTTATCAGTGGGGTTTGTACTACCTAGTTTTGGAATGGCTCCTTCTCTTTCTCCTCGAAGGTACGTATCTATATTGGTCTGAGATCCTTCCAGTGTTTGACAGGCTGCTAAATCGGGGGATGCCTCTAAGTTATCTGATGTTGATGATAAATCAGACTCGAATTGCGTTACAGATAAGTCTACTATAGACGGGACTGTATTGATGTCAGGAGCAGTCACAGTCACGGGAAGGGAACAATTTGGGGAGGTTAGGTGAATGGGGGAAGTTGCGGTTGCTAAGGTGCCCAGGGACAATCGTTTTGCATTCATAAGGTCCAGTGACACTCTTTTTTCGAGAAGGGAGATACTCTGGTTGATTACCTCATGTGTCCGTGAGATGAATAGGTCGATTGGTCCAGTTATTTGTGCTACCTCTTGGGCATTCTTGGATTTGGTCTTTGCATTGCTCCTGGTTTTAGGAGGCATGATTGAGGTCTAATGGCTGTAGTAACCAGAGTCAAAAGGGGGGTAGCCCGGTCCGGTCTCTACCGGTCACTAACGGGCAACAACGGGCTCGCCCTTGGCCCGGGCTTCGCCCCGTGCTCCGCCCCTCGCGCGTCCCGCGTCGCGGGTGAGATGATGGTGTTTATAAACTTATTGGCGGTGGGCGTGTCCGTGGGCGTGGCGCCTGGGGGAAGAGGAACCAGCTGGTCAGCGTGAGGGTTGCTGGTCCTCGCAGTCCCCCAGGTTGCTGATGAAGTTTTGCCCACGCTTCTTACCCTGAGGACTCCAACTGGGAGCGCTGGACTAGGCCTGCCGACTGCAGGTCTCGCTCACACCAGCGATTCCTCGGGGAGGCGACAGCCAGGAATGAAGTCAGAAGAGTTGCGAGGACCTTGGCTCCGTCCTGTACACAACAGCAGGCAGCAGGGATCAGCTACAAAAAGTGAGTGGCACCCGCGAAGCGGGTGTCATGAAAGGTTTTGTGCAAATCAGCGGTGGGCGTGTCCGTGGGCGTGGCGCCTGGGGGAAGAGGAACCAGCTGGTCAGCGTGAGGGTTGCTGGTCCTCGCAGTCCCCCAGGTTGCTGATGAAGTTTTGCCCACGCCTCTTACCCTGAGGACTCCAGCTGGGAGCGCTGGACTAGGCCTGCCGACTGCAGGTCTCGCTCACACCAGCGAGTCCTCGGGGAGGCGACAGCCAGGAATGAAGTCAGAAGAGTTGCGAGGACCTTGGCTCCGTCCTGTACGCAACAGCAGTCAGCAGCTACAAAAAGTGAGTGGCACCCGCGAAGCGGGTGTCACGAAAGGTTTTGTGCAAATCGGCGGTGGGCGTGTCCGTGGGCGTGGCGCCTGGGGGAAGAGGAACCAGCTGGTCAGCGTGAGGGTTGCTGGTCCTCGCAGTCCCCCAGGTTGCTGATGAAGTTTTGCCCACGCCTCTTACCCTGAGGACTCCAGCTGGGAGCGCTGGACTAGGCCTGCCGACTGCAGGTCTCGCTCACACCAGCGAGTCCTCGGGGAGGCGACAGCCAGGAATGAAGTCAGAAGAGTTGCGAGGACCTTGGCTCCGTCCTGTACGCAACAGCAGGCAGCAGGGATCAGCTACAAAAAGTGAGTGGCACCCGCGAAGCGGGTGTCACGAAAGGTTTTGTGCAAATCGGCGGTGGGCGTGTCCGTGGGCGTGGCGCCTGGGGGAAGAGGAACCAGCTGGTCAGCGTGAGGGTTGCTGGTCCTCGCAGTCCCCCAGGTTGCTGATGAAGTTTTGCCCACGCCTCTTACCCTGAGGACTCCAGCTGGGAGCGCTGGACTAGGCCTGCCGACTGCAGGTCTCGCTCACACTAGCGAGTCCTCGGGGAGGCGACAGCCAGGAATGAAGTCAGAAGAGTTGCGAGGACCTTGGCTCCGTCCTGTACGCAACAGCAGGCAGCAGGGATCAGCTACAAAAAGTGAGTGGCACTTAACGCCCAAGTAACGCCTGAAATATTTTACAATGAGGTTAAATCAGCATGTAGCGTTGAATTGTCCCTCTGATTAGAGGAGCAATCTACGCCAATAGAGATCCTAAAAGCTTATAACATCTTCTCACATAAGGTGTCTATGCTTCTATCCATACCAGAGAAAGGAAATGCTAGGCTGGGACCCAGATGGTTTGATCATCATTGCACCAAAGCTGCAAAAATGGTGAGGGAGGCACTGTAAAAAAAAAACAGAATTCAAAATGAGGTTCTAAACTGTCGTAGGGGGTATAAGGCGGCCCTCGCCACTCGAAAGGAAGCAATAAAAGAAGAAGCTTGGAGGAACTTATTAGAATCTAGCATCCTTAAAAATAGTTCAAAGTTCTGGGGTATTGTGCACTGGCCTCTGTTTATGCAGGAAGGGGGGGAGGCGCTTGAATCATACATAACCGAGGAGGAGTGGGTAACACATTTTGAATCTGTATTTGATATTAAGAAAGGGCATCATGATGTGTAACCATATGACACCTACGAGGAAGGAATGACATTTGAGATGGGTGAAATCCTGGAAGGAATAATGGAATTAACGGTGGGTAAAGCACCCGGACCGGATGGGATCCGCCCAGATCTTTTTAAATCAGATCCCTAATTTTGGGCCCCGATATTAGAACAGATATTTAATGCGGCAGCACAGTACGGCTGCCCTGAGTCTTGGGCAACATCTACAATAATCCCTGTCTTTAAAAAAGGTGACAGAAATAGCACATTATGCTATAGGCCAATCTCCTTAATTGACTCTTTGGTAAAGGTGGTGGGCGGGTCCTACTGCAGAGACTGACACTGTGGGCTGAGGAACAGATGATCCAGTCAGAGGTTCAATACGGTTTTGTGAGGGGTCGGTCTACTATAGCTCAATGTCTTAATCTGCTCTTGATATTGAGCAGGTATACCGTTGCACGTTCTGGGACCATCCACTTGGCCTTCATGGATCTGTCATCGGCTTTTGACTGTGTTAACAGGGGGAGGCTGTGGCAGTCCATGAGGGCCAATGGGGTGGATAACGGTATTGTTAACTTCCTGGAGGACATGCACAAGTCCACCAAAGTCAATGTTAGGTTTTCCCAAGGTCTGGGGGTAACGAGAGATTTTAACATCAAAAAGGGATCCGGCAAGGTTGTATACTGGCTCCCTTTCTTTTTAATCTTTATATTAATGACCTGGATAATGTTTTAAGGGCTACTGGTGCAGATTACCCTAGAGTAGGATGGCGCGGGATTCCAGTCCTGCTCTATGCGGACGACGCCGTTCTTCTATCTAGGATGGCAAACGGGCTACAAACATTTTTATCTCCTTTTTCAAGCTTCATGCTAGATAGAGATTTGCTGGTTAACAAATCCAAATCATATGTTATGCAGGTGGGGCAGAGGCATAGGAAGAATTATCAATTTCTAGTGGGAGACTCTAAGATTACATGTACCAATGTGTTCTCCGATTTAGGGGTCCTCTTTGATGATAAGATGAATTGGGGCCCACTATTGCAGAAAACAAAAGGGAACATGGTGAGGGCGAACACAGCAATTTAACATGTTTCATCTAAAATAGGGAAGAAGCCCACATAGGCCATGCTGCAACTTTATAAAGCTAAACGTTTGTCAATAGCCTCGTATGGCAGTGAACTATGGGGCTATATTGCAGGACAGTCCCTTCAAACTTCGGAAAACAACTTTCTGAAGCACCTGTTATATGTTCCTCGGGGCACCTCGAACATGGTGGCCCACGAGGAATTAGGGGTCCCTTATTTAAATGACCTAACATCTTTGCGACCACTTACCTGTTGGATAAAATGCTGGTTGAATATAGACATCCCCCTTGCTCAATTAATTTTAAGAGATTGTTTGGCTCTTGATAACTCATCACGTATTCCGTGGCTGAATTATGTGAAGAGAAGTCTGGAAAGGTTGGGGCGGGGAGAACTATTCTCTATTCCTGACTGTATTGTAAAGAAGGACGTGGAAGAAATTAAGGTAGCCTTTTTACTAGAGAGGAATATGGAAAGGGAACCCAAGGAGGTTGAGAAATCCAGTGTGCGTACACACATTATGTTAAAAACAACACCTAGGACAGAACAATACCTTATTGGGTCTCTGTCCATGCACAATCCATTTTTGCTAACCAGGTTTCAGTTGAACCTCTTTGACCTTCTACTTGCCAGACCTAAATGTTCTTTTAGAGGTATGGTGACAGCATCCTGCGGCTGCGACAATCAGTCTCCACAGGATATGCTACATTTTATGTTTTTATGTAATTTTTATGCTTTCTCTCGAAAATATTTCCTGGTTCCAATTTTAAAAAGATTGAATTTTAACCAGGTTTGACCCGCACTGATGTATTTGCAATTATTGAAGGAAGAATGTTTACCTTTTATATTGTTTTTTTTAAAAGCTTGTGTTAATTACAGGAACTATTTGGATCAGTAATGTATGCCTTCCTCTGACCTTTTTTTTTAATTATTATTTATTATCCTGACTTTATTGCAATGCTGGCCCTTTTTTGTTGATCAAGCACAGATCGTTTTAACTGTATTATTGTTGTGTAACATTTATGGTTTGTATTGTAAAACCGACTAAAGTTTAAAGAATTGAATTGTGTGTGTGGTTGTGTGTGTGGTTGTGATTGTGGTTGTGTGTGTGTGTGTGGTTGTGTAGTTGTGCGTATGGTTGTGGTTGTGTTTGTGGTTGTGTGTGTGGTTGTGTGTGTGTGTGGTTGTGTGGGCGTGGTTGTGTGTGTGGTTGTGGCTGTATATGTGGCTGTGGTTGTGTGTGTGGTTGTGTATGTTTGTGATTGTGTGTGTGTGTGTGGTTGTGTGTGTGGTTGTGTGTTTGGTTGTGTGTTTGGTTGTGTGTGTGTGGTTGTGTGTGGTTGTGTGTGGTTGTGGTTGTGTGTGTTTGTGTGTATTTGTGTGTGTGGTTGTGTGTGTGGTTGCGTGTGTGGTGTGTGGTTGTGTTTGTGGTTGTGTGTGGTTGTGGTTGTGTGTGTGGTTGTGCATGTGGTTGTGTGTGTGGTTGTGGTTGTGTGTGTGTGTGTGGTTGTGTGTGTGGTTGTGGTTGTTTGTGTGGTTGTGTGTGGGGTTGTGTGTGTGATTGTGTGTGGTTGTGTGGGTGTGTGGTTGTGTGGTTGTTGTTGTGCGTGTGTGGCTGTGGGTGTGGTTGTGTGTGGTTGTGTGTGTATGTGTGTGATTGTGTGCGTGTGGTTATGTGTGTGTTTGTGTGGTTGTATGTGTGGTTGTGTGTCTGGTGGTGGTTGTGAGTGTGTGGTTGTGTGCGTGTGTGGTTGTGTGTGTTTGTGTGTGCGGTCAGGTGTGGTTGTGTGTGGTTGTGTGCGTGTGGTTGTGTGTGTGGGTGTGTGTGTGGTTGTGGTTGTGTGTGTGGTTGTGTGTTTGGTTGTGTGGTTGTGTGTGTGGTAGTGTGTGGTTGTGTGTGTGTGGTTGTGTGTGTGTGTGGTTGTGTGTGTTTGTGTGTGTGGTCGGGTGTGGTTGTGTGTGTGGTTGTGGTTGTGTGTGTGTGGTTGTGTGTGTGGTTGGGTGGTTGTGTGTCGTTGTGTAGTTGTGCGTGTGGTTGTGGTTGTGTGTGTGTGTGTGGTTGTGGTTGT
Source organism: Lissotriton vulgaris (assembly GCF_964263255.1). Lineage (NCBI taxonomy): Eukaryota > Metazoa > Chordata > Amphibia > Caudata > Salamandridae > Lissotriton > Lissotriton vulgaris. The sequence goes on along the minus strand of NC_141687.1, from coordinate 1,512,504,865 downwards.
GTGTGTTTGGTTGTGGTTTTGTGTGCGTGTGGTTGTGTGTGTGTTTGTGTGTGTGGTTGTGTGGTTGTTGTGTGTGGGTGTGGGTATGGTTGCGTGTGGGTGGTTGTGTGTGTGTGTGGTTGTATGTATGGTTGTGTGTGTGTGTTTGTGTGTGTGTGGTTGTGCGTGTGTGGTTGTGTGTGTGGTTATGGTTGTGTGTGTGGTTGTGGTTGTGTGTGTGGTTGTGGTTGTGTGTGTGGTTGTGTGTGTGGTTGTGGTTGTGTGTGTGACAGTAAAACTAAAAGCATCTTAAAATAAAGGAACACAAACATCGACTTTGTGGAAAGAGAAAGCACGTTATAAGTCAAACGGGCAGCAGCCACACATTAAAACAACATGTTCTTTGATGTTTGACGTTCTTTGAACGAGAACATCAAAGGGGCGCCGTGAAAAGTGATCGCAGGCTAACATCAAATGGGCCCTGCTAAAGTGATCCTGGATGAAAGTGATCTCGGGCGCTTAATGAGTATGACAAGGTTTGCCATTTGGCACCTCGGCTCCTAAGCGCGCGCCCGTGAACATGTACTGTAGCTCTAAACTGGCCAGGCTGGCCATGGTAGCATGTTTTGAACCCTCACTAAATGTCTTGCCAGGCGAGTGCATGCGCTGGGTCAGGCGAGACCTAAAAAGGGGTGGTAAAGGCTATGCGTGGTAACAGCAGTGTTGTAATGGCTGTTTCCCTTTGGCAACACCAAAGGAAATCTTGCATACACAATGATTAGAATGAATATGATACCATTCCTGTAGGGAAGAGAGAGAGCACATGTGCTGGCATTTGCTCAAGTAGGCTCGACCTTCAAAACAGTGTTAAGATCCAGCAGGCTAGAGTGCATTTTACAAGTGCTATTTGTTGCTGTTTATAGTAGCATGTGGTTTCGTGATGTGATGCCCAAGCTAATGCCTTATGAACGCTGAGTGTCAGCCCCTCAGGGGACAAAACTCTCCTGGTCGCCAAGTGGACTTGGGGAATTATATAAATTCTTCCTGTGTGCAGTTCCAAGGTCTGTGGCAATCGGTAGGTTCAGAAATGCCTATTGCATTCTCCCTGTAGACCGCTTCACAGCGTCGTCTCCTTCAAGCAGTCCTGCTCTTTGGATTGTTTGCCTTGTAATCATTAGAAAACGAAACCTTCTAAAACCTGATGTCAAAAACACAAAACAGCATTAAAATGTGCGACTTTTCTTTGTCTGTTAACATTCCACAGACTCAGGAGACAAATTCTGCTTTGTAATGAGTCACACTAAAATTTACCAATGTGGCTTGTTCTTATTTATAGCACAGTCTGAAACTTCTGTTTTTCCATGACTGCTCAGATTTTAAACTCATGTGACATTGCATGCTGCAAACCCTCTTACTTGAGCACTAGTCACAGCTAAGCAGAGATCCCACATAATTTACGTGCTGTTTGCTCTTTCCTCCTCCGTACAATATTTGCTTAAAGATCTTGTTCTGAAGAGTAAATCATATGCTTCTTCTGAAATGTCCAAGCCTTCCACAGAGATGTTCTTGCTTTAAGTTACGTTAGATCGCCTGAACCCCTTTGAGCTAAAGAACCATGGATGGCGGCAGCCGGCACAAGTAAGCACGGTGGGCGGGGCAGGGCGCGGTTGGGTGGAGAGCCCACAGACGACGGAATAAGTATTATTTATTTATTTAATTATGCCTATTCCGTCATCTGTCGACCCCCCTCCAAACCCGCCCCACCCACTGGCACACCGGGTTTACCTGAGCCAGCCGCCTCTGACCATGGGGCTTATTTACAGGCTCCTTGTGCCGCCGATGCATCACTTTTTGTGACTCACCGGCAGCGCATTTTGCTGCCCCATATTTACTAGGACAGGAATATCCACCCTGCGTGGCATTTTCTGTCCCTGTAAATACGGCCACTTTACACGCAGACTTTGCGTGAAAGGGGCGTTCCAAGGGTGTTGCTGGTGGTGTTCCCACGCAACACCCATGGAACCGGACACATTTCCATATTAACAAGAAATGTATATACGTCTGAATGCTACGCCTGGAGGCGTAGGGAGGCGCAACGAGGAGAAAATTATTAATTTCTCCTAGTTTTTTGCCCCTTTCTATGTGTGCTGCATTCTGCAGCATACATAGAATGAGGGAATGACCTCTGGTGATTATGTGCAGGAAGGTGCAGCACACATAGAATTTGAAAAACGACATTTCAGATTGTCTATGTGGAAAATGGGACACCTTCCTGTACATAAACAATCATCCCCGTGACACAGGCATCCTTGCACCATGGAGAAGGGTGCCTGCGTTGGCGCATGGCAACAAATTATGCACCAGCACAGGGGAGAGCAAAAGGATCCGTCATATCCCTGTAGATATGACACATCCCTGTACTTTGAAAACAGCCAAAGGGCATGCGGCACTTTCTTGTAAATGAGGCCCCACAAGTACTGGCACGAATAGGCTATGCCTGGGCTGATTTAGTCCATCAATATGATGAAACCCAGGCCATACCTGAAGGACTTGAGCAACCACTTAGGATGAATAATATCTGCTGCCAAGTCCTGAACTATAAAGCACCAAAACCTGGTCCGTTTTTTAACATGTCGGACACTAATCATCTTATGGCTGTGCTAGGTAATGCGCGATCACCGATTAAATATTATCAGGTAGTTTCTGAGCTGTGTGGAGACCTTGAGTTAGATCTCTGTCTTACCACAGAGACTCGGATAACAGAGTTTTCAACATGGATGAATTATTTCGCACGGGGTGGAGAAGTGTGGCTCAATGATTGGAGCGGCAGACTCTGATGCAGAGGTCTGGCCCGGGACCAGGGTTCAATTCCCCGCCTCGGCGGGTCTTGGGCTCAAAATTCCACGGACCTGCTAATTCTCGCCTTGGTGCCTATTCTAATCATGGGTCCCACTCTGCAACTCTGGGCAATAGCTTGCTTAATCTCCACAACTGCCCCCACAACGCTAAGGATGCCTGACCTCCACCTTGGGGGTGCCCAGGAGTGGACGCCTCACAGGGAAAGCCAGGATGGGTTCCACAGCGGTATTCGTACAAGCGACTTGAGACCCTTGCGGGTGAGTAGTGCGCTATACAAGTATCAATTTACATTTACATTTACATTTATGATCCCGGTGATAGGCCACGGGGTATTTCAGTTATTTTTAAAGCTGACCTGGGGCTTTCTGAACTGTCCGGGGCACAGACTGTTTGACAGTGAACTCCTTCTGTGCCATTTAGGGAATGGGTTACCAGCAGTTATTTGTGCAACAGACCCTCATCTCACAAAGCCCAGCATTTCTTGGATGCCAATATCATATTAGATGAAGGTCTGTGTTTGCCAGGGGCATGCTTAAACATCTCATGGTTCGATCATTGGCAGTTACTTTTATGATCTAAAAGCCACCTTTTATTCTAGAAGGCCCCTCTAATTCCTACTTCTTATAGTCCTTGGAAACAACTGGTCTTATCTGAGATGACTGACTGCTTAGGTAATCTCAATGTGACGACGACACTGTAGAGATCAGAGATCTTGTTCCTACCAGAACCCCGTTCAGAGAACCAAGGGGCAAGCAGGAGCTACTGGAGCCCACCATGGGGGTTTAGGACTTTTACTCCAGATGCCACAGGGCCCGACCTACCACAGACCAGTACGGATTCTGAGCAACTTGGCCAAGTACCCCTTCAACACTTCACTCTCAGTGGTAATGCTGGTCGAGCATTCCAAAGCTTCTTGGAGGAGTAGGTAGACATGAGATGAACACAGACTCACAACTCAAAATGCACTCAATAGCAGCAACAAATGATTGTCCATTCAAATTCTTTATTTTATGACAAACATGATGAACTGTGTATACACCCAACGAGCACACAGGAAAGCAGCACACAAAGGAGTAGCATTGAAAGTGATTCAGGCCCAAGCGCCAAAAGGGGAAAGACCCGCCACTGACAGCTCAAACTTAATGAAAGGTTTGGGCTTATGGTGAAGGGGAACCATTAATTTGCTTGTGCACAAGCCCTGACAAGATGGCGTTACTCTTCTTACTCAATGACGCAGGAAGATGTCATTGGGGACGATCGACTATGATATGACTTTTCCTAGACTTCATCACTCTGGAATGCTGCGCTAAAACAACCACAAGGGCCCTTATTTATGAGGCCTTGCGTCAGTTTTGCGCCGCTGGTGCGTCACTAGTGGCGTACAAAATGCGCCTTGTTGCGCCATATTTAAAAAGTGACGCATCTAGGTAGATGCGTCACTTTTTAAACCCCTGCGCCACATTATACCTGCGTCAGGTATAATGTATGCAGAGGGGGCGTTCCCCCGCAAAAAGCCTCGTAATAGTGACGCAGTGAAATCTATGAGATTTCACTGCGTCACTTTTAGGATGCTGTTGCGTCAAAATCTTGCGCCTGCCTCACAGCAGGCGTAAGACTGACGCAAGCCCTTTCACATGGGGCTTTCCCCATGTGAAAGGACGCAATGCTGGAGTTGCGTCACTTTTGTGACACACTCCAGCAATGCGTCACTTTTGCGCTTACAGATGCGTTAGAAATACTGACGTATCTGTAAGTCCTTGCGACATGATGCGTCATACATTAAATATGACGCATCATTGGTGTCGCAAGGAGTGCGCAGTGAAAAGTGACGCATCGCTGTTTTCACGCAGCGATGCGTCACTTTTCATAAATGAGGCCCTAGGTTGTTAAGACCATTGAGAAAAGATTGCATAGAAGGCTGTGACAGACCTCTTTTGGTAACAGACGCATAAAACTCGAGACTGTAAGGAAATACAGGGCAAACTTACATTTTCACAATTTTCAGTAGTGCAGAAATACATTGGAGAATAGCACACGATGGACGCTTTGGTTGACTGGAAAGAAGTCTTTCAGAAAATTGGCTGTTTGAGTTTTTCGGGTTTTCTAATACACATGCTTTCTTTTCTGCTCTCTTTTGCAATAACATGCTCAGCTCAGAAATGCATTTCTCTGGGATTATTTAATGTCAAGATGCCAGAAATGCATGGGTTTTGGTGATCGAAACTGATACTAAAACAGATTCAACGTAGGTAAACAATTTTTGAATAAGCTCTTGCAGAACCTTGGGCAGGCTTCATTTGGTGACTGGTGCTGGGGACAATTTGCTTTGCTGTTGGGGTGGGACTACAACTCCCAACAGCCCCTGCACAGCCCAGGAGGTGCTTCATGTCCATTAAAGCTATGTAGGTCGTGAAGGTTTTCATGCTGAAAAGTGGGTAGTGTTTTTAAAAAGTGTAAGAAGAACTGTTTTAGAATGTAAAAATCTCAGCACTAGTCGCATCTACTTTCCTCAGACAAAGGCCGGGATGTTTTAAGATTTCATACAGCACAGCAAGGGAAGTTGCTGCACTATGGTGTGTGAAAGGGAGAGAGCAGAACAGCACCACATTTGCAAAGATATGCACAGTCCTGCTCTTTTTAGTGCTGGTGCAATTGTGGCTGCCTAGACAAAATGCAGGCACCCTTGCATCGCTAGCGTCCCTGCATTGTGGTCAGGATAGTTTTTGTGCAGGGCAGAATGCAGGACACATGTAAAAAGGCAAAAACATGGAGAAATAAGGATATTTCTCCTCATTATGCTAGCCCCAGGTGGGCGCACCATTGTGGTGCAAACCTATGTTTACAAGTTAAATGTCGTATACTTGTAAAGCGCACAGCTGCCCTAGCAAAGGGGCGTCCCGGCGCTGTATACCGCTGGGGAACCCGTCCTGGCTTTCTCTGTGAGATGGTCCCTCCTGGGCATCTCCAAGGTGAAGACAAGCATCCCCGGCGCTGATGGGGCCGTTAGTAGAGATTAAGCAAGCTATTGCCCAGAGTTGCTGAGTGGGACCCATGGTTGGAGTAGGCGAGAGTTATCGAGTCCGCCCACCATGGCCCAAGACCCTGCCGCGTCAGGAATCAAACCCTGGTCCCAGGTCGACCTCTGCTTCCGGGTCTGCCGCCTCTAACCAGTGAGCCACACCACTCTACAAGTCTTTGTAAGTATGGTTTTGCAGCAAAATACTTGGGTGAATGCATGATTATTCCCATGCACCATCCTTGTAACCATGAACATCATTTAGGGGTCGCCAGGGGTTGCAGCTGAGACCCCTGGCTTGCCCCTTGTGGCCCCCTGGCTCTGCATTTGCGACCCCTGGCCTTGAAGGTGGCAATTTCAGTGCTAAGTACACAGAGGAATCTCTGCATTCCTTATTTTAAGCCTGTTTTTATTTATACTAATAGTAAATAATATTCTATAATTCACTGTTGGTGTAATAAAATGGTGCACACAGCTGGAATGGAACCTTTGATGGCAGCTGTTATAAGTAAAAATGTTTGTAAATGTATGTTGTGTGCATGCTTGTGGATGAGAAAGTTTATGTGAGAGAGACAGATCGTGAATATGTGTAAGCATGTGAGTGTGAGTGAAAGTGAGTGACAGTCAGTGACAGTGAAAGGTAGTCAGTGAGATTGTGGCCCACATTTACTATTATTTGGCACAAGTCAATGCTGCATGAAAGATGCTATGCTGCCTTGCACCGAAGGGAGAGAAAAACAATGCACCATAGTCTAGTCGATTTGATGCATTGTTTCTGCCCCTGTGCTCTGGTGCACTTTTGGTGGTCAGGCCCAAATGCACACACCCTTATGGCATAGTGCACAGGGGCGTCCGCAGAAATTTTTCCGACGGGGGCAACATTTTTACTTCGTCACCATCCTCCGACATGATAGAGCACAAGTATTAAATAAATAAATTAAAAATCTAATAAGACAAAGAGCTTAAATAATAAAGAAACCCATGGTGGGGGAGAAAAATCTTGTGAGGCTCCACAGCAGATCACCTGGCAACTACAATGAAACAGAGGAAAAAACAAAAAATGTCAGGAAAACAAAATCTTAATCAGATTGATGTGGTTCTAGAGAGATCCACATCAGCAAACCTTTCATCGATGATGCAGTGAACGATTATGTCACATTCAAGAGCTAGTAGGATCAGCCTCACTAAGCCACATTGTGTAGAACCATATTAATGAAGCAAATCATTAAGTATCAAAGCTATCACTGATTCCATCTATCTACTTGGACAGAAACTCTGAGAGGAGTGTCCCCTTTAAAGTCTGTAGAAAAGCATGAGAAGGAGATCTCAGTGCAGAAGTAAAGGCCAGGTGCAGGAAAACTGAAACAAGGAAAGCAGGGGACTGATAAATGGGTAGGGTTTTAGATGTACTCTGCAAGTCATTGAACACGGAAGTGGCAGTGCTACATGTCCTCTAATGCACACCTCTTTAGAACAGAGGCAGAGACCAAAAGGCAAACATTAAGGATGGACAGAATGGAGTTCATGGGTTTGGTGAGATGGAGTTCTGACAGACTTGGGAGTTACATTCAGCTAGGAGTAGGAGGGGCAAGAAAATGGAGGACAAGCTTGATGTCATATTTTAAGTTATTCAGGGGCCTTGCCCATTCTAGAGAAGAAACTGTGTTTTGAGGTCACTTAATAACAAGCATTTACAATGCAATGGTTTTGCCTTTGTTAAAGTTTGAGCTGTTGGCAAAGCTCTTGACCTTTTTTTTTAACATAATCCACCACACCTCAAATAAATAAATGCATCCTAGTTCCATCTTTTGAGCTTTCACCAAAAACGTGTGCGGGACCAGGTGTCAGAATAGCGCTTGGTGAGCTGCCAGACCGCACAAGCGCTTTGGACAGCTGACAGTAGACCTGCACCAACCGTTTCCCTTTTTAAAATCACGCTCCGGGCACAATAGACTGGGAACAAGAACGCGCGTCACAGGAGCTATTTATAGTACAGGGCCCGGTACTGGCTTGTGTGCTTTCCTTGGCCGTGTTTGTGCTACGCACTTTCCCAGCGGGGCCCTTGACTCAGCGCCGCAGGTAACAGTGACTGCGTGTACCCGGCTGCACGCTGCCGTCAGCACCTCCGCTTCCGTGAAGGGAGACCGCGGAGGGAAAGCGACGGTTCCGGGCAGCGTTTGCTCGTCCATTACCGGCAGTGGTCAGAACGGCCAGGACCTATTTTCTTTTGTGAATTAACGACTGGAAAGGCAAACTCCAGGGGCCTCTCTGCTTTGCAGAGCGAGCGGCGTCCTGGTAGCTACGGAAAAAAAAATAGCCCGGCACAGACCTCAGCAGAGGGGAGGGAGCCCAGCTGACGCGCAGGGTAAACACTGCGGATTTCCAAATCGGGAGAAGCACGAGAACAGGGGGCGGGCCCAGAGCCTAGAGGAAAGCACGGTCACCAGCGGGAGGGGGGCGGGAACGGGGACGGGAGACGCTGCGAGCAGGAGAGGGGGTGGGAACAGCGGGAAATTAAAGCAAGCACTCACCTGGACTTCTTCCGGGTGCCTTCAATGCCGGACCGGATTCGGGGGCGTTCCCGGCTTTCGGCTGACGTCGCGTGACGTCGGCAAAAGCCAAAGAATCTCGGGAACGCCCCCTTGTCTGGTCCGGCATTGACGGACAGGCCCCTCGTCCAATGGCTAGGCTCCATTTATGGAGCCAGCCAATGAATGATGAGGGCCGACCCAAACCCACACACAGTACTCATTAGGTTTTTGCCTGCGCAAAAAAGATGCGCAGAGCGCATCTTTTTCGCGAGGCAAAACCTAAAAAGCAAGTGCATGAATTGAACATTTGGAGATGTATATATATGTATGTAAGTAACAAAGGCATAATTACTTTGTGTTCCCCAAGGACTATAGGGATTCTCAAGCAAAGTCCCAAAATGGTCGGCTATTGGTAATGAAAGGTACATATAGATGAAAGTAGAGTTGTGTCCAGGTACCCCTACAGAGGCCATTCGTAATTGCTCAGGTGGAATTCCATGCGGGCCTACCCCGGGCTGACTGAGGGGAGGGCGCGGCTCAGGTGGCATAGCTGGGAGCTGCACCAGTGCAGTGTCGCAAGAGCAGGCTTGTTTGGACGAGCTCCAACACGACCGGCTCTTGGACCCAGGAGACAGCGGGCGCCGCATCTCTTATAATGAGCGCTGGGGCTTCCTGGAGTCCTGGGCTGCTTGAAGCGAGCGCAGAGCGGGAGGACCGAAGGGAGCGCTCTTGGGCTGCGCCGGCTGCCACCCTCGGACTGCCGGCATCCTGTCCTCGGTCTGCCCCTCCCTGCCCACCTGAACTCCAGGACCTTGGACTGCCCTCCCAGGGGCTTCGGACTGAGATGGGCGCCTCCCACACCCTGCCCGTGGAGGTCGAGGAGCTCGTGAACAAGACAGGATGTGAGTATTTCTACACTTCACAGAACTTACCCTGCTGTTCGCCGGGGGCAGGGAGGGCGCCTTTTAAAAGTACAATAATAGAGATATTTGGATCTTGCCTATTTTAAAGGACGCTTGTGTGTACCTAGTGCTTAACTTTCATTGTAGGACGAGCTGCAAATTAATTAAAGGTAATCAACGTACATTGTAAAATATTACAAAACGTCTGAGCGCATTTCTAATCGTTTCTAAGCGTTCCAATTCCGGTTGTTTATGGAATTGGGTCAAATGGTGGTAAAGTGACATGTCCAAGAAAACACAGTTTGTTCGTGTAACACGGGGCGTGAAACGGGGGAGGAGAGACGCAGAAGTGCCGGCAATGCCGGAACAGATTCGGGGGCATTCCCGGCTTTCGCCTGACGTCGCGTGACGTCGGCAAAAGCCAAAGAATCTCGGGAACGCCCCCGTGTCTGGTCCGGCATTGACGGACAGGCCCCTCGTCCAATGGCTAGGCTCCCTTTATGGAGCCAGCCAATGAATGACGAGGGCCGACCCAAACCCACACACAGTACTCATTAGGTTTTTGCCTGCGCAAAAAAGATGCGCAGAGCGCATCTTTTTGGCGAGGCAAAACCTAAAAAGGTGATGTGGTGAGAGTAAAAAAGTGCTGTAGATGGGGGGAGGGGGGTTATGAGGTAGCTTCAGCTCTTTCTGGTGTTTCTGGTGTTGCTAAAGCTAGGAAACAGATGCCCAGGGCTACCAGATACATTTAGGATGCTAGCGATCTCTGCACACAGATCTTAGGCATGTGCCATTCTGTTTCTTTCAGGTTGAGCACTTATGGGCAGCCTGTGTAGACACACTTCATGAGGTTGTAGTGACAGAGCTGGGGTGCCAAGCCAGGTACTACAAGCAACAGTGCTTGCTGCTGAGCCCAATGGCCAGCTGGAAACCTTTAGGTACAGTAGGTTAATGCCACGTTGCAGTCCAGGATAGATGCATTGGGGCAGATTTACAAGCCCCTTGCACCACTTTTATGTCACTTTTTCCATGTTAAAAGTGACGCAAAAGTGGTGCAAGGGGCTTGTAAATCTTCCCTATTGTGTTTTACTGCTATCTGAGTAAGTCTTACCTCTTGTGAGGCCCACTGAGCTTTCTTGATGGTCAGTTATGTGACAGGCAAGGCTTCGTAACAAACATGTATACCACACATGACCAAAAGGAGACATAAATCACATGACCACACCAGCCATCAGCTGGGCATATGCCTCTCACATGTTGACAACAATATTGAGCCAGACCTGTTCAGGTTAAATGAAAACAGCGATGCTGTAAAAAACGTTTTTACTTCATATTCAACCGGCCTAGATACAGCAAAACTAAACTAATCGCATTGAAACATGGCATGCGTGCTTAATGCGACACAGATTCAAAGCACACAACCTCACAGATTTGCCATTTCAGAGACAGAAATACTGTTCTGAACCACAAACATTAGAAAAATGTATCTTTCCAGACACATTTTTGCCATACTTTGCAGCATGTATAGCAATACACAATTGTCTCTCAAACGTGCAAAAAAAGGCTACAGATTCAGACTGCTCAAAAGTGTTCCTGCCATGGTAAAAGCTGCAACTCATACTGAGCTTCTTCATGCATCACTATTTCACACAATCCAATATACAGTATCATTCCAGACACTTGGGCATAGGTACAGAAGTGTCACAGACAGCAAGTTGCGAGGGCAGTCTGGCACGAGGCTCTCTTATCACATTCACGTCTGTTGTCTGATAAACTATGGACTGCACACTGATGTATCATGCAATCAGCTATGCATGCTCTCTCACTGTCATTCTTACTCAAACACAGTGCTCCATTACACAATCATACATGCAAAATGTCGCACACACATACAATGCAGTTATACTGAAACATGCAACACACCATTTGCTACTTTTATAGCTGTGTAGAAATGTCTGTTACACATTCACCCATACACACAATTTGCCAGTAAGCACAAAGGACACCACACCTATTCTTGCTGGGATCAATTGGAGTGTGGAGAAGCCAAGGCGCGATATTGCTAAGAGTTCAGAGGACTGCTCCAAGCAGAGGGTACTTAGTCGATGGAACACAGAAACATCTTTAAGCAGCCTTTAAAAATGAAGGAACTTCAGACAGGTAGTACAGGGTGAGAAATAGGGCCAGAGCACGCTCCGTCTCAGATCAAAACACACTGTAGGAACCATAACCACAGCACATGCGCTCTTAAATCACTCTTATAGCGTACATGCCACCGCAGGCAGCTCGTCCCACAGAGCTCGCCCGCCCCAATTTCCGTTAATAAATTGGAGGTAGGCATGGCTGAGGTGCGATGTAATGCTGTGTTGATTACAACCTCACCGGCAATTCCCCAAAGCCAATGGGGTGAATGCAGGGGCAACTACATAGAACGTTTTTTTTTCTACTGGTAATATGGCCCGTAGCAGGAGCAGAATGCTGGTGCTGAAAAATACATGCTGGTGGTTGGCACAAATTAAGCACTGGGCCCCCCCACCGGACACAGGGGATTTTGCTTATGCAATTTGAAAGCACATTCCATTCGCATTCACAATGGTGCATGCTTTCGGTGCACACGTTCAAATGATGCCCCCCAATTCTGGTGCCCGGTGCCGCCCGCACCGCCCTAAAGCCGGGACTGTTTCCAGCAAAAGTATTACTTCCTTTTTAGATACATTTCAAAAGAATGAATTAAGCAAATTAAAGATAGCGAAGCCTTGAAGTAACGGTTTTCAGCAAGTGAAGAGCTAGATAGAAAACAGGAGACGTTATGCTTACTTCAAGCTGTGGGAGCAGCCAGGCCCGGACCTTCTCTCATGACGATCAGCAGCAGTTTTCCAACTCATCAAGCAGGGCCGTCATAGCAATCGCTTTCTCACGCTCTTAATATTGATGGCCCTACAGACAAACTGATGCATCTGCTTCTTAGCTTATCAATAACCAACGTTAATACACGGACCTTGCCCACCAAATAGGTCTAACAAGAAGGCACTATGAGCACAATATACTGCAACAGCGACGTCACTAAATAATGTGATCACTGTGAGCCTTCTCTTTTCCTTTCAGATACAGACACTAATTGTCTTCCTTCAAAAGCATAAAGGTGGTGAATACACCATTCTTCCACTTAAGAGTTGAAGTATACTCTTATCACCTGGTCCTGACAAAAGCCTCTAGAGATTCCAGGAGGCTGAAACATGTTGACCGCTTTTAACTAAGTGCGGAAGGATAGTAACTAAACCTTAATACGCCCTTCTCTGTTTTTCGCTTCCTATACCAGTACTCGACAGAATAAAAACATTTGAGACTGGATATAAGGAATTTTATACCACACTCACTTGAGCACTAACACACCCTCTATTTTTATTCCTGACCACTACTGTCACTCCGTTGGTCTTCTTCCATGTGGAGGTCAGCATAACGTACAAAGGAACAGACCCAATGATAATGCTGTTGCGGCACTGAATGGGGGAGAACCAAGATATACCGCCTGACTATAGTGTTCCCATATGAGGGTTTTTTACTACTATGACCCCGTGCATGTTACCATAGAGCCTGGAAACACAGGACAAGTGGTTCATTCCCCCCCACCTGATTTTTTGCTCCTACAGACAAACACCACTGTGGGGGCTGTCAATAGTGAAGAACGGGCGATCCAGGGGGTGCAAGCGTCCTCCCTTGCCCCCCTGCAGACGTCCATGATAGTGCAAGAGTGAGTGCATTCTTTGAAGCATAGGTTTTGTACTAGAAGGAGTTCCTTACAGTGCAAAATCTATGCTTTAAAGCTTTCCCCACTTTGTATGTGTGCTGTACAATGCAGCACACCTACAAAGTCGGAAAAGTGAGGAGAGATGACATTGTGCCTTCCTCGACAAGTTGTGTGATTTTGCCACAAATTTCTCTCTTCCAATATTTGTAGAGAAGAATTTGTGTCAAAACCCATGAATCGGTACATGGGAACACCTACCCATAACTCATAGAATGCCCACTTTATGCTCAATAATGCAAACTACTGCATAGCACAATTTTGACTAACTTTAGGAAACCATTGTTTGCAAATCAGGATTTGTGCGGGATAGTAAAACCCATCCTAGAATTTGGACCCAGGTTTGCGTCACTAAATTGCAAACCATTAGTAATGCTGCATGTTTTGGGATCACTGCCAATGGCAGTGTTGCAAATCAGTTTCCTTCTGAGTTTTCGTCTTGCCTACGTCACCTGCGTCAAGTCCTGGTTCCCCTGTCGATCATGCACATTCGAGTGGCCCATGGAGGTCTGCCTATCCAACGCAACGGTAGCAGAATTGGGTTATGACTCGATAGTGCGCCCCCTGTTGGCCCAGGAACAGGAGTGTCACTGGGATACCTGTGCATGGGATGCCTTGATCTTTGGATTATGTGCTGGTAGTTGTGCATGGGAGATTGTACAACTCCTCGTGTGCAGTGACCACATCGAGTCGCTCCCCTATTGGTCTGTGTTGCAGATTGGTGCAACGGCGTGGACTGAGTACATCTGCCCGGACCAGTTAATGGATTGACTCTACTTGGTGACCCTTAAACTCGACAACCATGTATTCGTGGAACAGATTGCCCATGAAGCTGCGCTTACATTCATGGATGAGTAACTAAGTTCCGGCATCCACATCTGATTGTCACCCACAGCACAGGTCCCCACACCTTGTTGCATCTTGGGGAATGCTCACATATCCCACCACAACAGTGGACATGTCTGTCTTCACCTGGACTCAGAATGCATGTGCGTTGAACTATGCGTGTGTACACACACCTGCGCAAGATGATGCCGTCCCATGGGCGGAGCTGCACAGCGTCGTTTGGCAACCTTCCCTATTCGGACATACTGCTGGGAGGAGAGTACACACATGGCAATGTAGTACGACATGTGACCTTGTTGGACCCTTTCACCTGCTCACTGTCAGCAGAGCACACAGTCTGCGCAGCCCGGTGGTACAGCACCATGCAGATGAGGGGAGGAGGGTGCCACTACTGCTCGAAGAGCCAGGTCTTGAGGAGTCTTCTGAAGGCGAGTAGGTCTTAGGTCTGCCGTAGGTGGGCAGGGAGGGTGTTCCAGGTCTTGGCCGCAAGGTAGGAGAAGGATCTGCCGCCGGAGGTCGTTCAATGGATGCGGGGGACAGCAGCAAGGCTGGTGGAGCGGAGCTGGCAGTGGGAGTGTAGAACCTGAGTCTGCTGTTCAGGTAGGTTGGTACGGTGTTGTGGAGTGCTTTGTGTGCGTGGGCGAGGAGCTTGAAGGTGATCCTATTGTTGACGGGGAGCCAGTGTAGGTCTCTCAGGTGGGGGGTGATGTGGCTGTGGTGGGGGACGTTGAGGATCAGTCGGGCGGAGGCGTTTTGGATGCGTTGTAGTCATTGTAGGTGTTTGGCTGGGATTCTTGCGTAGAGTGCATTGCAGTAGTCCAGTCTGCTGCTGATGAGGGCCTGTGTCACCGTTCTTCTTGTTTCGGTGGAGATCCACGTGTAGATCCTGCACAGGAGGAGGAGACGGTGTTGACCTGTTTGGACATTGAGAGGGTGGAGTCAAGGATGAATCCTAGGTTGCGTGCATGGTCGGTGGGTGTCGGTGCTGGTCCCAGCGTGGTCGGCCACCAGGAGTTGTCCCAGGCTGAAGGGGTGGGTCCGAGGATGAGGACCTCCGTCTTGTCCGAGTTCAGTTCCAGACGGCTGCTTCTCATCCAGTCGGCAACAGCCTTCATTCCCTTGTGGAGGTTGGTTTTGCCGGTGTGTGGATCCCTGTTGAGGGAGAGGATGAGCTTGGTGTCGTCGGCGTAGGAGATGATTTTGAGGTCGTGGTGGAGGGCCACTTGTGCAAGGGGGGCCATCTAGATGTTGAACAGCGTTGGGCTGAGGGATGAGCCCTGGGGATGCCGCAGATGATGTTGGTGGCTACGGATCAGAAGGGTGGGAGGCGGACGCTCTGGGTTCTGCCGGAAAGGTAGGACGTGGTCCAGTCGAGGGCCTTCTCTTGGATTCTGGCTTCTTGGAGGCGTGTCTTTAGGGTGCGATGGCAGACCATGTCGAAGGCGGCTGACAGGTCCAGGAGGATGAGGGCTGATGTTTTGCCATTGTCTAGTTGGCGTCTGATGTCGTCTGTGGCGGCGATGAGGGCTGTCTCGGTGCTGTGGTTTTGTCTGAATCCGGACAAGATGTTGCTGTCGTCGAGGTGGCGGGCCAATTGTATTTTGACTATTTTCTCGATGACCTTCACTGGGAACAGGAGCAGGGAGATGGGCCAGAAGTTCTTGAGGTCCTTGGGGTCTGCCTTGGGCTTCTTGAGGAGGGCGTTGATTCGGCGTGCTTCCAGCTCTCCGGGAATGTCGCTGTTTCGAAGGAGATGTTGATGACCTTCCGTAGTTGGGGTGCGATGGCTGAGTCTGCTTTGTTGAATACTTGGTGTGGGTAGGGTCTGATGGAGATCCTGAGTGGATGGAGTTCATGACCTTGCGTGTCTCAGCATCGTTGACGTTGGACCAGGAGGTCATTGTGTGTTCGTGGAGCCATTTCTTCTCCAGTTTCCGGCATGCACGTTTGGAGGTCGGGAGCTCGTTGGTGAACCAGGTGACTCTCTTGCTGGTGTTGTTGTTGGAGGGTTTCATTAGCGGGGCAAGGGTGTTGGCGCAGTCGTCGATCCACTGTCTGAGGTTGCGGCTGCGACGTCTGGGTTGGTGGGGTCCCTGGGTGGGTTCTGGGCGAGGGTGGTGATCAGCTGGTCCTTGGTGACTTTGCTCCAGCAGTGGCGAGGCAGCTGTTGGGTGCGGTGGTGCGTGGTTGGTTTTTTGAAGGTGAAATGGATGCAGAGGTGGTTGGTCCAATGGAGTTCGAAGGTGTGGTTGAAGGCGATGTGGGTGCTTGTGCAGAAGATGGGGTCCAGCGTGTGGCCTGCGGAGTGGGTGGGTGCGGTGACGAGTTGTCTGAGGCCGAGGTTGGCGAGGTTGTCGATCAGAGTGGCAGAGTTGGTGTCGTTGTTGTTCTCGAGGTGGAAGTTCAGGTCCCTGAGGAGGATGTAGTCCGTGGAGGCAAGTGCATGATTGCTGGTGATCCGAGGGGTATGTAGACGAGTATTCTTCTGAGGGTGGAGAAGGGTCCGTGGGTCCGTTTCGGGGCGGCCTGGAAGCAGGTGTGGTTTTGGCCGGTGTTGAGTGCGTTGAGGGTGCTGGCGTCATAGCGGAGTCTGGTGTCGTGGCGTTCGCGGGGTCCAGGGGTTCTGATGCTGGGCGCGGTCCAGGCGCGTACGGGCGCAGACGGGCTTGCCTTAGGTGCGCCAACGGCGTAGCCGCGCAGCGTCCGGCATATATGGGGAGGTGGGAGGGAGGAGCAGCTGGGAGGCGGGAGGCAGGAGCAGCGAGTGGGCAGGGGGCAGGGCACAAGAGGGGAAAAAGGGTGGTACAGAAGGCAAAAGGGTACAGAGGGGGGAAAATGCACAAGTGTCACAGAGCACAAAAACGGGGCACACAGGCAAAAGGGGCACAAAAGGGGCAGGAACGAGTGTCACAGAGCACAAAAACGGGGCACACAGGCAAAAGGGGCACAAAGGGGGGGAAAAAACAAGTGGCACAGAGCAAAAAAACGAGGCACACAGGCAAAAGGGGCACAAGGGGGGGGGAAACGAGTGGCACAGAGCACAAACTGTGCTCTGTGGGGTCACAGAGAGGGGGAGCAGTGGCACAGAAGCCAAGGACAATTACCAGCGAGTTGGCAGCAGGGGCACACAGTCGGAGCTGCATGGAGGGGGAGTGACCTACCAGGAGGGTCAGGGGTCGCTTACCTCACCGCGCAGCGTCCGGCATATATGGGGAGGTGGGAGGAAGCACTGGTTTTTGTATCGCGATTTGGGGCATTGCAACTTTTTGGGCATTCGTTTTTCGCATTTCTTTTGCATCGCGTTGATTTTTACGTGTTTTTTGGCGCAATGTAATGTAATGTAAATGTAAATGTTATGAGACTATTGCATGGTACTGCTCTGTTGAGAATACAACATTAACACAGCATTATTTTCCTGCGATACACTGTGATGAGTTGCATTAAGCTAATTTTGAGTTAATTATCACACATTCTTGAGAATATCCCCCTGAAAGTAATGCAAGGCAGTGCTATGAACTATGTTGCTTTTTATTTTTACAAAGTCATGCAAAGGCACGCAAATTCAGATTGCATAGCTGTGTAAATCACCAAATTAATTTCGCGCAGGGGCTGTGCCAAAGAAACGTTGCAACTGCGACTCAAAATCTAGTAAATTTGGGCCTCAGTCCTTTTCGCCGTATGGACGGGTTTAAGGATTCTTTAGAGAGCAATACATCGACCAGATTAAGATATAAACATGTCTGCATGTCATCCGTGCTTTCTAAGGTCAGAGTGTATTCCTTCTACATCTTGACTTAATATAATTTAACAGAATGGTTAATGGCTTAATTTGTTATGCCATTAACAGAACATAAAACAGATGTATATAAATAACATAATGCTCGTCATCTGTACGGAATGTCTTCACATTATTTATATCTATGGAATCACAGGAAGAAAACTAACACCAAAAAAATGGAAAAAATGTGTGTTAGGGTCTGGAGGAGGCACGAGGTTATTTTGGGTGACTAAAAGGAAGATATTTTTTTAACGGGAATGTTCAGTACATTCATTGTTTACTTCGGAAATATTTAATCTCAAATTGGAAGTCGTTACAATGAGACTAATTCGATTTACTTGGCACCAGATGGAAAAACGTCCTAAATCAATTAGTTATGTGTGCAGAGTTTACCGGTACCTCTCCCTACAACGCATTAGAGCCTTATCCGCTTTAGAACTACTGGCTCAATAGCCAACCAATTTAAAACAAGCCCCGAAAAGACGCAAAACTTGGATAGAAATAGGTACTATCTATGATTTTTTTTTAAAACGGTAACCTTCGTACTTATAGAAAAGAGCTGCAGGTTTGACAGAAGTAGCAAGCATCATATTTTTTTATGGCCGACACCAGATTACTCAATAAGAAGGCTAATACAGTTAGTGTAGAGAGGATTAACATGTCTTGCGTTCTGATATCTCAGAGTCTAGCTAGCGCTATAAAAATAAATAAAGAAATGAAATTCCAGTCAGCCAAATGCCAGCTCAATCACAGTCTTGGTACGACAATATCCACTGTTGTATCACCATTCATTTTGGGAGGGTGGGGAGGTATGGTGTGACCATCCATAGATGTAAGGCATACGCACTATCAACTGGAAAACATGCATTAGTGTGAACCTACAAACATTTTGAAAGGTTTCACCCAAAAAATATCTGAATTTACTCTTCAGTGCCTAGTAAACATCCATCATCAAACTCCCCTCTTTTCAGCTGTGACATGGGGAATTTTGCAATCTGTAAAATTGCAATTTGGTGCTGTGCATATACTGAGCATGCCTTGGTAGGTATATGTGGCAGTGGATGTAGACAAACATGGCATCTAGGAATGAACGAACGAAATATTAAAGTGCACTTTGAGACACCCCTTCTGCAACAGTAATCACACCCTTAAAACTGCCGGAGGCCAATAGGTGTAACAAGCACAACACATAAAGATAAGTGGGGACAGAATTGCTGCGCAGAGGACTGCTTTCTAGATGTGGATTTAAAGGGCAAAAATCTGCATCATGACGTTGCAGCTTAGCCTTTATTTGTCATATATTTCTTTCTCTGTTTGTTGAAAAATGCTCAGCTTGACTCTGAAAATCCTCTCTTGTCTCTGTCTCCTGAACAGCCAATATTCGCATCCTCTCTGCGAAAACGTATGGAGCAGTCATTGTGGAAACCCCTGATGCATTCTGGGCCTGCTTTTATACATTGCAACCAGTTACCACCTGGTTTGAATTAGTGTTAAATTTGATGTGCCCCCGGGTATTTTTTAGACAAGTTGCTATTTGCGACAGGCTCTAAAATACCATAGACGAATTGCAATTAAGGATTCTGTAATTGCGATTTGCTATTTTGGGTCACAAGGCATATTGAGACACAAAACGGTTGCATTGCAACCTTTGGTGTGGGAATGGCTTTTGCACATCGCAAAAAGCAATTTTTGATTTGTAAACCACTTTTACGACCGATTTGCGAGTTGCTATTTCTTCGTACATCTGGCCCTTGGTTATTTGATTGAAATAAAACACCCCTCCCTCTAAAAAGTGATTTAGCCAAATAGAATGGATCATAATAGACACACCGTTTTCCTAAGCACACACTTGGAGCCCTTTAACCACTGTACAGACTAGGCCTGAGAGCGAGAACAGCCTGCACACAGACTAATATGTGATTACAATTCTGTACATGACACTATGATGACTGTGCCTGAGCAAATAATGGTTCTCAAACAAAAAACACATAATGAAGGAAGGGTCTAAGGGATATTTAAAGACCTGTCCAGAATATTATCCCCAAACTTATAGATACTAACAACAAGAAAAACTGGGGGTCTATAAAAGAGCTAGCGAAAGCTACAAAAAGCTAAAAACCCCTTACAAAGTGAGGTAAACCATATAGTGCTAGTCAATGCGTCTAAGCAAATAAGTCACAGGAAACCTTTATGTACAGAAACACATTTGATTGAAGGTGAGACCCGTTGGAATCCCATCAAAGTATTGTAAAGATCAATGTTGGACTTGGCCCTTATGGCAGGTTCACCCCTAATCTTTTTGCTTTTAATCTGTAATATGCGTGGATGATTTTCTGGTCTGTGCGCACTTTTTCTCTGTGTCCCAGAGTAAAGTACGTGCATGTGGTTAGGCTGGCCTGCTCTCCCATAGGAATGCATGGGGAATGTCTGTGTCCCTAGTAGTTCCTGATGTGTGGGGAGTGCATGCTCGAATTTGGTATGTGCGTGTTCGTGGGAATGAATGCTTCACAATGGTGTATGTTGCGTGAGTGTGGCATGTGTAGAAATGTCATTTCTTGGACTTGGCATATTAATGTAAAATATGTCTGCAGTGTGATTGGCTGGAGCTGGCTGGTGAGCCTGGCTCCAGGAAGGCTGGATGGGTCTGCCCGGTGGTGAGTGTGAGATCAGCATGCTTGATGGCTTGGGAGGAGTGCCCTTGGTCCCTGCTGGGCCTGGACTTTCCCCAGACAATGCTGGCTCCACCCCCTGTAGTGCGACTGATGGCCCTAGCCCTGCCAGTGAATAGAGAGGGTGGTTGAGGTAAACAGAGTACTTCAGAACCAGCTGCGACTGGTTTTCCCCCCACCCTGCACCCTGAGACAAAGGGGTTTTCCTGTATAAGAAGGGGCTGTGTCCCCATACAATTTGTCCTGTTCTTGGTTCTGCCTAGGATCTTACCAGAGGGGGCTGCTGCTGCTGCAGGGGCCAAGAGGACCGCCACTTGGCTGTCTCCCTGCTTGGAGACCAGTGTGCTGGCTCTGGCCCTGCCTTGCCCCTCTGCCTGCCTCCAGACTCTGCTGGAGCTTTCCTGTGCCTGGAGGCACCCTGATGTTGATTTGTAGCGCTAGGAGCGCTTCCCTGGTGGCCCAGCGCTCCATAGCGCTTTGCTGACATTTCTAGCGTTGAGCGCGCTTCTCCTGTGCCCCTGAGCGCTTGGGAGCGCTGTATTGACCTTGCCGGTGCCCACCCGGCATTGCAGCTGAATTGCCGATTTCGCCGATTTTTGGCGTAGCGAGTGCCACCTCGCTTTATCTTTATTTTGAAGGCCGGTGCCACCCGGCATTGCCCCGGGTTGTTTTAATTGATTACGAGCCGGTGCCCGCCCGGCATTGCCAAGGAATCACCGCCGCAGCCCAGGAGCCCCGAAAGCTGTTGCCGGGCCGCTGCCTTCCGCGACCCGGAAGTCCCACCTCCTGACCCCCATTCTATGTTTACGACATAAGTGTATATCTACCAGTATTAGTATCTAACAAGTGCCTACCCCTGACAGTGGTCCATGTGGCCCTGTCCTGTAAATAATCCCCCTTGTAAATTCTGCCCGTGCCTCTGGCACATTGTACAGTTTGCGTGTGTTATCTAATGTGTTTTGTTTATTATAATACAAAGGCTATTTTTTATATAACCTTGTGTGGAGTCTTTTCTTTGTGGTGGGCCTTGGGTGTAGTTGCTGGGGTGCGTGCGCAGATACTTAACTCATACCGCCTCCAAGTTTAGCCTAGACTGCTCGCGCCACGCTACCTAGAGGGCGAGTGGGGGTTGCCTTGGTGTGTGACTCCCCTGCCCTGACTTTAGAAATGGTGATCCCTGACTGACCTCGACGCGAGTCTTGGCCGGCCAGGGTCCCGTTTCTAACATTGGCGGCAAGCGGTGAGGATAAGAATTTGTGTTTGCGCTGTACCACAGTGGCGACAGGCCACACTTCAAAGCTCTGCATTTTTTAGATAACCGCATTTTGGGGATTATTGTTTTTTAGGGAAGTTCAGTTTTGCTTCTCCTGAAAGGTGTCATTTGTATTTTGTCCAGTACCTTATTCCCCGCCCTGCTCCCAGAGTTTGGTACCTGTGTCGCTAGTGGTCAGGTTGAGAGAATCAGGGGTGGTAGAAACTGCCTTACCAGTCCGAGGGGAGGGTTGTGTGTGAATGAGTGTGTGTTTAGCTGGACAGTGGAGTGCAAGTTCTTTTGAGATTGGAATCTTGCTGAATTTTGTGATTGTATTCTCCTGTTTAGCTCAGACCCCCAGGTTCCCTGTGTCAAACTTTTCCTGAGAACGTCCGCCAAAATGGAGCCAGTTTTTGATCTCTGTAGTCTGTTTAGGTACAGTAGGTTAAAGCTGGTCAGATTCTGCGAAAAGGGAGGCATAGAGGTGAGTGAGTTGGTTACTCAGTCCCAGCTTAGGGACAGCCTGATCCTGTGGCAAAAGGATCAGTGGGATCTTGAGCACAGAGAGAGAGATAGGGCCCGGGCCGCACGCCATGAGGGTGGTGAGTCTGTGGGGAGCCCTGAAGATTCTGTTGATGAATGTGAGTTGGATGGTGATGACAGTGGATGGATGTCAGCAGAGAGTGATGACCCCATAGATAGGGAGTCCCTTGCTGGGTCCAGTGTCAGTACCAGCGCCCCGTCCCTTTCCCTGTCCCCAGAGGAGTGGTTGGATAGGAAGGAAGAGAGGGAACATCAGCTAGCGATGGAACAGCTCAGGTGGGAGCTTGCCAAGCTAGAGGCTGAGAGGGCCTTGTTCAGGGAGAAGGTAGCCCAAGAGAGTAGGTTACCCCCTGAGTGCATGTGTAATTGTCTGGATTCCCCAGGGAGGGTGGAGTCCAGTGGTGGCAGCTTTTTGAATGTTGGTGTAGACAGTCCCACTCCCAATTCCCCGAGTATGTTGCCTGTTTCCCCCGCAGAAGAGTTTGGGTTGAAGTTCAGGAGACTTAGGAAACTGCCTCATCAGTCTTGGGAAGACTTTGAGGATGAGTGTTGTGGAGCACTGTTTGATTGGGAAAAGGCTCACGTGAACGACAAGTCTGGCGGATTGTTTTGCATGGTTGTCACAGAGCACCTGCTCAGTTATTGTGTGCCAGAGTTGCGCCAGCATCTGTTGAAGTTTGGATCGTTTAGCGCATGTGAGCTTGCAGCGGAAACCGACCGATGGGAGGGTGCAAGAGGTTCCTTAGCACCGCTAGTGAGTGATTCCAATAATAGTGGGTCAGGTTTTCTCCAACCCAGCGTGGTGGAGGAGGGTGAGAGTAGCCCAGCTAGGTCTCAGTATAGTGAGGAGGGTGTAGGGGCTTGCTGTCTGTCTCAGTGGAGCGGAAGTGAGTGTGAGACCGAGAGTCCCCAGATGCCCGAAGCCCTGCCTCAGAGCCTGGATGGTTTCTTTAGGGAACACCAGGGTGGGGACCTATGCTTTCCTGTTAGTCCACTTGAGGGAGATCTCCTAGTGTGTGGAGGGCCTGGAGCATCTATGAGCGAAGCTTCTGTAGTTGTGGAGTCTGGCAGTACTGCTCCGGGAGGGAGAGTACAGAAGTCCAGTGAAAGGAGTGATTTGGGAGTGACCTGTGAGTCCTCAGAAGTCCTGGAGTGCCAGGCAGTGATTCCACCGAAGGTTCTAGACCGGAGGTTGGAGGTCCAGGTTCAGGGTTTGCCTGACCTGAAGGGTGGGAACACTGTAATCAGTGTCCTAACCGGTTCTTTCTCCAGAGGTACCGCCCCGGTTGGGAGGGAGCAGGACTCTGGAAGGGGGTGCAGAGGGTGGGAAAGCCCACCTCTGACCCCGGTACCACCTGAGGGGTTAAACCCTAGGTTGGGAGAGTGGTGTTTAGAGGGTACCCCTCGCAGGAGGAGGAGGAACCCTAGGAGAAGAGGTAAGGGGAGGAGAGCCTTCCCTGAGACTCCTGGTCCACCTAAGGTTGTAGACCCTAGGCTGGAGAACCAGTGGCAGTCTAGCCCTGTCTTGCAGACAGGAAGAGTGGAGCATGGCTGTTATGTGCCAGGGGTTACTACCCCCCACTTGGTGAGTTGGCAGGAACCAGTGGCACCTGGGAGGCCTAGGGCCTGGTCCTCGCCGAGGGCAGCTGGAGATTACCAGTGGGGTAATCCAGTGAGTCCATACAGTAGCTTTAGAAAG
The DNA here is from genome assembly GCF_964263255.1 of Lissotriton vulgaris. Classification (NCBI taxonomy): domain Eukaryota; kingdom Metazoa; phylum Chordata; class Amphibia; order Caudata; family Salamandridae; genus Lissotriton; species Lissotriton vulgaris. Next base: position 1,512,480,986 of record NC_141687.1, on the reverse strand, counting down.
AACCCTAGGGGTTCACAGTGGCGTAAAACAGGAGGGTGTCCCTGCAGTTGCGGGCCCGCGTCCGTGTTTTATCGCCCCAAGCAGGTCAGTCCATCACGGTGGTGATTGGTCTGCCCTGCGTTTTGGCTGGTAGGGGGTTGTGTTGGACTTGGCCCTTATGGCAGGTTCACCCCTAATCTTTTTGCTTTTAATCTGTAATATGCGTGGATGATTTTCTGGTCTGTGCGCACTTTTTCTCTGTGTCCCAGAGTAAAGTGCGTGCATGTGGTTAGGCTGGCCTGCTCTCCCATAGGAATGCATGGGGAATGTCTGTGTCCCTAGTAGTTCCTGATGTGTGGGGAGTGCATGCTCGAATTTGGTATGTGCGTGTTCGTGGGAATGAATGCTTCGCAATGGTGTATGTTGCGTGAGTGTGGCATGTGTAGAAATGTCATTTCTTGGACTTGGCATATTAATGTAAAATATGTCTGCAGTGTGATTGGCTGGAGCTGGCTGGTGAGCCTGGCTCCAGGAAGGCTGGATGGGTCTGCCCGGTGGTGAGTGTGAGATCAGCATGCTTGATGGCTTGGGAGGAGTGCCCTTGGTCCCTGCTGGGCCTGGACTTTCCCCAGACAATGCTGGCTCCACCCCCTGTAGTGCGACTGATGGCCCTAGCCCTGCCAGTGAATAGAGAGGGTGGTTGAGGTAAACAGAGTACTTCAGAACCAGCTGCGACTGGTTTTCCCCCCACCCTGCACCCTGAGACAAAGGGGTTTTCCTGTATAAGAAGGGGCTGTGTCCCCATACAATTTGTCCTGTTCTTGGTTCTGCCTAGGATCTTACCAGAGGGGGCTGCTGCTGCTGCAGGGGCCAAGAGGACCGCCACTTGGCTGTCTCCCTGCTTGGAGACCAGTGTGCTGGCTCTGGCCCTGCCTTGCCCCTCTGCCTGCCTCCAGACTCTGCTGGAGCTTTCCTGTGCCTGGAGGCACCCTGATGTTGATTTGTAGTGCTAGGAGCGCTTCCCTGGTGGCCCAGCGCTCCATAGCGCTTTGCTGACATTTCTAGCGCTGAGCGCGCTTCTCCTGTGCCCCTGAGCGCTTGGGAGCGCTGTATTGACCTTGCCGGTGCCCACCCGGCATTGCAGCTGAATTGCCGATTTCGCCGATTTTTGGCGTAGCGAGTGCCACCTCGCTTTATCTTTATTTTGAAGGCCGGTGCCACCCGGCATTGCCCCGGGTTGTTTTAATTGATTACGAGCCGGTGCCCACCCGGCATTGCCAAGGAATCACCGCCGCAGCCCAGGAGCCCCGAATGCTGTTGCCGGGCCGCTGCCTTCCGCGACCCGGAAGTCCCGCCTCCTGACCCCCAGGGCCGCGCTGCCATTGGCGGCCCCGGCGGAAGTCAGGCGGGAAGAAGTCGAGACGAGGCCAGGCGGGAGACCGAGGACGTCTGCTCCCGTGTCTGCGAGGCTCCCGAGTGAGGTGAGGAGCCCCGCGCTGCTCCAGCAGCGAGACGCCCGGTGAGTGCCTGAAAGGAGGGAGAGGGGCCGCGGGACACATTGCCGGTGTCCGCCCCTCCCCCATAGCGCGACCTCGCGCTTGTAGCTGTTTGGAGCCCCGAGGCTCCTGGGGCATTTCTGCTTCCTGAGTCCCCCGTGAGGGACTCCAACTAGAGGAGCCATCCTTTGTTCCTTGAGCCCTGAGAGGCTCTTGTGCCCTATTTGTTTATGAGCCCCAGAAAGGCTCTTCATTGCCCACATCGAGTGAGAGCCCTGAGAGAGGCTCTGGGGGCATTTTGATTATTTTAAGAGCGCTGAGCTCTATTTGCCCATTTTGCTTGGCGAGCCCCTGAGAGGCTCCTTGCCCACCTTGATTCTTGAGCCCTCCTGGCTCCAACGTTGCTCAGTCCTATTTAACAACTGTCCAGCACTTAGTGGACAGTTGCCACGTTTAGGTTTGTGTTCTGTGCTGCCTGCACAGACCCCCTGACACTGAGACTCAGGGCATTCCGCCCCTTTCGAGGCCAGTTGGCCTGAGGGACACTTGAGTATTGTGCTTTGTGCACCCCGCGCATTGTAATTTCTTGTTATGTAATTCTTGCGCATGTGTTCTAACCTGTACCTTTTCTAAAAGTGACCTGATTAGGTATTCTTATGGTTATCCCCTTTTGCTAAATGTGACCTGCATAGAGGATTGTTTATGTTTATTCCATTATGCTAAATGTGACCTGCATAGTAGATTGTTGATGGTTCATTTCATGTTAGGTTTCCTTCCCTTTGCTAAGAGTGAATTGCTTAGGTGTTGGTATTCCTTCCTTAGGTCCTAGTTACCTGCGTGATTTACCTACAGTGAGTTAGGGTTGCGTAGGAGGTCCTTACTTTTCCAGTGATTACTGGATGTGTGTTGCTTTTATAATCTTGGTGCTACTCATTCTATGTTTACGACATAAGTGTATATCTACCAGTATTAGTATCTAACAAGTGCCTACCCCTGACAGTGGTCCATGTGGCCCTGTCCTGTAAATAATCCCCCTTGTAAATTCTGCCCGTGCCTCTGGCACATTGTACAGTTTGCGTGTGTTATCTAATGTGTTTTGTTTATTATAATACAAAGGCTATTTTTTATATAACCTTGTGTGGAGTCTTTTCTTTGTGGTGGGCCTTGGGTGTTGTTGCTGGGTGCGTGCGCAGATACTTAACTCATACCGCCTCCAAGTTTAGCCTAGACTGCTCGCGCCACGCTACCTAGAGGGCGAGTGGGGGTTGCCTTGGTGTGTGACTCCTTTGCCCTGACTTTAGAAGTGGTGATCCCTGACTGACCTCAACGCGAGTCTTGGCCAGCCAGGGTCCCGTTTCTAACAATCAAATATTCTCATTTGGTCATCCAAACTGGGATGGGTTGTCTCTTGATCATTGAGACCTTTCCATAGCCCATTCTGAGTTGGGTCACGCCTACAATCACTTGCTTGACCATGAGATCAGAATTGCGATGGGACCATGTGCAGTGCAAAACAAATAATTATGTGGTGATATTAAAATAGGGTAAGGAGTCAAAAAAAGGGTAAAGAGGGTAAAGAGTCAAAGAATGCTAGGCATACTCTCCAGTATAGATTGAAAAACTGAATCATCGTAGGCCAAGTCGCTGATTTCAGCCATCATAAAAGAAAAAGTGAGTAAACTTTAAGAAAATAGGGAACCAACACTGAACAGCCTACACAAGACCAATCAAAGCAAACGAGTTCACAATGTGTAACTAGAAGAAACTACCTAGTTGTGTGTAGTTAGAAAAAAGACCCGCAGCTAGCAGCTGCTCAAACAATCAAAAAACACACGATGAAGTAAGGGTCTAAGGGATATTTAAAGACGTGCCCAGAATATTATCCCCAAACTTATAGATACTAACAACAAGAAAAACTGGGAGTCTATATAAGAGCTAGCGAAAGCTACAAAAAGCTAAAAACCCCTAACAAAGTGAGTTAAAACATATAGTGCTAGTGAATGTATCTAAGCAAATAAGTCACTGGAAACCTTTATGTACAGAAACACATTTGATTGAAGGTGAGACCCGTTGGAATCCCATCAAAGTATTGTAAAGATCAAATATTCTCATTTGGTCATCCAAACTGGGATCGATTGTCTCTTGCTCATCGAGACCTTTCCATAGCCCATTCTGAGTCGGGTCACACCTACAATCACTTGGTTGACCATGAGATCAGAATTGCGATGGGACCATGTGCAGTGCAAAACAAATAATTATGTGGTGATATTAAAATAGGGTAAAGAGTCAAAAAAACACAATTTTAATGGGTATTGCCCTTTCCCTAACTAAAAACAAGAACAGTGCAAAGAAAGCAGTTTTCACAAATAGCTGCAAGAAGGGGCCAACATGTTTCAGCTGACAGGGAAAGAGATCCCACGGCTTTCATCAGGGCCTCTGTTCTAAACGTTTGCTACTGCGTGATTAATTAGTAATTAAAGCTAAATCAAAGTAAAGGATATAAGTGGACAATCCATGTTCCTATTCTTCTGTATCAATTGGTGTGTCTCACATCTAAAGAAAGAAAACCACAATGAGTACTGTATCAAGAAGGAAACCTGTACTGATCGTATACAAATTACGCCAAAATAACACTTATCGTGACTCACCCAATATGACCAGGGACTAGACCTCACCTCTCCTGGACCAAGCTTAAATCCTTAAATTCTTTATTGCTCTTATTCGATTCTTTATGCTTTTTCTTAGAAAGGGTTGGCGTGATAGTGGCCTTAATTTGTCCCTCTAGAACTTGTATTTCAATTAAAATTGTATCTGCTACCCTCTTGGCTGTGCTGATTACCAAAATGAGCCAATCGCGGGTACACCGCCAGGCAATAAGTAACCGATCTTTCAAGAATGCTTTATCATTCAGGAATAAATGAGGTGCGTTGGTCACTATCAAAACCGGGGGTGCGCAACTAGCCCTCATGTACTCCGCCATTGCAATTCCATGCACTAGGGTGCGAGAATGAGATTTTTTAACTGTCAAAACCGTGGCCCATTCATCAGCTGTGCCTGTAGTAGGTGCTGGAAGGGCTTCTAGAATGCTAGGAATACTCTCCAGTATAGATTGAAAAACTGAATCATCGTAGGCCAAGTCGCTGATTTCAGCCATCATAAGAGAAAAAGTGAGTAAACTTTAAGAAAATAGGGAACCAACACTGAACAGCCTACACAAGATCAATCAAAGCAAACTAGTTCACAATGTGTAACTAGAAGAAACTACCTAGTTGTGTGTAGTTAGAAAAAAGACCCGCAGCCAGCAGCTGCTCAAACAATCAAAAAACACACGATGAAGTAAGGGTCTAAGGGATATTTAAAGACCTGCCCAGAATATTATCCCCAAACTTATAGATACTAACAAGAAGAAAAACTGGGAGTCTATATAAGAGCTAGCGAAAGCTACAAAAAGCTAAAAACTCCTAACAAAGTGATTTAAAACATATAGTGCTAGTGAATGTATCTAAGCAAATAAGTCACAGGAAACCTTTATGTACAGCAGAGGTCTTCAAACTTTTGTAGGTTGAGCCCCCCCAGCTGAATTTTTTTAGATGTTGGGCCCCCCCATCACCTGACAAAAAGTTCTGGAATTGACCGCCACGCGCACATTCCGTACAGGGGTGAGTGAGGTGACCATATGAATTTGGGTGTGCATGTTAGTGCAGAGTGGGACGAATGAATGTATGGTTAGTGGTGGGCTTATTGGAGTGAGATTGCAGATGGAGCAGTGAGGGGGACAGGTGAGTGAAGTGTCACGAGTGCATTGGTGAGTAGTGTGCTCTTGTGACTGCGGGGTGAGGTACAGGGTGAACAGCGCAAGTGCATTGTGAGTGCAGAGCGATCACTGTGAGTGGAGGGGTAAGTGGGTAAGTGGGTGAATGATGTGAGTGCATGGTGTTCAGTGTAAGGGTGGGCTTTGCGGGTGAATGGTGTGAGTGCATGGTGATCAGTGTGAGCGCACTGTGATCGCTGTGAGTGCAGATTGATCACTGTGAGTGGAGGGCAAGTGGGTGAATGGTGTGAGTGCTTCGGGATCAGTGTGAGTGCTGGGTGAGGGTGAAAGTGAAGGGCGAGAATGAGGAGTGAGTGGTCTGAATGCAGGGTGCATTCCCAGACACTTGAAGTAACTCAGCATGTTATTGACGGCAGCATAGGGTTTCAAATGTGTGAAACCATTGCTAACATGGCAGTAACCAGGGATCAGGGTGGGGGGAAATAAATAATGTGCTGATCCCTCAACAAACTTCCAGTCTTATGATTAGGGTTGCCAGCACATTATATTTCAGCACTTGTCTGTGCAGAATTTGAACAGCAAATATAAATAGAAAGAACTTTTAATTGTTTTCTAGAGCTGCATGAATGATCCATGACTGATATTAAAAGGGAACAAAGACAGAAAAGTCACATTACAAATGAATACATACTTGTTATTCATAACCATATTTAGCAATTTGCAGGCTGTTTAAACAACACATGCCTGGCTTGCATTTTGCTCGCCTGCTTGTGCAATTTTAAAAGAAACTTTCAGGGATGTTTTAAGGATTTTGGGGCCTGTGGGCCAAATTTATTTTTGGGGTCCCTGTTCGGACCAGCTTTGATTTTATGATCCAGTCTCATCTCTTTCATGCCTTCTTTGGTCAAATACTAAATGTGTGTACATTGGATATTCAGGGATAGAGATGTGTGTTTTCAGTATGTAACACAACAGCAGTTCAATAATATTAATGCAAATAATCTGTCACACCCTTCCATTTCTCATATGTGAGGTCATGTATTGATCTAAAAGAAACTTTTTACATTGATGTTGCATGATGCATAAACATTTTGTCTGCAAAATATCTGTAATAGACTCTTGCACATTAAAAGTGAATGCTAGAAACACGCTATTTACAACATACAGCAGTTGCCACCTAAACAAATGTGGGCAACAGCATGTATGTACGTATGTATTTATTTACTTGTTTGATTGTTGTCACAATTTAAGAAATGATTGCTCTGCTTCTTATTTCCTAGTTCTGGCAGTTATTTTGGGATTTTGATATCCAGGAATGCACTTTTAACCGAAACTACCAATTTGCAAATATTTGACATTCTCTCCATCCAATACAGGTGTTCACATTCCTTTTCGAATGTACATCTTGACTTTTGGGGATATGTACTTTTTTTAAAATTTATCTTACGTGAGCTTAGCTCCCAGTAGTGTAGCATTTGCATTGGTAGCATTGGTCTCTGAACCTGTGTTAAATCTGCTGGTTACTGCACCTCAATTCTACCTTTTGTTAGCTACCCAGCTAATTTATTTATTTTTAATTTATTTAATGTGATTTACACGAAGGTGCCAGAGCGCTTTACATAAGAACCAGTTTCAAAACATAAGGACTTAGGATTACATGCGTTACGTAAAAGATACAAACAGAAAAAATTGCCAATGTACAAGATGTAAAGTCACACAAGGAAGAGAAACAAACAGAAAGAAAAATTGCAAATGTACAAGTAGTAAAGTCACTCAAGGAAGAGATACAAATGGATATACTCTGAGTCACATGGGTCCATGGAGCACTTGCTGTGCCTCTGTTATCTAACTCTCCCAAGAGGGGGTTAATTTAGAGCTGAAATGCTTCAGGTGCAGTGGGAGGCGAGGGGTCTCCTCTGCTAAAACCGAAGGGTGTCTGTTTGTTTGCTTTCGTTTTTTTAGTAGAGGAGACTCCTTGCCTCCCACTGCAGCTGAAGCTGTCTACTCCGTGAATTAACCCCCTCCTGGGAGAATTACCCAGACAAAAGCACAGGCAGGTAGTGCCCTGTCGATTTCCCCTCCCTCCTCCCTCCAACCATACCAGAGTTCTCCAGGAAGAGTTGCGATGGACGCAGGGAACAAAGGGTTTAGAGAGGAGTGGCGCCCCCCCTGGGATGGTGTCGCGCCCCCCCAGGGGGGCCCGCCCCACAGTTTGAAGAACTCTGATGTACAGAAACACATTTGATTGAAGGTGAGACCCGTTGGAATCCCATCAAAGTATTGTAAAGATCAAATATTCTCATTTGGTCATCCAAACTTGGATGGATTGTCTCTTGCTCATCGAGACCTTTCCATAGCCCATTTTGAGTCGGGTCACGCCTACAATCACTTGGTTGACCATGAGATCAGAATTGCGATGGGACCATGTGCAGTGCAAAACAAATAATTATGTGGTGATATTAAAATAGGGTAAAGAGTAAAAAAAAACAAAATTTTAATGGGTATTGCCCTTTCCCTAACTAAAAACAAGAAAAGTGCAAAGAAAGCAGTTTTCACAAACAGCTGCAAGAAGGGGCCAACATGTTTCAGCCGACAGGGAAAGAGATCCCACGGCTTTCTTCAGGGCCTCTGTTCTAAACGTTTGCTACTGCATGATTAATTAGTAATTAAAGCTAAATCAAAGTAAAGGATATAAGTGGACAATCCATGTTCCTATTCCTCTGTATCAATTGGTGTGTCTCACATCTAAAGAAAGGAAACCAAAATGAGTACTGTATCAAGAAGGAAACCCCTACTGATCGTATACACATTACGCCAAAATAACACTTATTGCAACTCACCCAAAATGACCAGGGACTAGACCTCACCTCTCCTGGATCAAGCTCAGGAAGTAGGAGGCCCCGCATATAAGGATAAGACCCATCTCCAATGTCTTGGGAGGCTGCTTCAGAAGCGGCCAACATTTGGTGGCAATTCTGCAAGATCATGCAGAAATTAGGGTAGTATGATGGTGATTGCCACTGCCGTATATTAAATCCATACTGAAAGATCTGCTAGTTAGGAATCAAGATTAGTTGGTTTGAGTCTAATATATCAAAGAACTATGGGGCAAATGTATAAGTAAGTGACGGAATATGAGTTAGCTTCAAAATTGCTAACGCCGTGCTCCATCACTTTAGAAATGCTGCAATGTGCTGTATTTACAATAATACGGTGCACCCCTTCTTTTCTCCCTGCGCTGGCGCTAAATTCAGCTGCCTGATGCCAACATAGGCACCCTTGCATCATAGTGCATGGGTGCCTGCATGGTTATTTATGTGCAGGAACGGGTCTCTTCCGGCACATAAACAATCCAGAATGGCGATTTTGTAACTTCTATGTGTGCTGGCTGCATTGTGCAGCACACATAGAAGTTGCAAATCATCATTTTTTAAATTATTGTTTATATGCAGTAAGGGACGGTGCACAGTCTAAATCTTGGCTTTTAAATATCGACCTACAGAAATATCGAGTTGCAAATATCGTAGGGACAGAATATTGAAATCAAGAATATCGACCTGAAGGTAAGAAATATCGTTTTTTGTAATGTCGATGTTAGTAATATCAATAGTAAAAAAATCGATGTTACTAATATCGATATTTATATTAGTGTTATGTATTTTATTATGTATTTTATAATTATTTGTTACATATTTTTTGTTAAGTATTGTACTCGTTTTTAAATATATGTATAACATTTTTAGAAGTGAGTAATGTTTTGTAAAGTAAATTATGCATTTTAGTACTGTAGCAGGTTGTGGGTTTATAGGGGAATAGGGTGGGAAGTAATTAATTATATTAAATTAATTACTAATTTGTAGGAATTATTAATTCATTTTAATTCAATTTTGCGTTTTAGTTCTGTAGCGGGTGGTGGGTTTATAGGAGAGTAGGGTGGGAAGTAATTTAATTGTAATTAAGTAAATATTTGTATTAATTTATTGGTATTGATAAATATTTTACTGTTAATTAATTATTAATTGGTAATGTATTTTTAATCAATTGGTAACTAATTTGTATTCATTGATTAATTGATAATTATATTAAGTGTATTAATGTATTATTGGAGGGGTTGTGAGTTTATAGGGGAATAGGGTGGGAAGTAATTTAATTCTAATTAATTAATTATACATTTTATTTTTGGCTATTGATAACAAATTTATTTTTTATTAATTAATAATTGGAAAGTAATTTTGTTTAATAATTATTATTGTTTGGTATTGAAAAATAATTTCTTATTCATTAATTATTAATTGGTAGTTCATTTTTACTAATTATTATGTATTTGTATTTATCATTAATGTTTTGTTAATTAATTATTAATAGGTAAATACTTTCTAATAATTCATATTTTTCCCACTCCTTGTCCCCTAGTGGCCGCCCCAGATTCAGTTCCCATTTACACCTAAGTGGGCCCAAGCTAACAGCCGCATGCTCCCTCAGTGATGCCACAAACCAGTGAACCAGATGTCTGCCTCTCCCCATTACATGCAAGTACTGCATAGTTAAGTGCTGGCTAGGCTCCATGGTCACATCTCCCCACCTGGCTGACAGCTTCGCTATCAGGGAGCGGTGCATTAAACCCACCCCTGGTTGAAGCCCCTCCCCTGTTACTAAGGTCTCATATGTCGAGAGCTCCCCATCCCGGTATAGGTCTCCGAGCGTATGAATGTCAGCCTCCCACCATTCCGTGAGCATAGAAGCCGTAAGCACCCCTCCGCCACCAGGCGAGCCCTCCAGTGGTATGGCAGGCGCGTAAGGGAAAATGTGATGGGTGAGATATAGAGCCCTTCGGTAGCACTTGTATGCCACTGCTAGGAGGAGTGATGTTGGGCACACAATCACAGCAATGGGGTGGAAGAGTCTGGTTATCTGCTCTAGTGAATATGGCGGCAGCGTTGTGGCGGTGTCGTCCCTACCTCTATCCGCCAACCAACGAGCAACCCATTGCAGCTGAGCGGCCAGATAGTAGTGCTCAAATCAAGGAGCAGCCAGGCCTCCCTGATCTGTCGGTTCATATAGCTTTGCCATCACCAGCCTGTGTCCAGAGTTGCACCTATATAAAGTCCCGTAGCATCTTATTGAGCATGGTAAAAAAGGGGGCCGGAATAAAGACTGGCAAATTGCCAAAGTAGTACAGGAGGCGGGGAAGCATGACCATTTTGGCAAGCGCCACTCTGCCCGTGGTTGTCAATGGGAGTGTGCTCCAGAAGCGCACCTGCGACCTAAGCGCCGCAACCGTCCTCCCCAGATTCCCATCCAACAGGTAAGCTGGGTGGCGGTAGATCTGTACCCACAGATATCGGAAGGTGTCTTCTCTCCACTGGACCCGTGTGCCCCCGATACAGTATCCCGGGTCCGCGTTCCCTGCACTGAAAGCGTAAAGGCAGGATTTACCAGCATTCACGCGGAACCCTGAGATATTAGCAAAGGCATGTAGCAGCTGGGTCAGTTGCTTGGGTATGTGTTCCACGTCCCTCACAAACACCAGCAGCTCGTCAGCATAGAGGGACACTTGGTGGACCACCTCTCCCATTGGTATCCCATCACCAAGTGTCTCCCCTATAGCCACGGCTAGGGGCTCGATTGCCAACGCAAACAGTAACAGGGACAGGGGACACCCCTGCTGGGTGCCCCAGCCCACCGCCACTGCTTCAGAGATGTTGGGGCCCAGTCGCGCCCAGACTGTGGGATTCTTGTATAGGAGGTCGACCATATGGAGGAACCCCATGTCCAGCCCATAGCCCAACAGCACTGCCAACAGGTAGCCCCATTCTAAGCAATCAAACGCCTTCTCCAGTTCCAGGATAAGTCATTCCACCTTGGGTCACTCCCGCTCGGCCTCAGCTGCCACCCTGAAATACCTCCTGATGTTCAATGACGTGGATCTCGCAGGGACCAACCCATTCTGGTCAGCGTGGACTAGGTGGGGGACCACCGGCGCCAGCCGTTCCGCCAGTACCTTTGCGAAGATCTTGTAGTCCACGTTAAGCATTGCCAGGGGTCTATATGAGCCTAGTGCCATGGGGTCCCTGTTAGGTTTAGGCAGGGTGACCAGGAACGCCTCCAACATGGAAGGGGCAATGAACCTTCCTCCACAGCCGCAGAGTTTAATCTATGAATTAGTGATGCCAGGGATTAACGGTAAGCTTTATAGTACTCGGCGGGCAAGCCATCCGGTCCCTGACTTTTCCCAGAGGCGATAGATTGGTTCGCCTCCCCAATTTCCTCTAATGAAAAAGGCGCGTTAGGCGACTCCTTCTGCTCCTTCTAGGCCATGGGCAGATGGACAGAGTCCAGGAACTCCACTAGGAGATGTCTGGGGCCAATACCCTTGGCCCTATATAACTTCTTGTAATGGTCTGTTAGGGCACGATGTATTTCACGCTGCGTATACACCAACGTTCCGCTTTCTGTGTGGAGCGCTCCTATCGGGGCACAGCGTTCCTCCTGTCATACCAACCAGGCCAGTAGGCGGCCCGCTCTATCTGCCTTGGCGTGTGTTCTGGCCGTGTGCGCCACATAGTTGTGGCATCTCAACTGCTCCAGAAACTCTGCGTGTTGGCTGCGAAGGTCCCCCAACCTGCGTGGATGCCCACCCGTTCCCTCTCCTTCTTGCTCATAATGTAGTAGTTCATCTTCTAGGCGCGCAAGGTAGACTGAGAGTGTCCTGCGTATGTTCCACGGGGCCCCCAAGCAGTGCCCCCGGACGGCTACTTTATGGGCGTCCCACTCTATCATGGCATTACTCGCCGTCCCTTCGTTAATATTAAAAACCGCGAGGATGGTCGTGCCTAGGGACGAGCGAAACTCAGAGTCTTCTAGCGCACTAGGCTGGAGTCGCCACGTGGGCTGAGGCGGAATATCCGCCTCCCAACTGATCTGAAATAACAGGGGGTTGTGATCGGAATGTGTCCTCCCCAGGTACTCTGATTGTGTAAGAAGTAGGAGCAAAGACGGGGAACCCACTATCCTGTCTTACAGGACATGAAAGTCATGAACTGCGGAATATTAGTAGTAAATTCTGTCTGCTGGGTGTGGTATGCGACACAGGTCCTGTAGCGACCAGTGCGAAAGCCAGTCCTGAAGCGCCTGCGCATTGGATGCCACCGCTGCTGCGTGCAGGTGGGGAAAGGACCTGTCTAGCTGAACGTCTAGTACCATATTAAAATCCCCCCGAGTAACCAAGGGATTCCGGCATAGGGGTGGAGGACCTGGGCCAGCTGCGCTAAAAAGGACGGCTGGTCCACGTTACCTGACCATTCAATTTCCCCCTCACAAGTGTGTACCTGCGCTCACTATCCACCTTCACTTCTTCACAGATAAAGGGATTGCCCGCCCGCACCCAGATCAATGTTCCCCGTGCGTGCGCCGAGAAGACAGTACCATAAATGTGCCCCCTCCAATGTCTGCGAAGCTTGTCAAGCTCTGTCTGGGTCATGTGAGTTTCCTGCAGGAGGGCAACCCCAACAGAGTGCTGCTACAGGTAGGAGAAAATGGAGTAACGTGTCTACGGGGTGTGCATACCACGTATGTTCCAGGTCACTATGTTAATATGTGCTATCGTGTATTTGACGGGGGTTTGGGTCTAGGTCCGAGAGGATCATATCGGTGTGCTGCCTTTCAAACAAGATAATAACTGTGAACAATATAACTAATGGGGTGGATTCCCAAAGGGGCATTCGTCAAAACCTCACAGAAAACACACACAGGTAGTGGTGAGCAATTCCATTGCAGTGCCTGGTGGGGTGCATGCGTGTGTGGTGACGATGACTTGTCTGTGCTGTTCCCCTTTCTCATGCCTCCTGTACATGCAGGAGGTGCGCAGTATGTCATGGTCTATCTTAACGCGCAGCCCCAGCCTGAGCCACAGTGATATGGAGCTTGCAAATACAATATCTGCCCTGCGTGTCCCGCCCCCGCGCAGCAGACCGCCCCCTGGTCGTGCGCATGAGCCTCACTAACTTTCAAGAACGTATCCAATGCACTGCATAGTTGCATAGCTCCTGCTCGTTCTGAGGACACAAGCGCACACTTACCGCTGCAGAGGGGGTCCGCAGCCACCATCACTCTCCCCCGCCGCCGTAGTGCTTTCTCTCTCACTGAGAGGGGACCAGTCCACGGACTACCGGACTACCACTCCCAGCGTCCCCTGCCTGACGGGGACGCCGCCTCACACCAGTCACTTCCGCCCGGAGGCGCGTAAAACCGAGCAGTCCCTCCGGTGGAGCGGGGGCTCCTGCTCGTTCTGAGGACACATGTGCACACTTACCGCTGGAGAGGGGGTCCGCAACCACCATCACTCTCCCCCGCCGCCGTAGCGCTTTCTCAGCTGCTGAGAGGGGACCAGTCCATGGACTACCAGACTACCACTCCCAGCGTCCCCTGCCTGACGGGGACACCGCCTCACACCAGTCACTTCCGCCCGGAGGCGCGTAAAACCGAGCAGTCTCACTGGTGGAGCTGGGGCTCCTGCTCGTTCTGAAGACACAAGCGCACACTTACTGCTGCAGAGGGGGTCCGCAGCCACCATCACTCTCCCCCGCCGCTGTAGTTCTTTCTCGGACGCTTAGAGGGGACCAGTCCATGGACTACCGGACTACCACTCCCAGCGTCCCCTGCCTGACGGGGACGCTGCCTCACACCAGTCACTTCCGCCCGGAGGCGCGTAAAACTGAGCTGTCCCTCCCGCGTCGCGGGACGTGCGCGGGCGGAGCCGGGCTGAGCCCGGGCAGAGGGCGGGCTGTCTGTGGCCGTCCGGGGCTGAAGGGCCCTGGGCAGGTCCACCCCCCCTGGACTTTCCTTTCAGGTTCGATTCATTGTATATATTATACGCCACTAATTAGTAATAGGCGTAATCTCTTTAGTCCTTTGAAGCAATCATTTGTATATGAGTTGTACTGTGTTTATATTGAGAAGGTTTAATTTTTATTTGGAGGAGTATGGTTTTTATTATTTGATTGTGCCACCACCTAAATATACCTATATTAAACGCTGAAAAAATGGGGAACAATACCCCCATTCAATCGGTCTCTAATGGGAAACAAAGGGTAGCTCCTAATCCCCCCTTACCTAGTCTGACAGCAATAGACCGAATGTTGCAAAAGACAATTGGGGTTGTCACTTCCGCAATTAAAAGCACAGAAAGACGTCTCTCATTTCCATCTGGTACTCTTCTGCCTCTACCCAACACAAATATTTCAATGCTAACTACTAATTCCCAGGATTCCATATTAGCTCCATCCTTTGTTGCTTTGCCTGGGGCACATCCTATCATGCCAACAAATGAGACATTTCTTGGGGTGTCCCCTGATGTTACTGAACTTTTGCCTCCGACATCGAGGCTATCTGTGACCCCCACAATATTTACCAGTAATCAGATGGGTGACCCTATTCCTCTAAATGAGGATATTTTAGATAAGAAGGGGCATGGTATCTCTGGAAGTCCAATTTCTGTCCTAGACATTAGTGATAGCCCCTGTGTGAGGACTAGAGGGCAGAAGGCTAGACGTAAGCAAAAACATATCATTAGGGAAAGACAACCTACTAAAAGTAGCAAAAGGAATACCAACAATAAACAAAAATGTGTTGAAAAGTTAAATGGGAGTAGAGTAAGTGAGGAGAATAATAAATTCGAAACTGTACTTCCACCAATTATTGTTAGGGACTCAATAAAAGAGGACCCCTTCTGGGAAAGAATGGAAACCCTTTTAATGACTTTCCTAGAACCTATCACCCTAAAGGTTAAGAATATAGAAACAAGGTTGGCCAATATTGAGGGAAAGCTTGACAAGAAGCAGAGACCAACTGAGGAAAATTCAACTCCTAAACTACCTCAACTTTGTGCCACTTGCTGGAACGTAAATTCCAAACCTATTACTCCGGCCTTAGTAACTCATATTCCAGCTCCAGCTAAAGCTAAAAATCCCAATCCAAAGCCTACTGGTCGACCAGAGTACAAAAACTCAAGAGGGGATATTGCATCTAATGCCAACGGGCCATCTGCCTCAACCTTAGTAGCTTCTAATGCATCTTCCTATGTACCATCTCATCAAAATGGAAGAGCAGAGGATAAACTTGAGACAAGAGTAATTCCAAACTTACTTAATTTAAATTTGCCCCCAGATGTAACACAATATACTGTGGTCTTAGCAAATGTTCCATTATTACCCCCCAATACTTTTGAACATTTGTCGACGCTAAGAAATAAATCTCTTTATTTTATATCTTCTAGGATTGGATTTAAAAATCATCTGTTCGCTGATTTCAAAATGGCCAGAAGAGTGAGATGGGTGGGCACCTCAAATAAAACGTTGAGGGGTGACTGTGTAGTTCTATCGTTCCGGTCCCCACAACTGGTCCATACTCTGCTCGAGAGAGGAGCCATGGGAACACTTGATCCACACTCTGTTAATATTCTTCCCCTTGGTTACTTTTATTCTCCACCTCGACCAATTAGGTGTCCTGCTCCTCCCTGCCCGCCCTTGAACTTGGAAGAACCATGGGGTAGAAGATATGGCATCCCAACATTTTATTATTAGGAAACTCTTAGCGGTATGGAAAATAATGATTTACTACAGCAGGATACTATTACCTCTAGTGCGCCAGAGATAGAGTCAGACCCTATTCCCTACTCTTGTAAAAGGGAAAACACAGGTGCAACTGGGGAGAAACTATCATGTGCAGTCTCAGTAATATTTGAGCCTCTAGAGCTTGCGGGGGGGTGTTCTGACAGTAGATGAGGGCATAGGGGGGAGGGGAATTGATCAAATGGTCCCCTTCTTACAAACTGGCCCCACCATTGTGACTCCTGCTCTCCCGTTTATTCCCCTGAAAGACCCATCGGTGTTTAAAATTTCATCATGGAATATTGCCGGTATTAGATCAAAAATCACAAATTTTATTTGGTGGGATTTTATCCAAACACAAGACTTGCTCTGTTTCCAGGAAACCTGGAGTCTTGAACCTGTACATCTGAACGGCTATAGGACCTTTCATACTCCGGCCCTTGCTGTTTTGCATGGAAGAGCAAAGGGTGGTTTGAGTGTTTATTTGTCCAACAAGCTAGATCTTGTAAGAGTTATTGAACCTGTCACAGACATTTATTTCCAACTTTTAGTACTTGTTTTGGTCTGTGATACTCCAATTGCTATTGTCAATCTATATCAGTCAGTCATAAGCTTTTATTCGATATGCAAGATATCTTATAAGCTCATTTACAATACAATCATTACAATGTACAAAAAACATCACTTTAAGAAGTCAGTATAAGGACTCAATTAAAAACGATAAAAGGGCATGAGGTGCCCGAATAATTTAGCTAAAAAAAGGATTAAACCGCTACTGACAATCTCTTACATCGAATAAGCCAAAACTGTTTTAAAATTTTTGCTGTTCCACATACAATAGGGGGGGATGTGTCCGTAGTTAGGATGCGCAAGGCTACTAAGTGGCTACGTGTACCCATGTTCTGGCAAAGAGGTTTCAACCAAAGGCTCCTAGGCCTTGCATAGTCCGGGCATTCAAATAAAACATGCGCGATGGACTCTACCCTACTCGGGCAACAAGCACAATTGGGGGACGTACGGGCCGCTGATTTCCAATTTGATGTCACAGTACCAAGCGGGAGGGATCCAACTCTAAATTTAAAATAAAGGGCTCGATCAAAGGGGAGGGTAATCAGGTCCAGGTAAGGTTCAAAGGCCACAATGTCTTTGATTAATAAGAAGGCAGCAGTAGACTTGCAGTGGTTTGAGCATGTAATTAGTTGCTCCGGAGTCCACTTCCAGAAAAGGGCCTTAACAACTTCTTTCGGAGGGGCTGAACGTGTTAACCAATAGTCCCCCAATCCAATCTTCTCCAGAAGCTTTTTAGTTTCTCTTAGCCATCTTATTTTGGCCCAACCCCCCAAACTCATTATTTCCCCCAGGCCATCAGCGTAGGATTTTAGCTCTTCACCCCTCCAGATTCGTGTCCATAAAAGGAGGGGGCGAAGCTGGGCTTGATCTTTAATGTTTTTACAGCCTGTGTCCAACAACACTGGTACGGACGGTGTGCTCAGTGGGATAGAAATAAGGGATTTTAATAGTTTGGTCTCCGCTGTCGCCAAGGTGTCCAGTCTGCAGTGGCCCCACAGTTCTGCCCCATACAAGGCTGATGTCACTACCTTGGCCTTGTAGATATCAAGTACCGGGGTGAGTGATCTCCTAGTTGAGGCCCGGAACTCCCTCATGAGAGCTCCTCCTACTCTCCTGTGGTTAAGGACCATTTTATTGATGTGATTTGCCCAAGACAACCTGTCCGTTATCCGAATGCCGAGGTAATCGAATTCGGACACTTTCTCCAAGGCAACAGAATTAAGCGTTGGTGGGCGGCCCAGTTTCTTTGGTGGATTTAGGACAAGATATTTTGTTTTGTCCACGTTAATTATTAACCCTTTTGCAGCACAAAACTCCTGGAAACGCGTTAGCAGTTTCTGGAGGCCTTGGGGAGTCTTCGAGATCAAAAGCGTGTCGTCCGCAAAAAGCAGAGTGGGGATCCGGACTCCTCCGAGACAGGGGGCGTCAGCTGGTTCTTGTTGAAGATGTTCTACCACCCCATTCACATAAAGTGAAAATAGGGTGGGCGCCAAGACGCAGCCCTGTCTTACGCCCCTGGACACTGGTATCTTCTCGGTGAGTTCTCCGTTTTAACCCCAACGGACCTGTGCAAAGGTATGGGCATGGAGGCTAATGAGGAGGGACAGGATGTAAGGGGGTAATCCCAGCTCATAAAGCACCCTCCAAAGCTCTTCCCGGGGGACTAGGTCAAAGGCAGTCTTCAGGTCTATAAAGGCCAAGTAAAGACTACCCTTGCCTAGTTCCACCACCTTCCACCCCAGTAGTGCCAGCCTAAACACCTGTTCTATTGTCCCCATTCCAGCCCGAAAACCTGCCTGGAAGTCCGATAAGATTTTGTTCTCCTCCACCCAATGGAGGATCCTTCCGAGGATGGCTTTACCAGCTATCTTTTGGGTGGAGTCTATCAGGCTTATGGGGCGGTAGTTCCCCGGGGCTTCCCTACATCCTTTTTTATAAATCGGGACCACCACCGCCCCTTTCCAGGATTCTAGCACTGCCCCTCCCATCATGATGTCGTTTAGGAGAGCTGCAATAACCCTTCCCCATTCCACTGGGTATGCCCTCATGAGATCCCCCGGGAGGCCGTCTGGGCCTGCTGCCTTACGAGGCGCTACCCACCCTATGACCTTTTCAATCTCTAGGGGAGTGAAGAGATCATAGGCGTGAGGTTCAATTGCCAGCGTAAGGCTCCACCCACCATTCAGTTCCCCATCTGGAGGGAGATATAAAGCCCCAAAATGTTTTACCCAGTTTTGAGGCGGGATGCTGCAGGGTCTCATAGCTGCATCGGGTTTGTTCCGTGCGGCTATGAGATTCCAGAAGGCCCTTGAATCCTTACTTTTACTGGCTTGGAGCAGGTCTTCCCAGAATTTTTCCTCCCACTCCCTCCTAGCCGTTTTGAGGGATTCATTATAGGCCTTCCTTGCTTCCTGTATCACATTTCGGGGTTTATGTTTTACTGCCTCAACTAGGTTTGCCTTAAGTGCCCTACATGTTTGGGTATACCAACCATTATCTAGTTTTTTAAATTTATTGTTACCCGACTTGCTAGGGTGTGAGGTAAACACATTAGTCAAGGCTTTCACCAAGGAGACAAAAAGCCCACTCACTCTACCCACCCCTTCTAGGGAGGACCCGAGGGTTGTCACCGCATGATTTAAGAGGGTTAAAATTTCCCCTACCTTTGCCTCAGAGAGGGCCAGTTTCGCCCATTTTATGCGTCTACCACATGGGGAGACTTCAGACTCATCCGGGGGTACAGCTACCCGGTTAGTATTGTCCTTCCTTGTGGGACACCACCACTGGTCCATGCTTAAAGAGACTGGATTGTGGTCGCTTTCAGTCGTAGGGACCACCTGCATATCCCTTACATATGACCATAGGTATAGATCTATTAGTAAATAATCTATCCTAGAGGTGTGTCCTGGCCTGTTAAACGTGTGGGCACCCCCCCTATCCGAGATTGTCCTCCCATTTGCTGCCCTTAAGTTAAATTCAAGGGTCAGTGAATATAGCTGGAGCACCACTTCTGTCCACCTTCTGATCGGTGGGATTTCCAGTACGGGGATCCCTAGCCTGACATCCTCCTCGTCTTGGTCGAGGGCAACGTCCGAGCCCAAGGGCTCGTACGTGCAGTTCATGTCGCCCGCAACCAGTGTGCGTGTCTTGTATGGGGTATTCTTTAGCAAAGTCTCGAGGAGAGATATTACAGGAGACTTTCTCCCACCCTTGGTCCCCCGGGCATAAACATTATAAACATTTAGGACGAGTCTTCCCCTTTGATCTATTAGGGTGATATTTTGTATGTCCAGGCAGCCTGTGGGAAACTCCTCTACTCTACAGTCTAGAGAGGCTGCGACCCAAATGAGAAGGCCACCCGAAGGTCGCCCTCTCCCTGTTTCCGATACTTGTGCAGGGGAGAAATAGGAAGAAAATCCCACCTTATGAACCGACACTAGGCTCCATGTCTCTTGGAAAATGCACAGGGAATGCTCATCAACCCAAGCAGTAAAGCCTGGTTGGGCCAGTTTTCTTGCAATTTCTGCGACATTCCAGCTGAAAACCTTAAAGACTAGGTCCGTCACAGCTGGAGTGTCGCTGGGTGCGAGAATGTCCCTGTCTGTAATCCTCCTCAAGGGTGTCTGAGGGGAGCAGGGGTCTTGGGGGGTGTGTTTAGGGGCTACTATCCCGCTTTCACGGTTAGTTTGGGTGGGTGATGCTCCAATTGGGTCTACTCTACTCCCAGTTTCCAGTCAGTGGGGCCCTGGTGCCCACAAATGATTCACCCTTGTGCCCCCCCTAGGCCCTGCCCACTGTGTCTCCCAGTTTTGACTGAAATCAGGGGAGCTTAAACTTCCTCCAGTTAAGCTAACAATATGCCTGGGGTAGAAATAAGAAAGATCTACCACTTTAACCCCTGGAGCCCCCATGTTTTTAATAGGAGTACAGATCGAGGGCACTACTCTAGGGTCTTGAAAATTTATGATTATGCAATCCCCCTCCTGGGTTTTTTTTTCCTGGCCTACCCACCCTACTCTACGGACTCTTAGGATAATACCATCCACACCCAACGGAATTGGCTTATTTGCCTTCAGCCAATGGATGCACTTATTCTTAAGTGATTGATGGCTTTCCATCTGGCCTTCCTTTAGGGGGGGAACATTAACCATAACAGCAACAAAAGGTTGACAGTCTGGCGGGAGATTTACTGGAGGTATCCGGCGTACTGGGTTACTAGGGACCGATAGAGTGGTAGCTGGGGCTATAGGTTGGGGTACAGATCTAGGAGCTTTCCCTGTCACTAATTCATGCGTTTTGTTGCATGTGCCTGGTGTTTGAGTGTCTTTCGTTTTACCACTAGCTGTCTGTGGCTGCTTTTGTGGGAGAGACTTGGGTTTATTTAAGGCAGGTTCTAAGTGTGTTGGTGGCCCCTTGAGTATTGGTCCTGCTTTGGGGCGGGGAGGAGATTTGGGAGCTGAGGTTTAAGCACTATTAGAGTCAACCTTATTTTGACAGGTTGGGGGCTTAGAGTTTCTCTGGGGTGGTGGTTTATTCCCCTTTGCGCCCGTGTCCTGATTTTCACTCACTCTGGTTTGTTGTTTAAATGTATTTTTGAGTGAGTGGAACCCGTCAAGGGTTGATTGCTCTAATTTATCTATCCTCACCCCTAGACCCTTAACCTGAGTTAATAGGGGCCTCAAGAGAATATCTAACTTCTCAAGGATGATATCCATTGTTACAGAGTCAGAGGGCTCAGAAGCCTTGGCAGTGTTAACATCTGAGTGTGGCCCCCTGGGAGAAATCACAACATCCCCTCCTATGTTGACTCCATTCTCTATAGACCGACCCCTTATGTTTCTCGTGCCAGGACTAGTGTGCTTTCTTACACTTTGGTAAAGAGCGGCCTGTCTCACTAGCCTACCCTTTTTGCATTTCCTTGCCTTTTTATTTGGGAGCCTATTTTCCTGCCTGGTTTCGGGAGTATGGATGTTTAGAGACTCCCTGTCTATCTCCCCATCTAGTATAACTATGGTGGGGGTAGGCGGTTTTGGAGGCAAGGGATCATTGGTGCACTCCTTAAGGGGTTTAGGTGATACTGGCGAAGACAGTATACTGGGACCACTATCTTCCACAGGGGCAATAGGGAGAAGTGCGGCCAGATTTTCCAGCCTATCTATATTTTGCCCTATTTCATCAAACTCGGGGGGGGTCTATAGAGTAGCCAGACACACCGGGTGGAGGAGCAGAGTCAACCCGCTCACTAGCCGGTGTAAGCGACTGGGAAGCAACCCCCAAGGAAGAACGTCTTGAAGGGAGGTAAACCTCAGATAGGCGCCTCTCAGACATGGCAATCTCCTTTTCAATCACCGCCGCCACCCTGGTGATGAAGCGGTCCATAGTTCCTATAACAGGGCTCCCGGCAATGGACCCCCTTTCACCATCACTCCTAAGAAGTTGTCCAGAGCGGGTGGACATGATTGCAGGAAACAGCACGGGGTCTCACACAGGCCGTATGTACTCACTGTTGATGATGGAAATGAAAGGGACGTGGCCCAGCCCAGCCTTGACAGCCCCTGACGGCCACAGACGGCCTGCCCTTTGCTCGGGCTTCGCTCGGCGTCCCGCTTGCGTCCTGCTGAGCGCCTAGCAAGACATGAAGTAAGCGCGTTGCAGGCGGGGGGCGTGTCTGGTGGTGGGCGCGTCCGCAATTGCACCTGGGAGAGCAGGGACTCCTGGACCTCCGAGTCCCTGCTAGAGCGCTGGTGCAATGTCTGTCTCAAGCGCCTCCTGGAGCCTTTAGGCACAGCTTTTTACTCCCTGAAGCCGCGAAGCAGCACCCGCGGAGCGGGTGCGGCGAGGGGCAGTGGCAGCAACACAGGAAACTGACCCAGAAGCGGAGGGACGTTCACAACCTCCACAGCACCGTCAAACTCACAGGTGGGTCCCAAGGATGTCAGGAGACACGCGCCTTTTCTCGCTGGTCAGGCGGGGGGCGTGTCTGGTGGTGGGCGCGTCCGCAATTGCACCTGGGAGAGCAGGGACTCCTGGACCTCCGAGTCCCTGCTAGAGCGCTGGTGCAATGTCTGTCTCATTCTATATAACAATATTCCTTCTGGTGATGTATCTATTGTTTTAAGTAAATTGAGTAAAGCATTGTTTAAACAGGAAAATATTTTTAAGCACAAATTGATGATAATTGTGCTTGGGGATTTCAACTGTAACTTGTGTGATGCAACCCAGGACATTAGGTGTGGCCTAGCACAGGACGATGGTGAAGGCGGCTACATTTTAATCATTCCTCCTTAGGGGAACAGTTTGATAGTTTGCTAGCTAAATTTGATCTGGGGTTTGCAAATGAACCGTGTACTTTACCCTCTGTTTCATCTTCAACATTTAATGGTAGGGGTTGCTCTACAATTATAGACTATGTTACTGTTTCTAACAAATATGGCACTAGAATCCACTATTTTAGTGTCTCTGATATAGCATTGAGTGATCACTTCCCGGTCTGTGTGGCCGTCCTGCTACCTACTACATCCACTCTGATTAAAGAAAAAGAAAGTGACAATCTGGACATGAATTTAGCTATTGGTAGCGTCAATGGATATACGCTAAAATGGGCCATGGTGAATGAGACAGAGATAACCAAATTAGTGGTTGATAAATGCTTTTTAGAAATAGTGACGTGCTTAAGGGTAGACTCACCCCCTGAAATTCTTCTTGTATCCTTCCTTTCAATCTCAAACTAAATTAAGGCTTCTTTTACGAGGCAATTTAAGAATCAAAAAAAGGAGGGAGGTTGTTTTGACTCCAAGTGTACTAGGGCTTATTCGCTCCTAAAGAAGGAGCTGCATAAAAAACCTAGATGTGCTGGGGAGGTTAGTAGATGTAGGAAGGAATATAAAACAGCAATTAAAGATAGGAAGAATACTCTGAGGACTGAAGCTTGGGAAGCTCTTCATTCTGGTTCTAGGAGGAATGATCGTGCAGGCTTTTGGAAACTTGTCAGAACTCCCTTCCTTAGGGAAGAGGCTGGCCCGAAAATAGAAATAGCAATTCCTGAATCGGGTCAGGCACTTCTCGAGAGTATATGAGGGTGAGGGACAAGTAGGATGTGTGTCGCCTGCTTTTGATTACCCCCCCCCCCTTCTAGAAATTTGCACTTCACTCTCGAGGAGGTTGAAAAAGCTCTGTGTAAAAGCCAGTGCGGTAAGGCACCTGGCCCAGATGGTGTCCCCATAGATATATTTAAGACCACTTCTTCCCTGTGGGCGCCCCTTCTGGTCCAGGTGCTTAACCCCAGTTGTGTCACAGATTTCCTGCCCACTTTGGTGGAATCTGTAATAGTTCCTATCTACAAAAAGGGTGAATAGACACGATCCGGGCTGTTACAGGCCCATTTCCCTTTTGAATTCTTTTGCTAAAATAGCAGGCAGAGTAATTTTGGATCGGCTTTTGGAGTGGGCAGAGGAAAACTCTGTTCTTTCTGACCTTCAGTATGGCTTCCGTTCTGGTCTGGGGACAGTGGAACAGGGATTGAATCTTTTAATGCTGGTCGGGAAATACACGATGGCAAAACAGGGTAACTTGTTTTTGGCCTTCGTTGATCTCTCGGCCGCTTTTGATTGTGTGGTCCATTCTAAGCTGTGGATACTACTAGAACAACTTGGGGTTGAAGACAACATTATTTATTATCTTAAACGTTTTTACAGCGACGCCTCAGCCCGCGTTCGCTTTGGCCTAAAGGTAGAACGCACTGAAAAAATTCCAATTAGGACTGGGGTCAGGCAGGGCTGTGTCCTGGCCCCTTTCCTTTTTAATTTGTATATAAGTGGATTGGAAGAAGCACTGTGCAAAGATAGTTTGGATCCCCCATATGTAGGTGGCCGCCCAATCCCAGCGCTTTTGTACGCGGACGACGCTGTACTTATGTCGCGTACACAAGTGGGCTTACAGCGTGTCGTTGACAGCTTTTCCCGCTTTATGAATGAGCTGGGCCTAAAAGTCAATACATCAAAAACATTCACTATGTATTGTGGTAGGCAATGTAAACCTAAGAGGCCCATATTTATAGTAGGACAGAAGCTCAAATTCGCCAAGCAGTTTTCTTACCTTGGGATACTCTTCGCTCAGAATGAGATGTGGTCGCAAGCTGTGTCTGCAAAAAAACTTGAGCTGATCCGATCGACTGCTGCTCTCAAAATCTTCTCAAATAAATTAGGGACTAGACCACCTATAGAACTAATTAAAATCTACCAAGCTAAGTGTGTGGCTGGTGCTACATATGCTAGTTGGGTACTCTAGTTTTGTAAACCCTGCACCCATCCCAACGGCTGAAAATTCATTTTTAAAGTATATCCTGGAGCTCCCTAAAAGCTCTCCTAATTATGACTGCCATGCAGAACTGGGTCTTGCTTACATATCTCACTTAATTAAACTAGAGCCTGTGCTATTATGGCACAGGCTCTGGACGCAAGAAGCGACACACCTAAATAGAGATGTTCTGATGGACATTTTAAAATTAGAGGGAGCCACAAGGATACCATGGGTGAACTATGTACTCAACTTTTTAAAAGATATTGGGAGAGAGGATTATTTTTTGAATCCTACCAATGTTTCAGCTATCTCACGGAAAGATTTGAAGAGGCAGGGCCTAGCTTTTCTGGACTCTCAAAGAATTGCAACGGAGGTCCTAAAACCTTCTGTTCTGCAGCATCAAATGGTTCTAACGACTTTTAACATTCAGCTCTTTCGAATCTATGTATCTAATAATTATGAGCGCTTTTTACTTTCACGCTTTAGATTTGGTATTTTTCACAGATTACTTAGTTTTCTTATGATTAATAATTGGATGCATGATTTACCTCCCTGCCCCTGTGACAATATTTCACCTCAGAGTGTAGTGTAGTTCCTAGTTTCCCACTAGGCCCTGCGCATTGGAATAACATAAACACTAGTATCGACGTGGAACTGCGGATATTCCAGGCCTCCACTGACTATGCTAAACTTAATTGGGTGTGTTACCAACTAGCTCAGAGGTCACTGGAAACTTTCTTCTCTGCATGGGAAGTGATCAGCTTCCCTGGCACAGACAAGAAGGGATTCAGCTTTCCAACAACCGTGCAACATGACAACTTTGCTCCTCAGATCAAGAGTCAATCTCTAGGGTCGTGTGAAACAATAGACATGTATTTCACTCAGTCAGTCTAGTGCAGTTTACTTTCACGAGATGTAGAGAATAGAGAGACGGGCGTTTGTCAATAAAAGGTTAACATTTATTGAACAGTCTTTCTTCTCGTACAAGAGAAATGTATTGCCGCAATTGCAAGACTTGTTATGATAAAAAGTACGTACAGTAAGATAAGTATTGCGAAATAGAACTGTAAAAGCATTGATATGGTTTCTTAGCCATACAATGGTTTAAAAGTAATAAAACATACATATACAGTCATATATACATTAGGCTAAAATACTCAACTGGTGCTTCTAACTATGCCTACCCCAGTGTGCCTGACCTAAGCCTAACACGTGGAAGGGGAGTAAGTAAGTAGCTTTAAGTTAAGTTGGTTTTGCCAAGGTTTGCTTCAAGAATTCTCATCTAAGGGTTTTAGTCAACACCATACCTCTGAATAGAATGATGGAGGTTTGGTATCTCCTTCAGGGGAAGCTCGATATCCCTGTCACCCGCAAGGGTAGACCGGAAACGCCGGAGCTGGATTTCTCTGCACGAGAAAGGCAGCGGGTCTACTTCAGCGCGTCGAGAGGAGGAGGCGGGGGACAGCGTCCGCGGGCAGCTGGAATCTGCTGGGCTCTTCGGAGAGGGACGGCTGTTCAGCTCCTAAGCATACCACACCATCGTTCGCGCTTTAGCAGCGATAATGGTATCAGTAGCTTCACCATCACAGGGACAGCAGTCTGCAGAGACAGGGTGCTAGCTTCACCAACACGGGGTCTTGCAGACAGCTAGCAACAGTACAACAGCTCATTGCTTAAGGCAACGTTGGTAGTATTTATACCTGACAGGTGCCGGGTTTGACGCAAGTTTGCTGGACATAAGACGTCAATTAAAGATGTCACTAGGAAGTGATAGCTATCAGTTGCTCATTAGAGTTCTATTACTAATCAAAACAAGGCAAGGGGGATTTCCCAGATTGCTGAGTTTTTATCTTGTTGAAGAACTCGGAGTGTTAATCTAGGAATATCAGATAGTGACTTCTGCTCTGTCATTGCACTAATTGGTTGCAAAGGAAGTGGCAGAGAGAGATATCCTTGAACGTGGCTCTGTTCGTGTGAAGTCAGAGATGACTTTCTGAATATCGCACTTGAACGGTTATGCCAATATAGGGAATAAATGGATTTATAGCCGAATAGGGGCATAAGGTCACAGTATCGATCAGGAACCTAGATAAACACGCAACACCCACTCCACGTTTTCATGTCCATCAAATTACTAAAACTAGAGCAATTAGATGCATGTGTAACATTGCCCACCCCAAAATACATAAATGCATTCGAAATAGGCGTATATTGTAATACGTGAAATTTAGGTACTGTACGTTTTTTGAAGCATAGAATCATTCAAAAACTATTGCATATGAAATCAATGAACGATTATGCATAAGAATTACACATGAAGTATCTCTGACAGAAGAAGGGCGAGATAAATCATCACATATAAATGCATTGCAAAAATGTGTGCTAGAGGCTAATGTAAGTTGTTATGTCTCTAGGTGTGTGTAAAAAATAGAAGTACGAACTTCTGTTCTTTAAGAATAGATTTTACCTCAAGCAAAGAATTGTTCGTGCCAAAAAGGGTCAATATTTGAAAAATATCCAATTCAAAAGGAATTAATGCTTGAACGGGGAAATAGAGTTCCAACGCTGTTAGCAGTTTTTGTTGATTAAAACTGAAGGCCGAATTCAGAGTTCATGGGAACGCTGTGTGTCGGAAAGCTTCTCAAAGTTATTGTTTCTGTATGGGTGGGAACATCATATCAGACAGGCTCTCAAAGAATTGGTCTACAAATTCAGGTGACAGTTCAACCAAATTAGATAGCGCTGTAACTTGGCAGGTGTGAGAATGATTGCTGTCATGGAAGGCAGGATCAGCATTGCTCACTGAACGTTGTACCTGGATGATGTTGCGTTTGTCACTCGCTCCACTGTTACCACTTGGCTGTAGTACAGGAGTCTCCACGAATGCCGTCATCAGGATTGGTAGCCGCTGGGGACAACACAATGCGTGAGCCGTTATTGGACTGAGCAAAGTATCGACGTCCATTGGTACTGCTGATGGAAGTGAAAGACAGATGTCCAACACGCATTCATCGCCGCAAAGCATACATCGTAGCACAGGTAAAATGCAATTTTGCCATACAGGTCTGAATGAAAGGAACCAGGTCATGTTTAGATCTCTCAGCCTGGCCAATCCAAGGACGTTAGTTATCCTGTCCCGGTAGCGCATTGCTAGGATTGTCTCTTCCATTCCCATGGGAGCTATGTCTGAGCTGAGGCTTGCCATAACGAAGTAAGAGGGTCAAAAATAAAATCCCTGCTACAAGTCCCAAAAATAATGGTATGCCGCCAAAAACAGAGTGCACAAAATTAGGAACGATTCCCAGAATTGCTTGAAAAGGTGTTAGCAGTCCCGTAAAGACTGTCTTGAATATGCCTGGGATGCTTGTGGCACTAGACATGTTAAGGAGTTGGCTAAGCATTTGTACGAAATGCACGGGGCAATTTGTTGATAAAAGGTCATGAACTTCAGTAGCTGTCCTTGCAACTAGAAGATCATACGTCTCTTTTGATGACGTTATAGGCACTGTTGTCTGTAAAAGTACAGATTTCATTTTGCTTAAAGTATCAATTCGTATAGAATAGAGATTCAGACGAGGCCAGATGGGAGTCACTGTGTCTACAGGCCCACTCGGGAACAATGCTTGCATACAGCATTTGACCATGGATGTTACTTTCACTAGATAACTTTTCCCTGGCACAAGGCCACAACATCTGTGATCCGTTCTAAGAATGTAACTCCCGTTTGAAAGTTGCATAAAGAAGGGCTCTATCTGAGTTGCAGGTATGACTAGCTGGTGGCATGAAAGGTTGTTTGAATTTCCATCACATGCTCCGTGTAAATTAATACCCTTACACAAAAGTATACCGCTTAGTGAATGTTTACAGTTGTCACCACTAAGAAATACATTTTTGTCGCTGTCACTGTAGCAAGAATGTGTGTATGGTAATTTCTATTCAGATTTTACATATCCTTTACCCATTTGTTCATACTGGCCAGCAGGTATGTACTCAAGGCACTTTTTAAATCGGAAAGTTGTTATCGGAATGGTGATAATTCCGTGTATTATCCATTCAATGACAGGACTCTCTGACATTGTCATTGGTAATCTCTCGAGTTTTTCGATGCTCAGGATTGTATAGTCTGCTCCTTTCTGTGCCAAACTGATCTGTTTATCAGTAAGGTTAAAACTGGAAAATAATGACGTTGTGTTGATTAAACGCCAAGGCACATAGCCTGAACGAAGATTTTGCAGCGTCCAGCCTAGTTCTATAATAGAGCGTAATTGAGACTGGCCATGTTGTAACATTAGCAAGTCTCTGTCTATCACATCAAAGGCAGAGGATACAATATTGTCCAACGAATATATTCTGGAAGACAGAGTCATTAACCCATTGTCTACTACAGAAAGTGATTTCTCCAAATTAATACGATCAATTTCTCGTATTTTTTCAGCAGTTTCAATTTGCTTTACTTTCCAAGCCTCGTTGTAAGCAGCATAGATACTGGTCGCTATGAAATGCTTTTGACGCTGTTTGCGTGGTCCAAGAATGAAATCGCGCAAATCAGCACCATCTTTTAGTAAAGACAAGTGTTGCTTAATTTCAGCCAGTGTGGATGATGTTAGCCATTCAAGGCAGAGTTTCCCTACACTGTATGTTGTTATAATCCCTGGATGTTGTCTCTGGGAGTATCTCGAGTCTAATCTGGTCATTTTTAACCCCTGTGTTTTATTCAGGAATCTATCTTGACAGCTGTTTGTGTCAGTAGGCCAGATTAACCACTTTTTCCAATCAGGATGTGTTCTGTTAAAATGTAAAATTTGTGTTACGTCTAACTCAACATCTGTTGTTATATTTTCAGGTATTGGCTTTGGTATAGACGGTGTTTTAAGGTCTTTGATCTTAGCTAGGCCAAGACAAGATGTTTGGTGTATTGTGTCATTTAAAAATAACATTTGTTCTGGTATTATGCAGGTTCTAAATAGTGCTTCAATGCCTTGCACCTGCCAATCTTTTGTACCCCAAATTGTTTTCGTTTCAATATTATTTTTCCAATAATCAAAACCAAATGTCATCATTTTGTCATAAAATGCTTCTGAATATATCAATTTAGAATTTGTCAGCATTGTTTTCATTCCTGTTTTATCTAACAGTTTGTAATAAAACGTTTCTGCATCACTGGTGTTAAACCCTGAGAAGTATTTGAATTTCTCAAAAAATGCTTTAGAACTGCTTTTAGGTGGTGTAGAACAATGTTCCCATTGATTATACATAAAAACATTTCTAGGCTGTGCAGATTTATGCAAGTAATGATCCCCATAGTGGGTATAACAGAATAACTGCTCATAACTAGATGAACCTTGTAAATAATCATGATCTGTGAATCTAGCTGACATTACTAAATCAGACATCATGTCATTAATACTGTTAAGGTCCCAATTATCAGAGAATGTACTAGGTGTCACAAAGTCACTTAAGGAAACCTTTAGTTGATGAGGATACTTCAGGATTTCGACCGGACCATAGATCTCATAGTCTGTTTTCTCCCATACTACCCCACCAGGTCTTGGAATTGCTGTGACATTTACTGTTGACAGTTCTCTTTTCTTCACGTGGGATGATCTGTGTGGTTTCAGGACTAGGTTGATGTTCTGACTTGCTGTGTCCATTGTAATATATTTTCCTTCAATGAATTTTCCCAAACACAGTACCATGATGAGCCAAAGCAGGAGGAAAAATACACCTAGACCGAACCAGAACTCTAGCCAAGGGGAAATAAGGTAGATTTCCTTTAGTTGATGAAAGAGTTCTGTTGCTTTTTCTTTAAAAGTCTTTTTTGTTTCTGGCATCACTTCGGGGTCATTAAAATCTTCAGAGAAGTTGTCGAAGTTGATGAAATAACCAGAGGCAGTTCTGTCAATTGATGGGATTGTTCTTTCAATCTGTCTCTCGGTAGCACTTTCTGATGCCACATTAGTGTAGACTGGTGTTGTTTCTTGACGAACTGTTTCAATCTGTGTTTCAAGAGGCACGAGTTCCATGGCTTTATTGCATAGTCCTTCATTGTGCACTGCAGGCTGATCAAATGTGATTAGTCTTTCAGTTTGAACCTCTTGGATTATTGCAAGTTTGGGTATTCTGTTGTTTCTTGGGAGTCCACTGGGCCTACTGTTGATTATAGGCCACATGCTTGTGGTTTTACCAGATCGATAGACACGACTCTGTTCTCCTTTTTACCAGCAAGGGGCGGTAGTACAACTGATCTTGTTCCGGTGACTGCTAAGACAGGTACTGCTTTTCTATAAGAAGGCCCAAATTCCTTCTTAACCGCGATCTTTTCTCTGACTAGATCCCCAATCTTTGGAATCCAGACAGGCCTTGCTGGGGCTGTTGCTGGTGGTGCCTCGTCAGTGGTAGTTGGCTGTTGTTTTAACTTTATGTTGCTTAAGGATTTTCTTGTTTCATTCAGTTCCTGTAAAACAGCCAAACGATCCTTTACATCAAAGTGCGTTGTTTCTTCTTGTACCACTGACATCTGACTATCGAGGTCCTGAATACGCGTTCTAATTCCGAACAATAGTTCGTATGGGCTGAAACCTTTTCGAGAATTTCTTGGCATGTTGTTAAGACTAGTTTGGACACTTATTAAATGTTTGACCCACCCAGCGCCTGAACCTAATACCTTCGCTGTTATAGATTGCTTTATGTCACGGTTTTTTCTTTCTACCACACTGTTCCCTTCGGGGTGCGACGGACAAGAATACCGCAACCCAATTCCCATGCTGGCCATGGCCTCCTTATAAGCTCGAGAGCTAAAAGCAGGACCCTGATCAGAATAGAACGTGGTAATTGCGTATGTGCCGATATAGACTCGCAAATCTTTTATAACCGTTCTAGCGTCAGCCGAGCGCTGGAGGCCTCATTTTTTAAGTGTGTTTAGCCTT
This sequence comes from Lissotriton vulgaris, assembly GCF_964263255.1. Lineage (NCBI taxonomy): Eukaryota > Metazoa > Chordata > Amphibia > Caudata > Salamandridae > Lissotriton > Lissotriton vulgaris. The sequence continues at coordinate 1,512,449,338 of NC_141687.1, read as the reverse complement.
AACTATTAATAGGACGCAGGATGGGGTGTAGGCAGCGTTACGCTATTTCTGACTGGTAGCCGGTAGCATGGTTCACTACTGCGATCCCTGCTGCAGTTTTCACAGTTGTTTACATATATTTGGTGTTCTACACTCATTCCCGGCCACCAGTATACTGATTGTAATTCAGTCAGTGATTCCTTGATCTCTCTGTGCCTAGGACCCAAACCCATGTGTGCGTCTGCTATTAAAAATATTCTCCTGTTCGTGTTTGGAATCACTCTGTCCCCCACTCCAGGGATTCGAGCAAAAGGAACGGAGTTTGCATCGATTATGTATGCATAATTGAGTGGATAGTTTACGGGTAGTGCTGCACAGTCGCCTTTTACGGTCGTTTTTACTGCCAGCATGGTTTCCCCGTCTATGTATTTATCTGTACGCTTTTTTGTGGCTACGGAAGCCGGGTTAGTTGCTTCCGCTGTGGCTGTATTAGCCAATGAATTCCCTGCAACGTGAACGCCATCACGTCGAAGACTCTGTGCGTGAATCACGTGAGTCTTTTGTAGTTCTTTGTGTAAAAGAGCTACCTGTTTCCAGAGCAATTTATGCTTTATTGTGGCACCTGTGTCATCTTTGTAGTCGTTTTCAATCCAGCTCTGCAGTTTGTTATTGTAAGAGTTGACGCAAAAATGAGAATCGCACACTATAAGTGTCGGGAATTCACGTTCTGCATTTCCGAGCGCCATCTTTAAAGATCTGATTTCAGTTCTCTGAACCGAACAGTTTCTTACAGATTCAGTTTTTGTTACTTTCGGTCTGAATTTACCGCACAGCCAACGACCTTTAATGATCGCACACGCTGCATTGTAGGATTTGCTCTCTACGTTGAAATGCTGTACAAAGCTATCTGTATAGATTATACAGGCATATTGTGGGAGAGGCAGAATTTCGATTGGCAGAGGATATTCTTTTTCATATTCTAAATCATTCAGTTCTTCGAATTGCGGGGCGAAATAGTATTTCACATCTTCCGCTCCTAGAGAATCTATACACTGTATCCATTTCGGATCCAGTGACACTGTAGGCAGGTTTACTGGGCTGAATAGCGCCTCGAAGGCGGATTCCGCTGTGAGGATATTAATCCTTTTGCCGTGTGCTAGTTCTCTTTCATTTGCTAATGCAATTTGCACTGCTTTCACAGTTCTTTCTGTGGGACTGAATGCTTTTTCTGCTTGTGTGTACAAGTGAGATTTAATTGAAATTGGTACCTTTTCTCCCTCATTAGAGTTCAGGTACGTGAATCCGCATCTTCCTGGGATGACTCGGATTACAAGATCGATCGTGTTGTCACGTGTATCTAATTTTGTTTTTGCTAACATGTCTGTTTGCAGTGATCTCAAAATTTCTGTGTGTTTTTGAGTCCAATTGATTTGTTTAAAATCAGGTTTAATTAGTTCGTAGAGAGGTTTAACCCTCTCTGCGTAATTTAGAATGTAAGTTCTCCCGAAATTCAAAAAACCTAGTATGGATTGTAAATTCTTCAGCGTTTTTGGAGCTTGGAGTACAGCGCACTTCTCTAAGAAGTTGTCCGCTAGGCTTTTCCCTTCACTTGATAATTCGTACCCTAAAAATAGTACTGTCAGATGGGCAATTCGGGACTTTTTAAAGTTGAATTTGTAACCCTCTGCTGCGAACCCAAGTATAATGGTGTTCACTCTTTTCAAGTGAGTATCCAAGTCGTCGTCTGTGAGATAAATATCATCTACGTAAGATAATGCTTCATCATCATAGATTTGTAGTAACTCTGTTACCCTAGCTGAGAATAGTCCTGGGCTGTTCTTGAACCCCTGTGGGAGTCGACAGAATTTTTTCTGTGACCCAAATGCAGAGAAAGCGGTCAAATATCTGCTTTCTGGTGCAATGTTTTGACAAAAGAAACCATTAGAAATGTCTAATGTCGTTTTATATTTTTTCCTAACTATGTTATTCATTAGGGCTGCACTATGCGAGTTTTGTACTGCAAAAGTTTTGCAACATGTATTAAGGTGTCTGTAGTCCAAAACTAGACGATATGAATTGTCTGGCTTGGAGACAGGAAACAAAGGATTGTTCATTTGAGAGGTGCATGTTTCAATCACCCCCTGGTATTCAAGTTGATCTAAGATCTCCCTGACTCGTTTTCTAGCTTCTTGCTTTATGGGATGCTGCCGTTGGGCAGTTGGTTCACTTTTTAACTGGATTTTGTGAGGAGGAGAGTCCTCATCCCATCCTACATGATTTTTATATAATGCCGGTGCCTGGGTCACTGCCCATTTCCTTGCATAAGTATTTTTTTTGTGAATCGGAATGTGATTCTAGAAGGCAGGCATAATCACTTCTTCACCACGAGGGCACTCCCTGACAAACTCTGGGGGCCAATCTTTTTCAGCTAACAGAATATCATAGCCTTTTGAGAGCTTATCCCAAAATAGACCCTTAATTTTCCTCATCTTATCACCCTCTATACGCAATGTTATTTCGTATATTTTATGGGGCTCGCTAAGTCTGGCGTCGGCAGTTTCAACTTGAATGTATTCATTCGTGTCCACTGTCTCCAGATGACTCATCAAGATCTTGCGCGCTATACTGATTTCTGCTGCACTGTCCAACATTGTCAATGCCCACTCCCCGTTTTTCAACTGTGTCCTCAGTGTTCTCGGCATGGTTGATTACTCTAATACTGGCTACCTTCTTTTTCTGAAATTGAGATTTTTACTCTGAGCAGGTTCCTTGTCTTTGGACTTGGTGTGCTCTTGGTGTCCTCTTCTTTCCGAATTCTGTGGAAAAGATCGAGAGGGACGTGTATCAATACTTTGATATCTATCAGGTTTTTTCAGATTATCCCTATTTCTGAGGTTATATCTTTTCTCAGAGGGCTCCCTCTGGGGAGACTGGCGTTCTCGAGTCGGAGTTCTTTCCCTCCGTCAAGGAGACCTTCCTCTGGACTGGAAAACTTTTTCCTTGGGAGTGGATTGTTTATTTCCATCCCAGCTCTTTTTAGGAGTATTTGAATTATTTTTAATAAATAATTTTTCAGGATTTTCGAGCAGTTGGGGCTTTACCGGTTTCCCACCCAAGCTGTCTCTACCTAATTCTTCATAGCACTTTTCTATGATTTTTGCAAGCTCAACAGGATCTTTTATATCTGTTTCCTTCAACTTCTGGCGGATCGCCACAGATGCTGCTTCTCCTTTAATGTTGGCTAATAATATAGCCGAGACCTGCTTGAAGTCTTTCAGTAATTCCATACCTAGATTTAAAGCGGGCTCTGGACCGAATTCATTTTGAATCTGTTTTAGCACCTCTGGTATTACCACCATAGACGGAACACCGTGTGTTTTTGTGTAAATGGAAGCAAAGACTGTACCCCAAGTGTCACAGTCCTCCACGTGTGGTGCGATTCCCATAGGAAGGCAGATGGTCAAGATTCTGTGTTTCTCAATAGGGGTAGTATCAGGAAATACTGCCTCTGTGTGAGTGATTTTCTGTGCTAACCAGAAAGATATTTGTTCCCGTTTTACGGGTGTTTTACCAAGACATGACTGTATGTTCTGTGGTGTAATTTTATTTGTGTTCCCCTGATGAGGGGTCAGCTGTGGTGTATTAACAGCTGGTTGGACTGTTGCAGTCCGCATTACATATTGGACTAATTGCCTATGTATTTTTATTAATGTTTTTAGCTGTACTAACAGCTCTTCCTTAGACATTTTTACAATGTCAGGATGTGGTGTGTAGCTGGCTAGAACCGGCCACGTTGCTCCTGGTCTACCTAGTGGACCGAGCCTGGTAATGTGATCATTATGTTTTAGGGCGCCATTAAACCAGAGCAGGTGCTCTTGAAATTTAAGTGGAATTTCAATCTCCTCGAAAGGAGCGTACTCTTCCGGAGGTTTCTCTATTTTGTAATAGTGAAACTCTTTTGTTCTAGCGTTTACCGCTGGAAAGTTTATCCATGAATAGAATACCTCTGTCTGCCGATACTCGTGAGCCTCTATCACGAAAATTACTGTACCACCTTGAGGTGTCAGTCCGTTTTCTATAAGTTTTAAAGTTATAGATCTTCTTAAGTGGACCGGGATGATAATAGCATCCGGGTCTATGTGTTCGGGACCTTGCTGAGTCGCATCTGCTGCGGCCCCAGTGGTTCCGTTTTCTCCTGGCATTGTAAAAATGCAAGGTTTGCAGAGTAGGTCTCCAAGGAGACAAAGATTAGGTGCACAATATTTTGGAACACTGTATCCTTCAACGTTGAATAAACCAGAGCTTTACATAGGAATCTCTTCCTACTAAGGTCGGGCGGATTTTAACCTTTCACCCACTCCAGACGTCTATTGGAGTATTTACAGGAGAAAGGGGTCTGTGTGAAATATGCACGACTGAGTTACTCTACCGTCTTGCGTTAGTTTATCGCCTTACCAAACGTTGGGCGCCATGTAGTGTAGTTCCTAGTTTCCCACTAGGCCCTGCGCATTGGAATAACATAAACAGTAGTATCGACGGGGAACTGCGGATATTCCAGGCCTCCACTGACTATGCTAAACTTAATTGGGTGTGTTACCAACTAGCTCAGAGGTCACTGGAAACTTTCTTCTCTGCATGGGAAGTGATCAGCTTCCCTGGCACAGACAAGAAGGGATTCAGCTTTCCAACAACCGTGCAACATGACAACTTTGCTCCTCAGATCAAGAGTCAATCTCTAGGGTCGTGTGAAACAATAGACATGTATTTCACTCAGTCAGTCTAGTGCAGTTTACTTTCACGAGATGTAGAGAATAGAGAGACGGGCGTTTGTCAATAAAAGGTTAACATTTATTGAACAGTCTTTCTTCTCGTACAAGAGAAATGTATTGCCACAATTGCAAGACTTGTTATGATAAAAAGTACGTACAGTAAGATAAGTATTGCGAAATAGAACTGTAAAAGCATTGATATGGTTTCTTAGCCATACAATGTTTTAAAAGTAATAAAACATATATATACAGTCATATATACATTAGGCTAAAATACTCAACTGGTGCTTCTAACTATGCCTACCCCAGTGTGCCTGACCTAAGCCTAACACGTGGAAGGGGAGTAAGTAAGTAGCTTTAAGTTAAGTTGGTTTTGCCAAGGTTTGCTTCAAGAATTCTCATCTAAGGGTTTTAGTCAACACCATACCTCTGAATAGAATGATGGAGGTTTGGTATCTCCTTCAGGGGAAGCTCGATATCCCTGTCACCCGCAAGGGTAGACCGGAAACGCCGGAGCTGGATTTCTCTGCACGAGAAAGGCAGTGGGTCTTCTTCAGCGCGTCGAGAGGAGGAGGCGGGGGACAGCGTCCGCGGGCAGCTGGAATCTGCTGGGCTCTTCGGAGAGGGACGGCTGTTCAGCTCCTAAGCATACCACACCATCGTTCGCGCTTTAGCAGCGATAATGGTATCAGTAGCTTCACCACCACAGGGACAGCAGGCTGCAGAGACAGGGTGCTAGCTTCACCAACACGGGGTCTTGCAGACAGCTAGCAACAGTACAACAGCTCATTGCTTAAGGCAACGTTGGTAGTATTTATACCTGACAGGTGCCGGGTTTGACGCAAGTTTGCTGGACATAAGACGTCAATTAAAGATGTCACTAGGAAGTGATAGCTATCAGTTGCTCATTAGAGTTCTATTACTAATCAAAACAAGGCAAGGGGGATTTCCCAGATTGCTGAGTTTTTATCTTGTTGAAGAACTCGGAGTGTTAATCTAGGAATATCAGATAGTGACTTCTGCTCTGTCATTGCACTAATTGGTTGCAAAGGAAGTGGCAGAGAGAGATATCCTTGAACGTGGCTCTGTTCGTGTGAAGTCAGAGATGACTTTCTGAATATCGCACTTGAACGGTTATGCCAATATAGGGAATAAATGGATTTATAGCCGAATAGGGGCATAAGGTCACAGTATCGATCAGGAACCTAGATAAACACGCAACAAGAGTACTATCCATGTTTTTCTTTTCTGTAAATTCTATGATGCAATAAGAAAGAATGTTTTATTACCATTTTTAAGAGAATTAGGACACCGTCAGTGTCGTGTGGCTATGCTTAATTTTCAATGTCTTGACAATCACCTATGTGTAGCAACAACAACACTGTATTTAAAAAATGTGATGCGCAGTAGGAAAAGCATGACTATTTACACGCACTTTAAATTTGACATTTTCCTCGAGTTTGAATCCCTTGAAATTGATGAATTCCTGTATTGTAAATATGTATCTTTTAATATTGCAATGAAATGTGCTTCTTATTATTTGTATTTGTACAGCCAGTCCCACACTTCCGACGGGTAGTCGAAGAAACGAGTTCCCTCCTTCGTGACCACTCGTAGACGGGACGGAAACAGCAGAGAGTAGGGCAACTCCAGCTCCCTTAGCTGATGCTTCACTGCCATATAGTTGCTTCTCCGTCTCTGCACCGCTGCTGTGTAATCTGGGAAGAACATTACCCAACTGTTCCCCACAGTCAAGTCGCCTGATTTTCTGGTTCCACGCAGCACCATGTCTCTGTCCCGGTAATTAAGAAGTTTAAAGAGGAACGGGTGGGGTCTAGCTCCCGGACTGGGCTTCTGCGCTGGCACTCTGTTCGCTCTTTCCACAACAAACTGCTGTGACAGTGCCCCTTGAAGCAGGAGATCTCGCAGCCAGCGCTCTACATACTGCTCCGGACTTCTGCCCTCTTCGCCCTCTGGGAGGCCCACCACGTGAACATTGTTGTGCTGGGATCGCCCTTCTGCATCTTCTATTCGGTCTTCAAGGGCATGGACCCAGTCGATCATTTCCTGTAGCGCTATAGTGTGGTTTTAAACAACAAGCTGAATCTCTTGAAATGTTTGACCATGCGTTGCAACCCGCTCGGCTAACTTACGGTGGTCTGCATGGAGGAGAGTGAAATCCGACGTGACCTTGTCGATCCGCGCCTCTAGGGACTCCTTGGTTTGCTCCAGGTTGGTGCCGATCCTCTCCACCGACGGGAGCACAGTGTCCATTTTGGCAGCAAGGGCCGCCGCCTGCGGATGCATACTTCCATTCTGGTGTCCTTGTGAAGGGTCTCGGCCTTCCGTCCTCAACTGTCCATGCTGCGACTTGTCCCGCAGCCGGCCCATCGCTAGCTGCTGTGCCGTTGGCATTCGCAGACGGCCCTCGGTGTGAGCCGGCACGATCAGCTGCAGGCCACCAGAGCCCGGACCTCCTCCTGCTGCCAGGGGAAGAGTCAGTCGTGACCGCCCATTATTATAACTTTCAGCAGGGGGCTCCCCTCCGTAGGTGTCAACCCAGAGCCCACAGTCCGACCTCCTGCCCCCGTTGTCAGGGAGGCCAGCCTCCCTGCGTCGCCCACCTGTACCGGGGGGTTTGCTCCATGTAGTCCGTCTGCCCTTTGCAGCTTGAAGATGCCTGGGTTTCTGTCCGCACCCTTCTGGCAGTATCAGCGCGGCCCCTGCAGGCACTCCTGTCAGGCGTTCACTTTGAGCTCACAGGGGCCTTGGGGCACAGCCTCTCTGCGAGACCTCCTATCGTCCGAGGCCTTCCCTATGCCAGACGTGGCCTTCGTGCTCTGGGCACAACACTCTTGTCGCCGTCTCACACAAAACGGTGCTGCCCCAAAATGGCGCTCGCTCCCTAATTCACCAGTTCGCAACGTCCTAGGCCCTGGCGGCTGACATTCCCGGTCCTGATCGCTGCAGCTTCCCACTCCTCTGGGTACTCCAGGTACTGCTGCTCTCAGTGCCCCTCACACTGGGTGATTGCTACTAAGCTATCCTGCCCGGCGCGAGGGATCCCCCATTTACTTGCTGGGGGGATGTCGTGACTGCTCGCACCGTTGTCAATGTCCCATTCCCAGCGCACCAGTCCGCTCTACGCGGGGGCTGTTTTTAGGTGCTCGCCGCTCCTGACAGTGTCCACAGCAGTATTTCACCCGCGGAGTAGGGCAGGCACTCTACTGCTGTCCCAGGCCTGTGGTGTGGTGAGGTCCCGCTTTTTGCCACACCTCCCACTGGCTGCACCAACCCCCACGGGCCTTCAGATCAATGCGGGCCTCAGGATCCCGCAACTCGCGCAGACATTCCGGGGCCCTTGTGTAGCTTAGGGCTGGCCCAGGGCTCTATCCCTCTATCCGGTTTCAGCAGTCTCTCACCACAATTCAAGGCCGCAGGAGAAGCCGTTGCTGTCCAGGGCCCAGGGCCCAGTTTTCCTTCCCGAGCCTCTTTGCTCACCCTGCCTGTGGCTTCCCCTTGTTGTCCGGCCGATAGCGTTGTCTTGGGCAGCAAGTGACCGCCTCCTGCCGGGACGGCCGCAGCCAGTGTCTCGGGGCACACCACCACTGGCCCGCCTCCGCTTCTCGCCACAGAGTCCACTGGCAGCGGCAGGTAGCAGGGGACTCCGGTGCTCGGCGGAGCACGGCGGCTCACCTCTGGCCCAGTCCAGTTGAAGCGCCGTATTGCACAGGGCAGCACAAGGGCAGGTCGTCAGTGCTCCCCCGGCAGCTCTGGCACTCCGTCTCGGGCCCTGACAGCTGCCGTTATCCTCCGGAGCAGTTTGTGCCCTTTTTACCCCCTGCCCCGTGATGCTCCTCCGGGCCTCAGATCACCGCTCATCGCTGCATGTGTGGGTAGCTACCAGGCTGCATCGGCTCCCCACAGTCTTCCCGTGCCGGTCCCGGTCAGCACAGGCTTTGAGCGCACCTCAGCAGGGGAATTGACAGGATAATCAGGGGTTAACAGACGGAGCACTAACGATTCACATCCGCCATGATAGCTGGCTGGCCACGCCCCCCGGATGTCGATATTTCTGTTGCAATATTTTTGTAGGTTGATATTTTGACCTTCGATATTCTGCCAGCGATTCGTAAGGGACACATATCTGCATATAAACAATCATTCATGGCCATTTGCTGTTTCTATGTGTGCTGCACAAGGCAGCTCACATAGAAACAGCATAAATGAGGCGAAATAAAGCATTTCTTCTCATTTTGCCAAGTTAAGACCAGGTTTTCTCTGGTCTTCATTTGGGCACTGCCTCCTATTTACCCCACCCTTGTGAGTATGAGGCAGTGTCAAAATCAATGGGTGTTGCAGCGGAACGCCCACCACATCATCCATTGTACCCCCCCTTTCACGCTGTGTAGCGCGAAAATGGGCTTTATTTACAAGGCGGCGTCAAGCCACGTTTAGTGGCTTAACAGTGCCTTGTAAATAAGGTAAAGGGTTTATCGCCACAGGAATGTCATTAAAAGTGGGCTTGTAAAAGGGGCTTGAAAATATGCCCCTAGACTTAAAACAACTATGTCCTGGCAATGTTTGAAATTGCATAGGATCGAAACAGTGAGTGCTTGATAATTCTTTAGACCTAGAGAAAGCGTTTATCAAATGTGCCTGGTTAACACTGGAGCAGATCCATATATTTAGATGATTCAAACCCTTTACATGGCTCACGTTTGTGTATGATGGGTAGATAAATGGCATTCCTGCAGTTGCAGAGAGGGACACCCAAAGGGTGCCCTATCTCACTCTTGTTATTTGCCTTTTACATGAAGACATTTTGGCTAACATTCTTCAAAGTCCACTCTTCCTCAGTTGTGCTCCATCAGGTTTCAGTGAACAACATGCTTGGTTTATAAACACTATTGCCCCATCTTTAGCCAGATCTGTTAGCTATATTATCAGCAATCAATACTGAAGCTGCTCTGCCTGGAAACTCATCTGACTGCCTCCTAATATCTTAATGACATCAAAATCCAGATCACAGTGACTCCTGCCTTTGAGTTCGGGGTCCAAGACCACGACAAGGAGGCTTCATATTTAGGGGTTATAATCAACCGACTTGTAGAGTTAATGCTATGATCCAACTACAATTTCGCCTGCATGAATATATCGGACTTATGAAGTGGTGGGACCCCTTTTACAACACTCTGGTTGGCTTTGTATCATTGACGTGGTTATCATACAAAAATGTCTAAATCTATTTTTAAGAAGTGGACACTCTGCCACCTCACACACTCCCATTCGGGGTCTTTAGCTCATTATCTTACCGCAGAAGACAGTAGGCCAGTCCCTACTTTATTTCCACTGTGGAAACAGACATAGAGTGGACAACACAATAGTTAAAGATTACTTTTCAGTGTTTCTTCTTTTTCTACAAACTTCAATTGAAAATTATTGAATTACTGCACACATTGGCAAATGGAGTGCATGCTGCTCCTTGGCCTTTCTGATTGATGGATGATCAACCTGATGCATCAGATCAGAGGTGGGTGCAGGCTTGAATTGCAGTGGGGCTTTAGGGAGGAACTGTAGCTGTTTGTTTTTTATAAAAAATGTGTAACACTATAATTAACTGCTGGTACCACTTGAGGTCTTGTTGTCATAAGTCTTAAACAATGTGTAATTGTGGCATTCTCTTTTTAGTGATTTTAAAAACCGTCCTGAAAAAGGTGTGACTAACCCGTCAAGACACCGAAACGCCGCGTCTACTCTTTGGTTTTTATGACATTGTTTTGTATGATTATGTAATATTAAATGTTATGTGATGTACTGTATGAGATGGTTTTTAATAAATTACTGTTTTTAAGACACAAAAAAATAAGGATTATTTTTTGAATGCCACAAGACTTATAATACTATATTTTTTGGACCTTGAGTACCTAACTGAACTGTTCTTTGTTTGTATATTATTTGTGGTCCGGTTGAATCTAAGGACTATGTTAGATCTATAAGAGTGTTTTTCAAGTCAAGCTGTGTCCTTTGAGTATAAGGGGCACCTTGACAGAGGGTATATTCCGACAATTAGGGACTTTTTTGTGTTTTAGATTATCTCACCCTGTCCCATATTGGTACATAGGGTATCTCCCTTTTTTCTTGAATGCTTTAGGGAGGAAGGCAGATGTCTCCTTGCCAACCTGGCACACACTCAATCCTCGTTCAGCCTCCTAAAACAAATATTTTGGGGACTGGCACTTGGCTGGGCAGAGAAAGCCCTGATGGGTGTGTAAATGTCTATGGGTTCTTTGGGTTTTGGTAGTTTGGGCTCTGCATGACTTTAAACAGTATTATTTACCTATTGTGGGATGCAGAATTGTGCTACTAATTTGCTGTGAAGCTCCTTGCCTCTTTGGAAGGTGTTAAGGCTTAAAGGAAATTTGGCGTCATAGATTAGGTCTTTAAAAAGGGTTACATTTTAGAGCCTATGGCCTTTTCTTTTAAACGCTATGGATATTTGTCTAAGTTTTTGTATTCACCATATCAATCAACATACTTTGTTGCTGCTATCAATAGTATTAGGCGGTGACCACAGAGACCTCTCCACTGTTAGTTTGGGAGTCTTCAGGTGTTCATTGTTTTCTCCACCAAGGATCATATTGGATCACATGGAGCAAGATCACCGCCGAGCAGCTCACCACCTCCCTCAGCCAGAAGCCGCCCGCCAGCACAACGGACCCCAACGAAGCAGCCCGCAACTTCACACAGTGGCTGACCGCCTGCACAGACGACCTCGCGCCACTGAAGAACCCTCCCAGCAGACCCAGAAGCAAGAAAGCCACCTGGTTCACAGACGAACTCAGGGACTCCAAGAAGAACTGCCGCACCCTCAAGAAAGCCTGGCTCCTCGACCAGACCACAGACAACATGACCACCCTCAAACAAGCCACCCGCAAGCACCACCAGCTCATCCGCACCACCAAGAAGAAATCACTGAAGGAACGACTGGACAACAACGCCCACGACAGCAAGGAACTCTTCAGCATCGTCAAGGAGTTCTCCAACCCCAGCACCGGCAACAACGACATCACTCCTTCACAAGACCTCTGCGACTCTCTCGCCTCGTTCTTCCACCACAAGATCGCCGACATCCACAACAGCTTCGGTGCACCATCCACACACCCTACCGTCGAACCAACGCCCCCCACTGCCACCCTCTGCACATGGACCACGGTGACCATCGAAGACACAGCCCGCACGATGAACACCATCCACTCCGGATCTTCAACCGACCCCTGCCCCCACCACGTCTTCAACAAGGCTGACTCCATCATCGCACCCCAACTTCGGGATATCATCAACATCTCCTTCAACACCGCCACCTTCCCGGAGAGCTGGAAGCATGCCGAGCTCAGCGCCCTACTGAAGAAACCAACAGCGGACCCCACCGACCTCAAGAAGTTTCGCCCCATCTTGCTCCTCCCTTTTCCTGCCAAAGTCATCGAGAAGACCGTCCTCGAGACGAACAGATCCCTTGACCCCTCGCAGTCCGGTTTCCGAGCCAACCACAGCACCGAGACCGCCCTCATCGCAGCCACCGATGACATCAGAACCCTGCTCGACAACGGGGAAACAGCGGCCCTCATCCTCCTGGACCTCTCCACAGCGTTCAACACTGTCTGCCACCGCACCCTAATCCAACGCCCCAGCAACACAGGTGTCCGAGAGAAGGCACTGGAATGGATCATCTCGTTCCTTGTCGGAAGAACACAGAGAGTCCGCCTCCCCCCGTTTCGATCCGAGGCCACCAAAGTCATCTGCGGCGTTCCTACAGGATCATCACTCAGCCCCACCCTCTTCAACGTCTACATGAGACCCCTTGCAGCCATCGCATGCCAACACAACCTCAACATCATCTCCTACGCCGATGACACCCAACTGATCCTCTTCCTCACCAGAGACCCCGCCACCTCCAGAACTAGCCTACACGAAAGGATGAAAGACGTCGCCGAGTGGATGAAGAACAGCCGCCTGAAACTGAACTCAGACAAGACGGAAGTCTCATCCTGGGACCATCGTCCTCCGCCTGGGACGACTCCTGGTGGCACCCCGCCCTGGGAATCACTCCCAAGCCAACAGACCACGCACGCAACCTGGGCTTCATCCTGGACTCCTCCCTCTCGATGACCAGACAAGTCAACGCCGTCTCCTCATCATGCTTCAACACCCTACGCATGCTCCGCAAGATCTTCCGATGGATCCCGACCGAAACCAGGAAGACGGTCACCCAGGCACTCGTCACAAGCCGACTGGACTACGGAAACACCCTCTACGCCGGAACCACAGCCAAGCTACAGAAAAGACTCCAATGCATCCAGAACGCCTCCGCCCGACTCATCCCGGACATCCCCTGCTGCAGCCACATCTCCGGCTACCTGAGGGACCTGCACTGGCTCCCCGTCAGCAAGAGAATCACGTTCAGACTCCTCACCCACGCACACAAGTCCCTCCACGTCCTGGGCCCCAAGTACCTCAATGACCGCCTGATCTTCTACACGTCCACCCGCCAGCTACGTTCGACAAGCCTCGCCCTTGCCGCCGTACCACGCATCCGAAGAGCCACCGCCGGACGAAGATCCTTCTCCAACCTGGCGGCCAAGACATGGAACTCCCTTCCCACCCACCTTCGGCTGACCCAGGACCATCTCGCCTTCAGGAGACAACTCAAGACCTGGCTGTTCGAGCAATAGCAGACCCCTTCCCCCAAGCGCCTTGAGACCCTCCGGGTGAGTAGTGCTCTATATAAATGCTATGATTGATTGATTGATTGATATTACCGGAGTGCCCAGGGGGCGCTATGGGCATTTGCATCCACTTTGGTATTACCGAAGGGGCAACAGACACTTGTGCGTCCCCTTCTGTAATACTGATAGCGCGGACGCGCACAAAGCGCCATCGCTACCATCAGAGGGAATTCCCTCATTAGAATGGGGGCGTGGCCCCATGCAAATGAGGGAATCCGTTTGCCTCTGTACCAATACCGCATTACAGATGCGGGAGCAGAGGCAAAGAAGCTGTCAGAGGGCACACCAACAGTGCGCCCTCTGATAGAAGCACTCTGGAGAGGGAAAGGGGTCCCAAGGACCCCCCAGACATCCCCTTGCAGGTGTTTGCTGTCACTCACTGCATCCAACTGGAGACAGGTTCCAGCCTGCTTGGTGAAACACAAAGGGGCCTCAAAGCAGCCGCTCCATTTTTCACATGGATGCGCTGCCCCTCGACCAGCTCAAATTTGCAGCTGCCCTGGGGGCAGTGCATTCACTAAAATGTGGCACATTTTCCTGGTTAGCGCTGGCATCAACTTTTGAAAGGTGTTCTCAGTGCTAACCAAGAAAATGCTCCCATTTTGTGATACGGCCCCAAGTAGACAATGATATTCTCAAACCCTTTGTGTATTTGCATTTCGTTAAGCTACTTCCTTAACATTCTTTCATCTGTATCTCCAGGTGCACTGCTTTATCAATCACCAACCCTTACTGAATGAACAAATCATTGAATTTACCAACACCTTTCATGTCTTAGGGGCTGATTCCGATTTTGGACAGACCGGAGTCCGTCCAGCATCGGAACTGGAACCGAATGACCTATTGTGATCAGTTCCAGATCTGCAAGTAGGATGCGACCGAACCCGGTTCGTTCGAAAACCTATACTTAACAATGGGAGCATACATTCCGAACGGAATGCATTCTCGCATTGCTAACTGCAGGGGTGCATGGATCAACAGGGGGGCACCATAAAGGCCCCCTATGCCACCATTCGGGGGCTTTTGCACCCATGGGGCCCCAAAGACAGTTTCCCACTGCCTTTCTGTATTGGAAAGGACGGCACAAAAAGGCAGTGGGAAACTGCCATTGTACTCCCTCGGCTGGAAAAAGCTGGCCAGGGGAGTACTGAAGGGTTTCCGGATGGTGGACAGGCTCTCTGAGCCTGTCGGAAGCCATCCAGAAAACCAAGTTGGATTCCTTTCTGACCTAGCCCATTGGAATGGCTCGGTTGGAAAGGAATCCGAACGACACATGCCGATGCGGGCAGGAGGTCTCCGACCCACAGTGGAGCCCTTCCTTCCCGCATTAGAATCAGCCCCTTAGTCAATAAAAAGTCACTGCTTCACAACTGACTTATTATAAAGGTTAGTAAAGAATCCTGATCCTCTTTCTGTATATATTAATACTACATAATGATTGAGACAAGCAAACATATATGAAAAAAGAAGAGATAAACAAAATGAATACCAAACATTTCATTTATGATCTACAAAAATAATAATGCAAACATTATGTAATCATTTTAAGAGCTACAATGTCAGTTTATAGTTGATAGTATAATATATTATGTACCAGTCCTTATTTAATACATTCTGGGTAGCCTTCTGGGCAGTTCTGCAGTCCTTTGAAACCTTTTGGTACACACATCACTGAGGCTGACATCCAGGTGTGAAAGAAGACAGGGGCCGATGCCCTGGGCAGAGCCATGGGCTGGATAAGTCTGATGTCTTGTTCCTGTAGTCTATGACCACCATATGCCAGGGGATTGTTGTGAAAATTTAGGGCCTTCGCCTGTGTGCAGTCCTAGATCAAGAAGAGGGAGGTTGCATGTGTGCTGCTGCAACCTAAAGGGGCCATCACCCTGTGTGCATTGTTACAGCCCTCCTTGTGTCCGAAGAGAAAGGGTCAGAGGAGGAAGAAC
The DNA here is from genome assembly GCF_964263255.1 of Lissotriton vulgaris. Classification (NCBI taxonomy): domain Eukaryota; kingdom Metazoa; phylum Chordata; class Amphibia; order Caudata; family Salamandridae; genus Lissotriton; species Lissotriton vulgaris. Next base: position 1,512,433,861 of record NC_141687.1, on the reverse strand, counting down.
AACAATTCAACTTCCTGACTCTAGTAGCGCCGAAGACCTACTGCTAAACTCAGAAAGACTTAGCTCAGACTGGAATAGGACTGTGGATGTCTGCAGCCTCTACCACAGACTCCAGACTTCTGCTCACTGCTGGGCAACAGATGAGAACTCTGGGACTCTGAACAGCCACTCAAGCAAGAGCGGGTAAGACTAATTGCCAGGCCACTGGGCCTCAGGGGAAATTGGCTTCTCCAAAGTTATTGTAGAACATCTAAGACTTGAAAGGGAAGTGGGACTTGGGAGCTGACCAGGGTAATGCTAGCATACCTGTCTTATGAAGACTGTGCATATTATTTGCAATGTGCCACAATATTCATGGAGCCCCATTAGGATGGTGGGCGGATCACTCCCGCTGGGCCGGCGGTAGCCACCGCTGCCTCAGCGGGGCGATCCACCCGCCATCCTTGCAGAAAAGACCCCCCGCCATATTACTATGGCTGGGGGGTCCATGGCGGGCGGAAGACCGTCCTCCGCTTTTCCGCCCGAGTCCATGCCATGGAGAGGCATGCGGAGTCTGCTTGCTGGTACCTGTTGCGTGCCCTGGGACTCTGGGGTGTGGGGGCGCACATGGGGGGTACCTATGGTACCCCCCTGCAGTTCCATGCACAACATGGCAGGCACCGTGTGGTGCCTGCCATGTTGTGCATGGAAGTGCACAACATGCCTTCCTGGCATTGTGGTGGGCGGTGCATCGTGCACCGCCCGCTGCAATGTCAGGAATGCAGGATGCGCCCGCCAATGTGGCATGCGCATCCTAATGTATGCAACGGGACCCCCCCCCCCCACCAATGGCGAGCGGTCCCATTCCACGGGAGGATGGTGGGCGGACTTAGTGTTTATAAATAGATACTACCTTTTAAATAAAGGAAAGTATTTGACTGGGCAATCATTTTTTGGGACTGCTGGGTGTGTTTTGAGTTGTGAGCATGTGTTTAATCTACACCTACCTCCTCCCTGAGCAGCCTTGCACTGCTTGACCCACACTACCACTGAAAGTCAAGTGTTGAAGGGGTACTTGGACCAATCACACATAGCCCATAGTAGTCACCTGAGTGAAAGGCATCAATGCCCACAGTTGGGATCAGTAATGCCTGCTTGCCCCATACTCCTCTGAAAGGGCTTCTGATAATCTTGTTCGGGATAAGATAGCTAAATAGTTTCTCATCCAATCCTGTGAGTGGTAGCAGGCTGTGGGGGCCTTCTGCTCATATTGTGGCTCACCTGAGTAATGTTGAGCTACATTCGAATCATGACACGGAACCTCTAAGATCTAGCAGATACAAGCAGCTCAGCAGATCCTAAAGACAGTGGTGTCAGTCTCAGGAAGATTGATGTCCTGTCCTCTATATCAGAAAAGACCTACTTGAACTTCTAAGGACAAGGAATCCTGTCTCCTCTTTCCCCACTTCAATATCAGGGTTTTCTCCCTCCTGTCTCAGAAATGTCAGCAAAACACTTCCCCTGGTCAATACACACACTAACTTGTTATGGAGATATTAGTCGTCTGTCGGTACTGAGGGATCATTTGGCTCACCCTTACAAGTTCAGGACCAGTTGAATGCCAAAGTTAGGGCTAGGCCTAGATTAGCATGAAACTAGGGCAAAAAATACCAAAACCAGGGCACCAGATACTCGCAGTTTGACACACAGGGCAGGGGACAGAACAGTCCAGCATGCAGATGACATTCTCATCCCAACAATAACTAATGATGTTGTTTGGGGACTGGCAGATGCTATCCGGTAAGGTCCCATAGTATATTATCGAATGGATCAAAACTGTATTTTAGGCAATGTAGTTCTAATTTAATTAATTAATTAATTACAAATATTATTAAATTGTTAATAAATTATTACTTAATTGCATTCCAACCCTACACCCCCAAACACCTAGCAGCCAGCAACTAAAATATAATAAAAATAAATAAGAGTGTCATAAGTTGGACAGGGGAACATGGCGGCCGCTGAGTAGAGGCGGTCGGTAGCTTTGGGAGAGAGGGGTGGGGGAGAGTAAGCAGACCATGAAACCAATAGAGTGTGAAAAAGGCCGCTTTAATGGAACAGGTGCACATTTACAAAAACACAAAACCTCGGCAACAGCCTAACAATCTAAAACCTTACCAATTTTGTTTGTATATTTTCAAATCCCCAAACCCCGCCCCCACCCCTCACCCTCCAACACACCCGCCCCCACCCGTACATACCCAAACACATAATAAACCATACCAAAAACCCCAACAACATTATAACATCAACATTACCCAAACCATAACTCCAAACCCCAATTACAAACCAAACTGATCCAGATCCCCCAACCCATATCTCCGAACACCACCTCAACCTGTACAAAATTCCCCCAAAAAATCCAACTTCACAACTAACGGGTCCAATCCTGGCCCAAAAACTGACAATCCAAATTAAAATCACCACCCAGAAAGCAGTGGGGAGAAAGACCGAGAGGGGAAAGATCCCCACCTTTCTGCCCCCCAACCAGAAACCAGAAAAACCGGGGGAAAACACAAGGGGGGGGAGGGGGAAAAAGGAAAGGAGCAGCATAAACACCAACCAGCACGCTATTCACCTAAAAAATGCTGAATCGTCAAACTTCGAGACAAAACCTCGCGCAACTCAAGGAGGTACAAATCCATCCCCATCCTGGACAAATGAACTCCATCGCCTTTAAAAAATTCCACTGCATCGTAATTAATATCACTGTGCACAATACGCCCAAAACCCAGGTCCCTACAAAACCTAGAAACTTCCAGATTAAGTTTCCTACGGGATTTATCGATTGCCTTCGGCTTCACAGCATTCCTCCAGACCCTCCTGGGAACCAACTCAGTCCACAAAACATGACACCCTGACCATTGCTGGTGTAGCAAAGAAAGATCTTTCTTCATCGCACGAAGGAGAACCATGCCCTTCACCAAACCCAAATCATTCTCACCCAAATGGCGAACCAACACATCTGGACAAACCCCCCCTACCAACCAGGAATTAAGGGCTGGGATCAAGTCTTTCCACAACATACCCCCTTTACCCTTCCAAACAATGTTAAATAAACGATCATTAAATCCTAACATTGCACCAAAATAACTCTGGCGAGCTTGAACTTGCACCCGTTTTATGAACGAATGGCCCACGATCCACACAGTTAAGAATTCAGCGCGAGGACCAGCCACGGAACCTGAAAAAGAAAACAGTATCAGACAGGCAAAACAGAAGAAGACGCAAGCGCTCCACTAGATTCGCTTCTGACATAGCGCTGAAAGCAGTTTGAAGTCCAGCGCCCCAAGCCCATGATATATTCCCTCGACCAACCCCTGTTAAAAGCCTCGGTGGCCGCACCAATCCTAAATGAGTGCGTACCATACAGAGTATCATCCAGGCCAAGATGACGCAGCGCTTTTCGCAGTACCATGCGCAATTGATAGTTGGAAACCAAGGAACCATTCACATGACGAAAAACCGGATGTTCCAAAACCCCACCCGACAGCTCCCTCCAGCAATGAGCCCACCGTAACGGGCACGTCTCCGGAGGGGAAACTGCCTCCAACCAAACCCCTTTGCCGGAACTCCTCTGATCCGTCTTCGAATGAGAGAGCCAAACATGGACTCCCCGAACAGACAACTGAACCTCCCCCCACAAAAGACCTCTCGAAACTTTATTTCCCAACAGCTCAGACACCCGAAACGCACCAAAAAACATCCACACCATCAATGTAGCAAAAAGACAAGCTTCCACCCGATCTGTACATACAACAGGCAACACAGAAATAACATTGAACATTTTCTGCCAGGATAAAGGGGACCGAAGGGGCCGAACACATCCCCGCTCCCGGGACCACCCTTCTAACATTCTCCTACCTAACTCCCCAGCCGACGGAGCATAGCCCCATAACAATTTTCCCATGAAAGAAACACCTGCCAACTTGCCAGCAATGGTAACTCTGGTCAAACCCTTGTCCATTAAACGCAAAATGAACTGAACCACATCTTTAGACCTCTACCAAGAAATCTCTCTCTTACAGGCTCCCGATGCCAAAAACTCATTCCAGGCCAACTCATACGCCAATTTAGTGGAAGGAGCCAGGGAACCTAAAACCAATTGAACAACCCTGTGTTGCCTACCGTTCACAGATGCTCCGGCATGGGAGTCGGCTCCTCGTCTGCCTCCAAAGCAAGCCCACGGAATCTCTCCCACTGTGAACGAGACAAAGCATCCGCAATGTCATTGTCCACTCCAGGAACATGCAGGGCCCGAAAGCAAATGTCAAATTTAAGACAACCCAGCACAAATACTCTAAGGAGTTTAAGGATCTGTGGGTCCTTAGCAGACTGTTTATTAATCACTTGTACCACAGCCATATTATCAATTCGAAAAAGCACCTTTTCGTGGGCCAAATCCCGACCCAACAAAGTAACAGCCACTACAACTGGGAACAGTTCCAAGAAGGCAATGCTCCGGCCTCCATTCTTCCAAGTCTCCGGCCATTGTTGAGCACACCATTTCCCCTGCCAGTACAAGCCAAAACCCTCACTGCTAGCTGCGTCAGAAAAAATTTGAACATCCCACAACCAGTCCACCTCCCGACATAAAGGCACACCATTGAAAGAATGTAAGAAAGTGATCCACATTCGCAGGTCTTCCTTGACCCCCGCCGACAGACGCACTCTATGATGTGGCAAATAATGACCCGACAGAGCTCTTCCCAACCTCCTACAGAAAGTCCTGCCCACCCTGACCACCCTACATGCAAAATTAAGGTGACCCAGCAAAACTTGAACCTCCCGTACCAAACCCTTCTCCTTACACAACATTGCACCCACCAAATCCAGCATTTTCTGTTTCTTTTCGATTGGGAGACGAGCCTGCATCAACTGTGAGTCAAGTTCAATTCCTAAAAAAGACATGGTCGCGCAAGGACCCATGGTCTTTTCAGGAGCCAGTGGTACACCCAAATGATTCATCAGTGACTGAAACGCTGTCAGAGTATTTTGGCAGTCCAACGAATCCGCTGCACCCACAAAAAAGAAGTCATCCAAGTAGTGCGTGACCAACTCATGTCCACTTTGTTGAGTAAAGAACCATTGCAGAAACTTACTGAAGGTTTCAAACAATGCACATGACATAGAGCAACCCATTGGCAGTGCCTTGTCCACGTACCATTTACCAAGGAAATGGATACCCAGAAGACTCCAGTCCTCAGGATGGACTGGAAGCAGCCGAAATGCAGATTTAATATCGCATTTTGCCATTAAAGCAGAAGGGCCTGCAGTTACCACCAGTTGCATAGCCACATCAACAGAAGAGTAAGACACAGAGGCAGCGTCATTGTCAATAAAATCATTCACCGACCCACCCTCCGGCCAGGTCAAATGTTGGATGAGCCGAAACTGCCCAGGCTCCTTCTTGGGGACCACTCCAATAGGGGACACAATCAGATTCACCAAAGGCCAATCATCAAAAGGACCTGCCATCCTGCCCTCACACACTTCTTTATCCAACTTCTCTTGCACCACAGCAGGATGTTCGCTTGCCGACTTCAAGTTCTTAGACCAACGCCTCAAACGAGGACCCTCGTAACCCAAATGAAAACCATACTGAAAACCAGATAACAAAAACGACCGCAGCTCCGCGGGCTCGTAGTCCCGCAAAGCGGCAGCCAAATGAAGAACATTAACCGGTGTACGAGCCTTTGGGCCCAGGACCGGCTGATGATTTCCCTCCCCTGGGAGCTGGGGATGGCTGTGGCGCAACATAAGATCCTGACCCCTGCTGCGAACCCTGTGGACCCCCGGAAGGCCTAGAACCCCAACATCTCGACAAAGGGTGATTTTTTCTGCTACATTGGGAACATTCATGCCGGAACCTGCAATATTCTCTATTACACGCACCTTTGTTGAAATCCCAACACGTGCCTGAACTTGACTGCGTTGTTAAACTGGCTCCCACCCCTCCCCGGGTGGGCCGCGCCTGAAAGGGGCGATAAACTAAAGGAAAACCACTAGCCGTAAAAATAGTTCTACCACTAGCAGACGAACCCATGGTGTGCTGCCAAAGGTCAGTGTCCAACTCCCCCCATTTTGCCTCTGGGTCCCAAGCCATACGCGCCCTGAACTCTTCGTCATATTGTGCCCATGCAAAATCATTTCTGGTTATCTACGCTTTCCGAATAACATCCATATATTTAAATAAGGAAACACAGCGCTCAGGGAACTTCTCACAATAGACGCTGGCATAGATTAAAAAGGCCGCCGTCCAGTTTTCAATATTTAACGGAACTTTAGGGCGCTTGGCCAACTCATATTCCTCCTCCTTAGAGCCTTCTTTGGCCCGAACCTCCCTGTGCAACAATTTCAGCAGTTCCACATACTCACCATTCCATATCCGTTCCTTAGTGCTGAGCATTAGATGGGCCCCCAAGGGCTTAGTAACACCCATAAAGGGCAACTTTTTAATTTTCAGCTCTTTACTGTGCAAAACATTTTTTGTCGTGCCCAAACCAACTGTGGAAGTACCACTATCCACTTTAGAACTTATTCCTTTATCCTCATCGTTTGTACCCACACCTTGGTCTTTTACCATACGACCTTTGTACAATTTACCGTCATTTTCACCAGAGACCAAGTCCACACCAATCCCAATAGACACCATTTTAGGTTGCACAGAATGTACCACATTCTCACCTGGGCGCAATAAAGGAGGCTGACTTGGCTCCATCCTCCATGTCGTACGTGAACCGTCATCCGCCCTCCGAGGAGCCCTCACCGAGGGGCCGAGCCCTCGGGGCCTGGACGACTCTGCATGACTCCGCACCACCGGTGCCTGTAACACACTATGAGAAACATTAGAATGCCCCCTCCCAGACACAACTTCCAGCACTTCGCCCTCCTCAGGGCTCTCCTCGTCATAGTCCAGAATTAACGACTCCTCTAACTGGGAAGGAGCAGGCAAAACCACAGTACTAAGAACCTTTTCAACCGTTTGAGAACGACCACGGGCCTTACCAGCCCTCAAACTTGACCTTGGCGGGGAGGCCGACTGTACGCGCCGGTACCCTCCTCCGCTAGTACCACTTACAACCTCTTGATCAACTGGTAAAAACAAAGCAGAATCTCGAAGAACTTGAGGCACAAGAGAAGTCGTGCATGACCTGCTCTCATGAAAGGCGCTGGAATCCCTCGCTGAGGCTGGTAAGGTCGCGCTTGACCTGCTTAATCCGCCTATGTTGAATTCCCTTGTTGGGGCCATCGAGGTCGTCCTGAACCTGCTTGTGTTGGCCACGGCGGGATCCCTCGATGGTATGGGACGTGCCGCGCAAGGCTCCACCCGCACTTCACCTTGGCGTGACTGGGCTGCCTGCCGCCCTGCCAAGTCAGCTGCTCCCGGGCGAACTCCAACCTGCGAAGAAAAAGGCCGGACTGATGTGCCGGGTCCCTTATTACATAAAACACCAGGAACCGAGGACAAATCACCTACCACTCTACCGAAACCCTGACCACTCTCCCGAAAAACCACAGAACCAACCGCGCCTTTCCTTTTTAAAGCAGCGCTCAGCCTAGGGGGAGAAGGGGAAGGCCCACACACCTCTTCATCAGAACTAACATCTAGCAAAGCCTGAATAAACTCCGAAGCAGGGCCCTGAACTGGGGGACCCTGAACCCCCGACTCCCCCAAGGCACCCAATACTCTATCCCTCCTACCCACGTGCAAACCTGGAAACTGTAGCTCACCAGACACAGCAGGCAAAAAACCAACGTTCCCACAACCTTGCCGAAAAGCGGCGTCCCCACGCCCCTCCCCCCATGAAGGTAAACCATCCGAACCTCCCAAAGAACGAAACCTAGCTACAGAATGACCCACACCAAAGGAATCCCCCGCAGGAAACGACCCTTCCCCACGCCCCGCACCCTCCAAACCCCCCATCTGTGCCCACTCACCCTCACCCAAAGAACCACTGCAAACCGAAACTACTTCACCCCTAGTAGAAACAGTAGGGGAAAACAATAATGGGCTACCTTGACCCATATCCGCAGCACCACTCACAACATAACCAGACAAATCAGAAATTGCAGGACCAGCAGACAAAGATATGTGCTGCGTGAGAGAAGGAGTACACACAATGTCATTTGTAACTGCCACAGGAGCCGAAAATTCAGCCTGCTGGACATCACTCTGAGGAGCGAAAACTGCAGACACAGTATGCACCTGACCGCCCTGTAACGGTCGCAACGCCACTGCCTCGTGCTCCAAAATGGCCTCCACCCCTCCCCCGCTAGTGACGTCAGTAACCGCCACCGCGGAGGCCGAGGCAGAACGGCGCGTGCAGCCACGCTGTCTAGATGCACGACGGCCTCGCAAAACAGAAGCAGAGGCCGCCCTGTCGCGTATAACTACCTTTGATACCTCACCCGGCACCATCTGAAATTCACCCACCAACCCCGATCCACCCACAGAAAGACCCAAACCACTCGCCGGGTCAGAGGACCCTGAGCCACTCCCACGGCGTGACCTCGCGCCCGCTCTCCTAGTTCTAGAGCGGCCCCTTTCACTTACCCCGTCCTGCCGCCGACGTTTAGGGGAAAAACATGCCGCCACCGCAGGCGACACCCTTGCCGATGCCTCCCGCTGGGGGCGTGGGGGCTCGGCCTGCTCTCGGTTGCCTATCACCAGGTCCAAACGACCCGCCTCGCTGAGAAGACGGATAGCCTCAAGCACTCGATAATCTTCACCAGCCATAACTAACAAATAGAAAATCACTACAAAAAGTAGAGACTAAGACCTACAAATAACTCTGACAAAAACTAGCTGAGTAATCAACCGGCCACCAGGTCACCTAAGCCCAAAATGGTGCCCGGGAGAAGGAGCCCCGCCCATTTATAGGCTGGGCTCCAAAAACAACCAAAAATAGCCCAAAAGAAGCCCAAATGGAATCTGCTAGAAGAAAGGCCCCACCCAGATCTCCCAAACCGCCCGGGGGAGGAGACCTCCCAGGGGTCGGCTGCCCTCCCCCAAGCCCCCCTTCTCTCTGTTCGGCGGGCGTGCTGTGAGTCATGGCGGAGTCAGCAGGATTGTAGGCGTGGGAAGTGCTACCGCAGCTCCCGGGCTCCTGAGCGGGTGTTTTTGCGCAGTATTCTCTTTGCATATTTTGATATTTAGAAAACCTTCCGTGCCCCACCATAATTAACCGTGGCAGGTCTTTCAGCGCAGGCGGGGACGGGGCAGTGGCGCTGGGGAGCAGCGTTTGGTGGGAAGCAGCGGTACGGCTCAGGAGGACCCGCAACGCAGCGGCATAACTTGGGATCCTGCCTCCGTTTTCCCCGCGAGGAGGTTCGTGCACAGAAGTCAGGAAAGAGCGCTGGATTGTCCATTCTGTTCTCCGTGAGGAGGGGGAAAAACTAAACTCACCACACTTGGAACCTCTTTGGCTGTATGAATCTGAAGTAACCGAGTTTGAGGCAAATAGAGGTTCCGATTATGCAAAAAGGATACAGCCCCCCATGACCCCGGTAAGGAGACAGAAGAGGAGAGATCTTAAAGGTACAAAGGATGGCAAGGAAGGGAAGGAGGCTGGAGTGTTAAGCAAGCTGTCAGGAAAGAAAGGGAGGAGCAACAAAAAAAAGAGGAGAAGCTGGGGGAGGAAACATTAGCTGGACACGATACAAGGCAGGGTATAACAAAAAAGGGTCGGTAAAAGTGTTAGCAGTTAACAGATATACCCTAAGAAGTAGAGGAGTCTGGGGTGCAGAAGAGTTGGCGGTCAGCGTGAAAGGGGTGAGGGGAGAACCAAAGGTTCAAGTAATCTCACCTAAGGAATCAAAAGAGTCTAAAGGGGAGAAGCTATCTCCTCTGGCACCTATAGTAGAAGGCTCTATAACAAAACCAATAACAGGGAACACGAAAAGTAAAGAGAAGAAAGCAACTAAAGGGAAAAGTAAAAAGGTAAAAATTCACACCCTCTTTACGATCATATTTTAAAGTGCAATTCCTGCTGCCACCACCCAACTATACAACCTGCCTTGCAACACCAAAACAAAGTGCAAATCTTTCAACATTAGCTTGAGAATTAAGTGAGAAAATGAATTTAGATCTAAAAACTGGACCTCAAGAGGACATTATCGCCCAAATTCTGATAAAAATTAGGTTTGAATTACTTGCAGGTCTGGAAGACACTGCTATGCTAGATACGGGTGGTCGTACTGCAAACCACCCCCAAAGTACTCAGAGGGAGAAAAGTCGGCCTCCCATTGCAAAACTCCCCTCTAGCCCTCCGGTCGATGGTGCTGGGCCGTGTGTCCAGAGCTGATACAGGAATAACCTCAGGATTTGGGAATACTAATGTTAACCATGTATGCAGAGATCAAACAACGGTTTATTGTTTCTGAGGAAAACCCCCCAAAAAATCCAAGGGCAATGCGAGTCAATGGAAGTTAAGATCAATGCCCTAGTAGAAAGGGTTTGAGTCATCGAGTAAGCATATGGTCAACTCACAGCAAAGGTTGTCTCTAATCAAATGGGGATAACTAAATTACAAAAGAATGAACAAGAATTGAGAGACAAGATTGATTTTTTTTTAAATAATGAGAGACGTAATAACATCAGAATTCTAAATGTTCCAAAGGGACAGAAGGGGGCAACATTAAATCCTTTATCGTTTCGCTTATTTTAGAACAGAACAGCGACCTTGATCAAGCCTCTGTAGAAGAAGATATACAGAGAGTTCATCGCGACCCATTCGTTGCTCGCACAGGCAGAAAGTCAGCTAGGAGGATTTTGGTAAACTTCAGAACATACACGTTAAAGGAAAGGATACTCTCAGGGGCAATGAAAGCAGGATCATATAAAAAATGATTGGTTGTACCGCATCAGGTCGAATTTATCCCGTACCACGCTTGATCGCCAATAGGAACTAGGTAAATTTATCCCTGAGTTAAAAGATCTAGGTGCAACAGCAGCAATTAGATTTCCTGCATCTCTGAGAGTGTTGCTAAATAATAAAATGTACAATTTCCGAGACCCTAACGAAGTCAGAGCCTTTATAGATGGAACTAAAGGATAGCCATTTCAGTAAGGAATTTGTATTTAGAAGCCCGTTGAGACAGGGAAAAGCTCAAAAAAGAGGTGTAATATTATACCTCAAGAAGAATGGGAGGGTTCCCCAGGGTGGGTGAGGGGGGGCACAGATAGTAAAATAAAATGTATAAAAAAATGCAGAATTCTATTCACAAAGGGTGTGGGAGCATTTAGGAGAAAAAAGCATCCTCAATTGTTACAGTCGCAGCTTAGGTTTTTTAGGCTACCAAGGAATATGTCGTTTTAATTTTTTATTTTTAGGAATGTCGGAACAGAATAAACTCAGTAGCCTGAAGATAATAACATGGAATGTCAACGGGTTAAGAGATTTACTTAGAAGACAAAGAATTTTAGAGTATCTGAGGCTTTGCGATTCAGATATTATAGTTGTTCAGGAATCACATTTGGCAAAAGAGGAATGGCCTGATATAATAAAATATCAACCTTGGTTAGATTATTGTATATATACACATCGCAATCAGTAACTATAAAAGGGGTAGCAATTCTGATTAAAAAATCTTGTCATAGTGTAGTAGGAGAAACACTGGTTGATCCGTTAGGGAGGTGGGTCATAGTAAAGCTTAAAGTACAGGGCTTCTGGATAGCCTTAGAGGGGTATTAAGGCCCCAATATGGATGACACAGCACCCCTTAAAACATTATTTTTACAATTACTTGAGGTGAATCTTCCTATCATTATGGGGGGTGATTTCAATATTACTTTAGATCCAATTCTAGACTCTACATCTAAGAGGTCAGCAGCGGCAGTCCCAAAAATGAGGGTAGTAGTGAAGCAACTAATGCAAGACCTAGGCTTGTTAGATATCTGGGCTGTAAAGGGTGTTACACCTAGACAAGCTGCAGAGAGATACACTTTTTATAACAAAAAACATGGCCATAGATCACAAATAGATTTCTTTTTAGTTTCTTCGTCAATGAGTCAGCAAATTAGCAAGGTATCGCACATACCAGAACATCTGTCTGATCACTCTGCAGGTGTTCTACATCTCGAGATAAGACATAACACAGAAGAAAGGAGATAGACAATGAATAGATCCTTATTGTCCGACCTAACAATAATAAGGGCATTGAAACATTCCACAAATGAATTCTTCGATATTAATCTTGGGTCTGCACCTATAGATATGGCCTGGGACGCATTTAAAGCTTATCTCAGACGTATATTAATCGTTATCTATACATCTCATAAGAAAAAGGAAAAGTAAGATCTTCAGGTATTAGAAGAGGCAGTCAAACGAGCTCAGAGGGAACTGGAAGAATCTCATAATATAAATAACAAAGGAGAATTATCCAAAACTAAGGCCAATTTAGATGATTACCTAGGGCCCGATTCACAGAATGAACTTACTACTTTTGGCATTCACAGAATGCACTTACTACTTTTGGTATTCACAGAATGAACTTACTCATTTCGGTATTCACAGAAGTTAGGACTACTAACTTTAGGACTCCTAAATGCCTGCTGTGAATACCGAAAGTCTTAAAATTAGGATTTTTCTCAATTTAGTAGTAGTAAAGTTAGGACTACTAACTTTAGGACGCCTAAATGCCTTCTGTGAATACCGAAAGTCTTAAAATTAGGATTTTTCTCAATTTAGTAGTAGTAAAGTTAGGACTACTAACCTTAGGACGCCTAAATGCCTACTGTGAATACCGAAAGTCTTAAAATTAGGATTTTTCTCAATTTAGTAGTAGTAAAGTTAGGAGTCCTAACTTTACTACTACTAAATTGAGAAAAATCCTAATTTTAAGACTTTCGGTATTCACAGAAGGCATTTAGGAGTCCTAAAGTTAGGAGTCCTAACTTTACTACTACTAAATTGAGAAAAATCCTAATTTTAAGACTTTCGGTATTCACAGAAGGCATTTAGGCGTCCTAAAGTTAGTAGTCCTAACTGTACTACTACGAAATTGAGAAAAATCCTAATTTTAAGACTTTCGGTTCAAAACTTGCTTTACCTGCATCATAGCAAGCAGCAACCATAATCGTACTATTAAAACCTAGCAAAGACCCAATGATCTGTGAGTCATATAGACCGATCTCCTTACTCAACTAAGACTACAAGATTTGTACTCAATTAATCACAAAGAGATTGGAGAGGACGGTCGGTCTTGTTATTCACGGGGACCAGCAGGGCTTTATTAAGGGCAGACACCTTCATGATTTAACTCATGAATTAATTGGTACAATTGACTTGGCCACTGCAAACCTCAAACCACTAACAATTATGACCTGTGACGCAGCTAAAGCGTTTGACAGGGTCAACTGGGCCTTTTTACAAGCAATAATTTGGCGTTTCAATTTAGGAGATCATTTTTTGCAAGTTATTAAATCCTTATACAACAGCCCAGTAGCACGAGTTTTGGTAAATGGATCCTTGTCACCGCAGTTTAAAATAGGAAGAGGAACCAGGCAAGGGTGCCCCCTCTCCTCATTGCTTTTTGATATGTATATTGAGCCGCTAGCTATTAAGCTAAGGAATAGCCAGGAAATAACTCCTTTTGTATGTAATGGATGGGAGAAGAAAATAAGCCTTTATGCGGACGACCTAATGATTTTTACAGGTCACTTACAAGATTCAATATCGGCTATCTGGGACATCATAAAAGGTTTTGGGGAAATATCTGGCTATGCAGTGAATCATGCCAAACTGAAATTATGCAATGGAACACAAATTATAGCTCTGCACAGATTAAGCAAAGCATTAGATACTTGGGCATAGAGGTGGTACAGAAAATTGAACTAATAGCAAAGGTCAATTTTGACAAAGTAACAGCGAAAGTCAGAACACAATTACAGAAATAAGAAGCACTTTCGCTATCCTTTTTAGGGAAATCGAATTTGTTAAAGATGTCTATCCTTCCAAAGTATACTTTTTTGTTCAACTCTATTCCTCTGGAGTTATAAAGGAATGGATAAAAAAGGTGCAAACTATTTTTATTAGTTTCATATGGGCAAAAGAAGCCCCCGAATAGCTTGGCAAAAGTTTAGAGCTTAAAAAGAGAATGGTGGGATAGCAACTCCAGACCTTCTTCAGTATCAGACGGCATTTCATCTAAAAATCTTTAGGCAACTACTGGGCGATATTCCTGTATTTTCTCCATTATTTCAGGCCTTAACATTAGATTTTAAATCCCAAGCTAGGTTTTTTTGTTTAAATTTGGCGACCCAAAATACTGCAAGAAAGTGAAATTAAAAGTCCTATTCGCAGCCTGCAGGTGATGGCATCAAATAAGATTATTATCACGTATCCCTTATTACAGTACATTGGCCCCAATATGGAACTCACCGGGAACTCCAATTTGTTTACAAGATTTTTTAACCAAAGTAATCTAAGACAATGGAATAGAAAGGTGGGGTGAGTTGTTGGAGGATGCTGTATTAATTTCATGGCAAAAACTTCAGGATGTAACAAAGGAGGATATCTCTAAATTTAAGTATTTCCAGTTGTTAAGCTGGGCTAAATCACTCAAAAAAGTTGGGAATGGAAATGGATGGTTTAAACGGAAGGCAGCTACTTTTCAGTGGACGGAAGGAAATTGCCATATGGTATTGGAATTTGATCCACTTTCATGAAGATTCGCAGCAATGGCCTAGATCTATTTGGAGGAAAGAGCTGCCGAGCTACGATCGGGATACCTTATGGCAAGTGTCTCTATCTCTTTTATGGCAAAGTGTCAAAGCCGCACCATTAAGAAAAAAACATTTATTTACTGTCCTCAAAGCTTATTGGACCCCGAGAAGATTATCCAAGATTGGTTCCAGTAGAGTGAAAGGCCAAAAGTGCGGAGAAATGGAGGCAGATGAAGCACACCTGTTCTGGAGATGCCCTGCTATCCAATCGTTGTGGGACAAAGTAGGTGAGACGATCTTCAGCATTATAGGGGTTGAAGGAAAGGTGAGTCTCCCAAAGGTAATTTTTGGGGTAATACCAGACTAGGACTTAATAACCAGCCTCCCGAAAAAGTATAAAAACCTAATCTTTGTGAATTTTATTGGCACGTAGGGAATTGTGTATTAAGTGGGTCTTGCCTGTTCCGCCGCTAGAGAGCGAATGGATCAATTCGATTCATACGTTTTGCCAAATTAGATAGGGCAATACGTATAACAAAAAAAACTAGATTTTGGGATATATGGGATAATTATTGTAAGACCAGATAGGGGTAGACGATAGGATATAATAGCCATGGTGTTTTAAATACACTCTTAACCTCTCTTCTCTTCTTTCTATTTCTTGGTAGATATGTTCTTTTTTTGTTCACTTTTTTTCTCTTAGTAACTGGTAGGCGATATCAGTCCTATGATTATGTTCAGCCATACAGGCCTGGGAAAGTCCAAAAGGTTTGGACTGATAAACCTGGGGTAGAGCACTCTGCATGACCTGTTATATTGGAGAGGGAGCCTGGGGGGTAGACTGATAGACTACGAGGATAAAGGTCGAGGCCAGGTGAGGACCAGATGTGTTGTGAACATGCCTTCTGTGAATGAAGCGATCGGGAGCCCTCACTCTGGTGACCTAATGCCGTAAGACTTTGAGCTTCTTCCTCTGTGTGTCCTTTCTCTGCCTCTCCATCTGAACTCTCAAATATATATCGGCTGGGTACAAATGAGGACCAAAAAAAAAAAAAAAAGAATGTCATAAGTTACATAATAAAGTTAATTACATTATTAATTAAAGTGTACTAACTAATTGTTAATTAATCATTACTTAATTAACTTCCCAAGCTATATCCTACAAACCTAACTGCCCACAAAGAGTATATAATGAAAATAAATCAACATTACACTAAATCAATATTACATAATATACATAATAAATGTCAGTCATATATTTAAACAGTATGTATAAAATAATTTATATTTATTATTAACTAATGAAGTTCCCACCTTGTCTACCCTATAAGGCCAGCAGCCTGCTACAACACTATACATTAGTATAAAAAAATGAACCAATTCTCATTCACTTCAAAGTAAAAGCTATACTTAAAACAATACTCTTTATATAAACAATAGTAATACAGAAAATTATTATTTCAACTAAAACACATTCAAATAATTAAAAAACAATATTTTAACCATTTTATTCAAAACAATATTTAAAACATCTGTATTATTTAAAACAATATGTTACCTCAAAAAACTATATTCTTGTCAATGATATTTGTTCATCACAATATTTGTGTCACAATATTTATGTTCTGATGCTTCTGTCTCCCAATATTTTTACATCGTATTTTGTTCATACACCTTACTCTCTCTAACTAACTCTCTGTAATACTACTGATTGTTGTATTGTTCCATCTCTTATAGAGTGCCTTATTTTGCAGTATATGAAGGACTATTTTACTTCTAAAAACGACACTTAGGGCCTTATTAAGAGTTTGGTGGTCCTCCTGCAGCATCGCCTCCGCTGCAGTGGCAGGACGACCACCAAGCTTGTAGTGCCCAGCCCATCGGATTTTGAGTGTAATCCAGGGCAGATGACGGTGCTGCGGCGGTTTTACGGCAGCTGCTGTGTGAGGCTCAGAGGAGAAACTTAACAAACAGCAGACCGCTGTGACAGCGCCTGCAGCAAATTCCTGCACGGTATGGCATGCAAGTCAAGCCGTGTACAAACGGTGACTCAATTGCATGGGGGCACAGCATGTGCCATCCTCGCATGCACCACCAGACCCAGAAGCAGCAGGTGACCCTATGGCTTACTTAGTTGCCTCTCTGCCACCCTTTTTATGGCAGGCTCACCACCATGAAATGGGCGGTGAAAAGCCAACTCAGAAAATGCTTAGCGGTGCCGCAGCGGCACCTAAAGCATATTCCTGCCCCTTTCCGCTGTTGTTTAAACGCAGCAGCGCTTTTCGAATGTTTTCACAGGGTTTAAGTGGAAGCCTGACCTTAGACTGATTTTCCGTTTGTCGACCTGAACAGCCTGACCTTAAGATGACTGACCGAACATCAGCAGTCCGTCTTTGGATCAGGCAGTCCAATCTTCCACCAATGCTATTTTTTTAACTAACACAGCCATGACTTTTGTAGACATGTGCTGCTCTACTTCTGCTGTCTGGCGCTTGTACGTTCACTGTTCTCTGCAGCTTCCTGTCATCCTACCACCATTTCTACTGACCACCATTGGAAAAATATACGAGTATGGCTTATAACTGAAAATGCGAGCCAGCCCTATTGACTTTATCCACACTTTTTTATTTGTTGTCATTGATGTACAGCTCCTCTTTATTACCTGAATGTTGACCATTGAAACTTACCCTACTTTGACAGGATAGTATGGCGTCTGTTTAGACTGCTATACAATGAAAGATTTAGCACTAATCTGGAAAGATCATATAACATATTTAGGAGGATATGGTTTCTTCTAATTCAACAGCTTCAAAATTATCTTCCGTTTTCGATCCCTCACTATCTGATTGAGTGATCTATATTATGGAAGGAGATGTCCTTTTGAATGTGATTGTATAGGCCATTCTAGTTCTGAATACTTAGTAGGATGCTTCTGTGATATGAAACATACATTCTACATATCTTTTATTGAGACTCCACCTTGTGATGGTTGGGTATCCAGACAGTCTGCAGGTTTAATTGCAGACCATGGCCCAATTGATCCTTTCATCACTCTATTGTGCTCTGTGCTTATATTTTTTGTTACATTTATAACAAACATACTACCATAATTAGTTATGTTCGGTATGCCCTTGGCTTTTGCCTTTTTATTACTTTATTGCCTCTTGTCGTTGCCTCTTATGGATACTGATCAAGTAGGTATTTAGTCTTTTTTTTGTTGCTTAAAATAAAACAAACACTGGGTAAAACCATTTAGACTTCCCTTTTAAAAACAACACAGGCATATTGGCTTTGCCAATCGTTTTATGCTGATGCTTTTCAGCAGCGACACAAAAGAAAAACGATGCTTCTATGCTGATGTTGAACTGCATTGGTAAATTAAACAATGATGATGTATGCACATGCATGCATCATGACACACGCGTGTATCCGAATCATGATGCTATGTCTGCCCAGTGTGATGACATATGTGTCACAATGCATGCATGCACACACATACATGACATGAAGCTGCAGACATTTTATTTCTTTATTTATGTTGTAAATAGAAGTCCAGAGCCAGGTGTATTATTAGGTTACTTTATTCAGGCTGGGTTGCAGGTCAAGTCATTAAGATGGAAATACAAAAGATATAGAGAAGACCCACCAGGAGTGACCTCCTTGTCACTCAGCCTGCCTGGTGCCAACTGCCAGTAGAGACCAGGGCAAGCCCCTAACACTCCATGATGTCACCAGAGATTCTAGTGGTGACATCATGTGAGTGACAATGAAAACCCACAGACCGAAAAGAGACAGGTTAAATATAACACATCTCCTTTATTTACGGAAATCAAAAAGATGAAATTAGAATAAGTTACATTAGCTTCAGTGTACACATCCATATAAAAGTACACAGTACATTCTAAAAATAGACCATTGAAAATAACATACACATGGATATAAAAGTACACAACACATTCTAAAGATAGAGCATTAAGATAACATTCGCACTACCTTACATCTTCAGGAAATCAGTACCAAGTCCCAAAGGTAATAACTAACAAATCTCAAACACAACTAGTCCCAAGTCCCATCCCCTTTCCTTGGGAAACACAAACACAAATTGTTTTTGTGACAAAATGGAGTCCACTTTGCTCCGTAACGGGTACATCTCACATGTGAACCAGACCTTGGAGTACATATTGCTCCACCACCAAATAAGTCAGGGTACTCACCACCCCTAAAACTAAATTTGGAGTACACTTTACTCTATAACGGGGTACATCTCACCAGTGAACCACACCTTGGAGTACATATTGCTCCGCCACCAGATAAGTCAGGGTAGTCACCACCCCTAAAACTAAATTTAGAGTACACTTTGCTCTATACTAGGGCACTAATCACCCCGTGAGCTAAAAATTGGAATACTCTTTACTCCGCAGCAGGGCAATCCCCCTGTGAACCATAACCTTGACACATATAGTCCGATAACCTATAAGTCTATTTTGCTCCAGAACATCACCCTGTGAACCCTTGCTGGGACATATTCAAAATCCCACACCCAACTTTGAAGCATATAACTTCCAACACCAACATTACCATCTAAGGCAAACTGCACGGGGTTCTCCACACCCCAAAAACACACCACCCTACAAATGCACATCATTCTATAACTGCACAATAGTACGTCACACACCACTCACTCGCCACTCAACACCTAAATAAATATGTACATGCCATTCACCACCCAAAAACATACTACCACAGGGAGCTCTTCGCCCTCAAGCAAACTAAACAAAACAAAAACCACCCCAAAATGAACTGCAACAAGACACTAATCACCACTGACTCACCCCTCACCGCTCACTGAACCCACACAAACAACGAGACATACATTAAAATGACCAGCAAAATAATGTAAAAGAAAGTCCCGTGCTCCGGGGACCGGTCTCTCACCCGAGTTCTCCTCAGAAGAAGGAATAACTGTTCGTAGCATGTGAGTAGCTGTTGCAGAACACCAGGAAACAATACAGGTGAAATCCTCATCAGCGCTTAATCTCCATAAACCGACCTGCATGTCAAGAGTTGCTTGCAAAGTACACCTCACTCCCCTGCGATGTAGCTGCATAAGCTTTATCAACACTCCGGATGTCCCACTGCTTTTGTCCATGTACATAGCACTCCCGCGATGTAACTCATTTCCATGGTGATGATCCTAACATCGCAAAATGGCTTCATGCATACTGTGTCGCGCTGGGTGGCTCTCGGCACGCCAGTGCTTTGAATCGTGAGAATGCAGCACCTCCCACGACATCACAAAGGGCTCCTCGCAGTGGAGAAGGTAAGATTGATGCGTTTCTCTCGCACATCGTTTGAAAATAAATTACTGTTAAGGATTGCGCAGACAAAATTAAAAACGATGTATTACCCATAACTTTCTCACCGCATATTCATGATGTATAGCCCATAACTTGCTCACCGCATGTCCTTGAAAATTAGATGATGCTGTACTGTCCGCACATTTTCACACAATAACTATGTGCCACGACGCCTTCTCCTATTTAAACTTTCCACCAACGCTGGATTAACTTTAGTTTAGTTTAGTTTGTTTAGTTTGTATAGCGCAAACAGCTACCCAACAAAGGGTTTCCCGGCGCTTGTGATTCAGAGGAGGAAGTTTGGACAACTGACTAGATGTTAAACAGCCAAGTTTTAATGGCTTTTCTGAAACTGATATGATTAACCTCTGAGCGCAAAGCCTGTGGCATAGAGTTCCACAGGGAGGGGCCAAGGTAGGCAAAGGATCTACCTCCCATGCGTGATAGTCTTATTTTAGGCACAGCAAATTTGTTTGCTGTTGCGGATCTCAGCGTCCTGGATGGACGGTAGTGTTGTACCAGATTTAACAGGTATTTAGGGGCTTTATTTGCTGAGATTTTATGCATAAAGCATAGTGATTTAAATTTGATTCTGCTCTCAATTTTCAACCAGTGTAATTCTCGTATGAGTTTGGTAGTAGGTGCATGGATTGCGATAGCAGTCATGAACGCAAGCGCTTATTACTGTCAACTTGCTGAATTAAAGTCACATCTATTCTTCACTTACTTGGAGACAGTTCCATAGCGATATACCAATCCAGTAAGCCCTTCTTTTATTGCGGTATAATACACCCGCAGATATCCAATGCGGCTTGCAAAGTAATCCTTTACCTTGCAGATGACTATTAAACAGGTTGTGACACAACTCTTTCACTTCTCCGCCAACACCCTGGGTTTGCAGGCCGTCCTGATTACTATGGACACTGGTGGGACTTACCAGGGTGCTTCTTTTCTCTTAGTTTCAGTAGTTTCAATATTATTTTCCAAGTTCTTTTAATACACAGACTCTTCCTTTATGTTTCCTGCACGCTGTAGGCTCTTTATCTTTTCTTCTTTCCTTCACACGCTGTAAGTTCTTTCTAGGTTGTCCAAACGTCGCCAAAAATGTTGTAAATAGAAGTCCAGAGCCAGGTGTATTATTAGGTTACTTTATTCAGGCTGGGTTTCTGGTCAAATCAATAAGATTGAAATACAAAATATATAGTGAAGACCCACCAGGAGTTACCTCCTTGTCATTCAGCCTGCCTGGTGCCAACTGCCAGTAGAGACCAGGGCAAGCCCCCAACACTCCATGATGTCACCAAAGATTCTAGTGGTGACATCATGTGAGTGACAATGAAAACCCACAGACAGAAAAGAGACAGGCTAAATATAACACATTACCATTCCAAGATGGCAGATACCTATCTTGGGGCAGTGACTAAAAGAATGAATAACATGTCAACTAAAGTGCATGTTGAGGCAGGAGTGTCCCTAAAAAACGATTAAAAAAAGAACATAACTGGGAGAGGCACGGGAACAACGTGAGAGTTAGGTTGGGGAAGGAGAATGTCAACACCACTGAATGGAGGGAACAGCAGGAGGGTGGAGTAGCAACAGAGAAGTGGGGGCAAAAGAAATGAATGTTTTTTTAAAAGAGAGGTGGGGAGCAAATGAATATCTGTGGGGAGGAGCGAGCAACACTGAGCTCATCCGAGGACTGAAGGGAAGAAGCAGCACACGAGGGAGAACACAAGAAAACACTTGCCCTCCCATTGAGTTCTAGAAGGAAAAGAAAAAAATAGTAACCTGAACAGAAGCAGTGTAAGAACACAGCTCATTCAATCAGAAAATAGTAAAGGGAAAATGCTCCAGATGTGGGACAAACACATAATATTGAGGAAACCAACAGAATAAGAAGGAACAAAATGTGATAGACATGAAAGCAATTCAATCAAGATCAAGGGGCTGACCCAAAGCCAACTATATGTACATATTTCCTACATATAAGAGACAGTTTTTCTTCTACCTCAGACAACATTAGCTGTCTGTAGGCGAGACTTAAACATTATCTGGGAAAATAGCAGTGGCTGTGAGCATTGCTAAATATCTCTCCCATCCAGCAGCCCCTTCTCATAGTCGCTTGGAAAAGAATACAATTGAATGACATTTTGGGGAACACTGTAAACTTGACCATTTCTTTCCACATTTTGTGCATTATGCATATTCATAATGAAGATGAAGACTTCAGCATAAAGTAGAAACAGCACTTCAGAGTTATCCGTCACTGACACATCCCAAATGGTGGACTTGGCACTCTCTGCAGGGTCACCCTCAAATGTTTTGCCGTCATCCCTCGTGTTTTCTGAACCTATGTAAGTTCGCTTTTAGGACTCTGTGCATTTTACCACTACTAACCAGTGCTAAATTGCTTGTGCACAGCCCCTACAACATGGTATATTTGTCTCACACCTCATTGGTACATTTAATTTACTTGTAAGCCCCTGATATTTTGAACCACGGGTACCCAGAGCCTGCCAACTAAATGCAGCAGCACTCATGGTGCCGCCCACTAAATATAGCATTTTAAAACGTATTGTAGGTCTCCCATTGCAGCCTGTAGTGCTGTTTTAAACTGCCAATTCGGCCTTGCAAAATAAACCTTTAGCTAGTCCTAACTCTTCCTTTTTAATACATATAAGCCACCCAGAAAGTAGGCCTTAAACAGCCCATGGTGCAGGGTGCATTGTATTTAAAAAGGAGGAGTGTTTTTAAGTTTTGCATGTTTTGGTAGTGAAAAGTTATAAATGTGTTCTTCTCTACTGTAATTCCTACCTCTGTCATAGGATAACATTTGGTTACCTTATTACATTTAATAAGTGCTAACTTCTGATTGGTGGTACAAAAGGGGGTGGTGATGGACGGAGCATCTGAATCAATCAAACACTCACACCCAGTCGGAAGATCTGGGTTTAATCCTTCACCGTTCTTTAGCCCACTCTGCCACCCCAGTTCAGACATGGCCATATGCAAATCAGTCTGACCCTGTGCCTCATGGGAATAGTCCAGCCCGAACTGCCAAGCCATGTCTTCCCTGGACCGGAAACAAGCTTCCGAGGACCGGTTTCTGGCTCAGACGTGAGTCCCTTGTTCACTTTGCCACTGGATTCAAGCAAGCCGGGCTGAAGACGGCTGGAATGCCAGAAACCGGTCCTTGGAAGCTTCTTTCTGGTCCAGGGAAGACATGGTTTGGCAGTTCGGGCTGGATTGTTCCCAAGAGGCACAGGGTCAGACTGATTTGCATATAGCCATGTCTGAAATGGGGTGGCAGAGTGGGCTAAAGAACGGTGATGGATTTAACCCAGATCTTTTGACTGGGTGTGAGTGTTTGATTGACTCAGATGCTCCGTCCATCACCACCCCCTTTTGTACCGCTTTTGGCTGCCATAAGTGTGGCAGGGTATGCTTAGACGTGAGTCCCTTGCTCACTTTGCCACTGGATTCAAGCAAGCTGGGCTGAAGACGGCTGGAATGCCAGAAACCGGTACTCGGAAGCTTGTTTCCGGTCCAGGGAAGACATGGCTTGGCAGTTCGGGCTGGACTGTTCCCATGAGGCACAGGGTCAGACTGATTTACATATAGCCATGTCTGAACTGGGGTGGCAGAGTGGTCTAAAGAACGGTGATGGATTTAACCCAGATCTTTTGACTGGGTGTGAGTGTTTGATTGACTCAGATGCTCCGTCCATCACCACCCCCTTTTGTACCGCTTTTGGCCACCATAAGTGTGGCAGGGTATGCTTAGACGTGAGTCCCTTGCTCACTTTGCCACTGGATTCAAGCAAGCCGGGCTGAAGACGGCTGGAATGCCAGAAACCGGTCCTCGGAAGCTTGTTTCCGGTCCAGGGAAGACATGGCTTGGCAGTTCGGGCTGGACTGTCCCCATGAGGCACAGGGTCAGACTGATTTGCATATAGCCATGTCTGAACTGGGGTGGCAGAGTGGTCTAAAGAACAGTGATGGATTTAACCCAGATCTTTTGACTGGGTGTGAGTGTTTGATTGACTCAGATGCTCCGTCTATCACCACCCCCTTTTGTACAGCTTCTGATTGGTAGCAGGTAGAAATGTCATGAGTGACTCAAATGAATTGTAATTTAAAATCCTCTTTAACTGCAAAATCCGATTTTAGATAACAATTTTGAAAATGTTACTTTTAGAAATGTTTCTTTTCCCTGTCCTTTACTTTTTGAGGCCTTCTATGAGTTTCCAGCTGCCTGGGCCTGCTAATGCTCAGGAATGCGTATTGGGCCCAGACAATTTTTAATAGGACCTAGGTGTAGCTGTGAGAGGGCCACCTTTCCAGGATATGAGGGGCGGAGCTGTTCCCTGCCCTGCTTACTTTTCAAAGGGCTGCCTCCAGCACACTCACAAAGGAACTTTACACAAGCCTTTTCTCACCCACAACCTCTTGGAGCCTGGGCAGGGGAAGCAAGGGGAACAAATGAACTTTTCAGAACCAGATAGGTTGGACTAGAAGTCCTCCCCTTCAAAGCATGATGCCAGATATAAATATTGGACCTTCTGAGCCACTCATCAGAACACTCCTGGACCTGTGGAAGACTTCTGAAGGACTGCCTTGTAAGTCAGAGAACTGCCCTGCTGTTTGAGGCCTGCCTTGTTCTTCAGAGGACTGCCATGATTCAACCAGAGGGCTGCCCTGCTGCTTGAGGCCTGTCTCATTTCCCAGAGGACTGCACTGCACTTGAGGCCTGTCCTTTCCTCTGAGAAGGAAAACGCAACCTGCTCCCTTCTTCTCAGGCTAAGCTGAGTGATTTCAAGGGTAACTTGGGTGACTTCCTGTTCAGAGGTACTCGGACACAACAAACTCCAGAGGTCTCCCGGTACCTGCAGAGCTGACCTGCTGCAACTGGACTGGCCTGCACCTGAACCCTGCTGGCCTCTACAGGAGTGAGTTTGCGATTCTCAATAGGTGCCTTCCTAGATCCTGGACCCTTGGCTGGCATCAGTTGAGCTCACATAAAATCCTGAAGTTTTGGACTGCATGCCAGACTTTGAGTAGGTAACTTTTTCAGAGGGACTAACCTGGTCCTTGTATCCGGTTCACACTCCATCACGGTCAGCCTAAACCTGTGACTTTGTCCCGGTCTAGGATGTCAGGATACCAACAGTTAGTGCTTTTTGCTTCTTGGCGCTATTTTTACTTAAACTTTTTAGTTACATAATTCCAGTTCTACTGATTACATTTTGTCATTTTGGTCTCATTCTATTCATGAAGTTTCTGTTTTCCTAGCTTTGGGTTGGATAACTCTTATGTTATGTTTTCACTTTCTTACTGTTTGTTTGCTGCATAAATACTTAACACAGTGCCTCTAATTTATTGTTTTGTGCTACTCTAACAGAGGGTTAAGCACATGGTAATTCAGTGAACTTTGTGGTCCACCCTGACAAGGATTGTCGTTGTTGCTTGAGAAGGGTTTTTACCCTCCTTCCCAATCAAAAACCCATGTCTTACACCGGGCTGGACTGTTCCCATGAGGCACAGGGTCAAGACTGATTTGCATATAGTTGGGTCTTCACTGAGGTGGCAAAGTGAGCTAAAGAATGATGATGGATTCAACCTAGATTTGTGACTGGGGGTGAGTGTCTGAAAAGTTTCAGTGCTCTGTCCATCATCTCCTTGTGTTTGCTTTGTTCGCCCTAAGTTGGCAGGTTATGACCAGGCGTTGTTCCCTTGCTCATTTTGCCACTGGTTTCAAGCTAGCCTGGCTAATGAAGGGTGTTATCCAGAAACCGGTCCCAAGATGCTTGTTTCTGTTTCAGGAAAGATCTGGCTTGGCAGTTCGGGCTGGACTGTTCCCATGAGGCACAGGGTCAAGACTGATTTGCATGTAGCTGCGTCTGAACTGGGGTGGCAAAGTGAGCTAAAGAATGATTATGGATTCACCCCAGATCTGTGACTGGGGGTGAGTGTTGAAAAGTGACAGCGCTCCATCCATTATCTCCTTGTGTTTTCTTTGTTCACCCTAACTTGGCATGGGTATGCCCAGACATGGGTCCCTTGCTCACTTTGCCACTGGATTCAAGCTAGCCTTGCTGATAAAGGGTGTTACCCAGAAACTGGTCCCAGGATGTTTGTTTCCGGTTCAGAGAAGACCTGACTTGGCAGTTTGGGCTGGACTGTTCCCATGAGGCACAGATTTACATATAGCTGGGTCTGAACTGAGGTGGCAAAGTGAGCTAAAGAATGATGATGGATTCAACCCAGATCTGTGACTGGGGGTGAGTGTCTGAAAAGTTTCAGTGCTCCGTCCATCATCTCCTTGTGTTTGCTTTGTTACACCACAGCATTTCCTTTACTCTTAGATATACATCATGTAACTGTTTATTAAAGAAGAAAGTAAAGGAGAATAGCTATGTATGGAATATTCTCTGAATAAAGTGATAAAGAGCAAACCCAGGCAACATGGCTGTAGCGCACTGTACATTTATCCCACAGCATTGGAATAACAGCTGATCCAGGAATACATTAATACCAGGACTAGAACCTATGCGTCCTTTTACAGTTAAATATCTTGCCAAGTGCAAGTTGCCACCCCGATGCTAACTTTGAAGAAATCTTTGTCCACAACACCTTTCTTATGCTCCTGTAGGTTCCAGGTGATGAGTGAGCAGTAGAATGCTAATGCCCCATTGCCAAACTGGACTGATGCCTCTGTATACCAGTGTGAGATAGGTGCCACTTCTGCATAGCTGTTAGCAGTAGTGCATATGTTGTACATACAGGAACAAACAAATGCTTAAAATGGAAGTATTGGGTGACCTACAAGTTGCAGCGCATCTATAAAGCTTTGTTAGAAGGTGGTTCTGACACTAGGGGCCGCCCGGATTTTGAGCAACTAATTGTTGAGCTTTTACTGTAGGGGAGCCTCATAATCTGGGACTCACCCACGATGAACTCATAATGAAAGAGACTGCATGGAGTTTTTACGGTTGTCCCCCTGGCTTGACTAGGCCGCTGCGCAGTAGCTGGAGTATAGGGCACCGTGCTGGTTACCTGCAGACACAGGTGTACATGCGTGTGCACACGTGTAGGGGCTGCGCAGGGGAGATTCCTAGCGTACGCAGTCCAGGAACAGCTACAGAGTGAATGGTGTGACAGGACTTATGCAAAATTGGGTGGTGACATGGAATAGGCTTTATACACTGGAAGGAAACATGCCAGGGAAAGTCAGTGTGTTTTACTGTGTTTTTCACATCATTCATGGGAAGGTGGAACCATGGCTGGAGTAAATTCCACAAGGCCTACAGATTCCAGACACGCACTAAAGTCCAGTGTAGCGAATGTGAAAATGAGTATTCTGCAGAGTCCAAAGTCATATTTGTACTGCTATTGGGTTGTCCAGAAATGTCATATTTCTCTGAGTCCCTGGCTGGGGTCTGGCCCTGGCAGGTTATATTAATGACCTTTCTTCCCAGAGCGAAGATCTTACCTCCAAGGAGAAAAGATAGGTGGAGCTA
This sequence comes from Lissotriton vulgaris, assembly GCF_964263255.1. Lineage (NCBI taxonomy): Eukaryota > Metazoa > Chordata > Amphibia > Caudata > Salamandridae > Lissotriton > Lissotriton vulgaris. Next base: position 1,512,406,278 of record NC_141687.1, on the reverse strand, counting down.
CAAGCCAATCCATCAACTGCTGTCGCTGGGTGCCAGGCACCAGGCTGCACCAAGGGGCGAAGGCAGTGAGGGGGGAAGAAGTTGGGTTTCAGAGGCCATGTGGTCAGAGACACTGTACGCCGCCATTTTGAACAAACCCAGTGGCTGGACAAGAAGGAGGGAGCAGGGGCAGGGAAGTGATGTGTCGCTGTTTGAAAGGACACACAGAGACTTCCTGCCAGCCCCCTACTCAACTTTTAAAAAGAACTTTCACAGAAAGAGAAGCTCTCTCCGGGGTGTAGTCTGCTGAGGTGAAAGGTGCTGGAGCCTGGCGCTAAGGGCAGTTGGAAGGAGGACACCCTTGAATGCCCCCCAGGCCCCTAACAGCGCCAGAAGAAGAGCCCAGGACCAGTGGGCAGAAGAAGAGGCCTCTGCGCAGGGAGAAGAGAGGCGCAGGGAGTCAGTGAAAACCGCTCCCTGCGCAATTTACCCTCTTGGAGACCCGGAGGACGAAGGAGACTGCTCCCAGTGGCTGGGGCACCACCAGGAGCAAGAAGATCGGACCCCCAGCGGCTGAGATATGGCCCCCGGAAGGTAGGCGACCTTTGACTCCTAAGAAGACCAACGACGAAGGGCGTGGGGCTCTGCCACCGGTCACAGAGATGCTCCTGGGATGGGCCAGGTCCAGGGGGCTGCCCCCCAAAGAAGTAAAGCTGGGGTGCGATGTTGCGCACCCCGTGAAGCTGCCCCCACGGGGTGCCAGTAGCCCACCCTGGCCCCCGCTGAAACCTGCGCCGGGAGCGCAAAGAGGTGTGGGAGAAGGGGTCCGGGAGCCCAACACCAGGCCCTGTGTGGGGAGGCGGGGGTGGGAGGCACCGTCCTGCCCCCCACGAAGAGGACAGGAGGAGGGGCCTAGGACCCCATCTCCGGGCCCCGAAGACACCAGGATAGGGGGGAGTCCTGTCGCGCCCCCAAAGATGTCCGGGGGCCCAGGGCCCAGGAGCCCATAACTGTGCCCCGAAATGGAGGAGGAGGCCGGGGGAGTGCCGCCGCACTCCCCCCGAGGTCCGACGAAGCCTTGCGTGTCTGCCAACCGTAGCTGGCTGGCTCCCGCAGCAGCACGCAAGGGTGCTGGCTGGGCAGGGAGCCAGCGGGGGTAGCCAGGGGTGGGCTCCCCGGGCTGCCCACCAACGTATGATCCCCATCAGGAGAAGCCAGAGAGCTGCACGGGGCCCGGGTGGGACCGGGCCCGAACACCAGCAGAGAGGTTGGGTGTAGGCTCCCCGAGCTGCATCCCCTTACCTGGGGGTCTGGGTGGGACTGGGCCCCCCACCGAGGCCCCAGAAAGTGGCAAAGCGCCATCGCGGCTCTCCCCGGCACAGTGGGAGAGCTACTCATGTATTATTCAGCAAGGGGAGCACAATCGCCCAATAATGCCTTGCCAGGCATTTAGAAGTTTGCTGTTCTGGTGCGTGGGGGGCCCCCTGAGGAGGGGGGTCACCCTCAATGGTGTAAAGGTGCTGGGGGAGCTGCTGGAGAAGCTCAGTCTCCGCCCCCAGCAGGAAAAGACAAGTCACCCTAGGTGTCCTGGGGATTTGAAAGGAATAACCCCTCCAGGGCTCAACCTGCATTCAACACCTTCTGGGCTGGAACTTTTGTTCTTCAGCTGAGGGTGTTTTGATCATTGCATCAAGGAGGGAAGGGCTGAGTTGGGGATGTCTGGAGAAGGGCATCCCATGGAGGTGCATTTATTAATGGTTATTTCTTTTAGATGGACTGATGTTCAATGTGAATGGTGCAAGGTGACATCAGCAAGGTGAATTTATGTGGCTAGTCACTCCTGCAAGGGTGTCTGACTGTATTTACTTAATCCTGTGATCATCTGTGATGCCTTTAGGGGCTGTAATTGCAATGCATTTGTAATGATATCCAAATGCGCTGAGTACTGTCATTCTAAAGTGTGCGTAAACATGTATTCTTGCTGCTGAGCTCAGGTGAAGACCCCAGACTGTTAGCCCTTAAGATGTAGGGGTGCATACTTTATGGTCAGTAGGAGATGCTCAGTCAGGGTCATGTGTCACCAAGGCTGGTGTACCCCTGTTTAATGCTTGTTGAGGTAATGGGGGGCGGGGGGTGCCACTGGGATGGTGCCAGTGCGCAGGGCCCTCGCTTCAGGTTATGTTCAACTAACTGCATTGGGGGCAAGATGATGTGCAAACATGGGAGTGGTGGTACTGGACCCCCCCCTTGCGGGAGGGGTGGAGATGTTATGCAATGTCACAAAGTAATCCCAACTGCTTATGTATATTTGTAAATTGGTGCATAGAATTGAGTGGTGTGTATGTTTAATAAATGTACTCTTACTTTTATAAAGCAAAGTACAGACTGGACAATCAATTATTTAGTGTTATTTTTGCGCTCCTGCAAATGGCGATTACTAGCCCACACCACCTCCCTTGAGTAAGCCTCAGACTGCTCTGCAACGCTACCCTCTGAGAGTCAGGCGCTACAATTGGGTGTTTGGTTCCCAGTGAAGGACAAATGTAGTCATGTTATTTGTGCAGGCCTCACAGATGCTGCCTCGTTTTCAACTAGTTTTACTAACAAAAAGTGTTGGGAGAAAAGGATCGTATGAATAGATAAAATCAAAGTGCATTTATTTTATTGTAGAATTTATATCGGGCGGTGGTGGCCCTAAACCAAAGCTGGCAGTGGAGTGCTGTACGCAGGCCAATGGTAAACTCTGAAACCATACAGATACAGTAGCATGGCCAAGTGATAACTTAAGAAACATCAGGAAGGGAGACCATTTACAGCAGAAGCATATACAATCAGCAGGATAGCATTGAAGTGGGATTACATGGCAAAAGTCATTTATGGCAAGCTCTGGCAAAGCCAACAGGCATGGCTTTAACACATGCAAACAGCATTTGCTCAAGCTTACGCCTTTATTTGCATCTTTTGGCTCATAAAGCCAGACCTAACAGCTTTGGTGGTGATGCTGATTGTAGGAGTGGTGGCTGTAAAGATGGTATCGTAGTAGTCATGGTAGTGGTATTGGTGGTAGTAATGGAAGAGATAATAGTGGTAAAGTTGCTAGTGGATGTATTAGGGTTTACAATGTTGATGGTGGTAGGGGTAATAGTGATGATAGTGATAATTGAGATAATGGTAATTGAGATAATGGTTTTGATTGTAATGCTAGTAATTGTAATAGTAATGGTAATATTTTTAATAGAGATGGTGGTATAATGTTGGTGATAGTGGTTGTAATGATGGTGGTAATGGTGATAGCTGTGTCAATAGTGGTAATAGTAAAAGTGGTGGAAATTATGCTAGTCTTTATGATAATGGTTGTGATGATTATGGTGATAGGAATGATGGGAGTGGTAATAATGATAATATTAGTGTGGGTGGTGGTAATAATGGTAGAAGTGTTGAAAATAATGGTGGTAATGGTGGTGGCGATGGTGACAATGGTGGTGGTGGTGGTGGTGGTGGTAATGGTGATGATAAAGGTGGAGGTATTGGTTGTAGTAATGGTGGTGGAAGTGGTGCCAATGGTAATGGTAATGCTTGGTAGTGATGGTAATGGTAATGAGATGGTATTGCTGGTGGTAATGTTGTTGGAGGGAATGCTTGTGTAGTGGGTGCTATAGAGGTGTGTAATTGTTGTGTTGGTAGTGTTAATGTTGGGGCAGTAGTAATGTTGTTAAATGGTGTGAAAAAGATTCTAGTGGTGGTAATGATGTTGGTGATAATGGTGATGTAATGGCAATGGCATTGGTGGCCATGGTAATGGTGGCAGTGGTAGCAATGGTGGTGGTGAAAATGGCAATAGTAGTGGTGGTGGTAGTGCTATTGGTAATGTTGGTGTTGATAATGATGTTAAAAATAGGGAGAGGATAATAATGGTGGTGGTAATGACTTAATGGGGAGCTAAATGTGGCATCGTCGGGGGAGCTACTGAGTGTCCTGAAAATTTAATCAGAAGAATGGCTAGAGAAGAACGACAGAAAGATGGAGGGCATGGTTGAACTGCGAATGGGTCAATAATGCATCAGCATCACATGACTCTCAGGAGGGAGCAGGTGAAGAGCCACTGTGCCAAATGCTGTGATTTGTACAGTAAAACCAGGGGGGGTTGAATAGGGAAGCACAAGGGATGAGCATCATAGGGGTTGCTGGGCATGTTGGAAACCTACACAATGGCCTGATAACAGAAGTGGCACAGTAATTAAAAGGGTGGGTTTAAGCTGGAGCTATGATCTTGTGAGACAGACGTGAAAACTGAAACAATCAGGTGGTAATCTTAAGGTGTTGGCTACATGTGAGTCCTAATAAAAACAGCAAATAAACCTACAGCAGTAAAAAAAAAGCACGTTTTGGCTGAGCCAATAGGTCTATGTTGGCTGCCAATCTTTTGGTTTTGGCGATGCTTTTTTGGTGATGGTTTTTGCAGAACTCTATTCATAGAGAACCTGCAAGACCCTCATCAAAAACCGATAGGCTAAAAGCAAAATCATTTTTTCTGTTTTAATAAGCACACATTGCCATAGTAGTCCCTGGCACTTTAAGAGAACTACTTTGTGTTTGATGTGTTCCTTGTCAAATGACAGAATGATATCACTAACCAGGACATTAGTCAATGGTTGAAGTGGGCTGACCGACTGTCCCATGTTGTATATTTTAGTGAGCGTACTCAAATGTAATAACACATTAACAGACAAATGTGTGAATCGGGCTTGCTGAGAGCTCTGATAACAAGCATTTGCAATGCAATAGGTCTCGCATTTACACAAGTTTGAGCTATTGACATTGCAAATAACAATGCCTTTTATTTTTTATTCGTTTTTAAAACATATATAAAAGGCATTGTCATTTACAATACCAATAGCTTAAACTCGTGTAAAATGCTTGTTCGTTGGTGGTGACCAAGGCACAAATATAAGCAAACATTTACTGCAACGAGTTAAGTCCAGTGGTGGTACACTGAGGTGTTGTCATTATTGCATCTGGACTTTCCCTTATCAATCAATCAATCAACAACATTTGTAGAGCACACTACATACACATGAGGGTCTCAAGGTGCTGGGGGGGCACTACTGATCGAACAGCCAGGTCTTGAGTAGCCTCCTGAAGATCAGCAGGCCTTGGGTCTGTCGTAGGTTAAGTGGGAGGGTGTTCCAGGTCTTGGCGGCGAGGTGTGAGAAGGACCTCCCGCCGGTGGTTATCCTTCGGAAGCACGGGATTGTGGCAAGTGCGAGGTCGGTGGAGCGGAGCTGGCGGTTGGAGGTGTAGAAGGAAAGTTGTTTGTTGAGGTAGGCTGGGCCGGTCTTGTGGAGTGCCTTGCGTGAGTGGATGAGGAGCTTGAAGGATATCCTCTTGTTGGCGGGTAGCCAGTTTGATGAGCTTGGTCGGGGCTCCTGCGTAGAGGGCATTTCCATAGTCGAGTCTGCTACTGACGAGGGCCTGGGTGACTGTTCTTGTTTCTGTCGGGATCCACCTGTAGATTTTAAAGCAGAGCCAGGAGTCGAGCAGACTGTAGGAATGTCGGTGGGGGTGGGGAATAAAGAGTTAACGCAGAGATGATTATAAGTGTGGGGGGAGGGTGGGGGCAAAGAGCATCGTGGTCACAGGGAGATAAGTTGGGAGTCATTGCAGTAATGAGTACAGATGCTGTGGGGCGGGATTTGGGGATAAAAGGGGGTGGAGGCATCCATGCAGTAATAAGTACAGATGCTGCGGGGCGGGGTTCTGGGATAAGAGGGGGTGTGGGGCACCCTTGCAGTAATGAGTACAGATGCTGTGGGGGCGGGGTTAGGAGGGAATGGGGGGCACCCTTGCAGTAATGAGTACAGATGCTGTGGGGCGGGGTTCAGGGATAGGAGGGGGTGGGGGACACCCTTGCAGTAATGAGTGCAGATGCTGTGTGGGCGGGTTCTGGAATAAGAGCGGGGGGTTGCTGTCCATGCAGTAAGGAGACAAAGTCTGAAAAATATCCCTGGAAAGGTTAGTTCATTCACTCACACTTCGAGAAGTTGAAAATGTATAATCACTGGTCACAAACTAATTTATACCGTTCACAGACTTTTTATTAAAAAAAACATGTAGATAAAAAAGAGAATTTGTTACATATTCGGTATCATAATGCATATAAAATCAAAGACATGTCACTTAATGCAATAAATAAAAACAATTAAAAAAATTATTCAATAATATAAGCAAATAAAGCAGAGAAAAAGAATCCACATTTTAGGGTGTCAACACAATCCTATCAAAGTTAAACAACATATTATCTAATGCAAAACTTTTACAGCCTATAGTAAACAAAAAGAGCCCCACTGTCAAAATAACACATACATATATTCGGATTTCAAGATTCAAATGCCCTTATAGTATTGTAAATACGGATCCTATATTACAATATGTCTGATGTCAAGGATTTCCTGGGCTTGAATTCTAAAAAGCAAAGCGTCGACGCGTTTCGGTGTGTCTGCCCTTGAATATTGGCAAGACAATTGATTTGGGGACAAAGTCATATATCCTTTCTGTGTATTAGAAAAGGATTAATCAGTACATGTGAATTTTTAGTTCAAAGCAATGATTTTTTCTATCTAGATGGACTACTATTCTTATAGAGGCAACATTGCGGGTGTATCTACATTTGACATTTCTGTACATGCTCTAGTGTCACCTGGGTAATAGGAGATTTTCCTACTATTACAGTATATGGTTCATCTATTATCCCTCCGTTATAAAGCAGTTGGTGACCAGTTCTACATGAGTCCACACAATCACAACATTCACTCAGATATTACTGACCTTAAAAGTAAGGTTCTATTTCTTATTAGATGGATCCTAATAGTATCCACGCTTAACCGGATCTTAAACTTGATCTTTGGGTAGCGAGTCGTCTATAGAGATACACAAATGGAGAGTGTCCGTATTTAGATTTATGTCTATAAATTTCTATTCACATTAATCACTCGGATAAGGTAGGATATGTATTACCGTAGTATAGTGTTCATTCACCCATATGTCTCTTTAGATCAGGTCAATCTCTTAGACAGTACGATATGTTGCCCTCTGGATGCGGGGACTTCAGTATGTTATATTAACCAATTCTGTGGAAGGACTCCTGTGTAGAATGATAACAAAATATATCTCTATGTAGGGGTGTCAGGTTGTTATATTTCCCTATGTTCTATCTTAATCTATAGATTTGTAAATACCTGCGGGTGTATGGGATGTCCTCTTCTCCGTGGTTTTCTTTCCCTTCTTAGTTCCCCATTCGCCACTGGATAACGGTTAAATGGGTTTGTAGAAGCTGCATCTGATCTACATGGTAATATGGACAGCGATTCGTTATATTTTATTTTCTTTCAATGCTATCCTTAGTTATATCCCTTTTTATATTATTTCTCCCTATTTTAAAATTTTAACTTCTGGGAGTTCTTTTCTAGCGCTTCCAATTCCTTGCTCTTATTCTATCTGTATATGCATTTATATGCATCCACTTGTTAATATCAAGTTATTTATAGCAAAGAGACCTACTGGCCCCTCTTTCCCCCTTTTTTTTTTATAATAAACACTATTTCCATACAGCTGTACGGTAAATCAAAAAACCTCGTTTCTTTATGTTTCTATTCTTTAAGCTATTAAAGCCTAGAGGTTCTTTACATGTTGTTTAAGCATGCTGTCCGGAACGTTAGCGGTTCACCCATGCTTCTAAACCGATATAACGTCCGGTAACCTCTATGGTAACACCCGGGGTTGGTTTTAACATTATATTCAGGCTGTCCTAGACTGGAGCCTACATTACGGCGGCCTATATCCCAAGGCGGGTCCCAGACCGGAGAACAATTTAACATGATACTCCGGCTTTCCTGGAGTAGTGCCTGCGTTACGGCGGGCTGTCCCTCCCGCTTACCTTTATTATATCTCGACCCTGCGCGGCCACGGGTACGTCCGATCTTCCGTTTCTCTCTACTGGGAAGAAGCCGTTGCGCCTCCCTATAAGTACGGTTCCTCGTTCCTTTCGTTAATCGTTAACAGCTGTGGGAACACTGCCGAGGAGCGCGCATGCGCAGAAACACCTATCGCCTGATCTATGTGGGCGCCATTGTTTAGTGGTGGAAATCGTGTTATACGTATTCAGATATTATATAAACGATATCGTGGGACATACTTACGTATCCTATTTATTATATATTACCATTTCCTCTCTATTATTATCCAGGTTTTCCGCTTTAACCCTTTTCACTGCATGATTTCAACAAACCCGTCGCAGTGCAATATTTTGTATTTAAATCTATAACATGCTAGTTGCAGCAATATTTTGGTATCTGAGCATAAAGCCTATAGCGCGCAGATACCGATACGCAGAAACACCTCATCTATTTTGGCACCATTGTTTAGTGGTGGAAATCGTATTATATGTATTCAGATATTGCATTAGCGATATCGTGGGACGTATTTACGTAACCTATTTGTTATAAATTGCAGTTTCCTTTCTAATATTGTCCAGGTTTCCGCTTTAACACTTTTCATTTCATGATTTTAACAAACCCGACATAGGGCACTATTTATCATAGTGCACTATTCGGATCTAAATCTTTAACATGCTAGTTGCAGTAGTATATCGGTATCTGAGCATAGGGCCATTGTTGCGCAGATTATTTTGCGCACTGTGATCCCCTTTCCCTATTCTATGCAGTAATGAGTACACAGATGCTGTGGGGGCGGGGTTCGGTGATAGGAGGGGGGTTGGGGACACCCTTGCAGTAATGAGTACAGACACTGTGTTGGCGGGTTTCAGGGATATGGTGTGTGGGGGGTCGCTGTCCATACTGTAATGAGTACAGATGCTGGTGGTTCGGGGATAAGAGGGGGGGCACCCTTGCAGTATTTCCCCTCTCTCGGGAATCCGGAGTGCTGGATGTCTGCTGTGAGCAGATAGCATGTCTCTAATTCCACTGGCATTGGGGGGGGGGCAAGCTCCTTCGCCCTCAAGGTCTCGAGGCGAAGCAGATGCCGTGAGCAGGAGAGTTGTTGCCCCGGGTTGCAGTTAGTTACCATGGTTCCATAGGTGAAGGAATACCCCCCAGGTATGATGGCGCCTGTGCATGGCGCTTTACTCATCTGGGTGCCCTTTTCCTCTGGTCCTGTGTGTGGTTCTTTGTGCTTGCTTGAGGTGGTCATTCTTGTTTGTGTTTCGTTACTTGAAGGTAAATTTGTTTGATCCTGTGAACATCTTTGTAGCGCCTCGTGTGGGTGTGTACAGACGTGGAAGGAGTCTGCTACTTGTCATGTGCTGGGTGGTCGGTGGAGCGCTGCCCACTGCAGACTGTCGCGCTGACACCTTCAGCAACCAGGTTCATGGCTGCGATGCGATGCGAAGCTCTGCGCATGCATGAGCGGTGGGATTAAGCTGACTTTAGCTGCAAGGCGCTATAGTGGAATTCGGGTCGGTGAATCCGGTCCAGTCGTGGAGCTTCACCCGATCTCTGGTTCTGGTCTTGTGCTGTGGGATGAGGGCAGATATGCTGGGTACTGCGTGTTCGTACTACTCCAAGGCCATACGAAAAAAGTCCACACTACATGTCATCCTAGGACTCGTTGAAGTGTGTGAGGAGCTCTGACCAGTGTGTTCCGATGGACATAAGTGACTCGAGTGTCACAGGGGTAAGGGCTGCTGTGCGCATGGTCATACCAAAATATACGTCATATCGGATGTCTACATCCAGCATTGAAGCTTTCGCCAAAATGGGTTAAGTGGCCTGGCCCCCTAAGCCTTTTTAAGGCTGTGCTGTTGAAGTGTCCAGACGCCCGACCGGGTCGTTAGACCCTAAACACACCAGACGCAGACATGATGATCGCAGTTGTATGATATCACCGAAGCGTGCTCACACAAAGTGCTCCGACAACTGTGCTCAGACCTAGTGCATGGCAAAAAACCCTATTTTTTTCTTATTTTTTTTATCTAACTTGTGTCTTTGGACGAACCTGTTGAAGTCTGTTACTGTTAAATGAGGATTGTAAATGAAACTGTGCAGGGCGGTGATATAGAGGACACAAAGAACAGAGCAGTAACAACATGGAAGTGGCGAGAAACTGAATCTGGGAATAAGGAAAACTAGTCTTTGGAACCAGGCGTTGTTCAGTATTGACTAGTCAAAAGCATCGGTTTGTGGTGAACTGAGTCAGGTGAAAGCGCATAGAAATACGCATTGTATATTATGAAAGCTTAGCTGTGCCGAGTGCTTTAAGTTGGATGAAACAAGCCAGCGAGTGGTGCGCGCGCACCACACCGAGACATCTGTTTCCTATTATCGCGCATGCCTCTGTGCACGATAATTGCAAACAGATGCCGGGCCTGCCGGTAACCGACACCAATAGGCCATGGGCGGAGCAATGCGCCCGCCTCTGGCCAATTGCGTGCTGTCTTTGTTAAAAAGACGCACGCAAAGGCCAATAGCGTGGGCCAAAACAAAAAGCACACGCACGAGCGTGTGCGATTCTAAGGTTAGTTTTCGAAAAGCGCCTACATGAAGTCGTTGCCAGAACAGGTCATGCGCGCTGTTACAGGCTCGACCTCAAAAGATATATTATACATATAAATTTAGCAAAATAAAAATGCAAAAAAGGATTGTTTTCTGCACACAATGTATGTATGAGATAAATAAGTGAATGTGTGATGTAAGACAGTCCTTTTCATACCAGGCAGTGTGATACACAAAACAGCCAACAGAATCAGGTGAGGAAGTTATCGTCTTCTGGACAGAGTCAAAGCCCACTCCATGTACAATTTAAAGAATTACATTCCATACATCTTGCAGACAGCTACACTGTCAATCTAATCTTAAAATGTAGAGGATCAGTGTAGAATTTACTGAAGGGGGAAATGCAAAGAAGAAATAGTTTCAATTGAAATCTTAAAGATGAGTATGAATGTAGCAATTACAGGAGAGGTGAGTGGTGAAGGGGGTAATGTCCAGAGAAACATGGGGGGGGTGTTCCTATGGGGGCTGGGCATACCACTGTGGTTAATAAAGGTCGAGAAGATGTTAACACCTTGGGTTTCAGGAAAGGAAGATTTAAGGAAAGGGAGGTTGAGCGGAGGTAGTGGTAGTGGAGGCAAAAGAGGATGATCTTTATATGCTTTTTCAATCTAAAGCGAGAAGGCACCTGCCTGAGTTGGTGTGATGCCTGGGTCCAAATTTAAAGCGCAAGAGCGGAAATGGCATGTTTTCTCATTTTGGGGGGAACTGGTACTTTGCATAGTGTGTATATGACCTGTCAAGTCTGTTTCAACTGCATCATTTGTTTTTGGGTGTGAACAACTTTGTAAATGATACAAACAGATTTGAGTTTTATAATTGCTGGAGTTGGTAGTTACTGCAGATTTTAGATAGTAGGAGAGAGGAGATCGCATTCCCTTTATCCAGTAGTTCAATGCAGCCGCGGCCCATTCTTAAGATTGTTTGGCTGACATGAAGACGGTCTGTCACGCTGAGCAAAGGGGACAAGACATGTATTAAATGGGCAGGCGCCTAGCTACCTGAGCTGAACTTTGATGGGGTGAAGATGTCACAGACCTGTGGGCTTTACATTTTAAGCCTGGCAAAGTGGTTGGAGGACCTCCCCCTCATGACGACTGCATGACAACCTAAGTACAGCCAATGAGTGAAGGGGACGGTTCCAAACCTGCAGTAACATCGGAGACTGCGATCTCTACTGCAGTCGGTGAGCTATTTTTTCTTTAGTGTTTTGATATGTGAGTGCATGTGTGTATTTATGAGAATATGCGTATTTGCGAGTGTGTGCTGTGAATGGGTGTATGTGTGCATGTGTGCTCGTGAATGGTGAGTGTATGTGTGCCTGCATGTGAATTCATGGGGAGTTCACTTACACCACATGAATTCACATTCAGATGTGCATGTAGATGAGTGAGTGGTTGTGTGCATGTGCAGCTACAAGGCTGTCTAATTTTAGTGGCATGAGGATGGAGCCTAGGAGGCTAGAAGGGCCAGGTATAGTATTTTGGGGCCCCGACAGAAAGGGCAAAGCGTGAAGGCCCTCAGATTTGCATAGTGTGCCTACCGGGTGCGAGTCGCCCCCCGCCCCCCCCCATAAAAGTCATGATAAAAGACATGAAGCAGTTTGTTGTCGTTCACCGCGTAGTCTTTTATTAAAAACTTCAAGCAGTGTCATTAATCCTTTATTCATCTTGATTAAGGTAAATCTTTAAAAATACTTGCTTATCAACACCACAGCATTAAATATTCTCAAAGTTATACATTGTCATTATATTTACGCCCCACTCTCCAAGGGGCCTTTTGCTTGTCCTTCGGGCTGTGCCAGCAGGCCACAACCAAGATAGCCTGCTCTCCTTAAGTTGACCGCCCTCCGGTCAACAGAGCCGCAGGTAAATAATCTGCCCTACTTGTGACAAACATACCGGGGTATACCCCCTCCAATGTTTATAAACCGACACCCCATCATCACAGGTAGGGCAGGAGTGGTCGGGACCACCAGAAGGTCAGTCCCCCCTCTCCCGCCAGCCCAGAGCCCCACAATGACTGCTTGCCCTTTCCATGGGCAGCCAGTCCATACCAAAAGGGGAAGTGCACACCCTTTTCTTGCCTGGGACCCTGCCACAGGGCGAGTAGCTTACTGGCGCGCTCGCCCTCCCCCCGACCTAACAGCCTTCGCTGCTGGGTGCCACCTCCGCACCACTGCCCTGTTCATGTATGAATTCGCAGCCGATGGCACGCAGGGCCTCCCATCGGTAACACCCCATCCCTCATGATGCTTATGTTGAGGCCTGATCAAGACAACTGCACCGTGGTGGGCTGAATGGGACCAACCCAAGAAACCAATCTCTTAGACCTTGGAAAACCTCCCTTCATTTTCATGGTGGCTTTCCTCACTTGCTGCTTTCCAGCTGACCTATGGCTGCCAGTCCTACCGTAGAAGGTAGACAGTTAATAAATTAACTTCCAGGCCGACTGCAATTACTTGTAGTGACATGCATTCCTTGTCAAGCTACCTGGCAGCAATGATCCTCTGAATAAAATACACATTGATGATTGCCAGCCTGGGGAGCATCTGGAGATTCTATGTTCTTGAAGGCTACTTTACTCCATTGTCATATATGATGCCTGACAACGCAACACCCGAGGAAAGATGATGCAGAGAATGAATAATATGAAGTATTCCCCGCGGCTGACGGAGCATAATCTTAGCTAATGAAGTATTGCAGTAAATGTAACATATGACCCTTAGTAACTGCAGGTGGTCACGTTAAAGACGTCTCCATATATAAATGAATGCAAACTTCACCTCCTTACAATGGGAAATGTGAACGCATTATCCATGAACCTATAAACTGAAACACTGATTCACAGGCTATATTTGTACACATTCGCGGACTGCTCTGATAAAAATGGCAAATTAACACCAATTATTCATGATAATGACATACCAAATATATCTGCCTTCTAATTAAATGTAATTGGTCTCCATTGATTGTCAAATTTCACATGTTTGGTTCGTTGAATGGGTGAGCCAGTGAGTGTGAAAGGGAGTCACTGAGAAAAGATTCACAGTCATGTGACATGGACGCTTCCAGAAAGGCGCATTTGTTTAGGCAGAAAAAATTGCATCTTTCTAAATGTTACGCTTTCGGAATTGTAACTTAAATTCCAACTTTACTATTAAAGTGCAATTTACAATACCACTCAAAAGAGTGGGAAACAAATTAACTATTTCTAACCCAGAAATGAGGTTATCAGATATTAAGACTAAGGTAACCTAGTGCTAGTCTATTGGTAAATGAGCCACAAAACAATGATGACAGCGACCTTTGGCGCTTTTCACTGTCAGGACATATAGAACATAATCACATATGTCCTACGTTTGAAATACCAAGCCCCATGCCCTATTAGTGTTTAGGGCCTTCCTTATGGGTGACTTAAAGGCGTTAAAAGGGAACCTATATGCTAGGCAAAAAGGTTTATTTTTGCTGGGGATAATTAACAGGTTACAAATGCACAACAGGTTGCAGTGCAGGCTTGAGAATGTTTTACTATGCTACTTCATGGAGTGGCACAGTGAGTGCTGCAGCCCACTTGTAGTATTTAATACACAGGCCCTGGGTTCATGTTGAACCACCTAAAAGGAACTAATAAGTATAGAAAATGCGACAGTTGCGTGTATGTCAATTTTTCTATTTAAAAGGGGAAGTGCACCAACCTTTACCGCGCATTAATTGTCCTCATGCCAACAAATATGATTTCAGAAAAATAGGGAAGTGACGTCAAAAGATTTAGAGGCATACCTCGCTAATGATGTCCGATCTAACAGAATAATGTAATTAATTGCAATACCTAACATGAAGCTGGGGAACAATCGGTTCACTTTGCCTGTTAAGTAATCATTAGCCAATGTATAATGAATGGGATAGTCATGGGCCTACGGGTACTTAATGTGCATTGGTACATTGCCAGCTTTTAACACAACTATATAATAATGGCAGTTATCAACATTATTTGAAATATTGAGAAAAAGCCTAGTGCAATTTTCACTGAATATTTTTCCGCTAATGGAATCCATTTGAATTTGAGTCCCTCCAGGAAGGGCTACCCGTGCAAAAGCATCAGGGCATGATATAAGAACATAATCTGATTTGTAAAGGAGACATTTCATATATTAAAGTTTTGAAATATGAAATTTGCATAGGGAGAAAATGTAAATCAACTTGAAATACCTACGTTGTTGCCGAAATGAGTGTCAACACGAATGCATATATTTGTTTCAAAGACTAGCTTTTGGGGCAGACGATGTGGTGTCCACCGTTTGATATCCTCTCCCCCTCACAGCACACTAGGCAGCAAGTGAGGGTCCCGATCCGCATTGTATGCATCATTTGCAAGTTAAAAGTGCAATAAAAGGATTATACCACAGTAAAACTCATCATATTACAATGGTGAAATGCAAAATACAACACAAAAGCACAGAAACAATGAACGCATCATCACCACAACAAAATGTTGTAAACTACTTTCTTGACACACATTACTACCACCAGAGACCTGCTGACATAACTCTGGTAAGACGCTTTTGCAATTAAGCCCTCCCTTGCTTACCACAAGGGCATGAAGGAAACGCCTGTCAAAACCAAACTGTGATCCATCCTCCTGACTAAGGATACTCTTATCCACTTCTACGGGAAGGCAAGAGGCAACGGTAGCTTTCTTCTTTAACGTGACAGGTGAAAGAGACTTTTTAGAAAAGAGAAACAAGGCGTTGCTTTGGCAGCTCTGACTATATTAAGCCATAAAACAATATATGACAGCTGTGATGTGAGCCTGCATTGCTGGACTGGGACAAATCCCAGCCTTTTCTTTCATGCGCATACTACTCTTCCATTCTGGGTCTCAGGGTACTGATATAAGGTGCACGGGGTCCATCGATCTGGACTGTCATGGACTTGCAGCATACATGAATAAAACACTTACTGCCTAAGTCTCTGTTCTATGTAAGCTGAGCTCTTGTGCAGTGCTTTAGGGTTGAACTAAACTATGTTCCCCTCACCATAAAAGTTATCAGTTTAGCCCCACAGGTCCGACCATCAAAACAGTGATGCTACATTTCACATTGCACAAGTTCTGTTTGTCAACATTTCAAACTTGTTGAGAGGCACTATATAAATTAAGGGGCAGATTTATGAGTTCTGGCGCATCTCTGCAAATCAGCAGGGATGCGCCAGAACTGATGCGTCACGCAATTCCCTCCTTGCGGCACCACAGATGCGCCGCATTTACAATGAGGCGCACCATGGTGCAAGGAAGGGCAGATGCGTGACGCATCTTGTGGTGTACTGACGGCGCATTGCTGGAGTAGCGTCGCAAGTGCGATGCAACTCCTGCAATGTACAGAGGCCACCCATACATAACGTGGTGCGTCACTCCTTACGCCTGCTTCAAGCAGGCGTAAGGATTTGACCCAGCAGTGTCGTAAAACTGACTCAGTGAAATCTTGTAGATTTCACTGCCTCAGTTTTACGGGGCTTTCCTACGAGGGAACGCCCACCCTGCGACAGAATGCCCACATGAAACCTGACGAAGGTTTCATGTGGCGCATGGCTTTACAACGTGACGCATCTGCCTAGAGGCGTCACGTTGTAAATAGGTCGCAGGGATGCGCCACGTTTCCGCCGCCGTTGCGTGACGCAACGCCGGCGTAAACGTGGCGCAAGTCCGACATAAATCTGCCCCCACGGATTTATGTTGTTCATAGTTGAAAATAAAACGAAACTGAATTTTTCTTACTAAGCACATACACATTTATGTAGACTGTGCTCAATACTAAGGGGCAGATTTATGATGCCCTTGCACCGCAACTGCATCACTTTATTTGACGCAACTGCGGCGCAAACAATGCACCCTATTTACAACGTGACGCATCTAGGAGATGCGTCACGTTGTAAAGCCCTGTGCCATAAGGAGGCGTTCCTGCGCAGGGGGGGCGTTCCTGCGCAGGAACGCCTCCTGAACGTGGCTGAGTGAAATCTATGAGATTTCACTCAGTCACTTTCAGGCCAATGCTGCGTCAAAACCCTGCGCCTGCTTGAAGCAAGCGTAGGTCTTGATGCAGCATTGTGTAGATAGGGCACCCCCGAGCCTTGCTGGAGCTGCGTCGCGCTTGCGACAAAACTCCAGCAATGCGCCACATTTCCGGCACAGATGCGCCACGTATCTGTGCCGTTCTTGCACCATGGTGCGCCACATTATAAATGCGGCGCACCATGGGTGGCGGAGCTGTGGCGCACGTTAACTGGCGCATCCCTGGGGATGCGCCAGTTAACATAAATCTGCCCCAAAATGTAGCTCATTACATGGACATGCACCTAAGCGAAGCAGCCCAAGTTCTGCTAGCTTTAATTACATGCATGCTTGTGCATCTAGTTATGTGACATGAAAAGTTATGTGTGTGCTTCGCTGCTCTAGGACAAAATAAATATAGCTGAAGCATTTGAAGCTCTCCGCAATAACAAGCCTCTCATGAAATAGTCAAGAGTGAGCTGTACGTGCACAACTAGCGTATACCTTTTGAAAACCCTTTTGAGGCACACAATAGAAGAAAACAGAGATAGTTCAGCAGGAGACATTAATTAAGTTGTTTGTTAATTAACAATAGGGATGAAAGTTGTAAACAAAAATGAAAATACTTTCCATGAGCCGGCA